>NW_026096268.1:5739433-8555225 GCF_023614345.1 Adelges cooleyi
AATTAACTAGATTATTTAATTTTAATTAACTGTTACTTTTTAATCATGGAGGAAATATTTTTCATATTACCAAGTATGTAATCACTCATAATTTTTGCTAAATAATAATAAAAAAATTATCAAAACCATAAATGTGTGTCTGTGTGTTGATTAAATAGTGTTAAAAATGATTAATTATCATACAAATTTACTTTACAAAAATTGTTTTACAATATGTTTCTATAACATTATCGAGCAGTATTTTTAATGAATTGGCAGTATTTTTCTCGTATAATGTAAATTTTGCTTTTGTTTAATAATATTTGGCTGGTTTTTAAGGAGGCATAATTGGATCTTAACCATATTAGGCAAATTTATTGCATTCTCGTCGTAACTTTATTATCGCACCGATGTAGCAACTAAAATTATATCTTATTTTGATTGGTTTTAGTACACGATGGGTTTCAAAACTACAGAAATACCACTATGTCAACAGTTAGTCTCGTTGCAACTTCGGGATATTCGTCCGGATTCAAGAAAAACTACCAGGGTGACTTTTTTGCTTTAAAATGTACTGTCAATGTACGATTTTGTCTTCTAAGGACAAATAATACAGCTATACACCTAGAAACGGTTGGCGTCTCGAAGAAATCGCAGGGAAAAATTCGACATTAACAATTTACGAGTTTTCCCATTTGGAAGACGACGGAAAATAATTTTGTAACTTTATTATTCTTTTATTTTGACTTTCAGCACACACACACTCTCTTCACTTAGCGTTTTAATAATAAATTATGTACGGAAAAATACCGCAGCTACTAACATGAGAGAGATATAGGGGGGGGGGGAAGAGTGAGGAGTTGGCAGATGAGAATATGAACAAAAAAATTGAATGTAAAAAGAAAATGTTTCGGTATGAAAACTAGTACAAAGAAACGAACGTCTCACCAGCTACGAGACGGCAAAGACGGTCTTTAATTCCAAAACAGTCAGTAATGGTATGTGTATATTTTGTATGTGAGTATACGTTTGTTGGAACGAGATCAGAAGCATCGCGAGAGTTTGATTAATGTACTGTGATAATACACCGTGTTGTTCCATGGTTTTGCAGCCAGCTCCTCCGCCATCGTCATCGTCGTCGGTCGCCGGTACCATCAATTTTATCTGCCGCAGGTAGCACAGCAGCAGCAATACACACTGCTGCGCCAGTCGAGAGTAGCGACATACAAGTCTGCCCGAACATTTTTAATCACATGATTTATTCGCCCAACTTCGTGTGTGCACCAACTAAACCTACTTTGGATAACGTTGGAATTGCGAAGATAACATTTTAGAGTAACTGATCTCCAACGGGTAATCGTTCAGCATCCGAGTCGATTAGCCATTTTTGTACTGTACTGAGGTGGTAACATCCACGTTAAATTTAAGTTTATAACGCCACCGGCCGTCATCAAAGTGTAGCTGGAGTTTCTACAACACATTTTAAAAGATGCAGAAAGGGAAGAGCAAAATTCTAAGAACGCCAAAAAAGTACAACGAACCAACGGAGAGACACACAATTGAAACTACTAACAAGTTTTTATTCAAACTGTATGTATTATAAAAGACGGTACTTAAGCGGTGCTTTAAGTTCGTTTCAGGCATTGTAATCGATTCGCTCTAGAAGTACTTTTGTTATAATATATGATATATCGTCTCAGATTTTCGTATAAATAACTAAAGAACACCGGTTGAATTAATATAGTATTATATTTAGCAGAATCGTATTTAGCCTGAGAAAAAAATATGCCAAATTATGTTCGCCGCCATCACTTTTTCGAATAAAAATTCTGTAGTGCACTTATAAAAAATCGTATAGCAGAACTCTGTAGTGTGTGTGTGTGAGTGTTTTTTTTTTTTAACTTATCGTCGGGGCTTTTTTCTTGTTTCGGTGTCCGGGGAATAGAAATAAATGAGTAGATCTAACGACAGGGGAAGGGGGAAGGGGAGGGCACAGATATTGGCGATGCGGGTGCGTACGACGGGCATAAAAGTCGTGGGAAATCTATGATCGAGAGGAAAAATTGAACAGAACTCTGGTGGAAACTAGCCGACGGAAAAGCGCAGAGGGTTGTTTGCGCATACACACACACACACACATCCGACCTAAAGGGTGATATATAGACGATTATAAGCAACGATAAACAAGTCGAACGAAAATTGATGTCTGATACCGAGAGCACTGCTCTGACAGTATCTGCCGGGATTTATGGGACGTGACCGAACCGGATATAGCGTCTTCATTAAACGTCAAAGACCATGGCGGCGGATGAAAGAAATTTAATTCCACCGGCGCACTAAATGATCTGTAAAACCGTTTCTCAACGTTAGTATACATATACGCGTATGCTTATATTGATTGCCGTAGAACGCCTTTCGTTTAACGAGCCGTTCGTTAATAAGACGGACGGCCGCGTAAGGAGTTTGTATTTATAATTGTATTACTTAGCGCCGGCTGATAGCCCCGCAAGCCGCGTACCAGAGGATAAAAGGCAAAGATAAAATATACACACAAACGCCCAACGTCTGCGGGATGGGTAAGATTAGAGGAGAAAAATGACAATGAAAACAATTAAAATACTTAAACTTTTTCTCGCTCCCCCCACTTACCGAAAACTACACCTAATTATATAACGGTTAATAACCTTCTCTGAAAACTACTCAAACTCAGAGAAAAATAAATCAATTTTTTTCGTTTAGAGAAAGTTCCCAATGGACAGATACAATAGCCGGTTCTGTTACATGAAGGTATATGTAAAACAAAATATTCGACTTTAATTTTAATATTCAGAACTTTAATAATTTCCACCGACGTCACGGATATGTACATAACATAGCTGTTGCGGTTTAATGACATAAAAAAAAGAATATTACGGAAAATATAATAAAACTGTACCTAAGTACATGAGTTGATTTAGTTTTATCGTCAATGTTATTTGCTTCCAACACCAAACAAAATACTTAATCGGTCGTTTCAACCACATAATAATACACGTGGTGATATACGCGGAAACATTATTATTATTATATTTTAAGTAGCAAATTAAATTCAACAAGTTGGAATAATTTATTATTTAATCGCATTTAAAAAAAGTTTACCCTCTGGTTTTATTACATCACTGCATAATATTACACCCGTCTCAACTTTGTTTACGAGGAATATTTTCAAATTGAATGCAAAGTTTACGGTGAAAAATTACATTACCCGCAACATGCATGTAACAACAACGCAATTCGAGGCTCAGGTGGATGAGCTTGGAATAAAAATGACTACAAAGTTATTATAATATTCTATTGTATATGGCCGGTTGAATTTTACAAAAAAAAAAATTTTTAAAAGTCCCACGGACTCATTTCATTTATTAAAACAATAATAATGTGTTTACACGATTATCCAAACAAAAACCTTGAATGAATTATGAATTCCGCCAAGACAACAAACATATTGTTTTTACAGACAGACAAAATCCGCCTGTATTTTTTATTTTGTTGAAATTGCAGTACAAATGACTTGATGTATAAGTCCGATCAAGTCCGACAATGAAAAGTAATTCTATAATGTATGTTATTATGCAGTTTAGTTATACCTTTATAAAATAATTTATCTCAATTATTGAGCTTTAAAAAAAAAAACACTATATTTTATTACACTCATTGTATGTACTTTAATGGTGAATGTATGATGGCATATTAATTCTTAATATCTAATTTAATCATAAAAAGTCAACAATAAACATAACATGTTTGTGCTATTTATGCCGGTATTAATTTTGTAGATAAATAAACATTTTTATAAAGCCTTTATTCTGTAATATTACCATAGTTACCATAGCAGCTTTTCGCAATAAAAAAAAAAGAATTACACTCTAGTGCGCTACAAAAATAACACAAATCCTTCATAAAATATTTAACATCTCCGTTGTTGAATATGAATGTATGCGAATTTCATCTGTTTGTACAGATATTAGTATTTTTTCAGGGTTTTTTTTTTTGTACAATGAAAGCTCGACGCTAAGTTGATTACTAAAGATTATGGGTAGTACGACAAAAATTCTGAAAGTAATATTAATAATTCATCTAAAAAGCTTTTATATCCAAAAAACAAACTTCTCGCCAAAGCAGAATTTATTTTACGAAGAAAACGTGCTACACATAAAGACCGCGTATTTGAAATTCTTAATTTGAAAAGGGTCGATTTGAACAATAATAATTATGAATAATAACAAAACTAAATCTGAGGATAATGTATTTTGAAAATGCAATAAAATCATCAAAAATGGTTGAATTTGGTAGATTGCAAGTAGTATAAAAAATGTCAACATAAATGTATTATAAGGTTTTTTTTTAAACTAATTTATAGTTGCAGGCACTCTATTTTTACTTTAAGTTAAATTTTTATACATTATTGTATATACTATATTTTGAATCAAACTCATTTACATTATTATTTATTTTTATAAAGTTTAATAACCCGCATTGTTAAATTTCTACTCCTGACAAAATTGTCTCTTTTTTTTATATACGTGTATTTGAAACTTATTTTAGTTGAAATACTTTACATGCAAATGGTAAAATTATGGATTGTCCACAACAATTTGTCTATAATATGTAGCCTTTAACTAATGAGTCAAACGTATTCAAAACAAGCAGTCATGAGATTCTGTCAACAGCTTGAAATCATTATAATAAGAACAATTGTTGGACTTATATAAAATAACATATTTCAGACGCGTTTATTGAAGGTTCAAACAAATTGTATAGTTAGTACTTATTTTAAAGGTGAATAATAACACT
Organism: Adelges cooleyi; assembly: GCF_023614345.1. NCBI lineage: Eukaryota > Metazoa > Arthropoda > Insecta > Hemiptera > Adelgidae > Adelges > Adelges cooleyi. The sequence continues at coordinate 5,744,246 of NW_026096268.1, forward strand.
TTAAGCTAACTAAAAATGTACGTAGCAATTAATAATAATTATGTTATATTTTTCAAAAAATACAGTATTTTAATTTGCATTAACTATAAGTGTACATTGAATAGTTATAGTCAACGTGAAACTCTCAAAAAAGGTTTGGCCACCGGAAAGTAAAGAACCCTTTTAGAAATTAAATTACCAACGATCGGTCATTGTGTACTGGATTTTTGTTTGTAATACTCTTGTCCTGAAAACGGGAAATGTTTACTTCTCTCTTTTTCCGAATCCTACGTATACTGACTTTTACAAATTTACAATTGTATTCAAATGATTTGCTATTGATAAAATATACTCATCTGAACACCTAGTTGTTGTATCAGCAATTCTCTTCAATTCGACTTGTTTGTAATCCTCTCGTCTCACTGAGTCTTTCACACTTGGCAAAAACAAACTCATTGTAAGCTACAAACGTTTAACTTAGAAATTGTATTTTCAATAAGTCATCAGTTTTAAAAGCATGCAACCGGACGTTAACAACTCCGTAAGCCAACAAATACAATAAACAAGTAATTTTTCAACCTAACAAGCTAATAAATAACTTGATTATTGAAAAAAGTAAAATAGTAATTTATTTGAGCTGTGCGCAGGCTATAAAATAGTATCGTTATTGGTCAGTTCGACTATTTTTTACAGATACATCATATTATTAATTACTTATTTCCTAATGCATTTTAATTTAAAAACATTTGGCACTTCATATATATGTAGTTTTATGTGTTACAACAAAACATACGTTTTAGAATACACTATCAATTTGTATTATACCAAAGATATCATATAGAAGTATAGATCTCAGGTAAGGCGATAATATTCGCAGGAAACTAATTGTGTAACGTTGACCAGACAAGACTAACTGCGGGTTCTTTAGTCATCGACTGCGTTTGTCGACAGGATAATAATATGTAAACGATATCAAATAGTCATGTGGCTGGCACTGCTTAGAAGATTTCGTCCGGCTGCAGTATTATGTACCATTTAGCGAGCGGTTTATAAATTATTTATGTTAATTCGCGTTTGCCGTCTAATATCACAACCTGGCAGAGCAATTAAGGCGACCCGTGCTCTGTTATTGTAGCGTGTGCACGCGAGCAGAGGAATAATAATCATATAATAATGTGTGTGTGGATATATATATATATATATATATATGTATATCTATACATATTTAAGAGCAATTACTGTGGCTCACACGGTCGGACGGGACGAGAAAGATCTTTGTGACAAATTGCCACAATAACCGGTGGTGTGCGCCTTCCCGTCATCTACCGCGGACCGCGGCCTCTTCCAGTGTGTATAATATAATATACAGGGTAACAGCAATAAACAATACACGGCGAAGAATCCCTCAGAAATCTTCCACCACCACTAAACCCAAGACCACTGCTCCGGCAACGACGGCGGTGGCGACTGCTGTCGTTATAAACAATAGAGTTATGGACTGTGTATACACATTACACACACACACAATCACAGTTTGCCCAACTAATAAACCAAAACCCGTAAGTACCTCTCTGTGGAAAAGTTTTACTACGATGTCGTCGCCACCAACGGTCGCCTATAACTCGCAAAAGTTCTCTCCGACCAGCCAAGTATCACACTCCGTCTACGGGAAAACACACACACACACGCCGACGTTATTACCGTCATGTCGTTATTTTTATACATTCAGCGCTTTCTTCGGGGGCCCATTTTTTATCGTTTCATCCTTTTTCCGTCACCCTCGCTCCTACCCCTCCCCATTCCACCCCTGTCGTTCTCCTGCCCGACCACCATCAGACCGGAGATAACACAGTGCCATCCTCTATGCCGAACATTGACCGCCATTTCCTGAACATAGCGGTGTCAGTAGAATGTCTTAAAAAAAAAAATAATATAATATTACATTGACAAACATCTATTCCGACAGTTGAAATTCGAAACTATAATGATAATCTGATTTTTTTTTAATATGTTTTCGAGCCGCTACTATACGTGGTCTTCACGTAACACGATTCGCGCCAATCAAATTTACTCGACTACAGAAAAATATTATAATGATTGAATTTGTCTTTAGTCGAATCCAATGATTATTATAATAAACGTTCGTTGATTTTCTGTTTATAATTTACCCGTATAGAAAAATATATAAATTAGGGAAAAGCTGGCCTATACACATTGGCGCAACTAAAGAAGGATGACTATAGAAGTTTAAACCCTTCAGGCTCTAAAAAAATGCCAGTACCCAGGCAGGCATAGCTCCTAAGAACAGTTTTAATTTTTAAGTTTTTAAAGAGTCCGAATTTCTACAGCTTGTCATATTAGTTGTGCCAATGCTATGCCATTAATTGTGAAACCAAGGCATTGTTGTCAAATCCCACACCGTACACATTACTTTTGTTGTATGCGGAAGGAGAGGAGACGTTAGAAACCAAAACGAAATCAGTTCTAATCGAACAATAACCAACTAATAACTATTATATGTTATAAAACCTGTGTGTCAAAGAAATGTAATTAAAAATGATTTGTTTATTTTTAGAGTTTTCCGCACTACTTAGCTTGCGACAAACAACACCATATTATAATACATTTTCGGATCAATTACTACGAACTAAGAGATTGTCGTCGCACTGTCTTATCCATCGAACTGTTCGTCAGATGAATGTTTATTGTGGAAGATAACAAAAGAAAATATGACCTGTTTGTATCGCGTTTGTTTTGTGAACGAATTTATTATCAAATGTATACGGAAATATAAATGTATTTGTTTATATAAATATACCAAGCTCGTGTATAAAATATATATTAGTTGTAAAACTACATAAATACAATTTTATAATACGAAAGTTGGTTCGTGAAAGAAGGAAATAGTTAGAGAAATTGAGACAGAATAACGAATCACGGGAATTTAGTTCAATATTTATCATTTTAATTTTGAAACAGTACTTACATTTCTTATTTATTCGGTAAAATAAAATATCGTTTGAGATAAATAGTATTGGATGTCGTTTAAGTATCATGGATATGTTTCGCTTATGGAAATATAATATAAAACAGAGGGAATACGTTTACATTGCATGTATTCATGTTATGAACCATACATTTGGTTTTAGCTACTGAATTAGTTATTGTTTTTAATTATTTCTTACAATTTATTATTAGCATTATGTTCTTTTTAAAGACAATTTCGTATCCGTTGTTGAATTTGCTGAGATTATTCCCTGGGCGTGACTATACAAATGAATAGGTACAGAAACCCCTAACCAATATTGTTGTAGCGACAATGAGAGTGTAAATACATTACTGTTCTTATCTACCTTCAGTATGGTTATTATCATGTTGAAAGCGGAAGCTATTATCACTCTATAGCGGCTGAAAGCAATCGGTCGGTCGTTGAAAATGTGTTACATTGTAGCTTATCTGTTTATTATAAAATCGATGGTACGATGCGTTGTTGCGATGTCGTCAGAATATGACTTGAGTAGTTAGGTTGGATTTTTCATTGAATAGGTTTGGATCTTCATAAATTTGCTGTACTAAATACATCTGATACTAAGTATTGATTCTCAATATGGTAAACAATTAGTATAATAAGATCATATTTTAATTACTGTTCACTTAAAACTTTAATGAAATAAATGTGTAAGACCTCTCAATGTCTTAACTCAACTTCGCTACAATAGTGATTTTAAAAAAACATATTTCTGATGTATTCATAATTTTTGAGATTACTTATTAAGCGAAAGTATGACAGATGTTATCACTTAATTTTTATACTTCATATAGCTGAAATCTCTGGTCCATACTTTCCACAATATAATGACAGCACAGTAACTAACTACAGAATAACGCAAAAACGTTTTCCTCTTTAGACTACATACCAGTTAAAAACGCCTATAGATATAAATACGGTTTATTCACAAATGAGCATAATGGTTTTTATCACCCTAGTATTTTTAACTCTGAACGTTTTTTAAAACAATAAATTTTAATTTGGTTTTCTGAGGGTTTTATGGTTCGTTACCCTCGAGATCTTGGCGATAAAGTTTAACGAAGTTATTGTTCAGTATAATTTTATACGATTTTCATGAATGGTACACTCGAAATGCGGTCTTTCGACATTGTGTAGAATTTACATTTTAAAATGAACAATCAAGTATCTCATTAAAACCAGCAAAACTCTATTATAAAACATCACCTGTAATCACGGTGCAGCATTACTTAGTAACGATTATAACAATCGTAAAATCAAATTCCAGCCTCAAACAGTTCCTTAGAATTAAAACGCAAATCACACGGTATTGTACTTAAAAACCCCCGCTTGATTTTTTTTTTTTTTTTAATAATAGTATTATTGAATTTTAGTATTTATAAGTCATCAAGAGTTCATCTAACAGCGATCGTTAAAATTTTGTGTGGCAAAACTGATTTTTTTCCTGTGAAAGAAGTCCAACCGATGTCAGTATTTAATACTGACCTCCTAAAGTTTCTAAGTATTGGCTTAAATTTTAAGGCAATACTTAGAAACTTACAGAGCGAGGCACTCTAATGAAAAAATAGAATTAACTTCTATAAAAATGTCGAGAGTGGTATTTAGAACGTCAATGTTAAGTACAATTTTAAATGATTAATGGGTAGGTATGTAAGAAATAGTATGACAGTTGTACCAATAGAGTGTAAGATAAAAGAGACTAGATTAAAAAGCTTTGGGCATGTCAAAGAAAAATAAATAAATGGGAGGAAAACGGGCTAAGAGTAGGTGGATTCAGTGATAGATGAACCAAAGGAAAATTGAGTGGATTCTTTACAGTTAATAAAAACATGGAGGTGTGTAAAATAAATATATAAAACGATATAACGGTAAAGGGTAAACTAGCCATTAAATAAGAGCATTAGTATTACCGACTTAGCTTGTACGGCATAAACAAGGTAAAAAGAGGGAGGCTCTAAAAGAAAACATAGATCTAAACACCTACTGTCTTAGAATACAAATGATTATTTTTATGACTACTTATAATTTATTTAAAAGTTTCGATTTGTAATTACTACAACAATTAGGGTGTTTTTTTTTTCTTAACAACTGTCAACGGTAAAACGGCTAATGGACAAAATTAACCGTGGAAATTATAATATTTAATCTAATGCAGAAAGGAATAACAACTATAAAGGCCTGTCCAATGAGTGGTTAATATAAAATTTAATTTTGAATAATTTTTATTGCAGAATTTCGTAAAAACTATTTCTTAGAAATTTAATTTAATTTATGATCTCTTTTTATTTGATTATACATATTTTGTAGAAACACATTGATGGTATTCGCAATAATCATAAAACAGTAGTAATTACGAAGGGGAGAAGGAACAATTGACTAGACAATTTAACAATTAATGTCTAGTAGTTGCGCCAACGAGACTACATATAAAACAAATGGTTAAACCCAAATGTATGCAATTAACCTAGTCTATGGCTACTAAATCGGATGTTCCGCATTTCGGACATAGTAAACAAGCATGAATAGTAGATAGCAGAGACAACGAGAACCTTATAAAACGTAATTTCTTACTCAATATAAAATAAAATAGTCTTGTTTTAATTTAAAAACGATACTGCAAAGGAATAATAAATATATTGTGCAAAGTTGTTGAATTCGTATTTCTTCGAATTTGTTTCACGTGTCTGTAAAAACTTCGTTCCTAAAAAGTAGCAATAAAAACAATTGAGTATTCCTTAATTAAATATTCGCCGAACATTGCAATTGAACAACTGAGTAGGTAGAGATAAGTTTTTAATATTTTCACCCCGTCGTTCAATGATAAATTTAGTAAAAAAACCCTTTTAAGTTTTTTTTTATTTATTTGTCATACGAAACATGAACACATAATAAATGTGACAATTTAGATGCAGTCCGTATAATGTATATCTCGGGAAAAACATATTTTATTACTATTTTTTATATTTTACACGGTGTACCTATGTGTTGACTTTTCGGTCGCTATACTTGACAATTTATTTACCACCATAACATTATCGTACGGCTATTTATTATTCACAGCGTTCTAGGATAAGAGTTTAATTTGAAATTTCGCTATGACGTGCCTTGCACACCCATATATGTGTGTTGGCAAGTACATCGAAAGGCGGTATTTTGTTCGACTTAAAACAATATCGTATGCACACTGCTTTTGTTAAACTTTACAACGTTTGGTGCTTTCCAATTCTTACTCTCTTCGTTACCAGAATTTTTTACATTGTGCAATGAAACTATTCAGTAACAGCAAAAAGAGGCGATAATACATGAAAATAAAATAAACAACCTTGCGCTCAATAAACAGTTGTTGTTTCATTTAACGGCACATTGTGTAAATAGTAAAATTCTCTTCGTGTTTTGGTAGCCGATTAACATTATTGAACGCTTAGGGGAAGTTTCCACGGAACGACATTGTGTTGTTTTAATACTTGCATTGGCTTTCGGAAGACAATCGAAAATGATTTCCTGCTTAAGATGAACTTTAATTTTGAACATCCGCACGAAATTCAATAAAAATGAAGTGTAAATATTATTCAAATTGAAAACCATAACGTTGTCAGTTTCAACTCGTTCAAGCGTGCAATGTATTTAATTGGATTATTAAAATATAATCGAAAAAACAATCAACGTCCACATAATTAATTCAACAATTATACCACAACAATTTCTATTTATCTAAAATAAATATAAATGTTCACAACCGCGTTTACGAATGAAAAAACAAACAAAATTAAGCGCTCAACGATCCTTTCACATGGGGAATGTAATACAACCGATACGAACTAAAAGCAAATACAAAATCGTCAGAAGAAAAATGGATATTGTTATAGCCTATACACTTAAGTAGGCAATAAATTCGCATCATTACCAAAGCATAAAATTGGTCACACTCGCCCAACCCACATATTTCTCCCGGCAACAATAAACCCCGCCATTGTTGTTGTTGTACTATCCTAAAATGTACCAAAATATATTAAGAAGATAGGACATACCAACTACCATAATGGCCGATGAGAGCCATTGAGTTGCCAATGAGTAATTTCCAGGCATTGTATAATATTATTATCATCAAATGTCGGTTTGACCATTGTTAATGTAAATCTATGAAGTGTACTTGTTGCGTGGCTAACAAATATCGTTCATTAAAATGTTACTAAAGTTTGCATTGTTATACTAAAATAATTTTGTTGTTTTCGACATTGTCTATAATAACCATTATTTCGTCAGAGTTCATAATAACGACTAGGTTAATTTTGATAATCCCATAATATTGTTTCCGTCTTTGCCTGCCTTGGTTAGGTAATGCTAACAATAACTAGGCAATTATGTTATCTCCTCATCAACTTAGGACAATTGTTACTAGCATCTAGATTCTAGATTATGTGTTGACTGATTTTTTTCATTTTATTGCAACATATAAACCAGATAGGTCTATCGAATCGTCTCAAACATTTCGACTCGATTCGATTATTTTTCAGAGAACTGTAGCACGGCAATTGTTTTTTTTAATTTCAATTAAGTATGCCTTGCGGGTTTAATTGGTGATCAACAAGTGTGATAATCGATGAATTCAGATAGAAAAAAAAATGACTTCCTAGTCAACTTATTGTAACGCCAATAACGGTGATTTGTACAAATAATATACTAAACAAATGTTCTGGAAACCCGTTTTCTCATTGAAAATGTCGAAACCGAATCGAATTTGACTTATTTGTTAGTGTTCACGAAGTAGGGTAGGCATGACACAAAAACTAAACAGCACTCTACGCGGGTTTGTTCTGTTTCCAAAAGGCGAACCTAATAAATAGGTAAACGGATTGTCGGTTCGGCCATTTGGTAGGTATAACGACGCGGTTTGCGAGTATCGGTCCGTTACGGTAACAGACTGTTTGGGATACGACCGGAAAGAAAGTCCGGATGAATTATGTACTCGAATATTACAAAATATATCGTTGTTATATTAATATTCGTGTTTATTTCGTTGTTTATTTGTTTTATTTTTTCCAAACTTCCCTCCGGTGTACGCGCCCCACACGTGCGACGTACGGTCAAAAAGTTTTTCTATTTTGATCCCCATTCAATCCGGGGGTAGGTACGCGCGCTTTTGGCGGTCCCTGCAAAAATACACACACTCGCGCACATATGTATATAATAAATTCGGTTATATTGGTACACATACACACATCCCCCGCACACGGTCCAAAAAGCTTTTACACAATAGAGTAGGTACAGGGGATAAAAGTTCGGCGCCGCTTTGACGTGGCGGCGGCGGCGGCGGCCGGGGACCGCAAGATGAGAAAAGCGCCGTTGCGGGGAGGGTAAAAGCCGAATCAAACACAGTATATAGCGTGCAGGGGTAATCGGGCGGCGAGTACCGCCAGGACGAGGTGAGGGGAATCCGGGCGTCTAACAATAAACGAAATTGATATCTGCCAGTGACAGTTGATAAGTCACCCGTGTCTGCGTCTACGTTGCGCCTTTGCCCAAATCCCAATTCACGTGTCCTTTGGCGGTCTTAGCAAACCGTTTAGCGCAGGTCTTTAGCACCCGAACCGTACCTATACGTACAATCCTACTGACCCCGACCGGATCACCGTGAAATCGGTCCATAAAGTATCAACCTAGTACATATAAGTACATAATATGATGACAATTATTATTAGGTACAAAATAATAATACCAATGGAGCCCAAGCGATTCAATAGTAACTGTTATTTCTTTTATTGACCATCAAACCAAGCTTATAGCTGAGAGAGTCCCGATCTGAATGTTTATCAACAACGTGCACACTTGGACACGATACCTTTCTTCTAATCATAACTACATTTTTTTATCGTTCAACAATAATATTATTATTACCTGTTTTACGCTTAAGAAAATACAATTAATAAGCTTTAAATGACTAAGGAATTGTATGGCTATCAAAAACTAATTCTAGAAGAGGCCATGGATGAATTGAAACTTCAACAACGACTTCTTGGCACGGTACATCAAAAAATAGGCTAAATGCAAAGCGAGACATAGATAACTTTCTTACTGATGTTGCTTATCACGCAAGACTATGTTAATGTAATTTATTATTAGATTCAATTACATGCCTATTTGAAGGTATTGTTAATTTATTATTTACTTATATTGTTGTTTATTTATTATACTACTACGTAGGGAATTAGTAGTTGTCTTTTATTTTTTCCTAGATCCAAAATAATTATATACATTACAGATATTAATATTGTCACCTATCGCCGACCTTTTATTTTATTCTGATTAACATTATAGTACCAACATGCAATCAATGTTCAGTGTGACATAATGATAAAACACTAGGATTTTTTTGCCACTCGGCCGTCAGCTATTAATTAATTATATCGTCTCCTCTATTGGATGATTTGATTGCACGACGCTGTCAAAGGCTTATCCTTTCATTGTAAGCCGTTCGCGCATCCCTGAGATCCTTCCGGGAACAAGCGCGACCCATTTCATTAGAAACATACCCAGCACCATTTTAATAACATTGTTTGTCGTTATAATTAACTCAACTAATTTATTTTTACATTCACTGCAAACATTTACAAATGATTGATTACAATAACTAAATCGATTCAGTTCAATTTCGCAAACTTGTAATTTAGATGTGATGCCTATTAATGGAAACTCTACTAACAAAAATACTCCTACAACACAAGGTACCGGTTTAGCCCAATTAAACACAATATGTATTCAACTGTATGGTGTTACTCTCGGATCCCCTTTTATGTGCCGTTAATTTTAATTTCAATTAGCCTTAAACATATTCTTTTTGTGATTTTTTTATCAAAAAACGATTCTAATTGGTAACCAAGATATAAATAAAAGTAAAGATAATTAGACAATCAATGAATATTATAAGTTTATAAATATATAGTTGAAAAAAGTCAACTATTTAGTAATACCATCTGAAATGGAACTAAAATCAGACTGATAATCTATCTAAGTTTCTCATGTATTTCAAATAAATAATGGTTAAAGCAAATGTAAGGTAGTATAGTAATCAGAATGCTTGCACGGAAATTTTAAGTTTTCGTTCTAATTTCTTTGCCAACTTTTTCTTGATAATATCCATTATAATTTTATACTTTTCTTTAATAACAAAATGTCTTCCCTCCCAAACTGATTTAATTTCTAACAAGTTTTAATCTCAAAATACAATTTACAGTCTGAAATATGTTATTAACATAATGACTAAAAGAAAATAATTATGAGTTATATAATTGTATAAAGGTATCGTAAATTTTTTAATTGTTTACTTCATTACTAAAAACTGTATAAATTATAAAACTTAATAGAGTTATAATATTGAACAAGAAACCCGACTATGAAATTAGGATGATTAAAGAAGCTTACAGATTTTAAAAGCAATAGCGCTTTACCACTTAACCCTTAAGCAGGCGCGTGCCTTTTTTTAACGTTAATAGTCGGGTAGGTTCATCCATCAGACCTCATTCCTAAAAACGTTTAAATTATTTATAGAACATTTTTTTTTTAATTTAATGACATGATAAGTTCTCTAATAATAAGTAGGTATGGAAAAACAAATAATAATAAAAACTTAGATAACAATAAATCCATTACTGTGCGCATTGTTAAAAAGTAAATTAAAAGAAAAAATTATAATAAATCAATTTCAAAAGGTATACATTTTTTGGGTTATCAAAAATAAAATTTCAGCTAAACATAGTTGTTTTTAATATAATTTACCAAAGTTTTCTAAAACATAGAATTAAAAAATAAATTCTTTCTTTTAACTCGCGTGGGGGATATGACCCATTACAACTTCAACTTCATACAGTTTTGAAATTGTGCCACGATCGATACCTTTTAAATGTTTTGAAGAATATTTTCAAAACTTAAATCGGATTATTTATAAGAACTTTCTGTTGTAAGTAATGAACACATATGTTTTTATTTCAGAGTCCATCTGTGCCTTTCGCCACAGAATTTATCGATATTATTATAATAGGTACATCTATGTCACATATAACTTTCCATTGAACAGCACCGTTATCGTCGTGTTCAGTTATAAAACAAAAGTTTGTTAACAAAATGCGACTTCTTAGGCCGTCTGTCGAAAGAAACCTATCGTTTACATTTAAATTTCATCCCACGAATTCGTGTACTTTTATAAATTTATATACTAAATTTAAATAATAATTATTAATGTACTAAATATTTATAACTGACCGAACTTTATATACCGTCGCTAGGTTTATATACCTATAGGTATATAAAATAATGGTTATATAGATTATAAATAATTATTCTATAATATAGTTGTTATTGAATTATGCAATGTTAATGTATAATAAGTAATAACTAACGCGTAATACAATTTCCTCGAATGGTTTACAAGTTCTACAAGTTTTCTTATTTTATTTCCAAACTCGTGAAACGGTGTGATTCAATTCTTACTTATCCTCAGAATTCGCCGAAACATTATACAATACTCTTCATTATTTACTTTGTATAGTTAATAACTAATGTATAATAGCCTTATATTATATTATATAAGGCACGTGCATTGTACTGTATTGTACATATTTTCAGCGACCGATTAAAAATTAAAATTGGCACCATAGCAGATCAAACATTTATTTAGACTTTTTTTCTATATTAAGATTTAGTCACATCTATAATATATCAGTTCTTTAAAAATGTTTTTATAATACACTTGATCTTGCTCACTATCCGATTATTTTGCTGAAATCTGTGTTATTGTCATATAATCTTGTTTATGTTCACTTCTATTTAGTATTAATTTTCCATATTTTCTAATAAAAATAAGCTGGTGTTAATATACACTCCATCCGTTCACATCGAGAGCTGAATAGTATGAAATTCAATAAATAAATCCTTCCAATATTTAACGTTTATATATTTTGTACATCGAACCTGAACGATACGGTAATTAAAATTGTTCTATTTTAAATACAATACATTCATACCAGACGATAGTGTATAGCTAGAAATTAATTCACCTTGTATTCCTTGTAAAGAGGATACTCACAGTAGTGTAGTTTTCAATTTACCGGAGATTTATAAAAGACAACCGGATACTTTAATGAAATCAGTAATTCGTTTTGCGGTTACACGATTACAACCCTTTTATATTCCATTCTAACGCTCTGCAAGGTTTTGGCGTCTAAGCCGGAATTACTTGTGTTGATGTGTCGCATGCAATATCATCATCTAGATATTATAATACTATTAACATACCACATGCATCAGCATTACGCGCTTTGTGATTCTTATGCATGCATTATATAATATTATATTTTCCGTGTATAAGATATATTTCAACAGCGTGAAATAATTATTTAAACAAAACCATTAGAGTGCCATATTTTAGAGTTAATCCATGTCTGAATTTTTTATCTTTTACTTATTAGCCAAAAATGTTTAAACGTTTCTAAAATTGATACAAAAATTAACGTCACGAACCTATAATAGCAAGCATAACTTTTATGTATTTTTTTAAACCGTTTTATGTTTTTACATTATATTATAATATTACCTAGATGCATTTGTAAAGAACTGCTGATTTTTACCCCAACTAATTTATACATATTGAAAATGTATTTGTTAAGCAACTCAGTTACATTTTGTTTGATTTCGTACATTTGGAGCTCAAATATTGTAAATTGTTTTCACGTTTATATGTATTATTTGACTTTACTTTGAAACATACTTTTTAATTATCAAAGTCATTTCCATCATAATAATATATTGCCGAAACATCACTAATAATGATTATGTTATATACTCCGTTCGCCGAGAGAATATTATATGATTGCGCACAACGGAGTATAGGTTTTGCTACAACACCAAGCATAAGATTGTGAAAATTAATAGTTCTTAAGTTAAGAAAGTACATATTTTTTTTAAAAAATATATATTTCAAATAATTTTAGTATATATAAGTGGTATGGATGCTTCGGTTTTCATTGCCCTATTTCAAATTAAATTTCTCGTTAAAAAAAATAGTTTATCTCAAATGTTTCAACAAAATACAGGGTGATTCAGGGATATAACCCCATCCCTTATGTGTTCCCGAAACAAGAAGGTAGAACCACTAGGCCACGTCGTCACGTCCGTTTTATTTATCCATAATTCTATTGCCTGTCGGCAACTTCAAAAAAGGTTTTAGGTGTTACAGTTAATGTACTGCTTGTCCTTTCGTACACATACCAGTTTGTATACAAAACGAAAAATGTAGAATATTCTGCTAGGCGGGCGCGTGAGGAAAGGGCGTTTTCCCGATGACCGTCGTCCGTTGGCGAAACGTTGGGAGAATTTAATCTCTGCGGGCAATTCAAACGGGTACGCGGTGCTGTAGGGAGGAAGAAGGGTTTTTTTTTTTTAATATGAACCGCCAAACTGCCGTCGTATATCCGGCCTTGTCGGTAGCTTTTGTGAGTGGCACGCTGTCTAAATACCGCGTTAATTGCCCCAGAACAAAACGGCCAACCCTCGCCATCAATCCGTCACTGCGTGTGTACCTCCGTCTGCAATTAAACGCTGTAAGTTTAAATTAATCGGCGGCACTCGGAAAACCTGCGAAGGCAAGTTACATCGCGTTACACGGTACAGCCCGACAGCTTGCCAACCGCATATCGTGTCATATCAAGAATAAGAAACAAACAAAACGGTGGGTACACGAACAATCCACTACAACAAGCTGGTGTGTATTAATATTGTGTTTGTGTAGAATATAGCAAGACGGATGGCGCCGTCCCTGGGGTACAACAGAATTCAGTTTGCGTTTGCCATACTCGACCGCCGCGCGGTAGAACTAATACTATTTTGGATAGAAAAGAAAAATATTTTACAGTCGGGCTTTGGCGTGGACCATGGGAAATATTATATTGTAATGACGGTAAAAAATGTTTACTCCGCAACGACATGGGAAATAGAAATCGAATTTAAGTCGCACACGCCGTGCCGCGCCGCCCCGTTATCCCATATTGAAGCCTTTGCGGAAATAACGTTATGCACTCAGAAAACATTATTATTGTTGTGCATACGGTACAACCGCCAGCTGAGTAATTGCGTATAAGACATGATTTACGCAGTGAAAAATAAATAAGAACCAACGGAGGAAGTGTGAATAACGGTAGTCGGTGAAAATAAAGAGTTTACCGCGTGTAAAGTAAATATAATACATTTTTTACATATATTTTTTTCTCAATTTTCCTCTGGACATATTTTTCAAATCTCCAACTCCTTTAACCGTTTCTCGCGATTTACATACACAATATTATAAATATATTACTATAGCCCTAAGGGTTTGAGCAAACCAACGCGTATGAATATGATCATTATTTGTATAAATAAGCGTTCGAATACAAAATTATCTTAATTCCTATTAAGGGTAATACATTTACAGTTCTATACTTTTTACTGTAAAATTAATCAACACTATTAAATTAGTTCAAAAGTTATTTCTATTTAAACTGGAGACTCCTCAATCGATATTATGCAACAGTTGAGTTAAAAAGTCAAAGTACCTAACCCGACAAAACATGTACTATTAATTTTATTAAACAAGTATATTCATTTTTACGACGAAAAAAAAACGTTTAGTAGATGAGAAAAATTCATTATTGTTAAATATTTTACTGTATATTATTTTATTATGCTGCAGCTATATAGGTTGAAAGGCAATTTAAAGCGATTTGTTTAGTTCTTGGTAAACTTATGTTAAGAGGACAACCCAATTATATCAGACCCTTTTGGACTCTCGTAATTAAATAATATATAAGTATGAATAATTCGAGTGCTTCGTTAACGTTGAAGGAAACATAATACAATGGTTATTATAACGAAACATTGTACATAGTTGGCAAACTTAGGTACCTAGTGCTTTTCCAACGTAGCAACTTAAAAAAATTGTTGCAGCCTATCAACTGAAACAGTATCGCTGTAGACTATTTTGCGAATTTGTATTTACTACTTAAGGCCCTGGATACCGACCATTTT
This sequence comes from Adelges cooleyi, assembly GCF_023614345.1. Classification (NCBI taxonomy): domain Eukaryota; kingdom Metazoa; phylum Arthropoda; class Insecta; order Hemiptera; family Adelgidae; genus Adelges; species Adelges cooleyi. The sequence continues at coordinate 5,759,304 of NW_026096268.1, forward strand.
TAAGAAGTTTTGTATAGGCAATATTTAAGAAAATGTGGTGTTATTAAATTTCGATCATGTTAATTAATTTACCGGTTAATTTATATGAGCTTCATGGTATTATTTTTAATTTAAATAATTTTGTCTATGAGTAAAAGCCATTTTAGTTAATATAATAGTACATTTTTTGTCCATCGCATAGGCTGAACCAGTAATCCGATAAGTAATCTGAAAACAGATTTGAACTTGTCATGAAGTTTACTTGAGATCGGTCAGCGTACTTTTTTGATATCTTATTCCTACAACGCATAAAACACGTTTGAACATTTTATAAAATTTTAAATTTTAAAATCAAATTTGGAAAGGGTTAAAATTAAAAATTGAAAAAAGTGCTCTGACCGATCTCAAGTAAACTTCATGATAAATTCATATCTGTTTTTAGATTGCTTATCGGATCAATGGTTCACCCTGTGCGATGGACAAAAAATGATGTGTTTTGGCTGAAAAAAACGGCCGTTATCCAGGGGCCTTAAACAAATCACGTACGCTCTTTTGGCGTTGATAAAAATATAAAATAATATCGCAAATACACTTTTCTTAAGGGAAACGGAAAAAGTCACTTTCTAAAGTAACTACTGAACTGATTTAAAAAAAAAAATTCTTTTGTTATATAGTTTAACATATTTTCTATGGGGGCTAAAAAGCCGGTTTTTTACTTTCAAAAAAATTGTATAAACAATATTATATTTTTACTTTTTTTATAGTTTTTTTCTGATAAATCTAACTAATTTTCTAATTGCTAAAGCGAAAATCGGTCTTTTAGCCCACATAGAAAAAATAATAAGCTTTACATAAAAAAAAAAAAAAATTGAAATCTGTCCGATAAAATGCTAGAAAATGACTTCTACCGAAGTCGTTTTTAATCAAACTTACTTAAATACTTTGATACTTTAAACAGACTCCTAGTTGGAATAATTTTTTAAAAAAAATGCATTGTAGGATCTATAACGATCTCTATTAGTATTATAATAATCGGTGATAAAATTAATTAAAGTATGTTAAACAGTTATTTTAATTGAGACTTTAATCAGCTGTAATTTTCTTCTTGTATTAAATGTTGTTATGTGTTTGGCGGCATTCTCGTTTCGGCGACCGTGACTAATTAGTACTTTCGCAGTAATAACTAAAACGGCGCGGTCCTGAAAACTGAAGTGTATTAATCGCATTGATTACCAAGTACAAGGATCTCCGCGTAGAATGCAAAACCACCGTCCCTGCGAGGTACAGATAAATTCACAGGGCTTGTACAATTAATCCAAATTATAATGCCATAAATAAGAGCCCAATAGGAATGGGATTTGACCGTTTCATTCCCAAATAACGTTATTCACAACGGAGTCCATCTTTAATCCCTGATCCCCGTGGAGTGCTGCTATGGCTATCTAATGTTCATAACATACAACTGATACATTGCCACATCGCTGTGGTAACAGCTTTCAATTGTTAGTGAGTGTATAAATAATATAAAGTTTACCTATATTAAAGGTAATATTATGAACCAGAGGGACTATGCAGACCAATGTAGAAAACTCTCTAGAAATATTGTGTCAAGAAAAAGAATAGAAAATATTTTAATGTTTTAACTGCAATGAATCAACAAAGATACACGATTTCATTTGAAAACAGTTTTTAAACATTTTTACAAAAGTTAATGTGGTGGATATTTTTTTTTTTTTTAGTAATATAATATTGTTTGATATAATATATCATCATTGTTTAATCAGTTTTGTTGTTATCTCTAGCCCGAAGAAAATTAACTAAACTTTTATTGTTACTTACAATAATTTTATAACTAAGTATTTTATTGTATGTATAAAAACATTCTTGAGTAATTAATATTATCAAATAATGGTATCAAGAAAAAGTATGAGAAACGCCCTTTTCTCCGTGCTTAAATTATGTCGGTACGAACAAAGCTCTGGATTTATGGCCTTATAATTCATTGTAAGTACCTACGCTATAATATTTCCTTCAAATCAGAAGTCTCGCCGACCCAAATACATATTACAGGGAGAAGTAATTGCTTTTTGAATTGCAACGATAGTGTACAATTATTATTATATGATATTGATAAAGCCTTACTTACTCGCACTAGACTCGAGCCAGCATTAAGAATTGAACTATTTTTATTTTTTTCAAGTCTAAACATAGTTTAAAACAAGGTATTTAAAATGTAAATAATAAGCTGCCAACGCTTGTTTACTAAAACTGTGGCTAATGAATTAAAACCCATTTCGTCCCTCTGAGCAGTGACAATTTCCATATTCCAACGGCTCGGCCCCGCCGTGTTAGGTTTTTTATTTCAAGGGCCACAGCTCGTATGTATTTTTGTTTTTTCACGACTCGTTTAGACAAACCTACTTTGGGACACGACATTATTGGTTTTCTGCGCCGTTCCGTCGTCGTCACAACACACGTCTTCTAGCTTATATCGTTTAAGTAGAAAATAAAAAACCGCGCGACATACAACAATGCAAAATTCTCAAGACTCGCGTACAATAATACCTAATAATAATTGTAGGGCTTGCTCACAGCGCGTTGCTGTTTCCGCGGTTAATGCAATGACAATGGTCCAGTGGCGGCGGCGGTTTCCGCCTAAATAAATGGTCACCGGCGGATCGCGGACCGAGCGAACTCCGGATGTTTGCCACGATCATCCGTCGAGCATCCCTTTGGATGTGCCCGGGGTGTTGCCGCTCGCATAATACTTGTGGGGACTGTATTTTTGTTTGTTTCCGTTAATTCCGGAATGATTTATACACTCGGCCGAGTAGTTTATAATAATAATAATAATACAACGTTAGTATTATTATTATATTATACTATAAAGACCGTCGTCACCGCACACCGGATCGTAATCCGGAGGTTTTTCTTTCACCCTGGCAACGGCCGCGCTCTGTACTCATCTGCCTACCCTTTGCACCCCCTCCCTCATTGCACAACCCTTTGGCACACACAGTTTTCTACGCGGCCATAAGACCGCCGATGTCCCGCGCCGTATTATCTTGTCGGACTCGTCCAAAGAAATTATTAATGTTGGAAGCCGCGCGAAACGTTCAACCGACGACGGTACATAATCCGTTTGAAAAACCGTTGGCGCCGAGACGTGACAAAAGCCTAGTGACGGCAATTAAGCGCCTTGGTTTTTGGACGGTTTTTCATTTACCGTTGTTGTTGGACAATAATAATACACCATAACTCATAAGACATCCGGCACGTTAGACACTGGTTTACTCGTTACAACGGTCGTCCGAAAGCAGTATAGCCGAAAGCTTACTTCCGCGGGCTCCAGATAGAAAAATGGCTAAATTCGTTTGCTACTAAATGTCTGACATTGTTCCAAAATACTCAGTCAAATTAAAACCTCAATTGCCACGTTTTTTCCACTTAAAATATTTAAAAAGACAAACAGACGTTAGGACAGGTTGTTCCAGACCTTTTCTCTTGTAACTCCATAATTATTTTTTTCCGTTTTTATCACAAAGTGATCTATATTTTGCAATCATTTGCGTTAGAACTTCCTCTTTTTTCGTTGGTTATAATATTATATAACTATAAACTTTTAATTTTCACGGGGCTTCCTACAGGTTTATTTATTTTGTGAATAGAAAAATGCTCTAATAAAAATAAATAATGTCTGGTCGATATCCAGTTTCGACTAAAATAAAAATTGATAGTAGTATTATAAGATGAAGAGAGAAACTAATTTGAAGATTTATGTTACTTTAATATGTCAGCAGTTTATGAAAACAAAAGACTGAACGTAGTTAGCCAATCATTTGGTGATAAAAATGTACTTGTAGTTACTTTGGTTTTGTATTTATACAATGATTTTAATAACTAAGAGTATTTAGTTATTTGGTTTGGATCAGTATTTGCTCAACGTTCGTTTCTAATAACAGTACAAAAATAATGTACACAAATTTAGTACGTTTTGTGGTTGATTAAATTGTAGCGAACAAATAACTAGACCTCGCGATTAGAAAGCTTAAAGTTTAAAATTATATTTTGTTCTATACTACTTTTGATTGACTCATAAATTGCAATGGAGTAACTTAGGTACTTAATATTGAATGTTATATGAAGTATAGATTAATTAAGTTTTGATTGTGTTATTATAAAATGAGTCCGTGTCAAAAATTAAAACATAAGCAAATTAGCAAAACAATTTATTAATGGACATTTTAGTTTTAATTTAATTTAAAGTTTAGTTTTAATTGAAAGTAATAAAATGTAATTCCTAATAAATCGCCGTAAGTATGTAGATAAAAAATCAATAAAATTGTTTTACATAATTGTTGTAATGACAATGTTAAAATACCAATATTTTTTGTTTTAGCAGTATTCAGTAGATTTGATAATATTTTAATCGTATGAAAAATTTTGTTTTTATAGTCTATATATATATATATATATAGAGATAAGGACATTTTCTTTATTTTTTTTACCCATTTAAAGTCTGTCATAATGTTTTTAAATACATAAGAAGCTATTAACAATGCCATCTAGTGGCCTACAAATGAACTTTAAAAGTAATATTGAGTTTTTACGCTTTGTCACAATTACAGACGTTAGTTTTATTTCCTGTATACTATTTTAACTTAACTGGTTTATTGTAAGTTTTCTTTATCTGAATTCTGAGTTATATTTACTATTTTTCAGTTCTAATTAACCTAATGCATTGAGTGCTTAATTTATTAATTAAAAAAAGTAATTTATGAGCCAATCATTTTTAACATTATAGTTTTAATATTATAGACTACAGTAAAAAAAACTCTGTGATACCGACTGTTCACGATTGGTAAAGTTGTGAACTTTTAAACTTTAAAGTCTTAATTGTTTCACTAATAAAATTTGGTTTGAAAAAATGTACCTATATAATTTCAAAATTAAATACACAATGATGTACTTGCTACAAGTGATCAATAATGCTCAACTTTAACCAGTGAAATTGAAAAAAAAAATTATTAATTTTGGAGTTATTATATGAGTTGCAAAAACAATATAACGTTTATATTAGTCTTGGTTCTAAAAATCACAAATTTCTGAACAAAATTAACTGTGCCGAATCATAATTTGTTTCGCAAATTTTCATTTTCTCAATCATTGGTTTATAAAGGTAGTAAAACTATAATTATGTTTATAAAAAAAATAACAAAAAATCTTTACTACCAACACATTTTTTATTACCTACTAACCAAACCAAAAAAAGCGAGCTTTAAAAAGCAATTTTAGGTTTTACTGGCATTTGGTAAACAAGCATGAGATGGATGTTATAAATTATGTAAGATATTGTGTTTACAGCGAGAGATGATTTGACAGAGATAAATTAATTTTACCTTCATTTTCAAAGCATATTTCTATACACGGTCTGGTCTAACAGCTACATAATCAAAACTAAACATATCTACACATCAAAACACTTATTTAGAACTAGAATCTAATATTTTATTAAAAAACTGTGTCAACTAAACAAAAATAATAACAAAACCATTATTTATTATGTAGGACATATTATCTAAAGGGACAATCGACGATCAATAAATAACGTTATGAATGGAAAAGTTTTTCTTAATTTTTCTTATCAAACTTGTTCCTAATTTCGAGTAGTTGTAGTTTTTTGAACTGAGGGCGTTGCTATAATACATAAGTATTATACTAAATCTAGTATAAGAGTGGAAAATACATGAATTCGTACCACTCTCGATCGACACCATGTGTATATGACATATTGTGTTGTATTTTATTTATCTACCGCAAAATATAAGTTTCAACCGACTACATCTCAGACAATACCCAAATGATAACAACGAAATATATTATTTAGCTACGTTGTGTATTGTATGGAATTTCAATACACTAAAAACAGATAAAAACCAACAAGTATGAACAAAACTGACTCGGGTGATTCACTCAACTAAAGTAAAACAAAAACTCCTCGGTATTCTCTGACAAACAAAACGTCTCTATCAAAACTATCTACATCATCTCAAACACATAATCAAAAAACATCCATCCATGGTGGAACCTGGGTAAAAATATTCGAACATTTTAAAGTACTACACAAGATAAACTAAACTTTGCAAACTATTGCAGACGTTCCAAAAACAGACGGGACAGTAGTTTTGAACACTATGCCGAGATGCCTCATTGAGTTGCATACTTAATAAAATAATTAATAACACTGTCGGGATGAAATTTCCACTAAGAATTTCCAATAACAGCGCTTACACGTATACCTAATCTTAATCTCGGGTAAACATAATATAGCTGTTAAATTAGCCTTCTCAGGCGCATAATAATATCATAATATGGTACTATGGTTAATACTATATGGTAGTTTAACAAGTTTATAAGGTCTGTATATTGCATATTAAGCTATCATATACCAATAGTGATTTTGCGTGCAAGGCCTGGTACACGACAAAAGAAGACAATAGAGAACTTACTATAATTGAAAGAAAAATGTTAGGAAATGTACTTGTCTCGGCTTATAATGTGTAACCTAGCAATATACAAAAAGAAATACGATGAACAGTTGAACCGTCATAATGGGAACTCAATATTCTTATTATTTTATATATATAATGTCGTGTACCTACTTAGGTGCGTTAAGTTCTTTTAATAGTTTTGTTAATTTTTATTATTACTTATTAAAAAGCTAGTTAAGTGAAACATTGAACTAAAATTAAATGTATAGTTAATTAATTATAATTTAAATACTAATTACCCCACCTTTTTTATTTAAAACAAAGTATTATACTTTATGTTTTGTTAAAAGTCTAATAGATTACTTAACAAAATACTTACTATGATAGTATTATATATTTAATGACAATAGATTGTGTTAGAGTGGATTCATGTAAATTTTTTTTTTAAGTATAACGTTCAATTTATTGTCCTTTAGAGCAGTTCCCAAAAGCCAAATTATCCCTACTTGATACTTGATAATATATTTAGAAATATTTTGTATGATTTCGCATAGTAAACTAATTTTATTTCTGTTATTTTTATTTGTTAAATCGATTTCTGTGTCTATATGAGGAAAAACAGTGATATTATTGTTATAAGAGTATTAATGTAGATTTTTAGCGGTGGTTTTTAAATTGTCCTTCTTTAGATATTGGACGCCTGAAATTGTGGAACACGTAGTTATCTAACCCATAAGTATTCTAACCAACAGCTGTATACCTTAAGCAAGAAGCATAGATTAAGTATACATCATATATTATGTATATATTTTAATCTACGCAAGAAGTTTTTTACAATTATTAAAATTCGACGGCTACTATCAGAAACAGCTGTTGCGGTAGCTCGAGTGACCTTCTTATCAGTGCCCTTAGGTGAAAAAAAATGTGTTGTTAAAAAGTGAAATCATAATAATGGTATCGACATATCTTAATATCAATTAAGATAAGATTTTTGGCCATTATACAACAAAAACCCTAACATAATATAATATTAATTTTTTCGTGAGTACACTTTTGTACTGAAATGCTACTCTTATATTTAATGCACCAAGATCACCACGTAGCCCTATTGATACGTGTATTGCTGTTGTTGAACTTGTGTCTTTGCTATTCGCTTTTGTACTTAGCGCACAAGTTGTCTGGCAAATACTAACCGTCAACCAAAATGAACAGTAACGGGGTAAGTAACGATTTAATTGTTTTCATTTTCTCTAAAAAAAAACCCTTATTTTGTTTTGCCACTAAGGGATGTACACGTTTTCAGGATGAAGACGCAAAGTCGTTGTTCTTAAAAGGAATCGAGTACGAACGCGATGGTAATCACTACGACGCAACAAAATGCTACAGGCGCGCTTTCAAAATGGACCCAGATATCGAAGACAAAATAACAGACGAGGACGTAGCTGCCTTGCGCCAGACTGAAAGCTGTATGAAATTTTTACTTGTGTTTATTCAATGTGTGCCCAATATTTATCAGTTAAATTTATAATAAAGCGGACGAAAGTGACAGCGAGGAAGATTATGACAGCCAAGAAGATCTGTATGTAAGACTTCAAAGAGTTATCGAACCGCAAATATGTTTTCCCGAACACTCGCAACAAGTGAGTATATACTATAAACAAATTATAAGCGGGTACAATTATGTAATCTGTTACACCACTGTTGATGTAATTTGTTTCACAGGCCACTCACTTTTCAGCTCTTCCGACAGAACTTGTACTGTATGTATTTAGATGGGTCGTATCGTCCGACTTAGACTTGCGATCATTAGAGATGTGTGCGACTGTTTGCCGTGGATGGTATTTATGTGCTAGAGACCCAGAACTGTGGCGTCGTGCATGTTCAAAGTATGGATTTAGTTCTTATAGTCTACAAGACTCAGTGGCACCAAGCAAATTATGATGTCATTTTTATTAAATCTTAAAATTAGCTACTCAATTATCATAAAAATATTGGCAGCTATCTAAATACAATTGCTCCAAGCAAAATACATTTTTAAATTTAAACGTTTTAATTTAAAAACTAAAAGTTTTATATTTATGTTTTACATACTATAGTTTAAATTAATTTTTTATTTTTATTACATATTTGTTTAGTTATATATTTTTCGTTAATCAACACTATTCTTAAAACTGTTCTGGTAATACATTTTAATGTACTACGGTGTCACTGACGATTATAAATAAATGTATAGGTTAACCTATACAAATGTATGTACACAATAACCACAACATAGTTTTATATAGTATTTTTTTTTTCTTTATTAAGAATTTGGAATAAATTGAATATTGACGATTTAGCTGCAGTCGATGGCAGTTGGCGAAAGATGTTTATTGAGCGTCCTCACGTACTGACGATAGGATGTTATATATGTAAAATATCCTATATGCGACAAGGAGAAGAGTCGTTTCAAGACTTGAGTTATGGCCCATCCTTAAACGTTGTTTATTATAGATATCTCAGGTGACGTCGTATAACATTTAGATTTCTAACTTGTATAGTGTAGTATTGAATTCATTTGTGTGTCACAATAGGTTTTTCTCCGATGGCCGTGTTATCATGATGTTATCCAGTAGTGAGCCTGGTAAAATTGTACAGAGATTGAAGTCAAAAGCACTGGCACCACACGACGTCTGCCTCGGTTACTATCAACTGTCCGACAATCAATTATTATTGAAACTCGACAGTAAAGTGACAAAAGCAGAGCAAAATAATAAACAAAGACATCGATTAGAAAATGTTCAAAGGAAAACTACATACTATATGGTAGAAAAAATGGGCGGTTGGCTCTAGTTTAAAATGTAATATAAACCATAACTAGTTTTGAATAACCATTATTATTATCATTTTCAGACCTTGGAAATTTTAAAACACAAATCCAAGCATAACCACAAACTAACATGGAAAGAGTATGAAATTGTGCACCGCAACCGAATCAACAAATTAATGACTACCAAATACGATTTATCTAGTAATCGTTTTCCTCCGTTTTTATATTCACGGGTGAAAAGTTATACGACTGAATCTGACAATGTCTTGTAAATAGGTGTAATTAAAATGTATTTATTATTGTTAAATTAATTTTATTTTTTTTTTGTTTTAAATTTTCAATGTATAAATATAATATTCCGTTTGTGCCTTGCGTACTTACCTATGTCTTTAAATTTTATTGTATATTTTTAAAATTCATCTGTGCCGTTAACCATACAATATCTTTTACATTGACTTGATGCATCCAATACATGGCTAACAGGACTAGTAAATGCATAATGTTGTGCGAATTGCAAAAGAAATCACAGGTTCCCGGAAATCTTCGTTCTGGCCACCGTGCCGCATTAATTATCCCTCCGATAATCGACGATGAATCCTATTTGAAATTTAGCCCTTTATATATTTAAAAATGTTTATTGTGTGCTAATTACCGCAAGAACAACATAGACTATTGCTGCAGGATCCCCTCCGCCATACCGGGTCGTACGCAAGGCTACCAACAATATTCGAATTGTAATGGGTAGAAAAAAATAAACCCTGCTCACCTTGATGAAATTTTGTTCGTGTATTACCTAAAATACCTGTTTTAGTCACTATAATATTTAGCATACCTACACACTGTAATTACTTTCAGCAATCCGCAAAAGCACGCCGTCCAGTAAATGGTTTTCACCGCTAGCTGATTGGTATCGGAAAGATTATAGAGGGACGCGGACATCATAGGCATTCCTCCTGCGGTTAATTTTAAGAAAGTATATTTTATTATAACGCTTCATAAATAATTACCTATAAAAACAGTTGTATTTACATGATTTGTTTTGGATGGGAAGAAGGCTGGTTTACAAAGCTTAAAAAAAGTACATTTTGGGAAGTTGTTTCCGTAGAAATATTCGTCCTGTATTTAATTACGAGTTTAAAGTATACAGATTGTACTGTATTAATTACATACACAATCCATTTTTGAATGAACAATTTTTTTTTTTTTGGTTTCTTTATAATATATGTGGAAAAGCTGAAGAAAAAAAACGTTTTTAAGTGTGAAAAAATAGGCATAGAAGAATATTTTCTTCTATAGCTCTAGACAGTTGGTGGCACAAATAGGGAAAAGTCTTAGGAGAGGCTTATACCCACGGGATATTTAAATAAAATTGATTATACCGGACCAATTTTGGATTTGGAGGAAAAAATGGATGTATTTTAGTTGTTGGTGCAAAAAAAAAAAGTCAAATTTAGCTGTAAATAAAAAGTATCATAATATTTTCAAATATTTTTAGGGGCAGAGCTTACACCCCCCCCCCTCCTCTATTTCCACCACCGGATCTATTGTGTTCATTAATAAAAAAAAAAAAAAGTTCGAAAATGTTGACATTGTAAACCATGTAAATTTCGTTAATTTCATCGGGACTAGTGAGACGGGTCAGGTTAGGTTATATATTTTCTTACTTTACCCAAGTATTGGGCTAGCCATATACCGAGTAGATCGGCTTTCAAGAGCCTGTTGTAAGTGTCCCTGTCGCCGTTGACGTTCATGAATGTATGGTAAACGATACTGCCGATCCACGGAATGATAGTGGCAATTATGTGACACCATTTGATGAACTCGATGCCGTCCGTGTACCACCATAAAGGCGACTCGCATATTACCAGGTACAGAGACAGGCAAAGTGCGACAACTAGAACAAAAAAATAAAAAATACCTATTATGTTTCATTTTTTAACTCCCCCCCCCCCCCAAGAGCGGCTGCTGTTATTATAATATTAACCGTGCGTGTATATGTTGACTGTTTCGTTGTGCACCGCGAAGACGCTGGCCAAACACTGGACGGGTCGCATCGGCGGTCTGTATCCGTATTCTATGTAAGGGTTGAAACGCAAGTGTTCGGGTACATCTTGTCGACAACATGACATGGCAATTTTGTTTGATCAGAACATCAGCTGTGGTGACCGGTAAACATGGTAGTTTTCGTGTAGGAAATTGTGTCGGCGCGGAAAATCGGAATAAAATAAAACAAACCAACAATATTTATATGTAGTAGCACATAGGCAACGTTAATCGAGCGTATGATTAAATTATAATAATTACCTAGTAGGTATACAACAAACGGCTGCTTGTACTTGATGTTAAAACAAGATTACTATTTTTTTTTTTACTAGTCTACGACCGAACGAAACAATACGACAAGGGGTAGGAATTGACGGTTGTCTACCAGAAAGTTATGAAGGTATCTGTGAGTATAGCTAGCTAGCTACCTACCTACATATTTAATTATTATACAACGAAACTCAAAGGTCGGTCTATGAGAAACGTGATCAATAATAGTTAAATATATAGACAAAATATACCAATGCGTGAAAACTTTTATATTATTCACTCGGTTATGTCCTATATAGGATACAAAAGAAAAAAAACGTGCAGTGGGGTCGGACATGTTGCATGTAAAACTACGTTAAAAAAATGGATAAAAACTATAATATAGGTAGGTAGGTCGTGAAAAAAAATCTATAAGTATCACTATGTAGGCGATACATTGATTTGTAAGACTGTAAAATATGTTCAAAACTATTTTTAATTTATTTATTTAATTATTTTCATTTAGTAGGATACATTTCTAGTTACCCATGTAAAAAAAATATCAATAAATTTATCTATTATACTACATAATATGGCTGTGAGAAAGTAAGTAATACATTTATAGAAATGGGTAATATTGAAAAACAATCGATTTTTGTAACGCGTACGGCGTAACTGGGACTGGCCAGTGTTCACAGTGATAAGAAGCCTCATAAGATTTACATTGATAAGTGGACTGGGAGACCGATACAGGTTACCTATAGCAGTTAAAGTTAGTAGTCCTGAAGCTACTTTGTGTGCTTTAAATTTATATACATTTATTTTCATACATAAAATATGTATGTGTTCATCCCACTCACACACTTATAATAGTTATATTATAATTGTTTTCATTTGATTAATAATACATCTTTGACCTTATATCATTGTACGCATTACAATTTTAATTTTAACCTTCGACAGATAATTCTCATTCAATCAATATAAGATCATGTTTGTATAAAACGAACTCACTAGTTCTCATTTTTTAAATTCTTAAAAGACTTGTCTCAAGACATATTTTGATTTAACCGTACATCATTCTGTGCTCTTGTTGTTGTAATAGCAGTACCGGACACTTGAATAAATATCAATTTAATTGTCTATTTAATATAATATACCGATTAACCTCTAGACATTTCATTCGTGTTATTATGTACTTATACTCGTATGTACATAATAAATACTTTATATTAATGTTGAATTTAATTGTACAACGTGCAGATAATGGTTAATTGTTACTTACCTAGTAAAAAAGGCATAGTACATGGGACTAAAATATAAACAAAAATAGTGATCAATATGAATTCATAATATTGCATACATAAGTGTGTAAGGTAAAATAACATGCCTTTATTGGTTTATGGTTACTATTACCTTGTAAATACGGCATAGCTGCTAGATAGCATAAATATAAAGAACAAAAATAAGTACCATTATTAATTCATACTCACAAACATTTGTGTGGAGGAAAATATTTAAAATGCATTCAAGCAATCCACTTTGTTCAATACAGTATGTTTTTAATTAGGGATTTTAAAATCAAAACTAAAGTTTATTGTTCATTTCGGACAATCAACCCGAGAATGTAATACAATATTATTGTAAAAAAAAAAAATACAAACTACCGATAATACTTCACACCAACAGTTACGAAAAAAATAACCAATTTTTGCATAATATTGTAATAATGAAAGATTGTAGCTCTAAAAAACACCGTCAAGTTGTACGACAAAAAGAACTTAAAGCGTTGCAAAGCAAATGAAAATGAACATAATACTAGCTGTTTTAGGAAATTATCCCTCTGACAAACGGATCAATTAAAGTATGACGCAAAACACTATAGTATTTGTAAGCAAATAAAAAACGTATGTATGTTGTGAAAAAACTTATGTGATTCGAAGTAATAAACAGTGTCGTTTAACGTTGAAACAAGTTTGAGTTGCTAAAAAAAATATTCATATATTCCAACTTTTTTTTTTCCAACAAAATAAAGGTCGATACGCACTGTACGGAACGTCAACGTCGCGTCAAAATATCTTTCCATGTATTGAATGGCAACGTTTACATTTACCGGCAACGTCGCGTTAGGTCAACATCACGGAACGGCAACGTTTCTCAAAAACTATATATTTTGAAGTGTTGTTGCTGGTCACTTCTGGTCCGTTCGGCTAGTGCGAATGTGCGAACGCAACGTCACGTTCTAGTTATTATTATTATTATTATTCATTTGTTATTCTTGGTTAATATATATTATTAAAGGTTATTCATTATTTTAACTATTCTAATTATCTGATATGGATGATGAAAAGTTAATTGAGCAAATTCGCCAACACGAAGAGTTGTATAATATGGCCAATAAAAAGTATAGCGATAATAATCACAAGGATGTGATATGGAAGAAAATTGGTATTCAATTAAAAACAACAGGTATGAATAACTTTATTTTATTTTTATTTTTATATAACACTATAACTTACAAAAACTTATCCCTTTGCCACGGTAATGATCCATTTTCTGAGGTAAAAAATGTTTTAAACATATCACGCACATTAAACGCTGAAGTATGGGCGTTTTCGCCTTGCCTATGTAAATGCCCCCAATTTGGTTCTCCTTCTGTTGGGTCTAAATGTTGAGTCATTAGAACATTAACCTTTATATAATTATGCAAAATGCAAGTGGTTAATATAATATTGTCCACATTCTCAGGTAGGGATTTTATACTTCTAAAATATATCCGAAATTTTCGAACCAAGTTTCCGAATGCGTTTTCTGATACACGCCTAGCTCTTGATAGTCTGTAATTGAAAACTTGTTTTTCTAGATCTCCATTAATTATAGAACCGGGGTAAGGTCTTAATCGGTAGGATTTACAGGGAAACGTCTCATCTGCTACAATTCCAAAGGGTACTGAGTCCCGGGAAGATTTGTGTCTTTTGGCACATTTAGCTTATTTTTTTCCAAAGCTTTTCCTAAATTCGAATTTGCAAATATTCCCCCATCACTATTCTTCTCATGCGAACCCACATCGAAAACTATAAATTTACAATTAGCGTCAACCAAAGGTAACAAATTTATTGAAAAAGTTCGTTTATAATTAAAATTTTGGGAACCACTATTGGGAGGAGCAAAAATGTCTACATGCTTCACGTCTAATGCTCCCAAGCAATTCGGAAAGTTCCGCATCTTCCAGAAATCGTCCGAAATCTTCTCTCAATCTTCTTTTTTTGGTTGTGGCATCACTTCTGATAACACATTGTCTACTATAGCTTGGCATACCTCTTTGACTATATAGTGTACAGTTAAATGCCTCAGACGAAAGTTAAATGATAACCTTTTCTAATGGATCGCCAGTAGCTAAAAATCTGAAAAAATGTTTATGTTATTCATTTTATTTAATTTCATTGGTAGGACCAGCATGCAAAAATAGATGGATTTCACTTCGAGATCAATTAAGAAAGGCATTGAAAAAAAAAGTCACAAAAAGTGGACAAGCAGCCAATATAAAAACAAAATGGAAGTACGAAGATTGCATGTCATTTATTATTCCATTTTTCAAAGAAAGAGGAACACACAGCAACATAGCAGAACCTGAAAGCTCAAGTGAAGAGTCTATTGACGAAAGTGGAGACATTATTGATCAGATTATAGATAACACTCAAAAAGAACAACAGCTGAAAAATGTTTCTAAAGGGGTTTCGGAAAAAACTAGGCGCCCAAAAAGATTGACTACATCTCCAAAAAAACCCGAGTCTTTGTATTCTAAGACCAGAAAAATAGACAAAACAGAAACAGCGACGCTGTACCAATGAAATATTTAGTCGAAAGCGATAAAAGCGAAATAAAGGTGACTCGAAATGATCATCCAATTGATTTGTTTTTTAATGGTCTGGCCGCCACTGTTAAAACGTTTTCACCGGAATATCAACATTTAGCTAAATCTAAACTTTTTTCTGTAGTATCCGAACTAGAATGGCAACAGTTACAAATTAAAAACTCAAATTTACAAGTTCCAGTCAGTTCTTCAACACCACAACACAGAACAAATATACCTACAATACCGATTCTTCAAACCAAAGCTACTCAACCATATGTTATGCCACAAAAAAAAGGGTCTCAGCCATTATATACATCTCATACCTCGGCATCAAGTCCAGATGATTGAATTGAACAATTTTGTATGTAGATAAACAAAATTATATATGTTAAAACTTAAAAGCTCAAGATACAAACATATGTGTTTCATTTATTTACAACTAAAATAAAAAATTGCTTTTTGTATTTAATATTGTCATACATTACCTTTTACTACTGATTTAACTGTTAATAGTCAGATTTATGATTTTTATTTCAATCTTTAAAAAAGATCATTGTATGGGTACTTTTTTAAATATTATAGTTGTTAACAACACTATAAAAAAAACCATAAAGTAAAAAAAAAAACATAATTTCAATTATATGCACCATTGGATGTTTTGTATTCTAGTTAGAACGCCATCCAAATTCTCCAAATAACTCGTCAACGTTTATCGGTAGTAAGTACTGTGTCTAAAGTATACTCCATGGACATTTGAAACTATTCGACTATTTTTACAGATATTTGAAACCGACTTATTCTTTTGTATTCATCCTGTAGTAAAAAATGTGAGTATCACAAACATATCGTTAGCAATAAACAATTTCGAATAACAATGATCCATGTTATAGTTTTTCTTGCTGAAAATAATTTTATCTAGGTTATTGTAGGATATTATACAAAAACAAAATTTAAGATTTTGTATTATTTTCCATAGCGTTATCAATTTTTGAAACTTGGAAACGTACATTTATTAAACTAACTTTTTAAAAGAATAATAATTTACTGACAATTTCGATAAGACGATAAGTAGTTTTTAATACATCCTTTTAACATTGATTATAAAGTTAACATTTAAGACAGAATTTGGGGTGCTGTTGAGTATATAAGAAAGTTAGGTACTATACTCCATAATATTTCCTCCAGTCCTAATGTTTAATTAAATTCTATCAATTTGTGTCGTCATCCTTGACCCTCACATCGTAAATTGTTTTGGAAAATATTCAGTAGTTGTTATTTAATTGAACAATTTATTAATCACATTTCAAAAATGTGTACACCCCACCAAACCTTTGAAAACGATTTTCAAAAAGGGCTGCTGTGACGTCCACACAACTGTCTAGAATCTAGTATTCGTGAAAATGGTATTATCTAGTGCCATTTTTATCAAACATTTATTAGGCATGTCTCTTTTAAATTTATTATCAGACCATATTATATACTGTAAATTGAATAAACATATGACTGCAGATTTTTTTACACGTTATCAATAGAATCACTCATGTATAAATTACGCATGTATATTAAAAATATATTGAATTCCAATATTTAATTTTTATACTGCATAACTCTAAAATAATTACTAAAAACTGACATCAATCAAAGTTGTATAGTTTATAATATTTTAAACATAGTTTTTAAAAACTTAATGTGACCACCTTATGGTCACAAAACACACCATAATATATCAAAATATTTATCTGTTAATTCATATTGTATACTCAAATAGGTACACTAATGAAAAACATTTGTTTGTTTTAAATGTCGAATAGTAAAAGTTTATTATAATTTGCTGAAATATATAATTATAGTTTTGTAAAAGTTCAAGTTCAAAGTTTCAACCAACCACTCAATTTATCTACTAAAAAGTTAAAAGGTTTACGTGTTTACGAAATAACTATTCGTAAAGAATATTGATGTTAATTTTCATACTGAGTGATATCTTATTGTCACAAACACACCCTTAAATGAAACATTTAATATATCTTTAATTACATGTAAATTATTATTATGTGTATACACTGTAATGTGTAAAATTATAATTAAAAGTATAAATAATGAAAAACAAGTCATCTTAAATAATCCAGATAATAAAAGTTTATTATAATTTAGTAAAATATATAAATATGCTTTGTAAAAGTTAACAAAAATCAATGATAATTATACTGTACTTAAAAATAATAGATATTCTTACACCTTTGGATTTATTCTGTAATTAAAGAAAATAGTTATATATATAAATTTATATTTATTTTTTTTAGCGGTTAGGTTACTTTACCTCATCTTTACCACTTGTCTTGAACAAAAAAACAGTTTGATAGTTAAATGAAGCTTACTAACTTAGTAACTATCAATAATTATGTTATTATTACCTGGCATGGCTTCAGCGCAAGTGCAAATTGGGCAACAACAGCAACGCACACATCCAAGAAAACAATTACAGCAATGCCGAAAAACGCATCTTTTCACTACAAAACCATTGTTAGTTATATAATTTTAAAGTACAGTAAAAGTATAAATCAAACTTCAATAGTGCTATGTTTGGAATGACCACACAATAATGCAACTACTTTCAATAATAATTTTAGACTCTGAAATAGGGTTCCGTGTCATTTTTAAATCACGATTCGACAGAAGAGTTGTCAAATATTATAAAAGTATATTATTATTTTAAAACTTTAACCATACTCTTTGAAATACAAATACGCATAGAGTGTATTATTTTTATCGTTAAGGGTTTTAAATATTATTTTTTTTTATTACAAAGTCTATAGTCTATACTGACCTTTCCGTTTCAATTCTTTTTCATTAGAACATTTTCCGCCTAATTTAACTAATTATACAAATAAAATTACTTTTTGCTTAAGGTGACATTTATTTATCATCATCATCAGTAGTTAACTACAAACTCTATGGTCTATACTGACCTCTTTGATGTTCCAATTCGTTATCATCACTATTGAATGAACATGAACATTCTCCACCTAATGCAACACATTATACAAATAAAATTACTTTTTGCTTAAGGTGACATTTATTCATCATCATCATGTTAAAAACAAAAATAGTAGGTATTATTTTTTTCTTATTTCACATGGTACAACTTAAACATTAAAAATAATAAATCCTTATTTCACTCAAATATTTTGATTATCTTTTTTGTCGTGTAATACGTCTAAAATAATTTTTAAAATAAATGTAATCTCTAAATGTACGGTTATTTTACTTCAAGTCCTATATTACTTCATGATAATAAATCATTAGTATACAATAAATCAGTAACAATGCATTAGTACCAATTTATGTATACAGTAGGTAACTATAAACTCTATAGTCAATACTGACCTTTTGGGTCTTCCGATTTAAAAACATAAGCAGAAGAACCATCTTCACCTAATCAAACACATTATACAAACAAAAAAATTACTTTTTGCTTAATTTTAAGTGAAAATTCATGATAATGATGTAAAAAAATTATAATTTAGTGGATATAATTTTTTCCACATTTCAATCTGATTACCTTTTTTGCTTTTAAATACACCTAAAACAATTTTATTATGAATGTAATCTCTAAATGTACTGTTATTCTTCTACAATAGGCCTAAGTATGGTGCTTTGGATAATATGGCCGTGACAGTAACCGTTGGAAGTTTATGCTTTAGCCAAGCACCAATTTATTTATACTGTGGGTAACTACAAACTGTATATTCTATACTGACCTTTTGGGTCTTCCGTTTTTTTAGAATCATCTCCATCTAATCCAACACATAATACAAAAAAATTACTTTTCCATAATTTTAAGTGAAAATTTATTGAGGTAAATTATAATTAAGTAGGTATTATTTTTTCCACATTTTATATGTTGCAACTTAAACATTTAAAATAATTAAATCTTTATTTGAATTTAATATTTTTATTAGCTCTTTGGCCGTGTAATAACTAAACAATCTAAAACAATTTTATAATAAATTTAATCAATCAGTAAATGTACCGTTATTCTACTTCAAGTCCTATATTACTTTATGATAATAGAATGGCGTTTTGCAGAAAGAAACCATCCCACGAGGCACAAATGTACTTTTTGGATATAGTTGAATGGCGTTATGCAAAAAGCAATTATCCATCAAAGTTAAGAAAAACGAGAGTTTAGTATAACGAGATAGATAATTTTAGATTACGTATTTTACAAAATACAACCAAACCAACATTGAAGTGCAGCGCTATCTATCATTGTTTTAAAATGATATCCAAAAAGTACATTGTGGGATAGTTGTTTTCTGCATAACGCCATTCAATAGTATACACTAAATCAGTAATATTTTATGAGATAAAAAACAAAGTAAAAGAAGAATGCCTTATTTTTAGTAGTTACTTACTTGGATATGGCCGACCTTGGGTGACTAAATATAAAAAAAAAAATAAGGTAGCAATATAAATTAATAATCGGACATAAAAGTTTGTGATGCAATTATGTATAATGCATTCATGTCATCATGTCAACTTGAATCAATATAATATGATATTAAATTAGAAAAGTTTAAGTCATAATTATAGTAATATTTTAATTTCGTATAATCAACCTGACAATAAATTAGTGTAAAAATGGAATCACAATTTACCCAATATTGTTTCCAAAATAATGACAGCTGTAAGAATGTAAGCAATTTTTTGCATATTGAAATAATTAAAAACTATTAAATAATTATCGTTTCTAACTTTGAAAAACACTGTGTATAGTTGTACGGAACATATAACTGTACAGAGGAAAATTGTTATGAACATAATAATATGGTCTATTTGGCAAGTACCTATGATGGCGAAAACAATATAATTTGTACACGGTACGTTTCTGAAATAAAAATATGATTCATCACAGTAAGACATGTGGACTAAACAAATAAGTCGTTAGCAGTAAACAATTTCGGAGAACAATGATCCATCTTTTAGTTTTTCTTGTTAAAAACAATTTTATTAAGGTTCTTGTAAAATATTATATAACTAAAAAATTTAAGAATTTCGACTTTTGAAACTTGGAAACGTACATTTATTGAAATACATTTTGAATATCATTATAATTTACTGCACATTTTGAAGAGTCGATAAGCAGTTTTTAATATTTCCTTTTTAACGTTATAATAAAGTTTAAAATTTAAGACAGAATTTGGGTTGCGGTTGAGTATGTGAGAATAATACTATACTCCATAAAACTTCCTCCAATCCTAAACTGGAATTCAATTTTAATCATTGCTCAGCAATATATTATTTCAGGTGCGTCACCCTTCACGAGAACAGAGGATCCTCATTGGCTAAATCCATTTTACGGTCAATGGGTTCTTTTTGTAGATAGTTGGTAGTAAAGAGTGATATAAGGAATTTAATTTTGAACCGTGGACAGCGAGAAGGAATTTTAAAGTTAATAATCGAAAGTAGAGTTGAGGTGTCGATGGATTTAGAAGTTAAGTTACAGTAAAAGAATAGGCTTTGGGATTGCCGAAGACCAACAAAGGATGTGGGATTGAGTATTAGAAGGTCAGTGTCGTAATTATGCGATTGACAGGGTATCTTCATTGCATAAGCTGGAAATATTAAGAACTTACGTTGGACATGGTGGATCTATGAACTATCATCTGCGCCTCGGGGGTCCCACACAAATAAGCCATACTCGAGAATTGGTCGTACGAGGACACAATAAATGAATTTAATTTAAAAAATAAATTGATAATATACACTAAAACAAAAGTTATTTCAACTGTCGAATCTTCGTAGGACACCCTGATTTGTTTATTTATACATTTATTTAGTGTTTAGGTTAGTTAACCTCATCATAAACAACGATGATGAAAATCGTTCAATCCTTTACCTAATGACTTAATTATTAGTAATTATAAAAGTGAATAGTTAAATTGAAAACTTATACGGAAATCTAATAAAATTAATTCAATCAACCAATCAACTTATCTTTAGTGAATAGTTAAATGGTTTAACGTGTTTATGAAATACCTATTCGTAAAAATGTTTATGTTAACTTTCATACCAAGTCATACCTTATTGACGCAAACACACTTAATATTAAACATTCGGATATCTTTAACAACAAGTAATTTATTATTATGTGTATACATAATAATGTGTAAAATTATAATTACAAGTATAAATAATGAAAAACAAGTCATCTTAAATAATCCAGATAATAAAAGTTTATTATAATTTAGTAAAATATATAAATATGCTTTTGTAAAAGTTAACGAAAATCAATGATAATTATATTATACTTAAAAAATATAGATATTCTTTCACCTTTGCATTTATTCTGTAATTAAAAAAAATCGTATATATTTATTTATTTATTTAGTTGTTAAGTTACTTTACCTTATCTTTAACAATTTTCATAATAATTAATGAAAATTCTTTGAACACCAACGAGACAATGCATCGTCTAAAAACAATTATAATGGTTTGAAGAAGTATACTAACTTATTAGTTGCCAATAATTATGTCATTATTACCTGGGAGGATTTCAGCGCAAAAGACAATTGGGCAACAACAGCAACGCACACTTCTAAGAAAACAATTACAGCAATGCCAAAAAGCGCTATGCTTCACTACAAGAACATTGATAATTATATAATTTTAAAGTACAGTAAAAAGTATAAATCACATTCCAATTTTGTTATGTTTGGAATGACCACACAATAATGCAACCACTTTTCAATAACAATTTTAGAGTCTGAAATAGTGTTTCGTATCATTTTTTTAAATCCAGATTCCATTAAGAGTTAAATATTTTTCATAAATAAATAATAATATTTCAAGTCATATATTATTTCGCGGCAGTAGTATACAATTAATAAATCTATAAAATTGTATAAGATAATTAAAAAAAATATATATATATTTTTATATAAAATCTAAGAAGACTTAATTTATATATATGTTATATAACATCTATATAAAATAATATGTATACATATATATATTAAAACCCAACGTGAAATAACTCAGACTGACCTGTGTACTCCATATTACTTCTATCTAATCCAAAAAATAATACAACAAAAATTATTACTGTTTGCTTATTGGTATATAGATAAATAATAGTTGTGTAAATATATATTTAAAAACTGAAATCAAACTGATGTTAATACAATTTAGTATCTGCCTCTAGTTAAGTACTCCTTATGTAGGACGTATATACAGCAACTATTATTTCTATAATCAAATTATATAAGGATTTAGGATCGATAGGCCTAAGTAAGGTTGTTTCGGAGTGTTATGGAAGTGTTTTTTTTAATTTAATCAGTAATCGTGAAAACTTTTTGCTTTAGCTGAGTACCAATTTATGTGTACAGTAGTTAACTACAAACTCTATGGTCTATACTGACCTCTTTGATGTTCCAATTCGTTATCATCACTATTGAATGAATATGAACATTCTCCACCTAATGCAACACATTATACAAATAAAATTACTTTTTGCTTAAGGTGACATTTATTCATCATCATCATGTTAAAAACAAAAATCAGTAGGTATTATTTTTTTCTTATTTCACATGGTACAACTTAAACATTAAAAATAATAAATCCTTATTTCACTCAAATATTTTGATTATCTTTTTTGTCGTGTAATACGTCTAAAATAATTTTTAAAATAAATGTAATCTCTATAGTACGGTTATTTTACTTCAAGTCCTATATTACTTCATGATAATAAATCATTAATATACAATAAATCACTAACAATGCATTAGTGCCAATTTATGTATACAGTAGGTAACTATAAACTTTATAGTCAATACTGACCTTTTGGGTTTTCCGATTTAAAAACATAAGCAAGAGAACCATCTTCACCTAATCAAACACATTAAACAAACAAAAAAATTACTTTTTGCTTAATTTTAAGAGACAATTCATGATTATGGTGTTGAAAAACGATAATTTAGTGGGTATTATTTTTTTCACATTACAAATGGTGCAGCTTATACTTTTAAAATATTTTAATTTGTGTTTTAATATTTTGATTACCTTCTTTGTCGTGCAATACACCTAAAACAATTTTATTATGAATGTTATCTCTAAATGTACCGTTATTATACTACAATAGGCCTAAGTATGGTTGCTTCGGTGAATTATGAACGTGTTTTTAAATTTAAAGGCATGCATCACCAAAAAAATAATAATAATTATTGATTTTGATATTTTACAAAAAATATTGCGAAAACTGAATTTGAAAAATAAACTATTTATGGAGTTACGGGAGAATTACGAATGTACCTATGACGTCATTGCGTCGGCCGTCAATTATAATATGTTAACGACGAATATCGTTGACCGTTTTTTTTTGGGGGGGGTTTTGTAACCGTGAAAACTTCTTGCTTTAGCTGAGTACCAATTTCTGTATACAGTAGATAACTACTTGTATGAATTTTGTAGTCTATACCTACCTGTTGGGTCTTTCGACTTCTGTAATCCATCTTCACCTAATCCAACACATTTTAAAATAAAATTACTTTTTGCTAAGTACATTTGTACACACTAAATCAGTAATATTGTATGTGATTGTAAAATATTTAGTACAATTTTTAAAATAATTTATATAAAAAACAAATTAAAATATATAACGTGCCTTTAGTTGTATCAGGATCAATTGGCCGACATTGTGTGACTAAACATAAATAACCAAAAGTAGGTAGCAATACAAATTAATATTCGGTTACAAAAGTTTGTGAGAAAAATTATGAGTAATGTATTTAAGGGGATTGCATGCGGTCGGTTTTTTCAGTCAAAACACATTATTTTTATTCCATTGCACAGACCAAACCAGTAATCCGATAAACAACCTAAAAACAGTTTTGAATTTGCCATGAAGTTTACTTATGATCGGTCAGGGTACTTTTTTCAATTTTATATTTTAACCCTTTTCAAATTTGATTTTAAAATTTAAAATTGTATATAATGTTTAAACGTATTTTATACATAGTAGGTGTAAGATATCAAAAAAATACCCTGACCGATTATAAGTAAACTTCATGACAAATTCAAATCTGTTTTTAGATTACTTATCGGATATTGTATGTTATATTCACTAAAATGGTTTTTACTCACAGACAAAATAATTTAAGTTACAATAATACCATGAAGCCTATTCAAATTAACCGGTAAATTAATTGACATGATCGAAATTTACTAAAACCACTTTTTTCATAAATATTGCCTATACAAAACTCCTTAAAAACCAACCGCATGCAATCCCGTTAAGTAATTAACTTGAATCAATATAATAGGATATTATGTTAGAGAAGTGAATGTTATAATTATAGTAAGATTTTTAACCTGAGAATCAAAATGTGTAAAAATACAATAACAAATTACCCATTAATGTTTCCATGATAATAACAGCTATAAGAAAAATGGCCATTTTTTGCATATTGTAACAATTATCGTTTGTAATTTTGTAACACACTGTGTATAGTTGTACGATAGTGAACATATAACTGTACAGAGGAAAATTGTAATGAACATAATAATATGCTCTATTTGGCAAGTATGATGCCAACAACTTTATTATTTGTTCTTCGTAATTTCCGAAAATAAAGATATGATACAAAATAGTAAAAATGTGGGCTCCACAGACATATCGTTAGCAATAAACAAATTCGAATAACAATGACCCATGTTATAGTTTTTCGTGTTGAAAACAATTTTATTTAGGTTATAGTAGAATATTATACAAATACAAAATTTAATATTTTGTATTATTTTCCATAGCGTTATCAGCTTTTGAAACTTGAAAATGTACATTTATTAATATACATCGTTATTATAAAAATAATTTTTACAATTGCGACAAGTCGATAACCAGTTTTTAATACATCCTTTTAAATTGTTGTCATAAAGTTTGAACTTTAAACAGGATTTGGGGTGCGTTGAGTATATAAGAAGTTAGGTACTATACTCCATAATATTTCCTCCAGTCCTAATGTTTAATTAAATTATATTAAGTGCGTCGTCATCCTTGCACCCTCACATCGTAAATTGTTTTGGAAAACTATTTCAGTAGTTGTTATTTTAATTGAACAATTTATTAATCACATTTCAAAAATGTGTACACCCCACCAAACCTTTGGAAAACGATTTTCAAAAAGGGGCTGCTGGGGTGACGTCCACACAACTGTCTAAAATCTAAAAAAGGCTATCGAAAATAATATCGCCTAAGTATTTAAAAAAAAAAACATCATTATAAATCGAATTATATATTTTATACATCACTGAATTTATATTTAAAACACAATTTTAAATCATCCCATTTTCACTCTTAAATATAGAGACCACCCTTCTTAAAAATGTTTTTTTTCTCTTTAAATTTTATTTGCTATAATTTCGTAAAAATTGTTGAATCGAGTGGATGTTTTTATCAAACATTTATTAGGCATGCCACTTTTAACATTTATTTTCAGACAAAAATGTCATACCACTTCTTCCCTAAATTAGGGTTAATAATTTAGTTTTATTAAGCGTGTTTTTGGGATTAATGGTCAAAATTGTCGACTAAAAATAGGTCTAATATATACCTTATTACATACTGTGAAATTGAATAAACATGACTACAGATTTTTTCCCATCAAAGAAAACCAAATTGTTAGACGTAGGGAGTACCTTAACAAGTCAATACTTAAGCTAGTGAATATTGGTCGGGTCGAGTCGACATTTGTGTAATGACGTTATGTAATTTTTAAAAATAAATTACATTTATTAAATAATGTTTATACTTCATAACTCTAAAATAATTACTAAAATTTGACATAAATCTAAAGTCGCATAACTACCACCCAACAGGGTGGTAATTATGCGATGGACACGGTATCTTCAATGCATAAGCTGGAAAGATTAAGAACTTACGTGGGACATGGTCGATCTGTGACCTACTATTTGCGCTTTGGAGGTTCCACGCAAATGAACCATACTCGAAAATTGGTCGTACGAGGGCACAATAAAGGGATTTTAATGAAGTCTAAGATTTTGAGCGCTCTGCATGTTACTTAGTTAATGTGAGTGACAACAAGAGGGGACAAATGAAAGAGACAGGTCAAGAATTTTAAGTTCGAATTCAATGATATCTAACAACATTTAGGTGATAAGTGATATCTTATTGACACAAAAAAAACCATTTAATATCAAAAATTCGGATATCTTTTTTACAACAAGTCTTTTATTATTATGTGTATACACTATAATGTGTAAAATTATAATTATAAGTATAAATAATGAAAAACAAGTCATCTTAAATAATCCAGATAATAAAAGTTTATTATAATTTAGTAAAATATATAAATATACTTTTGTAAAAGTTAACGAAAATCAATGATAATTATATTGTACTTAAAAAAAATGATATATATATATTATATATATATATATTTTTTTTTTTTATTTATTTATTTAGTGGTTAAGTTACTTTACCTCATCTTTAACAGTTTTCATAATAATTAAAGACAATTTTTTGAACACCAATTAGTTAACTCATCGTCTAAAAACAATTATAATGGTTTGATATAGTATACTAACTGATTAATTATCAATAATTATGTCATTATTACCTGGCATGGCTTCAGCGCAAAAGACAATTGGCCAACAACAGCAACGCACACTTCCAAGAAAACAATTACAGCAATGCCAACAAGCGCTTTGCTTCACTACAAAAAATTGTTAGTTATATAATTTTAAAGTACAGTAAGAAGTATAAATCACATTCCAATTTTGTTATGCTTGGAATGAACAGACAATAATGCAACCATTTTTTAATAATAATTTTAGAGTCTGAAATGGCGTTTCGTGCAATTTTTCAAATCAAGATTCCGTTAAGAGTTAAATATTTTTTATATATAAATAATAATATTCCAAGTCCTATATTATTTTGCGGCGGTAGTATACAATTAATAAATCTATAAAATGTTATAAGATAAATAATAATTGTGTAAATATCACATATTTTTTATACGCACTAATATATATTTAAAAACTGAAATCAAACTGATGTTAGTACAATTTAGTATCTGTCTCTAGTTAAGTACTTCTTATGTAGAACGTATATACAGCAACTATTATTTCTATAATCAAATTATATAAGGATGTAGGATCGATAGGCCTAAGTAAGGTTGTTTCGGAGTGCTATGGAAGCGTTTTTTTAATTTATTCAGTAATCGTGAAATTTTCTTGCTTTAGCTGAGTACCAATTTATGTATACAGTAGTTAACTACAAACTCTATAGTCTATACTGACCTTCTCGATCGTTCGATTTAAAAACATAAGCAGGAGAACCATCTTCACCTAATCAAACACATTATACAAACAAAATAAATTACTTTTTGCTTAATTTTTATTGACAATTCATGATGATGGTGTTGAAAAACAATAATTTAGTGGGTATTATTTTTACCATATTACATGTTGTGCAATGAATACATTAAAAATATTTAAATTTGTATTTTAATCTAATATTTTGGTTACTATCTTTGTCGTGCAATACACCTAAAATAATTTTATTATTAATGTAATCTCTAAATGTACCGTTATTCTACTACATATGGTTGCTTTGGATAATTATGGACGTGTTTTTAAATATAATCAGTAACCGTTGGAAGTTCATACTTTAGCTGAGTACCAATTTATGTATACAGTAGGTCAGGCGCGTAGCCAGGAATTTCAAAGGGGAATATATTTTTTTTAACTTACAATCATACAAATTTGTAATGTTTACATTAATTAAATATTCATACGACGAGTTTTTGTCGCGTTCATTTATTATTTTCTCTGTAGATAATACTATATCACAATGAATATTCATAATCGCCAAACCATTTAAACGATTTTCACCTGTTGTATTTCTTAATACGTATGGATCTTTCGCTACTTGCCGTTGTCACCGGTTAAGTTACTAATATTGTTAAAAGTCGATAAAAAGTAGGGAATATTTCTTCATTACATTCATTCAAAGTTTCTATAGCCTTTTTGGGAGTTTTCTATTTTATCTTTTGATGCCAAATTGTGAATTCACCCCGTGCAGAATATTCATCTGCTTCGATATCTATTGAATATTTTTCTAGAAGCTCTTTAACATCGGTTTCATTTTCGTTGTGTGCATTTATTAAACAAATTAAATTATTCAGTAACAACTTGTGGTTTAAAAATCTGTCATTTAGTTGTTTACAAAAATTGACCAAAAACGGTATAAAAATTGATACCCTAAAGTAGACTTCAGGAGATTCTGTTGTAATATTAACGCGATTTCGTTGATTATTTGCTAGTCTAGGTAATAAAATTGTAATATCTAACAACTCACATTTTTTCTCAGCTTTCGAGTAATATTGTTTGAATTTCTGTTCGGCTTCTGTACGAAGTGACTCTTTTGCTTTTAGATCCCTATCAGCTACTTCCATCGATTGTGGCAAATCCATATTTTCATTTTGCAATTGACAACTTATATGATCTAAGGAATACATATTATACAGCTACGTATTATTTATTTACTGAATAACAATTAAATATCAATAATATAGATTGTAGGAATGTGAAATCATAACACGACCGAGAGGGGGGTTGGTGTTACAACACCTATATACCCCCTCCCTACGCGCCTGCAGTAGGTATCTACAAACTGTATAGTCTATACTGACCTTTTGGGTCTTCCGTTTTTTTAGAATCATCTCCATCTAATCCAAAACATAATACAAAAAAATTACTTTTGCTTAATTTTAAGAAAAAATTCATGATGACGATTAAGAAAAATTATAAATGATTAAGTATTGTTTTTTCCACATTTCATGTGGACTTCAACTTAAACATTTTAAATAATGAAATCTTCATTTAGCTCTAAAATTTCTATTAGCTCTTTTGCCGTGTATACATCGAATACAATTTTATAATAAATGTAATCTCTAAATATATCGTTATTCTACATAACTTTTATTACTTATACTCATACTTGTATTTCAAGTCCTATATTACTTCGTGATAATAGTATACACTAATTGTATAAATTAGTAATAATAAAAAGAGAAGATTAATGATATTTTTTTAAATATTTTGTATAAAAAAACAAAGAAAAATCTGTAACGTGTCTTTAATTGTTAGTTGTTACTTACCTGGATATGGCCGACCTTGTGTGACTAAATATAAAAAAAAAAATTGTATTTTGTATAATCAACCTTGGAATTAAATAGTGTAAGAATGCAATCACAAATTACCCAGTAATGTTTCCAAGATAATGATACATGTAATAAAAATAGCAATTTTTTGCATTTTGTAACAATGATCGTTTATAATTCCGAAACACACTGTGTAAAGTTGTACAGTAGAGAACATAATAACGTTGAGAGGAAAATGAAAATGAACATAATACAAGCTGTTTATACAAGTGTCCGTCTGAATAGCGGTTTTACTAAAGTACGATGCATAAGACTAGATTTTTTGTAAATTGTATTTGTAAAAAAATTGTACAACGTATGTTGTGAAAAAACTTGTGATACAAAGCATTAAAAAGTTTCGTTTAACGTTGAAACCGAGTTGCCAAAAAATATTTATACATTCCAATTTTTTATTCGAACAAAATAAGACAAAATCTCAAGTATGGCAATTATACATTTATCAAAAATATAATAATAATAATTTTCAGATACTTTTTGACTGGTGGTTCATTCGCACATAGTAACCCACAACTATTCAACGGTCTAGGTGCAATTTTCCCATTTTTAAAATTGTATTTATAATAATATCATTTTAGCTCCACATTGAGGCTAAAAAAATTTCAAACTTTGCAATTGACTCACAATTATGCATTACATATATACAAGTATTGAAAAATGTATACCAGTTTTCAAAATTATTGTCGTTTAACGCGTTTTAGAGGACGGTTAAATTTAGAAATAAATGTGTTCGATAGAAAATACATTGGAACACGAGTATGTCTTGTGGCGTTCCTCTTCCCGAAACCAAACTAACGATCGTCCAAATTGTTTTAAGTTTTCGTATAGGTTTTTCAATAGGATAGAACATTTTTCATCTTTCAATTTTATTTTGACGCTTCGGCACTATGTAATTTTTATTTAAATTAAATTCTAACTTTTAAACTTCATAACTTTAAAATAATTATTAAAAACTGACTATACACCTGTCAATAGTTAATTAAATATAAGATAACTTATCATAGTAAATAACTATTTTTTTGTTAATAAAAAAAAACTACAATATAATTATGGTTAATAACTATTAACAAAACTCAGTTGTATACTTACAAAAGAATCAGGTAAGGTTTCGAGGATTTATATTTTCAGTAGTGTACGGTTTCCAATGCAAATTTTTTTATCGTAACCAATCTTATTTCGGCTTCTAGAACACTGTCAATCATGCAGAGAAAAAGTGTACTTAGGAACTAATAAGTATTTTTGGTGCAAGATACATGATTTATAAATTTGCTAAATCAAGAAATAGTAGTTAACAACTAAAAAGTTATCGTGAGTCCAGGAACAATAAGTAAATTTATAATAAAAATAAATCAAAACCGAAAATAGTTATAGTTAATCATATACAGTAGGTATGCTTACATTGTTATTACTGATAACTACTTATTTTTTTTAGCGTGACGAGCATTATCCTATAATTAAAACAGGTATAAAATAAATAACAAACTTCATTATAAACGTATTACATAACTGTATAAAGATTAAGGCCAAGGCGATTTTTTGAATTCTCAATAATGATTGCACTTTTTTTTTGTATTTATGTTTTTTTCTATAAAACTTTTTGCGAGTCCATACCGTCAAGAAAATACAATAAGTTAATAAAGAACGCCATTGTCTTTAGGATTTCAGTTTTTACCTTGAAATTAATATTAATCAGTATATTATGCTTGATGGCAAACTCAAACTGATACTGATCAGTGGAAGCAATTTTTCAAAGGAGGGATAAATCTGGTAAAAATTTTCCTCACTGGAGCCTATATATATCAAATCAAATTTTAATTTCACAAAACGAAAATACAACTATTTAGATATATGTGGAAATACAAGAATGTAAAAGGAAAATGATAACGCAATATCTTAGATTTTTATTTTGCATTTATTGTACGCGCTGTATTGATTCGTCATAATAGTATAATAATGATATATTTTACAAATATTTTTCATGATCAATTAAAATAAATAAATAATGTTATGCACACACGAACATCAAATCGGGATACGTTTTATTCACAGATTAACAACTTAACGGATTTAAATAATTTATTCATCATCTTTAGATATGTTCAAATTCGTCTCACTATTAAAATGTTGACCCTATGTATTAAATACGAAGCAAAACAATAATAATTTGAATTATTGTTCTTACAAAATAATAATATTCGTGTCACTGTATATAATAAGTACTTAAATTAATATGTCGCATTATAAGAAAATTTCTGAGACAAGCATAATACTAGATTATAACACTAAAACATAACATAACTTAAAACATTACATGAAATGATCATCTCCTTGTACATATTTTTTATTATAAATGAGAAGCGTACATTATAATGTTTAACAGTATAAGTACAATTATTTGATAACTGAATATAATATTATATATTTTATGTATTGTAAGGCTACGCAGGGTATTTAAGGTTTTCTTTATTACCTAATCGTTCTATGACTAACCTAACCTAACACTGTATTCATGTCAAAAATCAACAATTAATTACACTTCAGTTGGCCGAAAGCATGGTTAATCCATTAAATCCTAATCCTTAAATCGATACTAAGACTATGTTATATCATTAAGGAGCCAATTAATATTATTTGTATTTGATTTAGAATATAATATTTATACTTAGGTAGGTATGTATATTAGTATTTCAAACATCTATTTTGTTATTATAACACAAAAATAATCTTATTTTGCGTTATACTTAATAGCTATTTTTAAAACACAGATAAACACTTAAGGGTGAATTAAATTTTCGTTCGAGCATATCATATAATAGTATGCATATAAAATATATTGTGTAATATTATTATGTGGACATAATACCTACTCTATGTATAAGAACTGGGTTCAAATAAAAGCGTAACGTTGTTGAAAAAAAATTGTCAACCACTCGAAACCAGCGAAGCGTTATTTAAGTGGTTGGTCGAGGGCACAAGTATGTATTCTTATAAAGATACACCACTAAGGTTAGAATAAGTAAGACCGTCTGAAGTGTAGATCCGAGCAAATTATTTTTATGATCATCCTGTGAAAGAACATGCACGACGGGTAAAACATAATAATATATTATTAACGGATACATAATTAAAATGATTACCAAGGCAGAGCAAATTAGTGATTTATACTTAAAGAAATTACATTATTAACTCAGTAAACCGACTTAAACTGGTTACAAAAATAGTTAACGCCTTAAATGTATTCATTGTTTTTAGAATCATTATTTATATATTATTTTCGAGACAAGTTAATTCAACTATAATTGGGCGATCCAAACATTAAAGAGTGAAACTACTTAAGATTATTTTAACTAGAACTTATATATTTTACGAGTTAGTGCCCAGCCTTGTACATTTATTTATTGATCCACGTTGACACAAACAAGGGTGTGTAGGTGCTTGAAGAGTTTAGCCTTATATCTACTAAACTCCGACAAAATTTGGACAAAAATTAATTAGTTCCAATAATTTGGTTGCTGGAGCAACAATCTTCCTTCTTAACTTCCCAAGCTTGCCCTCCTCCCTTATTTAAGCTACCGTGGAATCATTTTCATGGCACATTAAATAAAGGAAAAACTTATATCGTAACTGCAGTCTAACATCAATTAAAAAAAAAAAAAATGTATTAACAACAGTATTTGGTTTGATAGTTGTTTTTTATTTCATTTTTTACCTATACACGAATCAATAATAATTACCTATCTTACTTGTAAAATATTGATAAATTAAATATATAGATAATAATAATTTAATAATTAAATTTAATCAAGATCAAATAGTGTTTAATATTTATAAATATATATAATATATATATATATTATATATATATATATATATATCCTTATTTTGTTTATAAATAATATAATATTATGTACACGTCCATGTTGTTTTATACGTGCCATAAAAACATTAATATGTAACAAATTGGATAAAACATAACAGTAATTAATATTGTATCATATGATTTTTTTTTCAAAATTATATTAATTTTTGTTTGTTTTTACTTCTCGCTACGTGTTATCAGTTTAAGTTTCAAAAAAAAAAAACATCAAGACCTTAAACGATCAATCGACTACTTAATAGTTAATATTATATATTTGTATCATCTCTCTACGCTCCGCTATGGACAACACGCTATTATAATACTATAGTGAAAGTATGCATAATATATAACTAATATATTGTTATGCACAAAAAACAATCAACTAGAAGTATTTTAAAAAATACCGATACATCTATTATTATACATATTATTATAAATTATATTTTAATTTGATTATAAAACACTCCAATCAGTGTGAACTATAAATTGTGTGAACCGTCACGGTGTTTTATTATTAACTTCAAATATACATATTAATTGGTAAGTATTTAAATTTGTTTTCTTTTAAGTCGCTAATGGTTTTTTTTTTAAATATTTTATTTATATTCACTACACGTCTACAACATAAGTACGATTTTATACTCTCGCTTTAAAATTACTTTATCGGCGAATTTTCATAATGATTATCTTTATGATCTAACGGGATTTGTGATGACGTTAAGAACAGGACAGTGTCTTTTATGGATTTCAACCCATGTTCGAGGGCGCCCTTCACGGAGGTTATTTTTTTTTGAAGGTCTATACAAAATGATTAATATTTAAAATTGTCTCGATGGGTAATACTCATTTTTATCGACTTTAGCTCTTTGTCTGAGACGACAATTGACTTGGATTATAACAAACGTTCGATTTTATTTGCATAATATATTTAAGACAATTAAAAATGTTGTCGGTGTTTCATATACAACAATAATTGATATAATATTATTATTATTGTGCTTGACGACGTTAAAGCGAGCGGCTATAACAATAAGAATTACTCGAAAATAAATCATACAAATTTTATATTATTATTATTATTTTTATTGTCCAATATATTATATTAGGTATATAGCATTATAGTGTATTATGATTTATGTTTTACAGGATCTCGCCGTAAGACTTCTGGTATCACTGAGAATATTAAAATATTTTTTTTTTTATTTCATTCATGAGGTAGTAGTTTTAAATTAATTTTTATCCGACTATAAAGATGGTATTTTTTTTTTTTTACGCACCCAACAGCAATTTTCCGCCTTTCAGTATTATATTATTATATTTTATCATGTTATTATGTTTTTTTTTTATAACGGAAGTTTTTAACGGGTTGTTTGCTTATTATTAAAAAAAAAAAATTATAATACAACGGTATTCAAAATTAACAGTTGCAATTCGAGTTATTCGGGCCCTGCGGTTGTTCGGTGAGTCTAGTGCCCTTGGCTCCGGCCACCAGTGTCGGGTCCGAGTCCAAACTTTCCGACATCTTGTCGCAGATGATGTCCACGAGACGTTCGAAAACGGCCTGTAATAACGAAATACGTTAGTATCAAGTCAAATCTAATTGAAACAAATTTTATAATAATAATAATAAGTATGTGCAATTGGAAAATTAGACAGCCGGCAGTTGGGCGGTGTTGTTGCATTACAAAAGGGGCGTTGCAAACAGAGCTTTAGAAAAAAAAAACATTCGGGTTAACCCCAAACGAACGAGTAATGTTAAAAAATCAAATACTAACAAAAGCCGGTCCGACAAAAACAATTTTTTTTATCTAACTTGATGATTACTACTAACTAAAATTCGTAGTATCCCTCGTGAAAAAAAGAAACCTAGATCGCCTCTGTGTTTAAAGTTGATTTATTAACAATTTTCCATAACAAAAATATAAGTTTTTTTCAAAATAATAATTATTATTTTTATTGAGCGCAAATAGTTTAATCGTTTCGATTAAAGTGTATTTTCAGCGACCTTATTAACACAAATTTAACACATAGATTTTGGATTTATGCTTTAATCGGAATACAGGGTACAAGAAGTTTAACTTTTTGTACATGAGACCTTTCATAAATAAACGATTCATGACCGTTCTCGCCAGTTATGCTTAACGTTAATAGTTCATCCTGTAATTTTAGTGTTGTT
The DNA here is from genome assembly GCF_023614345.1 of Adelges cooleyi. Lineage (NCBI taxonomy): Eukaryota > Metazoa > Arthropoda > Insecta > Hemiptera > Adelgidae > Adelges > Adelges cooleyi. The sequence continues at coordinate 5,795,003 of NW_026096268.1, forward strand.
AAACTTATTATTTTAGCTTACTAAGTATTGTTTAATTTTTAAGCTAATCTTGTGTGTCATCACTATGGCGATGAAACGTCAGAGTTCCCCTTGAGCTATTCCGTCAAACGTTTCAAAATACATCAATAGTGTATTCAGCCAATTTTATAGAACTCTAAACAAAAATAAAAGGGGTGGTTTATTGAGTCAACCGCAAATTGAGGACCATTTGGCGAAACTTATTTATAAACGACCAGCTGCGAAAATATGCAAACGTACAAAGCGGAAAATGCGCTAGACTTATTATTTATAACAAGTAAGTATAAGTTTGCAATTTATTACCGTTACACTTAAAGGCTAGCAATTAGAAACGGCCACGTCGTGTCATGTCGTTAAAGGTAAACTATGCCGTCGTAGTTGTCGTCGTTGACTTCATAATGACAATAATAATTCAATATCTATAATATAGTTGGCGCTATTAAGTTAAATGAAAGCGCCCCATTATGTTTACAAACCGACGACACAAGTATTTAACGAATATAATATACAATATTATAACCAAATCCGTTTATTCGACAATACCGTGCTACTTTTTTTTTAAATGCGTTAATCGTGTTTATTGAACTGCTAAAATAACATTGGGGGGAAAATAATATCTAGTTCAACTGCGCAAAATTTAATCACATTTTATAGGATATCAATTTGGCGATAACTAAGTGTAAAATTATTGACCTATTTAGTATCAACACAGCGGACATTTGGACAGTCGGAAACAATCTATTGCGTTTCATAAATTACTGAAATTAAAGATTACTTGTAGTGTAAACTGTTTGAAATGTTATGACTTTAAGAACGTCAATAGCATTTAAAGCTCACATTACTATTGCATAAAGACATCATAATATTTTGTTTGTTACTAAAATAGAATAATTTTGTTTTAAAAAATAAACATTGTTCTTAGAATCATTTTGATTTTATGAAAATATATCTCTCGTTATGATTAAGTACATTATTTATGGGTTTTCGAGAAATCATAAAAGTAAATATTATATTTATTGTTTGGCTAAAGTATTGCTTTTTTTTACAAAACGTTTAAAAAACTAAACAATTGAACTATAGCCGTTAAGCGTGCACATATTTTGCCGAATTTTATTTCATTTAGTTAGTTACTCAGTTAAGTGTATGATAAGCGAACGGTAGCAGCAGTACTTAAATTCTTCTCTGGGGGGGGGGAGGAAGGGGGCGGTCACCTAATAAATCTGATAAGCGGCAGACGACCGAGAGCAAAGCCGCGGTAGAACAACATGTGGGGACATTAATTATATCCACCGACCTTGACATTGTGGTTGTCTTTTGCAGATGTTTCAAAGAACTCGATGTTCAGCTCATCGGCCAGCGCCTTTCCTCTTTCGTAGGATATCACCCGCTCGTGTTCCATGTCGCACTTGTTGCCAACCAGTATTACTTGCGCGTTGTCCCACGAGTACGTCTTGATCTGCGTCACCCTGTATAAAAAAAAATCACAATCGATCAGTATCGGGTAGATACCATGCCCGTTTTCCGTCCACCGTTTCCCGTCTCCCTACCAGTCCTGGACGCTGTTGAACGACTCCTCGTTAGTTATGTCGTACATCAGAATGAATCCCATGGCGCCTCTGTAGTATGCCGTAGTGATGGTCCTGTAACGTTCTTGGCCAGCCGTGTCCTGGAAACGATAAGAAGAAGAAAAAAACAGTGAACGGTTGTGCGGTACAAAGAAAAACAAGGATCTCTTTATATTTTTATCATTTAGTACCAGGGAATAGGCGAAGGAAGGGGGAGGGGAGGTCCGCCCGGTTGACCTACAACGTCGACCGACCGAAAGAACCCGTTACCACAATATAAGTAATATCTCAGTAAGTTAAACACAATTATCATTACTATTATTATTGTCGCCTATCGAGATGGTGGATTACTCACCCATATCTGGAGTTTGACGCGCTTGTCGTGCCTGAACACTGTTTTGACTTTGAAGTCTATGCCCACGGTGGACACGAACGCGGACGTGAAGCTGTCGTCGGCGTACCGGAACAGAAACGACGTTTTACCCACACTGCTGTTGCCGATGATCAGCAGCTTGAACATGTAATCGAAATTCTGATCGGCTCCTTCCTTCACCCATTTGTTGTCTTGACCGGCCATCTCGACCTAACGCCGCTGTGGGGTTTTTGCGTGTGCTGCTGTTACGTGTGGACTTCGGAGTCCTTTGCAGTGAACTCGGCGATAGAGATACCTAAGTATAGAGTGGATAGTTTTTTTTGGGGAGAGGGCGGCGACGGTGACGACGGCGGGCGCGCGTTTGCTGGGACGTGTGCACTCCGCGACTCAGACGTGTCTCATCGGTCGGTCGATAAGCGGCGCTGTTCCTGCTGCTGTTTTTTTTTTTTGGTTGTTGTTGTTGTTTTCGAATCTGCCGCGGACACTTGAAGCGAGCGTGTGTGCACTACACACGAGTGGCTACGGTCTCGAACTCGGTTCTGGAAGTCCGTGGCGAAAAGGGGGCAGTAGGACGGGGGGATCAAAAGCTCGGTCGATAAAGGGGACAAGGACGGCGGCGGCGCCACCTGGCGGTCCGCAACGCACTCCGGCGGAGAGCCGCTCAAAAGTTACTGGGGGAAAAAATGCGAGTACACCGTGGCGGTATGATAATAATAATATTACATATGTATGTGAGGCGAGGATAATAATAAATAATTGTATCCGTGCAAATGTGCGACTTGTCGGCCGACCGAAAACTTCACATCCGCGGTATAGACGAAAAACGATTTTTTTTCTCTGCCGGGAAAAACTAGAGAGCCTATATTGATTTTCCACCGTGCCCGCACTCACCGTTCTCGCCGCCCTATCTGGCCAGTGCACGCACACTGTTACGACCGAACGTACCTGTTGGTCGTACCACCACTCGTGATTTGGCCCGAGTGTGTGCAAGTATAGTGTATTATTATTAAGTTAACGATTCACACAAGACGACGGTGCCTAACGGTCGCGCCGCTCAAACGACGCACAAACACGGTAACGTTCCAACAGTCTAATAGACGGCACTGTCGGTTTGGCGAGGATTCCCCGGCCAGAGTCCGTCACATCGGAAGTCCGCTATCGCCGGTTGTTGTTTTATAATAATATATAGTGGGTCGACGATACACCGTTTAACACATATTATACACCGACAATGGCGGGGACAAAAATAATAATATAATACAGTACCTACTATAACACACGGCTCTACGAACGGTTACCACTGTGATATTAACCAAACGCGACCAACCTGTGTAAATAGTTAAATAAAAAAAGAACGTGCGGGCACGGTGTTTTTAACATATATTATTTTATAATATCCGACGACGGTTTTGTTTTTTATTTCGGCAGCTGGTCCCCGGCAAAATCCAAGGCCTCGTCGACAATACAATATTATAATAATATAATATAATATATTGTCCGCCAAACGATAGTGAAACTACTAATATAATATACACCTAGTAGATATTATAAAATAATAGTTCACGTCCAGCTCGTTCTACTCGAAACAAATGCAACAACAGTAAAACCACCGGTTTTTTAATTGACTTTTAATCAATAACACAATTATTGTAATATAATATATCGTATAATAATGTTATATTACTTTAAACGACACGATAATAAAGTTTATAATAATAATAATAATAGTAATATGTATACAATAAGAATTTAATGCGTTAACGGCGATGATGGTGGCAACGTGTTAGAGATGTCGGCCTAAAATAATATCTACTATTTCGAAATGGTGTTTACACTTACAAGGAGTACTAACTTAGTAGGTACTACTAAGTATATTTATAATATTCATCCACCGCGATAATAACATTTGTAACGAGGAACATTATTACCGATATTATAACGGTAGCAATAATAACGACAACGCGCAATATTGAATAATACCAATAATAATAATAACAATAATACAAATAACAAGAAATACAAATAAAAACAATTGAAAAAAAAATTACATACTAGAAGGTAGTAAGAAAAACTGTGAACCCAATTATCGTCGAAAGATCTGCACCTGATTTATTAGGTATTGGGTTATTTGTAACTCATTCCCAGATAGATAAGCACTTAAATTTTTTCTAAATTTTCTCAAAATAATGTCGCTTAAGTAAAACCAATATATTTCCATAATAATTATATATTTTTTATCTTTATGTAAATAAAATATGTGAAATTCCCCCCCCCCCCAAATGGTAATATTTGAATAATATTTTAACAATATTTCGTTGATAACAGTTTTGAGTTATTGAAACCCCGAAAAATATATTGTTTTGAACAAATTAAAAATGTATTACTGTCTGGTTTTGAAATTCCGGATTATTATAGGTCTTGGGAATTGGTTTATGGGTTTATTTAACACCATCAAAAATAAAACTGTACTTATAAAAGATTCGGTGAAGGGGTGTTTTTTTGGGGGGAGGGGGGTGTAACGGGTAAGGGTTAATTCATGTGTAAAGATTCGCTTTTCTTACCTAATATTGATTGATCGTTATTATCCGTGTATTTGTACGTTTTTATATATTACATTAAAAGTGAATAATAATAATAATAACATGAGCGTGATTAAATGTTTTTTTAATAAAATTAACGCTTATGTCTAAAGTACAACAATAATATAATATTATTATATTGCAATATATATATATTATTAGTGCCGAACATTAAATACCTATTAACCAAAATTATACACTTTTAATATCCTCTCTTCAGCTGTCATTGCACTTACAACCTACACATTTTGAGCCGTCGCCTATTATTACAACACAGTATTATATACTTATATTTTTACTTTAAACATTCACAATCTTAGTTCAGACAATCTTCATTGTCGGGAAGAAATAACAAAAAAAAAGTCAACAATGAGCATTTTTATTTATACAATTTAGGTGTCTATGATCTGAATAAAAATTGTTTTTACATTAATGACAAAAACATATAAAATTATATTTTGTAAATAATTTTATATTGATATTGATTTCGAATCTGGTCTAAGAATTTGTTTTTCTAGTGCCAATCGTTTACTCACGAGTTCTGTCTCGAGCTGTCAAAAATATTATTTTATATACGTATAATAATAGTTGTATTTAAACACAGGAGAAGGAGATTTAAATTTAACTTACATAGTATAATAAGAGGTGGGAATTGATACAATGTACGAAATCTTGATTTACTGATAAATCGTAATGCGCCTATAAATTTACTTCCGGATACATTTTGATGGATTTCAAAAACCGACCAATTTAATAAATTGTGACTTATAAATCGACTCTTGTATCAATTTGATAGTTTGATATTTTTTGACCATATATCTGAATGAAATGTACGTTTTAGGTATATTGTAACTCACTAAAGAAATCGCGAATGAATTCGATTTGAAAATTGTTGTATTTAATTATGTCCATATTAAAAAATATCTAACCTTATGTTAGCATCCATATATATATATTACTAATAACTAGTCTCATCACAAACTATGCCTAAAATCATATATAGAAAACTTAAATGAGATTTATTTATGGAAACGGCTACGATACAAGGAGTCTATCATTAAAATCATAGCGGTAGTTTTGTCATGATTATCTAATTTAATTACCACTCGTTTAAATAAGAAGTGAATCAAATCAAATAAAACCTAAGCTAGAATCTGAAATCGCCTAACAACTTATTTATCACATTCTATAAGTTTTAGTAAGTAGTAGTAAGTTTTATTTTCATGTATAGTTTTACCTTATTATGTATAATATTAAGTGGGTTTCAAAAAGCACTGGAAGCGTTTGAAAATATCTGAGGCCAGATACGAAATCAAAGTCTAAATATCTACCTAGTTTAAGTTCCATAAAGTTTTATGGCAGATACGTACTTAAAGTGTTGTTATAATTTTTTTTTCATTATTACAAATCGTATTGGAATCGTCGCCAGGGCGATCAAGTCGGATCTCTTTCCTGGAGTGCCTGCAGTATACAGTGCTTGATCTCGCTTTCAGACATCTTGCTCATGGCCTCCAACTCAGTCTTGGGCGCTTGCCTGAGCCACCGGAACACTTCCACGGACTTCCGGTTCTTCGGCCTGTGTCCGTCGCTCGACCTCCTGTCCCTCTTGCCCTCCACTATTCTCGGCAACGTCACCGACGGTTCGTCGTCTGACTTCCGACGGATAGTCTGTTGTTCGCCGTTGATCACCACCCTAGGCGGACCTTGCGAATAGCTCGACTTCCGGCTGGGGTTTCCCAAGTCGGGTCGCGACGACGACGTGTCCGACGAAAAACTCGACCTGTATAAAACGACCAAGCGTGTTAATTATTGCTTACAGGAGGGGGGGGGGGGTCGCAATAAGTAAAATATTATAAAGTAACGGCACAAAGCCATATGGTAATCGGTTTTGGGAAAAACGTCTTTCACCTGAAAAACACGCCGGGCGATAGTAGGTTGGGACTGCGAGGCAAGTCGTTCTCCACGTACAGATTGTTATTGCTGAGTTTGGCGCCGATGAGTTCGGACGCGGAAAATATGCTCATCCTGCTTGAATCGGCCGGGCTAGGATTTCCGGACGACCTCCTTATCAACTGTTTGCGCGTGTTGAAGTCGGGGGGACTGTTCGAAGCGCCTTGGCTCAGTCTGCGACCGACGTTCTCCGAATAGCTCACCACGTCCGTGCTGTACCGGCGGATACTCAAGTTGCCCGAACTCCTGGACCTCTGTTTGCTGTACCTTCTGCCCAGGTTCAGTCTAGAAAATATATATTATATGCGATGCAGTGATTATTACGAAAAATAAACGGTCAATTTTCTCATCTAAAATACCTAATGCTGACGGCACAGAAAATGCGATTGACTGAACTCAATACATATAAAACGCGCACATGGATGAAACGTGTTACTTTTCCATGATAAATATTTAAACGTTAGGTTACATGTTGATAACAAAAATTAAAATTAAAAATAGAATAAATTGTGAAAAAAACACTAAAATTTTTAATCGAGAGTTTTGGAGATGTTTATGCATGAAAATGATAAAAAACCATCTTATAAAATGACACTTCGATATGAATTTTCAGACTTGGAGAAATACTCGAATGCTTAAATCTATATTTAAAAAATGTAAATCTTTTAACTGCGGACAATCAATTCTATAATTTTGTTTCCATTTTGTGTCGAATATGTTGGATGAATGGTTTATGAATTTGTCGTCATTAGGCAAGCATATTATATTTTGTAATTAACATTTAAACCGTTTGACTTACCGGGCCGGCGACAAAAATTTGGTTCGTTTCGGTGATTGTCCGGTGGGTGAATTGGATATCGAGAGTCTGACGGTCTGTTTCTTGTTTTCCCGTTCTTCTTTTTGAATTCTAAAACGATACATACAAATGGTTTACAATACTGTTAAACACAATTAGTTCGCCAAGTACCTTCGGATTTCTTCAATGACTTCAAAGAACTGTCCTTTCCGCTTTCTCTTTTCGAATTCTTTCTGCAACCAAAATACAACAACACATTAAAAAGGAAACAACAGCGGTGTCGGCCACGACGTCACCAACCTGAGCGTGTTGCGGATGCATGAACGGCAAACTAACCCGGCGTACGCTCTTTTGGAACAGAGATGCGATCTGACCTTGTCTCAAGGTGTGCACCAACTCCTTGGCAGTGTGTTGCGGCGATATCAGTTCGACGCTGTTGATGAACTTGTAGAGTTTCTTATGGAAGGGGAAAACATACAAAATTTGTAACAATCAATCCGATTTTCCTATTGAAAAAAAACCAATGACCTCGACGGGTCGTGGACGATGGTCACAGTACGTACTTGGCTTACGAACATCACGTTTTGACTGCGCCAAAGAGAGTCTGGGGCCGACTGCCGGAGCTTGGGTAGCGCATAATGATAGAAAATGTGCTCGCAGATTAGAATGAACACGCCGGCCCCGATGCCGCAGCTCAACATCAGAAAAACGCCCAAAAAAGCATCCACCCCCAGCGGAGTCGGTTGACCCAAGTCTGAGGTTTCCATTTCGCGGTCGACGCACTGCAATTCGCCGAACCACTTGTTTTGCAAAATGTCCATGAAACCGTTGTTGACGTACTTGGAAACGGTGGCAGAGACTTTTTCCTACGGATGAACAACGCGTGGTAGGGTGGTTAGTTGTTATGTAATAATTGATTTTATTTTCTTAGTTTTGACGAGCCGTACCTTAAGAACGAAGCCCTTCGTCATGCCCACGGCGTACACGTCTTCGTAAATCGGATCACCGTGCGCTTTGAGTTTGCAATCGTGGTCAGTGCCGCTGTAGTAGTCCAAGATGGGTTTGTCGCCGACGAATATATCCAAACTACCGTTCCTAAATCGAAAAAGAAGAGTATAACAAAATTCAAACAAATAATATAATTCAATAATTTTAAAATGTCTTTGTTTATTAGTAAACTTTATAGAACCCTTACAGCCTTCTTACGATAAGCGACACAGTGATTTTGTCATTTACATAATTGTAGCTTTGGATTCTATAATCAATCAATTTTGTGTATTAAGTATGAAAAACGAAAATGTCCACTTAATCCCTTTTCACTGGGATAGATATTTTTATTGTCGAATGACTGGGCATTCGACAATAAAAATATCTACACTCTTCACCAGTAAAATAATAAAGTGTTTTTTTTTAAATTAAATTTTCATTTTAAAATGTTATTAGACAGTTTTCAACAATTAACGCTACGAATCATACTTCTAATAGACACATTTTGGGTAGTTTAAAACACCAGATGTAAAGTAAGTGTACTGTAAAAAAGGAGTTATGTAGTCAAATTGGCTTAGCTTTTTTTTATTGGATTTCGAGTTGAATATTGAATTCAGACATATGAAACGTGACTCTTGCTTAAAAGATCAAGATTACAATTTGACTTTAGTCCTTCTTTTAAATGTTGTGCTTCAGTACGTTTATCCTACTACTCCTTTTTTGAGTATGCTCTATAAATTCGTTAGGGGTCTGTATGTTCACTAACTGTATCGTCATCCGATTGTTACATTTCACCCCCTCTCCACCATTAGGACACACACCATTAGGACTGACGTTCGCATGTGTGTCTTCCTAGAGAAAACATAATTCACATGACTAACCTTTACACAATGGTGATTGACAAAGGCATTTGGATCAAATCAAGGAGTACATAAATCACATATATAGTTGGGCACTCGATTTTACATAATAAAAAAAGTAATAACTCTACATATAAGTGTAAATGGTTGTCATTTAGACTTAAAGGCGCATTTCATGAAAATGCGAGAAACGAATAAATTTTTTTTAAGCTGGCTTAAAATAAATGACTCACCTCAACAGCCCCATGCCCGTAGCCGTGTCGGGAACAGAATATTTCTGGACCTGTTGCCACAGCTCTGGGTTCTTGTCTTTCAAGTATAATTCAGCGGCAGACGATTTAGCTGCTCCCACTCTCAATGTCAGTATCTAAAAAAATACAGATTTTTTTTAATAGATTCAATCACTTGGTATCGGCAATCGGATCAGCAGGCTATAGTTACGTTGCGTTCGTTGTAGTCGACTTGAACGTTTTGGAACAAAAGCGATGCGATCAGGGCTGCAATGTTGGCCGTGTAACTGGCCACGAATATCACACAAAATCCACCCCAGACGTTTATCAAAAACTTGTTTGGCCACGATTTCGGTGCTTTGAAGTTGACCAACGCGCCGCACAGAAGACCCCACATCGCCCACAAGGCCGATGGCATCCTAAAGTCATAGCGATCGATGGAGACACGAGTGTCTTAAGTTTGATCGTTGCACGTTAGTTCTTACCCAAAGTTTTTGGACCTCTGCCTGCCCGAAGGGTTTAGACCAAACGGACTGAACCATTCGTACAGGGCCACCGCCACGGTCGTGACGTGGAGCGACACGAATATAGCGATCCAAAGACTTGGACTTAGCGGCAACAGAAAAGCGAGCAGAGGAACGTTGGTTTTTCGTTTTGGAGCGACCATCATGGACACGCCGCTGTAAAAATACGGTGCCGAGAAGTCGATCGACTTAGACCTATAGAATATACACACACCATTATATTCATTAGTAGCTATGCGGTTTAGTCAGTTCAAGTCCTATCTGGCATAGTAATTTAACTATTGTGATGCTATTTGACCGTTGCATTCCAATTAGGCCTAAGTGCTTTTGTCAAGTTTATGTTTGCCACCTTCTAGTTGGCAAGTGGTCCAGATACAATTAATAGTTGAGTTGTGATCGCATCGCAACAAAAACAAATCTTCAAACTAAATACACATAACAATATTTTGCACTTAGCCAAATAAGTAATCTATACAAAACATAATTTTTAAACTTTATATTTTATAGCTTGAGTGTATAAAATCTAAAGTTACACATGAGTGTTTTTAAACAGAGATTTTAATAGAAATGAATTTATTTAGGTTTTATACTTTAATTTTGGTATTGAATACTTGCTTTCAACTTTTTTTATAGCGACCCAAAAACATATTCAAGATCGGGTATTCATAAGTCTTGTATGAGATTTTTTGAATAACTATTATTATATTAAGTCATTATTCAACATCACTTAGTCTCTATAGAATTTGAACATATTAATATAATAAAGTATAAAGGTTAAAACTTTCGATTTTTTCTTATAAAGAGTACTTTTAAACAAAATTGTTCTATTTATGACGTTCAGGATCATTGATTTAGATTTTTGAGAATTCCGGCAATAGACACTGGACATAGCCAGGTTTCTATGTAAAAAAAGCTCCCAAACGAAATTAAATGTCTTACAAACTATTCGAAAAAATATAATCTAAGATCATTTTTGCCTAATTTTTAAATCGATAGCCGCCATAATGGATGAGTCACTGTTTTTTTAATCAGTTATGCAATGACACATATACAAAACATTTTATTTTGTTTGTAAGTATAAATGATTTTGAAATAATTTCAGTTAACGAGATTCATTTATTTAGTTTTACAAAAATAAATACAAGAGGAAGAAAAATAAAATTCTTTAATTAATGAACAATATATGATATGCACAATCTCATACTTCAAAACTGTCTTTGTCTTACTTCACTATCTTCATTGATTATAGCCGGTACGTTTTCAGAAATAATAGTATTTCTGCTGGTTTTACATATTTTGCATGGAACCGTGAATACGATAAATAATAAATAGCTGCACAGTAAAACTGCCTAATTCCAGAGTAACCGATGGAATTTGGTATATCCTCGACAAAACTGTTATAGTACTGTTAGCTAAATTATACTTTTTTTTTTATGTACAAAAACCGGATTTATTTTTTTTTCTCTCTTATCAGCCATTTACGCAAACATTTCACTGTATAAAGAATAAAGTTATAATAATGTTTATAAGTAGTAACTTTTTTCATGTAAAACAGAAACTAGTATTACTAAGTTGCCTACCTAATAAATATTGAATATGTTGTTTAGTTTGCTGTAAAATGCAATTAGTTTTCTGAAAATTAGGTTAAAAGATTATTTCTACTATGTAGACAATAGTGAACAGTCGTCAGAGTATTAAGAAATAAAATTTAATATATGTTTTTATGTTTTACAAAAATATTTCAAATTTAAAAAAACAAACAATAAAGTAAAATAAATAATACTTGACTCTTTACATTTTTACTTAAATTTTAAGGTAAAATAATGACTAACCGTAAACAAATTTATAATAATACAACTGAAAAAATATAGTATTTTTTTTTTGGTTTTTACAAACATGGGTTAAAAAACAATGAGTATTATGCATATTATATTATCTATATTTTAGACTAGGATAGTGTTCCAATGTGGAATTTAAAAATAAGCGCTAATTTATCTTTTTACTGAGAATTATTTTTCATCATTTACGTTACTCGTCAACAATTTGAATTATATTCAAATCCAAATTTTTCGTAACGATTTATAAAATCACGAGTAACTCTTTGCATTTCACATATTATATTAACAAAAGGTTCAGAATGCATTGGTGGTTGCGTATGCTTTTGAACGAGACTGGCAGCTTTAGAAATGCCTTCATTTCTTTCTTCCAACAGATTCGGCCAGCAAGATTCCTTTAAGAACAAGCGTAAATGTCTTTCGACAAAAGATAGGATACTTTTGCTGTACTGTAATTCGTCACTAACTATCTCATTAGTGGCACTCGAGTTATCATATCTGAATGAAGAATGGTTGATTTTTACTTGATCAAAGTAACATAACATGTAATCAACGATAACTGAAATATTTCTATTGAATAATGTGTCCTGGGACAACTGATCTAAATACAAAAATGCAAATTTCATAAGTGCTAAAAACATTTTACCGTATATGATAGCAGTGTTAAACCATTCCTGCCAATTCTTTAAATCATCACGATTTAACATTTTTCCATACAGAACACTAAGACCATACGCATATTCAACATAATCTTTTAGAGTCAGGGCAAACTTGCAGCTCAAAGACTGTTGCGCTTGTTTAAGTTTCTTGTCGAAATTGTTTTCTTTAACCAATATCTGACCAAAATTTATTTCAAATAAATCTTTGAGTTTGTATTGGAATCCGAGTTCAACAATACCACATTCGTCGCTGTAATGTGGGCTAGAATCACACCACCCGGGTTTCGATAGTAGCTTATTAAACTGAGTGATGCGTTCGGTGAGATCTTTATTATGTGATCCTTTGTCTCTTCTTTCGATAATGATTGGATATGCGACACTCGTAGTGTTAGATATCGTACAAAATATAAATCCAAAATCTTCGTAATGTAATTTCCCAAAGAGATGATTACATTTATCAATTGTTTCGTTTATTATATTGATAGATTGTACAGGTGAAACGATGCGAGCATTTAAAGGGCTAAAGAAATCATGATTTACGTTGTAATAATTCGACTTCAATAAGCAGTTACTTTTTAAAAACATCTGCGACAAGCTTACGACACTAGTCAGAATGTCCTCGATCTCTTGAATACGGACAAGCACTTTAAGTGGCTTTATTGTTCCATTGTTATCAAATAACTCAGATTTAATAATTACTTTGGTGTTATAATATCCTTTTAAATACTCTAAGATCTCCGGTACTTGCCTGTTAAATGTAATGTTTGGTGCTATCTTGACAAAGTACGAGAGCGCTCCAATCATGCGCACTATCCACGGATTGCTTTCCTTGAGTTTCTGATGAAAATGTTCCAGACAATTCAATAATTCGAAAGAGTTATCAATTTTATTACACTCGTGACCTAGAGTGGTGGCGTAACCGCAATATTGTAATAACAAAACAGCGTAGTCGCAGCTCAAAAATGTATAAACATGACGAATTTTTTCATCCAAATTCTCAGGCGTTATGTTGAAGGAAGTCATCAGAAACAAATTGTGGACATCCTGATATATTTTATCATCTCGAACCTTTAAAATATGTTTTTGCATTGACCATCCTTTATTTGCGACAAGGACTTTAAACTGAACCGTCTGTTGAATTCGTTGTTCGTCATCAAACCCATTGCACATATAAACCATATGAAAAAATATAAGAACTTGTGGTTTCATGTTTTAATTACTTAACGGCACTGCAAGAATAAGTTTAAATAATATTGTCAACTAAATCGTTCTTGCCAAGACACTAAATGAATATAAAGCTCATACTGATTATATTCAGTATATTAACAAAAAAAACATGTGTAGTTTGTGTGAATGTGCTACAGTAATATTTACATTAAATATTTACAGAAGCTGAAACATTTTGTTAATATATTTATTGGATAATATTAATTTATAGTATAAAATAATCAATAAACTAATCTGGTTCAGACCATGAGTCCAACGTTTATTGTCACTATTTTTAAAACTTTAAGCTAGCCAATGATATAGCTGATTTTTTATACACGATCCATGAAAACATAATATTGTATAGAATTATTAAGACGCTTATTAAAACAAGGGTGCCAATTCAAATATTGGTTGTTTTTAGGAGAGACAAAAAATATTTTTCTAGATACATTTTTTAACCAAAACGTTTTAGTTTTGCCTAATTTATTACCATTTAATGGGTTGATTTATTTTATAATATGTTCATTTTTAATTTCAATTTAGCCTATGGAATTTATTAAAAGTCTGAAAAAAACCAAAATTTTAACTTGGGCCCTCGTTTTAATAAGCGTGTCAATTAAATAATGAAACGTATTTTGCACATGACCAGCCAAATTATAATTTGTATGAAAAATAATATATTTTATATTTTGAAATATTGCCTCGACCTTACTTTAACGTAAACTATATTTGGAGTTTCTTTATTTTTATTTATTTTTTCTCTTACGTATTGCATTGTTTTTAAATACCTATGTTATTGGCAAAAATCGAATAAATTAATGAATCTTGTTAGTTGCAATTGTTTCAAAATCCTTTATACTTACAAACTAAACGAAATTGCTTTGTATATGTGTTAATATGCATAACTGATCAGTTTCGCTAAAAAACGCTAAAAACGAAATCTGCAATTACTCAACCAATATTGTGGCTTTTGAGTTGAAAATTTTGCAAAACGTTCTTAGCCCATGGGCTTTGAAATAGTTGTTAAGAAATTTGATTTCGTTTGGGAACATTTTTTACATAGAAACCCGGCTATGCCCTTTGTTTTATATTTTGGGCTAAGAGTTAATTAGAGTTTAAATGCCTGTGGAAGGAAAATACTGAGATTATGTCCGTTATAGAATCAGATCCAAAAGGACAAATTAAGTTGAAAAGATGTCCCTTAGGAGGCTTTCTCGAGGAAACTTAAACCAGGAAATCAAATCGACATTTGTGTTATTTTTTATTACAACAAACGTGGATACACTCCCAATATAGTAGGGTCGGTTCAAGAAAATTTACCAACCATTTACGTGGGCAATTTTATATAGAACATTTTATGGAAAATACTCGGCGGACTGACAAGCCATCAAGATAGGAGCCCGTTGTAACCTCAAGGTTTGTACACGGGGTTACATTTGCGGTGTCGGCATGACAATATGCGATGTGCTTTGGCCAGGAAATAAATGATTGTAGAACGCCAAGGGAGTCTCAACAGCCGTATATACGACGGTCCACGCAGATAAGATGCATATTGTTGTCAAGCGGACGTACCTTCCGGACGTGATGCTCAGAGGGCAAAACGCCATGTGAGCGGAACCCGATACCAAATCTCCGACCACCCCGTTCCATTTGATTTTCCTCGAACCGAACGATCCGTCAGCCACCAAGTACAGATGGAAATCGAACTCCAGGTCCTTGGCCATTTTCTCGAGCAGGTCAATAGACAGCCCGTAACAACAATAGGTTTCCGGCATGAGCCTGTCAAACACGCGGCGACCCCAAAACCGTTATTAACGATATTGTTATCATTGTACACCTGTAATAATAATATAATGGAAACACGCTGCGGTGCACACTCACTCGGGGTGCAATCCCAACTTGATGTCTTTGAACGTCATCGTGATGTTGTCCTTGTTCGTGGTGGTCATCTGGTAGCACCGTACGCCCCGCAAACACTGCCAGTCCTGTTGCATGGGGGCGCGCATCACAAAGGGCGGTCCGATCGCCGTGACCACTCTGTATACGGCCTGTCTGTTCACACCGACGCCCGGCACCATTTTCCCACCCGCCCACACCACAGAGTCCAATTTGACCGTCTGCTCGCCCGTGGACGATGGACCGACGGCGCCGACTTTCTTCCAAGCTCTGGTATAACCTTCTGTAAGAGAAAAACAAAAAAATAAAGATAATAAGAATAAGAAAAGAAGAAAAAAACGCGACTTCCAATAGAAATATATTTTTTTTTAAGTTTGACGGCCAGGGTGTGTTTGTACAGGATCATTTATTAGAAGGATAAGGCGCTCATTTTCCCGGAAAATAATTATTACAGTTTGATAGTTTTTCTTTTTGAAAACAATTTCGCGTATATTATTGCATATATAATTATAAAACTATTAAGTATTGACTTGAATTAGTATTTTCCGAAGCGCTACTGATTTTTGAAACTTAAATGGTAATGTATGTATATTTAAATAACATTTTAAATAAAGAAGAATATTATATATATACATATGTTTTTTTAAACCTATGTATTTGTACATGGCTTATGCATGGTATGAAATATGTTTTTAGTGTTAAGTTAAACATGTTTATTTGTTAGTGTCCAATAAAGAAACATTTGCTTAGTATAAATCAGATAGTTTGAAATTGCTTTTATAAAATGTGGACTGGTAGATAACATAAAAAAACAATATCTGTTGCTTTTTGTTTTTTTCAAACTTATGTATTTGTTCATAAGTAACCGTCATATTTGTTTAAGTTAATGTGATGACAAATTATTATTTAAACAATACACGCGCACGATATTTTTCTGCTTACGTATGTGAACAACTTAGGTTCTAGACTAAGAGGTCTCTGACCCTCGAAATTTTCAATCTAAATTCACTCCAAACGATTTTCGTCCATAAGCCAAATTTGAATTTTTTTAATAGATTTCAATTCCCGACGATTTAGCTTATACCGGAATACACAAATAAGTACCCAAATTTTTAGTTATCAAGTGAGTACAATAATTTTGGGTCCGTGAAGGTTTGTTTTTATTATGTTTATTAAATGTCAATGTGTTATACCTAGATAAAGTAAAATTATAATAAAATCATTATGTAGACGTGTGCGGTGTGTAGCTAGAATAAAAATAAAAATTGTTTTTATGATTCTAAAGAAGTTTATAAAAAAATGCCTGGTTATTTAGAAGTTAGTCTTATAGATCGAAAAATTCATTGTAATGACAAAAGTCGCTATTGATTTTTTTTTAATTTGACTTGAATGTTATGCATTTTTATAGGCACTGGTATATTAAAATCAATTAATTTGATATGGCTTTTAAAAAACGTGTAAGCAATACAGTATCATTTAATATTAGGATGGTACCAATCAGGGTTGATTGTCTGTCGTTTCTAGTAACTATTGTTGTTACCAATAGGCCAATCAACAGCATATTGAAAATATTTTTCGGATACTTGTTGATTCTAACTCACAGAACAACCTAGAAATTAAAGAAACGTTAAAAATGAAGTCGTCAAAATAAATATTATTATCAACCTATATATTCAAGTGTATATTTCAATGATAATAAGTTATGATGTAACTACAATATTTATGGTATCATTTACAAAAGAGTAATTTTACTAAAATTTTCCAATTAAGTTTGTTATTTTGCATTATACCAATAGAAAATAAAAAAGTCAAAAGTCAAAATGTAAGTCCGTAATAATAAATATGGGTATACCACTGTCAGAAGACGATAATATGACTCAGACACCGCTTTATTTATAAAAATATAAACGGTTCAAATAAAATCAAAATAGTTATAAAACATACTTTCAGGCCAAGGTGTGTTTGTACAGGGTAATTCATTATAAGGATAAGGCGCTCATTTCCCCGGAAAATAATTACAATTAAAAGAAATAAGAACAATATTATTCTATATAGGCGTAACTTAACTTTGAAATGTTTTTAATTGAGTTTTATTTAACAAAATAAAAAACAATCAAATCTAAGGCATCAGAATATTATTTATAAATATCTGTTTTTTAAAACCAATGTATTTGTACATGGCTTACGCATGGTATGAAATATATTTTTGGTGTTAATAAAAACATGTTTATTTTTTAGTGCCCATTAAAGAAGCATTTGTACAGTATTGTACAGTTTGTACAGTCAAATTTTATTGAATAAAAACAACAAAACTATAGTAAGATTAATTAATATTGCCGTTATAGTAATTTTTTATGTAATATATACTTTATTATAATTGCACAAATTCGCGTCAAGCAGTTTTTTTTTTAATTTATATTTTTATTATCACTTTGTATTATACTGATAACCTACTATGAAAAAAAATTAATTTTCCTCTCGTTCCCGTTCTAATGACTATATTATGTCGTGCCGGTTTGTAGTAATAAAATTCCTTTTTTATTTACACACATACAGACAATCTAGCCGAAAGGAGAACCGAGGTCGTGATAATATTATTCCAGTCACGGTCACTGTCTTAAATCGACTTCATGTCCGAAGCACATCGCTCGAATCGGACTCCACTCGTTTCTAATATTTTTTCCACTACTCGTCCGTTCCAAAATCCAACATTTCCGAAAAAGGTCCACGACCCTTTTGGTGGCCTTACACAACGCTATCCAGTCGGCAGAGCAAACGACCAACATATCCTGTTGTTCGATTAATTTTCTACCGGCTCGTCCGAGTTTATTCGAAAAATATATTGCTTTTGGTGTCGAACCGTGTCGAACCCATAGTCTCAAATCATACATCCGTCGGTCGTTATGCAAACAAGCAGAAATACACATAATATTAAAAAAAATCGTCGAACAAAAGCATAACTGAAATGTTATAAAAAAAATATTATTTTTCCATATTATTTTATCAATTCGTTTTTCTCCAACCGAAATTATAACATTAAGATATTGTAGATTTTTTCTAAGTAAACATAACATTCTAATAGGAAAATGGAAATCGAATTTGTTAAAGGGAAACCCCCAATAAACGTAAAAATTATTGCCGAGAGTTTGAAAACCGATGAAGTTATTTATATCGTTAGAAAGCAAATAGCTGATTTAGTGTGGTATATAATTATGGTTGTTATTATAATATAATCAATAAACGCGGTCATTAGCTAAAAAAAAATCCATTCTGAAATTTAAGTGTAGTAATATTATATAAAAACATAATTATTTTCGTGGGAGTTGGTTTGGAGATAACAACAAAGCGATATGCGTGTGATCAAATTATCATATTCATATTAAATTAAAGCAATTTAAAAAAACACACATGAAAATTTATCCGACTTTGAATTGTTATAAAAAAAACAAATCAATACGGTAAAAAATGTTTGTTTAAGTTTTGAAATCGTATTTTTTTGAAGTGGAACTTAAAATATTTATATTTACAAAAAATGTATTAATATATAATTCCAGGATTTGTTTTGTTTTGGCCATAGTTAATTGAGAGCGTCACGTTAATGTTTTACATAAAACATTTCAAATTCAATCCATTTTAGTTCATTCAATCGTAAAATCAGCGTTAACCTAACAGAAGGATTTAATATTAGCTAATATTAAGACTATAATAAATAACAACAGAAAAATCATAATTTTTTTTTTATGTAAATACTATTATTTTGTTGTCATCATTGAAAATTTTGCACTTTTGTGACGTTCAGTCATTAAATGGTTACCTTACATGTTTTATATATTTTTTCATTATTATCACTTATAATATAACCATCTATGTACCTATGCATGTATGCAAAGCCAACTCGGTTTTTATTGTTAACCATAAACTGTGTTTTTCTGTGTGACGTGAAACTCTATGCTCGACGTCTCGTTAATTGAAAATCAAAAATGTGAGTCAAGTGTGAAAGATAGGTTTAAGTGTGATTTTGCGCTATACGTCGTGCCATGACTATATTGTACACGAGTATCGACGGCAATAATAGTGGTTCGAAGTTATTGGCCGTTTCTTTGGGGTTTAACGACTCGAGTCCAATTCTCAGGCATGCAACAAATCATTCGAAAAACACGGTGAGAACGACCGTAACGTCTTGTCGGGGCTAAAACAAATAAAGACGTCGAGCGGATCCAACGGGAACATAACTACATTCTCGTTGGCGGAACAGCCGGTTAACGGGGGAGGGGAAGGTGCTAATAAATTTATTGCTCTTCCGCTCGGTGCCCCGCTAAGACCGTACAACACAGTTTTATGCAAAACCCTCTTCGCTGTTTTCATTTCTATTCTCTTATTCACTGAATTCTCGCGTAGACCGACCGTAAAAAAAAAACACCACTAAGTGTCTGACAAGCAGAAAAAAAAAACACCAAAGCGTAGGTACCCTTATTCACGGGGTGTTTGCATCCCGGATTACTTTATAATGATAATCATCATTATATTAAAAACGCAGACAGCAGACAAATTGAAAAGCTGTCAAAAATTGTATAAGTATTTCCAGAACAGCTGTTTTTGCTTTGGAAAGGTTCAAAAATGTTGTTTAAAAAATTGCCATTTAGTATACAACCCAAATAACAAAATTATTGAATATTTTCAAAAAAAAAACCTTTTTAATATTATGTTATAAAATATATATGGTGCTATTACACGAAATTAATTTTTTTGAAACATGTTATTTATAAAATATCGTTAAAATATTATTTAAATATTAGAAACACTTTCAAAACGTTTTTGCCACATATTGCAAATAAAATAGTTGAAATACATTGAAAAACAATATTTTGAAAAAGTATCAAATTTTTTGCTGCCTGAGAACAATATGTAAACACTGAACACACCGTACTCAGTTGCACGAACATGTACATAATATAAAAACAATAGTAATCACTATTGTAAACATCGTATCAAAATAAAAACTTATTTCAAAGGAAAACATATTATTATTAAAGTACCAAACAACATAATAATATCCAAAGACTAAGCCATTAGAGGATTATATACATATATATCTGTTTTTTAAACCTATGTATTTGTACATGGCTTACGCATAGTATGAAATATACTTTTGGTGTTAAGTTAAAACATGTTTTTTTGTTAGTGTCCAATAAAGAAACATTTGTATAGTAAATTAAATCAGATAATTTGGAATTGCTTTAATAAAATGTGCACTGTTAGATAACATAAAAAAACAATATCTGTTGCTTTTTGTTTTTTTCAAACTTATGTATTTGTACATAGGTTATCTTCATATTTGTTTAAGTTAATATGATGATATGTTATTATTTAAACAATACATGCGCACGATATTTTTCTGCTTATGTATGTGAACAACTTAGGTTGTACGTCATAGACTGAGAGGTCTCTGACCCTCGGAAATTTCATTCTAAATTCACTCCAAACGATTTTCGTCCATACGCCGAATTTGAATTTTTAAAATAGATTTCAATTCCCGAAGATTATACGATATCCAATTTTAAATATTTATTTATTTTAATTATTCTCAATAAATTTTACTGTCCAATCTCTCTATGTATTGTAGTTTTTATTAATAGCCTAAGCTATAAAGAGAAGAAAATTTGTATTGAAAATATAAGTTTACGAATTTGATTTAAAGGTCAATATTAAAAATAAAAGCCTTACATAAGGGCTGATAGTCTGAAATTTAAAAATCGAAAAAATCATTGTAATGACAAAAGTCCTTATTGATTTTTTTTTTAATTCGACTTGTGAATGTTATGCATTTAGGCGTAAAAGTATTGAATCCCTATACAATAATTTGCTATACAATTTTCGGCAAAACAATATTTTGAAAAAGTATCAAATTTTTTGCTGCCTGAGAATAATATGTAAACACTGAATACACCATACTCAGTTGCACGAACATGTACATACATAATGTAAACAAAAGTAATCATCCTTGTAAACAATGTATCAAAATAAAATCTTATTTCAAAAGAAAACATTAATATTAAAGTACCAAACAACATGATAATATCCAAAGTTTACTAGACTATAACAGAATTTATTCATTTAAAAGAAAATCAAGACTCAAATTCACAAAAACTGTATTCTAAGCTTTGCGGCCGCTGAACATAAAAAATAAAAACACCATAAAATATACTACAAGGATCTTAATAGAATCACTGACAACCCACAAACCTATACATAACAAACTGTCTATTTTGTTTTTCTATTCCAGCTGAAATAATACCAAAAATTATCCAGGAACGTTCTTTACGTTCCAGACACGCATAATATTATACATTGGAAGGCTCTCAATCATCAGTACTAGCAGAAGTAATGTTTATAGTGAAATAATATTATACATGTTGGATCAATACTTTTCAACAGGAAACTTGAAAAGTTGAACAAATCACCATTGGATCATTGCATTGTTGATCGATTAGTCTTGCATAATTTTCCAAATAAAACGTATCACAATTCACACACCATCGACTTTATACTTAACTGTAGTCTGTACACCTTGGCAACAGCTGCAAAAGGAAGTGGATCAGCAATAAGCAACGATATAACGGTCACATTTTGCAACCCGATACCACTCGCCTTATCATATTATATTATTCAGCTCGTTGACGAGTGTTACAAAAACCGAAAAAGCAATCACGTCGATCGTTACTCATTACTGATAAATTTGTAATATACATTAGCTACCGGACCCAATCGTTCAGACATACATAGCTTCGGTATACAGACCAGTAAGATATTCTAAGTTAATGTATGCGATTTGCTAATTACCTATATCTTCTTTGCCGCATTACCGACTAATTATATTTTGTTTCAACATTATATCCTAACCAAGCGACAACTCGGACAGTACGGTCTTTCAAAGCCTGTTTTCGCCTCGACAGTTTTCCACGAATCCTAATGAGTTAATTAATTAAGATTTTCAAATCAAAAAATGTTTAATACTTCAACACTTGATTGCGTTTGAACTCGAATCTTTTGTACCTACCACTCGACATGATAATCATTTTTCAGCGAAACATTAATTGTCTTGAAACTAATTAATCACACTTTCGCCAAGGCGGATGAGATGTTTTTCACGTTTATGTGTTCAGAGATCATTATTCATAAAAATACATTTCGCCGAAATAACTATTATTAAAAACGTTTAATAATAAAAATAACCAAGTCGCATCTCGGACAAAATACGTTTCCAGATTGCGAGAAAAAAATGTTTGCCAACAATTGTTATTAAAGTCCTTAAACTGCTGTTATTACCTGAAATAAAGCTCCGTAAAATAAAATCTCAAGGTACAAAAATGACATAAACGATTTTATTACAAAATTAAATGTGTAAGCTAACGTACACTATTTTTTTTTTGTTTGGTTTGTATAGTATATTTTTTCAGTGTTATTTTCTCAGAGTACAACATGATATTATACACTGGCGAACGACTATATTATTTGGAATAATAACTATTATACTATTAGTTATTTTTACATAGAAAATAAAAATATTAAGATTATATCATACTCGTATTATAAACTAGAACTAATTATTCTGAAAAACAATATTTTAATTTTAGTCATTACTCAGTATACGATCCCGATAATAATAAATATACACATGAAACATAATCGCCGCTTCCTAGGTACATTTATCCGAGTTATTATTATTAAATTATTCTACAATTGTATTGTTTCAATAAACTAAATCAGTGACCGACTATGAACTCGAACCGGTGTACCTACTTAAAATGTAAAGGATTTTTTTCGTATCGGTTTAATATAGCTAATACATGTTGTGTTTAAATATTGAAAATAATGTTAGACTCAAACAAGTTTTGTCTAAAATAATAGTATTTTTTTTTTAATAGTATTATATTTTATAGTCCAAAAACGTTACAAGAAAATTACTCTACTCATATACTACGTCTTATTAAAAAAATAACCTAATATAATATCGTTTAACCAAATAGTACATAATATTATGAACACATTCATGCAGCTAGACGGAATACGCTGTTTGTTTCTGTTTATGCTTCTATTTTTGTTTCATTAAAACATTCACGTGTATACTTGCAAAATGAAAACATCAAAGCGTGTCTATACACGTAGTAGGTGGTGGTATGAAGGCAGGCATGAAAACCCACCCCGACGCAATGAAAGAGAAAACATTTCACGTGGAGATAAAAGTAAACATTAGAAAAGTTAACCGTGTGCCGTGTGTGTAGTTTAAAGAGCGTTTTGCGAGTAAACGAGCAAACGGTGGTGACTAAAACGAATTTCATCAGAAATAACCGGTAGGTACCTATCTCGCTCCGGAATGACAATTTCCGACAATAATAGAATAATAATAATTGAAAGCCGACAGAGTGAAATACGTTTCATTTAATACTCGGGGAACGAAAATAAACGAACGTGATGTGTTAAAATGTAAAAGCAAACATCAGTCGGGTTTAACAAACAATTTTTTTTTAAATTACACACTCAAACGAATTAAGGGGATTCGGTATCGACCATTTTTAAGGAATTTTGTATAGGCAATATTTAAGAAAAAAGTGGTTTTAATAAATTTCGACCATTTCAATTAATTTACCGGTTAATTTGTATAAGCTTCATGGTATTATTTTTAATTTAAATCATTTTGGCTATGAGTTGGGCCATTTTAGTTAATATAGTAGTACATTTGTTGTCCATCGCACAGGCCGCACCAGTGATCCGATTAGTAATCTGAAAACAGATTTGAATTCGTTATGAAGTTTACTTGGGATCCTACAAGATACTTTTTTGATATCTTTTTCTTACTATGGATAAAAAATGTTTGAACATTTTATAATATTTAAAATTTTAAAATCAAATTTGAAAAGGACTAAAATTCAAAATTGAAAAAAGTGCCTCGTACGGTTCTCAAGTAAACTTCATGACAAATTCAAATCGGTTTTCAAATTACTTATCGGATTACTGATTTGGCCTGTGCGATGGACAAAAAATGATGTGTTTTGACTGAAAAAAAACGGCCGGTATCGAATCCCCTTAACTTATCGTATACCGAGTGACAGACATAAGGTAAAAAACTAGTAGGTTTTTCAAAAACCATTTTTTTTTCTAAATAGATATCTCTTTTGGAAAAACTAAGGAATAACTACTGAATAACACTAAACACGATATCGTTGTGTGTTCTTAAATTACATATTTTCCATCCAGATCGACGAAAAATGTAGTTTGTTCAATACAAATTGAAGTTGTTAATACTGATTGATTTATGAGGATAATTTGTAGTAGTTTGAAACATCGGTATCGTCATTGCGATATATACTCGAGAAGGTAAAAATTAATAAATCTTTAATATAAAAGATCATTGGATTTTCGGATGAATACACAACTTGTAGTGGGTTTTTTCACCTTTAACGTTTCCAAACATAACGCCGCGACCTTAATGAGTTTAGTGATCGCTGTTCAAGAGATTCCAAGTGATTTATGATGTAGACTTTTTTTCCTGCGAAATTGTTTCTACAAATATTTACCACAGTGTCAAATTATTATTATATAATTGTTTGAATAAATTAAATTTGACGCCATTCAATAGATATATCGACTAATGGCCTGCTATTTGTTTTCACATTACGGTATGCTTTATGGTAAAAAAAAAATCTTACATGAAAAATTGATTCTCAATGGGCCGTTGTGTAAGCATTTCGTTAGCACCCGAGCTAACGTGTCGAATCGACTAATTTGACTGACTGACAGGTCAGCTATGTTCAAACAATACTATCGGCCGTTGTGTGCAGTGTATTATATTTTATGTACATAAATTTAATCTCGGCCAGAAAATCACATCGCCATTCATCATATAAAATATAATTACACGCGCCTACCCCGAGGGACTCTCCTGTCGTGGGAATCAAATACCTGTGTGTGTGTGGGGGGAGACACAAAACGCATTAGAATATGTAAATCCAATAGAAAATAAATCCTCTGAGTAGGTACGCAAGTAACTGCGAATGTTAGGCATAATATCCGTTCTTTGGTGAAATTCGTTGTTATTTTTTCATTGCAAGTCTCGCCCAAGTGACGGCTGTTGTTATACTTGGATGAAGTTCGAACGGTTGTGCAAGACGACTGTTGTGCGAGTCTCCGTGTAAAAAACTTTTGACAAAACTTTGTGAACTATCTGAAAACGTTATTTTCACAGCAAGATCTTACGGACGGACGGACAGCTATGAATGATCAAAACTTTCTTGCTCCGTGCGGAACAAAAGGTTGTTACGATAATGTTTTCCTTGTAGAGTCGACAAAGGCGGTAATGAAACAAATTAAAAATAAACTTTCGAGCAAATGAATAAACGATTACCGACCGGTGTTTTGTGGTAGGCGCTGTTTTTAATATTGTCGACAGAGTTTAAATTGTTTAAGCGCTTTCTCGTGTAAATACTACATTATAGATTATATCGGTAGGAATAGACTATA
This sequence comes from Adelges cooleyi, assembly GCF_023614345.1. Classification (NCBI taxonomy): domain Eukaryota; kingdom Metazoa; phylum Arthropoda; class Insecta; order Hemiptera; family Adelgidae; genus Adelges; species Adelges cooleyi. Next base: position 5,821,002 of record NW_026096268.1, read on the forward strand.
TTATTATTTAGTTGTAGGAGAGAGTAGTTTACAGAGAGCGAATGAATGCAGTTAACCGGAGTTTAGGTGTAGTGGATTTTCTAGGAAATCTGAGCATTTTTAATGGAAAAATGTATTTTTTCAAAATTGAAAATCGAGAATTTAGGAATCATAATTATTTTGACGTGTACCTTTGAATAAATCTAAAATCCAAGAACATTTGATTTCTATTAAATTTATTAAAATTGTTCATGTCAAAATGTACATAATGACTTGATCTTTACATTTTTGAGCACATGTGATTTTAGGTTAAACAATTGCTCAGTTTCTCAGAAAAACGCTTCGCGCTGGAGCAATACTTTTTTAAATTTCTAGATTTTTAAGACATTTCGAAACAAAAACAACACTATCTCATTTATACAAATAGCTAATATTGGTAAGTCAATTGCGTTTAAAAATAAAGCAATGGTCGCAATATTTAGCATTAAAAAACCGTTGCGATCAAGGTACGGTTAAGGTATATGATGTAAGAATCAATAACAGTGATGTTATTATGTATAGATAAAAAAAATATAACATGAATAAAATAATATATGTCGTCTACAAGGGCTTAACACAGCACAATTTTTTATTTACCAAAAAAAATACGCCACACATAGTATTAGACAAGGATTTTAAAAAACATGGTAAGAAAAAAATGTATTTGTTTTCGATCAGAAACTAATATTCAGCTATGATACCAACATAAATTATTTCGAATATTTTAGCTTCTATGCGGATTGTTACTTTTTTATTTATATTATACATTTATAAAAAAAAAAAATTTTAGTCGACAACATTTTCTGAAAAGTTTCCAATGCATTTATTCTGCATTAGTATGTACAACAGAAAAATACCTGAATGAAATGTATGAGCCATTAATCTTGTTAATTGTTGGTGGGAAATCATTCGGCATACAAACTATGTATAGTTAAAAATTATACTTACACTTATATGTTATATAAGTGGTTGTAATTCAAACGGCACTCTCACAATTAGGTAATTACTAATAGCGTTGTTGGAGTTGAAATAATATGATAGATTCGTTCAATTAAATACTCTGACGAGTACATTTAAATATAATGGGAGTACCTTTTCTTAGTTTTTCATTTATGGTATTTTCGAAATATTACAGCTTTGAAACACAAAGGCTGCGTTATAAAAACAAAGGTTAGGTGTTAGTATTTTGTACTATCATGACACAATATTTCACAACATAGAAAATTCGTTTGAAGTTTCCGTATAGGTAACACTAGAAAACCTACTATACCTGGTTTCATAATAAATATACCGTTATTTTCTGTTTTACATTAGGTTTTAATGTTGTCATGCAAACGTTTGAAGTGATATTAGGTATCAAACCCTCGCCATCGAGAAAAATCAAATTAAAATAGTTTTATAATGATGAGATATAATGGTAAATAAGATTCAGAGGTGAATAATATAAGATAATAAAGAAATAGATAATTTAAAAGCAGACATTTTTTTTATTGAAATTTTAAATGAGTATATATTTTATTGGTGATTCTTCTTCTTATCGTGTCCAGGCTTTATTTATTGGTTGTTGAAAACTTTAAGTCAGTATTTATGAATAACGAAAATATTATTCTACATTAAGCGACCTATTCAAGTTGACCAAATGACTTGGATTAATTGGATTAAGTTCAATGGGTGGGATGATTAAAATATATTTTGTTAAGTCACTCATACAAAATGATTAATATCTCATTTACGAATACTTATAAATCATGATTAAAAAATTGATCATGGATAAATACTAAATAGTTAATTTAATCGTGAAAAATGAATAAGTACATAATGAATCAATATATTTTGATTTGTGAATTTATTTAAACAAAAATATATTGGAATAATGCCCAACGTCATACTGGAGTGAAACAATAATCTCACTTCAGTCGAAATCCCACGTCGAATCCAGATTATTAAACATAAATTTCAGAACAAAAAATACTCATCTCACATATGTATCTCACCTATGTTTAAAATAAAAAAAACTTAAAACTATTATACAGTGTACACAGTCGCCATCTCAGTACGGATGTATGAGCCTTTGATTAATCCAAATAAGTAGGTTCAGTCGAATAATTAAATAATTAAAAATGGTTGGATTATTTGATCCTTCGGGTGATTTCCAATTACAAATGCGTCAAATGAAGCGCATAAAGGATGCGAGTTAAATGAACTAGTAATTATTATAATCGGTTGTTCATCCAGAGGCTTAAATTATTAAAGTCGTTTAAGGGAAAGTTAATTTAAGCATGTGTGTGTGCAGCAGTACATAATGTCGGTCAAACATAAGCTTAATAAATATTTATATTTATCAGTTTTGAAAAAGTATAATTTATAATATTATAATTTTCGCTTAAAAATGATTAACTCAAAATGAATAGTCTCTCTAAAATTAATTTAACGCGTTAAAGATTTTAATTATTTCAAACAGGTATACGTCTAAAGTTTATCACAACATAACATTGACATTTTTCAGTTCAACTTTACCTTAACCCTTACAAATGGGGTCAGTCAGCCAAATATCCTTACCCACAAAACTCTTTCAGACTTTAAAATTATCATCGGTCGATAACCTGTAGATGAATATTTTTATCTTGATATTTATCTAGATTATGTTTATTTTTTAAACAAAACCTTTGTTTTAAACTAAAAACAGATATATGATATTGTTATTAAAAAATTGTCATTGTCGTTGATCTAACTCTATATATTATTAATAAATTATGGTTGTCTCAAAAATATGACGTACAAATTAATTAAAAACAGAAAAAATATCGTTTGCTATTTCATAGCATTAATTCAAAAATTTGAAGTTTAATCCGATGTAGTTGACTTTGTTTGAATTTACCAAACTAACAAACGGTTAAAATCGATGTTACAAAGTATCGCCATGTACACAAAGTTGGCAAATTTTAATATTTGTACAGAACAATACTTCAGCTAAGAATTTGTTAACGTTTTTAAACGGTAGTCTTTAATAAAATATTGACTGTGAATAGAACGCACAGAAAAACAGTAACATGTCTTAAATTGTTTGTTTTATACACTAGAGTAAACAATTTCTTTACATTAAAAAAAAATTGGCTGCAAGTAGAACGCGCAGAAAAATAGATACAATAAGATGCCTGTTTTTTTATACACTAGGGAAACAGTGTATTTACATTAAAAAATATATTATTTTGGCATCTAAAAAAACATAATATTGTATAAAGTTTGAATTTTCCAAGTAAAAAATTGTATCATTACACATTTCGCATCGATATTTTCACTGAACATAAAGCGATTCGCCATGATTTCTAAGGAAATATTAATCACATTATTTTTGGTATGTAAAAACTTGATACTACTTGTAGTTTATGTAATAGTTAATATAGAATAATTTTATTTATAAGTCATAATAATAATACAAATAATGATAGATTTATATTAATTTTTATGATTCTTAGTTGTCTCTTGGAGCCGACATAGTTTCAGCGGTAAGTATAGAACTCAATAACTATAACAATGTATTCAAAACTATTTTTAACCCCTAAAATATTAAATAAATTTGTTTAGCGCGTGGACCATTTGAAAAGATTTAGAGATGAAGACCAAGTAGCTGTGGTAACTGGAGCTAGTAGAGGTTTAGGCCTTGCTACAGCTGCGCGGTTGCTCAAAGAGGGCATAAACGTAGTTGCTATAGCTAGACGAGATGAGTTACATGCGGTAATATGAAAACATAATTTTAACTAAATTTGGCTACTCAACGGTGTTTAACAGCGTTTTTTCTGGGCTCGTTACTTTTCGACATGTGTGTTTATTGTTTTTTGCATACATTTATTTAGAATATAAAAAATCTCCTACCGAAACCGAAAGATAACCCCATACCACTAGGAATATTGTACGCGAAAAAATGTGACGTTACTAACGAAGAAGAATTCTTAAAGATTTTTGAATGGATAAACCAAACTTTCAAGGGGATATCTATAATAGTGAACAACGCTGGTGGGCCTATAAGGGCCACTCTTTTAGGTAGTAAACCACGTTTTAAGTTTTGAAAAATTATTTTGGATTATTATTAAAAAAATTAACCCATTAGGAGGGAAAACGGATAATTGGAAGACGCTTCTGGAGCTCAATGTCATCGCTCTATCGGTGGGCACTCGAGAAGCGTACCGGTCTATGGTGAGAAACAATATCGCCGGTCACATTATTCATATGAATAGGTAGATAATTAAACTTGTTTTTTAAAGATAACTCCGACGTTAAAATGTTTTATTTGAGTATAACTTAAATAATATTTTTAAAGCGTTAATTAATAATTTTCTCATAGCGTTACTGGACATTCCTTCATCGGCGCTTTTGGACATAAAATGTATAACGCATCCAAAAAGGCCATAACAGCGTTAGCGGACGGGTTAAGACAAGAATTGAAACTTAAAAATTCGAATATTAAAGTCACGGTAAATATATATATTCACCTTCATTTTGGAAGTATATGAAGAAGTGACGAAATTCAAATACCGAGTAATTTTTTCAGAGTTTAAGTCCGGGCTTAACCACAACTGATATATTGGTAGCTGACGAAGCCACTCGACAACACAACCCATACACAAGCCCAAAACCATCATTAGACGCCGATAACGTGGCTGACGCAATCATCACAGCACTAGATACACCTGTAGAGGTTTTGGTATGTTAGGTTTTTTTTACTTTTAGTTTGGGAAAAGCTTAGTAGAGGTTACTGGAGGAGAATTATATAATAAAAGCGAAAAGGCTTTAGATCTATTGTGGGAATACTACTATTTGATTATCACGTGTATTCTGGGTTATAATTGGGAGCTGGCAATTTTTTAATAATCTATATTTAACCATGTGTGTTTAACCAATGATCAATCACTAATTATAATTGTGATTATTTTTAGATTGCGGAATTAATTGTCGTTAAAGTCCCAACTACTATACAATATCATTCCACACCTGCGGGTCCTTTTACGATTGAATTACAAGACTAAACAACGAGTCACACATCATATAATACATTAATACTTGATACCTATTTTGTTTTAAAAACTATTGTTCTAAAGATATAAACTTTTAAATGTATACCTATGTTTTATTTTATTTATGTTAAACCGTTAAAAAAATGTAATTATAATATTATAATTTTTACATTGTAATAATAATAAAATTATTAAAAAAAACAACTTTACACTTAATCCTTGCCGCGTTAGGTGATGACAATATTACAACATTGTATTGAAATATATTTTAGCCCGTTTTATATGAAAAATACAGCAGTACTGCCGAAATTGGTTCAGCGTGACATGTTTACTTCCGTTTACCGGCCAAATTCACCTCCGTCAGTCCTACTTCCGTTAGGTACCTATTTCCGGTACTTGCACAAATTTACTCCTATCCAAAATATCGTACCGCGCGTGAAGATATTTGCACATCAATAATTGATGGGAAAATCATATTTTACCGCGAGGGAAATAGTTACGAAATTTTAGAAGCCGGAATACAGTGAGGCGATTGATAATTACAATAAGGTCTAATTGGGTTCCCATATGGAGTATTTTAGTATTTGATATTTATGGCACCCTTGATTTGGAAAGTCTTCTAAAATCAGTTGTACAACTATGAACTACATTAATGACAGAAACTGAATAATTTGTATTTCAATTCAAATTCAATGCGAATAGAATAATGCAGTTTTTGTTTACAATATAAGTGACGAAAAAAAAAATCAAATTTTGAGTTTTACAGAAACCTATTGAAAACCCAAAAACAAAAACACGAAAACAAATTATAGCATTGAGATGTTTTAACCTATTTTTGTTACGCGAAAAAAAAATAAAGCAATTTCTTAGGGCTTGACATTTTATGAAAAACAATATTTTGCTATAAAATTGATTTGCCAATACTATATTGTATATATATATAAAAATATTTGATTTAAAGCATCAACAGCCTACACTGATACTGTTTGCTACAAGTTTTTATCGCATCGGTGTTCCTATTTAAGTTTTTACTGTTATATTCGAAACTCTGGTTGTAAAGTGTATCCCTGTACATTTGTCTGTATTTTCTTTGAACCGTATTTTTCTAAAGTAAATAATATGTTTATTTTACCATCTCATAACATCACAATATTATATATGGAATACTCCAAGTTCTACGTTTTATTCCACACTATTTGGCTGTTGTTTTCGCTGAACGTAATAAAAACTGATTAATCATGATTTCTAAGAAAATATTAATTATATTATCTTTGGTGCGTATAACGAATATAATTATTTAGCAATTAACAAAAAAATAATTTTACATATAATTAATGTTGTTTGATTTTAGTTCTCCCTGGCAAGCAGTAAATATGCAGAGGTAAATATGAATAATAAGCAACTCCATTTCTTTTTCCATATATTAATTTAAAGACTAACGTTGCGTGAATCCCATGTAACATAATAAAAAAAAAAAAACGTCAAATTTCTTCACTACATTAGTACAAAATAATTTTTTTTACGGCAGAACCACTTTGAGCGGTTTAGAGACGCTGAAAAAGTTGCAGTGATAACTGGAGCTACTTCGAAAATTGGGGTCGCCATCGCTATAGAGTTACTCGAGGAGGGCATAAACGTAGTGGGTATAGATAATTCAGTAGATGGTTTAGACCAGGTTAGTTTCACAGCTATTTTAAAATTCAATAATATTGTGTACGCTCAACATATTAAACGTGTTTAAAATATGTTTCTTATGCTCGGTTAGATTGTAAATAAGGAACTGCGGGTAGAAAAAAAACCTGGTGTGTTTCGTACGAAAAAATGTGATGTCACCAACGAGAAAGAATTACAAATTGTGTTTCAATGGATAAAGGAAAACTTAAATGGTATTGGCATAATGATTAACAACGCAGAAAGAGTTATACGGACTTCTCTTTTAGGTAAAATAAACTATTACTATCTGTTAAACGAACGTGTTTTCGAATATTTCATTAAAATTATATATTTAAAGACGGAAAAACGGCAGACTGGCGAGCGATTATGCACGTCAACGTTGTAGCTCTGTCAGCGTGCACTAGAGAAGCATACACGTCTATGGCGGCTCACAAATTTATCGGTCATATCATTGATATAAACAGGTAACAATAAAATATAATAACCATTCATTTAAGTAGTCAAGAGTATTTTTAACATTTTCATGTCTTAGCTCTAGCACATAACCGAAAAAAGTTTTAATAACGAAAAACTTGTCATGAACCCGGAGATGGGGTTGGGGTTGAGGGTGGGGGTGGGAATGGGGTTAGCTCTGGCACATAACCGAAAAACTGTCACGAAAAAAGCGTTACGCTGTTATCTGATAGGAGTTAAGAGATATCGCACAACGTTCAAACTAGAACTAAATAATAAATTATACTAGCTTGTTACTGCTTGTTAATATACTAATTACTATTTCATTATCTATAATTCCACCACTACTCTAAATTTATTCGGTACTTCAAAGAGACATGTAAATGCTCTTTCGTAGTTGCAGGCTCGGCTGAAAAATGTTTTAAAAATTCTTTTATTCGTACTTCTGACACTTTACAAGAATTTAATTATGTTTTTAACTATATTATTCCATTGAGTATTATAGTTTTAGAATTTAGCTGTTAAAATAATAAAAAATTAGTACAGTGGTGTCGGGGCTTAGTGGGAACGGAGCATAGTGAGACGAGCAGGTCTACAGAAATTATTATAGTTGGAAGTGGTAAAAATCACTTTCTTATAAACGCTTTTAAGCGAACTTGTAGACACTGAACCTTACATTAATACTTTTTTTTTTTAATATTTAGCACTGCTGGCCATTCAATGGTCGGTGATTATGGTTATCAAATGTACAATGCATCTAAAGTCGCATTGACAGTACTGGCCGAAGGTATCAGACACGAATTGCAGTTGAAAACATCGAAAGTAAAAGTCACGGTAAACACCTTATCTAAAAAGAAAATAATAACAACTATTGTCGATGTTGTATTCAGAGTTAAGCGTCATTCAAAAAAAAAAAAAATTGTCCTTAAAGACTTCTTTGGACTATTTTTTGGTTGAAGTCTTAGACCAAAAAGCCAAACAACATTTCGGCTACTTAAGATGGTCTGATTTCAATTCTGTAAAGATATACGAGCTCTTTGACAACTTTACTGAGTCATGTTGGAAACAGATTTTTGCTTTTTTTATGTAAAACGATTGGGTTTTATTATTGGAAAAATGTATTTTAATAATACCTCGAAGCTTATAAAAGTTAACCGGTAAATTAATTGACATGATCGAAATTTATGAAAATCTATTTTTTTTAATATTGTCTATACAAAACTCCTTAAAAACAGATCGCATGAAATCTCCTTATATAATAACAATTTTTACAATAACTTGGACGGGAAATTATACTTTAAATAAATACTTATTCGAATAAAATTCTCCTGTTTTTTTAATTAAAGTCAATAAGAACATTCGAATGAAAAATATATGTTTGTTCCTGATTGTATTATCTACAATATATTATCAACCGTTGTCTATTGTTGTGTAAAACACATACTTTGTTTTGTAATTGTTTTAGAGTGTAAGTACAAAGTTTATTGACCCCTACACAAGTAACACAAGTAAAAAAGACGAAGTTAAGTTATTTCAGCCTTTAGAACCCAAACGCGTTGCTGACATGGTGATGTTTGCAATCAATACACCACCAGAAGTAGTGGTATGTTTATTAATAAGTATTTTTTTATTTTTTATTTGTTGTAATTAAAATTTAATATTATAATGGACGAAAAATGTTAATACTAATCAGTGGTTGTTCTTGAATATTACTTTTTCAAGACGCCATCAAAAATATTATTGATTATCTTTTAATACTAATAATTGCACATCATTCGATTATATTTATTTTCAGATTGCTGAACTCACTGTTGTACCAGTCGGTGCAACTATACAAGACCATAACGACTACGTTCTTATACGTTCTAAGCTTATACGTTCTAACACTTTGTAATTCTATAAAAAATTTAATATTATTGTACTTTTATAATATCACTTTACTCGACTTCAAAAAACTTAAAATAATATTATAATATTTATAATGTCCCTTATTTTGATTGTGAAACAGTTTAGATAAATACCAAATAAATAAAACAGATATGATATAATTTAATATTGTATTATCTATAATTACTAATAACATTCAATTACTGTTGTCATAAATTACTTTAAAACGATTTAGAGTAAATAAAGTTTGTTCTATTAGTTACAGTAGAGTTATTGACTATTTTTATAGAATACTTTACATATATATATATATATATATACTGTATTCAGCCTATAGTTTATTTATACTTAGGATCATGAAATTTTCCCGAGTCTTATAATTTACTAGATTTTAAAAGTATCAACAGAAATCAGACTTGATCATTGAGGTGTCAAACCGAAATGGTGACAAACGTTTTGAGGTTCTCTAGAGACACGAACATTTGTGTAACTACACATTTTTCTAGTTTAGACTTTAAAACTATATTGAACATTTATTTGTCTCTAAATACCGAAATTGTAGGTATTACCTACAATTTCGGATTACCGAGATAGGTAATTTTGATAAGTAAAAGGAATCGTTATAAATAAACATTTTTCATAGATTCCTAGATTTTTATTCCTGCGCCATACCTACATAGGTAGATGATCAATATTATTATGGGTCGTTGTCTTATTTAGTAATATCACTAATATGTTATCACCATACGAAGTTTCGTTCATTATAAAAAATAGCCTATGCAACTTTATAGACAAAGAAACGGGCACACTAGACGGTTTCCAATAAAGTATTGAAAGTTAAAGGTAATAAATAGCGTTGTGCATGTCAAGTACTCTTAACGTAGAGGAGAGATGTTATCATAAGATATACTTTATATATTGTTGGAAAATAGCTGAATAGTATTTAAACTTTCTACTAGGAAGTATAGAATCAGATCTGTCCATTTGCCACTTCTCGTTTTTCAGTGAGTATGATACAAGCTTACAAAAACAATTTTTAAAAAAAATTCCAGTTGTCGCGCTTTTCTTACTTTGTTTGGAGACATTAATATAAAAATCAGTACGTGTCGTACGTGTTTCTAGATTAAGTATACTTAAGCTTATCTAATAAATATATTCCAATACAATTAAAGCTAGTGTAATATAACTTATATATTTCCTTTGTATTTTCATAGTATGTTTATCATTGAATTGAATTTATAAAGTACAAATAAGAAGATACAAAATATAATATAGTTTGTCAAAAATATATTCAGGCGCATTGTATATGCAAAATAGGTACACGAGTGTATTCGATAAAATTAAGTTTTAAATTAAATAGTTGGGTTCTTAAAATAGTGCGTAATGTATAGATGCTAATTATTATAATACAATTTTAATAATACTTTATTATTATGTGCATACATTTATGTTTAAATGTTATAATAAGTATACATAATAATTTTTGTTTGAACAAATTATTTATCGGTACCTGTGAAGATAATGTATTAACATAATTTAGGTGTTTTACCGTGGAACTTCTTCTCGTGCATACTTGGCCAAACTAGATTATTGGTTGACTATGGGATTGTAAAGTAAATTAATAGACTTTTACTTATAATAATACTATCGTTAGCGAATTCTTATCATAATACATATTAGGTGCATATTTATCGTCACAGCGCTGTCTTGTCTATAAATAAATATAACCATTATTTGAAAAGACATTACAACATTTGTCATTTTGCGGAAAAGCTGTTATACGACTTAGGTTTATCGCAACACGACGTTAACATTGTTTAGCTCATCTTCACCTGAACCCATACAAATGGGGTCGGTCAGCCAAATCCTCTTTACCCGCAAATCTCTATCGGCTACCGTTTTATTATTCATTTTGCGTATTTTCGTTGCTCTATTTATAACATATTTTTCTCGCCTATTCTCTTCACGCTACTATTAAATCTCTTGAAAGTCTACACTCATCTCTCTTATCCTTTTTATCAGTTCAATTTCCATCCTTTCTTCGTTATGCTCTCACCATCGCGATCAATATCCTTTCCCGTTATGGCCACTATTGACACGACTCGTTTGCACTCTCTCCTAACTTAACTAGCCACATACACATTTGTCTTGACATTTTTATCGCATCTTTTTTTTTTTGCTGACAAAGCGAGACCTTTTAGAATTTAAAAATATCTTCGGTCGACAACGTATTGCGCGTTTTTGATATAAAATATTGTTACTTTTTCATGCATTTATTTTTTTTTACACCAACATATTTTAACGGACCATACGTTACGACAGCATTTTGTTGTTTTGGAATGTAAACATATTTCAACTAGATTTTAAAAGTATTTTAGTTTTCTAGAAAAAAAGCTGTTTTACAATTAAGGAAAAATATACACGTACACCAAATAACTCTTCAAAGTCGTCAATTATTCATTAAAAATACATTATTCATACGACTCGGACAATTTTTTATGAAAGTCAATAAAAAGTCGTTTAAGATTGCTTAAATTTTGCTGCAACAAAACGAATTCAAACTAGAGCATAGCTTTGGTCAATTATAGCGCGTTATTGACGTTGTTACTATTAAAATGTTTTTAATTGTTGTTTTTTAGCATTTATATTATTTCATATCGAAACACGACAGCTCAATTATTGAATATAAAATTATCTTTACACCCGTACCGCTTTAGCGATTGATTGTTTTATGAAAAACACAACGAAAACCTGTAGATTTAATCGGTATAAATCTAATTTTTGAAAGTTTTTTAGCAGGTGGACTTGTGTTGCTGTGCAAAGGTATCTTGCTAGGACACAATATTCGTGTGCGCTGTCAACCGTAACGACACCCAATCGAATCGCTTTGAACGCTCGTCACGGTCCGCGTGGACACGAGTCGTGTCTGTGTTGCGAACACTTTACGGGCTTAAAGCTTGAAATAAATGAGTTTAAGAAAAAAGAATATAAGATTTTTTGTTTGTTGTTCATTCGAGAATTTGTTCGAGCTCTGCCGGCCAACGGGCTGGACGGAAACGGAGGAATTTATTACCGAAAGGAGATTACAACGTCCTACACAAAAGCATCGGAAAACGGTTTAACGTTTAAACAACTGGTGAATTGGCTTACCGAATAAAGTTCTTCCCTCTTCTACAGGTATTGTGTTTTGTATATTGACAAACCTCAAGCTGCGCGTTAATTATATATATTTATATATAATATTGTTCAGCGTCTCGACAGTAAAGCGGCTATAAAAGCTCCTAGTCCTTTTTGCTCGGACAAAAAAATCAGATTGACGGCCAAGGGTGAGCGAGTTAATGATTATTGTTTAACTTGTTTTTAATTAAGTAAACAAAAATGTATTAAGTTAATTATAAGTATTTACATGTATTTTCGTTTATTTATACCTTAGTCTGTGTAATTTTCCCAATTACATCCAATTGATGATTGATTACGCAAATAAGAAATCCCTAAAATTTTTATTTACTCAAATTAGATCATCTTCCTAGTACTTTCTGGTGAACTGTTTTGTTCTGCGTTTGATTAACATGATAAATTAAAATTTGTATTATTCCAACAAATAAACTAATACAAATTCTTACATTTTAAAAATAAATGCTTAAAGATGAAATGTGATATTATTGAAAATCCCACTCTTGATACTTTGAAATGAAACATTTTTTTCAAGTTACCGTCCATTGAAATGTGTTATATATACATATAATATAATAATTAATTTTTAAATAAAGCATAATTAATAATCACTTTAAATTGACGGATAAAAGCAATGGACACGATTAATCATAGTGGTTATTGTTATGACTAATATGGCCAATCACTGTGATATTCAAAAGCAGGGGGATCAAGATATATTACCTTGTTAATATCTATTACAATTATTGTTAAAGTTGTCGCCAATATCATATCACAGTTTTGCGCAACCGTCAAGCCTTCCAAACGTAACCAGAATAATTTAATCATATATGGTTAAATTATGTTGAAACGAGTTGTCGAAAATGTAATGGTCGATCATAACCAGTTAACTAGACTGTACATCCTACTCAAGAACGCATTATATAATCCACATAAACGGTATTATTATATACCTACATTCTTTTTCAGGACGCTATTTCGTTAGAAATTGGTTTCACGATAATATTTCCTTCGAGGCACCTATCAATCAGTATCGGACGAGCTCTGGCATGTCCATGGACCGTATATCACCGACATCTTAGCCGACTCATCGTGTCCTTGGGCGTATCCCACGCCCTTAGGTGTAATGGCTAGATAACATATATTAAACGGATACCGGACAACCCTGACATAGACCACGCTCGCAATGGAAGATAAAGGAAAACGTTTTCTCTCCTACGCAAAGTGCAATATAATAATATATAAAGACTAGAGTACGACAATCTAGAATCCTATTACAAAAGAAAAAAATGTAGTGGTTATCTACAACTACAGTCGTACACATCCAGTATATGATATCCACAATAGCTGGTTATTGTTATACTATTATGTTTATTTAGATGGTTACTTTAATGACTTGGTTTTTTTTTTAACTCACTATACATATCATTAATTTCAACTAACTCACTTGAAATACCACAAAAACAGTATATCATTTTTAATAATGTGCAAATAAAATTTAACTACTAAAAGATGCATATAATATCAACTAAATAGTTTAAAATAAAAATCCATAATTTTGATGAGAATTTAAAAATCAAATTTGCAATTGCAAATTGTCGAAAAACCCATTAAAAACCCGATAATTTAATTTTAAAAAAATTATAAGGACCTTCTGTAAATGATAATTATAAATTGGAAAAAATAATTTAAAAAAATATATGTTTACAGTGTAAATAATCATTTTCTCAACTATCTAGATATACAAGAAAAATACTAAAACTTTCAAGTTACCAGTATGTCTTAGTCTTGAGTCAAATGAAATAAGACTCATACATTTTTTTTTCTGAAAAAAATGGTTTAAAACTAATTTGAAAAATTTGGATGCTGTATGTATATGTATATTCTTAAAAACTCTCTAGTTTTAAATTTGTTTATGACAAGAAGGAATAATCTGTTTTTTTTAGAAATGTCTAAATGTTCCAGACAGTTTTCCAAAATTTTAATCCATAGCCTTAATCAATATGGGCACTATTTGATATTATATAATATCATCTATAAAAGTCACCTCTTTTATAAAAGACTTGTAAATGTTTTTGGGTATACATAAAACAAATGTCTAAAAAATAAGAGTCTCTTTACATTTTTAACAAAGTGGTACTACAAGTAATCCGATAAAAATAATGAAAGCAAACAAATATTTTGTTTAATACTAAGGTTTTTATTAAACTGGATTTACAAAATAGCTGTTTTTCGATTATGAAACAAGAACGAATCATATACTATTTCAATAGCTAATAAAATATGATATAAATATAATTGCATTTAGTAGAAATGAAAAACTTCTGGTTAACCATTAAATAAAACACGAACAATGTTTCTAATTAATTAAACGCCGACATTTTATTATACCAACACACACTCCAAGGCACTGCAATGGGATGTTTAGAAAATTGATGAATCCAGCATCATTTGTTTTCATACACGATTAGATCCAGTCGATTTAAATGAACGTAGTACAAAAACCAAAAACGATTAATCAATTTACGCATAACTGCGTTCAATCAGTTCTTCGTCGATTTCGATTGTTGCTTTTTTTTTTTTTAATGTTTTATTGAAAAAAAAGAATTCTAAAAAAAAAAAATTGTCTCACAACGTGTATACGAACAGTTTATTTATTGAATTAAACACAATTGATTCGTTTAATGCACTTATTATTATCAAATAAATAATCAAAATGATTTTTTACACGTGAAACGAGTTGGTTTCATAAATTGACCGGTCGATAAGCTATTTGCACCGAATTTAAATTTGTTTTCTTTTTTGGCGTTTTTCCAATTACTAAACAAAAGAATATTGCATTCGCCAATTTTCTAGCAAGTTTAGGTAAAAGTTTTTTCAATATTAAACTTGGCACGGTGTTTCGCATCAAACGCATCCGTACACAGATTTGCCTGGCCTGTTTTCCGCCAGGGTATTTTTCTTAAGATTCAGTTTTTTATCGTTCTCCAATTTTACATATGTGTAAACTATATTGTGGAAACGCTATAACCCAAATAGGTAGATGACAGCAATGAGATATCCAACATAAACATAATTATATTTTGTAGGCACTTTTGATGTTTATCAATACACTTGTATCGCTCATCCGTTAGAATAATACATGAAGACAAATCGCTCTTCAAAAGTGTCACCACTTTACAAACTTTTTTCATTATAACACTTAGATAATATTATGTTTGCTCGCTAAACAAACCGTGTCAGGTATATAGTGATATAATTTTATTTCTGGCGATTAAGGGCGAATAGTTTTCCCGTAACGCTTGAGGTAGTAAAAACCTTTTTTATTTTCTAACAAAAACTAGTAAAATCATTACAATACACGTGTATGAATTATAGCGGGTGCTAAACGAGGGTGGTAAAATCCTTTATGACAAAATTACAACTTCTAAGATTACTAATTAGCTTCTACTACTGCCCAGAGTTGGTCAAGTCCAAAATTTGAAACATTTCAGGGTTAATAATTATTTCCGGTTTAACTGTTGGCGCATACTCGAAATTCCTCGTGCAAAGGCAGTATTTTCATCTTGTAACCTAGTCATCTTTGGGAGGCGTCCGCGTACAAGTGAAACGCGATTTGTTCGACTTGCAGAGCGGTTTTATATTTTTTTCCAACGTTGACAAAACGGCTGACGGCGTCGTGACACCGTGACAAACGGCGAGAAATGCAAATAAACGCAGCTATCGACTTACAGACAAATCTGCGAGCGACACAATATAGTACATTATTAGGTATGTATATCGGTTGAAATTCAAACTGGGAACGGCGGTGATTCACTACGCAATACGCCATTCGTCAGTTGTCTTATTAGGGAATTCAGTGTTCGAGATTGGTTCGCGCGAATGGAACCGATAGTCGATCACAGAACACTCTGTGTACAATATGTACACTTGACAAGAAATAATACGATTCAAGTTAAGCGGACTTACTTGACGTGTGCTTGTTGCTCGCTACCGAGTTCATGATGTCGAAGCGAACGGCAAGACTTAGGTCGGGTTTGTCCGCGTTGGCTTTAGCTCGGCGACCGATCGCCCGGCCGGACAGCAGATCGTGAACCGCGCTCTTGAATTGCCTGCAAAAATAAAAAATGGTGATAAAAAAAAAAGCAATCAAATTGGGGTAGAGACGTGTAGCTCCGTTGCTGTAGGAATGCTGAGCAAAAACATTATCGCATTATCGCAAACACTGTGACACCGCGAAAATCTGTATAATCTAGTCACGCGTTGCACGTTGTGTTTTTTTATTATTATTATGGAACCATTTTTTAATATGACATTACAATGGTGCGAGCCTATAGTGTGTCTCTCCGTCCCTATCGTAGCTTTTGTGCAGTCGCCCGCGGAGGACGGTGTGAACGGTAGTCGTTAACTTGGTAGGTCGCAGTTTTAATTAAAAGGATTAGTAGACAACCTAACGGTGGAATAAAGTTTGTGGGGAAAAACCCGCTAAATTGTTCAGGGGAATTGAGAAAGTTGTCGCCCCTTGTGGTTACACGATCGTCACGAGAAATCATAGCAAAATTATTTTCAAATGCCTTACCGTTTAAAAAATAATTAACGGTTCTCGCGAAATAGTATTACGCTGTGGTCGACTCTGAATCGATTGATGTGTACATAGTACAAAAAAAAAATAGAAGTAAAACCTACATTTTTCTTGGACCTATTCCAAATCGATAAATGAACCCATAGTATACCATTTAGGTCTTAAGATTACCTTGAGAATATATTCGAAGAAATATTGTTCTATTGTACTAATGAAATAATATCGTGGCAAACAATCCATTTTTTTTTCAAAAACTGCCATTAAGGCTGAAGATCGAAAACAAATCATCCACAATCATAATTGCGTGCTTCGACTACCCGAATTCAAGTATAGTGGAATTCGATTGTACACATAAACGACATAATATAATGATTGTATATTTTCGTTTGGAGTTTTTGATAAAATAATTGAAATCTGACGGTGTTTACAATCGATTGACGAAATCCTTTGTAATAGAATATAATAATTATTATTATTTACTTCGTTTTTTCCATTAAAAAAAAAAATAATAATAATAACATCTTTAATGTACCAAACGGTTTTTGAGAAAAAGTTTTTACGAGATTTGTTTTTAGTGCATTTATTTTGAGAATAAACGAGGCGTGCAAAACAGAGAAACTTGTTTCTATATTAACCATAGCATATAATTCACTGGTATATCATTAAAGATCAGTAGTAGTGATATATTACATTTTTATTATATAGCAACAAACTCAACTCTTTGACATAATATGCGACAAAGTCCTTTAGACCAGCATCAGCGAAATTGTATAGAGACCAGAAGGATCAAAAGGCAAAAAAAAAAGTTTTTTTCGTAAACATGACGTCATGGCGTGTGTTCTCTTTTTTTATAAACGTTGAAAGTCTCCATGGGGTATGATATATTATTATTAATACTGTTACCACATTGTTGCAATACAAGATTAATTAAAAAAAATACCAAGAAAATATCTTTGACTTTTTCCCGGATGAGTTGAAAATACTTTATTCTCGTGTTTAAATTTAACTGTCAAGATTTGAACATTGTAATGTATAAAGTTTTTATTTGTTTTAAATTCGGTCAAGAGTATTGTAGAGTTAAGTAAATTAAAAATGTTTTGAAAATTAATACTATTGAGTCTTATATTAACGGCGAACGGGAAAAGAGAGATGTGTTAAAATAGAACACAACTGTTTGGAGCAATTCATTGGATTAAATAAGTACTTATATATATGTTTTTTTTATAATTACAATTTTTATTTTTGCGGTTTTTTCGTGGACAATCCAAATGGTTTAGAGTATACGATGTTTTTTAAACGATTCGGTGTTATTTTTTAGACTACAATGAGCCCATGACTTTTAAGTAAACATGAATTTAAAAAATCTAAAATTTCAGAAAAACCCGTTTTCTAACCAATTAAAGTTCGTTTAAGCCAATGAGTTTCCAAAATAAAAAATATTCGTTAAAAGTAATAAAGAGCAATACTAAACAAATTAACTCTCAAATACATATTTGGATTTTTAACCTATCGTTTTAAAATCATTTTTCTGCTCTCACTAATATTACACACACAAAAAAATCCATTTATTTGATAACGCCTTTCTTAGATTCGAAAACATATTCGGCATATTTTCGTCGCGATTACTTTTTGAAGTGATTTATGCTAAAACTTTACATTACATTACAGTAACAGCTATTGTTTAAGCCCAAGGAGTATGGGGAATTCATCAAAGCCTCTTAAACTCAAGCGATAAATGACTACTTGACGATGCGCTAAAAACATCACCCGCCTAAACGGATTTGTCGAACCGGTAAAATTAGATTATGGCAAAGTTCGTGCATAAAGTTTCAGATGAAATTTCACAACTGAAATATCGAATCCCAACCTGCCGTTTATCAACAATCGTTTTAGCATCAAACTTGCTGAAAATAATAACATATTTTATTGGCAACGACATTGCCAAATAGAATAGAATATTTTTAGTGACGTTGGCGTGTCGGTACTGCGGCGCACACGGTCATGTTGCAAAACAATGTTTTTCATATTATACAAAAAATAATAATCGGACCGGATAAATCACATGGTGGACGGATAATAGATCATCAACGTTTGACGTGCACGCTATATCCTTATATTCTTGTTCCACTAACGCCGCAGTATTCTCATATAACCTATAATTTTCGTTATTGCTATTATTATTTTGTTATTTTTGTTTGGAGAAATACTTTTTACATGCAGAACCCGATGCCGGTCGAGTACAATACACGCCGCCGAATTGGAGAATCCCATGCGGACCCATAGCTGTAAAACGATCTGACCCACGTTTTCTCGTTTTCTACGAAAAAGAACTTATTACATAATATTGAAAGAAAAACAACGACCGTACAAAATGATAACAACGTAGGTACGGACAACCATAACGTATAATAATATTATATCCGTCCCGGTACACGGTTTTCATTTACCATTCCAAAAACAAATCATCGACATTCGGTAAGTTTATTTGTTTTTGTTTTTTCCACATAATATATTGTACTTATTTCCCTATTCGATTTCAATCGAGCACCACACAATGGACCGACCCAGCGTGTAAAATGTTTAGCTAAGATTTCGCCCAAGCAATTACCCGCATAACCGTTAATGTGCCTATCCGTCTTCATTAACATCGCATCGTACAGTAGGTATATTATATAAATCACTCAGGCAATATTTGAACACATTGTATCACGGTTCCATTTCAATTACACCAATTATTTCGCAGCTGCGGTGTAAATATCATATTTTTGTATCGAAAAACGCACAACAACAGCAGCAGCTATACAATAATACAATGTAGGTGTTATGACGTGTATATACATAACATATTGTGTTATATAATAATATACGTTTGGCTGTATAATTTCGGGAAACTTTGATAAATAGACGTACAACGGCAAGTCTGTGTTTATAACGTAATCAATTATAATTAAAATTAATGGACGAAACGATGGATTCATCACCGCGATATTGTTTAAGAGTGCTCGAAAGTAGGTAGCACACAACAGTTCCAGTTTGGCCAACAGCCAAAAATCTAAATTCGGTTACAAACACACAGTACACGTGCGTAGGTAGCCGACGGTATGGAAAAGCAATTAAGCTCATATTGTCAGATATTCGAGGCAATATAGCGTGCAAAAACGCGCTCTCTCTTCTTTTGCTTCTAAGAAAACTACCAATAACGACTTCAATATAATTTACCTTTACTAAAACGCCATTATATTACATCTTGTCGAGTTGTCAATCAATCGCGTTGATGTATTTGTTTATCGGCCAATTCAATTATTATGAGTCTTATAACCTTGGAGCGCTCGCGTGGCGGCCTTTGCACCACTCTCAATCTTAGATGGGAACATTTTGTAGATTTTTTGTAGCATTTTCCTTTGAGTTTTTTTTTCGTCACTTGAAAATACCAGTCGGTCCTACAAGGCTGACTTGACGCATGGTGGGGGTTGTTTTAAGCTGCGAGCGCCTGTAGGAAATGTTATTAATTTGTCGGACAGGAGTTCAGAAGTATGTACATGACAAATTCTAGATAAAAAATAAAAAATACGTTCTTTCGATCAATTCATTGCAGCCCCACTTTTCAAAAACTAGCCAAACGATACAGTATATAATTTCGTTCGCCATAAAATTAATCGAACGCCCGAAACGGTGTCTGTTATTATTTCACCCTAATGCGATTGAAACCGAAACGATGGCGTCGGACTTAATTGCCCTAACAATATATTGTTTTTGCTCCATTTCAGTTGAACGATCTTATATTTTATTTTAATCAATTGTATTAGACCTTACTATTTATGTGCGTGACTGGGTAAATGAGGGGCACGACAAACAACGGGGTTTGTGTATTTATTCGTTAACTAGTCTGCTGGAAATTGAATACTAGACAAAAATAATTTATAATATGTTTTAATTCTTACCTCGAAACAGCAAACGAGAAGATTCGGTGTCACACCATTGTCTAACGTGATACGCCAGTATATCCTATACACAATATTTAAATAATCTCTTATTGGTGGTAACTTATAGGGTTAAGGTTTTTTTTTCTAAAATACATACTATAATACTAGCTTATTGCAATACAAATAGGACATTATATTTTTTCCATGATTCGTCAACCTAATTTCATACCCCAAAATAATAAAAATAAAAACCTATTGCGGTAAAGTACAAAAATTCCAAGTTCGTGTATATTAAGTACAACAATATAGATCAATCAAATTCATTGTGATGATATTATTAACTAGTTGATAAATGATGATATTATGAACAACGTTAACACGTGATCCGTCTCTGTGTTTATCTCTAAACTACCAGCAATTTCCGCAATTCTACCGAAAACTGATTCCCAAGAGTACTTATGAGATTGGATTGGTCATTTTAATTTTCAAACGGTACACATAAACAATTAAATATTCGATCAAGTTGGCCTTTTCCAGTGAAGGTTTTTGGTCCATCGAGTTGAAAATATATTTTTTTTTTGTGTAGCTTATCATAAATTACTAGAATTTAGATCACATTAAAAAAAATTAAAACTTGTTTATGCGTGGTTTAGTAAATATATTTGCAAATTGTTTAACCTATATCAGCTGTTTCTTACCAGTGATCAGTTTGAGTAACAGTTTACCATGGTTTTGCAATAAAAAAATTGAAAACTAATGACCATCAGCTTGGCTAAAACAAGGCCAAAATGGATTAGTTAAAATATTCGCCTCTGGAATATATATCTATAAAATAATTTTACTTTATAATATTGTAAAAACCATGTGCACTTGAAAAAGCATACTTAGCCATAGCATTTTTCGAGCTGGTTCTGACATCAAAACGTATACCTTTCCACTACAAAACGTTAAAAACGGTTTATGAACGACTTAAAACTTCAACGACGATTCACGGTGTAGATTTATAATTTAAAAACGTTTCACAGACAGGATTTAAGCCATAAGTGCGCAATTCCGGCTACTGAATACTTGTTACTAATTATTTTGAAACATTAAGTGTTTAAAAGCCATTCTCGAGTTCTGCGACTTTTATGGAAATGAGAAATTAAAAATTCAAGTTTTTTACAAGTTCTCGTAATTTTAATTCCGCACTATTTGGCAAACATCTAGATTCTAAACCATTTAATATACAATACATACCATAGAAGTAAATTGATGGATCTACTTTGTTTATTATAACGTCATTTACCTGTCAACCCGTTGGCATTGACAGTCAAATCAATTTTGATGATTTCAAGTAATTATCAATAAGACTTAGAAAATATAATTAGTAATTACTAATCTATAATCAGATATAGTGTTAATTCAGATGTTGTTCTTTTATTCGATCTATGTAATTAATCTTGTTTATTTGTTTTCCCTCACAATTTTCACTGTTTCTGTAATGTACAAAATTATTTTTCATATCATATTTTCCATTCACTCCGTAAGTCGTCATAATAATAATTATTCTTCTTTGCCTAGTTCTACTAGTTTGTATTTAATAAAACGTTTTATCATGGGAAATCGGCTTATAAGAGAGAACATTGTAACGTTAAGAATGATGATCATCGTTAACCGTTAACATCGTATAAATGTAAAATCAACAACAGAAAATAAGACAACTTTTAATTTACTTTTTAACCGGACAGTGTTTGTGCGAATCTCAACATCGTTCATTTTTCGACGACTTGTCTCGATTAATCATTTACCGATGTCGCCTCGCACTAGTACCTATACAAGGTTAGGGCCACTGACTCCATAAACAATACAACTACAACAAGTACAAATAATAAAAGGCGTAATGCGCGTATTACTTTTGTCGTGTACACTCGGCAGTGACAGACGAAAGAGAAAGGAAACCCGGTTAAAAGCTGCCGCGACACAACTTAAAACATTAATCATGTGAACAACACCGACCTGGACCATTAGCGCGGTGTCGGTTTCTTGCACGTCTCACTGGGATGAACTCACTCGGTTGAGCGCCTCCACAAAACTAATAAGAAAAACTATTCGGTCGTTATCACAGACCGCGAGCGAGCCCGTTAAAAGACTTTACAAATAATGAAGAAGCTCGCGAGACGTTTAATAGCCTTTGCTGTGGTGCAGGTCACTGCACATTCTAAACGCGGAAGGGCCGGACGATTTCTGTATCGAGCATGTGTACAGGTCATGTTATCAATGTGATGTTATATTATGTTTTTATAATGTATTTACACGATAACAATATTATTAGCGACCAAAACCTATTCGTGTGCAAAATAGTTAATAACGACCACGGTAGTTTATAACCCGTCTTAACCAGGTCATTGCGTGTGAAGACAACGCGACAATTTTCACTCGATTTCGAGCTAACCTAAAGATTGTACTTTTAGATTCTATCGACAAACAAACTACCTAATTGTCTCTCTGATAGAATTTTTCGAAACAGCACTGAATGCTACGACACGGAATATACTTGAAAGTCGAATGCGACTTCATTATAAATATTGTCATAGCTTATAATAGAAAGTGTTGACAGAGCTGACATTATAAAACGGAACCGTCAAATTATTTTCCGAGAGAATGACACGCAAACTTGGCAAATGTTTAGCTGAGTAAATTTTCTTGAAATAAATAAAATTTGATGTTGTCCTTTATAATCATCAAAATTAATTAAGATAACAATTTCAATTTTATCGAATTCCTGGTATTAACTGTTATTAATATTTTTATTATTATATCTATGTTTTTTATATATGTAACCTTGGCATTAAAAATAAATTCTAATTTTTATATTGCAAATTTAATCACAGTCACCTTTTTATTGTTATATCACCGAAACAGTTATTGTATAATTAAAAATCATACAGTGCGTGATGGGATGTATTAATAAAAGTACTTTTGTGTAGGTATTTTTTAGTTTTTTTAAAGTTAACATTTTTGGGCTTAGTGTTTTCATAAATTACCATTTCGTAAATTACTTATTAAATGTATTCATCTGTTTACTACAATATAATGTGACAGAAATAGTTTTTCTTTGTTCTCAACTTTTTGTTTATCATCCTAGGTCAGCCTAAATATAAAATATGTTTTTAAACTAATTGTGGTTTTCTTATTTGTAAAATGTGTATAGGGTTTCCCATGAGAACCGTTCATAACTACATCAAATCATGTTTATAACATTTTCGGCTTCATTTAGACATGATTGCCTTGCCAAGCTTTGCTTGAGGCTTTTTCTATTTTATTACTACATCTCTATTTATAGTTTACGCTACACTCCCTTAATTTCTACCTACCCCTTGACCATTGTTTCTATCTCGAAAATTTATTGTTTCTTCTTTTTTCCTTTCGTTGCTTCAACTATAGCTGTTCTCTGTTATACAAAAACAAAGAAACTATTATGTCAATCATAGTATATATTATATACTTGATGATCAAATGAATGTGCACCCATACGAATGGTCGTTCAAAAACTTACACAGCTTGAAAGTATGGTATCCACTTGGAGGAGCCAAAAAAAAAGTTGCATACAAAGTTAAACGAAATATAGATTAAGTACAAGCTGTGTCAAGTGAATTTTCTGATGAGAATAATTATTGTATTAATTTACATTGCACTCACGAGGGTCATTCGTCATGGCGGCGGCGGCGAGTGTGGTTTGGGAGGAACCAAACGGCTGGCGGGAATAGCACTATAGCAAACTTAAGTGGGTCGATAGGAACATAATATTAACAATACTGATTAATGTTTAGTGAGGGAAATTATATTGCAGCATTTTATCTAGAAAAAACGACTTAGATAGTTTCGAAAATTCCACAAGGACATAAAAATACCTTTGATAGTGGAATTTTCGCCCAAACGAAACGTCACGACCGTTGTTAGTACCAAACATTATCTCAAATTGTCCAGCATATTATAATATGACTTGCTTGGATATAATGTGTGCCCACTGCCCATTGACCTCATTTTATTATTACAAAAATGTGTATTATTATTTGGAATTCTATAAGTATTTTTACTACTAGGTATATGGTGTTTTATTCTATAATATAGTTACTCATGACTCATAAATAAAATACGTATTACTTAAAATGGTCATGTTTACAAATTTATCAGAGCCAATAAAACCTTCGTTTGCTTTCCCAGAAAAGTGATAATGACGATAATTACAAAAGAAACATGGGGGATAGAATTTTTTAGGTTGTCTTGGCTATAATATTTCACACTGCTATTTCACAATATGAAAATACGTGGAATACTTTTCGTTCCATCTTCAACAGTGTGTATTAAATTCTGAAACGTCGTTATCCAAAAATCTTCTTAACGAATAGTATTATACTGCTGCGTGGTGATGATGTGTTATAATGGTCATAATAATATTACATCTTGTTACAGCCTGTCGTTCTACTACTGTTATAAAATATGGACTACGCGAGTTGGGTCATCTAGAGCATATTGCGTTATGGCTATCGCTCACAGGTACCCAGCTGTTTATATTACTATATTATTTTCTCTAACGTCGGAAGAGTTATTTCAAAAACGTGCAAACGTTCCATTTGTACGGGGGGCATTGTACATTGGAAAAAAAAACAAATTGCTGCCTCTAAAGGTAATGGTGGCTATTGGTCCGCTCCGGCGGGTTTGGATAGGCCAGACGCGGTTTTTGTCCGTACAAATTGCCAGCAACAACGATATAATATATATATGTGTAATAGAGAACATGCGGTGCTCACTTGTACAAATCGGCCGGGAACTCTTCACCCCTCAAGACGTCAACGCACGCATCCGTGACTCTTGCCACTTTGGGAGTCCATCCTTCGCACCTGGCCGCCATCGCGTCCTTAATGCAGTCGGCGAACGCCCGGACCGCGGCCCTGATGGTGTGCTTTTCGGTTTCCAGAGGCACCGGCCGCAACGACAGCATGCCCACCGGCACGTTGCCCTTCTTGTACTTGCCCGTCGAGTTGTTCGTGTTGCCCACGTCCAGCCAAACCCACGCTATGTTGCCGGCCGGCAGCAGCCCGACCGCGGTGGCCTGACGCCAAACCGACTGCGCCATCGCCCGGTCGCCGGCCACCACGACAACGGACGCGTCCGAGGTCGACAGCTCCATCATTGACCTGCAACGATAAATCATAGAAAAACCCATAAATATCATGGACTAAACCATAACTGTCCGTAAAATAGCAGCCTCCTACTAGTAGACAAACAGACGACTATAAGGTAAAACGCGTTCCATTTAGGTATTGAGTTCAGTGGATCGGCCCCATTGCAGTTTGGGGCAAATCGTAATCTGATCAATGATCAACAATTACGATCACTAGGCAGTAATTTTAGAAAAAAATTGTTTGTTCTCCTTTTAACAATATGCTCTGTTGAGTAAAATAAAAAATTCTAATTTTTTTAAGTAACATTAGCAGCGCTTTTATGTACACATTTAATTTTTACAAGTTCCTAAGTTTCACATGAAAATTATTAGCAAAAAAAAAATGGAACAAATTATGACCATAAAGTTGATTTTAAAAGAATGAATATTGGCAGAGATACAGACATTCAAAATATAAAAATGTTAATATGGGTAATTGATGTAAGTAAGCTAAGTAAAAGGATTGTTTTATCACCTTTCATCTTATTTTATATATTACAATTTATCTAATTAAATATTTTATTAATACATTGTATTTTACACGGAACCTTTAATATGACGCTTATAACTTATTGTATACTATAAGGAACTTTTGTAAATAAATTAAAATTTTATCTGTACAATATGAATTGACAACTTATTTATGACTGTTGGGAGCGACCATAGCTTACAATTTGTAGATATTTGATATGATTCGATACAAAATTATCTTATTTTTATTATGAAACCATAAATTAATACTAGTATGTTGTTATAACCTTACCTGAATGCCGTCGAATCCGGGGTGTCTGTTGAGATAGGTATTGATGTGTAACTCAAAGGAGATTTTCCAAGCATCGTTTGTACATCCGACGTTATGGTCAACGAATGCAAAACGTAAAACTTGTGCCATTTTGTATGAAGCAAAAATGATCTTAAGGCTGCAAATATTTCCCAAGGCGTAATGGTAGCTCGGACCACAAAATCACTCCAATTTTCCTAAAAATAAAAACATTAGACTATAATAATAAAATGTAATAACTAGAACGGTCTTATGATATAACATTTAAACTCGGTATCTATTTACCGAGTCAAAAATGAACCATTTTGGACCTAAAGAAGTTAACATTTTCTGTTAAACCGCTATAGCTATTACTAGTTTACGGGAATCGCATGTTTTTTTTATTCTTGAGCTAATACAAATTGAACTGAAAAATGTTGATAAGACCGAAATCTAATTAAGCTAATCTGTCATTAAATATTATCTATACATTTCTCCAACCTACTATTAATCTCCTTGAAAATAGACGAGATGAAAATTCCACATATTCTTATTTTTACAATATTTCAATTCTATTTAACATTCAATTACTCGCTTGTATGTATGTTTCATTAGAATAATATATCAACTATAGAGTTTAAAACATGAATATTATTTTCAATTTTCGTAAGACCCTGTTTTGTTTTTGTAATGCTTGGATTTATTTAGCAGTAAAAAAAGTTACTAAATAAATCAACATTTCATATTTAGTTTAAAAAATGCAGTTTTAAATTTTTTTTTTTAATAGAATTTTCCATAAATGTCATTCAAAGCTCATAAAATATAACAAACGTCACTTTAATATCTAAATAACGTAGCATTTCAAAACACCCATTAATATTCATTTTCCAGGAAAAATATGACGCATTTATGGGGCTATCAATTATGCTGCTCCCTGCTAACTTTCATTTTTAATGTTACTTACACAAGTTTTAGCGTGTTATCATAAAATAATGTTTTAAAAATAAAAACAAAACAGAATAATAAAAATAATAAACTTATATACCTAGTTTGTTTACAGCTACATTCTACGAATGAGAATAACGTTGACCACGTCTTGGATCTATTTTTTTTTTTATTAGTAATGGTTATATATTAAGTTCCAAAAATTGTATAGATCAGAACATTACATTTTTTTTTTCAGAAATATGTAATGAAAAGGAATTTATTTAAAAAGAAAGCAAAAAATTAAGGATATATTAAGTGTGATAAACTAGTAGGTCAAATTTCAAATTAACTAAAGTTATTATTACAATTTCACAGAGCTACACGTGTCAAATATTATTTGTGAAGGTATTCAGTTTAGATAGTTTTAGTTTTTTGTTGTTCGATGGATGGAAAAAAAACCTTTTCAAAATAAATCAATCTAGCCCATATTGTTGAAAATAACCGCTTGTTTTAAAAGCCACACGCTTATTTTAAAGTTTAACGATATTTTTTTGATTTAATTTTGAAAACATATTGCGGACCTGCTTGAGCGTCACGTTTGGTCCTAAACGTTCTGTTTTCCCTCATAAATCACACCAAACGTGTGACGGATAAGTTGAATTACAAATGTGTTGCAATTAACCAATCATCGTTTTTTATATTTGTAAATGTATATGTATATTTTTTCTTAATTTTCCATCCAAATATTTGCGTAAACAAAACCCCTGACCCAAAAAAAAATAGAATAAATCAGATACTTGCCAATTTTTCATACCGAATCTATTAACGGCACAAAATACATCAATCATGTTTGGAAAATAGACTTGTAATTGCTAATTTTTTTATTTTTCCAAAAAAACCGATTTAAAAATTTCTAATTAAAGGTGATAATTAGAATTTTTTATAAAACTGTCTGTAATCGTTATATCAATAACTAAAATAACGTAAGACATTTTTTCACTTTGCCGTCGTTGGGAAAGAAATAATGTTGAA
The DNA here is from genome assembly GCF_023614345.1 of Adelges cooleyi. Lineage (NCBI taxonomy): Eukaryota > Metazoa > Arthropoda > Insecta > Hemiptera > Adelgidae > Adelges > Adelges cooleyi. The sequence goes on from NW_026096268.1 coordinate 5,849,650, forward strand.
CATTTATATGTGTATCTTTTATTTTTGGTCAGTTACATGTTATAAAGAAAAAAACGTTTAACGTTTAAAAGGTTTCGAACAAAAGAAAATCAGACATTGTTAAAAGTTTAATAACGTTAAACGAAAATAATATATAAATGTGTAATAGCTCATCATCATGGAGCTTAATAGACTCAGAACAAAGGCCCAACACTGCCATCGTGAGATGGTTTCTTAACTCTGCTAACCACGACAGAGGGGGCGGCTCCTGTTTACTTGGCGATTTCTCGTCGGCCAATATGAAATATTAAAACTGAAGAATTTTTTTGTGTTTTATTTGTTCATTTTTTTGTAGTCTAAATTGGACTTAGGCCGAAGCCTGTAGAAAATATCTATATTTCCAAACGACAAAAAAAAAAAATGATCAAAATCCGATTACTCAATAAGACGTCGACGTGGTTTTCGGTAAGTCATTTCTTTTACCAACACAATAGCCGCTAAAACTCAATATATCTAAAAAAAATTTGATACTTTAAAAACGATACCGTAAAAGTATAATGTGAATTACCCTGAAAAGAAATGGACATGATCGGAATGTGAAAATATTACTATCAAATATTGCTTATTCATATTTTGATATTTAATAAAGTTTAGTTTAGGTTGGTTTAAGTTTGTTTTAGGCTGGCTTAGGTTTTGGTTGGTCATGCCCAATTTTTTTTTTTATATTTACGATTTGTGAAATATTCAAATTAAAACTTTTTGAAAATAATCATTTTGACATGAGTATGTCTTATGGTTAGGGGTCATTCTGAAAATGTTTTCATCACGTTTTGTGTCATAGTGCTGACGCCATTATGGATTAAGGAAGAAGAGTATAGAGGGATTATGGAAGGATTATTTATCTAATATAACAAAAAAAAAGGATGGAGTGTTGAGTTATTTCTATATGTGTACATTACATAACTCATTACATCAACTACACCTGCAGTCTTAAATTTCGAACTTGAATAACATTATAACCATTTATTCAAAATTGACTATTGACCAGTTAGCTAAACTTCAGAATTGCATCTATTTTAAGAGAGAATGTATATAAGTCGGTTCTCGTCAGCTGTCTTGAGACGTTTATTTAATAAAAATTAACACATTTCAGTAGATATATTAGCAACGCCGCTATGGTGGTAAGTGTATGCCGAGTGATTTATTAAAAATCGAATTATTGGGGTTTTTCTTTCTTAACACCTAAAGGCGATTATAGTCGACCAGAGCGGCGGTACACTTAGCGCAACACATGCGGTAAGAACATAATAATATTATGTGGCCAACTCGGCACAAGGGGGAAACACTTGACATTCCGTCTGGAGTTTTCTTACCGTGTAAACGCCGGTAGGTGCTGTATGATATTATTATATTATTTCTTCGAGTGGTTTACACGGTGACGAAATTCAGGTGTTGCCGGGACTTTGATGGTAAACAGCATTCCCCCCCCCTCTTCCCGCTCTTGATGGCCTTTTAAAGTTGAGACAGATAGCTATTAAAAAGACCTAGTCGCAAAGTTATCAGTGTATGGGCGCATGTAAAACGCGCACAGCTAACATATTATGGTGAAAATAACATGTTTTGGATATTTTGTTTTTACAACGCGTCTTACGTGCACATCCAGACAACAATATAATATTATAGTATTCTTAAGACTGTGATAATTCGAAAAAAATCGTGTCGACGTTGCCGGTCGCAGTGATATAATGACGGTGATAATTATTATGATTATTGCGTTTATGTTTCGAAATTGGGCGCCAAAACTAAAATCGGACTCTGACCGGTCACACTACTTATTATGTAGACATTTTGAGGGGAAAAAATGAAAAAAAATTCGCCTGTCGCCAACTAATTTTGGAATAATTGAGTTAAATTAAAAAAATAAACACCAGTACCTCAATAAACTACAGCACCGACTAAAACGACCAAAGGGCACCGGTCTCACTACTTTTCGGTTTACCCAAGGCGGTTGTGAATCACAACACGTGTTGGCAATATAGTAACGTTTACCGAAACCGGAGACCTCCGGCAAGACGTTTGACGGATTGACTTGTAAGTATACCGTCTTGAAAAATAATTGACTTGAGCGACGATTGACGGCGGATGAGCACACCGCGGCACACGTGATCCAATAATACATAATATATTTTGTCAGCCAGACACCGCGCAGACTTGTATAATATAGACCTATGTATATATTTCCAAGTATATAAATACTTGCACAAGACCGGTGACGAGTTAACGTATACATCAGTACACAAAAAAAAATCACAACGTCGTCGTGTCGGCGATGATAGCGTATAATTCTCTAAGCAATATTTCCTTATAATAATATTACTATGACGTACCTATCTTAAGACAATCTTAAGATCATGGGCCGTCGCGTACTACCGCACAGCTGGAAGAATATTGTGACACACACTGCAAAAGCAATTACTCTGGGTAAACAACGATTTAAAAAGTAGTAGTAACAAATTGAGTTTCTTTTGCTTGGAGTTGTTTTCTACTCAAATTTTTAATATAAACAGGACAAGATGTTTTTTAATGTACGATTTTAGTACTAACCTAACCGCCACCACGTGGTACAGGTAGGGTTAAGTGGAACGAATGTAAAAGCGTTTTTTTCAAATGTCGTAAAAGTATTGAGTTGAAGTTAAAAGTAATTGTCGACGGTATCTAAAAATAGCTTCACTACATATGTTCTGTTGTATAACGGTATTATTAAAAACGATCCGATAACATGCGGTATTACTAAAAAATATATTTGCATAAAAAACAAACCAGTAAACATGTGAAATACAAAATCATTTTACAATATTATATAGTTTGTGTTGCAAGTTGTATAAGACGGGTTACGCACCAAGGCTGTGGTGTACAGCTGCTTGGAGTATATACAATTAGTTTATACAATAATAATATAAGTTATGCGAAAATTGTTAATGTATGATAACATTATATGATATGTGAAAGTTTCAAATGAATAACGATATAAATTACAATGACACTGACGATTATCCACACTAGAAACAGCGACAGAAATACCATGATAGTCAGTAGTTTCAGTAACAGTGCATAAGAAGTCAATATAAGTAGCAAAGGTGCAATAGCCGTGAGTAAGAGAACCAGTATTACAATACTAGCAAAAAGCAGCACGATAGCTACTGCACTGACTACAGCTGCGTAACGCACCTTTGCGAATAGGCCTTTGCCTATTTCCTGGATGCCAGTCAGAAAGGTCGTTCCAACAACCTGTTAAATACATTTGAAAAATACAGCGATAGAGTTAAATTTCAAAAATTAATTTTACACTTACAAGTTCTGGTCGGTGGGGTAGGTATATAACTGTTAAAAACAAAATAATATGTAAATTTCTAAGAGAAGTTTATTACTTGAGTGTCGACCTGCAGGTTCGACGAATCCGGTTTTCCACATTCAAAAAGAGAAGTTCTGTCAAGGCTTTTGACTTCGGGCAACACCATGCAAAAACCCGGGTAGGAAATCATATCTACACTGCAGTGCAAATGGCGGCTGTCCGTCGTCAAATTCCAAGTGACTTCTTCTCCTTTATATAACTTTTTTAGAGAGGTATTTTATATTTTAATAGATTTCGGAGAAACTTTTAAGCGCAAAATATTTAAATTTCTATGAGAAGTTTATTACTTGGGTGTCGACCTGCAGGTTCGACGAATCCGGTTTTCCGAATTCAATAAGAGAAGTTCTGTCAAGGCTTTTGACTTCGGGCAACACCATGCAAAAACCCGGGTAGGAAATCATATCTACGCTGCAGTGCGAATGGCGACTGTCCATCGTCAAATTCCAAATGACTTCGTGTAGTGCTGACTGGCGCGTTGTTCCAATCAACACAACGACCATCAACACAAACACCGTAGAATATAGTTTATACATGCTGTATTAGCTGTAAAAAATCCTTTGAAACAGGCAAAATTAGCAAAAACGATTTGGAGAAATACGTTGTTTTACACTGAAATGGTGCGGTGAAACAAATGTAATATTAACATCAATAATAACAGTTACGATATAAACAAGCCGTTTTAATACATATGTATTATATTTATTTATATGCCAGCATATAAATAAGTATATAATATGTTTTTTAAATAACATATGTGTTACTTTATCTTTTTTGAGTGCCGTGTTCGTATATGTTAGACCTATCTTCTAAGACTAATTTCCAACTCATAAATTCTAAAATTGCGCATAAAAAGAAAAAAACGCATACATTTTATGAAATTGTCCGATGTGGACATTTAACATACACCCTTGGTACGATTGGACATATATCCGAAATGTTTACTTTCGTTTACCGGTCAAATTTACATCCGCTAGCTCTACTTCCGGCATTTGCACAAATTTACTCCTACCCAAAACATCGTACCGCGCGTAAAGATGTTTACACATCAAAAATTATGACAACCATTTTTAAGTATTATACTTGTATATAAATTTATCCAACCCTGTAAAATGGGTTTTTTTTTAATTTGTTTAATACAATCTAGGTGTTGTAGAATAATAATATAAATTTTACTGTACAGCAGGACGTGCTAAACGCATACCACTGTTCTATAAACCGGTACGTGTAATATTACAAGGAATGAAAATTAATGGTTTCTAATATTATTATACCTACCGAGTAATAACATTATTTATCGTTTACCGTGCTGTGCGCTACGTATAAAAACCGGCGATAAATCGTGCTATTTCTAGATAAATAGAACGCTAAGACTTGACTTTCATGTTTCGGTTTCAACGGTAATTAATAAAAACGTAGTAAACTGAGGCGTCTAGTTTGAAAACCAGCTAAAAGACATTTAAAAAAAAAAAAAGAGTTTTTTTTTATGTGACCACACTGTAATACACGGTATTTAAAATTATTATTCAATATAAAATAAAGATTATAACTAACTCAAATTGTGTTTGGGAAATCTTGGTTGGTTTTAAAATCGCCCACCTGAAGCCTATTATTGGTTGTGTATAAAGATTTTCGAAAACATTGCTTTTAGCTGGTTTTCAAACTAGACGCCTCAACTATTAATGGCGATCCAATTGAATATTACATAATATTTGGTTAACCTGTATATATTGCACCTGGCATGACAGTTTTTTTTTCTTTAATATTATCGGACCGTTGATTTCTTCCCAAAGGGAATCGGGTCAGAGAATTCAATTTTCCATATGACCTTAAACAATAATTATAAAACACGGTGGTGTTGCTTGTGAGGTCGGTTTTACCGCACTGCGGTCGACTAATCAAAGGCCGAGGTGGTCCGATCGAGGCTCCTTAAAAAATGTACAGTCGGCATATTATTTTAGACCAACTTTAAACGTTTAACCAATTCTAAATTCATACATAAGCCAATAGCCGTTATTGATTCACCCGTTTGTTCGAAATAATATTATGAGTTGCTATATCCAACGTTATTGCATGGAAGACGCTGACACAAAAAAATTGCACCGACTTGAGGATTAAGCTCTTGGAAAATTAATGAATTTCACGAACAATTATTTTGCAAAGAAATTGTACATATATTATTATAGTATCTGCCACGACTTTGTCGCTTCTTGAGAAATCTCATTTCGTCGTATGCTCATTAGCGTTGCAAACGTTTTCTTAACAAAACAAAACATTGTGTTTAAGAATCGTCGGTTTCGATTATTAAACATATTTTATCTCATTAACGGTAGTGTTGCTGTAATGATAAATCTCTATTATAATTTGACACAATTTTATTATTGTCACAAAAGAAATTAATTTTATAATCTTATAAAAAAAAAAACTTTACGTAGACAATACCTACTTAGTTTCAACTTATATATGAAGCTGAGAAGGTGTTATCTTCATGTAACTTATCCTTTAATCGACGAATCGTTATTTTGGAATTTTACTTTAAATTACTCGAATAATAATAATTATAATAATAGAAATTATTATTAAAAATATTTTTGCTTTTTTATTCTTAAAAATATCAAAAATACGTTTTAGGATTAATCATCGCTAGGCTATCACAGCCTGGTGCCAAAAAATGCAATTAATCACATTTGATAAACATTTGGTATAAAAACCACATAATATTTAAGTATATTAATTGTGTTTCGCTTGAGTAATTTATCATCGAGGTTTTATTTTGTTAAAAAAATAAACCATAGGTATACTAAATTGCACCTTAAAGGTATTTATAATTCCTCCTCTTCGCGCTCTCTCTCCCTCTCTGTAAAAGAGAAAATTACCAATCGTGTCGTCCATTAAAAAGATACAATAAAAAACCATTTGGAACATACTCGTTTTTTTTTTCGGCTGAATATTTTCGCTATGCTAAAACGAGTTAAGGAGCTCTTTGGAAATTTTAACAAAATGCATTGGCGCTGCAAACTTACAAAGTATATCACAATGAAGTCGATATTGGCCTAATTTATTTCGAAAAAGAAGTACATTTTTGGAATGCACGTCGCGCTCGATTGAGTAGGACACGACCGAGGATGGATCTGTGTACCTGTTGTTGTAATGTGTGGACAAACGATTAATTGACCGACCTACCTGAACCCTGTTCGTGAAGCTTTCGGATCAGCGGCGGCAATACGGGCAGAAGTACCGGAGACTAGCGCCCGTGCGTCTTCTGTTTAAAAGTCCCGCAACGTCTTGACAACGTGATCCACAACGTCCCTGCTGCCGATTATTCTGCGCATTCCGACCGACAGACGTTTACCGAATAATGAACAGAGCCTAAATTTTACCCGCAGTTTCGGTTTTAATTAGTTTCACAAACGGGACACACCACCGTAAACGAACCACGTCCTACGTCGGGAAATTATATATTGCAAAAACGTTTATAGGTTTGTCTTAAAAAAAAAAATGAACACACGGTTAAGTGTTTTTTCACTCCTGCGTTTATTCGTCGTAACACAGTTTTTTTTTTCAATTTCACTCCACAACTTCGTTAGAAGGGAATTTATAAATTAAATTGAATTCGAATTTAGCAAAACAAATAAGACGATTATAATATAATATCATATTATTATGGTTATTTGATATTTTAGCTTCGATACCTGTAAAGATAATATTGTGTTTATACTGATGTTTTTAATCTAACCTAACCTAATTTTAGACAATTTTAGACTTTAAAATAATTCTAAGTACTTACAAACTTGTATGTAACATTCTTTGTTCAATAAAGCCCCAAAATAATATTATTAAACCTTCCTGTTAAAAACAGTAGAAACTAATAACTCCTTTATTCAGTTTTTTTTTTGTAGTTTTAGAACTCAGGGTCTGAAAATTACACTAAAAATAAATCTTTATCATACAGTTTACTCAAAACCCTGTATTTTATTTTTTTTTTTTTTAATGAAAATAATAATAAAAAGGGAAAAAATTACACTTCAACCGTATTAAATTACCAGGTCGTTACGTTTGAATGGATCAACAGTCAACAGGAATCTGAGAAGTATTTTCATTATGTTGTTGATTGCGTTATTGCATTTTGGTAACGATAACGAATTATTCAGATTAATAGGGAACTGAGGCTTTTATTTAAGTTAGCCGTAAAAGGAGAACCGATCTAATTAAAACCATTAATTTTGAAATCAACTATATATTTAATGATTATTTTGGAGAAATGTATTACCTCAACGTTGGTCGGCTTATGTACAGTTGTATTATGCAATTACAAAAAGGAATGGCCGTCGTTAAGCTAACGGATGATTGTTCTAATAAAAACAAACAAGTTTTTGCAAAGCCAACATAAACAACATTGCCGTTTACCGAATTCAAAATCAATAATCGCCCAGCTAGTGGTACTACCAGTTGCCACCCGTAAGACTGCTTGTACACCCAAGAGTCCAGAATAAGTTACAAAGAATAATGACTCTTATATTATACTGAACATAATTATATAAAAGTAATTTTAGAAGATCATTTCCTACATATCTCAACTCGATTTACACGTATGACTGACATAGGCCAAAATAGCAAAACCGTGTTAGGTCTTAAGTTCATTTGTAGAAAATTAATTTAATCAATTGTGGAAAACTGTATACAACTACTTTTAAAATCTTTTTTTTTTATTTACATGCGAAAAAAAGGTTGTGTGTTTAACAGTCTATATTTGTACTTTAAAAAGGCTTGTTTATTTTGTCTCGGTAACAGAAGCTGCGAGTTTATATCATGAGAACGGCAAACGTAATGTAATTTAAAAAAATAATAAAAAAATTCACCACAGTTGAGAATATTTATACATAGGAATTAGTAGGACCGAAAGAGCTTCTACGATTCATATCTGCATGTTATCTTAATCACTGTATAAAAATAGTGTATTTTTTAAAAAACTGTCTTTTTAGTTTTTATTTAATAAAAAATATGACTACCTACTAAATTTGTTTGTTTATTTATTTACAATTAATTATTTCTGTAGGTATTAGGTAAACACTTTTTTTTTGACCAAACCCTAAACTCGAGAGTCGAAACAAAAAAGAAAATTCCAACTTTCTAACGGAAAAGGATTAATGATATTTTCTTAGAGTACTTATACCGGCAGTTTCTATGTCTTAAGAACCCTCCAAAAAAACCTGAGGTTCCTTTGACTGATTTCAAGCTGAGAGTTATATACAAAACTTTGTCGGAAGTTACGGTTTACCAAAGCTATAGCGTATCAAAGATGAATCTTTAATAAGAAAAATGTTTTTAAGTTCAATTTTTGTAAGTAGTTGAAAAATAAGAAGATCATTTTATTTGTTCTTATTATAGAAATTTAGCCTTGATCTTAAATGGGTTGTTGTAAACTACATTTAGTATATAAAATTAAGGGGTTGAATATAAATTGTAATTGATTTCTTTTTCTAAATATTTGTATACACATTTGTGGCGTTGATAAATTTTATTGTTAACACATGGATGTTTAATGGCTCGTTGTTGAGACATTCGTCGGGATCATTTTTTAACTTATTCTCTCTGAGTAAGTGGCATTCCTTACGCCATATACATTTATTAGAACTTTTTTTAATTAATTTTTATAGTTTTAACTCTCAATAGTATTGTCACTGATTGCTTGTTTGGGTTATAAATATTTTCTTTCGTTTCCATCTATCTAACGTGGCTTGGTTTCCATGTTAAAGTTATATTATGTTTGTTTAAAATTTTAAAAAGGTCATGGATATTAGTAGTTATTTGATTTGGGTTTTTCGGGTTATAAAACTTTTTTATTGTGCTATGTGAGTTGGTCAATACGTTTAAGACATTGTAGTCCTAGTTTAATGTGTAGAGTAGCATACTAGTTTTATCGCTCTTTTGAGAGATTAAGCGTTAAGATGCTTTTTAGTGCTGGTAATCTGAATTTGTCGACCATACTGTTGATAAATGATAATCACCGCAAACCCAACGCTTCTTTTGGCATTAACGCATCGATAATAACTATATTATTTCGTCCTTGTTTTGTGGCTTTCCCTAAATAAGTTCCCTAAATAAATGAGGGGAGGGGACTGTGCTTTTTTTCGTTTCCTCCGCCAGGTTTAAATTTTTCTGTGAAATTATTAGGTTTTCAAGGAAGTTTAAGGAGAAAGAGCAAACTTTATTTTTCGTTTGATTTCATATATTTTGTTATTTTCACATTATTTGTTTACTATTTCAGATCAATACATTGACGCTGATCGAACTAAGCGATTCTTAGTACCACGTCAAATTCGAACACAAAAAATAAAAACCTATCGTTGTGTGTAATGCGACAATTGAACGACCTAAAATGAACAACAAAATGAACGTTGTTTTCCCCGTAAAGACTAATAATATATTATTCTCTGTGCAATGATTAATGGTCATCGGTGTGTAATAATTAAGTTAATTCAACTCTAACGAATCGCAATTATTAAAAAAAAAAGTATCAGATAATAATAATTTGAAAACACGAAGCAATTTTATTACTGTCGACCCGTATTGCGAAAAGTACCTTTGATTAAATTTTGAATGGAGGGTGGAAATAAGGGGTTTCTCCATAATATCTAATAGCTTATAATAGCTAATACATAGCTATTATATGCTTACCGTAAGATTTCCTGGGTAGAATCCAAAATCGACTATCGTACTATTACATTTTTTTTTTATTGCACCCTAATGCGCGAGTACCTAACATATTTTTCAATGGTATAACTTGATACCGAGTGGGCTAGAACAGTAGCGTTTGCTGTGTGTACCGAATCGCAATTAAGCCCACCAATTTAGTTTTACCCGACCGCTAGTTTAGTATAACGATATCATATATTATACAATCAAGTATCTACGCACCAGCCAATATTATTACTGTGCGTTAATCTATTAGTACAAGCATTATACTATTATACCTACGCAATACAAAGGAACTTTCAGCCGTGAATCATGGTTATTGATGCGATCCGCCGACAGTATGGGCAACTAGAACACGTGTACGGTATCCGATTATACGAAATTCCTCAGAGCTAATACATCAGAGTACATTACAGTGAAACGCGATTAATAAATATATAAACACATCTTAGAGAACGTTCTCTTCTTCCCCTACACTCCCTTCCCCTTTCCTCTCACTTTCAACGGCTCCCACTCCGATGAGTATAAATTTACCGGAATGGCGTGTTTATTCATAGCGAGTAGGTAGGTACGGTGAACGAGTTCAGGTGTTATAATATTATATTAGGCAGCAAAGTCGCTTAATATAGCATACCCGGTATCGACTTTGACTCCACGACCGAAACACGCGGTTCGTTAAGTTGTACCAAGAACCGTTGAGGAATCCCCAAAGATTTCTGTGCAGGAATGACGAATACCTCAAGGATGCCGTATAGCGAAGTTCAATGACCGGCTTGCAGGTTTCATCGGGGTACTTTCTTACTTCCTTCTCAGAGTTGTGGGTATCTCAATTGAAACACCGAAACGGAAATCCTAGTTGATCCGACAGACCGCTCACGCGAGACGGTAGGGATTACAGTGGATTCAAATTATTATTATTAGCAATTTGGTGTAAAATATAGTGTTGCTCGTACACATCAAAACTCCAATCCAAATAGACGTCGAACCTCGTATTTCATCTAACGTTGTTTTAAACAAAAAATATTAATGCCGACTAAGACTTTCCTAATCTGTACTCCATTTACTCAAGTTACACATAAAAAGATTTCTAATGAACGTTGTTCAAAATAAAAGCTTGTTATCACTAATATTTTGTTTACATTAAAAGTAGTTTTTAAAATTACAATTTTATAAAACGTAAAAATAAACTGAATGTAATAGAACTTTAGTAAAAGTTTTGGGCTGCAAACGAGACGGCTTAAGCTCTCGTTACAAGATCCGACTTAAGATAGTTTTAGATATGACATCAACAGCAAAACTGTCAACCGTGAAGTCGCGTTTAACAGCAACTAACACCGAAGATGGCCTTTAAATTATCTTTTATATTCATGAACTATTTAAGTTGTAAATGTCATACCTGATCTACACGAGACAAAGCCGGTAACCATAACACTGGTATTCGATACTTGGAAGCGGTTAGAGCTGGTAGCAATCCGATGGGCTCTGGTATCAGTAACAGGCACGCTACGATGGTTTTGTTTGCCCACAAGTTTAGCACTGCTTCTAATGCATCCACGCTGAATTTGTTGGTGGGGAGCTTTGCATATAGGACCCGCACCGACGGAGGCATGGCCCTGTCCATGGTCCTGTACAGGACCGATCCTTGATCATTGCCATGGATCACCGAGACGTAGACAAGATTGCTGTAACCATAATTACACGATAAAAAAATTCATTTTTTTTTTTTTTTTTGAGACACTTTTTTGGATGTTCTTTTGGCAATATTACTAACCTGGTGGACAGGGCAAATGGCAACAACGTCAAAGTCAAAGTCGTTAGGACAGCGAATGTTGGGTTCATTTTCCCTGTTAACAGATTTCAACAATTAAAACATTACTGGCTAAAGAGGAAAAAGGCGGGTATAATTATTAAATTAGCGTTCGAGGACATATACATATATGTATTATATCTGGAGCTTATCGGGTTTAAGTTTTTTGTATTTTCCACTCATACTATTAATCTGATATCATGTAGGTATGAAATAAATCAACCAGTGCGGGCGTAACCCTTTACCCTCGAGGGAATTAACAAAAATCTAGTACCACACAATTTATTGTCACTGTAAAAAAAAGATGTATGTATATATATATATATATATACAATATAATTCGTCAAACCATTTTTCTTCTTATTTTTTTTTGATAAATAAAAAAAACGATAATGATTAATTTAAGGTTAACACATCACTTCCTGTGTAAAAATTCAATTTGGCCATAGTACGTAGTAGACGAGTACCCGACTGTACGAGCTTTTGAGTAAAACTTGTAGCATAATATTGTAGTAAATGATCAGAACCGCATCCATAGCCACGCGGGATTACTGCGGTAACCACATCCCGTTCACAAACGATCGATTGTCACATAACAGAGATTTACTGTTCATTTATTCATGCGTATAACATAATAATATATTATACGATACTAATACAAGTACATATATATGTATACACCCACAAGTTATATTTCAAAACGCAGTACTTTATTATTATTTCGCCAATGGGATAACAATAAATACTATACGTATATATTATTGTGTACCATGCTATCTACAGATATTAGGTTGTAATGTCCGATGGCTATTTTTTGTTATTCCATTGCTACATTATCTAATGTAGTTTTGACTATCATTTATAATGGGGACCTGTACGAAAAATATGAATATGCTGAGGTTTTGTTTGTTTCTACGGTTCAGTGGGTACAGACAAATGATAGAATATTAATTATATTGGCAATTAAAAATGTTATAATTAGCGTAATAGCTAGATTTAGCTTAACTAGTGTACTTTTCCTAAAGATATTCTATACCTTATTAACAGTGAGCGTTCTAAAATTCATTACTTTTATTCGGACAATACATAATAACGCCAACAATAAAGATAGAAATGCACAAAGTTTAGAATATAAAAAACGCAACAAACGGTAGGTACACCCAATTATCCTATTATACGTTTTTGTAAAAAAAGGATAAGCTTTTAGTATTTTGTAAATTCAGCTGCCCTAAAGAAAATAATAACGAGTACCGGGAGGAGCTGTCTGCGAATCGGATGCCTGTTTGTGAGTAGTGCAACGTCGTCTGTCGCATCATTGAATTTAAACAAATAAACGGAATGTATATGATATGGTAAGATAATTAATTCTATTCGGATTGAAAGCATTTCACGGAATTATTCTGAAGTATAATGCCGACGACGACATGAAATCCCTTAGCAAATTCATATTTTGTTCGTTTCGCTTACAAACGCACAAAACGTAATAGTACAAATCTTTATCCTCTCCCCTGGCCTGATTCTTCATTCTTCTACAATGTCAGCGACTTTTCATTCTCCAAGAGTCACCCTTGACAGTTATAGATCTTTGATATTTTGATCCTCATTTTTTTTTTTTACTGTCTACTATACTACCTCTAAATCCCTTTACACTGATTACTCTTATTCGATTTACTTAGGTAACCATTTTCCTCGTTCTTTTTACGACATTCCAAAACAATTCACCCTTTTGTTGAAAATAAACATTAGTGCGTGTCTAAAGAATTTCCATCAACGTTCAATACTTTATGAGGATTATAATTCGTCCATTGGCCGTTACGTTTGATTATTGTCTGCGATTTGAATCCCTCCGAAGTTTCACTTCAGAAATATAAATAAAAAATTATTATAGAGTGGGTTTAGTTGTAAGAAAAAAACAGATACCCTGCTAAATCTAACCGGTAATGATTGATATCAAGAAGACTTATTCTATTTAGCGCATTTCACGAAACCGAACAGACATTTTGGAGGAAGAAAACATCATTATCAAAGGAAACTCTTAATGAGCGCTGACGACCGACGCGGGGATTTAATCGAACAGCGGCTCAGAAGGTAAAGTATTAGAAAATTGTTTTCCAAGTACTGCGTTGATACTATATGTATTATCGACTGGGGTTTCTGTTTCCTCTACGACAATAATAATGATTAATTAGTGAAAATAATTTGGACGAGAAAACGCAGTACATAAGGACAATAATTCAGTGCTGGCTTTATGGAAATAGATTCATGTGCAACGTTTCATCCGGACGGATAATCCGTAATGGTATTTCCCTAGTCGTTATTCGTCGTTTCTTTGGACGAGTTTCGTTTTATAGTATATAATATAGAATCGACCGTTGCTGTCAGACTGAGACGTTCAATTACTGTTAACCGAACGCGGTCCTTCCTAACCGGACTTCAGGACCGATAGGAGAAGTACAATTTTCTGTTAGGCGATTTAGGTTGTAGCTGATCGGCCACTGAAATACATGTACGCGAGAGAAATGTTAGAATAAAAGATGACACGAGACATTCCGAAGGAAACGGCCGAGAGAGAAAAAGCTTTTTAGAAATTCCTTAATATCTCTTTCGAATTTAATATGACGTTAAGGGACGAGGCGGAAGTGCCTTTTGAACAACGTGTCCGTGCTTTTTGGGTAGGTATTACATTTGGGAAAAAATCGACGAGCATCGACTTGCCGCAGACATTATGAACTCGTAAAAAAAAAAAAATAACCACAAAGGCCGAGTAGTATTTTAGACATTTTCCCAAAAGTACATTTCACCGTAAACATATATATATATATATATTATACATTATATAATGACCGTGATGCCCCAACTTTTATTATGTGCCCATTACGGAAGTCTTGAAAACAACGCCAAGACAACGCGCGTTATTGAATGACAGTAAAAAGGTCGACACACACACACATGCTGAGCACAATGTGGCAAACATATTAAGCCGTGTGATTTTGTTCGGTGGTATCTTATTCGTCCATTCGGTTTTCGTCGTCGATGTTCTTTTCCGCACACCGTTTCCGGTCACGCACGACAACCCTTCTCTTCTCAGCAACGCGCGTCTTATACTCTAATCCCGTAATGGCCCCATTGTGGTGTACTCATATAATATAGAACATAGATAGATAGATAGATATAACGTATGTGTCTAGATTTTGTTTCTGTTGGCCCCACGTTACCTTTTTGCCAACTAACGTCAACTTGAAAGGGGTAACAGACTGCAAGCTTTAGGTACTCTAACACATCGGTCCAAACGCGAACAAAAGAGTCGAAGCACAAATTTAAAAGGTAAATTTAGTCTAAAAAAAACCCATCTCATGATGGCAGCGTTGGGCTTTCAAAGCCGGTAGAGTTATATAAAAAAAAATTGGTATGTATAGCTTGACTACAAAAAAAAAATCTCTCTGTTAATCGAATAATGTTGTTTTATTCAAATTTAATCACTGAAAATACATCAGTAAGTGAAAATTTGGTATTGTATAGTCATGACGAACACAGTTCTTTTAACGGGTTCTTCATGCGTTTCCACCAGAACTACTATAATTCGTGGAAAATAATATATTCCAAAGTAATATGTTAGTTCTCGGTAGACTTAAAGAAATCACCGAAATCTAATAAAAGTAAAATTAAAAGAAAACAGCGAAATAAAAACATTGTGTGCCACTCATCACAAGTTAGAACTTCGAGAATAGACAGTTCAATGGTACACTTTTTACATTTTTCACTTAACTTACTCGACCTACCCAGTCTATAGAAAACTAAAAAAATATGGACAAATACTATGTTTTAACTATATCCCTTTAGTAAAGTATAAAAAATTAGTTTTGACTGGTGTTCCCTAACTTCTACCAAAGTATAGAAGTTTGCACATACGAAATATTAGTTTAAAAACAAAATGAGGGAAAATCTGAACGTACAAACAATGTTTTACATTTGTTTGTTTAATAAATTAATAAATTGTTCTTATAATTTTTTTTTAGTTTTTTTCTGCACACGAGTTTTTAGCTGTATGTAATTAATTTTTTTATCTTCTGACGTCTTGTTGTAGTTCAACATTTGAACGTGTCGCGGTTGATTTTAATATAAATATTAAAACAATTTAAATGTTATAAATAGGGACTTTTCAAAAGTTTACAGGTATTCTACCATTGAAACTCATCAAGTACTGTGTACGAAAGCAAAAGCAAACAAACAAAAAGATACGCAGTTGGAACTTTAAAAGCTTTCTTTAAAAATGTCAAAGCTAATTCCTAGATTTACGCCGAATTCCCAAACACATAAGCTATCGCCTTTTCAAACGGTTCGGAAAAACGCAATTCATTCACTGTAAACATTATTTCTTAAAATATTGTATACTTGGCTATATTTGTTATTCATATTCCGAATGTATTTCTTTGAACCCATCAGACTTTCACCATGTTTTTAATATTCATCGGTGTAGTCCATTTTTATTTTTATGGTATTTTATGCTTGTACTTATATGAAATTCATTTTTTTTTTTTGCTTTCAACTCATATTAATCCACGTTCTATATATCACGTTTGTCGTTGGTCGGCAAAGCTCCGCTCTAAATCCTACCTTTATTTTTATTATGTACCCACATAAAAACTTTTTGAAATTCATACAATAATATAACGTGAACCCTATCGTTAACAACGAATTCAATATCTCAGGAAATCGAACATTTAACATACTGTTTTATTCAAAAAAGTTACAACATACGAATATGCTTACTTGGTGTTTAGTACCTAACTCCATGGACTTTCGATCGATTTTTTTTAACACACTCGTTGTCGATGTGAAAATTAGTTATAAAGTCAAACTAAGCAAATAAAAACGAAAACCTAAATTGAATATTTATTTTCATAAAGATTTTAATAAGATACGACAAACGAATTGCATAAAAGTATATTATGATGTTTTGTGTTTTTGTACAAACATTCCGATGTTATCACCGAGTTTACAAAAGTTTAATAATTTATAATTACAGATAAAAACGTGTTATTAATTAAAATGCCGTCCGCGTTATTCACAACAAAAGCCATTACCTCGTTTCAGTTAGCCACGCCTAGCTATAGCAGTTAAACCCACCACCTATAATAAATAATTATGATATTTATTCTATATAAAATAACTTAATTAACGTTGATCGCACGAATGTACACGAAAACAGCATTACAAAATTACTATTATTTTAAATGTAGACATTTATCATATTTTACAGATTATAATTACTGTAATGACACATTTTCATCCAATACATATTTTTCGTTTCGAAGTCAAAATGTAAACATCAAGGAAGGATGTTATATTTTATGACGTATATTTATTGTTTATTTATTTCCATGATAAATTGTTTAACTATAAAACGACTTAGGAACAAGCCAGGATAAAGCCTCGACAATTCAAAAGGAAGAGACGCTTAGTGAGAAATGGCTTAAGGTAAAATTATATCCGTTGATATAATTTATCAACGACGGTTTAGTCTATATTACTTTTTACGGTGTCGTCAGAAGATTACATTAACCTTCACTAAGAAATACATAAAATGTAAAAATAAAAAACAAGAAGGTGAAAAACAATTTGAAATTAATTACATTGAAGGGAAAAAACTAATTTAAAAAGGACGAATTTCTGAAACGAACCAATAAACTAGGATTAATATTGCTTTCAAAAAAATGTATAGAAAACTATGTTTTATACTAATATGTTTCCGACTATTAAAACAGTGAACGCTAATTTTGTTGCTTTTTCAGCAGATGACAAACCTTGTCATTGATCGTTATCAGTTGTGTAAATCTTGTGTACAACTTGTTTGTGTTCATATGATATATATAAAAGTTCTTTAAAATAACCTAAGCAAAAAAAACTTGTGGAATATATTTTAAGTTCGACCGGAAGAGTTCTTCCAACACCGGCATTAAGTACGTGAATGAATATATGGTGAGGTGGATTGCATTGAAAACAGCAATAAGTCAATCAGTTTTAATGTGCTATATGTATTATTGCAATAATAAAGACGGTTATAACGATAGAAATATGAACGAATGCAATTGACAGGACAACGATTGACTAGTAGTGCGAGGACGACCTGTAATCTCGTTAAAACTTACTGTCGTCGTAGTTATCGTCTATAGAAATCGATGTACTTCAAAAACGTTTTAAATTTAACGGTGGTGTAATATTGGACAAAAAGTTGGTAATTGAATACTGCCAATGAACGGAGCCCAACGGTTCGGTTTTAATATTCCAAGTACGCAGGGGCGTAACCGTGCTTAGACATGTCCACCCAAACCCATAAAACTGAAGTCATTTAAAACAATTCCCTTCGCCCTAGACTATCAGAAACTTACGGTCGCGTCGTGTACAAAGGGCAGAGTAGGTACAGCACGCGAGACCAACCCAATATCCTTGGCTTTCTCATCGTCGCCGCATGCAGTTACCGTGTGAACGCTATTTTTGAGAAAAATGTCGAATTACTTCCAAACAAGAAAAAAATATCATAAGCACTTTCGCATAGAAATTATTAAACGAATATTTTTTCTGGGTCTGAAGGAGTTGATGTAACTTTTTTTTTCGGTAACAGCAGTCAAGATTTTTTTATTTTAAAATAACGAACAAATTTTTATAGTATTTAAAATCTTAATAGTATTGATGTGTCTCAGACTAAATCTTTCTATAATATTGCTGTTTATTTTTCCTTTGTAAATTCTACTTAAGTTTTCGTTCGAAGCTTTGAGTCAATCCATTGAAAAATATAAAAATAAATGTATTGTTCACAAAACTACAATGTCAATTAATTGTAAAAAAATCGCCAGTAAATTAATTTGTTTTCAAACACTATTAAAGTCATCCTGCGATTTGTTGATATATTTTTATACAACTCACATCATTTTGCTATATATTTGGGAAATCCCATTTGAAATAAATGAAATAAAAGCTTTTGGCAGTTCTATTATTTTTTTAGGATAGATTTAATATCTGGCGAAACAATATAACAATATATCCGGCAACTAACTTTTCCACGACTGTAACATCAAAAGTTTCTGGCTCCCGACTGAACCGCATTCAGAGAAATATTATACCTATACCTGCATAATATTATTAACTGAGTGGATAATCTGAAAACAATGGTAATGATTATTATGTACGATTACAGTAACCGGAAGTTGAGCCGTCAATATCACTGCTATAATATGTCACTGTAAACTTAGTCTTCCTTTTTTGTAAATTTAAACTTTTTACCGGTGGTTTCTGTAAAATTAACATGAAAACTTCTTCAAAATACCTATTTGGCTTTACTTTTGGGTCATAGTAAATTGTCAAGGCGATGGCGGCGACGGGTATTATAATTTATTAACGTTGCGAGTTTTTGTTGAACATCTTAATAGGCAAATTTATCGGTCGTGTTTGTTATTTCTTTTCGATATGTTAACTCTGTCGCAGAATTTAGTGCGTTTCAAGATTTATTTATTGTATTTACTTTTTGCCTCCCCGTTAAAGCATATATAGTAGCTCCGGAAGCTAATGCCCGTTTATACACCGTGTGCGCATTATGCGCAGGCTGTACAGATGCTCGTTGTTTGGTAACAAAAACAGAAATCTCTACCTTGTGATACATATTATATTATTGTGTTCATACTTCACATATATTACCCAGACAGAAGTATTAAACACCGCAAACGATAGAGTGCACGGTGTAACAAGCTAATCGAAACGGAAACGATCGAATTACAAACAATCAAACGAAGGCATCACGGTTTTTGTGTCGGTGTGCTTTGGAATCGCCGTTGGAAAAGAACAGAACGGCCAAAACATTTTTGTATAAAAAAAAAATATATCTTTTTCCCCGTTTTATTCCACGACTCGCGGGTAATCTAAGAGAAACCCACAGAAATACCTTAAGGCCAATCCCTCGATCGTAACAATTTAATTCCTTTTGCACATTTCATTTAGACGTTGCGTTTTCACCGAACAAAAATATATATCAAAAACACACAACCTCATGTCGCCCATAATGTAATCCGGTCGAGTCGTTGGCGCTCCTACAAAGGACTCGGTCCGTATTTTAAGTTCGTTTCAAACGACCGGATCCAATTTACGCAATAACAACTTTTAACGGACTTAGCACAAAACCCATCTCGTTTGATCTGTTCATCGAAACCCTAACCGTTTCCTGAACGACTTTGGTGTGTTTTATCGACCACTTTTTACCCGAGTTTCCTCTAAAATCCGATCAAATCGTGAAAACTTTATCAACCGAACAAACGTTGCCGCCCTGTCGGTATCACCGCGTATTGAATCGGCATCGCCGTAAACTAACGCCAACGGTTTGAATAAAATTAATAAAGTCTGAATCTACAAAAAAAATATATTTATAAATATGATTAATTAATAACGTCCATTACCTCTGGTCTGCCGGCGTTTCATGCTTGATTTAACGGAAACGCTTTGAACGACCCACGACCACTCAACGCGAACCGTACAAATTATATATAGCGAAACATTAAGTTACTTTGTGCTGAGTTGTATAATGTATTATTCATTTTACTAGTTAACCCCTTGACACAGTGAAAAATAGCGATAAAAATAAAAGGGAGATGCTGGTGACGGTATATGATTCAGCAGCACACACAGACACAAGACGACATTTCCTCTTTCCCTATTGTCTTTTGTTTTTAAACTGCCGCCCTTATAAGTAAGGGTGCGCTCGTTACCGTGCATGCAAATTGAGAAAATCTGCTTTAAGTCGGTACCTACGTACATACATATAGCTACTTTAATATTGAACCCGATACGTTTTTAAGACATATAACAGCTTCATTTTGACATTCAAACGGGGTTCGAAAAAAAATATTCTTCCAGTCTTAAACGAACTCAATAACCAAAACACGTTCGTTTGGGAATTCGTTTAACTGACGTTTTGAGGAAACGGGTTTTTCCACCAAAACGTCGAAAACAATATTGCGAAAGTACCTCTCATTATTCATATAATTTAGCTATCAAAATGAATTTCCACATAGAACTACCGAGATGACTTTAGGATTTAGAATTCACTGAAAACTATCCTTACTACCGACGTGATCGCAATTTTTTACTTAGCCGTTAAGTATAAAATAAAACTAAAAGTTTA
Organism: Adelges cooleyi; assembly: GCF_023614345.1. Taxonomy (NCBI): domain Eukaryota; kingdom Metazoa; phylum Arthropoda; class Insecta; order Hemiptera; family Adelgidae; genus Adelges; species Adelges cooleyi. The sequence continues at coordinate 5,870,710 of NW_026096268.1, forward strand.
AAACATTATTTCCAAAAATTTTAATTTAAAAAAATGTGTGTACACTAATTTGATAAACTCTTATTTTTAATTTTATTGACATATATCTACCTACCTAGATGATGAAAACTTATGAATCAATGTCTTCTACTTTATAAGTTGAACTTTAACTAAGAAGTAGCATACATTTTCAGAGAAAAAAAAACTATAGGCGCTGACTATACACAGTTACGGTTCGCTTAACATGTTTTGTTTCTACAAAAAGTTTTCGCTATTTATGAGGATAACCACCGGCATGTTCTCTCGGTCGACATATTAATCATTTTGCTATCCGAACACGGGCGATAAATATTGCCCTTCCATATCTCATCCCATAATTTATTTGTTTCGGGTTTTTTACATGGTATTTTGGTTTTGTCGTTGAATTTTCAGCAAAAACCTTTTAAAGCCATTCAAGTGCATAAGTGAGAGTCCGTTTTTTTGTATGACACACTTGGGCTCAAGAGACGCCTAAACGGTGAAAGAGATGATTTTCTTTGATTGTTGTTAATTCGCCGACTCGGGTAAAATCATTTGTTCAATTAACCAAGATAATATAGGCTGAATCATTTTCTGCTGGTCATCGCTTGTTGCATAACTTTATTACAATATGAATTTATTTTTAAAATTCCTATTTCAGTTAAATAATATCATGTTTATTTGGTGGATAATCGGCGACATAAGCTCGACATCGTTTGTAAAAATATAACAAAACTACTATCAACAAACCACCAAAATGGAAATAAATGAAAACGTTTTATGTGCGTTGGTACGTATAAATACAAAATACTGGCGATTGTGGTATTAATAATAATAATAATTTGTGTTTAACAAATGGTATTGTTATATTTTAACAAAACAACAATTCATCGACGTTGTTTAATGTACGAAATTTTACCTAAAATATGCATTTTTTAAGTTATACACTCCATTGTTGTCTATAGGAAACCCTTTGAGATTTATAATTTTATCTAAACAAATGATTTTGCCACTTTGGGCACAATACCCTTTGAATAACATTACTCCGGACCGGCCATAGTACTTTTGAACGAAATTACATTATAGCGAGACAACCTATGTACCCCTATAATTTAATTAAACAATTTGATGCCGGTATAACTACGCAGCTCGCAAGAACCGACTAGAGAGTGTGTTTTGATGATGCTGGACTCTGATATAACTAAATAAGAAAAACTTGTTGAAAAGCTTGAATATTTAACATCCCAAATTTTTCCATTTCGATGGTGTCAGTGCGATCAATATCCGTATCCCGTAAGTGTAAATTCATATAAAACAATAATACTATGAAAATACCGAAAAATATAATTTATATCAGATTAATATTTTTATACCGTTAAAATGAAATTATTTTAAAAAAAACACACTCAAGAGATAAACGTAATTTAAAAAAAAAAATTTTTTATTGAACTAAAATTTATATGTGTTAAGGCAAATAGTGTATGCAAATCGGGTACACGAATGCATTCAACGAAATGTGTTGCCGTCTCTATGCTTTGAATAACAAAATATAATTCTGCACTCGACCCCAAGCCGATATGAGGTCATAAAACTTGAACTCTTGAAACATAACTTAAAGTGCGCTAAATTGTAATTATATAAAAATTAAAACGGCAATAACGGTTCTACTTAGTATTCAGTACTGAAGAAGGCTTAACATTTATTTTTAATTTATAATTATAAAAATGTATTGTATTTTTTTTTCCAAAAAATTACATATTTTATTTTACTGCAACTGAGATATTTTTAGTGACTTAGTTTGTCATCGATTAACGATTTTATATTCTGAACTGCAAATAATTAACCATTTCTCACGTCATAAATTATATTCTCCTGCAATGACTCTAAAAGTACTATACACATATTATGTAAAAAGTCTCGACACGATGTCGATTCAACTATTATAATACTAACGTGGTTGTTTCCCCTAACACGCATTTGCTGGCTGATATAAATTAATTAAATAATATACATATATTTTCTCATATCTACAAAAGATCATAGTTTAACGTTTGTATGAATTCAGAATTATATATATGATATATTCTCATCTCTGCAAAGATTATAGCTTAACGTTTGAATGAGTTGCATACAATAGAGATACTTTAGCGTCGGCTTTATTAACAATAGCAAATAAACGAATACTCGACTTGAATATAATATGATTCGATTGCCTGCGGAAATTGTGTTATATATATATTTTTTTTTTTTTCATTTTTCTTTACACCTTCTCAGCCTTCAACAGAGTAAAATAGAGCTCGTTAGACACTCTCACAAAGCAATATGACGTAGCAAGATGGATAAAAGCGCACTCAGCTTTCCGGCAAAGAACCTGAATTACAATTATTGTCATTAGAGATTTCTGTTTCTATCTGAACAGGAAAAGCTACTTCAGCTTCACAACTAATCATAGTTTTAATTTCCACGAACTTTTATAAGGTTGAAAATTATCAAAATATCGACGTTCCGAAACGTTCAAACGATAAATTCAATTAAGCACAAATTGTAGAACTTTTTTTTAATACTACTACAAGTTAAATACAACGTATAAAGAAGCCTAAATCTTAAAATAACCGCGACGTAGGTTGTTTTTCCAGTAAATGGAATTATATTAAAGTAACAAAAACACTTGGAGAAAATGAATACCGACTTGATGTACAAAAAATTCACAACATTATAAATAGGTCAGACGGGAGACGGCGACTGCGTGACTAATATCAATCAAATTCCCTTTGATCGCTACCGAAAGCTTTTGTTGAACTAATTAAATTCGGACTTGTCAGCTTTACAAAAAGTGGACAATTTTTGCAAAACATTTTTCAGTATTAACGGATGAAAACCAAAAAGGTTTTTTACCATTAAGTTTTTGTCAACGAAAAAAACCGTTTATACAAATTGTGTCAACGGGGATAACGACAAAAACCTAAAGAACCATTAAAATATATTGAATACATCATAATTATATTATGATTTTCTGTAACCTACAATCTTTTGATTCTCACGATGTTCTCTGATACAATTTTATACTTACATAGGTACCGGCGGATACGTTATTGCATCCAATAAAAAAAATGTAGATACCGATTAAACAAATAGGTTAACTATTACACGTGTCTTATTTTAACGACACCTTTTAATAGGTTAACCGTTAAGGAACCAAACGACTTTTTTAGTATAGTACGTCATCGTTTAATCGTGTCAGAGAGTGTGTTGTATATAATATGGCTGTCAGCTAGTGCTGAGATAATATGCCAAGACGTGCGTATACATGTCTTACCCGAAGTGTTGTTAGTTATCCGACAGGAGAGGATTCATTTGGGTTTGGAGAATAAGTATTGGGTCGACGGCAAACTTTTAACGTCAAAATCCGCTAACGGTAACGGTCACAAGTCGTACAGAAGTCGACAAAAATCCGAAAAATTCAATTTGCCAACTTTAGCGATTGCAAAGTGTTCTTTTTTTTTTTTTGTTCAGCTTAGTCTCGGATTGTGTTTTATCGCCCGGCGTTTAATTTACACTCTGTCAAACGTGGCAATGGAACTAAATCGACGTCGGTAAAAGCTTTAAAAAAAAATGCGACCACTAAGCTAGTCGGGATGTCCACTGTCGGCGGTATACCTACATTTACCAATTCTTAGGTGAACTAATCTACTTAATTGTTTCCCGAGCAAGTCCCGAGTAGGGGCGATACAGTTGTATCTTAGTGCTATAATATTGTTTGGCCATTATTATTATACATTTTCATATTATAACACAAGTAAAGAAATGATTTGTAACTTGTTGCTGCAGAGACTGAACCATAATGTTGAACAATTTTCTCTCGTAAGGGTTCAGTAAATTCGACGAATCACTTGTTCTATATTACACATAACAACATTTACAACTAATTATTTAACCTTTTAAAATATATATGTACACTAAGATCTGTCGGACACAGATTTATTTAGAAATAAAAGGTTTAATGTGATTTGCCAACGCAATGCCGCTTTGTTTTTCGTCTTGTACGTCTCCTCGGTTTCTATGTCAAAGAAATGTATTTTAAAGATTAACGTCCTCGTGAGCAAAAGCAAGAAAAACGCAGGGCTCGCTTATAATTGTTGACTTTCTTAAGACCGATGTAAGTCTCGTCGACGACAATTCCAAAATAATTGAGTTTAAAACAAAGAAAAAAATATATTATTATTTTTAACCATTTTTTTTATGGTATTATTCCGGTAAGATTCCCACATTGTTCTATTATTTATAATCCCGGCATGTTTATTTCTTCGATTATATTTACACAATACTTGTATATTAATCGATTTTTATTTCCAAATACATATGTACTGTGCGTGGCCGAATTTAAAAATCTGCGAGAACAGGCGAGTAGACCTAAGAAGATGGATTCGACCACAGACAGTAAACCGTTCATAATGATAACTAAAATTATACTTAACATAAATTAAGAGAGCACAAAATCATCTTAACAGCAATAATGGAGAAATTTGTTTAAAAGAAGTGTATATAAGGTATAACAACTCACAGAACTAGATCTTTATCATTTAATTTTAACCGTGGCTGTCAGACAAATTTCCTTCGTCTCGAGCATCAGGGATAATACTAATATTATGTGTTTGGTACATGTCATTAGAAGGAGGAACTAATTATGTGCTAAATTCATGGTGTTGACTCATACCAATAGAAAATCGGTTTAACGACAAAAAAATACCGCTATTAAACAATTCCTACCGCTTTAAGGGATATATTATCGTTTGTTTTAAATTATCGAACCACAATTTACTGGCATTTAAAAATACCCACTTAAAAAAGAACTTATATTATGCTCGTAAAATGATTCCACATAAAGTTTTTCGTTACAAATAGTATTATGAACACACCATGTCGACATCAACCCCCGCTTTTCACCTTGATTTCAATATCATTGTGAAAAAAATGTGAGTTTTATACGAATGCTTTGTGAAGAATTCTATGAATGTTTTACATAACTTGTGCTGTGAATTAAACAGACTTGAGTATGTCGTCCTTGCTTTGCCGTTGACGATGAAAATTCCGGCGAACGTCACATATTGCCGTCGTTAAAAGGACAAGTGTATGAATAGCCGTTTGCGTCCAGTGGTTATTATACAAATTACGCATTGCGGCCGTTTCGGCTTAGAATAAAATAATAATCGCATTGTTACTATATTACGCGACTGAGACAACAACACGATTCCGACTTAAGCCCGTGGTGTTTCAATATATGCATCCATTAAAACGGAAATTAAATTACAGTCGAGTTTAGTGCGTTGGAGCACCGTGTTTGTTTTGTGCACCGTAACCGTCCCCTGGCCGTGCCGAACACATTCCGGTCAACCGATAAAGTTTTTAAACTTCCACTCCACACGTCCGCCATAATTTGCCGGTGACACATAATCGTATTAAAATACGAGCACAGGTAAAAGTATCCAGAAAAAATGTACGTCCAAGTACAAAAATGTCCAATGGGAAATATGATCAAGTACCGAGTAAATGCCACTGACGTTTAAAATAACGTTTTTAGATAATTCATACATTGCATAATAGAATTATAATAATATACAAGTTAAAAATATTTACGAGACGACTCAAAAATTACCTACCAATTCTTTAGCAAATTAACCTAATTAAACAAATTGTAAATATCTCCATAAAATAATCTGTTTGGTTTTTACCTTGATGTTGTTTTTTAAGTAACCCTGGGCTACTAATCTTTGTTATTAAAGCCGTATTATTTACAATTAAAAAAAAAATACATTATATTATTAACAAATAAAAATATTAGTATTTTTCGATTATATTGGTTGATATTAGCTATATTTTTTAATAAAAGTATAAGATTTTGTTTTCATATATAGAGTAGGACACTGGACACTGTATACATAGTGTTAGGTTTGCAGTCTTAGGGACAAAAAAAAAGATCTACCTTTATGTCCCTATTATAGGGAAAACCCGTAACTTTAATCCGTATTTTTTTTACAAGACTATTTTAAAGCAATATACTATGGTTGGCTGATCTCAGGCGGAAAATTATTACAACATTTTGACACATAAACATCTGTTTTCGTAATTTCCTTGATTTTATAGTAGGTTTTAATATACTAGCTTAGGCCAGCCTCGAAGAGCTATTTGGATTTCAGGACTATTATGCCTAAACGCTAAGCGCAAGTGAAATATGTCTGAGAATAGTCATCTGATGGCGGAGAGGAGTACCATTTTACTTAAATACAATATTAGTTTAGCAGAACCCTGCGAAATCATATTTTACCATTGGTACGTGAGAAGTTTCCATCATTGTCTTATCTCCCACAAATGACCCGAATGGGGTCGGCCAAGCACCGGCCAAATCCTCATTTTCCGCATATCTCTTTTCATCACCTCTATTTAATCCATATTATTCATAACGTCCATCGGTCCACCCCTGCCACTAGATCCCTCTGCTGCATAATGCACATCTCACCGCTTTTAAACGTGACCGAACCATCTTTTCCGTGCTATTGGCGCTACCTGTTACATACTGATCATTTGTAATTCTACATCAGCTATCCTAGTCAGCTGTTTCCAATGGTCGCCCGTCAAATTTGAAAACTTAGACTCGTCAACGCGACGGCATTAAACCGAGAAAATGCGAATGAATTTATGAATACTTGAACACTATGGTGAAGAATTCGTTGGCCACATATTATCATTAGTGTATACGCACAGTAGCGTCGGTAAACGTGCATTTCAATTAATATACTGTCCTGGATAATGTTCAACGACACGCCGGTCGGTCGTTTGACACAGATATTACTGTTTTTGTGTAACGACGTTATGGAAATTCGGTTTAGACGACTTATTACGCGTGTCTATGCAAATTGTACACAAGCCTTAAAAGCGGCGTATGTGTTACTGTGTATCACACACAAGAGCATTTAGGTGTAAACATTGTACTTTGTCAACCAGCACACGCTTCGCTATTCAATTACTACGTTTCATCATGTATTCTACTTAACGGTTGGTAGTTTGTAGTCATTTGTACGTGAAACGTCCTCGACAGTGGCTTGCTTTAGAGTAAATTCCGAATACATACTGAATTTACTCTCTTCTTAAACTCTGTTTTAGTTAAAAATCTAGTACGAGGGTCCGCCCCAATTCTCCGAAACTTTTAAAATTTAAGAGTACACATGCGATTTTTCAAAGTAAGAAGTGAAATTTATTGTTAAAAAAAAAGGAATTTTAATTAAAAAAATCCAACACTTTTTGTACTGTACAGTGTACAGTTTGTTACAAGACAAATGGTGTTTCTCTAAACAATCCAGTTACAATTTGATAGTGTTAACACATTTTTAAAAATATTTTATTAAGTAAAAAATTATGCGTAATAATTGTGCTAATATTTATTCTCAGCTTGTGTTTATCTTAAATATCCAAATTTAAAAAAAAAATTGAATTAAAGGTACAAAGTACTGTTTTCATGTCATATGACCTTAGTATGACCTTAATCTGTACTTTAAAAAATATAATTTTAAAACACTATTGTATTTTAAGGATACTTAAAACCAATTTACTTATTATTATTTTCTTTTAACAACATCGCAGCTCTCCACGGATAAAAATAATTTCTCCTACCATACAACTGGGATTCTCCCTATGCATTGGCTGATTACACTGCAAAATGTCTGAAGAAATTTGCCCCTTGATCGATTCACCCTGTGTTTACTGTAAATTATTCAATGGACAACAATGCTACGACCCAAAACGCTGTTGCTGGACATTACACAGTGAACGGGTAATGGACAAAATTATGATAAAATGCTCGCATATCGTCCGTTGAGTAAATGAAGTTAAAACGATCGTTTTAGCCGTTAACAATATTTTAATGGAAATTTATATCATAGTCGGTGTGATTTATACACTCAATAATTGCTGTAAGAGAACTTCGTCTAAATGTGTTTAATTGACTTTGGCCTGTTTGGAATGGCCAAGAGCTTTTGAAAACAATACCCGTACCTATAAGGCAGCACTGCAGAATGTGACCATGGCGTTGACATCGAACCCTTGTCCGAAACGCGGAATTCCAATTGAATTACTGAGGAAATATTTGATAACAACGCAAAATATCATTGGAAACGTTCTAAGTTTAAGAATTACAATAATATGTACTTTTCCCACCACCCGTATAAGTTGTTCCGTTCAGTTTTAATTCCAAATATATTTCACACCGAGTTAATCCGTCCGAACTGACGACGGCGAGTCGATGCAGGTACTTTGTTAAAGCGTTCCAATAAACATAACGATAAGCTTGAGTGTTTATTGTTCATGTCGCATTGATCGAATGCGTTCTAAACTTTACTAAGACCTTTGTGCTTTGAACCGTTAGCTATTTCTAAACAGTCCGTCGATAACTATAATTATGTACCGCTTACTTCGAAAACTGGATAGTGGACAGGTGCAACCAATATAATTTATGTCTTACAAACGGAAATGTAGTTTAAATACTTTATTTGACTGGCTCTGGACCAAAAGTTATTTTTAAATAATTACTCTTTGAGCTATTGGCGTTTAAGCAAATTAAAAGGTAAACAAGAGGTGAAAGTAAATACACGCTATTATCCTGTTCGAAATTGTTGGAAATACAAATAGCTGCAGGAATGATTATTCAAAAGTAAATACAATTTGTTAGAAAATAGACAAACCTAATTAGTTTTCTCGAAAATTATTTACCAATATTATGTAAACGGCTTTTCTTACAGCTGATTGTAATTTAACTTATAATGTATTACAGAAAATGAGTACTAAGCCGGTTAACAGTTCAGCACTTTACTCGTGAAATTTCATTGAAAAACGAACATAGTTCAGCTACTGTATGAAGATATTGTGATTCACAACACATTTTAATACAAATTATATTCTTTTGTTCTGATAAGGGAATACCTATACAATGACTAACCACTCATTAATACTTCATTGCACGGTTGGAAAAACTTCTAGGATTTGTTAATCTCGAAAAAACATTTTAGATTTTCAGAGAAGTAAAAACTATGAACTTTCGACCCCAATAAATACCAATTACAATACAGTTTTATTTTACATAAATGAAATGTTTTAATTTATTAGAAGCACTCTGCACAATATATCATATGCATAATATTGTTTTATAAAAATTTAAGTTATGATGGCGTTGTTTGTTTGTACATAATACGGCAAATATTGGATTTTTAATCGTCACTCCATTTGGTCGATTAAACCTAATACAGTAGGTGTTCGTTTTTTTTAATGTGCAAAAAGTTATTCGATCCGCCTACAGACATCAATCAAATCCGTGTCAACGGCATCGCCGGTCCACACTTGCACGAGTGTAATCTTGAATTTCTCATTCGATATTTATGTCTATACATCAAATACAAAAATTTTTTTTTTTTTTTGGTTTGTAATAAACTATCTGCGGATGGGGGTTGCTATTTTTCTGAAAGCGAGAGACGTTCAATAATTTATAATAGCGTATAGATTTTCAGAGCGTTGTGCAATTCATGGGTCGTCCTCCCAAAACTCAAAGCCTATTTTTTTTTCATTTAAGTGCTGAGTGTGCTGTTTTTGCCGCTTTTTCCCTGCTTTTAAATGCATCAAAATCATCGACAGTCTCAATGATCACTCTAATAATTATTGCTGGGAAATTGAATTTTTTTTTTATATTTAATATAGACATAATAGGTCTAATTACGGCGTTAATATAGTCGTGGCCACGATTCTCACCCGCGGCACTCGTTAAAACTCGATTTATTTTGTGCTGACCTCGTAAAGTACCAATTTTTTTTTTTTCAATCGCCCGTAATTCGTTCCAATCACTTAGGTCGGTTATGTGCAGCGTGAGAGAAGAGTACTTTTATATATATCTCATATGTGTACGCTTAATCATTGGCCGCCTATTTTCCTTTGGCGGAAAGCCGCTCGCAACCGCACGGTAGACATTCTGAGCTTAAATTAATAATCGGATAAAATAATATTATGATAATTAATGTGGAAATGACAACATTGCGTTTGCGATAATTATTTACTAAAACGATTAACGTCGTCTTCCGGCGAAAATGCGTAATACGGCGGTTTAGGAGAACGCTCTCAATGATTTATATAGGAACGGGATAAAGCTCTTTTAGAATCGACTTTGGCAAACTGTGAAATAATAATTATCCCGACTTGATGATTCGCCATCAAAAGTGTAATAAAGTAAAATAGAATGTCGACAGGCTCAAGGTTTTGTGTATACTCCACATGATAAATGATGTTCGCAAATGATATCGGCTAAAAACGATTGTCTTATAGATTAACAAATTAAAATAGTATTAATAGAACAGTAACTAGCACGTCTAAAATCAAACAGTTGGATTTTAAGCGGGATAGGAGACCGGTTATCCTTGGAGAACAAAAGATATTAGTTGAGAAATGTAATGTGCATATGTAAGTCATGTAATCAACGTTCACCCTCATTGGTTCTGTATTAAAAAAAAAAAGTTGAGAAGTTTAAGACGGAATTGAAAAAGACGGTTTTCCTATAGGTACACAGGTACTGTATGACATTTATATAGCAAATGTATAATGTAGGACATTGAATATGGAAGTGGCTCCAATAAAAAAAGAACTCAACTAAATATGTTAAGCAATTAGCTAAGTAAAATACTATCCCACAAGTATTAGACATGAGTGTATAAGAGATAATTTAGGAGGGTCCCTTAATATGAGGCAAAAGACATCATTGGAAGAAAATAAAAGACCAAAGATTAAGTGGTGATATGATTTTATAAATAAATACAGAGATTATTAGAGTAGATAGAGAAATCGTTACATTAGAACTGTAATGAAAAAATACAGGGTTAGTCGACCATACTCATCCGTTCTTAAATACCTTGAGCCGGCTCGACAGCTATTTGTAATGAAAATCACAAAATTACTTTTCCTATCTTTTACTCGTTTTCGTTGGTAATGTAATGTTAAGGTTTAGCTTTAACATTCTAAAGCTTCACACTTTAAGAACGGCTAATCAAAACCTCTTACGGACACCCAACTTGGTCGTTTATGGCAATAAAATATGATTTTTAAATGTAAAAGCTTATTCGACCTCAAACTCTTTACAACGGAACGAGCCTATAAGTATTCTGAACAAACCACGCCCGGGGCACAATCTTTATCTTGAACAAATAAGCCTATTTTAACATCTCAATATTCACGTTTTTATTATTGCTGTATCTTTTGTCGCTGCCAAGAACTTGCTATTTTTAAAATAAATATTACATTTTTATGTATGCAAGTGGAACGTGTAAGGTTTACACAGGGATAAAAAAAAACATTTTTTGTGAACGTTAATACACCGAAGAGGTCGACCCTGGTCGTCCCACGGTTTTTTCGATATCGTAGAGCAATGTTATGGATCCAACACACACCGTCGAGTCCTAAAGATTTTTTTTTACTATCACGATACGACATTTGTTTATTACTTACAAAAATTACATTTTATCAAATCCTTTTAAATAAAAAAGTAGATAGCGGCGAGTCCAAATATTCACAACGTGTCACAAGATGAGGTAATGCTTTTTTATGATTAATACAATGTTATTTTTAGATTATACTTCTCAAAACAAAAAAGCACAATCGCCTTTAGGTATTTCAATTTCTATGTAGATATCATATCAAAACTTTTGAGTGTATTTTATTACAATATAGTTTTCTATTTTTGAACAGATAAATGAAAAAAAGGGATATCATATTCCAACAACCAAAGAGACCAAATGTTTTTCGATTATGTTGATATATTGTTGCAATTCAATAACACTATTGAATTTTTACTCAGAACTCTACACAAGGCCTCTGGTCAACATCATAGTCACCCGAGATTTGATCAGATCCCATCGAATACAGGAAACAGAACGCAAACGGTTGGACGGTTCAAACAACGGCACTTGGGACAACAGATACATTCGTTAGGTATTTTTTTCTTTTTTTCGAAGACGGAGAGACATGGAAATACGAACCCTGCGACAAGCGCAGAAGGGGTGATGGCAATTGCCAAAACAAGCGTCCCAAAAGAATACAGGTAAACGAGAGTAATGGGGTCGTAAAACGGTGAATTATGAATCGCGTTATTTCTGAGCAATTCCGTGGTATTTATCTAATGTTTCGGCCTGGTGTAAATACTACAAGATTTATTTTATCCATCGGCCTTGTCACGATGGATAAACCCAATATGTTATACCGACGGAGTAATTTAAAAAAAATATATATATATAACATTAAAATATATTATCGGAGAGTTACCTCGGAAGAAACCTAAAAGAAACATCTTTCTCGTATCAAATTAAGATTTCGTTTTAGACTTTATGTTCTCGCGAAGCCCAAAAATTCGGCACAATAATACACATTTTGGCAACTGCTGCATTAATTATTATTTAAATTCCAATTCCATTTGCAGTACGCGGATTAGGTCTCGACTTTAAGGCAAAAACCTTGTTTATGAAGCCTGCCGGATTTGTTGTTGGCTAAAACTCAAAACATTTTCTGGCCACATATCGAAAACAACCAGCTACCACCAAACGTCTGCGGCAGACCGCATACTGTATGCCCTTAGTAAAACAAAAACTCCATTGAAACATAAATCCTAATAAAAGAGAATAAAAAATTCAATATTTTTAAAACTGGGACAACTGTATTATTTATATAACATAGCGAATACTCAAACTTTCCGATAACTCGTAATTGTTTTTATTAACGGAGGGTGGTTGTTTTTAATTAAAAAAATATATATCAAGCGTTTATTGTAATCATTAATAAAGCAGAGCACAGAAATAAAGTTGATAATTCATTTTTTTTTTTAACGAAGCCTAATTTAAAAATAGTATGCAAACTTTATAGGATGTGTTGGTAGAAAAAAAAAAATATATATATATAATTGTAATATAACAATGTAATATTTATGCATATTGTATTATATTATGTTAATAGTAATTAAATGGGCCAAACTAAACAATAACAATATTTGTATAAAAAATATATTATATGGTGTCTACAGGAATTAATTTTTTTGTTCAGACATTTGTTTAAAAATACCTCAGCTTCGCATCAAATCTAGAGTGTAACCTTCTTAAATGGGAATTTTTAATTTAAAAAATGAATTATGTTTACTCGTGTGCGTTAACTCAATATTTTCAATTAAATTGATAAAAAATATAAAGTTTTTAATAAAATATTTATAATTTCATTTTCATGTCAAATAACGGTGTTTCCGCTTCATGAAAACATAATCGATTCGCTTTTATAAATGCCAGGAAAAAAATATTACCGTTTACGCATGAAAAAAAAAGTGATAATAAGAAGCGTAGCTAAACACTTAGACGTTTGGATATACTCAAAACGGATACGGTCGACTTCGGTTTACAGTCTCTTGTCGTCAAGGCTCCTGCATTTCAAACGTACGATTAAATGCCTAAAAAGAAAATCATAAAATGCGACTTGACTAATTCTGCTGCTTTGATTTTCCAAAGGATTCGTAAACGCAAGCCGGCTTTACGGAGAATTTTAAACGAACAATACTCAACGACAATCCAAGGATCTGATGTAATTTTCGGATGTGTGTTAAGTCGCAAACTGAGAGGAAGCAACAAATCAGTTTGAATATCACTGCTAAAGTAAATAGACCTACGAAAAGTTTAAGCCGCCGCTACGAACAACTCACTTGTTAATAAAAAGGAAAACCGTTAGTCGTTACAAACATACATAATAATATAGTTTTTTTATTTCTCAATTTTTCCTAAAAAAAGTTCAAATATTTTGGTTATTAGCCTAATTGCGAAATCTGTCATCGATTTGCGGTTCAACAAATTTGTTTTTATCGCTGTCTTACATCAATGGCGATAAAACGAGATTGTATGCCTTAATGTAAAAATAAAAGTACAAATATGTATATATGTATAGAAAATATTTCTTTGACGTGTAATTTAAAAAATGATTTTTTTGTTATCAACTTCATAATCTCTACCCCCAAGTCCTTATGAATTATCTAAATGCCTTCTTTAGCATACAAACAATGCTTTCTTTTAAATTGCCCCAGTATTTTTTTTTCTTCAATCCGACCAGTTTTGTAATATAACTACATAAAGAAGTCTACAATAATTAAAAATTATAATTTTTAATATTTACACTTATTATAAAATCCATTCATTTTATGCACAAAATAGTAAATGGGAAAGTGGCGACTTGAAAAAAAACGCAACTACTAAAATGACCTTTGTTTAAAATTAAAATAATTTTTTAAAAAAATCAGCTTTTCAGGTTTGAAGTTGAGATTGTGTGTTCTTTAACATAACTCTGGAATCGTTGTTTTTTTCATTGTTTAAGAATCCAGATAAATAATCGATGTATAACTTGTAAAAAATTATAAAAATATATATTTATGAAAACGAATAAGAATATTTAGTAGAAAGGGTAACCAGATTAATTAAGTTTTGCTAAGGATTACTAATCAAAATATCTTACCAAAATTGCCAGGTAAATTGCCAGTTTTTGTATCATGTTTTCTAAATTATGGTGATATCAAAATGACAAACAAAATACTAGTCACCGCTAGCCTGTGTTGAGTTATTTGAATTTACATGACAATATTACATTCTTTCCTGTCACCTCGCTATACGAAAAACTAATATTATGTATGAAGCGATTATGCAAATCGAAGACTATATAGCACAGTGAATATTTGAATACACAATTCAATATTAAAACTAAATGTTCACAACCACCGCGAAAACGCTATTATTATTTAGTAAGCGGTATTTTATATATTTAATATTATTAACTTTTTGAACTTTTTAACGACCGGATTAATTTCTTCATTAGGCGATTTTATCCTACACCACTTTAGAGTATTTTAAGTACACATTAGTGTATATACATTTTAAGTTCAGCCATTCCCCTTTAAAATTGAGATAAACGCCATTCATAAGATCTTTCGACCAGAGCGGGTTGAAACGGTATCTTTATTCCATATTTCTGGATGCAATTTTTTGACTTAGGGTCTGAAAATTAGACTCAAAGTAAATCAAAATATTATTGAAATATTGTCGTTTTCAAAATTCAATAACACGATTTTAAACACATTTATTGATTGTACCATAGCTATTGATATTACTCAGGCAAAATTGATACTTTTTTATCATCCATAGACTGGCTTTGAAAGCAAAGCGATTATTTCAAATCGCTATTTTTTAAGGTTTTTTTTTGTGATTACCAAGCCAAGCCAAGTGAAACAAAATCAAAATTTTGTCGTTTCCTTTCCATTTCTTTTGCTCAGGATTATACCTGCGTGATTTTTCGCCGTCGTCTTGTCCTCTTGCATTTTTACAACCGTCAAGCTAAGCATGTTATCAACATATATCAAAGTCTCTCCGGGTTTGTAACCCACGGCGAATAGTTCTGTCGGTTCCGTTCTATATCATTATTTATTCAGCGCTCTCTCAGTGTGCTGAGTTATCATGTTCGGTGGTTAAGATACCTTTAATGCTTACATAAGTTATGCATAAGTCTTACACATGCGAATGGATCTTATCAGTGTGAAACACACTATGACGTTAAGACCCTTATAAATACTGCCAATGGTGTGTTACTGTCGTTGTTTAAAATAGGCAAATAGTACAGCGTTAATTTTGTATTAATGTCATTGCAACCAATCATTTGATGCCTACAATATGAAATGTTATAAACTCGGTAGAGCGAAACTTGTATTCCAATTTGTGATTGAGTAGATTAGGTTGCTACGGTTTTAACTTAGAATAAAATATGTTACAAGAAGAATTGTAAAACTCTAAAACGGTAATTATGAAAGTGGTTTCCTATAAACATAAGTTTGATTATCTATTTAAGTTTTTGACTGCTGATCGCGTTTATATCCCTTGAAAAACTATAATTTATTGATTATTTTTCGGAAAACCGATAGAGTAATATTTTTACTTTGCATACAATCCTAACTTTTAGTTTGTTTTCATAGGTTTTGATGGAGAGTAGGTGATATTTACAAATGTTGGTAACTTGTATAGTGAACACATCGGTTTATTTAGCTGTTAAAACAAAATCGTAGGAGTAGACAAATGCCAAAAAAAAAAAAAATCAATAAGGAAAAAAATATACACAATAACAACACTATTCAGAATAATAACATTTAACTGTGTATCGAAGCGAAATACAAAAACACTTGCAGTTGGCCTAATAATAAAAACATATAATTTCATATACCTAGTACAATAATATTCTTCAGAAAAAAACATAATATATTATGTTGTAGCCATTCATTAAGATAACTCGTTGGTAACTTTTTTCGAATCTGTTACCAAACAGGCATTGTTAAAGCATTGTTAGCAAACAATAAAAATACTAATAATCAATCAATTCGATAGGAAAAAAAAAGATTATTTGATTTGAGCTTTATTAAAAAATGATTTTCGCGAAATATTATGTGATATTATTAATGTTTGTATTCCAACTTACGTCACTCGTGTGGGCAGATCCAACCGAACATGAAAAACTAGTAAGACAACAGAAACAAGTAAGTTCATTTAACGATGGGTATAATACGCAGGACGACGAGTTGACAACAGAATTCGCTAATTTGTCCAATGGAGAACTTAGTAATCTGATAATTTCAAAATTGAACCAACTGAAATGCGGTAATCTGTTCAGCGCACATTTACATTTTTCAATAGTCGACAAACTGTACCAAGCAAACGACTCGGCTTTAATAAATTGCGATTTGATTTCATTCTTAGCTGAAACCGTGAAAATGGTTAGTTCTTTGATCGATGTAAAAGAAATGCAAATGAACGAAATATGGTTGGTTTACACTCACGCATTTACCATGGATAACTACTGTCTACAGTCAAAAACACAGTGGAGTCTTCCTGTCGTGCAGAAAGTTGTGGAGCAGAATAATTTTGTGCTTGCCGAACTCGACACTTACTTTGAAAAAAATTGCAGCGATGGCAATATTTTCGACATGAAGCCCGGTAAGTTACAACTTGTCGTAGATGATGTTTATGTATTCAAAAACCATGTATACTCTACTTCGGGCACAAGTAGGATAATAACTGAAAATAAAAAAATGTTAAACCAATTTGATAAGGACAACCGGAAAAAAGGTCTTTATAGTTATTTCAACATGAATGTATCTGAAGCTTACTTAAGGGAAACACTCGGCGAGAAATATATAAGTTTTGAAATCAAATTTAGAACATATTCCCGTACGTTTTTGAATGAAGATATATGGAAAAATTTGATTCGATCAATGAAGCCTTACTTGGATTTTCCCAAAAATATTGGTTTAAAAGGATTACTTTTGTTCGGGAAACTTAATTTTATGATTATTGGCATATTTAGATTCGTATTATTACAGAACACTTGGGAATTCACGACTGAACTAAATCATATAATAAACGATAATATTAACCCAATTAAAAACATGTCTAAAAGAGATAACACACTCGAAGACATAGAAAAAAACGTCAATATTTACATAGAAAAGTTTCAATCGATATTATTAAAGTTCCTTAAAACGTTTGACTTAAAAGACGACGATATCGTCAATGATCTTAATACTATCTTAAAAAATCGTTCTATACGTGATAAACACATCAGACAAAGTGTTATTGAAAAAATCCAAAATGAACTAACGCGCATTACTACGTTATTAAACATCCCACCCTTAGATTTTATTATGCTGTCGGAACACCTCATTAAATGGGATTTAAATAAAGCAAACATGATTATTCATGCCCATAATGACGTTTTTGGAGATTCGTTTGATTTTAAATTATATCAGTCGTTCATGAAGTTTATCAGTGATAATAACCGTCGTATTCAAATGTTTTTTAATTCTGAAAATCCAGTACAAGATATAGATATGATTTAAATGGCATTTCTTAGTTACAAAATTTAAAAAGTCAACGTTATCAATTCTATAACGAGAAATGATAATTTAATGCACCAATGTAATTGAAACATTTGTCAATTTTTTTTTTATTAAGAAATATTATTTTAAGATTTTATTTTAAACTAACTACAGATATTTTTAGTTTACTAATTATTATATTCAAAATCAGTGTTTTTCATTTTATTTCGTCGTAGACGTTAAAGTTTTAAAATGGATAATCTTAATTAAATATAAACATTATATCTCCTATATTCGTAAAAAATATCACAACTGTACAAATAATAAGTTTTGCAATGAAAGTGTGTTATTTTGAAATGTTAAATAAAATGACTTCTTCAAAATATTAATATTGTTTTGTTTTTTATCCACTCATGCATCTATTTATTTACCTTTTTTCATCCTATAGCTTCGGCCTAAAATGTGTAAATGAGTAAAATAATATATACCTATTTAATAGATTTTTTTTTATGCGAGTTTAATAATTTGATTTCAAATACTGAAGTACTTCGACTACATCGGCTAGTCAGAATTGCAATTTTTTATTCGAATAACGAATAATAACTCATTTATTCGAATAATTTTTTTATTCCATAAAAGCTAAGATGATTTATTCGAATAAAACAATTATTTAAATAATTATTTAGATAATTTTTTATCTAAATAATGCCCAACTCTGCAGGTAGAGCTAGCACTAATATTTTTATATGATATTCTTTGTAAAGCGTAAAATTGAGTTTTACTATGAACTTGTATTTATTGTTATCTTTACTTGATCTTTATTTGTATAGCTGCCGCGCTCACTCGACGTTCGGCCTTTGTTGTTCCAACGATTGTGTGGCGACATGTGCTGGCTGCTGCTGCTGCTACAAAAGAAGTTTCAACTCCGTTTTTGGACTCCTATGTAATACCGAGAGCACAATAATAATAAATCTATATATATATATATATATATATATATATATATATATATGCATTCTTTATAACCGGAAGCGACGTATGGCGTCTGCTTTTTTGCCTGTGATGCTGATTTCAAGTGAAATATTCTCGTGTATATGACTTTGAGAGTTGTTTCCGTTGATTTGTGCAATGAAATATTTGGAAAAGAGATAAAATTCATTTGAACGCTTGTTGAATGTAAGTACGATCGCATATTTGAGCACTCTCCGGGAGGTACATTAAGAAAGCCGCCGCAGCAATGTAATACCTCTTTTTGAATAATATAGTCGAAGCTTCTTGTGCGAAAATATGCTTTAGTGGTGTTAAAACGCCGGCATGTATTTACTTCATCTTCTCACCCGAATTGTTAATGCCGCACTTCGGGTAGGTACTCGAATCATAGCGGATATTTTTAGTTTTAAAAATAACCTTGTTTCGTCTAAAATAATTATTAATTTTGTTAATTATTAGCGTCTGAATTGTAATAGCACAACAGCTGTGCTGTGGTATTATCATAGATTCTACAGTAGAACACCTTAGAATATACTATATACAAATTTACGTTCATTGTGTTGTTATACAGTAGAATAGCTTACTCTGGCTAATCTCTTTATACATTTTGTATACCTCAAAAGATCAACAATAATCTAAATCATAATAAATAATCCTAACCTCTTAAAGAGTTATTTGAACGTTTATACGGGTTTAACTGAATTTGTATGATATAATATTATCAATTATAATAATAATCATCATTTACCTTCTCCGCAGCAATTATTTGGAAATTTAAATGTATTTTAACTACTTTCAAATTATTAAGAACAAATATTGAACTCACAACATTGCATAAACATGAACGTTTTCAATTATTTGTATTTGTATACCTAAAGTGAAAAAAAATTAAACCAATTTTATCAAAATGTTTTTAAGGAATAGGTACGTTCTCCACCAAAATATTGTTTTGTATTTTATTAACAGACACTTTTCAAAATATTTATACATATAGACCTTATAAACGTTGTTAGAAATTAATTATAACCGTTTGTTAAACGAAAAAAACATTTCTTACAACATTCTGTGTACTGTTTTTTAAATATAAAACTGCTAGCCCAAAAGAAAGTGTTTTCGTATACCTTTTGTCGATATTTTATACAGATTTGTTTGCGCCGTATGCAATATTATATAACAGGCACATGTAAATAACTATCTTGGAATTTTCAACCCAAGCAAGTCCTACGCAATAACTACTTCCCTGACGTTTATCACGAGATTAAATTTTCTAACGGATTTTCTAGTCTTGTTTGCCGGTATTTCACTTATTCCGCTTTTAAACAATCCATTTTGTTTATCATAGTTCACAGCATCAAGAATCAGCGACATAACAATTTAATTACAACGTCTACAGGTGACTCGACTAACATTCGTTTATTAGCTCTTTGTCCAAAAAAAAAACTCTTCAACGTCAATTTCAGTGACACCGTCATTTGGAGTGTTTACCCGAATGCGCGCAATAAGATAAAAATGTGTATCTGGTATTCAATTTCAAATTAAAGTACCTGACATTTGTTCAGACCATTTGTACGCGTACTCAATGCAGTTTGTTTTGTTCAAGTTAAACCTCCCTGCCCCTCCCACCCACCGGTTTCCTTTCGCAAAACGAGTTAACAAAATGGCGTTTCCGGCTTCCGCTTATCAAGAATATAAAAAAACTTCGTTTAAGTCAATTCGAAAAACAAATTTGCAAAAACTAAAACTTAAACTTGTTGGTGTTGTTCACGTGGAATTTCTGAAGGAAAGTCGCGATTGGCTTCTAAAAAATAATTTATTAACCATAAAAAAAAGTAAGTACTTGTTAGTTAGCAAAAATAAAAGCTATTTCCAATTTACTCAAACACACTAGGCCTTAAGAATGGTTACACGGAAATCCGTGGGTTTACAAAAACAAAAAAGTTTTTCTAGTCATTTTAGTTGTAAAAAATAATAATATTTAACAATTAAAACTATTCGTCGAACATATTTGTTTAAAACCCAAATTCGAAGAAAATCAATAAATGTTTAGTAACGCGTTATTTTTTATTATAATTTGTGTTAAACACATATTTTCTATTCGGACGTCTTTTAGTTAATGTTGCACATTTTTATTATTTAAAAATATTAGGTTATACATATCGGTATGGTTTATTGAAAATACAAATTTTGTATGTCCCATCCCTATACCGTGCACCGACTCGAGTGGTGTGTGCAGTTGACGTACGCAACAGTACTGGATTATTTGGGAGACATATCCAAAAAAGGAAAATGCGCGTTGTTGGTTTGGCGTGGTAAGACCGTTTGACAAATGATAGAATTACCCTGTGCGATTTTCTAGTATAGCTTTTCCATATTATTATTATTATTATACTGCGATGGTGTTCCGTGTGGCGTCTATACGTGGCTATATTATAATAATACCTTTGCATAGCTCATATATATATATATATATATATGCTGTGATGTGAATAAAAATACCACATCATAACAAGTTCAGAGTATTTTCGGGAAAATCTGATAGAGAAAAATACAAGTCCATAAAACTAACCTTAGCGAGAAATATCACCGACGTCGACACTGCTGCCAAAAAAACGTCAAGGACACATCGAAGTGGTGGCGGAAATAAACCAAACCCTTTTGACGTCTAGGACGTCATTAATCTGCGGTAGCACCTCGTTTCCTCTTTGGTCGATTCATCAAAAGCACATTGAGGGGTCACGTGACGGACACTTGCAAACGGCGGATCTGCTGGAAACAAATATATGAATGAGTTATGATTATTAATTACATTTATCTCGGACGAATCGTTGTCGGCAAGGGCTTCAAATATGAGAAACGTCATTTAGAAAAAAAAAATTGTCAATGTCAAAAAATTAAAAAAATAAATTCACAAGTAATATTGTTTTTCCAATAAACGATGGAAAAAGCATGTTGTAAAAAAAACGATGTATTATTATTTCAATCTTAGTCATAGATCATCAAAAAAAAATAAAAAAGTGTCAGCTGAATTCTGGGACTACTTTTAAATTAA
Source organism: Adelges cooleyi (assembly GCF_023614345.1). Taxonomy (NCBI): domain Eukaryota; kingdom Metazoa; phylum Arthropoda; class Insecta; order Hemiptera; family Adelgidae; genus Adelges; species Adelges cooleyi. The sequence continues at coordinate 5,892,699 of NW_026096268.1, forward strand.
CAAAAGAAAACTAATCTAGAAAAAAAAAATTAAATAAGTGTTTTGCTACGAATCTAAAATATCACAAAAAGGTGTTTTTTATAACTTTGGAATCGATTAAAAAAACCCTAGACGGGCTAGAGAAGATAATATTTTAATACTAGATTCTAAATACGAAAAACAAGAAGCAAATTTAAAAGATTGATTAACTTTGTATTTTGTTTACAAAAAAAAGTCTGATTTTGTTGTAGGTACTGCCTTGTTATAAGTGGTTAATTAAAAACCTGAAAAACAACAATAATTATTTTAAGATTTTCACTTATGTTTTAGGCTATTTGTTAAATAAGAGATTTTACTCTTATAGGTATGATTTCTCAGAACGCGTTACTTAAAATGTTTGTTATTGAATAATACACAAATGACGTTGAACCCATTTACGCAGATACTTTTTAAAAAGTATGTACATTTTGTCGCGCCTTGCATGAATTAAAAATCTGTCGTTGCCAAAGTTAAATATTGACCAGCGGCTGTACAAAAGAATAAACACTGCGGGTCGGTCTTCACGGGTGTCGTTCTGTACTATGTATCTACTATGTAATATGTTTACGCACTTGTCGGTGTAAGTACACAAGAAGTGTTATTTTAAAACACATATTACCCAAAGATTTTTCTTACATTAAAACTCCAAGTACACAAATTGCATCATAGCTTTATAAACGTACCTAACCGGCAAAATTGCACTGAACTAAAAGTATTAGAAACGCTTTATGAATTAATGCATATTAATCAATACACATAGATTAATAATATTAAATATCGTATTATATGGAAAATTACAGCAAGGACGGTTGAGATAACTAACCAATAATAAATAATTATAATTGTATAGACAAAATTTCAAATACAATAGTGTGTCATGAAATCGAAGACCGGAAGATATATCAACGATTCTAGCCGAATTGGCCGTTAGGAGTGTTTACATTTGAAAATTAATTATACTATGAACTAAAATAATTATACAGATCATCTGAAGACATGCACATGATTTACAAAAGCGATGACATTGAATATGTATAATATATTATGTCATTCCCTAGGTTATGAGAAAGTCACCTTTCAATGACTTATGACACCTAACATGACTTTATACATAAGATAATGATCAAATTGTGTGACTGACACTCTCTGATTAAAAAATTTAGATGTCGATCGATTAACAAACGAAGAAATGTAATAACTTATAGATAAACACATGGACTGATGTAGATGTGTAAAAAGAAAAGAAATATTGTAAAATATAATCAAATGTTGAAAAATAATTTTGATGGCCCACTCCATTTGTAGGTATGATATTGTTTTTATCTGGAGAAATGTATTTAAAAATAATTACTCTCTCTGTTCGAAAGAAAACAAGTTAAATCACTTCTACATTTGCAACAGCAATAATAAATTAATTAATCGTGCTATAAAACTGTATTAAATATGCAATAACATTGAAATGATGTTCTATTTTTAGTGTAAAACATAAATTATAAATAAATAAATATGACATCGGTATAATATTTTACATACTATTGTGGCACAGAATCTATGAATAATATAATGAATTCTTATATGTAAAATCAACGTCGCTGACAGACATAGAGAGGTGATTGCATAATAATTGCATTTTTATTTACTCCCCTTAAAACTTGTGGTTGACATCACATTACAAGTTTGTATCTGCGAAGTAATACGGCTAGCAAACAAGTACACAGACTGCTCAACAGAAACCGTGTGTAGATTTTTACTATTTTCATTCTTGGCGAATAATTTTATAAAAACAATACACATATTATACTAAACCTACCTAACCGTTGTTTTTTTTTTATGGAAAATGTTTGGCCTTTTGTCGTGAAATTTTGAACCCAAGTATTATTAAACACGAAAAAACTTTTGGTTCGATGAAAGAAAAAAAAAGGAGCAACAGAGAAAGAGAGAGAAGATGATAGATGGACAACCTTCCATCACTGCCACCGACTATCCATATTGTGCATGTTTGTATTACACAAAATAACCAAACTTATATAACACTAATGCCAAATATTCGAGACTCTAAATTTAATTCAATTTTATTAATCTGCCCTGTATAAACGTACAAAACCCATAAAGCCGGTCGTCGGTATTAATTGAAATTTTGATTAAGTAGAAATGATATTTACTCGTTATTACAACTGTTATTATGCACACCGAGAGCAAGAAATATTACAATATATTATTAAAATAACTCGTTCGACTAAAACATTCCGACCAAACATTTAATTCACCGAATGCATAACTGAGTATGTATAGTAAACTCTTGAGTGGGTTATCTTTTTGACATTAAGTATATTTTAGATTAAGATCACACCCTCAATATAACCTCAAAGTTAATATAAACAAATTTTCGAACGAGTTTCTATTTACCCATTCATGGATTCAATATCTACGCTTTTACCGCCAAAACCTTTGTTATCAGTTCCACAGTTGTTGTCACACTCCTTATCAGTTGTTATTTTCTTATCGCATCAGTTATCTCTTATCTGTGTATTATAGTTACTATTAATTCGATTAATTTAACAGTGTTGTAAACAAGAAAGTTTTATCAAGAATCGAAAACAATGCCACTAAACTTAACCAGAAGTCATTCATGGTGTTGAAAGTACGGTAAGTGCAGGCTTTTGAGAGACAAGTACAATACGTTTTACTTGAAAGCCCATCTTCAATGCATTTTCTTCGTCATTCAAACGCAAACTTTGATTAATTGCCTACATATTGTATCCAAAATGCGAAATGCGAGTGTTAATTATCTTACTTAACGAGTAATTATTTTGCTTGTTTACCGATGAACTGTATTGTGGCGGTTGAGTCCTGGTATTGGCACAATGGACACATACAATATTGGTAGGGCAAACTGTCGAGGGTGGAATGTATTTGCATTTTTTATTCTGATGGCGTACAACGGTTGTTATTAAAAACAATGGTGGCTGGCCATGCAATATAAAACTATTATAATGGAAGTGACGCGACAACGCTACATGACATACGCACACAACGAGTGAGATAAGTTTGAACCGTGCAAAATAATATAATAATATGATTTTAAACTGTGAGAAATTTACTGGAGCGAAACTCCGGCTAAACTGTACTTCCTCTGCCATTTGACGTTCACCGGAAGTGCAAATTACTTTTTGTTGCAAAGCAGACTAAGTTATACCTGGTACAAGCCGACGTTCCCAGGGGTGTTTAAAAAAGTTTGGGCGAAGCATTTTATTTTGTATTTAATCTTTCGAGCAAATAAAAAATTCCGGGACTTCAAAAGTTAATCAAATACAACACTTTCATAACGAATATTGAATTTCTTTTTGCCGAAAATTATGAAAAAATAATATTGCTAACAATTATTATAATTGATAATGGAAAGAGCAAACAAAAATCAATTATCGTTAAAAAATATGAATTTTACTAAATCAAAAATGTAACATTATCTATCAAGAAGCCATCTTATTATGACAGCGTTGGGCTTTCAAGCGTTAGGCCTGTACACGATGATGATGAATATAATTTGTTAAAATAAAATATTTATTTTGTAGGGGAAGATGAGATAGTTTTGTATGTGGGGTTCATTTAAATAATGCTGATAGAATTGTTTTCACTGTGCTGAATTTTCATTTTTTTTCTCGATATTTGTCGAATGAAAAACAAATGAAATGGTCACAGTGTTTGATGTATTACTCGTATGTTGTGTTACCAGCAGAATCTGACTGATTATGTGATAAAGAAATAAAAAAATGTCATAGACTAATTTTTTTTTATTATCGTAAGAGTGTCTTTACTTGTAGCTTCATTAGTCGTAAGTTGAAAATTGGTAGATTTGAATTTTATGCGTAAATTACTTAGTTCCTTAGTGTTTTGTAAAGTCAAGGTTATGAAATAGTTTGAGTTAAGAACCAAAACAAAATAATTAATGGAATTTGCTATAAAATAAAATTATGAAAAATAATATGATTATCATTCCAATATTCCCCTACATTACGGGGTTTTAAGGCAGGAACTGTAAAATATTTATCATTCGATAAATAAATTGTTCTATACATTTTTATTTTTTATTTTTAAGTGGGGGCAATGGAAGTAAAATGTTTACACAATCAGTGTAATTTTTCTAAGAAAATAAGTTTAAACGTAGTAGCCATTTGAGTCTTATAAGTTTTCAATTATTATTCTCGTTTGCCTAAAAAAACAAGAGAAATATCTTTGATAAATAAACAGGTTTTTAAAGTTTTAATATAAAAACAACATTGCAAAAAAAGGCACAACTCTAAAATAATATATTTTGCGAAATCATCTTTACTTATTTCTAGGAATTTTATAAACGGTTTTTTTTTTTAATATAACAATTTATTTTTACAGAGACAAAAGTTTTATTTTGTATCAAAAGGAGTGTATTATATATAAATACCGTCATAAATCATAAGATACAGAATTTAACATTTTTTTTTCTTTAAAAATTGCTCCACTATTATAATTATTGTTGTTATTATAAATGTTATTAATGCAGGGTCCTAATGTGAAATCGCATTACCTACTCGTGTATCGCCATAATGTTATCTTATTTTTCGATAACTGTAATATAATGTTCCGTTCCGTAGAGATACTATTAGGAATAATATAAAAAGGAACGGCTAAAACGGCAAAATAAAGCGGATTACCAGCGAAAACTATACAGGTACAATAATTATCTCACAACATCACATTGTGTTGGCTGTGTTGGTTATAATACTATACTTATACAGCTCTGTATTAAACGAGAAGACCTGTAATTTTATCAGGACTTAAAATTTCAAAAACCTATGAATACATAAAATAACCCGTGTGTACTTTATTACGACCTTTATAGGTACCCTTCAGGGTATTTTATGAAGTATTAAACCCCGTCGTGTGCGATTAATTTTACACAAAGCAAACCGTGCATCCAATATCGTTTTAACGATAAAACCCACTCAACGTTCAACCGCGAAAATGAAGTGGTTATCTGCACTTACTTACTTTTCGTCAAGCCTATAAGGAAATGTGTTAGCTAGACAATGAAATCGTAACATTTTCAAATCTATAGTGAAATAAACTAAATCGATCGGGCAAGTTTTTTACTTTTAGCTTTTTACGTTTAAAAAGCTATGTCACTCGCTTGAATTTACATAAAACGCCCATTATTCTAAAGTGTAGTTTTATTAAACTGATACTATTGTATCAACGCACAAACGGCCAAGCCTAATCTTAGATAAACGTCTCGCCAAAAATCCAAACGGCAAACACTCGACACACGATACCCCTTGCTAAGACAGCTGTACAATTCAAAAAATTGAATCTCAGACCAACATGGGCTTAAGACAGAGCAGGTATTCTTACCTATAAACTAACTCACATACGCTTTCTCTGAGTATAAAAGAAACACCGATAAGTTATTTTACACAACTCTTAATGTGAAATTAACAAACTTGTTTTGATTGATAATTTTCTTTATATCAAAATTGTTATGTATAGTTACTGCAATCCGATTAAGCGAGTTGCCTTCTTTAATATAAGCTCAATCACCATTTTGATGACTTTATTGTCTCTTAAAGAATTTCTCATTCATAAAAAAAAACGCCTTACTCTAATCTTGCTTGTAACAAAATATATTCGAAAACTGAGTCCGATATCCAATGAAAAGGAACTGATATATTATACTTTCTCCTCAAACTTACTTAATCTATAAAGTAAGTGAAGTAAAAGTTTTTTTTTTTTGTTAGCCAGCAGATCAATCGTTGTAAAATTTGACGAGAAAGAAAGAGACAACTTTTTAAGAATATTTACATAATATTGTCATTTAATTGACATTTTGTTGGCTACTAATTGTAAGTGTCAACATGCAATATATTATTTGATTGAAATGTAATAAAGTTAGTTAATATAATTTAGCTACCATTAACTGATTTTTTTAACCGGTATTTCCATTTAATCGTTTTAAAAAAAATACATTTTATAACATTAAATGTATTTTACAAACGGTTTAAACATACATAAAGTACATAACACATATGACTATGACTTAAAAATAAAATTATAAACCACCGCTTCTTTGCTACCAAGTCCAAACTAGGTCACTATATTATTGTACATGATAAACTATTAATTACCATGCATGAATCTATATTTACACATATTTCCATAATTTCGATCATGTTGCACATAATATGAATATTCAGTCACAAATACAAACTAGTTCCTCGAAAACTTAGAAAGCTTCACATACTACACGATCAAGTTAAAATATTGATAATGATTAATTTTCTGGTAAAACATATCATCTTCTTTTAATGATCACATATTGTATTTTTTTACAAAAAAATAAATCCCGTTTTAACATTCGACTATCTTAAAATTCAATAGTTGTTTTATCGGTATTCAATGCTCTACTAAAAATGTTATCTGCCTCATTTTCAATTATTATATTTTCTATTAAGTTTTCTCAAGTTGAAAGCTTTTTCGGCTTTATGTGTGAGGGGAGGCAAAACGCCATGCTAAATTATCTTCATCAAAATATACTAAGTCCTTTGACTACAACTTATGTTCTAAGTTCAAACGTTAAAACGCTTTTGACTATTGAGTAATAAGTATACGAAATGGGTTTATTTCTGAGTGAACGAGTAGGATGTAAAAACTAATTCGAAAATGAAGAGCTGTTTTTTGTACGTTATAATGGCTACAAAAAGACAAAAATAAAAGAACTAAATTAATAAAAAATTCAAGTTGACCCGTAACTTAAAATCATCCTGTGTCTTTTTTAGCACTAACTATATTAACTGATGTGGACTGCGGTACATAATATTTAATTGAATACCGTTAAACACGTTTTAAACTGACGTCAAACGGTCAAACCCCATTTAATTTTTTTTTATTGTTATTTATGATAATAAACCACATTGGTGTTACTTATAGGTAACGGTATTTATTAAATGTTTTTTTTTGTTGTATATTTATAGTCATTTTATGCAAATAACCCGTACTTTATATGATTAATTGACATTGACTGCTTACGGCACCCTTTTTAACACTCGAATTTATATTGTATCTCTAGAAAAAAAATGCTAATATAAGCTTTAAACATTTTTTTCGTGCTCTATTTAAACTTGCATTTTTTGCCGACCTAATTATAACAAAAAATAATAAATATAATTACTAAAGTAACGGAAAATATATTTGTTTTGTTCATTATAAAAATGTAAGTTTTGACGACTTATCAAATATCATATTAAAACAATATGATTTCACAAACTATGACTCGTTTAAGTAAGGATACATTATCATGTTCTGTTTAATTGGCTTTAGTCTAATGGTTATTGACTTCATATTATATTAAATATTACATCTAAAGCTTAACCTGTGAATATTTAGGCAACATATCAAATATTTAAACAGTCAGTTAGTTCACTCTTAACGTTTTAAAACTAAAGATTTGTGTACTGTTTATGTAATTTAAATGGTTAATTGTGCCATGAGACAACTCAATTAGTGATACAGGTTTTGTAAACACAGTTTACACATAGTTAAATGCGTTGCCCGTCAGAAGTCAAAACCTAATAATATTTGTTTCAAAAATAATATATAAACGGTAAACACCAATACTATTATTATTACTACATTTGGTAACGAATGAAATAAAGACTATGAAGATCTTAGTAAATTGAAATTCATCAATTGTCGAGTTTGTGCTTTTCTTTACACACTATTGAACACCCGACACCGCGAATTAACTCAACACATTTGGAAAACCAAAATTAATATTTAAACGGTCTAGGGTCAAAGTTTTCTATCCGCTGTTAAGTAGGTAACGTTAAATAATTGATGACTAATTTGCGGCTAAAGTTTGGAACATAGTTTTCTTTCTACCTTAAACTTTAAACGCAGCAAAATAAACCATGAAAAATTAATAATAATTGAATTACAAATTTTGTGTTTCTGAAATCGTAATACATAATGGCTGACGAAAATATGTTGTTGTGCCGCACTCCTTAGACTGTAGCAATTATTATAAACCTGTTTTCATAAAACACCACACAAACTATAATGAGATTTTAATAAATACAAATAGTAATACAAAACGATTATTAAATATTATCATTAACAAAACAATAATCGCTTGTCTATAACTGTTATGAACATTATTACATACTCCACAAGTGTGTATAGGTACATTTATAAATGCGTGTTGTCGTGTTGGCGCTGATGACGACTTAAGGAAGACGAGAAAAAGAAGTTGATGGTTTATGATTTGCGTTGAAATAAATTCCAGGACGACAGCTAGCAATGGTTTACGGCCTCTAGTAACGATAATATAAATTCCACGAAAGATGTATTATTATCTTATCCTGTGGTAACATTTTGACCTTGCTTGACAGTTATTTGTATGTTTATATATTGTCCCTCGTTGCCCCTTAGGCCTTAATACTATCTTGTTTAGTACCTTTCCTCATTTTCCCGCGCTGTGCCTAGTGTGTACTACCGTTGAGTATAAGCTATTGTACTGCATTAAATTCCTTTCTTCCATTATGATCAATGGCACAAAGAAAAGGAAGGCTTGAGAAAATAAAAATCTTAAAACTTGATGTTAATCTTGCTGAAAATACCTAAATTTTGAGATTTTATTTATTTTGTGAGATTGTTGAATATGACCAATTTAACAAACTTAATTTAAACTTACAGTGCTAAGACCATATCTAGCCCCTTTAATTTCTGTCGATGGTTTCACTTTTATTTCATAACATTTTTAACAAGTGCTTTTTATTTGTATTGTGATTTACTATTTATAAAGATATTTTATCATCTCACGATGGCAGAGTTGGGCATTAAAAGGCCCGTTAAGCTTGATGATGATGATTTATAAAGCTATAATAAAATAACGGATTTTGGTGAAATCCAAATTTTTCTGTCTCTTTTCTTCTTATTGTCCTTTCATTTTCTTTACGGTCTGGACCCAAATCTGACACAGCAGCAACATGGGATAATCCATGTTATGTATATGGTGTAGGCCGGTGATCTGATTAAAGTACTGCTCATAAAATATATGCAAATCTGCTAGGACGCCGTGAAAATCTTTTATGGGTCTTGTACGTAGCTATGACGTATAATACAGTGACCTGGACGGTGACAGACAAGAACTCGCCGATAAGATAATACCGTGTTGTCGGAACAACATAAAATGTCAAAACATTCATTTTTATTTATTGGTAAAAGAAAAGTAAAAATAAAAGTGTTTCATCATTTTTACCAGTAGGTACATTATTAAATAAAAAAAATTAGGTCTGCGCAACGTTGGACAAAAGAGTTTTCGCCGTTGTTTTTTTTTACAAGTATTAATGGGTTTTCTTTTTTGGCTCCGGGGAATAAATCAATAACTCGGTCTCAGACTTTTCGATTGGTGACAATGCCAAATTCTTAATGAATCTCGACGTGACGCGACGGTCCGAGCTGGCAGGGCAGACCGGCATTTGCATACAAAACACAGTAGCCGATACAGTTATAGTCCATCGTGAATTGTTATACATGTTTTATCGACTCGCATGATTTATACTTATTATTTATTAGCTACTATTATCGTTATTTTTTTTTCTGCAAAATTTTCTTTTTATTTGCGATACGGATCTTCCGTAAAATGCCAAGGGAATAATATGTGTCAACGTGCGGTCATGAATTATTAGTTTCACTAACAAAATAATAATACCCACCAGAAAATTTGATAGTACTATAAAAATAAAATAGTTTCTGAATGTTTATTTGTTTTGGTCTGGTTTGGTTGAAAATATTATAAAAACAATCGCGAGCGACAAGTCTTACAATGAGAAATAAAGGATTGTTGTCACTTTTGTTTTTTTTATTTGCACAAACTATCCGAATTTAAGTATAAATAAAAGGAGATAAGTTATATTATGTGGAAAGATTTTTAAAAAACATACACCCTAACAATGTGTAATATTCAAATAATTAAAAAACTTAATTTGAACAGTTAAAATATATGAAAAAGAGATTATATTGATATGCTAACAACTAAAAGGCTAACTGGGGGGGGGGAAGTGGAGTTCTTATATATATTCTACCAGTTCCACCGTTTCGTTTTCATTCATTTTTTTCAATTGTCTACTTAAATTTGACTCTAAAATAAATTGAAGGGAATTGAAGTACTAATCAAATTTTTGATCATGTAGCTTGAACATTTGATTGGAGAAGTCGCCCGTACTCGGGACTAATCAAAATGGCTGATTTTCTAACTAGATTTTTTTTTTTAGATTTTTGTTTTTACTCTTTCGAGACTGTCGTTGTAGTTATATAAATTGGAAGACTTTCTATTTACTATGTGTTATGTTTTTTTAGGTTCGATCGGTTTGGTGGATGCTGTTTGCGAACAACTTAACAGTTGACTCTAACCAAGAAAAGACCACAGATCCGCGTGGGACCTATTATTTTGTTAATAAAGAGGACGTCTTAGAGGAATGACAAATGTAAACGGCGCGACGGCGAATTTCGGACCGGAGTGAGAAAAAAAAATTTTAAAAAGTATAAGTGTTTGTCGCCTTAGAAAAAACTCAAGAAAAACATAATATATCACTTCTATAATATGATAATCGTCTGTCTGCCGAGGCGGAGGAATAATGTTTGAATTTTATTGGACGTCATAAATTTTACCAAATTGCGCATCATTATATTTTTTTTCTAGCGAATAACATTTTCCCATAAGGACGTTTCGCATCGAGAACCTTATTACATTAATAAGTGACGCTATTAAAGCAAAAAAATAAAACACTGCAAATTTATTGTAGACTAATGTCCTTTAAATAGGTACATGCCGAAAATATACTATTTAGACTAAAAATCGACTAACGAACCTTAACGACTTGACTAAAATTATGATACCAAATTTTACATAACATTTGGCTGAATTTAAATTAGTTTTCAATTAGTAGTTAAGTTATAAAGGCAAAGCGCAAACGTCTGCTAGTATCTATTATAGTAATATGTACACATTTTTTATTATTTCTTTTAAAATACAATACATTAAAACATAACAAACCGGTCGAACGAAAATATTATCAAAAAGAGATTACTTAACCGCTGTCGAAAAAATTTTAATTTGTATAATAAAACATTTTACTTCCCAAGATTTTTCACACCAAATAATTGTAATGAATTACTCTCGTATACATTGTTTTATTGACTTTACCAAACCGTAATTAACTAAACGAAAATAATACCCCGTAGGCCGTAACTCGTAAAATCTGTACTAAAACAAAATTAATTGCAGAAGTGTAAATGTGTTGTCAATTACTACTTGGCTATAAAAAAAAAACTAAAGAAACTGCAACACAAAACGAATAAAATCTTTTCTATAAGCCTTTATCGGTGATAAAAATGTGCGGTTTATTTTTGATACTTCACTAAAACTAAACTAAAAACAAAAAATACCTTACGAAAACGTTACAAATAGTGTGCATTACAAATAAAACAAGGCTGAACGTTTGACCAAGTGACAAATCTTTACTGCTTGAGTTAAATATATAAACAGATTTAAGATTACAATACTCAAGTACCGTTACATGGATTTATTTTAAAGGTTAAATTTGAAAATCTTCTTTGATACTCACTGTTTCTTTAAACAAAATATGTTAGTGTAAACATTTTTTTTTTTTTTAATTTTTAATGAATATATTGCTGGGTTTTGGGTTTGGGTGTATGCCCGTTTGGGTTTGATGAACTCTTGATTTACGGTCAAGGAGGCGGACTAGCTAGGGGTGCATGCTTATGAACTGATCAGATGTACACTTTGTATGGTTACATTATTTGAATGAAGCATTATTATTGTAGGTACATTTTGAAGGAGAGCTATAATGTTTTATTTCAATTCTCCTTCGACCGATCGGTACCCAGTGCGTCTCTGTCGACACGTTTACTGGCGGGTGATTGAGAATTTGATAAGTGGATGAAAATCAGGTATAGACATTTTGATAGAAATAGGATACAAGAAATTACAACCGAGAAAATCTTAACCCAAATGAAATTTTAACTACAGATTTGGGTATGTGCATTTTCCTAGTAAAGTGCCCATCTCTACAACAACTTATTTCTAACATGACAGGTCGAATATTCTCTAGGGTAGGACGGGAGGCAAAAAGCAGAGACGAGATGGTGATAAGATCAAGTTGATAATACTTCATTGAGCTACATAGGCGACAAGAGATGATAGGCGCTTACACTAATGAAAGTTTCATTTTTTGCTACACATTTTTTCCTAACACGCCAACTTACTCTACCATGACAAATAAGAAATTCAAACTGGCCGTAAATGGGGTCTTAAGTCTTAACCCTTCTACAATCATGGCTAGTATCTGTAGACTCTAGCAGCATTGTACTGACCCGTCTACTAGAACAAATCTCTCTCTTTCTTACAAAAAAAAACCAAAGTTATTCTCATGCTGAGAACGCGCGGCTTGATTGTTATGCATATTCATTTTGTCGTTCAAAGTCTTTAATTAGATGGAAACAATTCGCCTAATTAACAACCTTTACACCGTACACGGCGTCTGGCGATGAATTTCGAGCTTTTGCGGCGATAAAACGAATCGGTCGCCCGAGAGTCGCACAAGTCGACAACTATACCATGCGGATCCTCCCCACAAATTACATAACCATACTCACCGAAAATGGGAACCCATGAACGACAAAAGTTTACAAAACTACATAGTTTTGACCGTCCGGACCGATCTAATTACTGTGCTGGTCTCGCCGTTATTTTATCGTTGTAAGCTCGTCCCTTAGTTTTCAAACACACTTACATAATTAAATCTTAAAGCTGTCGTCAATTTCAATTATTTGCCGGATAAGTTTCGACCCAAAAATCACCAAGTTGCGCAAAGAATAGGTAAAAATTATATTTTCATTTATGCTAACGATAGACAAATGCCTATGATCTCTAATTTAATATATTCAAGACCTCGGAATAGGTTAGAATCTATTGTATTGATAGAAATAAAGACGACTACGATAGAAGTAGATGAAGCAACTGGTAAAAGAGTGAAGACTTAGTTTCATTTTGCTCACAACAAGTCGACATTGTGCACTGATTAACCTAACCTAACCAGATATTTAGGAAATCCGTACTTCAAACTCATCTCTAATCCCTATATTCTCCTACCCGGTTGGTTTAACCATATGACTACTGATAAAACAAAGATTATTATTAAATATTAGCTTAGTAAAGCGCTTAGTAATATATCTAAAGTTTACGCCGTAAGACGGTAATATTTTACTTTAACCCCTCTTCGTTTTCGCCGATAAAATAATCATCATTTATTATAACTCGCTGCGTTTGCCATTAGATAAATGCATAATTAGGTATAATACTAAACAATTAGTTATTTTATATGTCAAGTATAGATAGCAGAGATTCAATACTAGTACCTATCACGTGTTATGTAGTTTAAATATATTGAATTAATTTGTATAATCAAAGTACAGAATTAATAAACATACTATTATTATTTTCGCCTTATGCTATGAAGAAATTTAGGTCGGACAGCTAAATCATATCCCAAAAAAATCCTAACCGTGAAAAAAAGGCCAAGTTCCAGATCCCTTCCCAAAAAAATCAGCCTATCAAAATATGAGCCTGTTCAAATCGGCGGATGGATATTCACGCCCTCTCTAAAGCGGCATTAATTTTTAGAAAATTGCAATTTTCAGGTTTCACTGTTTAGTGTCTACTCCACATAACTTCTTGTATTTATTTATTTATAACTCACTCAGTTATTTTTAATATCCACCAAGTGGTCTAAAACCTTTTACTCTATAATCTATTACTCGTTTTAATTTTTTATTTTTCTAATTCTTATTTTTTTTTTTTTTATTATATATATATATATATATAATGCATACAATTGTGTTAAACATCTGGCACCTGATTGGAGCCGAAACGTTTGTAGTCGAAATGATATTTTTCCACTACCTATCAAATTTATTACTATTTCCGAACCAGTAACCTCTTCCGATTCAGTAGCCACCAACGTTTATCTTTGAGGTTTTTAATTTACTGCCTTTTAACTGCTTCGAGAGTTTAGAGATTTCTGATTTTCAACTTTAGTAGCTTCTAGATGGCTATTGAATAATACGAAACGCTTTTGTAGCCTATAATTCAATTTTTTATGAGTATGATAATAAAGCTTTTTTTTTTTGGCTTCAGTTTTTGCTGTAATGGAGTAGTGGAACACTTAAAAAACTATGTTATATTTTATTACGCTATATTTTCACAAAATTACAAAAAAAAATCCATAGTATTTTATCTTGTTGGATATTTCAAAACTTTTTTTTTTTATATAACAACCTTAATCCCGTTTATAATAAAAATGAAACAAGATTTAGAATATTACGATAAGTTTAGATATAAAGTGTTTTTGTTTTTATTTTTGGATTCAACGGGATGCTAAAGAGGTATATTTATAATGGGTTTTATCTGCGTTTGCAAGTAATTTGATCAGAACATTTGTATGCAAAACTTAAAACACACAACTACTGTGGCACTTAATGTTTCAAGAGAGAAAGGTATTCGTGTGATTTGTTGGTATTATGTTGGTTACGAATTTTTCACACAAGTGTCTCGTGGCATACGCAAACAAAACACTATTATTATGTAAATCCATTTGCTACACAGGACGACAATGCAATCACGGGCCCCGAAGGGTTTAAAGGTATCAATAGCCTGCCACTCAATGTGCGCATCACTTGGTTTTTTGCCCGGCTTTTAATCACTAACCCAAACATACATAATACAGCGGTGGGTAGACGTTCTAACTGCAAGGTTTGTTTCGTATACCGGTGGTTTAAACTTGTTCCTAATGCTCGGGCAAACACACCGAAAATCATTTTCTCCGCCATTAAAGACAATTTACACTGACATTAAGTATTTTTCACGACACAAGAAGATTACAATAACCGTCACACACACACTTGACGTTCTAGACAATACCTAACAGTTTTGTACACTTGACGGTTTAGTATTAGGTTACATTTATTGCTATTGCTGAAACATACGATACAGTTTTGTTACTGATATTTATATAAGTCTATTTTGACCGCAATACCCGAAATAGTACACATAAACTTACGTGTATTATGTATTGTTAGCTTATTTGTTCACTGTGTTACTAAAAAATATTTTATCAATAACCACCAGTGTGTAATAACTAATAAATGTGTGTATATGCAGTATGTGTCTATAATACTACATATTACGTTTTTAACGAAATATTGACCACGAAGAATGTGATCAACTATATTCAAATAATCAAGTACCTAGCTAGTTGAATTTATCGATGGTCGGCTGATCGCTAGGGAAAGTGATAGTTAACCAATGAAAATCGACAAATAGAATAAAGTATTCATTTACAATTTTTTCCATGCTAAAAATTATCTACAAATTCATTTAAAAGTTCCTTGGGGAGTTACGCTAACACGCTAGTTTAGATGTACTTCGTTATATGAGTTTTATAACACTATAATACTAGTAGAACTTTAGAGCGTTTGAAATCACTGATTAATATAGAAAAACAAACAAAATGTATGTTGATTATTAATACTTCCCTGCGATCTATAGTGTACAATTGCAAAATATTACCTTGCACAGAATTTATAAAAATTTATATTTTGATAAATGTGGAAAGGACGTGAACGTAATGTTCTTTTTATAGAACATTAATTAGAAAAAACGTTTTTTATAGCTACAGTAAAAAGGCTCTGACTTTGTAGATTTCATATATTTTTTAAAAATAGTAAAAGTATTACATTTTTTTCAATTAAAATGTATAAAAAATGTATTATTCGTATTTCCCAAACAATTAGATTAATCTTATATTTAATAGGTAGCCTAAAGATATGGATGGACCGCCATCCAATATTAATTTACACGGACAACACAGATTTGTGGTTTTCTTTTCGGTAAATGGATTCTAGTGGACGGCAATTGTTTAATGACTCGACCTCTGTGAGAAAATGTTGGTTTTATAGTAGTATCGTCAATTCTACTGTGAAATTACAAGTACAAGCCAAGTGCAGTCATTAATTTGAACCCATTAACGATTCGGCGTCCATATAGTGTGTTCTTCGGTTTTTCGAACAGGCCAATATGTTCATACATCCCTTACTTGTAAATCAAAAATACAGTGCTTTGTTGATAACTCGGCGAAGCATTGAAGTCCATTCGTTTTTAACAGAAATTTCGGTGAAAACATCACATACGTTTTTTCTTTCATTGAAAAAGATTTTTTTTTCCTTTACCCGGCGTTATATTAAAGCCTGTATAATAATATTATTATGTACCGGTAACCGCCCTAACATCCCGTTTATTGATTCATTTTTTTTACATAACATACCTAAATAATTAAACAATTCCAAGCAGTTTGATAGTCAGTGCATGATTTATTCAAGTTAAATTAACACTAAAACACATTCGACGGTTAAACATAACAATTGAAGCTATTACTACAATAATGCGTACTAATCTAGGCATAGCCAACTTTTCGGCGCTTATTATAATATTATGTTATTTATCAAATTCAATAAAGTAACATAAAAATAACATTTGTCTTATTCAAATAAGTGTACGATTTCTGCTGAATTCCTATTGAATAAAACATATTTTCTGAGTCTAACCGCAAACGTCTCATACACAGCACGTACCAATCCGGGCGTCTTGCCAAACCGGCTGGAAGTGTAAAAAATATCGACGTCATCGGGAATTTTCTAGAACAACATATAATGTTGTTCAATTTACCTAAAAAAACAGAAAAGAATATCTAGCTTGCCATTACGTCGAATGATAACTGAGTTCGAAAACTCTTTTAACTCGAAATGTGTTTACTTTAGTAAAAAAGAAAAAAAATCAACGTCCATGAAACTCTACCAACTTGGAATGTGACCTTTTTTCAATTTAATAACAAAAATATGTATAGAAAAGCACTACGTACTAAAGGTAGAAACAAATAGTTGCCTACCTAAAAACAATCTGAAAAGGATGCCGTTTTACTGTATACTGATAGTTAAATTGTTTTTGTCGATCAAATATTGATTAAATAACACATTTTTTATGGTATTTTTAATAACGGAAGATAAATTTCCTCATGTATATAAACTATATACAAATTACAATTGAACAAAAACTTGTTTTTCAAAATTGAACATCTACCATACATTTGCAGTACCCGACTATGTTTGCAATCCTTATTATCATTATTTTGTTGAAATATTTACATTTATTTTTTGTTGATGTTATAGCCTAACGAAATAAATAAAATAACTGTTTAAAAACTAGTATTTTTTTAAATAACTAAATCAATTTACGCAGTTAAAACCATTTTTTTCGCAGTGTTAGGTATTCTTTCGGAACTTCCTCGATAATTGTTTTACAGTTAAGTGTGTACAATGTACATTAATTTAATCATTTCAAAAAATGTATCACTGACAGTAAAATAAAGCTTTAAACTCCTTTTCTTCACACTATAGCTCTCGGTCATATTATATCTGAAGTTTATATTATATGTTATCGTATAGACAGAAAAAGAGTACAATAAAAACTATTTTAGTGTGCTAAAGATAATAATAATATTTATTATTCCGTTTATTTTTCAAAGTTTTGTTACACATTTTAATGTAACATCATAATATTAAACCTACTTAGTTGCCATATTTTTAAAAAATGCATTGTTTCAACGTGGTCGTAACGGAGTAATGCGCAACAATAAATTGTTATAAAAAAGTTATTCCGAAGCAATATTAAAAAATATAATATAGTTTGCTTGTAGCAATAGAGTAACCCGGAACAATAATACAAATTTAATGTTCTGTCAAAATAGGAATGGAGTAATCCGGACCACGCCTTATTACTCCGAATGTCTGAATGAAATTCAATTATCCTACTAAAATCATATAAAGAAAATATCAAAAAGGAAAAGACACCATTGTCATATAGAAATACCTAATTTGTTATTAAGTGAGTAGTACAACATGTGTAATTTTTTTTTTTCATTGACAGTTTAATTAATTAGTTAAAATGTGAAATATTTTTCATTATTTACCCCCCCAAAAAAAAAAAAATAATCTAATAATTTAATTTAACTAATTGTTTTAAACAAATATAATTTTTATCATAACTCGTAAAAGGTTTGTTTTAATTTGTCATCAGAAATGAATTGTTTAACAGATATTTTTAATTATGTTAATCGAAAATATTTTTCAACGTGATACATTGGTAATAACGATAAATGTGATGTCCGCCAATCTTACTTTTAATACGACATTGCAAAAACACCAAATAATCTCCTTTTAAATATAAAGAAAACCGCGAAACAAAATAAAATTTGATCCAACGTTTCTTTCCATCATAAATGTTTAATCCTTACAGGTTTTTTTATAAAAGCGATTATCCAAAACGACTCTCTAGATATTTCCACTGCGATAGGCTTAAAGTGTATCACAATAATTATGCACTTATATAAGATAAATTAAGATATAATAAAAAAATAATAAAAACACTTAATTTCATAAAAAAGTATGACGCAAACGGTTCTGAAGAATCGATTTGATAAAATATAAAACAAATGAATTTTAGCAACAAAAAAAAAAGTAGCAAAGAGCATTGGCCTTTTTGACGTGGTGAAATATATCTTGTGAAAACACAGAATCTTAAAATAGTGAACTGACGTGGGTTGAGTTGAATTAGGTTGTGCATAAAAAGCTTTATCTTTGTTGTGTACAAATGCTATTTTGATATATTATCTAGTCAAACAAAAAACAGTCATCAACAACAAGTTTTTAGGTTACCAAAGTTTGCAGAAAAAAATACAACCGGTAAGAAAATTTACAAAAATAAATATTTTCTAAGTAGGGAACATTTAGTTATGAGTATCTACTTAGCATTATTAACATAATATTATTGTATTGTTTTAACAAGTTTAGAGTAAAACATTTTGTTTTTTTTTAATTATTTTAGGCGACCTTAATCAATATCTTTGTTACAAAACTATTATGGACTTGTTTAACATTAAAATGTAGTATATAATTATTATAATGACAATAGCAAAGTAAAGTTAAATTAACGCTTAAAATTTCAAAATAAAAAGTACAATTTTTAATTTAACCAGACTTGAGAAGTAGAATACAAAATGCTTTTATAACGAGTATAAAAAAAGTGAAGTTGCGGTAGGTACCCAAGGCCTAACAAACTCACATTTTAACAAACAAACAAAAACGACAATCGTACAGCCATATTAAAAAAAATTGCTTGTTCCTAATTAACCACTCGAAGTTTGATAAAAGCATAGGTATGCGGTGAAAAGCAATTGTTCCACAAGTATTCAAGATCATATTTACATTCTAGACTCTTTCCGGTAAAAGCACATACTGAATAAATACACGATTTCAATGCACATTAAATAATAATATTAAACAAATTGAATTTCCGTGCTCTTTCTGTCCAATGTTACAAACACAATTACACATTATTATCCTTTACGCATTTCACCTTAATCATAACTTACAAGACTAACAAAAATGTAATACAATTTGTAGTTTATTATTTATATTTGATGTTTACCCAATGAATACACCGAAGACGAAAAAATAAAATTACTTAAAGAGTATCACAGGGTAAGGCAAACATTATACACATTATTGTAGGTCAGCCGTTTGTTGTATACAACAAGCGTTTGTGTATATCTGTATTGTTGTTCAGCTATATACTTTGTTGGTTAATTTTCCACAATAGGACATAATATTATATAGTTTAACACTACCGTGTATGTTTGTTCCTGTGTTGTCAATTATATTATTTCCCAATATCATCAAATAGTTATATTATATAAAGGGGTGATTGGTTAACCGGTATGACTCGGGCAATATCTTAAAAAAAATTAAACTTTTTTTTAATTATTCTTTTTCATGGTTTTATAGATATTAGTTAGCCAAAATTTGATATATTTTTTTCAAAAATACAAGGGCATAGAGTATACTTTTTATCTGTACGCGGTACATAACCGTATTTCACCTCCCGTTCGAAATTTTACTTATACTTCAATAACTTTAAAATGAGTTATTCAATACTAGTTATCGACCAATCGAAATTTTCAGCATATTATTCTTAATTTAAAAATTTAAGTTAATATACACGTCATAATGTGTTCAATAATATTATATATATATATATATATATATATTACAGAATCTAATCATATTATACAGTATAACCATATTATATCGCCTTAAATAATAAATATATTTTCGATTGATCGTCGTTGAGTATTCCTCTTGAACAAAGCACGCCGCCGGTGTTTTGTATTCAAAAGAACGCCTTCTATATTATCATGTACACACTACTCGAGCGAAGGTAATCCAAAGAAAAGCGTTTTTATTTTATTTATGGCTCTGTTCCGACCGCATCTCGATCAAGACATCGTCGACGAGCAATAACCATTCGACACATTCTGTTACGTTCCACTTTATCACGAATAGCGATTGATATTGGCATTTTTCGCACATAAGGTACACCCAGCAAAATATTATGTTCAGTGCAATCTAATTTCTCTATGTTACCCGAGTGCGGTGTTCCAGTATTATATATTTTAGTCACGATAACATTGTACATCTATATGTTTCGTTTTAGTAGATTAATTTGCATTAATAATAGTTTTTTATGAGACGTTTTCATAAAAAAAACACTAATTGAGGACGTTCATACTGCACGCCGAGCAGATAGCACACAGTGTTTTTTTTATCAATACCTGTTTTTATTTGTTTTTTTTAATTAACGAAAGTCGCACAGTCATTGCCATCATACGTTACACAATATTACCATCAGTCGTGCAAAGAGATAACGACAAAAATATTTTGACCCGTTCGACTGTTGGAACTTTTTTAATGTTAATTTTATTCAAGAACAGCTAGCGATTAATTTGTGTTCGTGTCAATAACCTATTTGAAATAATTTAAAAAATAAAATAAAACTTTTATCCCCTTTTTATTATAATAATAAAGATTACACGACTCGGGCGAGAGTTGTAGGGATTATTTATTAAAATTAGAGGGAAAAAGAGGAATATATATGTTCGCCGTTTATACGCATAATATAATTTAAACATAAAATATATATATTTTTTAAAACATTGCGAATCGCCGACGCCAATGAAAGGAATATTATACGGAAACGATAAACCATGTATTATAGTTCTTTAAGTGTAATAATTATTATGAACAAACAAGAAAGTTTTGTACAAACTCCCATGGGTATACAGTATACAAATATTATACTGTTCATTTTTATTACTGCATAACTTCCAAAAATGTGTCGAACCAAAATAATATTATATTATTACACCGAGTGAATAAATGTATACTTAAAAAATATCGTCGGCCACGTGTAAACTCTTTAAAGTCGGATTTCAGCGAAAACGCTACAGGCACTTCCGTTGCGGTATTAAACGAAAACCGCATTGAATGTTCCGCATTAACCGTTCATAGGTACCTTGTTAGGTCTCTATTATTATTTTTTATTTTATCTAACAACAATTTCTTATTAAAACGTTCTCATGTACAAGTATACACAAACGAATTTCAACAATATGAACGCATAAACCTAATAAAATACACTACAATAACTATATATTATGCAATCAGTAGACAATATTATTTTCGCAGTACCGAAAAATGTGCTCGAAATCTTTCAACAATTGATTGGGAATGTAAATAATAAAGGTAAATTTTAAAAATAACTAGTTCAAACGAGATTACTCATATACTTGTAAAAATGACCCGCCAAAATGAGTTAAAACGTAGCGCAGTTTCATAGAATTATTATTGCTCAGTGTTAGGAAAATTTCATTGAAATAAAAATAATGAATAAAAAATTAAAGTTGTATTCATTAATTGATATTAAAATAGAGTTCTTTATTCATAAACACATCATTTAAACTAAAAAAATAATTAATTGAAAAAAATTAGCAATATTTAGAATTAATGAATAAATTATTAAATTGTTTCCAATAATATTTCAGTACTTAATTACGGATTAAGAATAAATTGTAGCGTTGAAAATCAAAAAGATAAAAGTGATTTTTACAAAATTACTTAAATAAACATTATATTTCCTATATATTTTTATGGGTGATGTTTATTTGCTCTTTTTTTTAATATCTACATGGAAAATTGAGGACAAATTTCCAAACTCGTTTGAATTGAAAAATATATTGTCGACAAATAACGTTTGATCAACAATTCTTTATTGAAAAAAATTGTCAATGTACAATATTTGGTTGTCGTCACATCCATCGGGAACGAGGAATCACCGAATCCGAACAAAATGTTATTTAATAAATTATTTAAATAACATTTTTCAACGACGTCCAAATCCGAATTTTTCTTTTCTGATCTTTTCCCCCAATCACGTGGTCAAAAAAGAAGCCTTTTATTTATTTAAAAAAAAATTTGCATGCAAAACAAAATTTGTTTTTCAATCTTATTTTCATATTATATAAATAATATACATAATATATATATATATTATTATATAAACGTCAAAGACACTGCGTCGGTCTTACCGTTGATGGTTGGACTCGTGTGCTGGACGACGGTGGACGATTTCCTTCGGCCGGTCCGACTGACGAACACGCGGCTAGACCGTACGGTAGCCGGGCGGCACATGAATCCGAGGTGGCGGCAGCGGTGACGTATGAATGCGTCCCCCGGCGGCGGCGGCAGCGGCGGCGGCGTGCCCCTGTGTCCCTGCCGCGGCAGGGAATAGGCGAAACGGTGGCCGTCGTCCCATGTCGGCGGCAGTTACTTTGGGTCATGACGGCCAGAGGGCGTGCGCCCGTGCACCGGGGGAGGATCGATCCCGGCAATCCCGCCAAGAGGATAGATTATATTTAGCCGGCTTTTTGCATCCCCTTGGCGGTGCATCGCCCGTACACGGTTGTGCGTGGAAATTGCGCTTAGGCAACATACATACGGTATCGTCGTCGCCGTCGTTATTGCCTGGACGACAACCGCGAGAGAGCAAACCGGCAACCGTGAACAGGAGAAGATAGCGCGAACGCATTGGGCCTCGGCCCAGACAAAATGTAGAGTCTGTCCGTGTGACGTCAATCCTTTTCTTTGCCCGGGTGTTAGTCGGGACGAGCATTGTACAAGTGCCCCCGAACGCACCTAGCCGCGGTTGAATAAACACACTCCTGCACCGACCGAAGAGCGCGATATTACACGTGTCCGGACCTGTCAAGCACAATAGCTTAACACCCTCCCCCCTTTCCCCTGGAGTTTTTAGAAGCCTCCCGAGACACTAATTTCAACACCTTGAAGATAAGCTTTGTATTGACCACCGTCTTCTCTTAGTACTGACGAAAAGGCAGTAGCGAAAAGAAAATTCCCTGAATGAAAAATATTGTTGCCGATCGTCCTGTATTATGAAAATCGCAGTATTGAAGAGCACCACCGGGGCTTACAGGGTTGGAAAGTAACTCAATTTGCTACAGGAGCGATGTTCCCTGGCCATTCTGAAAATGGGAATTTTCCAGATGCAAGTAATATCACGTTTAAAAATTAAAAATATGAAAAATAATAATATACTGGTCCGTCGGACTGATTTAGACTGTTTCAAACGATGTCAGACGAATTGTTAAAAAAAAATAATAATAATAATAAAATCATAAAATTGATAAATTTAAATAAGCCAATTTTATTCGTAGAAATACAATAGGTACTTCTTATAAGTACTATCGTCATTTAAAAGGTATTCTGTTCGTTATTTTTAACGTAGAGTCAAACAAAAAAAAAAACAAGACGCATAGCCACGGTGATAATATTTATTCGAGTGAGTAAAACAATTGCAATAATAATAATTATTATTTTCCACCCTCTAGTTTCAGTTTGTTTAAGAAGCAAGCAGTCCTCTCAAGAGCTGACAAACACAAAACACGTTAAATATACTTATAATATAACGAACTCTTTGTTGGATATTTATTTTATTTACTAATGTCCGTGTCTTGTACATACATATAACGCACTAAGTAATCCTACATAAACTTTTCACACGTTGAGAAAATCCGAATGTTAAACTAACAAACGCGAAGCTCAAACACAGCTCTCTGTCAACACAGTATGTGACAATATCGAATTTATAAACTACTTAAACAATATTTATTATTTATTTGATATTGAAAATGTTCGTTAATAACTGTTTTATTTTTCCTTAGTTTGTACTTATAGTACATAGATTTACATAATATTCAATTATTAGACTCAAATATCCGACACTCGGCTATATAGAATAATACATTTTTTGGTAAAAATAAATTACCCAACGACTAATGAATAATTACAACGTTATCGTGGGAAAATATAACGCCGTCCATGACCAATCTATAAAATAGCCGAAAACTTTTAAGCCAAGTACCACGCCACATTTATGTTTCCATTATTTATACAAATAAAAAAAACGCACAACCACTCCAATCACAAAGTCCACAACTTTTTACATGAGTTATAAAAACCAAATACAATTATTTCCAACACATTGACCATTAAATAAGGAAACAAATCTAACGAAGCCAAGTCAAACCCGCGTCCGAAATCCACACAAACAAAAAGTTTCCCGTACTAAAACATATTTCCAAAAACGTCCCAAACGCATTAAACTCGATTGATGGTATCTACCGAATTGAATATATTACTGCTATAAACAACATCACACCAACATCTAACCTTATTTCAGTTTCTCCATTTCGCACAATTATTATCTGTGCGTTATCCATTAAAATGTAAATCTAGGTGTGGAAAAACAAGTTTCGGACATCAAAGACACAAAAATAAACATAATACCCATAGTTAATTTCCGTCTCAAAGAAGTATATCCACAAACAATAAATACTGGACAATTTTCTTCTTCGAGAATAACAAAAAAATACCCTATTTAAAGTGCTTTAAAATCGCCTCTAAAGTTTTGTTTACAGCTTAGAAAACAAAAATCACAATTCTCTAATTTTTTTGTTTGTTTTAAAAAAAAAAACCAAATCTAAATTAATTATAACACTAGTTCTGAATTCAACCGAGAAAATAGAATAAAAAACTCTATTTGATACTTTTTTTAAAAAACTATTCAAACATACAAAAAACGCAGATAACAATGTAGTAAGTTATAACTTTGCTAGCGATTTAAACAATAATTTGTCGTGCTATAGAAAATCTTAAACAATATTTTGTTTCAGCTATAAAATTTATTGTATTTAAAAAAAAGTCAAATTTTGTTATACAACGTTATTGTAGTTAAAATATAGAAGGTATTAGTGTTTTTTTTTACTATAAAATGGTTAAGCTTTATTATTACAGGTAAAACTAATAAATTTAAAACTATTGTATTACACAAAACTATTAAATCTATTAGAAATCCAAAAATATATTGTATGCGGTTTCTTTAAATTCGTTTGTGTTTTACTCAAACAAAACAACAGCCATTCATATTTCACGTAGATATGTATATATTCAATATAAAAATTGTAAATAAAAATATATTAGATACGGACTAGTGTAAGTCGAAAAGTGATTACCCCCCCCCCCCCCATTATTTTTAATAAAAAACCGTCTTTGTCGTTTATCCGTTTAACACAAAAAACTCGTATAAAATTTGATTTTTTTTTGTCTTCGTTCGGCATCATATTGTCTTTTAACTCGGGTTTTATTCCAAGTGTTTGATGATGGCCTAGTGATTTGTTTATTTTTTTTTTTTGGTACATATTCTTAGTTCTTAGTTTTCGTTTTTATACACACCTACGCAGCCGCTACATTACATTATCCAATAACATAATACGCCCTTATTCGGTTTCCACAGAAAAAAAAAAGAAATCACTGTTGTAATATTATTTTTTCTATAGACTATAACCATGTAGGTATACAGATGCAGGAGTGTAAATTTGTCTTCGGGCCTAATGACAGGTTATTTCATTGTGTTCCGTATCTGTTCGGCCTTTTTTTCTACCTCACTTCCCATTTTCAATAGCAAACAAACCTAAATCCTAAGTCAGCTTACACGGCATTCCATTATTTCACACTTCTCTAATAGAATTTTTATGAACACTATTGTCCACGCGATAAATCATATAAGTTTATTAGAAAAAAGAAAATCGTTTCGTAATTCGAATTTATTACATTCAATCAAAAACCTACATTTGATGTTTTTTTTTCAAATGACTTACACTTTGATTGTTTTTATTATTATATGACACGCTTTAGGATAGGATTAAAAGCCTCAAGTTTCTTTGCACAAAACGACGGAAAAAAAAACATTATGTTTTTTTAATAACTTGCAATAAATTACAAATTATAACACAAAGAGATTATCAACTCGGATTAAGCTTAGTAAATCTCGTTTTTTTAATTACGTTTTGTTTGTGTAATATACTTTTTGTTAAAATATATATATATAAAATTAGTGTCTTATGCAATTGACTAGTAACAAATTAAAAAATAATCAACGTACCACGTCCAAACAGGATTTACATAGCTATTATGTAAATGTGACTACTAAGTTTATAAGTAAAGTTATAAGAGATATATTATGATAAATTATGTATTAGTGTTTTAATTTTCTAGAAATTAATTATGCTTAAGCAATTTTTAATTTAACTTGCGAATAGTATGGTTAAGAAAAGTTTTCAAATTATTTTTCCTACAAACGGTGCTGTGAAATTTTAGAATAATTTAGCTCAGCAATACTTTTATTTATTTGTTTATGGCTTTACGTTTAAAATTATTCCCTTCCATCTAAGTAATATTTCTATTACAGCAAAGCTATATTGTAAACAATCGTGTTAAATTTTACTTTTAGCAATCGGCGTTTGCGGGACTCACTAGGAATTTTTTAAAAATCTAAATTAGTTTATCTGGTCTATTCATAACAAATGAACGCTTAAAAATCCTATAGGCGTACGTACACGGGTTGTTCAGGATTTTTCTTTTACTTTGAATAACATCTATTTTATCAATCCTCTTGCCACTTTCCAAATAATCCAAACACATTTTTAGTGACGCACGCAAAAAGTCTGCGGGGAGTACATTTTGCATTTGAAACATATTGTATGACACCCTCATCAAATATGTATGTGAGCCATATTCTACTTGCCACGTCTATTTCGGTTTCTCTATTACCTTGCTTAACTTATCTAAAATATTTCTCTACTCTATTATCCAATTGATTTCCAGACATTCAAGAAGGTTTCAACAACATTAGCTCTCCAACACACTATAGCCAAAACATTCATAACTGTATTCCAAATCTATACTTAAATTCTCAATAGATTTTTTTCTATTGCTGTAACATCAGCCTAGCACTTTCATCCTATACAGTTACAAAACCCGCAAACAATAGATTAAGGTTTTACATCCGACCTATTTTTTTCCACAAGTTCACACATAAATTAAATAAGTATTGTTAACAATAGTTAAGGTAATTTTTTTTTCAAAAATACACAAAAAAAATGAAATTTAAATTCAACAATCCTATTATATTATTTGCGCGCGTGTGATTATTTTCACCGACAAATATTTACAATCAAACTATACAAATACATTTTCAATTAATAAATACTTTTAAACGAAATTAACAATTTTAATAAAATACATTATATCAATACGAGGAAACCCGTAAAAAGTTCCTCGACATGGACGAAACTATATTTTATGCACAACAATATTGCCGTGCGGTTGACAGTCGTCACACATATTAGAACATTAAAACCGACGATTTCAATTATTTAACGAGAAAACTTTTTGTTGAAACTATTCCAACAACAAACAATATAAATGGTGCTTTGGCGATCAGACTTGTGACAAAACAAATTAAAACCCACAACGAAATGGGACGAATCAAAGCGAAAAAAGTATAATAGTAACGTGTATCAAAACCAAATCGCCAAATCCGCTAAAAACAAGACAATGAAGCAATAGCAACTGTTATACAATCATTTTCCAAATAACACAATTTTAACTGAAATGAATTTAAAAAACTGCCACAACACCGTGTTGTCGACCATAATATGGGTCGATGCCGATGCGGATGATCAATGTTGCCACTACGAGACATTGAATTTGTTTTTAATAACCGGACAATAGCACTGCGGGTGTATAATCAAATAACAATAGCAATTTCATAGTTTGCGATTTGACGATAACCATGTGATTAAGATATTACTAACGATAGGTCATCATCAACTACTGGGTAGGACAACTGACATGATACAATACCTATTATTACAACGATTAAATAAATTATTAAGTACACTACCGTTGGAATTTGATAAGCACACTTACCCAGAAATGTCCATTTCGTGTCTTATTTTAAAATTTAAAAAAATATTTAAAACTTTTAGTAAGCAAGTCTCCTTTGTCGGAGTTTTCCATGATTTGTACACCGTCTCGTTTTTAAAACTTTTTAGTTGGTAACAAATACAATTGCTTTAGCTCTTATCCGTTATACTTAGACAATTACATGTATGTTATAACCGTTATAATAACACAAAGTATACATGTATCATCTCTGTAGACTTTGATTACTTCGACCTAAACAAATACAAACATAATATAGCGTCTGCAAGAATTAAACGGTTTACTTACATTCGCACACCGTTCATAATCTGTGTTATTGGCCATGAACCCTTTTCTAATTCTTGCAAAAATAATGAAAAATCTCCCAGTTGTCTCATGGGGGATGGTATTGAATTTTCAGCTTCGTCGTAAAGCCTAGAACGTGTTTACTGATATAAACGGTATGAGTTTTGCAATGGTCCTTTATGCGTTTTTTGTTTACCTAATCGTTTATGTTTTTTTTAAATGGAACAAGGAGACTGTTGAAAAAAGTAATATTAGATGCATTTTTAAACGTAATCACGTTTGTCGCAACTCGCATTTCATCTCACGACTTTATTTATTACCCAAACAGTCCATTTAGATTCGACGTTTAAATAATAAAAACATTGAACATGTATACAGTTCTGTTTAAGTCGTAGAGCACGTCTAACTTACAAAACCGAACCCTGGCAAGCCGACAATAAAACTCCGACGACGGTTAACCGTTTGAATTGATAGCATGACTATATTATGCTGAATGGTTTCCACGAATGTTGAAGGTTTTATCTACGGCTGGTTTTTATTAACCATGCTCAGATTGTCTCCCATCTCTAATGGCATGAGTTTTAGTCCGAATGAGTAGATGCAACGGTATAAACACGAAACGCATGTAAAATTAGCATTTTATCACATTTATATAATGTTGTCTTGTAAATATCGTTTAAGATAAGCCAGTTGCAGTGCCATCGTGATAATAATGACCCATGTTTTAAAACAACATTTTTCATTTTTATTTCAGGATTATTTTAATAAAAACAACAATATAATATACACAAAATTCAGTAATTAAGTTTGAAAAAGGTTAAACGGTTATACTCTTGGGATTTGGAATTCATTAACAAACATCAAAGAAAAATTGAAATTTTTTTAAAAATTGTGAACTCGCTCGGTTATTAATAAACTCAAGTTAACTTTAAAAAGTTTTAAAAAAATAATTTAAAATATGCATTTACGCAGTAATCAAAAATTGTAATTTTCATTGAGTTCAGGTTTATTATTCTTTTAAGTTTTAAATATTCTTCAACCATAAATGGTGTATTTTTTTTACCGAAAAACTACTCAACTCATAAAATTTGATAATTATTCAAGAAAAAATATTTAAAAAGTATATATATTTTATATATTATATGCTCTAGTATGCTAATGGGTAAAACAAAACAAAATATTAGTCTAAAAATAGACGACACAATACATACTATGTACGCTATGTGTACTATGTAGAATGCAGTGTAGAGTTGAATGTTTATGTAAAATTGTCTTGGCTCCAAAAACTCCAAAATGTATTTTTCAATTTGGGTATGGTAATATGGATAGTGGATACCCCTTAAGGCTATACAAATGAACTACTGCAGCGGTTAGAAATTTATGTTACGACGGACACAAACAAAAAGCCAGATAAAAAAAAGTGTTTAGAAAAAAAGGGTATGTATGTGATTTTCAAACAATTTTACTGGAGAGTAAAACGATAATTATTTTTCCATGTGTTTTTAAGGAAAAATTTTAAAGCAAACGCAGACAGAAAAAGTGGTTATTGAAAATTAGTTTACAATACAAAAAAAAAACTAAACTTTGGGATTCGCGTGTACGTTAATTTATAATAATAAATATTGAACTTAACTCCCCATTACTTATTTTAGGTATATGAACATTAAACACACACACAAAGGATTGTGGAAAAACCATCTGCGTTTTATTATGTATGAGCGTAATATTAATTATTATGAATGTGAATAAATTTTAATTATGACGGTAAATGCAATTTATGGATAGTTAATAATATTAAGCCCGCACAAAGATTTCCAATTAAGCTTTAGACTACCTAAATAACGTCGACACGGATATTTTGTAATTTTATTCATTTCCACGCGTCAGTGGGTGTGCAAAGTGTATTTCAAAGCGTTAATTATAATTTCTTTGACAAATATCATACGGCCGTGGGCATTTCCAATATTACCAATGGTGTAATTTTTGCCGCAAGGTTGGCTAAATTTTTTTTTTTTATAAAATATCGCTTTTTAGTGCGTTGCCACTTTTAAACACAATAAATCTCATTAACTATAATAACTATTGGTAATTATCATACAGATTATAAACATTTAATTACATTTCTGAAATTGTCGACAGTATTTTATTTTCCCAAATACAAGTGAATCATCGCATAAGCTTTGAGTTTAACTAATTTCAGTAAAAAGTTTACAGAACATAAAATATATTATGAACTTTGATCATTCAATACAACAAACCAACTGGAGATTATTAATTGTTAGAAATTACATTTGGTAATTTTGTGTCGTAAACTAATCAAATTGAATATTAGCATTTTATGGTGTGTAGAGGAACAGTTATGAGGCGAAAATAAATAATGTTTGTGTATACATTTTTCATCTGCTTCAACATCGTTTGCATCTGACAATTATTGTTTTATTATAGACAACGTTGTGCTATTGAAACTAATCCTTTTTAGAACAAACATGTAGAAATACATTAATAATAACTGTTAATTGTGATCAAATTTCTCCAGTAATATGACCTGTTGTCTACATTTCGCCATGCACACAACGTTATGTTCATACAAATATTAATTTGCATCCGAAAAATCATCGTTGATATGAAATATGAAATAAAATATTCGATAATAATGATTATAATCCGGATCTATCTGTAGTCGAGAACAAATAGTACCTATTTTCGAACCAAAACAAACAATAAAACATCGGATCTTATACTATAATAGTACTAACTGATGACTAATTGATATACTATAAGGAAGAAAACGCCGAATTCACACCTCCAGACACGGCACGCCTCATCGGTCATTAGTCCTTCCACCTCAAGGTTCCCGGCCGTATTAATATTCATGTATTATGTACACTATTATTATATTATAAAACATTGTAAACATTTTTTCTTTTTTTTTTTTACACTAAGCAAAAGTTCATGCTTAAGTATTTCATTCCCCCCCCCCTTCCTGTTCAGCGGTATTAAGTCATACTATTATCATAGGTAACACACCAGCGTTGCGCCTCTACAACTAATTTCTTTGTGTTGGATAATTTACTCTTGGGATTATGTAAATTATACCAAGTATACCCACTCTGGACTCACTCAAGTCCAGGAGCCTGTATGGGTTAATTTACCTCAATTCTTTAGATGCGAAGAATGGAAGCACACGACAAACATTGACGATGGACCGCTTTAGGCATTTCGACTGAATCCAACAATACTTTACGCTAAATTGCAACTTGACAAATAAATAATAACGATTTGAAACAATATAATCAACTTACATAGTTATCTCGATAGGACTACTACATTTTAAATTTTAGATTGACAAAATATAAGTAATGCTAACCATCTTATTAGTACAACCATTGGTATGACTTATTGTAATAGTTAAGTTCAGCCACTACGGTTATAAAAAACGTATAAAATAATATAATAAACTACGTTTATTTTATATTACACCTTAAAGGAAAATATAAATAATCTTGTACAATACCTGTTATAATTTTAAGGCCTACAAGAGGATAAGTAATTTTGGTATTTTATTACTGCGGTAAACCACATACCCATTAGCCATCAACTTCTGTGCACTAGTCTTTTAATTGTGTGTGTGTGTGTATGCTGGATACTTCTTGTAATGATATTTATTATACTAATACTTCAACCGTTTTCTCGCTGGTAAATGAAATAAGTTTAACAATTAATCATCCACGCTCTTTGTGGGGGTAA
Organism: Adelges cooleyi; assembly: GCF_023614345.1. Taxonomy (NCBI): domain Eukaryota; kingdom Metazoa; phylum Arthropoda; class Insecta; order Hemiptera; family Adelgidae; genus Adelges; species Adelges cooleyi. The sequence goes on from NW_026096268.1 coordinate 5,925,168, forward strand.
TGAAAAAAGACAAAAAGGTTCTTTTACTACTTTTGCTTCTACAGTAAAATGCAATATTATATGTAAGGAAGACATGGTTAATGGAACCCGCTCTACCACCACGTACAACGCAAAATGGCCCTTATACAATATACGTACATGTCTAGATGTGTAATTATACCAACTTTAATTAATTCGCATTCGTTCTCTGTGTGGCCTAATTATGCAATATGGGTAATAACCCGATGGCATAATATTATTTAAACAGTATAGATCCGGTGTGCGATTATACGGGACATTTAGATAACAATAAATAATTATAAAAGCCCATTAACTATCCAGCGACGGTCGTTAAAGACAATGATGACTCGTATAAGATATTTTAAAACATCATCACACACATCATGTGTGTAAATAATAAAATAACAACATGATTTATTGCAAGGATTTACAACACAGTAACTTAAATATACATAATATCCATTAAAGAAACTTGGCAATATAACTTATTAATTTATAATCAATGATATTTCTGCTAATTTCGTTAATTGCAATTTGCAGTATAATACAATTTATATAACCATTTTATTTATCATTTATGAAGTCAAAAATTGCATTGAAATTGTGTACATTAACAACTTCAGTATTGTTTTTAAAGGCCGTGTCCACATACAACCTAGATTATAAACAGTACATCTTTGTTTTATTTGTAGTTAAGTTGAAGTTTATGTATGTTAATAAAAGTTAGTTAGTATGAAGTGATTTGCATAAGAATTTTATTTCCCACAAGGTCAAGAACCCAGATTTAAATGGACCATTATGATCTCATTTATACTGTAATATTAAAAAGAAAAAAATATGAAATACAACCAGTGACTAATGACAATACAGCAAATGTTCTATAATTTAATATAGTCACGTCAATAGTTGAATGACTTTATTTGCGTGATAAGTATACTTGATATTATTGTTTACCTTGGTAAAATGTATTTGAATAATAGTTCATTACAGATGAATGTCTCGGCATTGTAATTTTATATTATTATCTATGTCGCTGGTGTGCCCACGGCCCACACCACTGAGTATGTTTACTGGAATGAACAATAGGCTGACAATAGTGCAGTCGATAAGTTAATAAACGTTAGTCCGTTAAACGAACTCATATCACGTAAGTATAAATTATATATATAAAAAAATGCAAGTTGATATAATATAATATCGTAAGAAGCATAATTTTATGAGTCATTCGGGTAAAAACATAAAAAATACAAAAAATTGCATATGAATTCGTAGTGTTTGTAAATCAGTTTTATTATCTTAAGAGTTACACTACACAAATTACAACTTTGTAAAAATCATCATACTGTTAGCTACCCATCGAAAACAAAGTACCTAAAATAAAATACGGAAAGAAAAAAAAAGAGTGTGTAAGGGGAAATTGGCTGATGAGAGATATGACAGAGATAGGTATTGGGACATTTTTATAAGTTCTTATACTCAACGTTTTATAATTCAAGAACCATTTTGGAAGATATATATATTTTTTTATTAAATCACTCTCAAAAATAATATATACTACTAGCACATTTTTCTTTAACTTTTTATAAAATAAACAAAGTGTTAAAAATCAACGCATATAATAACAATATATTAACAAGTCATTGAAATAACAGAGACGAGCTTTCCTTCTCCCTATTGATATACATCATCTGATAATTTCGTTGTAATCACTTATTGGCTAAAATGAAGTTCTGGCGTCTACCTAGTAATGTTATCAGCAGTGGTTCATTAACATTTCACATAAATATAACTGTACAACATTGGCATGATGGTAAAAGTCCAGATTTCTATAGTAATATATTATACATTAGCCAAGACCAGATATAATAAGCTCAACTATAGTCACCGTTTGGCGATTGTAGAGCTTGAAAATAAATATAATAATAACTATACTACCTATTAATAAGGCATAATGTAATAGGTCTTGGCCTTTCTAATAGTGTCAACATGATTTTTAAACGATAAAGATGTTCAGAGACGTGGAAAGATAGCAACCCTTGTTATTTGCACGAAAAACCTCATGGTGGCGTCGTTTTTAGTGTAATCATTAGGTCCACTGACGCTAATTCTAAATTAAATATAAAATAAGTTTTAACAACGAGAAATAAAAACAAACTGTTATTGACAACGTTTTAAGATTGGTTCGGTTCGTTTAGAATCGTCTATACATTTTATTCAGTAACACGTTCTGTCGGATAAGAAAATTATGCTTAAAAAAACTTAGCATAAAATAACAGTTAGATATAGAGTATTTTTAAAACTAAATAGTAAAATGAAAGAAAACTCTCACAATTGTTTTGACATAAACAATATTCGGAGTAGGTACCTATGTAGTTTGAATATTTTACGACAGACAGTGTCTTTATTGCATGCTTTGTAATAGTTTTTATTTAACCTTAATACTAAAATAAAAAATTATAAAGATTTATTACATTCTTGCTTTATAAGGTCGAAACATTTTATATATTAATTTTCTTGTATTTATAAAACCGTGCGAAATAAAAATACATTACTACTGGGTAGATTTAAAAAAGTAATAATATGGCAACTGTTATCACCCACGTACTACCCATATAGTACATAATAAATACTATATAGTATAAACTATATCCACAATTTAAATAGTTGTTATGAAAACATATTTTTATCTTTTCGTTTTCACTGAACAAAAAACACTAGCAATAACAAAAAGTATTGAATATTTATACATGCAATTATTTATTTTTTTTTTTTTTTAGTTAAGTATTTAAGAATTACTTTTTAATTAACTTTTGGATTTGACTACAGTATATCATTTCAATCGTTTTTCCAAGAAATTAAAAAAAATATTACATTGCTAATGTTGTTATTATCTATACTTTCACCGAATACTAAATTTTTAGATTTAAATTTTGTATTTAATTTATGTTACCCATGCCGTTAAAAATATGGAAACCAGAATTTAGTGTACAACAGAAAATTAAAAAAATATAATAATAAAATAAATTATCAATAATAAATGTAATACAAATATTTTTATTTTCCAAGTTTTAGGTAATATTTTGGTACTTGTTACTCTTATTTTTTTTTACCTCATCCACCATAAATGGTTGCAGTTACCTACTAAATAATTCCTAAATAATGAAAAATAAAAATAGGCGTTTAAAAACTATCAATAAATTATGTTTTGACTAGATAAGCCCACATATAGATTACTGACAGCGAAGGAGAAAACTTTTTAGGGTTGCAGCTCTTAACCTTGAACCTTCGATAGTCTTTTGTGATAGATTGGGCAGAACTTAGTTAATAGGTATTAAGGTTTCTTCACTACTAAAACGAAAAGATAATGTTACTTTTAGCTCCTAGGGTGATTCAATTATGAATTCGTGGTAAGACCTTTTCTTTTCTCTTCCCGTGTTAATTACTGTCATTGTTACAAAAATTCGTTCCTCCCGCGTAGGTCACAATAGCTTTTCATAATTAAACAGAAGTTTAGTGGCTGGGCTATTTTTTTTTTGTGAATAAATAAAAAACCTAAATAATATATTGTATTATTAAGCCTAAATAATAATAAAATTCACTTTTGTTTAGCCAATACTTATTTCAATAACGTTGTTATCGGCGTCAGAATTAACTATTGAGTTGAAAACATTTTAACAAATAATTATTCTAATAAATGACACGGACGATTTATTATTTAGGTAAAGTAAAATACAAAGAGATAACTTGAAAAATCAGAAATTTACTAAGTGAAATGCAAAAAGAAAAGAAAAATCTTCATTTTCGAGTTATTACAGTTTGCGCGTAGAATCTGATTTTGCATCAAACCATACCAACGAAATGCAGTTAAAATTCTGCTTTTATAATTTACTTAGGCTTTAAAAGCATTAGTCTTAACCTTAAACAAAAAAAATAAGAATTGACCTAAAATATAAAGGTCATAAATGAACGATAAAATAGGATCAAGAAAAATAATTATAATTGTACCGTAAGCGCTTTTAAAGGCTTCTGTATCAAAATTTATACATGTGTTGTAATTTGTAAACACCGTGCTCAAAGTTATCGTGCGACTCTAGCGTTTTTTCCCCGAGTTCGATCGATCAGCGTGTAATGTAATCATCGGATCAAATAAGAAAACCGCCATTAAAACTTTACCACCCAGGAGACATTTAAGGAGAAACTTTTAAGCCCCGGTCTTAAGACATAAAACTCATTGTTCCGCCACAGCGGCAATGGATCTTACCGTGAAATCGCTGTGTTTCAGTATAATCGCAGCTATATGATAATGTGATAATATTATTAGTATTATTACTGTGGTCTTGGCGGGCTATACAATAATGTAAACGAGCGAGCACACCAAAGTTTAACTAGTCTTCCACCCGATACGACTTCGACCCAACGTTGAAATGTATTCGACGATATTATTATCGTTGGAATATTTTATGTACATTAGTGTTCACATAATACTATACGGTTAGATGAAAATTAATGGCGACAAGTCTGTGCACGGTAACTAGTAATTACGTGAAACCACATACATCCCAGTCCCAGTTAAATCAACAAACGATCCTACAGAATGATTCAGACAATTATCTGGGAATGTACATTGACTCACGACTAAACTGGGAAACATCGTGTATAAGTTGCAAACGAAAGAAAAACGTACTGGCAAGCGCAACGTCTTTTGTCTATTAAACCGATTTGCATCCCTGGTATACAACTGTAGGATTGTGTGGGAAAGTTTTGATTTGTCGACGATTAAAACGTGTTACCGATCAGTCAACATTTTTAGTACATTATTCACATTCATTTAAAAAGTTAATGGAAAAAAACTACATTACCTATTACGCCCTATGGGATATTGAGTGGTTCACTACAAAAAATGATCACCCTGTATATGTTAACTTCCGTTTGTTTGTATAACGTATATACTCCCTTTGATTTATATTGATACATGGATTGTTATTCGTTTTAATTAAAACTTTGTGAGGCGAATAAAAAACAAAAAAAAATATTATAAGGGACGCGCGAAAACATCAAAGTCCGGAGACGGTTGATTGGCCATTGAAATTTCTCTCGTTTAAGCGAACAAAACAAAAACGACCGAAGGTCCACTTGCGTAACGGGGCCATTTAAAAACGAACGTTTTATTATTATTTTTTTTATCTGTAAATACACGCATAATATGTATACCTATAATAATATGTATGTTATATTATGCGCCGGTTTCACTTTCGTGCGAGCCGGCGTACTTATTTGTAAAGCACTCGTATAACACACGGTAAAATAATAATATGTCCTCCTTTTTTTTTTCAAATAACATTTTTAAAACAAAACGAGAAAAGAAAATATTTAAATAACCGCTATTATATGCGCACGGTCGTCGACGGTGCTGTTGCAATGCACCGTCGAGGCGCTATATTTTTTTTTTTTTACGGGCATTCACGGATGTGTTCATTATTCATATATTATTATTATTATACACGGCTCTTTTTTTTCCCCCCCGATGATTTTTGTCCGTTTCAAGATCGCGGCCGTACCTATTGTATACACACACACACACATAAGCCACAGCAACAGCTAATTGTTACACCTGTCCTGCCACCGACGTGACGTCACCCTCGCGGAGCACGTGACCCGCTCGCCCCGGCAAGGTCGCCGCCTCGTACGACAGCTACTATAAGCCATGCACGCCGGTACGTTAAGTACGGTCTCCTCTTGGTCATGGTGCGGCGTTTAAACGACAGCCGACACGCGACCGCGGCGCATCTGTTGCTTGGACCGAGTGTGACAAAAAAAAAAAAAAACCGAAAAAAAATCAATTCATAATAGTATTATATTATTGAAAATCGTTTCTCCAAAACACTTTTGCCGCATACGCGTATGCACGCAATAGCGCCTGTGTATTCTGTGCGGTAAACGCCAAGCCGTATCCCGGCAGGGAGAAGCGGCAGTCGACGCCATGAAATCTTCGAGGGAAGCACTGCTGGCGTGCTTGGTCTTGGCCGCGCTCGCGTCTAATCCGGCCAACGGTAAGTCATAAAAGATTAAGTCAAAAAACCCATTTCGAAAAACTAAAAACCTACCCCTTTACCACCCCCCCCCATATCTACGGGATACCCCTAGACGTGATGGTGCACACCACTGCACACTTTTGATTTTTCGAAAAATATATTTATAATACATTTTGGGGTTTATTAGAACATTATTTGATGTAACGTTTCTTTTTTTTTTAATGAGTATATTATTTAGCTTAAAATAGGCAAATGTCACATTTCCCTATACGTTACCTTCCCTATTTAACTGAACTACATAGGACGACTTTTTTTAATCCAAAAAAATGTTTGTATCACGTTAAAGCCAGTGTATTTTTCAAAAAACCTATTCTAAGTGTTGGTAACACAGTTTTGCAGACAAGGAAGAAAGGTAAGAAGGGAATGAAGTTTGGTGTAATATCTTTAAAAAACACGCCGAAGTGTTAGCGACGACAATTTGCTATGAATAGTGTAAAGACGTTTCAGTTTTCTTGCCAAGTTTTAAAAGAAAATGTTTTTTTTTTTGCATGGGAAATCTTGTAGGGTTTCAAGATAGAGGTTGACCGTAGAAGAAGTGGATGGATGAGATGAGAAATGTGTGAAATAATGAAGACTAGAGATTTGTGGAAAAGAAAATTTGGCTGGGCTGTCCTATATTTAAAATACTAAATTCGAATAGTACAGCTGTGCTGTTCTAGTTTTTTTCACATAGAAATAGGCAACAACTTTCATTTTAGCTTCAATGTGGAGCTGGGAAGAGATACCTTCTCTGTAAAAGAGTATTCAATAATGTATTTTTGATTTAATTTTTTTACTTGTCGATATTAACTTATTTTGATTATTTTTGATATTTTATTTTTTTGTCAGGTAACGAGGTAATCGGTTCAACGTACCCTGACCTCACTGTAATCATTTTTTTATTAAACTTGAATAACATATAACGACATTAAAAACATTTAATCCAAATTTAAGTCATTGTTTATACTATAAATTGCACTTAAATTTGCACAATTATTAAAACTCCATCGAACCTCTACATTAAGTAATCATTAAAATTGATTACCATTGATACTCATCGATAAATATACAACACAATTTTCACTATATCATTGAAAATTTCCGTTTTAAAACAACTGATCATTTTACGCCCTTTTCATTAACTATAAAAATGCGATTATTAAATCCGATTCGTCCAAAAACTTATCCATTACGGTTAACCATTTAAAAAATGAACACAAATAACATTAAAACGTGAACTTATTAACAAACATTTTCCAAACCACTCCCTCTTTAAAAAAAAAAAAGCTCAATTGTTTTATTTATTTATAGGAAGAACTCATTGAATAATAATGATTTGTTTATGATTTAATTTAAAAAATGTAATTCATTTTAAAAATTGTTTTACTTAAATAGTTTATGTAAAAGGATCTATAAACGTTTCAATGCTAGTAGAAAAAAATCAAATATTAAAGCTGTGTTTTACCGGAAATATTTAGAAACACGCCTATTCTTTGTACGGCTATTTTAATTGTCTGTTATCTGGGTTAGACAATAATATGAGTATTTTTCAACAATATATAACTGTATATAATTTCCGTTAAGTAGTAATAATCTTTGCGGATTTTTAAATAAAGCTAAAATTCACTTTAAATATAATGTAGCGTTTTAAAAAAAAGAGAACACAAAAAAAGTTATTGAACTAATCACATGTCCTTGGAATGGCCATATGCAATTAAAAGGCTAATTGCACGTTTTTCAAATTACCGTTAATTAATAGCGATAGTGTACGCGGGTTGCAAATTACATAACTGGTAATGAATGGTTATACAATAAACTCATTGTTGAAATATTCAAAACGAATAGTGTAAATATATACCTATTGCTTATGTAGGCACGGGTACCAGAAATTTCTCCACAACAAACAAATATATAAACAAAAAATAAATTTCATTAAAACCAAACAAATGCGAATTGTAGGAATGAATGTAGAAAAGTCTTGTCAAATGTTTGTATTATCAGTTTCCCGTCGCCGGCAGGGCAGTGACCGAAAAAAAAATGATAATAATTATTGCATTTATGACATTACTCTTGACGGCTATTAATGATTGTTCGAGTTGATAATGATGAAAAGTTACAATACGTAAAGTTGCAAGTGTGTTTTCTGTACAGGTGAACAGCTAAACGAGAGCCACTGTGCAGAGACAAAACATTCAATGCAAAATATTTAAAAATATGTGCATTAATGGACATTGTTTTTTATTCGGTAAACTTTTCAGATTAATGCGAACGTTCAAATTATAAATAAAATAAAATTGCATTTTCGTATTAAAACAAACGCATTGTTTTATGAAAGTACATAAAGGATTTTATTTTTTAATATAATGAAAAGTTCGTCTCTTACAAACTTAAAAGATCATTTTTTTTTTTGTTTACTTTTTTTTGCTTGAATAAACACAGTGCACACCTCATATTTTTCAAATCAATACCTACGAATAAAAAATATGTAGGTAGGTAAAGAAGGTTTTTTTTAGAAAACCAATTATTTGGTAGTATTATTATTATTATTTTTTACAATGATTATGTCGGTGGTTTATTTTATACTCCAAAACGAATCGAGACTAACGTCAACACAAAACGCAATGCTTACAAATATTTGAGATTGGTACAAATAAAAAAAACTAAGAAGGAATAAAGGACCGTTTAACATATTACTATGCTGTTCCGCTTTGTTTTCCAAGTCGTTCGCACTCGGTGGGGAATCGTTTTCATGTTCAGCCGATCGCGATAACGATGTTTGTAATAATAAATTATAATCAAACGTTCATTAGTCTTGGCCTAAGACCGCCTGTGTGTCGTAACACAAAATTCTCATACTTTAGAACCTAAGTCCTAACGTAAAAATAATACACAATTGCCGTTGACCTTCGTTGCGACCAAGCATGTACAGCACACGTCTGTTATGAACAATATGGGCAAGTCGAACATGTCCCCTGCGATGAACAATAACATGACAATATTCACTTACCTACACACGGCGTAGGTACACTGTTACACTTAGACCTTCTTATTGGAACGTCCAAAAAGAGCTTGGTAGAAATTATTTTTTATTTTTTCCTCCTGTGACTTACCGACGAGAAAAATCGATATTATACAACAACGTGGATCGTCAGGCGTTCTTTTTTTTGTTACATTTATTACATTTTTTAAAATGCCATTTATGTACCAACGTTTTCAACACAGTACAATTATTAATATATAATATAATAAAATCCAGTGACGCAGCTATTGAACGAGTCGGAGGAGGGAAGGGGTGGCAAAGCTGATCAGTAGCTTTCACGTTACGTAATGCGTTACCTTGTGATGAACTGAATACTTAAAAGTTAGTCAACAATAGATATTATTTTCTTTGTAAAAATTAAAAATGAGAAAATACAAAGATTACTTCTTTTTAATATAGCAAATACTGTTACGCTATAATAAATAAATAAACAACATTTACTCAAATGAATTAATTTACCCAAATTTAAGCAGTTATAACTTTTTTATTTATTTATACTTCCGGGACGACTCAACATCCTACATTGTAGTTGCACTGCTGTTGAAAACAAATGGTATTTTTTTAAATGTTTACAATTTTTTAGGCCAAGATTGCCCCGGTGGCATGCCCGTGACGTACGTCAAGTACAGTAACGCTGCACCCAGGTCTGTGGTGCAACCGATTTTGCTGTACGCCAGTGTGCCCGGCGTCGCCATCACAGCTGAATGCTACAACAGGTAAGCTAAGTGCACGCGAGTAAAATTAGAAGTTAAATTAATAGTAAAATAAAGAGTAGTTATGGATTAACGCGTTTGATACTTGTGAAAAATGCATATTACACTTGACAGATGCCGGAAGTCGATGGACTGCGCCGGATTCATAATAGACTACCCGTCGACTTCGTGTTACCGGGTTCCGAACATGGGCAGTTCGACGGACAACATTGTCGTCAGTTCTAATTCGAATTTCTTCAGAAAAGCTTGTTTGCGAGGTGTGTGTCCGAAGACGGTAATGCAAACGGTTTAGCGGAAAAATCAAAATCAACTGTTTTTTATTCTCCCCCAGTTCCCGACAGTTGTAACCGCAAAGCGTGGCCCGTCGAAGTGTCCATGGACTACGAGCTGACCGGCTTCCAGTTTTCGGTCATACCCAACGTGGTGGACAAGTGGCAGTGCGCCCAACAGTGTCTAGATCAAAATTGCAAGTCTGCCAACTACTACCGGAAGTCGAGGACGTGCTCGTTAAACTCGGAGACACGCCGGACCAAACCGGCGGCGTTCAGCCCAAGTCCGAATCAAGTGGAATACCTAGAAAACCAGTGTTCCGGTCTGCCGCCAGGTAGGAGTATATTATGTTTTTTGCATTTAAACTATAACGAGATTTGTCGATTACTTTTATAAACGCTTTGTAGGCATCAACGAATTCCAATCGTGCTGGCACGAACCAGTGTTCAACAGGACATTGCAGCAGGTCGACTTGCAAGTGGAAAACATCAACATCGAACAGGTACGGGCTAATAGTTCGAAACGACCGTGTCGGTGTCGTCTGACAATAATTCTTGTAATCGATATTTAGTGTAAAGAGAGGTGCGAGACGGAAGAGTACTTCACCTGCCGAGGCTTCACGTTCAAGTGTCCGACCAATGCTTTCTACGGCGGTAGCATTTGTCTATTGCACAGCGACGACACGTTTACCGCCGGTCCTTTGATCCCGTCCACGTGCGCCACATACGTGGAACGGATCAATTGCATCGACCGTGAGTGCATTAGACCCGTGTGCCCATCCCGAGGGTTTCCATGACGTTGGTTACAGTAATTATTATTTTTGCGATTGGTTTTCAGTAAGCGTCTCGTGTAGCGACACGATGATGACGGTGGCGTTGAGATCGCCGGGCTTCAAGGGCCGGATGTTCGTTCTGGGCAGACCGGAAGAGTGCGGCGTCAACGGTCGACACATGGACACCACGACGATGACATTGCCGATCACGGAAAACCATATGCAGCGGAACCCGTGTGACGTACTGGTGGCGAGATCCGGCCACAGCGACAGGAAGCTGGCCACGGCTGTGGTGGTCGTCCAGCACCATCCGATCATACAGACCGTCGGCGACAGGGTGACCCGGCTATCGTGCTCAGTTGGCTTGGACTCGAGGTACGCGTCGTCGCTGGGATCAAGACCGCAGAACATAACCTTGGACGCAACTTTCGGTGTAGCCGAACCCACGTGAGTAGTACACCCCGCCGTCTCTTTCAAGTCCGTTCGGTAAAATTAAATTGTTTTTTAGCATCCACAACACCGTGTACAACGACGGCGGATTCGACGCCAACGGTTTAGTCGGTTCCGCCAACCTGGTAGCCAAAATGAGAATCTTGGAAGTGGGACGAGGCGCGAAAAAAGTCTCCGAAGTGACACTTGGCGATGAGCTAGAGCTACGCATCGACGTCAACCATCCATACAGTAAGACCACGCTGTGTAAAATGGTTTTTAGTTTATCTAGCGCGGACCGGGCTTCACATTTTGTGCTTATTATGAACGAAAATCAAAAATATGAATGCCATTTCAAAAATACCAACGCATTTATTCATAATACATATTTCATTAGCTATTTTCAGCTGCCATTTTTCATTTCTCATTTACAAATGAAAGAAAACATACTGTCTAAAACCAATACATTTTAGCTATTATTATATATTATTGACACTTTTTCGATAATGATAGTGGTATTGTGGTATAATGCAAGAGTTTTGGTAATGTGGGCTTTCCAACCATGTCTTACCTCGCTGATGGTCAGTTTCCAAAATATTCCCATGCTTGCAACATCGCCGTTTTCATTGAGCTGAGCAAATAAACGTGTTCACAACAAAAATATCTATACAAATTTTATTTTTAACACGCGCTGTTCGATATAATTTAAGGGCAAAATAAATTCTGGTTGTACAATGATTAATGACTATTCTCTAAGGGTTGTGTCACGTTTTGCAGACGCCACGAAACTTAGAGCCGGCCATTTGGTGGCCAGCTCGGGAGATGGACTCGACTCGCTGTTGCTTTTGGACTGGCGAGGTTGTCCCCCGGAACCGGCCACATTTCCGGTACTTGACTTCATGCCACCAAACTCCATGGTGGCCAGGTTCAAGGCTTTCAGATTCCCTTCGTCGCCCGTGCTTCGGTTTAGCCTCATGTTGATGTTTTGCGATCAAGACTTTTGCAAACCGGTAAGCTCCTATTAATAATATATACCAGTGTGTGCAAACCATTATTTTTACCATGTCCTATTGTGACTATGTGTAGAGCGATTGTGGCAACGGACAGTTGTCTTACGGGAGGCGTCGACGGGCCGTACCGCCTTCGCCGTCGCCGTCAACAGTAGAGGGTAAAGCGAAAGAAGTACCGTTGCAACTGGCTATTGTGGTGCGGTCGTTAGAGGAACAAGAAGAAATCGCAGCCAGTCAAAATCTAATCAACGGCAACGCGTCATCGTCCACCGCTGTCGAAGATAGGTCGCCCAGGAAATTAGTAGCATCAGGTTCGTCTCCAGAGTATAATACATAACATCTTATATAAACAGAGTGATTAAAACGGATGAAAATACTAAATAAATAGGAGACATCGAAAGCAATATATACAAAAAAAAAAAACTACGAATGTATAAGACTAAATTATGCTTTGTTTGTGTGACCTATACCTCAATCTTGAAATAGTCTTGAGTCTGCTTAAACTCGAATAATTGCAAGTGTTAATTCATTGTTCTGTTCTTCAGTTTTTCGCGCTAACGAATTGTGTATATCCTGGACGACGGGCTTGGCTATTGTATTCATTCTGGTCGCCGTGCAAACGCTAATCGTTCTGGCCTGTTGGTCCTGTCTCAGACAATCCAAGCAAAAAGCTCTGAACGACAGAGTGATATTGACTTCTGACTTTCAGCCCAGACACGTCACTTGGGCCGATCACCAGTGAACGCGTTACCATGTACCCTACCTACCTAGTTATATATTTGTTATTAATATTACAATGAAAATGTTTACCAATTTTTTTTTTTCAAATAACTATGTAAAATCAAAAAATTATTTTTATAAATCCCCGTTATTGTAATTATTTAGAGGCATTAATGGAATATGTTTTCTTTTTTCATCTTTGTATTATTATAAACTTTTTTCGTCGGACCTACTGCATGTGCTAACAATTTTGACAAAGCCTTCTCTTTCGCTAGTTTTATTTCATTAGTGCTTACATAAACGATAAATAATCACGGTTATTTTTACCACATATATTTTAATCAAAATGCATGAATCACTATGTATTTTTTTTTTTTTTTTATTAGCTGTTAATAATATGAATTATGATTTTCAAATAATATACTCCGTTTTTGACCCTAATATCTATATAGATTGTTTCAGTTCGTTAAGTGATAAGATGATTTTATAATAATTATTATTTTTATGGAGTTTAATAGTTTTAACGTATTGACATGTTCCTATATGACTTGCTGTACAATAAAATATTATAATAACTGATGGTTAGACGTTAAAAAGGACGTGTGTATAATGTTTAGCGATCTGGGCCGCCATTTAAATAAACTTTGCTTCCTCTTATTCGTTTATTATTGCCTATTATTCCTGGCATTCTATCAAATCCACTATTCAATCTAAATTCAAAATTTGCAGGTTTTTTCTAGTCTCCTATATCAAGTTTAGAATACAGTTCACTTACAATCAGAGTTACCTACAGTTGATGCAAATTAATCATTGATAACTAAATATATAGGAGCAGCCAATTTATTTACGTTTTCTTAGCGGATATATCTATGCTGGTGATTCTTTTTATTAATTAATACAGTTAAAATCTGTTTCTGACATAGAATACAAAAAGTCAAAACTTATAGTACTAAAAATGGAAAAACTTTAAAAACACTAAGTAAAAGGTAACTAAAAAAAAATTCCTAAAAAGTAAAAGCAAAAAAATATATTTATTTTCATCCGGACAATTTCATATAAACGTCACTATCAATCGACACCAAGATAAAGCTGATAAAGATCAGACGATAAAGCTGTAGTTGTGCGTAGATACATCTTGTAGGCAAAGTACTTAAAAACACATTTAAGTCCCAAATATAATTTTTGTTAAACGTAAATCATAATATTCGTTGCAAACGTTTATGTCTTTCTCAGAGTATTTCTCCTATTTATCATGGCGAATATTTTCAGTTTTTTTTTCAAAACGTGAGTCGCACGTTTACACACATTTATCTGTTGTGAATTATTGCAGTACATGCAGATGTACACGCTATATACAGATATAGCGATTTTTATTTTACCGTTATTCGGTAGGCATATTTTACGGGACCATTTCATTAGTTAAGTTCAGTATTTTATTCGGTACAATTTACGAACCTTCAAACACGTTTCAAGCTGAATAATTTACTTACACAACTTGTACACAATGTGTACATAAATATATATCAGTCAACGGGGTTTACAGCGTTTTGTAAGTTTGATAATATGACTTAATAAAGTTTCAAATGGTTCTCGTTGCCCTACATGACTTCGTTCAAAAGTTATGCAAATAAGTAATTTAAATATGTAATAATATACCTCGAACAAAGAGCAACAGGGTTTACTATAAACAAGATGTCCGTTTCTCTCGTACAATTATTTAAAAAAAATTGCTCGTAATTGTTAACTTGTTAATGGCCCTTCCGTCGCAGTTTTGCTTGAAAATCAAATAGGTGTAGTTTTAAACAAAATGGATTAAATTTAAACAAATACCGTGTAAATCCATCTAGGTTTAATAGTACTATATAATTAGTAAAGCTTAAATAAAATTAAATGTTAGCTAAATGTATGACAACAGTCATTGATAACTTTTGGTCAACGCATAAGTTTTAATTTTCCATAAAATCGGTTCGACTTATGTAATTTAAAGTAAAGCAAAGTAAGGTACACAAAATATATTATAGTATTAGCTGCAGTCAAACGCATTGGAGATGAAACAAATTGACATTTTAAAATGTCTCTAAGGACAATTATAGTTTAAATACATTGCCTAAGATGAATTATGTAATGTTTATCGTTTATCATGAATACTATTTTTTTTATTTACAACATTTTTAGTCTTTCAATATTTTTTTTTCAGTACTTCGAATTACAGTAGGTAAGTAGCATATAAATATAACTAAATTTGTTTATAATATCATTTAGGTACTCAATATATAATAAGTGGTGCGTTTGTAGAGCAGCATCTAAAATCTACATCACGACAAAAATTAAAACCTTTAGCGGAGGCACAAGCCACTAAAATCGGGTGAGAGTACATAATATTTCATATTATCTCCATCGATGAACATCCTGCGAATTTGCTATGCGATTACTGCCGGTTGTAGGCTGGCTGCACTGTACAAACCCGCTCCGTTATCTAAAGATTTTCGCCACCTTATCATCAGCTGCCTGTCAACTTGTAAACACACACACATACACCACCTGAATAATTTTAGTTTACCCATTATAAAACTTTTTTTTGTTTGCAATACTGTGTCTGCTTTAACCGATGCAGAACAGTGTAAAATGCGTATGATCCAAGGCAACAGCAGCCCGTGATACAATGCCGCCCGACAAGTCGTCGACCGTCGTGCAATGTGCACGCGACCACACCACCGAACTGTCTAAAGTATGCCGGTTGTGTCTGTCCGTCGTGGACTGGCCGATCAGCGTGTTCGACGAGTTGGCCACCAAAATTACACAGTGTCTTCAGATCCACATATCCCGCACGGACTCGTTACCAAAACAAGTATGCAGTAAGTGCAAGGACACGGTCAACGAGTTCCATGCATACTACAGCAACGCGCTGGAATGCCAGAAACAGCTAGACCAGCTAGTGGACGTCCAACAAGCCAACAACATGGTCAGTACCCGAAGACCATTCCCACCCCATCGATTGTCCGGCGTTCCGTTTGGATAATCTGTACGAATTTCTGAAACTAACACCTGAGACGTTGCGCAATATGTCGATCATAAAGGCCTATTAGTCTGGTTTCGTGATCGTTCTGTCGATTATTGTGTGATAACATTGCGGTCATTGCTTCCTCCAGTAGAACCACATTGTTTTTAGAATTTTAGTTTATAGTAAAATATTTATTTATAAGGATAGAACAGTGTGTTAAATTTAAAAAATGCCTATCAATATTTCCCACAAAAATTTGAAAATAATTTTTCAATATCATAACTTTTTATGATTAACGTGAACTTAAAAAACATTTTGAATATTATTCTAAAGAAAAACTATATCCAGTAAAGCACCATATCTATCTTATATACTGAATTTTCCTATTGTTTTTTTGCCTCTGTATCAGTTTTATTGTCTAATACTTAAGAAATTCTTTGTTAAACAATCTTCTTCAATGATTATTCTCGCAAATCTTTTCGATATCTTATTTTACAATAATCCTGTAGTATTTTTGCAATAAAACATTTTCTCTTTTTTGTAGGCTTCTAGTAGTTTTGAACCGGTGGTCACCATCAATTATGATAACATCGAATATAAATCGGAATACAATAATGAACCTGAACGAGATTGGTCGGATGGCAACCAATCTGACGTCGAAACGAAACCCATCAATCTAGACCAGTAAGTAGAAAATAAATGTATAATACATCTTGTCTATTCTGATTTATTGTGTATTGTTTAATATAGGACTACCAGCTGTGATAAAGATAAACCTGTCAAGACTAAAACTTGCCGCAAACTGAAAATCAAACTATTTAAATGTACCAAATGTGAAGAATCTTTCAACACCAAAAATGCTCTCAAAGTACACAAAAACGACACACACCCGCACTCCGAGTACAAATGCAATTGTTGTGATAAAACTTTTGACACAATGTGCGCTCGTCAAAAACATAAAAAAGAGGAACATCCGAGTGTAACTTATTCGTGCGACACTTGCGATTATCGGACGCCATACAAGAGTCGTATGCAGTACCACGAAAACAGACACAAAAAAGTCTACAGTGTGTTCTGCGACACTTGTCAAGCAGGCTTTTTCAACAAAGACGAATTGGCCACGCACGAAATCAAAAACCATGGGGCCGAACCATACCAGTGCGACAGGTGCAGCAAGCTGTGTACATCGAAAACTAACTTGTACAGTCATATGAAAGTGCATACAACTTCTGCCGAATCCGTCAGTTACCAATGTGAAACCTGCGGCAAAGCGTTCAGGCGTATAGGAAGCTACAGGCGACACATCCAGTCGCATTTGGGACTGAAATATGAGTGTTCTTATTGCAAAAAATTGTTGAGCTCGGCACATCACTTGAAGTTGCACGTGCGCATCCACACCGGCGAGAAGAATCATGTGTGTGAAATGTGTGGAAAAGCATTCACGGTCAGCAAATACCTAGTCGAGCACAAAAGAATACACACTGGTGAGCGGCCCTTTAAATGTGATCTCTGTTCCAAGGGTTTTACGCAGAAAACATCTTTGCGTATTCACACCAGATGGCATACAGGCGATCGTCCGTATAAATGTGACGTGTGCGATGACCGTTTTGTGATCAACACATTCTTGCAGAGACACATTAAAAAACACCATCCAAATTTAGTTGAACCTATTCAAAATTCTACTGCTGTTCAACAAATATAACATAGTCATCTTATATTATTTCAACGACAGATTAAAATGAGAATAGTTCTCTTTTAAGTTATAATAATGTTCTTTTTACTAAGTTGGTACTTGTATATATTTTCTTTTGTAGTTGGTTTCATAATTTGAATGTAATAATAGAATGTTATGTAAAATATAAAAAACTTGATAATCATATTATTGTTTTAAGTATGTTGTTATTTGTTAATTGTACAATTAGTTTTATTCCAAATTGTTTTAAGTTTTCGACAAATAGTAAACATTGTGGTAGTTTGAAATGTGTTCCTAATCAGTTTATTACCCCTTATAAAGTTAATAGAAGCTTAATTAATATAATTAAAAATGTACATACCATTTTTAATTAAAAAAATTATGAGAATTTTTATTTTAATATAAAAATGTATTAAAACAATTCCAAGGTCTGGTACATGTATAGACATTTTTACAAAATCAAACAAGAATTAATTATGATACACAAAATTGTTGTTTACCTGGTTTATTAATATTAAGAATTGGCACCAATTTAATTAGTATAAAAACAAACTGCTAAAAATATAATTGACTCGAGATGATAAATTTGATGTCTGTCTACTCTCTTATATCGACAATTTTGAAAATCTATTTGATTATGAAAAACTTTAAATTTACCATGAAATAAAAAGATGAATTTATTGTTATACTTTAAAACTGGTCTAAAACTAACAAAATATTCCAGTTTTTTTTTTTTTAATGTCACAATTACAAATTGTATAAGAAGTAGTCTTTTTCATTACAAGCCTAAAAACTGAGCAATAGTTTTTTAAAAAATGTACACACAAGGAAGGAATTTCCTTGAAAATATTGTTTAAACAAGATTTCAAATGCATAAAAAGAGTCTGTTGTTTTTTTTTACTTTTTTTATAGTGACAAGTTTTACATATAGGAATTTCACAAAAGCGCTACAAAAATGTAATAAAGAAATACGTTAGGAATAATAGTAACAAAGCAACAAAATAAGTAATAAAAACTGCAAACAATTTTTCCAACAATTAATACTTGTTGGGTCCTTTACCTTTGATGAATTATAATTACAAATTCTTAATTGTATAATTGCTATGTACATTAATTGATGGGACTACACTCAGTCCGTTTCTTTTATTTTAATGCCCCGACGAATCTGCGTCATCGTCAAGTAACCCTAGAACATGTTAATCACAGCGTTTAAACAATTTCAAATTTTTCAAATAAGTATTACAAATAAATACCTTGTTTCTTGTAGAACAAAATGTATGCGTTACAATGATCTTCTTGTCCCGGCTCAGTCTTGGTGGTGGTTTCATCATTATAGTAATACCACTCGTCAGACTCTGCATGTTTAGTGTACGCTGTATAATGACCCATCGACGTGCCTAAGAAAAACAAAACAGTATCTAATATATTAAGCGTTCTATGACAGTGGCAGGTCATGCCTATGTACGATGGTGTGGTGACCGACAAGGTGCTTTGATCAGTTTGATCATAGTTTACACAATATGTTATTAAACACTATCGGGGGCAACTTTACATCGATCATAATAAAACTCACTTCCTGTGTGGCATACACAAGCATACAAGTCATAAACAACATCTTTTGAAGGATCCAATTTTAAACCGTCCAAAGGAAATACAACACTGTCTTGAAGTTTAATACCCCAGTTTTCATGGAAAACAAACCTAAAATACATTTTTTTAAATATTAAATACACTTGTTTATTTGCATTGTTGTTAGGTCACAAATACCTTTTTAAATAAACAATTAAGCACTTAGGATACTTAGATATAGATAACGTTTTGGTAGCGCACTGATTCTTCTCACAACGAGGACACCACCAAGGATTGTTTTCGTCTAAAATTTCACTAGAGTAAAATAATAAAAAAAACATTTATAAATTTTCATTGATTCTTTGTTTATCAATTTGAATTCATTATGATGTTATCAATAATTTTATTTTACCTTTGGCTAAAAGCATTTATACAATCGTAAATGGAAAGTGGGTGGTTTGATCGCATTTGTTCAATTGAACCAGAATGCATTTCAGTCTCGAGTAAATTGGGGTCCACCAAACTTTCAAAGACGACAGCCAGTGTATCCCCACTGTGGAACTTGATGGACCCACTTTTGGGTATTGGGCAACCGCTACAGTGTGTGTCCCACATACACCTTGAGCACATGGTTCCTTGACCGTCGACCAACGACAAGGAAAAATCCTCGTCGTATGGATGGAGTTTAGCCACTTCGGCATACAATAATTCTGCAGATAATTCATTAGGCAAACGAACCAAGGCTGGTCGTCCAATCAAGCCTTTGTCGTCAGCTTGTTTGATAACGATAGGAATGGTCAAACGACGTGTTGATTGGTTTACGTCAATTGCAGGTTGTTCGACAGGAACTAAATCGACTTTAGGATCTATACGCACTCGGCATACGGGACAGTCCATTTTGTCTTTTTCGCCGCTTGAGTGTACACAACTCATTTTGATACATTCTTCACACAACACGCAAGTACAGTTGTTAACATCTTTATGGTGTACCATATCGGGTTTACACTCTAAACATATAGTACAGGTTTCGCCTTGTTCCGTTGCTCCAGAATCCAATTCCATCACTTCCTGTAGGAAAAAATTACCAAACTCAAATGTCACTGTTTTTCAATTTTTTTTTTTTACTTACGTCAAATAGATCTCCTTCTGAATGTTTTCCATTTTTTCCACCGTTTATGAGATCTGTGTTAATTTCCAACACTTCAAAAGCAAACAAATTTCGATTACTATAATCCACACTTCTCACTAAATGGTCATCATTCTGTAAGCAACAATGAAACGTTAATAATTTAATCAGTGTTGGTAAAAAAAACCCAAACTCTTAAGGGTTTCTTTTGTTTAAGTTCATCAAATGTTTGTTATCTAACAAAAAATGTGTTATTGAATTTCTGTAATTACAAAAAAACTGCTAACCTAATACAAACCGAACAACAAGCTTACCAATATTTTAGATATGTGTTTGTTAAACACTTCAGCTACAACCAGTTGGTCAGCATTTTTATCTTCACCGATCAAATGAACTAATTCGCTTTTAACCTTTTTGATACTATCCTGTTTGTTGACAGTAATCAAGTACTTGATTGGAGCTTTGTTTGTTGGGCTAACAAACGTCACATCTAAATTAAATTAAATTACACTAATGAGGTAGGTAGTTTGCCGAAATAATATCCTTAATGATTTTATCTTACACATTTGTTGTTCAGTAGCGTATGGTAAAGGTACAGAGAGGTACATGAACGGTTCATGCATAACAGAAACATATTTGCATTCTGAACATGTAACCTATGAAAAAAAATGTTTTTAAAAATGTAGATAAATTAATACTTTGAAGAAGAATTTACTTACAGAACTCTCAAACTGTCCTTGGAAAATCCTATTTATTACAGATTCTTGACGTTTCTCGACCACAGAAGACCCTATCGAGTCTGCTTCAACCATTTCGCTCTTCAATACGATATTGTCATCTAGTTTTACTCGCTTAAGATCAATGAGGTTTGAGTCTGAAGAGGAATCACAACACATTTCTCTTTTTCCGTTCAACAAATCGTTTACACGGACTTTAGTCTTGAGTTTGTTTGAGTCACATACCAATTTTGTGCTATCAACTGAAGGTACAAGTGCGTTTATCTCACAAGTGTTATTTTTTTTCTGTTGCAAGTCTCCGTTTTCGATAATTCTGTCGGACAAAGCTAGTGTAAAATCTAAGTCGGTCGAACTAACAGCAGACTCTTCAATGTCACGTGGCAAGAGTTTCCTCGGGTTAGACGACTTACGAGTCTTGCGAGATGCAGTCGCCTTGTAATGTTTGGCAAAATGCAATAGCAGCTCATCATTCAGACTGTCTAACAACAAGGCCAAGAACTCCTGGCAGTCGTGCTGGCTACAATCCCGGAACTGTGCGTACCGTTTGCCAAGAACATATTTGAACTGATGTGGGTTAATGATGCTAAATTGACCATGCCAAACGCGCTTGACGAGATCTGCAAACTGCTCAATCAAAGTATCTTCAGATCCGTCGGTATCGAAATTTAAAAAATATGAAACTAAAAATTCTGTTGATAAGAGGGCTTGTAGACCAGCGCTCATGAAACACGTGTTGCCGAGATTGCGAAGGCCACAGACGCCTATTTCAGTCGGAGGGTCGGATAGATCAGCATCGGCAGTGAAAATAGAGTTTAATCCAAGGTTTGGCGTGTCTGCTCGCGAAGCGTTGAGAACATTAAACTCTTCAAAATCGTTTGGTCCTTGTAGGGGTATGGGAAAATTGGAATTGGTTGATGTCGGGAAGCACGAAGCGGAATCTTCATTCCTAATCAAACAAAAGATGTTTATAATCATGGGAAATCAGACGAGTAAATAAAAACATATATCAATTATAAATGCGTTTAAAACATAATTAGTTGCCAAGCAAAAATTGGTCTAACAAAAAACCTTGGTCAACTTAAATTGTAATAATAACAATGACAATGTCAATAGATATATATGAACAGGTCACTGACTCACCAAGAACTGTCGATCGTCATCATCTGCGAAGGTTCATTACTACGTAGAAAAGAGTCAGCGTCAGTGATTTCGGACAGCTCGGGCAGGGTTTTCGGAAGGTCCTTGTCGAGGTCTTCAGCCAGAAACGCGGAATCCCCAAAGTTTGGCTCTTTGGCGTCTGCTCTCAGATAATCGTAACGGTTGCTGTGCAACGAACTCAGAATAGATGTGTCGACCTCCGAAGTTTCCATATGTCGTGCGGTCTGCATAACAGGTTGCATTCAAACATTAATTCGTAGATTGATGAGACAAGCTGGTGCGGCGACAGACAATGGGGTAGATTATTTTTTCTTTACACACCTGAGAACCGAAAATGTGCCGACGCCGGTTTTATTAGGCAGACGTAATAAAACACAACAAATCTGTATTGGACAAACGGTTTATAATTTTTTAGCAAGTAGTTTTCCGTCGGACGAGACGAGAGATCAGTCGATTTACCGCGCTCAGATGCACACAACACGCGAGTAATTTACACGGCACCGAAATAATATTATCGTTGACGGCCGACGATTCCGATTATTTAACAATGCATAATAATAAAAAAATAAATAATAATAATATTTTAATAAATCTTATACACTACGTTCGTTGTTGACCGCGAAACGGCATTATCAACGTTCAACGACGATATGGTAAAAAATATTAAAAAAAAATAACGCTCGACTGCGAATGAAATATTGTGTCTATCGCGATTTCTTTTTGTTGGGTATGGACCACAGAAGAAAACATTGAAAATGTTATTTATCGTTTTTTGAGGTTATGCGGTTTCAGAGAGGCAACTTACTGCAGCTGCTGTACACACGTACAAACTCACACACTCACCCGCGACACGCACACACACACAGTTCCGCAACATACTCCTTGGAACCGGCAATACCGGCTTTGCAACGTCCTTGACGTGGGGACGCGCGGGAAAAAATCGATATTTTATCAAATCGTCGTTGTACTTTCATTGGCGTCGAGACAAAAAAAGATTAAGTCAATTTTTACATATATAAGTCTTTTGGCTGGGTGCCAGGTGGTCTATCAACATTACCGGTGAATGGGGGTAAGGGGGTTATCCTGTGTTTTGATCGTCTAGCTCTAGGACAATGAGGTTTTTTATTTTAAATAAAAAAAGGATGTCATATTTTAGTTGTCTTATCAAAATATGCTAATGCTTTTCTAAAAAATGATTAAAAAAATTAAAAATTGGAACTAAAATTTAAAATTTTTTTACAAGAAGCTCTAAAGTGAGATACTGCAGTTTCCTACTGGAAAGCTCCGCAAGATAGGATTGTGTAAGTATGATGGTATAAAAGTAAATCAATCATTTTTGAAAGTTTGACATTACAGCTCTGCTAATAAATAAAGCTTGTCAAAATAAATTTGATATCAAAGTTAATAAGTTACCCAATACAAACGCTAACTAAAATATTTGTATGTATTGTCAATGTTCAATGAATTTCCTATGTAATGAAAAACAAATAATCCCATTTCTTATCAATTAGTTGAAATATATATATTATGTATTTTTAAATAAAACAAATTTTAAATGATTGTCAATAGTAAAAATATTATCTATACATATTTCAAAAGTGACATTATATACAAATTTTAAAATAGATATGGATTCTAAATTATTATACTTTTATGAAATACAAAAATATTATTTATAAATAAAATAATAATAATAGAGGAGAAAACAAATATTTTTTAAGTTTTTTAAAAAAAATTGTTCATAGTAAAACAGAAAAGTAAAAAAAACAATGTAATTGTTTATATCGTATAGTATTAAGAAGTCGTTATTTATTTTTTGATCAACTTTTGCTAGTCATTTCAAGATTTTCTTTAGGATCACAAGGTCTTCTAAACTCTTGTCCAGCTTCGTGCAGCCATTTATTACACACTAAAAAAAAAAAAAACAAGTTACGTGATGTTTAAAATAGTTTATAACATTAAAAAAATTACCCCATTTGGATCCCTGCAATACAGGACAAGCGGCGTGTCTAGTTCTTAGATCACCGTTTCCACTTGGATATAAGTTCATCCATACAGCAGCTGTTCCTTTTACGGGTTTCAGAGCGACTCCTAGCTTAGGGAAAACGGTAGCCCCTCCTTGAGCGACGTCACTCATCTAATTGCAGAAAAAGTATTTGCATAGTTTTTATATTTATGAATTGTAATAGTGTTGAGCTCTAGAACTGGTACTTACATAAAACAATACAGTAGCAATACGATTGCCAGTTCCCAGAGATTTAAAAGCGTTTATTTCTTCTCTCTGTAAGAAAAAACTACATTTATACATTTGTAAACCAATAATAATGCGAAAAAATTATTTTTCTCACTCTGGCAAAGTCGTAATGCGGATCATAATGACCACCCACACCATAGTTTACCACTTGAAGCTCTTCGGCTGTCTCCGTCGTAAGACCCGTCATTGCCTCAACACGCTTGGCAACGTTGGCCACCACAACGTCTTCTTGCTCTTTCAGCCAAGCCGATTTACTAATTCTGTAGTCGGCAAATTCCAACTCTCCCGTTTTGTAGTTTTGCACGGTGGCTCGTTTCAGCTAAAACCATAGCAAGAAAAATATATATACACAAATAAATAAAAGCAAGACAAAATTAACGGTAGGAGGCTCGCTTACTCTCGGTTGGGCCAAACGTTTGATAACTTCAATCTCTTTGTCGTACAAAATGCCATGGTATAGCAGTATTTTAGGGCTTAGATACGCTTCTTCTTCTTTGAGCGGAGCGATCATTAAGAGCGGATTGTTGTTGTTGGTGGTGTACCGACAACAGAGTTTTGAACTCACTTGGACAGCCATCATGTTTTCGTTTCGGCATAACATCTGATAACTTTCCCTCTCGTTTGGGTCCAACATGGTCGGCGCGTGAGTCTGTTTGCTTTCCTCCAATTCCGTTGTCCCGTTTTTAATGGTCGCCTCATAGTAAGCACGGTTGCCCAGGGCTCGTTCGTGGTTCGGGAACAAATCCAACAGCTCATTGGTCAGCTCCAACGCCTTGTTAACGTTGCCTGAAAAGCAAAATCAGTTGGATTAAATACATTTTAAAAAATTCAGCCACTGTTAGGATAGTGCCACAACGTAACTAATTCTCTGAATTTGGGTGGCGGGGGAGGCTATAACCTCAGCTATTTTATATAATTAAAAAACTATTAAACATTAGTGATCCCACTATGCTCCGTACCCATTATGCCCAGTGCCCACACTCCATTTTGCTAGGGTTTTCAACTTAGGATTTAGGTTGTGTTTACCACAGTGTAAATAATAATTGATTTTCGCTCACATTTTTGTAGCCATACTTTAGCAACTTTCTACAGAGGTATTTACACGATGAGTGAAGAGACACAACACGAGTCTGGTTGTTAAAAACTTACATGGCCAGCGAACAAGAAGTTTAATTAGAACACAAACAAATAATCATTTTTTTTAATTAAACCCAACATTTTGGTATTATTGACTCATTTGGTTTCTGCAATCAGCGATTCTTTTAACTTAATATAGCATAAAAGTTAGGTCAATCAAATAATCAAACTAATCCATTGGGGTACGATTCAACGTGGAATACCATGTATATTTACCTATATAGATTATATTAATATTGATTGGTCGAGGGGCCCAAAAAATGTATGGGCTCCGGGGACGTGCCTCCCTTCTCTACTCACGAAAAAAAACCGGACCTGTTGCTCACCTTGCATGAACGTTGAATAGGCGAGATATTCCAAGATTTCCCATCGATCTGTGCTGTTGGATCGCTCCTGTTCGTGTCTTTTGAGTGCTTCTATCATCCATAATTCGGTGTGGTAGAAATCTCGACCGTTGTAAGACTGACGACCGAGTTCAAAACAGTCACCGGCTGTAGCAAAAAAAAAAAAAGGTAAAAATATTGTAATAAAAGCAAACACACACCTGTATTGAAATGCATGCACTGTTACCCGTAAGTTGCGAGCTGTATTGGATTCCGTTCAATTCTCCTCTGGCAACTGACGCCGTGTCCAGTTTGTACGTGTCTTGCAACCTCATGAGGGCTGTGGCCGCACCCGACAGATCTTCATCGGTAGGAAATTTCAGAAGTTCACGGTATTGAGTAAGATTTTTCATGGCAGCTAATAAAATTGAAAACAATTCTTTTATCAAACAATACCGTTTATTGGCTTTTAAAAAGCCATATTTTGGAAATTGTTAATAAAAAAGAAATATTGTTTTCACTTGTCTAAAGTTTGCTAGTACTGACAAGTCATTGTACTCAAGTATCCCCAAGATAAGTATTTTTAAAGCAATTGGAAATTATTATTTTCGTTATCTAAGTTTTTTACAACCTTCGAGACAATTTTGAAAACAACCATACTAAGGAAACTCTAGATAAAACTCTAAGAACAGAATTTTTTTATGACATTTTTTTTGTACGGTATATATAATTGGTACAACGAAATTTAACATTGTTTTTAAAAGAAAAAGTAAACAGTCACACACCTTCATAATAAGGATCCTGCATCAGTTTTTCCGTCTTGTGCCAGTCGCTAGTCAGTCTTTTCACTAGTAAATAATCGTTGATCGGATTCGACAAGTAGTTGGTAATATCCTTGGCGGCGATTTTGTGTTCTTTCTCGTAGTCTCGAGCGTGCCTATTGTAATCGCGTGACAATATTATTAACATTTTAGCATTCATAATAACAACAATAATAGTGAACGGGCACGCGACATTACTTTTTTAACGCCTCTATCCTTTGTTCTTGGTCGGAAATGTACTGGTGTAAGGTCCGCAAGAGAACCGATTCGGTTTCCAACAGCTCTTCGAGTTCTGCCAAAGCCGTGTACACTTCGGCCCTTGTACACACGCTCAGAGCCAAGCATAACGGCAATGCCACCCATATAGGGTGCATACCTGTAACGCATATTCAACGGTGAGTACAATGTTGTTCGGACGTCAGCTCGGTTTCAATTCGAATATTTCTCTACTTTTAGAACCAATGTCCGGTCCCCAATGGTATATTATGTGTATGTTACATTATTATACTATTATTTCAGCTTAATTGATCCGACAAGTCACAAGTGGATATCATGTTCGACCGCCATCCACGGAGCATTGAACGCGCTATTAGCAGAGGATGAGGGTCGAAAGGATGTGATTTTTAACTTCCTACAATAGATAAGCCACGCGTCATGTGTTCATACTCAGATAAAACCCATTGTGTACATCGACCAATTCATTATACATATGTTTATAACTACCAATGTACATAGTTTACACACTAAATCTACATTCGTTCTGTATAATACTATAATTAAAACACACAACGTCCATACGCGGTCCATTAAGTTTTTTAAATGCCGGCTTTACGTTCCAACAATACAATAATTAATACGAACGCCGTACGTTTATTACTGTATTAATTTCTATCTATCTCTTTCTGACTTCTCCACACACGCACAAACCATATACACGGTTCCCTGCGAGGTCATTAGGAAATTATATTTAATTATATAAATGCTAAGCGAAAGGTCAACAAATAGGTAACGGATGTCACTATTGAAAGTTCAACGACAAACGAAACGCGGTGTACCTGTTACACGAGATGGATAATTATTATTCTAACTTATAATATAATAAACATTTATAGAAACTCACTGTTAACTTGCAGATTTTTTTTTACCTCCCACGACCCGAGTCCCGAGTGAATACCATACCTCAGATATAAGAAGCGTTTTACGCGAAAAATGTGATAATAAATTCTCTTCGTGTCAGCATATTACAAACCGTTATAATACTATGTTTGTACCTACATGAGGGAAATTCACGGCTAAACAGAGAGGCTCAGCCATGAGGCATAATTTAGCAAGGTGCGTGCGGCACCATTGTTTTCAACTTGACCCCATGTAACGCCTGACGACCTCAAACCGTGAAGTCTTTCGCCCGTGGCAAGTTGATGCTTGTGGGTAAATTTCACTTTCATAAAGATCTCGAGGAGTGTGTGTATAATCGAGTGAGACGAAGTAAAAAAATAAAAATGAACAAGAAAGGTAATTTTGAAATTACCAGCTCTTAAAAGTAAAATAAAAGCTTGTACGCATCAGTTTGGGTTGGTAGACTAGATAATAGGTGTACAAATGTTACAAATGTTATATTATGTGGTCGTAAGGCACCAGTTAATGGGTTAAGTCTAAATTTGATTTATTATTTCCTTTCGATCAAATTACTTAAGAAGATGTATAGTTTATTAGCGGGGTTTCAATGAATAAAATTGTTCAAAGTATTAATTTTTAGTTAAGAATTACTCAGCCGTGATATTGTCAGTCGAATTAACTTCATTATTGTAATTTTAAAAGGCGCCTAAATAAGAGGCTAGTACTTGGCACCGCCCCAACAATTAGCTATTAACCTCATTTTAACCAATGAGTAAGCATGATTTCAGTTGTGTCATACAATTATAACTTGAACACTTGAAAGTGGGCTTGAACGCCGAATATATCATAAAGCTCCCCCTTCCATATTGAGAACGTTAACTATTTTTGAGGCACTAATTTCAAAAGTGAGAGTATGAAGCACTTAGGCCAAGTGGTTTATCCATTTCAATTAAAATAATTCCAAAACTGCTGTGACCAGCCCGACTTGCTGCCCGTTTAGTACCGACCCCGCTGTTTTTTTTTAATATTGGTATTTTTCCTTAATTGTGTTATAAATTTATATGTTTCCGGTTTGTAAATAAATTACGGGCATTGAAATGTTTTGTAAACTAATATGGACAACGTTAATTGCCTAAACGACTTTTTTATAGTATATATTCCTTTGAAAAAAGTCAAATTTATGATCAAAATAATCCGAACGGAACGGCAAATACCATTGGTTTCAAGGAACGTTTTCGACCAGTTTTTGATAAATGTATACTATTGTATAATAGTAAGCCCAACTATTAAGCCGGTCGGTATGGAAAGAAAATTAACGATTTGAGCGTTAATATCATACATTGAATTCTGATGCGCCGGGGAATCCCTAGTGCGTGACAGAAGTCTCGGCCGAACCAATTAACATACATAATGTGCCATGAGCTTGGGTTCTAGCCAATTGCCATTGGAAAACAAAAAATGTAATCGTAGTCAGCGGTAAACGACCCTATGCAAACACTGTAAAGTAACATTATCCTTGTTTTGTTTTTATTGTATACATACATAAGATTATACAAATCCTAAAGAAAATATTATCTAACTGACGTATGGACCAGACCTTCGTAGGACTAAACAAATAAATCATCGCGTTATGCCCCGAGGAAATGTATTTACTAAGAATTTTAAAAGATAATATATAATATTATAATTTATAGGCTATCCGGACTTTCGCGATTTCTCAATCGGTTCTAATCAAATCCTTTTACTTGCGTGCGCGACCGTGGATACCAGAACGAACGCTATAGGTATTATGATAATCGATAAACGTACATGGGGTATTACCTAATTAAACGACCAAGCATGAAATATTTATTCAGGGTCGATATGATCAAATTTAAACGATAGAAAAATAAACTAAAATTATCTAAAATATATTTTAAAAAAAATAGATGTATATTAACCGTTTAATGTCTTATCCACAATCCTGTGAGATGGGGTTGGGAGTATAGAAGTAACACTGGTACGAAATCTGGCCAATAAAATAGTAACAAAAAAAAAATCATAATCGTTTTCAAACTCTTAAACAAAAATTCGAAACAAATTAACGTTTACAGACCCGAAGACGAAACCAGTTTTGACTGTGAAGAAAAGGGATTAAGCAAAACTACCTTCTGTTAGAGGAAAGAGTTAAAGACATTACTTTGCTGTCTTTCGGCAAGGACTTTTTGAAGATTATCTCCAAACAAGTTTTCGACTTATATTTATAGGAAATCAATCGAATTAAACTAGGAAATTAAAATATTTTACGATTTTAAGGACCTTTTTACTTTTTTAAGTGTCTTCTTATTGATAAAACGATTTCTATTCGATAAACTGTGTATAATATGAAGAAATCGGTTCAGCGGTTAGGAAGAAGCATAATGGTTCATTATTTCCCGTTAGGTATAATTTTTGACCAGAAGACTTTTAGGTTAGGTTAGGATGTACTGCGTTGATAAAAACGTAAGACTAGTGGAGCATATAAGGAGCCACGCTTTTTTGTATTGCCTTAGGCCTCAACGTAATGTAATTTTGTCGTCAGGCTCTATATGTCACGAATTCGTGTTTAATTTAGCTGTTTAAGCCGACAATACCTTCTTCATGTTTGCATAATAATCAACTATTTTTTGTATTTATCGTGTAAAATGTTTGATGATGACCGATGAGTGCTCGCTAATGGAACAAAAAATAACGATAATTATTATTCATAATAACAACAGTGATTCGCACAACGCGTATGAAACATCTGATTAGATTTTTGTTGCAACCGTGGCCGTTGTAGGTATCATTTAAATCGAGACACGAATAAGATGAAATTCTTGGCGGAGTACTGGTTTTTTTTTTAAGAAAACCGGTATAGGTGTACGTCAGTCTTTAAACTGGCTATCGTCGCTAAACCCATTTTGTCAACGGCAATTTAAAAAATCAACAATCGCCGACACGAAAACATAACGCACGGTGTCGTTTGTAGTCTGGGAAAGAATATTCTAGTCCTTAACCGACCAAGAGAATTGGATAACCATAATAACATCGAAAATAGATGATGAGTCAAGTGACATTAGACAACGTGAATATGTTTACTGTCTGCCCATCGACGTAGGCAGATAACCATCTGCCATGATATTATTTTGTATTCGTTCGATTCAGGGTGCCTCGTATGGACGTTGAGCAATAATGGGAGAAAGTGAACACACCGAGCGCAGCATCATTCTTCTTCGTTATTATTGTGTTAATATTAAAAATAATACACATACGATAACGTTTATTTACATATGTATTGCTCGGTTTGACAAGCCAACGCAACAGTTACAATACAATTATTATGCTCCATAGGTTTAGCATTGTCTGAGTCCAATCCATTCACTGTCACTTACTGGCGCACCGCAAGAGGTACCGACTAAAATGTAATTGAAGTAAATTATATTTTATTCATTATTATTATTCGGCTATGCTGGTGAAAATATAATATATATATACATACACATAGTTTCATGATATAGTATAAATAAATTCCTCCAAATAACACGAAAATAGCAATAATCAGACCCCGTTTGGATATAACGCAGTATAAATAATAACATAAATGGATTCAGGTAAGACCCCAAAAATGGTATATTGTACCTTTAGACAAATATATAATATATCTGTATTTTTAAAGAAAATACCGGAACTAAATAAGTGTGACAGCCGTGCCGAATCGTATGATATACAATTGTCTGAATAATAAGCAAGTTTATAATTAATTATTTTCCTTGCAAATAACCGATTGGAATTATCAGCAGATAACCTAGAACAAAACTGAATTATATTATAATATTTATATTCGATTTACGGTTCGCTTATAAATTCTTATACAAAGATATAATAATTAAAAACCGATAAGTAGGTTTTTTTTTAGACTTTTGATTTCGCCATTGAATCAAGTTCACCGTACACACTGCACAGTATGTCATTGTTTATGTTTTGTTGAATAAATTATCTTTAGCTTTGATCCGAAGCTATTACAATTTTGTATTGCCGAAACTCTTACTTTTAACTATATAGATTTGAACTGATTTGAACAAAAAATGTTTTGAATATATTTTTAAACTACATTCACAAATGAACAAACGAACGGATGAAAAGTTCAAAATAATGCGCTACAAAGCACGAATTCAAGGTTGAGCAATAATGAGTTGGAAAGTTTTTTTGGACAACTTTTAACCGAACATAAAGTTTTTTTAAATATATTAATTTTATTTAATAGCAATTAAAGTTATTAAAAAGCTATAATAAAATTGTATTGATATAAATCTTTATTTTTTCCAAAAATATACCTACTAAAACACTATAGAACATTTTGTAATAAAAATTGTCAATTTCATAACAAATAAATGTCTCTAAAACGATAATATATATATACCTAAAATGATCAACTTAACTAAATTCTTTTTGTTTATTTAGATATTATTTTTTTTTTTTTTAATTGATTAGATTTCTTTTTTTTTAAGTAACTTTTACAGCATTGCTATTATATTTCATCTTGAATACTTTAGAAAATTATAATACACGCACAACTTGTGTAACACGAAAACCACGACTGCTTCCAAACGCGTTTCCACACACAAGTTTTCTTGTATTCATATACCTAATACCTTTATAATATATTATATGTTTTTTTGCATCCCACATAAAAAAAACGTTAACAGGCAGTCACGTTTCCTTTGGAATTAATAATTCAAAGTCAAACAGTTCTCTTTGTATAGATAATTCTCAATGAGTCTAACACGATTTTTGATATTTGCATCGTAACTACTAGCTCATACATTCAGTATAGTAAAAAAGGCGACCAGAAAGTTTCAACGCAAACAAGTTCCAACGAATATTTTAAACAAATTTTACCGGATATTGTTTATATAAGTAATTGAAAATGTAATGGTTACTGCATAGACGATATAATAAAATTATAACTTCTGTTAAAATATTAATTTAGATACTAATTAAATATATTATATTGTTTTTATTATTATATATTATTATATTATTATTTATATTATTTAATATTTATTATTATACCAACGCGCGATGTACTGATTACAAAAAAATTATAAAATACATTCATTAATTGTAATAGTTAATTTTTTCATTATTGTTAATTAGAGCTTAAACTAAATGATTTTACAAATAAATGTAGCTATTAAAGAAAAAGAACCTAAACAATTAACAAGTTACAACCCGTTAATTTACCCGCGAACTATATCCGATGATAATTAAGTAGTGATCACTGATTACCGGCGTAAAAAGGTATGTCAAACAGTGTTTAATAGTCGTTTTATCCGGATTTAAAAGATATTTTTAAAAATAATATTAAACCACAATACTGTGTAACTGAGCTAAAGACGATGCTGGACCATAGAAATAATATTACCGCGGACTATATTCTAAACCGGTTACTGGTACCTATTATGAATAGATTAATGTTTATACATGATATTATATAGAGTTACTCACGTTACTCTACAACTATACAACTAAGATGAATATAATCAATATGCAAGCATACTTAACTCCATACGATATCATGCCGGTACACGTGGCCACAATCAAAATTATAATATAAGTAAATAAAATAGTGCGTTTATTAGAATTTTTATTTGCAAATGGGTTTTTTAGTTATTATAAGGTAAAAATTACGAAAAAGGTTCACCTTTTATTAAATCTAAATCGAGAAAAGCACCCTCGATATTGACATCAATGCGTGTTGGCTTTTAAATTTTAAAAATTAAGCCTGATGTATTTTACAAAAATAATATATAAATCTTATTTTTGTTTATCATTAGATAATATTATGTTATGTACCCACTCCTTAGTGAAAATGTCGTCAACCGTTTAACTTAAGAAATAGAAAGAGTGAAACTATTTTTTATTGTGGTTTCCCTGTGACGCGGATATTGGACTTCAAATTTGAAAATTAGACTCGGGTACTTTAAAAGTGATAAAAATGTATATCTATAAAATTGATTTTTTAATTTTCTAAGATACTGTTAACTGTACATCATTTAACACACTAGTAATATGCTGATTTGGATATTATGTCAATTTTTAGCTAGGATGCTGAACTGAGAATTATTTTATCTAGTTTCACAACGGTGTGTTTTTTTTTATTTGTCAGATCTCATGACTACTTGACGAATTTCTATGAATAAACAATCAACTTTTTAATAATACTAACTAAACTTCAAATGAGAGAGGGAGTACGAGTATTTATTATATTTTGCTTAAAATATTTCTTCGGTTATGTTCTAGTGGCTAGTCTCGTTAAAAACGTGTACTACACCACAAATATATAAATAGCGTATAACAATAATCGTTAATCAAAATAATCATTTAACTTAACATTACCATTTTAAACGGATAATGTATAAAATTCAGTTATTTAAGGCGGGTTTTACAACATTATAAAAACAACATGTCGAATATACATAAAATAATATTATACACGCGAATAATATGGTAAAAATAATATTATATAAATAAAATTTAAATTGCACAACTCTAGAGTTATAATATGATAGCTGTTTTAAATATTTACCAGCAGAAGTCAACAGGCAAGAGGCTATATTTAAGAATAAAAATTATTGCACAATGTTTATAATGTATAATTTACTTTCTAGATTCATAAAATATGCATTTGCCCATTTTCGATCGTCCACACGACATAATATTGTTGACCCTCCGTTGATTATTATCGGTTAGATTAAGTAAGTTTTTTTAAAACCCTTTTTTTTTAAACAAAACAAGCCCTGAACCGCATTTTACATACGTAGCCTCTCCAACGCCATATTTGAAATTCATAACTATTTACCTACTCTTAGGTACGAAGAATTTGCAAAAAATACAACCTAGTAATCAAGTCGTTATTAATTTAAGGTGATAATTCATTCTCAAAACGCTCCCCGAACACGTTTCATATCATATAAATGTTGAGTACTTAAACTCAACTAATAACTATACTTATTCAATTAAATATCCGTTTCGAATGAAGTTAAATTATCGACTATTACTCGAGTTGGTTGACTAACAATAATAAAAACTGGAAAGAACATTTAACATTGTGATAAGTTATAACTCTATGTAGGAATAACTGAAATACAAAATAATAAGAAACCAGCACAGTAAAAATACTAGGTAATGAAGTTAATGAATAGTGAAGCTGTAAACTAGACCATTGAAACCGTGTACAGTAAAATACAAGTAATGTACTTATTTTGAATGTTAATATACATATAACCATAACTGATAAGTAAAAAACTTTGATAAACACATTTGTTATATTATTTCGTTATCGTAACACAAAAAAAGGCCATTAAGTCAAAATGCATAGACAATGTAATATTTAAACGAAAATTAGAGATAATAATAATATATTGTGGGAATAATAAATATGTATGAATTATATTCTGTTTTAACTAGAATCATATTTAAAAGTGGTCCACGTGTTGTGTATTTAAAACATTTACAAACTGGAATTGCGATTTAAAATTTTTATTTTTTTTCATAAAAAACAAATAATTTACTTTTTTATGGGGGGATCTTAGATTATTAGTTTTTTTTTATTGGGAACAATTTTAACAACATGGATCATTAATTTACAGTATATACGATTTAGTAACGGAAAACAAATGGATGTTGATGTCTTTTTTTATTACTTAGTTTTTTTTTATAAATACCTTAAATGATTACAGCCAAAATTCTGATACTTAGCCAAGCGATGAATTAGATTCTAAGCGAAAAAGACAAGTATTTCAACACTGAAATATTACAAAAATGACAGAACATTTATTTTCGAGTCGAGTAATTTTTATTCTTTTTTAACGAAAAACCAGTTGGAAAAATAAGTCCTTATTACAATGACGGTTTAAAAAAAAAAACTGTACAAATTATATTAATATTTTTCTCATATAGGTATGGGTGTTATCACGAATACTTAGTTTAGCTAGAACTCTCTCGGAAATGACCATATTATAAAGTAGTATTATATTAGAGAGCAGCTGTGGCAATAAGCCGTTAACCCTTTCAGAAATGGATTTAATTTAACTTAATTAAATTTCAAGTAAAATATTTTAAAATTAAAAAAATAATAATAATCATAAAGGGGCACTTCTGAGTGAAAAGATTAAGAAGAGAGTGTAGGGTTCATTTTGAAAAATACTAAAAATGAACAAAGAAGATTCTCTTTCAGTTGGATCGGTATTAGAGATTGGTAAAAAATACAATTAATATTCTACTTACTAGCAGGTTTGATTGAAAGCCGGACTTTTGTGATTTTGAATTTATAATCTAATTTATTAAAGCTAAAATATTGAAAATCTCATCTAATTTTTTGTATCCAAAAATCCTTATTCAAGTCATTTTAATAAATAGGCTATTTTTTTTTATATACAAATTCGAGGTATTTTTTTAGTACTAAAACACTTTAACTTCCCTAATTTATTTAACTTAAAAAATTTTAAAAATTCACAGCGGAAAATTCGTTACAAACCCAGAAAAGGGTCAGAGGAGACTAAACACCATCCCACTACTAAATTTAAAATTATTAATTTTATGTCAATTTTAAAAAAATGAGTAAAATTGTTAGGGGATGGTCGAGTAACTTATAGGCTTATGTCATTCCTCCGATTTCTTTTCAAGAATTTAACTCTTGGCAAGAAAACGCTATTTTCTTCAAAATACATTTGTTCATTAGTGTTCATGAATATCTCATTTAAACGTTTGTCGATAGTTATAAAACAAGTAGGTACCCACAGCGAATCAGAATATTTCGTTGACAAATATCTATTTTTGTCCTTGTGAACTTCATTTATGTACATTTTTTTAAAAAATTTAAATAAATGGTATCGAATTACATCTATTTTTTATAGTTCTCTTTTATCAAGTGGCCTTTTACACTCTTAAAACGAATAGGCTGTTGGCTTTCGAAGAGTTATCCGGATTTCCATGTAGATACGTAATAATAGAAATGAAACAGCCAATTCGTATTTATGAACTTTTATGTAATTCGACATATTATTATTATATTGTACTGTTGGTTTACTGAACACTTTTGTACTACACGCCTCAAACCGCTGAACTATTTTAAGTGCCCCGACCACACAAGGAAACACTAATGGTAGGCGACAGGCCACAGGGCATCTTTTGACAAGGACTTTGTATGCACTACACGGAGGACTATGATGTTGGATAATATTATAACAGTAATATTTTTACTCACCAGTAATTGCTTTGTCAAGTTCGGCCGAAAACTGAAATAAACGGTGTACTGTTGTTGAAAAATAATAATTACTAACGAAAGACGTACGAAATTATGCCTAAAAAAGAACTGTGTACAAATACAAAGCGGCCATAACGTTCGACGATAGAATGTCTACTAAATAGTGAAGTGTTAACAGTTAACTGAAGCCGGAACGAGGATCGGTTTGTTTTTCACATTAGGTAGGAGTAAAATATTATGGGCACTGATAACTGATTACCGATTATGAGTTTATCTGCAAACAGTTTATTTGTTATCGGCCACACTGTTTGTAGCGACCAACTGTCGGACAAGTGTGTCCGATATAAACACCCACCTTCCAATATATATTCTATAGAATTTCCAAGCAACAAATTTCTAATGCGCATGTGCTAAAATTATTCGCCAATCCAATAAGGTCGTGCGCCAGTCAAGCATGCGCAGTTATGCGTTGTTACTTGAAATTGAACGGTAGTGGGGGGTTATATTGAACTCAGTCCGGCATACGGGCAGTAACACGATGTATCGCTACACAATTGTAAATTATCTAAGGGTTTTTGCTGATAACAGCTGATGATATCTTGTACGGCAATAATTTATAGTTTATACTATTTTAACAAAATTACTTATGAGCATCGATTATAAATAATAATAATTTAAATTAAAATAAATTAAATTTATAATCAATGCTTACAAGTTTCAATGGCAATATTTTGTAATTGTAAATAAATAAAAGACATTACGCTTAGGAACATTATTGATTAAAATTTATAATGGTTGTATACTATAATTTATTTTATATAAATTAAAAAATATGCTTCTGAGATAATGTGTATTAAATTCAACAACTAAATTAATTTTCACTAACTAATACAATAATAATTAAAATATTTTATTGGAGCATGTGATTATATAAGTAAAAACAAAAGAGTGAACTCTGTGGACAATTCTATGGAGATTTTAAAATTTTAAAATCTACAATTTAAATGTCAAATTTAATCGGAATATAATATTGCTATAATATAACATACACCAATTCTGGTATTATTAAATTCTGAAAAAATAATACTACGATTTAACTTGTGAAATTAATACATTTATAATTTTTATATTTTCCTACAACATAATGAAGATGTAATCATAAATACTAACAAAACAGGATAGACAAAATTTATTCGGATATATTTTTCTTTCCGTATTTAACCAGAAACATTTTTCTGATTTATACACATCAGTTATTAAAAAATAGAACAAGTTAAAACAAATATCTCCTTTGTTGAGATTTTTTTTAAACTCGAAAAATTTAATTTCTAATTCAATATCCAATTTTACCTCCAAGCCATAATATGATAACAAACGATAAGCATGATAATAAAAGTATTATTTCAATATATTTCATTAAGAACGTATTTTTGTTGGTTCTTCTAATTTTTCATCACCTTTAATGATATACTTAAAAATGCCATAAAGGAAAACGATTTTTAATAAGCTACCCATATATATGTTGCTTATTGTTAGTGTTTAATCGTCTTTATTTATGTCGGTTACGTTTACTTAAATTTATTATGAAACACTGTCAGTATTTACTTTGGTTTGCTCACGAGCATGTGCCTTTTCGATTACTTGTAATATCTTATATTATTTAATCCATCAATAATGTTACAGCTAAATATATCTTGACTCTTTTTTCAACTTGCAGGAAATCGAATCGATTGCATCCGTTCTCAAGATACCTATCAAATGGCTCGAACCGCCATCTGATAAAGTAAGTGATTTCATAAGTTTCATTCATTTTATAAAGAAAAAAAACATTTTATTAATGATACATAAATTTAAAATTATCACTAGTAGTTAGTAACTAGCTTATACACTGTAAAATATTCAAAGATAATTTATACTTGTTCTATATTATTATTTTTATAAAATATACATTTTTTAATAACACTGATGGACAAAAACATTATAAACAAAAACAAAAATTGTTTTACACCAAAACTTTAGTATTCCAGCAGCACCATTTGATTGGCATGGTTGAACAACATTTCACAAATAAAATAAATGGAATAACTTATTAAATGAATAATTAGTATAAAATTTCATTTGATAATTTTCAAATAAAAAATAATTTGAATAATCAGTTATAATTAAATATTAACTTGTTTTTTTATAGTTGCTTGTCTATTGACAGTAAAATAAGCAGTTGTAAATAATTGCCAATTTTTCTTTTAAGCCATGGTACCTTGTCGAGTTACCTTCAGACAAAGAAGTGCAAATGATTTCAGAACGTTCGGTAACTATGCGACGTGCAATTCACGTATGGGCAGATGAATTGACCGTGCCGAATCTTCATGAATCATTAAAACAAAAGTGTTTGAAAGGTATACTGGAACCGTACCAACTGCAATCATTCAAAGTAGACGTGGATTTATTTTGTAACTCTCAAACACAACAAGAAAAACTTAAACGAATAGAGGTATTTTTTATAAAGCTATAATTCTTTCGATAAATGTATAACAAATCAATCATTTTGTTTAGTCTTTTAGTTATATGCCTTTTGGAGGACCCGTGAATCTTAGTAATCCAGACGTAACATTTCAATTTATTGAATATTATGGTTTGGATGCGAATATAGTGCCTGAACAACCTTTACGTACATTTTTCGGCCGTGTTGTATGTTAAAAAAAAATTACTTGAGATTATTATTAGTAATTTTTATTAACAAATAAATATTATTCTTAGGTAGCAGAAAGTGGTCGTACTTTAATACATAAGTTGTCATTGAAAAAACGAAAATTTATCGGCAACACTAGCATGGACCCACAGCTTTCTTTGTTGATGGCGAACCTAGGAAAAGTTTCTGATGGGGATCTAGTACTAGATCCCTTTGTTGGCAGCGGTATGATTAATAAGCTCAACAGTTATTTAATACTCATATTTTTATATTCTAAACCTTGTATGTAGGTTCCCTATTGGTAGCTGCCGCAACTTTTGGGGGGTATGTACTTGGAACTGACATAGATTTTTTAATGTTACATGGACGAACGAGGCCTACCAGAAAGCAAACTAGAGTAATAATTATATATATTTAATTACCACTAGAACTTTTCCTTTTTAATAGTGTATAAATCATTTAATTTTAGCATATAGCTCGACAGGACGAAAGTGTTAGAGCGAATATGGAACAATATTCTTGTGCTGATAAATACATTGATGTGATTGTAGCCGATTCGTCTTTACCATGTTGGCGTGACAATTTAGAATTCGATTGCATCATAACTGACCGTAATTTATATAATACGTCCATTTATATTTTATAATTATTAAATTAACTTTATTAATTTTAGCTCCATATGGTATAAGAGAACCAACCATAAGAATAGGTGCAAAAGATAACTTGCCGGTTTTAAAAAAAGAAGGAACTCCAGTACATTTCCCGTCTAAAGTAGAATATGGCTTGAATGAGATCATAAAAGATCTTATGTGCTTTTCGTCTCGTAAATTGAAACTTAACGGCAGGTTGCTATTTTGGTTACCGGTTTTCCGAGAGGAGTACGAGGATGTACAAATGCCCAAGCATAGCTGTTTTAAATCAATTGGCAACTGTGAACAAGTACTGACAACATTCACAGCAAGAAGATTGTTAGTTTATGAAAAAATTAAAAGTCCCGAAGTAAAATATAAATATAACTCATTATTAGGGTATGGGAATTGGTATTAAATATAATAATATTGTAAATTTATTTCAGGAGACTGACGAGTGTAGATGTACAATACCTACAGCAAGTACTTTCAGAGAGAAATACTTTACGCACGGAAATGAAAATCGTTTGACTAGAAAACAAAAGAAAGAGCAAGCTGCCAAGAATAAAGACATTTGGTTTGCTAAACTAAAGGAAATGGAAGTGTAATAGTAATATATCCTTACTACGGTACGTTATTTGGAGAGAAAGTAAATGGTTATAGGCAGTGTCAATTTAGGCTGTGCTATTGTTTGTGTTGGTGCCCGTAGTAATTCGATCTAGGAAAAATTATTGTTTTTAAACCACTGACACAATTTTATATATTAATCAGAAATTGTACTGATAATACCTATTTTACAAGACTACAAGTTCAAAAAATTTCACTTCTACCCATTCAAAATTCGAAAAAGGCCCAAAACATTTTTATCCTAAATTCACAACACTATAACTTTGTTAAATAATCTAAATAGTTCCAAGTTTGTTTGATGCATCTTGTAAAATTGCATTGTTTGTAAATCGTTCACTTTGATGATCAATTGTTATACACTGCCGCCTTACCAATTTAGCTTCTTCTCAACTGCATAATAGATTTTAATAGAAAAAATTTTTTCAACAAAAGTTTATTGCCATAGGTTAAGCCTTTTGTTGATTCAAACAATTTATATTTTAATTACTTTGTTTACAAAATAAAAATAACATTTAAGAGTATTCAAATATATTGTACACCAAATCATCCCAGTCCACCACTGTGTACAATAAATACATAAAAAATAAATTAAATAGAAAGTATTTTACATTATTAAGTTTCAACATTTTTTAAATAAAACTATCATTCACTTTAACAATTTCAATTCTTTTTTTTTCAAATTTGACTAATTTATTTAAAGTTTTATGTATTATATTATACATAAATAAATTACATAAACTATGTATTTGTTTAAAAGAAAAAGTCCATTTGACGATCATGACATGTTCAAGTGTAATACTTAAAATAATTATTAACCGACTACAAAATTATTCAATTTAGTGCCAATTGCCAAATAGTAATAAAAATAATAATAGTGTTAATAAATTATTTGTGTATAAATTATACATAAAATATATTTCAGTGTAAATGCAAAAACATTTTTAAATAATTTTGTTTTCATTTTTCAATGAATAGTTGAGTGCTAAAAATAAATACATTATCATATAATCATTGGGATTGTTTTTTAATTATTTTTTAGGAACAAAAAGAATATGTTAAGTTGAAGTTTGGTTTCTATGTAGATTCTTTTATCCTCGCCAGTTTATAGATTAGTTCAACTAAACTGCTACGTTTGTTTTTCAGATCATCTACATCAACCGGATCAGCATTACGAATATCGGAATTTGCACACACAAAACGCGCTACATTTTCGGCATTACACATCAAATGGATTCCACAATCGTAACTATTTTGCTGTTGTCTGGTCGGCAGTGGCGTAATGATGTCCACAATGTCTTTAAAATAAAATTTCAATTTTAACGCTAACTTCCTGGCTTGCTTTTCGTTTGAATCCCATATGGAATCCATATGAAACAGACGTTTGTCTTGTGTTCCATACACTACTAGTGACCAATGTGTGCCACCAACCGTTTGCAGCTGTTCTTGGTCGTTTAGCGGAAAGAATATGTATGAATAATGTTTATCCTTGACCAACGGGTCGAGGAATACGGCTATATCTTCCACGTTACACTCTTTGATGCACTGTACGATTTCGGGGCTGACAAAGTATACTTTGGAGTTATTCTTGAACACTTCAGTATTCAAATACTCCATGTAGAACCCAATAACTGAATCATTCAACCATTGGTCGTCGACTAGCAGGCGAATATCAGATTCGTGTAGCAGAAAATTTTCATAACTCAATACTACCGGATCCTTTTCTTTGGACGACGTTCGACGTTTGCTCATGTTTTTAAGAAAAATAATTGAACAAGGTCACAAGCTGTACTACTTTATAAAAGTTCTAGTTGAGACTAAAAAATGAACGTTTAATCTTGAACGTTATTTATTTTAATTAATACAAAAAAAAACAAATTTCTGATATTGATAATTGATTTAATGATAAAACACAAAAGTAAACAAAAAAAATGAGGGGGGTTTACAGTGCATCCGTGTAGTAAAATAACGGATTGTTACATTTATTAGGAAAATTAGGACTGTTGAAACT
Source organism: Adelges cooleyi (assembly GCF_023614345.1). NCBI lineage: Eukaryota > Metazoa > Arthropoda > Insecta > Hemiptera > Adelgidae > Adelges > Adelges cooleyi. The sequence goes on from NW_026096268.1 coordinate 5,968,349, forward strand.
AAGAAGTTTCATAATACATATTTAAATACTAGAAATTAAAACTGATCAATCGATTAAGAAGATTAAGTTTTAATTATTTGAATAATATAATGGAAATTCAACAGAAGTAGAGCACAACATATTTGTTGTTGTTTACCAAATAGAAAAAAAAATTAATATAATACGAACGCTATTTCAAAAATAAACATCGATCAAAATTGCATTTTCGAAAAGTACGTTCAAAGTGTTATCTAAAAACCCTTCGTTAAGAAGTACTTGGCCCTAATTTCCATTTTACACTACTGTAATATAAACCGTTTATTACTATAAAATTGCTATTACTGTTTTTGTTAAAAAAATCTTCCTATCATCGATATTGAAGCGTTTTATGGGAAATTTTTTTTTGAGTTAATGTTAAGCGAATATCGCAATGAGTGGAAGTCGCAATTATTTGGAGATATTTTGGTTTAACCCTAAACTTGGAAAGAGCCACATTTAAAATAACAGATATAACCACACTTATAAGTAGGTTGGTCGTGAACAATTACGTTAAAAAGTATAGACAGTAGTAGTATGTTAAAAGATACAAAGTAATAAGTATAGAAACTTCTAAAGTTATAACTTATTGTTTTGAAACTTTAAAATCATAATATTGATACAAAAATTCTTATATTTTCGGGACCGTAAGAAATCTGAAATTGGCACGTGAAAAAAGTGATAGGTAGCAGGGCGCTGGCGCGACTTGTGATAACGCTTTAATGGCGAATGGGCGGCCTTGTATTTTTTACGGGACAACACTGGCGGCCATGTTATGGAAAATTGATAACGCGAGTCATCGGGGTACCTGTTTTTATGAAATCACGAGAATTCCCTAATTCTACTGGAATCTGCTTGCAACATCGTAAATGGCCACTCTGGTACAAAATTATGATATAACTGGTTTTATCATTATAAATAATTTTTCATATAACTATTAATTTCCACCGATGATAACGAACAGGAGTAGTTGTACCGACGAGGTTATTTGAAGTTCATCTTGGGCGCAATCTTGACCGTCACTTTTAAACCGTTCAAATCAATTTTCCGTTTAGACTTAAGTGTACAATTATGTCTGCGTCCCACGTCATTATGAACAATGCTCGATTGTTGAGAAATGTCAATAGAAATACCATTAGAACCGTTGCCACGAAATGTCCCTGGAAAGTCGTCCAGGCTTACAGGTAAGTACGCATTTTGACGTTTTTTAAACGCCTAATTTAATAATTTAAATGTTAAAATGTTACCTCCTATCCCCCATCCGACAGATGTCATAATACTGTACAGTGGCGTTCGGGCAGGCAAATATCGTTTAAAAATGTTGGATACCGATTCTATGCATCCGACGTCCCTAGTCACATTAAAGTATCTTTGCCGGCTTTGTCGCCTACCATGGAAAGTGGCACCATTATTAGTTGGTCCAAGACAGAAGGTACTGTTTTAAAAAACTTGTCTACGACATTGTACAACAGTTCAATAGTTTTCATTACTGCCGTAATATCTCACAGGTGAACGGCTAAATGAAGGAGACAAGCTTGCTGAAATCGAAACCGACAAAGCTGTCATGGATTTTGAAACTCCCGAAGAAGGGTATCTAGCAAAAATAATGGTTACCGCCGGCCAAAAAGACGTTAAAGTCGGAAAGGTAATAATTTAAAAATGTATATTATATTTATTGTGTATATCATTCTCCCTCCCCACAGCTCGTATGTATTATTGTTGAAAACGAAGCTGATGTTGCTGCGTTTAAAGACTTTGTGGATGACACTCCTGCCGATGCTCCACCTCCCGCCACTCCAGCCCCTACACCATCGTTTTCTGCACCTCCTCCACCTCCTAAGCCGGCTTCTGCCTCAAAGCCGTCTCCGGCCCCTCCAAAAGCTACACCAATACCAACAGGATCTCGGATATTTGCGAGTCCATTAGCTTTACGATTAGCCGCAGAAAAAGGATTGGATTTGAACGTAAGTCAATTTAAACATTATCATTGTTATACAAATATAGTAATACGTTAAACGGTGTATTTACAGTCAATCGGTCAAGGTACTGGATTGTTTGGTTCAATTAAGTCTTCAGACTTGACTAAAGCCTCTGCCACATCCGCAGTCAAAAGTAAACAACCAGTCGCAGCAGGAGTTCAAGGGGATGGTTTCTTAGATCGTCCGGTGTCTAATGTTAGGAAAATTATCGCACAACGCCTGTTGGAATCTAAACAAGTAAATGATAGTTTTTAGTCTAAACAATAATTGTTGTTTTACTAATTATAATGTGTTTTGCAGAATATACCACATTACTACCTCACAGTTGATTTAGGATTAGACAACATAGTCGCACTGAGAAAGCGCATGAACGAGCTTTTAGAAAAAGAAGGAGTGAAATTGTCAATAAATGATTTCATTATCAAAGCGGCGGCGCTGGCTTGTAAAAAAGTCCCTGAAGCTAATTCCTCTTGGATGGATAGTTTTATTAGACAGTAAGTCACTCTTGACCTCACCTATTACCGGTGTTTTACTCAAAACATGTTAAAATTCAGGTACGACTCGGTGGACGTCAGTGTAGCAGTCAGCACTGACACCGGTCTTATAACGCCAATTGTTTTCAACGCAGATACTAAAGGGTTGGTGGCTATTAGCACCGACGTCAAACAACTTGCCGCCAAAGCTAGAGAGGGCAAACTTCAACCGCAAGAATATCAGGTATGTCATATGATTAGATATGAATGTTGCAAAGCAATATCTCTTTTTTATTGCCCATTTTTTTTCATAGGGAGGTACGTTCAGCGTTTCCAATTTGGGTATGTTTGGAGTCAAAAGCGTGTCTTCTATTATAAACCCACCTCAATCATGTATACTCGGAATTGGTGCTCTGACCCAAAGACTGATACCGGACAAGGCAAATGGCACGCGTGCTCAAGATGTGTTGCAAGTGACGCTGAGTTGTGATCATAGAGTGGTGGACGGGGCTGTTGGAGCACAATGGCTACAAGCATTTAGACGATACATTGAAGAACCTCACAACATGTTGTTATAAAAATAATTATGACTCAATTCTTAAGACCATGAACGATATATCGGTCATAATTCACGCTTACAGCAATTTTTTCTTCTGTTTTTTTTATGTTATTTGTTTTATATTTAGCTTAAATGTTAAACTGATGCTATTATGTATACTTTTATTTTTTAATTCACGTTTTTAGCCATGCTGCAAATTGTTAAGTAGAAAATCTTTTTTTTTTTTAGAAAATTCAAATAACAATACTAATTGGTCGTGAAAGAAAAAAACAAAAACTCTCTGTGGTCATATCTCGTATATTATTAATTGATAAGTAAAAAACATATTTCTAATTACTGGTACCGAGTGGAGTTTGTTGCCAGTTTATTTGACCTAAAAGAAAAAAAATATATATATAAATCAAATTCCCATGTTATATACATAGAATTACACAATTCTATTATTCTAGTTAAAAAAAAAAAAGAATTTTAAATTTTAAATTTTAAACAATTTACATGTATTATTTTTCTTACTATAAAAGCGCGCCTTAGGCTAAATTTACGTAATATCAAAATATTGAAAAAACAAAAATGCTGTTAGTTGATGCAAATTATTGTTACCTTTAAAAAATAAGAGTTTATTTAAGATTAAGATGTTGAAATCTTTTAAAAAAAAAAAGTAAATAAATTTTTATTAGATCAAAAGACAAAAAGAGTTTTGTAAGTATGTTGTTACGTATGTTCTTGAATATTTGTTCATTTTGTTTTAAGAAATAATGTGCATTTTTCCTAATATATATATAGCAGACTAATTCCTTTAAAATAAAAATAATGTCGGCTAAAAACCGATACAGAATTGTTATATATACAGATATATACATGTTTACTTAATCGATCATTCACAAAAAATAAAACAATAAAAATGAACACATCACTTTTTGTAAAAACATTAACGTTTAACACATCATGGAGTTCTTTAAGTAAATGTTCCAAACACAGCAAAAAAAAAAAAGTGGCTAAACAACCTGTTAAAAGATGAATAGTTGCATCAAAATACAAGTAATTACATTTTTTAGAATTTATTTATTAATCTAATAGATAAGCTCTCAATGTCAAACATAAAATGCTTAATTGTTCAAAGTCAAATGATAAACAGTCGATTCTATACATTTTTTTATTAATGAATGATATAACTGCAACAATATACTTAGATTTTACATACCCACAGCTAAGGACCACGGCGATTGCTCCTGATCGACTTCCTTCTTTTTAATCAAATCGTCCACCGTGTAAATATGGTCTTTCAAATTAGAATCATACTTTACCGAACCGGTGTACATAGATATCAATTTAAGGAGTCTTATTTGCTTTGACGTATTTAACGGGCGGACTTGTAACCGCATCAGCCTAGCAGCAAACCATTGTACCATTAATTATTTATTTTTTTTTTTTAATAACATCCTACTTACCATTTTAAAAATACAATTGTGTACTTATGAGGTGATTTTACTGCCGATTTTAAAATAATACTAGCGTCTACAGTCAGTCGTTTGTCGCCAAAGCAATCATCAAATTGATCATGATTACAGTTCCGCTTTTCACTACTCTTGAAAAGAACAGTGCAGAGTTCAACGACCCATAGAGCAGAAATAAGCGATTCTTGAACGACCAGACATTGCAATAGATTTGTCAATAAACCTAAATTTGATATCACTTTTAGCAAGACGCTCCAAGTGATTTTATCTAATCCAGAAATCCTATCTAAAACATAACAATTTAAAAATAAACCAGTTTAATTAATCCACGAAAAAACAATTATGAAAGTGAAATACTTTTTGCGATTTTGTGCTTCTGCGAATGAAGCAAATAACGTGTACAAAACACATTTATCAACATTGATGACGATGCTCTGTCGCTCAACAAAAGTTTGATTTTCTTAACACAATTTTTATACATTTTTGAGTCATTTGAAAGTGTTGATTCTGATAGTAATTTTTGCCTAAGAAAAATTAATTTTGCACCCATTTTTTTTAACAATCTTTGGTTATAAGTTTTTACCTCGCAACATTTAACTTTTCCATTATGGTAGGATCCTTAGACGACGTTCTGTTCAACACATAGAAATCGATTAGATCTGTAAATTCATTGATGACATCCATGTTTAAATTTGGTGTAGCAATTTGAAAATTTTCATCAACATTCCAATATTTTGTCTAATAATAAAAATTTGGAAATTAGAACATTACAAGTAGGTTTTAACCAAAATTAATATATATTTATATACTTGTAGCCATTCCAATAGAAACTCTATGGCTGCCCTAAGTTCTTCGATAGCAGGTAATTCTTGATCATGAGAAATTTTATGTCTTAAATTAATCAACCAGTGTGGAAGTTCTATACTTGCCGCTCTGGCGTACATCGATTTCTGCGGACCTTTACCTGAAATGTCAGCTATGACATTGATAAACCTATGATTACGCAATAGTTAAATTTTTTTTAAGAACAACGTTATTTTATTATGTAAATAAACATAGTCGTCACCTCATTAGTGCCATTGAGTATAATCGTGTTAAATCGTCTTTATCGGATATTTCTGTACCTTCGCCAAAGTAAGAATCTTTAACGATAACTTGTAATATTAGTTCAGTGCAATGTATGGCACGTGGTAATTCTTTTACTCTAAAAACATGGAAAAAAATATTCATAAGTACTAGCTGATACTATAACAATTACGACGCTTACCTTACTTTCCATATCAAAAGCGATCTCAGTGCTCGTTTGAAACTCTGTATATTTTTTATATTGTATATGTCATTTCTGACCGACTGCCACTCGGAACTAAGTATAACCGATTATGGAAAAAAAAAATTAAAACTAAATAAAAAATAGAAATTGTTTAAATATTTAGATTAAAAATGCTAGTTTCTATTTTAACAAAACATCAAATCAAAACTGTATTAATACTATTTGGAAAATGTAGACTTACTCCGACGACCACGGAATTATTGTTATCTCTTGCATAGTAGTAAAAGTCTTACTAACTAAAATATACTCTATAGCTGTATATTAATTACACTTATGGTTAAAATAAATGTCATCCTTTTAAAAATCGAATACTATTTTAGATTTTGGATTCTGATTTCTGTTACGCACGTGGTAGGTTGACTGTTATCATTTTTTCTCGAGCATGTTATCGCTGAATAATTATTCTGTGGCACAGATATGGATAATAAAGTTTATTATCTATATCTGTGTTCTGTGGTGTTGTTTAATTATTTTTTAAATAATTAGACAAACAAAACAAAAAAAAATTGAGTCCTGAGGATCAGACGCGGGCATACCATTTTTTTAATAATAATGTATTAAAATATAACATGTATAATAAATCAAATTTTATCTTGATTAGAAAGAATTAAATTAAAACATTTTTTAATACATTTTCAATTTTAATAACTTGATACTTAACATTTGTATTTAAAATTTGGTTTATTATTTTCAAAACATTTTTCGTTAATTTGTTTGAATAAAAAATGACCAGGTTTTCATTAATTATACTAAAAAGGCGTTCTACATTTTAAACTCTCGAAGATTAATATTAATAATGAATATTTACATTTTGAGTTATAGTTTAAAATGATCAAATAATCAACTCGGTGAAATTAAATGTTTACTTAAAAATAGATATCATGTTAAGTTTTAATTTAAACAATATGTATTTAGGAGAGAAAGTTTTTCCATAGGAACAGTTAATATTCATGTTATATTACATAAAAAAAATATTCTTCTTCTTTGAAAAATACAAAATTTTTAAAAATTATACCCAAGCTTATTACTTAAGTAAATCCTTTCCAGAATCAAATAAAAACTTATATAATTAATCTTTCATAAAATAGTTATAAAATAATTGCTGTCAAATTTTGACTTTTTAAAAAAGTTATATAAGCATGAATTAATGTACACTTCAGGACCTTATGGGTTATAAAATGAACTGTTGGTTTAAGTTAACGTTATGAATAGGTACAATACTTTTAATAAAATATTAAATAATAATTATAATAAGACATAATAATTTTATTATGTCCTAATAATTTAGTAAATTAAATTGGAATTTTTAAAATTTAATTAAGAATTTTCGAAAATAAATAACTTTTAAGTTTTCGAGTACAAAACCATAATTAGTTAATACCTGAATCAAAATATATTTTTTAAAAATATTTCCTAATTTTTAAAAACCACAATTAAGTTTGTAGTTTTACTTTTTTTTGATTTGGCTAAAAAATAAATGAACACGTACATCTATTTATATGAGACATTTACCGTTTGTAGTACTAAGAATACTTTAGTAAATAAAGGTAAATATAACAGTTCAAATACGCAGTATTGTGTGCGTTTTGTTTCAATTGAAATTGCTAAAAGGAGTATAAAAAAAAAAAAGTAGACATTTCAATGAAAATATACCATTAATAAACACTTAATTATTATTTTCTTTATTATTTAAATGTATTAAAAAGCTGAAATCACACCATCAGGATATTTATGTATTTATGTATAGAACGAGTTCAGCCGAGCCTCATTGTAACACGGAGAATCTTTCTTGGATATGTGCAATAACAGGTACGCAGGTCTTGAGAAGACACGAAAACACATTGAACATTTGTACTTTTTGAAGTGACATTTATTTTTATGCCGCAACAACGATGATGCACATTTAAAGCTCTTATCGCAAAGATCGCAATTGTGATATAACCTATTTATTCCATACATAACTGTAAACAGACACAGGAATAAGTATTTATTATTGTTGCTATTACAAGGTTACTAAAAAGAAAAAAAAATTGTTACGACTTTGGCAAGTGGAGCGATCTACAAAAATCATTGAACAATCATACGGATGCTAAGGAAAGCATACACACAACTGTCAACGTTTAAAGCTAATATAAATTACATCAATTTAAATGGAAGTAAATTTAGCGTATTTAGTGTAACAATTTAATAATAAAAAAATATATATTTATATTTTTTTTTTAACAATAATTTATGCGTATTTATAATCAACAACTGGCTATATTATTATCTTTGATAGCCCTTGTTATATTATTACGCAAAACACTCTATTTTAATTAACGTTTTTTTTTTTGTTGTGAAATTAAGCCATAAAAGAAAGTAACATAAAATTAAGTATTTTAATGATAAACAATAACATAAATAATAATAATAAACATAAAGATAAAACATTAAAATTTCACAAAATAACATGTAGGTAATAGTATTAAAATAATACAATGTACGACACAGAATAGCAACAGCAACAGTTAAAAAAAAGTTTTTTCCAACCTTACATTTAAAGATTGATGAAAAATAAAACGACCTGTAATGTTTGTGGAATCCAATATTATTTTAAACCATTTGAATCATTCTGTGGCATTCCGTGTACACATATAATTCTTAAATAAAATTATCAACCTCCCCAGTCAACAAAAAGCAATCACAAAACATAGCTAAAAAAATAATAATAATAATAAACTATAAAACACAATTTAAAGAGAGTAAAGGTCGGTGTTAACAATTTGAATAATATATATATATATGACATAATATTATAAAGAAATTCATAAGAAATAGTATAATTTTCATATAAAAATAAAACTGATTCTGTCTTTTACATAGTTATGCTGAAAAAAGTCGTACAAACGATATACAATTATCACGCTCCGTTATTTATATTTTTACATCACAGGTTTTAAGAAAATCCTTATTAAATACCTAAAGAAGTAATAAATAATAATAAATAAAAACTTCTTAAAACACAATACTATAAGCTCGTTTACAATAATATATTTAGTGGTAAATGTGGTTGTACTCACTTGCCACTTTACCGTGTACTCATGAGTGCACATGACAACACCACTGATAATATATCTTTAAAATATAATGATTCACTATTTATCAATAGTCACACAATTTAGGGTATAATTTTTAAAAATATGTGCCTCCAATATTACATTTATAAAACATTTAGCCCTATTATTTTTTTTTTTATGTTATTCAATATAGATGAATATGCACATAGAATATATGGAGTGAGATTAACATATTATATAATGTTCTTAAATACTAAACTTCAGACTGAGATTTATATAATTTCCACATATTGCGTTAAAAAAAAAAAAAAGTTATATATTAAAATAGCACGTATGATACCTGTTAGGCGCCTACAAAAAGGCAGACTGATTTTTGACTAGACTCCAAATATTATCTTGTTAATATTTTTTCAAAGAGAAAAAATTTATACATTACAAAAATAAATTAAAAATGTATACAACAAATTCTGTAGTACCCTGGTTAATGGTTATGTTAGAATACTTTAAAATATGATTTAAACTGACAACTTTATTTATTTTGTCTTAATAATTTCTTACTTGCGTTTTCAAAGGTCAAATAAATTACTTTTTTGATTTGTTGATGGTAGCAGCAAATCCATTGCCCAAATAACACGAACTGCCCTGCTTGGACGTGTGTACGTCAAGATACGCCTGTCTTGAAAATACACGATGACAAGACTGGCACTGATACTTGCTAATGTGTACTTTGTTATTGTGTCTCAGCAACGATGTCTGAAATTTGAAAGTTTTACTGCACGCCACGCAGCAAAACGATTTACGCTGGCATCTATCAGCCTCTACAATCAAAGCTTGATCGCAGTTTGGTAACTGTCCATTAGTGTAATCCAATTGTCTGTGTGTCGCTTTACCCCGCATCTGATGAAAATATAAACATATTTATTTTTAAAATACGCAAAATTGTATTTTTTATATTAAACCTATTATTATACATCAGCTGATATATTTTAATATTCTCATGGAAATTAATTGTAATGTTTGTTTACAAAAAAAAAAAATGTATGTATATATGATATGTTTTGGTAATTGTTATAAATTAAATTATGGATAATAATTCTGTGAAAAAATCTAATTTGGTCCACTACAATAAAACTTTAAGGCAAATTTTTGTAAATAACAGAAGTAAAGAAAATGTTAACTACATATCCAAACGTATTGAGATGACAATCAGTTTTGATGTCCCCCAAATCATAAGGGAAATTGTGTTTAATAACTATTATACCTATAAAATGACGATTCTCTTATTAAAAGTATCAATCGATGGACAAAAATCTAAAAATTGGTCTGGAGCTATAATTAACAAGGTACATAAAATGTTTGTTTCAGAAATAATATTGGTATTTAACAGAGTTATTAAACAAAACTTATATAGAAGCCAATATCATTAAAACTGATTACAATATTTAAAAAGAAATACTTAAATAGTGCTTAATATTTTATTTTAGAATTTGATGGACAACGCACATTCTGAACTCCAGTCTCAAAACAGGATTACCATTAAGTCATCGGAAAGCAAAACTGATTGGTCCAACATAATAAGAATAAAAATTTTGTTGAGTCAACCGTCGCCAAATTGGAGAAATTTTGGAATCGAAAATTTAAAATTTTACTGAATGAAATAATTATCACACAAACACTACCTATATGTATAAACTTTTCTCTAATATTGTTGTAAATTATACATTATACTTGGCACTTGGTTCTATGGCATACTTGATATTGGTTTTTTTTTCTTTTTAGTAGGTAGCCTAAGATTTTGTTATTGAAGTGTTAAATTGAACAAAAAATTAAACACCATACTAGCCTTTGCTTTTTGTATAGCTTGTCGCGGAATATCAGGAATGAGAGGATGTGGTGGTAAATTTAATGAATCGATCATTGGTGGTTCCATTTGTCTTCGTTTTTGATTTATAAGCAACGGATGGATATCATAACCATTTAAGTGTGGATAAAACATAGACATTGTGGATGTCGTCTTTGGGAACGCTGTCAAATCATATGAAAGTCCAGATGTTGATGGAGACGGATCGGAATCTGGCTGCTCCAATTCACCTTCGCAGTAATCATCAATGGACGATGTACAATGAACGCTTAAGCCCACTAGGTACAAGAAATCAAGTTAGATTTTAAATAGATAGAAGTCAAAATAATGACATTGAACCATTTGTCAAGTATCTACCATAAATGTACACAAGTGGTGGATTAGTAGGCCTATCATTTGTCTCAATAATGATTAAAAATCTCAACTTTGGGTTCAACTATTACATGTACTTGGCTAACTGTATCGCAATTTTTTCCCGTCTGTAGATAAGTCTATCCTGCCACAAGGTCTGTACACACCTATGGTGTCTACCAACACATGTTTATGACAAATGACAAACTTACGCCAATTATCAAGCATCTGACTACCGGATATGACTTCCGATTTGGAAAAACTAGACGAGCTGTGCGGCGAGTGGTTCAGATTGGAAGCCAATGACTCGCTGAGATCCGTCTCATCGTCCATACCATATATGTTAATCATTGAACATCTGTCGCGTACCTGCAAAATACCAACAATGCTCTTTTAGCACTCTTCCAGGCTACCAATTTATTAAGTTTATATTATTATTATCATTGTACAAAACAAGTAGTTATAAATGCCTATACTGAAGTTTACAAACTTCAAGTTTTCGCCGTGTGGCAATGCCGTCAGATGGCGATTATAGAACGTCTTTACCAAACGGATTGCTGATTCAACTCGGTGGCGGAGGCCCGGCCATAGTTTTGGTGGTTTCTTTTCTTAGGCTGCTCAACGAGATTTAAATCTTGGAAATCAACTGCGGGCCACAGATTTTTTCACGTCTAAAAACCAAAAAATAATGCGCATTGTGAACGGTAGTTTAGATTAATATTTGGGCCACTTGACGCGAGCCTATGGAGAAAAAAAAATTAGGTAATAAGAGTTTTTGAAATTACTGAAACGCACGTCCAGCGACGGGCACAACAACGGCGGCAGAATCGCGGTGCAAATTATTATCAGAAAAACAAGGCGAGGAGCAATAACAACAATCATAATAATAATAATAATAAAATAATTTTAAGAACGCAAAATAACTTACCCATTCCGAGCCTCCTGTACCTCGGTTCAGCCGCACTGCCGCAGCCCGCGCAACTAATCAGTAAAATTGGTAATGGCATTCGACGACGATAAGCGGCAACGAATATTTTGTGTGATATCGCCGGAGCATAATAATGCATAAAATATTATTTAATAGCTGCTGTTCACTGCCGCTTCCTATGGGTGTTATTTCGGTACACGGTTAGCGGTAAGTGTTAACTCCATTGTGGTAAAAAACCATAAGGTGCGGTGATAATACAGTGCGACGATTGGCCAGCGCCAATCATTTGCCGCCATTACTACACATAGATTAGTCCACGCCGCACAGTGGTCCTAATGTGAATTCTAGTCATTCAATAGTCCATTATAAAATATGCAAAAAAATATCGAAACAATTATGAATTATTAATTTTGATATGTTTCTTAGACAATACACATAATATAAAATTTCAACGTCATATGTGTATTTGGCCGGTTTTTATTGGTATTTAAAATAGTTCAGTTATTGTAGTTTGGCGGTTATTTTAATTTCAGAAAATAATATTTCGTTTACAATTTTTTTAGATAAACATTTTTTAATAATTTTTTTTTCTCAACTAAGATCAGTAAAGGAAAAAACCACTTTTTTGAAAAAAAATCGTTTTCAAACTAGTTATGATAATTTTTAATGAAAAATATTAAATATTTTACGTTTTTTTATTTAAAAGAGTAGTACTAAAAGTTACCCATTTTTTCCCATATATCAATACATAGATGTTGTAGAGCAAGTATTCAGGATTTTAAAAATATAAAACAATTATACGTCAGATAACAATTACTTAGTACACAATACAAACAACAAAGTAAGATTATTTGTTGCAACGCTATCTTACTTGCCTTGTGTACTAATTCATTTTTGTCTGTCGCAAAAAAATTTATATTTTTAAAAACTTGAGTTCTTGCTCTATAACACCTATGTATTGATATATGGGTAAAAATGGGATTTTTGTTTAAAAATAAAATATTTTTTTTCTTTACTTATCTTTTAGTTACAAAAAAAAAAAAATATATTAGAATACTTAATTTATGTTATTGTCATAGATTTGGGAAATTTAAAAAATGACCAACCAGTTAAATCAAATAAAAGATAATAGCAATATTAGGTCGTTACCTAATCATTTGTTTAAGCTTTAGTCAGTTAAAGCACAGGTTATAACTTATATAAAAATAGTTCATATAATCGTTATTAACGATGAAGTAGGTATAGTTTACACTACTATTTAATAGATCAAAATAATTTTATTCTTTTAGAATATTGCAGTACAAAATTATCACATAACATTTGTGAAACTTAATAATCGTATTTCTATGATTCTTTTAAAATATTACATTAATATCTTTATATTAATCTTTTACATTAATAGGCTAAGTATTAAAATAATAAGGTGCATGGCGGTTAGCATATTATAGATTAATATTATCGTATTATTTATTTGTAACATTTTAGCTCGTCAAAGTAAATGTTCAACATTTTAACATGTAAAGTAGGAAATTGTATTTATTTTCCATTTCTTTTAATTATCAGGAACAAAAATTACACAAATTATAAATAATATTTATTAAATTTAAATGTACATATTTATATGTATACTAAATAATTGCAACACTATTTATTACATTTTTAAAAACACATTTTCACATAAATAAGATATAATCAAACAAAGAAAATAATATCATGTTTCATCTAAAAGGTAACAATTTATTTAATTATATTAATATACCATAATAATAATTCATAAAAATTACAAGTATTTTTAAAATAGGCATATATTATTTCATATTTTACAATGTTGAACAATCTTAGCTATAATATTAATTAAATTTATGGTTATATATTTAAATACTAGAAATATGGATAATTTATTTTCTATGAAATTTAATTAATATTTATTTAAATATATACATAATTGACTTGACCAACACTCCTATAAATATATAACTCCCAAATAATTTTTTGATAATAGTTCAAATAATAACATTTTTTCACTTGATTTTGATTTATAAAAACATAACAAAAAATAATAAAACTATTTACTAACTTTTTTTAATGCAACAGTAACTTATTTTTAAATCATAAAAACCATTTAACATAACTCAACAAATTTTAATAGTCAATTACCTAACCACCATTTTTTTACTTGCGATATAAATGAATATAACGCAATATAAACAAAATCAACAATTAAACCAAAAAACGCTTACTTCTTGTAAAAAAAAACTGTATAAATAAATACAAGTTAGAGGTAACAAAGTTTCAATTTGAATGATAAATAAAATAATAAATATTGTTCTAAAATTGAATCATTAACCAAATGATTTTCTAACAGTTCACTTCAAATCGATGTATGGTAATGAACAGAACTACTTCTATTCAGTTCGTCAATCTCTTTAGCCATACAGTTTTTGTGCGCCTTAGAACGAGCATGATGGTTCAATATTTCTCTTCTGAAATTACAGCTGCCTTTAGCAAATGATGTTTTTACATCGTTTAACACCTCACTCCAGCGACGACAGCTTTTGCAAAACATAATATTTTCATGACAGTCGTACGCCAACCAATTATACGATTTTAGCCAGTCAGCTCTAAAACGATGTCGCACCTGCTGATGTTGTGCTTCTGTTGCTTGTAGTTTTGTTTTTTTTGTGCAAGACAAATCTTCAGGTAGCGTATTGTCATACACAGCACGATGAGCTGTCGTTAAATAATCATTTAATTCCATTTGGTGAGACGTTGGTGATATGTTAGGGTCTATAAGCGTATTATTCTACAACAAAAAACATAAACTATATACAATATCTAAATTATAAAACATAATTTATATAAATTATGTGAAAATAATATATCTTACATCACTATATGCATTTTCTTTGGCTTCGTAATTCTCTTCTGCACTCATCGAGCTAGAAGTTTCTTGTTTAATTACAGTATCTTTGTCATAACTATCATCATGCAATTCCGGTTTTGTCATAATTGGTCTAACCATGTCTTGGTTGTCCTGGCTCAACTGTACTGTATAATGATCTGGAGTCTATACAAATAATAGAAACAGTAAAAATATTGTTAAAAATAAAAATAAATTGTTTACTAACATTTTTTTTATTCCATATTTTAATTCGTTTAGTGTTAGTCATATTCTCTTGGTATTCAGGAAGCGATCTTTTGTCCACAATTGGTGAACTTTCTTCACCAAGACCGCGTACCATCAACGATCTGGCTGTACACAAAACTTCTTCCATAATTTCATGTTTTACAGTCACTTGGCCCTTGTACATAAAGTCCAATATGATTTCCATTTGTTCATAACTGACGCCTCTGAGGTATACTATTGGATGTGGGTGTGAATTTTGCAAAAATAGCTGTTCAAAATAAGAGCTACAAGCAGACAAAACCATTTGGTGTGCCTTCACCATATGTAACTTTTCGAAATTACTGTGACAAGCGATGGTGACGTCAACCAAATTTTCATTCTTTAAGAACGAAGACAGTACTTCGGTCAAATTACCACTATGGTTTTCCCATTTCAAACAGTATTCTTCGTTCGTGTAGCTCATTTTTACAACAATGTCAATGGAAAGAACAAATTAGAATGGTTTTATCTCGACACAAACGATTATTATAATACGAGAAAAGAGAAACGCAAATTACCGATCACATTAATTTTATTTAATATATTTCAAAATAGTCGGTAGTTTTCACAATAGATAGTCTAATAGTGGTAACAGTTTAGAATACCTATTTATGAATTAGATTGAATTCACATTACCTACCTATGTCGTATGGGCATTGGGCTATAACAATTTCTAATGTTCAATGTTATTTTTATAGATAACAAGAACGTGTTGATATTTTATTGTTATCAAATGTGCGGTAATCTAGCTACCAGAACGTTTGATAACAACATACCTACAGGCTACACGTTTGATATTATTAATTGAGGATTTCCCGCGGAAAGCACTCCATAAATCACTTTTTTTTTAATTTTATGTTGATACCTATAGCCTATAGGCTACGGCTATATTGTTTTTGAAAAAAAATGTCTTTTCTTATAAAAATTGCTATTTTGAACTTTAGTGCTTCCTCATGGATGGTTCAAAAGTTGACTTCAAAAAGACAACTAGATCTGATTTTGCAATTTATAAAAACACATCACCTGTATTTTTTTGCGCATAGCACATTATACCAATGATAAATTAGCCCCAAATTACATAAATTGAAATGTAGGTATTACAATCGATGTGGCTAAATAATTTAACTAAATAATGAATAATGAATTTAGCAAAAGAAAAACTCCATATTTCAAACAATTTAAGAGGCCGCCACTCCGTCCATTTTTAAAGAGTAAAGTATAGGTAATTTTTTGCAAAATCTTAATTTAAATGTTAAACTGTGTTTTCTATATCTATTTCACTTTGTCCACACTTTTCCACAAACACGTTTGAACGATTAATTTTTTAAGGGTATGACGTCGTCTTAAGACGTTTTTTTTGTTTTGTTTGCTGAGCGTGATAATAACGGCGACTGTCAATGAAAATTTTAGGTTACACGAAAGTGTGAATAAAACAAAGTACCGACCGTCATAATATATAAGTATAAATCCGTACAAGGGAAAGGAAAAAACGACCTGAGTCATCTGGCTACGGCTCTCTTACCTCGCTTCCACAACGACACGCGGTGAGAACACTGGAAAGTTTCGGGAGCCTCTTCAAACTTCTGGTGCACCGTCTTAGAATCTTGTTCGGTTGAAATCGGACTTTCCACTTACCAAGGTGGGACGTTCGACTTGATTATAACCTCCCCTGGTGTTCCAGAAGATAATATATCACATAAGATAAACTATTTTGTACACAATTATCTTATTACAATCAACAACGTACATATTACCTAATATTATTTACGATTTTGTAACGTGCTTCGAAGACAGTCCATTGCTTAATCGAGGCCTATACCTTTTTTGGCCGAAATTTAGAAAATTTGGAATGTTCTATTTGTACTTCAGTCTTCAGTTACACTCATGCAGCCTTCGATGTATTGTTTGTTGGCTAATATGGCTAATGTAGCACTATGAAATCCTTCTTCTTTAGGCATGTACATAAGTTCATCTTTAACAATACCTATTCTTTCTCGGTCGACAGAGTCAGTTACATAAACTACATAATCTATATTGTAATAGTAGCAACTCCACTCTCAGTAAGGTCTTATTGATGTTTGACTTCTAAGATCCCAAACTTGAAATTTAATATTTTTAAAAGCAACTTGCTCAACATTGAATCTATGGTCGGAATGGTAGTGACTACTTCGCCGACTTGAAGTCTGTATACAATATTGTGGTGTTTTTTGCACCATCTAAGTACACAACCTAATATTATAATCCTTAGCTCTTTGTGACCTATTAGACTTTTAAAACTACTGAGAAATCAATCTCCCTATTTTTATATACAAAAAAAAAAACTTTCAGGAAAAGGTTGCAACTAAAACGGATCACCGACAACAGTTGTAAACGGATAGCGATAAAATCATTACCATAAGAATAAATAAAATAAAATATAAAATCGTAATATATTTATTATTTTTAATACTTAAAATTTTTAATTCTAATATCCCAATGTCTTACATTTTAGTTAAATTAAAATTTCAAATATCATTCAACGATATCAACGTAGACAATCGCTATGGCTTAATGTACAACAGATTTTTTTTAATGTCCTCAAAAAAACAAAAACCTTCTAATCCTGAATCTAATATTATACTTCAAAGTTACAATGCGACCCCCCAGTGAAAATTTCTTAAAAATGCAATTCAAAAATGGCACTAAGGTATACTATATATTTGTATAGCTAAAGTAACAGAATGAATAAATATTACACATTTTCAGTTTATCAATATAATTTTTGTATACGTTTGTGGGTCATCCTAAAACCCGGGATCGGAACAAAAATTTGTTTTTAGGTTATGTCAGTGTAAATAGAATTTAAGGTCAATATTATGTTTATCAATGTACATTTCCAATGAAATAGTGAAATCATAACATCAGTGAATCAGTCATCAAGATTCATGGTAACTGTGTAATATCCAGTCGTATGAATTATATTATTGAGATATTGGAATGGTGGCGCTATCTATGTGTATTTAATTTATGTTAACTAAAAACAACTGGTATGCTTTAACGTGGTATGTACGCCGTGGTATCGACTATATATCAAATCATATGGTTCTTATCATTTGATCTTGATTTGTTTTTTATTAACATTAACATTTTGTAGATTTTCCAATTGTACATTATACTGTATGCCGATTCGATAATCTCTTAGGTGAGTATATAATAACATCAAGGAATGCTTTTAAAACTATTAACATTTGTTAAAATTCAAGGTATGTTTCGTACAACAATATTGAGAAGTGCACCCTGTGCTCGTTTAGTGGTTTCGGGACAATGTCGACCGAATTCGAATGCCCCGCCATCCAAGCTTGAAGTATTTATCGATGACAAAAAAGTACAAGTTGATCCCGGCACTACTGTACTACAAGTAATAAAAAATTAGTTAAACATTTTCAGTAAACAGAAATGTTTGTTTTGTACTTAGACGTGTTTTTAATTTAACAGGCTGCTGCCCTGGCCGGTGTAGAAATACCCCGATTTTGTTATCATGAACGCTTGGCAGTCGCTGGAAATTGCAGAATGTGTTTAGTTGAAGTAGAAAGGTCTCCAAAAGTAAGAATTCTTATATTTTTGGTATAAATGGATTTTACCTGACACCTTCTTTTTTGTTGCAATTTTTGTTTGCCATATAATAGTAGTCCTTTTTTTGCCGGACATGTGACATGGCTTCCAGAGCCTGTATTCACAAGGCTGCGCCATAGTCGTTTCTCACAACAATTTTCTTAAAATCCAAGTAGCTGTAACTTTTGAACTAGAAGAGTCTGCCTAATTTTGATTTCAGATTCGTAATCAGTGTAAAAAACACTATAGTATGACATACAAAAATTCGCAACAAAAAAAAGGTATCAGGTTAAGTGCATTTGTTCCATATTTTGCTTATTCAATTTGAATTATTTTATTGTATGATCTTTTTTGTATAGCCCGTTGCAGCATGTGCTATGCCAGTGATGAACGGATGGAAAATAAAAACAAACTCCGAGTTGACTCGTAAAGCTCGTGAAGGTGTTATGGAATTTCTTTTAATGAACCATCCATTAGACTGTCCTATTTGTGACCAAGGTGGTGAGTGCGATTTACAAGATCAAAGTATGGCGTTTGGTAGTGACAGATCACGCTTTGTCGACATAGATTACAGCGGCAAAAGGTAATATATTATACTTAAACCAATTTTACTACTTTATTAATTACCAAAAAATAACATTTATTTCAGGGCTGTCGAAGACAAAAATATTGGCCCACTTGTAAAAACAATTATGACTCGTTGCATACATTGTACTAGATGTATACGTTTTGCTTCAGAAGTTGCTGGTGTCGATGATTTAGGCACTACAGGCCGAGGTTCAGATATGCAAGTATGATGCCAAAATAGTTTTTTTTTTAGTACAATCGTTAATTGTATTTATTTTTATTAGGTTGGAACTTACATAGAAAAAATGTTTTTATCTGAATTAAGTGGTAATGTAATTGACTTATGTCCAGTTGGAGCGCTTACAAGCAAACCATACTCATTCACTGCTCGCCCCTGGGAAACCAGGAAAACAGACAGTATAGATGTTCTAGACGCTTTGGGCAGTAATATTGTTGTGTCCACTCGTGCTGGCGATGTGATGAGAATTTTACCACGACTTAATGAAGTACACATATTCATAAATAATGGATGGCTGGCTCTTTTTTTGATGAATATCGCATAATGTCGTTTTTAATCGATTATTTTAACTGAATAGGATATCAATGAAGAGTGGTTGTCAGATAAATCTCGATTCTCATACGACGGTCTCAAACGTCAACGACTTATCACTCCGATGGTCAAAGACAGTAAAGGAAATTTAGTACCTGTGGAATGGGAAGACGCTTTAGTGACTGCTTCGAGAGTTTTGATGAAAGCTAATGGCGATGTAATAAATTATGAATAATAACTATTGAAGTACAACTTTTTTTTTAAATTATACAATAAAAAATTTTTTTAGGTCGTGGGGGTAGCTGGTAGTTTGTCAGACGCAGAATCAATGGTATCGTTGAAAGATTTACTTAATAGATTAGGCAGTGAAGAACTGTATACAGAACAACCATTCCCAGTAGTTGGTTCTAGTACTGATTTAAGATCATCGTATCTTTTCAATAGTAGCATTTCAGGTATGAATGAAAATTGTTCTTTAATTACAAAAAAAAGTAATTTATAAAAAATTTTACAGGACTGGAACAAGCTGATTTAGTCCTTTTAATCGGCACCAACCCACGTTATGAAGCACCTTTGATAAACACTCGTATCCGTAAGGGATATGTTCACAATGAGTTAAACATCGCATTGTTGGGTCCAAAAGTTGATCTGTCATACGACTATGAAGTTAGTAATTTCTTCTAGTGTTCTTGATATGTTTTGGGGTACCCGTTACTTTCTTTTTAAAAGGCATTTAATTAAATAAAGGACACCCTAACCAAATGTGTACTTGAAAATTTTATTCCTAGCCAATACCCAAGTACCGGGTACTACCAGATATAAATCAAAAGCCCTAGTTTCAACATTTGATATGCTTTTTTTACTCAGTATTCTTCTGTTTATTAATTAATAAATAAATAGCATTTGGGCGATTCAGCAAGTACTCTCAAAGAGTTGGCCGAGAAAAAACACGCATTCTTTACAAAATTATCCAAAGCCAAGCGTCCAGTTATAATTTTGGGAGCACAACAATTTGAAGGTCCAGATGGCGAAGTTTTCTTAGCCCAGGCTCAGCAACTAGCTCAAGAGTTAACCAAAAGTGTAAGTAAATTTGTATTGACATTTTGAAATATAGTGAAATAACATGTATATACTATTTAGGCGGAGAAAGGATGGAAAATTTTGAATATCTTACAACAAGTTGCAGGACAGGTGGCAGCATTAGATATAGGTTATAAACCAAATGTCAATTTGGGTTCACCTAAAGTTCTATATTTGTTAGGAGCCGATAGTGAAGCTGTAACTAAAAACAAGCCTTCTGGAACAACCATTATCTATCAAGGCGAGTAATATTTAGTAGCTATGGACAAATATTTTACTTAAAATCTACTTGTTTTTTAGGTCACCATGGCGATGCTGGTGCTGCAATTGCTGACATTATATTACCAGGAGCAGCTTATACTGAAAAACAAGCTACCTACGTTAATACCGAAGGTCGTGCACAGCAAACTTTAATGGCGGTACAACCACCTGGAATGGCACGTTCCGATTGGAAAATTATTCGTGCAATATCTGAGGTATTTAATTTGTTTTTAAATTATTTATCCATTTAATACTAATCATTACTTATATTTTTCTCAAGGTTGTTGGTACAAAGCTACCTTACGACACCCTTAACGAGGTCCGGGATCGTTTGGCTGATGTTTGTCCCAGTTTAACTAGATACGGCGACTTAGAACAAGCTAATTTTGGAGCACAATCATCCGATTTAGTTAAAGTAAAGAACTATAAACTCATTTATAAAATATCCAACTTTTAATCATACTATTGTTTTTTTTTTATAGGACTTGGTATCCAAGTGCGTTAGTTCACCTTTAAAAGTAAAACAAACAGAATTAGAAGATTTTTATATGACCGATTCTATTAGTCGAGCTTCGCCAACCATGGCCAAGTGCATACAAGCTGTTAGAAAACAAAAAGAGTCCAAGTATTATGAAAGTCGGATTTAAATATTCTTAAATCAGTAATTTAATTAAATGTGCTAACCCGACATTCTTGAATACATGTACACGTTGGTTGGTGTAAACCAATAACATTTTTATTACGATTATTATTACTATAGAAAGTAGAATGTTGTTTCATTTTGAATTTTAGACCAACAATATAAATGGATGCAATATCCTTGTAAAAACTATTAGTATAAGTTATCTTTATTGAATTTATTTGTTAATAATTTTATTTTGAAACATTTCAAAAAACCGAAAAATTATTAATTTATGTTTTTTTTAAAGCCTAAACTGAAGTGTTCCAAAATTTTCAAAAACTACAGCCTGTAAAAATAAAGTAACGATCTATGTTAACAAACAAGTTTTTTGCTTTAAATATTTTCTAAGAGTAATTATTGGGCTTTATAATATAAGTATAAATTAAGCTAATGGCTTTGTTACTCTACTCAGATCTATAGCTTAAACAATTATTTTGTTTAAGCAATTTGTTGTAGATTCTTTATAAAAAAATTTGGGGCTGAGTTTTTAGTGAAAATTCTAAAATGAGCCTAAGATATCAAATTTTCTGTAAAAACGAAGGTCATTAGTGCGTTTAAGCCGCATTAACTACAGTATACCTACTAACTCTTAAAAAAAAAATCAGTAAATCAGTTATTAAATAATCAGTTATTATTTAATTAGTCAATTAGTTATTAATGTAGACACACTGTGTATATTTGTTTTGATTATATTTGATTCGCGACATAGATTATTTTTTTAAGAATTATTATTGAAGAATAAAACCGTATAATAATTATTCTAATAATTTATAGTATTTCACTCGTAGGTTTTAAATATCTCTCCACGCAACAACAACTTTTTGAAATGGTACAAACTGACCGTTGTTAATTCCACTGTAAATATATTAACATTTTGTTAAAAATTGTTATAAAATATAAAACTCAATTTATTCAAATAGGAAAGCTTACCATTCAAAATATCTAATGCCATTAAATGCTCCATCGGAATCACCAATTTTACGATCAAACTGAACACCTACGTGTGGCTCTGCCATTCCAACGATATAGCCAATATAACGTACCCTGCCACCAACAACTTTACCATAGTTTGTGATCACTTTGACATAAGCATTAAGTTGGAGATCGTATATTGACTTAGGCAAATAGGGTTTTCCGGTCACAGGTAGAGAACAGCATTCTGAAATTGATATTATGCAGAATTTTTGTAAATATTAAACTGGGTCAACATCAAACCTATGATTGCTTGACCTATAAAATATATGATATAATATATTTTGAATAAGCTAAGTTAAAATAAATTTAAGGTAATTATGTGTATGTCCAACAAGATCAACAAATATTCGAATCGAATCAAAAATTATTAAACACATAGATCAAAACTGAACACTTAAAAGAAGAAATTATCTGAAGAAAAATAATTCATATTTCTAACCTAAAGTGCCATGGTAAGGTTCTGAGTAACGTCTGTGCGTTTTGCACTCTTTAACATCCAAGTGACTTCCAGTAAGACTGTCAATAGCATTGCGTACAACACACTCGGATTCTTCGATGAGCGAGTCTGTTGAATCGTCTTCTGCTTTTCTCAAGTCTGGCATTGACATACGCACTTTTCTTAATTCTAAATTATGTTATCTCGATAAATCACACAATTTTCTATTGAATATTTGAATAATGTCTGACCTTTAAATGATACTTTGTTTTTGTATTTTTTTGGAATTTCATCTTCTGCTTTTAATGTGGCAGTGGATGAATATTTTACATCTTGTAAAGATGCACTTGGTTCACATGGTACACTAGCAGAACGTCGGCATTTAGTGGGAGAAGATGGAACAGATGACCAAGGTCCATAATTATGACGAGCCTCCAACGACATTACCGACGGTCTTACTTGACATCGATAGCACGATGAGTGGACTGAAAATACTGATCCAAAATCATAACGTGAAGATGATGAACCTATAGAGACATATCCAGGACTCCTTAGAAATCTGAGGAGAAAATAATGTATTAATTTAATACAAATTATAAAAGACAATACTATAGATTATGATGAAAAGTGTGAAATTTACTTTGATCTTGATGGTTCACGGCTAAGTTGTACTGGTTGTTTACATAAGTGATCGACACTTCTTGACAGTTCTGGTACCATACTAGTAAAATTAATATCCGACAACATAACCCTTCTAGATTCTGTAGTTTTCTTTGATACGCGCAGACATTGCTTGCGAGTATTTTTATCGACTGGCGCAATGAACTTTGATGGTAATGTCGTGTTCGGAGACATAGTTTTTTGGTTAACTAAAAACCCTTCTGAACGCCACTGTAAAGGCAAAGCTGTAATGTCTGTTTGGGCTTCTACCTCTTGTGTTTTAAGAGTGATGTCCTTTAAAATAGGCCGTAGAGGACTGAGAAATTTTGAGTTTCTCATGTCTTTGGTAATGGCTCCACATTTTGATATGTCCGTTTCGATCACTTTGTCTATGGAAACAAGATCTTCATTGGGAGATACGTTGGTCGTATCATCTGTAGTAAAAATCAACTCAATTTCGTCCGTTTCCTCTGAGTTTTGACTGGTGATCTGAAATTGTTTTTCAAAGTTATATGTAAGTAATCAATATATTCTATTATTATATAGTTTAACAATCTGGTATAAAAATAATGGTCAAAAGATATAAATTAAAACAACATTGTAGTGTTTAAATAACTATAAATTACAATAAAGTAATCATGATAGTTTTTATTTAATATTATACTTAATAACATTATTAACATTATTAACATTGAAATTTTATAGACTTATAAATAATTCTAACAGTTAAAGAGTTTTACAAAAAAAAAAATGTAACTTTATTGGGACCAAATTGTAGTTACATATATTTATACTGACTTATATACCTAGTTATTTATTTATAAGTATTATATTTAAGAAGTACCAGTTTTAATTTTTTTACTTCAATTTTTTGACAGTATGATTTAAGGTCTAAACATAACCCTGAAGGTAGATTTAGAGTGGGGCTATAACATAAGCTTAAAGCTCAAACTTTCTTTTTAAAGAAAGAAAACTTTTTAAATGATACATACGTATAATTGTTTTTACAATTTTACACAGAAACTTTCATATTTCATTAAGTGATTTTATGACAGTTATTGTAATTCTTGACAACTTTGTGACCTCTCCGATCCCACGTCTGGGCTGTTTTTTATTTTTATTATTTTTATTAAACAAATATTTATTAAATTAATTAATTAATTTAATTTATTTATTTATTTATTTAATTCATATTTACAAAAGCACTAGTGCAAGGAACACTAACCTTTTTGTCGTCGTTCATTGTCAGGCGAGATTTCTTTACCGATTCGAGTTCAGCTTTTGAACGTTCAAGCGCAATTCTCAACGCGATTACTGTTTTGTGCAGAGACCGAACCGTGTTCAAGTCGAAAAGACCACTGTCGTCACTGTCTGTAGCCATTTACGGACGTTAACCATTATTATACCGTCGTGGCATGTTTTTAATTTTTTTTTTATTATTATTATAAACTAAAACAAACAACAGTAAATACGAACGTACACATTAGCACTGCGGAATTGCGGAGTAGAGTTGGTTCAAGTATTGATTTAATTTTAGGCCCACCGCCCGCTTCGACGTCATGGTGCGGTGTTTGGTTTTATTCTTCCATGCGCCGTGATTACACTTTCCAAGTAAATCGTATTTCTATACTTACCGCATAAAGTAATATTACTTTATGCCCTATGATACCTACGTATTACCTAGGTGACGTAACTAAGAGGGTTGATGGTTCAGACTTCAGAGGGTAGTGTGTACAGTCACAGAATGTTCTAAACTAAATGTATTCTGTGGTACAGCTGTTGTATTCGGACCCAAAAGGTTCTACAGTAGGTGTCAGCTGATATAGACTTAATGAAAGCTGTTGGACTTGTTCAAACAGCTTTCAACAAAATTCGAGAAATGCGTTATAATTTTGAAGAAGTAGGTATAATATGAAGAACATTAAGTATTACAGCAAAGACTGAAGTGTTAACACACTTTTTTTTTTTTAATACGACAAGCAATAGGTAAAAACCTCTTATAATGCTTAACTAATAAAATACAATACTTAATAATATATTATATTCTAATCCCTATTCGTCTCTAGATTCCTTTTAAGTCTAAAATACAAATCAATACAGAGTTGTTAAATTTAATACCGGTTGGCAATTAGGTAACTAATACCTAAACTGCTAGTTAGGTACTTTTAAAATATAATAGCACATCATTTGTTTAAATAAACTATTACCTATTAATTGTAGGTATTTTGTAAGTGTAACAATTAAAAAAATAGGATATTTTAATAATCATTAATTATGTGCGCACACTGTTCAGTAGTTATTTCTAGTAACTGCATAATTATTATAATCTGTTGTACAAATAATAGTAAATTAAAGCAATCAATTTACTAATAACTTAATTGCATATTATAATTTATAGTTAGTATACTGTCGTATACGGTCTGGTCCCAATAACAAGTAGGTTTCTCCTACTTGGAAACTGTATAAATATATAGAGGAATGAAAATTATTGAAAATCTTGTTATTTAACATTGTTTTACAGAAATTAGAAAATGAACGGGTTTATGCGAATCTTTTATTTATAAAAGCAAAAAGTCAAACTTTGGTAAACTGAAAAGAACTATTTTTTAGTCATAATTCATAATCTATACACTTTAGTTATTGTAAAAATATATCTACTATCTCAGACGAGCAATAGACAGCAAAATTCAAGAACAAAAATATGTTACTAACTGTAGGTACAGGCCAGTTGGTAATTTTTAATATAGTTGTAAGTTGATAGGTAATTGTACATATTTTCTTTTTGTCAGCCAGCTGTTAGTGTTATGGTCGTAGACTATCATAGGCAGTAGGTACCCGGTTTAATATAATTCAGCCTTGTAGATTCGTTTTGCTATTCTAATAGCACACAGGGAGTCTTATGGCACAACTAATGTGGGGAGGAAAGCAAGAGAAATTCAAATCTTTCTAAAACAAAATGTCATCAACAAATAAGACGATGGCCCCAAGTAATGTTTTTAAATTGTATCGAAATTCTCAGGGAGCTTTAAGAGTTTTTATATGGTCTGAATTTCCCTGCCGGATGCCCTCAACTAGTTGGGCCAACGACGCGGAGTCCTTGGATTATCCCACGGAACAGCGATAGCTTGAGAGTTGGGATTAGATACAGAACCGAATCGATTTTCATATCAATTTAATTATAATATAATATTGAATTTCAATTGTATTTTTCAACATTATTGCCCATCTAAATATTAATATGTATATTTATCTTTGATTAATTATAGTAATTTACGCTCATGTATTATAATAATGTGTACTTGTTGCGCGTGCCGAGTCGGTATCACAATAACAGTTGCGTGATCCACTGACAAAGCCGGTATGCGCAGACATGAACTTTGACAGTGATAGTCAATACTGATAAGGTCCTGTCATGCCATTATTTTGCGAACGTTTATTTTAAACAAATACTCGGTAGGTACTAGGTACTTACACAGAAAAAATTACTTGTTTGACCGATGTGAGATGTCTGGTAGGATGTATAGATAAGTATTTATGCCTATCCCGCCTTCCAGAATTTACAAAACTGAATAGCTAACCTCAAAAGTGTGAACAAACATTGTTCAGTCTACGAATTTTAAAAATTATATTAAATAATTAAATCGCCATAAACAGGTATGTATTCTATGTCGTGTAACTAATTGTCTATTTATCTCGAAATAATTATCTTAGGAAAAATAGTATCGTCTTTGATCAAAATAGGCAAAATTTAAATTAGCCTCAAGATTATATTTTAATTGTACCATAATATAAAAATTGAATTCCAATAATATCTCAATCAAATGTTTTTAAAATAAAATGTTGACCTGTCAACATATCTTACACTTAACACATAATTGTATAGTACTTTTATAAATACTAACATTATCTTCTGGTGGATAAAAAAAAAATAATAATAATAATAATGTTAGATAAAATATAAATAATTATTAATTATATTACGTACAATTATGTTTAAGTGTTATAATGGCTTATCAAAAACCTTCTAGACAGACTCAAGATCATTAATTAATTACTATTTGATTTGATTTATTCATATTTTTTTAGTTTGATACATACCTACAATTTAATAAAAAAATGGGCGATTCAAAAGCATTAAAGTAAGTTTTAAGAAATGTATATTGAATTTATTATATTTAATATCGTAAACATTTATTTTTTAGGCCAGGAACGCTTGTTGGTTTTGGAAATCCATTGTTGGACATGTCCATCAATGGCGATGATGATTTATTAAATAAATACGATCTTAAAAGTAATAACGCTATATTAGCTGAAGAAAAACATATGCCATTGTATGAAGAACTGATAAACTTTGAAAAAGTAGAGTATACGGCTGGAGGTTCAGCTCAAAATTCTTTAAGAGTTGCTCAGGTAATATTATTTGTAATTTACTTGTGAATCGTCGTTGCCGCGAAAAAAACTTCCATGTTCTAAAACCTAATTGTTCAGAAGACACTTATACTATAGTGTCTCATAATATTTTATTACAAATTACAATACAAAATTTATACATTAACCTTAAACATCCACATATCTATAGGCAACCCCGCTTAGGAATTTCGACGTAATAAGTTGTATTATTTTCTCTATTAAAAAATCTGAACTATACAATTTTTAGAGGGCTTTTTTGGGGGGCTAAGCCTAAGCCCCCCAATTTACGCCTATGTCTAAAGCGTGTTAAACGATTTATAGTAGGTAATATACATGAGGTTTTATTTTTCATTTATTCTACAATAGAGATAGCACGTTAGAGATTTTGTCATATGATAGCTTATTTTTTTTTGTATCCACTTTCCAGGGATACCAAAACCTCAAAATTGTAAAATTGGCAGTTTTTTTAGAGGAAACGGTGAAATGTTATAAAAGAAATTCTAATTTTAAATGTTTTCCCTGTGATTTTCAGTGGATCCTAAAAGAACCAAGTGTCGCAGTATTTTTTGGAGCTGTTGGTAAAGATAAATATAGTGATATTTTAAAACAAAAAGCAAACGAAGAAGGTCTGAAAGTGCAATATCAATACACAACAGAGAAGCCCACTGGTAATTGTCATTAACATTATTAATAACTTTTTTTTTCTTTGGTGAGAAGCCGAGAAGGTACTTTGTTTTTTAATCTAAATTTATTATTAATATATAATTCAATTTTTGAATAGGTACTTGTGCTGTTATCGTGACAAATAAAGGAAAAGATCGTTCATTATGTGCCAATTTATCAGCGGCGCAAACATTTTCAGAAGATCATTTGTATGTTTCTGAGAACAAACAAATAATAGATAACGCTCAATTTTATTTAACTACAGTAAGTCTAATTTTAAGCAAACGTATTTTTATATTTTCAAAGCATAATTATACTTAAGATAGTTTGAATTTTGCTATTCAAATTATGTGTATTTTTTTTACTAAAATTATATTTTAGATAATAATTATTGATATGAAAATACGTAATTTTAACTAATTTGTTTACGTTTAGGGTTTTTTTTTACAAGTAAACGTGAAAGCCGTGCAAAAAGTGGCTGAAATAGCTCGTCAAAAAAAATGTCCTTTCTTGTTTAATATTAGCGCTCCGTTCATATGTCAATTTTACATGAACGATGTCATGTTGGTTTATCATTTTGTTGACATTTTGATTGGAAACGATGAGGTTTGTTTTATCTACTTAAACCAAAACACTTGGGTATTAAAGTTAACACTTTTTTTTTTTGTAGGAAGCTAAAGCATTTTCAGAAACACAAAAATGGAACTTGAGCGACATTGAAGAAATTGCTAAAAAGTTGAGTACTTTTGAAGTCGACAGCGGTCACAAGCGTCTTGTTGTGATCACCCAAGGAGAAAACCCAGTTATTGCAGCTAATGGTATACAATATTGTTTATAAAATTAAATATGTACTTAAAAATGCTAAAAAAACATTACATTTGAACGATTATTCTAAAAAAAAAAATTGTTTTAGATGGCGTAATCACTCGATATCCGGTACCTAAAATTCCCACTAGTAATATTGTGGACACTAATGGAGCTGGTGATGCATTTGTCGGTGGTATGTCAACGCTAATGAAAATCCTTAATTTTGTTTTTGACTAGATCTTTGTTAAGGGAGAGCATCAAATGTTATACAAATAAGGACTAAAATAAGA
The DNA here is from genome assembly GCF_023614345.1 of Adelges cooleyi. Taxonomy (NCBI): domain Eukaryota; kingdom Metazoa; phylum Arthropoda; class Insecta; order Hemiptera; family Adelgidae; genus Adelges; species Adelges cooleyi. Next base: position 5,998,493 of record NW_026096268.1, read on the forward strand.
AGTCACTTTCTGAATTATCTACCAAACAGATTAAAAAGAAATGTTTTTTGTTATTAAGTTAAACATATTTTCTATGGGTTCGATTTTTTATTTCTGTTTTCATAACTCTATTATTAGCCATTTTATGTTATTTTCTAATAAAATAACTAATTTTCTGATAGCTTAATCAATAATCAGCCTTTAGCCCTCATAGAGAATATAGTATAGCTTCACATGAAAATATACAATTTTAAACTCATCCAATAGATACGCTGGAAAATGACTTTTACGAAAGTAATTTTTTATCTAATACGCTATAAATCGGAGAAAATTAACTTTAAAATTTTTATAACTAGAAAAACTTAACATTTTTTATACATTAAAAATAATTGGCATACCTTAAATGGTTACTAACTAATATTGCCTGCCCCTTATTCCTTAACTCGATATTGCTAAAAAATAAAATGTTTTTAACACTACAAATATATTTTACCTACAGTTTTTTTTTTTTAGGATTTGTTGGAAAGTATGTTTTGGGATGTCCAGTCGAAGATTGTATAAATTGTGGAATAAAAGCAGCGTCTTATATTATACAACGACCAGGAATCTCCAAAGGAGATCTGTTTGATGTCTAACTATTTATTTATTCTAGTAATACGCTAATTGTTGCCAATTATTATTAATATGTATTTTACTCGACTCTTAAAATGCATTTAAACTTAATATTGTATCTTATTTTTGTAACAATATATATGTTGTTAATATTTTTAATCTAGTTGAAAATAAAAAATGAAGATCGATTAAATAAATAATAATAGTTCATTGGTTATAACAAATTGACCTTACAACATAAGTACTTATTTATTTATAAAACAATATAATACAAAAAAAAAAAATAATTAACAATCGTTTAATGAAGCAATAATTTTTTTAAAATTATTTAACTGAGCTTCGTCTAACCCAATATCATTAGCGTACATAGAAAAATTTAATGCTAGCATTACCGCACAAGACTTCACGTGCGTTTTGAAATATTCTATTTTCTTCTTGTTTTGCTCATCAAACTCTCTTCTCTGAAGTTCCAACTGATTTTTCAAATTCAATATAGAACTGACGATTTGACCCAAGTGTTCCCTTACCACACCATATTCATCTTCTTTTAAAGACGCCACAGCTAAATTACATAATATATAGCAACACCATACGACGCTTTCGAACTCTTCTAATGTTTTATCTTTTTCCAACTGTCCAAAAAGGTAATTGTACAAACGAGATTTCTCAAGAAATTGGGTTATTTTGTTTGGCTTGCTTATGGTCTGTTCTTTCGATTTTGAAATACCATTTAGTTCAATTAACCTGGCGTTGGTCACTACTCGTCGATTTAATACTGTTGGCGGCAATTGTTGAATCGTGTTGGTCATTTCCTCTGTAATATGGTTTATGTTATTTATACAAAAGTTGAAAATAGTTTTCCAGCTTTGTGGTACGTTGCCGGCAAAGCTCAGACTAAATATATCTTTTCTCCTGGACACATCATTTATTGTTGCTAGATAGAGATCGTATAATGCCAATGATTTGATAATCTTTGTATCGCAGTTTAGAGCTTCGAGTAAGCCGAAACTATCTTGTGCAATAGTGATTATTGGAAATTTGACGTGCTCAGTCATAGTAAGATAAACAATATGTTGAAACGAATAAAACAAATACAACACAAACGAAATGGAAAACCACAAGTGAATTATAAAATAAATATCTGCGCACACTACGGGATTTATTCCGTACAGAGGAATAAATACAAAAAGAGTGTAAGCAAACGATTTCTTCATTGACTTCAGCACATGTTCTTGGACTTTAGACATAAACATGGTGTACTTTGTTGTTTGGATGATTGGAAAATGTAAATCCTGTACGTTGTAAATGCTCTCATAATGATATATTGCTCCAGCAATCGCACAACCGGCGTTGATCAACAACCAATGGTTCTCGTTTGCGTTGAACGAGTTTAGACAAGATAAACACCAGGCACTCGCCGAACACAAAAGGGCACAGGACATGGCTTGCAAGTGCACCCCTCTGACAGCTTTGCGTAAACGATTCTTGCATGGTACGTTGGATCGCACGTACGTCCGTAACGTCACTTTAACGAATACAAACGCCGCAACCAATACAGCTGGCACGTACAATACCGAGTACAAACTGAACGACAAGTTGAGAATGGTCCGTAACGAAACCAGCGAAGCCGATGTGTACGACAGTAAAAACGAACTCAACACGGCTTTGAACGTTCTTACGGCGAAAACGTTGTTTTTGGCCATTGTGTCGCTGTAAGTCGACGTTGTTCAATAAAATAGCATTGTTACGGTTCGACCAAAATTATAATTTACAATTGTAATTGTAATCACAAAAATCGCGTACGGGCGGTCTTTAGAGCGATTTCAAACATAGAAAAGCCAAACGGTAAATAATGATTACAAATTTAAATTTAAAAACTGAACACCCAAGTCTCATTGGTGATTTGACTATTTGACTATTTGACATTCCGTTAGAAATCGAAAATCCGAACTCGGTTTCGGATTTGCCGAAAAGCTCAATTTATAGGTTAAACCGCGGTTACTAAGCTGATACCGAAAACAACAAGGAGGTTGTGTTCAACACACAGATAAATAAAACACCTGTGGCATATATATATAACCGAAATCCCCTAGATTTCTGAATTAAATAAATTATGTTTCAGAACAAAAACGAAATTCAATCGTTGGGTTTAATCAATTTTTATGAATGTTTAATTCATAGAAAAGACATTAATTGAGGTTTAATTTTCATTTAGTACTTTACCTTTATCTCAATATCGATATCAAAGATCGTATCGATTGTGACCATGAAACACTTGTTCATGCTTTGGAATTTGGGCGTATCAGTATTCAGTATTGTCAGTTCATAACAAACACAAGCGATCTCGAGAACAATCGAATTTTAAATAAATATTTTTTTTTTTACCATTTATTCAATTTGTTTTAACGTTATTATTATAGAAAATGGTGTGCATTTACCGAAACATCTTATAAAATGAATTATCTTTTAAAATTTGTTGTGACTGCGGTAGTTCTTGCTTCACGTAAGTAAAAAATTGTTCGTTTCAAGTCAAGATAGAGTTATTCCACAGGTGTGTCCGACTATCCCCTTTCTTACAAAGGAAAAAAAAAATAATTCGTTACCTCGATTAATTACAAAGTATACATATCCAAAGCGAAATTAATTTCTATGACTTAATATTTCATAACCAATAATCAGTTAAAAACGGTTAAGTATTATTATTTTTGGGTAAAAAATCAATAAATTGTTAATAATATTTGACGTGTTACCATAGATTGTGTGTCATCACAATTTGACCAAAACATTAAATAACTATTTGGATACATTTTTAGCTTGCCCTCGTCAAAGAATAGTCAAAGATTCAGAATATCGTAAAATTCCTATAAAAAAAAATTGCCATGTTATCGTAGTGGGAGTTTTTATTTTCTATGTTGATTTTAAACATTATCTAAATTTTTAAATTTAATTACTGTACAAGTTACATGCACTAACAAACAGATTTGTATTGACTAATTGTAATTTCAATTCTATAGTATGTTGGAGTTATGAATTAAACAAAAAAGCACAAAATGTAATATACCATTAGTTGTAAGAGGATCGTGGTATTCATGGGAAAATGGCCGTAGTACAACAACGGAAATCGATGCCACTAGTATGTCTAAACGAGGCAGGTGCATTCGTTCTATGGAAGAAAATCATGTTAATTATACGTTTGTTTTTCAAAAAAGTGCCGGCGATTGTTATACTTGTGTTAAATTTATGGTTCGCACCATTAACGTGCTCGACAAAATGGAAAGTATGATTTTGTAAAATTAGTCCTGATGGAATATTTTAATTAATTTCTGTAATCTATCAAGGTGTTTGCATGACTCTGAATCCCAATGAAGATGAATCTCCAGACAAAATATGTCAATTTCAAGACACTCAATTGATAACTCTTTTTTCTGAAAATTACATACCTATTAATTGCCGTTCCAGTCTTGAAGGAGTTTGGCAATTTGCATATCAAGTAATTTAAAACTAAAAATAAGTATTATTTAAATGGAAGAATTTTGAAAGTTTAGAGTTTTTATTGTTTTAGTTCAATGACATAATGAGTACATTTTTATTTCTGCGATTTATAATTTTTAAAAATTAAATTGCAGTAGTTTAGTATGTTCTCTTTATTAAGTTATTAATATTTATATATCAATACTTGCTTTTATATTTTTTTCATCACTGTTGTTACTCCACAGAACCGTTTTCGTTTCACCGGGGAATGCAACAATCCAGAAGCTCAAATTAAGTCCTGTCAAACGGCTGGTACCCAATTTTTAATAACCAATCAAAAATTTAACATAACATACAAGAAATGCCCTGGAATGACTGGTACATTTGATGGAGGTAAGTTTTTCAAGTTCTTTAACCCCTGGATTACCGGAATAATAATAGTAACTATAAAATTAATAAAAATTTGTTTTTCAGTTGTCGAGTACAGCTGTTTAGGCGATTGGTTCGTAGACAAGAACCATTTCTTTGCGGTGGCTAACACTAAAGAATCGAGAAAAGACGAAAAATACAGATGTTTTTTGAAAAATCGAGACGACGATTTATACATTGGTGTATCAATAACCGCCGAATGCAATACACTTCAAACCGTAGAAAAAAGCCCAGAAAGATTGCACGTAAATCCAGGTAATTAACCCGTCAATTACTTATTCATAGTTGTTTTAAGCTCCAATATTATTAATGTTGAATTTTTTTTTTCTTATTTAAGTGAAAGCTGAAGTTGTAGAACCCGGTTGTAGACTGCCTCAAAACTTTAGTGGAAACTGGGTGAATACAGCCAATATGGATGCGGATGTGTTCATAAACGAAACGCACATAATCGAAACTTGGTATCCGGACCAGGCTCGGTTTAGACGTACAATATATGTTTGTCGAGAACAAAGAGGATCTCGATATATGATGGCCAGACTCACAGTTGACGGATGGTAATTTAAAAAAAGTTATTTATTATTAAATTTAAATTTTACTTAAAAATGGTTAATATTTGTATGTCTTATTATAATTAATGCTCAATAACATGTTAGTGCTTGTTTATTGACTATATTTGTCTAATTCAAATTTTGTTCTCAGTCAAAAAGATTATGTTTGCTTTGACGTTGTGCCACGACATCACAACATAATTCGTTATCGACGTGGGCTCGCTTTCATCAAGGATAATTTTCACACTGTGTGTTCGTGGGTTCAATTTCCCAACAAAGACAATTGGAAATATGACATCTTTGTCTGTAAGTATTGTTTTTTTATTAAGAGACATAACATGTTAGTTTTTTCTTTTTCAGGTACTGTTTATTGAATATATTATAATAAAATTCATTTTTGTTAAAGCGAGAACTCCTGTACCTGTAAGATGTCCGGTAGCAGGCAAATTCAATTTCACACAAAAAGGTGATTTCCTTTTTGAAACTCGTATACTAGGTGGTGTTACGTTGTCGCCGCGACCTCAGATTGGGTGTAAGGATAAGATATCGGATTTCTCGGCGTGCGATGGTGATCAAAAAGAGATAACAATCGACGAAACTTTCTGTCTTGACGTCGACCACCGTGGACAGCCAAAAGATATTTACAGCGACCCCGATTATAGGCTGCAATGTATCGGATATTGGAAGGAAAATCTGAAATCTTATTTGATAACGTACGACCCATTAGATGCAGCCAGCATGTACAGGTGTTGGGTTTATCAGCGGGCAGATCTTAATCGCATTCTCATGTCGCAATCCATCGGATCATATTGTGAACTCAGACAAGACGCTTTCAGCTTCAACTACACACAGGGAGCCACCGTTGCCGTGGAAATGACAGAATACGAACGAGAACGTAAGGATTAATATAGATACCTGTGTATAAATTCATTTTATTGATAAAATTTTAAATTTTAGGAGATCAATGTCCTATGTATTTTGACGACGGTACTAATCCGTGGATACAAGCCGAAAACTACATACAAGTATTTAGATATGGAAAAGCATCATCGATTGTAGTGTCGTCTTTCCTGCTTTCAATTGCTACATTATTTACTATAATTTTGTAAAATGTCATAGCATTTGTAATTTTTTGACATAGGCTTAAAGAAAAAAAATAACTAAAAACTTTGGTAAACATTATTTGACTATATCTATACTTAAAGTTTTCAGTTTCTATACTTTAACTTTTTTTAAGGCATTCCTTTTATTTTTTTTATTTTTTCATATTATGTTTAAAATTTAAACTTTATATTTATTTTATAACTCGACAATATAATTTTCTTACATCCAATATCACCAAGTATTGTTAATGCTTAACATAAAATAAAAATCCATAGAAATATGATAGTTAAGTTTTAACAATACTTGGCGAAAACGGGTGTATTTATATTTTATTAATGATTAAATTGAAAGATATCATTATTTATAAAACACCAACGATCGAATAAGCTTAGTATATTATTATTATTATGAAAATTGAAATGCAAAGACTTAATACAATTATTATTACATATTTTTAGTCTAATTAATGCCGTCCACTTTATGAATATTTATACTAGTTTTAAAATATGTTTTTATAATAGTGTTAAACGTTACTTATATGATATGATAATATTAGTCGATACGTTATTTGATTTTTGTAATCTTATCCGTCCATTTTTGTATTGCACTTTTGTAAATTTTTATAATATTATAATTTATACTATTATATTGATAGATTGTAATTTTTAAAAAAAATGTTTACCTTTTACCTTATTCGTTGTAGTGTCTAGCACACAATACAATATATGCATTATATATATTTAAATGTGTCGTATGATCAATACATTATGTATCTAGTTATAAAAATAAAAACATTGTGTTCATCTTTAGCCTAAGAAACCATAAGATCCTGCCTAACATTAAATGTTTAAAACTATTATTATACCAATTTTAAACAATCCTCTTTCCACTACAGTCTAGTGGAAAGACCTTGATATGCGATTACAATACCACAATATTACACACAAAAAATGTACATATTTTTCTTGCTTACCCTATGAGTCATATATAGTGGTATTATATTGAAACCACATTTTTAATATTTTTTTTTTGTGATTGTTAATTATTGTAGTGTTTTATTGAAACCCCTGTTTTTTTATCAATCCTTCGACTAAAATGTTTTAATCTAATCTGAGTACATCGTTATTTCCAGACCCGAGCCAAATTGATCGAAAATTAGAATTAAGCTATTAATCATCTAAGGAAATACAGCCGATGAGCCAATACTGACCTGAACAAGAGATTAAAATAATCGTAACTGTAATAGGAAAAAAGAAATAATTATTTTAAAAAAATGCATTAAGAAAAACAACGCAATATTTAACACATTATGTATAACATACAATATATTTATATTTTTATTATTATCATTATTATTATGCACCAAACGAGCGTTTTACAAAAAAAATCGTTCTTAATCACTAAAATTAAAATTGCACATGATAAAATTAAAATAATATTTTTGTAATACACAATATTAATAAGCTATATAAACTTTAAAAATCACAGTTGGCAAAAAAAAAAAACTCAAATCCAGTAAAAGTTTTAGTATTTACCCGAAAAATTCCCCGGTTTTTTGGACATACATCACCCCAAAAAAAAACCTTAACTGGACGGGCTTTTTTTTAAATTAAAAAAAACCCGAGCTTTTGCCAACTCTGAAAAGTTAATAATATTAAGTTTATGTATAAAATATATATATTTTATATAATTTAACTAAAAATAGTACTTGGAGAAATACGTATTATCTACGTACATAATACGTAACTGTAGTTATTAATCATAATAATTATTTCTAACTATAATACAATATAATATTATTATTATTGTTATTAACTATTATGCATTTTGTTAATTATACATTATAAATAATTATGAACGTATTATACCTATTAATATTGAAACGTAGAAAAATAAAATGGCAACTAAGTTTTTGAGACTATAAATATATATGTATACATATATTATATTATATACCTATGATAATAATAAATTTAATAATTTATTGTATATAGTATATTCTCTTAAAAAACAAAACACTTAACGTTGTTTATATTTACAAAAACCATCTTCCACCGAGGAACATTACTGAACCCGATCGAGTTAATTATATATAATTATAATACAATATATTATAATTATATTATAGTTAGCGCACTTTGTTATACTGTTGTTATCACCGGCTTACACGCGATAGTCGTCCACGACTACGTTGGATAATCTTACGGGATACTTATTTACATTTTCCCGGAATAGTGCGATCCCATGTGGGACGGGGGTCCCCCCCTCATGTGAGGCTGGTGTTTGGCCGTGCCGGAGTACCGGCTTCCCGGCCTGGAGTGCACGATGGCGTAATGGTCGCTGTTGGTCGACATAGATCTGGTCGAGTTCATCGTGGACCCGCCGGACGCGTATCCCGGTTTGCCGCCATTCAGCGAATACCTATATGTAAATACACACAAACGGTATAAGTAAACTATTTTTCAACAACGTCAATCGATCGACAGAGATTTTAGTGGACAATTTCGACTGGACTCTTGGCGGCAATAATTTTACTTTAGGTAGATGACAAATTTGTAATAATGAAGAGTAAGAAGTGTATTAGGCCTATTAAGTACTGTGACGTTAAAACTTTGGGAATGTCTGTTTTACCTGGAACCGTACTGTGATCCGTGCCAGCTACGGTATGGGTCGTAGTCTTCGATGATGCTGGGCTCCTTCTCGATGATGTCGGTGCGGGCGCACGAACACGTCATGGCCGAGCACAGGAACACGTTGATGACCAACATGATGAGGAACATGAGCCCGAATGCAATGCACAGGTAGAGCAGCCACGGGGGCCGGATGCCGCCGTCGGCGGGGTCGTCGCACAGGGTGAGGCTGCGCGGCGTCTCGCCGGGTTCCAGCACGAACACGCTAGTGCTGGCCAACAGCGTGCCCTCTTCAGGCGTGGCGTCCGTGTACACGTCTTTGGTCTGCTGCAGCGCCAGCGAGTTGGTGGACACGTCGTCGCAGTCCGGTTCCGTGCACACGCCCCGGCACACTTCGATGTCGCACTGGAAGTGCAGTTCCGAGCTGTCCGGGAACCGGAACATAGACGCCAGCGTGGCGTCTGCGTGCCCCGACTTGGGGTCGTACTTGAACGGCGTGATCACTTTCGTGTTGGACGGACATCTAGAGAACATACAAGGATTTATTATTATTTACCTATCTAGGAAAACCGAAAATGTCATTAGGGAATTTGCGTAAAGATTAAATATAATAGATTTAGATATCTTATTTAGATACAATTTTTATCGATAGACAATAGACAATAAAAAAAGTCTTATACGGCTGCTATACAAAGATTGCCCAACACGTATAGCAAATGAAAAGGCGTTCGTTTGAGACACTTCAAAAAATTTTTTTAATTTTTTACCGTTATTAGAATTCAATTAGGCAAATGCGCGTATTAGCGAGCATAACACGAGTCATGTTAAAAATCCGTTCGACTTCCGACAATGCTGGCGAACGTTCAGAATCGGTACCGCTATGGAATTGTGAGTTATTGTATAATATGTATATTATTATTGTTGTAGCGATCATCGATTATATTATACCTATTATAAAATAAGAAAAAAAGGTCGTGTCGCGTTTTCGTGCGGAAGGACGACAAACCAATAATGATACAAAAAAAAATAAAAAATAACTGCCTACCCAAGACGGAAATTAGTCAACTAAAAAATAAAAATATAATATAACCACACGATTGTGTTACCTACTGGAAACCGGGGGGGGGGGGGAGGGAAGAGGAACGGACCTACTATTATACAGTTGCGATAGGGTTCACTTACCCGCGCTCGTTGATGAGATTGACGCTGTTGTTCCTCTTGTTGAACGCGAAACAATTCTTAACGCGTATACCATAGGCTCCTGCAATTTCAAATAATACATTTTTACTACTACACATTCCTCCGTCAAAACAACCAGTGTCGTGTCATATTATTATTGTATCGTCATTGTCAGGTAATGGATGGATGTTGTCCGCCGCAGACGGATTTGCCGACTACATTTCAAACGATTTTCTATTTTTCTTTTAAGACCATAATTTTTTTGTCCATACATAATATTGCGAGTACCCAACTGCAGGACAAAAAACCATTATGATACTAGTAGTATCCACATAAAATACTGGGCTACCCCGAGTACCATTGACCCTTGGGAAATACTCGGTTTGTATTCCACGGGCTACTCTAAAAGTGTCTTAAAAAATAATATATGTCCGTCAAATATGATAATATGCCTATTACTGATTACACTAATAAACGGATCGACATGCCCTATCCTAGTGCTGTCCGACATTCATCACGGACATTCCGAGTGCTCGAGATGGTCATATTATGGAATTCCTGTAGGATTCCCGGAAGTTAAAAATGTCAACACATACTCAGTTGCTAATCGCAATCGAGTTCTTTTTGACAAGCATTATTACCACAGAAATATTTCCAAAATTGTAATCTTAGTATCATAGTTGGACGGAAATTCATTGAAAAACGAAAATCGTTTTCTAATTATTTTTTGTAAATAAGACTACACCTTTTTTAGAAAAGCTATTCGCATAATTAAAGGGACTGTGGCCGTCTAATTGTAAGAGTTTTAACCACCCAAACACATATTATGTAGCTCGATTGATAAATATTAGTTTTGTGCGCAGTTAATCTTTGAATATAAATTTTAATAAAAATATAGTGTTTCAGGATTAACTGTTTCATAATAATATGATCATACGGAAAGTTTTGTAAGGGTAAAGGTATAGTAATTATATAGTATTGTCGATATAGTATTGTCAAAAAAAATCCTAAAACTTGGATGAATGTCGATATTATATATTATCTTCTATAACGAGTTTATATAAAATATTTACCATATTTTAGTAATAATAATATGACGTATTAGCCGATAAGCTTAGGTTAGGAAAATGTTAATAATATGTAATATTGTATAGCATTTGTTATACGACGACACTTTCTATTTTTTTTTTATCATTCTCGCTAACATTTACTATATTATAAATTATAATAACAATGAAAATAAAAAACTCAAAACCTACCGTCGGGTCTGGATATCTCGGCTCTAAGCGTGTACGGATGACTGTAAACAACTTCCTGAATTCTTCTGCCGTTCTCAAGGAATTTTAACGATACCAACGACGTCTCATTCCTATAGAAAAACAAAACAAATATACAGTATGTACAGTGTATATGTTGTCGTTTGCCGACGTTTTCCACTCTTTTTAAGTAGAAACGATTTTCGAAAATATATATATATATATTTTTTTTTTAGAAATTCGCATCACAATACATAACAATATTATGTAATAACCCATTTAAACCCCCGTGGCATTATGTAGAGGCTATTGGACGCCGTACGTACTTGGAATTCTTGAACCCAGCCTTGCCGCATGTGATCACGTAGAACTTATCGTCGGCAAGTTCCAGTGTCCTGTGTATTCTTATCGCAATTGGCACTGATCTCTCTTCGGTTTTCTGAAAAAAAAATCATTCAGTTTTCACTTAGGGTAGGCAAGAGGTATCAGTAATTTTACACACAAATGAGATGGAAGATGTGAAAAGAGGCTGAGACACCGTACTCGCTTTGAAATTCAAAAATTCGCAACACAAAATACTGGCATTTATTTTGGTCTTCGAATTTTAGCAATAACTTAATAAATTAAAATATTTATCTACGGTCATCATATTATTTTCAGGTAGTGCCGAAAAGTTGTCATTTTTTAATTAAATCCAGGAACAAGTGTGAACTAAATAAAAAACCTAGCCTGAAAGTTCTAAAATGTTTAAAATGTTTATTCTTAAATAAAATCCCAAGTACGATTATTTTAAAATCTAGACTATTTTCCCGCGACTTGCAGTTAAAGCGTTTATATAAGATAGTTAATAGAGAGACGATTTCTAGTGCAAACTAAATGCAATTAGCAACGTTTACAAAGAACATAATTTTTACAAGTACAAAACAATGCAATCATAATATATTTCCTGCAATTAAATACTAATAATATCTAATTCAGTCGGTCAGAAGACAAGTTATCTTATGCTAATGGGCTACAAATCTTAAAGGCTAAGTTCCCGTATGGTTTACATATATTTGTGTTTTTTCAAATTGAATTCCTATGCGTAATCATATTAAAACTATTAAACCGTATTCTCCTTCTTAAACATTGCACGCGGTATAGAAATGTATCTTACGTCGAAAAAAGCCATCTCCTTCCAATCGCAATTGGACTTGAGGATTTTACTGAGTATCGTGAAAATCTGTATAAGTCATAGTTATACTAATATTTAATACATGGGATAGAATAGTCCCTACAGTAATCTAATAAAGGTCTCTCTCACTCTCTCTCGTCATTCGAGATAGTAATTTATATTTAATTTTTATTCCGCGTCCAAAAATAACGGCGTTTAAAAGCCTTTATAACAGTAAGTAGTAGTAAAGATAATTAACATTTATCACGTTTAATGTAGGTAATATATAATAGTATAAATAACGTTGTAACGACAGCTTCGAGTTGTCGCATTACAGTCGGACTCGGTTTAATTGCATAACTGTAATAGTGTAGCGACACAAAGTATTTGGAACAACTGACAACAACAGCGGTGTCAACTCGGCCATTCCGAAATGTAGACACCAAAATCTCGGCCGTGTACGGTGTAATGTTTTTATTTCAATTGTATTTTTTTTATTTTTTTTTATTAGACATGCTCGCGTAATGAATCATTTTTTTCATCGCCTCCACGGATCATCTGTGCTGCTGCCGCCATATAATATTATTTATCTATATACAAGTACTTTCCCTCCAAGGGGCTAGGCTTCATCGGTCGGTCAGCTGCTCAACCATAACCAGCTACCGCCGCTGTATGTTTTTTTTTTACATTTATTTACACAATATCAACATAAATATTATAACACTAAACTCACAATGTTCAGCCTGCTATCGAAAAAGATAATTGAATCATTCATCAATAGTTATCAAATATCATCAGCATGTTTCTAGCAAACTAGAAGGTATTATACAACCCATCTCAAAGAAATAATAAATTTAAACATAATATCCATGATCGGTGGTGTATATTTTTGAACAACAAACTTTTGAATAGGTGCATCCATTTAGAATTTGTTTACAACCAAACCAACCCCTTATTGAAGATGGTGAGCTGTTTGATTTTTTTATAAATTCCAATGCATTAATAACTTTACTATTTTAAACGTTGTATTCCTCTTAGGTATATAAAACCCTTGATGCATTTTTAATAAAACCTCAATAATAACAGAAGTATATTTTTAACAATTAAATATTATACCCAGTTGTTTAAAAACCGGAACACCAACAATATTTTAGTTGAAAAAAAAAATCAAACAAACCGATTGGATGTTATACAAAAACATGCTTACCGGTTCTGTGTACGAATTTAGGCATAATATTATAATAGTTTAGTAGTTTGTAGTTTTTAATTAATTCAGACTGATGATTTGTTTGTTTTATATCCGAGGTCAATGTAATTAATGTGAAGCATATCTAGCTTGTGCTGTGGCGGCAACGTGATACGTAAAGAAGTATTAAACATAAAATATAATATTTAATGTAAAGCTTTAAATTAGAGTCTGTACCTACATAACGACTGGTTATCATGAACGTTCGATCTCACCAAAGAAACTTTTAACGGCACTTCACTCTTTTTTTTAAAAGACGTCATTAAATTGTCAAAACAACCATTATGTAAGTTATTAATGAAGTAAAAAAATAAAACAGAAATTTATGCGCCAATTGAACTTTACGAAAACTATTTAATAGAGTTATCTTACCGCTTTGAGTATAGTATTAAATAATAAATATTATCGTTTTTTTATTAATTCAAATATTATACAGAACCCATTAAAAAGATAATAAACGTACTAATGCACCTGTTGATCCGCATTCATGTGAGATTATGTTTTTTTCTAAATAAGGGCCATTCCATGTAAAATAAACGCATCGTTTTTCATTCGTAGTTCGAATATTTTCGAAACTTTTTTATTGATAATAAAAATAAAAAGAGTGTTTGCACGATTTTGGCTCTGTAAGTGCATATTTTCGTGTGTACTAAGCAAATTAAAATTTCACAGGCGAATTAGTCAATTGGTCACCGGCAGTGGAAATAAATAATGATGTCATTTATTCTTGGTATACATTATTATGTACACTATAGGCGTATATAGCTTGTTGTGTCTATGCTCTGAGGTATGTTTCGTCGTGACATGAGTAAAACGACGTTTACTAACCAAACGACGGCCATAACGGATTTTTTTCTCGGTTCTCCTCAAAACAATCGGAATGTCGGAAAACTGTTACAATACAAAATTGGTTTGTGTTTATTTTTACTAAAATAATTTTTAAAAAAAACGGCGGAGAACACAGATATTAACGAAGTGTCATCACGTTAATGTACCTACACGGAAATAAGTGGAACTGTTAAGTACACTGAATCGGTGCAATCAATACGCATGCATTTGTTTTGATGTCAAATAATATTATATTACATGAAATGATTGTCATTATTAAGACACCGGTAAATGCGCCTATTCAGATTTTCTAACCGAGAAAACTATAAGAATTTTTATATAATTTAGACTTGGATACTTGGATAAAGTACTTTTGTAGTGTATTGTGCAAAATATAAAAAAATCGACGAACTAGAGTAACAATAAATGGGGAATATATCAATTATTAACAACAAATAATAGTATAGTGGACTGCATTTGTGGGGTTTAATTTGCATTTTCTTATTCACCTCTAATTAAAAACTGAAGATAACGTATTAAAAAAAAAAAAACACATTGGACATTAATTTCCAGTTATTCGCATGAATAGAATTCCTTGTATTAATTACCATTATCTTATTAGGTCATCCGGTCCTTACAACAGACAAAGTAATTGTCGGTCCAGTTAGTTTTAAGTTATGTAAATCGTATTCAAACCGAAACGTTACAGTTTTTCTCAGCCACTAAGAAAGAAACCGACGAGAGGGTTTCGTGTCCTCCTAATGCATACTGATTAAGAAAAAAAACCAGTACAGTGGGGTCGGTGCATAGTGGGGACGGGGAGGTCACAGGTTTACAGGAATTTTTAAATCTGAAAGTGATAAAATCACTTAAATGATTGTTTTAAATGAAGGTTCTGTATTTACAAATGAGCATCAAAGCGTTTATTTGAAAGCGATTTTATCTGAGAGGACTAGTACAGTAGAGTATTGGCATAATGTAATCAAAGCAATGAGGAAACGGAGAGGTCACAGGTCTACAAGAATTATTATAAATAAAAAAAGTGATAAAATTGAATAAAATCACTTTCAAATAAACGCTTTGATGCTCATTTGTAATTATAGAACCTTCATTTAAAACTTTCTAACTTTGCTGGTTTATACTGTGCTTGGTTTGGACTGTACTGGCTTGAAAATACTAACTACCGATTTGCATCGAAGCGTTTTTTCGAAAGTGATTTTATCACTTTCAGATTTAAAAATTCCTGTAAACCTCTGACCTCCCCGTCCCCAATATGCCCCGACCCAACTATGCTCCGTCCCCACTATGCACCGACCCCACTGTACTGGTTTTTTTTTTGTTTTTTGCAAAAACTTAGTGGACCAAATAACACATATACAATGTCTTGTTATATTTTGTTGGAATGGTCAACGATTCATGTTTCAATCGTTTGTACTCCATAGTTTAAATTATAATCGCTTATTCTCAATAAAATTAATATTTATGTATTATATACTTCCATTAAAGCAATCTCACACAAACTATTTATACTTCATAGATTATATTATTTCAAAGCTATATTATACTTCTATTTTACTAGATTCACAATGTACAAAATAAAATGCAACTAAAAAAACCTTTTCATAGATCCTTAAAATGTAAAGGGTGGGATAGTGAAACGGGTTTTACCATTTAAATACATTAGAAAATCACCGTTTTACTGCCTCATCCTGTATATTAATTTCTTGTTATTTTCTAAAGAAAAATGGATTTTCTTACATTTAAATTAAAATAAATCGTATACTGGTACTGTGATGGAGAAAACAATAAATTTTACATATATATATTACTTATTAATTAAATATTACTAACGTGTATAGCCACTAGCGGTCGGCTGTTGCCTGTTATTTAACAATAACCTTTTATGGAGATTTTAAAAATTGTGTTTTTTTAATAATAGCATAGGAGCAGTATCATGATGTTAAATGTTCACGAGATTTGATCTAGTCATAAAATAAAGTATTCTGGGAATAATAACTATAGACCTCAACATTTAACCAAAAACGTTTTCAGTCTTCGTTCGCATCCAACTTGTCCTCAACCACCGCCTTAACTTATTTTCACTGCCATCAGTGTCACAACTAAGATAAGACTTGGGCACATTTACACCTTTTTTTGTCTTTTCATGTCACACGACAAAACATGCTCGCTGTGAGAATTTAATAAAAAAAAAATGTTTTTTCTCATTTGATTCTAATGTTGTAATGATGTACAGGATAGACAGGACCGAGATAAATACACGAATAACATTTATTTATATATGTATTATACAAAGTTCTCCGAAAAGAGTCGTCGAACGGCACATGTCATCAGTTTTTACGATACATAATATATAAAAATTTACTATCGTTCTATGTGTGTCTATATATATTTCAAATTGGGATGTATATCACACGGTCATTTTATTATTATGTATCGATATAAACACACCGTGAAATTGGATATCAGTAGTTTTTCTCACATACACACTGACAGTACAACAATAATAGTGTAACTTGAATTATGTTATGTTTGTCAGCTCGGCAAACGGTACTTGGGTGTGTTTTGTGTGATGGCCGATGGACTTGTAATAGAATTTCGGGACAATCGCATTTACTGTGACGTTGTTATTGGCGTGTAAATGTCAAAACCGATCTGGGGCCGTTTACATGGTATACTCAGATGTACTCACGTTGTTGACGAATATGCCACAGTAGTCTGACGATCCCTGTGTGGCCAACAGGTTGATGCCAAGAGTGGTGAGTTTGGTGCCGTTCCCGTAGCTCAGACAACTGGCTGTCCTGTGGTCTCTGGCGTGTACGGCTCCTGTGAGGAACAATTGTGAATTAATAGTTTTCTAATAGTAATTTGTACTTATCATCAATTAATATTTGACATATACCCATCGACAGAATGGGGTTTTAGAAAAGAAGTGGCCCCCGTCGTACTAAACGAACCCCAAACAGAACAGCATGGGATGTAATTAATAGTCTTATGAGACTTGACCTATGATTTTGGTCAGTCCATACTAAATCATTCAGACTGGTTGTTCGGGCATTTTGTGTACAATTGTGCAATATTCGAGAGGAAGTCCTGCGTCAAATCTACGGGTCTTGGAGAGATCAAAGCTTAGGTCATATGAAAGAAAAACAAACCAAGATCTAAGAAATAGATCAGGAAAGGAAGATATAGTAACAATAATGAAAAACAGAAGATTATACTGTGTACGCATGTGTGGAGGGCACAAAAGCAAATGATCCGGGAAGTGGTAAAATTGGTCCCTTATAGTAAAAAACCATTAAGCGCACATGACAAAGATGGATGGATAAAGTTCAGAAGGATCTAAACGTGTTGGGAAAAAACTATGGCAAATAATTGGCGACTGATTGGGAGAGATGGAGAGGAGTGGGCGTTGCGGTAAAAGGCCTGAATGGTCTATATAAGGTCAACAAAGAAGAAAAATAATTACAATTGTCACAAAAGTATAAGAAAGTCTAGGAGAAAAATTAAATTTGTAATATCGTCGATCTAGAATAAGAAAAACGTTACAACCAATTGAAAAAAATTAATTTTTTGTTTTTAAAAAGTGCAAGACCGGTTCTTTAGTAGTTACACTTTATATTCGACAAAATAAAAGTTTCTGTAAAAAACTTGTATTTATTTTAAAACAGTTTTATAGAATTCTTAATAATAAAAGTTTTACTAAAAGAGTAGATTTCACAGATTTTTGTATAATAACTTATTTAAAAAACTTTAATAGTCGACCCCAAGTAGTTGGGAGTGTAAGGCGAAGACGAAGATTTAAATAACTTTTATAAAACAAATTAACAATCACTTTTGATATGTAACCTGTTTGAAAAGTTCTATAATTTTTTCAAGCCCTGATTATTATTTTTTTTTTTAAAGTTTTTAACTGATTTTATGTTATGTCTATAGTATCCAATGAACGTTCCGAAGCGGGAAATTTGTGAAGGGGTAATAACGACGTTTATGGGGCTGAGTCCCTCAGGTTCTCCATCGGTTATGCCGATGATCTTATTGTGTGTATACGTGGGCGGCTGTAGACTCGAGGGCCGGTTGCGAAACGACCGAAGCTAATGAAAACTCACCGCAGATAATATATACATTGTATGTGATAAATGCGTTCAATTTTCTCGAACGTCAAACGGTTCTCTCTCTGTTGGTTTTCATAGGAATCGTTCCAAAACTGTATTACGCACACTTCGCTGCTGTATATCAAATTAAGGTGTAATATGACGTCAATAGCGGTGTGTAAAACGTCTAAATAAATTAATAATTCACAGAACGACGAAAAACGAATTGCAAGCCGCGTGTAATACGGCACAATGAAATCTACGTGCGTTAACCATTAAAGATAAAAAAACCAATAGAAATTCGTCCAATATGTTTAGGCTTCGATGCGGAGGTGAAAAAAGAAAGCGTATTGATTTTCCAATGCAATAAGCCTATGTAGAACTGACATCGTACACCAAAAGTACTATATTAGGCCAAAAGTAGAAAAAAGTTCATCTTCTTTAAATTTGCGAAAACCATTTTAAAAGTTGACAAACTGTTCTTTTTTGAAATACAACACTAAAAAATGTTTTGGGAAGTGATTTTATTATTGCTTATAATATATTTCTTTAGACATGTAATATCTATATTGATTTTTTTTTTTGGTCAACGGTTAATATGATCAATTTTTCCAGATTCAGGTATTTTAAACACTTCTGTTCACCAATTACAGCTATCAAAGAAATTTTAAACCTAAGCCATACAAACTACAGGCATGATATACATGTCTAACAAATATAGTGCTCTATTTCCAAGTGCATCCATTTATTTTTTCTATGTATGACCATTTTATTTTTATTGTAATTATTTAAAATTAAAATGCTTTTTTTATGAAATTTTGTTGCGGTAAATGGAAAAAAACATGTGATAAAAACTATAGTTTATGACATGAATTATTAAATGATGTCGGTTATTTTAAGATAATTTTACCAACAAATATAATTCTAGAAATGTTGAAAATAATATGAACACAATATTTGTATATTACTTAACATTTTCTCTGATGTGTCGCGTGAGTTCTACTCTGCAAAATGCATGTGTATTTATGGCAAGCATACCGAGAAGGTAAACCGGCAGTAGATTTGCTCTTATAATGCGTTGGTTAGCCAGAGCGGAAGTAAAATTGTAGGTGTAAAATGTATACTATGCGTCATCAGATGTTTGAGGCAGAGAGGACAAGGGAGTGGGCGCAAATTCTTATGTACAACGATGACATAATTCTAAACAAATGTCAATGTATACACAATGTGTAATAGTGTGCGAGGATACGGTGTAATTAAGATTATAATTTTTCAGAACATTTTTTAAAAATATTTTTCTCGTAGCGAGGCCCAAATGAACGCGATATTTTTTTAATGGTATTATATGACGATACAGAAACATATACACACGATTGATCTATGTGCGCGTAGATCATGGATTTTCGAGGACGTGTCTACTAGATGTGGTCCTCATGGGTTCGTTCAACTATTGTCAGTAATATACCTAACTAATGTAATTATACCTAGTACGCAGTGTAATTTTAGGAGGATCGATAATTGCAGTGAATTCGAGAAGAATAAAACCATTTTGTATCTACCAACCATAATAATTATTGAGCACGGTTACAGCGCAGTATATTACTGTTATTATCATGCATGTATTATTTTACATTAATCCTAAGGGTCATCTCATGTTATACCAACAATACAATTTTTAATTCTTATACATGGGATAAAAAAATATTTTCGGAATTCCAAAATATTATTTCAAAAAATTGTCACTGTCATCAGTTTACTTTATTTAAACCAGCAAGTGTGTGATTTTTTTGTTGGTGGTGAAAATATGATTTATAGCCATAAAAAAAAGAAGAATAAAGTGAATTAGAATAGTAAATAAAAATGCAACCCCCACACAATGCATACCAAATAAAATGATCTCAAAGTGATAACTGTAAATGTGTGCATAATCAGAAACAGGAGTGGGAAAATATATAGTTTTCAAAATAATTCTAGAACAAAAATTGTTTTATACAATTTTGTAGTATAAGTGATATTTGATGAGTGGATTTGGACTGGGAATGATGCAGTTTATGTATGTATCTAATATACGGGTCGTTCGTGATTGAATGAATAACGACTTACTAGGTTTTTATTTACTATGGACATTTTTTTTTTAAATGGTAAAATAATTATGTTACTAGATGACCATAGCTATTTAATAGTTTATAGAGACTGAAGGTCTCTAAACAATTGGCCTATGAATAGATACAAAGGAACTACTTTTTTTTTTGCACATCCTATATGAGTCAACTAACGGTTATTTTTAATGGCTAACCTTTATAAAGCAATTAAAACGATTTTAACATTTACCGGTCGGTCTCGTCTCGTTTATTATAATTATTATTATTATTATTTTGAAGGGGTTTTTGTACTTAAAAGACAGATTGTGCACAATTAGATGTGCATTAGATAAAAAAAATAATATAATAATAAGCGGCTTACATCGTCAAAAATCAAAATAGCGGTTATTAAACCTACTGTTTTTTTAAACTTAAAACAAAAACTCATCGTTGTAAAACCGAAAAAAAATATCTACTACGAATAAGCCAAAACAAAAAGGTGTTCACTTTAATGCGTTGTTTAAAAACCTAAATTGGATTTTAATAGCGGGCCAATTGTGCGTATGTGTTCTGGTGGTACACAAACGGTTAGCTTAACATTGATAATAGGTAATGTTTTTTCATATTGTGCAATGTACTTTGAAATCCATTAATAGAACAGAGGCCCAGGCGACTAACAAAAATACAATCATGTGTCCTCGTGGGTCGATTTGGGAGTTGCAAGAATCGGATGAACCAGTCAGTGCAGTGGGAAACAACGGTCGTGATGTGTTAATTTCACAGGCATGCTGAAACTTCTGTAGCTTTAGAAGGGCCCATGCATTATTTTTAAGTAGGCTGAAAAATCTTAAAAAAAGTAAGGACCAAAGTATATCGATGAAAGGTCCATTTTTGTTTAAAATTATTATAACACTGGATCTATTTAAATTGTTTTGGATAAACATTTAATTTTGTATTCTTCTTTGGCCAATGTGTAATAAAACCATATGACTGAAATTAATTTTAAACTTTTATCATATTTTTCGTAATTTTTGTATTTTTTAATTTGTTTTTATTTGCATATATTTAAAGATATTGTGTATGTATTTATACTTTTATTATTTAAATTTACTTAAAATTTGGATGTGTTAAATTTAATTAAATGCCGCAAATCTTTAAAATACATTTTATGCTGATATATAAGGTACATAAATATTAAAAAAAAATAGTCAATAAAATATTTGATACATTTTTTCTGATTTTTTATATTTGATATTGTGAAATCTTAACAAAAAATATTAAAGAATTTATAAATCCCAAAAGTGTGAAAATCAATACTCTTTATTATATCAGCTTTAACCGAATTATTCGTTATTACATAGGTCACAGTACTTTAGAGAAGTTACACTAAATTTTTACTTTTTGGACATTTTACTCGTTGTCATTTTTATTCTTGGTTAATATAATATTATCACTATCTATTATATATATTATTATTATGTCAATATACTTATTACTACTTTTGGCTTTTCTAGAAATTATCTTTTAAGGTTGTAACTTTTATCGCATCGACCACTTTTATATTTTAGGAATATATAGTATGTATTATTTACCCTTCAGCACCGGTACTTATAAGAACTTAATTACTATTAGCGAGGAGACTAGTACAGTTGGCTTCAAGCTCTACGATTTAAGGCCGTGCACATTTATGGTTATATTTAGAACATGACAACGAACACCATTTGAGCAAAAATGACAATAAGAAAGAAAAGAGTGAAAACAACTTGTGTATTTTTTTTTGACATAGTAACGATTGAGCGGACGTCGAACCTTTCGATTTCATAACATAATAATATTTTAATTTTGACATTTTATTTTATAGGTAAGTGTGTTATGTAAAATAAAACAAAATAATATTATTTTAAATGTGCAATCGGCATTCCGTGACATGTTCGACGTTAAATGCACACGGTTATGGTCAGATCGTCGTGTATACCTACACATAATAATACACTTAATAAGGAAGGCGTATAGTGCATACACAATGAACGACTCGGAGGTAACAAAGCAGAAAAATACAAACAAAATACAGCTTAATGATACCGCACCGCCGTTGTCCGTGTGTGTACGTTACACATTCAAATTGGCTTTAAATTACCGTAAAGACCACTGCTGCGAGACATCAGATTAAAAAACACAGGCTTAAGTATAATATACTGTGGGCATTTTGTTATATGAGTTTAAAACTTTCAAGAGTTGATCAACCGGTATTGGTCGGTGCTGTTATATATTTATGCTCAAGGGCCACAACGATGGTAAGATCTCAGCTCATTTACAATGCAAGGAAAGATTTAAGTATATAACAATATATTATTAATTATTTAGAGCTCGGAAGCTGATGATAGAAAAATACTAAAATTAATATTTTACCTAAAATGGTTTTAATATTGTCAATAATGATAAAAAATAACGAGTTACTCAAAACTGTCGTTAAATGTTCTCAAAGAGTGAATTTGTTAAGTACCAAATGCTTAGAAAATGTTGACCGGTGACATACAAAAAATATACTCAACTTCCCTATGAAAACTCAATGAAGACTTCAAAGCGGCAAATACTAATATATAAGACTAACAGTTAATACGCATTAAGTTTATTTACTGGTCTTAACTCTAATATAACTTTAATATCGTGTGTCCGGTATGAATCTATACAAGTTAATATTTTTTCTCTGTTGTAATGTTATGTGTGAGTAACACGGTTTATTCAAATTTGTAGCTTCGCTGAGTCAAACAAACGTGGGCTTTTGTTAAGTTTCCTTGAAAGAAAATAACCCTGGACCACGCCTACTAATAAGCTGCCTTCGAACGTGAAAATAAACGAAGACAATAATAGGTACGTACAGCGTTCTGTAGCATTCATACCTACTCTTCAAATATGAGTATGCAATTGACTAGACACTAAAGTTAAAATAACTAAACAAACATCTATTTTTTAGAATGAAATGTATAAAAACGCAGATAATTTCATTAAATATTTATAAATAGCTTAATGGTTTTTTTCATTAATATATTATAAAAAATTAGCCTATAATTTTAGAAAGCGTACAAAATGTAGTTGGACAATCGCAATACAATCTGTATTGCATTAACATCTCATCTTTTAATTAAAATCTAAATAACGTACCGTGGTCGCTATACGTTTAGAAAACAAACAAAAACCGGAAAGTTAACGGAGTATACACACATTTTAACGCATTGAACGCACATTTTAATTTAAAAAAATATTAAAATATATTAATAAATTTAAAATTCAAGTCGAAAACATTAAAATCAATGCATCACAAAATTGAATAAAATATACAAAAACCGTTAGATTTACTTCAGAAAAAAGTTGTATTTACATCCAATTGAAATAAAAATTAAATCGTTGGTTTTATATCAATAAAACCGTACAGTTATTTCCAGTAGAATTTTGCACTCTATCTGACAATAGTACGCTGGGACTACCCGCAGAGCTCATTTTACATCATTCGTTACTGTCAAATTTACGTTTTGTTTTGCTTAAATAAAAAAAAACTATGTGCATGACAATAGTGCACAGATATATGTGTCCTTTGTCCTTAATTATCGTGTAATTAGCTTATTATAACGTCCGTTAGGCGTAACAGTGTATGTAATTGGAATAATGATAATAAAAAAAAAATGCAAAAACAAAAAACAATGTCAACTCACCGACAAAAGGCTGGTTGGTCGCCACTTTAATCGTCATGTATCCAGCTTTGCACGTGGCCGTAACGGACGGTATGAACTCTTGTTCCACAAGAGTCTGTCCATTTATAACCTGGAAAAATAAAAACTTATTTAAGTATCATTAAATACGCTTTATCAAGTTTTCCAAATACATAATATACCTATTATTGAGAACCACCAAGTGGGAAGGAAAGGCGCAAGGGCACTCGGTTCCCTACTTTTGGAAAAACACCTTCTTTGGCATTTACTCTAAAAGGTACTGTATAATAATTTGAGGCCTCCTTAAAAATGTTTGGGTTTACACTTAACATCCTTAGGCCAACTTGGTTTCTAGAGGCACTTATTCGTCTCCTGTTTCATGATTCAGTACAAAAATATATAACTTTAAAGTTATTAAATTAAAGTGTACAGTATTTTAAACGTGATTAACGAGTCGGATTGTCACGACTTGCTATACGTGTAGCTCGTTTAGGCGCGGTAGCTAATTTATTTGTATTTTTATAATTTTGGAGAAACGGGAAGACGCGGGTCTGGAAAAATGGAGAAATAATGTGTCGTGACAATTACAAATTAGAACTGATGACGACAAGCGGCTTAACGAAAAGGTCATGGATTCCGGCTAAGTGCATAGTATGGTTATTGGATCTTTTAAATCAACGTTCTCATGTGTATTCCGTGTAAACTCACCAAGTATAATTTACATTATACTGTAATAACGTGAATCGACCTAACTCTAGTGAATCACATATTTATAGGATTATTTATATTTATATACATTATTATTCATACGTTATGTCACCGCGCGCGGATTGCTCAATATTCCTGTCCATATTCATTATTATCACAACCACGGCGATGCGAAGTCGTACCAGTTTAGAGCATATAATAATAATTATTATTATTATGTATTATGGATAAAAAAACAGCCATTGCTTATAAAGTTGGTAATATAATAAACTTATAAAACGACAGCGATCAGCTCTATTGAAGACGTTGCGGTTCGCGCGACCTTGGTAAGCGCACAGCTGCTTGCACTTAATAATATTAATAATATACGAGGAAATATGAGGATATATGAGCAAACCATATAGGTGTATATTATGAACCTACACCGGGTCGCGTTTGACCACCATTTAAGGATGTCCACCGTAGACTTGCGTAGGCGCTGTATAAAGATTACAGTGGAACACAAAGTCGACCGACGTCAGCTGCTCTCAACATGGCCGCTTTATATTAGGCGCGCCTAAACTTTTTACATTCCTAAGTTCAAGTCAAACTAAAAAATGTCCAATCACTTCCGCAAATCGATTCTATTCGTCTTAAGGTCATTTCCAAAAGGTTGGAATCGGTCTTCTCCGCACCTAATCATGTTGTAACCATAGACGAATAAGGTGATCGATTGCTTGTATGGGGACTACTAGAGTCCTTTGTTCTTCTATTACACACATAGCTTTTATAGTAACCTACAACCAGCTTTTCCGGATTTAAACGCCTATAATTTGGTCAACTTTAGGCTTGTTACTAAAGAACCAAATTGACGTGACGTGCCAGCCAGATAGCAAGTTAGGATAGAACTTAGAAGTAAAAAATGTAAGATTGGCGTTTTAATATTAAAATTCCTTAAAAAAACATTATTTGAACTGCACTTGGTACAACCAATTTCCTTGTAACTGTTAATAACATTTTCCTGGGTTAAAAAATACTCTTATTTCATACATTTTATTGCTTATCTGCTAAATTTCAACATTTTTTCATTTTTTTTGCGTAGTAACATCGGTATAGCCGCCATACCTTTAAATAGTTGTGAGCTTATCGCCATTTTCAATCTCTATTGCACTTATATTACCAATCTGTTTTCCTTTGCTTCTCGTCGTACTTGATTCGTTGCCAGTCAATTAAAATCTAGTTAACTGTATGTAATTAATATGCATATACAGCAGTACTCAGCGGTGTAGGTACGTATAAAGTTCACAAACGGTTTGAATACAATGAACCCGCGCGGACAATGATCGAATTGGGTTAATTACCGAAGGCAGATCCCCATCGCGTCGCTTAATTAAAATCCGCGAATGTCTATATAAATATATAATACTAATAGAGGATACATACACATGTATGTAATGTATGTACGTTATCATTACAATACGATCCGGTATCGCGGTGTACGAGCGCACGCAGCAGAGCAGGATAGGTAGGTCGTATTTTGATCGGTATAAAGTGTTGTCGTGAATCCCAAAGTCATTATCCACACGATTTTATAATACTCTATACAGCTGTACATGCGCATCAATAGTATACAATAATAAAATATTATAATAATTTTGTGCGCGCGCCACCAATACTAATAATCGAACCCGGCCAATGGTGGTGCCCAATACCTATCATAGGTCATAGGTGCACAACCGATATAGGCGGCCTCGTCTCTATAGAGCGCGTTACGATTATTATTTTTGTGCCTATACCATAATGTACATTAATTAACGGTCGTCACACATACTGTCTCGTGTAATTATCGATACAACTCCTCGGGTTGTCAATAGCTGATGGATATGCCCAATATGAGAGCGCAGGAAACCACCGCAGCGGTATTAGACGTATTTCATCAATAACAACACTAATAAGCCCGCTGCTGCACCGAACGATCACCAGCATATATGCAAGCCGAGTTCCTGTATACACCTATACATACCTAATGTGAGTTACCGTGCCTACGGAACCCAAGCCGGATAGTCCAGAGTCACGTTAGTTAATAGACGTCTGTGCGGTCAAACCGACAAATCATAATGACGGCACTAACGCTTATAAACTATAATATATAGTATACATTGTACTTGGCGGGAATCCTGCGCACACTGTAACAGGACCCTCGGAATAGCGGCAATCCAAATAATAGGCTGCCGTTCGATTTTCATAAGCCAAGTACACTATAAAGCATGTGTACTGTTTGTGTGCTGGTCGAGAGCGACCGGGGCATTAAAGTCTCCCGCAACATAAGAAGACGGTGCAAACGTGCGCGAAAAAAATATTCATCAATCACGATTGATCAACAACGTAGTACAATAAAACCATTCGGCGAAACGAACATATCACCGAAATAACTGGGGCGAATAACACGACGGTGGCAAATACATTATATTAATATAATAGTACAAGTACGGTGGCGATGATGGTGTAATCGTTCAAGCGACAGAACCTCGCGGTCCTTGTGGCGATGCTGCAGTTAATAGACGACCACATAATAGTCCCTATAATACACCATGTTATACGATAGTAACGCGCGTGGAAAAAAAATAATCTTTAATTTAAACGAAACGAATCACACATACGAATTATTAATATACCAGGTGTAATAAACTTTTTGAACACCCGGTAGAATACATAGAAAATTATCTACAACACTAGATACATATTAATTTTTTCAAATGGCATAATATTTAATAAACCAATGTATATTTATATAATAATATTAAGTAAAATTAAATAACCAGCGAAAAAATCCAAAGTAAATAATTTACAATGATGACTGTGGAAATGCATACATTTTAGTTTTTTATCTGTTCGATAGCTTCAGGAGTTGCATTAGAGGTATCACTGGACTTTTTATTGGGCTCCATGTGTAATTTGACGAGTGGCTGCAGTCAAGTTTAATAACCCTGGTTTCAAACAATGTCCAACCCTTCCATGTTTTATTCGAATGAGGTTTAAGAGAGACCATTCCTTCCGGTGGAAATCATGACGGAAGGGTTTTAGTACCCTCAATCCACATAGCTAAAATTAACTAGGTCTTGATTTCCGATGTGGACTATAACTGTTTATCAATCTGATAAAGGCGAAATACGGGTTTGGTTTCGCATTTGAACAAATACCTTAAACGTTTAATTGAAGTGTTCGAATAACGCCCAATGTGAATCCTAATAATCTGATGAATTTCTTCTATACATTTTCATCGGTACATCTAAAGGATCGACTTGGATATTTTAAATTATATTTTACCTCGAGCGGTTAGTTAAAAAATTCACATTTATACACACTTTCTAGATATTTTTAAAGACATAAAACTGTCACACATACTTACATATATTAACCAGCAAACCGTGTATAGCCGTTGTAATCAGCCAATCTTTGTTGGACTGATGGGTCTTACATCATCAAATTTCAATGCGTTTATTATGTGTAAATTTACGATGTGACGAGCACGTATACTTATCACCAAAATGGTCCATTCAGTATGTCTCCACTATGCATTTTATTAGGTTGACAACAAATTAGGATCATCTCCATCCGCTGTGCTCGTAGGTTCACAGCTGTCTGAACAAAACCTACCCAGATAACCTTCTGCTGGAACCATATAATACTGTTCTCTGTTGTTTTGTGCGGCAATTAACGCAGTACCGACATAGACTATGTCTATATAATAAGTGCCCGGCGTTATCAGCGAACGACCAATTTATCGTATATCATTATTATTGGTATGCATTCTTTAGTCGGGCAAAAAGAATGTGCGTTAGCGAGACCGGTCTCTCTCAATATACTCGCAGAGGAATGTCATTCGTGCGCAATTGTTCGGTTAACAGCACACACGCACAATTGCATAAACTGTCCTCATACAATGTACTCTCTTAAATGGAAAAAGTCGAAAAACAACCGCCGCTGACAGCCTTGGATCCGCCTATATTCGCCAAGATCACAGACCGACCGTCCACGTATCGGATCGTCCGTCAAACGATTTTCAACCGCATCGCACATAGGTACATTGATATTATTATTATGGCACATATGTGATAATAATATTATTATTAGATATCATGTATTGTCGTCGGAGTGGAATGTGGACGACACCTATTATTCGTCAGCCGTATAGTTGTTGTCGCCGAATAAGTTTATCAGACAATCGAATTTCGATTACAATATATTATGTTATAATGTAATATTATCATCTATGAAAAAAAAGATGCTCGAGACGTTTTAAATCGAACGTCACCACATACATGCGTTATCATTGCGTGTAATGTATACATGTTTCCTGCTCAAGGTGTAGCAGTTATTCGAGTCCTATTCAGTATTATAATATATCATCTCATAAACCGACCGCAGACGAGCCCCACGTCGTACTCGGGCCGAAGTCGTTGGTCGTCAAACGAAACAAAAACAACTTTATTCAAAATGACAAATCAAATTCCATTAGCTTATATTAGCTCTAGCGATGTTCCTTTGGCTTTCTTGTATGAAAGACAACCACGTCTCGGTCTCGGGGTCTTGTGTATTAATAGGAAGACGTGTAGTGAAATACGATAAAATCCTCTCTTTGTTTCGAGATTACCCGAACCGGTCGGCTTTAGGAATTAAAATCCTCTATACGGATGCTATTCGGGTGATCCTACAAATTAACATTATATACATATTCAATAGCCAAAGAATTTTATTATTTTAATAAAAAAAAATATATACATAAATGTGATAAATAAAGACATGGTGATGTGTGGAGGAAATAAAGAAATGATAATGGAGACAGACGATTTGGCCTATTCCCGTTTGTATGGAATAAATGTGTAAGGGGAAAAAATAATAAAAACAAATTAATTGATATTATTTTGTTTACATACGATCCGAAGAGGCTTTTTTTAATTAAAAAGGTAAGCAAACTGTACAAATTACAAGCATTCGGTTGTCGAGAGGCTAAGAACGTGAAATGAGTTCTATAAGTCAATTTGAAATACTGCTTAGCGTTTTATAATTTCAAAAAATCGTTAATGTCATCGTGAACCGCACCTTTTATTACGTTAACCGATATTAATGTTCTCGACTTATGTGTAAATGCGTTTTTATTATTATACATCTGTTTTCTTTTTAAATGTATTTTCTTTATCTTGCATGCTATATTTTATTTTAACCTCCGTCGTCGTGTAAATAATATGTATATCAGCCGTCGTCTGCAGGTGGAAACCACCATTTATAATGCGCCTTTTGATTATTAGTTTTTTTCAATATTAGTATACGGTTTTTATGTACGGTAACAAGTCAACAGAAACCATTTTATTAGATCTACTAGAAACGAAAAATGTTTCCAAACGCGGAAGTGTAACAGTACGTTATTCTCACACATATTATACCCTATGAGGTAATTACGCGGTCTGAGAAAAAGAAAATAGCCTGTACAAACGCATAATAACATAAAAAATACATAATTTTTAATAACACAAATAAAAAACGCGCGCTCATATTTTTAGCGATTTAATTATTATAATTGTAATTTTTAATTATTTTCTAACTGTTTACACAACTAATATTTTATAAGTATATATAATTAGCACTTATGTTTAAAATAGAGTTTTTTTTTTATTAACGTCATAACGCTAAAATACAAAGATAGTCGCAGTAATCTAACGACCTGACGTACTTATTGGAAGTTACTCCGTAATGCATTGTCCTTCGTTACCATATCGATATACATTTAATTAGCCTGGTTTTAGAATAATATGATATCGTTCCTCGTTTCAAGGTTAACGATCCCACATACGTACAAATAACAATATTGTACGAGCCAGTACAAGCTATTCATGTATAACAGTAAAATAATAGCCCACCTATTATTTTCGGGCGATGTTCAAGGTTTGATGACTCTAAATTATTCTTCACCTATATGTTCTTATCTTTTTTCTCCCTATAGACGTTAATTTAGCAATAAGAACTTTGCTATAATATATTTGTATGTATTCGAGGGTCTTTTGTTTGATAAGACCTTGGGTAAGGTATAATATAATATATACTATTTTAAATTAATATAATGTAAGTATATGGGTTGCGACACATATAAATATATTATTAATAATATATTATCTTTGCAGAAAGCTCGAAGCTAATGAATCTTTAGTTGAACTTCGTCGAAGTCATAATACATATTAAATAATACAAGTAACAAGTAATAATAATAATAAAAAGCACTCGATCGTCGGCGTGAAGTCGATCAAAAACAATTTGCGAATTACCTGTTGCTCGACATGCCACTTTGTCAATGTAATTATCTGCTCGGTAATGGCACTCAGGACGGACGTTTACAAATTTGACAACATTCATACATTTATATATATTCACACGAATACCTACATGTACTTTATTATTATTATTATGAGTCCATATAATAGTTGGGTGGCTGAGGTAATTGATTACCTCCGGGAAGCAATGCGGACGCAACAAGCCAATACAAATTAAATGTGCGGTTGTACACAAAAACAAAATTCTATGCGACTAGATTTTTTTCCTATGTTATCACGTTTAAACGATTACAATGGCATTGAATCAATGTTTCTTTGTCACACAGACTCATTCATAATACATGTACACTTCTACATACAGGGTGTTTCCCAGTGGAATGACACACTAGAAGAAATCGTATACCCATTCCGCGTAGTGCACCAATAATTTATAATAATTTTATAATTTCATTTATAACAGGTGTAACTCCTAAGATTTTTTTTTTTTTTTAACTTTAACTGGCATTATCTTGTCACCCTACTTCCGTCGCTTTCCTACGTACATTCATGCACAATTTTAAATGCCACCGCTAAATGCATATTGCA
Source organism: Adelges cooleyi (assembly GCF_023614345.1). NCBI lineage: Eukaryota > Metazoa > Arthropoda > Insecta > Hemiptera > Adelgidae > Adelges > Adelges cooleyi. Next base: position 6,030,426 of record NW_026096268.1, read on the forward strand.
ATACATACACCGTATGTACCGTACCTACGCCTGCAGTCATGTTAAGTATTATATGTATTTTTTCTTTTTCTGTTCGATCGCCGGTCGTGTTGCGTCAATGGAGATTAATTTTTATTTTGTCGCGCGTCGAGTCGCAGAACAGGGTGTAATAATTTAGAACCTACACAGGATATAAGGAGGTACCTATAGGCACCTGTACCTATATACATACATAATCCGTAATAATATATAATAATGTACATAAAACTCTTGCGAGATCGGCCGTTGACGATAATTAATTTTTTTTTTTGTTTTACCGGACCGGGGGGACTCGAGCAGTATAGAAAATGCGCAGGTTATAACGCAACGATCCGTGTCATTACACACACTTTAAACCGTACTACCATTACAGCGTGTGCATGTGTGTGTGTGCATACACCGTAATATATAATAACGATAATAATAATAATAACAAGATATTATTATTACTATATAGTGAGTTCCAAACGACATGTGTCTGTGTGTGCAATAGTCAGAGGCGACCGGGACCATCTGTATACTGGCACACATTCATTTCGCTCATTATGCAACTCGGCGGCGCATTTCTCTCTCTCTCTCTCTCTCTCCGTCGAAGTCTTCTACCCTCCCCCCACGTCTCCCTCTACTGTTCCCCTCACCATCCAGGCCACCGGAGAGGACGTAACTTCTAGTCCGCATAATATTCTCCGAGCGTATATTATTATACCCAAGCTGTGGTATACATATTATGTCGTTGTACGGGTTTCCATAATGTAGTACTCGTGGTACAAAAACAAAAACCTATCTTCTCGTCGGTCTTAACCTCTACACACATACACACATACACAGCGCACGTACACTGCTCAAAAAGCATTACCATACATCATTGGAGACGACCGAGCGTAATGCGTATAGGCAGGCAGCAGGTATATAGTGTTTGAGTATTAGGCCTGGTCTGTATTTTATTATTATTTTTATAAATGTCGGGGGCTGCCCGACAATACCCGTATCTCATGTCGGCCTCAGATCCATTTACTATACGAAGGACGTCGCCAACGCATTCACAAATATAATATCGCCCATTTAATATCAAATATATTATAGAGTCCGGTTTTGCCAACGAAAACCTTATGTATTTCCCAGACGAGAAGAGCGCCGTTTGTCCAGCGGTAAATTTTGAGAGGGTTGTCCTCGATGGCTGTCTGGTTAAAGTCAGGCTCTCTGATTTGTGTATAATTTTCAAATGTATCCATGCGTGTTCACCCAGGGGTCTACCACGACAAAGACTGATGGATGCAGAGCTTTAAAAATATGTTGTCTCTTAACTCTATAGGCAGCGAAGGGACAATACATGAAGTGAAGTCCCTTTACTGAAAGATAAGGAAGAATAAGAAGAAGATGTATGAAATCGATACATACAAAAAGTGTTCAACTGCGGTTATAAAATGTGTTAACCTAATCGTATTGATTTTAATTTAAACATTAATCTGATAAAGCGAATAAATTAAAAATCACTGTAGAGCCAAAATGGTTCTCTTGCTTCTGAGGCAATAGTACATTAATAAAAAAAAAAAGGTAAAACGATTATATAGGTTGTTCTCGGTATGAAAAAAGATGACCCGCCGCTAATCGATAATAATGTAATTACATAATATATATGACGCTTGACGTACTGGTGAAAGGGAAGAAGACAGCAGCTGTAGTTGAATATAGCGCTAGTTAATAAGTATTTCTAGTAAAAAATCTTCAACGCATGTCTATGCAAGTACTAGTACCGTTCGGTCTCGTATTCTTAAAATGCATATTATAATAGACTAAGTAATAACACTATGCGGTTTAACTGTATAGGTAGTTTATTTTACTCATTCATTATAACCGGGCTATGCAACACAACTTTTTGTATCAAATAAGTAGATACACAGGAATTCGGACCAGAAATCCCAACGACGACGACCACTACCATTAATAAAAAAAGTTGATTTCCAAGAACAACTAACATTTTATTTTCATTACTCATAAATCGTGAGTCACGGGAAGTACACAATTATACATATAACGTACGTACTTAAGTACATAATCGAAAATGTGTAGTTGAAGTAGTTTTATTTTGATATTTGTGTGGTAGACCTTAGACTAATAATATTCGGAATATTGTTAACATTTACAAAACGGCTATAAAAACTTAAATTTTACAATTTTACCAGTAATGTGCTATATTGCTTTTGTCAATGATGATATGTTGTGCAATATGAAAACAAGCCTTGCCATCCGGACGTTCTACATGGTTTGATAACGTAAGCGAGCTATGACGGTGTCAATACCACCGATAGTAATGCCATTTATTGATAATCTTGTAATCGTTTAGGTGTAAACATTGACGATAACGTTATATTATTATGTTTTCCAAAAGTCGATTTAACATTTCCCCCGGGCATAGAACATTAATGAACTCGTACTCGACACATTATAATCCTTCGCATTTAACGTCTCTATTTCCTTACTAGACGCGCTCAGGTAGGGTTTTTGATTTATCAGTGTGGGATTATAGCTGGCTGTCAATCTGGCACTAGACAAACGAGTTTTGAACCCAGGAGAGAGACGAGCAGGAATATTTATTTTTCTAAATGACCGTCGGTGGTCGAAATATGTTAAACCGGCAAACGCGTTAACAGCGATTACAATACAAAAAAAAAAAATTGAAAATAAACAGAATAGTACTATAAAATGTATAAATTATCTTTTAAAAAAATCGTTATTCGACTGATAATTACAAAATTGTAAAAAAGAAAATTAGTTGACAATGAACTTCCAACATAGTTTTGAAGGTCAGCGTGGCACATACACAGTTGTTGTTCAACCACGCCAAACGTTACTCATTGATGGATGGATGAGCAACGGGGAATTCTTTTAACCGAATCTATACCACCTTAACTAATCGGGCTTCCTTTCCCCTATACAACGGGCCATAAACATTTTAGCTAAAACATATTAAAAAATAAGACAATACACGAAGTTGGGCCGTTTGCAGGAGGTCAAAATTAAAAATAATATCAAGGTAGCTATAGTGGGCGAATACCCGGTACATATTAAATAATATATAGTGTGTTCAAAAATGTTGTTCTTCCACACATATTGAACATCCAGTATAGTTTAGACTTATATCCTCGCATAGTAAAAACTGGTACACTTAATGCATACAAATTTGTTACTGTCTAGCTCCAATCATTCTATACATCATTAAATTATATGGACAAAATAAACTAAAAGAGAATTTTGCTTTATTTATTTTATGTTTTTTTTTTTTTGTGGGGAGTGGGAAGGAGGTAATAGATAATTTTCAGTCAATATCAAATATTTCGTTTAATAATATACTAGTAGTTTAAGAAGGAACCATGGGCGTAGACCCCAAGTGACTTAATTATAAGGCGGCTAAACTTAAAGTAGGTACCTACCACTTATTTTTTATTTTATTTTTGTAGAAATAAAAGGCTAGACGGTTTTATAAAGGCCGACATTGGGTGCGAATACACTTTAATGTCTCGGTTTTATCAATTGTTTGATGTTTTTGTTAAACACACTGATTATTATTTAAGGTTGGTCAATTTGTCTTTATAGTTTTAACATTTTTTTACTATATTTTGATGATAGTTAAAACCTGTAAGTAAAGACAAAACCAAAATCCTAGACTGCCGACTGCAAAAAAAAAAAAAAACACAATCCTTTTTTTTGGCGATTAACATTTAAGTGTACGTAATACAACTTATAGTATTAATTATCAGTAGTGACATCGGACATTTTCCACTGATTATATATAAAAATATATATTCCCTAATTTGTTTTATCTCGTATTTTAACCTAGCCTGAACAGTGAATTTAGAACAAAATTTTGGAGTTGTTTTTAATGTTTTTTTTTTAAATTTTAAAGCCGTTTTTTCAAGTAGCTTGAACGTTGTAGTATATAAAGTGTATTGTTCCATTTTTAGTAAAAAAAAAAACACTTATTAGCATACTGATGTTTTTTTCTCAACCGGTATTTAAGTCATCGCGCGTAACCCGTCGGCAGCGCTAAAACGATGAAAGGTGCACAGCCTCGGATCACGTACCTACATAATAATTATATTCATTTTTTTTTTAAGAGCTTTGTGTACGGTTTGACGCACAATAATACTGTATGGCGTGAAACCACACTGCTTGTGTAATGCACAAGTAAAAAGGGAATTGTTTTGACTTTTTCAGAAGAAACATTAAAAATATGCGTTTTGGTTATTAATTAATATTATTTCTTTTTTTTAGATGACGTGATTATATGTCATCAGCACGCGAGGTGGTAAAAAACTAGTTCCATACTTCCATGTGTGTCTTTTACTCGAGCCGCTTACACATTATATAAATATACACATATTAATTTATATGTGTGTGTGTGTGTTGCATAGTACCTGTCGCGTGTAAATTATTTACTCAGCCATACCAGTTTGTTGTACGATATAACGTCAATTTCCGCCATGTGCTCGCAGTTCCATATAGTATTATTATTATATGTGTACGATTTCCTGTTTTTACGGCCAAAATTTCAAACCAATTATAATCGCGTTCGAGGACGACAGTAAGATTTTTTTTAATACTACTATTTCTGTACAGTGTATCTGGTTTAAAGATATACACCATTGAAAAATAACACTAAGAAAATATAATGACCTAATATTGTCAGTAGCCGTGTACAATATAAAACAGCAGGTCCTACTGATCAGACCGAATTATAGTGAACAAGCGTTAGGGTTTCTAAAAAAGGATAGTACCTACAAGAAAAATGTAATTGACAAAAGGGATGCAAAACAAATTTTTAAACGATTATATGCATTTAAGGCAAAACTTGATCTACAATTATTTATACTTGATTTTGGTCATTTTTTTTAATAGAAATGTTTATTTAATTTATGTTAAACCAAATAATAATAAAAAATAAGTCTAAATTCCTTAGGCCTAATATCGCAAGTTCTACATGTATACTTACAATATGTATCCAGTATCTGTTGACAATTGACAGCTACTGGGTACTGGCATATAGTATGATCGTTGACATCAATAATTGTGTAATAGCTTTAATCACCGGTTAGACAAGTAGGTATAATAATTATTATTAAAAGCGACACCACCGGGAGCTCTAGGATTAATTTAAAAAATACCTAAACGTTTTACACGCTTATGACAACTAAAAAAAAAAATCTATTCAGATTTAACTATAGTTTCAGCTAAAGTCAAAACCACTAATATAACAGACAGACACTTGGAACGGGCTTGTTTGTCAACGGCTAGAACCAATATGCTTTAACACAATATATTGTTATGCGCCCATTGTTCATTGCAAATACCCGATAATATCCTTAGGTATTAGGTATTGCTGGACATATCTACAATATCTATTAATCTTCAATAAACGATGACACCGCGTTAATAATAACAATAGTAATAATAATAATAATGATAATAGACAAAGCATCGATCATGAATTGAACTGAAAGCACTTTAGCGTCCAATAACTAGAAGAAAAAGTTCTAATCTGATCGAGTTAGTGTTATACACTAAACACTATGCAGCATAATGATCGGGTTCAAAATATGTAAATAGGCACTAACTGTTAATGCTACTATTCTCTTCCCAGTAAATAATTAATAATATGATATGTATGTAGTTACTTCTTCATGTTTTAAACGCATGTATATATTATTATACATAATGTATGCTTATGAGTTATGACCCAGTTTGTACTTAAACTGTATCGGCTATAAATTAACCGGCTAGTGCGCCTGCAACTTGTATACATGGACAAATATATAGTTTATACTACAGGTATGTTGCGTTTTACTGACCTATGGATTGTTTTTTGTTACACTGTAATATTATATTATGGCTACTCTCCTTGCGTGACTATAAGGCTCAATGTTTATGTGTAAACAGTTATAGTGATTTTATAAATGCCATTACATATTTTATACATATGATCTATTTTATACGTTAATGTTCGCCTAACCAACGCCGTGTTTCTTATAAATAATAAAAAATAAATCCCTATCCAAAGGAAAAACTAATTCTCGTAGAGAAAATATAACACATTCGTAATAATAAAAAATTATTAGAAAGTAGAAATATTTTAAACAAGCATAGCTGTTTTAACGGCTGTTTGCATTTTCTTTATTATAAATGTTTGTAAGTCTCAAGTGTTTTTTTACTTAACGAGTATGGAAATTATAAAAACATCCCACGAGAATGCATGTTCTTTGAAAATAAAGAAAACCAATTTTTTTTTTATTTTTTTTTTGAGATTCTGCATATATACAATATATCTCGACAATTACATAAAATTAAACAATACAAGAGTGGCTAATATAAATATACAAAATTAAAACAAAACTTAACAAAATGCATTAAATAGAAAAACCAGCCTTGATAATAAAGGAAATAATTTGTAGGATGGGAGGTTCGGAATTAGAATTGAGCATAGAATAGATATTAAAAGGAATGTTTAAACTTTAAGGATCTAAAGAAATTAGCTAAAATATCGCGTTTAGACAATTAAAAAGTATATGAGGAAGATCGCAAATAGACACCTCAGCGTGAAGATACACATAGGGGAGTCGTTTAGATCTAATTTGTAGGCGTAGGAAGGTAACATAGAATGACCGATGCGTAAACGATTAAAACGTACGATCGTATTAGTATAAGATCGTAGACCTTGGTAAATTTAAATTCTTAAACCAGATTTTATTGTGTATATTAGGGACAATAACTTTAAATCTATAAGCAAAGTTTGCAGGTAGGTTATTCCAATAAGAGGACCAAAGATTTACAAGGTGACGTCGTAAGATTGAGGTGAAATCAGACCAAGGGACTAAAAAAAAAAATTAATGTTTTAGCGCATTACATTGTTATATAATATGCATTATACAATCGTATTATATATTCGTACAATATATAATAAAATAAATCAAAAAGTAATTAAAGATTTTTTGGATTGACACGTTAATTTAAAGTATAATTTGATTAATTAAAGAAAACAGCTTCTCTACATAGGATTTAAGTAATTCTTTATTGTGTACTTACATATGATTTAGTAATTAAGAAGAAAATTTAGTTCAATAAAACATGGATATTGCATAATAAAAAAAGTTGATGGTATTGTAGAATACAAAAAAAAAGAAACATGTTTCGCTATTATAATAAAATTATGGTTTTGATACGGAGTATGATTTCTGGTTACATGATGTGTTTGTTACACATATTTACAAATAGATCCTCGCATAATATTATATTATATTCTGCGTTCATGGCCACGATGTAGGTACGACAATAAATATACCTAAATATTATTTACTTGTATATTATCTACACGAAATTTCCTTTTTTAATGTATAAATTAGGGAATAAAGTCTTCAACTAATTTACGTTATTACGTTGATAATAATAATAATTTAATTTACTGTTTATCAAATAAATAAATAAATAAAAGTGTCACTTATGAATGGTTAAAGTTGCATAACGTCTAAGCGAAATATTCAAACTGTTTATTAATTACAATGAGTACATAATTTTATAATATATACAACTTTTACAACGTTATCTATATACATTATACACTGTACACGGACGGACCATTGATAAGTGCTTAAATGGAAAAACTGGTTACTTTACACGCAGTAAACTTGAAATCAACATCATTTCTGTTTTATTTATTCACAAAAGTTGTATTTTATACCACAAAAATGTTTTACGTTATTTTGTTTGTTTTTAGATCTACCATGAAGTGTTGTGCCGAACTGGTTAAACTACTCTAATGAAATATACGTAAATAAATATATAATACATCTAAGCAGGTAATAGAATATCAATAGCTGTAATACATATTATCTATTAAAATAGATAATGGATATATACAACCATAAAATTTTAAATTTAAAATAAAACAATTTTTATGTTTGTGAGAACGCATTTTCCCCCGTATTGTATAATTGTATAGTCTTGTAATTAACTGCTTAGAGTGTAATTTACAATTTAGAAATATCCTATCATATTTTATTTATATTGTGTGCGTATCACCGGTTATTGTGTAAAATATTTTAATAATTAATATATTTTGTTACTGAACAATTTCTAATGCGTAATATTATAATTAAACAACAATATACTTGGATGTTTTAGAAAACGTATTTTTAGGCGCCAAATTTCTATCGCCTCGTTCTCGTGACTCGAATGGCGAATTAAAAACTATAAGAATCGTCTATCAACAAGTTGTACGTTGTATTTTTAGTAACACCAATTGTTACAGGTTTCTTAACCGTTCCAAAACAATAAAATTGTAACTAAGTAGGTATATGATCACGTTTGTTGTGACTTTGTAAGTAGACGACGGGGGTACATTGGAGGAGACGTTAAATATTACTTGTTACAAATACAAGTATAATAAAAATTGAATATGCGACTCACCGAAATGCAGAATCCGATGGAAAAGATCAGACGAATCGAAGTCGCCATGGCGTTAAAATTTGTCGGAGACTTTAACGAACTACTTAAATGTACACGACTGTCCGGGAGTGCTCGCGTTTTTCACATAATAAATCCAAAAATGTCTTTATACAAGTGTACCGCACGGGTCCGTGGGTTTTGTGTTTTAGTATTTTCAAACGTCCCGACACGGCATTCGGAGTTAACTTTTGAAATAAAAAAACAAGAATTATTTTTTTTTTTAAAAACGAACGGAACGCAACACCACTGACGACGGGTGACTGTGAAGTACTGACGGGTGAGGACGCCCGGCACGACGTTAATGCCATACACGCAACGAGTGGGCGAGTACAGCGGAACCTTGGACCAGGTACACCTAAGCACAGAAGGTGCAGGTTAGCCGAGCGCATGCGTCGTAACCGCATATACCATACTATAGGTAAGCGTAGTAAGGTGTGTGCGATTGTTGATTTTTACCTATATATGTGCACGTTTTACGGACGAACGTGTATAGACAATAATAGTACAGTAAACGCGACGATGATACAGAAAGGTCGATGCAAATAAATAACAAAAACAAAAAAAACGTATAATTGCTCCGATTTACCTAAACCGGAAGGTCGTGCACGCGGCAAGTACCACCCACTACCTACACGTGGGTTTGGGTAGGTATAGAAAAGATAGAGGTACCTACAGCTATTGTGGACTGATTTAGTTATTGCGTTTCGATATTATTACAACACATAATAATATAGTTGGGTGTAAACTAGTTTACGCGAACACCGTGAATCTATGAATACATTAAATCGAATAATAATAATATTCGCGTAAATACAAAGCCGGAGAAAAATAATAATTGTGCAATCGTGTATATGTTTTTTTTTAAATTTAAAAGAAAAAATAAGCTAGCACAGTAGAGAGGTCAAAGATTAAAGGATAGGCTACAAATTTATGAAATAATTTGTTTATAATTTCTAGGTATTCACTAGACCTACTATAAGTCCAAATCAGTTCACTCAAATGGTTCTCACAATCAGGTAGTCGATATTTCCTTCTAATGTACTGTTGAATTGACCTGTAAGAATATTAAGAATGTACCAAGTGTTGAATTGGCTTCGTCAAAAAATACTTCAGACCCGGGATTACTAAAACATAACATTTTCTTTATTATGTGACCGTGTATATGTCATACACACGTGTTAAAATAGGTTAAGTTTCAACACTTATTGAATACTTTAGGTATATTTGGTAGTTTTAGGTAGTAAATCCTGTAATACCTACGCATATCGTAGGGTGCCAGACATACTAGTATACTACTTAACGTGTCAAGGAAATTTGTCAAAAAAAAAAAAAAATGTTCAATTGAATTAATTTTTATGTTAGTACAAACAAATGCAAATCCTTATTTGTTGTCCTTATTGTTATTTATTTCTCACCCTAGCATAGCAAGTATAAACAATGTCTACTAAAAAATTTACCTATGCTTTTTAAACCGTCCTATTTGGAGTACAATCAAATAGGATTTTGATAACTGGAGCCAATTCAAGTATAGCTGTTAAAACAATTAGTTCAAAAATTAACCCTTCCTCTTCAAACTGAAACACAGAAAAAAATTTCAGCCCCTTCTAGGTTTAAAGAACTTATGATATTTAATTATATTTTTTTTTTTATTGAAATATCAGCATAAACCTGTTTATCTTTAAATACCTAAAGTATACCACAACAAAATTCCGAATTTATAAAACTATTTGTCTTTAATGTACGGTTTTTTATTTTATATATTTGCCACATAAAAAAATCAGTCCGGTGGTTAAAAAGTAATCGTGTGGCTAGACACACAAATAAAAATCATAATAGCGCTAGATTAAACAAATGAGAATATTCAATATATATACACCCATTGACCATTTTCTAAAGTTAAATATTATCATTTTCAAATAGATAAAAGTGAAAGTATGAACGAAAAATCTGAATAGTGTATTATGGTCACATAATGTTTTTGTTTTTTAGTACATGACGTATTTTTGTTTAGATCAAAAGTCTCGCGATTGTATTTACATACAATTTCAAACACCGGTGAAAGTACGGTTGTAATAGTAGTGCTAGAACACAAACAATAACCGATGGAAGCATTAGACATGAATAAATGTATCCAGAGGCTTACCACCGTCTACCGGTGTATGTGCCATCGCTGTAAATCGAATATTTAAGTATAATTTATTATTTAATCCGCGCAATTCCTATGTTGTACGTTGTGATATTTAACATAATAATGTATGTCTGGACATACGATATTCAAGAAAACGCATGTGTTATATATTTTATCCAATTCAGTTAAAAAAATAACCATAAGGATACAACACTCAAAGACGGGTATTTATTAATAGCCTACTGACTTTTGCATTTATTTCTACGTAGTACAATTTTCATAATGAAGTATGAACACACATTTGACATTTCAATTACTTCAACAAGGACAATTGTACCCGATTGGTAATTATTATGTATTAATAATTTGTACAACATATAAAGCTAATTATATGATTAATGACAGTTTGACAGCCATTGTTCTACATATTATTATGTTCTGCCAGATATACTGAACACACCTTTTGACCAATTAATTACTCTGACGTGCTAAGAAATTTATCAGGATCAAATTTTTGCAAAATAAAAAATTGCGCTCGACAATTATAATTTTTAAAATATAACTCAAAATCAAACAGTATACAAGGATTTGGTAGAATCTGCTTTTTGTATCTTAAATGTGTTTGATAATCATTAAAAAATATGTATCTTATTCATTTTTATTTTTCTATAAGCTATTATCAAGCTGACTCGGTTAACCGAGGTACGAGTAAGCTAAGGCCCCACTGAGAGCGATTTGCGTTTTTGCGATAGCGTGTAGCGTGTTGGCGATTTAGCGATTTTATCAACAGTATAGAAATAAATATGTAGTGTCCCTACTCCCTACTGACCGCGTGTAGCGTTTTACGATTTTAGCTACACGCGCGAGAATCGCTGAAAAAACAAAATTGTTTGATTTTCGGCGATTAATCGCTGTTAAAATGGTATCATCGTCGGTTATGTCAGAACAAATTGCTGCTGCTGTATACCTACAAGAACCCATATGGAATCCGAGACACCCAGACCACAGAAATCGAAACAAAGTCCTGAGATGTTGTAGGTCTGTTATAGGACAAAACCTTAAAATTGATAAAATTGATGGTAATTTAATTATTTAATGTTATATATTTATGTTTATTAAATTAGTTATTATAAATTATATGTTTTAATACTAGTAATAAAATAAATAAAAATAGAGCTCGGATGTTAATGACCTAAAATGCATTTGAAAATGAATGTAGAAATGAACACGCGTGACATAAAAAAACGCTAAAGTGTCCCCACCAAAATCGCTGGTGGACATCTGGTGTGTAAAATTGCGGAATCGCTCACACGCAATTATCGCTTTCAGTGGGGCCAGTGGGGCCAGAACAGCTGTACTGTTCAAGGGATGTACCGAGAGTGCTTGTGTTGTATATTTCATTAAATCTATTATTGTGAGAAATATTTAAATTATACCTATATTATATTTTTCAGATTTGTTGAATGGGTTCTTTCGATAATTTTATTATAACGTGCTTGCCCGCCTTAACGAAATAAAAAAAAATAGTACCAGATTTTTTGTTTGTGTCTCTGGAGATCATATTGGATTTGGACTTACTATTAAATAAATAACAATTAAATTCCTTTTAAAATAAATTTTACTTGAATAAAAATTATTTAAATACAATTTTAGTCTATCATAATACACGTGAACTTGTCCGATAGTCTAAAATAATTCTATTTTTGTATGTATACTTTTGGTCATTTAACGTGTTTTAATACTTTAGCTGGTTTGCCCACGATCTTAGAATATACCAAATCAGTACCAAATGATCAATATGTGAACGTGAATGAAATGTTACAGAAATTGCACGAGCCCGGTGGGCGGTAAACCGTGAATGTGTTTTGCATAGGTAATATTTTGCGAAAACGCGACGGTAATATAAATGGAATCTGCCTAAACCAGGGATTGGCGATAGATGCGAATGACGGGGTTCTGCGTGGCGGCGGCAATTGGACGTGAAGCGATGAGTTGATGGCCGAGCAATCGTTGAGAGTCAAAGACGTTGCAAACCGCGTTGACCGCCAATGAACGATGACGCGTCGCTGTGTACAAACGCAACTTGGCCGTTCCAAATCGTGACCACCATTTTCTTTTGTTAACACTACGTTTTTAATATCATAATAAAAAATGTTTTCATATTTTAAAAAAATGCAATAATTATTCAGCGCCGAGTAAGTAAATAGTTTTTAAAATTAACACTTTGATCTTTTAGCCACGGATTTAATTTAACTAAACTACTCCGGTTACACGGGTCTTATGAAAGGGTTAAATCCGGCGCATATGAGTGATACACATTCAGGCGGCCAGACGTAACGTTGTGTACTTATAAATTTCAGTTTACTTTTCCTGGAAAACTATCAATCAAACTCCAATATTGTGTTTTCGTGTATTTCAGAAAAGAAAAGAAAACATTTCAAAACCAATATCGTATTGGCGTCTCACGGCTTTGCATCGTATCTAAAATGTAATGTATACGTTTAATTTATGTAACTGCTATTAGTACTTTGATAATCAGATAATTATATATGTATAAGGAAATGGTGTCGGCTATCTAATATATCGTTCTGTTCAAAAATTGCCTCTTCCATTTTCTTTTTTGTCTTTCGTATTAAATACCCGACACTTATTTTCATACATCATTGCTTATCATCAACACCTTACCTACTATGCCGTTTTATAAAACTTTCTCACTGAATGATACCTTTCTGTTACACAACACCCTTGTTGCCTTCTACTACCTCAAAAATATATTTCTTACTAAATTTTTTTATTCTGTTGTAGTAATTATTAGGTAATTATTATTTATAAGAATAATTATTTTATCCATAGGTGTTTGGTAGGATGATTAAAAGAATCTTAATACAATTCTATTTTCTTAAGAATATAGATAAAAATAAGAATTTTCATATATTTAAAAAAAATTAAACAAAATGTTTAGTGGTCAGTGTCAATTTTTTAGGTTTTATAACAAATGCTTTAAAAAATGTTTTATATGAAAACTATCAGCATAAAAAGTAATCAGTTTTTTTTCCAAAGAACAAAAAATATATAAATTTATAAAATTATTTAAAGGTTTTTTTTAATCACCCAAGGCAGGCGATAAATGATATTCAATTTTTTTCCTCATCTCAGTATAGAAGTAGTTTTTAATATAACCTTACCGTCGTTCGTTTAATCACCTAATATAATATAAATTAAAAAAAATGAATTTTCAAAATTAGTCCACAGAACCGAAAAACCAAAATAATTTCTATCCTTTGTGATATTTCATAAGTATTTTTTTATTTAACAGGTTTTCTTCATTCAAAAAATCTACGGCGGAATGGTTTTCTTCATTACAAAAACCGGAATGGTTTTCTTCATTAAAAAAACCGGAATTGTTTTCTTCATTAAAAAACCCGGAATTGTTTTCTTCATTAAAAAAACCTACGGCGGAATTCAAAGATGAGAGATTGAGCCGCAGGATGATTTACCCTTATACGCATACTGCTAAATTTTTCCAATTTCCATTCAAGCTTCATTTTCAACATCACTGGATGTTTCCATGGTTCATTGCAGCATCAATCTTAAGTTTTCCAATTATCTGTAAGATCCATAAAGCTGCCAATTCCGAAGGCAACATTAAGATGTGGGCGGAAAAAAGGCGTAAGGAGGAAGAACGCTACAGACACAAATGGGATTACACAGATTAGGTTAGGTCAATTACAATGAAACGTTTACAATTTGCTAAATTGAACTTAAAAACAATACAAAAATTAAATAGTAAAAAAAGTATTAATAATTTTAAAAATGAATAATAAAATAAATACTACAGTTCATTTTTTTTCTAATAAAGATTTTTATTATGCATTGTATTTTATTATTTATAATTCGTATACCTTAATAGAATCTATACAGTTCAGTAATTATTATCTAGTATAATTTTTCGTAAGTCGACGTAAGCTTTCTGACGTTTATCGCTGATTTTATACTCTTTGAAAATATTAGCGACTTCAACAATCTCAAAAAAAAAAACTGAATTTTAATGTTAATTAGAGTTTATACTATCAGTGGACTGTAACTCCTGTTGTAAGTTGTGACTTATGACCAATTTGTGCAAAAGTTTTAGTTCTGGTGCAAAACTGAAAAACTACTAATTATACAATAATTTGTAATTTTTACTTTCATTGCTATAAAACTATAACTGATTTAATACAATTTTTTTAGTTGATCTGGTTTAAAATAACAGTTAAATTCAAGTTAGATAGCATAAATATTTTTGATGTACCAAATTATCATATGTTTTTCAAGTGCCACTTACCTATATTTCAAGACTGTGCTTCACTACAGGTAAAATAGGACAGACGCAAAAACAGTGCCATATTATATAAAAATCATTATAAAGAAAGAGTATGAAAATCATAATACAATAGCGGTAAAAGGATTATGAGTAGAGGGTAGTCACTTTTGTGACCTGTGTACGATTACCTGGCTAATGACTTTAGAGTATTTTGAACGAATCGTGGATTCCATTTTTTATATAAATATATATGTATTTTTTTTTTATAAAAAAGTCTAAATTTGGGTGTAGTTGTGAAATACGTTACGACGGCGATCTCCTAATTCGTATTCCATTTGACCGGCATAAGACATTGACATACATGGCGGCGTTTCTATACCTGTTGTCTTTTTTAGCGAAGACGAATCTTCCACGCAATTCCGGTCTAATAACAGCAAAACAGGCCTGCCGCAACCAGGAATTTTCACAGTCTTATATTTGAGTATGGACTGCTCATCTGGTTCTAAAATTCTTCCACTACAGGTTTGTCTCATGGTCCAATAATCCTTTTTGTAAGCGAAACGCCACTGTTTCAAAAACTCCATATTATTAGCGTTGAATTTATTGTGTTCATTCGTGTTGCCAAGAGAAATTGAATTATTTTTGTCGGATAACTCGTGATTAATTTCGCTGTTCTCGTCAGAAAGTCCTTCTTCAGATTCGAAATTGAATTCGCCAAATAGATTTGACCCTGTTGGTAACAGCTGTATTATTCACAAGTGATATTTTTACCATCAAAACCATCTTTGGTAAAAACATGTTTAGGTAAGGCCACGTTAAACAAGTCAGTCGAAACTTAAAAACATTTGTTTTTCACCGATATCTTACACGAAAAAGTTTTTTTCATAAAAGCTGAATGAATCGTTGGTTACACTAGAACTATAAAGGGTAAACTATAATACATATTAAGCTATCAAACTTAAGTCAACTACTCTGAAATAATAATTTTAGCATTGTTCTACTATTATTGTAAGGATTATTTGTACATCCTTCGAGGGTGTTATTTAATTAATTATCGCTGGGATATAGAAATATTTTCAGCTTTATTGTAATTTTTACATCCATTCAGCGATTCATCCTTAAACGTATCTATTTTTAATAGCAAAACCAAAAATTCGGAAAACAAGCTACTTAGATTTTACCATATATATTGTATTTTAACGGTTTTACTCTCATTACGTTATTCTTTAGCCTGTTGCACGAAGTGGAAACGCTTATTTTTTTAATTTTCTATACTATCTCATTTACCTACTTTTCACGAAATTAACACGTACTTTATACTATACGAAAGAACTTGTTTTGGAATTTGACAGTTCTATAATAACTAATATCCAGACATGAACCCACTTAGTTAAGATGAAACCGGGTCATATATGTTTAAAAAAAACTTTATGGAAGATAATTAACAGAAAAAAAATATTTTTATTATCGTGACTATGTTTTTTATTTAGTCAATTTCTTGAGCATATCGAAAATTTAGTGTAAAACGCAGGCTTTACTTGTCGTCGAACGATATAAGACTTAAATGGGAGTATGATATTATATTATATTCCAATCAAGAAAAAAACTTATTATTAAATAAAATACATACTATCACTATAAGACGGGCGTACGGGCAAAGATTCGTGATGTGTAGTTAAGGTGCAGTTTTTATGGAACGTACAGTGAATACGACCTTATCCATTAACAGTTACAGTAGGTACAATGAAAAGTGCAAAAGGGTCAGGCGTTAGATAAATTAAGATAATTTTGAATACCTTTTATTAACCCGCCTTTAAGTTGACTACAACTATACGAAATCTATACAATACAAAACTTAGTAACTCGTATAGCGTGGACTATATATGTCGAGAAAAAAAAATTTCATTAGCTTCAATGATATTAATTGTTTCATTGGCCTATGGCGAATGGCAGTAATGAATAAAGGAATGGGAAGTGCAGTACTCTTAATATGAAGTGATGACGCTAACACACTACTAAAACTGAGAACTAGGTACCTATTTGTCTAATAATTGTCAAACAAAATTTAATTTGCTGGCACTGGCTCAAAAACGGTTAAGTCATACCTGAAGATTCTTTTGCGGAGCTCGTTCTGCCAACATGTTGGTGAGATAATAATTTGTACTCGGATTTGTACTTGATATCGTCAACTGGTGGTATTAGCCATTTTGATAAGCATTAACATTTGGGTATGAATTAAAAATAAATAGATATATTACCCGAAAGTTGTGGGTAAAACGAGCTTAATGAAATTTTCGATTCGAGGTTATGTAGGAGTCGATCGATCGTTTCCTCTGTCACTTTATTGTGCTTTTGGAAATCCTTTTGAATTTCTATTAGAAAGTTCTTACGAAACTTTACCTTGCACCTTCGTTGGTCGTGTTTTTCTTTACACTCATCCGAGCAGACCAACGCAAAGTAACAAATCGAGCAAGCGGTCATCTGCTTTGATGAATGTGTCAAACATTCGTAGCACACCTCGCTTTCTTCCTTGAATTCACAGCAAATCAATGAAGATTGTACATTATAAGTTTCCGATGTATCGTCTAATCGATCACGTACTTGAGTAAGTCTAAACAAGGCTTTATCCACCGGAGTCCGTCTAAGCTTCTTTAAGTACTCCACATAAGTTACAACGTCAATGTTTGCCTAAAAATAAGTTCAATATTAGGATTCGGTGACTCTAAGTGTCTACTACATATATTATATGTATAGCGAGTCTATCGCACTATGTTATTATTTGTTTTTGTAGGCAGCGTTTGAGGTTGATAGATGCGACCGTTCTCTATTTGTCTTATAGTGTTTTCAAATCCCGAGTCCAACCAAAGGACCATAGCCTTATTATAATCTGACACATTCATACCGGGTCGTCGTTCATAAGTACAATTCCTGAAATTAAATTTGTTAAATCCGCATTGACATATAAAAAGAAACTTGGCATTTGGCACAGATATATAAAAAAATGATTTAATTAGGGTTTTCGGAATATAACCTCAAGATCTCTTTTATGATTACGTTACAATTGACAACCCTCTAAACGACTGAACGCAGTTGAATAACTATAATTACTGACTGTGCTGACTTTATGATTTTACTGGCGATTGACCGGTGATTTCCTTGACCACGCTTAGCTAACTATTTTATTATTTTTTTTTTTTAAAGAACAGCCTGATCATCATTCATTAACACGTACAGTAAAATATCTTTAGCTTTATTTTTGTAAAGCGTATCCAAAATTAATCTTCCATTTTGGTGTAAACATTTTTCCTTGATTGATTTTATTGAATTGTCCAAGTGAGTATCTTTGAGATAACTCGAATGTAACCCAGTAACTACAGCTTCTGGCCTAAAAGAAAACATTGTGGTTTGTGATATTTTTAGATGCGATGCGTTCGCCTACTTTTCGAAGTTCGACAAAAAACTAATGTAATCGCAAGCGTTGCCTCGGAATTTCTGGTCGGTTATTTCTACAACTCTTAACGAGTTGACATTCGATTCCAATAATAGGATTAACAACTCAACTTGCTGTCTTTTAGATAAGTTTAGGTTGTACTTGGAATTTAGCAGCACGGTTACTAGGTTACCTAACGCAGGAAACGTTTTATTAATTGATGTTTGATCATTTTTTAACAGATTCTTCGTCAGTTCATATTTCCCAGTCAACATTGCCAGCGCTACGGGATTGAGACCGCAGAAAGTATGGTTTTTATTGACAAGATCATAAAGCAAAATAGCCAATTCACTTTCCAGTTTTTCGACCAATGGAGTTTTACTATAATTTGCAATTTTACATTCTTTTAAGCACAGTACATCCAAAGCCGTCATAGTGGGTCTAGAATCCGTCATATTTTGCCAAGGTAGTGCGAATCGAAAAACGCTATACATGGGCTAAATAAATGCAGTTGTTTTATGATTTTAATGTAATTATGATAAATTAAATTAATTTAATAAACTGATATTACAATCGATTTGTGATTGCAATCGACGCCATGCTTGATCAGTACTTTGATGCAGTTAATTACGTTGTAGTTAATCGGTAGAACGACAGCCATGTGTAAAAGATTCAGTCTATAATCCTTACAACAAAACCGATGAATTATCTTAGGAACTAGGTAGGTAATTACAATACAATACTAATATTGAACTATAATTGTTTTAAATGAAGGTGATAGGTAAACATATATAATTAGGTAGTAGGTACCTCATCAGTCAAAATGTAGTGTACATCTCCTTCCGCTTTAATAACGGATTCTAAAATGTGATAATTGCACGTCATCAAAGCCATATGAATACTCGATCTTGGGGTACAGCTAGTAGTCGTTTTGGCTCCTTTATTCAACAGAATCGAAATGGTCTTTTCAATCGAACTATAAACTACCCGTCTAAGAGACAATTTTCAATTAGAGTTGTAGTATATAGATGCCTTAAAATCTAAATTCATACTTCATCATAACAGATTGTTTTATTTTGAAGATTGATTTTTCGGCATTCATAATATTCGTTTCGTCTGTAACCTAATTATTATATCCGCAGCAATGAAATTATCTAATTATATTTGGTTTCCTCGTGGCATGCACGAGAATTCCACGTCGAGGCACTTTTTCGATTTACTTTTTATTCATTTAATTATATTTATATATATATATATATATAGTGAATAGGTCATATGAAAAACTCCTTAGTCACTATTCTAGCAAAATAATTGTTTGGGAAAAAATAGGTATAAAAGTACTCACTATAAGATTGACTAAATTTTCTGGACTAAAAAAATTGATATTTCGTTTATTTTTTAACACGAGAACTTGAGAGCCTGTTGGAAGGATCAGTTATTTACTAAAAAAACTATTATTAAATCATGTCACTATCTACATTTGTGTCGAATATATGCAGCCATACTGTCTCGTATACCTATTAGGTATGCTTTGGAAATCGATTCCGCAGTGGGTCCGAAACAAAATTCGACAAAAATGTAAATAAATATATAAATGTATGAAGGTTCCATTACAAGATGATACAAGTTTCAATTGCAAATGCCACTTGTTCGACATGTTTTAGTGTGAACCGTTATCAGTTTGGTCGTATCAACGATTAATATTGATAATTACCTTTTTTAACGTTAAACTTCAAAACCACGTGGGGAATCACGTATTCGTTCCAACGTTTGATGTTGTTTAGCAAGCAAACGTACCGCATCAGAGCCATGTTTAGAGGGGTAAACCCGTCGTCGTTGCAACACTCTAGGTAAGCACCGAGACCAACTAGACAATGGATGATATCGTGTTGATCGTTGGCCTGGAAATGAAACCAGAAATAAGAAATCAGAAGGATTTTTTTGTGGAGAAATGGCGCTGCGTACGACGGCGATCATCAGACGAGTGTTGCCACGAAAATCGGCTACGTCCACTTCGATGTTAGAATCCAAAATATGATTTTGCACGTGGTCCGGGCTAAGGTCTAATTCGGTCAAAAGGTAATTGGCGGCCAGCTCTTGATCGCCGGGCGACCCGAACACGTCTCGTTTTCCTTCCCACAAATCGTTCATGGTGATAAATATGCTCTCCTGAAAATTATAGTCTCAGCACAAACGTGACAATCACACGAGCACACACCTCGCAGCTATTTACTTCGGCAAATTTTTGTTGAAACATATGGGCCATTATCATTTTATCCAAAGTGTTGTTATTGTAGGCCAACAGACGTGGAAAAATACTAGGCTTGTGTAATTGTGCAGATTCCACATCCTCGGCATGGTCAAGTTCGTTCTCGTCAAGTGTCCACGAATTCCTGCCAAGAGCCTCGATGTTTTCACCGAATTGAATAGCACAGGTCAACAAAAACTGTGTGACCGATTGTGACGATTCTTCTCTTGGTATTATCTAATCATACAGTATTATACACTCATAGAAGATCTAATAATTACATCAATGTAATGCAAATAATATTTTGGTAATAATAATAATAATAACCGCAATTAAATTATTTAACTATACAATGTTACTGAAATAAATTGCACAAACAAGAATAAATCATTTAAAACGCAAAATGTACATCTTCTTTTTCACCTTTTCACCTTATCACATACAAATGAGGTAATTTAGTATAAATCTACTTTTCCTCGTTTTTTTAGATTGTATTTTGAAAAAAAAAACATTTAATCGTGGATCGAGACTTTAACGCACCACATTTAGCTAACCCACGTGTAAGAATAGGTAACTCGACATCAATATCGTGTATTACTTTTGTTCTTTGCCTGAACTAATTATTTTTTAATTATTGATAGCATAAATGTTAGTTATACCTACCTGGGGTTAGGACCATGAGAAGCCCGTGTCACTTTAAAGCAAAAATGAGTTGGATAAGTAAACATATAAAAATTATACCTTTACCGTGTGTTAAAAAAATTGCACTACCAGGACAAAATTTTAAAGTTAGTTATAAAGTTTTATAGGAAAAAAATTGTTACAACTAAGCTTTTTGGGAAATAAATATATGGTTCTAAAAAGTAAGGTTGGTCGTTCTCGACCCGAGTCAAAGATACATTTAGACATATCTACTAGTTGTTGATTGTTCTCACCAAATAATACTTTTGTATAAAATCTTCTAAATTGTGACCGAGTTTGTACCGATTACCGTTTCGACAATTGGCACTATTCAATTTGATTGCCGATGTCATCTGAGTAATTTTTCGGAAAAAAACATCATTATACTTAGGGACGTCGAAAAACAAACTCTTGTAATCCTTAGTGTGGGCGTAGGAATGATTAGTGTTTAGATACTCTTCATTCCTGTCTCTTAAGGTGATAATTGCATGAGGTTCCTAGTATTTTGCACATAGGTACTGGTTAGACACTTAGGGATAAAATGTGAAACGCTCTTTGTTTGTTTTCAACTTACTTGAGTCAAGTCTATGAGATCTCTAAATTGGAGTTGTTTGATGAGTCCATCTGTGTTGGAAGCTTCAAACGACTGTACGAGCTGCCAGGTTACATCAGAAATTGTACGCAACATTCGGTTACCAAACCAAAAACCTACATCCTGTTGTTGATTGACGTAAGTCAATATGCCGGGACCAAAGCGTCGATTGTCTTTGTATATACCCTACTTGTAAACAACAGGTATTTGATATAATATGTATATTAATAATAGCACAACATAAGTTGATGAAGGAAGACAACTGTTCAAGAAAGTGACTGCTAGCGTTGGAGAGTACATAACCATCGAGTTGACCACAATGTCTTTGACGTCGTCAACAACGTATTTAATAAAAATATTACAATGCATTTATTTACTCATTTACCTCAAAAACAGATCCATTTGCATAAATCATACGTCCGTACCCGTGAATATAACTAGTGTAAAAATAACCATTATATATCTGCTGTTTATTGTTTTCTTGCCATATCATCAACCCGAGACCGTGATACAGTCCTCTTACCATTGGTCCTTTATAAATTTGGGTTACCTGGAAACCCGAAGTCTTCTTTAGTCTCTCAATTAACAAAATATTTAATACTTTATAAGCATCAAGCTCAAAATAGTTTGTCAGCCGTGACTGCATACATTTCCATCCTTAATAATATCCGTTGCCTCATCTATTATTTTTATTCCAAAATAATTGACTTCGGATGATAAATGTGTTTTTTCATTTCTAGGCATATTCGTAAGAAAAATATCTTTTAAAAACTAACAACAATTTTTTATTTCTTTGCTTTTAATAAACAATTTATTGTTACAATAAAATATAAAAAAATGAATACTAACATAAAATAAATATATTTCTTATAGTTGCTATTAGTGTATAACTAAATAAACAAATAAATACAAATAATAAATACCAGTTAATACCTTATTTTTGTAAATGCTATGTTTAATATATCACAAAATATACGCCCATTAGTCTAAAGTTCTTCTCTCCTCTTGTTAATTTTATCATCGATTGCTTTGTGTAGTTTCTGTACGGTTCTAGATTCTTTTTTGATTTTTTTATCGAGATCATCTTGATGATTGTCTTTGTTGCCTGCTGCTAAGTCCACGTTCAAATGTCGTAGTTTTAATAAACGCCGTTCGTACTCTTTTAATTCGTCCTGAAAATATCTTACTTTTAACACACATTTTATAAACGGTAACTTTAACAACTTATTACATGAAGCAATTGAAGTTCGTCTTGACCAAAACCAGATGCCTGAGCCTTAAGCCAAACCTCCTGTACTTTAGGTTCAACGAATTCTTCACTATTAGGACCGGTGAGTGAAAGCCGATGAAGCCGATCAAAACTATCTTTAATATCTTGTATGCGATTCCTGTTTTGTAGATATTTTTAAAAAAATTTATAAATACAAAAATGGATGTACTGTTGACTCTTTTAGACTTACTCTAACTCTCTTTGTCTGTGATTAAACTTCACAAAGTTATCAGTCTCATACAAAGAATTATGATCATCATTCAGTCCTTTTTTTGATAGTGCTGTAATTTATAAAAATATTTAAATATATATATATGTTATACATTAGTACTGATAGATTTTCACAAATACAATTTGAATTATAATTATTTACCAATTGGTATATCGTTTTGCATATGTTCAACTTCATTCATTAAGGAATAATATTCATCAATCTTTTTTTGGTGTTCCAAAAACTCTTCTTTTAAAGCTATTAACTCAATACCTATACAAAAAAAAAAATTCTAAAATATTTTTTAAAAAAGGTAAGCAAAAATTTTCAACATTACTTGTAAATCCAGATTGCTTAGCTTGAGCCCAGAGTTTATTCAAACGTTTGTCGTGTAACAAGTACTTATCGACTACTATCGAGGAATCTCCAGGAACACGATCCTGTATATCAAAATCTGATTTGTTATTTTTTGGTTCATCACCATCTTCAAAATGATAGCTTAATTTGTACCTTTCTAGTATACCTGAATAAAATAATAGAAAAAAATATACATAATTGTTATAAAATATTTAATTATTTTATAATATATATCCCACAAGTGTTGATTAAGTTTTTTTGTAGATATATAATTGTTCCTTTTTTTAATTTTACATCATTGTTTTGGCTTTATTAATTGAAATGGAAGTAAATAACTCTTTTGGAAAGTATACTATATTTCTTTATATTTTAACCACTAATCAGATAGTTCAGGTTATCAGGTAGTTACAGGTATGAAATTACAGGTTGGAAAGAATTCCTGTAAAATGTTGGATTGATGGTACAAGACAGGACATACAAGATGCCAAACAGACGTCGGTGGTAGCTGCACAAACAGTGCAGTGTTATAAAGTCAATGAAGAAATAAAAGTTAAAACTATTAATTAATATACTAAAAAACAATGTTTACCTAAAAGTTTTTTTCTTACGATAGATTCCATTTCTCCATCTTTGTCCATGTTTTTAGTCTTGTACACCTTGAGTTCTCGTTCGTCTTCATCTTGTATGCGCAACTCCGACAGTAAAGACCTTAACTCTGGTTCGGTACATTTCTGAAAGATATAAATTTACACTACAGAATTTTCAACAATTATATGCCATGATAAATCATTAACCTGTTTCGCTTTGCTCCATACTAAATTTAACTTATTTATTTTAAAAGGTTTGTTCAGGTGTCGTACATTGAAATCCGGTTCGGTTTTTAGAGATACCCGTTTTTTTGTCGTTTCATTCTCATCGGATGAGCCTAAGCACATTCGAAGGAAACAAAAATTCAAAAGTAATATACTTGAGAAAAAAATACTATATTTTTTCATTTCTAGCTATAGAGTTGTCTTTCTATTTTTTTTTTTCAATATCATACGAGACTGTTGTCACTTGTCAGTTAAAAAGATAAAAACGTATTTATCTATGAAACGTATACAACTATTTGACTTGTGATTCACTGGCAAGTCAACCGACAACTACAAGTAAGTAAAAGTAAGAAAAAAGTGGGAGAATTCATATAGTATCCATTAAAATTATAACCAACACTAAGGAGTACCCCTCCTCCAACCTACAAGGACTACTCTACTCTTATAGTGATCATTTTTCATCATGCTACAAATTTAATGATAACATACCTAATTGATAACATTTTTTTATTATTCGGAAAGCAACAAAATTGGAAAGTGCCTTTTATCGTTTTATTATATTTTTTTATTGAATTTTAATAAATATAGTAATTAATAATGTGTTTAATTTGTATACCCGTTTTTCTTGATATCAGCGTCGTTTCGTCGTGCCTACGGTAATAATTATTAGTGAAATTATGGTGTGGTTGAGAAAACAAGAATGCACCATGATCTGTACAAGAAATGTAAAACTAACAAAATGTACTTTTGAGATTGATTAAAAACGTAAATTTATCATTTTAAACGGACGTTTTTAGTGTTGAATAAAATTGGTAGTAAAATGTCATCATTGGATCATTCGATTGTGTAATAATGATCGAGGAAAGTTTAATATGGTTCGTGTCTGGTGGTCTTTTGTTTACCACCGTCATATTGATCGTCGCTTGCATTTGCGGTTGTCATAAATCTGTACCAAAGTAAGTGGATGTACATCTGTCATTTTTATTAACCGACATGTTACCCAGATATTATTATTATTTTATATATTTAAAGTATGTATATTATCTTTTATTTTTTTTATACTACATAAATAGATATAAACAATTAAATATCTGCTTCGTAAATGTATTTAAAATTTGCCAAATGATTTGCTTAATGCAAGAGATATGTCTATTTTAATATATTAGAAGCTGTTTACTTTATAATGTTTGCTTTATTATTATTAAAATTGGTCACTACCTATAGTTTATTAAAAATTAAAAATTACCTATATCTATTTTGATAACACGTGGAAATGAAACTGTTGGAAGATTTAAAACTTTTTATTGTTTCGCCTAGTTTTATTTTAAAGGAGAAGCTAATAATTAATTATATGTAATGATATAATTATTTTTTTTAATTTTAAAGTCAAAATAATATGTTCAAACATATTACATAGGTTTTCTTTTATACTGTTTCAAGTTTACTTAAAATTTAGAAAAATTTAAAGAATTTCAATTACAAATTACCTGTTAATTATCTAATTGAGACAATTCTATTTTGTATTTTTATCATTAAATCTATAACTAACAGGTGTTAGTTATGGTTTTCATTTGATACATTCATAGTAAAATGGAACTTCAATGATTGTATTTACTTTTCTGTTTTAGTTTTTAAATTTTATTATTATTTTAGCATGCATTTTTCTATTTTTGCTTTTGTTTGGTATGTAATAGAAATGAGCTACTTGGTCTCGCTGGCATGGTTAAAATCACAAATCCTGATGTTGGAATTGAACTTGACGATAGGAATTTGTCTACTAGTCCATCTCCCACAAATAGTGCCAAAAGGTTACACTAATAATATTTAAAAAAAAAAAAACTTTATTTAATTTTTTAATTGTAATGTTGCGCTATAGAAGTTCTGCTGGTGCAACGTTGTCTTCGGCTACGAGAAGTCTTCCTGATTTACCCGTAGAGACTCCTAGAGGATCCGACGCAGTTGCAACCGCTGTATGGTATGGCGGTGATACTAATTCGGAGCTGTATGCTACAGTTGAAGAAAATAAAAAGGGAGTTAAAGAAGATGCATCAAAATACACAAGTAACACAATGTCACCATCTAGCGGTGAAACTGCGTCCAAAAGCGAATGTGTGTACGCTTGTGTAAAAAAAGAAAATCCATATGACAAGTTGTTACAAGAACACCCGTATGCTAAAGTTGGTGTCAACAGTCTGAATAATCAGTCTAGTAGCTCACAAAGGTATTATACTATATTAGAAAAATTTATATGTAGTGCACAGCAATTCATTTATCTAGGAAAGAGTTAAACAATTTGTTTACTAATTGTCATTACAGGTTAGATAAAGTAAGTTCCACAGAGTCTATAGAAATGGACGTTGTAGACAGAGGCATTCCAGATCAAGATATCGCGGCAGCTAGTGTGATTGCTGGGGACGAATCTGCTAGTGTTAACATTCCATACATGACTCCACCAGTGGATGCTACGGAAAACCCGTTGAATGAACAAATACGTCAGGGTCATTATAGTGGTGATTCACATGATTCTAACAGTAAGACTATTCATATAGTGCTGTCACTAAACTTAAATTCTTATTCAACCTTAAATTAATTCTATTCTAAAATTTTTAACTATAGAAGGATACACGAGTATTAGTGTCAGAGAACCATTGTCCAGAATTATGGCCAACGTTCAGAGTAACGGTGGAGTATCTACAGATCCACATTACGCATTTGTTTCAGATGATTCTGGTATGAATTTCAGAATTTATTTATTTTTTGTTAAATATATTTAACCTAAAAACCTAAAACCTCATTGATGATTTTTACAGATGAAATGTATGCAGCAATCATCGATCCAACCAATAATGTATACACAAGTGGAAGTGAAACCTATGCCCAAATACCCAGCGTAAATAACGCACCCGTTGCGTCGACATCCAATAATAATGTATTTAATCCATCTACATCACATAGTAATGGTAGCGAGCTAATTCAAACACATTCCAGAAAAGGTAAACTTATTATGAAAAATAAAAAGCCAGAACAGTGGGGTTGGTCAGGGCATATTGGGGACAGGGATGTCACATTGTCACAGGTCTTCAAGAATTATTTTAACTGAAAGTGATTGTATATCACTTTCAAATAAAAGCTTCTGTGCAAAACTGTAAATGGTTAAATGATAAAATATAGGTAATTATATTATACAAACAACAAAAATATTATAGTAATGAAATTACCAAAAAAAAAAAACCTAACATGTATCTTGTTTTGGGAAATTTAAGTGTTTTACATTCACATCATCAACGTACATGTTTTATTTTTGTTTTTTAATGTTATATGGCTTTTTATTAAAATCACATACAACCACGTCTTGTCATGTTATAAAAATACACGATTAGTTTTTTTAACTAAAAACAAAACCTACTCAACTCCGCATCGAAGCTAAAACAAATTATTTTATCAGTTTGCTAGAATTGGTTTTTAAAATTAAACTGTGTTTTTAGATTCCTCGTCTAGTGCAGTAAGTGGCAATTCTCCAAAACCTGAGAAACGACCCGCTAATTCACCCCTTCCTAAGCCGCCTGAGCACCTAGACGAAATGTATGCAAAAGTGATGAAAAAACGTAATGATTCGCCTGAACAATCACCACCCGCTCCACCCCCTCCAATTTATGACAATGGTATTTATGACAGACTGATGGAGCCTAACGTTCCTCAGTTGCCAGATATTGATCCAAATTACGAAGAGTTACGACCAACAAATCATGGTTACGCTCGGATAAAAAAGGTTGAACGACAGTCCGAACCTGACTACGCAAGTTTAACCAGAACAATTACGGCTGAGTATGTAGAAAACGATCCAAACTATGAAAGCTTAAAAATGGATCTAAATGAAATCAATCACAACTCGATTTACTCAGAAGTTAACAAGAGGTAGCTTTACTTTACACAAATGTTTTATACATATATATATATATATACTGTATGTATGTTTGTATAATTGACTATTAAGTTTATTATTAGTACAATTTCTTAATTTCTTTTCTATTTTATTTTTTTGTTAATTTTGTACCTGACAAATATGTTTGGCATATTTTATTCAAATTATTGTATTAATGAGATATTTTACTGTTATAAAATGTATTTTTGTTTCTAAAGTAAATTAAGTTTAGACTGTTTATATTCCAAACAAATTTATTTTGCGACTCTAAAATATTAAATACTGTATTTGCTACAGACTGTATGTTTTTCAAGGCTATATATAAATATATTTTTATTGAATTTAAATTTAAGAAACAAACTTGAGAATACATAATACATAGATTATATTTTTGTATTTTTTTCACTTGTATTATTTTTTGAAGAAATGCTTGCTGAATGCATACTTACAAAAAACTGATTCTAAATCAAATGTTATTATTAGTTCTTTTTATATTAAGGCTTGTCGATGTCACCAGTTATGTAAAAACAAAAACTATATTATATAAACATGTAACAATAAAATGTTAAAACTAATTGAAATGTTTTTATCCAAAGTTGAATTAATTGATATTGTTTTTATTCAAGTTATCTGTTAATCATAAGCAAAACATTTTGCTTAAATAAATGTCAATGTATTAAATTAATGATCATTTTTTTTTTGTTGTTGTTAATAATATAAATTACAAATAAAATAATGCTCCTAATTGTCTCATTATTTTGTTAAATCATTGTGTAAATAAGTTACTTAAAGTATTAAAACCTGTTTTTTATACATAATAAATAAAATAAAAATATAAGTTTATTTACTGAAATGTTTTGTTTAACATTGTGATTTGTGATCATTTGTTCTAATCTCGATCTTTCAAAGATGTTTCCAATTATAATTTTAGTGTGGGTATGCACTTTACAATAAACAGATTGACCAAGTATTTAAATTACAAAATTACATTATAAACATGTCACAAGTGATTTATTTAATATTTTTATTTTAAATTATTGGGCAAAAAAAATTGACAGTTTGACTGTTAAAGAAATAAAAAAAAAATGTTATATTATTATAAAAGAATTTATTTATAAGAAAAATGAACAACCCAATTGAGTACATCAGTTATTAAGTACATAAACTAGTTTCATTTTTATTAAAGCTATTGCATTGATAAGTAACAACAGAGTTAAAAAATAAATAATTTAACGAAAAGTGGTCAAATGTATAAATAATGTTTATCATGTTAACATTTTTTTTTAATACAAAAAAACACTCCACTACACAACGTAATAACAGTATACATATAAGTAACAATTTTACATGTTTATATTTATAGCTGATTAAATAGAATTTAATTTCCATTTTTTAACAAACTAAAATTTATTTTCTAATTTTTTAAAAAATACAGTTACATTTTCAAAGAGTTTTTACACTAATTTGGTCAATACATATTTCAGAACTTAAAATATCAACTATATGAAGTATAGGCACAGGTTTGACTAGATGCTATTTTTCACTAGTTGTTGAAAAAATGAATAAATTGTTTATGTATAATAAAACAAATCATACGAGCACTTATATTAGTAACAACATATTGTATAAAAAGTAAAAACAAAAAAAGTTTATAGATAACTTAATTTAATAGCTTAAGTAATACAGTTAATATGTTCACTGTGTCGTAAAGATCTTTGTCTTTTTTTAAGTAAAAACTACATTTCTTCGTCACTTTCGTTTTGATTTGTCGCAACTTTGATATAAATTATTTTTTTCGGCCTTGGTTCATTAGATATCTGAACTAATTCGTTGTTGTCTTCTTCCCGATGTCTTCTTTCACGTGCTTCTTTTGCACGCTTATGGTCCAACCAGTTAATTAAACAAGAAGCAGGCACCCATATTAAACTAGTTACTAAAATGACCGTACCAACAATGTTGTCTTTAAAGAATCGCAACATTTTGTTGATATTAATTTCTTCAATGATATCCCAAAAACGTTCAACGACGTCTTGAATAGTCTTTTCACAAACGCCCTGTAAAACATCATATCGCTTGTTAGTTGATTGAATTAAAATAAAATATTGTTGTGTAAATTGGTGTATTATTACTTTATTGCAGAATCCTTGAACACAAGGGGTCCCATCGGGTAAAATGTCAAGCGGATCGACTGGAGAACACGTGTCGTTCAAATTCATTCGACAGCACCGTATACACGATTGCAAAACTAAATGAATATACAATATTATCTCACTATTGAAACGATCATATTCCTTAATCAAACTCACTTTTATCACACATGCAACTTTGTAGGCCTATTGTTTCACAAAAAGATATACATTTGCCCGAGCGGCATTTTCCTCTTTCCAGACATCCAGTGCCATCGGCCATGGGCAAGCTCTTAGGACATTCAGCTCCGTTTCCTGTACAACTCGATTCTTGTTCACAAGTAGTGAATTGTCCTTCGCGGCATTTCACTCCGGGTGCCATGAATTGGCAGTTTTGGCAACAAGGCGAATTTTTGTCACTAAAACATATAATCAAATTACAAATTTGATCCTTAAGTCATTAATGAATGTTTAATTAGTAGGTGCTTTTCCAATTGCATACAGTTTACTGAAAAATTAAGCAGGAATACCAAATGTATATTAAATTTTACCTGTATATATACCTGTGGTATTGTATGTTTTACCTTGTTTTTTTTTTAAATTTTAAAACTAAATTGTGTTTTTATGATGTGTAAATATAAAGTAAAAAAAAAAAAAATGTTTTTAATTTGACAAAAAAATTGTCTCGATATATTTTATAACTATTTATTGTGTTTTAATACTAATCTTATCATAGGCAACCAGTTTTAACTGTATTTTTTTAATCATTTTTAGTTGACAAGCAGCATTATGAATAAGATATGTAAAATAAAAAAACAAGATGAACATTTTTGTTTACACAATATTAACAAAAATACATATAAATATTTGCATTTTGACTTCCTTAAATAGTTCAGATAAATCTATGATGTTATAAGGGATAAAATACCATACAAAAAATTATAAAATGCTTAATTCCTTAATTTGGATTTGGTGGACCCCTGACAAATCGGGAGGAGAAAAGTACTTGCCTGCTAATTGCACTACTGCTATAAATTACAAACTTATTATATGTTACCTGCAGCGAGCTCCTTGAGCTTTTCTCAGTTTGCAACTTTTGTCACAACACAAATCGTTATCTTCCGTACCCAACAGGCCAGCGTCACATTCTTCGTTGCCTTCAACTCTGAGATTTCCGCAAAACGATTCTTCTGGTTCGGAAAAACATCTTTCTGATTTAGCTTGCAATACTTTTCGTATGGATCTTAAGCTACAGGGAGAAAACCTCTGTAAGAAAGAACAACACACCATTTAACAAGTACCTGTTTGATTAAAAACACATTATAAAAAAAATCTATCAAATTCTACTTACCTTGTTATTTATATCATATCCACTAACACTATAAGTGTACATAAGAAATGATCCACCTTTGCGGGCCGTTGGACTACATTCCTTAATATCAGGATCGTGTTCCGAACCCCAGTTGTGACCAAACTCATGAGCCGTTACTAAATCTGCTTCCCTTGTAATAACTCTTTGGCCATAATGATTACGGCTCGAGCTTAGCCCCGAGTTCAGGTACAGGGTGTACCCATTTTTGAAATACTCTACAATAGAAATTGTACACAAATAAAATATTGGTGAGAATGTTTTTGATATTTAAACAAAAATTCGCTGTCACCTGGTGTGCAAATTCCTCCAACCGAGTTACGTCTAGGCGACCCGACATAAGCAA
This sequence comes from Adelges cooleyi, assembly GCF_023614345.1. NCBI lineage: Eukaryota > Metazoa > Arthropoda > Insecta > Hemiptera > Adelgidae > Adelges > Adelges cooleyi. The sequence continues at coordinate 6,062,735 of NW_026096268.1, forward strand.
GACCCAAAATACCTCCTTCGAATTTTAAGTCAGTGAATAAGTGTGCTAAGCAGAAGTCTTTATGGCTATAATCTCTGCTAAACACCTGACACCAGCGAAGGCAATAACACATGTATTTTACATTGGTTAATCTCATGCAAAGCTTAGTTAAATAACATTACAAAATATGATAATTATTATTTTAAAGATTTTTTTTCCATCACCACAATGTTAATAAATCTATGAAAATCATACCTACTTTTTAACATTTGTAATTAAGTGCAGTATCAACTTTAATCATATAAATTTAATTCAAACTTGAGCATTTTTTTTTATATAAGTAACAAGTAACGAAATACATTTTTATAATTATTATAAACAATAAATTATTTAGAACTGAAATCGAAAAATATTTTTAAAAACATTTTTTTGTTATTTAAACAAAAAATTATTTATTTAACAATGCCCAGGTTTGTGTCTGGTTAGGTAGGTTAAGTAGATTGGAATCCATCATACATTTTACATGATTTATATTTTTTTTATTTAAAAAACAACTAAACAAATTAATTAGATAAGGAAATCTTCTTAATATTACACAAATGCATGTTAAACAACATCACCGTATTTCCAAAGCATTAGTGTGGTTTTATTTTAAAACATGTTTATTAGCTTAAGCAATTACTTATTTATTTCATAAGCAACCAATACAAATTAATTTTAACAGACTTGCAAATATTAAGAAATATTCACCAGGACTACATATTCCACCTATGGCATAGCTCCTAGGTGAAGATATATATGCGAGACCCAAGACTGACGATTGTTTTGATTTGAATGTTTGATGCGTAAATAAGTGAGCTAAACAAAAGCTGGACACGTCTTTTGTTTTTGAAAACACCTAGTTCATGCGGGTACAATATATATTTTTTTAATTACTATTGTTTGATAAAAATTTAACATTATAAGAAAACTTTTAGTAACTACACAATGTATCACTAACAATTGAAGTACTTTAGTTGAACACTGATGTGCTACCCAATCATAATGGATAGAGAAAAAATAACAAGCATTGAATATAACACACAGCGTTTTCCTTACCGAGATTCTCGTATCAAAATCTTTAATATTTCTGTCACAAAATTAAAGATTTATTTTGTAAATACAAACTGTTAACCCAGGGATGAAAAACAAAAAATGATTATGGTTGTTTTTTTTTTTTTTTTATACTGTTTTTTTAATAACATTTTCTATCCTTCTTTAATAAAATAAAATAGACATGATTTTTATTTAAGTCTAATGATGGCTCAAAACTGAATAGGTAATGTCAATTACATTTTGTAAAACTCATAGCTCACATAATGGCAATTAACCTCGCCATCTGGTTATGAAATAATATTTCACTTTAATCAATTTATTTTTTTTATATTAATAAAAGGAAGAATTAAAATTAAAAGACAATAATAAACAGAAATACTTAGTATTTCCACGATTAGAAATACTAAATTTTAGACTTTATAATTTCAAATGAAAATATCACCTCGAGTAACGAACGAACATCCCATTTTTCTTTAACCATGTTGTAATGGTCTTCCAAACTATGAACTTTGGTTGGTGCACTGTGTACTGTAATTTTTTTTATAACAAAACCCATACCTCGAAAGCCGTCAGATTCTTGTCTCTCAAACCATAATGTGTCGTTGTATATCTTGTGTACACGATCGATTAAACTAATCTAAATAAATAAATAAAAATGTCCAAACATCATTCACAATTTTTAACATGCCTACCAATATGAAACTAATTAACACTACAAATTACTTACCAGATAGTTAATCGTAGTCTTCGTATCACCTCCACCCATTTCTCTGAAAAATCTATAGTCAGCGACCAATAACAACGGGCAACGGGTTTTTGTCGGGTTTGTCACATAATTATATGAATCTGCCTCACGCTTATTTCTTGTAATGGAAACTAAGTCATCGTCATCATCATCCACAGTTTCTACTTCTAAAACATTAAACATCAAAATGAATTTCAACTTACCAATTTATGTATTTGTTTATAGAGTAATACCAACCTGCATCCTCTTTTACGTAAGCACACGGCTTATGTTGTTTCTTTTCAGATTGTTCCCAACTCAAGCGCACATCTGAAGCTTTATATGTGACCATTGTTTTGTTATCTCTATCAGGTAAATGTCTCCATGACGGCTAAATGTAAAATTAAAAATAAAACAAAACTAAACTTTTTGGTGCTAAATAAATACAAAATTTACTTCAATATGATAAGTTTCACCAGGCACATCAATAATAGCAGTCATCACACCTTTGTCTAAGTGTACGCTGGCGTGTGAACTAGTCTCTCCGAATACTCTACCATTATAAAAATGGTCATGATCTACAGTAAAAACAAAAACGTGATAAACATAGAAAATGAGAGTTTAATTAAATGTATTAATAATGTGAGAAAATAAACGTTAAGTAATCGTAATCATCATTTTCCTACATACCAACTGTTACTGGAGTTTCAACACCTTCTCCGTCAATAGAGATAGCTTCAAACTGATGATGAAGCAAATCTCTCTTAGGTGATAAAATCAATCTAAAATGTCTACATAGAATATAATATTAGAATTATTTTATTAAACGTTTTCTTAAAATTTGTATATTACCGTCCCAGAGTATAAAATGATACTTCTTTAATTTTGTTAAGTGGATGAGGACTATCCGTTGCACCACGCTTTACAATATTATGGGAAAGATCGGAGGCATGTAATGTATCGAAATATTTGAGATTTTTATAAATTGAACCTAGTAATGAAACAAAATATTTTTATAAAAATACAATAATATATAATTAATAATAAATGTTTTAAAAAAAAATACATACACTGAATTGATCTTGACGTGAGCAAAAACAGTAAAATGCTATACAAAACTTTCATGTTGAACTAGTTAACACATTAAATTAAATTAACGGCGATGTTACAAAATATGAAAATTCTTATTCAACTTATATCTAGAGTAGTAAACAATAAACAAGTCTTGCATGTTGCTTGCTTGTTAGCCAGTTCGTGTACAGAATATAATAGACCGTAATTACTATTTAGGATTTATAACCATATACATAATTAATAGAATTTAGCATATTTTCACAACTCAATATTTATTATAATTACAGTATTATAATTATTATAATTTATAGGCATGTTATTTGTTAATTTATCTTTAATCTTTATCAAAAACTGGAACGATAAGACCAGCTGCTGTCTTATCAAAATGATTCGCATTTCGTTGATAAGAAAATGTTAGAAAAACGTTAGAACTTGGAAAACATTAGAACTTTGTGGTGTCTACCTATCAATTTTGGTAATCAGTTCTTAAAAAAAAAAAATGTTTAACACGCCTTTAAAATACAATTATTTGATTCGCTCTATTCATAAATCAAATACATTTAAACAGCTATCGAAAAATATTCAATCTTTATCAACTGGTATGAGTTTTGTCTAGATTTACAAGTATTACTCTTATTTTATTATACAGAAGTCACAGACCAGAATAATCTACCATGTGGTTAAATTGAATTCCCAACTCTAAAGTACAATATTATAAACTCAATATCCAGACGCAAATGAGAACAAAAATTTACAATAATTTGGAGAGTACAATATATTCTTACTCTAAAATAATATATTTAAGTCGGAAGACGTACAAAAGACAATTATTTTTATGAATACTAGTATATATGTTATGTATACCATTTCAATGAAACATTTGGCTTATTTAAGGGGGGTGGGAGAAGCCAGATTATTATATGTATCAAGAGTATTAGATGTTGCTGAATTATTGAGATTGTACGGAATACTATAACAAGATACACACCCAGGCAACTAAAACTATTCCACAATTATATTTCATAAACTAATGTCGTCATCATTGTTAATTTACAACACTTTTTCTCTTTAAAAGATAATAAAAATGTTTATTTGATTTTTTATAATTATAACTCAGTTCATTTGCAGAATTTTCAATTATTTTTGCAGATATTCACGATTATCCTGACATTAATGTGTCTAAGCACCAGCATATTACACTAATTGCTTTGAACAGACCAGATGACAAAAACAAATTAAATACGTCTACAATAGATAGTTTACAAAAAGCTGTAAGAGACTTTGAAAACAATGACTCGTCTACCGTTGCCGTATTGTATGGCGAAGGGGGTTCTTTCTGTGCTGGATACGAACCTGATGAATCAATTGAATCGTATCAAAAATATAACGTAATGATAAAAGATTATTTAAAGCCGAGTCGTAGCTATATTGAGACTTAATTTTAAATTGTATTATAAAAAGTGTACCATGTTTGTGAACTTATAGCTTTCGACAGTTTGATAGAGTATCGCTTAAATGTTGTATAAGTGTAATAATGTAACACCAGTATAGACCTGGCTTAAATATTAATTCATTTTTCAAAACTGATAGTGATTATTGTTTTATATATCATTTAATTGTTTTTATAGGAATTTATTAAGTCATATTGTCAAAAACCAATTATAGCCGCTATTTCTGGATTTGCGTATAATGTGGGTTTTGACTTAAGTCTATGGTGTGACTTACGTATTGTCGAAGAAAATGCCGTTATGGCAGTAGACAGAAAATCAGATGCCCTCATGTCGGAGGCATTTTTTAAAAGACTATCGGTCTCAATTGGTTATTCAAGAGCCATTGATTTAATATTAACTGGAAGAGATATTTGTTCTAAAGAGGCGTTTGAATGCGGTTTAGCTAACCGTGTTGTTGCTTGTGGATCCAGTAAGAAAATTATGTAGTAATAATACCAACATATAAGTTCTAAATAATAATAATAAAAATCAACTACGAAATCGCTAACTTTTGTTAACAACTTTCTTTAAACACGCTTTAGTCATTATAATTAATATTTTTATTGTAACAGGTGTTGGACAAGCAGTAAACATGGCTTATAACATTGGGAAATTTTCCATAGAAAGCATTAATAGAGATAGAAAAATGTTACAAAAATGTTTAGATGATTGAACATATAATTGTTAATGAAGTACTAAATCTTTGTGCAATAGTTATGTGTAATTAATATTTAAAAAAACAAAGGAACGTAAATAATCGCTAATGCCATTACAGAATAAAGTATAAAAAATTTGATGTTTTTTTAAAATCTGTTAAAAAATAAATATAAAAGTATGTTATTACATTATATGACATTAATTATTTGTTTTTATTATATTGTGTTTTTAATTTTTAACCTACCAATCAATTTTTCAAGTCAATAAACATTATGTATTCCTAAAATCTTCCAAATAAGGTTTATGAATTACAATAAGAGACGTTTTCACAAATTATGTCTACTGTCCATTAGAAAAATACAAGTGATCTAAAAAAATTTTATAGAATTTTCATAAAAAAAGTTATAAGAAATTAACATAAATTATGTTTCAAATATTACAAATCAAAGAACAGTTATAACATTAAAGACTTGCTAGTATAAAACTATATTCTAACTACTGGGTTTTCATTTTTTGCTCAAAAACATCAAACAAGACTTTTAACCTATGTAGCTACGTAATATGTACTCAAGGCGGCAATTACTTTGTGGTCAAATAAATATATGAATTATGAAATGTGCTATCGGAATTGGTTGATCACGCTTATTAGTTATTTTGAACACGAGTAATAGTAAAAAAATACAATTGTTTTAAACTTTAATCTTACCAATACACAAAAAAAAAATATTTTTTTAGTATGGGTTAACTCTGATTTAAGTGAAGAGCTGAAACACAACAGTGACCAAAACTTGATAAATTCGAAACTGTTGTCTTGAAGACTGGAAACAGCACTGAGTACAATTGATAAAAACACAACAATTAAATTGTTGACCATTCTTTAATCAACACTCCAAAATAAAAGGATAATATAAAAAAAAAACGATGTTTGCTTGTTAAATAAGTTCCATACAAAATATTAATTATTCACTAATCTTGTTAATTTTTTTCTGTTTTCTTTATCAGTTTTTAAAATGTACTATAACTAAATAACTTCTGAGTTACTGTAATATTTTAAGTTTTGACACAAAATAATCCTATTTTTTATGCTTGAATATCTAATTTGTTACAAAAACGTAACTCTTATAAACACACATAATATTATTGTCATTTTTAATAGCTAGAAAAAAAAATACAATTATTGACAAAACATGTTTTTTTTTCATTTTAGATATTACTCAGTCCATACATCATATTATATTATTATAATCGGTGTATCAATCTATTTATACATTGGGTTTTACAAAATATAATTATTTTGTATTTTATCAATTCTACTAGTATTTATTATTTACAATTTACATTTTAGATTCAAGTTATACATCATCATAATTAACGGCATATTATATAACAGATAAAATAACGTGTTAATTTTAAAAGTTGTCATTATTAAATTGTCAATATTTGTTGATTATCGCATACTTATATTTAACGACATTTCATTACAAATTTCAAGTTTTCTCATGCTATAAATCGATATCATTAAAACTGTTCAATAATCGATTCAATTAATCATTTTGCGTGATTAATATAAAGTTAAATCGACTAACTCCAGTCTAGCTAATACATTGTTTTTACTTATTAGATTTGGTATGGATTCGTATAATATAGTCGGTGTCCTTGGGCGCGGTGCTTTTGGGTAAGTAAAATATGTACATTCAATTATTATTGAAATCCATAAGATTACTTATAAATATTTTTTTTTAAATCGTAGGGTAGTTGAATTGGTTAGGGATTTCAATTTGAAAAAAATGGTCGTTATGAAAACCATCCAAATCAAATCTATGTCAACAGACGACTTAAAGGTAAAATAATTATTAAATTTTGTATATTAGTTCTTTATTATTTTTTTCAATAAAATAATAAAAAATTGCAAACATTTTTTTTAAGGAAGCCATTAAGGAAACTCGTATTCTTGAAATGTTGGATCATCCTAACATCATAAAATATTATAACAGTTTCCAAAGTGAACATAACTTCCATATTGTAATGGAATACGCAACGCACGGTACTCTTGAAAATTTTGTTTTGAAATGTTCACGTACGTCGGATCATATAGTTCAAAATGTAAGTTTTACTTGTTATTTGTGACAAGTAATATAACCGTCACATAAGAGTTTATCATCAATAGGAATGGCCTCCTTCACCATTATGAAATCTCTAATTAAGTGTTAACATTTTTTTTCCAGTGTGTACTAAATATATTTAGCCAACTTACAATGGCTGTAAATTACATTCACAAAATGAAAATCATACACAGAGATATAAATCCAATGAACATTTTGCTAACAGGAAGTCAAGGTACCGTCATTAAACTTGGTGACTTTGGAGCTTCTCACATTTTAACTGGGTAAGTATGAGAAAAAACTAAGAAGAAATCAACTTAAGTATTAAATTGATTTTTTTTGTTTTGTCAGTGAAAAAGTTACTAGTGGAAATAATTGTACACCTTGCTATATGTCCCCTGAACAATGTTGTGGGAAACCTCTAAGACTCAAAAGTGATATTTGGCAGATTGGCTGCGTTTTGTATTACTTAATGAGTATGAAACATCCTTTTTACGGACAAGTATGTAAATTTTTCAGGATTTTAAGTATATAATAATTTTATTTTTCATTATTTCAGAGTTTAGCCGAGCTAGTATCTTGCATCGTCGAAGGCGTTTTGAACCCGATGACAACACGAAAGTATTACGATATTGATTTAGTAAGACTTGTTTATGAACTTTTAAATCGTGATCCAACAGCCAGGCCAGATGCATCTGAAATACTTTCACATCCTCACATATTGCCTTATATTCTTAATTCTACTTCCCATCGGTTCAAATCGAGTAGAACATCAATTGGTTACAAGTAGGTTTTTTTTAAACATATATTTATACGTACAGCTATTATTTTGTGAACAGTTAATATGAATTTTTTTTGTATGTCTTAAAAAAATTTTTACGACTCAAACTGACTATTAAGGGTTCTTGTTTAATTTATATAGTCGATTGTTATTATTTTTTTTTTTAAATTAAGTTACCATTTTTGTTGTAAAAATTAGTTTGAATAAATTGGAAATATATAAAATGTGAGTATCTAAAATGTTTCCTTTATAAGTGTTTAATTTGTAAAGTAGAAACAAATATAATGTTTATGAGTGATTTTCATTTATTTTGTATTCTTCTCATGATATATTTAAGTATTAATAATCTATGTTATAATTATATCTGATGATCAAAAATATTTTCTGTATATAATTTGTAATCCATGATTTGTTTTAATTCATCCAGTGATTTCTGAAACAGTTAACTAAGTACATAAAATCAATCCAAATGGGCATTTTTATTTTTTCCAGTATTCTTTGTATGTTTATAATAAGTTTTAAACTTATCATATTGACTTTGGTTGAAACAGTTAAATCGTCACAGTTGTTGATGAAAACACTATTGCTGGGTCACACGAAAATATAATATATTTAATGGTTCCTTTAATTAATCCAGACTAAATAAGAGCCTTTAAGCGACGTTAAAAGAATATTTAATGATTCGTTCATTAAAAAATTTACTTACATTCATGCGACCCAGCTGTATATGACTGGGATTACTTATAAAATCGCTATACTTATAATAATGGCGATTTTAATCAAAAGCTTCTCGACCAATATAATATTTTACATTTATTATTTTAGTAAAAATTACAAATTAATAATGTCGATATAGTAAAAGAAGACCATTCAAGAGTAAATGACTCTTTAGTTGATGTTGATGTTATTATTATTGAAATAATTGAAATTTTTTAGAGGTAGTCAATTTAAATATATAAATAGATCAACAATAATTTGTATCTGTTCTCATCATTTAATAATTTGATGTTCATTTAAAATATATATAGTTAATTATTTGAATTATCACTAGGCTAAAACGCCTTTAGATCAGCAACCGTAGAACTTTTAATGTTCCATGGATGTAGGTGCGGCAACGTCGTCGTCATCGTCATCAAATTCTTCAATATTTTCTTCTAAACAAAAGAATAGTTTAATACATGCCTTTATACCTTTATACAAGACTTTTAATACCTCCTCCGTTTTGTTTGTTGGATTTATTTTTCTGTTCTTTGTTAGGAATTTGTCCGGCTTGTAATAACTTTGTTAAATGTTCAACTTCTTCCAACGATGTTGCTTCTGCAATTGCTTTCCTAATCCTCCACATATCTTCTTGAGAATGACCTTAACAAAAAGTAATAAAGTTTTAGTGTTTTCAAACCAATGATAATTTTAAGCTGTCCAAAAAGCAATCATCCAATTTATTGCTTTTAACTTGATCCTTCATACAAACAATTATTTTATTTCACAAATTTCATATTTCATATTTTTGTTTACATACCATTTGTTTTCCTGCCTTCAAGACCTTCGCCTGGAACAAATTGATTGGATTTTTTGACCAATTTCTTTTTAAGTTCTTTCCCTTCTTTTCCTTTGAACAACAATTTTGCTGCTTCATACTCCTAAAGTACATTTCCAATTTAAAGATACATTTCCCAGTAAATATAAGCTATCAAAAATTGCATTATACCTTTAATTTGACTTTCCTAAAATCCAAAATTCGCACTTGAGGTATTTTGTGCGCTACATAAAGCCTATAGTGCTCTTTTGACGTGACTGGATTATGTAACAAACTTAACATCCTTAATTTGGGCAACGTAGCCAGTGGATCTAAATCTCCTAGTTCTTGAATCTGATTACCAGTAAGTATCAGAGATTCTAGATTTGGCAAACATTGCTCTAAATTATCAGTAATTCGACTAAAAGTAACAATAAAAAAGGATTAAAATACAACCAAACAAAATAATCTTCCAACTCAACCTGAGCAGGAACTTATGATTAAAAGTAACTTGTTACTCAAGTAGTTTTTTTTATAATTCAAAGTTTAATCAAGTTACAAAAAAAAAAATTATCTTATTTTCCCCGCTATTCGAGGTTAGATCTGGCCTATATTTCCCACATACAAACTAGATATCTTAGAATTAATCTCATTTACATCCATACCAAGTTTTATTTTTATGTAGATTTACATTAAAAAACGATCACAGTTTTCTATTTATTGTTGCGCTGTATACAAAATACTTACACAATCGAATTGTTATTGAATATTAAATTTTTCAATCTTTTGAGGTATGCAAAACCATCAATTTTCCTGATGTCGTTGTCTGAAAAGTCAATAGTATCAAACTGATCAAGCGTAGCTCCCATGTTTTCAATCAACGGTATTTTGTAACCTGAAATCAATTATTCAATTACAAAAATAATGTCATAATGGTTTTGTGTTCCGTACACAATAGTTCTGATTACACGGCAAAACCTACACATTGGCTCTATACAATAGACATGTGTACATCATTTTGGTAAAATAGATTAATAAATATATTAAAATGTATCTTTATTAACAATGTTCAAACACGAGATCTGCTATTAGATTTATTAATATGATATTAAAAATAACTTGACACATTATTGCTACACTTAATAAAACTTAATTCACCCAAATTCCAAATCAGACTGTGTTGTAATATTATTAGACTATATATATATAGACTAAAACTATTAGAGCTTGAAACCATTTTATTTATTTGTTTTCGGCTTACCCCGTAAGTCCAATTCTCTATCCTTGACAGGATTTATGAACTGGTACGAGTTCATGATCAGTTCTGTTGTCAGTTTGACCATGTTTAAAAATTAGTCGGCACCAGATTACTTATAAAAGTCTAATATAACACTTTTATGTCATAAACGTTAAACTATAAGTGTAAACTCCAGCTGAAGTCGGCGAAACCTATATTTAATCACACGTTGTGTAGTTGAGGGAAAATAATGTAAACACACAACAATAAGAAGAAACGTCCGCTTGGCCGTAATAGCTGATAAGAAATAAAACCGGCGTCTTAACCATGGTCGTGGTATACCTCGCTGGGACGATGTAAGGGTTTAATCAGTTTCCTCCATACAAGCACAAGTCACAACAAAAAATTAATTTTCACTCGCCGAATTTCCGTGTGTTATTCAATAAAATTGTCGTTTATGATCGATTTTTTCAAAATTAAACGTGAAAAACGCGTTTAATGGGACTTTATAGCGCTTAGCTGGTGTTTGTATGTATTGCCTACACATCATTTCCACTCGGTGGTGATTTTTTAATTTTTCTATCGACTTGAAGTTGGACTGCAACTGAATTAGAATGGCTAACGTATCGTACCAAATAGCTCATTTACTTGAAAAAGTAAGTCATTTTCACGTCGTAGGAAGCTACTGTGATGATTTACTTATTGTCGTGTATGTTGTTCTAGATGACTTCGAGCGACAAAGACTTTCGATTCATGGCCACTAACGATCTTATGTCGGAACTGCAGAAAGACAGCATTAAACTGGACGACGATTCTGAACGCAAAGTCGTACGAATGTTATTAAAGCTTTTGGAAGATAAAAACGGCGAGGTACAAAATCTCGCTGTAAAATGGTAAATTATTGTCAAATGTATAATTATATAAATTAAAAATAATAGTCAATACAATGTAAATATTGCTCTATTTTGTATTGAAAGAGATAATGTATAATTTCAATGAAATACTGTCAACTGAATTAATTTTTTTAACCACCCACAGTGTAATATTTGTATTTGTCCTTTTAGCTTGGGTCCTCTAGTGATCAAAGTAAAAGAAAATCAAGTTGAGACTATTGTCGATGCTCTTTGCACAAACATGATCTCCGAGAATGAACAATTAAGAGATATCTGTAGTATTGGATTAAAAACTGTTATTAGCGAACTGCCCATCACAAACACTTATATAGCCACAAATGTGTGTAGAAGAATCACAGGAAAATTAACCAGTGCTATCGAAAAAGTAATTATCTCTTCAGTAAATATTAATTATGATAATACAAAAAAACAAACAACTAACACTTATTACTATACATTAATGTAGCAAGACGTATCGGTTCAATTGGAAGCTTTAGACATACTCGCCGATCTATTGTCAAGATTTGGATCATTGTTACTGGATTTTCATCAGGTGATACTCAAATCACTTTTGCCACAACTTACTTCATCTCGACAAGCTGTGAGAAAAAGGTCAGTGACAATAATTTTTTAGCCAAATATTTTTCTGACAACATTTAAAATGTAAACTGTATTTATTGAAAACTTTCCTAGATATCTTTACAGGATTTAATTATTTATGATATATTGGTTATTTTTTCAGAACTATTGTGGCACTTGGTCATCTAGTATTGTCATGTAACCAACAATTGTACAGCAAACTCATTGATTATTTAATTAACGATTTGTCAACACAACCTCCCGCAGCAAGGTCTAAGACATCTATTCAATGTATAGCCGCTATATGGTGAGTGCATTATGATACATTTTGATTATTTTTAACAAAGTTGAACATTTAAATGGAATTGTTTTAAAATAGTCGACAAGCTGGCCATCGCTTTGGTGTTCATATTGACCGTGCTGTGCCGTTGATTCAAGGACCGTTAGTGGAGAATAGCGCTGAAGATGACGAGTTGCGAGAATACTGTTTGCAGGCTTTTGACGCATTCGTAAATCGCTGCCCTAGTGAAACAGCTGCTTACACTAATGATATTATCAAGCTGTGTCTGGAGTATTTAGCATACGATCCTAACTACAACTATGATGACAACGGTGAAAATGGTGATGATAACTTCATGGATACCAACGATGGAGAAGACATGGAAGATGAAGACGATGAAGATGATTACTCGGATGATGATGACATGAGTTGGAAAGTCAGACGAGCAGCGGCTAAATGTCTAGAAGGCATTATCGTTACAAGAAAAGATTTGATTGCTGATATGTATAAAAACGTTTCAAAGTCATTAATATTGCGATTTAAAGGTGAAACTAGATTTAAAAGTTAAATTTTAATATAGATATTATTATTAAAATTATATTGAATTATATTTTTAATTATGTAGAAAGAGAAGAAAACGTTAAAAGTGATATATTGCATGTTTACATGGCGTTGTTGAAACAAACAAAACTGACTAGTATTAATATAACTGTCGACATAGCTGATAAAGATTCTGCCGTGTATCTTCTCCAGTCTCAAGTTAGTATTTAATATTTAAAAAAAAAAATTGTATTTATTTGTTTATTTTATATTTCAAGGTTCCTTTAATTGTAAAAGCAATTTATATACAAATGAAAGAAAGAAGTGTGAAAACTCGTACCGATTGTTTAGCTTTATTAAAAGAACTTGTCATTGTTCTTCCTGGTGCTCTTACTAACCACATTGGCACTTTAATTCCTGGGATTCAATTTTCTCTGAGGTAATTTTAATTTTAATTTTTAAAAAACAACAAATTTATTATAAAACTAGAGAAGTACTAAAATTTATGAAATTTTTTTATGTAGCGATAAAAAATCAAGCAGCAACATGAAAATAGATACATTATCGTTTATTCATTGTGTGTTAACGTCACATCCTCCTGAAATCTTTTATCCGTGGGCCGAACAGTTAATTCCGTCGATCATAACTGCTGTTGGCGATCCCTTCTATAAAATTACTGCCGAAGCACTTCTGGTGTTACAAGAAATGGTCAAGGTTATCCGTCCGTTGGGTAAGTAGTTTTTAGGTCTCATATCAGTCACCTCTTGGTTTGCAGACACTCTCAATATCAAACACTTTTCCATTTCTCAGAAATGTCCGACAATGAGATGTTTCTTTGTATTATATTATTTGACAAGACCTAATTTAATTAATTTTGTTTCACAGATCGTAAACAGGATTTTAATTTTACAATTTACGCCATACAGTTGTATAATTGTACTTATTCACGTTTGAAGACTTCGGACATCGACCAAGAAGTAAAAGAACGGTCCATTTCGTGTATGGGCCAAATAATCTGTAATTTAGGTGACGTGCTTCAAAACGAGTTGCAAGTGTGTCTACCTATATTCTTAGATCGTTTGCGCAACGAAATAACCAGGCTAACAACTGTAAAAGCTCTCATCAAAGTGGCTGGCTCGCCATTAAAAATTAATTTATCTCCTATATTAGTAAGTAGATGAAGTTAAATTTTGATTTTGTTGTAATTTTTATTTAACCAAAATAATAATATTATAGAACGATGGGGTAGAGATTTTGGCTTCTTTCCTTCGTAAAAACCAAAGGGCGTTGAAATTGAGTACTTTGACTCTTCTTAATATGCTGTTAAACAATTTCCATGCCGATTTCTCAGCAGAGTTGTTGAACAAGGTTGGTAAAAACGCTGTTTGAAATCCCAAACTGTTATTCCTTTGTTCAGACTAATGTTATTTTCTTTTTGCAGATTCTCGTCGAATTACCCCAATTAATAAACGAATCAGATTTGCACATCGCTCAACTGACACTGTCTTTACTCACGACTATAATAAAAATCCAACCGTTGGCCATGTCGTATTCTGCTAATATTATTATGCCGGAAGTCATGACTTTAGCGAAGTCTCCATTACTTCAGGGGGCAGCTCTCAACGCGATTCTGTCGTTTTTCCAATCTTTAGTTGCTTCAAACGTTCCACAGTTTGGGTACCAAGATTTGGTGAAACTTTTAGTCTCACCGTTGATGGCCCAGTCGACCGGTACCGCTTCGTTAACCCTACATAAACAGGTACATTTAATATTACTCTAAGACTATAAATTATCACAGTATATTATTATATTCATTTTTTTTAGGCTTACCATTCTCTAGCCAAGTGCGTCGCCGCGTTAACAGCAACGCAACCCAGTCAAGCTATGGGAATCATAAATAGTTTTATGTCGGAACTGATAAGTCCATCTAACGATCAACAGCACATCTTTTCACTATATGTAATCGGCGAGGTTGGCCGACACATGTATGTTTTAAATACATTTTTTTTTTGTCACAATATAATTATTAATTGTTAAATATTTCATACAATATCTAGAGATTTAAGTTCAGTTCCGAATTTAAAAGAAACTATACTACAATCTTTCTCTTCAAGTTCCGAAGAAATCAAATCATCAGCGAGCTACAGTTTGGGTAGCATATCCATTGGAAATTTAGAGCAATACTTACCATTCATATTGAGAGAAATTGATATGCAGCCGAAACGGCAATATTTACTTTTACATTCCCTAAAAGAAGTTAGTATAAATTTTAACAGTAGAAGGTTTAACAAAAATAATATTTCACATATGATATGTATGGTATGCCGCGTATGTATTTGGAATTGACGAACTGCATGTTTGGATCATACTGTGTTTTTAAAACTATGCGTATTATACACATCAAAGATGTGAAATGTTATGACTAATGTATTTTCATCTTGTGATGTACTTCAGTTGCTTTCACTTCATAATTGAATCATAAAAATAATACTGTAATGAAGTTCATCGAGATTTTTAGAACAAATTTACGTGTACATCCCTTTATCAACAATGAGTTTATTTTAAGTTATAGCAACCTATAATCGGAATCGATCCCTCTGTGCACTGTGTGAAAACAGTTCTTAATGCTCGTGATTTTTTAAAACAATTTTTAGATAATCTCGTTTGAATCGTCCACTGCGAACGGCATTGAAAATCTAAAACCTTTCGTGCCCGCCATATGGCAACAGCTGTTCAAACACTGCGAGTGTACTGAAGAAGGTACCCGCAACGTCGTTGCCGAATGCCTGGGCAAGCTAACATTGATCGACCCGTACAGTCTACTGCCAAACTTACAATTGTCATTATCTTCGTCATCTGCACTTATGAGGACAACTCTACTGACGGCGGTCAAATTCACCATTTCAGATCAACCACAACAAATAGACTCGTTGCTCAGACAAAACATGGGTCAATTCTTAAGCGCTCTGACCGATCCTGATATTAATGTTAGAAGAGTTACGTTGATTGCGTTCAATTCGGCTGCGCATAATAAACCATCTTTAATCAGAGACCTTCTTGACACGGTTTTACCCAAACTTTATGCCGAAACTATTGTCAAGGTAAACAAAAGAACAACAATAAAGATTCTCCTTCTAATATTATATAATCTTTATATTTTATACACATTTCAGAAAGAATTAATCCGAGAAGTAGAAATGGGTCCTTTCAAACACACTGTCGACGATGGTTTGGACATAAGAAAAGCGGCTTTTGAATGCATGTACACTTTGTTAGACTCGTGTCTAGACCGTTTGGATATATTCGAGTACTTAAATTATTTGGAAAATGGTCTTCGTGATCATTACGACATTAAAATGCTTACTTATCTGATGGTGTCAAGGATGGCTCAAATTGTTCCGAGCGCCGTATTGCAAAGTGAGTGTGGCGTAATAATGTCATATAACTAATAATAATACACCTAATTTTATTTTCTATAATTATATAGGGCTCGATAAGATTGCCGAACCCTTGAAACAAACTTGTATGTTGAAAATCAAGGCCAATTCTGTTAAACAAGAATTTGAAAAAATGGAAGAGCTCAAACGATCAGCTATGCGAGCTGTGGTCAATTTACAAACGATACCCGATTCTGGTGAGGAAGTGATAAAATATCAATCACTCTTTTTTGGTTTTTGCCCCATGTTTCAAGTACAAATTCTTAATATTTTATTTTTTAGATAAAAATCCACACTTGAGTGATTTTGTGTGCCAGATAAAGAACTCGCCTGAATTAAATGCGATCTATGAATCGGTACAGAGAGACAGTTCCGGTATATTAATTGATAATCATTCTAATGCAATGGAAGTTGGTGAATAAACAGTTGATATATATTTCATGAACTTATCACGGCTACAATAATTAATTGGTACATTTTTAAAACATTTTTTTTAACTGTATTTTTATAAAAATAATCGGGAAGTTTGTATATATTGATAGTAATTGTATACTCGAGGTTTTTAACCTAAAATTCATTTTTCATGTACCATTTGAATAATTCATGAGTAATTATTATTAATTTCTAAAATAATTGATAATTTTTTAGTATATTGTCATAAAAAAAAAGTGAAACTGTCACATGTTTTAATGTTATTTTCATAATGAAAATCCAAAATGTTACATGTTAAGTACAAGTGTGTTTGATAACCGTTATTGTTCAAATAAACAAATATAATAAATTATTACTAATTATTTTACATTATATGTGCTACTTAATGTTATGTTTATAAACGCTAAAAAATATTTTGTTTGTTAAAAATAATTCCCATTCTCATTGTTTTATTTATTTTATTTTTATTTCTACTATTTTTAACAACCTATTTATCAGCTTAATGTTTTGTTATTTAGCAATATATAAATACATTGGATCATACAATTTTAAACTAGAACAAAGCATTTGATTGATACCATAATTTTGTTTATTATTGATGAAATTGAAAGTTTTATGTATAACTTAATGTTATATGTAAAAAAAACTGGCACTGTGGGGCCGGAGCACAATGGGGTTTGGGTAGTAGCAGGTCTTACATTCTTGAAAGTTTATTAATTCAAAACTGACTGCTATTTTTACCCTTAGTTTTTTATAGTTAATGCATTTGACTTGCTGTAATTTCTACATAATTGTCATGAGTCCAGATAAACTAAAGTTACAGTAAAAAATAATCAAATGCAAAGACCGATAGTAAGTTTTTATTCAACAAATGCAAATGTGTCCGAGCATACGACTAAAAAAGAGCAAGCTCCAAGTCAAGTCAGCCTAAAACTTGAAATCATATTGAATGAAAAGTAAGTGAATAACCGTCAAACAGATCTGGTAGAATTGTTCTTTTTTTGATATAAAAAAAAATAAAACTTGGTTGAAAAACATTTTTTATTTGCAGCTTCAAATAAAATGTTATTTGAGTACATTTTTATTTTATTTTGTTATTTAAACTTTTTTTACATATGAACTAATTTATAAAAATTATTTTATTTAATAATTGAAAATGTGTTAAAATGAATATGAATTCGTAATCGATTTTGAAATTCATTTGAACGGCGATTGGTATAGGCAATTTAGCTACATGAATGCATATGTGTACAGTGGGACCAGTTTATTTTTTTGAGGGTTGAGGTAAAATAATATATTGATATTGTGTTTATAGTATATTTTTGTCAATAGTAAATTGAAATATTAAAACTAATAGTTGTTTTTTTCCATTTTAACCAAAATTTATTTTATTTCTCACACAGCATTATAAAAAAATAAATAATATTTCCTAAATCTACAGTCTTATCACTATTTAATAAAATCGATTAGATTTTTTTTTTTTTATAAAGCTCTGTTTTATTATTGTTAATTTCGTAACTCTTTCAATTATCGTTTTATAAATGACCCTCCTTCATAATGTAAAGGGTATTTTATGTTAGATGTCTAGTGGTCTATTTTATTGCCAAAATGTTGGGCTTGTTTTGGCCCAAATTCGGTGTTGTTTTATTTTTTTTATAAATAAGTATTCATTTTGTTGCGGATTATATTAAAAAATTGTGTTGATTTTCAAGGAATGCATTCAAAAACAAAAATAAAAACAATTTTTTACCGTCTTTACTAAGACTTTAAACTTTTTAATTATTACCAAAATATCAATTTACTAACAACCTCGCTAGGCACGCTCTTTAATTTTTTTTCATATACTCTCCTACTTAATAATAATTAATAGGTAATAATAATTTTACATAAAAAATGTTTTATATCATCATCATCAGTATATTATAATAATATAATATTATTTAAGAAATACACAAAAAAAAAAAAAATTGCAACAATAAATAAATATAATATAGGAACAAAAAGAAAAAATTCTAAAAAAAAAAAATTAAAATAATAATAATAAAACTTATTTATGAAACGATCCGTCTAACGACAACACGCGATAAAAGAATGATAATAATAAAAAAAATTACACAAGCTTTTTCACAGTCTTTGACGATAATTCACGAGTAAAAAAAAAAGGAACCGTTAAAAAAACTATAAATCGATCTTACTAACTGATATCTCACGTCGCACACGTTCGCACCAACAATTATATAATTTACATTTTTTAAAAAATGTATTGTTTCTAAAATTCGTATATATGTATAACATATATATAGTATACATATAAATATGTATAATTTAAATTAGTAAAAAATAATTAAATCAATAATATTGCATTGTAGTACACCGACATTGTCGTATACAACGGGCGTTTCTCGACAATATTAAATTTATTAATTAATTTTATTATATTAGTTTAAAAAAAACTGTACAAAATCACTAGTCAAGTGTTTATGTATTATAAACGCGACAAATAACGTATAGAACAAACAATAAACATTTCGAAAATTGTGATAAATCGCCTTTTATTTTTTTTAGTTTATTTTTAAATTCTCAGTTTTCAGCCGAGGCCAAAAGTGTGAATGAGAAATTAGAACAACTATTCAGATCGATGGCCCGTAAAATAAAATTCGTGTGAGTTCTATAAGATATTTATAATATTTTCCAACGGCACAACAACAGTAAAACCAACGGACAAATGTTTTATGGTTTATTATTCTTTTTCTTCTTACACGTTTCGAAATTTGTAGATTTTTATTCGTTTTTTAACATTAAAAATTCTCAGGCTGTTGACTAGAGAATAGAAAAAAAATGATATTATATAATTATAATTATAAATGTGCATAAAAAAGCGTCGGTGGTGTTAATTGTTTTTTATTTTGTATTGTTTGCCAATGCGTTAGGCAGCAATGTACATCAGATGGAACGCGGTGCACATCATGGATACGACGTTGCCGATTGCCACGCACAAATGCACTTGCCGAAAAGACCTGTGTATGGCCATGTAGTGTGGGCAGTCGACCAGTGGCCCGATGTCGTAGTGGCCCACCTCGTGGCCGACGCCCGCCGACTTTTCGATGGCCATTTTGATGGTGATGAGGCGCAACAGAGGAGGCACCACGTAGAGTCGGATCATCAGCTCCAACAGGAAGCACAGGCTCAACACGAAAACCTATGTGTACACACAAACAAAAACAGAAAGATAGAGACATAAGTATAAGGTTGAAAAAATACATATAGTTAATCGTAAAATCATAAAGACCGGCATAGTGGGGTCAGAACACAGTGGGACCGAATCATTTTGGGGTCGAAAAGGTTACAGGTCTTCAGGAATTATTATAGTACACTTATTATTACCTGTAGGTAAGTGTGCATGTCCCACACGTTGGACGCCACGTGAATTTTACCGAACTGGATGAGCGTGATGGCACTGAGCAGGCTGTTCAACGAAAAGTACTTGGGGAACAAGATTTTCTGCACGTCGCCGAACGCGTGTCTGGCCAAGTTGAAGTACAAGCTAAGTCCTGTGGGAGAAAAAAACCAAATTATAAATTATGTTAACTGTATACAAGGAGGATGAAGAAGAGGAGAATTCGACCTAACATTCCCTCTACCTTTAACAAACATGGACGTTATTGTTATTTTTTATACAAACTCAAATGGTTATTAAAATGAAAAAAGTATTTAAAAGAAATCTCAAATAATACATAGGATCATATAAATAGTACACATTTACCTACTTGACCTAACTGAAGTACTTAAGTATACATTGAGTACCTACCAAAGCTTGAGACAAAAATAAATATCTCCTAATTTATTGTTTACCTAGTGAATCACCTTAATTAACTAACGTTTTATGCTGTTACTTAAAATAAGCTCGCGAGTCACGACGTGCCAAATCGAGTAGGTTTAAATATAAGGTCGAAATTTAATATATTTCGGTTTTTGCCAAACGTTTTAAGCAGTAAACGTCAATCACGCTTTAGTTGAATGTTATTTTTAACGCAAGACGCAATCGTTTTCAAAAAAAACTATTATTGTATATATATACATGCTAAAAAAAAACAATATCTATTTTTTAACTTGAAACCCGGGCGTGTAGGTATTTTTAACGGAAATATAATTATAAAGTCGGGTTTGGTTGATCGAGTGGGGTAAGGTGGGATAAGTGGGCAGGTAATTGTAAATAATCAGAGAAAAATATGTAAATGGTTTTTTATTTATAATTAAATAATTGACGATATTTTGATGTTAACGATTACACATTAAATAACATAACTATAAATAACACACATAACTATTATTGGTCTTTTTCGAAGATTGAATCGAAAGTAATTGTTTTTGAGTATCAGGTTATTACATTTGTGTACTATAGTATTTAAAAAAGTAAAAACTTATGTCGTATGTAGTTTCCGACTAAATGTCTTTTACGGTTCAAGATGTTCATAGAAAACCCAACTAGTCCCTACATAAAGTATTAATCTACACAGTGTATCCAGAAAAAACACCCTCAAGTGTAAACGCCTGAGTTTTTCAAAATAGGACAGTTGCAAAGGACCAGGAAAAAAAGTCGAAGTTTTCCAAAAAGACCTCAGGGCACTCACCGGAAATGAACGTCATCCAGAACTGGGCTCCCACGTGGGTGCAAAAAGCCGCCAGGTAGACAAAGTTGACGAAAGTCCTGGGTTTAACGTCGTTACCGTTGGCGTCCACGTGCAGCGAGGTGGATTTCTTCACGTTGGGGAACATGGACGCAGCCACCAGAGTGACGGCCAGGATCATGATGACGTGGGCTGGTTGGGTGAAAAACAAAATTCTGTCGGCAAACAAGTAAAAACAAAATACATAAGTCAAGTGTTATACGAATAGCATTTGAATAATATGATGAATGACACAGGTGAAAAATTCAGAATTTCTAAGTTTAACCCCACAACCATTAAACGGATTTCAACGATTCAAACCTTACCAACCCATGCATGTTTTAGTCATAATTTTTACAATTTTTCCTTGAGCTAAATTATGTGAAAAAAAAATTATAATTATGGTGGTGTCTAAGGATTACAGACCTTACATTGTACTATTTGGTTTATTACTAAGCTAGAAGATATTTACATTTTTTTTTCTAAATGCATAAATGCAGTGTAGTAGTGTTAAGAATACGTGAGTAATAACATTCGAAAGTATTAATGATCCGAATGTAAAAGCTATATTTTTTATAGTAAAAAAACAAAAATGCGTTTTATTATATTATGTAATACATTATCATCTTATAGCTAAAACTATTTAATTAAAATAAAAAAGTCCAGAAAAAAATTGAATTTACTTTTGTCCTAATCGTTTACCCAATCATTACCTTAATTTATCCTAATAGTAGTGTTCTCATTAAAATAAGCATTTCTAATACAATGCATATAAAGTATATTTTATAAATTCTGTAATAAAGTAAAAAATACTTGCATAACATAAGAAAAAAAAAATTACATTTCTGTGCAACAAAATATATTTTTTATATGTTAAAAACCATTTGACAGCGTTTAGAAAAATGTTTACAACTTGGACTAACGTAATGCTTATCCGGTATGGGAAAATATATAATATAATCTAACTTGACCTTACCACCTTGGCAGACGTCAGATTAGGTCTGGTTATGGTTTCTATGTTGTAAATAGTCTTAAAAAATCTCACATTTTTACTACCCCCGTGAAAATACATAGTGATTTGTACAAACCTTACCTAACCCAACACCTAATTGCCATTTCAGTCACGTTGTTAACATTTCCTTTGAGACATCCCTGGAGTGTACTTTAACAAACGAGCTTTGAAGTTTAAACTGTTTATTCTACAAAACTTTTTAAATGTCCTTTGCGTGTTTCTTTATTTTTTTACATAATTTGTTGTTTTAAATATATTATGTGTTCATATATGGTCTGAATGGTTTTCATCATCTCTCGGGCTCGTGTCCACCGCAGCTAGTGGGGCAATATTTTCGAAATTGACACGTGACGTTATAACAGAGGCCCGTAGAAAAAAAAATGCACACTTACACATGATTTATTAGACGTGATTATAGTTTATGAGAACCCACAGAGCAGTATACGTTCAAGGCGAAATCTATTTATCGACTATGGGAAATTAAGCCAACCGCGTGCATGCTATGTGATCATAATAGCAACAACAATTAAAAATGACATATTGAAATCCGTATAGTGGATTTCTATACTTGGAGAGCAGAGGCTCGAAGTTATCCGCTTCGAGTGCGATTTACATTGCTCGTGTGATCGGTTAACATATTTTATGTTCGATAATCGTACTATTTACATCGTCGGTAACGTATGTACATTATAAACCGCCAAACTATAAATAATACAATGTAATATAATAAGGCTTTAAGTACAAAAAATAATAATAATCCCAAAGAGTTGTCGGTCCAAAAAATAGTGTGTACATATTTTCGACATTGAAAGACAAAAAAAGTCTTGACAAATTGTTGACTACTTAAAATGGCCCGAATTTAATTCTATTAAAATCTACGAGTTATTTAGCTACTTTACTAGGTTATGCTAGTAAAGAGACCAACAAATTCTAACCTTTTTGCAGAAACATTGGAATTTGACCAGCCAAAGACTCTCAAATTTTATCACATAGAAAGCATTTTGTTGCCACTAAAATCGCTTTCCCTCATAGAAAAAATTGAAAAAAAAATGATAAAACCTCGAAGCTTAAACAAATTTACATAAAAAATAAATTGACATAATCGATCATTTTATTAAAAAATGATTTTTCTTAAATATTGCCTACTTAAAACTCCTAAAAAACATCCGTTTTCAATCGCCTTAAACGAAAATTATATACAGCAGGTATATTTCGGTCAAACGTCATCGACTGGATATTATACTTTAATATACCTATAACTGTATTTAATAATTTTTCATTACCGCTTCAAGACCATTTTTGGTGTGCAGCATTTACTACACCCCGTATCCTGTATGGAAACGAGTTTTTTTTGTTGTTAATTTTTCTTATAAACGTATGCGAGGGCATATACTACAGTATAAATATGACCATGTATAGTATGTGTATTTCCTATTGTCACCGAAAGTACACAGACGGCTAATGGATCACGTGCGTAAGGGTCGACACGATCCACACGATAGTTAAACTGTTAAGGACAATACGGAAAACGTGCGGTAAAGAAAACAACCACCGAGACCTATTCGGAATGGAATCCTATTTTTTTTTTTTTTTTGGTGGTTTACTTAAAAACATGCCGTTTCAAAGCATTTACGTTTGAGAGTTTCTAAGAACGATTGTTTGTTTGGAGGGATTTACCGTAGGCATGTAAGTAGTCGATGGCGTCGGTCAGGAAACCGGTTAAAAAATGACAACCGCGTTTTTTTATCAATATATTTAAAAACTACTGAAATGCCGCTGTAATAAAAAAAAATTGTTGAAAAACAACACCCCTTCAAAAAGTTCCCTTTGAAATCGAGATGAACTTCCTACAAATTATGGTAGTTTTTAACTTAAAAATAGACCCGCTATTACTTCTCTAAAAATGTATTATCCTGAGTAGTTCGAAACTCGTGTTGGGTTATTCTTTGGATAACTTGTTTTGGTAAATATTACGACTAAAGTTTTTATAATTTATAAAATACCATCAAATAACAAATCATTATAGGAACTATTTTTGAGACAGACTTGTTTTGACTTTTGTTTGACTTTATTAACTTTATAGATCTTAGAAAATTCAAGTCGGTATTTTTTGATTTTTAATTGAGATTAAAACCTGGGAACTAACGGGTACTAAGGTTAAAAGCTATTTTATTTGGTATCAATTAACTTGATGGGTTACTTTTTAATTCAAAATGTCGTTGACTTAACAAGTTATTATTAAAAACGACCAAATCATTTAAACATATACATTTTTATCATTCGCATGCAACTATTATAACATTTTAAATCTTTAAAAAAAAATGTTTATCATGAGTTATTTGCGATAAAAACCTTTATTTAAATGACAAGTAGAATAATATTACGTAACGTTATTGTTAGTTAAAAAAAAATGGTAATTATCATAAGAGAAATAATAGAATAAACTGTGAACTTAACAAAGTGTCAAATAACTGTTAATTTACTTTTTTTTCTAAATCTAACTTAAATGAAACATGTTAAATGTTTAATACAATTGGTTAACAGCACAAACCCTGTTATCATGTCTTGTGCAGATAATTATATTATTGTAAGTAATTATAGTAAGCAGGATTGTTCTAATTTTAAAGTCTTGTGGGACAGAGTGTTTACTTAAAAAATATGATGGATAATATATTTTGTAAATAAATAATTACCGATATAGTTTTAAATTACAACAATCTATAAAATATATCAATAGTTAGGGAAAACAATAATTATTATCGCTTTTCGCGTATAACTCACTTGTAAACGGACGACTTCTGTAAGCTGCTCACTAACTCTGAGCACCGGTCGAACGCTTTCTTGGAGGCTGCAGTGACGGCGGTGAGCACGTCATCGGGCTTTTGAACACCTGCGGTGTCCAGTTCGCTGGCGCGACGGCTGAAATGTTGGATGAGTTCGGCGGTGGCCGTCGCCGCCGGCAGCTCTTTGGCCTGCAGGTACTGGTACGCGACCGTGTCGACCCTTTGGGGGGCGACGACGTCGCCGCCGTACCCGGGCATCTGGTTGGCCGTGCCGCACATATATTTTGACGCGAAGACGGTTATACACTGAAACACACACACACGCTGACACTGACACTGATGCACTGCGTCCGAACGTTACAGCCGGTCGGCGTGGAAAGGACTGATGATCGGCCCTGCTGCGCTTATATATAGGCCGCCGTCGACGTGGCCTACGTGACTTGCACCAGGCGGCGTTCACGCGCGTCGCGTCGCGTCCGACCTAGGTTTCCCCCGTTTGCTCTTGGCGTCGGCGGAATTTCTGCGGCTGAGAACATTAAAAAAAAACTGTTAAAAAAATATGAATAATAATAATACCTACGCGTCAACCTGTTCACGGGCAGACAGCTTAGGGCGGCGGCGATTTGCATATGCGAGCGAAAACAAGTTTTGTGTGTAATTAATTGTAATTATAAATAGTACCAATTTTGCACGTGTAATAACGATGAAAAAAAACCCTCGAGATATCACATCCCGACCCGAGGGAAGACCCGTCAAAAGGTTGACGTGACAGCGAGTACAGCGACCTTTGACAAGGATCGAAAGAGTCTAAGTAAAAAATGAACAGAGTAAAATATGTCCAAGTACCTAAATATGCAAGAATTTTTAAATATTTGATAAGTTTCTAGATTAATACACAAATCGTAGCAATCATACAAATTACCATAACGAGTAACGGCAAAAATTAAAATAATGTTTTCAGAATTCTCACTTCTAGATATTTTTATTGACTAGGTATAAAAAATAACGAAATGACGGACTATAACACCTAGTTAAGTTTATTTATAGATCCACATATAAGGGTGGAGTGAAGTATTATTTTATCTGCACTTAATCACTCTTCAGTTCTGGTTTTAAATTTTAAAAATAACTATTCAAAACTGGTTATCGACCAGTTAACATTTTTAGAAATGTATTCTAATTTAAAAAAAGTTAAACATACACGTTTCTATTTCCCAAAGTTTCAAAAGTTTATAACACTCTGGGGAATACCAACAAATGTAAATATTGGGTAATTGTATAATATTGTAAAACACATAATAGAAATGTTCTTTAAAAAGAAAACCTATAAAATTGTAATTATTTTCTTAATTGTTTACGTTTAATAACCTAAGGGCTAAGTCCAAACCCTATACATATTATTATAGTATATATATATATATATATTAATCATGCGCCAGTATCTAGTATCAAATTCTACTTGAACACTAACAAAATGTTATGTAAATCAAACGAAAACAAATTAAATCAGAATATATATGTATAATTTGTGAAAAAAATAATTTTAGACATTTTTACCGAACACTGGACCAGACACGGTCTGTGTGTATGTGACCTCAATACACGTTTTGCGGTGACAACATGTTTAGTAAACATTGCTTGCGATTAACAACCTGGGCAACTTGAAAACCCGTCTTGCACTTACACTCTATCATCGCCGGCGTGCAGAAAACTACCGGTTATCGCGTCGTCGCGATAATTAATCTTTATGTAAAGGTGAGTTTACGCGTTAAGTTAAACTGTACAAAAAACTAATTAACGGTATTTTCGTGCAGTCCGTTTGTGCAAATGAACTGAGTAAATTATTTAGGATTTACACGTTCATTTTTTACTTTTTCTTTTATGCTCTGTTCTAATTCTAAACCGATAATATCCAGTTACACGCTTTGAAAACTGTGCGGTTGTACAATTTTTCAGGCGCCGCCCGAACTCACGCAGTTCAAATTTTTCAACTGTTTAGTTTTTATTTACACGTACAGTTCGTTTGTGCGAACCAAAGTACATACAATTTGCTCATACAGTTCAACTCAACGTGTAAACGGACCGTTGAGGTCTGAGATTTATATTATATTTACATGAATATTTAGTCTGTGCAAATTATTATTGGCTGCCAATATTTAAATACACTAAAAATAATGTCATTTTGTATTTGCTACTTAAAATGTAGAGATAAACATTAGCTTGGATAAGGTTAGACCGAATTTCACATTTTAAATTACACAAGAAAAAATATGTTATCGAGTAACATGAGATTACATAGGTAAAATATAATTACTAAACCAAACCTTAACAAATTATTTAAAAAATACTGATCTGTCAGTTTTTTGTTTCTACGAATTAATTTTCCATGCATAATACATACGTTTAGACATTCGGCTATTAATCATTTTCTGGAATCAAATCCATTTCATAAATAATGTAAAAATGTAAATAATATGATGAAGGGAATTATTTTTTTTTTGGATACTCCAGTGTGATGTCTCGTGTATCTTCATGATACATGTAATTTCCATATTATGCGATTCAAGCTGAAAACACATCAGGCGTTACATAAACTCGTTATTATTTCATAATTTTCCAGTTTAACAGATGTGATTTGGGAATTTCCCATCAATAATGTTTAATCAATAATATTATTATTATATTATCCGGTTGTAGCCTATGTATAGTTGTACTTATTTTGTTAAGTACTCTTAGTGTGGTAATTTTGTAAGTGGTGTTTGTAATGGTTTCTGTGAGTAAAAAACAAACAAGTGGATGCACTTGGTTTTAAAAGACTCGGTCCCCATAAACCCTGTGTACTTAGCACATGTTTAAAATGTTATGTTAATGAGTTTATTATTTGTTCATGATTCGCTGCTACTATTTATGGCCAGTAGTAAACATGTACTCACAACTGTCCAGCACTATTTTTATCTGCCGTTAAGAAGTCAAATAAATTAATAAGGTAGAACAGTGACCTAATGATGTCTTAGACATGTTACCTATTTTTTACATAATAAGTTAATAGGTTGTGGTTTATTACGGATTGATAGAACTTCTAGCATAACTCGTTTGCAGTTTTTTTTCGAGCCATTCGAGTGCAGCCAGTCAAGGCTATACTGCATTAATGCATCGAAAAAAAATTTGAACAAAGGCTATTGTTTATTGACCGATAAGATAACGATATTTCGTTAATTGTACAAAGAACATTTGGTTCAGCATGAATTAATTTTTTGCAAGAAAAATGAACATTCAGGTACACCCACTAAGATTTTTAAAATTATCTTTTAGTTTTTAAATGTCAAAGAGATTGTGCAACACATAGAGATTGCCACGTAGTGATAAATAAATTGAAAAAATATTATGTTTTCATACAGCGAAAATTTCTTTTAAAATCACATTTTAGTTGTAAATCAAACGTTCATTACACGAATATTTCCTAAATATTGCAATTGCTCTATAAGTTTAATGATGTATTTTTCAAACATATCTCATATGCTTCCGGTTCTGCATCCGGTAAAATAATATTTTTGAAAATTAAAATTTTGAACTTAAACTGGACTAGCTTTGTTCGACGGCTGTTATTGCGGTTTGTCGAACCGAGTATAATAAGGCGTAACACATATTATGAAAAGGTAGATCAGGTTCATAAACGTGTAATACGCCTGAATTTCGTGTACGTTTGGTTTGTTTTTTATCAATTAAATTTCTTTGGCGACAAATACTAGCGAGGTCTCTCCCTCTCCACCCCAAGTGATATGCACGTTGTCTGGATAAACGTTTAGTTACATAACTCCAAAGTGTCTATCTGGCACATATGCGTTAATTTGTTTTAATTACCGACAAACGACTATTCTAAGAGACGTATAGGTAATTGTTTAAAAAAAGAAATAAATTTCTAAACAACGATGCATTTATTTATGTAGTTCTTGCAGTTTTTAAATTTTAATTTCATTCAAAACGTTTATTGCTGAGTGGGGATGTATTCTATATACGTACATTTAGCTACATAGCCTTTTTTTGATAGCCGTTAACACATGAAAAAAATGCGAGAAAGAAAATGTTTTTTTTTTGCTACTTACTTTATTTTCCTCGACTTTCGCTTTCCGTCTCCTGTTTGTTATATCGAAATGTTTAACCGACAAGTTGGTCAGTGTATTTTCTCAAACTGTCGTCGACAAAATTATCATATGATATATTACTGTGATGATAAACTTGTGTGTACACATCACTTCGAACAATGATGATAAATTGACGGTGATTACAAATTAACGATTGTTTATGATGAAAATACAATCGGAATTGGCCAAATGTCAAAAATACAATTTGTATTATTTGTCAACACGGCGAAACTATACATATATTATTAAGTGTAATAAAAATAGGACATAATTACTAAGATTACATTATGATATATGATTGTGGTAAAAATATTTAACTCACTAATTATTATATAATGTACAAAACATATATATATATATATATATATATATGTATGCTATTAATAAATATACCGTTTAACTATCTCGTATAGTCTCAGACATAGGAATATATACAAATATTTTCTTAATGTTTGGTTTTGAAATTAATTTCAGTGTGTAAATTATACAATTATTTTATTTGTAATATTTTAGAAAGTTGTATTGAAACGCAAATATTTTTTGAAATATTTGCCTTTATTGAAATAAAAATTACAGCCGACGCCCGACGACAATACATATTATTTGTTGGCAATATTACAATTATAATATTTATATATAAACAATAAAACAAATTAAATACATTATTGCTCCGTGAGCAACTATATGATAAAACTGATTTATTGAATTGTATTAACAGGGATTGTATTATATCATAAAATATGTATTAACACATAGTATACCTTATAGTTATTACTATTATTATTGTGGTGTTATATGTGGATTTCCTATTATGTTTTAATTCTGAATTCCCTCACTACCGCACTACTTATAAATATGTAAATTCTTTTAAAAAAAAAACCTGCTACCGTATAATTCATATATGTATATCCACAAAGCAACAATGTATTTAAAAAATCAAATATGAATACCCCAAATGTCTTGGAAATATTCCTCAATAAATACAATTTGTTAACAGAAAACGTTATAATATTAATCATTGATTTCCTGCTAAGATAGGGCTTTTAAAAATACCTTATTATTTTTGTGTTGATAGTTGATTTGGGCATACGGACTGCATGAAAATTCCGTAAATTAGTTTGCACAGTTTATATGTTTTTCAACCATATTTCTGACACTCATGACCTGTATATCTT
Organism: Adelges cooleyi; assembly: GCF_023614345.1. Taxonomy (NCBI): domain Eukaryota; kingdom Metazoa; phylum Arthropoda; class Insecta; order Hemiptera; family Adelgidae; genus Adelges; species Adelges cooleyi. Next base: position 6,093,330 of record NW_026096268.1, read on the forward strand.
GGCACCAATCTCGGTTGTTAGTAATTCATATAATAGTATTGAAATCACATTTTTTTATAGTGTATAACATGCAGTTTTTTAATGAACTTCAACTAAAACTTCCTTAAAAAAAAAACTGTCTAACGTTAGAAATGATCAATTCCGATTTGTGTGCGCTCGTTACAACTAGTTTTTATTGAACATAAATGATTTATTGAATGTTTAATAATTTTGAATAGCAATAGACATTGTCGGAAGAAAACAATTGATGTTGTTTTTCTTGTAATTAAACGCCGTTGTAATGTTTTCGTCACTCAATTCATAGATGTACATATGAAAAAACAAAAAGCGCATAATAAAAAAATTAAACAATCAATCGCTGACTGCTCAATCAATTCGGCTGTCATCGCGGATAGGGTCAGAAACAGACATAGTGTCGGCCCAAGGTTTTGTGGGGCCATGGACAGACCGAAGTCATGGGAGTTTAAATTTTACTTAAAAAATTACTTTAAACTCGTGTGCCACGGGTGTAATTTCAGAAGTTGTTAAGTACACTCAAAAGTCTGTAATTAATAATTATCATTTTAATTTAATAAGCAATTTAGTGAAGGAACGGCTGATTGTAACCGTTTCTCTACTTTGCAATTGGAAAATGATAATAAACTTCAAACGTTTGAGAGAAAGTAATCGAGTAATAATATTTTATAAACGTTATATATATATACGAGTATATATCTTTTTAATACATTTTATTCAGTTAATATGTTTTCCACACAGTAGTTCAGCCATAAATATTTTATTTAAGATTTTACGAAATAATTTTAAAATCATTGTTGGCAGCATAATCATTAAAATTGTTTCATTGTAATTAATTTCTTTATCGACAGATTTATTTTCGACTGATTATTGTACCTGTATTGTACATTGATAACTTCAAAAACTATTTGTATAATGTTTAAATATCAAAACAAGTTATAACCACAATAGACATGCGTTCTGTCAGCCTCGGTCAAATGTGTTTTGCATAAGCTTTACATTAAGATCATTTAAAGTGTAACAAAATATCTACACATGTAGGAGTGCATAATGGTAATATAAATATATCGGCCGGGCATCTGAAATGTTATCTCGTCGACGATTAATCGATATGAGACTATACTAGATACTATGTTAATTAAACCTGCTTATCACTCGTTTTTGTATTAGTACTACTATTGCTACTGTTAAAACATTGTTATTGACTGACTATTCCACTAAACGTTTATCGGTCGCTTTTTTAAGAGATACAAACAAATTGGTTCAGAGGACAACACAAAACAAACAACGTGTGAGCCCTTATATTTTAAAACAAATATACAAAATAGAATAAATACATATTTTTTGTATAGTTAATTAAAATGTTAAGTAATTTAATCAATTTTGTCTTTCATTATTGTTGAAATGGGACTTCCGTATCTGTGTCGGTTTCTTATTCGAGCACACGTTTTCGATGGACTCTATGATAATTGTTGTGTTGATGGCGCATGAGGCACTTGATTTTTTTTAATAAGTTATAATTATACATTATTATTTTATTATGACGTGGTCGCAAAACATCATCGTGTGGCGTATAATGTGCATAAACGGTGTAATAAAAATTGGTTGGCTGAACTAATAACTCATTCGTATCGCTCACAAGGTCGTCCCTACGTCAGCAATGAATTAAATAATAAAGCGAATAATTTAACGACTTGTTTGGTACAATATATATTAATAATAATAATAATAATAACATATTGGTACGGTGTAAAGAATTGCCAGATTTTTTTACGGAATTTTCGTACGAGAAATTGTATTCTTCAGAATAACATAATATAATATATTTATACAAATATTTCTGAACCAACAAAAATGTCATTAGTTGAAACTAGAATTTATTATAATCATTATAATACGATACTCGTGAGTTAAACATTTGCTTTATGAATTATTCAATAAACAAATTATACTATTTATTAAATTGAGAAGAGAAAAAAACTACAATGATTGACTATATATGCTATCGGATTACATGGCCAACAGCACTCACGTGAAAGCAAAACAGGTCGAAAAAATTGTTTTTTAAAAGTACTCGTTGAACGCGTGAGTTGCATGAAAACTAATGGAGCATGATCGATGCTGGCTGATTGAAAATGTTGCTTTCTTCTGGTAATAATTCAAAGTTTTGTATCAGGTCCTTGACCAGACGAGATAGTGTACAAAATGTGGCACCAGCAATACCAAAAATGTACCGACCTCAACCTTTATATAATAATATATTATAGTTACACATAACGATATTATACAGCGCAACTAGGTGAATTCTAAAATCAGGTCTGACCTTAACGTCGACTCTGGCGCCATGTGGTATTTTTTTGACAAGTCTGTATAACATTGATAACTGATGTGTGTAGGTTATGGTCCACACGAAGACTGTACAAAATAAAATTATCAAAATAGTTTTCTTCAGAATCGACTTTTGTGTTATAACTTATATACTGTTAATTTGAAATTTAGTAAATAAAATTTGATTAATTTGCATACGACTAATGCAATGATGACCGTGCCAAAATGTTGACACTATCATTAGTTAGGCCATACCTGTGAGTACATATCTAGGAATTTTTAAAAACATTTTGAAAAAACCGAAAAAATTGAAATGTAGGGGACATTAGTTGCGTTTATTACGCATGGCATTTTTAAACCTTCGAATAAAAATATTATGTTTTTATATATATTGAAAATATTGATTGCTATATTAATTAATTTTTTTCACGCGTTTCGATAACATCTTTGGAAAATACTTTTTTGCTTTGTGGAAAATAAACATTTCGAGCTTTTCTCATTTGTGTACACTATCTTTTTTACAACTATATTATATTTAAATGTTTACAATATCTTGGCTCAAGAAGTTTTAAGAATTTAAACAAGAAGATAAAGGTAAAGTCATAATAACAAATTGTTAATACCATTTTTAATGAAACCAAAATAAAAACAGCGACTAAGAAAATCATTTAATAAAAAATGAGCCTAGAATAATTATTAAGGATAGCCAAAGAAATTAGGGATGGAATATCAGTATAAGAGTAAAGGAAAATGAAAATGACGTCTATAAGGAAATTATTTATAAACATTTTTTTTTTTTGTATTTTCTACATAATATTTTAATATATCTTGGCCTTGGGTCTAACACTTGTACCAATCTTACTATCTGTTACTTCAAGTGAATAAATTGTCAAGTTTTTATTTTCTGTAGACTATTGTGATCATTTTTTACAATACTCTCCGTATCTTTTCAATTTTTGCTCGTGGAATTAACCAATTTATTTGCACAATTTTATTTTTCACTTTAATGCACAATTGTATCTATGAATATCACTAAAAATGAATTTCACATGATCTTCATTTATGAAGTCCTCCCTCCCCCCAAGAATTCTTTTCGACTATTCTCGCTTTGTTACAGTGCCATACTGTCGTTTAAAGACCGGAGGTGATTGCGGTAGGTGTTCTTCGGGACGATTGAGCTGGCATGGCACCAGGTGGCCCCAAACACTTAGGGTTTGTCATCGGTTAGTCGTCGCCATAGTTTTGAATAGGAGTTCGCGTGTGTTCAGCTGAGCCGGTGGCAAAGTCTCAAGACGCTTTTGCAGTACTATTCGCCGTTCAAATAACACGATGGCCAACGTCGACGGATCGCATTCACATTCACCGCCGTCAAAAGTAAAAAAAAAAACAAAAAAAAAAAACCAGAAAAATTACAATACCAGGTCGAATTCCCGAATCCTTCGTGTGTAGTTTGATGTATATTTAATTGAGTTGATCACGGTTTTATTAGGTTAGTCACGGTCAAAGTCCGTAAGTCCACCGGGAATATTTTCCAAATACTCGCAATGACATATTATAACAAACATTAAAAAAAAAACAACCAACGACCGAACTATTAAGATATTATTAAATTATTATAACATTGAGTTTTACCTCGTGCACGGCACGTGGCCCGTACAATTTCCTTGTGTATTTGCATATTTAATTGATTTGTGTTTTTTTTTGTCGAACACTTGCTGGCAATAAAAGAAATAAGTGTATATTTTCACTACATTTGAATGTGAGCTCAACACGTTAATTAGTCTGGATTGGCTCGAAATCAAAAACCAAAACGCGTTCCAAAGAAAGAAATTTGCCACAAACGGCGGTTTTAGCGTTATACTTTTCTACCTTCAGCAACAGAATACCATTTACTCGATCCTGTTTTGTTTTATTAATATCCTATTAAAATCAAAAGTAAGTTTCTAGTCTCTAGTCAATATTGGTGGATGGATAAATAGATATAATAGATGGGGGATATAAAAGCGATGGCTCGGTTTGGTTTGCCCAAAGACTTTTTTGCCAACAATTATACTTAAAAAATCGAATAGTGGTTATTGGTTATTGTCTTTACGATTGCGCCCTGAAGTTTTTTTTATAGTTGATTATTAAATTCATCATAGCCAAAGAGGTCAATAGGTCAAAGCTAGTGGACAGCCGGCCAACTTAAAAACAAATTTTGGCGCTACTATTCTCGAGAATTGTAGCGAGTGCAGTTTTTTAACGATTTAAATTTATCAAGGAAATGATAAATGTTGTTGTTTATTTTCTTGCCAATTCTTAGGTGTTTAATTTCAACAATTTATATCCACGTCTAGATGCATCTTGATTAAACAAAATCGCATGCAATGATGCGATCGCCAACGTCCTTCTAAGGTAGTCAGGATATCCATCGCCTACACTCTTACTACACTATAAATATGTCGTTGGCGACATTTCTTTACAATTTAATTTAATTATACAAAAAATGTGCAAGTGTATTCAATTATTAACAAGGTGACACGTGTTAAGGCTTTAGCGTGACTATTAATACATCATATGGTTGACGTTTGCGCTGGCACAGTTGTATGTATTTTTCGCGCACGCATAAGGACATAAAAAAACAATCGAGAAGCGAAATATGATATAAGTATAATAATAATATATAGCAGTAAAAGGTGTGCGCACGCGCTTGACAGATTTGATGATTCAGAGCCGGTCGTGTCTGGCTGTTGTCTGGAAGATTTATGATTAGCTCCGAACTCGTACTCGACGGTCGTTCACCCAATAGAAAATTAAAAAAAAAAAAAAATACTCGATAAAAACCGATATAATTATACAACTGTAAAGCTACTTGTATGGGTCCATCAATTAACCTGACACGCATGTGGCGATTAACAATTAATACAGTTTTTTTTATAGCTGTAAATTAGATAGCATTATTTCAAAAAAAGTATAACAAAAATAAAAACAAACTAAAGGAAACGTTAACAATGCAATTTTGTTTTCACCGAGACGTCCTAAACACAAGGTCAATCGTAGAATTCACATCTTTAGTTTTGACGCTAGACAATATAATTATAATAATAAACTTGATGAGCAAACACGAATAGAATGAGTTCTTCTTAATTAGAAATCAACTTCCACGTTTCAACGTTTAACTCAAAAAATCACAACTGTACGTTCTTAGCAGTTCTCGTTTTGTCAAAAAAAACATAATAATTGTAAATAGTCCGGACTTTCGCATATTTTTACTTGCATGCATATTTAAACAAATTTTAAAATGTAAGCAGAATAGTTTGTTTTTTACACATCTCGAAAGTCACAATTTTGAATAATGAACAATCGTATACCGTCTTTTGACACGTCGACATTTCATTTGTTCTTCCTTTTAAACATTTAATTTCACCTGTCCTTCTTATAGAAACATAAAATATTCAAGAAAGTTCGACTATTTTTAAAAAGTCATATCATCTTCAAATGTTGCCAGCCGACGTTGTTTAGCTATAAAGCTTTAATCTTCAATAATCTCTGGTTCTATGAGATAAGAATAGTAGTCTTACTAAGAATGTAGTTCTTTTTTCCATATAAACATAAAAAACATTAAAACAATGTTCATGTTTTCAAAACCCGTTTACAATTATGATAATTGATCGACATTTTTGTTGTAATCAACGAGCGAGGTATAATCATTATTATATACTGGTTTGTAATTTCACATAAACGTTTTACTTTTATAATTAGTCAAGTTTTTAATTTTCAATAGCGGGTAATTTAAAGTTGAATGGACTTAGAATCAATACTGTTAAACTATATTCTAAACCACGTAGATGGTGATAAGAATTGATTCAAAGCTCTTTTCAGAACTACCTGTTGTTATTATGAGAGTCTTGGTCATTAATTCTTGCTTGAGGATTGTTATAGTTCTAATACGTTTGGAGTTCGATATAAAAGGGCAAAAAAAAAGAAATTATAGTTTCAACGACTTTATTAAGAATTCAAATCTTTTATGGATGTCTAAATATTATACTCTATCATTTGACATTTTCCGAAACTTCTGGTGCCCTGACTTCCAGACTGTGATTTATATGCTAGATTAATGGTTAAAAATATAGGATTTACCTTTGGTTATAGATTCCGTGAAATTATCTACCTATGCTACTTGTTTAAAACAATTAGTTAACATTTTACGAAAAAAAACCGAAAACCTTTTGGAGCTTTAACGACTTTGCCAAAGAAACCAATCGATATTACAAACGCTGCTCATTTGCCTTGATTGTTTTTAATATAGTTTTAAAAAATTATTTACAAGACCTGACGTACCATTAGGCTTAATTGTATGTACAGTGAACATTAACTACGCACGGTCAATTGGCGTACCTCCAAATCAACCACCGTCTTGTATGGTCGCTAAATTTGTACAAAATGAAAACATTGTATCTTAAGCTGTCAGGAATGGTAAAATTCCACACGTCGTGCACGTGTGTGTAAAACTAATGGTCGTGTGCTCTTATGTCATTATACAAATACCACGAGTTTATTGTACGGCTGTAGTGAAATTACACTGCTCTTTTTTTCTTCTAAGCCACTTAAAAATTCCCATTACTCGTTTGACTGTCTCGTATTTGTATGTCTCTTTTCATGTCAGTCCAGACCACCAGCCAAGGGTTCGATTACCCTGTCTCGTCGGGTTTTTTTTTTACTATTTTCTGGGGTTTTGTTAATTCACCCGGTGCTCAGTAAAGGTACACATGGAAATCGACAAATGTACAAATCATTTTCGTGGCTAGTACAGGTCCATCGTTAAAATGTTGGACATTAATGATCAACGTGAAGACTTGGCCTTGTCGTCTGGTCGGGGTTAATTGCCACAAAAGTTTGCCATGAGATCGTTTTATTTGTTTTGATCGCCATTCAAAAACTATTAGAAACACCGAAAATTTAATTTTAACGTTTGATGTTAGCTATAACAGTCGTGAATTGGACCTTCAGAATACAGTTCTAGAGAATTACAGACTATAGCACAAATAGCGTACACGATATTGCAGTATAAGTGCATTTAATATCTTTAATTGGTTACGAATAAATAAACAAAATAAAATAAATTATTATATAACTATGCATAATAGCGTTTACAGAGAAGCGATAAGCCGATGAGCCAAGCTCGTGGTCGTATTTAAAACTGTGTACGATACAAAACGACCTTTAATCAAATGCATTCAATTAGAATAAATTAGTGGATTATTTAAGTTTCGTTTGCACGTTAAATGTATTTTAAATAAGCATTTCCAATGTATTCCAAGATTTAGCTATGACGTATTATAATTTTACGACAAACAATCTAAAAAACTCCTTGAATGTTTTGGCTCGATATTAATTTCACATAATACATATTTTTACATTTCATTTAGGCCCCGATGCCTTAGACTTTAGATGTTACTCCAATAGTTATGTGTATCATGTATTTTTTAAAGAAATAAGGTAGAACATATTTTTTATAAAACCTAGAAGTACTAGTAGTGGTGGTTTTTTATTGTACTATTTTAATTATGAAAAAAATAACTCTTCTCAAATTACGAATACACGGATAAATCACATTGAAAGCCAGCAGTAAATTCAAGAGAATATCTACAAATTAAATTTGACGGTATTAGAGTTGACCTTGCGAAGACATAACACGTGAAGCGAGACGCAAGACATCTTGTTATCGCAAGTAAACATATTTATATAATCACCAAGACCTGTACGACTTATTCATTATAACGTGAACGGGAAATATAATATTATTATGTGATGATAATTAATATAATTTTCACTACAAGTACTCACATAATATGTAATAGCGTTTCAGCCTCATCGTTCCAAATGTTATCAAGTGGACATCAAACGGTTTGCATAATATCATTGCTTTTTTTTTTAATTTCTCTTGCAAATGTGGGTTTTTTTTATAATTAAGTTATTCTTTCTCTTTTACTTCCAATACGGGCTATCACAGATTCTGAGCATCGCTTTAGTGAGTTCAAGTGGTTGTACCGCTCTCTGGTCAGCAACATAATAAAATATACAATGTAATCCGGTCTGGTGTTGTCCATCGTTTTTTGTGATACTGTCGTCGTATATCCTTCGCTGGGTAATTTTTTTTTTATTAAAAATCCTTCGGTTGATATTTGATAATAATTATATGATAGTATACTACTCGCCCACGTGTCGGCCAGCACGCGTTTCTCGTCGGTAACGGCAATATATGGTGTAGTTATGTATGAACGAAAAAAAGTTAGTTTTATGACGATCATAAAAACTGTGGTAAGGTAATAAAAAGAAAACCCGTGTTCGGTCAAGTCGTGTTGTCGACGGACGACTGTGAAACGGATACTGAGGATGAAAAATAAATAAATATGCCATCACATTTGTTTAAAATTTTCCAGTCGTATTGACCGGCTCGAGTGACGGCATCAATCCGAGTACACATCACTATAATAATACTATTACACACATAAGTATACTTACATTGCACAATCAACGGCATTGGAATTGGGTTAATAATTGCTTAGTGACGTAGATATAATGTCGTTAAATCCGTGACACATTAATTATGGGTTCGCCTTGGATGCTGCGAAATGATTGTCATCTAGATTTTGCGGGCATTGGAGATCAATGATCATCGTAGGGCCACATCGCATTTAAGTCAATAAACACTGACGTCAAAGATAATATCGGTTTGTGGGTTAAACTGTAACATTATAATATTTTAGCAGGACCTAATCATTATCACTTACGACTTATGACACATAATTTGACTTGGCTGAAATCTGTTTTGGACTATAATTTTTGGAAACGTTTAAACCAACTGCTAAGTGCGACTGCTTTTGTGAAGCATATTCTAGAGCGCACAAATCCTTGAGTTTCGAGTCGGGATAAACAATGTAGCATAGCAGTCCTGATGTAGTTAGATCCATAACTCATAAGCATAAACCAAGTACACAATCATATTGTATACATAGGTACATATTCTGAGTGAAATACAATTATTATTGTTCCCAAGAATAATTATAGTCAATGTAGAAAACTAGCATGAGTTGGCCTTAGCAGGGTTTTTCAAATTTGTATATTAGAGTTTATTTGGCGTGAGTGAGGCTTCCTCTATCTCTCCTGATATCGATAACGTCCGAAGGATTCAATCACATTCCCTGAGAGTTTGCTATCGTTATGTCATCTCCAATACACGTCGGGAATGTCTTAAACTTCTTCACTGTAGAACTCACACTATGATGTGTTCAACGTTTCCACAATAGAATTTCGAATTGTCCCTCTTTTTGAACCTGTTATTACAGTATAGTTAACTTTGCAATCAAAGCCGGGTTTAGGCCCATTGGTGAAACAGAATAACTCATAAAGCCACTTCAGAATTTCAGTAAAATTGAAAAGCGGTACTTGGGGGCTATGTCTGATTGGTTGCTGACATTTTTTGAGAGCCGGAAGGAGCTTTGAAGATTTGATATGGACAATTGTTTATCTGGTCTAATGGGTAATATACTAAAATTTGCAGTTGAAAAATGACAATTGTCGTTTAAGTACATCCTGTCTACCACTAATACTTATTTTTGAGTGTGTTCCTCGTAAATTTCACATACTTAAGGTACTCATATGTCATATACTCACTATTAGTTTATGCAAACACCCGTGTGTTAGTGACAATTATTATTTGCATCAATGTGGTTTATAAAAGCAACGTACAAAGTAACCTACTTTTTGCTTGTCTTGTATTTTGACCATAAATCAACGAGGTCCCCAGACTTATCGTACAACATTTTTTTACTGGTTTGTTGTCAAAATAATTTATTGCGGCCGCTGTGCACGAGCGCATTGATCGGCGCTGGTGTTTTTAGTATTAGTAATTAATATTATGATATAACTATATTGTTTTTTTTTAACCAGATAGATAAAAAAAACTATTAAAAAAAACATAAACATAGCCATGCTTGGACGGTTGCGTTAATCGGATTCGTCATTCGGACCACGTCAAAATGTTTAATTGCCAATGGTTTTTATCTTTTAAATTTGAATGCTAATATTGTTACACCTATTTTATATTTATTGCACAAATAACAAGTACAGTGTAATAATATGCTAATTTAATAAGTGTTATCAGGACGTCTCGGGTTATAAGCATTTCGGGGTCATAGAGAAAATTTCTGATGCCGCGATTGTAGGACAACATAGTCTAATAACGTCGCAGCAATAATAATGAATAATTAATAAGTTGTAATTATTAAAGTGTTATTATTGGGCGAAGTATACGTGCTTAACTTCACATAGACCCTCGGATCGATAATGTCGGTTACATTATAATAATATATATATTTTTTTTTATTGAAAGACAAGACATTGGATGCGGACTTAACGGTGTTTGCAATTTATGCAAATGTGCCCTTTGCGTGCCCACGCTATCTTCTGAAATCGGCCGTTGGACTTAAATCTCGAATTCTCTCAGACAATATGTTTCATTAGGTTTGCAAAAACAATTTTCTCTTACTATCTTTTATCGCTTAGGTTCAAGCGTAATAGCATGGAAGACGGCGTTCCAATGGGTTTTCCTGTTATTTTATTGCCACAAAGTTCATTTAGATATATTATGCTCGCCTTTGATTGGCCGTGGACCAATCCTATCAGTTGTCAGTCGATAATAATAATAATTGCGCTGGTCATTGTAGGTCTATGCTGTATCATTTGTAATACATTCGAGAGAAACGGGAACCGCGTGTCGTTGCTCACGTATACACCTGAATTCGACTAAGTATATAGGTACCCTTCACTATACTATACTCTATTTATAGAGATCATACACCTCGAGTTTGTGCCACAATCACACCGAGTCGATTGGTTAATAGAAAATATCCACTTACAAACCGGAATAATGCAAAAACCGAATGAATTAAAAAGCATTGTTCATCGAGGGACACCACACGCTGGGCCGGATAACTGTGGCCTCCGTTATACAGGAACGTTAAAATTGCACTATAGACGAATACCTTAATATACAGTAATCAATCACATAGGAGCTAATACAAAAAAATGCAAAAAGAAATGTATTAATAAAAAAAAAAAACGCGTTCACATCGTTGTTAAAAAAAATGTTAATGAAAATTCGACTTATTAGCATCGAGATAGATGTATTATAATATTATGTAATTTCTTTTTTTTAGTACCTATTTGATTTAAATTCGGTTTATATTTACCTACACTTATTTTGAGACTTAAATATTTGTAGTTATCGTCAATTTAGGTATAAAATAAAGAAATACGAATAATATTAGCATGTTGTATAAGGTACATTTAAAGATAATGTCTATTAATGTTTTGATGAACGATTTTATTTGTCTCCAAGCGTTCTAGGAGTTATAACTGAAATTTTAAGGGTAGTGTTACCGCAATATTCATTAATTATTCCGGTCATTAAATTCAGTGTAATACATTTAAAAATTAACTTTGAGAGCTCAAAATTTTGCAATTAAACAATTTTTTTTTTTAAAGGACAAAACTTTCTTATCTGCGCGGCGGTTAATATTGGCGTTAAAAGGTTAAAAGAAAAAAATGTTAATGGTTCCTATGAGAATTATATGTAATTAGGTGGGCAATCAAACAAGAGTTTAGTGTATAATAATTAGAATCGTTACTATTTATATAATAACCCATAGATAATTACGTGTGATTCATGTGATTGACTCGAGGAAATTCCGAACATAAACCACAATTATAAAAACTACTAACTAAAACTGTAATAATATAACTGTGCATATATTATGAACCATGATTTAACTATAGGTACACTAACAAAATGACCGAGTACTCTTTTATCGAAGTCTTATCTATCCGTTTCACCGACCACACGTGTACCGGGTATCGGATAGCATTCAAATGTTGTCCTCAATAACAACTTTTATACATACATAAACATTTTTAATATTATATTCTGTTTTCCTGTGTAATAATTGAACGGTAGGTACATTATACGTGTCCGCGTTTTTAGAAGATATGCGTCTTTGATAGATTATCGTTTGAAAAGTAATTTTTATCGCGCATTTTAACTAAAACAGACGTGACAATAGACCGAAAAAATAGCACAGACAAAAAGAACAAGAAAAACAGTTCAACAGTTGCTTACAATATGATTAGATTTGAACGTTATAATAATGTGCAAGGGAACAAACAGTTTTCCTAGCTGGGCGTTCTTTTTTTTGTTGGTATTTTTTTGTCTGAAGATTCGTTTTTTCCATAACACAATCCATCTTATATTATCATTATTTGTTTTATTTCCATGACGTCGAACTATTCCGATAGTTAGGTTAGGTGTAATTAGATTACCTGGAAGCAGAGTAATCGAGGCGAATATTCTTTGACGGGTGTTAAGGTCCTGTTCAAGGCGGATTCATAAATCCACATTGGTCCTGCGTTTGTATTTTTATTTTTAAAAATATGTTAATTTTTTTTTTATACAAGTACATCTGATAACATATAATTTTATATTTTCTATGCCCCGCGTTATCCCGAAGGCTGCGGCGCGTTGGCGTGTAAAGTGCGCGCATGACTGACCTCACGTTTTCACTGGTTGACCCACTAGAACTATGGTTGCGATGGATAAGAGATGTCAAGTTTTGTGTGGTCCATTACGTGGGAGGATATCATATATTGTGTAGAGACACGCGTTCGTGCACTTGTTGATTGTCCCGTTTGCACAGAGCTCTTCCCTATTATGTACATTTCAATTACACGCACATCCTGATTAGCCTCAGCCGCCGCTCGACGGGATAACCGCGCAAGCAATAAATATAAATTCTACTTGTAAAATATGACATTGAAAAATTGTAGTTTGCTATAGTGATTACCTCATAGAATTGGTCTAACTAACATAGTATAAAGGTGAACCTATATCGATAAGTTTAAGCACAAAGTATTCTCTCCCCAAAGCGTTACGTCTAGACTGATACAATGGTTCAACGTGGCAAAAATCGCCAAATGGTGGTGCAAACTAAAAATTCTGCCTCCGAAACAGGTCTATACCAAGGCCTACTCCCGGACATGAGCGAATATTATGCATATTTATTTTTTTATAGAATATTCAAATCGGGTCTTGGATTTTAGTGCGATTAAAAATACTTTAATATTGTGCGCTATGCTTTAATTCCAAATTTGACGAAAATATATTATACTACGTAAAAAAATGAAAAAATGAGCAAAGAAAAGTTTCATGCGTAACTGAGAAGGTCTGATAGTTTAAACTTAGTAATTTTTACAATAACAATAATTTAAATATTTGTTAAAAAAGTTTTTTTAAAATACTTTAATATTTTTTATGCTTCCCATTTGGTATAATCATTTTTGGCGAAGGCGACTTTTACAATTTTTGATAACGGCGGCGATAAATATGGAATTTTTTCCATGCTAAAAGTAAAGTCAGAAATTTAATAACTTATTTAGTTTTGAAATTTAAGGAAAATTCTCTTCTTTGATTTTGGCGAAGTCACAGCTTATAGGGATATTAAAATTAAATGGCTAAGAATAAGTTAGTTTATTTGAACCGTGTTATGAATTATGATCCTATTGTTTAAAAATAAAAAAGCTTAAGCGTTTTTTAATCGTTTTTAAGGAGTCCAACCCCCTGATTAAGCGAAAAATATTAGTCCCTCTTCAAATTTCAATGCACTCTATAGCTTATGGGCATAATAAAATTACACTTAAGTTTTGCATTCGATCTAATTGTTTGTTAGCCGTAAATTGTTTTTATTTTTTTATCAAGTATTGGTCACAAATTATTATTAGAGTCGTGTAAACTTAATTATTAAATTTCAACTGTTCACATTGTTATTATAAGATTTTACGTAAACATAGTCTAATAAAAACAACATACCGAGAGAAAGTATAAAGCGGATTCAAAAATAAACTTCCGTTTTACTATTATAGATCGTTACGACTTGATCCCTACACGAAACATGCACGGTTAACCTCGTAGTTGTAAATTTAGAACAATCCGCTAAAAAAACAGTCGTGTCGGCAGACATGGCATTGCCACTGGTCTAAAATAAATAATATGCTTTCCTAAATGAAAAATGTCAAACCATTTTTTAGTTGTTCGTTGTAAGGGTAACACGCCGTTATGGGCCGTGACGTAGAGCGACTTCAAAGAGTCAATGTACACAAAAACAAAAACAAGAAGTATTTATCATAAAAAAAACAGCAAAATATTTTTAAACGGTCACGCGCGGCAACGGCCAATAGACATTATTATCAAAATATCCGGTGTGTCTAGTGTTGATCTGAAATCGTCACATTCTTGTATGTGTCTGTCGCAACAGTGTTGTTACTGATAAAAAATTATTGAATTTTCTAGCAAAAAAAAAAAACTCAAACAATTTGAATTATCTGTTCTCAGTTGACCGTAAACAAAAGGACACCGAAAACTTACCGCGTGAAACGATTATAATATATAAATCATATCAGTATAATGCACATATTTATACAGTGAAATGTACCGTCAAAAGCCGACATCTACAAAGACATGTTTTCAGCTTTGATGTGGACATGGGTCATGGGAATACATCACTTTGAACTTAATATAAATTTTTATTAACCTCTTGAGCCGTGTCAATCGTTGGACATGGATACTTAAAAAGATCAAGAGATGAAAATAGTGCATTGACCGTTAGTAAAAATTAAAAAAAAAAACCTTGTAATTGTCAGGTTTTTTCACCTTTAACACGCTATAAATTCTAGATTTACTCCATCATCTTCGCCAACCGGTTAAATCATTTTCCTAAATACTTTAACCGGTTACATCATCTAAACCGACACCAATTGAATTCAAAAACCAGTTTTAATAAATAATCAAACATCACTTTTAAAAAAAACACAAAAAACTGGTTTCAATAAACGAAACCAAAGTTCCGTTTTCTAAAAAAACGATTCAAAGACCCTTAGCTGAAAACCTTAAAAACAAAATGTTTTTTTTTAACCCAGGGGACAATCGTAGAAGACTCCTTTTCACTAAACGACTGCAAATACAAAAAATTGCCTTTTAGTGTGAAAAGCAAAGAATTTACATTGAAGTTCAACCTGACGACCAATAGAACCAATGATCAATATTCGTGAATAGATATTTTAATTATATATTATATTTTAATTAATTATTGCACTTAAAATATTGACCTACACACACGGATGTGTGTCGTCATCGGTCTAGTTATTTATTTTCACGTAATGCTGCTCGCCATAATAATATTATGGCGATTAACTAGTTATGAAAATGAGCCTTCACGTCATCATTACAAATTAGATGGTTTACACATATTATATATATATATATTATTATACAAATATATATACTAGGCTTATTATACCGCGGTGAACGTTACGGGTGACAACGACTGTAATCTGGTAAAAGCGCCATATGAACATCAGTCCGAAAACGACAGAGATCCGAAGGGCGTTCTCGACCTGTAGGTACAGAAGAGGTCAATGGGACATTGTTAAACCTAGGTCAACACAATACTGTTTGACCTACAAGTAGGCCTAAATTATGACAAATGCTAACGTGGACACGATTAAAGAGAAACAATAGCAGTAGTGTTTTTGCGGGCGTCTGCAAATTTCGCCAACCGAATTGTACAAAACGTCCTAAGTATTGTCGCGTGCCACCCAAGGTGCCTAACCTAATAATAAAATAAAAACAATGCGGCAAATTCCCATTAGAAATTGAAAAAAAAACAGCATAATTAAAAATTCGCAATATGATTTTTTTTGTTTTGTCTTACAATCGATCAATAGATCCATTACAATTCATATGTACCTACATAGACCGAAACGGGTGGTCCTGCAGCAGCCACCTGTTAGCGATTTCTGCAGTACGTTCAGCTCGGCCGTGTGGTATTATAATTAATTATATTATTCATCAGACAATCATCATTACATATAGGATTTAGTTTAGTTTTCTGTGAAACGCTCTCGTGGCGAGGACACATTACAACGACGAAGTCCCACTGCCTTGAAAAGGGTATACTGTAAGCATAATAGTTTAAGTGCGCTCAAACAACCATATAGAAAGTAATTATTATTATAATTGTCTCGTACTTACACACTATAAGTACTAGAGCATTCGTTACAAACCGTTTTGACTAGCTATATTAAAGTAATTATTGGTAAATATTACTCGTGTACACTTTGCAACGTTGACAGCAATTACATTTCTGTGCGGTCTACTGTTGTAAACGACACGAACAGTACCTACCTAATATGAGCATACAAACCGTGTAATATGATTTACACTGCATATAGTTTTTGTTTATGTTTTGCATTTGCATGTTAAAATGTTATCCGGTCAACGTAGCCTAACTTGTGTACCTTAATGGTTTATGTCGTGTACATACAAAAGTACATCATAAATAATGTCATACCGCGTCGATCTGAGCGATTTCATAAATTTCTACACGTCCGACCGAGCAAAATATAATAATATATTAAAAATACTGTATACGCTTTAATTATTACAATAAGATGCGTACAAGTACGGTAAACAATAACTAATAACCGAATAATTATGGTATGGCAATTTACACAGTTACACAATACACGAGAGTTTCCACGCCAAGTCGATAAGAAAAGTCTAGAACCAAAATTGAGCCAGCACAGAGGAGAACGATTCATACTGTGCTTGGTAAGGTCACAAGTCTTTAGAAATAGCTGGAAGTAATAAAAATCGAACAAGACAACAGAAATGTGTTGCACACTATAGATATACCGTCAGTCCAACTTTCACATAATAAGTCCAAAACCCTGCCCCCCCCCCCAAAAAAAACACGAAATAAACCAAAATCTTCTTTTTGTTCTAAGCATGAAGAATTCTTCAGAAACATTTTGACTGTATTTTAGAGAGTTAAAGCGTTTAAATGATAAAAACTATATATCATAGACGTTTTTCTCAGTTTTAATGTGGAAGGTTGAACTTTTCAAAGTTTGGTCACACTGTTTGAAATTTCTGCTCAGCTCAAAATAAAATTAAACGTTAGCCCTCTCCGAGGTAAAAGTTGTATTCTTGAACACGTGTAATTTTGCTATAAAAATACAATGAAATTAATTAATTAAATGGTTTTCAAACTGAATTTCTTGAAAATTGTAACTTCTACGTTTTATGTAATTAACCGGACGACGGATAAGTTTATTTAAACTGAACAAAAAATAAATTAGGTTAAAAACAATTTGTTTTCTTGTTCAATCTATGTTTTCTTATTCATTACTCTAACGTTTTACAAGATACTTTGCGGACATGCGGTATAGCATAGTATTGTTTTATTAGTACTACTTCTGGTCAGTATTGTCATTTATAACTTGTAAGCGCCGCGCGACCTTAATGTACGCAAATTATTACAGGTTTTTCTCGGTGAATGAAGTGACCGGTGTACGGGTTTGATGACTAATAAATCAAAATTAAAAAACTAGAGTTCCTCGAAGTAATATGGAAAAACATGTTTATCCGACAAACATGTTTATCCGACGGCCGTGCCTTAACTTTAATATACAAAACGCATTCTCTAAATCGCCTATAACACGTCACGTCTCAATATATCATATTACGCTCTATTATGATACACATGTGATTCAATTAAATTCGACAACAGGAAATAATAATAAATAAAACGGATCGTTTCTCGTTCGCGACATCAGACGTCACATACATTTAAGTTGTATCAGGCCACGACAGAAATCATTTCGCTTTGAACGCACATCTTCCTGTTTACTCTTATAATGAAAAAATAATTTATATTGTTTGGCGTTTGTGTACATCTAAAAAACATATAATTACAATATATGTACACTATTACAATATATAATTGTTGATATTTTTAATCTACAACAGTGTGATTGACAAACGTCATCAAATTCATCATAAGCAATAATGAGCGGTAGGTAAATATAAAAAAAAGCCAACGGACGAGAAAAGTTTTTTTTTAAAGTTGGGTAAATATGTGTTTTAATTTTTTGTAATTTGGACCAGATATGTTTTTAGAGATTTATCCGGTTCACATATTATATCGAATAGCCAAAGAAATACTTCACTGGGTCAGGATTTTTTTGTTTTTAATGGGTGTTTGTGAACTCTGTACAACACCGTTATGGAAAAAAACCAGACCTTAAGAAAAACGAATATTTAAATATAACTGTAACTAAATTTAATTATATTGCCTATATAAAACAAAAATCTTTTAAAACCGTCCGCTTTCAATCGCCTTAACTTTTTTATTTTGAGTGGGAAAATTTCGTATTTTTATCAGACGTATAAACCCTTACTTTTAATAATTAAGACAATTTTTTTAAATTTGCCAACTGGCTGACATGATTGTTATCTGATGTACTGAGTTAAAATTGCAAACTCACTTTAGCCACGGTGTAAATAAAATGATAAAAAAAATAAAAATTTATTCGTTATGTCTAACGAACATGCCACTGAAATAATTTATATCTGCATGTTATCTGCTTTTCTTGGGCTCTTGAGATAAAAATCTGCTATTACTCCACGAATACAAGAACCAGAATTGCAATGGTCCTATGGTAGGAGGACGTCATTATGTTTTAGACTTTTTAATTTTACACTTGTGTAATACAGACGAAGAGAGGAAGTATAATTTATTGTTTAGAATGACTTTTCCTTGTTAACATATTATTTTATTATTGTACGACCCATTTGTTGAATACAAATATTTCATGTAACTGTCTCAATGCCTCAATAGTACTTAGGTAATTTACGTCAATACTTAGGTATTTACAGTTCATACTTTGTATCACCTAACGACTTCAAAATTCACTGTATACTAAGGAGGTGTCTTTTTATCGTTTAAACTAAAATCAAGGCAATTTTCATTTTGTATTTTAAGAGGGCACCTTACATTCGTTTTAAAATATATATTTAAGGCTAAAATTGTAGTTTTTACGTTTGCGAAAAGCTATAATAATTCCTATTGCCGGACTTACTCCTAAATATATGCAGGTTAGGCAACAGTACTAACGCACCGTCAGTTTCAGGACTCTTTGAGGCGCAGAGAGGAGGATGTCGCATTTGCAATTGTTTTGGCGATTTGTATTGGCGATGTTTGTGAACAATTAAAGTTTAAGATCACATAAAAATGCTTAAAAAAAATTGGCGAGATCTTGAAGCAAAAACTAAAAGTGTAAACGCATGATCATTTTTAGGCTTCGTCAAATAAATCGAGTAATTGAATAAATAAGTTGAGAATATGAGTAAATCATACGAATTTTCTCAGCTTACACCCAGCCTAAAAACATTAGTAAATTAAAATACTTGAGATTTTCAGTAAAACTATAAATGTAGAAGCATGTTAAGAGAACGCCACACAGGCCATTTCTTAATTTAGAGTTTGAACTATAATGTATACTTATTAGTTATTAATACAGTATTGAGGATAATTTGTTGATTGCCATTTATTTGGCCGGACTATCACAGTCATTTCTATAGGATAAAATAAAATTGTTTTGCTATCAAAACTGCTTTGCGCGGATTAATTTTACTCAGGCTTCATATATAGTTAAAAAAAGAAATTCATACATATTATTTATGACAAAATTATCGGTGTTCCATCATCCGTATTTTTTCGATATACCTAATACAACCAACGCTATGTCATTTTTAAAAAAATCAAAAAAGTCCTATCTTAATAAATTAATTATTCATTAACTGGTTAAAATATTAAAAAAAGGGCGATGGTATTACACAGACAATGTTGTTGTCTGTATTATATAATAACTTGGTTTCTTAGTTTTGATTATAGCCTTTGTAAAATTAATCCGCGAAAGGCGGGTTTTTTGAAGAAAATAACGGTGTGTGACGTCCTCTAAATATTGTTTTTAGGCTTTTTTTAAATAAGCCAAATAAACGAGTAAATAAATCCAGTTAACAAATCGAGTAAACCATTGTAGTAAATTTTCTTCACTCAACGGAAACATTGAATCATGGATATGTTTTTAGCATTACGGGTCCTCCTTTAAATAATTAATTTAACAGAATTATTATAATACATTATAATACCATTAACCTGTAAACATTAAGTTATAATTTAGCGTTTAACTTCATCGAGGAAATCATAAAATATATAATACAACACGCGACTGACTGAAATCGCGTTAACGAATAAATACATCAAGTAAACTAGTGGATGAATATTTGAGTAAACGAGTAAACCAATGTAGTAAACGAATAAATATATTGAGTAAGCAAATAATCAAATCGAGTAAATTAATAAAAAAAATCTAGCTGATAAATCGAGTAAGCGAGTGAAAATAAAAAAACGAAAGTGAAAACGTTAAAATATATTCAATTTAAAATAAAAAAAGTGGTAATTGCCAATTTGTATATACTATATTTTAGGTCTAAAAATTCCATAAAAAAAAAATCCTAACAAATATTAATTATTGCTCAACTAATAATATTAGTTTGTGCCTACGATTACCCGATAGAGAAATGACAACTTCCGTTTAGGTACTATTTTTTAATGGGATAGATGAATTTTATGTTTTATTAAATAGAATAAAATCTTCGACTTATGCAAAACATATTTATAAACTATAATATCTGTTAGTAGGCAGAATTATTTTTTTAATGTTTACATTGCCGATTGACCTTTTGGTTATACTTGATGGCCTTGTACAATGTAATGAGTAATGCATGAATATAATTTAAAACACAATTATTAATTATTTATTGTAATATTACATGTTTTTACTCAGTTTTTGTATTTTGTTTTCGTTTAATAGTATATCAAATTTCGGGTCCGTATAAAATTTACATTTTCCAGATAAAACCGGTTTTAACCTGACCGTTAAGGGTGACCCAGTAAAAACCATTATTAATAAAATACATACGATCCGTATTGAGGGGTGAAGGTTAGGGGTTAAATGTCTAGCCTCTAAAGTCTCCCTCAGTTACACCGATGAATAGGACCTCGATTACAAGTTTAACGAACGCGTTCAACAATATACTTAGATCACTGATTTACGCTTGTGCAACAACTTGTGCATGGAGACTATTAAACGGTCGCGTCGGGTTTGGGTAGCGCACGCGCACCTTGGCCGTAAATAGCGCGACATACGTTGTGTACGTACGACGTTTATAACGCAAACGTACAAATTGGAGAACGCATACGTGTACTGCACAAAACGTTATCAGCCCCGGACGCGGTTCGTGGCGTCGGCTTGTTGATATTATATAGATCAACTATTATTATCAAATACCTCGGCCGCGGTACTATTATACCATTATAATAATATACCTTAGCTGATATCCGCGTGCCGGTTACGGACGGCGGTCAGCCGGTCACCGTCACGCCAGTCGAGCGGGGTGGGGGAAGGGACGACTGCCATGTCGCCGTCGCGCGGTTGCCAATGCGGCGTTATCGCTCGGCCATTGACGCTCCTATCGCTGTGCGAACGCCGTTCGGTGTTATTATTTTTGTTTTTCGTTTTGATACGTTGTCGTTTGGTTTGATATTCCGTTGAATAATACCGTAGTTTTTCGTACGAGTCCGTCTGTAATTATTACATTTTGTTGTTCGTTTTTGTTTCCGGTCGGATCAACAGATCGCACGGCCACCTCGTCAGCACGACATGTCGGCCAACACGACCATACCGGTCGCGTCGTCGCTCGCCGGCAGACAACAACAGCAGAGGCGACGCAGACGACGTGCCGGCGGCGAACTTCGTCCGTCGACGCCGGCCGGCCGTCCGGACGGGTCTTCTTGGCCGCCGGACGCCACCGCCTCGGCGGCCACCGGACATAACGGCGGCGTCTCCGACCGGACACCGCTTTTGCTGGACGACGAAGACGACTTTTATTACGAGTACGACGATGCCGGCGCCAGATCTTTGGACGGGTGAGTCTCACAAAAAACCACCAGACATCCATCCAACGAGGGTCGTTTTAGAGCCCCTGCCCTCCCAAAATTTGATCACCTCTCCACTCTTGAATGTTAAGCTTGTATATATTTACAAAACAAGTCTTACGCATTTGTTTTTTATTTTGACAACTTACCGGCTCATTTCGTATGTGGATTGAGGTAATTCGACGTGAGTGTGTGACTGTGTATGGGGTCACATTTTACCTTGGGTAAATGTGAATAATAATATTGCGATTGTAGACAAAGCTGACGTTTTTATAAACGAATAGATTACGCCATAGAAATCTTAAATGTGTGTTATAACAGTTATGTGGTATACCTATTTGTTTATGAAAAAATGTACTGATATCAGCATTATTAATGTTTATCGTATATAACAGCGTCAATTTAAAAAGCTGGATAGTCTGTCAGAGAATTTTTTGAAAAAAAATCTATGTAATCTTGGTCAATTGTGCATAGCTATGGTAAATTTGTATTGACATTTTATGAGCCTGTGATTCAAAACATACAGTTTCGCTATATAAAAAGGTAAACGGTAAAAGGTTATAATATGTAAAAGTATCTTAGTACAATTTGCAAAAATCTTTGTAAAGCCCGTTTATAATTAGCCCACATGACAGTACAGTGATCAAATAAAAATTAAATACTACCTATGCTTTTAGAATAGGCTGTACAAATTTAGAACGTATTGAGCTGTGTTCCTAATCTTAATTAGGTACACTGATATTTACCATGGTGACTATTCTGTCGATTGGTAATAGAGAAATACGATTAGCCTAAGATTATATAATAATGATTTAAATGCATATAACTAATTAACAGTAAACTATCGACTGCCAACGATTGTTTCGGTACAACACGTTTACAATAGACGTTTCAGAAAGAAAGAAAAAATGCAGCGTTTGTTGTTTCTTTTATAAAAAACAAATTACAAAATTGCATTTTAATATTTCACCATTTGTATAAAACCGTCCAACATAATACCGAAATAATGTCAAAAAAATTCTATAAATTCGGTAGCTGCTTTTAATGACGGTTAACGTTAAACCCGTTTAAACCGTGTGAGTTTGAGAACCACTAATCACCGCGACTTTGATGCTCGTCCCCAAAAAGAGTGGCACTGGACACAGTATTATGAAACAACAGCAATATGATGTTGTTATACTATTTGTTTTCTACACATAACATCGTGTAAACAGTATTCATTTTGTTGACACAAGCAAAATAGGTACATATGTTTGTAACATATATTTTCTAACAACACTTATTGGTCTATTCGTACCAATACACAGTTTCATAAATAAAATTATAAAAAACATGCAGTTTTTTTTTATAAAACTGCAGTAAAAATGTAAAATATATTGTCTATTAAATTCTATTAAAATACTTACTCTAGTGTAAGACTATGGTGCATAGAGTTCGATGAACAATGTGTAAATTTAAACAATAAGTTTTACTTCTAAAAATTCTAGTAGAGCTTTAACTTAAACAGTTTCTTCAATAATTTTTACTGAAATGTTCCAAACTATAATTATCTACAAAATAAAATATTTAAAAAAATTAAGAAGAAATTTAACCAAGCAAGGTGTAGTTAAAATTATTGATGTGGCTAAATCATTTACTTCTGAAATACTAATAGAACGTTTTTTAGGAAATTTGTCTTCTAGAACTTTTAAATTAATTTTCTAATGACACTTATATTTTCGAGAACATTTAAATGTCTGTTGTAGACATTGTTTGTTTTAGGTTGTATTACAACTGTTAAAATGGAAAATATTAAAAAACGTGCTTTATCTGTTTCGACTTTTGGTTTGATTTATTAAAACGATTATAATGTAAAAAATTCTATCATTACAGAAATATTATAGTTAAAAAATAGAGTACAAAAATCGTGAAATTTTGAGCTAAAGCCAGAAAAGTGGTAACATGATAATGTTTTTAGGCTCTGTTAGGTAAAAACTTGTATGTAAACAAATTGAGATTATTGTGTTATTTATTACTTCAAACATAGTAAATTAGTTAACATTATCATGTTAAAAAAATATATTACTGTAACTGTAAATACAGATGCATACAGCTTAGGTCAGATAGCTAACTGCCCTAATAGTCTACAAAAAAACAGTATCTACTACTTTACTCTAAAATTATTCAAGTTTATTTTATCGCAGTATTATGAACGAAAATATTGCCTATTTACCAAACATGTCATGTACAAAAATAAATGACAATAGCGTACCTTTGGTCCATAACGACTAAACGAGAATTGTCTAACTTTTTGTTTTCCACAAGTTTACTGTAAATAAGCATATTATTATGTTGTTTTTTTTTTATAAAATATTCGTCGAACAATTGAGATTAGCTCAAGGCGAAATCAAGTACTAATTGTTAATTATCATTAAACAATGAACGTCACTAAAAATAAAATATAATACAAATATTGTGTCACTTATTTTTTTTTTTTTACATTCGTGTTGAAACGGAATAGATTCGTTTATCGAATCAATTGTGGAAAGGCCTGAAACGATTGAATATAATTATTTTCACCTTGGACGTGTGCAACTGCAGTATATTGTATTAAAGTTGCACACAGGAATGTGCAACGTAAATGGCAAAGGAAAAAAAACAGTATTATGAAACACGAAGAATGATACTGCTAGATTACTAAAAATCTACATATTCAAATAAGCGCATAATATTAAATTGATGTATTATAACAAACACATACAGGTATTTACAGGTTGAGCTTAAGAAGCGGTTGACGTTTTAACGGTTTAGAATGTCTTGGTTTTAAATTGCCAAAAGAAGAGTACGTGCGGAATTGGGCCAAGGCCGTCTGTAAGGCAAACGAGAAGTGTTAGATGGAAAATGCCGTGTGACAAATTGTATTTACTGTATAGACAAACGTGGAGGTGACCCCGGGCACAAGTCTAATGTTTAGAAGAAAGTTATTGATTAACAGCTGATTCGCTCACAGGCGGTATATATATAATATGGTCAACTGGACTGATAACGAACATTGACAAAGCAACTAAAATCTAACTCGAAATAGTGTATTAATACATTTTTTTGTCATTGCAATGTAAAAAACACTGACTCTTAGTTTGAAGATTTGTGTTTCCTCGACCTAGCAACCCACGGTATTTGTACTATTCTATATATGATCGTAAAAAATGTTAAGCCTTTCTATATTGTTGCCAATACTGGGACAGAGGATGATATCGAATGTGTGTGTCGCCCAACCCCCTAGCTGGAAGAAGAAGAATAATATATCTTTGAATTGTCCAGCCAATCAGATTTGACATGGCCTGTGGTTTCACTGTTAATTTAATCGTTCCCAGAATCCTATTCTATTAGATTAATCTGTGACTGGTGTTAATTTGCAGTCTTCTAATCATTGCGCCACGGACCTTGGGGTCACGGTTGATGACTTGTAAATGTTCACACCGGCATAGAAAATTGTACATGATTAAATTTCTCAGTTTTGCTACTGGCGAAATATCAAGGTATGAAATGGTAATTGCAAGGATGCAGATTTTCCAATATGTTTCAATAAAAATCGGTTGAAGATGACAATTTGAAGTACTGTACATTATATTATAGCAGGATGGTCGTGAGCTGTTTGTGACTAAACTATAAGCCAGTCCTAAAGCGATCAAAAATCTAACTCACCTTGACTTGTGGATTTTTTCAAAAACGTCAATGTACACACAACACTAATGTGTAACGTCTATGAATAATTGTCATTTGTGCTGATTGAACAGGAAAATGTTAGGTCATTAAACAAATTACGATTTGAGGAGAAGATGTATGTCAGGAAGATGCGAAAACCTAATTAGAAGTGTCGGGAGATGATATCAAAGAGAGGAGTATGGCTCAACAGCTAAACATAACGTAACGTTTCAGTCGCATTTGTTTGTACCGTGTTCCAAATAAATACACTAATACCAACAAACAAGCTTGTGTACATAGAAATTGCCTAGCTTGTACTCCTTTACGGACGTTTTCCATCAACAGTTGGCTTTGATATTGAAAGTTTTTGGTTGCGGCACGATTGGCTGAGAAGATTTTAAATCCTGTATAACCGTGGTGTATTATTTTAAGGTGTAGACATCCCATCGGCTTTTGATTGAGAGTGATTTGGTGCAAACGTAAGTGACATAATCGTTTATCTCGGCCCAAAGATGGCGCTGGTAATACTACAAACAAAAATACTGAGCATTGGTTTTAGTTATCGTTATATTTGAAATAATAAATCACTTCAACATATTCATTTAGGTGTAGAATTCTCCACGCGTGTACCCAAAAAAAATTGTACTTGTTTTTGTTCAGCTTAAGCAAAATACTTGGGAGTTAAACAAATACTAAAATATAAAACAAACGAAAATGTATGTTGTTTTATTCATTTTTGGTAAATTCTGTGTGATTATTTTGTATTATATGTGTGTTTTATAATATAACCATGGTAAAAAACTATCGGATCAATTAACAAAAAAATTAAATTATTTTATATAACAAAATAAAAACCTTTTACTTACCATACTATTTATAACATATTCAGGAACACAATTTTCTAAACTGGTTTAATCAAATTCTGTCGGCCATTCCTAATTTTGTCTACCCGAATCATTCTCAGACCAGTTTTGCTATAAATTATAATTTCATTATTTTCCTTTCTTGGTCGTTTTATAATCCCTCTTTTAATTTCTTACAGCTTTGACGAGAGAGCTTTTCCTTGTACTAATATTTATTTACAATTTTTTTGTTTTATTAATTCAATTGACATTTGAAAATTGGTATCTATATTTTGATTTACTTAAATTACACTATACACTAGTCAACATTAAAATTGTTCGATTGCAATTGTTTGTCATTTATATAAATTTATTTATATTTTATTGTAGAATTCAAATTATGGACGTATACAACTGTTTGGTAAATTTTTATTTTAAATTTGCTAATACTTTTATCAGAAAGGCTTTTAAAATGTTGACACTGTGTATTTAAATATGTGGTCTGTTGTGTATTTGGGCCATCCCTTTAATATTTGAATCAAGTTCTTGACTAGAACTTTATAATAATCTCGAGTGCAAACATTTGGTTTCACAGCAGCGTTTAGGATGTACTTAGGGGAAGTTTTGAGAATCACGTCGCGTACTTGCCCGAAGTCAAATAATCCCTACAAATTAGCTTCTTTTTTTTTTTTTAGTTTTTCAAGGGTAATATTTTTATCGGTTTCAGCGAACCGTACAGAATAATAATTGTTGAGCTGTTATTATATTCGTAGAAAAAAAAAATAACAACATAGAACAATAATTTTCAAGCGGATTTTATGGAATTCTCGTTGTAAATAATTTTCTTTAAAATCATTTTAAATCATTGTTGCATTATGAAAACGCATTGTGGCCTGACGGTCATATCATCATGTTTTGCCAGCAGTAACGTAAAAAAGTATCAGCACATTGATCTGAATCAAAATACTAATAAAAATGGTAATGGTGTCCTTGGCCAATACATTTTTTTTTTCACAATTATTTGATTTGTATATTCGATTTCTGTCATGCAGAATTTTCAAAAGTTACAATATTATATAACATATTTTATTCGAATAAAAATTTTAATTAATACAACATTGCTAACGTTCTTTGGTAAAAACTAAAATTTTGGTGGTCCCATTTTTAATGCATAAATATTTTTTAATACATTTTTTTGTTATTTTGACGAATTTGTTCGCAGTCAATTAGTTTTCCAACCAAATAATATATTTTTCGAAAATTGTTTTTTTATTTTTAATAAATAACTATTTTACTAACGCCCGACTCTGTGTACAATTAACGCTTGATTTTAAATTAACATTAAATCTAATTACAAAAGAGTTGAATATTTATTAAGTGATGGTTATTTCGTGACTCGACAGTAACTCGACAGTCATTGTTACACGCGGTAAACATTATTTATTATATTATGGTATTAATTAATTATTATTATTATTATTACACAGGAAGTAATGATGTGTTTTTTTTATATATGACGTTTCAAAGAATCTCAAGCCAATGATGTATTCTACAAAATATAGGTACAACATGATCGGCTAATAATTTCATTGGGTTGCACGAGAAACCCGTAACGAAATGTACTTAAGACAGATATGACATAAAACAAAAGAAACTTTTCAATAATTTCCTCGTTAGTCGTCCCGACCGGCGGCATGTATAATATAACGCATAATATTGTATAATAATTGTAATTATTGCATGCAGACATAATAATATCATGTTAGACCATTATGTAGCTTACTTTATTAATAATAACTTATCTCTACCTCCCACAAAAATATGACAAAGCGCTGTGCAAATAAAGCTTTTGACCGTCTGACGATCCTAAATCAAACTCGGTACATAGTTTTGCCGTTATCTTTTGTGGAATGCTAACTCGTGTCGGGTTAGGTTCCCCGTTCCACGCAAAGACTTAAGACGGTATTTTTTTTTATAAGTGTACTAGGTATAATAATAAATACCTCTATATATAGGTAATACATAATATTATTATTATTATCATGTATGCATATTTTTTACAATTTTATCTGCGCTTACGATCGCTTTACGACAACGATAAACAAACATGAATCGGTTGTGGTATTATATTATATATTATATTATTATAAAAAAATCGCTATTTTTTATATATTATTATAATATTACCTGTGCCCAGCGTCCACCGTCCACGCGAGAACTCCATGCAATAAAATGGTCAATTTATTACACCGTTGTCGAATATATTATTATTATTGTGTAATATAAACAATGCTTAAAGTACATACAAGTACACTGTGCACGCTGTCGGGTACAATATAATATAACTAGCATTTGACAAAGTAATAAGTATCTACTAAATCGAATTTGCTACGAAGGATATAAAGTAGGTTCTGGCAAAGAAAAGTCACATAGTTTTGTGTAATGTTGCATTATTTTTCAACCGACCGTATAAAAATAATAACAAATAAGTAATAATATATTATTTAGAGTAAAAACTAAATCAATTTAATACAATCAAGGTAGCCCCCAGTTATAAAGACCACTGGAAAATAAATCGCCGGAATATTGTGATTTCCGAAAATGGATCTTTAGAAGTTCTCTTCATAAAAACAGAAATGTTTTAAGTTCTTCATTGTACATAGTTGTATATGTTATGATATACATTATACATATCTTTTACATACCCATTAGGTAAAAGTCCGGGATTAAAACAAAAAAATCTATATTTTTCCCCGTTAATTCTGGGACCAGTTTTAAATTCAGATAAGCAAATGCAATAAAAAACTAACTGAAACAAATTTTTGAAAATTATCCAAACTTACAAATATATTCTCATTTGTTCTCACGTGTATATTCTTTTTTACACTACTATCGTCAAAAAAATAGTTTATAGTTTCATCTGTGAATAATGTATTACAATCTTATAATAATACAAAATTGTATTACTGTATCTTTGGTTCATTGTTCCAAAGAAACTTTTCAAGGGGTCGATTTTTTGAGAGGATTATTCCCTAAGAAACATTATAGAATGAATTTAAAATGCCCTAAAATTAGTCACTGGCTTAGAGTATAATATAATAAATAAGGATTTTCACGAGACGCTTTTAAATATTCAAACCATGGGCTTTATCGTTTTTCCATTCGTTCTTATGTCAATATGATGTCATACGTTTGACCGCACTGTGTATTCTGGGATATCCTTCGTTGGCTTTTACGAATAAATAGGAAGAACATTGCTCGAGTGGCCATCAGAGTCTGAGCTAAGACGTTTGGGCCATTGGTAATGATTTGCGACCGTGAATAAACTCTGTTCACAAAATCACATCTGCCGGTTATTGATTGACAGGCATTGAACGCGTTGTACGCTTTTTCCATACAAATGTAAATAGAACCGCGGTATTAAATAAAAATGTTGTACCTCAATGTTGCGCAGGAATTTCTAAAGAGTGTACACTTTCAACCAGACGCAGAACAAAGACCTGCTCAATTTTTAATTTAAAAAAAAAAATAACCGGAGAAATCCTGATTTTTGTAAAATGTATATTACATTAATTTAAGTTTTATACATTTAATAAATTAGAAAAGGGATCCAAAGACAGTAAGAAACGGTTGTGTATCTTTAATAATAATACAAGCAGTTATTTGATTTTGCACAAAGCTTTGTGAAGTGGCTAAGAATACATTCGTTTAGTTTCTATCAATATTATCTGTTATTTGTTATCAGGACTATTGTTCTGTATATATCTTGTTTTGCTCTTGTAGTGCTATCTAGTAGTTGAGATAATTATCTGAATTGTTTTTTTGTTGAAAATGTATTTCAATAATTTATTTTCTTCCAAAAGATGTATTCAGAAAACGTTAAGATTCGGACTCGAAACAACTATAGATTCTCAACCCAAATTAAAACATGATACCGCCTTTAAAGTGTTAAAAAGGCACAAATTGCTATTTGGATTACAAGTTTGTTTTTCAGTTTGGGATTCTATTGCGTTCTATTGTGTGTGAACCCGTCGACAGAGATTCCTCGTATATTTTTCTTTGACTTAGTGCGAACAAAGGACTTCTTGGTGCCGAAGGTTAAACTTAGATGGCGGTTCAGATTGGAAATATGATATTATTCAATAAATGAATAATAACGCAAACTATGGATATAATTTTAATTCGTCCCATATAAGATAATTATAATAACGTGATGCGTACTTAGTTACTAGGAACGTTACAACAATGCAAACGATAACGATACTGTTTGTCATCGTTGTTGTTATTTTTTTATAATATTATATTTTATTCGATGCACAGACGTTGCGTGGACGTTCTTTGCTTATTGAACAGAAGATGTAGTCACATTTTATATAAATTATATTATTATTTGTTCCTTTTTTTTGCGTTCGGATTGTAATTTTTTTCTTACCAATTTCAAAATGGGCAACAAACGCTAACAACTAGGTTTTAATTTTTAAACGATATCATTGAAAAGATTTTTGTGGGCAAAAACGGGTAGGACGAGGTTGACATGTTTTTTTATTGTGTCTTATGAATGAGGATCTTAATATTTTCACCGGGTCTAACAAGAGAAATCGATTATGTTACGCTCACGCCAGTTAAGAGTAGGCTATTTTATTTTGTAGGTATCCGATAATAAATTGTTGACTTTTTGCGCGATTTTAACTTTTAAGGCGTTTTTATGTAATAACCGGCACGCCGCCGGACTAGTATTGCGCGCTATGAGATAATTACAACATAAAATAAAAACATCATACGGTTAAGTCTGCCACTGGTTTAATATTATGTGTATTATTAGTGTTGCACATCGTCTGTGTGTCGTCGAATAACAATCGCAGAATAACGAACGGACACATTTTGGTGTGTACAATCGAGTTACGAAACCACACAACAGCTGGTGAATAAAATATATACAAGAAACACAATAATATATTAGTCAAGTCCGAAACTGTTAATCGAGAATGTTTCTCTTTTATGTAAAAAAAATAAAAACAATTTTAAAAAATGTTCCTAAAATTCCATTAATCGAGAATTTGTGACTTTTTAAACTGTCCAGTTTTCCTCCAAATGGCCATGTCGTTTGGCATTAATCTGTTTTTCCTACAATCCTCATCATCCCATAAATGGATAGAAAAGAATAGAACTACTTTCTTTCTTCTCACTCCTTCATTGCATCCGCCTGAACTTGGTTCTTTACTGTGAGATCGAGTGTGATATATTATGTCATATTCTTTTTAAACTGTCTTGTTTTTTTGAAAAATATATTTTTTTTCCATTTGCGTTTCATTGCTCTGTTGGACAAACCACACGAACATCGGCCAACGTGCGTTCTGCCAAAGACTAAAGCATTATACTTTTCGAATATACATTTTTTTTACTCTTCTTTTTGTTTTATTTCTATTCAAACGCCAAGTGCATAATTTCTTTTATGCTTTATTCCACGTGTCCTTATATTTAAATAGCTAACCAGTCTTGGACGTGCAAGTAGATCATATCTATAACGGGGAAATGAAAACTGTCGGTTTTCCAGAGTTCACAAGTAGGTATAATCTTATACCCGTTTCCTAAACTAACCTGTCGTCGTTTACGACCGTTGTGCAATGATGATTTATAATAACATAACGACGTTTTAGTGGTATCGCAGGTTGGCGTAGGGCCATAAAAATGTACACAATATTTGTTTGTGTAAGTTTTTAATTTTGACATAACGTCATGACATATGTGTTCACTAAACGTGCGATTCGTCAGTAATTATTATTTCCTAATAATAATAATAATAATATATACTTTTGTTGTATACACCGAGCAATTAGTATACATATTATATTTTTCGGATATCGAGGAATGCATTTTAGTTGTTTGTTTTGTTAGTAGAATTTTGGACAATAGCGCAGAAATTGTTATTAGATATTGTAATCAGAGTTTGTAATACAAGGACGTGATTGAATTTCCGGATCCAAACTTCACGTTTAAAATATAGAACACAAAACCCAAAATCAGTTGTATAGTATAATACTTTATTTTAACCTACGCATAGAATAATACATAGGTCAACTCGCTTCCAACACTTCTTATTTAGCTAACCATTCATCTAATTACTCTACACGCATCTTCTTCGGTTTGTCTTTTACTCAGCGCCGGATTCAATTAAATCTAACCATAATTTTTTTTTTTTAGTTCTCGATATTACATTGGTCACGTTAGTTAAGTGCGACCGAATTTTCAGATGTAAATAAATTATTGTCTATTTTCATTAAAACAAAGAAGCTTATATTCCAAGATAATAACAATAATTATATTGAGCTTGGGACATAATTTAAAAATACTTCTAAAAATAAATTTCCATCTATTTGCTATATGCTACCCATTTAATGTATTTCATTTTTCATTTGAATTATAATATGTAATCTAACTGGATTTGAGAAATCTTCTGACCTAATTTCTAATGGAGTCTGAAATCGTGTTTTTGTCTATTTATCACCAACCGAATATATGGAAAAAACTGTTAATATCATTATCGTTAATATCTTTGTCACCAATGTCTTCTTTGTGTTTCTACCATATGAATTTGTATGAATTCTTCTTTTAGTATACTTCAATTTCGAAACTACAAAAATTACTTTTCAAAAAAACAGCCCAGCTCTATTACTTTATCTTAAATCTGCATCTACTCAAATGTCTATTACTTGTTTAATGTTTTTTTTTATGAGATTCAAGTGGGAAAATTAATGAAGTAGTAGTCACATCGATTATTTATTTCCAAACCACTGTATGATCATTATGGTAAAAATGTATTAATGCGGTTTCACGCATAAAAATAAGTTTGTGTACTCTAGGTAATATTGGGTATGGGAACCATTTTGGTCGCGTTCAGTATTATATATTCCACATCCTGTAACTAATTTGATAAAATTGTAGGTCATTGTATTTATTTTTTGAGATGTATAAAACTAGATGCATGAGAAGTATAACGATCAATTTGAATCTTGATATTACAATACGACAAAAATGATATAAGTACTGAGCAGTCAAAAAGGGATGAATAAAAAATATTGTTTACCTTTTCCAAACAATCTACTTTCTATGATAGGCATTTCAATTATATGCTTATACTAGGTAAAATAGAAAATCTAAATACACTTGATATTTTTCTTTTTTTTTTAACCGTTAGTATGTCCTTTTGCTTAAATTAAAAATTATAAACATGAGATTAGAGAGTTCTTTTTAGACCCAAGATATAGAATTATTTTAATATTACATATTGAACATTCGTTCTCGCAGTAAAAAAAGTTGTATTAAACAATAGTTTGTTGTATACAAAAATTATAAATTTGTTTTAACAAAATATAAATATTGACATAAACGTCAATGTTGAAAATGTGAATAAAATTAACAGTAGTTCGCGACAATTATTTGTTTTTTTAAACATTCAAATCATGATGAGATTAAATTTTCAAGTGTAAGTTGAGTATGTTTTATGTAATTCGTAAGTGGTTTGGATTTTTAAATTAGTAAAACAATTTTTACATCGATTATTGGTTGTATTTGAATTATTTGAAGATGTATTTGAATTCAACTAATTTTTAATACAGATATCGTCTATTATGTACTTTTGCGCTTTTTTCCGATAGTGTAAAATTAAAAACCATAATCGCTACTCTTCTAAGTATATAATATAATTAAAAAAACAAAACATGATACCTCGTTCTCGTAACTCGACCTAGTTTCCAAGGAAGATTATTGTTATAGGAAAAAAAATTTAAAAACAAATATTCGAAGTCGGCTAAGTGAAATGACAAACGGTGTGACGGTATGCGTTTACTTTCGCTGACGACCGGTTGTCATAATAATAACGTCGGTTGACTATTTTGCTTCTTGACAAATTAATTTATATACCTCGCCAAGACGGAATAGCTTGGGACCGACCATTTTTTCGTGATACAATTTTTTCTTTCACCGAAGAAAATAAAATCTGTAACTTATTTATACGATACGTATTTGTTGTAATGTACTTAAATAATTAAACAGTAAACACTCGTTTACCTTTAAATTAATCTGTATATTTTAAACGGCCCTTATATAAATGTATGTTAAACATTACCTTAATTTACATCCTAATTAAAATAGCTCATTCCGTTCCCCTTAAAGATTGTATCTTTATGTGTGTCGGTTTATCCCGTCCTCGCGCTGTCAATCGTATATCGTTCCATATTCTAGTTGTATGTAATATAATATTATAGTAGATAATCTCACTATGTATATAATTATATAGGCGTTAATGGTCAATGGCAAACAATGTAAGCCATGCGTACGGTTCAAGTTCGGCATTAATTATCTGTCAGACGTTCATGTACCATAATGTTGGCAATATAGGCTCAATAACATCATCGTATGTATGCACCTATAAATAACCTCCAAGACCCAAGTATACGGATTAAATATTTTTAAAAAATTTCCCACCTCCCAAACGAAAATTTATCAACAGCCTTTGCTGGCGACCGTCGTTTTACAGTCTGCGACAATCGAATCCGACCCTATTCGTCTGTACGAGTTGGCAAACAATAATACTTATACATTATGCATGTATGACGATAGGTTAGGTTAGGACAAGGTCGGCCGAAGGATAGACCTTTAAGCGATGACCACACGCTCAGCCTTGTGGTCACCGTTTCTGTCTGCACACACCGACAGTGTTTTGCGATGTCCATATAATAATATTGTAAGTGCTGCTTATGTCGTTCGATAGGTAGATGGGTGAGTGACAATTTGTTAAGCACATCATGTACTCGATCATATCGATCTTATATAGTATCAGTTTCGTTCGCGCTTGTTTTGCTTAGACTATTTATTAGTATCTGAGCAGGTCGGCTAACTCGTTCGTTCTTAGAAGTACCGTTGAACCCAAAAGAAAGTGCAAAATATCTTTATGTTAAAAAACACAACTAACATTTTATGATTATGATCTGTAGCAGCTATATAGTTTAGTGCTTCATTTGCCTAAAAATACTTCTTCTAAGGTCATTCCTGTTAATTGAATTAAGTAAACGAATATACCAATCTAGTAAATGAGCGAACACATCGAGTAAATACAGTGTGTTTTTTTTATAAGTGATCCACTCAATATCTCATTGGGTTTAATTAATAATTAAATCATTTTTTTAAT
This sequence comes from Adelges cooleyi, assembly GCF_023614345.1. NCBI lineage: Eukaryota > Metazoa > Arthropoda > Insecta > Hemiptera > Adelgidae > Adelges > Adelges cooleyi. The sequence continues at coordinate 6,129,320 of NW_026096268.1, forward strand.
CATTCTCATGCAAATTGATCTCAATTTTCTACTCGTTTTTTACATAGTTACCCCTTACTAGATAGATAATCAAGGTATCAACATTCGGTTTTCAAATAGAATGATATGATTTTTTTTAAAAACTTATAATTAAAAACTAAAAAAATAAAAATTTAGCAAAACAAAAATTTAACTAGCATTGTTAAGTTATTAATACTTAACTATTATAACTTAACAAATTACTTTTAAGTTATCCAATATTTCGTGCTAACTGTCGGAACACAAAGTCTATGTCTGTTATTATCTTATAGTATCTCCTACTTAATCTACTATGCTTACCCATATTTTATATACAGTTATAGTAAAATAAATTCATTGTAAGTAATCAGTTTATGTAATAATATTTTATGTCATTGTATTTTTTCCTCTTTAGTTAAAAAATTTAAAGGAGAACTTTCGAAATTGAATGAATAAAAACATGTTTATAATTTAAATGATAGTTAATCATATTCAAAAGATGAAAAATACAATTTTAAATTATATAATATAATATGAGTACGCATTTAGTGCTTCTAAAATGTTTGTAATTTTATAGATAGTTACTTAGTCATGTGTTTATAGTTTATATTTGTTTTTAGTTCTACTCCTTATTATATCTATTTTATATAAATATATTTATTTAATTTTATATATTGTATACTGTAGTATACTGTTGGTAGTATGTATACTATACCTTATACCTTGGACAGAGCAGTAAAAGAAACAGTCGTTAAGCATTTTATTGCAGAAAATGAACAGTTAAGTAAACAAGTACCTACAGTTAGTATCTACCTATAGTTGTTTTTTGTTCCACAACTACCACAAGTTATTATTTATTTTATATCAGTATATCTGTTTTATTTTTTATACACAAATTATTAAATATGTATGCTACATATTGCCAGTAGAACTCTGACAACGTAGTAGCAGAAACAGTCGATCATTTTTATCGCAGATAATGAAATTTAAAGTAAACAAGTAAGTAAACTAGAATACACTTTTTTTTTTAATATGTAAGTCGTACTATAAAAAAATAATAATATTTTTAATTTAAATAATATATTATTATACAATCTTATTTTACCAAAAAAACAAAGTATTATAATAGTAATTTTGTTTATAGCCAGTAGTAAAAATACATCTGCATACTCCTTAGTTAACTATTCAAAAAAGTCATATTCATTATGCCATTAGATAAAATGGACTAAAGTTCAAGACTTGTTGACGTTAACTACAAATTTAATAATTAAGGGGCACTTGTTGAATACTTATTAAGGAATATTATTATACTAAAATAATTAATCAGTTAAGTAAATATTTTAATTATTCAAGTAATGTTTTTTGAAAATTACACGAACAAAGTATTACTATATTTGTTTCAATTAAAATACGATAGTCATTATTTTAGCATCGATGCGGAGCTGAGAAGGTATTGTTTTTACAATGATGTGTTTTTATTTATTTATTTTTTTTTTTTGTGTCTGGACCCACGATATCTCGTAAACCGCTGAACCGATTTATTCGTGTAGCAACTCTATAGATCAGAAATCATACCTGGAAGGTACTCTATTGGGCCAAAAATTAAAAAAGTTACCCCTTCCCCATCAAAATCGAGAAAAACATCCAAAAAGTGTACAAATTTTTCAACTTAAAATTACGATGCTCTATAATTTTTTTAAAAATAGTCGAAAATGTTCCAAATTTATATGAATTGTTCTTCAAACATAATACTATCAATAAACATTAACAAACCAAAAAAGTATCATAAACCCTTTCCCTTAAAAGGGAAAGAATTTTTTTCTTTATTTAACTTTTTCCATTTTCTCAAAAATCTGTGGTCAAATTTTTTTTTATTAATAAAAAAACCCCAAAAATAGGGTAAATTTACACTTTGGCCGTAGTCAGTTTCTAGGTTGCTATGTGTGTGTGAATCAACAGTCAACAGGTAATGAAAATATTTTTATTATATTGTTAATTACGATATATGAGTAACTATGACAGTACATTTTTATAGACAGACGATCAACTCTTATCGTAACCACCCTGCACAAGACTAAATATTAAATTTGAAGTACATTATTGCTGGTCCCACGATATCTTCTAAACCGCTATAGCTGGTTTGAACATACTATCCACAGATTAGCATCGAAGCGTTTATTTAAAAGTGATTTTATCACTTTCAGTTATAATAAAATCTGTAGACCTGTGACCTCTCTGTCCCCACTATGCCCCGACCCCACTGTACTGGCTTTTCTTTATATGTGGTTTTTATGACTTTCGGCCGAATTTCAAGGTTGTACCTACACCCAAAATAGTATAGACAATCTTGATTCGCGATAATTACAGAAACGACAAAATTATAATAAAAAAATAAATATATTTAAATACTATTATAGAGCCGAACGCCATTTACCATCACCAAAATGATTTAAATTAGATAAACCTCGTTTTACAAACAGCCAACTGAGCATTTCACCGTATTTTAATTTAAATGTTGATGGTAGCTGATCGGAAAAGTTAGTTTTTTGTAAAAAAAAAGTATATAATTATCTTGGATTTTAAGAGTTGTACACATTGTTTTTTATATAAAAACGAATTGGATAATATTTTGTATAGTATAATAATTCGATTGCGCAATTCTAACTAAATCTTAACTAATTTACCAATCGTCAAGAATTTAACGCTCTCTGCTTTGGCTAGACAATAGGTTGAGTTACCTTTAGAAACTCGATTGTCGGTATTTATGTTATTTATTGATAACGTTTGTTTTTGGTTTCGCGCTTTATCTCGAATATGTGTAAACAAGGACGGTTTTAACTCTAGTAAAATATTATTTTGCGTTGTCGTTAATGTTTACTGGGAACACGGTGAACGAGTAGCAAACCTATTTGTATGTAAGTCGTATAAGCGAAGCAAATAAGATAAGATAGTTGATTTTGTACTGTCACGGCACTACGCATATGTAACCGATATAGGTTCAATGGTGTGTACTTGCATTAAAACCAATAAATTATTGAAATAGTATACTTTGCCGAGCAAATCCATGGAAACTTTATCCATTATATTTAACTGTCACGAGCTCGGTCTCCACATAAGTCGTATCGTTTGCATTCTAAATGTAGTCAGCCCCCATTGCACGCCACCGTAACATGAATAATTTGCATTGAGAAAATAATTCCTAGATAATTGGTTCCTGAAAAACGATCACCAAATAATTGCCCTTTCACAAAAAAAAGCCCCAAAAAAATTTCTAATTTTAAAAGTTTGGATAAAACAAAAAAAGTCTTCTCAAATTTACATTTTCCGTTACGATATTAACTTCAAACTACTGAATAATAAAAGCTACAATACCTTAAAAAACCTTTTTTTTATTGATACAAATCTAAATGAAACGAGGATAGAAACCATTAAAAATATGTTAACTGAAAATTATATTAACACTTCATTAAATCATCAAAATACTTTATTTATTTTATATGAAGTATTGATTTGTTACTTTTCAATAATTCTATAATCAACTATTAAGTTTATTTTAAAATAATCTACCCCAGTTCGGGCGGTCGTGTTGTAGTGGGGTAGAGAAGGTCACAGGGTATTAAGTCATTAAAAGAGGATTTTTTTATAAAAAAAAAATGCTATATTGTTAACTTTGAGTTACCAAAAAGTATTAGATATCAACATTAATTACTTTATAAAAGATGCATGTGTTTATAATAGTGTTTTTGGATTATTCTTGAAAAAAAAATGATTGACTACAATGTTCGTTTTATACTCGTATATTAATTATATAATAGAAATTAAATCAAATAGTTATTGTTCAAACAAATATTATTGTTACTATATAACTATTATTATTACTAGCTATATAAAAGAAAATGTTGTTTTTTTAGTTTGTCATGTTTGTTTTTAAATACTTTACATTAACAGAACCTTGTAGTTGGGTAATTTTTTTTGAGGATTTTTATTTTCTAGGGGGTCGAACTCCGGAAATTTGTTTTTCTAGGTGACCTACATTTCTGAGAATCCATTATTCATCTTGCCATTTGTACAGTTCTGACATGGTTATATTCATTGTTCTAAGAGCGGCGTTATGCCGGACTACACTGATCAGATATTAATATTTTAACGGTTTATATTCCGTTGACCAGTCCGTAATGGCGGGTCATCCGTCCATGTACATATAATATATTATTACTATTATTATTATTATTACTATTGTTAATCAGCACCACTATACAGATCCGTTTGACGATTCGTTTAACGAACGTTAACGCAGCAACCCGACAAATTCGCGTGCGACCGTTTTTCTCATAACAGCAGTTTCAATTATTGATAACTATCAATTCATTATACACTCATCTCGATGATGAATCGAACGCCGATGGTATTATTGACAAAAGCGCACAACAACAATTGGTTTCCCACCGCATTGCCTACTTAGATTTCACATTAGAGATATTATTGTAGACATTATTTTTACAGTAAGACAAGCGCAGCTGGACGTCGTTTAATCGTCGCCGGATAGATTTTTAATTGAAAAACCTTCGGTGGAATGTTTGTGTCGTTGAAGATCGTTGCCCAAATTATTGTAATATTATTTAGTACGCCGTTATTTTTTTTGTTTATTGCTGTTAGAACCCTTTCGGCTTATGAAAATTGTTATTTTAATTTATAAATACGTAATTGACAACTCTCGTGGCCAGAAAATAGCCTTCTGTCAAATTGCAAACCTAGCAAATTCCCAAGTGGACCATGACCCTCGGATGGAGATGTAAAGGTACTGCCCGCACAACAACACACAATGCTCCTCGACAGCGATATTGTTATACAAACGGTGCACAATATAATATAAAAATATTGTATTTATTGTACCTTTCTTCGTGTGAACGCCTTACCTTGACCATGCGCCGATTGAATGTTAAATGTTAACACACCACCGCTGGTTACAATAATGAAGGAACCTATTTACTAATTGTTTTAACTTTTAGATACCTATTAAATATTAATAGTTTAATTTATGGCCATTACACGTGCACACTTCTCGATTTGGCTGTCCCAGTTGTATAATCCGTAGAATAATTTATTGCACGCTTAGATTGCGCTTTACTACACAATTGACAAAATATTAGACGATATAATGCGATACACACACACAAAAGTTTAAATGACTTTTAAATATAACAGTTATTAAAATGATTTCGACTTCTCGGGTTATGACTTCTTAGAAAGTATTAATATTATTGTGACCACAATCGGATGTTTTAATTGATTTCATTTTTATTTGAGTACCTTTTGCTAATGAATTATTTTGTTGCGTTACATCTGTGATAGGGTGGCAGAAGTTAATATGTAAATTTCTGTGTAATTATACTGATATATTTAAAAATAGGTAGTACTAAAAGTGAAAAAATACGGTATGACCGGATACTTTGCAAGCTATGATTGCCAATATGGAAGTTAGTATTCAAAAATACATAATTATGCTGATATCTTAAAAGTTGATTTTTTCGTGTAAATCAATTCGTCCATCTCCTCATTCTCAAACATATTGTATAATTTATTATATTGTTCAAATTTTGTTTCATTTCTGGTATTACGAGAAATACATTTTTAATATATATGTATATATATATATATAGAAAAAACAAAACAATTTTAGTACATCAGTATTTTATTAAAAACTCTATTAATTGTATTTTCCTGAACGTCAGAAAAACTGACTCACCTACTTATGCGAGACTTATTAAAATTGCCACATAATATAGGTGATATAATACGCTTTTAGCCGGTATTAATTATAATTAAAGTGTGTGTATGTGTATTTCCTGCATAAATATTATTATAATATGTGGGTAATTAGACGTAATCGACTGTTTATACTGCTTGTGGTCCGCGGCTGTGGTTACCGTTAAAAAAACGATGTCAAGGCGTTTCGGTGGCCGATCACAGTAGATAAAAAATATTAAGCTCGTGTGAATTTCGTATCCTACATAATAAATATTATTTTATCGGCCGTGTATAATAAAAAAATATTGTTTGATGCTATGCAAGCGTGTGTGTGTGTGTGTGTGTCTGATAGCGACTGAGGGGAAGTGCTTGTATAGGTGCTTTGGCGCTGGCTGCGGCGGAAGGAAAGAGAAATCGGTGTGAGCTGGTAAGATATATATGCCGGTGGATTTAAATACACTAGCACCAGTCGCCGTCCGACCACTCGCCCGGTTGCTTGACCGCCGTCAGTTCGGTTCGAAATTCGAATTCGTGTGGCTTTTTTGTTTTTGGAAAAGAAATGTTTGTTTGTTTTTAATTCCACAAAATATTTAAACAAATATATAGCCTACTGTATGAGTGCCGTCATCGTGTGGCCGTTTTGAGGAAAACAAAAAACAACCGCGCCTTTTCCATTCGTCACATCTTGTGGCGATCCCCGAAGGGTTTTTCGAAGTAAGTCTGAAGAAAATGTCTTAATCGACCGCTTTGTAAACCTTCTCGGACTTAACATAGTAGTAGATGGTATATAAGTACCACCAGTCCAGGTACACCTGTAGTGCTACTTGCATATCGTTTTCGATTTATTATTATAATTATGCAGGATATCACAGTAGTCGGGTGGTCTCTCTGTCTGGAAAAAATATAAATACACACGGTACAGGTTTCTCTTAATTGATGGTGTATTTCATTAATTTGCATGCTTGTCGCCTCCAAGTCTTACGGCAAAACTCGTCAAACGTTCAGCAAACACCTTGAATATATAAGTTCGGCGTGTTTCACATGTGCTACTTACTATCGAAATTGTACAATAATCAATTCGAATGCTAATAATAAACTATATGGTTAAGGCAATAAAGTATAATTATTGGAAACTATAATTGTTTTCTTGTAAACAGTTATATATATTTTTTCCCAAGTACCTACTAAAACCTACCTAAAAATAATTAAGTTTTGTTTTTTAGTATCTAATTAATTTTTTTTTTTATACTACATAGTCATAGTTAGGCGCATGGTGTTAAGGTCGATAAGAGTTCGGTAGTGTTGATCAACGCTTGTATCCGGATGGGTGACCGCCACGGTTTCCGGCGACTAATTATGGGGTATATAGGTAAACTAGTTTGATACCGCATTTTTATTAAAAAATCTTTATGAAGGTTACTCGTTTTGCATCAAAGGTTACTTTTTCTCGTTTATTCAGACTTGTATAAATATTAAATAAAAAACAAATGGTATTAATCACATTACCGTTAGATATACGAAAACTCGGACTTCAGTGGTTATGAAAAAAATAAAATAAAATACGATTTGTATTTAAACTGCAACGTCATTGCCGCCATGACTAATCTGTTAAAAGTGGTCGGCACGCAAAAGAATCTTTTGCAAATTTAATGTGTAGGTTTGATTGTGCCTTTGTCTATTGCTAATTTTCGTTTTCGGTTGTTAGTTGTTATTGTTTTGTTACAAACGGACAACGGTTATAAAGTGTTTAACTAGTTGTTTGAAAAAATTGACTGAATTACACTGAACATTATATTATAGGTACTTCCTTTGCGATTGCAAAACGCACGTGGATTACGTTGAGCAAAATCCGACTCGTTTCAGATAATAATTTTTGACGCAACAGGTACGCACAAAAGTCGGTCAAACGGGTCAACGATTTTTCGTTACCTACCGCCGGATTATGTACATATAATTTATGTATATATATATATACATTTATTTATTTTTATGGAACATTACTCTATCATCATTTGGTTCACACTGTGTACAAACATTGTTCACGGGCCTACCTACAACAGCTCATTTCGTTTATTAAATTAAATTAGGGGTACACTGCGTTGTGTCGAACCAGCGTTCTATGTCGAATTTTAAACACCATTATTGTTTTGGTCGGTGTACACTATTCGCGTGTATTTACATAGATAATAATAAATGCAAGCACCCATTGTAATTTTTAATGCCGACTTACGCGCGTAGAAAGCGTCCACCGCTTTTCACAAACGAAACTGTAAAAAACTCAAAACATTTTTTTATACTCGTTTGTTATGCTAATATATGACCGCATGTATAACACACTCGGTAATTTGACCACGATAGTCGATAACACTTTTATGAATAAAATAAAAAACATACAGAATGATTTAGCTTGCTCCTCGTGTCCATGAACTTCAGAGGAGAACAACATACGACCAAACAGTATTGAACGCATAATTAGTTTGATTGTAAACAGTTGTTGTTATTTAGCGATTTCTGATTAATCATCATGTTGAGTCTTGTCATGTTATAGTACTTAAAAGTCCAAATCCTCTCTCCTTAATAAAGATAGAGCCTACCAGTCATTAATTCTCCCCAAAAATTATAGATGAAATAATAAATGTCCAATTAGACATTTTTTATAAAAAAAAATATAATTAAAAACTTAATAACCGAATGAAATGTCGGAATCTGAAAATCAGGAATACATAAGCTATTTACTTTTTTTTTTTTTTTAACATTTTCATAAAGTACTAATCATTTAGATTCAATCTATATCGTTTTTGTAAGGTATTTACTTTGCTATAAAATTAAAAAACAAATGTCCTGAATTAAAACTTTTTTTTTTGTGGTAAATTTCTAGTTTTATTTTTTGAAAGGAACATTACCTTCAACAAACATTAACTGTTGGTTTTATAAAAAATATTTTAAAGAGTGAGGATGTTTTTTTTCCGTTGTTCCATATTCTTCAATCTATTGAACTTATCGCTAGGTATATCATATATATCCAAAAATATATTTGTATTCGCATTTGCTACAATTTTACTGACTTGACCAGACAAAATAAACACCAGCTTAACCTTGGATACCATGTTCTCACTCTATAGTACAGTATGTAAACGGTTACTTGATTTGAGTATTTTGGTTTCGGTAAATCCAAATACATTGATAACCCAAGAAGTAATTATGTCTCTCTGGCCGTATGTCCATAATCTCTGTGTGTTTGACAAACGACTAATGATAGTTTAATTGGTAGAACTATTTTAATGATAATTGATAACCGTAGCGGGTCTTAACAGTTAATCCAAAATGTTTTCTTTGATACTAAATTGGAGCCATCACGTGACGTCAAATAAGATTCGCTTATGCGTTGTCACGTTCAAATTGGTAATGATAATTATAATATCCATATTAATTTAAGGTGTTGTATTAAACAAAATAGTATATTTTATTATTCAGTGAACTGTTGACTATATATTCTTCATTAGCTTCTGAAAAATCATAATAAAATGTTCAATAAAAAATGTCCGTTATCAGTATTTGTGTAATAAGTGGAACTCGCTCGAACGTGTGTCATTTATTTTTATTAACAATAAACTGTGTTTAAATTTAAATAACGGTACGATAATTATTTTTAAAAAATCATTAATGTGTGTTTTTGAGAACCTTAAATAAAACCTTAATAAATTAAAAAAAATAATAAATAAACTGTTATTATTTATTACCGATACATGAAAATAATACATTTTTACATGGACATTGTCTACTATATGTTTACTGTTGAAAGGTCAAGCCATCTGTCCTTGGAATTATGTAATATGTATTAGCTAACAAAAAAGAAATATATGTTTTTTCCCTCAAATAATATGATTTGATTAATATACTTACGTAGTGGATTTTTCTCATTTATCATAATGTATCAATTATCAAAGTTAACAAAGACTCGTTGGTTTTTTTTTTCAATCAGTCATCACCTAATTGTATAGCTTGTAACTAGGTATATTGTATTGTTTAATAATTTACCGATAGATCGCATTACATAACTCATTCATAATTCATTATTTAATTTGAAACACTAAACAAAAAAAAAAACATCAGCACTGTCTAGTGTGGGCGACCACAGGTTTTTAATGTAGCTAGCGCAGTTTGAAGTGGAGTGTTTCGTTTGAATATAGTTAGTTTAACGAATTATACAATAATTAAAAGTAAATAAGTTTAATAAATTCCAAACCGTCACTTCGAAGCTAATCTGAATGACAAAATAGATGACGTATAAGGTTAGGGTCGTTTAGGTTTAGCTGGAATGATTGAAATGTCTTTTTTTTTTTATAGCTAGTGGAAAACTGGTATAATTGGTTTTGGCCTTTGACATTTTACTGTGTTTTGATTTTATGCAACTGCGGGTTCGCCGATAGGAAATAACCAATTGTTGTCAATTATTGGATTAAAATTATTTTTTATTACATTTAATGAGACCGTATAATTGTTAATTGTTACTCGCAGTTGGTATCGCACGTCGTAACATTGCAATTCATTATTACCGAATTAGGATTGACATTTAAAATTAGATAGTGGAAGTATGTGTATAAATGGCACGTGTGTTTTAAATGTGACTCAATTAAAAAAAATCATGTTTTGAGAAAATTGCAAAAAAAACGTTTAGTACACTCAAAAAAATAATTATTTACATAACTGATAATTTTTTCCAAATTTTAATGGAAAAATGATTCAATATTAATTAATTTAATAATTGTATAATCGGAGGACTGTTTACCCAAGTCATTACCGTGTTAAAAATAATTTTATAATACTGAATACCGTATAAAAAATTATAATTTTTCATTTTTGAAACACGTGTGCCATATATTATGTATTAATTTAAGCATAAACTAAAACAATATGTGAACAGGTGTTGTCAGTATTATAGTTAGTGATAGTATTAATTATTGTTGAGTTCAGTTGATAACGATAATTTTAGATTTATAATTATTTTAATTTTTTATCGTAATACTCAATATTGAATATTTTTTATCCGCAAGTACTGTTCGTGTATGGTCGTGTCTTCTGTATACAATATTATGATAGGTTTGCCTAAGAAATGAATAATTGATTGTTCAAAACTGTATAACGGCCGGGGTGATTAATTTTGTTAATTTTTAATTAATAAGCTGAAAACGGTTCTGCAACGGACGAAAAATGGGCGTGTATTATTATGACATAATTTTAAAAAATGATGTCAAGTTCAACAAAACTAATTTTAACGAGTGTCGTGAACGTTTGTTTACGCTATAAGAGTGATAGATTTTTTTTGATTTTATCCAACGATGGTGGAAGATTGCATGTGGACTGTTTTTAAGGAGTTTTGTATAGGCAATTTTTGGATATACATTTTTGTGTTGTTTGTCAATGAAAAGTGGATTTGAGTTCAATGTATAATAATTGATTTAACGGGGCGGGAACTCGACGTTTTACCTGTATTTTCGCGCAACAGTATAAATCGACTAGACTGCCGTTAGAGCCAGTTGAAAATATCTCACTAAACCCACTTGACAGATCTACCACATTTTTATAAAAAAAAAAAAAAAATACTACCATCAAACAGTATGGAATTTTTAGTATACAAAATTAGTATGGAAAATCGACGATTGTGCAAATACATTTTGCTAAAACCTAATACAAATTTATTATTGCCATAACGGACGATTTATACACTATAGGCGACAGCTGACAGTAAAATAAATAATAATATTTTAAAACAATTTTTCGAGAAATCAGAGGTTACTAACCCTATTAGTAGGTAAATCTCGAATGTAGTTCGACTTTCAAGAACAAAAATGATCAATGATCGACAACCGGATCGTAGTACCCTGCACAGACGCAACCCGCTTACCTTTACGAATTATTGTTTTCAGACCATTGTTTCTAATCTAATATTTATTAATATATTGGAACTACAATATTACAACCGTCTATATAACTCGAGAACTTAGGACCATCCGAGACTCTGTAACCGACGTATCAACTGTTATCATAAAATTGACAAATAAATAATATCGTTTTTCCTCTCATAGTCGGGACAAGTTGTGGTGTGTTTGTCTCGATCAATGTTCATATTGACACATTCTACTCGGGCAGGAAGTGAATGACGGGAGTCCATGTATTTATGCCGCCTTTAAGTATATATAGGTTAATGCATTTCGGCATAACAACTATAGTAAACACTGAAAATAAAATTGCGACGCGGCTTAGATGTAAGTTGATTGATTATTTTCCTTATCGGTTAACTTTTAATTACTTTAGCCAATGTGTACACCACTAGTTTTCCATTGGTTTTCCTTGTGCTGTCATATTTATATATTATATATATATATGCTGTGCTGAAATATCATCACAAACTTGTGCATCGTCAATATTTGTGTATTAGGCAATATTTTATTGTTCAGTTCGAATGACATACAAACGTTTTATGATAACAATATTACATCCATACAAAATATATAAAATTCGTTATCATTTATCAATGTTATTTAGACAACGCGTCCGTTATATTATTTTTTTCTTTATTCAAACGACCTTAAAATGAACAAAAATACAACAAGTAGGTACATCATACCATTCTTCGGATACAATAGGTGTTTGTTTTTAAAAAAGCACGTGCATCCTATCACAAAGTTAAGCGCATTATAATAGGTTTTCCCGTGGGATACAATAATATGTATAGGGGTCGATCGTTTGCATTAGTGATTATTTATTATATAGTTTACAGTAACGACATTGCAGCAACGGCTACGGTATCTGTACAATGTACGTTTAAACAAGTGTGTGTGTTAATATAGATCAGGCGACATTATAAATATTAGCAATAGCAATAATAATTGTAGTCATTGTAATTAATAATAAAGTAGTTTTATACAGTTTGTCGGCCGCAGTTATCGCGTAAGTTTCACAGTTTATTTTTTATTACTATCGTGTAACGATGACGACTGTAATGTATTATTATTACCTACTATAAATTAAATGATTACGGTCTACTAGAATTTTTTTAATTTTAGTTTATAATAAGAACAACAATGTAACACGTTTTATTTGATTATAGTACTCACCCCCGGAGGGTAAAATGAGTAAACAATGAGAGAAAAAAAATAACTACAATACAAATAATAGAATCACACTGTAATGATAGAAGGTAAACATTAATATTTTAGAGGAATTTAATTAAGTACTGAACAAATCAAAATTTAAACTAACTTCATTACACGACACCAATTGATGATTAAGAAGTTAACTAAATTGATCATGCGTTAGAGAGTTTTTAGGGACGTAACAAGGCTTTGTGCATTAAATGTTAGTACTTATAAACCGTTATCGTTCTGGACAGTCAACCATATTATTTAATATTTTATAAACAATTACGGAATACCCTATCAGCTAATTTACGTCTTGATTCTAACATTTAGGAATAGTAAGTTTAATTGCAACATTGGGGGTGGGGGGAGGGGAGGTAGTTGAGTGTTAATAGTGTAAAATAAAGTAATATGTTTTTTTAAGCACTTGCCGTCTTGGTTTATAAAGTTTTTTTATACGAGTATTAGACAATTGCTATTCGCACAACGCTTTTTAATTCGATTTTTTTTTTTAGTGACTGATGACGTCTTTGCTTATAAATAATTTGCACATAATATGATTTATTTTTATTTACTACTAAAAACCAACTGCAGTGCAGACAAATTTGTCAAGGGCAAAAAAGGACGGACGAATCGACAACGTAAATCTGTTATCCATTTCAATATTTTTCAAAATGAATTTCCTAACAAAACAGATTGCGCGGGGGTACTAATAAGTTTAACAGTTTACAAACATTTCTGTGTTGTATAAGATACTACTTTTTTTTTCACTATAAGTATCATTAGTTTTTTATTGTTACAATTTTTGTAAAACTATTAAAATGCTGAATCAAATTTTTTATTTTATTTGTAATGATTTTTTTTTTTTTGAACAAATGTGAATCCGAACCTGCGACTTAATCTCAGCCACGTAACTTGCGGTAGAAACAGTTTTATTTTGGAATAGCACTAGGTACCCGTCAAATAAGTCGGTGCTTTTTTATTTTAGAACAATTCAAAATTATAAACGCGCATTTCATAGGTATAAAGATCGTAGAAGTATGGAATTTCTTTATTTTCTCATTTCAGTATTTTTTTTTTAAGAAATCATTTCCGATAGTGTCATTGTTAAGGACACTTAGTACTTAATTGGTTTTATTATCCTTAGAACGCCTTAACCCGTGACCTTGTTGGTGTCCAATCGGTTATTAAAAAAAATTACCGACGGCCAATGACTTTCTCCCCGAATTCCGCACTCTGGACACACGTCCGAAGATCATAACAACAACAACAATAATAATAATAATACACTGTTCGGCCTGATCTATCATTAACCCACTTGCCTCGTTTCGTTTGCTTCAGTAGGTCACCATTTCGGCTTGTCTATCTCGAGACAATATCGTCTCTGTATAACATTATATATTAATTTTTTTGATAAGTTAAGAGATAAGACTGAGAAACATGGAGACTGTTTGAAAGCACAGATATACCGATATAGCATACCCCCCACTGAAAAACTAAACCGTAATTTAAAAAAAACATGCCATAAGGCCTAAACGTCCGTTAAAAAAATATTAGTAAGCACTCAAATATTTATCGATTGCCTACACAAAGATTACATTTTGGACTTGTGTATATATATATTTATAAAATTAAATGTTAGCTATCCGACATTTATAAGTTGTTAATGGTTATTACTTCCAGGTACAATACAGACGTTTAATTTGGCCAACGTCTGATGAAAAAATGTTAACTCGTTCATTAAACAATTTTCACATATTATGTAATCACATACACGGTTAATTAAATGACAAGTTAAAAATAAAACATTTTTAACTACATTTTATTAAATTTTATACACACACAATAATTATTTCAGACTTTAATGTTACTATTATTACCAGCTGATTTTCCCTAACCTAATCTCATCCCTTATTTCGTGTCGATTGTGATGACAATAACGTGTATTTTATCAGTTGATTAGGTTACTTTTTTTGGTCATTCCCCGTTTTGTGATTAGCGTCGTTGATATACTTCAATATTTTTTATAAACTAAAAAATATGTCGGATTAGCTTTTCTGTTTTTTTTAACCGTTTTCGTATTTTTTAACCCTTTTTTTAAATTAATCCACAAATATCTGTATCGTAATTTAACCTTTTTTTTTTAAAAAACTTTTTTATTATTTTTGCTGTACACGTGTGAACATAATGCTGCTTTCATATAATTAAATAGATAACTCGCTTTTAATGGATCATTTTTTACATTGGGTTGTCGTTTCTGTTGCTTGTCAGCACGTGACCGATACCGTAGTATGCGAAGGATTAACATTATTGACTAAGTACGATTAAGTGGGATTTTATTTTTTTAATACTTGTATGCGAATATGTGTAGAGTACGTGATAAATATGTACGAATCGTAGGTACGTGTATTTGTTCAGTAACTAGAGTTATTATTACTATTATTATTTTATATTAATAATTATTCTACATATAATATGTCAGCTGAGTAACCAATACCTGTGACGCTGCATACGTACATTGCACGTTAATAATTTGTATTGATGTTTTGCTTATCTTAAGCAAATTTTAGTTCTTATTTTATTTTTTCCAAAAAATCCGCTCGATTAAAAAAACAGACAACAATGGAGAACAACTTTTTTGGATACATTCGACGAAAACATCAGTAAAAAAAAACATGTAATCAGTACTTTTTTTTTTAGATTAATCTATTAATTTGTAAGCCGCCAAGATAAAAAGTCATAGTACATTTTAGTTTTTACTATTTATTTAATTATAACACATACCGCAACACAAAATCAATACAAATATATTGTTTGGAATCCGAATGATAATTTATTTTTTCAAATGAAATTAAAATATCGTATTCCAAAAAATTTACTGAAAATGAAAGTAAAGCAACCAATATAATACAATAATACATTTTTGAGCTGGCTTGACTGCTCTTTTTTTTATATCTCTTATTATTGTGTAATGTTTCAACTCGACAAATTGCTTCTTTTCCCGATACATTTTTTCACGACGAGTTTCTAAAATATCCGGATTTCAATCCTAAACAAGAAATATTAGATGAGTTGGAAAGCAACAACCTTTTTAGATTCTTAATTTAGTCATGATTTCTTTTGATTACATGCGTATTAAAAAAATAATATCAGAATGTCATACAGTAAAAACTTAAGTACATTCAGGTTTTTTTTATGAATCTTCGATCATTTTTCTTTAGACGATTTTGTGTCAATAATAATTATGTTATATTATAATTACACATAATCTAACCAAAGGTAGTAAGGTAGGTTCTGTTAATATACCGAACGCAACCTTAGCTGAAATTACCCGTTATTTAATTGTGATTATTTTAGTTGTATATTTAAATACAATTTAACAAAATCAGACCAAAAAGTAAATTAAATTTAACTTTAGCTGACCCTATCTGCTTAGTTATTTTACATAACTCGATCAAAGGTGATACAAATTTGCGTTACCTTTTGATTTTATTATACACGACTTAACCTTACCAAATCGAATTAAACCTCAAACGAAATTAACTACTTAATACAATTATTTCAGCTCTACGATTATACTCCACCGAACCTAACCTAAAACTGACAGCTATTTGATTTTGAATTATAATAATATTGTTGCCAGTGTTTCGGATAATCGAATCAATTTGTCACAGAATATGACATCAGGTAAAATAACACCTAACGAATTTCTAGAGCACTGAACAAAATCAAAAAACATCAAATCATAGCTGATAATCAAGCTATATTGCCTTCGACAATAAGATATAATATTAGCGGTTACAAAAAGTATGATTTTTCCCGAAAGCTGTAAAACTATTCTCTCCGTCGTAGAAATAAGCGTGACATTTATAATTTTTTATTTTGGTAATATTGTGCGCGTTTACCAATGAATTTGTATTGAAAAATATTAATAGATACTTACTTTCTATTTTATTCATTAAAAGAAAACTGTCCTATGTATATTAACGTAGTGGTTTTCCTTAAAAAAATCTCGTTTTTGTTAAGATACGGCGCATTAGACGTGCACGACCACATTTTCACATGGTCATACACAAATCTGCATACCTAATCATATATATCATATATATATATATATATAATAATAATATACATAATATAACAAAGATCCCATTATTCATTTGGTTAGATTTCTCTATGGAAAATATCATGACCAGCTCATCCGACTATATCGACTACCGCAATGTTTTTCGCGTCGCAGAAAAAAAACCGACCGTTTGTTCATCATACTAGTGTTTTTTTTTTTAGTTTGACAAAAGTTAAACTCGTGTAAATCAATTTCACGGCTACAACACTATTAACAATAAGCACCGTGGCGTGATAGTCTGGTACAGCCAAGACATGAAATCCGCCATCCATACGGTCTGTATATTATAAGTAGCCTGGCAGAAGTTTAATTAAACAAATCCTCGCAATTCCTGTCAGTTTTTCTGAAACATAACATTACAGTTATCCTTCGATCGTCACGGGTCGGACATGGTTTGGGAACATAGAATTTTCTCAGAAACTTTTATGTTCTCCTTAATTAGTCACAGAGTAAAAGTTTTGCATAGTAAAAAATCCTATTTTAATATATTATATTATAAAATAAAATAAACATAAAAATACACAACGCATACAATTTAAGTACATATAAGGGAAGAGCTTCAGTCCCCTCCTGTATCCGCTCCTGGCGATAGGAATATATAGTTAATCGATTATTATTCGATTTATAAGTACAACGTTACTGCAAAAAGTTTGCCTTATGTATACACTATGGGGCTTTTTTTATTTGGCAATTTTCAGATTTAGATCAATCTTGATATTGATGTCTTATCCGCATAAACTTTCGTGTTGATCAGGCTGAATGTAAGTCCCCAAAGATGTTTGATGGTTTAGTTGATAATTATTACTACAAAACATAAACATAGTCACGGCTAATAGTTGCAATAACATAATATGGTATACTTTGTTAGAGTGCGTAACATAACGTTGCCTCATAGTAATATACAAACACTATGGTAGCCGAAATGTATTATTAGTATTAGGTAAAAGTCGTTGCAAAAGAAAAACCTCAATTGTTTTTGATAACAACAGTGTGGATTTTTTTTTTAATGAAATTTAAAACAGTATAAAACAACATGTACCGATCGGTAAAACGTGTGTTAACAGAGGTCTAAGTCTCACCGTCTGAGCGTTGGGAATACAATTTGAATATATTACAGTTGTGTTAACATTAAAAATGTTTTTTTTCCTTTTGTCTTTCCCCATCAGAATCGGGCGTTTGTTTCACAGCGACCGTCCGTGTGAGTGTCGATAGTAATTTACTCTTTGCCTTTGGCTACCGTCGACTCAAAATAATACTATTAAATCAAATTGTTCGACCGACAAATTTTTCCATAAAATAACGACTAACGCTAAGCTTGTAAATTGGGAAGTAGAGGAACAATAAGGGGAACGTAACATGCGTTCATAAATCACTTATCGCGCGCGCCGGCGTTCACTAATATGTTAGTGTTTGTACGCTTAATGAATAGAGATAATAAACCACTTCCAACGGTGAAAAATATGTATGCATTCGAAATTATTATATTGTTGTCACAACTCGAATGATATTCAAACATAATATTGTATTCCAACTAATCACGGCCGGTACAGTTATCGCCGTCGGCAAGTTCTGTGCGGTCTCAGTGCGTTTTGCTTCCGTCCGTCCGTTTTTTGTCTGTTTTGCACCCACATATTAGTATAATGGAAAAAGACACGGAGTTTTTGTAAATTATAGCGCTTTATTGCCGAGAACAAGCACATACAATCGGTTCTTATTGTATTTTTTTTTTTTTTTTTTGGTATTTCGCAGGTTGGTCGATAATCCTAAGTACGGTTCCGTTAATGAGGACGTGTTCATGGGCACACCACCGATGAACGGCACTGGAGCGCCTTTCAACCGGCAAGCGTCCATCGGTTCCACCGGCAAACAGCTGGTCTATTGCATACACGGAAAACCGTCGGGCTGTTGTGCCACTCTAGTGTCCACACCCGATGACCAGAATGCCAACCATGAGAAACCAGATCCGTCCGACCCTAAGTCGCCAATCACCATATGTGAGTACAAAAAAAAACACCTACATCTTAAGTATTATAACAATCAGACGAAAACATAGACACGTAGGTTAGATCTAGCCAGCCAAATATACACACTCTTTCCCTCTCTCTTTGGAGCGAATGAAGGCAAGGGTTGATGGCCATGACTTTGTGACATCCACCCACAACGTCATCTTCGGTCTCCCCCTAAATCAATCTCTATCCTTCTGTTGACATGCCCAACACATCTCAACATGGAGCCAAACTATTAAATTTCAGATTCTTCTAAGCTCATTTAGGCTCCCTCCAAATGCCAGCAACTAAACTGGTGTTAACAAAAACTCTGTGGGAACTCGGAAGGTATGAACTACTCAAGTTCCCCCCCTCCCTTGAGAGATGCTCAATTCTAATTTTGTCTAATCTAACCACTTCACAAGTATCTATCTCGATATTTCCGTTGCGTATACTTTTATTTTCTTAGATTTCCCACTCAATCTAAACGAAACCCTTTTGTCACGCTGTACACAAATGTTACCTCTTTCCACCTAATCCAACCGACCACATTACATTAAATTATGGATAATCTAGCAAAACCGATTCCAACTAACTCTTTATGAATCACAATGTCTTTAGCTCGCTACATCACTTAATTTAAACAGTAAGTATTTTGTTTTCGGCTGACTTACTCTCATGTAATTTTTCTCCATTGTTCTAATTTATCTCCCAACACTTTTGTTCTCTCATTCATTGAAACTACACTATCAGCAAGCAATAGACACTATAATTATAATGTAAGAAAAACATGTACCTATAGGTGTTAAGCTGACCTAATGAGCTTAATGAACGCGTTCATACAATATGCTCTGCAGGTTGAATAGAATTAGACAAAATTGGCGTTGGTGTCAATAACATGAAAATTAAGAAATTGCAGATATTATGTCGAGATGGGTTGGGCATGTCCAATCTTCGAATTTTGAACTCTTCGGATACTACAACTTACTGATGACTAGTCCGATACTTTATAAGTTATGAGTCATTAACAAGTTTTATAAATTCGTTTTTTTTATACTATCGTCATAACTAGTTTCTTCTGTTCTTAAATTTAAAACAATTTTTAGATACTTGATTGTTTTTATTTTAAAACATTGGAGTTTAATAGTTTTTTGATAATTTTTACAATAATATTAAAATGTAGAAGCCCTGATGCGCGTATAGGTAATTTTATTTTCTGAAATATTTGGAACTGACACCCAAAATAAGATGAAATACGTTGATTTATAAATTGATTATTGCAAACAATGTTCTTTTTAAAATAGTTTTTTGTGTATTATTTAAAATAAGAGGCGATACTTTCGGCCGCTTAAGTGTATTTCCATAAACATGAAGATATTATTTCAATGTTTTCAAGGTAATTTGAAAATAATATATGTTTTATGTTGACCATGAATTTTATTTTTTAAGTGATTAAGATATTACTATTTTTTTTTTATTTATTAAGTTACATTGAAATTATACTTAATTAATTATATAATGTTCACATAAGTATATTGTATAATTATTATAAAATAAACATAACATACAAACTATTATGAAATAATTATTATGTCGTAAATAACCACTATCCACAATCGATTGATTTGCATAGAGAATATCGTTTTAATTAATGGGCTAATTTTAACTATACCGGTATTACCTTTTTTATACCCTCAGAGACGGTCACCAGGTTGTGTTATACTCTCATATATTAATATACCGGTACCCAAAACCAAAAACCCCATTGTATGCTTCCATTTTAATAGGCTTGCTTTCCAACCCGTGACATAATCCAGCAACTATTATATTTTTTTGATTATCATTTAGACACATTTTCTCCAGACTACTTCCCTTTCAAATTTGAGAAAAACACAAAAAATCTTACATGTTTATAAATTTTAATTTATTATTTAAGCTTAAGTCTACGTTATAGCGCGCTATAACTTTTTTTTTTTTTTTAATAGTCTAATTACTCATATTTCCAAATTTGTAAATGGGTAACAACAGCAACAAAATATTTTGGACAATGGGAATGGCGATCAACTTTAACCGTATCTTCCTTAGTCATATATATAATTTGAAGTACTATAAATTTTTTCGTAGTTCTACTATCTACAGTTTCGCAATGAAGCAATTTCATTATTTTCAGTTATAATAATCCCTGTAGACTTGTCAACTACCACCCCCCCCCCCTATTGGGCTCTGTCCCATTGTAATAGTTTTTTAAAAAATAAAAGTTGTTTTTAAAGTTTATAGATTTATCTCGTGAACGATAATAATTTACGCTGTTCGCTTCTAACAGTAGCACTCGAATGTGTATACAATAAGACGTTATTATATTATTACCCATACATAGAGATTAGAGGTACGTATTATATAGGTGGACAGGAAATCTATTTGTTTTATCGCCTCGGGTATAGGTCCGGTCTGTCGAGACAAGATTAAATTCTTTGGATTCCACAGTGCCACCTTAGATTATTTTATTATTAATACTTGCTTCGACGGAATAATATTAGTTTAAACTATTACGAAAATAAAATAATAGTAATAATAATAATTAAGGGATGTAATAATAACAAAACATCTGATAAAAAATAGATTAATATAGTCATACGAATGGTGATGGATAGAAAGCATTACGAAAAAGTAAGAGAAAATATTCTTTAGTTTACAATATTAAATATATAACATTCAGGCATTAGCTTAACATTTTTGTTATTATTATAGATATAACTACTGTTGAGTGTTAATTTTTTTTATCGTAAAATAGTCTTATTATTATTGACTAGCACTGCGTCAAGTCGTTCTCGTTATCTGAAATATGTATGTTATAGAACAGTATTGAAGTGTTAAGAATCAAAAAATTACAAATTATTTAAAAATACAGTATTATACAGAGTTATACCTATTCAATTTCAATTATTGTTTAATACTTCAACATCTCCTTCGAAAATTGTAGGTAAACGAGTACAGATAGGAAAACAAAAATATACCATTGAAAAATAACGTACGATCGAAAACGGAGTTTTGAAAAATAGTCACTTGTAACCGCCTTTTTGATCACTTCAAATGCACTAACAATATGTTTTTGTTTTCGCAGTCAATGAACACTGTCATCCGTACCGAGAGAGCACGTCGGACCATCAGAAGGCCCGGCGGAAACTCATATTCGCCAGCGCACTATGTCTGTTCTTCATGGTCGGAGAAGCGATCGGTAAGGCGGTCATATACCATAAAGTTAGGTATTTTCATTCATAAAACCGATGTCTTGATGCCGTTTACCTTTTTTACCTTCAGGAGGATACATGTCGAGCAGTTTGGCCATAGCCACGGACGCCTCTCACCTTCTCACCGACTTTGCCAGTTTCATGATTTCGCTGTTTGCCATTTGGGTGGCTTCCAGACCGGCCACGCAGTCCATGCCTTTCGGATGGTACAGGGCCGAAGTGTTGGGAGCACTGACTTCGGTGCTGCTCATCTGGGTGGTCACCGGCATACTGTTGTACTTGGCCGTCGAACGGATCAGTAACATGTCGTACACCATTGACGCCAACATCATGCTGATCACGTCCATCGTCGGGCTGTGCGTCAATCTAGTGTAAGTTCAAACGATTAGAAGTCATGTTTCAGGGAGGGGAGAAGTAAAAACACAGTTGAGGCAAAGAGTTTCGTTGATTATCCGATGTTGGGGTTCATTTGAAATGGCGCTGTTAAGTTAGAAATATCTTGGAGTTTTAGCAACCAAAACCGCACCGTGTCATCAATCCCTGTACTGAACCGCCTCTTTCCATTTGTCCACTCCCAAAGTCCAACGTCTTCTTTAATTACGTCTATTTGCCTTATTCCGAGTCTACCATAAGGCCTTTTTTACCTTGGGGGTTCCGTTATCTTATCCCTCTTTTTTCGTTGTATGACCCACTATATTCTCTGGTCTTTGTGACAGCTCTTTATGTGGCACCACGTCACACAGTTTTGATTTTTGGTTTTTCAAGATGATTAAAAGCATTGTCAAAGCGTTTCATTGAAGTGGCTTGAGGGATGGTTAGGGAAATTAAGACCCGTTGATGCCGTTCAAACGTCAGTTTGGTTTCTGGCGTTTTTCAGGAACTCGAAGGAGTTTTGAAGGATCCGAACACCCCCAGGCTCTACAATTTTAGCACATTGCAAAGGGGGTGTCGAGTAGAACTTTGTTGGGTTTAGCAAAAACCCATGTTAAAGCGACTGACTGTTTTAAAAATCATTGAACGCTTATTGTTTTTTCGTTTGCAGCATGGGGTTGACGCTTCATCAGCACTCGCACTCGCACGACCACGGATCACACAGTCACGGGGAACAAGGCGCGAGCCGGTCCAACATAAACGTTAGGGCCGCATACATTCACGTTCTCGGCGACGTCATCCAGAGCCTTGGAGTTCTGGTGGCCGCGGCCGTTATTTACTATAGAGTGAGTATACATACTGTCATTAAGCCGGCGTGTAACGAATTTCAGATACAAATGATTTTAAAAATTGTGTATAATGTATAGTAGTATAGTAGGCATAGTGTACACCTACTTAAACCAAATCAACTTTATTTGTTCGCGTTATCTATTCCTCCAAAGTTTGTTAATCTTTCGAGTGTCCGCGTCTAAAGTGCAGTGTTCATATAATATTTTTCATTGCACAATCTCGCTGTTGTTCCCCCAAAGTCAATCAATGGCCGCTTATCTACAATGTGTTATTAATGCTAATTACCTCGTTATCTATTTTACAGCCCGACTGGAAAATCGTCGACCCGATATGTACGTTTATGTTTTCCATTTTGGTGTTGATCACCACATTCAACATACTCCGGGACACGATGATTGTGTTGATGGAAGGCATGCCCAAGGGCGTTAACTTCGTGGACGTGCTGGAGACGTTCATGAGCATCGACGGCGTGGTCCGAGTGCATAACCTTAGGGTTTGGGCCCTCAGTCCGGACAAAATAGCCTTGGCCGCTCATCTGGCAGTCAGTGAGTCGACGAAAATCTCATTTTACACTTCACCCGTATTTACAAACACCAAACCACTTCTTCTTTCATTTCTCGCAACTCTTAAACTGCATCTTATCGTTCCTAATTCTATCAAACCTACTCCGTCTCAACTTCATAATTTCAGTTTTCCTTATACATCGTTCTATCGACCTCAATGGCACATTTTGACACCTTAACGCCCAGGCAACGGTTCTACCTGATTTGATTACATTTATTCTATTTGCTAAATCTTCTCTGATTCCTCTGATTTCTTGTACACCTAATTCGAAATTCTTCTCGAATTTTCCTACTCTTTTCATTAATTCCCTCCAAGAGCACAAAAGTTTCCGAGTCTCCTCGACGAACTCAATAACTCTACATCCAGCCTTTTGGGATTCATGCGATCCGACGTCTTACCGCCCGACTGAATAACTTTTTACATCTTTTTTTTTATAGAACCCGGCGTGAGCACAACGACGGTGCTAAAGGAGGCTTCGCGGCGAATGTATAAGAAGTACAACTTTTTCGATTGTACGCTGCAGATCGAAGAGTTTGACGTTCAGATGGAAAACTGTTTGCAATGTCAACCGCCAAAGTGTTAAAGGGGAAACGCTGCCGCAGCCATCGTACCCACCGCCCACCACGGCTTCTGCCTTTGAAGCTTTTAGCCGTCCAGCCTGCATTAACACAATATACGATTGCTTTGCGCTCTCCCCCACCGACTCTGCTCCCCCCTCCTGTCCACCAACTCCCAAGTTGTGATCTCTGTACACACGATACGTTTTTATTTTTTTTAATTATTATGTCGTTTGTAATATTTTTAGTAGTTAAGTAAAAAAAAAAAACGAAACAAAATAATAATTATCGTCGGTTGGCTATCTCTGGCTCTGCTAGAATGCGATAATATTATTATTTTTTTTTTAAATTAAATTAAATTTCTACTGTAATATTAATTGTAAATGTATACTATGTTATATTTATATATTTATATTATATAAATGTAATAATATAAATGGATTTTTTATACCGTATACGTACAGCTGCCATAACTGGCATCGAGTCGATCCACGTGAATTATATTTGAAATGATTTTTTTTTTTTATAATTCTGAATTTATTTTTGTTCACCTATATTGTACACTGAAACCGCAGTCGTTCCATCGTTTCATATTACAGTTCAATGGTGTGTCGATCGATTCATTATTTTGCAGATAACCGTTAACTTTACCATTTTCAATAGTTTGTAAGACGTTTAACTTTTATAACATCAGCTGTTAATCGTTGTACACTCAACCGACCTATATAATTTTTTCCCTACGGTGCCATAAACATTTTATATTAAGTACATAATACATACTGTATGAAGAAAATAGACCGTTGAGTTATTTGTATTTTTTTTTTTTAAACTGTTGGTATGATTTTTCTAGTTACGAGTCTATGTTTTATTATGTTTACAACGTATTAGTTATTATATTAAATAAATTATTTTATTATGAACGTGTAAAAATGTGTTGGAAAATGATTTTCTCTTTCATATTATGTGTGTAGTTTACCGAGTTCTAATCTTTATTATAAATTATATTTAGGTATTTTATACATTATGTACATATATTATTGTTTTTAATTAAAATCATTATTAATTAATTATAATGATAAGTATACTTGTATATAAAAAAAAAACCGTGTAATATTTTATAGTATTGTTTTGAATGCGTATGATACAAAGTTCAACATTTTTTAAGAAATCCTAAGAAAGAATTTTGTACGTCTATATAAAATTTGAGATTAGGGTTTTATTTAAATAATTTAAGAAATATTAAGTGAATTGTTAAATAATTAATTTATACTTACTGTTTTATACAGTTTGTAACTGTGACGAAGAAGAAATTTCAAAAATTATCGCTGGATAATAAGCAAAGTTCATGTTTGTCAAAATGATTACTTAGATATTGTCTTTATTTTGTATAATATTAACATAACAATTCCATGATAATACAACAGCTTGTCCTGATGATTGTTAACATGTTTTTATTTTCATGTCAATGTGATAAGGCATTAGTATGATAAACTAAACTCTGCATGGTACTACTATGAGTAACCAGGGTAGACATTTCCGAAAGAGTTGGTAATGCAATAAAATAATTATTATAATTTATAACAAAAGTACCTTCCAGAAGTTAATTGTACATTTATATATCATCGCATCACTTGGACGTCAATCATGTCAAATTAGCTCCACAATATTATCATTTAAAAAATATCCCCGTCTATTTAGTGATGACAATAATTGTGTATATAGATTATAGTTTCTCCATTGCTCTAGTAACGTGATGTATTTAAGACACGACGGTTTCTGGTACATACTGGGGTTTGTCTTTAAAATAAATGAAATAATAATTGGATTTTAAATAGTAATCTACTTTTTAGTCGATTATTCATTATTTTTTAGATTTTTTACGAAAAGGTATGAGTTTTAAGTTTATTTGAAATTGATTTTGTCATTTACTTATTATTGATAATTCCTAAATTAAATCAAGGGTAGAAATTTTTTTTTTTTTAAATACAAATTCTTATTTTGTTTTGTTTACTTTAAACATAAAAAAAGTTACAGACTACTTAAAGCCTAAGGGCTAAAATTATAAAACATGCAACATGCTTTAGCCTGCTGACTCCTGAATAGTGATTATTTCTGTCTTATAAATCCTTGCGATTTTTCACGATAGTACTTAATTAATTTTAGTTCTGGCCAAAACGTTTGCATGACGACGATGACTCGTTATATTATACGTTCAAAGTAGACGCGCTACTTGCGTGACGCTATTTTGTGTCATTTTTAACCTGGGAAGCATGGCTAATAAGGCTTAAGCATGTTCCAGGCTAAAAAAAACCTGAAAAACAGTCAAGTTCAACTATCATTATTGATTTATGGAACTCATGAGCCAGTTTTGAGAATTTAGGGACTATTATGCGTCCGTGATAATCTTAAAATTAAAAAAAAAAAATCTATAAGGTGTTAGTTTAACAAGTATGAAGTATACAGCTGATTAATTTAGTTCTAGTTTTTATTTATTATAATGTGTTACGTATTACTATGCATAACTGATCCCAAGTATTAAGTATGAAACTTCAAGTATAAAAAGTTTAGAAACCCGCAACAACATTTTATGAATATTTGATTTGTTTTATGTGTAATGTAAAAAAATGTTTTTTAGCTTCGATGCGGAGCAGAGATGCTATTTTTTATTTAGTTTACGCAAACATATTTTTTACGCGAATGACGTCAGTTCAAAAATGTATGTTTATTGTATTTTTTGTTGATTTAATACTTTAAAACATACCAAACTCAAAAATGCTCAATACCATCATATTACTTATAAAATGAACTATTTTTTAATATATGTAGCAAGATTGTCCAGGCGTTAAGGCGTTGTTTAAATTCATATTTGCACTTTGATACCAAAATTCTAGATGTCTTTAGCAAGTTGTATACTATTACTATGTTTAGGACGTTTTCTTGTTCCAGCATTGGCGGTAATAAACGGTTCTGAAGATTTCGAGTTTTTAAACTGGGAAGATGATACCACTCATCTGAACAATGATGTGGAATTCTTGAGGGATATTATGTCAAGCAATGTAAGAAATCACAACTTCGATGACGAAGTTCAAATAATAGGGTCCAGTAAATCGGATGATAAAACCGCAGTAACAGATGTGATACCCAAACAAGACCAAGGTAAAATTGTCTTAAATACTAAAAATACCGAGGCCTAATATGGATAGCAGCTGAATAATTATAATGATATTTAAGTTGCTTTTATGGTATATATAAGTGATGGGAAAATCCGGATTTTGCTAAGTTCAAAAAACCGGAGTTTTAAACTTCGAAATTCGAAATCCGGAGTTGTAGTATTCGAACTTCGAAATCCGGATTTCGAAGTTTTCGTTATAAATCCGGATTTCGAAGTTCTCGTTATAAATCCGGATTTCGAAGTTTTCATTATAAATCCAGATTTCGGAGTTTTTATTATAAATTCGTAGATTGGATTTCAATTTTTTTACAATAATAAATAAATTATATTTTTTAATTATTTAGTATTATGTACAACGCGTTTATGTAGTATACAAATAAAAATTTAATTATTGAATTGGTAAATTAGGTATCTGTTTTTATAGTTATAAGAACCTTATGTATAAACACGATTTACAAGTCTCAATGACACTTTTATAATAGATTAGAGCAATAAGTTGTAATAATATGAAAAATACACAACACAATATATATATATAAATTAGGAAAAATAATAAGTCAATCTGGAATTGTATATGTTTTAAATCTAAATAAATAATAATAATACTAACAATACTTTTTGATATAAATAGTTAAGCAGTAGAACCAATTACATTATATAAAATTGTAGTTAATTTTCGGTTGTTTTTAAAGTAATTGACATTTTAAATAAAATGTGCTACAGTTGATTGGTAAATTGTTCTTGTAATAAAATTATTTTTTACTTTTTAGTTCACTTTTTACTACTTTTTAGAAAAGCATGTTTTTAAAAACAAAGTTTTATTTATTTATTTATTTTATTTTTTACTTTTTAGTCCTATTAAGGTACTTAACAATTGGTGAATAGATTACTAAATTCATTTTAGAAGATTTGAAAAAAAAAATTAAATTTTAGTGAAATGGTCGCCATATTTGACCCCCCGGCATTTGCGACCTGGATGTCTAGGTCCCAATATTTTGACGGAACATTGTATTGTCATCCAAAATGAGTGTCTAGGTTAAATTTCAGCCTATATTATATCAGGAAGTGGGTTAAATTAATTTTAGAAGATTTGAAAAAAACATGAAATTTTAGTGAAATGACCCCCACATATGACCCTGTGTAGGGCGACCTGGATGTCCGAGTCCCAATATAACATTATATTATAGTGTCATCCGAGATGAGTGTCTGTGCCATGTTTCAGCCTTCTACGACATCGGGAAGTGGGTTAAATTAATTTTGCAAGATTTGAAAAATATCCGTACAAACGTACGGACGTACGTACGTGTTAGCGAGTTAAAGAAAAACATGTAAAAACTACTCAAATATAGCTTACAATTTTTAAATAGGTAATTGTTTTCAATATATCACAAATAGTGAACTGTAATACAGCATACTTATTTTGTATTTGAGCTAGATTACATATATGAAACTTAAAGTTCATTAGAAACATATAACTTAGGGTAATTTAGTTGAAGGGGTCCGATAATAGCATTTCATAGAGGATTAAAAGTCAACTAATTTGAACAATTTGGTCATCTTGTACTACTGAATTAGTAATTACAAAATGGCTTTATAAATTTAAAAATCGGTAATTTGGCTTTTTATTTAAACCCAGGTTACGGTTTCTTAAGTTCAAATTTTGAAATCCAGATTTGTCATTAATCCCGGGTTCTTCGTAAAATCCGGACTCTTCGTGAAATCCGGATTCTTCGTAAAATCCGGATTTTTTTCATTGAACTTCGAAAACCGAAAACAGGATTTTACGGATTTTAAGAAAATCCGGATTTATTTCCCATCACTAGTATATATCAGTACACTGTACTGCGCAATTTTTTTCGTAATTAAATTATAATACTAATTACACAGAAAAATTGTAATTAAATTACTTACCCTCGAGTTTCAATAGCATCACTAGAGCTTAATTATTATTATGATATTCAATACACTACCTAAGAGTCATGACCTAAAATTGTACGGTTTTGTCAAATAGCTATTGCAAATATCTTGGGATAGAAAAATGATGTACAATTTGTGTCAAAAACTGGCTGTTAAAAATGTATTAACCTACTATAAAGTAACTAGTAATTTAAAAAAAAATACTATAAAAATAACTTAAAATACGTATGTTATTCTCCTGCATAACTGATCCCAAATACTTAAATTTCTCTATTATTATGTTCATTTGCTTTCATAGGGTGTACAATTTATTATATTAAAATGTAACTAGCACTTAATTTAAAATAAAATACTACAAAAATCACAAAAAAATTACTTTCAATGAAATTTAACCAAATTACCTTAAAATTAATTAAAAATAATTTCGTTACAGTAATTTGTAACTCCCTATAAGTATCCAATACATTTAATTATTTTTTTGCTATGCTTTACATAATCAAAATAGGTAAAATCATATTTATGTGCTACAACATGTAAATTATTTTAGATCTACGAGGTGTCGGGCAGCTAACCTAAAATAATCTGCTTTTCTGTATATTTGTGTGTTATAAAATCAATTCTGAGTTACCGAAAAATCTAATTTTTAAATTAAATTAGGTATGAGCGGATTTCAACAATTTTCTTTTTAGTAACTTTTAGCATTGATTTTAACAAATAAGTGGTTGGTGCTACACCTGAACACGAGCATATTTACCTTTCATTCTAAATGCACCTTTCGGATTTTTGTACACAACAATTCTGTTGTCTGTTTCAATGCCATTTAACCACACTTTATTCTACTCGATCACCATTTATTTTTTAATTCCACCATTATCTTGCAAAACTGATTCCAACTACTTAAATTTCTCTATTTAATGTCTACTTGCTCTCCGGCTCTCTACCTCTGTCTAAAAATAAAATCTCCTTATTACTAAACTTTAACTGTTGAGTAGGTATTTATTAACTCTGTTTTAGACCTACTTATTCTCTAACCATTTTCCTCCAATTCCCTTTTCCGTTGCTCTAGTTTTATTCCCAACAGCCTCTGTCCTGGCATTCACTAAAAATAGGCTATATGCCTACACATCGTCTATATGCCTCTAGTAAGTTCATCCATTACTAAGGAAGATAAATGCGGGATCATTGGTATTAAGTTTAATAATACTTTATATGACATATTTATTTCCATGGGTTATATTATGCATAATGAGTTTGTGAAAGTGTGAAACTTCAAATATCAAAAATGAAGAAACGCTCGACAATATTATTTTAAGGTTATTTGCATTCATTTGTTTCGTGTGTGATGTGAAAAAATTTCTTTTTTTTTATTTGGTTTAAGCAAACATTTTTTCTACGTGAATGACAACAGCTCTATTTTTTTGGAACAAACGTAAAAAAACTCATTGTTTTCTGTTGATTTATAAATACACCAAGCACAAAGATACTCGATACTCATTTATGTATTAAAACACAATTCTTTTTTAACGAGTGTGTAGCGAGATAATATTCGTTAAGTGCGTTGTTCGATTACATATTTACACTTTACTCTCAAAAGTCAAGATGTCTTTAAGAAGTTGTTTAATATTACTATGTTTAGGACGTTTTACTGTTCCGGCATTGACGGTAACACCAGATTATAACGAAGATAATCCACTTATAATGGATCTACGTACTCTACTTGGCAACGAAGCGCAATTCTTCAGTGAAAATACACCAAGGAAAATCGTAAATGAGAACTCCGACGAAGTTGTAATTGTCGGGTCCAGTAAATCGGACGAACCCAGATATTATAATCCTATTAACAAATTTTGGCAGCAAGAAAAGTGTGAACAATTGAAAGTGAACATCGAGAAAATTTTCCAGTACGACCCAGAGACGAAAATTCTCGACTCTCCGACAAGGTGGATTAAAGTCGAAGAGGACGAAAATAGTTTTTTCAGGGCATTGTCTTTATGGGTATGTGGCACGGAGAGCAGCCATCATGTCATCCGACAACGTGTTTCAGAGGTAATAACTAAGATATTGAAATAACAAAAATACAAATATATATGCACACCGTGCGTTTAAAAACATATTATTGTACTAGGTGCTAAAACGTTTTTACGCCGTGTTGTCATTTAAAAGTTTTAAGTCAATACAACTGGTCGAAGTCACTTTGTGCCGCACATAAAAACACAATAATATTAAATCAAATCGCTGGAATAACTTAGCTGACACATAGTTAGCGAATCACTCTGTAGCATGCTATAATATTTCTATACTGCATACAGGCTGCTCACAATGTAGACCATAATTAGGTGTTTGATAAAAACCTGCATAACTAATTACGTGGGTTTTTTTTTATTATCTTGTACTCTAAGTTATAATTTCAGTTATTTTATGGAAATAGAAAAATTATTCAAATCTGTCCCAATACAAGTTGACTATCGATTAAGAAACCGGTAAAAATGTATTGTATTCCTTTAATTTTTAAATATTAGAGCAGTAGAGCATTTATATACCAATGGATACGCAATTAAAGGTCAAGGCAAATGCTCGACTGATGACGGTTGCCAAAGCGACGAAGTACAGTTTTCAGACTTAAGTGTTACAGTAATGGTTATAAATAGTGTAAATTAGTCTAATAATAATAACAATGATACAAATTATAGAATATTTTGTTTATTCGCTGTTTAATAATTATATTGGTTGCTTTTTATAATAAGAATATCTATGTTTACAGGTAGTAAGAACTGATCGACGTATGATAGCTTTTCTAGGAAAAGAAAACCATAGTGCATACTTAGCATCACAGATACCACAAACATGTAAGTCTAAAGGTATTTAATAACGCACAAATTATATGAAGGCATATGGGAAGAAGGGTAGTAGTCCATTTATGACATTTTTTTATTTCAAATAGTTTTTTTCATTATATGCCATTCATTTTTTTTATTTATGTCAATAGATAGTTTAAGTAAATACATTTTTTAGTAGAATAGCACTTAATGTGTTTTTTTTTGTTCTTATGTAAGAGGGAGAAGAATTATTCACGAACTTTGTTTTTGCTATACTCTAAAGTTTTCATACAAGGACTACTACCCTTCTTCCCATGTGCTCTTCATATGATTTATTCATAGTTATATCAGGTTTTGATTAAATTTTTAACACCCCATAGTCTATGTATTGAATAAATTTCTTCCATTTTTCAATTGATGAAGGAATATGCTGATAACTTAGCGTCAGGGATAGCCGTTAATTTGTTTGTTGTAGGTCAATCTTCCACCTTTTTTCGATTCTCGTCCGTAACCTTGTATCTCCGTTGGTACTGTGGCTATTGAATGCAAAGTTAAAGTTGCCTGATTCTTTAAATTTTCTTCTAGGAGGTTTGTGTTATAGATATGTTTTCTAGGTCTGCGGTTAAGATAATATGTCCATGTTATTTTCCTCTATAATCGGGATTGGTACGATTTTAGTGTTAAAAACACGGTCTTCCAAATAACTGTCATTCCTTGAATGTGTCAGCGGTTTCACGTGTCTTCTGTGTACAGAGCACATAACAGTTACTTGATTTAATGACTATTTATGTTTCAAAAATGTATTCTCTAAATATTTTATTGTATTTTAGCTTATGCAACTAAAGTAGAAATAAAGGCATCGACTATTCTTTTGAATACATCGATATATGTGTATACAAGATCTAAACAGACTTGGGATTTATTTAAAAAACACAAATACCCCCCAAAGAAAACAGATAAGTGTATTTATCTTCAGCGTATTTCGGAAAATGGTTATTGCGTTGTGACAGATGTTAAACCCGATCAAGAGTACCAAGGTAAAATTGTCTTAAATATCAAAAATACTTAGGCCTAATTTGGATAACAACTGAATAATTTTAATGATATTGAAGTTTCTGTTATGTTATATATCAATACACAGTATTGTGTACATTTTTTCGTAATTAAATTACAATAGTAATTACATAGGAGAATTTTAACTAAACCACTTACTCTCGAGATGCTTTGTTACAATTGAATATACTTTTGTGTTTCAAAAATATCACTTGGGCTTGATTATTGTTATTAATTCAATACATTACCTAAGAGTCATGACAAAAAATTGCACAGTTTTGTCAAATATCTTGGGATGGAAGAGTTATGTCATTCACCTATGTACAATTTGTAACAATAACTAGCTATTAAAATTGATTAACCAACTTTAAAGTAACTAGTCATTTTAAAATAAAATTTAAAAAATAACTTAAATTATACATGCTATTCTCTTGCATAACTGTTCCCAAATACTTAAATTTCTCTATTGTCATGCTCACCAAGCATAATCGATTCTCTATCTCTCTTTAAAATCTCCTCATTTCTAAACTCTTGAGTATTCTGTTTTAGATCTACTAACTTATTTTTAAAAACATTTCTCCTTTCTTTCCTCTGCAATTTTTGCAAAATAACCCTAATAAAATGCAAGAAAGAAATTTATAATTTTAAAACAGTGGCGAAATAAATGACAATATGTATAACGCCTTGTTTTTATTAAGGATATTTCTTCAACCCTGAGTGGCCACTTGACGATGAAATAAAAAACGCTTTGTTAAGTCAACCGGATGAAATCAGATTTTTTAATCCTGTCGACAAAGATTGGCAAAAGGCAAAATGTGATGAATTTGAAAAATTGGAACTCAAAAGAAATTTCCAGTATGACGAAACACCGTTAATTCTCACCATTCCGAAGAAATTGGTTATAATAACTAAAGACGAAAATTGTTTCTTCAGAGCACTTTCTTATGTGGTCACTGGCATAGAAAACTATCATCAAATTATCCGTCAGCTCGTAACTGATGTATTATATATTTACTATATATTTTTAACTTTAATACTGAATAGTCAAGGTTCTAAATTTAAAACATATCGTTTCAACAAGACGTGCAGGGCTCCCGAATTTTCCCCTCCTGTCTTTAACTTGAAGCGTTAAATGCTCTAAAAGTATTTATTCAAAACTGATTATTGGCCAGTCAACATGCTTAGAAGAATATTCTTAATTTGAAAAGCTAATAAAATAGGTTACTAATTTTAAAAGCTAATGGTAATCTAAAGTTTGAGTATAATAATATAAACTAAACAGTCGTTAATAAGAAAAACTACAAAATTGCAATTGCTATTTTTCCAAAAAAAAAGAGAGTGCTTTAATGAATCACCCTATCAATCGGAAATCATACACAAAGGTACTTTGGAAGACCATGACCTATAAAATTCACCCCTTGTCTTCGAAATCGAAAAAATGTTAGTTTAAAAAAATGGAAATCGTAATATTTGTCTAAACCTTATAATTATTAAGTTGCGTAAGGACAGATTGAACAGTTTGTTTAATAAAATAAAGATATTCATAATTGCAATAATTAATGATTTTTCAAATTGTATGTTAATTTAGAATTCTAAACAGACTAATTGATTTCAATTTGTTATTAGGTTGTTCTTTGTGATACTGGTCTTCAAAATTTATTTAAAAATGAGTACTCAAGCTCAATAATACAAACTAGTGAGTAAATCTTACTGTAATTGTGAATTAACTGTTATTTAAGTTAATTGTACCTCGTTTACTGTGTACTTGTGACAAAATGTCCTAATAATTTTTATTGCAAAATAATCAAAACCTTAGATATTATTCATTTGTTTTAGCTTTGACCACTGACTTAGAGATAATCGCTTCGACTCTTCTTTTGGATACATCAATATTTGTGTATTCACACGATAAACGGAAATGGGACTTATATAACAAGGACATTATTAACAAATCCCCAGTGAATAAAAATGATATGAGTATTTACATGAGCCAATCGTCACCAGATAAATATGATGTTGTCGAAGGTGTAGAGGACTTTTTTGATGATGAAGGTAACATTAACATAATATAATATTATTATAACTGGTGGTTGTAGCTGAGAATACTTTAACAAACCAATAAGAGTTAGTGCCAGTGTTGATACAAAAACATTTTGTTTGACCATAAGTTGAACTTGTATGACACATTTTATCTTTTAGAACCGTACTTAATAAGGGGGGGGGGCTAACAATAACTAAGTGTTAAAAGAAACCAGTCTAAAATGGGCAAGGAGCATCATATTAGGGCCGAGGCAGTCACAGAACTATAGAAATTAATATGAGTGAAATTGAAACTATTATTTATATATATAGTACGATTAAAGAGCTGAAAAATATTAATTCATTGTATTTTTAATTTCAGAGATGCTTGATAATTATTATACATCAGATTTAGACTCTAATGTCATATACAACTATTATTAATGATTATTGGAATTTCTTATGAAGTAATAAAGTACAAATATTAAGCTAATGTTTGTTATTGATTAAAATAGATAGGTTGGATGATATGAATTGTATTATTAGAATACGATTTATTCATAAGCTCGACTAAATAATACAAAAACATTAAAAAATGTATTTATTAAAATCCTGTGTACCAGCTAGCAGTAATATAAAAATTACTATGTATATAATAATAAATACAAATAATTATGTATAACCAATTACCGTTCTCATTAATTTATTTTAAAAATAAGTTATGGATAACATTTTTCTTTAATACTAATCTAAACTAGCTGTCATATTAAGATAACGACATATTGCTATCCATATTAAAGAAATAATTTGTTTTTCCTAAAATCTTAAATATATATTTTAAAACTCCATTAAAAAAAAAAAAAGGTAAGCAAATCCCTATCATTATACGAGCATACAGCCTATCTGTCGCACACTATGAATCATCTTGCTATTAATTGACGGAATAAGATGTAATCAGTATTTGTATATAATATGTACAATGCGCATGCCTCTTATGGCTGTAGGTGAGTTGCGGCCCGAGGTGTTGTTTACGATGTAGGAGACCGGTGAATTGCGGCCCGGCAATTTTCGATGGACGTATGAGTTGCGGCCCGTACAACCTTTTTTATCTTGAAACTTTTAACGCCAATTTAGTTATACAGGACGATTTTTTTAAAGAGATCCACTCAATATCTTATAACCTATAAGATTTAATTAATTTTAAAATTTTTATTTTCGCATTGTTTTTATATTATGCGATCTCGTTACTTTTGAAGTTATTAGAGTGTCAAAGTTAGGACAGATGAATTTTTGTCAACTCAATATAAAATAACTAAAATGACAACGACGGAACCGCTCATCGGCAAATAACATGACGAAACTTGACCAAAAAACACTATTTTTGGGAGATAACTCGGCCAACCTCCCCGTGGTGTCTCCTGAGTAACGCTAATAGGCTAATATAAAGTGGTAATTATTATGTGGCCGCAACTCATACGTCTCTCTCATAAACCTGGGCCGCAACTCGTACTTGATTTAGGGATTGGGCCGCAACTCACCAACACCGCCTCTTATAAATTTATTTTTTGCACAAGTAGATTATATGTACCTTAAATAATTTGTGGTTATTATATTCGATTGTAGTTAGACTTACCATATTGGGAATACATCAATAAAAACCGACTATTGAGTGTAATCAAATGAAGCGCACATGGGAAGAGCGGATAGGTAATAATACATGGATGACAATTTTCTAGCAAAACAAAAACAAAGTTTGTGAAATTCTACCCATCTAATATAAGGGAAAAGGCAATATTATCGAACTGACAGTTTTTTTCCTAATAATGGATCTCGACATTCGATAATAGTCTCCATAACCTAACTACAGGATCTGTACGACATAATATGTTGATTCGATTACCGTGCGTTAGCCACAGTATTATACGTAGTGTAGTTGTACACCACATTGCGAACAAAATATACGTGTTTCGAATGTATTTTATAGTTCAATTATTGGAAAGTACGAAGTCTCTTTACAGTTGAAACTAGTAAACCATGATTTCCAATTTTCGATAATTCCAATTAGATGAATTTCTGGTCGTTTTCATTACTTACCTTTGTTTTCAAATGTTGTGATATGTACATGCCTGACACTTTTTTACCATATCTTATCTTACACATTCTACTGTAGCATCACATTTTAAAGCCTCTATTCTTCTACGTTATCATTTGACTTCAATTGATTTCACCTTGTATATACATGGTTTAAACTACAAGTAACCATTCATTTTATACTTAATGTTAATTCAGTCCTAACCTGGATTACTGATCGCTGATACTGTGAATAAACAAAAAAAAAATAGTAAAATAATGACACAACAACCAGGCGTTTTAAATGTTATATTACATTTCAAAGTAGGAATTACATTTTTTAATGTAGTCATATGTAGCATACACTCAAAAATACATACACAGAACATTTTGCCATTTTAAAATAATACACTGCATTTAAAGAACACAAATAGTAAGACTTAACCTAATTTTATTAATATACAATATTAATTTTAAGCTACTCGAGGAAAATACAATTACACAGAGTTTTATTTGATGTAAATCAATTTTATTAATCTGTCGTTTTAAATTAATAGAAATACATAAATAGTAGACAAATGTCTTTCAATAAACCTCACACAAGTAAGTAGGTAAGACCAGACCAGCTGAGTATTCCTCTAAAACCATTCAAGCATCTAAGCTAAAAGTCGTTGAGATTTTCTATTAATTTATCTCTCTTTTGAGTTAATTTACGTTTATAAGAATTTATTAACATTAGGATTATAATACTGCATGTACACATACTTGATTATTACAAATTTCCTTCTATCTTCTCTGTGACAATAACACACTAGTCTAGTCCACCCCGTACACATATAATAGTTATAAAGCATTTATATTTTTTAGATTATACAATATTACTTAACAAACTTTGATAGAGATACGTTTCTTATACTTTTTCACCGCAGAGATACCACAAAAAGCATTAATTTAAAAGACCTTTAATATATTTGCATTATTTTTATTTTATTTGTTATTAATGAATGAGCGTGATAGTTATAGTGTATTGAGCACTTTTTGGTTTGATATTAACGAATGAGCAAACATTCTTTTTTAAAACAAGCTAGACAAAAAAAAATCCCGTCATAAAGTTATAGAGCTTTTTTTTGCGCAAGTCAAATTTGAACAATGATTCTTTTAATATTTGCTAAAAATATAATAATTTTACCCTTAGAGAATATAATTTCGATTTAATGACTCCATAATTACTCGTCTGGAGCTAACAGTTTCAGCAATGTTTGCTAAACTATGTTAGTTGACGGGCATTAAATAGATAATTGATTCAGTAGAAGTATCAACTAAGTACTTCATTATTTTTTGAGCTTTGACGTTGCATAAATCTTATAAATTAAATTCGATTGGACAATAATTGAGCGTTGTTGTATATTATATGTTTAATGTTCTGGTTGATTATGGAAATTATCCCACGAAAACACCGGGAAGGTCTATTAAAATGTTAAATAATCAAAAAAAAAAGGTATTTGTAAATATTAACTAGTGAGATTTACTAAATTATATTTTTGTATCGCATCTTTTTAGCTTTAGTTTATGCGTACATTTGTTTTACTAACTAGTTTTCACTAATCAACTGAAGAAATTGTATTTGAATTGTGGTATATTCAAACGAAAAAATCGAACCAACGAAAAAACAATCCTTTACGTTTATCAAGATATTCACTTAGAGAGGACATATTAAATTAACTATTATCTACTATCAACATAGTCATAGAATATGACATAAACTGACACAACCTCTCCTTATTTCTTTTTCCCCTTCTATTACCTTTTTAGCTGCACCTATTTTAAAAGTTCATTATTACCAACGAATTTTACAAGAGCCTGAATACGGTTTTTTTCAAAAATTATTCTTATAAATAAAATTGTTTATCACTTGTATAAACTAATTATTATTTATAATTTGTATCTAAACTAATAATACTGAAATCATCTCAAAAATGTATACAACATTTACCTCTGAAGGCGCTGCCATATGCAAAGCTAACAATGTTTACAAATCTATCTTACAAATGGATCGCTCGAATTTTTATTGTCGTCAAAACATGTAATTATAAATGTCTGCTACCAGCACTTAACTGATACGGGTAAGTGTAAACATTCACTGCTTTGCTTATGGCGGAGCCTTCTATCTCGAATACATGCAGCGTATTAAAACGATCATCTAGTTGTTGTATAAATCTATGGTTGTACAAAATGTTTCAGATTTTAAATGTAAACTTAAAATATACTCTTTAAGTAAACAGAGAGTATCCTATATTAAAACAGATGATACTTGACATCGTCATCCATTCTTTGGCATTTGAATTACTAAGTAGGTTTATTATTTGCAATGGTCTGCAATTAAATTTAACCCATGGCCCCTACCATGTGTATTTGAATATAACCGTGGTGGTGGTGGTGGTAATGGTAGACATAGTGGCAGTGGTGGGAGTAGTAGTCGTTACCTGTTGAGTGTTTGAAACCGTAACTTCTGATTCCTGATCACCGTCACTAAACTCAGTTTCGTCAACTGGAGCTGTCGTTTGAGTTAATTTTTTGTAGTTATCAATTGTTAGTAGATTTTCTTCTTCGTTGGATCTCTGGCGAGTGTACTCGTGATTTTTATTAAAACTACAATTGTTTATTTTCTTATAAACCACTTTCTACGAATAGTAAAGAATCGAATTAAATTGATAAAAATACACTTTTTGCTCGTCAGCCTACCTGTTTTGTCCAATTGATATTGACCAATTCGCCTCTATAGACACAATCAACCACCGTCTCATCACAGTCATGGAAATTCTCAAAACTATATGTCTATAATGAAAAAATGAAAAAAAACAAATTTTAAACAACACGTTACTCTTAAAACTAAAATTTGCTTGAGTATAGCATAATTTACGCTTACGGGACCGTCTTTATTTATAGTTTGTGGTAAAATTATTTGTACGTCAGTTATTGCATTGAAGCGTCGCCAAGCCCTAGACAAATATTAGAAGATATTTTAGACATAATATAATGTGTATGTATATTGTATTACAATACTCTAACAAACAAAAGTTCAAAGTATTTATTATACTGAATGCAAAACCATTATCAATGCCCAAAAACCATTCAATTTGCAGTTATTAGTACATTTTCCACT
Source organism: Adelges cooleyi (assembly GCF_023614345.1). Taxonomy (NCBI): domain Eukaryota; kingdom Metazoa; phylum Arthropoda; class Insecta; order Hemiptera; family Adelgidae; genus Adelges; species Adelges cooleyi. The sequence goes on from NW_026096268.1 coordinate 6,170,115, forward strand.
AATCGTCCATTCAAATTATTATAACTGAAACTTGAAAGTGATGAAAGTCACTTTAAAATAAATCATTCAATGGGAATTTATAAAATATAGTAAAATAAATATGCATTCAAGTACTGTTTATTATTACAATAAGAAAACTGCATAATAATCAAAGTTCTAATAGTATTAGATGATAGTAAAATAATCCAGCATAATTTCAGTTTAGATCTCTATTTATTTGTTATGTTATTGATATTAAATATCAAAATACGGATTTGTATAATGATAAAATTTGCTATAGAAAAAAAAAATTAAATATTTATTTTACATAATACATGTAGTACCGCGAGGATTTAACATGATGTTTTAAAAACAGGCGGGTTAAGTGGAATAATAATTACATGTATACAAAAAAAGAGCAAACATAAAAGTAAATCCTTGTAGTGTAATAATATTAATTAACATATATAAAAATTGTAATATATTTCACCTGATGCTATAATAATGAATAACCGACACCAAAACTATAACCAAACATGACCATATCCCGTATTGCAGTACAAGTGGAAATCCTGGGCAAGCATAGTAATTGTTATCAATAAGCATTCATTATATTTAAGTAGTTTTTTAAGTAGTTCTTTATGTTATAAATTTAGAAATTCCTCATACCTATCAAAACACAACTCGTAGAACCGGGCGCAGACCACGGGCCATAATAAGGATTTTCTGAATCGTGTGGATTGAGATTGACGGCTCTTACAGCAACAGAAAACGTCTGTGGACCATTGGTTTTGTCGTAGTCACATTTTGAGACGGGAAGACGGTATGTGTTCGCTTTCAAATGACAAACATTGATTATTACTAATGAAAACATTCACAAAATTATAATATAGGGTGTATTTTAATTGAACGCACCACTATTTACGATTGTGTGTGATGAAAGAGAATCTTACCAGTGAGAGTAGAAGTCGTGGAAACCACCCTGGGTCAACCCTCAACACCTCAGTTAAACAAACGTTAATGCTATCGAAGAATGGCGTATTGAATGGGTTAGTCAAACAGTTCAAATTCCAATCTAGTCCCAGCAAACCACTTTCGCAGGATTCAGGCTGTCTCGTCGAGAATGAATAAAAAACAGACAGTAGGACCTAGTCGTGATGAGGTTACAAAAAAGAAAACCTCAAGAAATCTTGAAATATATCATGGAGTTGACCAAAGAAACTAGAGAGTGGATAGTTAGTTAGACATAAGTTTATAGATTTGAATTTAAGTACACAATTTGTAATGCGGTATTAATTGTTATTTGGTATTTTTTAATGATATGTGTATGTTATTCGACAATATTATTTGTAAAATGATTATATGTTCCAGTCGAAATATGTCATAATAAATAAATAAATAGCTAGAGGTAATTAGAGTAGAGAAAGTTTTTTGAACAGCTATGGAAGCTTAGGAAAAAATAAGTTAAGTGTGCACTGTCAGGGGATTCGTCCCTAGGATGTATTCTCTAATACTTTGATAGTGCGAGTATTAAAATAATGAGTTTTATGGCTTAAGCATAGCTGAGGAGATATTTATTTTATGTAATACTATGATTTGTTTCGGCGCCCACGATAACTCTGGAGCGGATTTATTCGTGTAACAAGTCAATGAATGGACAAATTCTTTATTATTCATTATTCGTCTTATTCATTAGACCAGTAGTTTTCAACTCTACTCAAGGCAATACCCCTCCTACCTCTACTTTTCTAATTATTTATTGACACAGAGTAATTTAGTAATAAAATTGATAAACATGAAAAAAAATTATTTTGCATCGTGGACCATTATAGTCTTGAGATAAGTCGACAGACCAATAGTTGGAAACCACTGCATTAGACGATTTCGTATAACGTTCAATCCACATACACCATATAAAGAATATCATGCCTTACTGTAACTCGTGTAATTAAATCTGTTAAGATTATCTTGAAATTGAGTGGGAAGCATATTAGAAGCCGTAGACCCGCTGTCGTTCTGTAAATTCGATCCGCTGCGATGAACTACAAAGTCCAATTGGTAATAGTTCACTGGACCGCCTGATCTTGTTGGTTTTGGCCAAGAAACTACTATGATAGTACTACTTTCATAAGTTAAAGTCGGCTGTGCCACTTTACCAGGCACTTGGAAATAAAATAAAATATCAGTCATTAAACCGACAGAATTAAATACAATTTCATTTTCCAGCTACTCACTCCCAACATCCGTTTGCACTCTAATTGGTTTTGAACGCTCCGAACAAACTGTGGTACAAGCGGTGATTGCTACATTATAGTATCGATAACTATTCAAATTGCTAAGACGACACTAGAAAACACAATAAATTCTGTACTTTCGGTAGAATTAATTTACTGTGATTATTTTTACCTTGGTTTCGATAACCGTAGCATGATGTTGTGTTTCATCCAACGAATCAATCGACTCCGGCTGACGAATGTCCATATCTCCGTTGTAATAATAAACTTGGTAGTATCTGAGTATACCGTTCATGTACATTGGGACAGTCCATTGTAAGCTAATAGACGTATTCGTCACATTGGTCACGTCGATTTGTAAATCAGTAACGTCGGGCGCTAAATTTGTTCACAAAACACATATTATTATTGTATTTCCCAGTTGGTACATAGAGTCATTTCACTGAAAGTGGTACATAGGTGTCCATGAGTCATCGCCATTGTTTTTGGCATAAAAAGTTGTCCATTTAGGGTACATTTAGGTGAACAAAATGTGTCAATCAGAATCATTAATTTATGCTTCAATAACAAAGTTAAAATAATCAATTAATAGCCACTGCTCTCCATCCCTGGCTCATCCTAAGATCTATGGCTAACCCTTTTAAGACTGCTCCTGGCATAGTGATAGGTCGCCTAAAAAAACCTAGATTGGAAAAGTATTGCAGCATTGTCTGCTAAAGGATGATATTTAGCGAAACCCCATTTAATCAACAGCACACTATGGCGATCATATTTTCGGTGTGGCCCAACATTGGTACCTTTATTTTCTGTCAAGCTTTGAATTAGACACCAAGGTATGGATAGATTTTGACTTTGAAGTAATTATTTAATTTTTTTTTTTCAATTTTCTTATACAATTTTATTACTGAAAATGATCACTTCTCGTGAAATGACCCACATACCATTCATAAGCTATCAGCTTACCTCCTTCAAGAGTAGTGTTGAACAGGGGCTCACTGGGCAAACTTACACCGTGTATTGTAACAAAAAATATTATTACTTTGTAAGTCGTGTGCGAATTAAGCTGTGTGATATTGCCTTGTGACGTTTCTCCGTTAACGGTTTTGTTTATTTGAGCACCTAACAGAAGAAATATTGGATTTCAGCATAGAATTCATAGCATAGCATAAATAATAAATAACTACAATATAATTGAATTAATAACTAGACAAACTATGTATAGATCCTTGTCGATTTACCTATGCAAGTCGAATTATTATCGGTAGAAACTACCGGACAGTAACTTATGACGTATCTCAAAACGGCTCCTGCTCTGTCAGAACAGTCTAATTTCCAAATCAATCCTATGAACGTTGACCCGATCACATTAACCCAAACGTTCTTAATCTTTCCATCGACTAAAAAATAATTTGTGTATATTTTAATTAACTTAGGGCGTGATAATGTGCTATCTTTGCCTATTAAGTGTGTAGGCCAATTACGTTCCGCACTTAGAATCGTATGATTTAATGATTATATAAGAAAAAAAAAAAATTTTACACTAATATCTATCAACTGGAGTCGAGGTTTCTTATTAATTTGTATGAAATCCTCATACTTATCCTTAATTTTATTTAAAACTATTCCACTCACAAGGTAGTAGGTTTTCAGGAGCATATTATTCGATTCTTTATCATAGGTATTTTTTTATTATTTCATTATTTTTCTGTATTTGTTATGTGATTTAGTATGAGATACTTATACCTTGTAGTGTACAATTATAATTTTAGTAATTCAGGAATTTATTTGAATTAGAATATATTATAAGAACTCGTACTTCAATCACAAGTATTTACGGTTATACGAGGTGTACTATATTATAATATTTGTATCGTTAATAAAAAAGTAATACATTATGTTGTTTAAGAAATAAATGAACAAATAATATTAAGTATTATACAGCCCTATAAAGGCTATATCCACATACTTTTATCGTATAACACCGTACACGATGCCCACACCATTCCACTGCTGCTGCTGCTTAAATCGGTATTAGTACGATGATTATTGGTGGACATTTTTTGCGTCGGGCTCTGTTCGTTAGCACTTATGGCAAACTGGTAGATTTTGGTATGATCCTTCATCGAAATGTTGTAACTGGACTCCGACCGAGCAACGTGTACCCAATTTATGTATCCCTAAACAAAACAAAATCTCAGTTCTTTATAATTCCAGCTTTTTTTTTTTCTTCTATCCTAAAAATATTTACATTGCACTGGTACGGTCGATCTTTGTCGTTTTTACACCAGAATATCGTATAGTCTCCAAGCTGATAATTTTGGTCACTGTTGTGCTTCCACGAGAGTTCAAAAACATCTCTTTTGCCATACGCCATTTTGGTAAACGACAACGGCTCGAATATTTCTGATAGCGAAAAAATAGTCGTTCAATTAAAAATCAAACGTATCAAATAGAATCGGCCAGATCCAAAGAGGCTAACTTTTAAATAAATGATAAACCTCAAACATAATTTTATTTATGTTCAGACAGTCGCTTTAGGTCAATATTATAAGGAAGAATATAGAACTAAATTATGTGTTGGTCAGAGTGGTTCGATATCGAGGAGATTTGAATTTTGAATTTAGGATGCCCTAAGTTCGGCTATGGTCTTACAAAATGTGTTTGTATGGCTGACTTTGACATGCTATTTCGAAAAACTTACTATTTTTTTCACTAGCAACGAAAATAGTCGAATAGTCAACCGATGAACCTTCTTCGTTAGTTGAGTATACTAAAAAAATATAGTCAACGTTGTTGCTGAGCCCCTGGAATTTTGCGTAGCTTTTGTACGTTTCGTTGCTCAAATGATAGCTACGAAAAAACAAAAACGTAATTAGAAAATTTGTTAACACATAAGTCTTTCCTATCAACTAATAATAATAATAATAATATATCATCTATTTTTAATAAGGCAGCTGTTAACATCCGATAAGGGTTGAATTTTGACACACACTTATGGTCTTTCTACTCATAGTATTTATCCTAAAACTATTATCTACTGATTCGCCATAACAATTTAGTGGAGGATATCTTTTATGTACACCGTTACCTGTTAATTTTTCTTGAGGGTCGTCAAAAAAAGTAGTATCCTATTACTAGCGTGAAGACACCTAATTAAAAAAGATTACTAGCGACTTCTAAATACACGAGGAAACTCCATTATAAATACTTCACGTAAAAGATTTCCATAAAACTCCGTATGTGGTCCATTCTCCAATGTGTATAAATAATCGTGTACTCAGGAAAAGTGTGTGCTACTTAGTTTAGATAATACACACGAAAATATAGTACATTATTAATTGAATAATTACATTGTTTGATTATTCATCGGTAAAGATGTATACAATGCGCGGTATCCAAACAAATCGCCATACTGCTCACTGTCGTCAAGGTGTTGCCAATAGATAATAATGTCTCTGGTAGATTTGTTGATAGGCGAAGGCGTGCATTCGAAACTGCCTATGTCTGTACGTGGAGGTCTCTTGGGAACTAGTAATAATATATAAACTATAAATTATAATTATAAAGCGAAATTTCTACAAAACCGTTGTGTACAATGTTTGTCTATTTTATCTTTTTCGTACAGTATACTTCTTTTGTGTGGAAGTATTTTATTCTATTTCAGTTCATCCATTTATTTCTCACCTATTTCCTCTCATCTTCCCTTTATCATCGTTGTTATTGACTACACGTCCTTACACACTTGTATCTCAACTACACAACAATTTTGTATGTACACAGTTAAAGTCTACTTATTTTTTACTCACTCGCCGGTTTGGTCTTGAGGGTAATGACTCCGGGAGTCGACCACATGTTTTCGCCTATAGCTACAGACAAACGCAAGTATATGCGAACTGTGTATAGCGTAAACGGATATTTCAAATCGGTAACGTTGAAGTAATAATATTCCTCATTGCGACATGTTAAACTAGAAGCTCGTGTACCGGTCAATATGTTACATAATATTCCACTGACGTCTACACTCTGAAAAAAAAATCTACCAACTTGAAACTAATAACTATACGATTTAGTAGTGTTTCGTTATATTTTTAAGTTTTATCTTTGCTAACTCTTCTCTGGGAAACTCAAAGAAATTAGAAAAAAATCGAAATTTATTTTATATCACAACTTTATGAATCCAGTGTGAAACGTAAGGTTGTTTATGTGTATGTAAAAATGTGCACCCTATCTTTCGGGGATAGAATAGACCCAGTTTAAGTGGTGACAAAAAACAGTCCCTGTGGACTGGAGAAGGGCAGCAATTGAATGAAGCCTGTAGGCGTAAGCGAAGATAGTAAACATCCCTACAAATACAACCCTCTGACGTGAAGGAAACGGGAGACCACCACATTAGCATCCCTAGTATCTTTAGTATGGATTGCCGACTCATTGTAAACGATTCCGAACGTATTGCCAAAAATGTACTCGATGAAACAAATTACGACGCAAATTAATAGGGATACCTATAGGCGCTTAAAGGAATTGAGTTACAACTGGGAAACATGAAGTATTGCAGCAACCCTATCAAATGATTGAAGACGCGTAGAATGGAAAAATGTACACTGTTGATACAGTGAAAAACGAGCGTACTTACGTGCCAATAATCAATATCGTCTTCCCACTGGGACTTGTATTCAATCCTGTGAACCAGGTTACGAGGAAAAGTGGTTATTCTACCGACAGACCATTGAAGCATAGCACTCGTTTGTGTCTTATCCATGACGGTTATGTTAGTGGGACTCTCCGGGATCACTGAATAAGTACAAACAATTTTCAATCGCAATGAATCAAAGAAAAAACGGTAATATGTAATATAGTAACTTACCGTGCGCATAATGGTGAAAACTTATATTAGTTAACGTAGTGCCCAATAGATTTTCACCGATTATCGTGAAATAATAATACTCGTAGGTTGGTCTGTATATAGGAGAAGTGGTAAAATCCCAATAGCAAAAGCTCAGTGTCACGTCCGTGTCTGAGGGGCAACTGCTCGAAGTCCTAATATAAGCAAATGATTAAGTACGGCTACCAGAGAATTATGGTGATTAATCTCACTCGTTTGGAACAATCAGATAATAACAGATGCATATTATAACATTTTGAACATATCCACAAAACAAGTTAAACCTACAGTCTAATTTATTTTACCTGCCACCCGCGCGTCCGGGTAGTTTAAAAACAATTTTGTAAGTAGTCTTCACAGGATTGTTGGGTTTGGTCCAATTGCACGACAAGCTTTTCCAGTACAAAGAAATGCAAGTAAAATTGGTGACTGGTAGAGGCTTGTCTAAAAAAGAAAATATTCCATAGTTTTTCAAAAAATTCAGGGTTTGTCCTACATATCGATACAAGATGTGTAATCCAAATACATTTCTCTACTCTTAACAAAATTCCCTATTTAATCAAAACAAACTAAAAAAATATTATTCAAACTAATGTATTCGCTTGTGAACGTTGGTTCTTCATCATAAACCGTATTAACTTTTAAATAATATTTAAAATTTTAATTTGAATCGATTAATGCAAAAAAGGCCTTAGTCCCATTTTAACGAAAATGAGTTTAATATGTTTTCTTGTTGACATTTTCTCAAAGCGTCGATGTACGCTAAAATTATCTCAGTCACACTACTAGAAATTATAAAAAAATAACAAAAATATTAAATTTGAATAGTATACAAAAAATGTTTATTTGTTTTAGTGAAAGTTTTAAGCCGTTTTGACTAAGGTCATTTTTGCATCAATCGCAATTCATTTAAATGATCATACAAGTCACACAGTTGTTTACTCACATCCCACGGCAACGTGATTCAGACATACTCCAATTTCGGAATCCGAGGCAACACCATATGAGTGTAGTTTGCTGCTTCCAATACTTAACGGTTGTGCGGTGGAATACATGCCAATTAACGATTCTAGAGCCGTTTTTCCGACAACACTACTGGTGTTGGTACTACTAAAGCTTTTTGCTTTGTGTCGTCTATCGCCCAACAGCAACGTGCAGTAGTAAGTATTGTGACCAGCAGGAGGTCTTGACATGAACAGACGAGCCGCCGTCGCGTTAATCACTGTTATGTATTCCTTCGACAGCAGTATGTGGTTTCTGTAGAATAACAGCTTCTGACTTGGTTCGGTAATGTAGTGTTCATCGCCAATGTGATGTTTGAAAAACTTTTTGATCAAATAGTTGTCTGGATCCAACGCGCACGTTATTTCTAGCGGAGTTCCATTGTCGTACTCGAGTACAATGTTGCCTTTGGGAACGGTTCCTATCGCAAGAGAAATGGTTAAATTATTAATCGTCACTGGAAAAACGTAAAGATTGAGAATGAGAACTAGTCGAAGACACAGAAGTATGTCGAGTGGACAATATGGGATAATGCAGAAAAAATGATATGATGTAAGAAATTGCAGAGGAAAAAAAGGGGAAAAAAGGGTGTCCAATCCACTCGCGGGGAACTATGCCCGAATACAATAGTTTTAATACAATTCCCAGTTCAGCGAGTGGATAAAATGAATAATAAATCATTGAATGGAAGGAATTATAAGAAATTAGCTGAAAGTAAATATGACATAGAATACTGAAGTGTGAATGTGTGATGGGTAGTTGGAAATTTGCGTCACGATAAGGTTAATAGTACAAAATATCAACTAAAATTATTTGACACTCATTGAAAAAATTAAAGTAAAAAAAAAAATTGTGAAGTAGACAAGATAGTTTATATTTGATAGCCGGTAATATACATGGTATAGTATTTTAAAAATTAATCAAGCAATGACGCTTTAAAATTTACCTCCAATCGATGTTATTCCCGGACCACAAGTCACTGTTGAATGTACAGATTGAATAAATGATGAACATAATATAAACAGTATTATATGTAAGGTCCGCGTCCATGATGGCCAATTATGTAGATCGTTGAAGATTAATTGTTGCCTTTCCATACTACAACCTTGCAACGGTCATATTCGTACTGTGTTATTGAACACGGCTGTAAAGAAGGTATCATTTTTAGTTTTAGATATGTAAGTACTACAAATAAATAAAATCTACGTTCGTCTAAAAAAAACGTAACTTGCTTCACAGAAGTATACTTTTATAACAGCTAAATTTTTGTTATTGAAACTTACACATTTATTTATATATTATTTTTTTGGATTTACCCTTTACCATATCCCTTAGTGAAACTACGAACATGATGGATTAAAAATTGTCCAAACTATTAATTTAAAAAAATAAATGATAAATTATTGAACATATAAACAAAAAACCAAAATTACGAATTTGATTTTGTCTCTAGACTTTTTTTTTTTATAAAATTACAAGTTTAGTCAACATGTATTAATACAAACCTCGAACTTCGAAAACTTTATGTTTGTACTAAATCTATCAATTATGTTTTAAGATGCATATACAGAGCGAAAACTGTGCAAATTTACTTGAGTAATTTTTGTCTAAATTTTATTTATTTATGCTGTTTTCACGTTCTAAAGTGGTGTTTACACAATAAGTAAATCAGTGTCGTACAATAAATACGACACGAGTCTGTTAATTAGAGATTCCCCCCCCCCCCCATAGCCAGCGAGCAAGAACATAACTAGTGTAAAAACTTTAGTTAATTTTTTTTAAATTGCCAACATTTTGATATAATTGTTTCATGTTGGTTCCACAATCAGCATTTCACTAGCTTTTAGTGTTAGTAAGAGTTATCCAAAGTTGTAAAACAATTCAAGTGAAAATGAATATGTTAAACCAACATAAAAATATTCACATAATACATACTTAATAGTTAATACTCGTGATAGGAATTTTATTTCAATACTAATTAGATAGCGGACCATAATTAATATAATTAGTAATAACTATGAATCTTGTCGGATCTCGTATTTATAAGTACTTGAGAAATACAAATATAGTAATAAATAAATATATAGAGAAATAAATATATATATAAAGAAATAAATATAGTATTTATTTCTTTTTTAGTTTTTAGACTATCTTTATGACAAATTGTGGAATAGCTAAAAAGTATAATTGTTATTTATTACCAACGGCCACCCAAAACGTTAAAGGGGAGAACGGCGACGTGAATTTAATAAAGGCGGTGGTAAGGGTATTGAACTTGAAGGGAAGACCGACGCACAGTTTTTTCCCAGGAAATTTTTATCGTTTAACCGACCCACCCCTAACTTACGTTGTTATAAACACAGCCGTTGCCTAACAGAGATGCCAATGCACATGAAGTATCGATCGGTCGTTTCGAGTCAACAGAGGTCATGGAAGCCGTCGACACTGAGTTTGGAGCGAATGTTAATAAATTAGTTTGCAAACAACTTCCCCTCGCGTTCCCCTCAAGACAATTTCCCGGTCGGGGCGGCGCCACAATCGAATCAGAAATCACCTGTTTGCTGGTTGACGCAAATAAAAGGCTAAACTAAAAACTCCTAACAACCCGATTCTGAAAGTACCATTAGTAATCAGAGTATATTTTAAAGTTCTGATGAGCATCGTTTGTGTTATTGGAAAATTGTGTATTAGATGCGTAACTCGAGCTCATGAAAATAATTATTTCTAAGTATCCCAACCAATGAGGCCTGATTTAATTAGTAGGCCTAATTAGATTATCGGCCGGGCATATATATTTTATCCCAGTCCCTGGTGGACAGTAGTAAAAACATAGAAATTTTATTTATTTTACGTTGAGTGTGAAAAAAAGCGGCGAAAAGTATAAGCGTAAATCGCAATCAAAAATATAGAAAGCTGAAATCAGCTTTCTTATAAAAATCACTTAATGAATTTACGTATGGAAGGAAAACCCCACTTAATTTATATCAATCCCTCCGAAAAATGTTGTATTAGCTTCGATGCGGAGATGCAAGCTCTCCTGTTTCCAGCTTTTCTTTTCCCCCCAGAAGAGGTAAAAACTTTTTTTTTACTTCGCCTTTTTTTGGTGTAGCTTAAATTCTGAACATTAGACTGAACATACATTTAACCCAATAACATATTTAAATTTTTGAAAAATTCGTAGTCAAAATTTTTCTTTGTTATTGAAAATAAAAAGAAACCTCTAAAAACTTGAATTCAAACGCAACAATTGGTATATGTTTAATATAGTAACCTGTTAGCATTCACTTTCTGCAATTTTTTTTTTACTTAATATTTTTTTTTATGTACATGAATCACACATTCACCATCTATTGTTTTCCATTGAAGCGTTTATTTAAAAGTGGTAATGTCACTTTCAGGTAGGTTCATTCAATTAACGAATATTTATTGTTATTAAAATAAATAGCATATCTAATAACATCTATGTTGACTATGCAATATTTAAAATTCGATTTACAGTCAACACAGAATTATTTTTACTTAATAAAATATACAGACAAATATAGACAGATATTCGAAAAGTAGGTTATACCTTATAAATATTAAAGGGTTTAATTAAAATATGTATTTCAGACATACAATTATTATGTCTAAAATATTAAAAAAAAATCTAAAATTTTAATTTGGAATATTTGTTTATAATATTGTTCAGTAATATACAAGTAGAATTATTCTCTAACAAATAACAAGCATAGAGCCCTATTTACGTGATGTTTGTGACGTTTAAACATTTTTTTTTATAGTGAAAAAGAAAAAGGTTTATTAATTTTTTTAATTTTAGACCAACAAAATCTTTACAAAATTTCGCCTACTTGGTAGAAACCAATTTTTACTTTTTTAGAATAAAACAATTGCGTTTTATTTATTATAACATTTTGCAAAATTCATCTCGAAAAATTTAATTACTTCGAAATTTGGTTTCCAAAAAAACCGAGTAGAAACTAGCTAACTCTTAATGAACTATGAAATCGGACCTTTTGAAGTAGTAGACATTTTGTAAGGGTAATTTGTCTACAAACATCTAAAACTAATATTAAAAAAACTATTTTTATTCTTAAGCTAACACAAATTAACGTGTTTGAAATTTATTTAATCTTTTATTTGGTCAAATATTGCCTATATTTTGCCCCTGAAATAAATACCTGTTTCTAAACCTTGTCAAAACATATTATTCAAAAATGGTTTTGTAAAAAAAAAACACCATACCCCTTTTTTGTCCCAAGTATGTGAACAAAAATCTTAAATGTAGGTACAGTGTTTTCCCCCTAAAATATTACTGATTTTAATATTAATTGTGTAATCTTACCGAAAGTTATGACTAAATTATTCGCGAGACACTAGTAGGTAGATGATATATTTTTGATCGGTTTCTTCAGAATTGTTTTTTTTTTACTGTGATCACACCTGAAAAGTCACAATAATATTTCAATAATATTGGAATATTGAGTTTGTATTTTTGCAATATATGATGTTCACTTTTGTGATCGTTTGGTTTATAATCGAGTGAATATTACATTTATTCATGCGTTTTTTATTTGTTTTTACAATTATTTGAGGCATTTAGTGCTAGAAAAGCTTAACCCACAAATGAAAAATCCATTATTTTATTATAGGAAAGCCAACTGTAATTTTTTAAATCATCTCATTTTTTTTAATACAATTTCCAAAAAAAAGAAAATTTTTCATTTAGTGGATCAATTTTTTTTAGATTTTGGTCAGTTTCGAAATATCATATTATTCTGAAGTGTTTTTATTGTAATAAAACGAAATTTAATTTTTCGAGGTATAAGCTTTTCCGGCGCTATGCGCTGTATTTGTAGACATATTTTGTTGCATACCGACAAAATTGCCAAACGTTCTTCACCGAAGCATCCGCAATTGACGAGGGACGACTGTGGACTGACAACTGTTGGTTGGTTGGTCCGCCCGGGCTTGCACCAAATATTGTATACTGTACTTGGGGCTGTAGATTTTCGTGACCACCTGTAGTCACGGGTTACGGCTGGGAAATGAAGTACGTACATCGCCCGCACAAAGATTATTTTCCAACAAAAACTTATATCCAAATCAATGAGCAGCTAGCGACATCTAGTAAGCAACATACAACAATGGTTCGGATGAACACGAGAATGTATATTTTCACGGTAATAAATATAGTGTTTATGATATTGGTCGGTAGAAGCGTTAATGTTACTTGGATTTTATGGCCAAAAATTTGATAAGGCGCATCCTGAATATTCGACCGGCGACCATTCCTTGGACTATTCAACGTTGTAATAGCAACTGTTGCTGCATCTGATCTTTGGTACTAGTATACAACCTCACGGCTATTCACCAATGTATGAATCACGGTTTAAATGGTGGTAAAACAAAATTTGGCCAATGGGACGATAATATTTTTGTTGATAACGATTGGCAATACATTTTGATAACATACACGTGACTATAGTCTACTGTCTATATCGACTAAACGCAAAACTCGTGAAATTTTAGTTGTTACTCGTTAGGCACGAAACGAATTTCGTGTTATTTATTTTAACTAGTATTACAAAGAATCTATAAATCGTTTTAACTTCAGTTGATTGTTATAATGGGGAAGTTTCGCAAAAAGTTGAAATCTAAGGGCAAACGATGGCAAAAAGGACAAAGCTCGGTAACAAATCCAGAAACCAAAAAGTTTCGCTCACAAGCTCAAACGAACTTCTGCAAACCAATGTTCGGTGTGTATACTAATTACTATGTTATATCAGTCCGTTTTCTAATTATAAACATTAAAATAAACATCAATATTTTTCCTCTAAAGGTTCAAATCATTTAGGTGATGGGAAGAGCCTGTTGACTGAAAACACTCTTAAACAACACAACAGCATTACAAATGGCTTAAATGGGTTTAAACCTGATGATGCGATGTCCCAAACAAGCGCGTCAGGTGCAACTTATAAGACGTTTGAAACGTTTGCTTCAGATTGGAGCTCATGTACAAATCCATCATTTAACAGGTGATTTATCACTCCCAAGAAGTAGTATTTTCAAAATATTGAAAAGATATTACTTTTCTTCTAAACTGTTAAAAACACACTTTTAAAGTGACTACAATTATTATCTTATCTTATTATTATCTTATTTATTTACTGTTGATAATTGAGGGGAGAATATAAAGTAACTTGATAAGAATAATGTATTGCCTTATAACATTTTTAAAAATTCGGAACAGTATGAAAGTAAACAAAGCGCAGAGTTCTGTAAAAGATCGCTATGGTTATGGTTTGTTGGTTTTCCCGTAGGAAACTTAAAATCTCATTATGAGGTTAAGACTTTGTGGTAAAAGATCCCGAGAAAGTGTTTGAAGGGACACAATTGGAAATCAAGTTTGAGAAAGAAAGATGATGAAATATTGTAGCGTGGCTGCAATCGACCTATAAGAGGACCTTAGCTGTTTATGATGATAATTAATGGAGACTAATTCGCTTGTGTTCTAATATTTTTAATGTGTTGTACAACAACAATATTTTAATAATTTTTCATAGAAATTAAATAAAGCCTATGTCTGTGTTTTATTAACAGATTATTGAAAAACTTCAGTTCAAATTCGTTTTTACATAAAGAAATGTTAGCTATACTAGCAGCCCTCACTGAAGTCATCAAGGATAATGGTGGTAAAGAGTCTTCTACTGAATATTTTGCTGCGCTTGTAAGTTTTAAATTGTATTAAAAATAAAACTATAATGAGCTCTCATTTAACCAAGTATGGCTAGTCATTTAAGTGATAAATTGTCACCGAGTAGATTTTGATAGTGTCATATTCTCAATAGACTATAGATTAATTTCTAATTTACGAAAGAATTAATTAGGTATTTAATTATATTTTTCGTAATTATTTAATTAGATCACTACTCTACAAACGACGTTGAGTAACGCGCAAGATGATTGTGAAGATAGTATCACGGCCATGGTTACATTGTTGAGCATGGGTATGAAATGTGTACCCAAGGAAGTACTTTGCGCCAAGTTTGGAACTACCGCTCAAACGTTAATTACAATACTCGGCAAATTTGCTGAATCCGACAACAACAATTTGTTAAAATCGGTTTGTCTAATTATTCAATTTTTATTTTTTACTCGCTCGTTTATCTAAAACCAAAACTTAATGTCATTTTAGATGTTTAGTTGCTTATCGTTGTTACTTCGTACTCAAGAAAAAATTGTTTGGTCGCATAGCTCTACAATACAAGTATATGATGCAATTTTAAATTTTATCATACATCCCAAACCTAAAGTAAGCATATATAATATTTTGTTCCATCAAATAACAGCGACTTAAATTTTATCAAATAATTACAGATTCGAAAGGCAGCACAACACGCTGTTTGTGCTATACTGAAAAGCAATAAAGACTCAATCCATCCAATGTCTGGATATACAGCATCACATTGTACACAAATATTAACGTCGGTCGGCACAGCGACTAATAGTATAACTACTATTCTTCATGTTTTGACATTACTAAAAGAACTAATGCCCGTTTTTCCAAAAAAAGAACTTAAAGTATGTCAATTTTATGATTTATTTTTTATCGTTCACAATAAATAAGGTTTAAATAACTCATAAATATTTTAAATTGACTATCACTACACAAATTTACTTTGACCGTTATTAACAAAAATTTGTTTTCTTGTTAACATAATTAATTTTTTTATTATCGTAATTCATTTTATTCTCGAAAACGTAATAAGAATGGAGAGTGTATTTTACCATTTTGTCAAAATAAACATATTAAAAAGTTCAAACAAATTTGGAAATGTTAACTTTACCAATTTATTTTTATTTGATTAATAAAGTCAAGTTAAATTAAGTTCTTGCCTATAACCAATAAATAAATACAAGATGCTAAATCTGACCCCTTTTAAATGTTAGTTGATTAAACAAAAATGTTATAAAGGTCTTGTAAGGTGCATTTATACCATAAAAAGTTCCTATTTTTTTTTTTTTTAATATATCTATAATATATAAAAGTTTTTTGTATGTTAATTTTTTTTAAATTACAAGTTGAGGTATTTAGAAGTAAAAAAAATATGTCCCTTGAACATGATCCAACTACGTTACTTCTTTAGGCGGTCATTGTGTCTCCAATTAAACACTATTAATCCTTAAACCCTAAATATAGCATTGAAATTAATCTCAATTGAAATATTTATTAGTAACTATTATTCTATATTGACTTGTTTTCAGCCTCTTTGCGAAGAAGTTTTAAAATTGATGACGTTAAATCATCCATTGTTACTGTCTTGTGGTTTTCAAGTGTTTCACGGACTATTTGTTTCTTACCCTTCACCAGAGCATAATCTTTCATCGACATTAAATGCTAAATTGTTAACAGCGCTTTTTGACTACCGACCCACGCCAGTTGATACTCAACCGACTTTAGCTTGGTTGGCCGTACAACAAGAAGCATATATATGTCTCTCAAAGTAAATTGATATTTAAAACAAATAGTGTAAATAATATAAAAATATACCAAATTGTAAATTGATTTATTTGCAGGAGCGATTTACCACTGTGCATTTCTAATCTTAAAAAAATGTTCAGAGTGTGTATTGAACTATGGGTTGGCGGAAGCCCAGAATCATTAAGAGCCGCCGGATGTACACTGCGAACGCTTATCGAAGAATGCATAGGACAGGCCACGGATTTAAATTATAATCCAGCAATTGCTGACTTATTTAATTTAGTCACACAGTGTTTGTCGTATCAGTATAAAAATGCTTGTCCTCAAGTTTTACATACAATATCTACATTTTTTAAAGTAAAATAGATAAACGATCATGTAAATATAAAATGTGATGTAATAATTATTTGAATTTTTTTTCAGGCTTATGGTAAACAAGCTCCACATATATTTTTAGACTGTGTGAAGTCATTAGGCCAACTCAGAGACTCAAATGAAATAACATTTGTCAACGAACTGGAAATGACCATAGGAGCTGCTATTAAATTTATAGGTCCTGAGCATATAATTTGTGAAAAAGTAGTTCCCTTAAAGGTATAATAGTAAATCATTGACATTTAGAAATATTTCATTATTTTGTATACATTTTTTTGTATTTTAAATAATAAGAAAAATCTAAAACTTATGAAGTAAAAAGAAAAAAAAATCTATCAAGTTGGTAGAAGAGAAAAAATTAAATAAATGAGACATAAAAAATACCATATTTTTAAGTATATTTTCGAATAAAAATTTTCAATTCTTTGCATTACTAGGAAAAATCCAAATTCATTTTATTATTCTACAATAATCAATCAATCATTATTACCAACAGTATCTTTATTATTATTGTGAAATTTAATTAAACCTTAAATTTAGGTTGATGACGTTGGAGAATTCAAACGCAGTTGGTTGTTACCTGTTTTAAAAGATGGTATATCCAACTCCACTTTAAAATGTTTTGCTGATCATTTTTTGCCATTAGCGCTTAAATGTCGGTAAGTAAACATGCTCGGCGAATGGAAACATTATTATTTTTAAATTTTGTCATAAATTCCTTATTATATTTTTTTTAGTGAATTGTATGAAAATGCGTTAAGAGCCAACGATAAAGTTGCCGGCATTAGTTATGATCTCCTCGAATCACAAATCTGGTCTTTGTTGGTTAGTTTTTGTGCAAATCCATCTGATATAGCGCAATCGTTTCGGGTAAGATTTATAACGATCATTTTTTTGGCCATCATAGTAATTGTATTTTATGCTGTAGAATATTGCAAAAACAATGGGTACAATTTTGAGTTCTCGTAAAGGATTGAGAGACACAATCCTTATATCTTTAAGAAGACTTATAGATTCGGCGTCTAAAGAAGACTCTTCGCCTGACGACAAACTTCAACTTGGTTATTTTGCTAAAAACTTTTTACCAATATGTCTGAATTTGTATACAAATCCTGCACGCGGCACTGACGAACAAGCCACAAAGGTTTCTGCGCTGGAAACGATCAAAGTAATTATAATTTTGTTTATAATATTGTAACAAAGTATTTATTTCAATTTTTATTATTTTAGGTGTATCTAACATTGGCCGACAACGTGTTAAAAGAACAATTGTTCACCAAGTGTTGTGGTATGTTGGACGATTCGAAAAACGCAGAAACCGAAGTGTTGGAAAGCATTCTTGATATAGTGAGAGTATTGGTTCCTTACCAGCCTGTGAAAACATTAAAATCATTTTTCGACTCCAGAATATCAAAAGCTAAACAACTGAAAAACTTTAAAGAAGAAAAAAAATTATTTAGGTAGGCATTTTAGCTGCTGCATTTCAAACAGTCATTACAATTGCTCTATTTCAATAATTTTTTATGTCTAGAATTTTGGAAGAAATCAGTGCATCGCAAACTCCCACTTGTGATCGTTTTATCAGAAAAAACATGGAAAATATACGTAACTTCATACTGTCAACGGCTCAAAGCGCTGCTGCAACCAGCCGAGGAGTATGCACGTTTAACAAAATATTTAGATCTTTTCTAAAAAATGTATAAAACTATTTTTCAGCCTCGATTACGTTGTTTATCCAATCTTCTGGATCGTATCGATGAAGAAGGTTTGATGCAAAATATTTTAGCTCATTTGCCAGAAGCGGTCCTTTGTTGTAAAGGCTCCAATGTAAACAAACGTTGTCGTGAATGTGCTTTTCAATTAATAAACAAAATGGCTACCAGAGCTGTTAGTATTGAAAATGGAATAGACAACTTTTTGAACGCGTTAACAGCTGGATTGGCAGGTTCCATTCCCATGATAAGCTGTACAGTTCTGGCCGTAGCGTCCGTTCTGCATAACCATAAAAGTATGATCATATTTAAATTTACCTGCTATGGTTTATGTATGGTTCAATTAATTTAATTGTATTTGTGGTGCTTAGATGCGATTAGCTCGAATCAATTAGAAGTCACAATAAGTAATATTTGTTTACTTGTTACGACCGGAACCAGAGAAGTGGTCAGTTCGGCTCTTAGTTTTTTCAAAGTGATTATAGCGTCGTATTCAAATGACTTATTGCCTCACCTCTCTTCAATAGTACGTAATTAGCGCTAATAGAGTACTCTTTTTCTTTTTTCAATAATTGAACATTTTGATTTATTGCACTTTTAGGTGGGAGCTCTGTCGAAAATGACAGACGATTGTAAACGAAAATTCCGACAAGAAAGTAAAAATATTTATCAAAGATTACTCCGCAAATTTGATATCCAACTTATTATTAAATTTGTACCACACAACGACAACCAAACATTGGTGCGTTTACGTGCAATGAACAAAGAGTCAGGACGTTTAAAGAGAAAGAAGGAAAGTCACGCTAAAGAAAAGAAGGATAGTAAAACTGAAACCGATTTCAGTCTCAAAACCAAACCTAAAACGTATGTATATAATTACAGAGAAAATTGACGTTAAAGATATAAAAACGCCTTTAGTTACGTATTTTGTTTTTGTAGTACACATCATTAACTATATTACGCAAGCAGCATCCGTAATAGTATCATATTAATAATTGCTAATTTTGATTTTTTAACTTGATTAGCTTTGAAGAGATATTGGCAGAATGTGAAGAAGATGATGATCTATTAGAAACTAACAATGATAGAAAACAAAAACGCAAAGATACTGGAAAGAAAAAGAAAATGGCTGAAAACTATTTGCATGAAAGCGAAGATGATATATTAGACTTTACGGAAGCAACGACAAACAGGAATATCTTACGTATGTTATGTATTTTTAATTTCATCAGAAATATTGAAGTGGGAATGATAGTGTAGATAAATTTGATTCTTGAACTGTGTTAGCAAAATATTTTTAAAAAGATGACAATTGTGCTTTAGGATAAACTAATAATATTTCCTCCAAATTCTCAAATTTTTTTTTACTGCGCCTTTTTATTTTAATTAAATGTTTAACAATTATTTATTGAGTCATATAAAAAATAATTATATTTTACATTTTCTAATGATTAGTTGTTTTCCGGTAAATAATAAATAAGGCAGCGGATTGCTTGGTAATGTTAACCTCTGGTGGTATATTATGTCTAAATTATAATTGTTTTTACAGATTCAAAACCAACGAATAAAGAAGATGGAAGAAACGTGTATAGAAAAGACGATGAAGTGAAAATAGCACCTGATGGTCGCTTGATCATTGTTGACGAACCATCTACTCAAACACCAAAAATGGGTAAATTAAAATTGTTAATTTGATAGTACAAAATATTACATTTCAATGACTTACAATAACCTGATCATTATTTCAAAAAATTATTTATGAAATTTTAGTTTATAAAATTGAGTTATGATTAAAAAAATAGTAATAATATTAATAACATAGCCATTTTTTTTATATATATATATATATATAGCCTTTATTAATAAAAAATAACAGCCATTTACTTTCACATTTTTACAGAAGTTGACAAAGAGGAGTATTCCAGTGACGAAGATGTAACATCAAAAAATAAACCTAAATATACCCGTAAGAATAAATAAAAATTAATGTTAATAAAATGTATTATGTCTGACAATAATATTTTTTTGTATTTCAGCCGGAGGCAAAGGAATACATCGGCCGTTGTCGAAAAATAAAAGGAACGGAAAAGAAGTAAAAAGGTTAAAAAATAGTCCACGAGTTAACAATAAAACTAAAGGGAAGAAACAAAAAGGAAGCGTACGACCGTTTTCTTACACTAATTTAAGTAACTTTGGAGAATCAAAAAAAAAAAAAAATGTAAATAAAAAAAACAAGTAAATAGTTTTAATTAAAACAATAACAACTTTAAAAAATTATAACATGTTTTTTCTCTTTTTTGAGTATTTGTTTATTATTAATAATCAACTAAGTCACAGTTACACCTAATATTGAAAGAAAAAAACAGCAAAGCGACCGATAGTAATATGTGTCGCAGGACTTAAAAGCGTTATCTGTATTGTACTAGGGTACTGATTATCGTATATGTCTGATTCTTCCACGTTCAAGAACATGAAAACCACCATGCCGCAATTGTCCAGTGTGCCTTATCGTCAATGGCCTTTTACACATTGCATTATCTTAGAACATTTTAATACCTTGCAAAGAATAATACGTATGTTTTATTATGTGTACGTGATTAAAAATAAGTATACCGTTACTAAATGTGTGTGCCTAAATTTATGACGAATATTAAAAGTAATAATTTTATTGTTTCATTTAGGTAAATCAAATTTAAATCTGAAAATCTGATAACTTGTCCAGTTGACGGATAGTAACTTAGATAAATCCAAATATTCCCAACAAAATTGTTTATTAACATCCCTGTGAATTTTGGGTTAGTATATAATTGTATTAGAAAATGTTGATTGATAGAAACTTATTTTTCTTGCTCTTAGAATTGGCGTAACTGCCGTTTCTTGGGGTCCGACCCCTCCCGTTAGGAGGGCTCCAGACACTCTTACTTCTTTATTGCTACTATTCATAATTCTATATTCCACTGATTTTCTGTCAGGGTTTCCTTCCTTATATGTTTTTGGACTGGAGGTCTAAATGGAATTGGATGCCACTCCGCCCATTTTTAAGAAGTAAAGAATGTACAAAAACTTGATATTATGTCAAACAAAAAAACATTGTACAACAGTATAAAACAAAATGTTTTTAATGTCTATAAAAAAAATAATACCTATTTGTTATTACTGGAGAGATAGTTCAGGCACAAACTGTTTAACGCCAAACCAATTTAAAATGTTTCTATAGTAAGGTATTGTTGTAGATATAAATGATTATTTAAAAATATCAGTTAATTTTATGTATGTAAGTAATTAAGTTTTAATATTTTCCTAAATTTTACTCTTTTTATACTATATAAATAATAATAATATAAACATACATTTAAATTACCTGTAGTTGAAGAATGCTCTCCCAAAAGCCGCGTTTTTCATGAGTTTGTCGTCTCGGCAAACAAAATCCTCTTAATGAATGTTTTTTATTAAAAAAATCACATATAAACAAAAGAAATTCCTCAAGAAATTACTAAATTTTGTCAGGAGGAAAATTGTTTGAGTTGACAAAAAATTAAAACTAACGCCTACTGTTTATTTATCGGTTAGGCGATTGTATCTTTTGTCCGTTGCTAAGAAAATTATTTATAAGTATGATAAACAAAATAAATTGTTTAGAAAAATATATACAGAATGAGTACAATAATTATTGTTTATATCTATAATATTGCTCGTATCTAATACCCGAAGTTATGACTAATTATTCCATTAAAATATTGTATTGTTTCTGTTAATTATTATTATAATAATTAACCTTTCTTTATTGGTAACGTTATTATTATTATAATTTCATTCGTTACTCGAAAGCAACAACTAGTTTACTGTTAAGTGAATTACGACTATTGCTTAACTGTATTATTCTCCCCGGATTGTTTAATTTTTGTGTAGGTTAGGTTGCCTATCTATTAAGGGGCCTCTACATTTGCGTATTTCTGGTCGAAAACAACTGATTCTACTTTAAACGTACTTTTTCTAAGAAAACTCCGATTTAAGTTTTGAAAATATATATTAGAGTTTTTCATAACATTTTCAAGGCATCGACCATGGCACAGTTTTGAAATTATTTTCAGATAATTTATTATTTCAATATAAAAAATTGTGATTTTAAACTTTTTTTTTTAACTGAAATAAATAATTAACAAAAATTAATTTCAGTGTTTTGACGCAGAAAAGATTACACTTACTACTATAATATAACTGGTATAATAACTTTAAAATTATTTTCATAATCGTGGCATGATCGATGCCATGAAAATATTGTGAAGACTTCATTCAGACAAAAATCTATAGCCAAAATTCGTTTTTAAAAACCAATTTAATAAAATTATTTTTCCACAGTGTGACGATGTACAAAACGTACATAATATTATGCGTACATTTGCAATGACTTATTTTTTCATGTTACAAATAGACATTTGGATTTACGAATAGATTTGGATTTGAATATACGTTCAAAAAAAAAAAGTATTGCGTGCGAATTATATAATGAAAGAACTAGAAGTTAGTTATTCATATTTAAAATATGTAAAGTATATTTCTGGAACAGCTGTTTCTGGATTCCTAGTTTTATTGTATAATTACACTTTATTTTAAATATTAAAGGCATTGAATTGTACCTACTAATAGGTTGACCTGAGAAAGTCCACAAATGTTATGCCGCCGTTTTTTTCGGGGGCTGTTTATTCTTATGAGTTATGAGAAAAACGGGGTATCATATTGTAAACATTGATAACACAAGTTGATAATTGATTATATTTTTTAGTAAATAGTAAATACTTTAATAGTACTAGTAAATTTTTGTTAAAATGAGCAAGAAGTCGTGCTGTGTTGTAAGATGCAACAACAATTACAAAAACACATCAAATGTAAAGTTTTATAATTTTCCAAACAGACCTCACGAACGAGAATTAAAACAAAAATGGGTTACAGCTGTTAATAGAGCAGCGTAAGTTGATCAAATTAAAATTGTTAATAAACAGTATAAATTTACTTTATTAGACACCATTAATATTATTTCTTTTGATTACAATAAATAGTTTTGTAATAAAGGTGTCGGAAAAGTACATTTTTTTTAAATGAAGGGCTGCGTGGAAAAAATATCAATGTCAATTTTTTTTTTGAAAATGAGATTTTGGTTTCAAATTATTTGTATTGACGTATTGTATCTTTTATGCGCTCAAACCAGGGAAAAAACAAATTAGTCGAGAGTAATGACCGTCGGAAGTTTAGGCAAAATGTATTATGTTTTGAAATTAAAAATATGATTTTCTCAGAATGAAAGAAAAGTGACATTGATCTTTTTTCCCCGCAGCCCTTCAAATAAAAAATGATCAACAAAAAAAAATCTAGAAATTTTATCTTGCATTTACTAATTTAATATTTCAATAATATTTCTAGCAAAGACGGTCAATTGTGGTATCCAAAATCATATACTGTCATTTGCAGCGAACACTTTGTTGGCAACCAACGTTCAAAACATCCCGACAGTCCATCATATATACCAACAGTGTTCCCTGGAAATAACAAACAACAAATTGTTGACGCTCAACAGCAGATCGCCAGGTACGAGCGAAAAATGAAGCGTCAAAAAAATGTAAAATCTATGTTAAATACTAGTGAACCTGTAGGTATAAAAATTTTAGAGACTTTTTCGTGTCAAACCGCTGATTTATGTCGTACTGTTGTATCACAAGTTCTGTTCGACTTCAGTGACGCTAAAGAGTTTATATTTGAATGTAATTTTAATAAATCCAATAATAATGTTGGCACACAGGCAAACATTCCAATATCTTGTAATATTTTTAAAACATCCAAGACTAAATCCAAAGATGCTGCATGTGGTCCTAATGTAACAAGTTTAAACAATGGCTCGTTTCTTGATTTTCATTCGATAAAACTCGAATCACAATTAAAAGACTTGACCGGCACTACTTTTAAAGTATTTAACCTGCTACTTTCCTATATACCCAATTGTTTTTCTTTTTGTAATACAATAACCAAAGAAAACAGGCTAATGATTTTTCTTATTACAATCAAAATGGGTTTAACAAATTCATCAACGGACCCTGATCGATGGATTAGTGTGCTCTTAAATCTCGAATGTGCTACTGTTTCACAAATATTTCACGATATTCTTGATTCTTTAGTCAGTAAAACAAAAGATTGCATTTTTTGGCCAAACGAACAACTTAAACAAATCCATCCAAACAATATTGGTTGTTTTACAAACTGCACAATGGTAAAAACAGAAAGTTTGAGTATAGTTGAGGAACGTGTGTTTAGTTGTATACAGGGTATAAATATGCTTGTACAATCACAAATGTAATTGACATAATTGTAATAATATTTTAATTTCCTTTTCCACAATGTGGTAAGGCTAATGACAAATTTATTAATGATATTAATTTTTTATTAAACTATAAATATAAGATTTTTAACTTGTCGATAGAGTATTTTTTTAATTTAAATTTATTTCTGTAAATTATATTGCTATTTGTACCTATTGTGACATCAAGCTCTGACATCCTAATTAAAGTAAAAATATTGTTATTCTTTTAAAAAACCCTTATAAAATTTTAGACTTGATGCGATAACTTTTATAATGGTGTTTTTTTTTTGTGTCTGTAGACACAATTAATTTTTTTCCTGTGTACTGAATTACTCGTGTAGGACCTCTATAAATCCAAAATAGTATGCTTACATCTACCCTCGTGATTTGCATCTTACTCTATTCTTGTTCCATTGGTTTATATGAACAATGTATACAATAACTAGACTACATATTTAATATATTATGGTGTAATTCTAAAAATGGTATATCTTTAAACAATCACCAATAAAGCGTCTAACAGTTATCTTCTCTTTATTGCAAATTTTTCTGATGATGTTCCCAAATTGGTTTAAATTTATGCCCTCTAAAATAGAACAAAAATTAATAGTATACATACATCGTTAGAATATAAACACTAGTTGCCCAGAAAAAAAAATACTACGTACTATACCAGGGTAATAAGCTAAAAGTTATTTCCTTTGCGATCTACAAGTGAAAATGTCACACTCATACTAGTTATGAAGCTAAAATTTACATTTGTTATAACTTATTATTTATAACTACAACAAATGTAGAATAAAATGAATAATACTATGGTATACAGCGAAAAAGATAAGGACCATATTAAAATGTTGACAAGAGTAATTTTTTTCTACATTTTACCATAGTATACATAATCAATGATTTTACATTTTCCGGACCACTTAGATCAAAGTTTATTTGATAATAAATATTTAGATATTAAAAAAAAAAAAATTGTGAAAAATGTTATACATTTTACTTTTGGTAAGTGAGAATGAAAACATGAACCTCCTAAAACCAACAGCCTCAAAAATCGCATTGAAGCAAAATAAAAATATTGCACAATAAAGATAGTAAACTTTCATGATTACTTAGGTTAATTTCTGCAACTTCGTCTTTTTTGAATTCTATGTAATCCATATTTGGTGGGTAAAGCTTCTTGATATTATCGACAGTAATTTTACCTCCATTAATATTTTTGCAATATTTATAAAAGTATTCTATAGTCTAAAAAATGTAGAAACGTGTCATTTAAAATTTCTAGGTTAAATATAACATAATAGGTATCTTAAAAAGTATGTCAATTAAAGCGTAATAATCGTTAACAAAAATTTGTAAAATAAATTCAACATTTTGAACTAAAATCTTAATATTAAGTATTTGTAAAGTGAAAAAAATAATTTTTAAATAATTACCAGCTGACTTAAAAATGTTACGTGCTAGGGCTTATACACATTGAAACAGATCTGTTGTGATTACTAATAGGTAATACAGTTATTTAAACCTAATTCAGCTTATGTTCTAAATAGATTTATTTTTCACTGCATGACAAATTTATCCCGATAATGAAAATGTAGGGAATTCTGTTTTTTTTTTATCATAGGTACTAGCCACTTTTTTGTTATACTGTAACAGGTATACATGATACGAAAACATTTTTTTTTTAACCAACCAAAGATAAATTTAACAGAGCTAGTTGCCTATTACATAAGTTTGCTTTTAACACAAAGATAAAATTACCAAATTGTTATTTCTGTCAATTTGCATTTCTCGAGGGGTCGGGATTATTTTCTGTTGTCCTTTGTTGTCCCCAACACTTCGCTTTTCTGCAGTTAGGCCTCTTTTATTTTCGCCTGGTTCATTCCCTACAATTTGAATTACTAAGTAATTCATTGCGAAGCATAAAAAAAAAATATATTTTGCATTCATTGTTTCTTCTGTAAATACTTAAAAATTGAAACAAATTTAACACAAAAATGGCTTTAATGCTGTACAGTGGCTGGTTGGTTTCGTAGTGACTTTTCGACAAATAACACGTTCCTATATACAATAATGATATTTTATCGTAACATGTGTTTTTGACAATTTAGTAGGCTTTTTTTTGTATAATACTTTGTTCTATTTATTTGTAGGTACTCCGTTATTTGTATTTGAATCTCAAACTGCGCAGCCGAAATATGTTTTAAAGACGTCAATAGTGCTCTCGGTTAAACTAATATTGAAATGTTTAACAATTATTTATTGAGTCGTATAAAAAATAATTATATTACAAATTAACACATAGCTTTCTAGTTCACAGTAATGTTTAATTAAAGGTACTTAAAGGCAAAGTCTGAAATAGTGAAATAATATATAACATGTTCGTCGTACGTGTTGATAAGAAATCATATTATACATTGTTTCGGTCGATACTATGAGACGTTTTTTGACGTTTCCCTGCATTTCTCTGTGGCCTGTTCGAGGGCACTGATTATCGTATGTCTGATTCTTCCACGTTCAAGAGCATAAAGACCGGCAGCCGTAGACCCTGCAGTAATCGGAATAATTAATTACACATTGCACTAATTGTAGCTAACAAAATAAAATGTGAAATTCATTTCCAGTTAGGCCGTAAAGCATTGCACTAATCTTTGCTGAGTAAACGCTTCACAGTACTTGGTGTGATCGATTTAATGTAATGTATACGTTTTCTACGTAAAAATTAATCGGCCAGTACCTGCAGGTGAGGTTACGTCATCCTTGAGTTTTCCTGGGTGTTCACCTGTGTCCCGGACGACAGTGCCCGCTCCCAAGACAGTTTGTGAAGCCAACCTATATGCCATATCCCTTGGTAAGCCCATCCGGACGGCTCCGTCGGCCAGTGCTTCAATGATTACATATACCTAGGAACCGCGTATAGCTCAAAATTTAAAAATCTAAATTCCCCAAGCGATGATGATTTCCAAAATCGATAGAAGTATACTCATTGACATAGACAAAAAACAAGATTCACAAATCTTACATAAGCCGGCCCGGAACCGCTAAGGGCTGTTATGGGATCCATTAGGTATTCAGGCACTCGTTCTGCTGTACCGACGGATGACAGTAACTTCCGAGTGAGTTTCTCATCTTCTTCAGTGGCTTTACTACCGGGGACGTACACCGATGCGCCGCATTGTACTAAAGCTGGAGTGTTAGGCATAACTCTCATTACCCTGGAGCCATCTGGTAAATTCTATAAAAAATAAAAACAAGTAATAGCAATACTCGCATAAATATTATGTTTTAAATATATCTTTATGTAATGCCAAAGGTTGAAAAGTTCACCCATCCCTTAGCCCTTTTGAGATCAAGAAGAAATAATTATTTTAACCGTATTTTTGAGAACAGTTCTTGGTGAAATGTAAACTGGGGTAGATTTTTTAATATACACTCAAATTATACGCAAAAAAAACTACAACATTTTATATTGTAATTGTATAAGGGGTGAATGTAGAAATTAAAAAAAGAGGACTTCGAAAAATCACTTTAAATATATCTAAGCAATAGCCATAGAGTTATTGTTTACATAGTAAAACAATACAAATTCTAATATATTATACTTAAAAAAAAATGTTCATAAACATACACTCTTTATGCAGACAATTGAAGTACCTACGTAAGAGAGGATAATTAAACTTTCATTTTAAACTTAATAGTTTTATTATATTAGATTTTGTAATGTATAATATTAAAATACAAAAATGTATGATACCTCCATTTGTTTGTCATTAATTTATATTGCAACTGTTTTTGTGAAAACCCTCTTGTTTCGTTAAGAAAAAAATATTACTATACAAAATGTTGAAAACTATACTGTATACTATAAATTAAGAATATACAGGGTAATTTTTTTATCATGGGCAACTCTATATCCACTGGTTTAATTATTAATTAAATTTGTTTTTTTCGTAGTGTTTTTATATAATGAGATCTCAATTTTCCACAAATTATTATGTTTTTACTGCCCTCCCAAACTAATTTTTTTGATAACAACTTTTGAATTTTGAGTGGTAACGTATACAGTTTTAAACTTTTTATTATGTAATTACGTACAATAACAGTTTTTAAAAAATGTATTGAAAATACAAATTATTTTGCTAGTATTTGAATTGAGTACTTTGAACTATTGGTTTTAACATAGAATGCAAGTTGCAACCTAACCTAGCCTGAAATAATAATAAGGGAGAAAGAAAATAAAGCGAGCGCTTTTAAAGAAACATATGGAGAAGCTGATAAGGGACAAACTCGGCTGATAAGAGAGAACTGTTTGTGCTAAGGAGTAATACCTAAATAACCCGAATATAGTACCAGGAATCCAGGAGCGGCAACGATCGCCCGAGGGACTTACTGTGGCCGTACGCTGCGTGTGCTGCCGCATGCAATTCTACGACCGGCGAACGTCGATTTTGTCTCCGTGAAAGTTTACACCCATGAACTCCTGGTACAAAATAGACATTTTCCATCATTCTAAGCACAAGTCCGGTGGCATTATCACGGCTTGTCCAAAGAAACACGGCGAAAAAACTGACTACAGTACCAGGAGTTCAGGAAACGAGAGAGGGCAAAACGGCGGCACTGCACGCATTCGATGACCGTCGGCCGTCGATTTCGAATTTTGCCTCCCCGTAAATTTCCTCTCATGAATTCCTGGTACAAAATAGATAGTACCGTCATGTAGAAACCATTTCTCTGTAATTAATTAGCAGTGATACAAAAGTGGAATTCGCTTAAAGACATGATATAAAGACATTGTACCAAAACGTTACACAAGACCTGCTTAGTGCGTTAGAACTTGAAATACATACAACAATATTAAATTAAAAAAAAAAATACTTAGTCAGTAACAAGGTGATCACTTAAGATTAGATAAATAATTATTAAACTAAGATAAATAATTTATCAAAAATGTTAACAGGTCGATCGCCAATTTTGAGTACCTAATAATTTAAAATGTTTGTTGCCGGTAACAAAATATATATAAAAATATATTTTGAGTCAGTTACGAGACTGGCTCAACGGATACTTAGATCCGCTCCCTTTTACAAAATTCATTCATTTATATTAATTTCATCATGCACATGAAATACATTTTTTGTGTAATTTAAATTTAAATCATACATCTGTTTTTTTTTAACCTAGGGAATTGTTATCATTTTTAAAATAATTCCTGTATAAATCCTGTATTCATAAATATAAGCATACATTTTCATGTATAATATGTTAAATAATAATAATTAATAAATTGCTGTTTCTTTTTAGTTTTTCTTTATCTTTCTATTTAATTTTTTTTTTAGTCGTGGAAAATTATTGGAGTATTATTTACTAGAAGGTATTACATTTGGTTGGTTGGGCTCTTGTAAATAATATTTGTAGGTGTTGAGTAGCGAATACTGTATAGTAAATACAGATTCCCCCGTATCCCGGTGGCCGGTGGGCCTATCCGTCTTTGCAAAATACGACAATTTAAGATTAACACCTACGTATCTTTTCAATTTCACACGAAATCGTAGCAGGGTTTTTTTTCTTCTAAAAAGCAAATCTTTAAATCTTGTAAATCAATTACGGTTAGAGGAGTACCTTTTCCAATTGATCGACAGTGACGCCCATGGCGACGGACAGCAAAAGATGTTGGGATCCAAAAGCCGGACGCGCTTGATCCAACACTGGCTTGACGACGGACGGTTTGACGGCTAAACAAACCACTTGAGCGTTTTCGGCTACCGCTCGGTTGTCAAAGGTCACAGTCGATCCGAGCGCCTTGAAATTTGAGAAATTATTCCTATTCGACAAGAGAAAGGCCGTGTATACTCACCTCGAAGGCCTCGATGCACTGGGTGTCTCCAAGAGCACAACTTGCGGTAATCAGTTCTCCTTTGGTGAGACCTGCAACATAAGCGATTTTATTTGTACAATACATATGTATACTGCAGTCGGGTTATATATTTAACGGAATTTTACAAATCTGCGTCACTCACCGGCCGCTACAAAGCCTTTGGCCAGAGCTTGAGCCATTTTGCCGGCACCGAAAAATCCGATTTTCAACATTTTTTCCTGACGATTGATGTTATTTTTTTAAACGCTAAACAACTATAACGAACGAGTAACGCCAGTAGTAGTATATTCAACGTAATAGGTACTTACCGTGTATGTACATTATTATTTTGAACTTTGATTGTTCTAATCGATTTTTAGATTACTAGTGTTTACTCGGTTGGTTTTTCGATAAGAACACCACTACATAATATTAAAATGTAGGTAAGTAGTGAATGTACGTAGTTCATTAAGTACGGCAGTCACTTGTACGCAGACAGATAGGTACTCTACTTACATTTCTATACGACGATAACCAACCCAATAGGCTAAGTACTACCACGCGGACTCGGATTTCAAAATAATAATAATATTAACACAATAACAACAACAGCACAATCGCGTTAATCTGCTGCAAACTATTGGACCCATGTCCGTTGTCGACATCTGTAATACCTATAGATACTGATCAAAAACCATTCACAGAGATCAGCACAAAACCGAAGAGAAACCAAAATAATTGACCATTTAAGTGGATAAACGAAAATGACACAAATAACTTTTTGTAGCATCATTTTGTTAAGTATCTAAAATATATTGGCCTCGTCTTCGTTTAGAAAAGACCCTCTTAAGTAGTCACTAAAATAATAAAACCGAAAGTTATCATCTAGGATTTATTTTTGCTTGTCCCGAATTTAAAGTAAACAATTTTTTGTTTTAATTTTGCAGCCGACTTCAAGCTTTATTTCTTCCAATAATCCCTAACAACGCAAAACTAATATTTTGTGATATTTCTGAATTGTTAATTTCATACTTTGTAACGCTTCTAAATAATGTGAAGCTTAAACAATGTAAAATATATAATTCGTTATATTATATATAATACATATTTTTAATTGTAGCTATATAAGATATAAGTGACCACTGAAATGAAGAATATTGTTTTCCTTATTAAATTATTTTAACAGAAAACTATAAAAACATAATAAAAGTGTGTACTTTCTATTGCAATCATTTATTTTAAAAAGTTAATTTAAAATTCATAAATTACTTGAATTGTATTGAATTAACTTTAGTATTGAAAACAATTATTTTAATCGAAACTACATATTATAGTAATTAAGTTGATAGAATATTGCCAACTAACATAATAAATATTTTTAAATAATTAAAAATGACAAAAAACAAAGACTAGAATTAATTTATAAAATAATTTTAAAAAAATATTATTAACATTAAACTCAACAAACCATAAAATATCTGATAAGAAAAAAAAATTTGTTTGCATCATTAAGCAGGTACTAAGAAAAGGTTTTATCGAATTCTATCGTCCCAAGCGCTGTACACAACAATTGCTCATAGAACACCTTCTAGTTAACATCAGGAAACAGTGACAGGTATCAGGGTGCTCTGGAAATAAAAAAATGTTAAGTATTTTTTTTAAAACATTTAATATTTTAATAGTTCATTCACAAAGTTTAAATTTTTTTTAAATTATCGATACTGTAGTACTAAGTCTGAGTAGGGGTTTACACAAACAAATTGAAAAAATTGTTTTTATTTTATAAATAGTAAGATTATTAGGTATTCATAGCTAATAATAATAGCAATCATTATAATAGTAGTAATAATAATACTAATAATAAATAACATGGGTTCATAATTTTTTTATCGTTTTAACTAAAGTTAATTTTCCGATTGCGGAAACCTAAATACACGAGCCATCACAAAGTTTTTCATCCGCTGCAAGCGGTTTTCAACCAAATCGTTATCATCTATAACAATATTAAAATGTAGAATATTGGCATTTTGTTTAATTATTAATATAATATAATATTTTATAACACATGTACAGTTATTGTTAAAAAAAAAAAAAATTGGTTTTGCTTTTATTTTATAAGAACATTGTGCTTTATTATAATATGTTATAAATATAAATGTTTATTACAAGCGGGGAGAAGGGTTTTTTTTTAAATTAAATATTATTATTATTTTATAGATGTCAAACCTTAGTATAAAGAGATCCAACAAAAGGGGCTCAGCAGCTAAATAGTTAAAAAAAAAGTCGTTTTGTTAATTATTGTTTTTACACAGTCTGAAACGAAATTTTATAAAATTTTCAAGCAGATCTTTGTTCATAATCGACAATGTTTTTTTTTTCAGAATCACATCAATTTTTATATCATTGACAAAAAATCTATCAAATTAATACAAAGTTACTGTATACAATGGAAAATACAATGAATAGTAACGAAATACTGATCTAAGTTAGGTGAGACAATTATCTTGGTGCAAATCACAAAGAAATACAAATGTATTTCCTAAATAGTATTATTGAAACCTTATATGGAGTTATATCCTAAGCTAGTATAAATGTAATGCCGACTAACCAAATACGTGGTTTAAACTACACCGAACCGTTTTATTTAAAACATCTGTACCGATTAGACTATATTGTTTCTAGTTTATCATAGTAGTAATTATTTATAAACGAGTCATTTCAAAAGACTTTAGATCATTAGTTAAAACTGCAATCTGTAAAGTGTCTGATGCCATATCAGCACTGCTTGATGACTCCGTATAGCTAGGTGTGCCTTCGGTCCACGTTGCCTCCACAGATTGTCTGCCTGCTGAACCCCCGATGCCAGATGTAGTGCTGCCTGATCCTACACTCAATGTTGATGACTTACTCTCGCCGGCGTGCGACGAGCCTGATGGACCATCTATGCGCAGACCCGGAGAAGGACGTCTCAGACGAGTCATGCTAGAACGTTTTTCGTATACAAAATCACGTCGGATGGCATCTTCAAATGCTGGAGGAGGAGTTGAGCATGTTGAAAAAGTACCTTCGGGATCAGCCTGATCACGCGGACGTGGACGTGACATGCTTCGACGCTTAGAAGGTGACCGCTTTAAAGGACATGGAAGTTTTTTAAACACAGACCTGAAATACAAATAAAGACATTAGTTTAAGGATATTTGTATTCATATTTTAAGTGATGTTCACATACTTGGTCATAAAGTCCAGAAATCTTGTAGCATAAAAATCAGGTCTATGCACAGACACTGTATCGCCATCATGTATAATGGCTTTGAACGTATGCTCAAGCTTTTTCTTCAGCCGATAACTTTGCAATATGTCGATGATTCCGACAAACAACAGTAAACTGTCGCCACTACCACTTCTGGCAGGAATGCCGCCTCTAGGGGAAGAAGAGTCCTCATCGGATGATGCTCCAGTGTCTGCTTGAATACTCTCCATTGCTGTAGAATGAGCCATAAGTCGTTGCCGATTCGCCTCAGCTGTTCGAGACAGAGTAGACGTCTCCGACAAAGTATCAGTGTCATTTTCAACTAATTTACGCGATCGTGCAACACGGCGTTCTTCTTTTTCTCTCTGCGCAAGATCAACATTGTGAACACCGACTAAAAGACTGTAATCCATAATTTTGAAACTCTCTAATACTCTACAATCTCTCTGCATTGTTTTCAAAAGAGCTGCATGTGTATCGGGTTCCAAAAATATTCCATCCGGATGATGTTCTTTGAAGTCTAGATCTTTGAACGTTGGAGAAGACTTTTGTCTTTCATCTTTGGAAGCTTTTCTTTTATATGTAGAACCTTTAAGATCATATTTTTGATGCATTTTTATATTGGAAGGTAATAAATTGTTCATGGCTACTAATCTTATGTTCTTTGAATTGCACTGATAACAGTAGAGACCGAAAAATTTTGGCAATAAAGTCCTCGGGTTTTGGTTTAAGTTCATATAGTATCCAGGAAGAAGTTTCTGCAAAAATTCACCTTCCTTGTGTTGAACAGTTTTCATTATAAATTCATCGTCTCGAGTGAGGTAAAATATGGAGCCGCTAGCGCCAGGATTCGATAACTCACGGAGTGGTGAATTACAAAATGATATCAAATAATCATCCGGTTGTATGCCAAACAAATCTCTGAAATAACGGAATGCGATTGGAGCGTACGTCTTGAATATGAATTCAGGGTAATGGTGAGCCGGAGTGTGGTTGGTTCCGTCGCTTGGAAAAGTCGTCGTTTCCACAGTCATGAAATCTTGCATGAGCAAGTCGCGCTCGGGCTTGGATGCTAGGCCACCCACCGCGTGTTGAATTCCAAGCTGTATGGATCCCATAATTTGACCGGTTTGAATTTTCTTATAAGTGATCTCACCGTCGACTCCGACTCGCCTGTGGCCAAGTTTCTTTTCTTTTTCTTTGGCTTGAAGATCATCTTGCTCTGCAATGGAAATGTCTTTTTCGACTCCGGTGACATCTGCAACAATTCAAAAATACAATCAATATTGGGCAGATAATTTAAACGGTATTTTTTTTTTCTTAGTATAACGCGGGTACCTACAAAATTAATGATTTTAATCATTTGTGATTCAAGTATAATACGCAGTTCGGAATTCGTTTTCCCATAAGAACGACTGTATTCTAGATGTATTTTATTGATATTATAACATAATTATTAAATGTTAAACTAATTGCAGTTGATAAAATATAATAATGAACAGTAATAATTGTTATTGTTTTTTTTTTAAATTTAAATACTTGCTACCACATGTGCCATACAATTAAAAGGCCTACATAGTGTTTTAATATTATAGTATAGTTTTGTTTTTGTGTGATTAATGGAATAATATTATTGTACGATAAGAACCTTACCAGAAATCCGGGGGCATTTCAAACAACAAATGTAGTATTGAAATAAATGTCTCATGGCGGTAACGGCGGGTTCAAATGCATTATAGCAGTTTCTTAAAAAAAGGACCGACGTCGCGCAAAATTTAAAGCACGAGTGTACAATAAGAAAACCGAAACAATTATAAGAGTTTATGTGATATTATTCCAAAAAGACATTATTATCTGCTCAGCTGTACGTTTAATAGTCAGATTAAAATTTAATAAGGCTATGTTTATTTCGACCGACTTTGTTGATATATTTAATAGAACAGATGAAAAATAAATAAGCAATCATTATAAATTAATATTACTCGTGGGGTATTATTATTTATTAATACTGGACAGTTCTAAAATACCGCGAGACAGACATAAGACATTTGTACACGAATAATTGATAGAAATATTAGAAGAAAACAAGTAAATGCCGCGAAAAAAATAGAAAATGTCGTGATTTTTTTTTATTGCAATATTCGGTTTTTAATTTTGGACTACTAAAACCTCACAAGCGAAATCACTATTTTTCTTCCACGGCTTATACGTACCTACATTACAACCGGAAACTCACAGTTCACTTATAGATTTTACCACCGTTTATAGATTCTACTATATTTAATATGTCGGTTTACATTATATTATGTAAAACGGCATTCGTTGAAATGATCAAAAACAATACGAATTATTCATAACGGAACAAAGACATCAATTTTGGTTGTTTCCGAACTGAGTGGAGCAAACCGAAAAAAAGACATATTTAAAAAAAATACACGAAACTTGCATAAAATCGAAGCAAGTACGACCTACTAAGCCGACGAAAACTTAAACCGATTGTAGTCGAGGTATCGAGTGTATAACCTCTTTTGAAACGATTAATATCATTATGTTTTTTAACAATGAAATGTAAATACACTAATGATTTTTGTCCTTTTCCCAAAGAATGTTAACAACGCCAAAAGGGCCTTGAAAGTTCAAACTTTAACCCTTCTTACCCTACTTCATGTAGAACACATTATACCTTTTATGTAAGTCTATCTATTTTGTGCTATGTATAGTCTAATCGTTTTTCGCATAGAACATGTTATTTTTGGCTATGGACAAAAACGACTTATCGGATTAGGTCAAAGGTTCACAGGTGAATACTAGGAATTTTGTCACTGTCACTTCATTTTCAATTAATTAATAACAGATTTCCAAATAACTTTGGTTTTGAATTTTGAAAAACCGCATTTCCGGAATTTGCCAAATCGGGCTCGTAAGGGGTTCAACTTCTCCCTCCCCTTAAAAAAAAAAAATAGTTCCCAATACGTGCCTGTGTCAAACTCGGATGTTTTTCTTAAGAGGTCTCTATACTAGCATTTATTAAGGGGCATAGTGTATGCAATTTTTTAATTACCACAGGAAAGGAGTATGTGTTCTTGATTATTAATTTTTGACATTTTTTGTTTTTACTATGGCACACAACCAGAAAAAAGACTAAAAAACCTCATAAAAATATCAGCTGATTATTTCAATGTAAAAAAATGCATTTTTAACTTTTTTAAACTGTAATCCTAGTTAGTTAACAAAAAATAGTTTTAATATTGTGCCACAGTCAATGCCTTGAAAATGTTATGAACAATTCAAATGTTTTTTCAAAACTTAAATTGGAGTATTCTTAGCAACAGTATGTTTGAAGTAGAATGAGTTGTTTTTCGACCAAAAATACGCAAGTATCATAAAAGATAAAATCATTGGCCAAAAAAAGTGTCCATCAACATCTAAGATGTTAATGTGGGAAGGGTCAATATTACTGTTAGCAGGCATAGAAGATTTCACACGTTAAGATATGGTTTTATAAATTTTCAAACATTTTCCCAGTAAAATTTAAAATAAATTCACTAATACCCCTTGGCTTCTAGATCACATGAACAACGTGTTTAATAGTATTTCCTAGTTTATAATATACAATAACTGGTTTATATATATATATATATATATATATATATATACTTATAATATGTAGTATGGTATATGTGGAAGCTAAAATATAATAGTCTTTCAAAAAAATTTGCTTTTATTTTGTATTTTTTTCTTCAAATAATAATAGAATTGTAGTTCTTTTAAAAATGTAAGAAAAGGATTTTTGTTTACATTTCCAAAAACATAATAAAATCTGTACTAACCTAACAGATCTTTAGTAACGTGAAAATTCTTGAACATAATTTTAATGCAACTGTTGTAGTTAAACAAAACCAATTTATGTATAATCGTTTTAAATTGGCAATGCATTTCTATGAAATATTAAAAGTTTTCGGTTTTCGAAGCCGACAACATTTAGTAATTTTATGGTTTCAACCATATGTTGTTGTACAAACAAATACAATTTAAACTTTAATACAGTTATATTTGCATATTTTTTGTATAGTTAAATTATTTTTATACTTTTAAAACAAAATTATATGTTTAAATGTATGTACACAGCAAAGTGCACACATGTTATACACACATATTTTTTTACATTTTTAATGTCATTTCCCTTTATTCAAAACCGTTTATATTGAATCGGGTTTGACCCCTCATTAATCGAGCCATACAGGTTGACCATTAATTATTTACAGGAATAATACAATATAGTGTCATTTTTAATCAAACAAGATAAACAGATAATCATTATTCATCAATAATTAGAACATATTATCATTTTTTATTTTGCAAAATAGTTTTATACACTTCGAAATAAGGAAACAACTTTAAATCATATTATAAAAAATTATCCAAACATGAATCTAAAAGCAGTTCAATCAGGTAGTGCTAGCAAATCATTGCAAACACACTGACATTGGTCAATAAAATGTTTTCTGAACCAGTTCCCATTGAAAACAATTTTTTGGGTTAATTTGCAAAATGTATGTTTTTATCATAGGTTGTGTTTTCTGACAATCCACGTATAGGTTAACAAGTTTTGGATCTAAAGTACAACTAGGATCTGCAATTACTTACATTCTACACTCATTGTTCTTTTTAAATTTCAGTAAGTTCAATTTGTAACAATTACTTGTTCAGTTGTAAAAATTTCAAAACATAAAATGCTAGTTAAGGGGTCAACACTCTAGACTGTGATTTAAAAATGTATCAAACAAGCAACTATTTAGTAAAATTAAAACAGCTATAAGTATGTTAATGCGAGCTAATTTATTGTTTCCTTTTTCGAAATAATATAAGTTCAAAACCGCGTAAATGCATAGGCCAATATTAAGCTTGTGAAAACTAAATTAATGCCTAGTTAATAAAGTTTATAATAAAAATTGATTCTTTAAACTTTTAAGAGTAAACGACTCTTGATTTTTTATTTTGTCTGTTCATTTGTAAATTTCTAAAAGAATCATTATGACAAATCTAAATGAATACTCAATACTCCAAAAAAATATTAAAATATTGTATTGTTATTACATTTATTACATTTATTACATTTTCTTTATTTAGATGGATTTTGAAATGAAAAGTATTATGAATGTATAAATCAGATATTAAAAAATGTGTAACTCACCATTATCTTTATCCTTATTGACTGAAGATCCGCCTTGATCCTCAACAGCCGGTCGAATGTCGTTCAATTCCATTTTGATACAACTTCACTATCTAGTTATTTTTGAATTGGCATGACCAATCAATAGAATTCAATTTAGCAGACACCAGCTCATTGAAACGCCGACAATAATTTTCACTAATATTTGATAACAGTGCAAATTGTGTTTCGTAGGAAGTGTTAGTAGCTTCTGTATTCTGATTGAAAGTGTATGCGACAACACGAAAACCGTTGCTATTCAACAGTACACAATACTGTCGATTTTCTAACGTTTCAATGTTCAGATATATACCATCAATTACATTAAGGGATGATACTTCTATATGGTTCACCAGGGATTTCTCGCTGTCGATAATAGATTTGGCTTCGGCACACCAATCGAGTGGCCTTTCCATATAAATGATACCACCTAGAACATACGAAAATCAGAATAACCAACTATTATAATGTCTAATGGCAATCAAGATGAACCAGTTCAAATCAAGGTTAACAATATTTTAATCTAACCTAAAAATTAACTGTTTAAAGTTGTTCGAGTGACTGAAGGACACGGCCTGTAAGAGCGGATTAGGTTTGTCAAGAGATCTCAGCAACGGCAGACTACAAACAATCAAAGGTTATAAGGTCGCACACAATAAACATTAGCAAACAATATTTATATCGTACAAATTCGGTTCGATATAGCAACAAGGTATGCGGTGAATTGACTTACGGGTGTTTTGATCAAAGGTTCGTTCGGGAATTAAGGAATGTAAAATATGTAATAACTAATAGGGAAAGGGCGGGAATAAAAAAATATCGCCTTAATTAATGCATCGGGAAAGCATTTATACGTGATAATAATAATTAGTAGAATGTTTCTCGTTGACACGATTTTCAGTAAAACTAGAAAACAACATTATAAAAGTAAAAAAAAAATCATAATAATTATATAAACAACAATAACAACTAATAACAAAGTCCCCAGAAAAAAATTATCAGCGGAAGCTGGTAGACAGTGTGATTTAGAGGTCTTTACTGTTTTATTGAAGGTAGAGACGGTTTATTGGATTATACGAAGTCTATGAAGTTAGCGACGATCGATGAACGGTTTGTTTTTTCAATTTTTCGAGGCTGCTCGTCGCCGTCCAAAGGTTATAAGGTTTGCGTGCGCATGTTTGCATACATTTGTGTTACAACGGTATTGCCTATGGTCATACTATTATTATTTACTCGCCCTACTCGGGTCGTCGGAAATTATTGTAAAAACATTTTTTCGAATAAATGGCTTTTTCTCATTTCGAAGTTGCACGTGAAAACACACATAAATAGATTAAGATTTATTATTAAAACAAAAAAAAAAGAACCCTAATTAAAACTTCACTACCGCGGTTTTGGCTAAATATTTTACTTTTAATTAATCTAGACTAATTAATGTAACGTAAATACAAATACACGTCAAATATATTCAAACATGCAATTATTACTCGATGCTAATAATTAATACCGACCGTACGGACCGTCGAGTGAGAAAAACGAACATCAATACACATTCCACGGACTTATTTACTTATCTGTTTCGAAACGGCGAACGACTTGATCGCTGATAACAATAATGCTTTAGCGGGGATAAATAATAAAATATGTATTATGAGTACTTGAGAAACGTCCAATTTCCAAACAACAGCCGGCAATGACCTACAACTCGACACGGCGCGTATGGCAATAATAATAATTATTGGCAGCTAAGTACCTCCTACCTGACCGTGTAAAAAAAAAATCTGAATTATTCACACGGCGTTTTCTGCAGCCTTCGTGATTCGTATACACATTACCCAGTCACGTTTAAGGCGACTTTCCTGTAAAAAAAAAAAAACATATTAATCTGAATAATTACCCAATAGCGCAGAGGATTCTCTGATAAGAAATTGGACCGGTAAATCTTTTGTCGTGTGTCTTGGTTTTAATATTCCTAATAAACGCCATCTCATTTTTCCCCAAGCTGTATTTCTGACATAGTATGAGGTGATCTTAAACGTAGGTCCCGGATGAGATTTATCACTAAAAATAAACAACCATGGGAATAATAATGTAAAGGTATCCGCTAGTCTTCCAAGCATCATCAAAATCACAACAAAACCGTACATAAATATGTGTCTTCAAAGCTCTAGTAAGGCTATAATATTCTAGATTTTGGGGCTCGAAGAATTAAATTTGATAATGTGTTAGTTATGAAATAATAAGTATACTTGCCCCATTATTACATTTTGATTTATACTAACACTGTACATATTACAGTAATGTCCTATATGACATGGCATTTGTACTATTGTCTATTAATGTGTACCTAATACCTATTTTATGGTAATCAGCGCTAGGCTTTTATGTAACTTTCAGTACTGTAAGTACGCAATCATTATAATGATTATTGTGGTAAGTTGTGAGTTGCGTAAAATATAATAACAACAGGGTTCTAGCAGTCGGCAAAATGAAAATGTTACAAAATGATACATATTATATATTAAAAAATGCATATCCAAAGTATAGATGATTCATTAATATTCAAAAGACTACTTAACTGATTATCCATAGATAACAAAAAAATTAATACAAATTATAATAAATGGTCGTTTCAAAATTTTTTAAACGTAGTAATTAATAATAATTGTAATTGTAAGAACTAAATATTTATTAAGTATTTACTCAGTATTTATTCACGATTTTTCTCAGTTAAGTTTGAAGCACAAAAAAATAAAAATGTCCTAAAAAGGTGTATACAGATATTATGATATGTATGTTAGGTACTAGGTAGCCAGGCGGACATAATATTAATTGGTATCAGCTGTATAGTCATTTTCATATATTTATGTAGGACTCATACCCGTTAATTTGCGATAAAAAAAATTGTATGCGTTTTGTATAAAAAAAATAATTGTAGTAACCTACTAATTTGTAAAATCTGTCCGGGTCAATCTTTCCTTTAATTTTGTTTTATACTTTTGTTTGACCTGCTATTTGGAAACATAATAATAATAAGAAGAAGGTTCACTCAAGTAAGTGGTATACTATTAAATTTGAAATTGCGATTCGCGCAGGTACCTCACTCACTCAAAAAATAAAAAAAACGTCAAATACTTCTTGATTCAACACGGTGCCCAAAAACGATCAGATAAAATGAAAGGTTAGAATAAAATATATCATGTTCAAACCTCGTTTAACCGTTTTTGATTGCACACGAACTAATAAATTGTATTGTATGGACGAAAACCTCTCCGGTTCGAGAAAGCAAGCAAAAGTAAGAAAATCCACAAGATTGCAATTAAGATTACAATCTTAAATCTCTGATCCATAAGGTGCAGTGTACACTAATGTGTTTACAACGAGTAATATACTTTATTACTATAGGTATACCATGATCGGTGCGTCGTAAAAAGATAATATGCCTTTTTTTTTACCTGAACACAGTCGGTATAAACTAAAGGTACACTATAATATAATATACAAAAAAAAAAAAAAATAATAACATTACACCAAAATTCCATTATTTGTGCAACGCTGTAGAGTGTAATATAAATGTGTTGTGTTTGTAGGAAACATAAAAATGTGTACAACAGTTTAAATATTAGTCCAATTAGTCCACCTAAGACCAGCCTAATATCCATCGTGTTTCATCAATATTTAATTAATTCGTATTTTTCTTAGGCGTTGTTAAAGCTTAACTTTTAACAGAACGCACTGATATTATGAGTTCATTGTTCTCTAAAAGAAGTTTAACTCGAAAGCATTAAAAATAAATTATTATT
Organism: Adelges cooleyi; assembly: GCF_023614345.1. Classification (NCBI taxonomy): domain Eukaryota; kingdom Metazoa; phylum Arthropoda; class Insecta; order Hemiptera; family Adelgidae; genus Adelges; species Adelges cooleyi. The sequence continues at coordinate 6,213,255 of NW_026096268.1, forward strand.
AGTCTAATGCAATCGAACGAATTTTTCTATTTTTTTCAAGGTTTCCCGGTTACATAGGCAACTATAATATATGCACGGAAGCAAATAAAGTAAATTTCCAAAAAAAAGTATTGAACTATATTATTAATTTACATTATAATACTTGAGTGTATATATTAAAATATCCCTCAGTTGAATATAAATACTATTCTCTTTAAAAAATCCTTTTAATATAATTTTGGAATTATTTACAATAAATTGTTGAACATATTTTTAAATTATTTAGAAAATTGGTATAATTTTAAGAATGTCTTATTACGTTTCTTCCGTAGTTGCTGCTATCCGTTTAACGGAAAACTATTAGAAAAATAGTCAAAAAGGAAAAAAAACATGTTTTACTTGATCCTATTCTTTTATTGGACAATTTTAATAGGTAGGTATGATAAGTAACGTTATAATAGTAATCATTAGCAAACAAATATTTAAATTCATTTTATAACTTCTTCTGGTATAATTTGTTTTTAATATAAACGAACGTTATGATTTTTGTCTCGAAGCAAATGCTAATTAGTGGTGTTTCCTACTATCATAATATAAGGATGAATGTTTTTTTTCCTTACATAACTACACTTCATAAGTCATAACAGCTATAGCTCAATCGATACATACAATGCCATATCAATATTTGCCATCGTCTAGACTGCAGTAGATTTGACCACCTGGAATTTGGTGATGTCACCAAAGTGCTTCACCTAAATAATACATTATGAAATTGCTTATTTACAGTTTATTAAAACACACATACTAACACCAGGTGGGCAAGACAGCTAAATTTGAGCATACAAATAACAGTTTCAATGATTAAGCCAATTTACCAGTATTGTTCTTTTAAAATGTAATTCATTTATTACAATTCTGTTCTTACAACTCTAGTCTATTGTCAATCATATTATCTATATAGGTATTTTAAATTTAAAACTATAAAAAAATCACCCTTCTCCTACTTTAACTAGTAGTAAATTGTAATATGGACAAATTTAAATATGTTGAACATTTTCGAAAAATTAAAGAAGACATATGTATACATACAAAATACTATAAATGTGTTGAGCACCTTACAAATTGTTTTTATTTGACAAAAGCGAGGGGCACCATTAATATAATAATTAAATACTACTAATTAGTAATCTAAATAAATAATAATCAATTTTCACCTAAATACAAATTATTTAATGTTTATAATTTGATTAAGACTGCCAAAATAATGGTTGTTTGTTAAACGTTGTAAAAAATACATTGTAAATATATCAATGTACCAATACATTGAAAAAAAATAGTAATTATTTTATACAAATATTCTAAATACATTCTACACATTTTTTGGAAGTATCAAAACAGTTAAATATACAACACTATACTCTATTATAAATTATGCTGGGCATTAGATAAATGTTAATGTCTATAATTGTAAGAAGAATATTAATTAATTTAAGATAAGATAAGTTAAATATATTGGTATCAATAATTGAGTTACGAGTTAAAGTTTAATTAATGAGTTAAGTAACCCGCATAAGAAAATTAAAAATACAAATATTTTCTAAGTGTTTTATTACAGTTTGGTGGAAAGTATTATAAGTAGGTATAATATTTTAAAAACATCAAAATTATTTCAACAAATATTATAAAATATAATTATTTTTCAATGAAATATATTTAAGGATTATAATAGTTCTGTATGATTCTAACTATATTAGTTATTTGAATAGCGAGTTTATTCTGATAAAAGTGAAATTGGGTTTTATTCTAAAAAAATGCATATTTTTTTCTTTGTTGTTACTTAAAATAAGAGTTATTTATTAATTACATAAATAATATAATATGATAGCGTTGCAATAAAAAATATTATGTTATTATATCCAAGAATATATATGTATATATATATATATATATATTCTTGGGTCTAACATAATCGAATAAAACAATTGTATTCATTTTGTGTATATATATATATATATATATATTGTACTCATTTTATATATATATATATATAAAATGAGTACAATAATTACTGAAATTGTTTTATTCGATTATGTTAGACCCAAGAATTAGATAAGGTGTAACCGGGTTCTTTGAATGGGTAGGTCAAAACATTCCTTGGGGGTGTATTTGTTACCGATGATATTGCAAGGATCCATCCGTCCTACCCTTAAGTGCACAGCCAGGCTGTATAAAAGGTCTACTTTGCAACCCTGTTGAAACACTAAGTAAGCACTCTCCGAAGGAACTACAACTACTGCTCAAGTACCTGTTCTTGGTAAGTCATTGTTTTTCACATCACTTATATTATCTGCTTTGTTCTTTTTTTTACATTTTTTATATTAAATTATTAACCCAGCTACGTAGTATATATTTCACGAAACAACGTCAAAATGATGTGCTGCTCATAAACCAGTTGAACAATTTAAATAACACTTGAAATATGTTTTAAAAATCATATTTTTTATCGGTTTTATGGAAACGATTAAATATTTTTTTCTATGAATAATTTACTTTTAATCACAAACTATTTATTTATAATCATTTTTTTTTTAAAGATTAAACTATCAGCAATTTAAAGAAACGAAGTAAAAAAGTATATATCTAAATTAATTACCTTTTATAATATTTGGAAGATAGCAATTTCTTAAAAAACTATAAGGCACCACCTTAATGAAATATTGTTTTTTTTTTTAACAACATAAACTTATTTAATAAACATGTTGCATTTCTGTTACAATAAGTATTGAAAGGTCAAAATTCACTAATGAATAATAAACTGCTTAAATATTAATTTTGTTGTATAATATATAAATAACCTATTATAATAATATATTTACCTTACCTAACTTAACTAACATTTCAATTGGTATAGTTATTTTAAAAAAAAAACTTCTCAAATCGGTTAGGTCTTTTATTAGTACTTAATTAATTACTCACAAGAAAATCTTAATGTACGAGTTAAAAAAAAATATAAATTTTTGGACGTGTGGTATTAACTGAACTATAGTTTTACATTTATAGTCAAATTTAAAGGCAGTTCCACAATACTGAAATATTATATTGAACTATCCTTGAACTTTAAGTAAAGTTGATGTAATGGTTTACATTTAATGATGAGTTTATATTTTTTATTGTGTATTTTTGTTTATTTAAAAAATAAAACTAATACTTACGTTTCATTCTTAACAATTACCTTTGAACTATTTAATTTTAAAGCGCGTTCTTTTACCTATTTTACCTTGTGGTTATTCAGAAAACGTATAATACAAATAATTATTTTAACAACTATTTAAATGATAAAATTAAATACATTTTTCAATTGTTAAGTCGAGCTAAAACAAATCTTTAAACGGTTAGTTGTAACATATATATTATAGTAATTATTTTTTAATTTATTTTACAGCAAAACAATTATCAAACAACCATCTGACCATGAATTCCTTCTTAGCCTTCGCCGTCTTGGTCACCTTAGCTCTGCACGCCTGCGCTGAAGACGCAAAAGAAGTCACCACGAGTACCTCGTCGTCTGCCATTGATAGAGCGACAAGCATATTGAAAGCCAGTGTCCTAAACGACAGTAAGTGTCAAATATATAATAATAGTAGTATGCTGTAATGTATTTTCTACTTAAGTCTCAAGTACATACATTAAAATACTTCTAACCGTATCATCTAAAAGACTGAGTAGTATAGGTTCTTTGGATTTCTTTGTTTGCTGTGTTTTTTGCAACAAGTACTAACAAAATTTGTCAATAATTTATCGTTGTAATAGGTTATACCGTAGGATGTATTTTATTGGCTTATTTTATTAACAATCAGTTGAGCAATATTACTTACAATAGATTTAAACTAACAGAGAAATAATTTCACGTACAATCAATGAAGCCCAATACCATCAAAAAATGTGTTCATCCAACTGATATAAAATTAAATATTAAAAAAAAACTCATTTTATAATCCTTAATCCCGTTTTTTTAATTAATAAACATTTTATTTAAAATTAAAATATTATGTTCATCTCGTGTAAACAGATTCAATGTTTTAGTTGAAAAAACTATAATTGAACTAGAACAACTATTATAGTCTAACAATAAGTTGGCATAGAAATATAATTTGTTCATAACTTTAATTATTAGTCTGGGAAATATTTTCTTATAATTTGTCGGTATTCAAAATTTAAAATATGGGAACACGAGTTGGACGATCTTTGAAAAATGTAAACGAATGTCAGAATTTATCACAGTAGTTTCTATAAAAAACATTTTCACAGTTAATAGGAGACAAGGTTATTTGCTCCTAAGTGATTTTAAATTGTCAATAAGCCAACCTACTTTGAATATTCGTAGAAAAAAATAATTCGATTTTTACAAAATGTTCACGTTTAAGCATAAATAATATTTTCCCTTATTTATTAATGAACATTTTTTTAATGAAAACAATTATTTAGATATGTTATAACTACAACAAATGTTGATTAAACGTAGTATGGTATTTTGATAAACTTAACACTGATTTTGAACTTTAGTTAAATTATATTGCCTTTTGGAACGATACAAACGTTTCGTTTCAGGAAAAGTATTTTGTATCGTTACTGAAAGGAATAGCTAATTTTGAAATGTTTTTATTTTACTTTTCAATTTTTCACAAGTTCAAACTTAGGTAAGCTATTAGAATAGCATACTATTTATAATTCATAAATTATCAGCATTTGTTATTCATAGCATTTGTTGTAGTTATAACAAATAATTATAATTTTGGCTTGGTAACGTTTTCAATCTCTGTGTATAGAGTGATTCATTAAGGATACGACACTCATTTTATCCTAAAATATTTTTTTTAAAAATAATTATTGTTTTTGTTATTGTACAATAGTATAAAATTACTAACGATTTACCCGTTGTACAGTTTTTTAGAACTATATCAACTATTGAATCTTAAATATATATTTAATTATCTTTATAAATTAAGAATATTTTGTTGAAAATGTTGACTGGTCGATTACCAGTTTTGGATAACTATACTTATAATTTATAAAGTTACCAAAGTATGCGCCCAGGTAAAAATAATACTACACTCTACCTTTCCTCCCATCCTAAGTTTTAAACTTGAATACCTTACTTTATAAGTAATTATCCAAAACTGGTAATCGACCAGAAATCAGTACCAGAACCAGAACTGGTAATGCTTAGTGAATTATTCTTAACTTAAAAATTCGATTAATTGTATACGTTACTATTTAAGTTTCAAAAGTCGATAGCGCTATGAAAAAAAAACTGATAAAAATTCGAATATTTCCTGATATTGTAAATAAACGTAAGCTAAGTATTTGCAATAAAAAAAACTACAACATTTAAATTATTTTAAGAGGAAACGAGTGTCTTATCACGGAATTAAGACTAATCTATTAAATTAAATATATATTACTATAATTAAATTTAATCTTTTCCTCAATGAGTCACTCTGTACATAATTGTTTTATTTCCTAATAACGCGTTTTGGATGATTAACGTCAATAATAATAATAATAATATTATTAAAAAAGCATAATTTTTAAGTCATTTTAATTAATATTGAATATGATAAGTATATGGTTATCATCTTGTAGACGATGCAAGCAAGTGGTCAGTCGTGCCGTCGGGCTACGGAAGCGCGCTGGCCACCGGCGGCGCAGTGGTGATCGGCGTGGTCGTTCTGTTGGCCATCGCAGCAGTGGTCAGTCCCCTGTTCGGGTACAGACTCTGCCAGATTTTCAGCACCTGCGACGCGGCCACCGGACAGTCTTTCAGCGGCGACGGTTACTCGGGCTACGCATCCGCTCCGTCGTACTCGACTTACCAAAAGAGGTGACCGGTTATTTTTGGGCCTTACCCTTTTTCGCACTGTAAAACAAACTAAATTTTCGGTTTTTCGTTTTTAGGTCCATCGAGTACGTGGGACCGATCTTGCAAGCTTTGAACTCGGCATACGAAAAATACGGACACGGCGGCCCAAGTCCCCTGAGTCAAGTAATCAAGAAAACCACTGCCCAACAGCAATAATAATTGACCGAATTCAAATTTAAAAAAAACGCACATTTTGTATTCTATTATTAAAAAAAAAAAAAATTAATAATAATAAATTAACGTTCCTTCATAAGTTGTACATTGACGTTTTTCTTATTTATGTAAACAAAAATAGTATTATATTTAAAAATTGTATAATAACTTGGTAGTTAACAATTATAATTTTTTTTTATATATAATATTTTTATTTAAGAAATTAATTTTTTATATAAATATTATATATTTTTTTATTTATATTCATCGATCGATCGTTTTTTTTATTGTGACGACCGCCATCGATGTTATATTATATTATTCACAAATAAACACAATAATAGAATTTACACATTAAAATAAAACAAATATAATTTAAAAAATAATATGTTCATTTCTAAAAAAAATATCATTACTAATTCTAAAATGTTGTATTATTATTTTTATGTATAAATAAATAACGAAAATTAGAAATTTCTTAACGTTAAAAAAAAGTGGTAATCTGTGTTACGTTCGATTTAATCTTTCTATGAGTATCGTTTATGGCGTTAATTTTGATCTCCTCGCCAGTAGGATCATCTTCTCCTTTTCTTCTTCTTTCTGGTCTATGCTCATATGAGAAAGAATACTGGCTGCTAGGGCTGTGTTTTGTTTTCTGCTGTTGCTGACCGTCCGGCTGAGCGTCGGTAATCTCTTATGCATTTCTTTTTCGACCCACTTCAACATGGTAAGCACGGCGTCCGGCCCGGACAACCGGAAGTCGGCGGCGGTTTGCACCATTGGCGACGGGTCCACCCGGAACGTGCACGCAATGCCCTGCAGGGCCAACATGGCGTCCTCGTTGCCGGCGTATATGACCCGCACCCTCTCGGACCAGTCGACGCCGTACGTGGTGCGCAATATGTAAATGGACGCTCTGCCCTGGTCCCACGTTATAGGCGGCTTGCCCTCGATGGCCAATATGCCCTGGTGCGGTTCGAAACCGGCGTTTTCGAATATCTCTATGGCCCGTTTCTCCAGCATCTCCCGTTTCGCCGGCGGCGCTTCCCGGTAATGGTACGTCAACATGACGCCCTTGTTCTCCACCCAGGCCCCGTCCTTGCACACCTCGTCCATGAGGGCCTTCTGCAGGCCCGACACCTTTTGTTCGTACTGCCTGGGCACCGGGTGTACGAAGTTGGTGCCGTCCGGGTGCAGGATCTCGATGCCGTGACTACCGGCGTAGGTGATGTTCTCGATGCCGACCATGGTCTTGACGTTTTCCAGCGTCCGCCCGGAAATAACCGCGATGTTAACGTCCGGCATCCGGGTTAACCTCTGCAACACCTTCTTCGTCTCTTCCGACATGATGGCCAGGTCCGGGTGCGACGTCAGGTGTGTAAGCGTGCCGTCGTAGTCGAGTATCAGACTGAGTTTACCGGCGCCAGCGATGTGGTTGCTCAGGTACATGTCGAAATCGTCAAGCCGGAGCTGCAACGTTTTCGGCGGTTCCTCGTCCTCGTCCTTTAGGGCGCCCATCGACGAGAAGAACGACGTCATCCAGTAGTTGACGTCCAACAGCTGTTCCCGGTGTCGCAATTGGGTCATTCGCAGCTCGCGCTCGTCCAATGGCATTTTCAGTGCCCGGTTCAGAACGTTAGCCATCTCGTCCAGTTCGTACGGGTTGACCAGCAACGCTTCGTGCATGGTGCCGCCGGCGCCGGCAAACGGCGACAAGATCAACACGCCCGGCGTGCGTATCTGACAGGCGACAAACTCTTTGGCCACCAAGTTCATGCCGTCCCGGAGCGGCGTGACCAGCGCAACGGCGCAATCCCTGTACAGGGCCGCTAACTGCTCTTGGCTCAGACAACCGTAAATGTACCGGATCGGAGACCAGTTGGGCTTAGAAAAACGCCCGTTGATTCGGCCGATCAGCAGTTCGGTTTCGTCTTTCAACTGTTTGTACTCCTTAACGTCCGTTCTGGACGGCACAGATATCTGAAGGAGGACGACCTTTTCCCAAAACTCGGGATACTTTTCTAGGAATTTCTCGAACGCCAGGATCCGATGAACTAAACCTAAAACGACAGTACAAATAAAATTAGCAAATATTATTATTTTAAAAATGTTTAGATTAAAAACACTGTTTCTCATAGCTATTATTTAACGAGATACAATTTATAAACAAGGTGTTAATTATATTGTTCCAATAATTATAATCATTCAAAACTGGTTATCGCCAATCAACATTTTCAGTAAATTATTCTTAATTTAAAAGTTCGATTCATTATTTACGTTACCATTTAAGTTGATAAAGCTCTAGTAAGTACTATAAAATATAAAAGTTTGAATATTGTCTAATATTTTACTATAACACGAATAAAAATGTTTTAAAAACGAAACACTTCAAAATTGCAATTGTTCTACAAGTAAACTTGTAGGGTATTAAAAGAATCTCCCGGGATGTATACAATTTGTATTCGAGAGCGTTTCAAAATGGTCTACGATTTAATATAGGTATTAAAGGGATTGCATGCGGTCTGTTTTTAAGGAGTTTTGTATAGGCAATATTTAAGAAAAAATAAGTTTTAATAAATCTCGACCGTGTCCATTAATTTATCGGTTAATTTGTATTAGCTCAATGTATTATTTTAAATTCAAATTCAGTTTCTTGTAATTAAAAAAATTAAATTTGCAATTTTTTCAATACTTAAACCCGATTGTTTTACCTACATAAAAAAACTAAAAAATCCGTTTCCTACATAACCTAGTAAAGTTGCCAAAGAACGACGATTGGACTACCGAATCGAGTAAAATTTGATCCCCAAAACGACCGTGGATGTTGAAAATTACCTTTGGTGTAATCTAACCGGTCCACGCCGAGTATGACCTTAACGTCCTCCGGCATGTTTAGGAATGTCGGCGCTTTTTCCGACAGTTGTACGAACCGTTCGAACGGAATGCCGATGGGCAAAGGTTTCACTTGGACGGTGCGGCCGGCGAGTTCCACCAACATGTTGGTCCGGTCTACCCGGCAACCGAGTCGTCGACAACAGCAATCGATAAAGTTAAGACAGTAATCTTCAATGTGGAACGCAACGAAGTCGTACGCTGAAACAGAGACGACAATCATATTTATTGTTTTTGAAACCGGTAAGAAAGGCGTTTTCCGGGCGCAGTACAAAGATTTGGTACCTACCCAATATTCCCTGGAGGACTTGGTCGTCCCAAGGCAGCAATCTCATGATGTCCCACGACGGGAACGGTATGTGCAAAAAGAAACCCAGCTTGCACCGGAGATTCTCTTCTTCGCAGACGCTCCGTATCGTCGTGGCCGTGGTCAGCAACTGATAGTCGTGTATCCACACCAGAGGTATCGTGTCCGTTTCTCCGGCGTCGTCCAACGTCTTAATCACCTTCCTCAGAGCGTCCAGTGTGCATTCGGCAAACTTTTCGTTGACTTTACAGTAAGTCTGCGAAGTCAACAACATTGCGATGAGCTCGAAACGCCAACGGCTTAAGGTTTTTTTTATTTTACAATTTTCGGATCTATCCGTTTCGGGGAACCATCGCCGGACGTAGGTGCAATTTAGGAGGGGGAGGGGGGGGGTCGCTTGGGCGTACTTAGCACTTCAAGTTTTGAAATTAGCGCCCCCGAAATTGTTGCATAGAATGAGTATAGCGAGGCTACAGGGGGATTTTCTAGTATTTTCAGTGCTTAAGCGCTTCCAATAAAACGATACAACACGAATAGATACGAAATGTGGAAACTAGTAGTTCAGAAAGCCTTAACACGTCAACACTTACCCGCCAGTCTTTGGAAACGAAATTCGCACGGTCCGGCATTGAATGAAACAGAGGCCAGAACGTACCGTTGCAACAACCGTTGTAAAACTCTTCAAATTCTTCTTTTTCAATGTGTACGGGAATGATCTAAAACAATATACATGTACATTTTAGATCACCAAATGCGTTTTTTCGGACGGTAATTATTATTAGTTGAATCGAACGAACCTATCGAAATAATTACAAAATACCTGTTAAGATTTTTTTAAGGGTGCGATCGAAAGCGGTGTGGTTTGTTAGACCAAAAAACCTGACAAAACGTGCGCTACTTAAAAATTTGAATTCTGCAAATATCTACGAGTTCCTTGGCCACTTTACTAGGTTGTGTTCAAAACGGATTTTTCATTTTTCACTTTTTTTATGTAAAAAAAAATGAGTTTATAATATTGACAATTTTTCAAATTTTATTTATTTAAATACAAAAAAAAACAGATTTTTTTATATGAAAATCGTTTTTTAACAAAACCCAGTTAAAGAAGCCAACAAATTCATACGCGTATTTAACCAGAACTTAAATTTAACGAAGTGTGAAAGCAATTTTTACCACCAAAATTGATTTTCAGAAAAATTTGTATACATTAAAATATAACGCCCGCTGAAGCTATACAAATTAACCAGAAAATAAATTGACAATGTCAAAATATATATTGTAACTGCTTTTTTCTAAAATGTTGGCTATTGCCTATATAGAACTCTTTAAAAACAGCCCACTTTCAATTGCTTGAGTCTTAATAATAAATTATTTTGATTGGCAACCTTAAGTTGCCAGCTTTTTTTATTATAAATAACGTTAAATAAAATGCTTTAATATGGCTTTGGTCGATAAGGCCGATTGAAACGAACGTATGCATATAATAATAATATTATTTATAAAAGTGGATGATAAAGAATAATCATTCGAGTACGTTGGACATAAAAAAAGGGGGAAAATAATAGAACATATAAAGGACATCATAATTAATAATACAATTTTCTCTGGTCAATTTTTATTATGATATCGATATTTTCTAAAAAATTATAATCTAAAATTATTAGAAAAATACATTTTTATTTATACAACTTCAATGCACTGACCTGACTGGATTTCAAGCCGGCTGTTGGGGCATTGTCTGATGGATCAGATTCGGGAATCGGAGTGCCTGGCGCGAAGTCAAAAAGACCGGACCATCCGATCCAGGTGCCTTTGCATTCCACTACCACTGGGGCCACTGCTGTCACAAGACCACCGGCGCTATGATCAAAAAAATAATTATTATTATTCAATCCTGAAATTGAACCTATAGAAACACACAAAGAAACTTATAAATGTTGTCTACGGTCAATGGCAAAAGCTTGACAAAAGATTTTTTACAAAATTGTATGTCATAGCCCCATTTTAAATCTTAGGTCTACCTTTCAGAGTTTAAGCCCCAAAACTAAAAAAGCGAAATAAAGAAAAAGTTCACCTCTTTTAGGGATAATGGTTTATGATATTTTTTCGTAAACTTGCTACACAAATAAATAGGTTAAGATGTTAAAACACAAAAATACAAAATAAAAACACTTCGTTGTAGAACGTCTCCTCCTTTTGATAGAACTTGGTGGGCGATATTTAAAAAAAAAAAATTGTTTTTACTCGTTATTTCGGTTGTAATAAAATAGGTATATATTTTTCATGTATAATAATATTATGATTTCAACTCACCTTTGTTTCCGGATCAGTTCGCCGTCGGCGTTTCTGGCCAGCACGAACGGCAGTCGGTTGGAGACGACTATCAAAGGAGCGTTGATCTCTCTCTTTTTATTGCTCATACTGGACAAATCTGTAAACAAAAAGAAAAAACGGACGATTCCGAAATTGAATTCAAAAACTGAAAAATAAACAAAATCCCAAAACCGAACGACTTGAATATATTATGTAAAAACAAAACAACTTTAACGCGCAATTAAAAATGTGTATTTTTTTTGCGGCCTATCAAACATTGTGCGGTTTTGTTGTTTTTCTTTTTGTTTGTGACCCAAACCGAGACGAAGCCTTTCCAAAGACAAACTGTCGGACGCTGAGAATTAAACTCTCCACTCCTACGAGCAGTGCGTGTAATTTGTACAACTCGAACACACACACATATATATATATATATATATATTATACATGTATAATAATAATAATAATAATAATAATAATAATAATAATAATAGGTTTTTTCACAACCCACAAAGATTGCGTCAACACGGTAGTATTCTAATTTTAATGATACAAAAAACGTTAGCGATAATAATATAATGTACTGTATTACTAATGATTTAAAAAATGTGTTTAGGCATCTAAGATTTTAAACGCGAAAGGTTCGCTAACAATATATGGTAATTAGAGAACATTATAATTATATTTGTTTTTGAAAGTACAAAGATTTACAATGAAGTACAAAAAAAAATAATTTTACCAATCGTCGTAAACACATGTTGTGAGAAGCCGCGCAATAACAACAATTAGGTATACCTATTTTGTTAAAGTGTTACAAAGAAATAATTTGATTTTTTTTTATCAAATCCTGAGCTAATATAATTATAAAAATAATTGTTCTTTGATGTGTTATTTTCTAGATAATAGGTTTGGTCGATAATGATCGCGTTAAGACCCGAATTAAACTCAACGTCAATATTGTCAAATTGGCAAAGTATAAAGCTAATAATTACTCATAATAAGTATATAAAACATGGGCACAAAATTATTAACCAGGTTAAAATATTTTATATAATTTCTGAAAGTCTGTTCAGGACTCGAATTGGCCCACTTTCATTTTGTAGTTTTGGAAATTGACCTAAGGCTAGTATTGAATTTTGGGTTAGTTATTTTTAGCTAACTGCGATGTTGTTATTTATTAGAATCGCAGTAGTGTTAAAAAGGTCATATTAAGTATATTATTAATATATAAATTAATTTAAATTATTTTTTAATATCTGGTTTAACATTCAATTAAGTTGTTCGTTGGGTTATTTCATTGTACGTTGTCTTCGTTAAAATTTAATTGTGCTCATTTTACAATTATTTTACGGTTCCGTTTTTCTTGCTAAAATGTTTTCCATTTGATTATTTTCGAAAAATATGTACTTAACTTTTCGTAGTATTTAAGATATTCGAAAGCTATTTAATAACGTAATATCTGGGAATCGCAGAGAAAAATAGTTTTAATTTCAATCAGACCCCTAGAGGTTAATTAAGCCATAGAATTCACATTTATTTTAGATTATCAAAATAATGTATTTACCCAAGTAAATATACAAAGGTAAACTAGAACAAGTAGGATATATATATTGGGAACCTTGTCGTATCTTTAAGTGGCTCGTGGATGATTTATAAGTGAAAACAATGTCAACTAAATATTCATGTTTATAATAGGTAACTAAAAAAAACAAAAACAATATTTCTAGTCGGTGAATATATTAAAACGAGTAAACACCATAATTAAAATGTATTTATTACGGTCGTAACTCGTACCAACTAAGTATTTTTTTTTTTTTTGTTTACCATTAGACGCTTTACAGATAATTATTGTGCGTATGATGTATTCGTTATGATAATAATTAACGGTAGGATGGAAATCAATTAAATTCGGGTTTGTTGTTCTTTTGTTGTTTATCGCTGACTCGTAATTAACTTCAAAGGTCGTTAAATCCACATCGATAGCGTCGATTCCTGGAAATATGTTTTTCGTACCGCCTCCTTTACATTTTTACAACCAAAATTCAAACTGGCTAACAAATTTTCATTCAAAGAATTTTATAATTGAATTTTTGAAACATGTTTATCAGACCAGTTAAGCCAATGCCCAAATATCTACCAATCCTCTTTACCCTCGACCGCGCCACATTAATTAAACGCAATAAATATTAGACTTTTTTGTTGAATAACACGAAGATTGCGTAACGTTCAATAATTAAAACAAAATCATATTAATATTATCGTGTAAAATAATTGCTGGGGAAATTTCAGTGAAATTAGAACGTCTGAAACTTTAAATAATTGTATAGGTAGATATACTAATTATTAGTGTTACCTATTTATACACTTGGCAAAATAACTTTAGTCCGTCAACGAAATACGCTTATCAAAACGCAACACTACCAAATGAGCCGACCAAACTATATTGTGGCTTTTAATTGAACTATTGAAACAGTCGTTTAGTTCAATGTTACTAAACGGTCATTACTCAGGTCCGTCGTCTTAGTAAAACCTATCTTTGAAATGAGAAACCAAAAGTACAACAAGACACAACGACTGATGTTTGTACAATAAAATAAAAAATCCTCTATCACATCCCGAGAACAACGTCCATAGGTACTCAAGGTACAGTAGGGCAACATTTTAAATATTGTTAAAAAAAAAAAAGTACGATCTTACTCTGTCCGTTTGTTCGAAACATGTTCTCTTTATTGGAATTCACGGAGACGGGCATTTTGAATAGGGTTTTGATAATACCGAGGTCGGACTTCCAGCGTTTATTCGGCCAACGACACTACTAGTACTACTAATACAACTACTACCGGCGTCCGGCATCGTTATCGATTCAGGTAGGAATAAAAAAAAAAATGAAGTAAATAAATGAATAGGTATAACGTAAGCTCCGGTAGGTTGGGAAATTTCGGAATAATAATTATTGTCGTTTACCACACTTGTGCGCCGACAACCGGTTCAGACCTATTCCCTGCACAGAATGAGAGTCGTCCCGACGCCTTCCACCTGTTTTTTATATTATTATTTTTACCTGTAGTAATAATAAATAGGCATAGGCACGGGGACCCGGTCGAATAAGATGTAAACGGCGGCGGCAGTGAGATTATAATATAATATATGTCCCGATTTTCAAGTCCTTGAATACCTAATTGAAACCGACACGAGCGGTAATAATTTAAACGCCTTGGAATATTATTATTAATTCGAGTAGGCTCCTCCTGGTCAGTAAACTCGGAATTTGTGCTTGTTCATTCAGAACGTCTCGACCGTTGAACGTTGAAATCGGTCAAATATCGGTCGGTCGTCGTCTTGAGTCAATGACGATGATGTTTTAAAAAAAAAAAGCTCAGACGAAAACGTGTAACACAATGGCAAACGGGACTTACGGCGGTAAAGTTTCGAAAAAGCCGCACGATATTAGATCATCAAATCACAGAACAGACTGTAAAATGTTAGGAAGGCGGTATACCCTTTATTTATTAAAAAGGAGTTCAAAAATGTTGTTTTATTAAATTTTTATCATGGGGTGTTTTGCTCTAAGCCCATCGGGGAGTAAAACGCATTTTGCGTAGTAAGGTTTTAACAGAAGAAACTTGGCATGATAACATCTCCTTTTTCATTCTAATTTGTATGTTGTCTATTGATTATTATCGGTGAGTATTGGCAGTGTGAAGCGTTAGGGTTTTAACAAAAATTTGGATTTGTATAGATACTCAATGTGAAGAACGCTGAACAAAAACTACAAAGTGCCCAATACCTACACTCTACACTTATAGAATATAACGTAAAATTAGAATAATGTTTTATAAAAATGTTTTTTTTAATGCTATCAAATGATTAACATAAAATATTTGAGAAATAATATTTATAAATCTTAAATTTATCATTGTAATATAATTATATTACAATTAATAAAACATGTTATTAAATTATTGTCATATTATACAATTATAAATAATATTTCCAAAATATTTAAAAAAAAATGTTTTAGCTCTATGGGTCCCGATATAACTTTGTTTGTGTACTTCTAAGGTCATCATGAATGTACTTCGTGCATGATCCCGAGTCGACTTATGGGTTTATCCGTTTTTATCTAATAGGCACATTTTTTTTAAGCTGTTTGCAAAGGTACTTACATATAAATTATAATTATCTTATCTTTACATCGTTTATTTGCATTGTAAAACCCTAGACAAACTAATTTCATAATTAAATATTATTTTATAATTAGATACAACCCGTTCTAATTTGACATGCTGTACATCAGTGGGTGCACAATAATATAAAAATAGCTATTATCAGTTATATGTTTTAACTTTGAGTGGTAATTTGCTTTAATCGTTAAGTTTAAGCAAATGTGATAACGATAAATTTAGATATTACACTTTTTACAAGTGTTTCGTTATTTTCATACATACAAAAATAAAAAAAGCTGAATATTTTGCATTCTACCAATTTTACCAGAATGCCACAACATCATCAAACACACAAGTTCTAGTTATCACTTTAACGGTTCCGATGTTAATCTTAACGTCCAAAATACATTAAAAAGTTTAACGTGGGTATATTTTTTTCAGGAGGGGAAAGGTGACCTCGATACGATGTATGTAATCATAAACTATCGGGAATTAAATTAGGTAGTTAACGCATAACCTATAGGTATATATATTATAAAGCAATGATTTAACTAAGTTTAATTTTTATCACAAAATCAATAAAAATGATTGATTACTGAACAGTGGTATATTGTTGAATTAATTTATTTAGGGTTCAAATCCTAGTTGGCGATGGGTTATTTTCATTCAGATGAATAAATATTATATGAGTAGCTTTATATATGAAAACCATAAGTGCAACGTTTAAAAAAAGGTCTCTATATCACCGTTTCTATTTTTTAGGTAGAATTTTAATTCGTATTTATTTGATCTAATGTTAATTTAAAATACAATGCAAATACCATTCAGCTCTAATAATTCTAATATTATATTTGTTTACAACTCTAGAGGTAAATTGTATGCATTATAATTGGATGTTACAAAAGAACTTTGAGTCTCGTATAATGCATTTAATTTGAATAACAATAAATACTGTAAATTCAGTAATTAAATGAGTTTCTAAACTTGTTTAATGTTAGTGTTGTTATTTTTTCGAGTTTGAGTTTGTACCGAGTTGATTAGAATAGAGAAAAAAATCGATAACTGCGTTTGGAGTGTTTTTAAACACTGTTAATAATTTGATGGAAATTGAAACAGTATAGGGACGATCAGTGAGATACCATAAACCTGTAATAGTTCATATTGTAAATGGTACAATTTACTTTAAGCTAAAAAAGAACTTGGGAGGTCCAAGCTCACCAAAGCCCTTCAAACAGCCCCAGAATTCTGTTTAAAAATACTTTAGTTGGGGGTTTTTCCCCTGTAATTTTTTTTTTTTGAAATTTCCTAGACCAATTCCCCCCTCCTCTCGAGCTACGCCTAAAACCATTTAACATTGTTACAAATCCTGAAATCGTTATTTAAGTAATTATTCAAATGAACACGTTTGTTATAAACTAAACATTATGGATTTCAATTGAAATAGTTTGTAAACTTTTTACAAAAACCTAAACTACTGCAGATCTTTGTATAATTAAGTTTACTTAGTGGTAATCGATGTAACCGCTAACGTGGTTAACGTTATGTAACGTAATGGCGGGTATTTAAATAATAATTAATTATTTTCGCCTAATTTGATTGCGTTTTGAAAGTATCAAACTGACTGCGACACGGAATTCGGATAAACCTGTGTTTATACAAGAGTATACGAAGACATAATATTGTGTGTATTTTATAAACTATTACATTGATGCTGTTTCTTACCGGATATCTCTTATGAGAAAACAAACATTTGACACGAACGCTGGATATTAAAAATGTTATCAACCAAAAGAAAAACGTACACTGACTGTTCGAAATGCACGAAAGGTATTTTTTTCTATACTACGATTACTACTAACTATGGACTTCGGTCGAATTGCAATCATAAAAAACACACGGTTTTACTACGCAGTTTTAATTTACAATAAATGGACAAATAAATAAATAGTAATAATAAAACAATCGTGAAAACACACGTGAAACAGTATGTGTATAGGCTATAGCTGATATTCTATCATAGATCACCGGCAGCAACCTTTCTCCATATCTATACTTTAAAAGTGAACTATAAACAACACCGAGTTTTACATGGATAAATCCCTAACGATCTCCCGTGTAAGAACTCATACACAAACACAATATTATCACGATTAATAATATAATAGGCTGTAGGCATGTTGTACCTATAATATGTATGTATTTATCGGACATTGCATTTTTAATTTCGATAGATAATAATAATATAAAACGCCTTGCATAATACTGGTGAAAAGCACAAGCGTGTATTGTAATTAATAATTATATCATTGCTATCCACAAACGCCCATGGAATTTGCCCGGATTACTTCATTCGACACAACAATAAATTAGGCTTAAGATTATGCATTTTTATTTTACCATCCAGCGGAGGATTGCGCAATTTGCTAAACGTCATTTATTTAATACAATATCTTATAGTATAAAATATGTATTATCAATTAAATTGCGTTTACAATAATACAAGTCGATTGACTTATGGACGGCCTTGGCGGCATTATCGCCGTCAACAACATGTAAATTTGCATAATTTGTGCGTTTTTATTTTTCAAAAACAAAGCAATAACGCAAACGACGACCGCCACAAAACATAACACATCTACTACTAAGTACGAGACAAGTATTTCGACCACAATATTATTATGTACACACATTGGCATTTGGCCCGTTTATTATATACCGTTACCGTGTAAACAAAATACTATCGAGGTTCAATAATAATTAGATAATCGAACGCGTGTGACGCAGACACCGATCAAGTTATTGTTTATGTTTTTTTTATTTTATTTATTAGTAAATTAAACATTAATAATTATTTCCAACGGACGGACTGGATTTGGAAACATGCATGTCAACAAACTTCTACATACAGGGTGATTGGTTATCCAAGACCAATCAGTCAATATCTTAATAGCTACCATAATTTGTTTTTTAATTATTCTTTTTAATACTTTTATAGTTATTTTAATAATATAACCCCATCCCTGGTGTGTTTAAACCCTATAAACTTAAAATATTTAAATGGAAACATAGATATAATATTATTAATATAATAATCTTCATTTGTTGAGTCGTGGAGTGCGGTTGAGTGATGCGCGCAAATAAAAGTAATACTCTATAACTTTAAAAGTAGTTATTAAAAACTGGTTATTGACCAGCCGAAATTTTCGGAAAATTATTCTTAATTGTAAAAGTTTATAAAACATATACAATACCATTAATAAAGCTTAAGTTCATACAATTTTACCACACAAGGGATGGGGTTATCATAGAATGATAAAAAAAAATAATTAAAAAAGTCTATATTCTTAGATATTGACTGGGTCATATTTAACCGATCATCCTGTATTATACTTGATACTATTATTATTGCGTTTGACCGATGAAGGTTTCTTTGCTAATCTTGATTAATTTAAACACAACACGTTTTATCAATGGAACCCATACTATTCGAGGGCTTTGGATTTTACACGAGTATGGCGTTCTTCACGGTAATATTTAAATTTAACTATCAACTATATAACTAACAAAGACATATTTTACTGACAAAATAATTATCCTTATCTAACTATTTTTTTATTACATAGTAAAATAATTACAGCTATTAAATTGCCGGTTTATTTCTAAAAACATTTGATTTGTTTAATCTATTTATTTACACATAAGAAAATGTAGTTGTACCTAAAAATATCTTTTCTAATACACTATTTGACAAACGGCCAATTAAAGTTTAATAGTGCCACATGGCTTTGATAAAAACCATGGACGCGAATTGTTTATATTTTAAAATGAGTAAATGTAAGTTTCACTCTAAAATACACACAATGAACCAATCAGAAACGAAATGGAGCTGCAAAAGCTTTCTGTTTGGACACAAAATCCATTTACCTTAAACATAAAATTATTAAAATTTGAACTATTAAGACATGTGTCAGCTTCGGCCTCTGGATGATACTTGCCCAATTTGTTTGGGTTATTCAAAAACACAGATTAAATGTTTAGATTACGAGATAATACACAAGCTAATTATTATTGTTAAAGACGGATAGTTCAAGTGTAGACTGTATTTAATTAAAATTAAAGAAAATAATTATTCAAGAAAACAGCGTCTCATTAAAACGAGATTGGCTTTTGATTTAATCAGCGTTTTATAAGTATATTTCGTACATTTTACAGAATTGTCATTTTTTTTTTAATCTATGGCCAATTTTATCCATGTCTATTACCAGAATAATAATCATAATATTTGATGAGTATTTTCAAAACATTATTATTGCATGTCATTGACAGCTCCATAGTAGACCGTCGTGTATAAACAACAATAATTATGCACGATCAGATAACACGGTGAATCTTTTTTTTATTGTTATTATTTACTAAGTGTTTAATGTAATATTGCCTACACATACAAACACTGCTGCTAATGATGCTATTATAATCGAGTAAAACGTGATAAGTAGATGCGTCGTTAACAACATTCCCGATAGGCTGTCGCTATACTTTTATGGTGCCTAAGGTCAAAATTGATACCGCAGACGGTTGCTATTCGCATTTAGGCTTAAGCGTTTGCCATTTACTTATTAGTTTTGGGACTTTTAGCGTTTGGCTTAACTGGCGGAAACAACAGTGCTAACAAAAAAAAAAACAAATTTGAAATAAGACGCAAATAGGACTATAAAGGATTAAAAACCCGTTGATGAACAGACAAAAAGAAGAGTCTCGTCGAAACTCATATGCAAATGTTTTTCCAATTTTTTACGTTATTGATTTTATTGATTATATGTACATAATATGTGATTATGTTGATGACCTATATGCCATTATCTGCGTTTCGCAATGAGTAATACATTACGGTTATGAACTCCAAGGTCCTATAGTGTATGTGCAAAGCTAGACGACCGTCCAGTCGGTGTCAAGAAACTATACAATTTCTCCATTAGCTGAGATTTATCTATGTTTTTTTCGTTTTTGGGAGGAAAGAATTTATTAAACAATCGTTGTCGGGATAGGGTAATGGGAAAACTGGATGAGCTTCAACGTAATTACGCCAAGACTGGCAATAACCTTTTAAAAAACCATAATATAAATTCCAGGTACAAATAATCAAATTTGTACCTTGGGTACGAAAAGGCCAGGATAGCTTTTTGTAAACAATCAGCTTTTAAAATAGAATTTTCACGTGGCGTTAAACTTTGTACACAACTATTCATACCTTTTCCTATTTTTATTCTAGACAGTGTTTGTGTTGATTTACATGTTTAGTGGTCTAAATCTCGTTTTGGCCAAAATTCACTTACAGAGATATATTTTGTATTGTAGCGTCATATTAATACTGTAGTGTCTTTACTTCTAGCTAATAAGTTTAGCAGTCATTAAGTTTAATAGCTACATAATTGTAATTGATTTGCATTGGAATAAAAAATAATTTAATTTTCCACTCTATTTTCAATTTATTAATTTTGTTTTGTTATTATTCGCGGTACTACTTTCTATCGACGGTTCAATATTATCATTTTTCGTTCATTGACCGTTGAGCAAATTTACATAAAATAACCACATAAACGTTCTTAAAAAGAAGAAAACCATATGCCATAATATAATATATGTACACATATTTTTGTTTTACTAATAATTTACCAATCAGAATTCTATTAGCTAAATTATTGTTTTATCGAAAACCCCGTAATTATCAAATCGTTTTTTTTTAATATTAATTTTTAACAAACAATAATATTTATCGACATTGAAACGAAAATAAAATTATAATCTAACATATTTCAAAGAACATTCAGATGTGTTCAAGGTATCGAAAACAAAAACTAAATACATTATAATAAACTTGGCATTACCAAAAATAACATTCAAATGTATTTAAAATGTTTGATTTTCTTTTTAAATTTATTTATTTATTAAAACATAAAGAATAATGATGGTTTCATAATTTCATTTTTTTAAACTAACGCTCGAGGGGCTTAGACCCTAGAGGTTTTTACACTTATATTATTATTGTTATTACAAGGTATCGGTTAATAATTGTAACGCTTATATATTATATTTAATTAACAAATCGGTCAAGTGTTATGTTTTATTTAAACCATTACTTTAAGTTTTAAAATTAATTGTTTGTTCTTTCGGGTAATTATAGTCATTAAAAACGTTGCGTTAACGTTAGAACATAGATTCAATATGGGCATTTATTAGTCTGGAAGTATACTATTTTCCTTGTTATTAATTAACAAACAAAGGAATATAATATACTTATAATAGTCTTTTAAGTTTACCTTGAATGTTTGCTAATACTTTGATCGTTATACAACCGACATATATGAATACATTTAAAATGTGTAACCATGTTATCAGTTGTTTTTCAATTGAGTAATATAGTAATTTTTTCGTTACTTTATAATATATTACTGTAAGTAAAATGTGTTGATGGAAATGTATGCTTAATTTACCGTTGAGTACTAGCCCAACGTTTTCAAACGGCAAATAATAAAAGCACACGATGCACATGAGATGTGTCAAGAGTCGCGATACAATATCTACTTATATAATTTAAACATTTAAAAACGTGCAACACAACTAAGCCCGGATTAAAGAAGGAAAGATAATTTATATGATTAAAGTCATGAGGTCCATTATTTTTTGATTGTAAACCAATTTTTTTTCATGTTGAAATTTAAAACCATAATTAAAACGTTGAAAAATAATTAGGCATTTTAAACGGGTCGGTTTTTTTTAATGGATAACATTAAAAAAAAAAAAATATTGTAGCTTGCCAATATTGATTAATACAATAAAAAATCCTGCGTTGGAATGCCAGCAAATAATTGTCAAAACAAACAGAAGAAATAACAAGGACTAGTGAACATTTTGTTTCTTTGTTTTTGAAACAAAAACAGTAACAATAAAACGTTATTTTCGTGACATTTAATGCATTTTTAAATACATATTTGATGTTATAATGTGTTTAGTAGTTATGAGGTTAGGTATCTATAAATTTTAATGTTTTATGTTTAATTTAAATTTTTTTATTTTTAAATAGCGTTAACACTCAAATACTAATAACCTCACGGCTGAGGCTTATACATACGTGTCTTATATGTATATCTCGGGGCCCAAATAAGGTCCTAAATCCGGGCTAGCGTAATATTAAACCAAAAATTATATCGAATGAAAAATTAAATGAAAAACACAATATTCTACGCAAGACAACGTCAATCAGAAAAATACTAACCGTATTGGTAGGCTGAATATTTTTAAAAAAAAATTGTGGATAATTTTTGTTTTTTCGTGTTTAACGGTCTATAAAACACGATTACAAAATCGAATTAAACAATGCCTTTGGGGTGTTATATTTTTTATGTAAGCACAAATCGTTGCCGGTCGTTTAATAGTTTAATCTTGGCGAAAAATCAAGACTTAATATGTTGCGTCGACGGTCAAGCGCACAGTCAATAGCTTTATTTTGCGTTTGTGAAAACGGTTTTTTTTTTGAGTAAATTATAATTAAACATTTTTTTTTTTTAGTTTTTTTTAATTACATTTAACACACGAATGCGCTTGACCGTCCATGTGTATTGCGCATTTTTATTATTTTTATTTTATTCTACTCACCTCTGAAAAATCCCATTTTCGACGTGTGCTACTACTGCGACCAGCAGTTAAGTACTCTGGGATAGACTCTTGTGTTGCTGCTGCTGCTGCGGCCGGTTCGCGCTGTAATCGATGACAGTACAGTGTTGCGCGGCTAGAAAACGTTGCGCGAATGGTCGTCCAGCGAAAACCGTCCGGCGGAAATACTATTCCGGTTATCAGCCGGCAAGTTCACACCACCACAGAAGCCGTTTTCCCACCACCGCCGCTAATCAGATCCGACGGTGTGATAGACCTATGCAACTATTTAAATGGTTTTAGGGACAACGACAGCTGATATAGTATTATATACTGCAGTTGATTAAGGCCTATGCGTTAACCTGATATGTCGATTACGTATAAAGTACCGGTTTTTTTTTAAAACTACTTTTTTTATTGTTTTCTTTATCCTTTTAATCGATAGGCTACCTATTCAAATAAAAAATTCCAAACAAATTTTCACATCCCTAGCTCATTGAGTCCTTCGTGAATTTTTGTTTCGAATTGATTGTGAAAAAATTTTTCTTGAAGCTAAAACATACATTTTTTTTTATTAAGCAAATATACAATCTGTATAATTTAAAACACAATAAGTAGGTATATTTAATAATAGTACAATACAATGTGTGATACACTTGATGAAGAAGTCACCCATAAGGGATATTTAAATTTAATTATTCTACATTTTGTTTGTATTTAACTCTTTTTTATTTAATTATTCTATTATTAATCACGACACCACTGTCTATTTTAGTCGTCGTTTGTTTGCAGTTGATCAAATTTGCCTAATTTGATGGTTTTTTGTAAACGGCATAAGAACGTTTGTAAAATTGAACAACTTCCTCTGTTACATATTTTATAAAGAGGTCTTTGTGCAAATGATAGATTAATACGGGAGGGGGGATGTAAGTAATTTTTTTTAGAGTACTATTTTGGAATTGTTGAATTTTGTAAATATATTAGACTTTTTACAGTACTATATAATTACTGGAACCCTTACATCCATATTGGGGTTTGATATGTGACTTATATATTAAAATTTTAAATTTAAATCTGATACTTAAAAATCCTTTTTTATTTAATTTCGTATACATT
This sequence comes from Adelges cooleyi, assembly GCF_023614345.1. Taxonomy (NCBI): domain Eukaryota; kingdom Metazoa; phylum Arthropoda; class Insecta; order Hemiptera; family Adelgidae; genus Adelges; species Adelges cooleyi. Next base: position 6,237,751 of record NW_026096268.1, read on the forward strand.
TTTTTAGCAAGTTATCAGTTTTATCTGTTTAAAATTTCAATGGGTTTTAACTTGATGATTAAAATTTTTTTTATCGTCGAATTTCAAGTGAGCGCGTGCATTTTATCTATAAAATGTATAAAAAAACCATTTTGGTTATTCACTTGTTTAATTAATTAATAATAATTAAGCATTAACATTAAGTAATATTTATATTGATACGATACAATCTTACTACGACAAATGCAGTTTATCAGTCAATTAATCATTACATTTTCAAATATCAGAATGAAATTGCGTGGTTGATTTATCGCTTAAACAACGTTTTCTACCGTTAAGTTTAATTCCTATATTAACATTAATATTACAATATTCTTGACCCCCATCATTATTAGGTCTGGCACGTGAGTAAAATTATAGCACTTTATATTATGTCATTGAGCCTCAGGTGACAAAGGTTTAAAAAAAACCGGCCTCCTAAACGAGTCCCGGTCAAAATTTACATTTTTTTCCATTGTTTATGCCAACAGAATAATAACATGATTTTGTTAGAGGTAAAGACATTTTTCTCAAATTAAAGAAAATTAGTAATTTACCCAATTGGTTTTGGGAGGGACCAGGGGTCATGTTTTTCATTTTGACACATAAATAAACATTAAAGCGTCAAGAAAAACATGCTATTGCGTTGATAAAAATCATATTTCTGTATTTCTAAAAACAAAATTTTAATTTAGTTGTAAACTAGTTTGAAACTTTAATAAAAATGTAATTTTTTATCAATTTGCAATATTACATACCATAATGATCGCTTATACATTTATTAACACAAACTACGTATATGTAAGGAGTTATTTTTAAGAAAATAGGCCGCCGCGCTGATTGTTGAGATATTATTATGCCAATGACTTTCAAAATAGTAATTTGGATAAATTCGCGAAAATCAGCATATTATTATCGTGTGTAGGTTCTAATAATTATTACTCTCAGTACATAGATACAAACAAGTGTGATTCATAGAATAATTGTTTTAATTTTGAATACAACAACATCTATTACAACAAATGACTTTAATCAAGATGGTCAAGAAAAACAAAGTAGTAACTAGTTAAGTACAGCTGTAGTGTACTATCAACTATAAAATGCGGTTTTTTTATAGGGTTACTCGCGATATGATCAATTATATTTAAAACATGATTTTTTAACTGCAGTAAGTGTAACATTTTAGAGTAGTAAACACATTGTTAACAAATTTTCTGCATACGGTTTTTTTTTGTTCCATTTGGCTAATCGTTAATTACTAAAATAATAAAATATATTATCGCGCTTTTAAACCAATTCTAATCAATTTAACTGATTATGCGATACATCCTATCCTAAGAAAAATCATCTTGTGAAATTTAACAAGTATTTTTTTTTAAGCTGTTAATACAAATGTTTTGGGTACACAGTGGCGTACACTTATACTCTAGTGTGTATATGTTGGGTGGTGGGGGGGGGGGAAGTAAGAGGACGTGGAGGGGCGAAAATTTGCAGAATTCCAAAACTTGTACTTCCCATCTTAAATTTTTCATACATTTTCAAAAAATAAAACATGCATATTACATATATGTATAGTTACCTCGATTTATTAGTATTATGTTTTGACGGTGTACAGCCGAAATTCGCAAGTGTATAACATAATAATATTATTATTACGTTGTAAGTATAATAATATGTTATTTGATAAGTACTGTCGGCGACACGGCTGAGGTGGCACTAGCCGCCAAAGCGTTGGCGCGCTGTTGATCATGGCCGGCGCACGTGAACCGAACGTGACGGGTCGTTTTTTTATTTCTATTTTTTTTTTTTTCATTACTTTTTCCACATTTTAGCACACACTTTACACCCTCGCCCGTCGTCTCAACAATAATGATAATTATTATTGTTGTTGTTGTTATACTTTCAGGTTTATATAAAAAAAAAAAAAACCATTACAGTTCTCCCAAACCCGTCTTTTGCGGTCACTGTAATAAAAAAATAAAAGCACCCGTTTGTCGTACAGTTTAACAAGTAAACACTATAGGTATCAAGTACCATAACATATACGTCACGATCCAATGGCGAAACTGGACTAATTCCGTTAATTAAGTACTTGACTCGGACACAGAAAATTGTCGCCACTGTTATTATAGCCAAATGGCACATATCTTTATCTCCCTCGGTCTCATCTCGTCCTTGGTTTCACAATTTAAATATCCACAGAAAAACAATTATAATGTTCAGTCGTCTAAGATGTGGTCACTAACTTCTTCCCTCTCACTCTTCAAATCCCTGCCAGTTTTGTACTCTGCATGACGATGAAGTCCCCGGTGACTGCTCTCACTACATCCTCAATAATCGTTCTACTTTGTTCTTTAACAGAACAGTTCTTTTTAACTTCTTATCCTACTCACGATATCACGAAAAAAATTACTGTACAATTCGGATAACTTTGTTTTAAAGTATTACTTAATGCCAGGCACACCGATTTTAATCAAAAAGGGTTAACTAAACATTTTGGAATTTTGTTTGTATTAATAGATACACTATATATCAACCATCAACGGTTGAATTTCAAGACAAGTCTAAAAACTCTCCCAAAAATTAGAATTAAAAAAATAAATCTTTTTAAAGTAAAGGCCTTTTTATAGAAAACAAGCAGGCTGATAAGTGCTAACGAGTATGAAATAATTGAAAACTATACACGTGATGGCAGACACTGAACACGTCTTCTTATTTTGATTATATAATAAACAGATTTATATACAGCTTATAGTCTGTAATGTTGTTATTAAACTTCTCATTATAATACAAATGGATTTATTAAGTACATTTAACAATGACTTTAAAGCTTTGTTTAAGAAAAGAATGATATCAAGACTAGTGTAACCCAGAATATAATAGGCATGTATATTATATGTTTAACGCTACAAAGACCATAAAAACGTGATAAAAAGATTAGTAATGTCGTACACGTGTGATGTGAAACATCTGTGTTGTTATGTTGGTTCGTAGAATAAAAAAAAATCAAATATAGTAAACGAACACATTGTTTTTTTAGCGAAGAAGCATTTCATTTCATAACGTGTAAAATTGTATTTTATGAATTTTAAATAAATTGTCAACACTTATTTGTATTTCAATCCATAATGTTCCGTTAATATTCTTTAATTATTTTTTTGTATTTGTTCTTAAATACTTGTTAGATAATAATTATTGTTATAATTTCCAAAAGCATTTAATGAAAATGTATTTTATGTTCATCTAATTCTAATAAGTTAACAGTTATTTAGGAGTTTTTAAAATGTTTAATTTTCGGTCAGTATAGGTATTTCAAAGTATTTATTAAGTGCTAATTAAAAGTATACATCACGTATTAAAAAAAATATTTGAGTAATAGTTTTCTATCTTAAATACTTTTTAACGTCGGTTTTTAACAATTTTAAAAGCAGTTTACAAAAATCTTAAGCCAGATTAGGTTTTAGCGGGAAAATTGTATTAAATGTAGGTAATTTAGTTGATTTATACACACAGAGAAATTTATAAATGATTTGTTTTTCTTGGTGATATAATAATGTAAGTCGTAAAATTGTATTGATATATTTGATATTATATCTTATAGCCTATGGAAATAGATGATTCTACTACATAAATGCCATGCATGTGTATTTAAATAACTACAGCTAGTAAATAAGTGACAGTATAGTAGTGTTATAAATGATAAAACTTAATTAAATAGCATTTTAATTGTAGCAACAGGAAAATAACAAAGCGTAAGCATCATAATAAAATGAATGTACAGAGTACAATTCTGTATAGCAAATGCGGGTACCGAATACCTAATTGCTCGTGGAATAAGAACCCATTACCTATCATGAAATTGAAAGGATTCCTTATATGACTTTAATTGATATTATTATATTATCAGAAGAAAAACTCATACCGGTTCAATACACACAAATGTAATAATAAAATAATATATAGTTTATCTTGCTTTCACATTAGTTAAACTCATGAAATTATATGTGTGTATATTGTAATCAGTAATTCGCTATGTATCGCGATTAAAAATCAGTTATAACAAAGATTGATGTTTTTTTTTGTCTACTCTTAACAACAATCGCCCCGCTGAATCTTTCTTATAACGTGGTGTCCTTTGAACTCCCACAGCGATTGCGAACCCACACGTTATGCTTTATTCCACTCGGCCATGGACTCCGAATGTTTCTCACAGTAGTAAACATTTATTTTCGATAATATGAAAATAATTTAAATTATTGTTATTTACCGTACGAATCAAAAGCGCAAAAGTTAGGTACACTAACATACGCATCATGTAATTCAATTCGACTGGAATAAAGTTAATTTAACGAATTTTCTTTTACGCCAAGTCGAGAACGTATTGCTACGATAGATTATTTTATTTCTTGTACTTAAATGCCTATCTAGTGTCTATTCATTTGCAGATTTCCATAAACCTAGTTAAATTATACAAGGATGAAACTGGTCCGCCCATACTCGCAGCGACGAGCTGGATGCAAAATAAGTCTTGCTAATAATATGACAATATAGTATAAATGTGTACTCTGTACTTCACAACATTATGTAGATAATTAAATTAAATTAGATATCAGCTTTTAGAAAGAATGTTAGTTGTTACTACAAATAAAAACATAGTTTTAAAACAATTATAAATCATTGATTTTTCGTGTCAAACATAGTCGTACAAGTTAACAAAAAGTTATCGAACTAATATTATTGCTTATGATTTATATTGTTATACTTAAAATGTTATTATAAAAATGAAAATTAATGTTGTTGAAATTGAATAATAACTTAGACTTTTAAGTAAAAATTCCGCGTAGAAACATTGTTGAACGCTCGCAATAACACATACAAAAATATATATATGTACATCAAAATATAATACACATAAAATGTAACATACACACACACATATTATACATATAATATTATATAAAAACCTATCATATTTCGTGTGTTTGAGTTTTTCAAATTTTAAACATTAAATAACTAAATAGTTATATCGTTGTTAATACATACATAATTCAAAATTTTTTAATTTTCAATTATATGCTTAAAATTTGTGTTTTGTAGTCAACAAAAAATTATATACCTTGTTAATTTATAGATTTAATTAATTTAACTATCGGTTCAATGAGTTAACAATCGTTTAAATGCTGATGTTGACCCTGAAATACGAGTAGATAATGCATGACCTAATTTTGCATACATTAACTTCGTAAACATAATCGCTGCCATGTTTAGCAAAGCGATAAGCTTTGTCTGCGTTAACTGTTATGTAAGCGAAGTTTAAATATTTATTTAAACTTGTTGTGCGCTTCTTCCAAATCGTGGTAGGACAATTTTTTACTTGTTCGCGTTTGTCTACTAACAAAGTACCTGACCACCGTCATCGAGAATTCCAGGACATAATTTACAGCTGATGTTTATATTATATTCTCCATGTTAATGTTAAATGATACGAAGTGTATAACTCAAAGGACTGCTGAGTAGTCTTTTAATTATTTTAGCCTGATAACATTTTTAAATCGACATGCCTCAGTCGGTTTCAATGTATTCTAAAGGCGTTCTAGGTCGTGTCATTGGTATTGATCTTGGCACTACTAACTGATGTGTATAGTTGTAATGAAACAAAATATCGACGAAATCAAAAGAGCCCGTCTTGAACCTTTGAACTAAGCCCGCTCTATTAGTTAACACTACAGATGTTGACTATTGTAACGACTATATAGTTGTCTTAATTGTCCACAGGATATAATAGCAAATGTGTTAGAAGTAGAGTTAAACAAAGAAGAAAGAGAAAAAAATGCACAGGCATAGATGCATAAATGCAGGTATAGTTGTCCCGAGGAATTAAAAGCTATTTTTCTAAAACTTCATCAATCTTCACTGAAACTGTGTACTAAGTAGCTTACAGGGTGATGGCAGCTAAATGGGAACAAGCAAGCAATGCTAGTAATCAGACTCAAGAGCAGGGAAATCTTATAAAAAAACATTCAAATGAATAAACTGTAAACATAATAGTATAATGAGTCAATAACACTATAGTATGATTATTATACTTATTTTAAAAAAAGAAAACTTTACAAGACGCTTAGGCGCTTTGCTTCTAAAACCAATCCACGCCATTCTTCTCTTGCGAAAGCCAAGTCAATAGTTCTATTCCAACCTGGTTTTATCTCCATCAGGACCTCTTTACTGTGTCTAGTCCTCTTTGTTGCCACGTGGTCTTTAGATCTATCTGATTTGCTAATACCATCCACTTTCCAAACATGTCCACCCTACACTAATTTTGAGCTTTTCACCAACTGTACTGTACGTTGTCTAAGGCCTTTTTTACTACAAATGTTTATGAATTTTTACCCATTAACCAAATAACACTTAAGATGGTATTGTTGCCCATTGTAAGTAATAACTAATCTCACAAGTTTTTCTGAGATTCCAAATTTTTTTAGCACAGTTCATCATAACTCACTACGGTTTATATTATCGTAAGCTTGTTTGAAGTCTATAAAGACTTAATATTATAAAAGTATTATAATGATTATTATAAAATAATAACTAATATCTGAATGCTATCTATAGAAATGACTGGTACATCAACACAACAGTAAACACTGTATCTATTTCCTTGTTCAACATTAATATAATAATAGTCATAATACAAAAATGTAATTGCTTGTTTATTAGCTGTTATTAAGTCATATCTATTTAGAACGTACAAATAATATCTAGTGAATTAAATTTTGTTTATTAGCTGTTATTAAAGTCATATCTATTTAAAACGTACAAATAATATCTAGTGAATTAAATTAGTAGATTGATTAACAATTCTATTCTATTCTATAGAACGAGCTTTATATTATATGAAAAATTGTAGACTCTAGCTAGATATTGACTAAAAAAAAAACTCGTTAAGGGTATATCCACATATGGTCAAAATTTATTAACAACGCTATCCAGCCGTTTAGGTATTTACCAAGTTCACTTTTTATTACTTTTCTCGCATATATTGTTAATATTAAACTCAAATAAATTTTGTTGCTGGGTTGTAGAAATAATGAAGCAAAACCTTTAATGAACGTTCGTGTAAGAATACAATCCAATAATATACGTATTACTCTAATTTATAATAACTAAAATGTCTATACTTTTATATAGAACAGCCGTAATTGAAGATACATCAATCTGACTTACCAATCCATTGTGCAACACAGTGAAACGTCGACCACTTTAAACACTGCACGCCAGAGAACTGTATATCTAATTAAAAAAAAAAAACAAACAATATAACAAATATAACTTTAGTAAAATAATTAAAACTAAATATTAATTTGTACTTGACCAAAAATGAAAAACAGGCATCCCGGTTGATGACGAATGCATAACAAATTGAATAGGGTATTTACTATCAGAAAAGTAATCCATAGCCTATAAGTTATGTTACAATGAAATATAATTATAATAATATAATACATAATAATTCAAAATATTTACTTCTAGTTGATAAGTAAAAATTAAATATGCGATTATCAAACCCTGTACTTCAATATTCTCTTTAAACTAAAATAGTGAATAATTATTAATTTAATTATATTATATGTTTCACAATCCTTACAATATAAAACAGAGGTTGTTAGAGAGTATAATTTAATTACCATTATTTTAAATAGTAATAAGTTACAATTTTTTTTAAAAATAGGGAGGAGTTCGTCTTATTTTTTAATTACCATTTTACATTTACCTAAAAATGTCAAAGTAAATACAATACATGAGTATGTATAACTATGTTTACCTTGTTTAAGTGTAACAATATCAATTAAAGTAGAACTAAAACATTTTAAAAATTCAATTTATATGGGTATGTGTACAGTATATTTAATATGGAGTTTATTGACGCTAATACAATACGTCTTTGCTGTAAAAATAACATTTATGTATACCCGATGTCATTTAATGTTAGCCCAATAAGTATATACATTTGCTTATAAAATATGAATAATAAGTAATACATTTATTTATCTACCTAATAAATAGTAGTTGGTGCTTTAATAAGCGTAATTATCATTATTAAAGTGTATGATAAGTAAGTAGGTAGTCTACTATTTATAATATATGTTTAAACACAAACTTATTTTTAGCTTAGAATGTATCCGATTAGGTAGTTAGATTAGGTTAAGTACAATAATTGTGTTGAATGTATTAGGTAGGTTACAATAATGTCTTTGAGCATTTTCTTAGTTATCAAATTTTGAAGTACAATTTATTTAATACAAATACTATCTACTTTTAATAAGAGCCAAAAATAGAATCCACTCCACTCTCTCGAATTCGAAAAAAAATTTTAAGTTTTCATTAAAAAGATTAGTGTGAATTTTGAGGCATATGAGCCAAGCAATAAATCATTAGTTTTCTCTATGATATTTGTTTATGTAGATCAAATTATTTTAGCTTAGATTTTTTTTTATTGGACTATTACATTTAAACGTTTAATAAATTATATTTTTAATTAGATATTTCTTTAACTGTAACACAGCGAGCTTAAATTAAATATCTTTTTAAAAAGTAAATGCGTTTAGAAGAGAAGATAAAAGATACTTATGAGTACTTAATCAATTTATGAAAACTTATGTATAGTTTATTAGGTAAATAGTCGTATACGCTTAGCTTAGAAGATTATAATTACTAGTATGAAAAAAAATATATTTATCACAACATGAAAATAAATAACCCATACTTACTTTAATCGATGTCGATTATTGTGATCATGTAATTTCTGTCACTTATAATGATCATATTATAAATAAAATATAATATTAATTTAATTCAAATCAGTTTTAATTAATTTTAACAGAAATAAGATAACTACCGCTTGTTCGTCGTTAAAAAATAGTGTCAACATTGCTGTTGAAATTATTATTGCATGTTAATCAGCAAGTAGGTGTCGTGTAATAAATCAAAGTGTTAAATTTAGAACAAAACATGATCTAATTTGTAAGATGCCACGCCGTTTGCTTTTTGGAAACGAAGCCATTTCGTTCCAATATTATTAATAGATGCTTAGCAGATTACCTTGTATGGCGACCTCGTTATCAAGATACTATGCATATTTCAAAATCTTACTTCTTTTCACGTTGTAATCCAAACCGAAAAATTATTAGTTATGTCTAAAAACGGCGGTCTTGACGGACCAAAGGTAGGCATTTACAAGGAAAGAAAAAATATATAAAACACATTGCAATTTTGAGTACAGTGGTTTGCAGCAAATTGAGGCATTGATGCCTTTTACCATTTCGACTGTGAAACTCACACCATTTCGTAATGAGCTATATAGAAAAAACATGGTGAACACCAAGAGGAGTAGTTTGGCATATTATAATAAAGATTAAAACGTACAACCGGTATAGTATAGAAACGTTTATTCGAAACGATTAACGTGCTAATAAATACATGTTTTTTTCCCCGATAATCGAACTGTTATTTTATCCCCGTGTAAAACGACGCGAATCGTCTCGATATGTACAAATAGAAAGAAAACGTAGTATATGTTTTCTTCAGTATAAATGAACATAAAGCGTGATTGTGATTTTTGATTTTGTGTGTTATGGGAGGTGATGGCTTAGAAACATTTACGGTGGACGATTCCTGGGCCGGACTCGTCGTATTCTTGTTTGGAGATCCACATCTGTTGGAAGGTGGACAGGGAGGCCAAGATGGAGCCACCGATCCATACGGAGTATTTACGTTCGGGTGGGGCGATGATCTTAATCTTGATCGTGCTGGGAGCCAACGCGGTGATTTCCTTTTGCATCCTGTCGGCGATACCGGGGTACATGGTGGTACCTCCGGACAGTACGGTGTTGGCGTACAAGTCCTTCCTGATGTCGACGTCGCACTTCATGATCGAGTTGTACACGGTCTCGTGGATACCGCAAGATTCCATTCCCAAGAACGACGGTTGGAACAAGGCTTCCGGACAACGGAACCGTTCGTTTCCGATGGTGATCACCTGTCCGTCGGGCAATTCGTAGGATTTCTCCAACGAGGTGGAAGCCGCGGCGGTGGCCATTTCTTGTTCGAAGTCCAGGGCGACATAGCACAATTTCTCCTTGATGTCGCGGACGATTTCTCTTTCAGCTGTAATCGTACAATAGAAAACGTGTTAGCGCTTGGCGGTCGTAACCGTCCGACCGGGGGCGGCCGTCTCGGATTTTTTTTACTTACCGGTGGTGGTGAAGCTGTAACCTCTCTCGGTCAAGATTTTCATCAAGTAGTCGGTCAAGTCACGGCCGGCCAAGTCCAGACGGAGGATGGCGTGGGGCAGTGCGTAACCTTCGTAGATGGGTACGGTGTGGGAGACACCGTCACCGGAGTCCAAGACGATACCGGTGGTACGACCGGAAGCGTACAGGGAGAGCACGGCCTGGATGGCGACGTACATGGCGGGTGTGTTGAAAGTTTCGAACATGATTTGGGTCATCTTTTCACGGTTAGCCTTCGGGTTCAACGGGGCTTCGGTCAACAGGATTGGGTGCTCTTCTGGGGCCACACGCAATTCGTTGTAGAAAGTGTGATGCCAGATCTTCTCCATATCGTCCCAGTTGGTGATGATACCGTGTTCAATGGGGTATTTCAACGTGAGGATACCACGTTTGCTCTGGGCTTCGTCTCCTACGTAGCTGTCTTTTTGTCCCATACCGACCATGACTCCCTAAACGAACAGTGAACATCCAACGGGTTAGTAAACGAACCGCACGTGCGTTCTCCGCAGACCCAAAAGGGGGTGCCAAAAACGCACATCCCTTAAAAAAACCAACCCTCCGGCCAAAAATAACTCCACTCTAAATGCGGGATTTCAAGGTAAAAAAATTGCTAGTAGCAAAATGAAACAAAACTTTAGACCCAGTTCGTAATATGACAGCATTTTAGAATTTTAGAACTAAAATTTTAATATCCCTAGTAAAATAATCGACATAATGTTGCGGAAATTCAACGAAACAAAATAAACAAGTCTCCCTATTGTTGTGCAAATATACTATAAATTGTTGTCTTTATAAGAATAGTTAATAGATTAATTATTGAACTTTAAAAATGCATTCGGCCCAGATATAAGTGTAAAGAGAATTCGCGCCCTAACCGTTTTAGGATTCGGTTATCGCTCGGACATAATATTGTTAAGCGCGGCTCAAGTATACCGCTCGATTTCAACCGTGTTCGTGTCATTTGTTTCATTTAAAAATTATATTATATCGTTTAAATGTCTTTGGACTCGCCGAACCGTAATCGTGTTTAACCCGTTCGGTAAGTAAAATATAAGAAGAGAGCCTTTACAAATGGCCATCGGCAATACAATTTTTTTTTAAATATTTAAATAATCGAGAAACGAATTATATTTTAATAAATATTTTTAACGAAATTAAGTAAATTTATTTTGAGTTTTAAACTTAAAAAAAGATAAAATGTTCATTAACTGGATCCGATTTAATATGCATAATAATATTATTATGTGTGTACCGATCCGACCAAACGGTAGTGTTATTTCTGGATTGCGTTCCAGACCCCCTCCGAGTCCCTCCAGACACGTTGGATTGTCTATTTTTATATAAGAAAATAAAATAATAATAAAACGGAATAAACCGAGGGGACGCGAGCGGTTATAAAAAAAAATAACTATCAAGGAACGCACGTTATGTGTAATAATAATATTACAAAATCGAGAAACTTTTTGGCTCCCGCACAGAGCGGCGCGGCGCCGCGTCCCAGCTGTTGACGGGACAGGTTTATTTTTACACCGTGCCAGCGGCGGCCACGGTTGGCACAGGGCCTGCCGACGGTCCCTGTTGGTGGGCGAGCCACTTGTCCTATTTTCGGGACGTTACCATAAATGGTCAACGATTCGGCGGCGACGGTGAAGTAATTATTATTATTTTTAAACGGCCATTTTCCCAAACGGACTTTGAAGTCTACACTTTGTAAATATTTTGTATACCAACCTGATGACGGGGTCTTCCCACGATGGACGGGAACACGGCACGGGGTGCGTCATCTCCGGCGAACCCAGCCTTGCACATACCGGAGCCGTTGTCGACTACCAAAGCTGCTACATCGTCGTCACACATTTTGTTTTCGGTTTACGTTACCTAAATAAAACAAAACCAGTCAGAAATATGAAACGCTGTTTAACAAGTCGAAAAAAACAAACAATATCACAGTGGCCCAAGTCCCTAGAAATCTAACCCCGTTTTCTAAAGTGTTTTCCGTTTTCAAAAAAAAAAATAAAAAAGAGATCCGTTTGCCTCCAATCTACCAAAATTATCATATTATCAAATTATCAACAAATTATAAGAAAAAAAGTCGTCAAAAACTAAAACTAAAATCAAAGTGTCACGACAGCAATGACGCGACCATGACTTAGAAATATATATTTTTTTAAATAACTTTTCTCTCTTTATGATAACTTTTGTGAATCGAACGTAACCGGCGTGTCGATCGGATGCCTTCAATTGTCTTTGTATGAACATAAACTAGTTTCGTTAATGACTAATGTAGTAAACTATTAATTTATTTTAACCAATTTAATTCTATACCGCCTAACAATTAAATACAAGTGGGTGCCGCTTATAAACTTGATCAATCGCTTGTCGAAAATTAACAGTATGGCTAAGTGTATCCAAAAAAATTAACACATTTTTTTTTTTTAAATCATCGCTTGTTTCTATGTAATATTATAGAGTTGTTCGTACTTAATATTTGATTTTAACTTGTTCACAATAATTATAAGCGGTATCCACAATATTATTAATTTTATTCGAAAATGAAAATATTACAATAACTCTTGTTGAAACGTAACGATATTATAATTATAGAAAATTAAAAATCACTTTGCACTTTGAATAAAAACCGAACTCCGGAACGCCGGTTTAAATATTTTGTTGTTTGAAAAAAAATCAAAACGTTTGCAAGTTTTCTAAGTATGTATAATATAATATAATATACTGATGTGCGCTTACTTGGTACGATGAAAAATCCTGGACGGTCTGCGGCTGTGTGGCTGCTGATCCTGTGACTGTGCTAATGAACGTAGTATCCGTCGGTGCGGGAGGTTTTATAAACGGCCGGGTCCAAAAATACCGGCTGCCGTCCATACATGGCTATGTCAGACGGGGGCCACCGCGTAACACTATTTTCGGGGCGCTGCCGTTGCGCCGCAGCCCTTTGCGCGGCCGGCCCGCCATATATGGCTCGGCCGGCGACCCTTGGACGGACCTCGGCCATCGGCAGCCGTCACACTCCCCCACCATCGCGGTCAACTCGGCGGCTGTGCTGGGTTTTCATTTTTTTTTTAAATAAGGGGAGGGCAACAGGGAGGGGCCACATCAAAATATTATAACGGTCTTATCCGAAATTCGGGATTAAAACTTGTTCGCTTCGATTTGTTTACATCTATTTTTACAACGGCGGCGGCGGCGGCTGCTGCTTGGTCCACGCGATTTTTCAATGACCCATTATTGTATTTATATAGTTGTTTAACTTGTTGTACGCGCGGCCCGTATATTATACGTCTTATTTTTACACCGCAACGCCCGTACCAACCACCGGCACCCACCGCCAACCTGGACGGCCAAACGTACCGCGCGCCCGCCCTTCCTCGGGGTTGGCTTTAATATGACGGCCATAAGCGGAGTTTATGTGACCGATGGTCGTCACCGAAGCGAAGAGGGAGGAGGGAGCTCCGTTTTATATTCTGATTAGGCTAAACTTAAAAGCCCCCAAATTAAGTCTTATTCGAAAGATAAGGACATTTACTATAATATTATGTAGTTTTGAAAAGTTAAAATTATCCAGAACCCCTTCGGCGGGGACTTGAAGTATGACGAAGATACACATGTTATTACACAATAATACCGACCTAAAAATTACCAGAAAAAAGTCAGGTCTGAAAGGGTTAAAGAATAAAAATCTAAAATTACAAAATCCTTTTTTTTTTTTTTTTCAATCCGTAGATTGGTTGAATGATGAAATTCTCCTCTTCGTCCTCTCTTTTGACGACCTTGTATTGGCAGTCCCCACCCGGAGATCCGAATGGGGGACTCTTTACCTCTACAATCATCATCATTTCATCATTATCCTCAGGAAGTTAATGCAGTAGTTTCCTCTTGCTTTCTGCATCGCAGTTGGTGAGCCATTACCTAATATACCTTATATTGTTTACCTAGCTTAAAAGGGATAGCGTGGAGGGAATTCAGATATTAATGCCTATTCCTAATTGTATAGTTTGTTGTTTTCGATTTTCAATGAGAGAAAATGCATTTTTAGTACATTTACAAAACTTTGCTTTACGTCAAAACTTATTTTTATTTAATCGACGAAATATCGATTTTTTCCATTTTCTAAAGTTGGAATTAATCACAATTGCTCCAAGTAATTAAACATTGTGTAAAATGGTAAATATTCTTAAATAGTAAAAAAAAAATAAATACCAAGTTCAAAGTCAAAACACGAATAACTCCAGTTAGGTTAGGCATTCAGTACGGAATTAATTTTTAATTTGAAGGGTTCAAAATCAATAGGGTATAAGTATAATATATAATTTTTGTTTTGTTTTTTTTAAATTAAATTTAACAGTCTTTAAAGATATTTAACACTTAGTTAATCCAACATATACCCTAAGTATGATTTTTATGGCATAACGGTAGGTATGTATTTCGTACTGGATGTTCCATTAAGCTGCCCTCAGTGTGGTCTCAGTGAACATGTTAAAGCCGTTTTTTGGCTACTATTCGCAGGTTAACAATAATATTTAAATAATGGGTTTACTCTCATTTCTGGGTTATTTTTTTTCTTACGAACCCGCTCTCCTTAGACTTAGATTAAATAATTAATCTTTTCTTTTTTTTTTATAGTTCTAGGCATATTCTCTTGTTACTGTTCAACAAAGTTTTTTGAGAATTTATTCCTAACAATTTTTTGCACCCGTTTTCAAGTCGCCCTGGACAATATTTTCACTTGAACCATACAAATCTGTCGAGGATGAGATAAACATGGCTTACCTTGGGCTTACACCAAGTATGGTCACACAAGTTCTTTAATTGAATTTAAATAAAAATATTAAATGATGATTAAATCCATTAATTTGAGTTGTGCAAAAGTTGAGTTATTGCCAACTCTTATATTTGTCGTTTTGATACAATTTTAAAAATAAATTATCGTCTAAACGTTAACCTGATTTTTTTTTTACCAAAGTGGGTTTTATTAAAACTTTGGCAAAAAGTATCACATTTGAAGACATTGAAATAAAATACACCAAGAGAAAAAAACCTCAAACATACCATAACTTTGTACTTGTTCTATTGTTATATTTTACTAAGAAATTAATTAAGAAGAAAATTTTAATTATAATATTCCTATACGTAATAAATAGCTTTGAAACGTTGATGAAATTCTAATAACTAAAGTTATTCCTTAAGTAAACATTTCGGTACAATGTTTTTATTGAGTTATTTCATTTTCAAGGTAACAGTTGGAATTTTCGTTGAATGATTCACAAATTTATATTAGCTGCAGTTGCCAAATAAACCCATTTTAAAAGTACATATTGTGTTTGTTGAGCTATTTTTTTATAGTGGCACAAGAGAAGTTAAAGATTTATTGGTAATTTTTGTTTTGCGATAATACAAACTTTCAGTTGTAGTCAATTGTGAGATAAAATATTGCTACAATTGGGTCAATTACAAAGTACTTGAACTCATTGTTAAGCATTTAGATAAGTAATAAAACAAAATTAAATTTCAGTTGATTATCTAAAGTAATTCAAGATATTATTTTTAGTGGCGAAACGAGGAGCATCTAAATGGTTGAGATACTCCCGACTTGCCTTCAAGCCTAAAAAGTAGTCATTTTGTAATTTTCTTTAATTATTAATAACAACAATATATTTGGATATTTTTTTTTTATAAGACGATATTCAGTTTATTTTTGCAGATATTTTAGATACCCTGACAAATTAGAATTAAATGTGAAAATAAAAAGAAACTAATTATATCTCTCTCTCTAAACTGTTTATATCCAATATAAAATCGGACGACACAAGTATAAATGCCTTTAACAGGCATTTTATGAACATTGTTTGTAGTTTATTTGAAGTATTTAAAAATTACTTGCTTGATAAATTGTTTGTTTTAATTTTTTGTTCGGCAACTTTTATGTTATTTTATATCAACAACAGCTGATGTTGATTTGCCCTTTGCCTTTCTACGTCTAATACTTTTGAAATTATATTATAGGCTCAATATTTTCTATATAATAATTTAATTTAATGTTCTTTTAATGGATATATTATTTTGTCACATTTTTTTTTTTATTACTAGTTTGTAAAATACCATGTTTGTTTTATAATAACATTTTTATTTCAGAGTGGACTTTTGATAAACATGTATTTTTAAGGAATATCAGATCATTATTGGGATGTTTTTGTGGCGTATTCATTTATGATTTATTACACAATATTATATAATTATTGCTATCATCTCGTGATGGTAGCGTGGGGCCTCAAAGGCCTATTAAGCTTACGACGATAATAATATAATTATTACTTTAGAATTTCTCCAAAGCAGACAACCGCACTAACCGTCTAGAATTAATTATTTGAAAAGCATAATTATATAAAGTTTATCACACATGAAATGACCGTTTTCTATGGGAATAGTACTTTTTGTTGTTGCTTTATTACTTGAGAGTTGAGGCATTTGAGCGACTCGTATTATGCAGCACAGGAATACTTAAAAAAAACGTTTAAAGTGTTTCTCTATCTGTATTATACATATGGTAATGTTATTGTTAACCGATTTTTGGCAATCTGTAAAAAAAAAATGTTTCCACAGTGTCTATCGAAATAGCTTTTTCAGTGAGAGATTTCATCGAGTTTGTGAGATTTCACTGCATAATACACACACACACACACACACAACAATATACAATACTATTTAAGTCGACGACGACGGTGTGTGTGTGTGTATACAGACTTAGCCTACGGTGTATATTATGTTTTAGTGGGAGAGGTATGTGGACCGTTGCCAAAGAGTCGGTTTTTGATCCATTTTACTATTCCCAGACGTTCTCGGCCGATTTACTTATGCGGCAATGACGTTTACAAGAGCATGTAAACCACAACAGCTGCGCTTCTGATCCTTTTCACGCTGTGCTGCGACCCAAGATCAGTTCGTCCAAAATCACTCTGGTACACGATTCGTGTGCATTTTCAGTGTTTTTTAGTTTTTAAGTAGTACAATAATAACTATATCACTGCACGTTTGACTACGATTTTCGTTTCTTATAGTCAGTATTTTTTATTTTATTTTAAATAATAATTTTAGTGATTCTACAATATTTTTGAATTTTTTTTACCGAAATTTGTTATCAACACAAGTGTACTGTACCTACTTACGAGTACACTTGTAGACTGTAACGAGTACGATTTCAATAAAAACTGGTATACTATACATTAGACGAGGGGAGTACAATAAAAATAAAACACAAATTAACGCATTTTAAGTTATTGCTACGTACAAGCCGTACAAGTTATTTTTTTAACGGACCAAAAACGTAGGCAATTGCTCGACGCGTTGGCACGCACGCAACAAGTCCTAACGCACTGCAGCACTCGCTAACGAGCCGCATACTAAAATTGTACGCGAACGTAGGCGCGAATTTCTAATGCCGGGTTTAAGCGGTTAGTAATGTACTTATATAATATGTATATATATTTTTTCATAGGCTCAAATAATAGAAAAAATATGTTAAATTTAAAATAAAATAATTTATAATATTCAATTTTTATCGACTCGCTTTTAAATCAGATGCACTATCAATAAAACATTGTTATTTGTTGATTATTAACAAAAAATACATTTACATTTTTTATAGTCTATTTTTGTTTGTTTTCGTATACCGTTAATCGTTGGCAAAAAAAGGAAAACACACATTCTAAAAAAACTATAATAATATTAGGTTTGTTAAATGTAAAATAAAGTTTGATAATAGCAATTTTTTTTACCCGGGTTCCAAACTTAAATATAAAAAAATTTGTCAAACCCACAATTTATACTAAACTTTTCTATTTTAAAATGTAACTTGTTGGTATAATATTTAATAAATAAATATTACATAACATTTATAACAAATATGAATTGCTGTACGCTAAATAATTAAGTTATTTTTTAACGGGATTTCAATGTTTCAACTTGAAAGTGTATTTAACATTATCTAAAAGCTAAGATCTTAACATTAAATTTCTAATTTCTAATAAATAAATGTTTATTAAACTTTTGTAAAACGGTCGTAAATTAATACTTGAAAAATGGTTCATTAAACTTTTAATAAAACTTAATTTTTTAACCATTTAAAATTTGATTGAGTCACTATGTTGAAACAATTAGTTTTAACAATTGAAAAATGTTGTATGGCTTACTTCTTACTCTCGTATCGTTCCCCTAATTAATAAGTGTTTCATTTATTAAACAGTTGTTGGATTATAATTTTTTCTAGTCATTAAAAGTGAAATGGATAGTAAACGTTATTAATTATCAGTAATAATATTTGTATTCTTCTCAATTTATTTATATTATATTATGCTAAGTTTATTTATGTGGGTGCTTGTCACTTTGAATTCGATTTTTAATTATCATATTCATTATTGACTGTCTTTCAAATTTTGTCCATTACAAAATAAATTAGATATATTTAGACAATTATTTCTACTAAAATGATATGTTTCCAGGAGAATATATTTTAATATGTTTTAAATTTATACATTAAAATCGGGTGTAGGGTAAATTTTCTTCGTTCAATATTGTATTACAAATCGTCATTAATAATTTTAATAAATTTTACAATATCTAGTTCTTATAAAAATATTTAAAAATCTAAATCTTAAAAAAAAACCACTATAATTGTTTAAAATGCTCACCATACGCTTAGAGATTTTGCCAACAGATAACTTGTAAGACTACATGTGCGCGGATGCAAGTAATTACCTCTTATAAAGCTACATTTTTTACACACTATTGAAGAAACTACTACAAATAAAAAAAACAATTAGGCGATTCCCATAAAAGGCTTGTTATTACATTATTTAATCAACCCAGTCGAAAGTTTTAAACTTTAGACAATTTCTAATGTTATCATAAAATTAATAAAAATGCATTTAAGAAAAGAACTTGCTTTAAAGCTAAAAAATAGGTAATTGTGTAATTTTTTTCAAATCGAAATATTATCTATAGTTATGAAATTTACATATTTTTATGACTATTAAGCATATATTTGTAAATGTTATTAAAAACAAATGTTTCAAAAGATAATAATGTTGTCAAAGTAAATAAACTTTATTTCGTTACTGATTGGCTGGCGGGCGTTGGGTAGCAATTAATTTATGAATGAAACAAACGAACCTTTTTTTTTATACCTTATACTCTCATATAGAATGTCATTTTTTATAAACTAAAAAAAAAGGTCAAATTTAAATAATGCTAGGGAAGTAAATATAGTGCTGGAAATTCTACAAATTTAATAAAAAAGTTGGATATTTATTAAAAGATATGTCTGTAATTTGTACATTTCTTGTAATTTATATTTTAAATTTGTTTTCAAAATTTCAATAGGTAGTATACTAAATCTTTGATTTTAAAGAAAAAAAAATTACTCAAAATTAACCGTTTTTTAGAGCTTAAGCATTTGCCTATTTGAATTGCGGTATTGTAATATTGTTTGTTAATAAATAATTCTAGTTGACTTATATTTCATAGTTATTACCCTTCAGTATAGCGCAAATTTTAATGCATTCTTTAAAAAAAAAAAAAAAACACTGCAAATTTTGGTATGCTAAAAAAATTATTGATAAATATAAGTATCATGATAAGATATTAGGAAAATTATGGTCAGAGTCGTTGATCAATTGTTGACCTGGCTAGGAATTCAGTGTACATTTTACTGTTTTAAAAACAAAATTTTGTACACCTTTTTTAACTAAGAAAATGTATCAGTTAGGCTTTAAGTCAAAACCTATAAATAGATGTAAATTTAAATTAATTAAAAAAAAATAATAATGTTAGCGTTATGGAATATGGATTATTATTAATATCCTGTTTCTTGCAAAGAGCTTGGACGACCAAATCGAGACGTCATTTGTTCTTACAGAGCACACGTGTATACACTTTTAAAACATGGCATGTACATTGCACACACTCATATCTTCATTAGTAAATATAACTTATAAAGTATGTGTTTGTGTATGTGTGACGAGTGGTATAATATATCCACAGCCAACAACTCGCCAAAACGATGTGATTTGCCTAAATAAGCAACGTTGGAGTTTATAATTATACATACAATTATTTTATCTCTGTTTTTGGTTTTGTATGACAGTTGAAAATAACGAATATTCAGAACTGATAACTTTTGGAAATTTTTCTTTGGTTTTAATTGAGACAATGAATGTCAATTGTGATAACATGCTTAGTCGTCAATGGGCACATAGTAAATAATATAACTTTAAATGAATTCCTAAACTTTATTCATAGACATTTCACTGGTAAGGGACTGCTGGAAATTGTACGATAATAATAATAATATATTTATTTAATAAAGTAGTTAATTTTTCAGTTTACTTCTATACCTATCTCTTTCGAAAAAGTATAAAGGCAAGTTTTACAAGAAAAAATTACAAACCAATTTCAGTTTTCTGTTTCACACTAGGTCGTTAAAACAATTTAATGAAATGTAATCGAACAATGAATGAAAAAAGAATACCAAATGGAGACTGAAAATATTTGTTTATATTAAAGTTATCTTATAAAAAAACAACTGGTAAAATTTAAAAGTGAAATTAAATTAACTTGAGTTAGGTTTTTTTTAATAACAGTTGAATGTCCGTGCAGTCTGCAATCTGCTGACCTAATCCGTTTAGTTCTATGCAATCGTTGTAAATATTTATTGTATATATATTTTAGTTTTAAGTTGGTTTTATGTCATAGAGAGCTGGCCAGTAGGTAAGACATTTTTTTTGTAAATAGTTTTAGTATTCTCTTTGAATAGTAGTTAGTTTTGCATACCAATACTCATTTTTGTTTTTATTTAGTTTGAGACTTATACAGTCCACATCCTTTATTTAACAGCTATTATTTTCCGAAATACAGTACTAACAAAAATATAAGGCGGTGGACGCATCTAATATTACATTAAGTATATAATGGTAAATGAACGACCGCGTTTTAAAAAAAAAAATGTTAACTACATTTTTTTCATTAACTGTAAAAAAAAATTGTTCATTAGTCATTACCATACGAGATGTAGACCCCGCCTATGGCTACCTTTAACTAACTAACTACAAATATAACATTTATTTTATTTCCAAACAAACAATAACTATAAATATACTTGACAAAATGCCAAAACTGTATTTAATTTGTATTTTTCAAGTTGTTATAAGTCATATATTAAGTGAAAAACATAGAAGCTAAAAATTGTAAAATACTTTTTCCACATCTATGGCCACATAATTTTGTATTCTAACTTTCTAAAAATGTATAGTGTTTTATGAAATTAAGTAGGTAACTGAATAAAACAGGACAGGGGCTTTACCCCGATGTTAAATAATATACTGATCAGGTATATTAAATTTAATTTGTTTCTAAAAAGTTGTGACTCTTGGTATTATATTTAACCATAATATTATAAATTTAAATATATAATAATATTACAGCGGAAATTAGTCGGCTGATTCTACTTGGTCCGTTATAGCGTAGCTCATTATATAATATAACCTATATTAAAGCGATGCCAAAATCTTTGGGTTTCCTGTAAATTGTAAACTCTAGGTCATATAAGAAAACCTATAAAATATAAAATTGTGTCAAAAACGAAAACAGAGTTTTTTTGTTACATCTGAAATCTTAATCGAAATTTATAATTTTATCTCCCATTGCGATAATACAATAATACCTTTGAACAGGTCCTAAATCATAGTAAAAATAATAAAGTACACAAATAGTATACTTTAAATGTATTGTATAAGTTTAAACGCTTTGACAATTGACGACAAGCGTGTACAACGTTTCCAATCAATGTAAGGCCGCTAGTAAAATGTTTTCATAATAATCTTAACCACCGTTGGTATGTCTTGTAGAGTTTAGACCATTCAAACCTTTTTAAATAAACCTAACCTCCCCTATGTTTAGTGGCTTCTTAAAGGGTTTTTTAAAATAGTTTTATCATTAAACTCGCTTAGTGAAAACATGTTCATATCTTTTACTACCTTAACACAAAATGAGAATGGTAAAGTATTGCCAAGTTACTAGAGGTAGGAAACGAGTGAGACGGTCAGTACAGTCACGGCAGCGGAACAGTCGTGACATGACCCTGAAGATGGACCCTGCAAAGGGTCCGAAACGTCGGTTAACAACCATTGACGCGGATATATCCGAAAATCAAGCATGTGATATTTCAATCCGCGAAAGTTTCAACACATTCTTATTATAAAAATGTTATGAAAATTAATTTTGTGAATGTTTTATAGCAGTAAGTACATATCTGTGCGTGTATTTAATATATAAAACACATACTTAAACGTATTTTATTATATAACTAAGCGATAGAGTTACATTATAAAGACTTGTGAATACATACACATATAATGATATATATTTATAACGGCAAACGCCATAATTGGTCGTCCGCCGTTGAAGAAGATTAAAATAGCACTTGAGACATTTCGCAAATATTGTTTTATAAAAAACAATAAAAAAATGTACACGATTTATTTATATATAATTAAATGAAATGTGTACTCCGAGTTCATCAACTGAAACATGTAATAATTATTGATATGTTAATGAGTATAATTTTACGTGTAAAACGTGTCATTTTAGCCAATATACCAAATTCGAAATTCATTGTATTATTTATACCTACGCTTAG
The DNA here is from genome assembly GCF_023614345.1 of Adelges cooleyi. Lineage (NCBI taxonomy): Eukaryota > Metazoa > Arthropoda > Insecta > Hemiptera > Adelgidae > Adelges > Adelges cooleyi. Next base: position 6,260,761 of record NW_026096268.1, read on the forward strand.
TTGTAATTATAAAATGAACCGTTCAATTATAACGAATTAGTTCGGTTAATTAAAATTTTAATCAAAATGAAATTGATGTTTTAATTAATCGCCTTACGTCAATTAACTAAATGGTATTGTAAAGTACATTGTTTAATAAAATTTGCCAACGATGATTGTTTTCAGCTAAATAATTTTGTAATTAGTTGATTGGTTTGACTATAACTGATTTTATAAGAAATCGAATTTTAGAGTCAAAAAACAATACCTACTCCTCAGCTTCACATTGAAGCCGAAACTAATTAAACAAATGGATTTTTAGTTCTAACGAAATAAGTCCCGATTAAATATTTATTTGTCATTCGTTAATCCAATTAAAAAATGTAATCATTTTTGAGATTTAAAACAAATAGACCAACTATTTTTTTTAACGATTTTATTTTTCTAATGTAATGACATCCATTTTTTTTTTTTTGGTGAGTTTTTTTAAGAATTTAATACTTTTTAAGTTGAACTCCTCTCAGGAAATGGTACAAACTTTTAAATGGCTCACATTAAAAAGCACATTGTTAATTTTGTTGGATGTGGAAAGCCTATTTTGAGATTTAAAATTAAGAAATAAGAATTGACGAAACCAAAATAATTATCGGTCATAGTTTTGTTATAAATCAATTTTTGTCTCATAATATGGATGTTGCAATAGAGCTATAGCTAAAAATTATGATGAAGATAGTTTTACTGTAATTTATCATTAGCAAGTGTAGGTACTTGATAATTTGTACGTTTTGTAGTTTGTATTTTAAGAATGTCTTACTAATTTGTATTTCATAGTTCAAATACACAAAACGCTAAGAAAAAAAATCACTCGAGTCAAGCTAAGAAAATCTACAGTTCAGAGGTTCAGTAAATAAATTGTTAATTTTAACATCAAAACATTATAATTTTTGGCATATGTGTATTTTATATAGATAACGATTTTTTAAAAATGAATTACATCGTCAAGCCCAGGAGATCAGTCAATAGCTGTTGTACATGGAGAAATACAATATTTGTATGGTCTAAATTTAAAAAAAAAATATAGTTAAACTGATACATGTACGAGTATAAAGTGGACGGCTCATTAGACTAGTTGCCACACAGACATGGTATACTATTTAATTAATTTACATACAGATAAATAATTCAAAAAGCGGGTAATTATAAAATAAACTATATAAAAGAATAATAGTTAATTATAATAGATGTTAGAGACGAAAAGATACTAGATCGTTAACATAAAATTGAAATTTTCTATGTATATAAAATGGTATTGAAAACGTTACGACGACACAAAAAATTAGTAAAATAAAAATTTTATTCTATACAACAAAAAAAGTTAATTTTAACTATTTATTATTACTATAACAAAACAAACAAATTTACAATTTATTTATTAATACTGGTAAGTTGTACATTGTAGAATTAATTATAAAAAAAATGATTTAACCAGATAAGTACTCATATCGGAGAAATTGTATTAATTTTTAATTTAAATTGTCATTGTTTTTTTTTCAATTTGTCATCAACTATCGGTCACTTCCTTTTTGTCGATTTGACTAAGCCGTATGATAAAGTCACAGAGCCGTATTTGTACTTGAATACGACTGGGATCATCAGTTTCTTCAAACCCCGGTACTCCCGCCATTTGTAAAATATTTTGTTGTTCACGTCGCTATAAGAAAATAAATGAGTAAAATATACATATAAATTATTTTAACTAAAAATATGTTGTATGTTACTTATTACAAACTAATTAGTCTTGGCGTTATATATAGAATAAATAACAATTTAACTTGTCACTTACACTTAGAATTTTTATCACTATATTTTTTTTTTTATCAAAGGGGTAGTTTTTTCAAACAAAATGTGCTGGTTTTTAATTTTTTTTTGTTGTTTTAGTTTTATTAAAAGTACAACAAATTTTTTTTTTAATATTTCAGAATAGGAATTGTTGGAAATATTTCTATTTCGAACAATCCATATTATGCTTTTGTACAAAAATAAAGCCTGTATGCCTAAAAGTTAAAAAAAAAATTTAATATAAAACACTTAAATTTATTTACTTTTTCGTCGAGTTCGTTAATTATTTTTTTATCAAATTCTCTGAGATTTTTTCTATGGTCTGCTTGAAGTTGAAGACGCATCTCTGTTTTACCAGGTTTGTCTTTGTCCGATTTTAATAAAGTTTGTATACTGACTAAAAAAAAAAAAATATTTAAATTTTCAACCAAACATTTTGCAGCAACATTAATAGAAAATACTGGTTATTAAAATTACATATAATTGCAATGTTCATAAATAAGCCGCTCATTAACGAGGGTTGGACCATTAAATTGTACAGGAGTCACTCGTTAACATAATATAAATTGCTATGTATTTAATTGATAAACATACTGAAATTGAAATTGATTAAAATAAAATATTATATACAATACCTGAATGTGTATTAATAATTTCTAATCTTTTTTGAAAAAGTTGTTTTTCAGTGACGTGTTGTATATCTGTAAGTTGTTTTACGATGCTATATAACGTTTCGTCAAGAAGACATTCAGCCAACTCGCAAAGTAATTCGTTTGGAATACGTTGTTGATATTTTCTGAAAACAAGATGCCAATACACAGCGGTCAGAATGAAAGGTTGTTACTTGTAATTAATCAAAAGTTATTATTAAAAAAATAAATTGTACTTAACATTAATGAGTAGACCAACTCACCTTGGCAACTCTTTAACCATTTTTTGTAGCTGTTCATTGTAAAAATACAGTCTGGATTGCGTTTCGTTTTGGTTGTCAGTCATAGCGTTCCGATTCAATTAAAAAATAATATAATACAACATTAAAGGTTTTAAGTATTTCACACACAATTTCAATTACATAATAAATCAAAATTTCGTCGTACTTCGTAGTTCGGTTTAATGAATTTGAATATTTTAACTTTCTCAACGATGCTTAATGCTTATCATTAATTATCAATATTGTTATTATCATGGAAGATAATATTATCACATAATAACATTTTGTGATAATAATATTATCATTTATCTACAACAACAGCAGCTATGTTTTCTGTTTATATTTAAACAATTTAATTAAAAATTAAAATTATTCGTATATATAATCGGTTATAAAATATGAAAGAAGTTTACAATATTTACTTTTATTATTTGATATTGCTTCAGGATAAAAATTTAAATGAAGACTATAAATATCCTGATGTTATTCATTATAATTTTTGTTTATAAATGTCGAGTATCCGGGGAACATAATGATAGTAATATTTTCAGGACTGCTCTGCCACCTTATGCTGTTGCAGCTGAGTCGCGAATATTATAATATTTAAGTTTATGAATAGGACATTTTTCATGTTGCTATCAATAAAAGAGAGCAAGGGAGTTAAAAAAAGTAAGAACAAAAAAATGTTATTAGTCTTTTAGTAGTTTTACTAGCCCACATTATCGTCATCCTCATTTTATACGAGGGAAAATATTTATGTATAATTTTTGTTCAAGTTTTTTGGATGCAAGTGGAGAACCAAAACCGGGTTTTTTAAATCAAAATAGGATTTGGCTAGGAGTTAAGAGTATATTTTTGTCACTTTACAATAGAAATTTTGATGATTCACCACCGTTTCAAGTTAGTTATTATGTTGCACGTAATCAGTAACACCTTAAAAAACGAATTGATGCAAGTATTTTTTATTTTTTCACTGAATTTATAGATTAAAGTATATTAAAATAAAAATAGATTATTCTTTTTTTGCAGACTACACTGAAATTGGGGCTCTGTTTGCCGGATGTTTGCACAACAAACAATTTAACAAAGATTTAAAAAAAATATTTTTGAAAAACAGAGCGTTTTGGTTGTGGGCTATTTTTATACAGAATTAATTGTACGCTTATTAATGTCAAGGATCTCAAGGATGTTGCTGGGTGGGAACTGGTCGATGTCGACTCGACGATGTATCTTCTTAAAGTGCCCGGAGTATATATTACACTGGTAAAATATATGTATTTTTTTATAAACAAACATCAAATTAAAAAATAATAAATACTTTTTTTCTTATTCTGTTTTGTTTAATTTTAGATAATTTAATGTTCCATACTATTGTTGATCCAAATTTATTAACAAGTATTTTCAACCACGGTGGTATAGCAGTTGATACATTTTTCTTTTTAAATGTGTTCTTAGTTTTTATGTTATTTACAATCAAGAGAATAAAAACAAAAATCAAATTAAAGAACCAACACTACTGTCATTTGGCTTAATTTTTAAATTGATAATCATGAAATTCATTAGGTAAAAATAGTAATTTTCTTTATTTATTTTTTATTGTCTTATCATTTAATCAGTAAATATATCGTAAGTATTTTTTTTTTCAGTGAGAAAAGTCCTCACCAATTTGTATTTTTAAAATTCATTTTTTCTGTTTATTTTTTAGATGTTTCTACACGTGCACTGCATAAAAAAAAATAATAAGAAAAAAAGGCAATGAAGTTATTTAAGTTATATTCGAATGCTGGTCTAAGAGGATAATTTTTTTGTGTGATCGATAATTCGGATTGAATCATTCGACAATGATAGCACAAGATTTATTTTATTTTGTTTATTGTATTGACTGGCTACTATTTTCTAAGTTGCTACGTGGGTAGATATTGTTATTTACACATGTAGGTATTTAATTAAACACAATCTAAGTGAAGTTTCATCAAATTACCTTGATACTAATGTATTCATCTAATGAATTAGTATGTGTAAAGATATCTTATCTATAAAAATTCTATTGATCGAGGTAATTTACCCGAATCGAGTGTCCGAAAAAGCAACAAACCAAATAATTATTTTTTATAGTGTGAATTTAATTAAGATAAAAAGTCCATTTGTTTCAAATGGGAAAACCCTTATAAAACAATTTGAAGTTTTTTTTCAAATTTCAACATTATTAAGCCACTCCTGATTACAACATTCATATAGTGACTAGTGTATACAATCGACAATGATTATTTTTAAAAATGTAATGATATCTCCGTTAAAATATCACAATTGAGTATCTTGTACCAGTGCATACTCTTCGGCTGTTGGCTCTCCGTCTTCAGGTTTTTTGGTATGTGCCGTGTACTTGGTAAACACGAAATTCCGTATGCAAGGAGTCAGCAGTTTAGGGTCGTAGTCTTGCTCGGTCGGGAAGATTAGACTGACCGCCAGTCCTACAGCTAAGCCGATCAACATGCCCAAAGTACTATAATGATTGTAACACAGCGTGTAGATCTTTGGTACATCCGGACTCACGTACACATCATCGTTCATACGGTACAGCCTTTAGAGAAATAATGTATTCAAATGAAATGATTATAGTCAAAATAGTCCTCCCTATTTACCTCTTCTACGTAGGTATACCCTAATACAATCTCTATATTTTATTTTTTAGTATACCTCTTCCATTATTTGTTTAAATAAATACGCAACACTTCACTCTCGTGCTATACATGTCAAAATCGCTATATCAACGATAACTCCATAAAGCCAACCCTTGGTATGTTGCGCAGGTTTCTAATATTTAAAAGACCCGTGTATTTTTCAATATATTACCCTGTATAATCTGTACTGTTGTGAATGGTAATATTAGCTGGGCATCCGGATACCGACACTGCTCTTGTAGTGAATTGAATATTCTTGTTCGTTATTGCAATTTGAGCACCGTAAACAATCCAAGACGTTACTGCTAAACTGGCTACCATCCCACACAGCGCTCCCTAAAATATATCATTATTAATTTAAAAAATAATCGAACATGTTAAATTGAATAAAATTGTATTTGATTACATAAGGATATAAATAGTACTGAAAAAGTTAGATGGATCGTTAACGGTTAAGAACATAATTTTCACATGAAGAGTAATAGGAAAACTAGGATGTTATATAATTTCAGCTGATTTTTTGTATAACTTCCAAGGTTTTAAAAAAAAATGTTGAAAAAATTTACTTATATTGTTGTTTTTTTGTACTCTATGCTTAGATCACTCACTCTAGAATTTGCCTTAGGAAAACATATTCCCAACGTGAATACTGATAATAACGGTCCATCCGTGACCCCGCACAAGCTGTTCGCCATCTACGCGAAAAAACGAAGACTACTACGATGGATTTATAAGCTTATCGGTAAAATTGAGAAGGTTATTTTAAAACAATGAGTGTTTCTTTTATTAACCGGTACTCGTGATAACTTTCGAACAGACTCACCTGAAGGATGCCGCCAAGTTTTTCAACGACTGACACAAGAGCTACGCATATTATCCCGACGATAACCACGATAACTTTCATAATAATGCTGGCTGTCGACTGGGTAATTTCAAAGCCCATCATTTTTACAATAAAGTCTTCATAAATCGTTCCCGAGACGGTGTTGAGTTGTGCTGACATTGTACTGTGTCAAGAAAAGACGTTATGAAAACAAGCAGCTAATGTAGACGGAGTGGGTACAGACCTTAGAGCCGCGCTGACTATTCCAGAAATGAAGAGACCAGTGAGTCCGGGAATTTTAGACGCTACGTCCATCACAAAATATGGTAGAAGATTTTTATTGTCTTTAATGTACTGAAAGAAAAATCAACAGAGAAAAGTTCATCAAAATATTAAGTAAAATTCGTTCTTACCGTAATCGTATCCTCGATTTGGTGTTAAATTAAGAGACTCACGCCGGCCGTGACGGGGTCGCAATCTTTGTATTTTGTGTATATCTGTATTCCGATTAAACCCGTCAATATTTTCACCACTCCCAAGCCAAGAATGAAGTATATTAACGTCTTCCTGGCCTTGTTGTACGACGGTAACGCCACGAATCTCTGGACTGATCCGGGATGTATTGCCTGGCTGGTAATCCAACTAATCGATAAACCGACGCTTATGGTCCAAAAAGAATTTCTCAAAAACGGATCTGGGTCCATCCTGTATTATTAAATGTATTTATTTTATTTGGATTATCAACATTGACGCCAATGATCCATTGTGTCGTACAACTTGAAACCATAAACTAATACCTACCGCAGTTCATAGTTACAACATACTTGAATAGTTCTAATCGGTTTCCTTCGATATTGGCCTTTATCATTTTGCTAAGACCACCGACTTGGATGAAACCTAAAACAATCACAATGGCCATCGAAACCGTCGTGAAAAAGCTTTGCAGTGCATCTGTCCATACCACAGCTTTTAGTCCTCCCTAGAATTTTCAACTATTGTAATAATTTTGTATTCAGTATTAGGCAGATAAAAATATATATGCTACATACAATCGTTGTGTAGAATATGCACACAATACATATGATAGGAGTTATAAAGTGTACGCCAAGACTGCTTACTGTAATGTAAATAAGCAATTTATAATACCACAATTTTTTTATGCCATAAGTACAATCGAGTTAAAACTTCAATGAATGTAAAATGGGAAGTTAACAATTTAAAGTCTACATTTACATTTGCATCTGTTTGCATCTATACGTTATATCAAAAAAGTCATCATTCTTATATTTAAGTCTTCGCTTAGATCACAGTCTTCTCTCTTCTCACGCATATCATCTTTCCTTAACGATTCTTATCCTTATTGCTATTTTCTTTGCTATTTGTCCTATTTGATGTTACATATTCTGTTTCAACGTCCAGTTTTGTACGATTATTCAACGACTACCCCATACCGATTCATTATCGATTCGTTACATACCATTCTTTCTTCCTCGATTTCTTTAAACCTCTGAAATTTCTATTATCTATCACTTTGACGAATTTTGGTTTCTTCCGGTTTTAAAATTTACATAATAGGTATAAAATGTGTATATAGTTTTAGAATAGGTAACACTATCGACACTGTAGTTGGATTAAAAATTGATGACATAATTATTATAAAAACCAATCTTAAACAGATACTATATAAATAATGTGAGAATTAACAAGTCGATGATACTTTGATTGAACGCCAGGGCTGGTACATAAATCACTATCGGTATGTACAAGATCAACGATATGGCATATATCAGCGAACAAATTCTTCGGATAGTGCTGTTGAACCTTAACTCCAAGTACTGCGGAATTACAAACATTGGCGTTTAATTATCACGTTTTTACCGTATAATATTATTCAGGTCACTCACTTCGTACACGGATGTCAGCTGTAGATCATAAAATACCGGCAAATATATATAGATCACTATGATTATGATGAAAATATTGATTACACCTATAATCAAGTACTGTGCACCGTAAACGTAAACTTCGGACGGGACGCCAAGTAAAGTGACGCCAGAAACGTGACTGTAAACACACAAAATTCGATAGGTCAAAATTACAATATCGACCTGGCTTCAACAGTTATCGTACAAAGGAGTGAATTTTCAGAGCAAAAATGCCCAAGTCGATTAATTTTTAAAATTTTATTTCCTTATTATAGAACACGATTATGACATGTCATAGTTAAAATTACATTGTACGAAACAATAAGTATTAGTTAAACATGTGTATCGACTATGTATTAAAACGTGATTAGCTTTAGTGGTGTTGTAGATTACACACTTGGAAATTTTTTACAATTGTGTTTGAAGTACACCAGATTTTATGTTAAAATATGCAATCAATAAACTGAAATCAATGTTAGTTATCGTGTGGTATACTTTAACAGTTAACTCATTCGTTCAGTGTTGACAGAGTTGAATCACGTGAACGATTTATGTTTCGTCGTTCAAATGTTTGGTCAACAACGATGTTTTGCCTGCATATTAATATGTCTACAGTAATTTATTATTTTCCGAGAGAAATCGTTGAAAATATTACTATCATAAAAATTAATTTTAATAGTTTAAGCTGAAACAAAGAATATTTTATATTGTTTATCGAGTACATACCTATAGTAACCCCGAGTCAAAAGTATTGTTCAGTTTAATTATAAAAAGCAATGTAATTACCTACGACTTGCCTAGTACTTCAGAATCATTACAATCATTACGACGTCTATAAACTAAAAAAAATGTATATTTATAGAGTATATAAAGAATGGCTACTTGGAAATGACAGAATTCATCCAAACTACTGACAAGTTAAACGAAATTCGATAATGTACCTAGGCCTCAGCAGGGAAACCATCGTTCTATGAAACCTCTGGCCGTGGCCGAGACTAGGTTGGAATTAAAATAGATATATTTTAACTAAAAATGGTTTCAATAACATACAGGACAAGTAAAGTCGTCCTGTTCAAAAATAAAAGCCATTTCTTTCGCAGTCATATTCAGCATACTTTAAATTCAACAACAGGCACATGGAATGCTGGACTCGGTGGACTTGGACACCTTAAAATTCGACAAGAGGGTTTCAATATCACGGTAGATAGTTACCTGGCGATCAGCGACATTGTGATTGGAAAGACTGACATGTGCTTGCCACCCAACAGGTAATCGTCGACCGTGTTCTGTTTGCGTTCAACAAACCCGTAGTACAGACCGATGAGCACAGACAGGGTCATCATGCATGCGAAAGCCGCAAATTCGGCCAGCAAATTCAACTCCATCGCTGGTGGTTGTTGAATTGTTTACCGTTCTCCAATTTTTTTTTCGACAGCGGTGCGTGTGTAACTGTTTATGCGCACCAAAAAAAAACAAATGACAAAAATATTACAACATGCTGTGTTCGATAACGGTCGTTATCTTAGCTAAATGCTACGCGTTTCCTTTGTTGTAAAACAGTCCTATAGACTACAAGCGCTTCAGTAGTTGATATTTTGAACAAAGGTTTTGTGCTAACTAATAAACGTCAATGTGGTAAAAAATGTTTGAGTTCGTAAAACAAATCATGCGATAAAAAATGTGGAATACATAATATGAGAAACAATAAATTTGCAAACTCCACAATTTACAAAAATGCATTTATACTCGTTAAAGTACGTTAGGTTAATTTTTTCTGAAATATCAACAAGAAGTCACGTCAGTATTTACGTTCTGATCGTGGATGACTTATTTGCTAAAATGGTCTTGAATTGAGTATATTCCAATCAATTCATTATAGTATTGTCATATTCTTTTTCCAAAGTTTTACACTAAGTGTTATATGATTTATTATTTATCATTTACTTATGGTTGTGTTTTTTAAGATATATTTGTCTTACGTAAAGCTTAGTTTTATAATGATATGGTTTTCAATTGTATTGCAGTAGAATTTATCTAGAGAACTTAAAAACACTAATAACATCAATGTAAGCAAATTAAAGCCTACTATCAATTAAAAAAATAAAACACTTCATAATTCATTTTTTGTATATTTTACATTATCGTATTAAATTATGCTGTGCTCTTAAGTCTTGACTACAATATTGAATTGAACAATTCACATTTTAATGCACAAAAATAGTCATGAATATTATTATTATTATTTTGTTTGCCTAATTAAATACTTTGAGATAAAACGTACAAACGTTATAAATATATATTTTTAAAGTATACAAAGCCGGATGTATTATTATTATTTTATTGCCTAATAACAATACTATAAATTACTACTATACCTGTTGTTGTATTGATTAGTCCTAATCAGTATTTTATGTATTGTAAATTTTTCATTCTTCATTAATAAAAATACAAACATTAAGACTGATGGTAACATATTGTGATATTTTTAATACACTTTTACTTGTAAATATTAAAAAAAAACTCCAATAAAAACATTTTAGTTTCAAAAAATAACAAGTTGTTCTGTTGTGAGAGGTTACTTTAGTAAGAACTATCTGATTTCAATTTGGTTTTAAAAAAAAAATTTATTTCGTGACTTAATTTATTTAACATTGACCGAACAGGTCAAGGACGCTCATTTCTCCTCTAAAACCCCATAATCGGTAATCCACAGTCTTGTTTAATGTAATCTGTCCGAATATGAAAAATAAATAATATATATATTACTTTAAACCCTTAATAATTATGCTGGTAGAAATTGTATAACTTAGAAATAATGCTAGCTGCCCAATGACGAGGGATTTTTTTTCATGCTGTACCTACATTAAATATTTGGTTATTACAAAGAAATATTATAAGAAATTTTGGTTTTTTAATTTCACGTTTTTTAAAATGTGCATCAATCTAATTGTAGTCAAAAAACTACTTCTGCAAAATTATCAAATAAAATTATTATCAATGTGTTGTCTAGTTTTGGGGAAATTAGTATTGGATCCAACATACTTGTCGATAGGTCTGATTAATAATCTAGACCGGCCAAAGAGTCGTTTATTTGCATTTTAAGTGCTGAGTAATTTTTTGATTGCATTTTTTTGTGATAAAACAAAATAAGTATACTTATTTATAAATGTCCAATCGTCGTGCATAGGTAATCCGATTGAAGAGTTCATTACACGATTAGAGAATTTCACATTTGGATTGGACTCTGCCGTTGCTGATAAACGATTGGTAATAAGTAGAGCTGATAAGTAAGTATAAAGTGCCCTGTGTTTGTCAATTTCCAACACGTTTTTTTAATTATCTCGTTTGATTTATACATTCGTCCTAGTATAAAATAAAAAAATTAAAATAATTGACCTATAAAGCACTATTGGGTAGCCAAAATTAACTTCCTCCAAACTTATCTGTCTTCACAACGGCCTACTTGCCCTCAAATCACATTATGGTTTAACATATTTGGCTTTTTTTTTATTCTAGTACTTATCGTCGTTAGATCGTATATTTATTCGGATCGCGTATAACTCGTATAGTTCGATATATTTGATTTTTTTCCTTCAAATATGTGCACCGGACTAAAAAAAAACGTTTTAATAGGTATTAACGTTGTACCTACTTGGTACGTGTATAACACCAACAGAGGAAACGAGTGAATTGGTTAAGTGGACCATAAATAAATGTCAATTTGTGTGCAGTTTCATTGTGCTCTTCGTCTCGACCACTGTTACCCAGTTATTTTTGCTCCGGGTTTAATTTGTCAGCATAATAGCGACGGCACATTGTACACCTCAATTGTGGCGGCACAGTGTAATTTACACAATCAGTTGGAATTCAAAATCAATACAACATTTTTCACTTATTATGTATATTTAATTTTACATAAATGTAAAGTATGTCCTTTGGACAAATTTTATTGTAAATCCTAAAAAAAATCGTTTTTTATGGTTTTGGCTCTCCAAATACAAGTTGAGAATACAGAGTCCAAATACAAGTTAAAAATTCTAAATACACGCCAATATTGTAAGTTGATTTCACACAGAATGACCCTGATTTAACCAAACTAGGAAATATAAGCTTTCATTAGCCGTTTTCAGGCAAATTATTTTACTATTCTATCTTTTCAAGCTTTTCCTTTGTTGTCTTCGGTACCCGTAGGAGTTAGTAGTGATTTCTCTTTCATTGTAATCTGGAGTTGTCCTGCTTTAGCCACCACTAACACTAAGAATTCAAACTCCCTTTCTCTCGTGATATCTAACCTCCTTTATACAAATCATGTCGACTTAACGTGTTCTACATACTACACGCAATACCAATCCTTTTAATTCCAATATTTTATCCAGAACGTTGGGTCTCATTATTTAAGCAGTTGTACTTTTTTATATTTATATAAATATTCCTCCTTATTATACCGTATCTGCTAATATAGCTATGATATTTACATTTTTAAAATTAAATTTATCAATATGATTTTTATATCTAATTCATTAACGCGTTTAGTCTCACAATAGGAAGTATTCTCATCAAAATAGTATTGTATAGTATAGGAAGTATGTCGACAGTTTCGTGTAATATATAGTTAATAGTATACATATGTGCTATAGTAGTGATTGAACTCGACTACATATATGTAAATATATTATATAATTGTAATTCGAATTATGTCAGTTTATTATTGTAACGTCGTGTTTTTCATTTTAAAACATAGTTTAATGATTTAAATGATTTCAGTGATTCAACTTTTTATACTTAGTTTGTATTCTTACGATTATACAACGAACGAATAATTTAAAATCTATGTAAAGTAATTCTAGCATCGTTCGTGCGGCTACAATTAAGTATTGATATAGGGTTTTGACAAAACATACAATGCAGTTTCTTTGGACATTATTTTATTAATTTCTTTTACAATGTTTTTTTTTTATTTGTAGGTGTTCTGACAAATGCGTACTTTAACTATTGATTTTGTTGTTTTGTCAAATTGGCTATGCAAACAAGAGTTGTTTGGTAACTCAGCTATACTCGCCCGTCGATAAAATTAACACTCGTGGTTATAATTAGCAGTACATTTTAATGATTATATTAATGTAGATATTAAATATCAATTTATGTCGTACGAAAACGACTTGATAATACTTGATTATTTTACAAATAAAAACACCACGGAAATAAAATTGCGCAATTATACCTATGTAGAATATAATGAAAATAATATCAATAATTATAGTTATGTTCAAATAATTTATAGGCACTGATCGATTTGTCTTACTTTTTCCACTTAAACTCCGAAGCTCCCACTCAACAATTATCTTTAATATGTTTTTTCCAAAATTATCTATACCAGCTACTTGTTGTTTAGTATCTAAACATTCTATACTACCATACAATGATGTAGCAAGTTTTATCTAACAAAACTTTAGTCGAATACAGCTATAGTTACAATCATTTATCAACACAATAGACAATAATATACCATATATTTTTATCAAATCGTACAGGTCGTTTATGTAAATCATTGAGGAAATAAAGTTTTTTGTAATTTACATTAAGTTATAAAAAAATGATTAGAGAAATCATTTGATATTTTTAAACTTAGCTTAATTAAATATAACCCTAATATATAAGCCTAATACATTTATTTTTGTATAAAGATATTTTTTAACAAAATAAAAATTTCAACAATTTTGAGTTCATCAAACCATTGAAGCGTTGCTCGAGAAAAATTAAAATCGGGTAAAAAAGTACTAGTTGCCTCTCGTGACAAGTAGTCAATATTCTTCATCCGAGTTGCCTCCAAAGGCTGTCCGAATACCTTCCTTACGATCCCTTTCAAGCTGGTTAAACATTATACCGCAAAGTTGTTCATATTTTTTTATAGTTTTATATTCATACTTGTAATCTGCATACTACCAAATTGTCCATTATTTTAGTATAATTAATCATAATGTGTATTTCGCACAAAATTGCAAATTTAATAAACATTAAAATAAAATACCATACAATCACCAGGTTTTGACACTAAAGACTTAAATTTTTAATTTATAATAAATAAATATTGAAGTACCTACAGATAACGACTATGCCGACAGACAATATTATTTATTACAATTTTTTTGAAATCAGATATTTTCGGGATGCAACTAGTAGTTTTTGACACTAAGAGCTACGATAAGAAAGAGAGACAATTCGTAAGCGGTCAAATCAAGCGTCATCTTGGTTAGGTAGATAACAAATTTCTTCTTCTTGGGCTTATTATTAATAATGTTGAACTAGCAATAAGTAGTTAACTATTTATTTCTTCCATTATTGTTTATTTGATCGTTACTATTATTTATGAATAACTTATCTGAAAACAAAAATATAAAAAAATTGGGTAAAGTATTTTTCACGTTTTTTAGGACGTGGATCCGATTTGCGACCTTTGCGTTGGCGTTTAATCGTAATAAATATACACATACACAACCGCTGTGTACAACATTTAGATGGGAGGTGCCTACAATAGGCTAATGTATAACAATGGAGACAGATACGGTACTTCTTTTTCAGATAACGGCCGAGTACAACGGTGTTTTTGTGTCAGTTTCGCTCATCATCAAAACCAAAACGGTCGAGCGTTTTACATAATATCGTCATAGCTTTTCAGCGTGCACATTTTTGAGTGTGTTGATGAGTGGGCTCAGTACCATACGATTTATATTATGTTATAAGCACTTGAAAACCGTCGAGATTTGGCTGCGCAAGCAAAGTTTTATCGTCATTAGCTATTCGGTATTTGACCTGCGTAATATTATATTAGACGACGGTATAGCTGCTGTTAAATTCTGCTACAAAGCTGCTTGACGACTACCGGCGATGGAGTTGAGTTTAGTGGCCGAATTTTCGGCTTTCGCGTGCATGATGATCCTGTCTGTGCTCATCGGTCTGTACTACGGGTTTGTTGAACGCAAACAGAACACGGTCAACGATTACCTGTTGGGTGGCAAGCACATGTCAGTCTTTCCAATCACAATGTCGCTGATCGCCAGGTAACTATCTACCGTGATATCTCCTGTGGTATCGAAACCCTGTAGTTGAATTTGGTGTGTGTATACGTAGAAACGGTTGAGAATTTTAAATTCTCCGGTCTGGCATTCCAACTCCTATTGTTGAATTTAAAGTATACCGAGTACGACGACGAAAGAAATTGTTTTCAATTTAGAACGGAAGAACTGCATTTGAATCTATTTATTAGCTACAAATCCTATTTGGACTAATTTTGTGTTTTTATGAACTAATCATTTCTCAATACTTCCAAAATTATAGTTTTTTTATAAATTAATATTATGCGTTGATAAGTAAAATGACCACGTACACTTTTTAAGGTCTTAAATGGCCAATATCTTATTAAATAATTATTTTCATTTTATATAATGAAAAAGTGTTAAATATAAATGTAAAATAAGTTTAGTAATAGTTTTGACATTTAATTATTTTAATCAAAATGGACTTGCACACGTCTTAAGTTCATCTTAGTTTCTCAAATTAAAATTACAGTAGGTACCCACATTGAATGTTTGAAAATTATCAGTTTGCTCAGTTAAATTGTATACCTAGTTTTTTTCCGGTTTTAGGCATCATAGAAACATAAGTGTTATATTTACAATTATAAAATATGCTTTAAAATCACGTTATTTTTTTCATATTTCGATGGTGGACAAGTAAAATAAAACATAGCTAATGAAAAATGTTGTGTTGAATTATATACTTGTTAAACTACAAAACCATAAACTAATAGTACGCTATCTGCCCAATGCTGCTTTTTGTTCTTCTTGACTATAGTCGCAGCCATTTTAACCAAACTATTTTGTGTGTCACAGTCATATCTCTGGCATTACATTACTCGGCGTCCCGTCTGAAGTATACGTTTACGGCACTCAATACCTGGTTATAGGTTTCATAAACGTTTTCATCATCATCATTGTGATCTATATATATTTGCCGGTATTTTATGACCTCCAGCTGACGTCCGTGTACGAAGTAAGAGAATGAAAAAGTTTTTTTTGACAATGTACTCGTGTAACGTTCAAACGCTAACGTTTATGTACATTTCGTAGTACTTGGAATTGCGGTTCAACAGCACCATTCGGGGAATATGTTCGCTGATATATGCCATATCGTTGATCTTGTACATACCAGTAGTAATATATATACCAGCCCTGGCGTTCAATCAAGGTATGTTAACATTGAAAAATTGTGTACAACGATTTGATGGCTTTACAACAAACTGGCAAAGAGTTATGTAAATAAGTGTTGGACAGTTAACATGAAAAATAGAAATGGTTTATATGAAAATGTCGAGATGGACGTGTGGAGTAAGTTAGATAAAACTAGACACGAATAGGGCATTTAGGGATGCGTGACAAAAGCAGGAACAATAATTGTATTTTTGTAATGCGGTTAAGATAGTATTGGCACGTCGAAAGAAGAGAACACCTACAAAAATAATACAACTGTTAAGAAAGTTTAATGTAGAGATAATAATGATTGGAGAAAAGAAGTAGGAGGAATGTGGACGTCATGCGGAGATTTATGGAAAGAAAAAACAAATGGTAACGGAAGAGTCTGTTCTTCTCTTATGTGAATATTAATTGTTTTGTTTCAGTAAGTGGTCTAAACGTGCACGCTATAACTCCGATCATATGCGTTGTGTGTATATTCTATACAACAGTGGTAAGTATTGTGTTAAACGGAACCATATATACAGATTTAGAAACAATTTTTCAGTAGTATAATATAATTTCTAGGGAGGCTTAAAAGCTGTGGTGTGGACAGATGCGTTGCAGAGTGTTTTCACGACGGTTTCTGTGATTGCGGTAATTGTGTTGGGGTTCATCAATATCGGTGGTTTCGGAAACATGATAAAAGCCAACGCCGATGGAGATAGATTAGAACTGTTCAAGTATGTTGTACTTATGTCGACGGACGCAAGCTGTTATCCCAAACTCCATTTCCTTTTTTATTATTCAACATTTTCTTAGGAAACATGACTCTTCTCCAATTACATATAAATGGCAAATACTTATTATGGAAAATGTTTGAAAATTCTTCGTAATAATACTCATTTATTTATTTAATTATTTATTAACGATTCACAGCCATTAATTTTATCTGACATAAACTGTCATTTGAGTACAGAACCATTTTATACAAAACATCGAAATCTTTAAAAAATAAACTCTTCTGTTTTAAATTTAATTACCTTTCAACCACTCGATAGCCGAACAGAGACAATGCTTCATCTCGTAGCAATAACTAGTTGCTCTAATTGCATTGTAAGTAAAAGACCTAATGGAAACTTGTAGGATGGACGTGGACCCGTTTTTGAGAAATACATTTTGGACCGTCAGCGTCGGCACCACTTTTAGCTGGATCACCGGCTTAGGAATACATCCAGGAGCAGTGCAGAGGTTCGTGGCATTGCCATCGTACAACAAGGCCAGAAAGTCGTTGATATACTTCATTTTCGGCATGGGAGTGGTGAAAATTTTCACTGGCTTAATCGGAATGCAAATATATGCCAAGTATAAAGACTGCGATCCCGTAAGGGCCAAAGTGAGTGATTCAGAGCTGGTCTGACTGCTCTTAGTAATTTGCGTTGAATCAAGCGAGTTGATTCGTTTTTTAGTTTATTCAAAACGACAGAAATCTGTTGCCGTACTTCGTGATGGACGTCGCGTCTAAAATTCCTGGACTCACTGGTCTTTTCATCTCTGGAATAGTTAGCGCGGCTCTAAGGTTTGTCTAATTCTTTCTAAATCGAAATAACCGCTTCCCCGCATCTAACGTCCTTAAACACTCCTTTCCGATACAGCACAATGTCGGCACAACTCAACACGGTCTCCGGCACGATTTACGAAGACTTTGTTGTAAAAATGTTGGGTTTTAAAGTAACTCAGTTGACGGCCAGTGTCATCATGAAATCCACTGTAGTAATTGTGGGTGTCGTTTGCGTGGCTCTAGTGATAGTAGTTGAAAAACTCAGCGGAATCCTCCAAGTAAGTTGTGCACACATGAAAAATTAGTGGACTCGATGCTTTCACGGCTATGCACTTCTGTTGTAGATGGCGATTAGCTTGAGCGGAGTCACAAACGGACCATTGTTGTCGGTGTTTACGCTGGGCTTATGCTTTCCTTGGGCAAACTCTAGGGTGAGTACACAGTCGCTCGGACAAATACCGTACTGTCGTTAAATACTATTGGTTTTTTCATTACTCTTCAGTCTTCATACATAATGCGTATGTTTGAAAACGTAATCGACGAGTCAAACTCTCTGTGAAGGCTTAAGTTGTGATCCAATACTATTGTGTTGGATTTACCACAATATTAACACGAATATGTTAATATTGTAAAAATGTAATCTAATTAAACATCATGTAAATCATGTGATATGTTCATTTTAGATAAGGGGTTGGTGGATGCCATAAAAAATATTCATGCGTTTCTTCTCGAATAAGTGGTAATTTTTTCCACTGTTTCTTTATTTGAAAACTCACCATTTTGTATAGGGAGCGTTGTGTGGAATGTTAACAAGTTTGGCAGTAATGTCTTGGATAATTTTTGGCGCTCAGGAAGCGATAATGAGCAAAAAACTTCAGTTTGTGCAGAGAGAAGTTTCAGTGGCCGGATGTCCCGCCAATATTACTATTCTCAATAGTACGGATTATACAGGGTAACTCATTACTGCATATATTAAAATATAGAGTCAATTCACGTGAATTAACGTAACCATAGCTAAACCTGAAGAAAAAGGACGAGTTTATCAATAGTGGTTTATGTTTTTTCTCAAAAGGTTGTACCGTATGAACGATGACGTGTACGTGAGTCCGGACGTTCGCAAGATATTTACCCTTTCTTACAATCACTACAGTACTTTGGGCACGTTAATCGGCGTAGCCGTAGGGCTGGCGGTCAGTCTGATATTCCCGACAGAGCAAGACTACGACCCTAAACTATTGACTCCTTGCATACGGAATTTCGTGTTTCCCAAGTACATGGCACAGGACAAGAAACCTGCCAACGGAAAGCCGGCCCCTGAAGAGTATGCACTGGTGCCTCAAGACACCAAACTTTGAAACGTCTGCGAATGTTGTGTAAGAATATTAATCGCAGTGTATAACTATTGTCACTTGTACGACTTTTGGACCGGTAAGTCTGGTCCGCACCGTACAGCAGAGAGTTTAACGCAGCTGAAATATAAACAGATGCTTCAGCAATCATAAATATAATTACAAACGTTAGATTTCGTTAGGTATAAAGAGAATACTTTTTTTTTCAATCGTCTTTTTACCATAACAGGATGCTTTCCGCGATTAGCTCTAAGAATAGATAAAACTCACACCCGACTACTTAGTATTTCTGTAAAGTTATATTATTATGTTTTTTTGTAAATTATGTTATCATTACAAATAGGCGCGTTAGGTTAGGCTTAAGTTAAAGGAAGTATGTGAACAATTTTAATATACTATAACAAATGGTGATTTTTAATGTAAAAACATGTATATATATTAAGTCGTTGTTATTGTTTAGAATTATTATATATTTTTTTAATATAAAAAAAAAAAAAAAATTTTGTTACTTATTTTCGTTTTAATCATAGGCAATATTTGTTTATTTCAAATAATTTCTGTGCCTTTGATGTGGAGTAGAAGAAAGGAAAAGTGCATACGTCATGCAATTTATTCGCCGAACAGAAGATGGCCAAATTGTCCATTATTTTAGTATAATTAATCATAGTGTGTATTTTGCACAAAATTGAAAAAATTAAATAAACATTAAAATAAAATACCATACAATCATCAGGTTTTGACACTAAAGACTTAAATTTTTAATATATAATAAATAAATATTGAAGTACCCACAGATAACAACTATGCCGACAGACAATATTATTTATTACTATTTTTTTGAAATCAGATATTTTCGAGTAGCAACTAGTAGTTTTTGACCCTAGGAGATACGACAAGAAAGAGAGGCAATTCGTAAGCGGTCAAATCAAGCGTCATCTTGGTTAGGTAGATAACAAATTTCTTCTTCTTGGGCTTATTATTAATAATGTTGAACTAGCAATAAGTAGTTAACTATATATTTTTCCAATTATTGTTTATTTGATCGTTACCTTTATTTATGTATAGTTTATCTGAAAACAAAAACATAAAAAAATTGGGTAAAGTATTTTTCACGTTTTTTAGGACGTGGATCCGATTTGCGACCTTTGCGTTGGCGTTTAATCGTAATAAATATACACATACACAACCGCTGTGTACAACATTTAGATGGGAGGTGCCTACAATAGACCAATGTACAATAATGGAGACAGATACGGTGCTTCTTTTTCAGATAACGGCCGAGCATAACGGTGTTTTTGTATTAGTTTCGCTCACAGTCGAAACCAAAACGGTCGAGCGTTTTACATAATATCGTCATAGCTTTTCAGCGTGCACATTTTTGAGTGTGTTGATGAGTAGGCTCAGTACCATACGATTTATATTATGTTATAAGCACTTGAAAACCGTCGAGATTTGGCTGCGCAAGCAAAGTTTTATCGTCATTAGCTATTCGGTATTTGACCTGCGTAATATTATATTAGACGACGGTATAGCTGCTGTTAAATTCTGCTACAAAGCTGCTTGACGACTACCGGCGATGGAGTTGAGTTTAGTGGCCGAATTTTCGGCTTTCGCGTGCATGATGATCCTGTCTGTGCTCATCGGTCTGTATTACGGGTTTGTTGAACGCAAACAGAACACGGTCAACGATTACCTGTTGGGTGGCAAGCACATGTCAGTCTTTCCAATCACAATGTCTCTGATCGCAAGGTAACTATCTCCTGTGGTATCGAAACCCTGCAGTTGAATTTGGTGTGTGTATACGTAGAAACGGTTGAGAATTTTAAATTCTCCGGTCTGGTATTCCAACTCCTATTGTTGAATTTGAAGTGTAGAGTGAAAAAACCAGCAAAGTCACTTTTTAAAAATGGCAATTTTTTGTTTTAAAATTCGTTTTGATACAAAACGAATCTGTTCTTTACTTTTAAGCACGATCATAAACAAAAATATACAATATTTTTAAATGTTTTAAGTATTTCTTTAACATTTTATAACATATTTTAGCATTACTTAAACATGTTTTTCTTAGATTAAAAAAAGTGACTTTGTTGGTTTTTTCCCAGTACCCGTCATTTAAAGTATACCGGGTACGACGACGAAAGAATTTTCTAATTCAATTTTGAACGGAATAACATCACTTGAATCTATTTATTAGCTACAATCCCCATTGATGCTGTCATAGTCTCGAAATTAACATAATATTGTAGTTAACGGCCAGTGGTTTCATTGAGAGATTGTTTCGCCGCTGAGACTGAGGCGCATAGTTGAATTTTGTTAAACTTGTCAATTGTTAGCAGAGGTCTTCTCAATTTTTATCAACTACTCTTCAAGCAATAAACTATAAAATATACATATATTAGAATGAAGTTAAGTCTTTTTCTAGTAAGTTGAGTGACGACTGGATGATAAGTAATTAATATTGGTGCTAATTCAAAGTTATTATTTGAGTCATTATAAATTGTACTTATTTTGACGCTCTTAAGTTCATCTTAGTTTCTCAAATTAAAATTACAGAAGGTACCCACATAGACTGTTTGAAAATTATCAGTTTGCTCAGTTAAAAACTTGCAACTATGTTAAATCGAATACCTTATATTTTATTTCCGTTTTTAGGCATCGTATACTTGCCGATAAAGTAATAACACTTTTTTATATTATATCAATAAGATGACCTGTTTAATAATCAACCACGATCGGTTGAGATATTTAGCTCAGGAATCTAACTGTATTCCTTATGCTGTACGGTTGAACATTGTCACGTGCACACAAATACGAATTTATGTATTTCGCAACGTTTCCAACATTAAAATAAATTTTTAATCAGTAGATTTCTTGTGGTATTATTAACAGTGTGCAAACAATATCGATAAGCCGTTAGTGGCTAATACTCATTCAATATCTGGAGTACCCAAATGTAACGCTGTACAAAAAATATATGTATCCGTCAAGTGTGCAATCCGAAATATTAAGAATAATCAATAGGTAAAAGGTAAGGTGGGTAATAAGCTAGATAGGAACATAAATGTAATTTTTACCATAATAAAATATAAAATATAGTTCAAAATCACGTTATTTTTTTCATATTTCGATGGTGGACAAGTAAAATAAAACATAGCTAATGAAAAATGTTGTGTTGAAATTATTAACTTGTTTAACTAAAAAAACACAAACTAATAGTACGCTTTCAGCTCAATGCGGCTTTTTGTCTTCTCAACTATATTCGCAGCCATTTTAACCAAAATATTTTCTGTGTTACAGTCACATCTCTGGCATTACATTACTCGGCATCCCGTCTGAAGTCTACGTTTACGGCACTCAATATCTGATTGTAGGTTTCATATACGTTTTTATTATCATCATTGTGATCTATATATATTTGCCGGTATTTTATGACCTCCAGCTGACGTCCGTGTACGAAGTAAGAGACTGAAAAAGTTTTTTTTGACTATGTACTCGTGTAACGTTCAAACGCTAACGTTTATGTACATTTCGTAGTACTTGGAATTGCGGTTCAACAGCACCATTCGGGGAATATGTTCGCTGATATATGCCATATCGTTGATCTTGTACATACCAGTAGTAATATATGTACCAGCCCTGGCGTTTAATCAAGGTATGTTAACACTTAAAAATTGTGTACAACGATTTGATGGTTTAACAACAAACCGTCAAAGTGTTATGTAAATAAGTGTTGGACAGTTAACATGAAAAATAGAAATAGCATATTTGGCATAAACACTACTTCCAAATGAAGAGAACTACAAAAATAATAAAACTGTTAAGAAAGTTTAATGTAGAGATAATAATGATTGGAGAAAAGAAGTAGGAGGAATGTGGACGTCATGCGGAGATTTATGGAAAGAAAAAACAAATGGTAACGGAAGAGTCTGTTCTTCTCTTATGTGAATATTAATTGTTTTGTTTCAGTAAGTGGTCTAAACGTGCACGCTATAACTCCGATCATATGCGTTGTGTGTATATTCTATACAACAGTGGTAAGTATTGTGTTAAACGGAACCATATATACAGATTTAGAAACATTTTTTTAGTAGTATAATATAATTTCTAGGGAGGCTTAAAAGCTGTGGTGTGGACAGATGCGTTGCAGAGTGTTTTCACGACGGTTTCTGTGATTGCGGTAATTGTGTTGGGGTTCATCAATATCGGTGGTTTCGGAAACATGATAAAAGCCAACGCCGATGGAGATAGATTAGAACTGTTCAAGTATGTTGTACTTTAATGTTGTACTTGCACTCCAATCATAACAAAACTCGATTTATTTAATTACCTTTCTAACACTCGATAGCCTAACAGAGATAACGCTTCATCTCGCAACGATAACTAGTTGCTCTAATTGCATTGTAAGTAAAAGACCTAATGAAAACTTGTAGGATGGACTTGGACCCGTTTTTGAGAAATACATTTTGGACTGTCAGCGTCGGCGCCATTTTCAGCTCGACGACCGGCTTAGGAATACATCCAGGAGCAGTGCAGAGGTTCGTGGCATTGCCGTCGTACAGCAAGGCCAGAAAGTCGTTGATATACTTCATTTTCGGCATGGGAGTAGTGAAAATGTTCACTGGCTTAATCGGAATGCAAATGTATACCAAGTATAAAGACTGCGATCCCGTAAAGGCCAAGGTGAGTGTTTCGAAGCTGGTCTGACTGCTCTTAATAATATGTGTTGAATCAAGCGAGTTGATTCGTTTTTTAGTTTATTCAAAACGACAGAAATCTGTTGCCGTACTTCGTGATGGACGTCGCGTCCAAAATTCCTGGACTCACTGGTCTCTTTATCTCTGGAATAGTCAGCGCGGCTCTAAGGTTTGTGTAATTCTTTCTATATTGAGTAATCGCTTCTGCGTCCAACGTTCTTGAACATTAATTCTTCCCGATACAGCACAATGTCGGCACAACTCAACACGGTCTCCGGCACGATTTACGAAGACTTTGTTGTAAAAATATTGGGCTTTAAAGTAACCCAGTTGACGGCTAGTGTCATCATGAAATCTACTGTGGTCATTGTCGGTGTTGTTTGCGTGGCTCTAGTGATAGTAGTTGAAAAACTCAGTGGAATCCTCCAAGTAAGTTGTGCTGAAATGGAAGTATAGTGGACTCGATGCTTTCACAGTTATGCATTTCTGTTGTAGATGGCGATTAGCTTGAGTGGAGTCACAAATGGAGCACTGTTGTCGGCATTCACATTGGGCTTATGTTTTCCTTGGGCAAACTCTAGGGTGAGTACACAGTCGCCCGGATAAATACCGATAGATATTGGGTTGGTGGGTGTCATAAAAAATGGCGTTTCTTCTCGAATGAGTTGTAATTTCCACCACTGTTTCTTTATTTAAAAACTCATCATTTTGTATAGGGAGTGATGTGTGGAATGTTAACTAGTTTAGCAGTAATGTCTTGGATCATTTATGGCGCTCAGGACGCGATAATGAGCAAAAAACTTCAGTTTGTGCAGAAAGAAGTTTCAGTGGCCGGATGTCCCGCCAATATTACTATTCTCAACAGTACGGATTATATGGGGTAACTCATTACTGCATATATTAAAACATAGGGCCAATTCACGTGAATTAACGTGACAATAGCTAAATCTGAAGAAAAAGAACGAGTGTATTAATATTGGTTTATGTTTTTTCTCAAAAGGTTGTACCGTATGAACGATGACGTGTACGTGAGTCCGGACGTTCGCAAAATATTTACCATTTCTTACAATCATTACAGTACTTTGGGCACGTTAATCGGCATAGCCGTAGGGCTGGCGGTCAGTCTGATATTCCCGACTGAGCAAGACTACGACCCTAAACTATTGACTCCTTGCATACGAAATTTCGTGTTTCCCAAGTACATGGCACAGGACAAGAAACCTGCCATCGGAAAGCCGACCACTGAAGAGTATGCACTGGTGCCTCAAGACAACAAACTTTGAAACGTCTCCGAATGTTGTGTAAGAATATTAATCCCAGTGTAAAACTATTGTTACTTGTACGATTTTTGGACCGGTAAGTCTGGTCCGCAATGTACAGCAGAGAGTTAAAACGCAGCTGAAAAATAAACAGACGCTTCAAAAATCAAAAATATTTTTATAAACGCTATATTTCGTTAGATATAAACCGAACATTTGTTTTTTCTAGAACCTGCCTTTTACCAAAGCAGGATATTTTCCGTGATCAGCTATAAGAATAGATATAACTCACGTCCGTCTACTTAGTATTTCTTTAAATTTATATTATTAGGTTTGACAAAACGTTGTTGAAATGTTCTTATATGTACGTG
Source organism: Adelges cooleyi (assembly GCF_023614345.1). Lineage (NCBI taxonomy): Eukaryota > Metazoa > Arthropoda > Insecta > Hemiptera > Adelgidae > Adelges > Adelges cooleyi. The sequence goes on from NW_026096268.1 coordinate 6,286,401, forward strand.
TCAAACTTACTTTGATGAGGCATAGGCACAACTAGACCTACATTTCAGGGAGTGATAAAATTATGTAAATCTAACTAAAAATAATTCTTATGTTTAAACCATTAAAATCAAATATTTGAAAACAAAGATATTTTAAAATAAAAAACATTGAACAGAGTATTGTACATTATTAAAATTTGGTGCGTACAAATCGAGGATTAGGGTTTGAATTTATAGGGGTGCTGATTTTGAGTCTGGGGATGCTAAAACAATTTTATTACTATAAATTAGGTTTATCGTGTTGATCAAACGTTCAAATTGAAATAATTAGGATACGTCTGGGGTACCTAACAGTTCCTTATAAAATATATTTGTTTTATCCTAATATAAAATAGTTGTTTTAAATACCCACATGTTTATACACAATTTTATTAAGCGCTTACAGTTATATTCTTATTTTTAAGGTGTAAAAACTCTTTTTTTTCTATAGAGTCATGTAACGTGTTTTACTAAAAAAAAACCATACTTGATAGATTTTAGTTTTCATCGTCGATTTACATAGACTTATGTTTCAAGGAACAAAATAACTAATATTTGTTGGCTGTCAATAACGATATCAGAGAATGGTGTTTTGTTGCTAAAAATCAAATAAGAAATACATATTTTACACTGTAAGTTCTTCTAACGTTGTTGTCGGTTTACACACATTTTTGTGTTTGTCTTAAGTTGTACGCGATAAAGATTTGTATTATATGTTTTTTTTTTCAAATATAAAGTATAAATAAAAATGGCATCATATTTCATTTCAAAACAATTGTGTATTTTTCTAAATGTCACCATTAACCTAACCCAATCAAAACTATCTGACGCTTATAAACATGTATATTATAAATAGTGTAATTTTTGAAATTACAGTTAACTCGATTTAACAGTGCCCATATTATAACATTTTTATTTAACTTTGAAAACAAAGATAAAAGACTTACACTATAAGATGTTTAGAATAAATTTTAAATATTTTTTTCTGGAATGAAAGAACTAGTGTTACATAATTTCCGACATACAACTTACACACTTTATTTTTCCAAATATAAAAATAGGGACTTTTAAACATTATTATGTAGCTTTAAATATATTGGTACCTATTATAAAATCCACGAGCTTTTCCACGGCCTTGTGGTATAAAAAAAATAGTAATACAACAGTTGTTGGTGGGTTATAACATTTTTAGAATGAAATTGTTTCACATAATTATCAAAATAAATAATGTAGAACTATAAAGGATTATTTTTAACGACTCAGACACTCAATACTGATAAAAACTTCAATTTTAAAAATTTTTGATAAAGTGTCATAATCAAAGACCTTATCCTAGGGGGATCCGGGCGGGTAGTACGAGCACGGCTATATACATACACATATAATTAATATAATACCCAACTGGGAACTCAAATGCGCATCAGAAGTACACCTGGTGACGTCAAAAGATCTAGCCGCGAGGCTCGTTGAGACGTCGTCTAACTGGAGCTGCATGCATCTTCCGTCCATAAGGTCTACCGCCATAAAGCAATAGATTGAGTGGGTCATCTGAAGCGTTCTTTTTCAAAGTATTGCTCGCTGAAAAAAAAATTGAAAAGACGTGAAACAAATATGATTTTCAACGGGATAAAATACAGATACCCATGTTTAATGTCAATGTTTAAAAAAACGATTGATTTTTAACATTGTGTTTTAATATAAAATTAAGTAGTTTTATATTTTTATAAAAAATAATATTGTAATATCAATGTGGAAAATTTCCTAAGATTACCCAAAGGTTAACAAAATGTAAAGAACATAAATAAGTTTATAAAATTGTCAAAATCATTTTTAGTACAGATTCAATTAACGTACTTTTTGCGATATTTAGTATAATGTTGCACTCGAGTTCTTCCTGAAACGTGTCATCATACGAAAAGACCACATTGTTATTTTTGGTTACATCATAATAATGTTTGTTTTCATGTAATGTATTTATGTACTTTTCGACGCTGTATACATCGTTGACCAGTTGATTTATTTTATCAAGAACCTCATCTCCTTCAGTCAGTTCTACAGGTTCGTCCAATTCGATGAATACTAGTTTATTTTTAATCATAGGTTTTGAGCACCGCCTAAATATCTGACCGATCCATTTTCGTTTGGAAATCTGTAAACTTTTTTTCTCGGGGTAATTAATAAAATCTTCCAATTCCTGGTAGGTGATTTCAAAATGCCCTTTTGTTATTTCCGGATAAATATCTAATTCGATAAAACGTTTGAACAACTCGTGAACCTTGTCGCCTATACTACCGATTTTGCTTTCGAAATGTGTAATTCTAACATCAACATCTGCGTATTTGTTCGCTCCTGTGTAATATATGTATTTGATTAGCGATACGTACGAAGCGATCATAGTCAACACGGGATGAGCCGTAGCTGCCAAAACTTGTCGTTGAAACGATTCAAAGCATTTCGGGTCGTAGACAAATTGTGCATTCTCCAATAATATTTTGATGGTTGATTTTTCATTGTCGACCAGCGGTGTGATTATTTCAACATTTCGAAGTAATTCCAAATGATCCACGCCACTGGTTGGTGTATCGGATTGAGTGCTTTTGTTTTGGTCACTGGCCAAGAGGTCGTAGAACAAAGCGTTTCTAGGCTGAAAATGTAAATAGGTTTGTTGTTCCTTTTTGGTTTTCTGTTTTTCCTCTATAATATATTTCATCGCCAACGCACTACTTTTTAATTCGTTCATAGATGTTGTCAATGTCTGCTGATCGTTATACCCATGATTCATAGTCCACCTTTTTGGTAACAAGTCGTTGAGATATTTGTAATCCGTACTCAAAGGTTGCTCGTCACGTTGAAAAAAGTTTACACAACGCTTCGCCATAATTTTAGGACAATTTTTTATAGTGCTACTAAGTATGAAGCTAATTAGTTTTTGAATAATGTTAAAGAAAATTTGTTTACACATAATTATTCTATTATGTAACGTATCTGAACTAACTGGTGCCATCGCGAGTTTTTCGAAAGGCTTCGCCATTAACGACCCCGAAATATTGTTCAAATATAAATTGATCGCCATCAAATCGTTTGGCCGACTGGTCGGGTTGTTAGCCTGTAAATCGTTAAGCATAGCCAAAACCATATCTCCTCGAGTCCTTAAGTCGTTTCCAAATTCTTCGCAAACTTCATATTTAAAAGCTCGTTGTTCACCACCGACGAAATCATTGTGTAGCATATTTCTGGCCGTTATTAAATAATAATACATGTATCTTGAATAATAACAAGTTTTTATATCTTCCGGTCTGACCCGTGTTGTTAAAACCGTCAACAATAATAAACTCGAGAATATCATGATGATATTGTTCTGAATTCCGAACATTGCAAGAGAAATCCTAAGTATAACAAAACACGTAGTTAATGTACGTGGGTATCTTTGTAGCTTGTACGGCATTTGTATCAAACGTCACATGTTGTAACCCAGAAGTTGAAGAGAAAAAACAAATCGTCAAACACAAGACGGTAGGTATTCTTATATTTATTTTCCGAGGGAACAAAGTTGAAATAATATTTATTTTGTAATAGCAAATGTTTCCAATGCCAATACAACACAATAGAGACGCGGAGGTATAGCCTACATTCTTTTTAAATAACGCTCATAATGTTTTTGTACAAAACTTATTAATCTCTCTTAGATTTATATATATTGTTTTTTTTTCAAAAATAATTACATCGAAAAAGTTTTAGACAAACTTATGTTGAGTGCGCGACCGAAATCCAAATCTAATGAAATTTAAATCATTTACTGAGAGTGAATGTCTAAAAAAAATTATTTTGGAAAATTAGGACCAGAAAATTTGTTGAGCTGATAACAGCTCAAGACAGTAGAAACAAACACAACATGTATATTTCTTTTGTGCACTTATACAGTAATAACACATAAATTTATTATTGTTCAATAGAAGCTTTCTTTTTAGTTGCATATGGTTTAACTAAAGTGTGTTACATACGTTTTACTACTCGCGTAAAATTATAAACTGTTTTTCTGTAAAAAATTAAATACCAAATATATGTATTATTTAAACCTGTAGTCTGTTTCTTCAAAGAACGTTGTTATGTGAACAGTCAAGTACAAAAACGAATAAAGAAATATTAGTCAGACATTTAATTAAATAAACAAATTATTTTTTTTTTTATAAGTTTTCTAAACTAATTTTATAATTACTTTATTCTGTGCTTAAAATAAAATTAAAAGGTAATAATATCTCGTTATTAAAATCGGAAAAATTGGTCATTCGTTTAATGGATTCAATTTTCTTGTCCTGTTTATCATAATAGATATTTTTGTACTTGGTCATTTTATCTGTTGGATTACAATTGCTATGCTAATTTTTCCACTTCCATTTCACCCCGGATATTTCGCATGTAGCCATTTTTAGGGATTACCTTCGTATCCGTTCTTAATCCTATCTGGTCTAGCGAACAAACCTAAGCCAAAATTAAATAACTTGGAATTAATTATTTTTTCACGATTCCATCAGCTGGCTTTCGAGGAGCGAGGGCTTTTTAATTTTTGCCCCTTTCTCTCTTCCGGGGGGTGGGGGTACCATCGTACAGGAGTCGGGGGCCAGCCTGTTGGACGAAGGCGAATGGAGTCGATGAAAGAGAGAGCGTTTTGCCTGTTTATTTTTTTGCCGTCCAACCGACCAGTGTTGGACTCCCAACCAGACGCGATGGTCCGATAAAGTACGGCGCACAAGAGCTGCTGTTCTTCGCCGGTCGTGCCGACACATGTTGCGCGTGGCCGCGCTGTGTGTGTGTTTGGCGGTGACCGCCTCCGTCGTTGCCCCTCGGGTCGAAGGTAAGTGCTATGAATGTATTTAGGTATTTCAATTCACACAAATATTTGTGCGTCGTACTTAGGGTTTTACGAGTAATTTTTTTTTTTTATTGCACCTACTACCGTGTAACTCACGGTTGTTCGTGATCCACCTACGCGAAAACAAAGATTTTCGTGATCTCCGGTCATTATATTGTTCGGCTAACCTAACCGTTTAATATTGTATCTATTATTATAGGTATATTCGGTCGTGTTACCGCCGCTATGGTTCAACGGTAAAAATTCAAAACGACCGCCGTCATAAATATATTATTTTTAACACGGGTGTACATTTTTTCTTCACTTTCACCCATCAGATTCGCCAGTAGATAATAATTGAAGTTACCATTTTCCGCCATATTTGTGGGAATTATAACTTTATCACACGAAACTATGTTTATAATAATTGGTGACTAATTAGTTTATAGGTCTATGATTATAGTGGTGTAGCCTTAAGAAAACGGCCCTCGCGTTTTTTTGTATGTGACACCTAAGTATCTTCCCCGTGTTAATTTTTATCAGTGTCCGGAGCCTGCTTTCACCACTTTGGCCGACCGTTCTTATTTTTTTTTATTTCGTCCATTATAATAATATAATAATATTATTATTATTGTCGTCGTTACACTGTATTAGTGTGATCATCGTCAGCACATTGGCCGCCGCCGTTTACGGCGAGATGGTCGCTTGGTGTTACCGAAGCGCGCGCGATAACCGCACACCGTATCCCGTTTATTGTTACTCACTCGTTGTCATTATCAAAACGTATTATAGGACAGGTATTGTACTGTTGGGCTTACACAGAGATCCGGCAGCCGAAAGCCGGCGCTTTGTAACATAATAAAAACGCAATAAGATACACGAATAGACCCGGATTTCTCTTTTGATTTTCTATATAAAATAATGATTTGTCGACGACGGTTAATAACCAAAATGGTTACGTACAATTTACCTAAAAGACGGTTTCACCGCTAGCACTAATCGACCAAATCTGTCTCCCCAAAGACAAATAGGTTCTATTTGGATAACAACAGCTATTAACAACTAGTGTCTCGTTGGTTAGCTACAGAATTCGGTTAGCTCGTTCATATACCAAACTCAAAAGGCGCGAGATTGCATGAAAACCGTGGCTTGGGTTTGGCATCCGTAGTACACCATTGGAATTGCTAAGAGATTTTTTCTTGACCACAGATTAGATAAAATTATTATTATTATTATTCATTAGTAAGACACCGCTTTGTACTTCTTGCTTTTTTCAGTATCTAAGAATTACATTTATGAAAAATAAATAAAGAATACATAATTTAAGGTGGTCGCAGTTTTGTATTTGAAGCGTACTTTTGTTTATAAAACATTATATACCTAGTAAGTTTTATTTTACGGATATGTTAATATCGGTTAATATTAATGGCTAGGTTAGTAATAACGGTGACTGCTAGGAAGTAGAAAACAGTACTAGGAGTTCAGAAGAAAAACGAACGTTAGAGCGCTTAACGATGGCGGTCTATGGCGTTGGTCTCAAGCAACTAAGACCGGCGCGGCGGCCGTCGATCTCGTTTATATGATAGATATCTCTCATGAACTTCTGGTACAAAATAAACATTTTTCACCGTACTAAACACAATCCCGGTGGCCAAATCACGATTAACAAACACTAAAAACACCTAACCTAACAATAGTTCATTAAGTACCCTGAAAAAATGGAAAATTGGCGTCACAGATAAATAAAACGCGCTCTGACGATGGTAATAGAAACTATTGGTTTTTGGGATAAATATTAAAATTAATACCCGCTCGCTATATGCATATAAACAAGCTTACAACTTCTAAATTAATCATTTTATTAAAAATCTGATTTATTCTTAGTTTACAACAAACAATTTCTCATAAGATAGGCATTTGTTGCCTATAGAAAAATAATTTGTTATTGTATAAAACATTTATCCACATTTTGTATTTCTCCAGTTACCTTATGAGGTATATTATTATCTCTTGTGAAGACTAAGTGATACTCTTTATAGTAATAATAATTTTACATTCTACTTAAATTTAAAATTTTAAATAGTATAAAGAGAAGAGAATTTAAAATCAAACTGAATCATTAAGAATAGTAGTTAAACTAAACTTAAATTACTTTAGTATAAAGAAACAAAATAATAGGCTGTCACTAAATTTGAATTTTTTTTTTTAATAAATAACAAGTAAATCTCAAAAGCACCAATGTTTTTAATAAAACCATATGAAAATTGCAGGGAAAATGGAACATATGACTTACATAAAATTATAATTAATAATAATGTATAGGTACTAATTTTTTATTCTATTTTAAAATTTGTTAATAATTATTTTTAAGAGGTACTTTATTTATTAATGACGCAAGATATAATATTATGCAGTTCTAAAACTTGAAGGATGAAGGAGAATTATGGAGTAGGGTTTATGGAGGAGGACCATGGAGGGATTATGGAGGAGAAGGATGGAGGATTTATGGAGGAGAAGGATGGAGGGTTTATGGAGGAGTATTTATGAAATATGAATTATTGATTAACTTTAACATCAACATCAACTTCAACGTTAACGTCAACGTCAACGTTTGTGTGTTTGAGGGTATGTGAGTGTGTGAGTTTGTGTGTGTGTGAGTGCGTAACCTCTATACCCCTCCATGATCCTCCTTCCTAATCCATCCATTCCAAACATAACCAAATCTAAACCTAAGTCAAGCCTAAACCAAAGCCAAACCAAACCTATGTTAAACCAAACAAAACATAGCCAAACCTTTTGACGTTGACGGAAATGTTGATGTTGAAGTTGATGTTGAAGTTGACGTTGAAGATGATCAATAATTCATATTTCATAAATAATCCTCCATATTCCTCCATATTCCTCCACCATAAACTCTCCTTTATATTCCTCCATAAACCCTTCACGAACCTCCTCCATAATTCTCCTTTATCCTCCTCCTCCGTAATAGTCCCACCATAATTTTCCATATTCCTCCACAACCCTCCTCCATATTCCTCCATAGTACTACTTCTGTTTAACAAAAAAATCTCAACATTTTCAATTTTTAAAAAACAGAATTTTGAATTTATCATACCAAATATCAATAATAAATTGAGTATGACCTTAATTTAAAAATTATATATATTCAATTATATAGTCTGAATTATATTATATCGGGGCGGTGTGGCGCAGTAGACACCTCAGCTGCCACGTGGCACTTTAGGTTAAGCTGTATCCGTTGCTGCTTGATCCCGGATGGGTGACCACCTGGGATTTTTTAGCGGCGACTCATACCATTAACCCCCGATATGCATGGCAGAAATGCCATGTGCCCTCGACCAAGCATGCATAAGTTAGCTATAGCCATTGTGGTTATTTTTTAATTATTTAATACATATATTTTAAAGTATCTATTTAAAACAATATGAATCGTACTATGATAGTATTGGATACCTGACAAATAATTTAAATACATTTTTTTAAATACTTTGAAGCTTCGATTAACATAATATTTAATTATTATTTATTTCCATATGTGTGTATTAGTAGGCTGTCATTGATGTACCATTTTTACATTATTACATATTTTAATTTCGTATCCATTTACATTTTAACCATTAAATTAAAATGTATTATTCCATGAGATTGACAGCCTTTCTCTTTATCTCTTTCTATCAATATTGATCCTGGGACGGTGTTTGGTGAGGTGTATGGGAGGCGTAGTCCATTTCTATGGTTGTTACCTACCAACGTTTTTGTTTCGACGAACAGAGATTCTCCAACTGAGTCACACGTCGGCGGTTGATTAAAATCAGCTGGCGGCTATGCTTTCATCTGGTAGCTTTTTAAACGAATTTGCGACGCACTGGCGGAAATCTGCCGCTAGGAGCGTGCGTATCAGTGGCCTCTTTTCGTTCGTTCATCCCGACTATACACACAACCCCGGTATCCAAAATACGGTTAACACGAAAAAATCTGAAAACTTCACCTAATCCAACAGTTTAAATTAGGATGTACCTTGAAAAAATGCAATACACAACCAGAAGTTCAGGAGAGGAAAAACGATCGCGAGAGCGCGATGGCGAACGCATGCAATAATATTTAACGGTTGTTGTCACCGTGTTAAAACTGATAAACGCCTGGTATAAAAATAAATATTTCCTCGTCATTTTCTTTTCGAATCCGATGGCCATTAATAAACGTCTTAAAAAGCACGAATCAGAGGACTCAATACCGTTAAGCTCCAAAACAAGTGTATTGAAAAAAATCGAATATAGTATCATAACAATGGAGGTTCGTAGCGCTATCTGAGGTCCAGATAAAATGGCTATTAACACTATATCAGTAAACACCACGGCGGTAGATAGACATGATAATCGTTCAAACTTTTATTGATTGTTTTTCAACTGAGTACTTTAAATTACATTGTTTTAAAAACAAAAGAGAACATTCAAGAATTATCAAAATCAAATTCCGTTTTATGCAATAAAAAACGTTATTATGAATTGGTTTATTCTAAATAATTTTACACGAGTCATGGTAAACTACAATATTCTAATAAGTACCATAAATTCATCAATCAACGCTGAGACAAGGTCGGCGGCCTACAGTCATTTAGATACCATGCGGCGGTCCGCAGCTGTATTATGCTTCTGACCATCCTTTTATTCCTGAGCTCCTGGTACTAAATTCCATGTTATCACGGTTCTTATCTCAGAATAACCAGAAGGGACACCTAGGCCGGAACTTATGTGTGTCCGACGTTTTGTTTTTGCAAGTTATTACGCATTTTTCTGAAATTATTTATAGTCTATCAAGTATAGCCTGGCTCCCAACCGCAAAATCAATATGGCAGACGGTCTTTATCGGCAGTTCCCTTTCTGATTATTCTGTGATTTGATCTTGGAACAACTATAAATATATATGATAAAGTATGATAACGTGATTATAAATTTGAACCCAACCTATCACATAATTATATTATAACTACATATGTATTAACACGCATTAACCTAGATAGACGACTTCAAGTTTTGTATCGAGTATGGCGGCCATAGGCTAACGGAATAGATGAAAGCAAAAGGGTCACTTTTAATGTAAACAAAAAAGTGACGAACTATGTAGTATTATATGTTACATCTATCCACAACAAATAACGGTAATGAATAGATAATGGTGTAGTCTTAAGAAGATAGTCGCCGCGTTATTGTGTGATATTTATCTTCCCCGTGTTAGTTTTGATCAGTGTTCGCGGACTGGAAGAACCTTGATAACACGGATCCGGCGGCCACCGCGGTTTGCCTTTGACGATCCTCTTTTCTCCTGAGTTCCTGGTACTAAATTTCATGTTATCAGGGTCTTATCTCAGAATAACCAGTAGGGAAACCTAGGCCGGGATTTATGTGTGTCCGACGTTTTGTTTTTGCGATAGTATCATAACAATGGAGGTTCGTAGCGCTATCTGAGGTCCAGATAAAATGGCTATTAACACTATATCAGTAAACACCACGGCGGTAGATAGACTGGTTACACGTCGGCCTACCTCGCAATATACGATCTACGGCTACAAGGGTTCTTATCTACAAATATAAAAAAAATGAGATACTGTTAGCGCTCCTTGTGGATAACCCGTGGAACTGATTATCTTTCACTTATAATCCATGTTTATTCAGTCGCGTTTATGATAACAGCCGCCTATCAATACTGATAACCCGGCTTTCATCAGTGAAAGTTAAAAAGTTCTGCGTTTTATCCACAAGGAGCGCTAGCAGTATCTCGCATTTTCATATTTTTAGATAAGAACTCTTGTGACTGCTTTACCAGAGCTCTATACAACCATTTCATATAGTATCTACAACCGTGGTTAACACTAATGAACTCCTGGTACAATATACAAGTATTATCAATATTTATCACGCATCGCGCCGGGCAGCTTTGCGGCTGCGTACAAAACGTATGGCCGTAGTCCTTGCCTTTGTAAGTTATACTCCATAATTTAGCCCAAAATTTTGCCATCACAAATATCGTTTGGCCTTAGAGAGGAAAACATTGAAAAAAAAAACGAGTAGTGGCCGTTAGCCGTCGATCGTGTCTCTATTTCTACTTTTGAACTCCTGGTTTGAAATAGACACTAAGAACCGCCATGTAAAATGGAAACAAAGTACCAGGAGTTCAGGAGAAAAAACGATATTGAGGCACGACGATGTGGCAACAATGCCTATACACTATCGGGTTTGGCAGAGAGAATACCCGAGGATCAAAATTGTAAGAAAGAGATAGTGAAAGTTTGGGAATCTCATGAGAGAAACGGTTAAATATCAAGGAATAATTCAAATTTTATCAATTTTATCAAACATTAGACGATTTGTGATAATCGAGATTGATATCGAGTATGATAACGAGATTATAAATTTGAACCTAACCTAACAAATAATTATATTGTAATTGCATATGTAAAAATTAACATAGATACACGACTTCAAGTTTTGCATCGAGTATGGCGGCCATATAATAACAGAATAGATGAAAGCAAAAGGGTCACTATCGATGTAAACAAAAAAGTGACGGCCATTTTGTGACGGATTATTATTTAAATATGTTACATATATACACAACAAATAATGATAATGTATATATTTAACATTATAGTAGTGTAGCCTTAAGATGATAGTCGCCAAGTTTTTATGTAATAATTATCTTCCCCGTGTCAATTTTAAGCAGTGTTCGCGGCCCGGAAGAACCTTGATAACACGGATCCGGCGGCCACCGCGGTTTGCCTCTGACGATCCTCTTTTCTCCTGAGTTCCTGGTACTAAAATCCATGTTATCAGGGTCTTATCTCAGAATAATCAGAAGGGAAACCTAGGCCGAGATTTATGTGTGTCCGACGTTTTGTTTTTGTGAGTTATCACGCATTTTTCTGAAATTATTTATAGTCTATCAAGTATAGCCTGGTTCCCAACCGCAAAATTAATATGGCAGACGGCCTTTATCGGCAGTTTTCTTTCTGATTATTCTGTGATTTGATCTTAGAACAACTATAAATATATATGATAAAGTATGATAGCGTGATTATAAATTTGAACCCAACCTATCACATAATTATATTATAACTACATATGTATTAACACGCATTAACCTAGATAGACGACTTCAAGTTTTGTATCGAGTATGGCGGCCATAGGCTAACGGAATAGATGAAAGCAAAAGGGTCACTTTTAATGTAAACAAAAAAGTGACGGCCATTTTGTGACGTATTATTATTTAAATATGTTACATATATACACAACAACTAATGATAATGTATATATTTAACATTATAGTGGTGTAGCCTTAAGAAGATAGTCGCCAAGTTTTTGTGTAATAATTATCTTCCCCGTTTTGAGCAGTGTTTGCGGCCTGGAAGAACCTTGATAACACGGATCCGGCGGCCACCGCGGTTTGCCTCTGACGATCCTCTTTTCTCCTGAGTTCCTGGTACTAAAATCCATGTTATCAGGGTCTTATCTCAGAATAATCAGAAGGGAAACCTAGGCCGAGATTTATGTGTGTCCGACGTTTTGTTTTTGTGAGTTATCACGCATTTTTCTGAAATTATTTATAGTCTATCAAGTATAGCCTGGTTCCCAACCGCAAAATTAATATGGCAGACGGCCTTTATCGGCAGTTTTCTTTCTGATTATTCTGTGATTTGATCTTAGAACAACTATAAATATATATGATAAAGTATGATAGCGTGATTATAAATTTGAACCCAACCTATCACATAATTATATTATAACTACATATGTATTAACACGCATTAACCTAGATAGACGACTTCAAGTTTTGTATCGAGTATGGCGGCCATAGGCTAACGGAATAGATGAAAGCAAAAGGGTCACTTTTAATGTAAACAAAAAAGTGACGGCCATTTTGTGACGTATTATTATTTAAATATGTTACATATATACACAACAACTAATGATTATGTATATATTTAACATTATAGTGGTGTAGCCTTAAGAAGATAGTCGCCAAGTTATTGTGTAATAATTATCTTCCCCGTTTTGAGCAGTGTTTGCGGCCTGGAAGAACCTTGATAACACGGATCCGGCGGCCACCGCGGTTTGCCTTTGACGATCCTCTTTTCTCCTGAGTTCCTGGTACTAAATTTCATGTTATCAGGGTCTTATCTTAGAATAATCAGAAGGGAAATCTAGGCCAGGACTCATAAGTGTCCGAAATTTTATTTTTGCGGATTACGTATAATCGCGTGTCTTGAAATTATCTATAGTCTATCTATTATAGTCGGTAGGGCCACCTCCAACGCTATTATTGCTACCGACGATCCTTTTTGCTTCTGAGCTCCTGGTAGTAAGTTCCACGAAAAATGATGGTCGGGAATAACCGCCGTTTATACAGTAATTTTGCAATCGGTTTCTTTCGGCTGTCGCACGGCCTTGATCCCACGGCACGTAACGCTGCTCGTGGCGCGGGTATTCTTTGGCATGTGAAAAAAACACTGACAATTGCCGGGAACGCCCAAGCCGAGCTGCGCCGCACACCAATTCCACGGCGCGTTATCGATCCGCGCCACGGGCCGTGGGATACCGGCTTTATGCCTATGGCGATCCTTTTTCTCCTGAGCTTCTGGCACCATGTTATCAAAGTCCTTATCTTAGTATGGTCATTATTCAGTATAAATTCAAGCTATCGGCTATCTAGGTTACTATATATAAAGAATTAATGTAACAGGGTAGCCAACGGTGTCCCTTAAACTGTCTACACCGTGGGTCACAATAATACATAATTTAAATTACAGTGGTAAATATACGAGTTATAGAAGAGTAAATTGCTACTAGTACGATAGATGGCGCTACGTACCTTTTGTAATTCCTGAATCAATTCTGAGGACAAGATAACAATGGTTTATCATAAGTCATTGGCTATACAGGTATTTTAATTCGTGCAATATATATATGTGATTTTAACCCCTAAATTAACTTTTTTCAGATTGTTTCGTGCTTTTTATTTTCATTGAATCCCAAACTATGCCTATATCTCTTCCTAACGTTGTTAATCCCGCAGCAGTATAAGCGGGGCATGAGGGAGACGCAATCAATTAGGTATATACTTTGGCCGTAAGCATGAGGCAAGCGTGTGAACCAATTTGGCCCTACTCTTCCGATTTAAATGTAGGCTTGTGAGTCATGGTTTATATTACAACGCTTATCTTAGCTCATAAAAGCGTGATTACTGACTGGGAATTACTGAATATAAAAGCAGTATTTTACTATTTGGCAACACTGGGTAGTGTACAAGGCGGCTCCTTTGACCCGTATCATCCACACACCCTCGGATTTTTCTGTAGCCATGCCGCTACGGTCCAAATTATCAGTTTCGAAACGTTGGCCAACGAATAGATCGACGAACGTAATGAAATGTCACGGAATAAATGGAATAAATTGAAAAAAATTCTCACTAGTTTATAGAAACAAACCTTTATGAGAGCTAATAATGTCGTCACGGCGTTATCAAAATTGATAAGACGTGTGTTTGTCCCAGAAATTCATGACCGTTATCCGACATATTGATTCGATGGCGTGTCTCGATGCGAAAGAGATTCTAAGTACAAAACTGTAATAACATAAATACCATCATTTTTGGACTTACAATCGTCTAGTCTGGGTACTAAAGGCTTTGATATTCCCTAACGCAGCCATTTTGTGAATTGGTTATATGATAACGAGTGGAAAATATGATAATGTAGTAAATTTAAGTCATGGCTTTTGTCACTCGTATAATATATACGCCTTACCAATGTCTCGTATCGCACTGGCCACCTTTGCGGCTGCGTACAATCCTATAATCGATAGCCTTCGTTCTTGCCTTTGTCTCCATATCTTCTAGCACAAAATATACATTTTTTTATTATTAACAGCAAAAATCCCAGTGGAAAATATTCCTAAAAATATGAAAATATGAAAATATTCCCATCGTTTACGTCACAATATTGTGCACTAGGAACGCCTTGAAAACATGGATAATAACCAGGAGTTCAGGAGAACAAACCATCGTGGTAGTGACTGCAGCGGTAAGCGGCATTAACTAACCTAACCTAACCCATTGAGTTTTAAAAATCAATACCTTACATAACCTACCCTAACCTAACCGTGTGCATTCAAAATGCATACGGCGTTGTCTCCGCGTTAGTCAACACTCATGCGGTCCTGGTACAAGATAAATGTTTTTCTGTACATTATGTCACGA
Source organism: Adelges cooleyi (assembly GCF_023614345.1). Classification (NCBI taxonomy): domain Eukaryota; kingdom Metazoa; phylum Arthropoda; class Insecta; order Hemiptera; family Adelgidae; genus Adelges; species Adelges cooleyi. The sequence goes on from NW_026096268.1 coordinate 6,301,540, forward strand.
ATCCGTCGTCCTTGCTTGTTTCATACATAAGTCTCATGAGCTCCTGGTCAAAATAGATGTTGCAATCTAGATTTGCACGAATCCCAAGGTTAATAGATAATTGCAAAAACCTAATTGCAAAATAATTACCGCCGACTATCCGATCATGATTTAAACTAAAATTAAGCGGAATTTAAAACCAGGAGCTCTGGAGCAAAAAGGATCGTCGGAAGCATAACATCGTTGAGGTGGCCTTACCGATTTGTGGTACCAAGGTTCTTCCAAGATCAAATCACAGAATAACCAGAAGGGAAACTGCCGATAGACCAACTGCCATATTATTTTTTGCGACTGGGAGCATACTAGATGGACTATAGATGATTTCAGGACAAGCGTGATAATTTCACGTAACCCGTAAAAATAAAATGTCGGACCCTTATCAGTCCCGGCCTAGGTTTCCCTTCTGATTATTCTGAGATAAGACCCTGATAACATGGGTTTTAGTACCAGGAACTCAGGAGAAAAGAGGATCGTCAGAGGCAAACCGCGATGGCCGCCGGATCCGTGTTATCAAGGTTCTTCCAGTCCGCGAACACTGATCAAAACTAACACGGGGAAGATAAATATCACACAATAACGCGGCGACTATCTTCTTAAGACTACAACATTATCTATTCATTACCGTTATTTGTTGTGGATAGATGTAACATATAATACTACATAGTTCGTCACTTTTTTGTTTACATTAAAAGTGACCCTTTTGCTTTCATCTATTCCGTTAGCCTATGGCCGCCATACTCGATACAAAACTTGAAGTCGTCTATCTAGGTTAATGCGTGTTAATACATATGTAGTTATAATATAATTATGTGATAGGTTGGGTTCAAATTTATAATCACGTTATCATACTTTATCATATATATTTATAGTTGTTCCAAGATCAAATCACAGAATAATCAGAAAGGGAACTGCCGATAAAGACCGTCTGCCATATTGATTTTGCGGTTGGGAGCCAGGCTATACTTGATAGACTATAAATAATTTCAGAAAAATGCGTAATAACTTGCAAAAACAAAACGTCGGACACACATAAGTTCCGGCCTAGGTGTCCCTTCTGGTTATTCTGAGATAAGAACCGTGATAACATGGAATTTAGTACCAGGAGCTCAGGAATAAAAGGATGGTCAGAAGCATAATACAGCTGCGGACCGCCGCATGGTATCTAAATGACTGTAGGCCGCCGACCTTGTCTCAGCGTTGATTGATGAATTTATGGTACTTATTAGAATATTGTAGTTTACCATGACTCGTGTAAAATTATTTAGAATAAACCAATTCATAATAACGTTTTTTATTGCATAAAACGGAATTTGATTTTGATAATTCTTGAATGTTCTCTTTTGTTTTTAAAACAATGTAATTTAAAGTACTCAGTTGAAATACAATTAATAAAAGTTTGAACGATTATCATGCATTGTAGTATTGAGTAGTATTTTTTAAGATTTTCACTCTTGAAAATGCGCGTTCACTACTACAATTTTTGGTCATCATATAATTATAAGATATTTTCATAGTGCGACTTCAACATTTGGAAAAGCTCATTGTACATTTATTTCAATCAACGTTTTGTTAATAAAATGGTTGTTACTCATTTTTGCTAGCTTAGAAAAAAGTCTTATGTATAAATTCCGAAAAACTAATTATTTTTACAGTCCGTCCAAAACGTTTTCTTTTGAGGCTACAAGTATTTTTAGCTGCTTCTTCGGTATTTTTTCGTTGTTAAAATTATTTTAAAGTCCAAAAAGGTAAAACAATCACATATTATTTCGTAATATTCTTTAGTTCTCAGTGTTATTAAAGTTGACAGTTGATCAATAACAGATAAAAACAAAATTTCACTTTAGGAGGATTCAGTTGGATATTAGGGACTGCCGAAGTGACCACTGCCTCACCCAATATACAAAAATGATAATTGATTACGAGTCACAACTGGTACATATTTTATACTTCTTAAAGCCAACATTTTTATTTACTTTATTATAGATTGTCGACTCAAATTACAATTTCTTTTATTTTGGGCTCAAGGATCCCAAAAAATGTGGGGTACGAAGAAGTGCCGTTAATATCCTCCATCATAGCCGGCTCTACATGCTTATAATTTTATTTTACACTGTCTACGTTTTTATTTTGTAGTTTAAACCGTTGTCAATCATTTATTTTAACGAAATCTTGTGAACTGTGCATTTAGATTGCGGATTAAACAATGGAGTGACGAGTTATCGGCAGCCCAGGTTCGAAGGATCGAAACCTAGGTTGGTTAACGGCAAGGAGACTACGAGAGGTGCCTGGCCTTGGCAGGTAACTAAGCTAACAAATGTTCTTTACGTAGGTACGTCCGGACTAGAACTGTTTTTTGAAAAGGAGCATCCAGATTTCTGAATCAGGGGCGCAATGTAGGTAATATAAGAGGGGAAGGTGCTTTAACACAGGAAATATTATAAAATCCCTTCTCCTCACTACATAGGGTATGAAACGAAAATTTTTTTTTGGGGGGGGGGAGCTAATATCAAAACTAACTTTCTAAGCACACCCAAGCTCCTATCAAATTGCTCCTATGTTCTGAATTCTTCATCGGACAGTCGGACCAGACACTCTTTTAAACAAACTACTTCTAGCTTTTAAAAGTCAAGTTAACTGTATAGAATTTCAATATGTTCATCAGGTATCTTTGCAGTTGTTACATCCCGCTTTCGGTTTTGTCGGTCATTGGTGTGCTGGAGTTTTAATACGGCCTACTTGGGTTTTAACAGCGGCCCACTGTATACGCAAGTGAGTATCGTAGGTCCAATCCTTTTATATTTCCCTGGTCCAATACTGTTTGTATGTACTGCAGTGAAAAATTCAGCTTACCTTTGGCTGCTCTTTGGACGGCGGTTTTGGGCGACTGGAACCGAGACGTCGAAGAACATACCGAAGAGCGTATACCAATCGACGATATAGTCATGCACGAAATGTTCCATAATTATCAAAACGATATAGGTAAACATAAACAAGATTAGATGAACCTAATTTTGACATTTTTGTTTGCAGGTAGTCTACAAACTTTTTGTTTTGATTTTAGCATTAATGAAACTATCTAGGTCGACAAATGTTACCAATAGTCATGTACGGTGTTTATGTTTACCGCCTTCAGCAAATGAAACAGAAACGCCACTACCCAATGTGTGCGTCACGACCGGCTGGGGCAATGTCAAACAGAACGGTCCGTTGTCGGGCAAATTAAGACAGATCAAAGTGCCAGTGCACAACACCACTGTTTGCAAAGACAAATACGGGCCAGCGGTTCCTATAACGGATGGTCATTTGTGTGCCGGCCGGATGGACGGAAAAGGAGGAGGTCCTTGTGTAGTGAGTTTGGTGTAAACATTGAATTAAGTTAGGTATATAACTTTCAATGTACTCACAATGGTTTTAGGGAGATTCCGGAGGACCATTGCAGTGTTCGGGTCTAGACGGCCGGTGGTTTCTAGCTGGTTTGACATCGTTCGGCTCAGGATGTGCCAAGCCCGGATATCCTGATGTTTACACTAGGCTGTCGTTTCATTTGCCGTGGATACTTAGACAAATTAAAATACACACTGATCGAAAAAATGAAATTAAACAAAGCATAATTTCAATTCGAACAATGAGATAATGTTTTAATACAAATGAGTTAGTTAACGACAAAAAAATAATACATAAAATAAAATTAAAAAAATTGTGTGTTGACTATTTTATGGGTAATATAGTTATAGTTTGGCCTTAACCCGTAGTCCATACAAACGGTTCTAAACGTTCATCGGGTGGCAATTTGTTATTTAACAGCTGCACAGAGTCTAGCGTTTGGTTTAATAACAAATGGCAAGCGTTGAGCTGTTTGTTCATATCCTTGATGCTTTTGAACTGTTCGATAACTTTGGAGTAATGTTTGTAGTTTGCTGTGTGTAGAGACAAAATTCGGGTTGTCTCTTCATCGAGCTAAAATACAATTCAAATTAATATAATTTATTCATTCTGTTGGATTTTTTATACATTTGATTTAGATACTTCTGATATTTTTCTGTTCAGTAATGCCTGATCTGAAGACACAGCTTTGGCGCATATATTCAGGTGCGATTGATATTTAAGACAAAGTCTATAAAATGACGTTGAGTCGACTCGCTCTAATGCCTCTCTGTCTCTGGCTGCTGGTAAAGATACTGTGCCTCGTATTATTGGTAAAAAGTTAGGCACTTGCTGAAAAACAAATAAAAATGTTTGATAACTATATGAAATTGAATTTTTTGAAATTTTGTTTTGCCATTTAAAATTTAATTTAATTTTAAATTGATTTTTTAATTTTTATTTTTTATTAGCTTTTAATACAAGATATTATAACAGCTCAACAACCAACATAGTGGTTGACAATGACAAAAATTTGAGCAACAATATTACATATAATTATCAAACAACCGACGGTTATTGCCCACCGAGTCAATTTTTAGTTCTCTACGTTGACACAACATAATTTTCATTGAAAACGATACTAATAGCGCCCGTCCTGTATTGACATCCAGAACTGAAAATTGTCTTGGTGGGCAATCTATAATCAATGATATAATATTAAGGTTATCTTATATAAATAAGAAAGCCAGCAGAATGAATAAAGGATATTATTAAAGATATTACTTTGATTGAGATGGAGTTAAGGACGTTATAGCAGATGAATGGGGATAAATTAAGCAGGATAATTTATTGAATAGAATTCATTAATTTATTACTAGCAAAGTACTTTAACTATTTTCCTTGTAATAAAAATATATTTCATTTGGTTAAAAATTAAACATGAGTTTATGACTGTAGCCATCGACTAACTTTGAGTCTGAATAGATCCTCGTCCATGTCTTGGTCATCTTGCACAGCAGCTCTCACAACTACAATGTTGTGTTTAGGTGTGGCTTTAGTTGTTTTCTTAACAACACGCTTCGATTCGACTTGTACGGAACGACCTCTGGTCATTATATTGGGCTTCTTTGGCGAATCTACAAGCAACGCAAAATATAACATGACATTGTATAAATTCTACATACCGTTCACATACCTCCAATCGGTCTGTTAATAGTGTACGACACATATGGCAAATCGTTATCGCTACAAACACTGTGGCCAGGTGAAGTGTTCGTGCTGGCTGCCTTGCTCTGCTGTCCGTCTTGCGAGTTACGCGGCCAAGAGCTTTCAGGCACCGACTTTCCTCGTTTTAATTTCACATTTTTCGACTTTGATCCGTTTTCCGAAGCGTTTGATTGTGAACTCTGTTCAGAGCCCATTTTTTGAATTAGATATAGCCGATTATATCAAGAAAACTAACACAGAATGTCAACTAATTTTATTTCATTCTTTTGTTGTATGAGTGTCTAAGTCCTTAGAGAAAACTTCAAATTTCGTTTCATGAAACGAGACGAGAAAAGACGGCTTTAATATTATGATTTTTTGTTGATTTTTGTAAAATCACAACAAACAAAAATGATAAGCAATTTGCGTATCAAAATACTGTTATCGCATCTTATCAATTGTGTTACGTTTCGCTTATCAGTTACTAGCTGTTATCAAATTACTTTCCAAAATTCAAACCGACAATTGGGATAACACCACTTTTTCCAAATTGCATATATTACCAAGGACCACTGTTTCCATTGTACACTTTTTACCAATGACCAGTTTTCCCAATATTAATTTATCCCAACTAGGAAAACATGTAGTTTGGAAAAACTGGTGTATGGTAAAAAGAATAACTGAAAAATTGGTATTAAACACATTTACTAATGTTTTTATTTTCCCAAATGGTAAAAGTGCATAAAGGTAAAGTGCTGCGTTAAACGTTTACCAATAACTAGTTTTCCTGTTATTTATTTATTCCAATTGGCTAATTGCTAAATATATTTATATATAATAATAATAAGTCATAATTAATTTAATTATAAACACTACTAATATACATTTTTTTTATTTGTAATGAAATATTTTCTAAAAATTGATATGTTAAATATTACTATGAGTAGCAGGTTGTTTCATAACCCGTATAATTAATTTGTTTTAATACTTTAATTTAATATTTTATTCACAAATAAAAACATCCTACTGTTTAAGCTTATATATTGATAAAAACTAATTTTATTCATAAGCATTTATTATGTATTTTAAGTGTATAATTTCAAATTATTATAAAAGTAATATGGAAAAAAAAGAAAATATTTGTTTATTAATAAATAATATGTTTATTAACAGGGCCTGATTTATGCAAGTGCAAATGGTGCACTTGCACTTGGACCCCAAATTCTGGGGGCCCCGCAAGCTGCAGAACATTTTATTTCTTGTCAAATCTACATATAACATAATTCACATAACTTAATTTGTAAAATGTAATACAATCAATGTTCAGAGTTCAGTATATTTTTACAGTATGTTATTACATCATCATTAAATTCTAACTCGGTAATTGAAACGTTTGCAGTGAAAAAATCAAGAAAAAAATCTTAGTAATTTTTAAACTTTTTTATGATAAAATGTTATAAAAAAAAGAAATTTATCAATCTTTTTATTTCATTTTATATATATTAAACAAACTGTTAAAATAATAAGTTATTTTTCCATTTTTATGCAGGACTGAAAATTAATTTATTTTAATTTAAAATTCTTTAATAAGTACTTTTAAATTTAAAACGTATTTCTTATTATTTTATTATAATAACATAATGGATTTATATTATATTAAAATTAATTTTATTAGTATTACAAATAAATATTATTAAATGCACGTTATACAATCTACTGAGTTTATATAAAGTAAATAGCGTTTATATGATTTCATTGATAAGACTGTTCTTCACTATACTTTCTTCGTTCTTCTTAGTCTAATTATATAATTGCAATCCATGAATGTAAGCTGAAACAATGCGTTGTAAATAGTTTAGCAGGTATCAACAAGGTTGAGTTAGTAGGTGTGTATAAACTCAAATGTGTATAGATTAAAATGTGTAAAATGTGATGCATGCATAGTACTGTTTATAGTTGTAAGGTACTTGTTTTATTTGTTGATAACTTAGGATAAAGAATATTTATTTTTCATATAAAACAATTTATACATAATTGTAGTATCGTAATACTACAATACTACAATTATTTAGATTTTTAAACTATCTCTTTTTAACTAGTTTATTTATTATTTGTTTGATTTTACCTAAGTGAGTTGCATAGTCATCTCTTAATGCTAATATGTCTTTATTCAAACCAGATATTTTAAATTGATTACTTTTTAAGCATCTAATATTAACCCTTAACCACTCATGTGAGTTAAAAATTTACCCCAGTTACATAATATAGACATGTGACTGATGTAAAAAGTTTACCCAAGTCACACTTAATTGAAGTGTGACTGAAAACAGCAAGAGTAATGAAGTGTTTAATATTTATCAGTGTATGTATACGCTAATCAATTTTAATGCCAATAAATTATTTCAACTTTTACTCTTTCTTGTAATGGAATTGGTAGAAATATGATGAATAAAAGGTTAGGCTATCAAACACGAGCATGTTGAAGGCGCCCCAGAATGTTGGTCGTATTCAATGAAAATCTAGCCTTCCTTAAAACGTTTGAACCATACAAAAGTTACACAATGACTTTACAAAAAAAATCTCCAAAAATCAACTCAAGTCTCCATAGTTTTTTAATAGTTTTTAAAACCTTTTCCAATTATTACAAAATATTTTCTATCATAGAATCGCGGTTTTGTATAATATTTATAATTTTGAACATGCACTGTAAATAACTAGTTTGAAATAATGACTTTAGTTATAAACTAAGTACTGAAAATTATCTCTATTTAATTTCTATAAAATTAGTGTGTTTTAACATTAATAGTTTATCGGTAGGAATTTTAGTCTGGGTATTTATTAAACACACCTTGTATGTAATGTATACTATTGATTTTTAATACAGTAGTTTATAATTTAAAAAAATAGTAACTATTGTTAATATTGAAAGATAAATTACACATGCAAAAAATGTATTTAAAATAAAAGTTTTTTTTTAGGTACTGGTTTTCATAAACTTTACAAATAGCAATAGTTTTGTTTGTTTTGTGATAGATTTAACATACCATAGATGGACAATGTTCAAATCATATTGTATGAAACTATTTTTTTTAAATTTCATAAAGATATGATATCCAAAAATATGTTTAAAATAGTTAAGTACACTTAAATTGACGCAACAAATACATGGAAATGTTATATCTATTATGTAGCTGAATGTTATATTAGTGTCTTTTATTTTTAATATTAATATCTATTAACAATAATTCATTACCATGAGCATAAGCCTATTGGATCCAGCAAATTAAACATATTATACATGTAGTAACCACCAAAAAAAGCAGTCAGAAAATAAAATTATGAATTGGTAGAAAACATTTCCTTGTAGTTTATATAGCCAATCTGTGAGTATGGAGTATGGAGTTAAAATACCTATACGTTTTTCTTATAAATAATTGTAGGTAAATAAAACATGTAAATCTAACTAATATTACAATATTAATTATTCAAATTCATCAAAAAATATTACATAGGCTCAGCAGAGGTATTACGCTATCAACAACTGGAAAGTATCATTTTATTGGTAAACAAACCAAAATTATTTTAATGTAATAAACCACTATTTCCAATGTTTATTATTTCCGTAGGATATTTACATTTTAGAAAAAATGATAGTTGGGAAAAATGGTATTTGGTATTTTTCAATTTTATTGAAATACAAACATTCCCAACGGACAATTTACCTCAAATTCACTTTTCCCAATAAACAATTTTTCCATAGGAAATGTGGTCGTTGGAAAATATATAAATTGGGAAAAGTGGTAGCAACCCCCGACAATTTGACATTTTGATTTATATTTGAGATATGAGATTTCTGTTAAGTACCTATTTCATAGTTTATAGGCGATAGCCAATAGGTCTAGGTATATTTTGGTTTACATTTTATAATATTTTTTACTTTAGTCCACTATACTATAAAGACCCGCACTGTAATGTGTCATTTTTTTTTTTTTTGAATTATTAACATTTATTTATTTCTTAATTTATACTTATTTAAAACGACAATGCGTCCACCGTAAACCCCATACAAAATAATAATATTACAATTTATAAGGTACTCTTACTGACACGAGTACCTCTAATGAGTGTAATAAACTTACTTAATAACAAATATCTTCAAAACATTTTTCATTCTCAAAGGATGAAAAATATAGATTTAAGGATTGACGGTACAAGGCTTTTCTGATTACCCTTTGTCGTTGGTTTGTAAATTTTATATTTTCATAATTTTGTTGAGCACATAGTATAAAAAATGAAATGAAAACAAATGAATTCGTTATATTTTATTAATATAATATGTTTTAATCAACATAACGATTTATCATTATAATAATATAATATATATATTAGGAATTTATATTTTTTAAATGTTATCTTATCATCATTATATACTTAAATATACAAACGTAATTTTATATAAATTTATAATCTCTAAGACAGGCTATGTCTATGCAAAGTAAACATTATGCTCCTACAGTCCAAATGTTCAATGTTTAAGGAATACATATTATAATAATACATTTTATTATAATATATATGTTTATATTTATACATACAAATATTATACTTATATTGAAACATATTTAATAATTTAATAATAATAAATATAAAAAAAACAAGTCTAGCTTAAGCAATGACAGATGACCACTAGTCAACCAGTTGAAAACTACCATTACAATTTGTCTACAAGTACATTAATTAAAACAGGATTAACATTTTTTTTTTAAACTATCTTTTTATGCAGAGAGACTATCCTGTTGGCTATGTTCACTTAAAATAACTACCTAATTTTTACTACGTTTTATATTTTTTGCTCTAAAATAAATTTAAAAAGGCAAATACTTTTTCACCCGATTGTTTGAGAATTTCTCCAATTTTTCATATTGTTAAAAGCTAATATATATCTACCAAATTTCCAAATTACTAGAAAACAATTATTGGATGAAAATTGGTGCTCATATAGAAAAACAATAATATTTATACTGTGATAAAAAAAAAATTCCAAATTTTAACATTGTTAAAGCATTGTTCTTTGTTCTGGTTTTTTATCTTCATTTATAAACTTACTTTATTACAAATAAAAATTCAAAAATATTTTTGAGCGGGCTGAATTGCCTTAATAATAATAATAATAATAATATTACACAATAAAATATTTTATACACACCTAATCTGCACTATGTAAAAAAAAATAACAACATTTATAGTGTAAACACATTTATAAAACAACATACCTAACTTACTGGCACGCAACAGGTGAGATGAGAGACAGTTTTTATCATTTTCGACTTGGACAAATAAAATTAAAAAAAATTGTTCAGTTGGTATACCAGGAGGTACTTAGCTTTGATGTTTGACTGGCTGCTGATCAACGGTGATATTGTCATTTTATCGTAGTAGAAATGTATTACTCGTTAGGTGTCATGACCATGTCTTTGGGTCACTTACAAGTACAGTATTTGTATTCTATAAGCAATATTATTTTTAAGCAAAAACTTTATTGGCAATTGATATATATATATATATATCAGTAATAAGAGTAATTTCGTTCAAAATGTAATATTGCAACTATTTTTTATTACTTTTTTGTGCTTACAATATTTATTTAAGCTTTTCAATTATTTGTACGAGTACTGAATTTAATTATGATTTTAATCTGTCAATTATAAACAAAGTCATCTAATTATTTTGTATTGCCTTAAACAATTCAGATGGGAAAAGATTTGATGACAGTCGTAAACCCATTTCGAGTATAATTCCAAATTTTTTGTTTTTGTTTTTGAATTGTAAGCCAGGTTGGTTAAGTTGGAACAATTGTTTAATAGGGTAAATCATTTTACAAACACAATAAAGATGCTGCTCTGTTATAAGAGTAATACGGATGTGTTATATGAGAGTAAAGCGATGTGTTATCCATATAATTTATTATATTTCGATGAGATCAAGGCGTTAAAAGATAAAGAGAGAGAAAGAGTAGTTATAAGTAAGAGATAGAGAGAAAGTATATACAAAGTAGATTCGAAGATAAAACAGTGTGTATTTTTTTTTGAAAAATAGAAATTAGAAAAATGTTACAGTCACAAAATACATTGTAAAAAATAATAAATTAGTAGAAAAGGTAATAAAAAAAAGAACATGACATAAGAATAAGATATACAAGAAGATGATACAAGATTACACAATAATAGTAATAATATTATAAAGTAATGGTACATAATTTTTAAATTTTCTTTTGTTTCTATCATGATTGTTATCGATTAATTATTTTTATAGTTGAAATCAATCACAAAACGTTTTATAATATAAATACGTTTCGTACCAAAAAGAAAAAGAAAAAAGATAAGTTGATTGATTGCAATATTTTAATGCTAATGATTGTTCGCACCCCTAATTGATTGTCGATTATACCCTTGCCAAAAAAAAAGAAACTACCGATTCATCATACATTTAATAAATTTTATAAAAACTTAGAGCTGTAATTTTGGCACTAGGTTTCGAAATAAAATTACTTATTATTGTAGAAACAAAACAAATTAATTATAGACAAATTATCATGTAGAAATAAACTTGCAAGAATGGTTGTTTGAAAAACTCTCTAAAACGGGTAAGTTATTCAGGTAAAATAAAATAATAATATTCTTATCGACCACAAAGCGGTTATCGTTTTTCATTTGTCCCCTTTACCTTATAAGGTATTTATTTTAGTTTTATCATTTAAAATTCCTTGTGAATTTTGTATTCAATAATTTCTTACAGTTGGTAGGTTAATATATGTATTTATTTTTTTTTTGTAAAATAAACTAGTTAATTTTAATCTTTTTGTTTGATTTCGTCTTAAATAACCGTCTCAAACCATAAGTGGAGTTTTTCAAACAACCTTTCCCGTACACGCGAGATACGATAAGAGTAAGTGTCTTGGGGTTAACATTTTCTGATGGCTACTGTTAAAAATTACCCCCAAGTCGTGTCGAGTGTCGTGAGAGTCACTGAGATATTGTACGATAGTGTAAAAAAAAAAAACATGCAGAAACATCAAAAAGATTAAAACATACTTTAAGTGTGAGACAGAACTGCTTGTGCTTCGACTAAGTATTATTCTTATTATCGTTATTAATAATTTGTTTACGCTTATAAATGGTTTTTTACAAGACCTAGTACATAGTGTGAAACAAAACTCATATCTAGTACATGATGCCTACACGTTATATATTAAATATAATATATAATTAATTTTTATCTCATTATAGAATAACTAAACGATTCATTTATAATAATAATAATAATATACATTAATAATAACATTTAATCATATTCAACTACTAACTTCAATATTTTATACTGGTGGGATCGGATCGAGAATAATAATAATAATAATATGTCACTCTCTTAATTCAAATACATAATAATAATAATATCTAAACGTGTCCGGCTCCACACGAGGCGAACCCAAACAAAAGATTGTCCTAGTTAAAATACCGTAAATTAGCTACGATGATTGTTGTGAACGTTGTTATGCACTAAATATATAAATACATGTCTAAACTAAATAAATGACAATTTTAATAATAATGAATCATTATTGCGAGTGACGCATAGTAAAGTGCGCACAAATTGACATGGGTAGGATGAAGACGGCCATCGTTGATTGGATAACAGAATTCGAGGACACCATCGAAGGTAAAAACTAAGTTTGTTTAATTAATTAATATTAATACGATTAAGATAATTAATAATAATGAGAAAAACGAAAAATTCAAGACGTGGGCACACAATAAATATCACCAAAGAATATCAATAATCGTCGCATCGTGTATAACTTTGGTATTATCGTCTGCCCATCGAGTTTTTTCAAGAACAGTATAGACGTTACGCGCGATTAGCGTACACGTCGTTTAGAATTTTGATTGTCACATTGGCATTCATTCTTAACGAGTTAATTATTATTATTATTATGACTAACAGCTACAGAGTAATTTTTTAAAAAAAAAAAAACCCTTAGTTTATTATAACATAACAAATAATTGTGTCTAAAAAAAAACTAACATTTTCCTGTCGTCTACTCTTAAGCTATTCGCTTTCACATAAATTTGTTAAAACAACACTCCGACTTAAAACTTAACTAAGTAAAAATCGAATAATATTAATAATTAAAAAAAAAAAAAATTAACAGTAAGATAATATTGTAAGTTTTTTTTAGATATATTACAGAAATGATTGTGATAGTTGATTTGCGATATGTCTGCTTCTTTTCTACTAAACAACAAATAATATAAAAACCAAAAGGAAAATCGGAAAAGCAAAACGAGGAAAATAATAATTAAATAATAAAAGCGCAACGGTGGAGAAATAATAACAAAACGCTGTACGGTAAAAATTCAAATTCTTTGCAGTATTACGATGTGAACTCGTGAGGGTTTACATTGCTCTGGATAAAAGGTATAGTATCGTAAAAAGAATAAGATTTTTTTTTCAGAAAATCAGATTCTCAAAAATATTATATAAATTAGTTATTAAATAAAATGAAAACAAAAACGCAAATTGTTACCGCACAGAAAAAAATAAAAAAATAAAAAAAATAAAAAATAAACAGTTTATTGATCTAAACAAATCATTAAAAATTACTCGTATAAAAAAAAGAAAACCGTTTTAAGCTAAAAAATAAAACATAATTGTAGAGCAGAATATAAAAGAATAATAGTATAAGTATAGTATAAATAAATAAATGTTAAAAATTTCTAATACGCATGAAAATGACATACAAATAAAGTGCGATTGCTCAATATACATTTTTATCGCATCCTTTGGTGACGATTTCTCTATTAACTAAAAATAATTTTTTTCTTCAAAAATCATAAATATTATTTTTACGGCCACAAAAGTCGGCCTTCTTAAAAACGTTATTACACAACATACACATATGATATAAATTATAAATAATACACAAGTATATAGACACTTAGAGGAATGATGGAAAAAAAACATCAACATTTAAATACTATTCGAATAAAAAATAATACTATAGGAAAAATAAGTAAATAGAAACATTAAAAGTTAATTGTGTAAAAAAAAAAAAGAAAAAAATCAGAATAATAATAATAATAAAATTTAAAAAATAATACTGTTTTACGAATACATTTAAAATATGAAACAATAATTATAATAATAATAAAAATAAAAAATACTTGTAAAACACCCGGTCGTGTTCATAAAGATCGTTGACTGTTGTGCGCGACACAACACTGTCCAAGTAACTTTTAAAGCGTAGGGGAAGTGGGATCTCTTAGTTAGGCGTCAGCACATCCGGCTGGATGTTGGACTTTGAGAACGACACACGCAAGTGATTTTGTTCGCTGAGTCGATAATTGTGCATTTTCTATGGGGGAAAAAAACAAAAAATATGCTGTTATCTCTGACCAAAAACATTTTACCGCAAATGTCGTCGCAGCAACCAAAGAAACTACTTACAATCAATGCGGCGACCGCTTCCTCCAAAGATTCCATTTGGATAAGTGCCATCTTACGGTCTTTACTGCAAAAAAAAAAAAAATAGATAAATATATATTCGAATAAATGAATATGTAATGTGATAACTGCGACGTTTTTACAATACTAACGGGAAAAATTTGAAGTCTTTAACGGTAAAACCGTTGTTTTCGAAAGCAGTCTTCAGGAAGTCTTCCGATAATGTTGTCCTAAAATTGGAAAAAATGTCAATAGTGCGTACAAATAAACATTGGATAAAAAAAAAAAAATCACATACGGTATATTTGACAAATGTAGAGTAGACGACGGAGGATAAATGTTTTGGTAGTTTTTCGAGCCCGGTTTCTTGAATCGGTGCAGGGGTGAAGACGTGTAGTCCTTAGTCAGTCCGGAATCGGGCTGACCCTCTTTGGGCAGCTGGACCGTCTGGTATTTGGACTGCATTACTCGTATGTATTTGCCGTACAAACGAACTTTGTCCAAATGTAACATGGCTGCGGTAGAAAATTATTTGTTTAAAAAAAGAGTCGTTGTTTAAATTTCACATTGTTAAGATTATTACAAACCCAAATGTGCTTGTTGAGGTTCAGCCATCTGGACCAAAGCTCCGTCTTTTTTATTGTAGAGGATCTTTACGCGTAACACATCTCCATAGACGCCTAGATACAGTAAAACAAAAGATGAATAACTAAAAAGAAATATGAAGTAATACAAAAATGTAATGTGGCGTGCGTAATGCATATTTTGTTACGAATAAATAGAAAAAATAACATAAGAAGAGTATTATATTATTGTATAATAAAATATTATTATAAAAATAAGACTTATAAAATATTATAAATACATTGTTTTAAAGGAAGGCAGTTGGAAGTCAATAGTTAAATAAAAAAATTGACAGCTAATACTTTGGCAAAGAGCTTCCGACTGCCCTCGAAGACACAAAGATACAAGGTACATATTTCATATTAAAAAATAACAGTATAAGTTAAGTATATAAATGCACCTACCAAACAAAGTGAAAATAGCGTCTGGCGTGACCATCTACGAAGCGATAAGTTTTATATAATATTTGGTTTTGTCGTAGAAAGAGTTAAAAGGTGTTTCCGTGGCGGCAGAGTTAGACAGAGACAGATTTGTTTTTTTTTTGTTTTGAGTAGCAGCAGTAGTAGTAGTAGTAGTAGTAGTAGCATCACCGTTAGGGTAAGCCGAAAACAAAAAAAACAGAAAACAGAGTTTTTTCAGTAAAAAATGAACAACAACAATATCATAATAATAGTAAATAAATATATGTATCAATATTTGTTATTATTGACTAATGGAAGGTTTGTGTGGTCGTGAGACACACAATGAGAAGTGTTATTGTTAAATCGTTTACGAACTGATTGATTACCATTGGATCAACGGTGAAATAGACCGATCGTTACAATAAGAGTATGAATATCATAGAAATACATTTTACAATAATTATAATAATAATAATAATAATATGTTATGTGGAAGAAATGAAATAATTTCTGTCACCTCTTCGTTTAAATTGCTGACGAGCAGCACGCACGTCTGGCCGGTCATTTGGCCGGGAAGCCTGAGGGTACTGGCCGCCAACGAACCACCGGGTAACGTGAACCCGAGCGGCATACTTGACACCGGTGAGTTGCCGAAGGAAGTGGCCAACGGCGATGTGAGTCCGTGGACGGCATTAAACGACTGCGTCAACATACCCGGACTGCCTGTTAACGCACAAAACCGACAAAAATTAATCAAAATTTGCACAAGTAATATAATAATTGTTTCGGAGAGGTTTGGGAAGAATAAAAACAATGAGCAGGAGTACAGGGCAAAAAAAGAGTTCACATCTGTGGAGGGGCTGTTGTGATAAGTGGTTTCTAGCGGAGTAAGCTGGGACACGGATTGACACCGAGGAGGTAAGTCAAGAGCATCAATGGAGCCATTAAGAAGGGAAGAAATAAAAGAATCGTCAGCATTAGCACGGCGTCAGGCGAGAGTAGGAGGAGGAGCAACGGTGAAGAGGATGCGCACAATCTCAAGAGTAAAGGAAATTGAGCATTATTGCGTTGGTCCGTAGAGGGGAAAAATGCATTTTGCGTTCAAATCCGTGCTTTAGTTATTGAAATTGTGGATGGATGAGTTAACATACTCAGGTAGTATAATTAGCAATTATTGAAGAGATAAAAAGGAGATAGTGAAACGAATTATTCAAGCTCAAATAGTTTGACGAAATCAGTGAACTTGCAAGAAAGGCTGACCACAGAAACGAACAACAGAGATAGACTGCAAACAAATCTGAGGATTGATAGCTAAAGTTGTTTAAATAAAATTTGCTCAGGGCTAAAATCGGTCAATGAGAATCCTCTGTGAACTGTAGGAGGTAGTGGACGGGCACTGACCTGCAAGACGACTGTGGTCGGCGTTGGTGGCCAGTTGTCGGCGGGCCTGGGGCAATCCCGCACCGTTGGGCACTCCGGACGACAGCAGCAAGCTGATCTGGTGCGGCAGCAGCTGGTTACTGGTCACAGGGTCCACGCCCAGAGCGGCCAGGGTCTCCATTACAGTGTTGTCGCCGTTGGGCAACGTCGGGTTGGTGTAGTCGCGGGACTTGTCGTTGTTGTACTTAACGTTCAGACTGGACAATTTCGAATATTCGATGCGAAGCTTGCAGCACGACGTGTATATGTTTTGGCCGTCCAAAGACTGTAAAAAAAATATTAGACCTATGATTTTAGTACGAGGGAAAAAACCAGCGAATGAGAAATTATAAGAAAAAAAAGGATACTATTTAAAAAAAAAAATAAAAAGGCTGATTAGGGTTTGTGTAACAAAAGATGACAAAGAAGAGTTGTAGTATTTTTTTTTTGTAGTTTAGCTACAGAATGAGCGCGTAGCTATCTTAAATAATTGCCTTCTATTTCGATCATCATTCCCATCACTATCGACTTTTCCTCTTATCTTCCCCTTTATAAATCAACATTATACCTCTTGGCTGATTAATCACCATTATTGCTTTTATCCGTTGTTTGCCTTCAATATTCCACCTTACCAATCACTTTCGTATTTCTTATCAGTTGATTTCTCCTATTATCAATCACCAATACTATAACTATTATATTTCTTATCGGCCGGTTTTCCCTGTTGATTGCTTAGATTCTGAACCTTAGAAAGATGTCATAGCATAAACATAGATTATGTAAAAAAAGAAAAATGAGAATAATAAAAAGAAAAAAGGTAAACAAAGTTTCTAATATCAGTTCTGTACCTCTAAACTAGACGAACGTTCGTCCAAAAATTACTATTTTCAGGTTGTTATCACAAGTTTGCCGTTTATACTCACATGAGGAGTTGGCATAACGTTACTTACGTTCGTCGGGTTCTGAGGTACAGAAAGGTATACTGAAGAAAGTATAAAAATACATAGACGGGGTAATACACGACACACCCTAGCGTCTCCAGCGGTGGATCAGCAATCGAAGTAATTAATTGCATTATTGAAATCATGATCGTTTGCAAGCGCGATAAACAATAGGGGGATTTAATAAATAAAAGGTACTCGTGTGTGTTATTACAATTATTAATAAAATCATACAACGGAAAATAATATTATTTCTACAGCTATAAGCTACTATTACACATGCGGAGAAGACGTCAACGATGCGGAGGTACAACGTTGAATTATACTGAGAGAAGGAATACACACAAACACACAATGCTGCTGAGGGTTCATACAGGGGAGGTGGGAACTTACGTTATTCAAATGCGACAGGTCAAACAAATGACCGGTATGGAACAGATTTTGTCCGTCCAATGACTGTGATTCAGACATGGTTTGCACAAAAAGTAAGGACACGTTTTTTTGTGGTTTTTTTTTTTTTATATTTGTATTATATTAAGTACAATAAATTCATAGGCGAAAACTCGAAATCAAGGGTCACTTTAATCATATTGTAGCATTGCAACTTATCACACAACAATTGAATATAGTTGCTACGGTTCACCTTGCCAATCTATTAGATACGGTCAATATTTAAGGGGCGAGGGGAGAAGGGGGCAAGTACACCCGTTTGCACTTTCGAGATTACGCCTATGTTAGGCATTTAGACGAAATCGATTAATCGTACATTTAAAAACAATTAAATGTTATACGTACCAATTTTGCGGATTGCGCGGTCACCACATCTGGATACTGGATCAACACTTGGAACGAATCTGTTGGAGTAAAAAGTGTTGAACGGTTATTGATATTAAAAGTATAACATTATAATTACAAAGTTCCTCGTCAAATTAAAAGTGGTATAAAAAACTAAATTTAAACAACGACAGAATAAGCGAATTCAGAATTTACACAAATCAAACGAGAAGAAAAGATAACGGAATTAATCGGCCGGCCATCGCTGGTGATGAGAAATTCAACGACCGCCATTTTGTATTTTATGAGAGGCCGATAAAACCTTATAAGTTCAATACCAAATTCTTATCATACTTGTTTTACCATCAGTTATCAGATAACAGACTCTGTTATCACCACAAATCTGCAGCTGTTATCATGTATGAAAATACAAGATAAAACTCGTTGGCCGCTTGTCGGTTTCTTATATTCTACCGTCTTCACAGAAAACCACCAGTATATAGTAATTTTGTTTATTATAAACACACACGTCTGCGAGGAGTTTCACAGAGTAAACGATACTAAAATTAGCCACGGCGTGATTTTGTTTACATCTCAAAGTGACCAGCTTACGATTTCAATTTATAACTCGTTAAAATGCCCAGTTTCTACAAAATATACACCGACTAGGCGCTGATGGCGTGTGGGTAGTGTTTAGATGCTATAACAATAAGCCGAAAATTAATGGGTAAAAAGCCATCGGTGAAAGGAGGAGAAATTTCATTGTTTCGGTATGTGCTTTGGTTATCTTTTTGGCGAGCTGGCAAAAAGGTTATATATACGCGGTAAACGTTTTTTTTTCTTTTGTGTTTCTTCCGCGGTCGCAAAAATTAAACGTATAATAAGAGAAAAATACTATAAAAGAGCCTACCTACCTACCTACGCGGAGCACCGGGGGTTCTTTTTCGTATAAATATTTTTATATTTTTTTTTTTAGAAAAATATACTTATACATACTACAATTCCATCAGAGAAGAAAAGCTCCGAGGGTGGCCGTGGTGGGGGTAATGTAGCGCAACGTTAATTAATGTACGACGACAACATTACACACCGTGGCCGTCAGGTGAGGAGAAGGAATAGCAAGAATGGGAGGGACACACAAAATGAAGATATGATTAATTGTACGAGCCGAGCAAAACTTCTTGATGTGCGACGACTATACGACGGGAGAGACCGCCGTTGTTTTCCGCAGGGTTTATTCTCAAAAGGCACGAGAGCAGCAGTGATAGATCGGCGGCGAGCCCAAGATAAATGGATAAAGGTAAACCTCCCCCCCCATCTTTCTTTCAAGCGATTTTGCCACCCAAAGGGTACTACGAGCACAAGTGTGTAGAGTTTATACGCCACCATCGACGGAGACGACAAATTACACCAAGCAACAAAATTTTGTGATAAAAACCCCAAACACCATCCTTGGTAGTTTTTGATATATGTTAATTTCGAACAAAGGCCCTAGATTCGAACTGGATTTGGGTTAAGAGTCCAAAAATTATGAGACGTCCAAAAGAGCAGTTTTAAAAGTTTTTATATTTTCCTAATTGCCACTCGTAAGATTATATAGAATACTTCCAAGTCGCGTTTGTCGAAGACTAAAACTTTTAAGGGTATTATTAAAGCTATTTAAAATGCAGGAATTAAAAAAATATCCCAAATGCATAAATAAATGTTGACAATTGTGTCGCCTTTTAAAAATTAACATAAAACTTTTTTTTGTTTTAAAAACTATAGCGTACATAATAGTAGAAAAAATCTATTATAATACATTTAACTTGAAATTAAGTAGAAATTGTACTTGTTCGAAAAATTTCCAAATAAGCCATTAAACTTCTGATTTGTGTTACTTTTTTGTCGACATCATAGATTGTATTTTAATGTCACCAACTTTGGTCGAGCAAGTAGTTTTTAAATTAATTTTGCGTCAGGCATACTAGTTACAGTAATTGTATACTTACTGTTTTTGGTGAACGTGACGATTTTCAATACTTTGCCGTAACGGGAGAAAATCTGAAACAAACGAAAAAGATAAATATATTAATATTGTTCCGGGTACGACGATCGCAGTTTGATTTTCAGTTGATCAAACGCAAGCAAAATAATACAGTCCAGTGCATCGGTATTTGTCAGGAGGACAGAGTCGCAAAGGTTTTACGACCGGATGTTTTGGGGGTATATTTTTCTTTGTTGTTTTTTTTAAAGAAGAGAGATATTATACGTAGGTATTTCACTACTTTTGGGAATTTTCAATTTTCATTTGAGCTTGTCTGGCTTTTATGTTATGTATTATATACTCTGCACCCCGTTGTGGCTGACATCGTAACATTAAAGAACATCTGCCGAAACCTTGTCTAAAGTACCGAGTAAACTTTCTACCGACAAAGTTAAAGGGATATTAGCGAAATATTTATGACTACATATTGTACACGACACAAATCGTTACTTTGCAGCGTAATCAAAAAAAAAAATTCGAGAAAAAAAAATAACTTTGATCGAGAGAGATACAGCGAAAAACTTAAAATTAAATTCCAATTAAACCAAGTCGTGGACAGGCACGTATTCTACCCGCACAAAGTATTTATGTCCAAGGGAATTGATTGTTGGTCGCAGCAATAAAGCTTTGCAGGGAGACACCATCGTTATCTTACACGTCGTTTATTGCTGTTGTTTTGTGTGGGTCACCTAACCGAGATTTATAGCAGTATAAATGATTTAAACGAGCGCCGTACGCCCCAGCAACACGTAGGCCTCCCTTGTTAATTGATTTAGCGCTTCAAGATCGACTGGATCGTAAATCAACGCGGGATTATACAAGTTCGCCCTTCGACCACATTTTTTTTTCCCGAACTAGTGCGATAACTCATTACAGACGGATACAAAAACAATTTCTACTTCCCTTTTTAATTTCCCGCGTAAGATGCCATCGTCCCGTTTAACACAGGATTCTGATCAGCGAAATCAAATGAGAAATATTTTGATCGAAGACTGTTGAGTATTAGGTACATGTTGTTTAAACTTATTACGGTTTGATTAAAAGATATTGAATGTTTTCAAAAGTCAGACAAAAGCAAGAGGTCACCTCGAAGGAAAATCATATACCCTATGGTCAATGGTCTATTCATTCTCGCCGATCGGAATGCAGCTTCTCGAGAGCGTGATTGCGTGCACTCACGAGATTTAATCTCCTTCTTGGTTATTGGAAAGAGTTCATGGAACCATATAAATACTTATATGACATTACTATGGCGCCCTGTAACAACAATATGCTGATGGATAAGAATCATCAACCTTATCTCGCTGCCAATACTAATAAATCCACTGGTTTTTGCATTTGTCTTTAACACCATAAATTCCTATTGAACTCTCTCATTGACTCATATCTTATGGGAATCAATCGGTAAAATCATTCCGTTCTCAGCATCGTCCCTTCGAATCGTACAGCTGGAAATCCTACGTATACATCCGGTTAGTGTTTGCTGACATCAGAGATATACTAGTTGGAAGGTGGGATCGGGTATTTTTGCAAATTTAATTACGTTTAGCATAATTTTGTCTTCAAATACCGATAGGTTTACCGTGCATTTAATTCGGCAACTTTCATCCATCAATTATACGACTCGCAAACAACTCCAGATTCCTTTATATATTCCTCTGCTCCGCCACACACGCGGTTGTGATGGCCGCCGGCAAAATATATTAACCTGCCGCCATCGACTCGTGCCCGATGTGCTGCTGCTGCCGAATCAATCCCTTTGAGGTTCAACTAATCCATTACGGGCGCGCGGGTTAATCTCTCATCCCCCAGTGCTGCCGGCAAGAAGCTCGGGCGATATTTCGCTGCATAAAAAAAGCACGGAGGAGAGGACGAATATCGCAGGGGTAAGTTGTATTGAAAAGAAAAACGAGATCCCCGAACCGTAGTATGGAAATGTATCGAAAAGCTTAGGTACACGGTCTACGTGTCGGCAAAAGCCGAAGGGAAACGGAGCAAATACGGCGCGGCGTGGGGATCCCTTTCTAATAGATTTCTAAGAGGTTGTTCTACCCTCTTAGAAGCGACGGCCACCTTATCTGCAATTTCTCGCCGAAACACGGTTTATTGACTTCCACTATGATTATTAATATCATCCATTAAGTCACCGTAGGGTTTCTCAAATACCGCCGATAAACGTTTGGGGGCTTAGGGTGTTCGAGTTAGTAAAATATAAATTGATCGTTTATCGTTGAGAAATAAACGGCAGATCGGCGCGCTTGTCTTACGCCTCATCCGAGTTCTCCGCTACTTGTTGAGTCAGAAGCAAAACGTGATTTGTGTTTCAAAGAGGACGACGAAGCCAACGATTGCCTGTCGCTTTATAAAATAATAATTTATCGGCATAATAAGTTATACAACAACGATAATAATTTATTTCGGACGAACGGAAAAAGTTTCGCGACCGATTAACGGATATTGTTTTTGCGGTCGAGCACAAGAGGTGGAAAAGTTTTAATATTACCGTTTGGCGACGGCGTGTCAATAGATTTATACATAATTTGTCTCGTTTAAGTCTGTTAATCTATTGCACTTGCTTCAGCATTTCATTTCTATTCAACACAATCAAACCGACGATTACCTTTATTCCCTCCTACCTCTTGCATGATGCTCATTCATAATTCTATCAAAAAATTATCACTAAAAATAACTACTCTTTTATAATCTCTCCCACCATATTTAAATCTATTTAGTAATAATCTAGATATCAGTGAAAAAGACAACAGAGATTAGAAATTTAAGTACCGCTAACCACCCGTCCTATCCTAACATTTACTTTAAGCAATTGTTATATCCTACTCCGGAAAGGCGGCGGTTGAGGGATAAATAAAAAGGACACACATACACGCGCGTCCCAAGGGAAAATGTCGTCGAGAGCGCAGCATTGTTCCCCCCCTCCCTTAATAACGTCATGATTTATGAAACCAATTTGTAAATTGTTTAATTGGTTTGTACAAACAAAAAAAATATTCCGAGAATGAAAGACGGATCGCGGCTAATTTTTTTTTTAACGCAATTTACTGTTTGCATTCAAATATTAACTGTACACAATATTATGCTTAAATGGATTTCCGACGACCGTCCAACTCGACTTTTTAAGTAGTTTGTTTGCGTTTTGTTAACGAAATAAAACGGAATTAACGATGGTAAAAATGCAACGGAAAAAAAACGGCGGTTGATGGCATTAAAAATAACAGTTGACTGGATGATTATAAGTCGATTATCCAAGAATATTGTTGTAGACATATAAAATTAACAAAGTAAACGAAACCGCCGCTCACCGCCACTCTTTTTGTACCATCATCATTCAAATGGTATAATAAGAGCAATTTCACTTTTTCTTACTTCCAAACAAAACTTACATTTTTTTTTACTCCTCGTTATCGTATTAATATTATCTTATAAAACGAACACATACATAAAATCTGCGGATTCCCTTCTTTTTTTTTCATTGTGTAATTTAATGACTAAATATTTACCTCCCTCGATTTTGCTCGGCCGAAATTATTTCAACCTCTAATACCACCGCTGGCACAACCACCAACAGAGTAATGGCCACTGCTGTTTTTTTTTTTTGCCTTAATCTTCTTCTCTCTTTGTCCGACTTCTTCTGCGACCACCGTTGTCGACGGACAAAATATTAAACATATTTAAAAAATACGTGGTCGGCTAAAAACACACAAGCTAGTGTCACCGAAAACTAAACTCCTTTGCGCTCCATTAGTCGGACGAGTGCGATTAAGACTTTTCGTGGGAGATTGTAAGTTCCGACCTCCCGTTTGTGCTGGCGTTAGCCGACTCGGATGCATCACGGGTCAAAGGGACAAAAGGGGAAACGGAGTTATTTTCAATTATTTAGGGCTCCGCGGTACCAACATATTACTGGCCGCCGAGAGCCGACCAAACAAAACCGTTTCGTCCACGTCATTTTGAAAAGTCAACGGCAATTTCGATTATTACTCTCTACCGGCGACGTGCCTGGGAGGCGCTATGGGGGGGGGGGGGTGGTATGGTATTAGGTTGCTTAGAGGGTCGCGGGGAGAGGGGTGTGGTAGGATAATGGCGATGTTTAAAACGGTAAAACAGGAGCAAGGGGGACGCGTGGCGGAGTCTGCTGCGGTGGGGGCGCGATGCGAGTGAAATCTTGACACTAAATGAATATTAATAACGCCTTGTGGGAAAAGCTGCCGCCTAACCGCGCCGTTCTCGGATTAATGATCGTTTTCCAAAAACGAGGTTGCGGCACCGGCAAACGTCTCTTTTGTCAGTAAAGGCACCCCCCCCCCATTCCCCTACCCACCTTTAAAACTCGGTTCTATTTTCAAAACGCCGCCGAATCCGGTTTTAATTAATAATCGTTTTGAACGCGTGCACGCACGTTTTTCCGCGATTGTTATAGTTATTATTATTGTTATTATTAAAAATCCTTCCCCTCCTCCCCCCCAAAAAAAACCCTCACACCGCGCAGTTGGGTATTCGACCAGCGTCCACCTTTTGTGCACGCATCACACTTCATTTTTCATTCGTACGGACTGTCCCCCTCCTACGCCACCCCACCCACCTGGGCATACTTAATCGCCTCGACGATATTATTAAAGTTGTTTAAAAACATTTTTAATCGTTTAAATATATTATATTAAACTGGATTGTTGCAGATGCCTAACGGATCGTTTAAGATTAGGAACCCTACTCTGCCATCTACAAGTCTTTTCATTGTTGACCTAAGTACGTATGTCAACACAAACTAAGCGATTGTAGTGTTTCGGCGGTCAAAACTTTCCACCTACTCTCGCTCGAACCATGTCTCGATAAATCTATTATTTTGTCTTGACTACTTCTTATTATTTCTATTCTTCTTGTAATCCTATATCGGTGCTGTGCATTGTTTTCGTTGCATTTCACACGATTGTCATGGACATTTAAATTACAACTCTGTCCGTCTATCTGACACCTAACCAATACAATGGAATTAGTGAAAAATTAAAAAGCATAACCATGTGAAAATAAAGCAAAAACTTTCTATTTTAATGATTTTCAAAATATTATTCAAACAATTTCCATTAGCAAACTTGTAGAGATTACCCATTCACATGTGCATGAATCAATTACAATTAAAAAACGTACAGACGGGTGGAAAGGGCAAAAGCAGCATCCGTTTTCCTCTCTTGCAAATGTCATATCCTCTCCCCGGAGAACCCCTATCTCGGAGTAGGAGGTGTGGCGATACATACGCACAGAAAAGGGGAGCCGGGAGAGAGGACAAGTTGAAAATGTAATTCCATTTTTTAACGGGGAATTGATTTTGCACAAAATATGAACCCAGGAAATAATCGAGAGAAAATACAATATACCTATATTTTGTATAAATAAAGCGTTGAACGTACAGAATTTAATATAAGGCGGCCAATAAAAATGCTATGCACGCGGTATTATAGGAATTTGATTTTATTACACAAAAATTTAATTTGTCATTACCTGAGCCGGTAAAATGTCAGGAATTTATACACCGTGTATGTTGGTTGTTAATATTATTATTATTATTATCATCACGGAATACCAGAATCAAAAAATAAAAATCCCACACTTTCTTCTAGGCCTCGGCATAAAAAAATAAAAAGGTATGAAAAATGTTGTGATGATTAAACGGTGCTGTTCCGATCGTTGGCGAGTGTCAAACGGAAACAGTGCATTAGCTTTAAAACGTATTTTAAACAATTATTAATTTTTTTAATTACATATTTTAATCAATAGTCAACGCAACAAAGAACTCTATTCATTTATAAAGTACAGCTTTGCAACTGATTTTGTACACAATTTTTAATATGCTCTAAAATCTCTTCTCCGTCCACTTCTCAATATCATCAATGCTTTCATTGATAACAAATTTTTCTCGACGCGCGGTTTTCTCCGCATTTGATCTACATTTTATACTTTCGCCCAATCGCCAAACCTTCTCTGCTCTTTTTCTTTACCCCCCCCCCCCCATGTCGTGAAGAAATACCGTAAAAGAACCGTCACACACAAGTTCATCGAAGCGAGTCTTTGTACGAGATAAAAATTTCGGGAATGTGGGAACTATCGATTGGCCAACAAGAGAAGTTTTTAAAAACAACAAAGATTGCGACGGGAGGGAGAGTTTGTTTGTTTCCCATTATTAGAGATTTTTTTTTTACTTAGTTCGAGTAAATAGCATTAGCGACGAGGGGAGTGATCACACGACTAATGTACCCCGTTGCTTATACATATATGTATGGAATGTATAATACACCACAAGACCAAATCCGCAAGCGGCGGAGACTGTTCTGTATTAATAAATTATCGGATTCATCGATTATTGTACTGAAGACGGCGGTCGTGGGAGAGTTTCTGCGTCTTATATTTTCAACTATTCATGGCAAGGCCCCCCCCCCTTCTTAGGAACGATGATTTGACGTGCACCTGCTAGGGACAATATCCGCGTCTGTCCATAATCCTCCGGCATGTACTTGCAGCAAGCTCAGGTTTAAATAATTCAAGACGACGACAAAACTTTACACTTATCCGTTTCGAGATTGAATATAGGTATTTCCGTGTTGCCCTTCGACACGTGCACGGCCCAGTGTGCATAATATAACACGCTGCTGCTGCTACTGTTAACCATAGTAACAATAACGATGAACACAAAATTAATAGACCCGACCGCACGCATTGCCCAGATACAATGTCTCGTATTTCCCCGGGGATATATATATACGATTCTAAGTACACTTGAAATATTTAGACTGTTTCCAAGGGACGCCGCGACGTACCTCCTCCTACCAATAGGTGTTTTTGATTAAAATTAATTAATATTTAAACGCGAACCGGCGGCCGATACAAACGACTAATTTGGCGCTGATGAACACCACCGACACGTCTAATAAACCCCGTTGAATGAATAATAAACGAGCGACTATAATCGAAAAACCGTGTAAAATATTAACGTGGGTACAATGACCACCGTGGGCGGATCTAAAGGCGAACTGGGCAGGGAAAGGGCTAGTAGGTAGGTACAGATGCTTCAAGACTCGAGGCTCGTCGAACAGTTTCAAGATAATGTTATCACTGATATCTTATCGCCACGACATGTTGAACGGTATTTTTTTTTTCTAACTAGGCAGACTGACTATAGTCCTAGCGTTTGCGTCATACTAAAACTACTATAGCCATCCCCTGGCGTCTTCTCCATTGTAGTGATCCACTCAGGTCGGGACGGACTACAAAGATTTGTTGTTTAGACCTGAAACGGCGCTTATAATATCTATTGAAATGTACGAATGGTTCAACACTGACTTTTTCCCGTCGCCGCGCCTGGCAGCGGAAAACTTTTGCTCGTTCAAAAAGACACACGAGTACAAAGTTATCTTTGGCACTTATTTACGGACCAATGGCGCGTAACGCACATCGTTGTGCGCCATGGGGTTTAAAACAAAAGCGGGCTGTACAGCAGGTAGTTAGGTCGGTACTTCGTGCTACTTTTTCCCACTTTTTCCAGCATTATTCCTAGGGACTTGGGCGGTCGGGAGAGAGTCACACTCGAACGGTCGTCGTCCAAAAGATGTAATTAAAAAAATATACGGCAATTATGACTCGAGACGAAGACAGACGGCCGTAGAGATAGGGGGGGGGGCTAAGTATGAAGTAGAGATGGGGCAAGACATAGCAGCGGCCACTATGTGCTGTTGGAGAACAG
This sequence comes from Adelges cooleyi, assembly GCF_023614345.1. Lineage (NCBI taxonomy): Eukaryota > Metazoa > Arthropoda > Insecta > Hemiptera > Adelgidae > Adelges > Adelges cooleyi. The sequence goes on from NW_026096268.1 coordinate 6,330,085, forward strand.
TGTAACAGTTTCGGAGAACTGAAACGCTCTGTCGTTTAAGTCGTTGATTTACATACGGAATTAAACGAGCTGGCTAAGGGGGAGGGTAGGGAAGGATAAGCGGAGGGGGTTTCCGCAAAATCGAGGGCAACAGATGACGGTGGCGGCGGCGGCGGCAACGGCGTATCAAAAGTTTTAAGAGCCCGATACTTTTCAAACGAACTTATGTACGGCGATAACTGAAGTGTAACCGAAACCGTCGAGCCAGTTAAAGAAGTATATTATAATAGTTAAAGCACATATTATTATATATATATAAACACAAACTAAGCGGGCCGGCGGTGACGACGGTAGGGGCTGGCGGACTTAATCCTATTTGCACGCAGGTTAAGAGGAAAGGGCCCGCCGCCTGCCTCTGCTGTTGTTTGGTTCAGGCAAAACACGGGGGCGCGCGTTGCTAAATTTATTAACTCGTTCGTCCCCACCAAAGCTGCGGTTTTCTCTCACGCCTATATCTAAGTGTGTGTGTGTGTGTGTATAATATTACTGAGGATAATCCCAAAGTATACACACACAAGTAGCATCCGCTTACCTGTATCCCAAAGTCCAAGCGAATAGGGGCTATTGCCGCTAAAATCGTACTAGCACGATAATAATTATTATTGAAAAATGTTGTTAGTTCGCACACAACCCGCCACAAAGGCCTGGAGATTAAAGTAGCCTCGCCCCCCTCCCCCCAAGTCTAACTTCGACGCAGGGCCGAATAAGGTGGTGGTACAAAAGTGTTACATTGTAACTACACACCACAATACTCTCGATTATAAATTACATCTTGTAGTCGATATTTGCAAAAAGTTATTTCAAAAACGAAATCCCACCCCCCACCCAATTGATCGGTAGAAAACCAAACGGGAGAGTCGTTATTTACCTTATGGTAGAATTCCTTTACATCAGTTTTTAAAATCGATTAAATCCTAAGGTTGGACAGAAATAAAAAAATGTATGTATTATTTATTAAAAACAGATCTTTCTTCGTGCTATAGCCTGAAGAGCAGATAAACGGCTGTTTAAAAATACAGATTTTAAGCTTAATGTATTTTTTTTATTGTTTTGGTTTAATTCTACTACACACACCGTATGCATGTGCTTCTCTTGCTCTATATGCTTGCCTTAAAAAAAAAAAATCAATGTATAATATTATAAACCTTACCTAACCCTCTTCCCGACCGAATGTATGGACGGGCTCCAACTTAAGGGCTTGGCTGAACGAATTTTTTTTTTATAATTTAACGACCGGTACGTAACACGAGTGGTGCCGGGACGAAAATAATAATACCCGATAATCCCCGTGCATGCCTGAAACGCCAAGAGGCTACATTTGTTTCGGGTTACTTGTTAACCAAATTGTACTGCTGTTCGTGCCTGTTCATGAGAAAAACTTTGCTCTTTTACTAAAAAAATATATCTACACTCGAAGAAAGCCAACCAAATTTCCCGGTAAACCGATTGTTATTTTCACGTTACAATAATCCGGCGTGGAATACATACAATTTCTACATAAATATATATTGTATTCCTAATATATATGTATGATATTCTTAGATCCGGATGCCGGGTTAGAGAAACACCGCCGAAAACTCGCATTTTTGTCGTCAGTAAACGACGCAAACGGTGGATATAATTGGATATAATACCGCCCTTGGCGGTTGCACGTGGTATCGTTATGAAAAAAATCAGAAAATAGGTTTAAATAATTGACACACGGGGAGGGAGTGGGGGAGGCAATTTACCCCACACGTATTCGCGGAGAATATAAAAAGGCAAAACGTGCTCAATAAGAGTTCAATATTGAAAACGCATTGAGAGGCGTTTAGTTTTATAGAAGAGACAGGCCAAAGGTTAAATAGCAAAAAAAAAACCCTGACTCAGTAGTGTTATTATATAGTTGTGTAAAAAATATATTATTGTTGAACAATTACAAAAAACTCGAACAGTGAGGATTTTAAACAATAACGATATTATATAATAAAAAAAAATCGGTATTTTTTTCTTACATCTTTGACTGGACGACAGTGAAAATTCATCATGCTTTAATTCGCAGGTTTTTATACAAAAGTATAAACAATTATCTAACGTTAAGCAATAAATCAAGCCAAGGAGTAAAACATAGACTAAGAATTTTTAACGGGACATTTCAAAAACGTGTGTGTCGACAATTTTCCAAAATTGTTATTTTTGGAAAAATGACAAAAACCACAAATTGTGATCGCACGCAAGGTGTGAACACGACGAGATTTAAGGCAAACAGTTTATATTACATTAATATTATTATTTTTTTTAATACCACGTTCCTTTTTTTAATAGATTATTTTTGGAACACTTAAAATCTCTGTCGTCGCCGTTACATTTTTGTCTTTTTGTACACATTTTATTAGCTCAACGACGTCCCCGGTGTATAATATGATTTATTATAATTAGCTACATTCTGTAGAAGGTATATGAATATATATTTTTTAATATAATGAATAGCAAAAAAAAAAACACCGGCGGTGTGAAAATAAATCAAAATTTATAAACGCGTTATTTTAATACACAAATGTGATGTGCGTAAAAAATAAGGTAACAATAATAATAATAATACCGGCAAACGAACGCTGAATAATTAATGTGAAATGATGACATGCGGTTGCCTATACAGCCGTTCTCGGGGGAACAACTGCGGTGGTCGTCAGGTGAATATTACAGAAGAAGTGTTGCAAATCCACACGGAATAATTTAATTTCCGCCATTGTTGTTAGCAAAGATTGACCAGATAAATCCCTGTAAAGGCATCTCGACAAGTTAATTAAACAATTTAACATCAAGCACCGACACCGGACGTGAAATGGAAAAATACAAAATATTTCATACTTTATTAACCGATTAAAAAAAAAAAAACAATTAAATTATTATAACACAACTGCCACGGTTCATTAGTCAAAGACACGATAAATGTTTTTTTTTTCCAAGGAGACTCCAAGTAGGTACGCAGGATCCAAAAAAACCCCTATTCGGTTACATACAAACTTTAGCCTTAATTATGCATAGACATAATTTTTAAAAGCGGATATTGAAACAAATTGGAAATTTATAAGAGGTATAGATTTTTGTTAATCTTTTAAAGGCAAACGGAGTTGAGAGTTTATTTAAGTGGCACTATGCAAATCGAAATACTAAGAGGAAAAGCCATTTCGCAAAAATAAATATATCGTTGGCGATTCAATTCAAATACTCAGCTTTAACGAGTTTAAAAATTAAGAATCAAGTTGAACGAGTTTTTTTCCTCCGAACCTCTTAACATTTTACTCGTTGTTATGAATATATTTTTTTTTACCTTAAAAACGTAATAGTTTCTTTGGAAAATGACTTTATAAAAGTTACAGAAGGGAAAACATTTTTGCTGTCATGTTTTAGTTAATCCAATTACCAACGACTAAAATTCAATTTATTTGGAAAGTAAAAGGGAGGACGAAATATTAATAAACGAGTTTATTATTTATTTGTGCCATAAAGTCTTTTTAACTCAAACATTGTGCTAATTGCATATTAAATAGTTTAGATGTAAAGTTAAAACAAGTGAATTATCAATTTTAAAAAGGAACTTTAAACTTATCGAAGTATAAAGAAAATATAAAAAAGTATAAAGTGTAATAAGTTTTTTAAAAAAATGTTCAGTTCATATTTGATCTATTATATTGTAAATAAAACAAAGCAATTGTAAACGTTGATGCAGATGATAAAAATCTGTATAAAGAATTAGTGATTTCTTAATAAATATGGTCAAATTTGCAGACTCACGTCGTTCTTATCAATTTTTTATCACATCTATTATCAGCTGATATCTACTTACCAACCGATATTTTTACTCTACATATCTCATTCCATCTGACTCTCACAGTTATCACGTTCTAATCATACCCGTTATCAGCTGTTTTGTCCTAACCAAATTCCAATAATATTAGATCTGTCATCAGCTGATTTTTATCAACCGGTGTTTCAGATTTTCCTTTAACGCGAATTTCTGAGATTTACCTAAGGTTTTTCAAGTCATATCATGATTTTTTTCTCTAAGCTATTTAGGATCGGTCGGCAGAATAAGTCAATGAAAGATGATCTTGATGTTGGTTTTTGATCAATTTCTTGAGAGAAGAAAACGAATTGAAAATAAGTTATTTGTCCAGGTCTTTCCAAAGCAATAAGTGGGACCAAGTACAAACCGGAAAACGGATCTTTAAGTACAATACATTGTGGCGGCAATGATAGTTACAGTTAGAATGGTAATTAAATTTGGGTAACTGCCACACATCAACCGTCAACGTGGCTAACGAGCGGTGTAGAATTGTCAGAAGTCGGTAAGCGTTATCGTTTTTGCTAGGCCAAAAACGGCAAAATCTCGGTTCGGCCACGCCGTTAAATGGCAGACAACAAACTACAACAACAACAATAATAAACTTTCTAGTTGTCGGAGAGACCGTGCGCGGTCTGCGGTTAATATAATCCGGTAACCGCACAACAGCCCTAAGCGTCCCGCAGGCGTCAAATCCCCCCCAAGCGAAATAATAATTAGTTAAAGAGATTACTTTTCGGCTCGGCTGCAAGGCGATTATTTTAGACTTTACACAATATAAAATGTACCCTGTGTGCTTTGGATCCGAGGAACCCTGCATGATATAACCATAACTTGAGACGTGGCACCACAATATGCTCCAAATTTTCGATTTATTGAAGCTAGGCAATTTTTTGTCAATATCTTTATACAAAATAACAATTATTTTGATTAGTGTAATAATAACAAATAATTATACACAGTCGATTTCGTTAAGAAAATAGCATCTATTTACAACGTTTTCTTCAACACTATTGGTGAGTTATTAATAACTGTCCTATTTTATCTGCAGTGGGGATAATGAGATCTTGAAATGTTGGTAGCAATTAGATAACAGTACAACACAATAACCGTCGGGAGATGTTAAGACAAAGTTGGTTAAATTTTACACCTAAAATTAGCAAAGCGTGGCGTCTTCTTAAGGATATGGGTAAATTGTAAGAATAAATTTCTTTCTTTTTTTCTTCTAAATGCCAATTTACATCTAAATTCTGTTGTTATAACACTAAAATAATATACTAAACCCCGTTTGACATTAGTCCATTGCATTTAAATGAGATTCACTGTCATTCACTGATAAATCATTATAATTGTTTTTTTAGACAGAAGTAGGTAAAATTATTGTGGTTGCCCCTCCAAAAAATTCACTTGACCTTTCCGGCCCCCCTAGAAAAAAAATTCTGGCGCCGTGTCTGTCCAGCACTCAGCATTCGGCTATAAAACTAATTGGTGTAGTCCTTCAATGATTTCCAGATTTCTTAACGTGTGTACAGTAGTAGTAGTAGTAGTAGTAGTAGTAGTAGTAGTAGTAGTAGTAATAATAATCATAATAATAAGGATAACACGAACGGCAGCGTTATAGGATCTATCTTGTTATTATTGCCTGCAAGGTTGGCTAATTATTTGTCAAGGTGTGTAAAACTAAACACAAGTCTGCCGGCGCTGCACGTGTCAGATTTAATTGGACCAAATCCGCGATGGGGTCGCTTAGTCTAAAGACCATTTGCCGAATAACGTGCACCGAACGGACCAAGTTATCTCGTACTCACTTAATGCTGTTCCCTGAGACGAACGACAAACTTTTTCAAAATCGAATTAGTCTAACTAGTTAGTGTCTAGAGAAATGGAATTCATCATTCAATAATAAACTGACAAACGGGAATGTAGAATAAAAACCGAAGTCGCTCGATTAAAAAAATTCCAAGTCAATTCATCGGGCAAAGCCTACTTGTGCGCACTTACAAGGGAGCAATCTTTAGCTATCTCTACAATATATAAGAAAGAACACATCTCTCTCATTTAGCTCGGCTTGACAGACGCTTACTACTCTTCAAACGTCCTTAAAGACGTTTGCGTGGAATTTAAATTGTAACGGGCAATTGTGTTCATTTAAAACTGGCATAGAAAAATAAAAGAAACGTCAAAGGTTCCTCCCATCCCTGTCGTTTTACCACTGCCGGAAAATGTGTTTCTTTATACTGTTGACCCGAGAGATCACTAAACGACAGTAATTTTTTTTCTTCAAAACGTCCACCTCTCGGTTTGGACGTTGAATAATGGAAACACCACATGTTTGACATAGGTCGCTTGTTCATCGTTGCAGAACGGAAAGCGTAAAGTGATCTGCTTCTTAAAGTCTTATACGTGTCACAGGCAAAAAAAAAAGCGCAGGTCTAACCACCTGTCATCTTTGTAAAGACAAAATTACAGGGCAAAGAATCTAGACGTCGATTTTTATAAGAAAACAACTAATTCGTCCGTAATAGTTTGTAGTCTTTTGACGCCTTACTGTTTTTTGAACTTATTTAGATCATTATTTTATTTACTCGATACCTGTTGTCAACTAACTAAGCATATCTCTCTTCCGGACCATGAAAGCGTCCTATTAGTATACTTGACGGCACTTACCTCGTACAGGACGTCTAAGCTGATCGGGAATACCATATGTTCGACGATGACCCGTAAGACGGTGTTCGGACCTCCTTGCACGTCGCTTTGACCGGCCAACGCCTGGGCTGCTTGTAGAGCCGCTTGGGCCGACGCGTTCTGAAAACCCAAATTAAAAACCGTTATGATAAATGGACAGACCGTGTTGCCGTTGGGGGAATGGCTGACAACGGCTGTGGCGGTGGTTGTTAAAGGATTGCCATTTTGCTTTCTGCATTATGTATAATACCTGCACGCAGGTAAGGCAAGGTAAAGGTAGAGAGTATTATTAATATATTATTATTATTACTATAAAGGGAGTACGTCCATTAATAATAACCGATGGCGGCGTCGGTGCTGTGACGGGACAACAGCGAGCGAGGAGAAAATGGTGCTGATGCTGGCTGATGCAATACCGAAGGGGTAGTAGGTGAATATAATATTTTATGGGCGTCAAAATATGTCAGCTAGGTAAAGCTTTTGCGTCATACAAATGTATGTTGTTTTTTTTTAATTTCGGACCGGCGACTGTGTGGGGCTTACCGGTGTTGTTCTTCGACCGTCATCACATTCCCTTCGTCTCGCAGAACTCGGTAGCGTAGGAGAAGATAAAAGGCGTTAGAAAGACGCCTCTCGTCTGCTGCTTTGCAGTGTATATAATATGTGTGTATGTATGTGTGTATTGGGCGGCGGTTGACAACAACAATACGGGATTTGAAAGCGATGACGACGGTGTGGATCACAGGCAACGCGCCACCACGGCGGAGGACGGTCGGAAAAACCTCATAACGAGTAACGTGTATTAGTATAGTGTGTGTACTTTCTGGACGTTAATAAATGGCACTTGTAAACGACGTCTGGTTTTATTCGGTACGGCTGCTGCAACAGTTAGGGCAAACCATTAGTCAGCTCTGCCACCGTCTCACGGCGGACATGGGGGATTTGTAAAAGCGAGAGCCCTTTCTCGCGTGCTCGACCGTCGGCCGCGCGCCCGTGTGTAATTACTCAACTTGTCCGCTCGGGTACGTCACTATTAATCCAAACGACATGCTCGTCGAATCCCTTTTTGAAAGCATCGTTCGTATCAACACACACATAGAAACACACTCGAATAACGATGTAGTGTCCTGCGGTGACCGTTTCCCACGTGCAGGCGAACACAAACGTTTCGCAAGTGGAAATATTGCCCACCACCAACCCCGTAGGACACAAATCATAATTAGACCTCAAGAACGACAGCGCCAACGGTGTGGACATTGGCAGGAGCCTTTTGTAAGCGAAAAGCTCTTAAGGCTAATCATACCGTTCCTAGTTGACCGCTAAAGACACGAACATACGACCGTGTTCTGTTGGATATTACTTTGTTGTACGTCTACTCTTAGATTGTGATTGGTAAAAAAAAAAACGTTCATTGAAACTCAATAATGTCTAAAGAATATCCAAGTAAAAAAAGGCGTTGCGGATAACTGTTTTAATATTTCTTCGATATTTCCTCTCGATGGCGATCAACAAAATCGGCCAAGCGGTTAACACACTTTTAAACAGAACCGCAATGAATCAATATCAATTTAAATGTTCAATAACAAAGTTAAGGAGAGAAATTGTACACATAAAACCATTTTAGCTGAACGATAAGCTGTCAAATGAGCTGCCACAAAGTAATCTATCGGGTTGGTAAATTATTTAAAAGGTTTGATTTCGCAGAAGTCGGCAACTTTTTGTTTCTGTCCACCGTTGTTTTTAACTCGGTATCGGTCGCAAAGTTTACGAAACTTTGTCACCGCTTTGGGGTTTCCACAGTGTGTTTTTATCGATTGTCCGCAAACTTCCCTGACAGGTATCTGTCCCGTTTCCGGCTTCCGTCCCTTTTCCGGAACGTATGTCTATTTTCCCCCTTCAAACAGATTAATTCCAGCGACAAACGGAAAGAATAAACAAAAAAAAAAAACGCACAAAAATACCGAAGAAAACCTAAGGGAAAGAGATCAACGACGGCGGCGGCGGCAGGGAAACCGAAGCTGTCACCGAAGTTTTCTATTTCAATCCATCAACCCGGGAGACAACAACAAAGAGAGATATACCGTTTTTCTTTTTCCTAATTTGTTTTACAAAAAGACCACCGTCGACAAAAGAGTCCTTCTCCCCCCCCTCCACGCATGGATCCGACGTGGGTGTGATTATCAAACGCAATCATATGTTATTACTGCGGTTTTGTAGTAATTTCCGGACGTGGTGGTGCGGTCGGAGCACGACAAGAAAGTGAGACAAAAGTCGTTTTAAATACATTTCAGGCGTGCGTTACCCTTCCCCTCCACTCCTCTCCCCGCCCTCCGGTCACTACTATACACTAGACGACGAGTAGGTTGACAGCCAACGGGAAAACAACAATGTCGTTACGCGACGACGCACAGGAATGTACGTACGTACATGTGTGTGTGTATAAAGCAGTTAAAGCTTCCTTAAGAAGGGCGCACCATTAAATAAACGTTTATCCGAGACGAAACCCCCCGGCGGCGGCGGTAGTGGTGTCGCGTTATTGCCGCATCAGCCATTACACAATATACTACATATATATGGATTTATGGCAATTTTATGATGTAAAACGTACACCGAGGTAAATGTTTTACGGTTGTCCGTAAACCCGACGGTTATTGGATTTCCAACTGTGGAATTTGTACGGTGAAAATCGGCAGGCCGACCCGGAATTATATGTAGTTCCATACACCTATATACGCTATAAATACACGAACGATTATTGGGTAATTTCCGGCACGTTTTTACAATCGTCATCGCCGTTTTAGTGACGGGGCAAACGAACGTCCGTCAACGAAAAGCACACACACGCAGAGTGTATACAACGGAGGAAGGTCTCTACCGGTGAAGTGTTGACACGAGAAAATCCTGTCAAAAATCAGCGCCTGTATAAGACCGACGTGTGAATTTTGCGTATTTCATTATAACAGCGACGACGTTTAACAATTACAATTCCAAAGACGTCACGATCGGTTAGCAGGCGAAAGTTGGTCGTTTTCCAAAAACGAATTTCGTCGAGATCATAACATTATAACATACCTAATCGTATTACATCCCAACGATTGCAACGCTAACGAAGTGTACACACACACGTGTTTAATAATAATAACGCTATAACCCAATTACCGGCACACTGGCAGTAATTGGATTTCATATGCTCGGCTTTACATTTTTTTTTATCCCTAACACTTTACATTGGAAATTATTTCTAAAAAACGAACAGTCCAAATTACCGGAGGTGACGCACACCATGTCATCATTGCTGTTAATTATGGCAATGAACGCCAACAAACGGTATTACAAAGACAACCTAACGCAACGGTTTTTTTGAATCGCCTAAAAAATAAATTTTCCGGACAAATTAGACCGAAGTGTGAAAGATTCCGAGGTAGTAAACTCCTTCATGAAGACGCCGGTTTGTGCAGTCTAAATCCGTAAGTCGAGTGTTTGTTTTAAGTCTTGAGACGGTAAGAAATTAAAAAACAGAAGCATCGTTGCGCGCACAGTAAATGTCAAACGAACCGTTTGCATCCACTCGGCAGTTGGGCAGACGTCGACGACGACACACAAACGATGGCGACACAGAGTGAGTGCAGCAAAACATAATTAGATAGTTAGGTATATTGTGTATCCTTTGGGAAAGGGACGACAACAACGTTATAAGTTACAAAACAACAACGTGTGGTAATAAACCTTTTTTTTTTTTTTGCTCTCCATTTAAAAGCACTTCATACGAACGTGTCATGCGATTAACCGTTTTGTTTCGGGTTACACCGGCTCTTCATTAAAAGCTCCGCACATAAAGGTAAACTAGGTAGTAAAACAAGAGCCAACTTGAAAGCACTGAGCTCTTCTCGTTCGTATGTACACATACTGGATCTGTCGGCTATACAAAATACAAACTTGTTGTCAGCAGCAAAGCTTAACAACGTTTGCACAGACAAGAATAATTTATATTTATAAAAAACGATTGATGTACTACAATTACAAACGAAAAAAAAAAATGCACTTGCTGTATGGCGTCCGACCTGTCGCTTGGAGTTCAAGGGACGTTAATTGAATAACACAAAATGCTATTGAGGTAGTTCATATTACTACCAAGCTCAACAAAACTATGTTGTAATATTATATCTCAACTGTTACATTATTTCTTTTTGATCTATACGACACTCATTGGCTAGACCAAATTTGTGGCACGTCCCAAATCATTGTGTTATCTCTACTACGCTGAATTGTTGGGGGATGTGTGCGCTTGTTGTCCTGAAACATTGTTCGCTCTACTGCGGTTGATTTACGTAGGTCGACGAAAAATTAAAAACGAATTGAGATAATATGGGACACGTTCGGTGTACAATAATTATTGTAGGAATCATCCGATATACCTATTATATATACTATGTTATAATAAATAACAAATAGCCACGCATGTACAACCCTTTGTCGGAGGGAGAGGAGGCCGTTTAATATCGCTGGGCCAAGATTTACGATGTGCACACACCACCGTTTGGCGTTGCGGAAACCGCGGGAATTCGACGATAAGTATCGGTAACCTTAGGTAAGAGGAGGGGGAGAGAGAGAGAGACACATTGAGGGGAGGGCATCGATCAAACGGTAGCCGGTAATCTAACGAACCATCTCGTGCCGTTGGCATAACGCAAATAGATGACCAACGGCGAAGTCTAAAATCATAATATAGACGAACAACATTATTACCGAGGGAAGTTAGTAGTTTTACCAAATCGAAAAACAAAAAACCCTTCCTCTCTGTGACACCGGACTAGGGCAATGTTTATTCTACGACCGAGCGTTAGTAGCAAACGAGAAATTAAATGCAACACTGGTCTGGTGGTAGTTTAGTAAACCTTTACATAGGGTCCCTACGGTTTTCCGGAGGGAACGAGGATGTTAAAAAAAAATATATGAAAGCCTACCTATGGCGGGGATGAGAGAGGAACAAGGCGAGTATAAAAAAAAGGGTTTAATTCGTAATAAGCTCGTTAAAAGTTTTTAGCGAGCTACTCTGCTTATGCTACGGCTGATGGTTGTTACTGCCCCGTCATCGTGCTCGATCCCTCTCTTTCGCTTCTCCTGATTTGCCCCTTTCTTCCGTCTACTCTACCAAAGCTTCCGGCTGCGTTAACGGCATGATACTTTTTAACGATTCCATAGGTAAAGCGCGTCGTCACGAACAGACGTCACTAGTAGACTACTACCGGTTATTTGTATACGACAATAAGTACCGTCTTGAATATTATAGAATAATAATAATAAAAAAACCGCAACGCAAACAGGAATAAAGTATGCGACCGTTCAAAGTTCGTAGGCACCGATGCCAATCAATTTTCTATCTTATTTTTTTCTGCAGGCAACAACACCTACGTCCATATTTCATCGTTCTGATTTCAGCCATTTTCATAATGATCACTTCAAAATCTAAGAAGGTAGAAACTCCTAGTCTATGGGATATATTCGTTTCCTCTGAGAACCGCCATGAACTTTTAACCCGAGTCTATGAAAAATTGCGTTACACGACCGGAAAATCATAAGCATATATTTGGGTAATACCGAAAACAATATGTATCTATCCATCTATCGTCGTCTACACGCACTAATGCAGGTCTTCTTTAAAAAAAAACATCAAACGTGTCTTCTTGTATTCAATACCGACCACGTTCGACAGTGCTGTTGTTGTTGTTCGACGGGTTTTCTCCGTAAGACCTTTGTGTGCGTTTTCGATCGTGAAGAGCGCACGTTTCGACCAACCGCACATGTACTATAGATATACACAATATCTAAGAAGCAAAGAATAAACAATGGCTACCATCGTGTTACCGTGATGTCGAAAATATTATTCCGTACCATGCACGGATGATTGGTTTGAACCGATACAGCCGAATCGACGGCCAGGCACTAAGTATGTGAAATGGCACATTAAAACTACAACAGCCTAACAGAGATGATCGATAAGCGTGAGACCAATTAGCGTGAGACGACGCGACGGTCGTGTTTAAAATATAAGCCGTACCGTCAACAGTTGTAGTTTTGGGACACGAAAAAGGCAATTAATATTAATTCGTTTAAGACGCTTGGAGGAGGAGGGATTAAAAAGAATAAACAAAGAAAAAAACCACCAGCCCCTCAACACCGTCGCGCCAGTTAACATACAAATTCGGATTTGAAAAACAAAACTCACCATATTATTTAAATCTTACACATTTAAAACCGAATCGCCGACGACCGCTATCCGTGTGCATAGACCTTGTGATTTATCAGGTCTCAAACACCGGTGTACGCTGTCGTTAATTTTTTATTCACGATATTTTTTGTACTTATTATACTTATTATTGTTTTTTTTACACCCACCAAGCCGCTGCCAAAGTGCAAACAAACGCCTACTTATTTTTGACAGGTAAACAATCGTTTAGGGGCATGACGTGTTTTGGCCGTTGTTATAGATTCACAATTAATAATATTATTGATCGACCCATATGAACACATAATAATATACAAGACGGCCTACCGGGTACACATATTTGTTTGAAAACCGGCTAAAAACGATTGAAAATATGTAACGATAATCCCCTATTTCTCTTTATACAAATCACTATCAGAATTTTATCAGCATGAGTTTTTTTTCATCGAAAAATGCTATAGCAAAAAGAAATTATATCAACCCTCCTTCCCCCTCGTTAATTTATTAACATTTGTATAAGCGCAAAGGGGGCAAAACGAAACTCTGAGAGCTCTTTTACAAAAAAAGTCTGCCGATGACGTACGAGTATATAGTTTTTGGTATAAGCGACACACGGGGAAACATTAAAAAAACAGCCGGAGGGTTAATAAAAAATAGCGGAACAAGTTGTGTGATTTTCAAAATTGAATTGTCACGTATGCATCGACGACAAGCGAGTGAGCTGAATTATTTATCTATATATATATATATATATATATATTTGTTACACACACACAATCCGGTCGCATACGTCATACCTACTGTTAGTGGCGTTTTATGGCATAAGGGAAACGACGAGAAATTGAAAAATAAAACAAACACAAAGCAGATGAGGTGCACGAGCACATATGTACATACAAAATAAAAAAAAGAGACACCCGAACACGGTGGAGGAAGGTTAGGGGTTTATTGTTGATGGATGGTTTACTATTGCGCGGCACTCGAAAAAAAAAATATAATAATAATAAAAAACTATTGTTATTTCATCTTTCACCCGCTTTATTATTTGCTCCCTTCTTCGTCTGCGGATTTTCGATTTTCAGCACAAAACCGATAGTAGGTGTTAAAAAACAAACCCTAAGCAGACAACCGGAGGGTGTGGCGACGAACAAACAATAAATGTAATAGCTTGCAAGAACATAATAATAAAAAAATAATAATAATTTTGTTTAATAATCGTATTATCTACTTGTAAAATATACATTATGTCGCCACCTACGTCTTAAGGATAATTTGTATCGTTACACAGCGAAAAGAGGCGTTTTTATTCGCAATAATAATAATTAATTAATGTAATTAACTAACCGATAATGTAAGTTAAATAATTCATTAAAACCGCCGCCGTTACCGCGATGAAAAATCATAATGGTATTAAAAAAATACTTATGATTTTTTTAATACTTTATATTGATTATAACAAGTAGAACACAAGTCATTTTTAAATTGGTATTACAAGAACTGCTCCCTGATACATTTGGGTTGTTTGGGGGGGGGGGGGGAATCGATCTGGGCAATATTACAAAGTTCTAATTGACCTACCGCGTTACTGTGGGTCTGGTCGGTTTTCAGTTCCTTGTGGTTGCTGAACTGTATGAAGACGGCTCGTCCGCGTAGCTGAGCAGTGCAAGTAGTAAAGTACGTCACCATGGCCGACGCCGAAGTCTCGTCCGCCATTTCCAGAAAAGCCTGTCAAATACAAAAACAAAGAAAAATGAATTAAGCACAGAAAAATGAATTAAGCACAACGATTACTTGTATAATATGATAATACTTAGTAAGCAGTGGGGGGGGGGGGGCGCACAACCAGAATCTAGTTGGGCGAAAACAAGTAAACGGGACGACTCTCGCCCGAGGGAATTATTTACTCGTTGCACATTATATTACACATCAAAGACAATGTGGTGACGGTCACAGGGGGGTGGGGAGGGTTTCCACTGACGAATCTCCGGGTAATTTAAGTTAACTCGGTTTTGCCCAGTGTGTTTTCGCAGCGAAGACAATTTCGAAATTTCCAACCGTCATTGGATTACTACCCAGGAATCGTTGACTAGAAAAAAGTTTTCATAAAAAAGCAGCGCACCGCTAGTGTACACTAGCTTAGAAAAAAATGAAATAGCCAACGACGTTTTATTTCCAAGTGGTTTTCCTCTGTATAAAATATCCCGCATACAGTGCTGCAACCGTTCCTTAAACAAACCACTCGGTTTCCCATTAAAGAAATGAAAAAATATAAAACCCGTACGGCCATTGTATAGACGACGAAAGCGGTATCTATATCTAAGCACACGATTGATATAAATGTCAACATGACATGCCCCCATTGATTGTTTACCCAAAATTACAGTAAGAAACGCAATTTTAAATATGTATTAAACAGACTCCGTTCGGTTTTCTTTCTCCCACAAACGCTTTATTGAGATATAATATGTCCGGATGTAGTACTTGAACAAATATTACATTTATGGTTAGGATTTGATTGAATTTTAGATTCATATGTGATTACTTTCTTACAATATATATACTTCAAATTGTTTTTTCTCAATATATTTACTGCCATTGTAAATTTATAAAATGAAACCTGTACCTAATGTCTTTACCGGTGTTCTCCTATATTTTAACTTGGAATAAAAGTCAATTTAGTGGTTAACTTTTAACATAAACTATGGCGCCAGCCAATTTACTAACGTTTTAATTTCAAAATAAAAATTGCTACCTAACCTTTCAAATGTCTTCTGCGAGAGGCCTGACCGATTTTTAAGACAGCAGGTCGTCTTTTCTAAGCCATACCGACTCTGGTGCCAGTAAATAAATAGGCGTAAAAACTTTCTGATCATATCTATGATCTGTTACTGTACAAGATGTGGTGTTTGTAAAAAATATGGCACACACTACATGCGTTTTTATGGTTCTTCAACTAGATTCGATTGAATAAAACGACGGCCTTCTATAGCGTCAAACCACAGAATTGTACGATTGGCTCAAATGCGTATATTGCATTTGCCACAACCGCCATTCAATTTCGTCGGCACTCTGCCGTGTCTCGCTTATCTCTAGCTTAAAGTCTATACACAGGCAAATACAAAAACACCGACACCTACTTTCACCCTACACATAGGTCCATGGGCGCTATAATCGATTTCGATTTCTTTGCCGGGAAAGCAAAAAAATGATTGCCAGAGACGCGTATCTGAAGAAGACACCACATATACATTCCATAACTCGGAGGGTGTTTGTTTAACGAAGTTACAAGCATCAATTTTCTACGACGAAACGAAAAAAAAACCCTAGTAAATCCCTCGACATCATAGGTAAACACTTAACCGGGGGGGGGGGGTCAACAATAATTAGTGGTTAGCCGGTTTTTCTATTACCGTTGGTCGTATAATACATCCGTTTCGAAAATTTAATTCGTCATTCGGGTACCGAAAAGAGATTATTATTTTTTTTTGATCAGTTTTATTTATTTATCCGAACATAATAAAACTCATGGCATTCGTCTCTGATATTCTTCTTCTGTTCCGCAGAAAAGTTATTAGGGAAAATATTTCTCCCAAGAGTGTACTTACACCGCCGCCAAAACGTACGAACACAACAGGTGCCTTGTGTGTTATATATAGGCGTATAAGAAAGCCGAGGTTTCTCCTCCCCTCTCGATCGCACAACGGCAAGTACGATCGGCGGTGGTTTTAGCATCATTTTTTTCACTTTATTTTTCACAGTAGTCGAATCCGAGCGAAAGGGGAGGGAGGGAAACTAGCATAACGAACACAAAAAAAAACCCCAAGCAAAGTCGATTTAATGCGTTCCGTACCGTGTACGCCGGATGGTTTTTTTTTTGATAAATAGTCTTCATGCCGATCCCACCCTTTACACGCATAAACTTTCTATACATTCAGATTGCCGGTGTATACCGTCGCCGACTCCAGCACAACCACGGCGACGTCCATTGTCCGTAAGTGCAATGTTTTTTGACAAAAGGTGACAAAACTTTTTTGGACAACTCCCGCCGCCAGCCACCTACGTCTCCTTGTCACGACGACGATGTCTTAGGAGAAGAAAAAAGGAGAAAAAAATTTGCTACAAAAGCCGAGTCGTTTATCATCTCGCCAAACACTTGCCGCCGCCAACCCTTCCCCCCACACTTCTCCGTTCGCGCACCAACCCTAGAGTGTAAAGTTTGTATTATCATCCTCCGTCGGACCATCAAACGCCGTATTGTTGGTTGCACGTGTACCGCCGCCGCCGGGTTTTATATTGATATTTCTCACTGGAAAATATTATATTACAAATTCGCCGCCTGACAAAAATAAAGACTGGGAGGTTTGGAAATTTCCAAAAACAGTACACTTCGGTAGAGTTCAAGTCAAGTTACAAGCGTTTTGCTTGAGCTCGGATAAGATACAAATAGTGACTTATCTTAATCGTTTGACTTCTATTACAACACAAAACGCTAAAAGAGAAAATAATAAATAAACGTCTAATTTTGGCTGTAAAACGACGATAATACTGATCACATAACGAGTGGAAATTTGACACACGTTGGATAATTGATTGCGTTTTAAACGCGCGGCGCAAAAGGTTGTTCCGATTCGATAAACTTAATTTGAAAAGCGTATCTTTTGTGTTTTCCCGTTCGTGTCGTACGATCGTTAATCATTATAAAATTAATTGATTTGTTGTCCAAGACAATAACCGTTATGGTCGATGGTGGACACTTGCCGCAATGCCGGCGACCTCCTTCGGAAAAAAAAAGCTACTAATTTGTAATGATAAAATACTATCTGACAATGTACAATAGACACATACAACGTTTCACACAGAAATAGTTATTATAGAAAATAAAGTCATTGAATCGAACAATTTGTGAGACATTTAAATTAGAGTACAAAACTTTAATGAATATTTTCATCATTATCTAACTGACGAAATCATATCGTCTGAATGTAGTCGATATTTTCCAAATATTCAAAAGACAATCGCGTTGACAAAACTACCCTTTCCCGCGGCCATTGCTCACCATAGAGTTAAAAAAAAAAAGAAAAACAAGTAACGAAAACAAGAAGGGATCGAGCATCGGATTAAGCCGACTCCGCACGGCGGATAAGCTTAATGGAAAAAAAGTTTTTTAGCGCGCAGCCGTTGAAAAGTTTTCACCCAAAAAGATTTTCCAAATAAGAATTTTACAGGATTTAACGGCCATACAAAGTGCTGCCCGGCGCTACTATTAGTAACGGAAGAATTTAATTTAAAAAAAGGGGGGAGCACAACTACTCGACGACAACCTTAGTTATTGCATCAATGAAATCAATGTAAAATTCGCATTATACGACCAACCCGATAGCATATTATCTATTTGTCATTGCTGGGTATAAAAAGACTTCTCAGCACTGGTCCGACTTGATTGATAATCCTCATTTTTTTTTTTTGCAATTCAAATTATAACATAACACCCTCGGCAATACTGATATTGGTAAAACCGCCGAAATTCAAAAAACGGCTGTTGTCTAGTTAATATCATTGTGATATAGACTCCCCCACCGATCTCACTACAAGTCCTATACTACACTCAGATTTCGTAGAACGACGAGACCGCGGATAACATATTGGAGAGAACAAAATCCAATTCCAATTTGTTAACAAATCCTCACTGCCTGTCGTAGGTTCCACCGCCGCCGACTCTTCTTCTCCTTAGTGCCCCGTTTTCTCGATACATGGTTTTCATTCGACAGACTTATCCCCGGAGAAAATTGATTCAGTGGTGTGATGTTATGTGAAGGCTCCGCATCACGTCCACTGATCCCGAGGAGGGGGAGGGAGGTATGCTGAGACATCCGGTGGTATAAAAAATAAACCCAAAGACCTATACAATAACAATATGCCTGCCTATACATGAAAATAGAGATAGAAAAATATATAAGACATAATAAGCGTAGCGCGTTAAAAGAAACGGTGGTCTCAAAACAATGATAGAGAGAAAAATAAAAATACATTTTTTTTTTTTAAAATCATATTAGGTTTTTTTTTTGAGACCAGTTTAAGCTTAATAAAAATAGACACACACACACACTATATTATATGATGTGTGCATTTTTGTTTCTAAACAATATCTATAGTATGGTTATTGTATTAAGGGTATTGCATTTTCAATTAACATCATTGTATGTGGCTTGTCGAAGTAGTACTATTCAATTTCAGAACAACAATTCGTCAAAGTGCCCAAGTGACTAAACGGTGTCGTTTGCCAAATGTTTTTTGCAATCGAGAAAATAGTGTTTAATTAAATAAAAAATAGTAACATGTGTGAAACTTTTTGCCAACAGACAAAATAAAAAAACGATGAAAAAATATGTACCCCAATGCGCGACTCACAAACGTTTCGTATAATAAATATTCGTTGGCGTTCGTTTTTGTGACGACTGCGATTTTTCTCACACAACGTTCTCTGTAAACATTTTAGCGAAATGAATACGTTGTGTATTATTTTTTAGTTTTTCATCCGCAAATAAGATAAACGACACACGACGAATACACGGGGGGTTCAAGGAATAAAATATAAGCAAACATTTGGCAAACGACACCGTTTAGTCACTTGGGCACTTTGACGAATTGACACTCAAAAACTACCCTTCGGGCATATTCTGGGCCGGAGCAAAACCTCGAATAGACTTGACATCATCAGTGGGGGTGGCAAAAAAAAATACTAGCCGTTATATCAAATTGATAAGGCATAGATAAAACAAATTTTGTTTCGATTTCGTTTATCTTATCTATAAAACGAATAGGCCGGAACGGTCTTCTCGGCCAACAATCATATTTTATCCGGACGTTTCTTTTATTATTTTTTTGCACCTCAACTAAGCACATAATATAATAAACCGTCAGAATCTCTCGGCATAGTTGGTTGAGTTTTACACCGTTTTCTTCTCGGATTTCTTTATTGGGACTGGCATCACAATATCAACATATTTTACAAACGATATTAATCGCACACACCTGGCGACCACGTCGACGACGATGCTGCGTACCCAAAGTGACTTTACGGCCAAGAAACAACAACAACAACAACACCCGAAAACTACTATTGTCCACAGAGCACACAGACGGACGGCCCCCTTGGCGAAGTTTAAGCACGCGTGACCGGCGACGGATTGACGCGAGGATCGTGACCCGGGTAAGTACACGACCCCTAACTTCCAACCCCCCCCATCGACGAATGAGGGCAGGGTGATGACGGTGGCCGTAGGGTCATTTTGCTATTCTACCTATATAGTATGTTTTCTGGAAAACATCCGAACACCGTTTTAAGACCGTATCGTTTGGAGAGAGAGGAAGATTGTTTTGACCCAAGGGGGAAAACGGATAGGCTCCAAGAACACGGTTCAAGGATTCCGTCTGGCCGTCGAACACGCCGTTTCAGTGTATACACACTTATATACTATTACTATACACGGATGTTTTTTACAAAAAATAATAAAAGGGTGCAAAAATTGAGCAATCGTGCCGGCGGTCGCAAACACTTAAGGATGGCAACAGTCACAAAAAGTTCAAAGCAACAATCGACAAACTGTTGCCAACTCGGATCGATCGACGGTGCCCCGTACTTGTTGATGATATTGTATACATAATATTGTTCGCTTCACACAGCTCCCTGTTGCGTGCGGCCTGCCCAAAGTGAAAGCCAAATAGCAATAACAATAATAATAATCATTAACAGGGTGTGTGTGTGTTTGTGTACACAGCAGAGGAAAAGAAAGCCACCCCCTTAATCGAACGATAAATATTTCATAGAAGCCAAAAGCGTCGCAACCCTGTAATTTACGTGCCACCCCCGTCGCCGAGTCCAAACAACAATGGAAGTGTATTTTTCAGAACATTGTCATCGCCGACGTGACACGAAAACGTTTTTAACAAACAAACACATACACACGCATAATTTTTGTTAAAAAAAAAAAATCAAAGTCAACTTTTGACAGGTCCTGTCCAGACGGCTCCCCCTTTGTTGCTGTTAATAATAAACGAACCGTTCGATAATATAATATTGTCATCGGTTATTATTATTTATTTTTTTTAACGGCACAGTTCTATGTAACCGTTTTTATTATTATATTATTTGTGCGTTTCAATATCGTACTTAATGTGTCAACTAAATGAGCACGAATATAAATTAACGGCTAATCAACTATGGTGAAATTGATGTCCAATCGAACGTATTAACCGAGTCGACCCAATCTAGTAGAAAAACGCAAATCGGTACTAGAATCGTCTAACAGAAAAATTTGGGAACAGTTTTTTTGGCGGTAAGCGATATTAGAGGACATCGGTTGAGTTTCAAAAATGTTGAACTTTGGGAAACCACCGAAGAATAGCGGGTTTTTAATTAATAATAATCATACATATCTAACGAGGCCTATGGTTGTTTTATTACTATATGTTTAACAGAGAGGTTGTTTTACACGCAGTCCGGTAACAGCTCCTGTCAAAACATAACAGGTGTAATACTTTTCAACAGACACACGGCGTTATTATATATATATATATATATATATATATATATAATGTACGTCGGACACTCGCCCACCCTCTATGAACCATCGTTTCAACATTGTTTTTGATTATCAATTATGTACACATCTATTCTACTAAAAACTGTTAACAGGCCAACGTGTTAGCACGTGTTATTATACTAAAGAGTGGATGTACAATCGACCTACCGAACAACTTAATTAGTAAGTAGCCCACAAGATATTGATTTCTTTGCAGTATACAAACGATACTAAAACCTGTAATTTCTCGGTGTGTGGTCTATGTTCGGAGTACTGCCGATTGAGTTCTATATATAATGATAGGTTAGATTTAAAAGGTTGAAAGATACGGGAACTTTACAAAGTTGCTACAATTCTTGCGGTGTCTAGAGAGACACCTAATTAATTGATAGGTTTACGTCGATCGAGTCCTAAATGACACTTAGGGGACTTGCAACTCGAAGAAGTCTAATGGTAAAAACTTTTGAGTAGTCGACACGGTGAGGCTTTCGATCGCGTTAAAACACATACCGAGGGTAGATATTTTACCGTCAAACAATTAAAGTTTGTATTAACGTGGTGCTTGAATATAAATTAATGTACATTTACACATTTACATTACACATATGATCGAATTCGATTCTTAACTAGCGGCCAAACAGGTCAAACAAGTTAGTGGACAACCACGACGGTACCTATCTCATTCTGTCCTAAGGAAGTTATCGAAACCGCCGTTGTCAAATTTAAACGATGAAATATATTTGTTAAAAAAAAATAATAAATTGCCTAATACTGTGATTCTACCGAGCAGCACATCTCGTATGTGAGATGTTGAAATTATTTATTTATACGTGCACATCATGTAGATAAACGTGGCTATGATAACAGTAGCTTGCGGCAGAGCTTTTGTGGTCTCTCCTAGCACCACCACCACATTTGCTGCTCGTGTAATATTTAATTATATTTCCCGTGTATGACTCTCGGTTCGACGGCCGCCCTGAGGGTTAGTTTTGTTTGCATACCTTTCGTGCGCACATTAATTACGTCAAACACAATTAGGGATGTTGCCACTCGCCCTCCGGCCCTAAGCACAAAGTCACTTCCAGGAGGAGGAAGCGGGGGCAGGGGTATATATCTACAAGGCGGAGAGCACGAGCGAGAGCGTGCGGAGACAATGAAAACCTGCAACATGGTATTATATAGATACATAAATAATATTAATATAATATTATTGCAATCGAATCTCAAACAGCCGTTACCCGGGCGACGCATTATAGGAAACGACCCTCCTTTCGGTTTGAAATTAATAGGGAAAAAAATTAATTAACCCAGCTCTCGGTTGTGCGTACGTCGAACAAGACGATGATGGCGAACAAATACGTTATATATCACCACCGCTATACCGCAAAGCTAAGGTGCAAACAACATTATATTATTGTAATACACCACGTCATAACAAAACGCCTCGAATTCAATAGCAACGAGGCGGAAGGGGGAAAGGCCCGGTGCCTGGTCGTCGGGCATAAACAGGGAATTGACTCCAACTCGGTTCCTATGAGGGGGGGGGGGTATGTGTGTTTGTGTTACAGGGATACACTGCTCGCCGAGGTTTCTGTATAGTGTATACGCAGCTCAAACAAGTCTAGGTGAATATATTAACGTATTACCGGCGGGTATAATGTCCAAACGACAGTGTAACATGAATAAATGTCAATAACGTTTGGTCAGATTTATGTTTGGCCGTGATTTCCGGGATAACTTTTCTATAACTCGAGTTTGTTAACCGGGATAGTTAAAACGAAAATAACGTGTTTTGTCTGTAGAAAAAAAAACAAAAGTGACCTTTAAAAACCTTTTTTCATGACATGTGTCATGTGTAACAGTATCTTTGCATCAAAGGCGCGTATGTGTTGTAAACGAACGCGGCGGGCGGGAGTGTTGTATTTCAATGTTTTATGTACCTTCCTAGGTTTTTTTTTTGTATTCCCAAAAGCGGATAAAAAAATACATGTCCGCACACACACAGGGGATATATTACAGTGCGTTGTAAACGAAACCCCGTCGTAAACCTCGGACGACGGTATTATACTGCTGCAAGGACACGGCGACCGGGCAAAGTGTACATAAGAAAACCCAATGGACCGCAAGAAAAGCCACGGCGAATAATGGTCGTGGTCGTGACGGTCGTCCCGAGGATTTCCGGAAACCGAAGGGCTGACAAATTTCCCAATTGCCAGGACTAAACGACGATGGGAAAACACCACTCCACTTAGCGCGCACAAAAGGGCGCCCCCTATGGAATTCGACGCTAAGGAATTTCGGCACCAGAAGAGTCTTCAGCGTTGGGTACTTTTTTTTTTTGTTATTATTTTTTTTTCTTACAACAATAGCAGCAGCGGTGGAGCAGAGGCAATGTCCACTACAGTATACCGCCACAAAAGTACAACGAGGAGTCGGCATAAATGGCGGCGACCAGTGAACGAAAATAGCCTGCGGCGCGAAAAACGATCTCCATTGTATAAACCGTAAAATTGAAAACTATCCTTTTCTTCCCCTGTCGTCCATCTGTAAAACTTTTTTCATCCGCCCACGACACACGGTTCGCTCTGTGTGTGTGTGTGTGTGTGTACATATTGTCCAGGTCGTTTGCCCTCCGGACAAACAGTAGATATTATGATGAAGAATACACAGAGAGAGTGATGGGGGGAGGCCGAAGACCTTAGAAATTATACCAAATTGAATTTGCGCGGTTCGGGGACGATAGGAAAGGTTAATTTGACCGATCCGTTTCCCCACACAATAAGTGCACCACCATCATCACCACCGTAAAACGATTTTGAAACTTTCGCGGGGGTGAAGGGGGGCATAAAAATCCAAACAAAAGACACGAGCCCCGGTTGAACTTTGCAAACGGCGGCGATAGTTGTATATATTTTTTTCTCTCTCTGCTATATTATAACACGTCGTCACTCAACTATACTCGCATGTATTTTTTTGTGTCCGTCTTTAAGCGGTCTATACGCAACTAACAACAACTACTGCACAGTACTTACACAACAACAACCACGGTTGTCGGAAACTATTTCCCCAAGTGCTGGAAACGCGTAATGACGTGCAAAACGTCATTTGGTTTAACGCGAGCGTTGTTTTTTTTTTTTTTTGTCGCCTTTCTTACAACTGATAATATATACACACGCTGCAAATCGAATTCACCGCAGATCTCTTTTTTCTTCCTCTGCGTATTCAAAACAAACAACGGCCGTTAACGAGCGCCGCCCGAACCACCGCTATTGTTATTATTAAAAAATATTCGATTATTATTTGTTCGTTTCTCCCCCTCTTTCTCGAGGTAGAGTCCTGGTGCCGTTCTAGCCGGCAAATCCTTAACGAGCAACCCTGCTGTCCCGCTTTGACATAAAGCCCTATCGAAAACGGACATTGTAAACGAAATTCTTTTCTCATTAAGCAACACTCTAGTATCGCTACTGTTATATGCATATATATTGGCTATTAAGAATGGACTGCCGCAGTGCAATTCGTTCTACTGAATCGATAGAGAGAAATCTTGATTGATACTTTGGATAAAACGAACGAATCGTCCCAGTCGAGTCGTGACACAACATTATATTTTAGTACAATGGAGTCGATATCGGCAATCGTTTTCGGCCATTGTGTCGAGGCGAATACTCAAAATTACAAAGATAAGACGGACGATTTTGT
Source organism: Adelges cooleyi (assembly GCF_023614345.1). Taxonomy (NCBI): domain Eukaryota; kingdom Metazoa; phylum Arthropoda; class Insecta; order Hemiptera; family Adelgidae; genus Adelges; species Adelges cooleyi. Next base: position 6,355,142 of record NW_026096268.1, read on the forward strand.
TGTCAATTCTTCTAGCGCAAAGTTTCAACAACAACAGTTAACACACGGTGGACTTCAAGACGATAAGTCCGGAGTGTTTTTGGAACTTTGTCGGAGAAACGATATTTGTCAACAAGTATTTCCGGCATTTCCGAACAAAAGGCAGCAAGTGGAACTTTTGATGAACCCGAGATGTTATCCGTTTTAACCGGTCGGTTAACCGGACAGAAAATGTCTGTTGCGCGTTTCGAACGCAGGCTACACATTTGGCTGCACCGACGACTGTATGATAATCATTTAGTGCCTAAGCTGTGGTCCGTGTCTTTTATGTTGATTGCTCGTTGTTTTGTGACATACCTATATTCGTAAATTAGCGTCTGGACGACAAACGATATACCACCATTGTTGTCGGAGGCCCCGGCGGCAGGCAGGCAGGCAGCCATACGTGTCGCGGTTTCCCATTGTGCTCAAAGCGGCCAAAACTTCTCAGAAGCATGAGGGTTGTCGTTTTACCGGCAACCGCCTCCTCCTATTCGGACGATTAATAATAGACACAAGCATTAGGTGTGTGTACACTTGATAATTAGTACTCGGCAGTCTTGTGCACGGAGGGAAAATGCGCGGGGCTTCTCTCAACGATCGTTGTCGCGTTCATTTTCTGGCTTGTAGCATAATACATATTATTACTATTATGATTATTGTTAAAAGTCTTCCCACGGGTCTCCCTTTTTCCTCTTCCCCTCTCTTAACTGTCGTTGGTTGTCATCTGGCGGTTACGCGACGTCATACGTCCGCCCGCCACCGTCTCCAGTCGTCTCGGGACTTTAAAATGCGCGCATTAAGCAAATTGAACTTTATATCCGTTCCCCGTTATCCTACTGCCTACTGCTACTCTCTCTCACGGGCGCTGCCGACTGTCGAACGCCGGCAAAATCTATATTAACATATATCGGAGAGAAACGCTTAAGAATATCACTCGGTCTTGGTAGAAATGCAATTCCATTAATGTGCCCGTGTTTTCGGTCTGTCATAACCGCGTTTCGCACGGTGACAAGCGCCGGAAACCCACCTGACACCACAGCCTGAGTGAAAGTCATCTTACCTAGGGCAAACCCACGCTTTACCGTCGGCCCCCGACACGATATGCTAATCAAGAGCCTAAATCAATCTCGGTATGTTACACACAGTTGTTGTTAAAAGTTTAAAAGCCAAATTGCCGTCGTCCCCTTCCCGTTGGTGCAACTCAGAATTACGGTTAAAATTGATAATTTCACTTGAAAATATACCCCCATTGATTGCGAGTATTTTTTAAGAACCTAAACGACTTTAGAAGGAATTGAACTACTCTACCACCTCCCTCTCTAGTTGCGCCAACGTCACTGCTTTAGTTTGATTCTGGATACTTAAATAAGTTGATTTGTCGTTTGCTGCACAAGAGTAAAAGTAAATTAGGATTTTTTTTTTAAAATGGGCTTAGTTATAACACTTCAGCTCTCTTAAATTGATCTAAGGGTACCAATGATGAATTTAATGACCGAATTTTTTTTGCATCTGGTCCAACTTACGCCAAGGCAGTAGTTAAAAGGGTAAGGCGCGGCAACGAAACAAGGGATAAGGGGGGGGGGTCAGGAGAAAAACAATTTAGACGGCTCGTTTGCCTCACCGCCTACAGACGGACCAGGTGTGTGGCATGCACTCAGTCACCGACTTAACCCGTGTAAATCCAACGACGTTAACACGCTTGCCAATTTCGCAATCAAAGGTGCCGTCAATACTATAGCTGTTGTCTTTGTAGACCTTGGGAAAAGCAGTTGCCGCCGCCGGCTAACTCGAGTCAAAAAGGGACACGGCAGGGTGGGGGGAAGGAGGAAAGATGGTAAGACGACGACGAAAAGAACAAGCTAAGAACCGTAATACGTGTATATATAAATAAATAAATGGAAAGAAAAAAGGGTAAATTATGTACGCTCCGCTAAACCGTATGATCGTCAAACAAGGGGCGATTGCGCCCCGGAAGGGGTGGAAAATCGTTTCGACGACGATTTTCAAACATAAGCGGCAAAGGCATTCATCCGAGGCGTGATAGTGTTATGTTACGATATTTCGCTATGTGCGTTTATTTTTGCATTATTATTATATTTTCTTTGGCCAACGTGCACTATTATTATTTTTATATACAGAAAAGAAAATCGCGCGTTTACCTACATCGATACGTCAAACGTCAAGAGCACGCCCAAAAGGATTTGCAGGTCTAGGAAAAGTTACATTATTCCGGTACGCTGACCCGGTAAAACGAAGACACGGCTTATTATTTGTTTGTTTTTTTTTTCAACGCTACTTGTGAGCCCGTCTGTTTTCCATACACATCCTAGTGTACGGGGCCGCCCCGACCTTTAGAAGAGAGCCGGGAGGGCGAAAATATAACAAGAGCAGCGTAGTATTCGCTTCAGCGTTTAACCGTCCTCCTTTGGCGCTCATTATTGTTGCATAATATTTGCTACTCGTTATCGTATACTTGTATAATATGTTGTTCGTTGTTCGAAAGCCCAATCAAAAACATATTATATAATTTCAGTATTAACAAAAATAATAGAAATTGTATAATTTTTGTTGTTCCATTTTCTCGAATCCGTTACCATTACGTAAATTAATAAGATGTTTGAGCTAAATATCAAAATGTTATTATTGACTTAACGAATTGGACACGATTGGTTCTTGAAATTAGTGTATTAAAGTTAGAATTTGATATTAATTAATGGCCGATAACACGGTGTAATTGTTTTGTCCACTTGAGAGAAATGTATTTGCAGAGTTCTGATAATATATACGGCAAGTGCCTACTCGTTTACAACTGCGCAGTAATGAGAGCAGATTGATTGTTGCTGGAAAATAGGTCTATAAAATCGATTTTATAGCAACATATATCGAAGATGAAGATTTATCTTTTTCGCATAACACAAACAGTGTATGAAATATCCGACGAAAAAGCATCTGAAGCATCACGTTACTACTAAAATGAGAAAACCCAGTGAACCTAAACGGCGGAGAGGGTTCAGGGGTGAGCATCACCACCACTGTTGATGTTACTTTTCCGGCCAAGGTGTGTTCAGAAGTGACCCCGATTACTGGGCGGCGGCGGCAAGAAATATCGTGATTTCCCGTACACGTCCTCGCATTTATCTTGTCGCCTTTTTATTAGGGAGGTGTTTTTGTTTTTTTTTTTTGGTTTTGTACAGTATAGGTACCAAGCCCAGTAAGTGATGTGCACACGCGAACACGCGCCTACGGAAAAATACAATAATCGATGTGGGCAAAAGGCGAAAGGGGCGATATGAGGGGAGGGGGCCATCATTACGTGTCACAAAACCTTATTCCGAAAACACATACGATGACAAATGCGAACATAGGCCATAACACAATGGAACCGCCGCTTTATCAATTTATTTAAAGGCCAACATCAATACCGTGAGAAGCGGCCGCGGCGGGATCGTTAATATTTCAGTAGAATTCTCTCTGTTACGCGTTGTAGTAAACATATTATGGTAATATATGCACAAACCGAATTCGGAACACCTCAGAAGAGCACGTAAGTAGGATATCCGAAAGACGAACACTGCCCGTCATTATTATTTGAAGCAAAAAAAAAACCGTCAAGGGTTTATGACTGCTGCTGCCGTTAAATGAATTAAAAATATTTAAGATTTTTGAAAACGTGCCCCTTTGGACGTTCTGTTAAGTGACGAACGGGGTTTGTTGGGAGAAGAGAAAATGTTTTTCTCCTCGAAGGAGCGCATAATTCGATCGGTTAGGGTGCTTTTCACTGGGGAAATGGGGGAGGGGGAATGAAATTTCTGATATCAAGACAAAAAAAAAAAGACTGTGCGAAATTGAACGTGCTTACCTGGTTCTTGCCTTTCAACACCAACACGTTGGTGACTTTGCCGAACGGTATGCCCAAATGTATGACCTCGGCTTCGGTGACGTCGTTGGGTATGTTGCGTATGTGTATCACACGTGACGGTTTGTTGTTGGCAGTTTTGTCTAGTTTGACCTGAAAAAAATCAAATATTATTATCATCAAACACAAGATGATGATTTCAAAGGGGGTGGCCGTACACACGACGACGCCAGCTGCACGCGGCGACCGCAGACGGTTGAAATTCAATTTGTGGCCGTCCGTGGATTTCCGTCATTTCATCCAGCTGGCGAAAAAATAAATATATATATTCCCTCGGTCACTTCTATCGCCCTCCCCTCCCCAATCAAAACGACCACAGCACAGGCAGTCGTCCCGGACGATCATTTGGATAACCGGACGCACAAAGGAAGCCTTTATATATATATATATATATATATATATATATATATATAGGTATACCGAGGTACGACCTCAAATCATCATCAGCGACACAGTCGGCCGATATTGTATATATTTTATACACAGCGCAGTATTGTCCCACTCTAGTCTGTCTCTATTCCACCACAAACACAATGTAATTAGGCGTCACATTTCAAAATTGTCAGCGCAATAGGCGCTCCGAAACGGACTACGAAATAATGAGAGATGAAAATCTATTCGGAAAAAAAACAAACAAAATCGAGACTTCTTGTTGGCGTAAGTATATATACATAATAAGTCAGAGTCTAGACTTTTTGTCGTGTAAAAATCTACTCATTAGACAATATTCATATTGTCAACACATTCATAGAGATTATCGAGACACAGGAAGAACGACGAATCTGATCTTATTTGAAGCTTCCTGGATAAATGGGTTTTCCGAGAAAAAATGTTCAGAGTCTCGACCCGTCGAGTACACATATTTCTGGCTTCTCCAAAAATGTCCAATAAGTTACCAACAAATTTGTTGAATAAGTTTAATTAATTGCTGCTAAGGTTGTGACGTCAACTTTATAAAGGTAAACACACGGTTATAAACGGTTTAATTTTTGTAAAAAAAAAAAAATATGGTGGAAAAATTATATCTTGTAATTCCCATAAAAGTCGACTGTTTTCAGAAATGTATTCTTATATTAGGAACAAAAAAATGTACTTCTAGAACAACACACATAAACAAAGTTCGCTATATATACAACATCAATATCTTCGGTGGTTACTTATATGTTAAAACCGACAATATTCTGTTGCCGATTCGCAAAAGTTCGCGACTGTAGAGAGTATAATAATAAAAGAGTAAATGAGAAAAACGTAAGCCCGTTTAATGTTGGCGCTTCTTTCCCCTCCTCTCCACCCCCGCGGTCTTGTTCCCCCTGCTTCAGACATTAATCCTATAGTGTGTGTGTGCCAACAAACTGTGTAATTGACGATAAAGACGTTATAAACACGGAGTGAGCCGCAAACGCTTAAGGCGCACACACACACAATGTACACCACTTCTTCCTCGCTGTCTAATTCACCGTAATTGGTTTACGTTTCTACAAGAAGGTTTTTGTCTTAGGTATAGTCTCGCTTTTGAGCCGTCGGCGGTGGGAAATTAATATTATTTAACAGACAAATACCGTACACATAATAATATACAACTTGCACGAGGCACGGGCAAAGTCCGCCGGGGATAACCGGACGTCTACGCTTTTGCCATGACCAATCCTCCATCCGGGACGTCATCGCCCATCACACACACACTCACCAGGATGTCCCCTGGAAAAACACAAACATCCGGGAAAGAGGGGGGGGAGGGCCACAGGGATTATAAAAGTTTTACGGACGTTTTGGTCGCGACGTCTCATCGGGGGACCGTTTCTGCAGGCGAGACGACGACGGCGCGCCAAGAAGAGGTTTAAAAAGTTTCTTTTGGGAAAAATTAATTTAACTTTCTTTCAAAGCCACTACTATTATGGTTCGTTAGCCGGCCAAAAAAAAAGAAAAAACGTTCCCCGACCTGAGTAACCGGTCTTTAGCCCACGTGGAGTAAAAAATGACAATTATATCATACAATGCAACAATACAATTAGATGACACCCGAATGAACACTGCCAAGTATTTTGGTGCGAGTACAACTTTAAAAGTTACCAAAAATATAGTATTTTTTGTGCCCTAGAGTTATCGAATAAAGTATGTATTAAGGTATAAAAAGTGTACTTTCTATTTTTCCAAAACTATTTTACTCTTGTTTAAGCCAAGTCCAATTTTTCCGTTTCAATCCGGTTTCAACTCAATGGGGTCTTTTATTTATCGAGTCTAGCCATCTTTGCCTCGGTCGTCCCCGAGCTCATTTCCAAACTATTCTGTTTACCAGTACCATCTAATTAATAAGATAACTATATGCTCTCCGGGTATGTCCAGCCCAAGCCAGTCTTGAATTCCTCATAAACTGTACTTAGTTTGCAAAATCATCACACACAGCGGCTGTGCTATAGTCTACGCTATGGAGTTTATTTTAAGTTGGAAAATTATTTTTGGTAGCCTAAAAAAACTGCGTTCAAGCCCGACGAGTCTGTCTCGGACCGCCTCTGCCGACATTCTATCATTATACCACTTGCCGCCCCTTCACCGCTACATTCGCCTCTGTTCGTCCGTCTGCTATGGTATTTTCTCCTGCTTTTAGCTCGTAATAAATAATTCAACTGTGCCTAGTCCTTTCAAATTATCTCACCGACCGTTTATAGCTGTCGCCACCGGAGAGGAACGGTTCTGCCTTTCTCATTCACCCCTTTCGCCTTTGTTGACCGAGCTCGGGGCAGGCACCGTATACATAATTACTGTCCACCTCTTGCGTGCGCCTTTTTTAATTGTCTCGGGTCGTTTGTTCTTAAAGCACCCCTCATCGTCCCCCCTCCCTGCCTGTATAAGGCCCGTTTACAAGATAGAATTAAGAAGAGGCCCGAACAGACAGAGGAGAAAAAATGTGTAGGTACATATAAATATATATACAATATACACGCACATACATAAATCCTTCAAGTCGTTCCTCGCGGTAGTAATAACAAGCGGCGCCCTCGGACGCGTTTAGGTGTGTACAGGAGGAGAAGAAGAAAAAGAAGCCTACACAACACAACATTGTATGTGTGTGTGTGCACATTATTTTAGGATTTCGCATACAATATTCGTTCACGCCAGTTAAAAATGAAAAATCGTGGCCGTTAACGAGCACTAGTGGCGGCGAACGAGACACAGGGTTTATAATAATGTATATATATATATATATATATATATATATAGTAATAATAATGTATGTGTATAAGCCCCTATACCCCGTCGGAAGCGTTCAACCATCAAATTTGGTTTGGACTCCCTCTTACACATTTCTTTTGCCTACACCCAGCACAGTCCGTTCAAAACGTTATATTATTATTAAGTGTGTCGTGTAGGAAAAATTTAATAAAGACGAGTAATAGATTATTTTTGAAAAGGGCGGTCGCCGGAAAAAATGAAATAAAATAATGTTATTAAATAAAAATAAAAATAAAACGGCTACGAGTGCTCTTTGTAGGAAAAAAATAAGATACGTATTATATGAAATGGGAACTTTTCGATTGAAACACGTTCACGACAATACTGAAATACAAACACACACAACATTGTTTCCACCCTAACCAACCCTAGTAGCGTTCTAGACACAGTGAGCTCTACAAGTGTATTTGCGTCGCTATTATTATATTAATAATATATATTTTTGTTGTTATCATCGGTTATTGTTACATTTACTTCTGGATATATTGTGTATTATTGCTGACAGTGTTTTCAATCGGGTTGTCATGACAATAGACAGCTAACGTCGTTCGTCTCCGTAAGGGTGCTTGATGTCAACAAGTCAATATAAAAATGCACGTGAACGTCCCCCGCCCCCTAACCATAATGTTATCAGACGAACTAAAGCCGATCTAAGTATACATATATAATAAATACATCTACTACATTAATGACTAATAACAAGTAAAGTATTGTAAAAAAATTACACATTATTGCCAAATAACATTGCATAATTTTGCTGGATTACTATTTTTGATAACGGACCTGGTCGGTAAAACTAAATTATCCTATGGCAACGACTTTCCACGCATAAACCGAAGGGCCGTCTTGTGGGCACTTGGGCGCGAACGATTTAAGTTTAATTTACAAGGTATGCACATTCTCCCACAGTGTCGCCGGAAGGTCTACTACTAATTAATTAACGGCTCTTACAAATTCAACCGGCAGATGCAACGGTCACACATTAATATTGTATTATTTGCCGTCAGCGCCGCAATAAGATCACGAGAGAGGCCGAACATTTCTAAGGGACCAAAGCCTACTCGAGTAACTCGGTTAACCGGAAAAAGACAAATTAAACTAGAAAAACCCCGTTTTAATTTTGTCCTAACCTCCCTAACCTGTTCGTCCAAAACATGCTTTCCAATCCAAAACTCTCAACTGGGTCCGACAACTTAAGCCCCAAAGCACGTTTCTCATTTAACATCACATCAAGACCCGAGAAAACAATTATGTAACAACAATGCAAACACTTACAACAGCAAACTTAGCGCTGCCACACACAAATCTAAATCTTGATGTTTAAACTTAACCAACACTAGTCAACAACCATGTTGTTGTAGTTAATTAAAGTCTTTTACTAATTGTGCTCAGAAAATTGTACAGATTTGTAAATGTTGTTTTTTTTTTTAATAAGACTTAAATACTCGTTTAAACGAAGAATAACCGTTTTTGTCTAAAACATGAATTTGACTGAGCATTTTCTACTAACCGTTATTTTCAAACAATTTGCCTAGAAACGATTTCTAAGTCCTATTGACATACAAGTATTTGCGGTACTTAGAAAAGTTACATGAGATGCGTTTGCACTTACTTAAGCACACAAGACATCTTTTTCTACTCGACAACTATGCCTACCCTTTGGTACTTTTACAATACAATTTACTGCTAAGGGACAATGAGATTGTATACAAAAGCCATTTGAGTAAGAACTCGTTGCTAGAAAAGTTCTTAAAAATATTCAGGCCTGAAGAGCTTCTTTTTTTTCATTAAAAATTGTAATTTAATTCTTTTCGGGAGACTTTTGTTGTTTGTACATTTTTTTCAAGTCTTTCCGAAAGGACTTTTATCAAAACAATTCAACTTAAACTTGTCGAGAGAAAATTTAATAACAGTTTCGAACTCCGCATAGAGACACGTTTTACTAAACTTGTTGTACAAGGAATTGGCTCAATTTAACTTTAGATACTCTGAAGATCACTAAACTAGATTGGAAAAAACTAATGTTTTAATCATTTCCGGCGGAAAGATCAACCAGACAGTTATTACTGAGACCCTAAGAACCACCTACCACCGTACCAACTTACATATGCATTAACCCCCTCCCCCTCCCCCACGCCGTTTTATTTGTACTTACTTTTTTCGCGTCGTTGTTGTTGTCCACGTGATTGGGTCCCATCGTGTCTCCGTTGCTGACGGGTCCTCCTTCGACCCCCGGCGATGTGACCATCTCGTCAGACCCACGCTGTGAACATAAAAGAAAATACAATTTATACATATTTTTACTTTTAAAAAAAACCTTTCGAATAGAGCTAGACTCGAGAAATAAAAAAATGGAAACAAAACGAAATGTTCATTAAAGGGACCCGGCAACAGTAACTGTATGTGTTTGCCAGCACACCCTATATTCTAATGAAGCACGATATCCGTCATTAAAAAAAAATACTTTAGACCAAACGAGTAGAAGAGGAATAGGTCACAATGCGCGCTCGTACAAAAGCGCATAGTTTGTTTACAAGGATATACAATTTTTTTTATTATTATTATTTTTTTTTTTATCACACTCTCCGACCACTCCCGCATCCGGAACAACCTTTGTGTGTGTACCCGTCGTCTTTTCTCTATTGAAGTGCGCTCTGTTGTGTGTATATATAATAATAATAATAATAATAATAATATACACCGTCGCAGGGTGAAAAAAAATGCATTTTCCGCATTCGAAGGGCGAATTTACCGGGTTTATACGGTCATTGTGTGCAAAGGGAAAATATTGTATTATACGCTAAAGAGATTCGTAGAATAAATGACATAATAAAATAAAATAAAAAATACTTAAAAACAATAGCAATAAAAATCCAAAGGCTATATCGACGCCGCTATCATATCGGTTCGCCCCCAGAAGTAATTGAACGCGTCCGCCGCCATTGTCGATGGAAAATTGCATTTCACAATTTTTTTTTTCCATCTTAATTCTGTAACTAAGTCAATGTGCGACCGCCGAGACAAACAAAAAAAACAGTATTTACAACGCGGCCACGATGATGATACGACGGTGAATTGAATTAATTCACACACATATCAGCTCAAGGCGGTGTGATTGCAGCAAGTTATAACTGTGTGTGTGTGTGGTTGTTTTTATATACTCTCGAGCAACGCTAATTGGGTTGGAAATCCCCTTTTTGCCAACCCTCTCCCGGCGGCACACGGCAGACTTTGACCGGAATACCGCGGACCGTCTCTTCTATAGAGAGCTTTTCGGCCATTATAAATTGTTATTTCGTTATTATTATTACTTTTGCTCCAGGCGGATAAATCAGCGACGGCAGTATAAAAAATAAATAAAAAAACGGTGTTGTAATCCATCACGCAAAAAATATGTATTTATATTAATAAAATAACAAAAAAAAGAAATAGAAAAAAAGGATTGTTATACTCGACGGGGATTTAGCCGAATTACAGACACACACACACACAATATATAATAACTGCCGCAATAAATAATAGTTTTTTAAACGTGGGCCCCGTTGCCGACAAGTCAATTAAAATCTCGTCGGCTACAAAAAAAATAAAATAATAACAAGCGGCCGCTGTCTGTAAGCTTTTTATACCTCACCACCAGGGCTCGTGGGGCTAGCCGGTTGTGCACCGGCTTAATAATAATAACACTAGAATATTAAACGGTAGTTACGAGCACCGGCGACGGATAAATATGTCCACAGCGAAGGAGATGTTTTTTCCTCTTTTTTTTTTTTTTTTTTAAATTATTATTATTACTACTATTATTAAAATTAACATCATTATGAAGAATTCCATTTGGCCGACTCGGTAGACGCAATTCTCGACCTAGTGTAATTAGTTTTTAATAGAATTTTGTCCAGGGAATTAAGAGTAAAAACACCGTTGGATGTGACTGCCCTGCCGTGTCGTTAAAAAAAAAAACAAAACAAAAAGGTTCGAGTTTATTATTATTAATTTTTTCTTTTTTCTTTTTACCCCTTCTCACAACGACTTCATTTATATTTAAAAAACGCGGGTTTAATTGAAAAAACAAATCTAGAACGACGCGGAAAACAACGTTTGTTCCGGTGCGTTAAGTAACAGTTGAACCTGCAAGTCAAACCCACTTAGCGCTTTATCAAACTTTTGCAAAAACCGAAACTTAAACGGTGTACTTAACCCAACCCCGATTATTGCCGAACCTAGCCTACCTAAACCAGATTGTACGTTAGGTTTAGCAAAAATCTAAAAAAAAAACCGCCGTCTTTTCCACCTTTCCCATTTTTCTATCTATCACTTACTATTTTCTAACCTTTAATGTCCATGTAACATACATTTAATGTCAAATGTTTAGTTTCTTAAACAGAAAACGACCACCAACATACGCATGAAACGTTTCATTAGGTCGACGGTTGAGGTACAATTATTGTTCTGCAGTTTTAGATTAGATTTTTATTGAGGTCTCAATCGTGGGAAATAAAAGCCATCGCCCAATGCATTTAACCTCTTTGGGATGAGAAACACGACGCTGTCTGTTGGTCGGACCAGGAAGTTTGGCTTCCGGGTAAGCACATAATATGTAAGTTATGTACGGCAGACAAGGCATTTATTCTTAGAAAAACGACTGATACGATATGTTTCTAATGGCGTTTGCGTGACACCACGACAATGGAGTCGGCCACAGAGAATGAGTGGGAAAAACGATTTCGGATTCGCCGAACCGTGAATATCTTTTGGCGATAATAAACACCAACGACGACCTTGATCTCTCTACAAACGTTGTGTCCGGACATAATTCGTAAAGAACAACGCCGTCTTGGTTTTGAAAGAAAAGACAATAATCGTAAGAAACGCGAAAAAAATTACAATCCCAGACAAAGCGTTGTAACGTTATGAAAAATTACACACATGTATTATTTTAACGTTATGAAGAAACAAAACCTTATTGTCGCCGACACGGTGGTGGGGCCGTACATTGATGAGATAAATGAAATTGTTATTAACGAATAGTACATATTGAGGTTATAAATCCGTACGGTATAATATAATTTAGCCGGGGCGACGTTAGATCAAAGACCAGTGCGCCGTTGAATTGCCTACACAATGCGCCGTCAACCGATTTAATGTTTTGTGATTATTTTTTTGCCGCAATCTCCTTTAAACGCGTAAGACACATTGTAGTACACACAGGGTGAACTACGAAGATATGTGCTTATACTGCCTAGGAAGGGTGCCCACGGGTAGGGGCGGGACAACTCCTCTCACCCTAGCTTCTCTGCGAGTTAAACATATTAAATCCTCATCCCAAATTTGCAAAATCTATTACAAAATCATAGGCCAAACGTCGAACAGACCAAGAAAATAACACAACAAAAACGATAACCGCGCCACCGTAGTACAACTGGGAGGTGCGGTAATTTAAAATTCGAAAATCATTATTGGCTTTGAAAAAAAAAACTGCAACGGTTCTCTCGAGACACCCTCTACATACATACACGCCGATCCACTTACTGGCAGAGGAAAGTTTCGTGGCGAAAAAAATCAACTACATTTACCACACGTATGTGTGTGTGTGTGTGTACATCGAATAAAACTTCTTCTACCCATGCTTCTTTTGTCGTCGTCCGCAACTCCTTCTTAGGCTGCGGCGGCGGCATAAGGTAAAAGTGATAAATCGGTCCGTCTTCTGTATCATCTATTCCCCGGACGGCGCACAAACCCGAAATTGATTTTCGTCGTTGCGGCAGAGAAAAAAAGGGCAGTCCGGGCGAGGAGGAATAAACGTCGACCGACAGCGGTGATATGGAGGGAAGGGGGGAAGGGAAAAAACACCTTGTCTCGCCGAATAGTAAATAAGGACTACCACTGAGTTGGCCCGCGTTCCCGGGGGACTAGACAATACACTGTGCGAGATGTACAGGAGAGGAGACCGGGCAAGCGACTCGCGTCTAGAACCGCACACAATCAACCGTTTGTCAGGGAATCGGCCGAACAACCCACAGCCAATTCCGGTTGAATATTTGCAAAACCATCGTGTCAGCTAAGGATGATCAATTTTTCCGTTTACCCAAAAACAATTTGAACTACCGGATCTCTACTTCGGCGACTAGGTCATTCGGGACTGCTTGCGTTAGTCTAATTTTGGCGACCCAATCGGTCGTTCAGAATGTTTATTCAAGTACCATTACGGGGTTTTAAATAAAATAACTCACACCCGATGACGAGATAATGGATTGCATCGATTAAGAACCTATTAAATTAATTAGCGATAAAACATTATTATAATAACGACGATGGTTAGTAAGCTGAAGTAATTTATTAATGCTTTGCCTAATCAATCACTCGAGGACGTCATGCAGCAGACACGGGTCCAATTTCTTCTTTTAGCAAAGTGTTAGAACCGCACCTTTTATGAGAAGAAGGAGTGGGCGAGTATTCACTACACATAAGACCAACCGATGGGAATAAAGCGCATTCTATAAGGTTCATATGCGCAGTTTTTTTAAAATTATTATCCTTTTATTTAAAAAAAAAATACACCTTCGTTAAACAAAATCGATCGAGTTAACATAATAAATTAGATGCTGGTTTAGGCGAAACTGCGAGTGATTTGTTTCATCCTCGGTCCACCGTTGTTACGTAAGTATATATTTTGAAAATTAACAGCAACTCGTTTGTTTTGCCTGAAGTTTAATAATTACATAGTTATTTTGTGTGCATTCCTACATTCTCCTACATAGGTGATATCGGTCGTTATTATTTACTGCAAAAGCAATATATGAAACACCAATTTATATTTAATTCAAATTCAAATCTTTGTTTTCGGCAAAACAAATACAATATTGGTAAAATTCAAAATATTTCCGTTTCACAACAACCCTCGACCCTCGTCGATCGGATAGGATGGTGAAAATAGTTTTAAAGTGTACACTACGAGTCTTTTTTAAACTAGTCGAGGGCGCAAGTTCTTTCTCTCCCCCCCCTTCCCACGATCCAGAGATGAGCACCACGTCGCTTAAGGGGTTTTGAGTATGAAAATTCGAAAAAAGCTAATTTCCTGCCGCACACGAAATTCGACGGATAATCCGCGGAAAATCCTATGCATTTATTATTTACACTGCCAAAGTGTTTTTCACCTTGTTCCGACCCCCCCCCCCACTATTTGTTTGTTCACCACTATGGGGTCGGGAATTATTTTAATTTTTTTCTTTTTCTTTTGTAACTTCTCTCGCTGTTTCTCCATTTATGTGTGTGTGTAAATGTATTTTGTGTTTGGTTTTTTTGTATTATTCTTCTCCCTTATGCAGTAAAACAATACACCTCGTCGGCGCTCACACATACTCATGTTGCACACTAGAGACGTTGGTGTTTTTTAGTTTTTTTTCTCTCCACCTTAGTGGTGTGTTTTATACACTTTTGAATAATGCATGAACGCATTCGCGAAAAGTGAATTTTTTCCTCGCCGAATCGAAACCCGCCGCGTATCTCGTTACATTTTAATCCGCGGTCTGTCTATCAATCAAACCCAGCCCGTATACACAATACATGTGTGTGTGGTTTGGCTAAGTGGATGTATAGGTGTATCTCGCTCGCCCCTCTCCGGGACAACAATACTAATAAAACAATAACCACGTCTCGGGGGAAGCGCCACGGGGAGTGTTGGATGATTAAATAAAAACGTGTTCGATACACTTGATACGGGCAAAGAAAGAGAGGCGCACGGAAACGCGCCCCTTTGCTTCGTTTATCTCACATAAACTATATTATACAACATAATGACCGTCATTGGCGTTTGACTAAAAATTAACGCCGTTCGCTTTGTCATTTCCAAATCCGAACGCGCATTAGAGCACTCGAATCGACAACGACCCGCACTAAAAGTGTGCACGTCAGACAAGCCCAGATAGAGAGGTATTTATATATGTTTAAGGATTCACTAACGATAATGAATTGCAGCCGCTCCGCTTTACTCTAAAAGCCCTACCCTTAGTCCGGCCATCTTTCCACTTTTGACGTCTCCCCTTCTCCTTTTTCCACCTAACTGTTGTGTTTCATGCCCTATTCTACTATTTTTTCCTTCTGTGCTGTTCGCCTCATCAAGACGTTCCACTCTACTATTTCTTTTTTTTAACCATTTTTACGAGTAACAATTAAAAGGGGCGGAAAAAGTTCGAGTTCAGGACAAGTGATTCGTTGCGCCCCAACTCAGCCCTCCGCCCGACAGGCCTCTGGTTAAATACAATATGTGTTAGACCAGTTTGAACACAACAAATTGTACCGCGAAACGATTTGTCGGTAAACATGGAAATGAAAACTAGAAATTAATTTTTAATCAGACAGCGTCTAGCCACCTGTCTAACTCAACGCGGATATCCATGGAGAGGGCATACAAGTCAGTGTGGTCTATGCCGCCGTACAGTAACCGAGTATATATATATAGGAATAAAAAGAAGAAAAGAAATGAAGACTACTAGGAAATTTCAATATTTTCGGTGAAAAATCGGCCGTGTAGAAGTGTATCCGTGTGTGTGTTCGGTGAAGGCATTTCATTGTTATTCAACGGTTAGTCCTTCGATGAAAACCTTTAGCGCGCGCCAAAAGGGCGGCAGACGACCTGGGAAAGAGAGGGGGGGAAGCCGTCGCTTTAAAACGATTTTTCACCGACAAGAAAACATAATACACCTCAACCCCGCCGGGTGGACCGAGAGGGGCGAAAAGAACGAACGCGGTAAACATAGTATACATTTATATATTATTATTATTATAAGTTTACAAATGGGCCGGTGGCGCGCACGGCAAACAAATCGGCGGCAAATATATTTTATTACACGAGCAACAGCGAAAATCGTAAAATCCATGGATGCGTAATGCCAAATCGCCGGGCAAACTATAGGGAGACGCGTGGCGTTTACCTTAAGGTTGATAATATGATATTTTTTGGATAGTTTTTGAAATTGCACATCACTCGGGGTCCGGCATGACCGAATCGAAACGTTCTGCGGTCCAATTTTAAAACCGTGCAAACATAGTCAACGTTTACCGAAGGTCTGAGGAGCCAACACGTCCTGGGTATGGATATATATGCCCCAGAGAGTGTACAACAACAACAACCGCAGACTATGTGACACAATAATGTACAGCTGGTCGTAAAACAATATTATAAACGAGGCGTGCGGTTGGTTTATAATTAGCGGTCAGTCGGTATTATATAGGTGCGTTATAATTGCACTAGTTGACCACCACCCCCATCACCGCCACTAGGTCCTGCTGTTGTAGTTACACATTTATATTTATTTTGTTCTCCGTATTTGGATACGAGAGTACACTGTGTTGACAATGCCGGTGGTGGACGGTGTGGGGTACACAGAGCTGGACGTAGTACTCTACCCCCGCAGGGAAATCTAAACACAAATTACAAACCAGAAGAGAAGGACGGAGAGTTAAAAAAAAAAAAGGTGGGTATACGTATATATTTTTTTGATTTGCAAAGAGAGACGGCCTTTGGAGCCCCGACCAGACAACGGCCGCGTTTAATTATTAGTTTACGCAAAACGGACACCGACTGAATAAACGAGAAAATAACATTTCTTTAAAGGTTTTTTTTTCTCTTTGGGTTTTTTTATTTTATTTTTTTACTTCAATAATCTCTTCCTTTGCCGAAATCTCTACCATTTTCGTTTTGCCGGAAGTGTAGCAGCGACCGAGGATATACAATAATAATCTTTTCTTTTTATGCTCAGAACCCGAGAGCTAGGACCAGGATCTCGTTCGGCACGCCCTTTGACGAAATCGACTTAGTTCTTTATTATGTATTTAATTATAATAATTACTCGATCGTTTCCTTATATACCGAGGCGGTCGTTGTGAAGTCTACGGATTCATTCGGACGTGGGTCGTGCATAAGTATTTTTTTTTGTAATACCAGTGGTTCAGGGGCAGACGGAGACGGTTGGTATTGAAGATAACCCAAGTCCGTTCCTCCAATAATATTACCAAAAAGACGAATAGGGATTCCGCAAATACCGCATTTGTCGTGTGTTTTACCCAAAGCGGGTTTCCGGGAATCACCGAGGGGAGGCGGTCTGATCGAAACAATAATAAACATAACTGGCAAAAAGGGAGAGTGGACAGAAAAAAAAAATGACAAACACAACAAAAACAACCCTCGTACTTATAAACCTACATCGCGTAAGACGTCCCGAAGTCACCACTTAAACCCGACCCGATCGGTTAAGTCCGTGGACAATATATTGAAAAATTCGAAACACGTGTACCCTAGGTTGCCCCCCCCCCCAAGTACACGATGGTCGAGTGAGAAAAATTAAAATAAAAAATTTAAAACACCCTAAGGTTAACACTAAATAGGTTTTCATGGAAATACACTACAAACAAGTACGCTTAAATAGGTGAAAATGCGAAATCATTTCTGGAGCAATTAAGTTGCGTGTGGTTTCTGTAAAATTTAAATTTAATGACAACTTGATATCTACTTTTCCATTCAAGACCGAGATTAATTGTATCGTTGATATAATAATCACTTAAGACAGACAATGCTGTTAAAAACGGCACCAATCCGCGCACCTTACCTAATCTACTACCTTTTGCAAGCTGTATATAGCTGTTTATATGTTTTGTCAAGATTTGGAGAATAATCACTAAAGTATGATATTTGTCTGAGGGGCTTGAAAGTAATGTACAATATTCTACTCGGTACTGCCGCCTTACAAACGTTATTAATTTGTCATTTATTTTATTTGTTTTTTACCCCGAGTGTGAAATTAAAAGGTACCTCTACTTAAAGGGGACAAAATAGCCCCTATTGTTGATGATTCTGTATAAAAAAAAAATGTAATTGGTAAAACAAAAAACGCATTAACATAATTAGACATTTAACGCGAATAAAAGGCAATCCACTCAATAGCGGCCGTAACGCGCTTCGCCGTCGATCGAGACTGTCTCGAGTGCTTATCGATTATACCTTAATTATGTTTTGTTTATTTTTTAAGTGGTGGAAAAAAAACGACAGCGGTTACACATCAGACGATACCGCCGTGCATAACGAGGACCCCATTACCAAAGCACGTGTGTGTGTATGCTCTAACAGCGTTAAGAAAGTTTTAACGTTCAAACTTTTTTACCGTCTACCGGTATTTCATTGCGTCGAGTGTGGCCCGGTCAAACTTGGGACCCAATACTACCGTTTAAACCTAATTCGAAAAAAACTCACTTGCATCTCCCTACAAAGAACGAACATAAATAATATATATATATATATATATTCTAATGGCAACTATGTTCAACGACAATGTTGTCAAACATTTAATTGGGAGTGAACAAAACAAAATCGTTTAACAAGTCGATCCACAAGAATTGATATTGTGTCAACTCGAAAATAAAATAAAAATATTCTATTACAATAACACATATACGGATAAATTGCGCGAAAACCGTTTTTCCACAGTACAAAACCACCGTACAGGTGTGTATACACACGTGTGCAAACTTCCGTGATGGGAAACAACAAACGTTGTCGGTTTGGTAGGTTTATTATTAAATTGCAATCGTCGAGAGTGATGAGAGCCGAGAGGGATGATGTGCTGTACTTGTGTGTGTACACAAACTCTCCCTTGTCGTACCTATCTTACACGCCTCCCCCGCGGTCTCCATCGGCACGAAACAATATTCACACTCTCCCCCCCCCCATACCGTCCAAAGGCCAAATTTAAACTTGCCACAGAGCAATGACCGACGGAGATACCTTTCGCAGGTTAAGTACATTTGTGAAACAACAACAAAACGACGATAAATCGAAAAACTATAGTAATAAATATATCGGTAAAAGCCACACCGCACAATGTACAAAATAGCTGTTAATATTTTGTTAATTTTTTTTTTTTCAAACAAAAAACACACCCGGTTAGGCGCCCCGAAGTGAATAATAATAATAATTATGAAAACGTCAGCGGGGAGGGGAAGGCGAGAGGGCTAATAAACAAACCGGGCATTCCGCCGATAGTCGAGTTACCCCTTCCGGGCCCGGGGGTCGGCTATTTTGTTCGCGAGGGACATAAATCGTACGGTCTCAGGTGATGCGAAACCTTAACGGCCGGACCCTAAGCCCGGGAGGCCGACGGCACCGGTGACCCCCCGTAAATAATAATACTCGTACACGAACGGGGACCGTCGGTTATTGATGGTACAAATAATACATAGTAATATTATTATAAAGGGTATGTGTATGTGTTTTTTTTGCTCTACACACTCTGGGTTTGTAAGCTTTTTGATTTTGCCACGGTATATACACGCAGCAGTAGAGCCAGCAGCAGCACCGCGGGGGTATCCCGGTCTAGGTCGTTTCCGACGACTTTAATGCTGCCGCGCTGGTGGTTCTGGCAATAATAGGGGAGGCAGACAGGAGAAGGATTCAATGTGCGTCTGTACGCGGTGTATGCTTACATTGACGTGCAGCTCGACGTGTCTAATGATACGGCCGAGTGACAGCGCCATTATCCCCGCGTCCCCCCTCTTGTACAGTACATAGTCATCGCACTCTCCCCCGTCGACGGGGTTCATTAGTTTAACGCCGTATGCTACACACCACCACCGCCACCATCGATCCCCTCGGTTATTCGTGAAGGGGAAGGAAAGGCAGGGCAAAAGGCACATATTCGGGTTAAACCTCGTTCCACACAATCGGGCCATCTCATCGTCGCCGCGATGGTATGTCCCTTCGTGTGGACGAGATTAAATCGGACGAGGGGGGGGATAGGTAAACGTGTCGGTCATGTCAGAAATTGGTAAATTTTTGAGAACGAAGCCGAACAACAACGCTGTTAATAACAGTGCACCTACAACAACACCACGACTACGTTGTCTGTACACCACCGGCCAGTGGCACATTGGCTACGGTATAAAATATATATTAATATAATACTTACACAAAGAATTCGTTCACACGTCAATAATAAAATTGTACATCCAGATGCAACAACAACGACGGTCGGACTTTGGGGAAGAAGACGACGGTCACGGACCGGCGGTGCTCGGCCAAGAATCCGTGACTCGGCCGGGTTCTTTGTCCTGAACACACGGCGGCGGAGGTAAAGCGAGAAGCAGCGTATAGAGACGGGAAAACTACGCGTTAAATGTACATTATTATTATATTATTATAAAATAGAGAACAGATATATGTTGTGTGTATCTAATGACAGGCATCGCGCGCGCGGTGGGGGCGGCGGCGGATCGACGGCCTGCACCGGCGGCTCTGGGAAACCACTATTTCAATACGACGGCCGGAGATCACGATTGCGTGAAGACGATGATTCCAACGACCTAACCGTGGCCTTGCTTCGATTATTATACGGTGTGTGTGTGTGTGTATACCGAGTGTTCCCAACGATAAAAAAAACATTTGGAAAAATCCTAGCGTAAAATTTCCTTCCTCGGCTCTCGCCGTGATCTCCTATCATTTTTTATTTTTTTTTCCCGTGAGTATACACACAATTAAACGTCTTGGGCCGGCGGATGAGTCATCGTCGGACGTACTATTATTATATTTCCTGGCCGGCGGAGGGGCGTACCCGTGAAAGAGAGAGACGGACGAATATAAAAAAAAAACAACATTTTTTGAAGAAAGTGATTATATTCGCTTCTCCGTCAGATAGCCGAGTCAAGGACCTCCGTGGGGCTATTGACCGGTTCACCTTGACTGTGCCGCTGCCGGCCGAGGGAACCGGTCTCTCTTTATAAGTATGTATGTGTGCATGTGTACAAGACAACAACAGCTAGTGGTCAAAGCACGCATTCGTTACACGGAGTCATTCATTTGAGTCTTAAGTACAACGCGGTGCGTGCGGCCGCGTACCGAACTATTGTGGCGGTGGTGGATAAAAATGTGTGTATAGTACATTTATATATATATATATAAATTCAATCACATACGTTTAAAAGACTTATCCGTCCGGCGGAGAGAGAGAGAACTTATACACATATTTTTTTTTTAAGACCGCTGTGAATTTTATTCAAATGAATCCATGACCTATGGTATATTAACTAACTCTAACGGGCGACCGCGCATCACTTCTTCGCCGACCGGTTCCATGTGTCCAACGTTTCGCGGAATTTCGACAGTGCGATTTACTACTTATAAATACTATACCTATACCTTCTAACCTAGCCGGATCCATATAATATACACGATATTAGATTGTCTTGTGTTGTTTTTAATCAAAAAGTGCGCCGTTATTTATGGCCAACAAGACTTTGGCACGACAACGCACGGGGTTGTAATAATAACCCGGTGGTGTTTCCCTTGCACTACTAAATATAATAATAAACACATACACAACACACGGATAGTTATTTTTATTTAACCCCCCCATCGCGGCCACTGTGGTGAGTTATGACAGCCTAGGATTTTTTTCCTGACCGACACCGGTAAATACCTGGGAAATTGAAAATCGCTCAAAACCAACGCCAAATTCCCGAAACGGCTTAATATCTCGCCGGACATACAGGACACGTCGCTTGTGCCTCACCCAACCCTTCTCCCCCCCCCCGTGTACGCTCTGTCGCCCCTTCGGAAAAAGATTTATTTTTTCTATTCCAATTAAACGCTTGTCTAATATTTTTCTCAGCGAGCACGGTCGGTTGTCGCCCGAGGCGGATCTACACCGGAGTTCCAGCTTGGATACACGGTGGGAACACAGATGATATATATTAAATATAATGCCGTTAGGTTTCCAAGCCTGACAACAACGCTAGTCGTTTATTATACCGCCGTTATCGAACCGAATCGGTTAAAAATCCAATGGCCGATTTAGATAAAAGAAACGGTAGTTGGTGCGCTCTTCCTCGAGGAGAAATAAAAGAAAATAATACATTCAAACGAGGTGCGTAATATTGTTATTTTTGAGGGCTTTGAGTACGTTTATATACTTTGATTTCAGAGCAGATCCGGTGTTGACTGTCGCTTTATAGCTGTTTTCGTCTTGAAGTGTGTTTATTATGCGCGAAAAACGATTTGAAACGTTCAATTAACTTAAACGTTTTTCGTGAAATTGTTATTTACGACTGATGCCAGCAACGGCGCGGCGGCGGTGCGCCTCCGGTATTTCTCGACACTGCTTTGTACTTAAGACGACGGCGGCGGCGGTATGATAATTGTATTACTCACAATGTTTATATTATGTATATACAAAAGACAAAACGGAAACGGTAAACACAAATCGGAATAAAACGGCACTTCCGCCCTCCTCCTCCTACTCCTACTCTTCCTGTACCTCTGACGACGGTAATTATTAATACTGCTTGGGTCGACATTCGATTGACGCAGCCGTTCTTCGATAATTACTACAATGAAAAAACGATTGAAAATTGCAGAAATTAAGAAGTAATAACTGCAAACGGGTTCGGTTACCCGAGAAACCGGTAAACCGTTAAGTCGTGCAGGTATTCCTGGAAAGCGAAAACGAATTTCTGGTTTTTTTAAGATGTTATTAAATAATGCGCGGGGGCGTTCACACGGTGGACGATGCAAATCGTATAGACTTGCATTGCCAATAAAAAATATACAGCGAGTAAAAATATAAACCCAAAAAAACGTTGACAGGTTCTTTTGGCGCAGAAAAAAATCCCAATTTTTTTTTTCCAACGGTTTACCCTCAAAAAAAAACATCATTATTTTTAAACGTATACCGCCGACGGCCTTGTCCAATGTCAACAAACGTTCAGAGACCAATCGAAAAACACAACGTGAACGTCCTCACTCGAGTCGATTCGGACGCGCCCGGTAGGCGGATCTCCCCCGCGAGCGTTAGGTAAGGGGAGGGAAGGAAGACCGGCGTTCACCTTGGAGCGATTAATATATATATATATATATATACATATACATACCTATGGGGGGCGGAGAGGAGGAGGAGAGGGAAGTGAAATCACCGAGGCATCGGACGGCCGTGATCTCGAGCAGATTACCACCATTAGACACCCCGACCTTAACCCCCCCCCTCTCGCAAGGCAACCGCTTTTGTAGACCAGGGTAGTCCGAACAAGACGTACAGAGTTGGCGGAGACAACCTATAAGCGGCCACAATAACCGCCGTTGAAAATTACACGGCCCAAAGGAAAAAGGCACCGCAACGGCTGACGCAAATTATCGGTTACCACGACCACGGTAGCGGTGCGCAGGCGGTACCGGCCTAAGTACATCCGGATAAGACACCGGCTGTATTCATGCGTTCCGGGAGATTTGTACGACATATTTTGATTTGCCCCTCCCTTAACGGACCCCCCCCCCCCTCACACAAAAAACAAGTGATTTTAACGCGTGAACCTGACGCGGATCGGATCCAAGGGCCTCTGGTCTGCGATTGGGAAATCCGGCAATAATATGTGGAAACCTACGGGATACAGCAGCAAAATATGGAGACCACCTTGTAGTACCGCATTGTACATTGCTATTTCAAGTCGGATAAGTTCGTGCAACGTCACTTCTCTCAACTCGGACAACGGATTATGTATCTCTTAAAATACAAACGTTTTCAGCATAAACTTTCGTGATGAACTCTTTTTTTTATACTTTTAATTAGAATTTGCCCTTGTCAAGTAAAGAGTTGAATTCGGATCACTGAACAGCTAAAAAATGATAAGACAAGCGCAAAATGGGATTGGGAAGTTCCAGTCAAATAATGTATAGACATAATGTTATCGAGATAGAAAAAAAAAGTATACTTCGATCTTGTGCCACCTAAACTCATGCTTACTCATCAAGAGGCAAACATAAATGGGCGGGAAAAAACTGTTCAGAGAGATGTTGTTTTTATTTCGACGACTTTTTAAATGGACACAACCCGAGATGAGTTGAAAACTGGTTGTATAGATCATTTATTATTTTCAAGATATTATCATTCCCGTACAAATGTATATTTTGAACTTCGCCAAACGCCCGTTAAATACAACTATTTTGAGCGGTAATGAAAATAATATGTGAACAAAATATACTCATAGTAACCCTGAACACAAAATGAAAATAAAACCACATTAATCTAACAAACTACTAGAACCATACACCATACCATACCAAAACTATCACACATAATGAAAGATAATGTAGCGAATTGTTGGCCCCAAGGTAACTCCGGTTTAATACTTAGATCTATATTGGTCTAACACCGACATTATGACAGATATATGAGCACACCGACAATTCGATTTCGACACTAAATTCATACAATAGGCAAATAACTGCTTGATCAGTGTAATGACCTCTTTATTTCTGATCTATAATTTGAAATTTTTAGATAGTAAACACCTAATTAATGTATTTTTCTCGAAATCTAAACGGCACAAAAATAACAATACAATCACAGGTTACATTGATAGAACAAAAAGTTTCTGAATAATTCTCAACATTTCCATTTAAAGCCCTCGAGTGATCTAAGTGCATTAAATGAGCGTTAACAAAATGCGTGGCGTTTTTTTCAATTTTAAGCAAACAA
This sequence comes from Adelges cooleyi, assembly GCF_023614345.1. Lineage (NCBI taxonomy): Eukaryota > Metazoa > Arthropoda > Insecta > Hemiptera > Adelgidae > Adelges > Adelges cooleyi. Next base: position 6,379,820 of record NW_026096268.1, read on the forward strand.
CAGGCATAAAACTTTTATAAAGCATCACAGCGGCACGTGTTGACTTTTTCTGATACACATGCATATAATCGCTTACCGGCTTCGCAATTTCAAATTCACTTTCTGGTCGTTCCCAGTGCTGCCATATAGTTATATGAGTGATCGTCGAAATAAATGAGATAAAAAGTTTTCGAATAAATAAAAAAAACGATTTGAATGGTTTAGTGTTTTTTTTTTCTTCTGAGGACTTCCTCGAGAACCAGAATTTCTATAAACCCTATCGAAACGTGAAGACGTTCAAATTGGTACATATCTTTGGGTTAGGCGAGACGACAACGTTGACCAAAAAACGGTTAGGTCAAGTCGATTAACCCTAATCGACAAAAACCCTGTTTCATCAAAAAGAACGGATTCGTGGGTAGAGTTATTTTTGTCCAAACGGACCTCGAGGGAGAGGAACCTCTTTCTTTGAAAGCCGAGAATCTTGGAAGAATTCCCGTCAAACCGGATGAAATGAAACATTTTACCAGTCATCCAACCAACCAAAACGTTGCATTTTATCGTTAGGTTGCCGGTTGTACATTTTAATCGGTTATCGGATATAGTATTTAACAAGCGCAATTCTCTAACTTATCTCTAATGAAACTCTAACGTGTTCCTCTTGCACACAGAACACAAACAGTGAACTAACGCAAGGTTTGAACTAGATTTTTCGTGTTTTCTAAGGGACCGGATCAGTTTTTTTTTTCTCGAAAAAACTCACCATCTCTACGTCGTCCTGCACGGCGGCGGCCGCCGGCGTGGCGATCGTTGCTGTTGGCGGTGCCGTCGTGATAACTTCTCTGTACTGTTGCGGGTACGACGTGTTGGCGGCGGCCAGGTAAAGGCCGACGTGCGGCGGCTGCGGTGTCTTTGGCTGCGGCGTCACGGCGATGGCCAGTTGATAGTGTTGTTGCTGTTGTTGTAACTGTTGCCGAAGAGGCTGCGGCGGCGGCGGCGGCGGTACAGTTGCCGGCTGATATACGTGGTGGTATGCGGCGGCGGCGGCGGTGGCGGCGGCGGCAGTGGTGACGGCTGCGGCGACGGGTGAGCAACAGTGCGCGCAACAAGTCCGCAGCGTCGACGGCTGTTGCTCTCCGGCTACGTGCAGTGCCCCCGGGTACGTATAGCAGTACGTGATGGCTGATGGCGCTGGGACCGCGGTGCCCGCCGGGCGGCAAAAGACGACGGCGGCGGCTTAGTGGTGGTCGTCACACGACCGTCCGGTGGTCAACCGGAAGACGATCGCATCGGATAAAGCGATAAACGCTTGTAGAAAATGCACTCCTTACGGGCCGCCGGACGATATGCGATGATAATAATAATAATGGAGTTGCGGGACGACGGCGACGACTTTGCGGAAGTGTTTTTTTTTTGTAAGTCGGTCGGAAAAAACCAAAAAAAAAAAGAGCCGAAAAAACGAGGGAGGAAAACTGGCGGGGGAGGGGAAAAAAAGACGGCAAGAGAAGTGTAGCGTGTGGCCCGCGTGTCGGTGTGTAGCGGAAAAGATCCGGTACTGATGCGGACTCTGATCGCACTGTGGCCGGCCGTGTGCCGCCCGAAACGAGTCCGGCAACGACGGCGGCGTCGGCGTTCGGACCAGGTACGCATGCGTCAAAGCACAGGTACGGCCCATCGGGGGGGAGGGGGCACTTCCCGCGCACCACAGCCGCCGTCTCCGACATAAGCGCGCACACATACACGTACACACACACTCACACACACACACACTTACCTGGTGATTTCGACTAATATCTCTGTCCCGATAATAATTATCAACGCAAACGCGCCTATTAATAATTAACCACAGACGCTTGTAAGTCTTCCGGTGGCAAAAGATAAACCGCATTTGTTGTACGGTGCCATTGACATAGGTGGGTTCTTCGAATAAAATTGTTTTTTTTTTGTTATATTTGTTTGTTCAATGAATACTCTGTTCAAGTTTTAAAATCTTACATTACTCATGCATCTTATTCGCTCATAACGCCGTGGTCGTAAGACAGTAAGTTCCAACACTGACTTGTTCGAAATCGTCAACCACCGTCGCCTCGTTTGAAATCGTCTTAGCCGCGCAACACTTTTGTCGGTAACAACTTTCATTGGCATGTGGTGTTTTTTTCCCCGTTAAGTACACATTGCGATTATTTCCGCTTGTTTGCTTAGGTGCACGTTAAACCAGTAACGTCGACGCAAGTAGTACCCGTAACATGATTTATATTAATAATATTTGTTTGAAAATTCGAAAACATTCTAAATACACCAACAAAACCTTCCATGGTATAATTTAGGTATAATACACATGCGCCAACGTGAACTTGCCGCCATTGAATCGCATAGTGTAATCGAATTAAAATGTTTTTTTTTATTTCACACTATTTCGGTCATTAAATCACTAGTTCAAATTAAATGCTTGATCAAACCAGATAACAATATTATTGTTGCTTTACCGACCGTTTTAAGTTTTCGGTTTAGCCGAAACCGATAAAAAAAATAGAAAATTGATATGTTAAAAAAAAAACCATAAATATTTGTTTACTCATAGCGACTTAATTAAAGCTTAATTGTTTTTTTACGGATCAATTTAAATGCTGTTTTAAATCTAATTTGTCCGTCAGTAAAAAAAAAAATGACAAACAAAACTACATGTTTATTACAAGTTAGTGTATACTGGCTTTCAACACACGGGGAAATTAAAATTGTATTTTTTTTAAACGCTGTAATGGACAATGGTTAAGTAGATAAAAACTGAAAATGGTGCCATTTTTTTTTGGTTTAATTAATTCTTTATTATACCAATTACACATGTTAAATAATTCCAGCTCGCCCAATTAATAATCATTAAACAACAATATTTGTACACCGCTAAAGCCTCTCGATAGATTTTCTAAAAAAAAAGATTTACTTAAAAGAATAAAGTGGGTACACACAGCGCTTATTGGCAGCCTCTATCTATAATGACTACAGCAGAACAAACTTTTGCGCTAAATAAATACTGTTTTTAATAGGATTAACACAGACACAACATAAATGTATACACACACACTCATATATTAAACATACTTTGAAAAACAAGCAAAGCGAACATATTTTCCACTGAAAAAGTTTGAAAAATGCATTTGAATGAAACTAGAAAAAACCCGAAAAGCAATTACATTAAAATTAATAAATTTACCGGCGACCGAAAAATGTGACTTAACTTCACTTTAGCGGCTTTCTTGTTTAAATCAAATTTATTTATTTATTTTTTTTTTTTTTGAGGGTGGACCGCGTTTGAGAAACCCCGACGTGGATCAAAAGAACCGTTAAGTCGAACGGGTTAAACAAACTGTGGAAATCCAATTTCAGAATTTCCCGTGATCAATTTATTTTGCGTTTCTTTTATCCCGGCACTGCCTTTTATCAATCAATGATAAATAATAATAATAATCATTCTGAGCTCAATGCAAACGTGACGGCAACCGCTGTGTGCTTTTCAAAATCAAAGCCCCGAACTCTTGGCCGACATTATTGAGGGCGGGGGTGAAGCGAGCCCACCGCCTTTGCCTTTGTGCAAAATGATTATTTCAATAATATTCCGGTCAGACCAGACCAGGGCGCACTGCGAATACCTTTATTAGAGCGTTCCGAGTTCGAAAATTCGACCGGTGATCAAATAGAAAACCCGAAAACCACTATAGGTATGCGGCCTGATGATTCGAACCGCACCGCAACCCCCACTCGGTTTCACCGAACTGGAAACCCCTGATTTTAATGAGTAGCGTCAAAGTTGTGCCCAGCAGAGAAAAACCATCCAATGCGCGCTAAGGCAGTATTTACCCAAGTCTTAGCTGAATTAATCGCACGTCAATTATATTCGATAATGTAAACATAACATGTTTTTTTAGGTAATTCCTTATTTAAAAAAAAAAACCTTTTAAGGAATATTTTAAATGAAAAAAAAACGACTGTGAGTGTTCGAAATTCAACGACTGAAAATCCATTAAAAATTGTGTAATTGCACAAATAATAAATTACAATGTAACTAAAGTCTAATGTTTCGGCCTTAATCGAATTTGGCAACGACCCGAGTAAACAAGTCATCAAACGACATTGGCGGGTAAAGTGAATGTAAGGTTCGGGCAAGAAGAAAATAGGGGTTGACGTGGTGGCTATTTCCAGACGGAAACCCCAGTTTTGTTTGACCGGCTCTAAACTTTTGATGTCCCGACTTGAACTGCGGACCGCGGACGTGACGCAATATAATAGATCAGCTGATAATGCGCCGTATCATCGGTTTCGGTATCAATTAGTTAATTAATCGAAGCTGGTAAAAGAACAGAGGAGCCCGAAACCAAGAGCAGCACTCGTTTTTGCTACACGGAGTCCAATTAAAAAAAAAAAAAAAAAGGTCAAACAACGCTCTCCTCTTTTCAGCCGGCAAATGGAGGGCGGGGAGGGGGATAAGACGACCGCCAAAGGCAGTCATTATGGAGTCTGGTAATCGGTAAAAGGATACTACCGTGATCGGTAAACTATATAATCTCGCGAGTTCATTAAAAGAAGTGTACACACAAATACCAAGCCGTGTTCGGCAAAAATAAATGCTCGCCGTTTATTGGAATTAGATTTCATAAAAAATTAAAAAAAATAACGTTTTTTTTTTTGTTTAATGAGAACGCCAAACAGCGCATCGATCACAGCCCCCACTAGGATACTCAGGTGGGCATTATTCGAATAATAAATTGAAGGAGTTTACATTTTGTTTTTTTTTTTATGCAAGCCACATGTGTTGGAAACATAATAATAACATGTCGACGACGGAATTGGAAAAACCGCGACAAAAGCCGTTCGGTTGATTCGGAAAGTTCACATAAGACGACGCGCACAAGTTCCCACCCGCGAGACCGAATCTTTTGAGATTAAATGACAATATGTATACAGCTCAACGTTCGAGTTTGGAACATAAAAAGATTCGGAAAATAGAAGAAGAAAAAATGTCTATCAAAACGTCGAGCGACCGACGATGTTCAGACTTCAGACAGAGGAGAAGTATGTTCTTCACTTCCATCATTCATCTTATCACCGCGATATATTGTACGGCTTTTTTCCTTCTAATTAGACAAACTGACTTTAATCCTACTGTTGTTACTACTACAGCCACCCCCCTATGGAAAATATACATGCCTAGTACCCAAGACACATAGCCCGTACAAAGTGATTCGTCAAGCATAATAGACACTGTCTTAAAAATAATTGCAATTTTCTAGTTTTTCTCCTCGGAGACACTTTAGTTTATGTTATTTTACAAGTTTAAACAATATTAAAACAGTTTTTTTTTCCACAGATCTATCACAACCTTTCAAACTCGAACGGTACACCCCACCCCAGTCCTAAATTTAACAAACGTTAATAACTTTAAAAATGACAACCCAAAACTATGGTTATCGAGCAGTAAAAACGCTCAGCAAATTATACTTAATAAAAAAAGTTATATAAACAACCCTTTCGTCCAGAAGGGATGGACGATTTTATTTTATTTTACTGTACTGGCTAGGTTATGATCATATATTCACAGTGTTTATGTAATAATCCAATGACTTCATATTAAATCTATATATCTGTCTGTGTACCTCTTGTACAAGACATTAAACAAATAAATATAATTAAATAACCGACAAATACAGACGGACGGTTGTATCCAAAGTGGAGATCCCGGGCTTAGTGGAGGTTCTGAGCGCCTATATATTATAAAGAAAATAATTTTTTTTTATTATTGTATTTGTTTAGTCGTTGCAGTTTAATTGTTATTTTTATTTATGAACATTAAAACAGACCCTCCTCGACGGATATTGTCGATGGTCGTGTGTCCCGCGGGAAAACGAGAGAACAGAAATTGGGGGGGGGGGTAAATTGGTTCAAGACGAGGGGGCAAGGTTTACAGCAGACAAAACCCCTGGTCCGTTGGCCGCCAAGTCGTTATTACCCGAACTAATGGATATACGCGATGGCGAACGTGTTCAATTACGGATTTTATATCCGGGTAGCACTTAGAAGGTAATTGCCGTTGTTATATTATGTGATTTTCACGTGTTGGACCTGGTGGTGGTGTTTAATAACCCGGCGTGGCTTTTATCCGTCGTCCCGAGTCGTTGGCTTTCTTTTTCATCCGGACGCACACATACAATAATATGTCTGCTATACGATGATGCTATACTAATAATAATAACAACAACAATAACAATAACCCAAGGGAAACCGACGACAACGATGGCGGCAGCGGCTATATGAAAGAGTTGTGATGCTGCTAAAGTGTAAAGGGCCAGTGCCAATTTACCTTTAAGGATCCCGTGACGTACGACGAGAGATTGAAGAAATTTGGCAGAGGCGATTCTTCCAGTTTAATGTACTGACAAGTCAACATGTCCATGTCGTATATTGCTTACCTGTAACAAGCGAAAAAAAAAAGACATATTATAGTAAAAACAATATACAATGCACGCCTTAAATGAGTTTGATACATAATGTAAACATACAAAGAGTGATACACGACGTTGGGGCGCGAGAGTGAATTATTTAAATTTCAATTGCACGAGAGATTGAAGAATAACATATACAATATACAGGGTGGTGATGGCAACGAGATGATGTTTTTTGGAAAGAAAAATAAAGAGCAGTTGTCTTTGTCGTGTCTTGCAAAAAGTTTTTATATTCACCTAAAAATATATACCCATAAAGCCATTAAAAAAAAAAAACGGGTTCTTCCAATGCTGTAATGTTTGGTATTTAACTTGCATTTTATTGGGTCGCCAACTTAACCGACTTAGCCTAAACGAACAATTATTTGACAAATTGAGACAAAACTAAAGACTAACGCTGTGAATTAATTAATATGTTTACTTTCAGTCGTGTTATAAAGCTTTTTGATTATTCCTGCACACATATTTTCAGGTTAATTTTTCAATACTTTACCGGTACACACTAGATTTGCATTAAGTTTAATTTGTACGCCCAACGTCCGACACCTACTATCCATAAATCAAAATAAATTATAAGTTTCACCGTATTCCGAGAGAAAGGGATGACTAAATTATTTATTTTGTTTACCAGAACTTCAGATCGATCGAAACAATACCTTGAAAGTATTTTTCGGCAAGTTATCGAGTGCGGTATTTAGAATTTAAAAAAGGTACGCATATTATTAGGGTGTTTATCGAAAAATTGCCAAAAATGTCGACTTGCCGCGGCCCACCCTGTATACACGAAAGTCGACAACAAAGTATATCAAATCTTTTGTAGAGTATAGTGTGATATTTCAATCTGAGCTATACGCGCCATAGTAGGTGTATTTTATGTTCGGTGGGGCGAGGTATAAATAAATCGTGATAAAAAAAAAAATCAAATAATAATAATGTAGGGGTGGGAAATTGCAGGGTTATAAAAAATGTAACGCCATTCCGGCGTATGGGCGCATATAAAAGTTGGTACAGACACTTTTTTTTTCTACAACAGTCAATTGTTTCAGGTGTGTGCTCTTCCGGACGAGGAGCTGATCGCTATACCGGTGATAAGGGGAGTGAGCATCCTAAGTTCCGGGTACACCGGACGCCTCAAGATCGGTCAAGTATACAATATTTTTTATTTTTCTGTCAAAAGGGCTGCTGCTCTCTAGACGTTTTATCCTCTCTCGGTATCCGGAAAAACCTATTTTATCGCTATATTATACAAACAAGATCCCGTAGCAAATTCCTCCCCTCCACCCACTTTCGACGCTTCCCCGCACACTTAACGGTTTAAGTTTTCAATATATATACCAATAAATATTTTCCCTGTATTATACTCGACACGACCGTAGAGCTCTAAAATAAACTTTTGACACGGTGTGCGGTGCATAGAATATAAGGACCGACTTTGTATCCTATCTTCATCCTTTGGACGAAGGCGGCGATCCTTTGTCAACGACCGGAGTGGAAATTGAAAATATCAATTACCAATTTGGCAAAGACAGTATGCTTGTACAGGCGTTTGAACATTTTAATTCGACTAATGATAATCGGTGACTTTGGTTCAGAAAGGACAATTATTACATTTGATCACAAAATATGAGTTAACTCGGCGTTGTTTGATAAGTCCATTTTCGGATGGCACTTTCTATTCAAAATAAATTGTCATTATTTTGTTTTAATAAATATTTTTTTGATTTTGTCATTTAGAAAAAAAGTTTATTTATAGTTAATATTTAAAATGTATTAAAATAGTTGTTTTATTTGTTACATCAATGTGAAAAAAAAATTCAATTTTAATTTAACGAACGCACATGTTTGTTTAAGTCAATGAAAAAGGGAGAATGTTTTGGTAGTCCAGATCCTTCAAGCGAATTGGTCAGTTCTTAAAGATCTAAACTTCCCTCAGCCTAAACCCAGAGTGACGGAGCTCTACGATAGTTGAATCTGCGGTTAAGAGCCAAAAGCAGATTAGTGGAGTAATAGTGTTTTTGAGGTTTTACATGGGAGTAAGTTTGTTAAGTGTATACTTTCTCGTGGTGTTGACGAAGACATGTTACTGGATTGGCAGTGGGGATGGGGGGATAGTAAACGGCAATTTCGGTCTAGCCGACTTAAATGTCGAGGGGATGAAATCGATCGTGGAGTACGTGGAAACAACGGTGGTGTAATGCTGCTATTACTGCTGGCAAACGGAAAGAAATTAAGAAGGGGTTATGTTGTGTACGTTGACAAGGCGAAACGCGTAGGCAAATACAATACACCGGTGTTCGCGTAGACGGTTTCTATAGATTCCAAGGCGATTTCGATTGCATCACACCCGGACAGACACACACACGGCGTTGTGCGTTTGGGGTTCGGCAAGAATAATAACTGGGGGAAAAAAATAAAAATAATACAACCGATTGTGTGTCGAATGTCACGGCTTAGGGTCGACCACAAGGTACAGCAACCTATACGGATCGAGGAGGAGTACCGTTACACGGCAAACCGGTTCGGTCGGATATAATAATAATAATTGTAGTATTTGCTGCAATAATAAGAATAAGAAAAGCCCCGGGGCACTTAGTGGTCGAATACTTTAATATTATTATCATGCTGATGACATCATTTTCGTTATCAGAAACATTATATCAAAGCGAGAAACAATTCGGACCATGTCGTTTTGACCGCGAGGTGCATATATATTGACATTTGAGAATATTATACAACCTTAATAACATTATCTGTCTATGTATATATTATAGTGTTGGTCGTGCGAGCGTTAATACAAGACCAAGTATGGACGGCTAATATAGACACTGTCCACCGTAAAATCTGATATACAATAAAATAAATGCTAAATAAAAATACTTATAACTGCTAAATAACATAAGAAAATGGGTTAAGAATTGTAATTTAGACAACATACGGTTACCCCGGCTAAATAAACCTAACCCGGACTTCCCTAGAGTAAGTTTTTAACTCAATCCCCAATTTGTTTGTTAGTTATGTTACTAACATTGTAAGCTATATTTACTGTATTACTATGAAAAATAAAATAACTATCCAATGAAAATTATGCATCCGAATAGGAGTGAACGCTCAAGAGTAGTTTAATGGGCGCAATTTGAATGGGAAAATTAATATTTTAGATTGAGTGTAATATGTATTACTTTAAGTTGATATTTTACATTAAACTAATTATAAAATCGTTTTCGCGAAGAACCAAATTAGCAAATAAATAACAACAACAAAAATTACACTTGACTTTAAATCACTATATTACTCGGTAAGGAACAACGTTGTTGCGAGGTAGCAAAATCTAAATAACTAATATGTAATATATATGGAAAAAACCGTGCGTTACTATTTTTGTTATTGTTATTATTCTTTTTTTAAATAATGGCGTGTGTGCGTTCCATTAGTCAGTCGTCGGAATACTATATCATATATTTATTTGTCGATATACAACTGAACAATTTACAATGATAATTATAACGTTTCAGACGTGTGGCGTACCACATAACATTAAAAAAAAACAACAAGTTGTTATGTAAAAAAATTACTAATAATAAACCCTTTGAAACCCTACACCACAACAGCGTGAGGATGGTGGAGGGCACGTAAATTAGCGGAGAGTTATTACCGGTCCATTAGCCTTGGGAAATTTCATTTGGACGTAATCGGGAAAAGGGGAAATTCTTCAAATTATATTATTCTTATATACAAAAAAAATAACCTTCAAAAACCGTTTGTTTAATCGCTAATTTTTCCCTTTTAACACGATCAATTAATTATTTAAGTTTCAAAAACATTCTCGAAGGTCCGCCACCGTCACGTCAGGCCAACAAGAACAATCGTCGTTTTAGTATAGTTTTAAAACGTGTGAGACCGACGTCGAAACATGTCTAATTAAAAATCTTTAATCCTCTTTAAGTTCTTACACCGGCGGCGGCGAACTGTACATTTTTTTTTTATTCTTTCTTTTTAGCCCCGTCTAATCGAATTAAATATATATATATATATATATTTTCTTTTTAATTAAATCTCTCCTCTTCCGGACGGTCGGCGAGCGAGAGCACCATAAAACCACCGACATTTTCCCCACTCTTTCTTTTCTTCTTCTCACCATGCCCTTCCGCCGTTTTCTTCGCAATAAGGGACACGTACAATGTGTACTATTGTGCGTTGAAAGAGCAAAATGGAGAGTGCAGTTCAACTAAAATAGATTCCATTTTTCCTCGCCGCCCGCTCTGAAAAAAGAAAATTCCACCTGTTGCGAGTAGGCGCAGCTGAGGAGATAAACGTAATTAACTCTGTGGAGAAACAAGGGGACGAACAACACCCCGGGAACATTGTCCGTGTCCCCAAAGACCTAATGGATAACTCGGCCGGTAAAAGAAGTATAGTAGGATATTGTGCTCCTTTTGTATCGGATAAAGTAAATTGCGCGTCTAAGAAGAAGAAGAAGAAGAAGAAATTGAGGCGGCAACCTTACATCGGCGATGAAACGAGACATTGTGCGCCTCTTATACGTACAACAATAGAGGAGAATGCGCGACGGGTGTGTGGTGTGGTTTTACACGGGGGCCGCCCTAAGTATAATAATAATAATAATAGTAAACGGGTCGCAAAAATCCCAAATCGTATAATATACCGTACAGAAGGGAATATAAAAGGCGGCCGGGATTGATATTTAGAAGAAACATATTCTTGCATCCCCCCCCGACCACTCGCCGCGCATCTAGGTTACTGATCCCTAATGGATTTTACAGTCTAAGACGCTATTATATTTGCTAAAAATACATAAATCTGTACCGCGCGAACACAACCCAGTGCACACATTGACAAACTACCGTTGAAGCCTCATTTATTTCCCCTAAAAAGGCCGCCCACGGTATTAAGCTAAGCTGTTAATCAGCAAACGACATTTTTTATATTTTATTTCATTTGGGTCGTTTTACAAACCTCTGCCTATTACCGAAAAAATAAAAAATAAAATAAAAACCACGTGTAGCCATAATACAAAACACAACATTAATCGGTTTTATATTATGTAGATAGCGTATCGCATTAATCCTTCGGATTAGCTGAAATCGCTGATTTGCCAGTAATACATTAAATAAAACATTGACGTTGACAAAATTTAAAATTAAAAAAAAAAACAAGAAACTACCATAATACGCACAAAAAGCGTTTAAAATAATATTATAATTGAAATATTGTGTTGTGTAAGGAGGAAATTATAAAATGTACAAAAAATGACCGACGGTGGTCTGTTCTTAGCCACAGAAAAAAACGAAATCGAGATAAAAGTTTGAAGACAACAAACTTGGGAGTTTCAATAGTTAAAATAAAAACTAGTATCCCATCGAGATCGGTGATGGAATATACTTACTAAGGTCGAGAAAATCAAGTGGATTCTGACAATGAAGGTTTTCAAGTGTTGCCAGAGTTTGATGATAAAACGTCACCGTTAAGGTGAAGGTAATCGTTTATCGAAGTGAAGTGCCAAAGTTACTGTTTTGTACAATAGAATAACAGCTACACATAAAAGATACAGTTAAGAATCAGAATTGGGCAAAATTAAAATCTTTTTATTCTCACCGTATCCATCCGGTGCTTGACTTAATTAACAATAATTATTATTTACATTGGGTCACATCAAAATAGTATATTAAAAAATAAATAAATAAAATATAAACAGTGCCGTCGACAAACAGAGCGCCGAAAATGTTTCAATTTGATTTTTGCGGGGGGGAAAATACAAACACATTACCAAGGCACCACATGGGGGGGGGGGTTGTACGTCTCCAGTTTTTTACATATTAACATTTATTTCGGTCGGACGGCTGACACATTTTTCACGACGTCATAAAACGTTACTCCTTACCCCGAAATTGGTTTAGCGCGAACGTTTTTTTTATTATTATATTATGTAAAAAAGCAAAAGAATAACTTTTTTTTCCGTTTTTTTTTTTTTTATTCCTCGTGATAAAAAGAAATACGTCAAAACGTCGTTGGCGAATGTCCTCCGGCGGCGGATCCGACTTAAAATCGTGGAACGAATTAACGAAAAAGTCATCCCCCTTTACCTACCCCCCACCCCCGAGAAAAAAAGCCAACGTTGGCTGTTTGACGTCCAACCCCGGCGGCAAGCAGACGGTTTCGAGTAAAATGAAAACGTTCTCTCGCATGCGGACAACTAAAATGAGTAGAATATTATATTATATATATGTTATATCATATTATATAAACAACATGATGATGATGATACGCTCAACACATGTATCGCACGAGACGGGTTTAGGTATAATAACATCTTTGGTAGAACGTCCAACGCAAATGAAAAGGTTTATCTGCCATAGTTAGACCTCCGGCGACGGTTATTAGAGACAGAACGGGGGTGACTTAACCCTTCAGTGCACGTTGTAGCAAAAGTGCAACATATGTTTATTACACAATTTCATTTTATAAATGTATTTTTTTCAGATGTACTATGCTAAAATTCTTCATTGAAAAAAAGTAGTATGGTTTTGCATACAAAAATAGCTAAGCAACTGCGTTGTTGCAAACGAATACCTATTGAACAGAACTCAATAATATATGAAATCATAAAATAAGAGAGTGAAACATTAATGCTTCGTATAGCTTTATAAAAAAAAAAAAGACCTATAATGTACTCCTTAAGAAATATGCGTTTAGGCTACCATATTATATTACTGCATCTATAACTACTATACACTCCACACCTTCTACTAACTTACTTCGATGGTAATCTCATTGGCATATTTTCTGTTGAATATTTCCGCCATGAAATACTATTTGAATATTGATTTTGAAAAGTAAATTATGTGAATTCGCCGAGATAATTCCCTTAGCTTAGCATGCAACCGAAAATGTCTTGTAAGTAGATTATAATTTAATAACGCTTTGGGGGTTCAATTGACAAAAAATCAAATAAATGCGATTCAGTCGTTATTTCACACGGCGACGTGAAATTCTCTTCTTCGGAAACTCTTACCGCGAAGTGGGCGTAGAAAATTGGTCTGCGTTCCCGTTAAAAAAAAAAGAAAAAAAACAATCGAATTTTAGAGGGGAAAAAAGCTGCGACATTATTGAAAAATTACTTATGTCTTTGACTCGAATGGAATTTTCTTTTACAACAATTGGCGTTTTTCTGCTACAGGTCGACCAAAGTCTAACGCAGCACCACAAGTCATAAACCAAACGTACCAACAGATTATTGGGGGGGGGGGGTTGAATGGAGGGGGGGCAATGAGAGGCGGGGGGTCTGATAATCGAAGCTCCCCCTCATCCCAGTCGACCACGGAAGATTGGTGAAAATATTTTTATGTAAAACGTCGCCGCCTTTGGTTCTGCAGGCATTCGACGACGACGACGACAACGATTGGCCGAGGCTTTCCCGGGGGAACTTGTGACAACCGGGCGAGGGGCGCGGGAATAATAATGGAATATAACGATGCCAAAGGAAATATACAACGTATAAATAAATGTGCAAGTCGAACGCGAGTCGACTCGGCGAAATTGAAACATTAAGACGCGATTAATATTATATAATACAGTACCTCTTCTTTACGCATATTTGTATACATTATGAAAACATTTTTTTTTTTAATTCCCTCCCGTTGGGATACGACGAAAATGAACGCTTGCTTGAGCGAAAAGCGACGGTTGAGATTCTAAAATCGCGAATTCCTCGAACGTTAGTTTGGTTTTTGTACACCCAGAATATATATACACTTGTATATGTTATTCGGAATCCAATTAAGTAATTGATCGGTCGCAACGACTTAATAAAAATGAAGTCATAATCGAACCCGACAGAACTATACCGCGGGTGAGAGCCTTATGGTTTCGATAGTTATTGTTTCTACTTAGCATATTTTACAAATGTAATCAAACATGCGTTTCAAACGATACAAAGGCATTATCCTCCGAGTCATTTGAGTTGTCAAATGCCGTTTAGTCGCAATATTATAATTTGTAAACGTACGGCGTTGTGATTCCAAACGGTGTATTATCTAAAATTACATAATTATGGTGCACACGAATGCGGCTTGCTTTAAAGCAAAGGTCTCGGGTGGATGTGTCCGTAACAGATAATAATAATATTATATTATGTACATGGCGACTACTCAAAACGAATAAATAAACGCGCGCTTTTAGAGGTAGATTAATTATTTACAATATTATAAACTTTGCAAAGTTTAAACGACATTATTTCAATTGAGTTACCAGTGTTTGCCGGCGAAGTTAGTTTTAGTCAACGACGGTTCACATAATATATTAACTTATTATAAATATCGGTTGGATATGAGTAGGGCACGGGTCGGACCGACCGCCGTCAAACAGACATCGAAACATCAAACAGAGCATGCCAAAGTAGTATTCCCTATCGAATTAAACACAGTCTAAAACGCTGGTTTCAGATAAGATAAACAAAAGTCAGCACACAGCTCTGAATCATTTGGTAGACGATAAAGGTGTTCGTAACCGGTTTATTTTGATTTTCTGGGTTTTTCGGTATGAATCACACTACAGAGAGTGAAATTTGAAACAATGATTTTTTTTTAATAAATTTAAATTCATTAGTTGATTAGAAAATGTATAAATTATAAAATTATACATATATATTCGGTGTAAGTGATACTATGACGATATAAAAAAAGTGGCCACGTCCACGGTGGAATCTCGAAACTATAGTTTTAGTATTATTATGATGAAAACTTGTTTGGACAGACTGGATAACACAGATAAGCAGATTTACAACATTGGGCAACCGTAATATTGTTGTAAGCTTGCATGGCGGTACAGGAAAACTGCGGACAACTGGAAAAATATTTGCGTATGTCACCATATTATAATACCGGTATTCAAAAACAACACCATCTCCAAGTATATAGCCAGTAAAACCACACACGGTTCGGTTTAAAACACACACATACATGCAAAACTCAAACTTGATTAACACGTTAATGGACGGGCCTAATTCGTTTTTTTCTGAAAAGCCATCCAAATGACATCACTTATTTCTCCCTACTTGACGTATTAAAACATACATTTGTGTATAATTTGTATTACAATTTATAATTTAAGTTTAACATTATATATGTAATGTACTTGAATAAAATAAATACTATTTGATTTCACAAAATGATTATGTTTTACCCAGTTAAAATGTACTTGAATTTAAGTTAATATGCACTTATTCAACATGCATTATGGTAATTTGTATAATGTAATGTTTGTGAAACATAATATCTATAGCAATTTTAACTTAATTAGGTGTCTGCCGTTATTACTAGTAGTAAAAAAAAAATCATAACATAACACACATGACATTTTTTTTTACCTATATGAAATATTTCAAAAAAATTAATTAACTTAACGTATCAATATAAACGTACTGTTGTTATTTTTTAACAGACATACATAAACCCAGTTATGGGTCAATCGATTTTACACAGGTAAATCAAACACACCCACAGCATATCATACATTATATACTAACTGGGAACACACATATTCGCGTCGTACTTATGTGGGGTAAGCATGCAATTTCGGTTTTGGAATATATATATATTATCTCCGGTAGTGTCCGTCGTGCCGAGATTAAATATTTACCCGAATGACCTTACACCGTACGCATAAATTGTTTGAGAATAAATAATACGGGTTTTGCCTAAGTGCTCGAGTGTGTACCTGCATACCAATTTCCAAGTTCAATTAAAGTGGATTCGTGCAAAGAAGACGAGACGCCGTCGAGCGAAGCCTCGTGCGGCACGTATAGGAGGTACGTTATGCTTCACGGTCCTTAGTACAATTTTCTTTTACTCGAAAAAACCTATTTTGATCGTTAGGGGAAAATTAGAAGAAGAAGAAGAAAACGTGTGCATCATAGAAAAAATAGATATAATTATATTATGATAATATTTTTTTAATGACACGAGTACCGAGAGAAAACCGACCTAGACAACGACACAGCTTGTCTGATATATGGGACAAATAAAAGTGTTGATAATACAAACGATTAAATGACACTGAAAGGTTTTCAACGTAAAAGCCAACCCGATGCTGCCCTAATTAAAAACATTTTTAACGACCGTGCTGGAAATAACACGGCATAAGCCTATTTATTTTCACCTTAAACACAACAACGCTGATGGCAACGACAGCTTTGGGAAAACGATAAAAATGATTTTCTACATTAAAAACGTTGTCAATAAAAAACCGTACTACTTCATAATTTACTACGTTTATACGAGAATATAATAAATATATTATTATATAATAATATTATCCAAAGGTGTATTCATCGTTAAACTGGATAGGGGGAAAAAATGCAATTATTTTATCTCCGCGGTGATCGGAATACCTATATAAACGTGACAGCTACCGTCTCCTCGTTTATTATCATCGCGTGGGCCGTTATACATAATATTATACATAATATATTATGTATATGATAATATTATTATAATATACAAATATTTTAAAATTATAATACACCTCACACTGACGAGAACTGAGATGATACGGCCGAAGAAGATAAAACGTTTTCAGAGAGAAAGTTCGATTGGTTTACAACGAAAACTATTTATTTATTATTGGTGTAAAAAAAAAAAAAATGTCCGTCTTTACCGTTACGAAAATGGCTAAATAAAATCAACTGATAACAGAAATATGCGATAGATAAGAGGCAGATTTTCATTAGGTCTTGTCGATAATCGATTAGTAAACATTTTGGAATTATACAATTTGCGCCTGCGCAGACGAAAAGTAAACGACTGAGTAACGGCGTTTTTGGTTTATGCGCAGTACCGTTCTCTTGTGAGACAGAGTATGAATATATACATAATATTTTTTAAAACCCTCGGGTACGACGCGAGTAACAACTATAAATTTGTGATATCAAAAATTATTTGTTTGACAACTAAAAGCTCGCGTTGGTGTGTGTATTGTCCCAGTGGACTTTTGCGCGTGTCGTTTCGACTCTATTATAGTAGCGTGTCCCAAAATTCAGCCCTCCCCCCCCCATATTTTTTTTTATTTTATACAAATGGTATGGAAAATTATATATATAACTACCGAACCAACTCAGTGAGTAATGCTACTACTAATCGCGTTACAAACGTTTATAACGCGGTAATAATTTGCGCAGCACTTATCTCGGGCAAGGTGAGGGTGTCGTCTAATTGATATTGCATAAACAACAACAGCGGTTGGCCATTGATTGAAAAATAATAACAAAACCACATTTGTACCTTTTTGTTTTTTTTTTATCGCGTAGGTGTTTTAATAATAAAACCATTTGTTAACATAACCAAACGCTTTATTGCGTAAGCGTTTGTTGTATCAAAGAGTTCGACGACAATCCTTGAACATATTAATAATTAACAGTCTCGATAACCCTTCGGATTACATAAAGTCTAAGAATCGATACACACACTCAACTGACGTCCCCCCTCCTCCTGGCCTACAGATATACCGCCATTTTGAATCTCGCCAAAACCAACTTACACCGGTTGTAGGAAATTCTATTTTTTCATTTAAAAAAAAACATACAAGTAGACAAAAAATTAAAAAATTATTATCCGAACACGTATTAGAGGTTTAAAAATCTCCTAAAAAGTACATAATTAGAGAAATTCTAACCAAGAAATGTAACTAACCCAAAGGTCTCGACTTTTTGGGAGGTACCAGCCCAAGATTTTTGGACGGAAACAAAAAAACAAAATCACATTTTCGATATTAACCCGATCGTTTTGTAAGGTAAGTCGGTCAGGAACGATGTCTACCGTTGAACTTGGCTTGTGGTTAGCGAAAACTTCATTAATAAAATTGAAAAACCGAAGACGATTTGACCTTGAGTATACAAAAACGACAACCCCTTTGATATGTCATATATAATGAAAACGATAACATTTAAAGCCAAGTAATTTCGTTTACCCCGTGTCCTCCTTTGCCATTTACATGCTTTGCCTTGTTCAACGGTTTAGCTTACAGCGAAAACGGACCGAAGTTCCGTGTAAACTATATTAGCAAGTCTTCATACACGAAACAAGTATCACCGTGGGCGTTACACAACCGTTGTCGCTGGAAATCAAAAAAATAATGCCAAATTCGGATATGCCCAAATAATAATCTACAGCGTTTAATCCCAAAATTTTGGCTCGCGTCAAACACAATTCATAGCGTTAGTTAACTATTGGCGTCCGGGAACGTATTAAATATTCGAGTTAAGGGGCGCGTACAAGGTGGTAAGAAAAAAATAAAACAAAAAAATCCACATTTGTCTGCGAGCTCAACGCGTTTTGCAATATCCGTTCGGAGTTGCCAGACTTCTTTATTGTAAACAGGGTCGTCTGCGAGGCGCCTTCGAGCCGAGGCCGATCTTAAGATGTACATCTAAACGACGTTCAAGCAAAATGCAATGCAAAAGCCAAACGGTCAGCCGTGCGACTACACTACAGGCAGTGGTTTACAAAAGACTAGCGCGAAAAGGTCAAGTGTTTCTCTAAACGAGGAGAAAGAAGAGTCAACAACGCTCGACAATTACTTGTGTAGTGCCGCCGTTTGTCGTTTGTTAACGCACAATTGAACAGCGCGGGATTTTTAAGCCCGCGCTTTTTTTTAAAAAAATTTTTTTTTTTTAAGCCTAACATCAGCGTTAACAAACGCAGCCATCAATTGTTGTATCGGAAGGGATGGTCTGAAACGTGTTCGTTGCAACCGAACAGAAATAAAAAGTTAAAAAACCAGGAAACCTAATGCAGATCCGGCGAGACAGAGGGTGGGGGGGCTGGTTTATTTACGAGTCTTGTACGGAGTATTATGTAGAACACACACACACACACGGTCCGTTTGAGCCCTTATTGTTTTCCTCAAATGTACACGCACAATACTGCGAGAGCACATTAACAATATACACCTATACTTTTCGTGTTATTAATATTATATCCCGCAGGCTGGCAATGAAATGTTCGGCTCCGGTGCGGTGTTTTATACATATTTATATACACAAACACAATGGCGGAAGTTTTAACCCGCAATGAGGTTTTTCGTATTCCGGACGTGTGTACTTTTCCAGACAATTTCCTCGCGATTAACATTGCACTGGACTTAACCGCCTCCCCCCACCCACCCCTTGCCTCACCGACCATCGCGGCCGTTTCGGTAATTTCGGAAAACGCGACCGCTATTTGCCGCGCCACGTTATACTTTCGAACGGTGATTTCACGGCAATTACACCTTCGCAGGAGCAAAGGAAGAGAAAAAAGGCCGTTTCCGACTGTGCTCAACCCACACCCACCTTCACCCCATTAATCTCCGTTTGTGTGTCTTTTGTTTTAGGTTTCGGACAAGGGTCATCACGACAATGATATTATTCTTAATAACATAGCACGGGCGCCGCGGAAATTACACACTACACACAAGTAGGTACATTTGCCAGACAATATCTTTACTGCCGATAACGCCTTCCAGAAGCTTCCGTAAAACATTGTAAAAAGTATTTTGTACAATTTTATTTTTTCTCTTTTTTACAACCGACAATGAATTTGAGACTTTCTAAACAGTCTATAAACGTTTAAACTATTATTTTACCAACGCAACGTGTCATTTAGACGTATAATAACGTCTTACAATAAGCCATCAAATTTTTTGTTATAAAACGAGTAGCAAACAACTAAACGGCGTCAGGTCAGGTTAGATTAGTTTCTTAAAAGAATGATGTAAAATGTCATAGCGTTTGGATAATCTATTTCTCACGCTTTTCATCTTCATAACGATCAAAGATTTTCTTAAAATGTGATTATCATCATCTATATGGTTTTGAGCGAGCAAAATCAATGTTTTTAAGCGGGTCTATTCGGTCGAGATGAAATTGGCGAACAAAAATCCAAAATCTAACGGTATTTTGAAGAAAAAAACATTTGCCAGGCATGTGGCCAGATTTTGAACAGCCGTTGGTTTATGTGTCAGATATGCAATCGCTGAGGTTGTTGCGATACCTAGTATGGAGTAAAATTGCTCGTGAATAATCCACGAAGATAAGCCATCGTCGTCGGATGATAAACAATGTAATTTTTAATTTCCGTTGCAGAATAAAAAAATGGAGAAAACGACAACGGCAATAGATATGAAAACGCGCGTGACGTCGCCATTTTTATTTTATTTTATTGATCAATTATAATTACAAGAAAACAATAAAACTACAAAAACACCTTCTACAGCGAAGGGAAATGTATTTTCTACAGGTAGGTTGGGTTATATAGGTATACAAAATATCGAAACAATAGTTTATTATAATTGTAAATCTTGTTGGCGCATTCGTCTGGCTGTTGCTGCGGTTTTATTATGATATTTAACGTGAACAATAAAACATGATAATATACGTACGGTTTTTATATAAATGATTGGTAATAAATATGTGTTTGCCGTTTCGAAAGGACACTAAAAAAAAAATAAAAAGGATAAAGAGCCGGCCGAAGAATCGGCCACACAGGAGATGCGAACGAAAATCCCAAAAAGCCATAAGCCACGGGGGAAAATGTACGGTTGGACGTTAAACCCATAAAAGAATATGGGTGTATATATATTATATTATACAGGCGTACCTTGCGCTGTGTACTTAATTTTCGATTTTTAAAAAATCGATTTTCATTATTAATAATATCGAAACGAAAAAGTTTTTTTATTTTTTTTTATAATGTACACGGTTTTAAAAATCGTGGACGGGCTCGCATCTATGAAAAACGACCGCTAAGTCCTCGGAGGGATTTAATTTTTTTTTTTTTCATTTTATTACTATATTATGACTGTTGATTTTACGAGTCGCGCTACTTGTGCCGGGCCATGAAAAAACTATATAAATAAATTTAGAGAGAGAGTGAGTGAGAAGGCTTGGAGTACCAAAAGCGCGCAGGGAAATAAAAAAAACAAAAATGCTTCCAAACCCCGAGACGAAAATGATATTAGATTAACTCCTTACCGGTGACTACCCCACCCCCCACCCAATGGGGATTACGCGAATTGCACTAATATACGACCAGAAAGGCAGTAAAAATCTAGTTTTTATGTTATCCGGCACGTGTCGTTGCATTATTGGCGGTATTTGTTTTTAAACGCGTCGATTTAGGTCTAATTGGACTATAATGTTTTTCGTCTCGAATAAGGACAAGCCACGGTGTTGTATACAAGTTTTACAAGCTGAGCTGCAGAGAAAAAAGCTACTGAAAAATTACCGGAATTCTTAAAAAAATCAGCGGCGCAACTAGAGAAGGTGTCGACTTGAAAATTCTTCAAGAGTGATTTTAATAATAATAATTAATAATAATATATATTTTAAAGAAACAACAATTTTTGCCGTTTCAAACGCGAGTAGTACTCGAGTAACATAAAATAATAATGGCATTAAATTACATTATGAATCAAAGAATATAAATAACAAAATATAATATAATACACAATATTATACTATAATCATATACAATATAATATACATGTGATATCGAACATTGTATGTTAATTTAGAACCTTGGCTAGAGAATCATAAAAAATAATAATAAAATTATTAATTATAAAAAGTCTGTCAAAAGGAGCGTGAACACTGTATTTGTATTTCTAATGGAGGATTTTTAATTTACTGTGTAGGGAACTTGAGCTAATAACTCTGGACATTCAATATCATTATTTAGTAATTTAAATATAAGCTTAACAATCATTAGTAAATCTTTTTTTTTGCTAGCTTCGAACCTCCAACGCTAAGTCTTTAGTTTTAACATTATGCTTCCCAAGCTGCTCTGCAATTGCTGAATGAGAGGCTAATGTTTTTTGAATATATTTTATCTGTAAGTAGTCTAATACGGCTACCTACCTATTATTATTATTAACTAACGTGTGTATGCTCTTTCTGGCCGTTTGTTCTCGTCCATCGCTTACTAAGTGGGCATAAACACATAACTCGGTTGTATTTATTATTTCTGCTACAGCAGTTACTACTACGGTATTTAACTCACTTCAGGGTTCACTCACCTAACCAAAGACAAGCGGACGTTCACCGGATCAACCGCTGAAAGGGTCACTTCACTAGTAATGAGACGAACCCATAAAGAACAGGAAAAATAAATAAATGATAATACAATTTTTTAAATATTTATGAACTGCTAATTGTATAGCCACCTGTCCAGGTATATTCAACAATTTGTCATAGAAAAGTCTAAAATTCCTTTTTTTAGTTTTAAAATGTTTGTTCATCAACTTCTAAGCTTAATTGGTGTTCTGTAAATATATAAATACTGTCCAACAATATATTAATATTTAACATTTTTTAATCGAATATTTTTAAAAAAATGTTGAAATTTAAATTTAAAATCAATACAAAAAAAAACTAACGTCCACCATCTGGTCATGACTAATTGAAATATGTAGTTTTTTTCAAACAACTATAAACCGGATGATAAATAGACTAAACAAAAAAAAAACAGTTGGAAATATTTCTTGCCTACGGCGATAGAGTTCTAACGAAAATATTATAAAGCGCAAATACACGACAGCGTTAGCCGCATAGTTGTATGAAAATGAATATATTTTTTAATTACAAGCCAATTGAAAATGTCAAAAAAAAACCAACATACACACATGAAGGGCTGCGGGAAAAAAAGATCAATGTCAATTTTTTAACATTCTGAGAAAATCATGTTTTTAATTTCAAAACGTAATACATTTTGCCTGTATGCCTAAGCTTCCGGCGGTCGTTACTCTCGACTAATTTGTTTTTTTCCCTGGTTCGAGCGCATGAAAGATACAATACATCAATACAAATAATTTGATACCAAAATCTCATTTTCAAAAAAAATTTACATAGATCTTTTTTTTCCCGCAGCCCTTCACATGTAAAGAGTAAGTAAATAAATACATAGTTTGTAGTACACTTTTGTACCCTATATATAAGCAGAACAAATATAGAAGGATTCAAAATGCATAAAAAACAAATAATATTATTGTTGTTTAAAATAATGCAAGCAAATGCACGTTACGCCTTCAACAAACTTTTTTTTTTACATTGTCCATCAATAAATAAGTCTATGCAAAAATCATAAATACATTTAAATTGTTCAACATTCCAATATTGCCAATAATAGTTATTAATTAGGGTAAACTTTTTTTCTTTACTTTTTTTTTAAACCATGAACGGTATTCATTAGTGATCAAAAATATAGCATACTTTTACTTTAAGTATTGTTTAAACGCTAACAAATGAAAACTCTCGGAACGAAATTGAATGATATAATGAAATTATTTGTTAAGAAAATACCTTGAGTAAAAGAAGAAAAAAAAACAGGTAATTACTGTAATTTGAAATTGACTGAAAAGTTTTTGATAACCATATTTGCGAAGGCAACAAGAATTACTCATTAAAAATATTAATCAATTCGCTGGATACAAAAAGGATGACGACGATAAAAAGTCTGTAGACATATATTTTTATACTAAAACAAATATATATACAGCAAGTACTCGAATAATTGTATTTTTTTTTTTTAATTGGACTTTACGTCAACATTAAATGAACCAGCAAAAAATAAATTGTATTACACTGTAAACGTTAATTTTACCTACTTCTTAATCCAGTTCTGACGTTTTGTCTGTTCGATACTACTAAATTTACTTTTAAAAAACAATAAGAAAATTAAATTACCCGGTTATACTTGTAACAGTGAATAAAAATAAAAATGATATGAATACCCTTATGTCCAAGGCAAGATCTGGACTGTATTACACGTCGTTTAGGCTATATTTATAATATTGTCTGGATTATACTAAACCGGTATAATCCGGACAATATAAACGTCAAAATGTATCTGTCCAAACCAGACACGTTAAACGAATTAATGATCTTGACGTGATAAGTCTACAAACCAAAAAAAAAAAAAAATCAAACGAATATTTTATTACAAAAATATAACTAAAACGTGAAAAAAAACTAAAACATGCGAGTTGACAGGTTTACTGACAATTTAAAGTAACGCGTACTTAACCCTTGACTGCATGATTTATTGTGAAAAATATGTACTCTGAACGTACAAAATAGTACTTAAAAATGAAAAACATTTTTTATTAGTTATATATACATATAGTTTCGCGGAAAACGCCAAATTTTGAATTGTTTCAAATATGAAACGTTGTGCATACAAAGATGTATATTTTTGAATACTACTGTAATATAAACAATAAATAATATAACCGTTCCATAAATTGTGTAACATTGCGTTTTAAATTAAAATAAATGCATCTTTCCTTTGGGGAAAATGCCAGACGGAGAATCTGAGGATCAAACGTCTTGGGGGCCTAAACATAGCGACAAAAAGACACCAGATGGACGGTAGATCATTGTTTGAAAGGTGCGTAGATTGGCGACCGCGAATTTTTAAGTTTAAAAGCACAAAACGTGTACGACAATATCTTAACTAGCGCGTTAAAACACCAACAAAATTCCGAGCAACGCGTTCACCCTACTTTTAACCTAACGAGCGCACTGTCTACGACGACATTGGTCTCTAAACAATTTTTAATTTTAATTGTAATTAGCGCCGAGAAAAAAAACGGTAACTAACCGAACGAACAATGGATACTTTTAAGCCGTACATCGCCGTCACAGTCATCGAACGTCGTCGACGCATGAAAATAAAAATGCAGTATACAATTACATTTTTTTTATTAATCGCTGGGAATTATAGTAGAAGGTAATTGTATTTATTATTACAGTAGGTTTTGGCGGAAAATACTCGACTACCGAGTACACAACAATAGCTGCTGGCCGGTCAGCCAGCCAACGGTGCGCAACTTTACTGTATAATTATTTTATAAACGCAGCACACTTGTCAAACGCTGACTAACTGAATTTCCGCACACACACACTTAGGTACACCACACAGTGGTTTGTGGAAAACCGATCAAAAACCAACCAGTCGCGCCTTTGGCAACGGTTTAATTCATCGCGATGATGATTTAGTGATGGTGTAATGCAAAAGATCCAAAAAAAGGGAGGGGGGGGGGGTTCAAGACAAGCAAGTGGAGTTGATTGGAAGTTTGTGATTAGGGAAAAATATAATACAGTCGGTTGATTATCGGAATAATCCTCAGGACCCGTTTAGAAGAAGGACAATATTATGTTTTAGACCATTTGATAGTTGTACAGACTAAAAGCGTCAAAAATATATGTTTGTCGTATCGGTTGACTATAACGCTGTTTCTTATCACTTGACACAGCTGATATTATAAAATAAAATAATTGGTGATAATAATGAAAGTCGGCGTCGGCCATTTTTGCGGGATTTATGTGTGTACATCCGTGATTCTGTGCTACCAGCTTAACTTATAATGCCCGGTTTCATTTAAAAACAAAACTGTTTAGTTCCCCCCTCCCCCATTTACACTTCATCGGTGTATCTAGTGGATCTCGATTCAGTAACACCGCCACATGTTTATTTTAATCGTATTGGCGTTAAGCCAACGACTCGTGGCAGTGGCGATAATAACATTATACAATAAACGATGACGGGCATACCATCACAGGCAGTGTTGGCATTATCCTGGGAGTTTTTTAAGAAAACATTTATTTTTTTTTTTCAAAAAAAAACCCGACTCAAACAAATTTTTTTTGGGCTTAGGTTCTTGTTTTTTTTTTTTTTTTTTTGCCAAATCTGAATATTCGCAAGACGATTAATACTAGTATTATTGTGCACACGGGACACTACCTGAAGACGACGTTTGAACGAAAACAGCTGTAGGCTGTCGTCAATCTGCTGGCTGTCTGACTCTTCGGAGAACAAAGGGTACTTCATCGTGCTGGGTCGCAGCAGGGCAGCGGATCGGCGGTCGTGTTGTGGTGGCGACGATACTCGGATATGCTATATCTATCTATCTATCTATCTATACATGCGCGAACTCCAATATATATGTATATGTACCTGAAACAGAATTCAATAAACATTTGTTAATAAAATGCAATATAATACTACAATGTAAGTATGATAATATGTAGACGCGGCGCACGGTTGTTAGTTTTCAAAATAACTCAAACCGTCAGTTCGGTCGACCAAAATTTACAATTTATAAAAAAAAACGTCCCCCGTCTAATTTGATAAAAACCACATCATTTATACATAGGTCCAATACAATTTTTTAACACCGTTATTATAAAAAATTATAGTTGGTAATTTCTTTACTCAACAATTGTATATTTTAATTGTGTAAAAAAGGCATCGTCATTAAAATTAAACACATAGTCGTATATTTACAATTATAAATAAATGTACATTGTACTATGGGAATATTACAATACATAGTAGTATACTGTAACACAACAATTCTTACCTCGATGGGTTCGTGTGAATGAGAATCGGTTTTTGTCCAAAACAAGTTAAAATACTACAATAAACTTGCCCGACAGACATAATAATATCTATGTACACCGTCGTTGTGTTTTTATTTATTGACAATTAATTAAAATATTATTAAACATTTGAACTACTCGTTTTCAATTCCAAAATTTTACAAAAAATGTTTAGGACATAAGTGTGATTTGTTCACACGAATATACGCATTGTGTTTCATATTTTGCGTCGAAGCTGAAATATAATTTGTTTTATTAACTTGGCTTGTATCCAAGGGTTAGCTCATTTATCGAAACTTCCTCGTTTAGGGTCGTTGCACTACTAAGTGTAGTGCCACAACAATAATAATAATTATTTAATCTATTAAACGTGCACTCATAAAAAATTTACAGTAAAAATACAATGATACATTTTACCAAACGTTTGTAATTTGATTTTATTATAGTATGAACAAAGATTATGATTTTACGGACAACTATTATTTATGCAATGACAAGTAAAACATTTATCAAACTGATAATTTTCAAGTTAAACATTTTAGTTACTTAACTATTGTAATGTATTGTCGATGATGAATACTACAAACGTAATATTTTTATACCTTTTTTTTTTGTCTAACTGAATTAGTCAACAAACTACTGACTACCCATCGCTGTTGAAAGCATATCAACACAGCCTACGCCATGACTGATAGTAAAAAACAATCACTTGCAGTGATTTTGTTTTTACAAGGAAATCTTCTAGTAAAAGTACAAGATTATAACAAGACCTGAAAATTAAAACTGCAACACTCAACAATACAAATCCTTTCATAATTAAAAACAAAAAAATCGCGTGAAATCTTCTAATTTCCAACTTAAACAGTCTCTTTATCAATTCCATAAACCCAAACCCAAAATTTTCGAATAATATGCCAAATGTAAACGACAAATATTTCAACGTTGGGCAAGCCAAATTGTATTACTTAAGTAGGTCCTACGGAGGGCGCAACGTTTTGGTTTTTGGCGTGCATGTTTTATGACCGGGATTCGAGCCGAAGCTTTTCCGGCTTTCGGAAAAACCATAAATACCTTTAGCCAGGGTTTTAGATCAATTCCAAGGGAAACGTTAAACCGGGCATAGGACGCGATGCTGCTAAATTACTCCGCTGGGCAAAGAAGATGCACACAACTCTCCTGGCGGCGTTACACAGCAGTTTGGCCGTAGGTACCACACATTAGCGGTTGATGGTAAACTTCCAGACGTTTTCTCTTTAGCAACTACAACAGCCGATTTAACGTTAACACAATTGACGGGGCCGGGCTGGTATAATTGTACAGAGCTCTAACACACACCGTGCACAACCGGGAGCAAGCGAACCCCAGATGATTAACTAACCAACAGAGAGGTTTCCACGGAAAAATTGGCTCCGGATCAGATCCTGGATTCCCGGTACACATGTCAGGTCGGTCTGTGATTTCGGTTCACAGCTCGGTTTTTACAATATGCGTTTCCGGCCTCCGGTGGTTGTTGTAAATGGTAATTAACTCGTCAAAAAACATCCCAGACATATCATTTGCATAACATCACAAACAACGCGAAAACACACACACACACACCCATCTAAATATTGTAGTCGTTATCGTTCAATAGTAAGTAAATATAAAAATATACAAAAATGTTATTTCAACTGTTTCGTTCTCTGCTATAACCCACACAACGCGGTTGAATTTATATTTTAATCGCTCTCTTTACAATAGTATGCTTTCGCCGTTTTCAATGATATTTGTTTTTCAGTGTCCTCCCTGCCCCCCCCCCCCCACCAAACTGTTTGACGTACTATCTTGGCTCCCGGATGACTTTCACACAGCTGCACGGTTAACTGCCAGAGCCGAACTCTGTACGCTCTGCGTCATCCTTTAGGTGCGCACTATTGGTCGTTATGGCTTTTACCACAAAACCATTATATTGTATTAACATTTCACAGTCTACAATAGGACAATTTTTTTTAATAGCCTTTATTAGATGATAACAATATGATGGCTCGACAATTATAGCATAATATTATTTAAACAATGAACAATAATTAGAAGAACGTTACAATAAGGTAAATACCAAGTTAACAAGATATCTAAAAGCTATGTAATATAAGAAAAGACAAAAATTATAATTAAGTGTGGAACAAAACAAATTAATAGATAAGTAAAAACACAAAAACTATAGTGCGTGACCCGAGTTCAAGATGAGAGCAGACTTGCGGCGAGAAAAATAAAAGAGAAAGATTCTTTCGGAGTTAAGGGAAGAGGATAATCAAGTAAGATTTCAGAGAAGTCATCGATGGCAAATGACAGAAAGGCGCCGAATTGAGCTTTATTTTAATAGGACAAATTTACCGAACAAACAATCTTATGAACAATAATACTTAAAAAATCCACAATTTTGTTCTCTTGGGAATTTGTGACTGCATATAATTTTATATATTATCGTTTGAATGGAGATTTTTTTCGAGGCGGAACCCGTGCTGTAATTATTACTATATAGTGAACAATATCATCGTAGCCGTTATATCATCATTCCTTAGACGGCTCTCGCGTGCAAGATTTTGATAAAAAAAAACCCAAATATTTACTGCCCCGGGCGCCCGGCTTGGTGGTGGTATACCGAGAATGTAGTTTTTTTATTTTACGACCAAACATGTACATCCCACAAAACGATTGAGGTCGAAACCGGTAATAATAATAATAACAATAATAACGCGTGTAATCCAAAGAATCTACCCGAGTAGAAAAAAAAAATCATCCCGACACGTCCCCTTTTTCATACAAGACGACGCCACTCTATATCACCTGTTGCCCCGTGAGAACGACGAATAATACAAATAATAATAATATGATATGATATGATGAGCATCCTCCTCCACCCTCGCCTTGGCCAAAAGACGCCTGCCCCGCCCACGACGAATTTTTTGGTGTTTGTTGACGGGTAAGAGACCGTTTTTTGCGGTTGTGCCAAAACAGTACAACAAAAAAAACATTAATCAGTCCCAGGACCGAGCCAAGGCACAACATAACACATCAGCATGATATACACTAAGTACTCGGAAGAGCGCTTACATTGTACAGGGAAACGGTATAATATGTACTGTCACTGTTACGTTAACATTTATTAATTATCATGTCAAATAACGCCAGACAATTCCCGTTAAACCGGATCACAATTAAATACAACTTAAATGTAACAAATGTGTAGCACTGAATGAGTTTAGTTTGGGGAATGTATGAATTTAGTTTTCTTACTTGATCCTTTGGCAGGTTATTTATAGTACACGGTGAACGTTCCCATTGAAAAACATTGCAATTTTGTTAATATTTATTTTTGTTTTGCTTAATTACTTTAAAATTACTAAATAATTACTTTGTTTTATACAGATTTAATTACATTTTTAAAGGAAGAATAATTTACTGATTATGTTGACTGGTCGATAACCAGTTTTGAATAATTACTTTTAAAGTTGTTCGAGTTCAAAATTTTAAAAATACAGGCGGTTATAACGGCTACATTTTTCGGCTTGGTTATATTTTAAACGGTGATTAGTTTCAAGTATTAACATGTGGCTGCGTTAGGCATTGAATAACGAGAACCAGAGGAAAATGGAACGTACCCATTGAGATGAATGTCAAGTTGAATGTGTGGATTAACATGATTGAAGAGAGTGAGGATTAAGTATAATGGAATGGAGTCGATAAAAAATAAAATAAAACACCAAGATGATTTCAGTATACGCCTAAAAAGAATAGAGGGTGCACATAGGGATGCACGGATGGTGACTGACAGAGAAGTATGGTTAGGATGACAAGACCCATTTGTGTGGGACTAGGCGAATAAAAAGACCGATTTTTTCAAATGCCAAACGAGAGTAGATTGATTAATTAATTAGCGAAAAATCTTTAGAGTGTATGGTTGGTATTTATACACTATATACTATAGCTCGTTTCGTTGGAAATACTTTAAAACCAAAACGTTTTTCTCGGCGGTAGCAATATTATTAATTGATACTATATATATATATATATAACTTGGTGGAAAAAGGCGTTGAAAGCCGTTCTTTGTTTAAAAAACATACTGGGTTCGTTATACTATACCGTTTGTCTAGCGCCCACAATCGTTATTACAATAGCGCTTAAATCACATCCTACAAACGAGTAACGGGAAACAACGGCGAACTATCCGAAGACACGGCTTCCGGGCCAACCCATAAACCAAAGGTAAACAGACTAAAAAATTACACTTGTGCTACAACACAACAATATTCGACCTTAACAAGTTTGAATATGAATTTTCATTACCTATATTATTATTATGCTAACAGCTAAGAGTGTTCTTTTTTTTCACACCAATGATGAGATGCGAAATTCCACCAAAGACACGGTAGAGTCCCACGGCTGTTGTGAGAAAAAAGAAATCCGTTCACGTTTAACAATTAATATGTATTTACACGAATCAAGTGCGAACAGCCCATTTAGTCATCCCACACTCGCACCGATGTACAATATCTGTCCCATCTGACCGGCTTGTTGTACATAATATAGAATTACAACTAAACAACACTATTGCAATACTACTACTTGTCGGTCATGTGAAATGAAAAATATGGGCATTTTGTATGTTAAACATTTAAGTAAAATAAAAATAAAATAACTACTCGTTAAAAAAACTCGTTATCAATGCAACGGTCAACGATTAAAACCAAGGTCAATGTGTTTAAATCCACTTATGTCGTTAAAAGTCTATGTATATATATGCATACAATTTTTTTAGGGGGGGACTTATAAAACTATTTCACAGCGTCGTGTTCACAATGTAAAAGAAACTTGTTCGATAATGAAAAAAATTGTATCACTCGTTGTGTGTTAATTTTTTTATCCTTTTTTCCACACAAGCCACCATTAAAATTTAAAACCCTTATTGAATATCAAACTATAAGTTTGGTAGAAAGTTATTACAAAACGTATTTTGGTAAATAAGTTGGTAGTCTTTTTAGGAATACATTCGTAGAGTTTTTTCAAATAGTTTTCTATTTTTAGACAATATTATTTTCCAATAGTTCTACGAAATATTTTTAATATTAGTTTTTGTACAAGTACAAAAAAGTACATCCGCCAAATTGGCAATTTTTCAGGAATAGAAATAATCTTAAGTAATCGCTATGGACTACTACGGTTATGTCATTAAGAAAATTCGTCAAAAACAAATTGTCAATTTCGCCGTAATGTGATCTAACGCTATTTGTTTTTCCTAAAATATATAGGACCACTAAAAAGCCGGTAGAAAAAACTGATTTACTTTGGGTTTATGCTTCCTAGTTGTAAAGTATTTTTGAAAACCCCCAAAACGGGTTTGGACTTGATTGATTGGTTCAACAACTCTCTGGTCGCGTTATCCAATATCGTAAGTGTCACACGATTATTCGACCACGTTGCGCAATTATTGAACGTACTTTGTTTAAAAAACAATATATATTTATTAACGCTTGTATACACATAATATCAAATTGTTTTGCATTATTATTGGCGGCGTTTAATTACAACAGCCCGGCCGACTTTTTCTGAGTTTAAAAACTGGGACAAGCGCGTTTCCATATTGTTTATATATTGAAAACACAGCGGATGGCAAAAAAAAAAAGAGCACGGTTTGCCCGAACAAAAATAATAATAATAACAACAAATATGAGAAATTGTTTTGAAAATCATTACAGAAAAACTTTAAAATAAACGTTTAAAACGATTTTATAAGCCGGCAAAATACAAAAAAAAAAAAAAAAACGTTGGTTCTGAAAAGTTGTCGTTCTCCGGGAAAAAAAAATAAGCATTGAAGAAAAAAGAAATACAATGTTTAAATTGCCGTTTTATCATCTCATTATTCTTGTGTTTGTCGTATATACATTTTATTCTTCCCTTGTACACATTTATGTATATACAATATTTGTTTTTTTCTCCTAGGTGTTTTGTCGTAATTGAATTCAACACCCTTTGCTCGAGTGTTTTTTGTGAAAGTTAAGTTAAGAATACACACACACACAAACGCATAAAATATATACATAAGTACACACGCCAAGCTAAACGCAAAAGAACCAAACGGTATACAAAGTGCATTTTTACAATATTTCTCACACACTACACAGAAATGTACATACATATATAATATTATACCGAAAACAATACAAAATATGTTTTTCACATATTCGCAGACAAAATAACATTTATATTATTCTTGTGTTCTTTGTGTCGGAACATATTCTTTTTTTTTTTTTTTGAAAAAACGATGGCATTGGGAAAACGTTCGAAATTTCTTCTCTGATACGCACAACTTCTCAGAAGTTTTAGAAGAATTGCATATTCAAGAACTCTTACCGACTGACTTTGCGTTGCCACCGCCGTCGTAATAACAAGATAATATAATATTACTAATATTATTATATTTTATTACAATATATTATTATTATACATACAGCGTCTGCTTGGAATAAAATGAATTATTATCATTCGTCGGTTGGATTTTTTTTTTGCTCGTCGACCGACCGTGATTAATGACTGCGGGTATATATTATTAATATTATTATTATTATTATTATTATTACACAAACGACCGACAACCGGTATTGTAATACCGTTATAACCCGTGTGTGTATGAGTACGACGCTAAATACCAGCAACTCGCGCATTTTATGCCTAAACGTGTAGTACCTACAAGACACTACCAGATTAATCACTTTTGTCGGGCGTTCAAATTTGAAAAATTAAGCAGCGTCTTCCAATACTTACCGACCGAGACAAATAATGACAGCCGACCCGCAGGTCAGCGACTTGACCGTGCCACGTCATCAGAGTTGAGCATTATTCGGATAATTTGTTTTATCTAAATAACTGTTAAAATAATCTTACGATTTGGTCGAATAAGAAATGCCCAACACTGGCTACGATACTGTACTTTGTCTCGCGAGAGAACGGTACTGCGCACAAACCAATACGCACGCGTCTGTACACACAAATGTATTGTGCAGTACACAGTTTTCTCGTTAGGTCGGCCAAGAGGCGCATAAATCATTTTTTACAGCGCCGTTCGTCGAGAGAAGGAGCGTGGACATTTTTTTAATTAACCCAAGACACGGTAATACCAATAAACCGTTTCAATTAGGATAAATAGTACCTAAACCCCGTTTGACGAATAATAGAATTTGTCATTTTTTAGAAAACGTTACTACTAATTTAGAGTCCAATTTTTTAATTAACAAATTAAATAAGCCTCAGAAATGCTAGACGAAAATTGAAGGGACGTGCTGAGAAGAATAAACAAAAAACGCAGATATGGCAAATTATAAAAAAAAAGAAATAAGGATTGCGACACGAAGGCTAGGTTAGGTTACATACAAGTCAGCAATATAATTTTAACTGTTTACATGTCCGATTAAAACCATATGACTGTACATGGCTTGGGATAGTAAAAAACGAAAAACTTAAAATTGACGCTTATCAAAATACCTACATTTATTTTTTAGTGAGAGTTTTTTAGAACGTTTATAGAATCACCCACCAAGCGCCCGATACTTTTATTATCTCAAAGCCGAAAACTGTCTTTCTTTTGTTTTCTTCGCATAATGTATAATGCCAAACCTTTTTCAGACGGTGCGGACGAACCATCTTAAAAACAAATTCCCGTAAGATGGAGTATAATATGTCGTTACCTTTCTTTCTTTTGATCCGAGCAAATATTCGATAAAGGGTCCGGTGGTGTAAAACCCATACACACAAACTAGGCACGTGTGCATTATTAACGTTTAAGACGAGCGTCCCGGGAAAATAAGTATCCAGGGCACTTGTTCGCCCGTAAGTATTCCGAGTAAATATTGTATTATTCAATTATCAAACAAACGGCGCGAAATCGTAAACCCTGCCGGTTTTATAGCCCGGTGGTTCGCAATATAAAACCCACGGCGAATGATTGAAAACGATTATTATTTAATTGCACAGAGAGTATATATATATATATATCATTAAAACGGCATAATAACGATATCCAATGTGCATAAACTGCAATGCATGGCAGCCACTACTTGACTTAAGTTTATACGGTTTATCGGGGCCCACTCGACAGCGCCCAAATAAGTTACCTTATATTATATACTTTATTCCGTGTAAACAATATTACATTTTATTACTACCCGTTGCTTATTTATTTAATATAAAATATATATTTTATTCAACGTTCTTCGGTAAACAACAGTTCTTTACAACACCGCCAAATCGCTTCCTGGTAAGAACGTTCCTGTTAAATCCCCGCCCGTTCTGCACCTGCACCACGGCCGGGAAACGCTAGTTGCTTCTGTATAAGTCGGCCCCTAAGCGGAAAACCCGAGATTCTAAGAACGGAAATCCCGAATCAAACCGTTAACTTTGCAGCGCGCACTTCCTGGATTTACAACGACCAAACTCGGGCCGACTGCATTTTTGATTATGTTTTGATTTTATAAATGTATACAGACCGATGATGACTACTCTCAGCCGAGGTTAACGCCGTTCCTATTTTGGTCCTATTAATCGTCGTCGCTATATTATCTGAAGATTATTTTTTTTTTTTGGAAATCAACCAAAAAGCCAGGATCAGAAAGATCAGTCCGGGTGGACGACGATAAACAAACATTGTCGACAAAATTAAGATTACTTCCTCGTGAAAAACGTCTCCCGGCTATTGTATGTTATTTTTACCCAAGACCTAATTACTCAGCTGTGCATCCCCCTCCCCAACAGTAGGATTACGTCGTCCACGCGTAAACAGAAATTGAAAAGTAACTGCACACAAGTGACAACGCAGTCCATTACTTAATAGGTCTCTCTGGTGGTCGGTCGTGACGATGTCAAAGAGACAGACTCTCCCAAATCACACGAGAAACAATAATTATTAGGTACATATTTTGTGAATTAATGGCCAATCAGAATTACATGGGACACGCGGCACAGGTGAATTCATTGACAATTCAAACAGCAAGTGTCAGGATTCCGAGTAGTAGACGGTTAAATCGAATACACTTTAACATTGTTAACACAGAATATATAGCTTATTGTACACTTGTTTGTTAAAAGTCCCAAAATAGAAATTGTCCAGGAGAGCAAATTACATTTTTTTACTTTTAATAATATTGTACTACAAAGTTTTCATTGTAGTAAATTTAAATATCACAACAAATATAAATTTGAAATTTAAAGAACTTTAAAAGAAAAAATATAGCGCATTCAATTTTCTATCTATTGGTATCAAAGAGTTGGACTTATAACAAGTGTGCACTAACCCTTATAATATATATATATATTATAATCCGCGAAAGGAAGACGACACCTCCTCCCCCCACCCCTTAAGAGTAACTTCCGTATGCTTTCCATACGCAGCCTTGATATGAGAATTTATTTATTTATTTACACGGTGCCAAACTCCATTTTTCTCTCTCTTTCTGAAGTGTTTTACTCTAACGCTCTAGGATTTTCATACATCCTATATTAGTTGTTGTGCTCTTGTGCTAGGTACAATAATATATATATATATTTTTTTTGCATCGTTCGTTGTTTATTGAAGCCAAAATCTATTTGTTCTGGTTTTGAAGTTTGCCCTCTCCTTCGCCCAAACGACATAGTGTCACGATCGTTTTGTAACACACGCGGTAGGTAAAACACGTTTTATCGTGAAACTTTTTCGTTTCGATTTTTCCCCCAACCCTATATATATATGTGTACATACTTTCTCGTCCTTTTCCACGGGCACACAAGCCTATAAACTGTTTTTGTAATAATATTATGAAACGAACAACGTGATGAGCAAAATCCGTGACAACGACCCAAGCCCCGACTTTACTGCCGGTCGGAGATTTCATCAGTTGCACGAGGCAGTTTGGCGTGGTTTTTTTTTTTGCCCGTACCAACAACAACAAAAACAATGATAATATTAAAAAACAACAATATGTGAGATGACGTCATCCGGGTATTGGCCGGTCGTCGACGGGGTAATCTGGAGAGGTGCACGTCCGATGGGGGGCCATGTGTGCGTAATGGGCCGTTTGGCTCGAGTTTCAGCGTTAAGACACGGTCCAGGACCGTTAAAAATAATCTAACCTAACCTAACCGAGTAAAATGAAATATTCATAACATATAATATATAACATTGGTCGTCGAACGTGCTGCGGCGATCGAAAAACTGTTAAAATAATGAGAAGCTCGAAAAAAAAAACATTATCCCACACAGAAAAAAATGCGCACTCGTCGAGAGCGATCGAAACGATCGAAGGGGCACTGGCGTTCTTGGCAATAAAACACATGTAAAAATAAAAGCAATAACAAATAAATACATCCGCAGAACGTGAACGCGATTAACAGCAGTTATTGGCGTACGGTTTTTTAACGTTGGTACATCATTACATTATTTTATTTTGTACATTATTCTGTGTTTATGTTTTTGTAGTCTTAAACAAAATACATAATCTGCATAGGCACACATATTTAGTATTTTATAATAAAAACACTTGGATGTTTTTAAGGGTATACTATGTAATTTTATATATATTTTTGTTTTATTAGGGAAAAGGTTACCATTTTTGCCCAGTCAATATGTCCACCAAAAGATATTGGACTTTTTTTTTTTAATTATTCTTTTTTTATACTTTCATAGACAAAGTTCAACCGATTTCAAACAACCGGTTTGGCAGGAGAACATAATATTATATAGTTAACTGTCGTTGTCGGACAGAGTAAACGCGATGCTACCCAGAAAGACGAGGCCGCGGTTTTTGGGGGGAAGGAGAGGACGGTGGTCAGGGGAACAGGGAAGAGAGCCCTTTCTCCTATCTGACCACCAAACGGGCAAACCGAATGGTATAATACACGACAATGGTAATTAACGTCGCCGTTGCCAGTGCAGGGTTTGAGTAATCGATTTTCCGTGTTTTCCTCTGGTCTGGCGAGAACACGGGCGTGCACAGTTTCCGGACGTTTTGTGGCACATAAATCTAATATATATATAACACACAGTCGAACGTACATATATTATATAATTATACAAACTAATTAGAAAAATAACCCCTGGCCGAGAGGCGATATGACGTTACCAAGATGGAACTGTGCCATGCAGGCTCGTGTGCATCATCGGTCGGTGAAAAAATAAACCGTTTACACAAGGCAAAGCACACCGTTCGGCCACTGTTTAAAAAAAAAAATCAAAGATCTATGTGCGAGACTGAGACGACAGGCGACGTCTGACCGTGAATAAAATAATAACAATTCATTGTATTGTAGTGTAGTGTACACACACAAAAACAGTGTTGCATACACACACACATACGCAGTTGTGTGTAATACTTCGGTTAAAAAGTTTTTAAAAAAATATCCCCAATTGACTTAACGAGTAAAATATATAATAGAATAATTAACGTTATTCCGGCAAACGTTATTAGTGTACCGCCGGAGACGAGGCTTGCAGCTCGTTCTTCCAAAAAATACAAAAAAAAAAAAAATAGTGTTTATTTAAGAAATTACTTTTGGCGAAAGACCGTTTTATTTTTTTTACTATTTGTTTTTTAATAATTGAAATAATTAAATTCTACGTCGTATCCGCCGCCTCTGCTAAATGGTATTTGACGGGACGACAAAGGAGCGAGGCAACACAAAAACCAATTTCGTTAAAATAATATTGTCCAGACCTATCCTGACCTAAACCTACACCGCTGTTGGCTGCTCTTGAGGAACAAACACGGCGGCGGCAATCGAAGAAATTGATTTTCCACCACTCGAGAACGCTTGGCCGGACGGACGGATGCGACCGGTATATATTATTTAAATAATAATAAATGTCATATCAAAAATTCTAGCGGTTCGTTCGCTGTTTGCCTCAGAAAATCAAATATATATATTTTTGTCTTAAATATTAACGAATTCCGACAGAAGAGCCGACGGTCCGCGGATCCAGCGGGGTGGAAATTATCCTCTCCCCTCCCTATCTCTACTAGTCAGAAGCACTGTCCAAGTGTACGGTACCGTCTTGGTGGTGGTAATACTGAGCACACACAAAAGACGCAAGTGTAACATTATATTTTCCACTGGACCACGGCAAACAGCGAAAACAGCTTCCTGGGCTTGTGACTTACTTGGTTTTTAATAATTAGGTAATTTCGGACAACAAAGCCAAATAATATATTTCATATTATAATAAATTTACGAGTGGACATAAACGACTGGACGGTTTCTATCAACCTAACGTATCTCCCGTTTAGGGATTACCGTGCACGGTAAAGTTAACCATCATTCATCGTATAATATCCACTATATAGACAACAGTTCACACCCCGCTCGGTCCTTAGGGATTAGGATTTCTTGCAATATGAAATTCGAGCGTTACACCACCGTAATGGTCGACACCACTCGGCTTTCTAACTAGATTTGTGTATTTTATTTATAAAAAATGTATTTTACAGATAGTCGATAGAGTAGAGCAGAGTAGAGTAGTCTCCGAAAGGTCAGCGAAAACTGGACTCACGTGAATACCACTATTATACATATTATAATAAATACCCGTGAGAGATTGCACACATGATGTACATTCGTTTAAACCTTTTAAATGAAGCGCCAATGCATTCGTCCTAAAGTCATGGGTGGGGATGGACGTCTTCAATGTTAAACAAGACTTTTATACAGCCGATAGAACCTATTTGAAAATAACTTGTTTTGCTAGTAATCTCGACCCAGCACAAACGAATTTTAACAGTCATTGCACTGATTATTGTTGTTATTACAAAAAATTGTAGTCTACCTTCGATTGGTCGCCAGATTACAATTTTATTTAAGGCAATTTAAAAAAATAATAAAAATGATTTTTAACTCTGCATATACATACATAATGTAAAAATAAAACCCCATTAATATTGTATCGCACACTCGGCCCTGGGTTACACCACGGTAAATAATTTAGCGGCGAACACAAAGAGCACACAAGCGGCCCTAGCGGGGAGGAGGTTATTCCCTCCGGGAGTTCAGCTGTTCCGTCGAATACCAAACTGAACGTAATACTGTTTGTTGGACACTTTGAAAACGAGTACACGATAATAAATAATTATATGAGAAATCATAAAAAAAAAAAACGCTGTCGGGATGGGCCGACTATTTCGTTTTTTATCAGGTAAATTATAAAGAAAACACTAAATACACGGTTGTGTACTTAATGGTTCACCTTGGTAAACCTTGTATATTATTGCAATATCGTTAACGTTGTAGACCTATCCTCTTCGCGGAAAAAAATAACCATTAGCTGTCACCCGTGTATGGTTTTTTTTTTTGCTATTACAAGACATGATAATAATAAAAAATCAATTAGAGAGAGAGACTTAAATTCCCTCCTGGACATTTTTTTTTAGGGAATTCACACTCCTGTGTAAGTATTAAAGACATGCAGCGAGAGAGAGAATACCTTTTTTTTTGTCTCTCCGTGCAACATCCTATATACCTGTACAGGATATATAGGGTGTGTGTTTCTAAAGAAACGTTACGATTATGGCGCGCAATCACGATTGGCCGCCTTAAGGTTGTTTACGACGCAGCCAATGCACTCTTGCCCGGGAACGTCGCACATGTGTGCACATAATATTGTTATTGTTAAATTTATTGCAACGCTGCATAATATTTAAACCGCTTTGCATTAACGCCGAATGACTCGGAGAAAAAAAACAAATTAATAACAACAATTTGCCTGCCCGATTCCACTTTATTATATATATATATATATATATATATATCATCATCGTGTAGTGAGTAAAAAAAAGCTTGGAATGTGTGTGTGTGCTTTTTTTTTCTTTAACGGACTAGTTTTATTAATGTCGACTGTCGCGCTCGTCCATAGGGTTAATTATTTTTTCTCCCCTTGAGAAAAAAACAAAACACATACATGCATACACACACATACTAGTCGCGTGTCTGTGACGATTTTCCGTGACGATTTCAATAAAACGATAGTGGGTTTTTTCGCCGGGAAATATTACCAAAAAAAAAAAAAAAGGTGGAAAAATGGCCGTTCCCACACGCACTTGTGCGTCTCGCCAAGTTTTCCCAAAATAATCTTCCTCCTTTTTCGGATCCCAGCGATAAGGACACATTTAACCTGCTCTCAAATGATAAAGCTTTGATTTTATACAATTTTGTCTTACTCGTTTTATTAATTTTTTAATGCTACAGCACAAAATGTGGCGGTTTATTATTTTTTAACGGGTGTCATCCCCGCTTAACAGTAATTATGTTCTCGAATCGAGGCATTCTAGATTTCTTATGCTTAATTATCAAAATACAAACATTCAACGACTACCTGCGCAGTATTTAAAAAATGTCGCGGTATTCTTTATTTTTAACCGCAAAAATTAAATTCCGACACAACTTTATTGCAGAGGCGTTGATTGGGTAGACAGTTTTGTAGAGATACAAACTATAGCGACAGACCTGTAGCCTTAACCGAGAAAAAAACCCAAATTTTCCGTTGTAGCAGCTTGCACAACTTTATATAAAGATGCGATATTGTGTGTGTGTGTGTGTGTGAATGTCTTACAAGTTTGTACCGCGGAATTCCGTGGACTCTGAATTCCCCGAAAAAACGAGACTTTATATTTTATTATTCGTTGTCGGCGGTACTTACTTACTGCGGCCACGAGACACGGACAACGCACCTATGGCGGCGGCGGACCACCGCAACTGCGCACACTTGTAGAGCCTGGACTGAGGACGGCGATCCACGTTTTTTTTCTTCGGTATTATAATAGGTACAGGGGCCCGTCACGGCATTTTGCGACTGGACCAAGAGGGTTTTGGGCACGACGAAATCGCAAACTACCGGGCGAAGACGGTTTCTGTTCTTACCGGTCAGGGGTGGTACACGGTCTAGGGAAATTCGCGCACAACACGAACGCGGATGATATTTTCAAATAAAAAAAATAACCGACGGCAGCAACAGACGGACGCACACGCAGCACTCGGCGGCTACACGACGGACAGCACACAGCAGACACACACACACACATATACATACACATACATATACACACTGCACACACCCTACCCCCTACCCGATAATTTCACGGCGGCGGCAACCTACAACGGAACCCCCCACCACCGGCCGACGTACACACGGCAGATGTGCCGCGCGTAGACGTATACAGGGTGATTCGGTGTAAACTACTAATTTATGAATCAGTTGGTATCTTGAAAATTATTATATTTTTTTTTCTCAATATTTCGTATTAACTTTCGTTTATTTTAAATATATTTTTCAACTAAACAAGGCGATTCACTAAAGTAATTACGACCCGGTCGGTTTTGTTTTATTACAATTTTATGATTAACCATACACCTATCTTTACTCTTCAGTGCCCGTTGTAGCAGAAACGCAGTGTTTATTTTTATTTTGTTTATTTTGTCAGAAATAAATACGTTGGATTTGATTGAAGCCTAATTATAGTTTTATTGATGAAATTGCTATCCACAACATATTATAAACGTATTTTTTTAGATATACACTTTATAACTTATTTTCCGAAAAATGTATGACAATCTAATCTATATAAAAAAAAAAATTAGACATCGAAGGGTCAAAATATATTGAACTGTTTTTAATTGTTCATTACCGTACACGTTTATTATATCAAAACTGTTTATCGACCAGTTAACATTTTCGTTAACGTTAACGTTCAAAAACCCCAAGTTTATAACGTTTTGGGATGAA
Source organism: Adelges cooleyi (assembly GCF_023614345.1). Taxonomy (NCBI): domain Eukaryota; kingdom Metazoa; phylum Arthropoda; class Insecta; order Hemiptera; family Adelgidae; genus Adelges; species Adelges cooleyi. The sequence goes on from NW_026096268.1 coordinate 6,422,493, forward strand.
GTTCTATTGAGTGTAAAGTTAAATTTAAAAAAACAACAATAATTTTAATAAGTAATATTTCCGATATATTGACTGGTTCTTTATTATAGCTGCTAGTGAATCACCTTGTACAGGGTGAACGCCTTGTACGCGGTCACTGCTACGGCGGTATCGTCGTCCGTCCGTTTGTTGTTGTTGTTGCAATACCGGTATGCATTCATAAAGGGTGTACACATACTGCGGATAAGAGGGGGAGGGTTGAATTTGAACCCTAACAGTGAGGGATGCGAAAGGTACCACGTGCGCGGGGCGCTAACGTCTATTCCGAGTAATTCTTCCGAGTAACGGAACGCGTAGGCCGTTCGTCTCTGAAGGGAACACGGCGACGAAACGTTATTATATTTTATTTGGGGAGGTTTGTTTTCAGTTTCGGGCTAGGGAATCAATTAAATACCTACTCAATATATTTGTAATTTTGTTCTAAAAATATGCAAACTAGTTCCAGTGCACTCCATTTGGAAAAGAAGAAAAATCAAAACCTCGAAATCCATTTTGAATTGTTTTATCAACAAACGCTTAACAAACATTTGTTTGGTTAAAATCTTTAATACATCCAAAATGTTCACAACCGGAGAATCATCAAAATTGGTTGGAAGAACTAAAAAATTACTATAATAATAATTAGGTATATTATAAAAATTGTAAAAAACCTAATGTCGAGTGGGAGGGAAACTTGCCCTGTTTAGTGTAATTAAAAAATATATTTTTTTTTTTACATTATAAGTTATTAACTTACAAAAAATATATAGGTAAGACTTCTGCATTAAATACGATGATTGAGATCTGAATTATTACCCCGATAAAAGCATCAAGTCAGTTTCTCAGAAATGCTTTGAAATATACATTAAAGGTATTTTTTGTTTTTTTAATAAAATTATGAAAACTAAAAGAATACTACATAACAGTTATTTATCATACAAATACAGCAGGGTTCGTGTAAAGAATGATCTTTTGAATAAATTACCAGGCATCCCTTGTCTACCAAAGGTTAACCATACCTAATATAACCCATTCTTTGATTATAGATATAAAATGTACCGACATTGAGCTTTCGCAGGATTAATTGTGGAAAACTAAAGAGGAATTTTTGAGACAGTCATTTCCCTTTTATAATCAGCTCTAGTGTATAGATTCGAATGACCTCAAAGTATTTAACGTGTTCTAAGGCCAATTTCGGTGTTGTCAGCGTAACGAACCGACAATTATTGTATTGTAAGTACTTTTCCAACTGCGCCAATCAAAACGAGAACCTACAGTGCTAAAACACTTTTTAAAATATAACTAATTGAATGTTTCACAGTCATGTGTGTCACAACTCGCGTCTGTTTCAAAAAAAAAAATCTTTCCCTGCGGCGTTCGACAAAGTTATACTTTTTTCTACCACTATAATAATTTCAAAGTATTTGTTTGCAAATATTAATTAAAAACACTTAATTGTTGTTTTAAAATTCAAACAAATAACTCAAACGGAATAGTTTTTTTTTGTTTTCAGTAAAAATGTTATTCGTACATACAATAAATAAAGGCGATACAGCTATTATACGGCATTAAACTTAAGTGCAAATCTACTTTTATTAACTATTATTATTAATGTAATGTAATCAGATTATTTTTTTGAGCGCACTAAAAAAAAAAGTAACCATAATGAGCCAATTACAATTAGTTACAGCTGTGCCACTGTATATACTTATATATTAATTCTTTACTATTTTTGCACGATAACCAAATATGTTGACTTAAAAACTAAACACACGTCACGACCTATAAGTCACTACAGGGTCGTACAAAGGACAGAAGAACACATTAATCAAGAAAAAACTTAACCAACACTTGTGGTTATATATTATATTATAAAAATGATAAAATAATTATATTATAAAATGTAATTATTTTATAAGAAGAACATAGATAAAAACTTAGAACGTATTAAAAAATTAACCTTTTTTAATATCATATTGTTGCATATTAGTTACAGTGGCTGTCGACGGTATTTATTTTTGGCTAACTAACTATAATATTGATCATTATATTTTTTATCAGAATTTTAAAAAAACGGGTTTTATTTAAAGCTCCGGTTACATAATAATTAGTGAGAACATGATATTAAATTAAAATTCCAGCTTAACAAATACTAAAATCACATTATTAGCACAATTTCCACGAATTTTTCAAACAATGACCTAAATCTTTACTAAAACATTATGCCGTGTTACTATGTATTCTATTGTTATTATAATATGCCAACATTAAATCTTAATATGTTTACTAAGTATGTTTTTTTATAATCATTACCGCCAAGCCGTATTTCAAATGGAAAATTAAAACAAGCTAGGCCCTTTGATGATTTAACCCGGGCCCGGATACTTTTGGATAACCAATTTTGAAAACCATACTTAGGCACAATATTGCATGTAGTAATCAATAACGCACGTGCGGTGTGCGTTTGTCGGGGGATTTACTCGCGCCGAGGTGCGGTTAAGCTTATAATAATACATGCACAAATGAAAATCCATTAGATCAGACGAAATGGACCGAGGAATAACGCGACCAGGGGGGCGGGAGAGGGGGAGGTGCATTTGATTTTCGGATTTAACAGTCACTAATTGATGCAGACCTGTCGGCGTCGGGATTATAACGTGTACAGGGGCGCGGTGAACGGGAAAAAAATCGGTTCTATATCCAGCAACAATTATTAATGGAACCTTGTTTTTTTTAAGTAGTGTTGTATCTGAAATATTTTTTCCCGGTCATACAACAACGATAACGCGAATTATACTCTGTGCGATGGTAAAACATATTAAAATGGTACAAATAAAATACAAAATATACATAATTATTAATCTGACTAGACGAAAACGGTGGAAAAATCCACGGCTAGTAGTCCCACTTCGCCGCCGACATATACTTACTAAATTATTATGTTACCTTGTTTTTTAAGTAGTTTTATATCTGGTACATTTTTTAAACGGTCATACAACAACGATAACGCGCATTATATCGTGCGATGATAAAACATATTAATAATACAAATAAAAAAAAATTTATATACACAATTATTAACCTGACTAGACGAAAACGGTGGAAAAATCCATGGCAAGTAGAGTCCCACTTCGCCGCCGACATAATATACTAATTATTATTACAGTCGGTCTGGTCGTTTCTTTGTTACACCAGTGCACAACAAACTACAATGCGAGCGTTTGAAATTATTGCTTAAGATGCTATAGTATAATATTATGAACATAAAAAAAAACACATACACAGACACACACCTATAATATCTCAGTAAAAACATGACTAATTTCACCCTATTGTTTTTCTCAGTCGGTTCGACCAGAGTTATTATTTTTTTAAAGTTTTTTCTTTTTTTTTTTACGATTATTAAAAGGTATAACCCGTTTTACTAGTCGTGTATCTAATATCGAATAATGAACACTTACAAAACGCTGGAATTTGTACGTTTGTACATTGCCAATGGTGCAACAAACCCACCCATCGTCAATCTCCGTGTAAAGAAAGGTTTTGAAAAAAAAATGTCATAATTATTATTCGCGGTTTACTCAAGCTACGACATCATGTTTCGGAGGATACAGTATAATTTAAATTCATAACAAGGTTATTAGATCGTTAGAAGGCTGTCCATAGAGATTACTCGGACTGGCACAATACCGGTTATCGTTGTCGTATGCGGGTATTACAATCGCAAAAGTCCTTGCATATTATAATTTTTTTCTATTAAACTACATAAGAGATAATTATGCAAATTCGGCGGTAGGTGTTTCACTCGATAACGTTGACCCTAGAAAAATAATGATCAATTTTAAACAGTCCAGACGCACGATAACACAATGAACGGCAGAGGTAATTAAATTATTATTCGATTGTTGCCGGAATTATAATTTTGATGCGAGCCAGTGAAGAGTTAACGCCAAAATCGAAATATTGACGGATACAGAAAGCTTCAGCCTAAATGCCATTCATATTGCATATAATATTATTCTGCGTGCCAAAAGCCAAAACTAATCAATCGGTGGTTCTACCTCAATAATGTATTTTACAAGGCCAAACATTATGATATAATGTTAAAACGGAGACATCGACATGAATTACTACGGAACCAAAGTTACTCTCAGTTGAACATAATTATATGTACCCTATTTAGAAATCCGGCACGGAGAAGAAATTGCAGTAACAAGATCTAAGGAACTGATCTGATATCCGTTGGCTGTTGGTACATTTCATAGGCGACCCTAACGAAATAACAAAACCGAGTTATAGTCTAAATATACGTCTTGACGGTACAAAAGTTAAACGTAGCCGCAAAACTTGCTAATTACCCTCATCATAGACTTTATAGTGGCGTTTCTGTGTCTAAGTCAGTCAACCACCGCTATAATGAATAGTTTTTTACATAAAAATCATAGGACAATATTTTACTGAACGACATGGGTTTTTTCAACGCTTGACACCGCTTGTCCGTGTAAAACTGTAGGGGAAACGTTATTTTTAACGACTGCCTCTGGCGTACAAGTATGTCGGGTGGCGATTCTGATGGAATTGCATTAGGCACTACACATTTGGCCGTACCACTCAGTCCTGCTTAGACCCGTATGTGTTTTTGATACAGCCCAGCCCACCTACGCCAGTACCCCCCTCCGTATATAGGTTAATATACTATCGCAATATAGTGCACGGGCATAAGAAGGAAATTATATCGCAGCCGTTTCACCACTACGCCGCCGCCCTGAAAGCCATTTTAGAACGGAAACTTAAGACTCGCATACTATACATTATATGCATCAGCATAGCCGTGCATAACATATTACCGACTGTGTAACGTTTGCTCGATTTCAAGGGGAAATAAGCCTGAGAAATCTATAAAAACCGGCACCCAACTCTTCAGTGATGAACGTCAAAAATATCTATAGCGACTTTAGCCGTGTGACGAGATGCAATACATGAAAGGGTAAATGTTTATAAAAAAAGTTTGTATTTTTTTAATAGCATGACACTGTTTTTAGGCTGATAGGCTTACTAAGAAAATTCGTGAAATTTTTTTATAATCATTTACTCGTTTACTCGATATGTTTACTCGTTCTCTATTTTTTCACTAGATTTCAATATTAACGCGGTACTCTTACTCGTTTGCTCGCTTTACTTAGTTTTATTAACTCGTTTATTTGATTTATTTACTCAATCACTCGATTCGTTTACTGGTTTAATCAATTTTTTAATCATTTACTGGTTTTTTATTTTACGTTTATTTAATTTTTTCACTCGTTAAATCTATTTTTAATCACTCACGAGCTCGTCAATTGGCTTTACTTACTCATTAATTTGTTTAATCGATTTATATACTCATTTACTTGATTTGTTTACTCGACTTTTTGTATTCGCTTACTCAATTTTTTTGGTACTTGTTTGTTACATTTTTCATTCGTTTATTGCTTACTTTACTCTTTATTCCGATTTTCAACTCGATTGCATAAATTAATTTTTGTACTCATTGTCAGTATACGGTGTTGTGATACTCACATAAAAATAACCAATTAATAAACAACTAACAATTTATACGACGGAAAATAATCGACCAACTGAAACAATAAACCTTATCCGAGTATTATTTTTATTAACTAAAATTGATTATTTTCAACACTGAATACTGAGGTCACGCCATTTTTTTTTTTATTATTTCTAAAAAAAAAACAAAATGTGGAGCAATATTAATATCGTCTAATATAGTTTGTACTAATGCACGTACAGCAGAACATAGAACCACAACCTATAAAAATAAATTACAAATAGAAACATGTGTTGTCTATTATAATTGTGGAGTGCACGGGAAATAAATGTCATGTTACACATATGATTAGTTTTCGCCCACGCAAATAGGATATAAGTTAATTGGTACGTTTGATTGTTCTTTGCTGGTTCCATTTCTTAATCGTCTCTACACATTATACTCATGATCCGTTTAAGTCAAATGAGGATGTTGTAGAGCCCGTATAAGACCCCTTTACGAGTAGCCGTGCCATATGTTTGGGATTTAGTTGTTACTTGAATCAAAACACAATCCGTTTAGTTTTACATTTTATACTATATATTGTGTGTCTCATACCAAAATATCACAAACATATTCGAATAAGTGATAGGGTTAGTCGCAAATATTATGAATAGGAAAAAAGGTACAAATAACGCAGAGAAAGAACAACTGTCGCTATATGTTAAGCTAAAATAATATTTAACATTAAAATATTGTACAAAGAAATGTTTACTAAACTATAAATGCTTGAATTCTTTTACAATGAATAATAATTATTCTCTAGTCATTATTACACACCGAGAGTGCGCCAATTCGATTTTTTATAAACCTTAAATCGCAAAGTTAGGTTACACGAGTATTAATTCGAACAGTCAGATAAGCCGTTCCTAAGAACAATAATATTTTTCCATCAATAATAAGCAGGCATTTAACTTTGTTATTTCAATTGTATTGTTTTTCGCTTGAACAGACACGGTCAGGGGTGACTGCCATATTTTTGTCTGTATTCTATTTACTTTTGACCCTTTGAACGTCAATTGGTATTAACTTGCCAATTGTCAATGACAGCTTAACCGGTTAAAGCAGTGTAGATATTTATCCCATATAAATCAATCCCACAAAGATATGTATAATATGTAATTACCGGTTGTCAGAATTGAAAAATATTTATATAAATTATTATAATACTGTTATTGAACAAATATGTTATTGATACTCAATGAAAAAAATAAATGTAAAAAACTGTAAACAATAAATTTAAAACATTATCCAGCTGTTTAAATAACTATTTAACAACAAAAACTCGATTGGACAAAGCTCATCAGAGTTGAATAATAACTAATTCATTTTGCAAACCACTAAAACTGTAACCAACATGAATTTGGTTTATTATTTTATAGCGATCGGTCGATTAACGAAGTGATAATCTATAATTAAACGCTTAACTAACTAGTTAACTATTTTATTTTATAATTTAAATTTTTGCAATGTTATATTATTCAATTTTAAATAATAAATGTTGAAAATTGGAATACGTGTTTTATTTGTATAAGACATTTTTATTTAGTTTAAATATTAACTTAAAACAAAAATACATAAAATTAATTAAAATACATAATATGCGACATTCAGTAAATAGTAATACACACTAGATAACTAGCCAATAAATAACTAGTTCATTTTTTTTCCTAAAATGTTAAAGTCACGATGGATTTATGATTTTTTTTTTCAATCATGATCAAACTTAGTCGATTAAGAATTTTCCAAACGCAAAATCCGATCTCTCATTATTTGATTTACTTATTTTAATATTGTTTGACTTACTCGGGGGAAATTATCTTGTACCTCGACTAAACTAAATAAGATTTTAGTTTATGTCGACACTTGAAATCGTCCTTAAAAAAAATCTTTAATGCCATACAGAATGTTGGTCGGTAGGTATAATGAACATTGCTGCAATGTGATAAACAGTCTAGGTAATTAACAACTTCGCCACCACCACCACCACTAGTACTATTATTATTATTATTATTATCCCTATACAGCACAATGCGTCGGTGTCCATTTATTTTCCACGCAATTTATAAACTAATGACTTGTAAATAGCATTATGTGTACATATGTGCGTTTGTGTGTCGTTCCTAGTCGCGACACATTACATTAATCTCGAGCAAGTGAGAAATTTGCATGCAACTATTATACAGTTAATGTTCTTAATCATTTCATACACCCTCCAAAGTAAGTGTATATTGTGCGACCCATTCACTGTTCCTCGTTGTTATTCATCTCGAAATTCAAACAATAAAATATCATGTTAAATGTAAACGCAACGATCAATGGAATTGAATAAGAGCGATGAAAAAGAGCAAGAGATACAATAATGTAGCAACGATAGCGATTGGGTTAGATAGTATGTAAAGGATAAGTACTTACGTGCTATAGTAAGAAAATCGCGTGAACGTGGAAAATGATGAATAATATGGACGCACTACAGTTTATTACACACCTGTATATTATTTAAATCATTTTTTATAATTTAAATAACTATTAAAAATGCAAATTATTTTAATTAAAAAAAGTTTTATTTTTATTTGAACAAATATCCAAACACTAATATCAAATAAAAGTTTTCAATGAAACACCACATTAAAACACAATTTTTTTCAACGCATTACAAATTATTTGAAAAAAAATCCATTATAACTTTAATCATTTTTTGTTTGGCAATTTAATCAAAATAACAATTTATTTTAATAAAAGTCTAAATAATAGTTATTTATTTAAAAAATAATTAAAAACAAAGGATTATTTATTAAACGGTAAATAAAAATGAATTTTATATAATTCGTTATTTTTAAATTACTATTTGCTATCTAAATAAAATTCCTGGGTTTGGTTGAGTCCCATAATTATTTACCTTAATGGCTTTCCCAATATAACACTTCAAGTTGAGTACTAATATTTACAAATAAAATCCACGCCTTGATTTATAATTCTTAGTAATGAGCAAACTTAATTGTGACTTTTTTTTATTTTCAGATAGCATTCAACAAATTTAGAATATAAAACAAAAAATATGAACAAGAAAAAACAAAAAAAAAATGATAATATGGTATTAAAATATTATAAAAAAGGGAAGAACAGTTAATATTGTTTCATTGAAAACATATTGGCTAACGAACTTTAAGTGTTTTTAGCAGAAGCGAGGAAGGAACAAAGAAGGATTATATTTTTAAGATCTTTAAGGAAATTGATGGGTCTGCAACGTGTCAGGATTGTTATGAAGTTTTAGGGTTTTTTCTCAACTTAAAGAATTATTTTTAAATATAATTCAAGCATTATAAATAAACCCTTTCCCGCTTAATTGAATAAAACGAACTACTGTTTCGCATCACATTTTATTTACATGCGACGACTATCGGTGCATACGATTTTCCAATTATTTATAATAGTTGAGTAATCGCGATTTCAAATTATAGCCAATCGTTAAATTTCAACTGAGTAACTTATTTGCATATTTTAACAACGCAATATACGCTTAAGATGTTTTTATGACGAACTGTTACTAAATTAATATTCATTAATTGATTATACACAATAAATATAATATATTGTACATTTTAATTTTAATATTTCCTTAGCTAACACCACGGCCTTAAAAAATTAACGCTGCAGTATTATTATTGAAGTATATAAAAGTTTATGATAATTTACTCAATAACTGTTAAAATGCCTAAAGGCAAAAGTCGGTAAGTTTATGAATTGAAATAACATTTTGCGTTTATAAATTAATTATTATTATTGAGAACTTTCAACTAAACTCAAACTACAAAAATACTACAATTTATGTAACTTTCTCTGACGAGTGTAATTATTATTATTTTTTGTAATTTAACCGTGTTTGGTTAAATTAGATAAAGCAAGTAAATTTAATTAAAATCAAATCCAGGAAATCTATACACAGATTGAATTATGTCTAAATTGAATAAACCGTAAATTACGTAAATATTTAATGTACAAATAACTTTGAACAAATATTGACAATATAAACGTTACGTCATAAAAAAAAGTCAGCTTTGTAGAATTTCAACGTTTATAACACTTAAACAAATATTAAGCGTTAAGTATGATAAAAAAAAATGCTCTAAAATTTCCCAAAAAAAAAAATCTTTTAACTGTATAAACTAGAAAATATTAACGACGATGAAAATGTAAAACCCAACAACAATCGTAAATGATTATACTATTTTTCTTTAATAAAATAAAGATACTCATTTCTTCCAACTTGTGTGCACAGTTACACAACAAACATATTTTATAAAACAGTAACGACCTGACAAATGAATGAAAGTCCATTAAACTATAAAAGGAAAACACAAAACAAGAAATATTGTAATTTCCGGTGATGTGATGAGTTTCATGCATGGAATTTTTGTATTATTACAGCTAAAGCCACAAGGAATATACTACATATATATATATATATAATTATTCACAAAGGAAAACCGCACTATTCGGATGAATACTACTTATGTTATTTACTCGCCTAAGTCGGTCTCTCTGTATCGGGTTTGCTTAAATTTTATGCTATGAGTCCGGGAAGTATAATTGGGTTGGATAATTATTGTTTGTCTTCCTGAACGTTGTGAAAATGCCGCTTTAAAATACCTAAAATATAATTCAAATGAGAGCTCTCTTTTGTCCGGAGCGCTTATTATTTTGAACATTTATCGAATCGTTCGATTTTATAAACAACTAGTGTCACCAATAAATCAACTAACGGTCAGCCATGTCCGAACATATAATAAAATTATGATCAAATGCATAACGAAAATTCTACAATTATTGTTTGATAATATAACATTGCGAAATGAATTGAATTTTAGTTAATTTATAAACCGAAACAATTAGATACATTAACTAATCAACTACTTTATTGAAAATAATGATTGGTAAATTATTAACTAACAAATCTGTACTACTATTTGGTTAACACGAGTTATTTGTGATGCTTGACGGATTAATTTAACCTGAACCAGTATATAAGAACATGCACGGTTTGATTAATTTTGTAATCCATGCCTTTGTTGATTAAAAAATACAATTTATTCGATTAATACTCAACACTGAACAACTTTGTCCGCTTGAGTTTTTTTGTTGAACTGCAGCTAACAAATTATAAAAAATGTCTCCTTTGAAAAACAACGAATGTAACGTTTCTTATGTTATTTTTAATTGCTCATTTTTTTCTCAACATATTATTAACGATTTCATTATAATAGCAAATTTCAATCTAGAGAGTATCCATAAAACACTTAATAGCCAGTTTAGAATTTATAAATATTTATTAATCTAAACAACCGGTAATTACATTTTTATTGTGCCTCCATATATTATTACCAATTATTTAATTTAACGATTACGGTTATTTATTAAAACTCAATTCATGTTGGTTAAACTTTTAGTTACTCCAGGTGGTCGTTAAAGGATGGTTTATAAATAATTTATTAGAAGATGTACGAGTTTATTTATGTATTTTTGAATCAGTCACTTTGAATGTGCAAAAAAATGTTTAATTGTAATCTCCGAATGACAATATATATTATAAATCGAGCTCTAGAAATAACTGAAGCTAATAAAATGCAAATTTCATATTTTATTCAACAAAAACTGTTTCTTTCGATATTGTTGAGTGCTATTGTTATGTATGCAGTTTAATGATTCATAGCAATTCTCGTTAACACTAAAATCTAGTTTACTTTTGCCCGCGTTCTAGTGGTTATTTTAAAACAGCTATGTTAGTGTTACTAACACACTATAAAGAATGAAGTTATGTATACACGGTTATGCATGCATATAAACTATGTTTTATTGTCGACACTATAAAAAAGCTATGTTTTACAGTCGCGCTGTCTAACATCAAGACGGAATAATAAATTATTCAATTTTAGAGAGAGAAAAACAGGAAGTTCCGTCCATCAGAACACTGGCGGCAAAACATTCCATTCAAATCCACGCAACAGATAGAAATAAACAATGAGCATCCAATTTCTTAGTTGTTTAAAAGCACATCACTCTGGTACACGGTGTTTCTCAATATAAATTCAAGTGAATAACGCCATGCTATTATGGGATACATAATATTATATTGTGAATTCCAAACAGTAAATAAAGGTTGCCTGTTAATAAAACTAATAAACTTTGGTCGCCCAACTGTAGCCCAGCCAACTTTAACGATTGAAAAAAAACATCTTTTTAAATTAATTATAGTGCGATTAACATTTATTTTTAAATAACAACCGACATGTTTAGTTATTTGTGCAAAAACGTTTTATTGCAAAAAAGATCATCAAAAAGACGAAAGTACTAACATTTTTTCAAATTTAATCAACTTTTACATAAGTGTATAAATGAAAAACCTAAATATATTTAACCTTTATTATGGACTTTTATTGTTATCAGGGTTAAGGTTTACATCGTAAGGCAACTTAACTTTCCATAATTGCCTAAGTAAAAAATGTATACAACAAAACTATTTAGTAAATATACTTTTGAAATTTCACCCGCCATTATACTATCTTAAGACAAAACATTTTTTTTTTTAAAACAGATTATTGATAAAAAAAACATTTTTAAGGCAAAATATTTGCTTAAAATTGTATTCATAGTTTAAGGGTTAATAGATGATACTATTTAGATTAATCGTTTGTACATAATAATTTCATGCCGTTTTTACCCGAACATCGTAGTTAAAATCATAATGAAAATATTTTTCTGATACATGCGTTGACTGTTCTTTCCTTTTCAAGGTGTTTTTCTCGATTTTGAAGGGAGAGCGGTAAATTTGTTGAAAGCACCTTTCAGGTACGGTTTCTGATTCATAGACTTGCTTAATAAATAAATCAGTTAAGCGGTTTCATGGTTCCAGACATTAAAAAAGCCCGTTACTGTAAAGACAATACCTTCTCAGTTTCGGAACGAAGTTAAAATTTGAAACGTTTTTTAAACGTCTAGGTATAACGTTAATCGGTACAACAAACCATCGCCGAGGAAATACAACCGACCTGGCAATAACAAATTCGTGGGAAACGTATGGAGCTATGAAGAAAAAGTGTTTTTACAACTATTATAAAACTACCTTTGGGGCGGGTAGCAAAATTTGACTTTAATGCTTCCACCGCAATAACGACCGGGCGAAATGTGTTTAAGGTGCAAATTCTGGACGTGCGGAGCCGAAGGAATACGGTTCTTGCCGTCTCGTTCGTTTAAAATATTATGTTGATCTGGACAGTCGGGAGAATTTTTTTTCTTTGCCCCAAGAAGATAAAGAGTGGGTTTATGTAAAACCTGCTCAGAAGTATCCCCGGGGGAGGAACCACAACGACCGCCACGACGGACTACTACTACTACTACTACTACTACTACATCCGCAAGACCTTTGGCTCCGCCGGATATAATATTGCTTGTATCTAATGGACTCGGTTGAAACACCACCTACAGCAGCAGTCGGCACCATTTTAATAATTCATAAACCGCTAATGTCCAGGAACCCAGCTGAACGCATTAGCTCTCTCTTTCTCTCTCTAATACTACTACCGTAGTAACCCACTCCGTCTCGCTTAGCCCGCGTTCCACCGCTTGCAATGTTCCATCGAAAACCACCATGTCGTCTTTTCGTGTAGGCTAAAAACATTTGTAAAAGCCCAAGAACGATAATCCGGCCGTGTCCGGTACACGTTACATATGTGATGAGACGAGAGGGATTTGCCGCTGCTGTATTTCCCTAGTCCACAAACACACAGCATAATACGCGTTATGTATTTTGCTGAAAAAGGCCGGCCGCGACGACAAGGCAAACAGTACACGACGGTAATCTTCACCCGGAGTGCACCTGACCCGAGAATGTCCTACCGATAATACCCTAAAGACGTGTTGCCCGCCCCTACTCCAAGCACAAAGACATACAACACAAATCTTTCGCGTACCAGCGAAAAACAAATGTTTTATTCATTCGGTAATGTTTAGTGGGAACTGTTTAAAACCTGGTAAAATAATATATTTGTTTTGAGCAATCGGCCTCCCCCCCCCACACACACATACAGAAATTGTAAAAGGGGAAGAGGTAAAAGTCTCACTTTGCCCCCTCGGCAGATGTTATAGTATGATGATGTCCATATTACTTGTTACAAAAGTGTGTCGTTTGCTTGAAGTAAAACATTATATTATAACTATATAGAAATTCATCTTTTTATCATCGGCCACGGTAATACATCAGTAACGAAATGGTGTTTATACACCGAATACTATAATGCCTAATCATTCCAAAAAATGAATGCTTCGTTTAAAAAAATCTTTACACTGACTTAATTTCTTCAAGCTTTCTAAAAAACCAAAAAGCTACTTTCCTTATTTATGAATTTCTCACAGGGAAATTTTTTACAACAATTTAACTTCCAACTATAAGTAAAACATTGTTGTATATTGTCACGGAAAAAATTTATATTTACATCATACTTGGAAATAAAATAAAAACTTACAATTAGTGAAATTGAAACAAAAAAAATACACTACACTGCACTGTAATTTAAATGTCCTATAATACATTATTGCAATATTATAATTATGTTTTAAACGTTTTTGTAGTTGTTTAATGTTATTCAAACAACAAATTGTTTATTTCAACTTAAGTGAGTTCAAAGTGGATTAAAACAAAAAAAATAGTATTTGAACACGACATCAAAGAGTCTTTTCTGAACATTGTAATCTAAAAAGTATACTTTTTTTCTTCAATTTTGTATAGCATCTTATATATATATATATATATATATATATATATATATATATATATATATATAAATAAATCAAACTGTTCCAGCTCCTCTCTACCCACCTTGCTATTTTATTTTACCTATAGGCTTAAACCGTCAAAGTCAGACAAACAAATGGTTATAGACGAATATATTATAAGTATAATGTTTCCAAACGGTTTTCTCTACTATGTTTGCATAATATGATGTTTGTTTTGATGTTTACAACACAACCAATCAACCGACATCCTGGTAAAGTAGGGTCAGATGGGGGTATAGTAAACGGACGGCACAAATGATTATAGATTTTTTTTGCAAAATGTTGAGTTTTACATTTTTTATTATTTATCACAAAAACATTTACATTTGTTCCCCGCTCGTATAGGTATAGTTACCACGCTTGGCCTACACCCTGTACAGTTTAACCACTAGATCCTGAACAATTTTTACGGAAAATCCGAATGGAAATTAATTGGGTTTTATTTAACCATTGGCCCAACGAATCCGATGAAAATCTATCGTCATACAAGTACACGTTATAAACGGAACGTCGCGTCGGCCGTGTAATTAAATAACCCAATAACGTTGACGCGAAATGAGAAATATATATACATATATTACACACATATATCCCTATATATGTGGCAAATATTAACAATTAACACGTTACATAATATTAAAAGCGGTGACGGTATGACGTCACCAATATATCGTCGGGTTTGTGTGTGTGTGTACTATGTATTTAACGTGTATGTAATATATATATATTATACACATATGATGAAAAATAAGTCACGAGCCAAACGTCCCGGAAATATAATTATCGGCCTGTCCGACTGACAAGAGTTTAATCACGTCACGGACACAATGTATAAAGGAGTTAAGGGAGATGAGTGCACTATCTGTCTCTCCCCCGCTCGTCGCTATCTATCTATCTGTTAGCGTGGTAAAGAGACTAATTTCAGGGCTTTAGCGCCTCTTCATCGTCTCGCTGCCACCGCCCTTCAACATCTCGAGATGACAGAGTACCGTAATGAAATACCAAAAACGACATCATACACACACACGCTCCACCAACAACAAAGCTTAAACCGGGAAAGAAGACGACTTATCTCGTTTAACGTGTTGAAAGCGGCCCGAGCTTTTGACGCATTACACCGAAAAGCCTGACATCGTTTTGACTACTTAGGGTTGTCCGAATTCAGATCTGTAAAAAGTGTACGAGTCCTTTGAGCTACTTTACTAGGTCATGTTGGAAATGGTTTTTTCTTATTTTTTTGACATTTCGATGTGAGAAAATTGCGTTTTAATATTGGAAAATGCTCAAAATTAATTAATTTTATTACGGAGAACTGATTTTTTTTTAATTAAAATCGGTTTCTCACATAACATTTTCTATTTGCAAAAGAGAATCTGGACCAGACACACAAATTTGTTACGGCGAAAGCATTGCTTACCACTA
The DNA here is from genome assembly GCF_023614345.1 of Adelges cooleyi. Taxonomy (NCBI): domain Eukaryota; kingdom Metazoa; phylum Arthropoda; class Insecta; order Hemiptera; family Adelgidae; genus Adelges; species Adelges cooleyi. The sequence continues at coordinate 6,438,343 of NW_026096268.1, forward strand.
AAACGGCTTTTCCTCATAGATCATACATTGAAAATAGTACCCTGAAGCTTATAGAAATTAATCTGAAAATAAATCGACAAGGTCGAAATTTATCATAAAACACATTTTTCTAAGGTAAAGTCAAAAGGCTTAACGTCTGCTCTACGGGGGCTGTAAGTTCGATTTGCAAATAACGTCTTAATAATTTTCTAGTGCCAAACAAAATCAAAAAACTATATACATTTGAACTCCGTTCAATTGATGTGTTCATATAAGAGCTTTTGCGAAAGTAATTTTTAATATTTCCACTTAATCAATATCCCTTTTCGTTCCAATTTAAAATAAATGGTACCTAAGTAAAATAACACAACTTCCAAAATATTTTAATACTATAATAAATAACGCGAATACTTAATTCAAATTTTATATTTGAAAAAAAACCTATAAGAACACACGATGGGTTGCTGTATAAGAGAATAGCTGTTTAAAATGGAAGTTCACAAGGATGAAATTATTTACAAAGCTGCACTGTTTATATGCCGGCTTACAACGTGAAACATATAAAACATGTATATTTAAATTTACCAAACCAAAAATGAATGTACGTTATTAATAAACAGTGTACAATTTAATAAAATACATAAATGTATAGTGTTGCAGTTATTTCATAATTTTGAAATTATATTTAACTAATTAAAGTCATCGACCCAAAAAGTTTTTTGAGCTCAAATGCATAGCTAAAATACAATTATGTATTTAATTAATTTAATATAACACTTATAGATTGAAGCACATTTTTATGAACAAAATCAGAGCAATCAATTTTGACAGTTGTGGGAACCGATTATTTCGAAAAGTGACCATGATGAATAAGTGTATCATTTAAAATTACTATTGTATATCAAATACTGGTTGTCATATATTTTATTCGAAATTGGTTTTGCAGTGACATGTTGACGGCATACAAAAATACTAAAACTAGTAGGTACATTCAACAGTAATTTCCGTAATGGCGTTATCTGTGGTAATAATACCTGCGGTTACCTTGTACGTTTAGGATCTTGAAATTACTCATCTATCACCCATTATGGATACATAAATTATTGTTATATATTGTCATTCGGCACACCTCGCACGACAACGAAGCCGGATTCAATTGAAACTAACGTCATTTATTCATATCCAAATTCATTTTCCTACATAATATTATAGTTAAGTTCTATTGTCAGACACGTTTGAAAATTTACCTCGAGCCCTACTCATTGTTATCGTATATTATCAATCATGCATTACAAACGGCTAAAAGCTCACAGAGGTCTACAATGTTTACCTGCAGTACATGTATTACTAGAACATCCAAAATGGCAGGCATTTACATATAAAATAACCTGAGGTACTCGGACAATACACATGTGATCACATGTAACGCCCTAACCATTTGATTGAACTTCTGAAATCCTAACAACGGCACATGTCTACGGCCCGTGGGTCCTACTATATTATGGTACAAATGACGGCGGCCTTAGAGCTAAATCATGTAAACACACAATACATCCGATCAGGCGAAACGACAACTCGGATATTGTCATAAGTACTATATTGTTGTCCACCGTAAACATACTCAAACGCTTGTATTGTTTTTTTTACTATTTCTGAAAACATCAGTATCGCGTTCACATCCCCGGGGAGTACATCTGATAGTAGGGTTTACAGCCTACCTATGATAAAATAAAAACTATAATGTCCATTTGTTGGTTCTCGTCGGCGGACATTAGATCATAGAACATCTGCCGGACCGTACTGTGTAAAAATTACAAGCAGTATTTGACGAGAAAGTGGTTTTATTAGGTCAACTTATTTCGAGATTAATTTAAATTCGATTTAGGGTATATTTTTTAAAATAGACAATTTATTTTACGAGTTGGGTGCGGTCGGACCGTCGATAGTCGGATTTGACCACTTGTTTTTGTATCTTATATTTATTAAGAAAACTATAATGAAGTAAAATACAAAAGCTAAATATAAAATAAAAAATTCTGTCTTTAGATTTGTATGCAATTTTGCTCTTTTTTTCTTCTTCTTTTTTTAAATCTCATTTTCCAGACTATACAAAAATGATGATTGTCCGTTTTAGACCCACAGTAGATATGATCAAATACAAGACAAATCTAAGCTTATAAACTAATATTAACTTTAAGTAATATACACTATGAAAAATCAATGAAGGGTTAATTAAGTCCTTTAAAAAACATATTCAAGTTATAGAAACTATTTCGAGTATATTAACTTGATAATAAAATATATTGGCGGTGTGAGTCTATATCGGTAAACCCAGAAATTCTCAAGAAATATTAAAACAACCAACATCCGAGGTAAAACCATAAGGGTAGCAATTTTAAAGATACATGCTAAACTATACTGATTGCGAGAAAAACACTCTGCGGTCCATATCTTTCCATTGAATTTATATACAGTTTGAATGATACATATTTAAGTATTCTCGTTCGGGCAATTCCACGTCACTGAAGAAGGTACAAAGATATTTATTTTCGTTTCAAGTAATATGCAACCGAAGTTAGTACAGCTATTAATAATAAATAACCATGTGGTTTACTAGATAAAAATTACAGTATGAGCGTTTCCCCAGGGGAGATTCTCAGGGGAATAATCACACTCTTACTTTTGTCAATATTTATTAATGATATCAAGAAATATTTTCCACCGTTGCAATGTAATTCTGATCATTTGATCGTCAATATTGCTGTTTATATGATTTGTTTGTAATTAATAAACGAGACATATTTTTTTTTACAATCAACGATGGATAAAAATGAGACGGATGAACCAAGTTCTAGGAAAAGCACTTTCTAAAAACAATTACTATTCCCTACTAAATTTGCTTTTCACAGTAAACCTTAAAGAGTTTATTTTATTTCAAAGTACACAGTGTGTACTTTGCAGGCAAAAGGCTAATTAAAAATTCACCATAAAACGTAAGTGTTTAATTATTAAAACTTAATGTTTTCCAAATAAGATAAATAAAAGAAAGTGCAGTACTTATATTTTAATCTGTACATTATTTAGTTAAGTACATATTTAATCAGTATCGAAAGTATAAATATATATATATATATACTTTAATAAAACTTTTTATTGTGATAATGTCTTTTTTTAAAACAGGAAAATTTGGTATAAAACCTGCCTTTTAAGGCAAGATAAGATTTTTACAACAACACTAAAACGATTTGTCATGCAAAACAATCAAAACAAAACTACTAATCAATGGAACCTGAAAAGTTAACCTATAATGAATACACTCGAGTAGTTTTAGTGATTTTAGGACAACAATTATGCATAACAATACGGAATGCACGTTATGGCGTTGTTCGTGCATGAATTTCAAATAGACCATGAAGCAATGGGCGATCAACATACAACAGGCGAGTCTGGGTTTACCTGCAAGCAAATGAACAATGAATATTTTTACTTTTGATGCCATAATATGGGTGTTCATAATATGTAAGACCTCAATCGATAACTCATCCTAAAGATACATTTAACCGGAGACTTCTAGATTATGACGAATTTATAATCCCATACGTCTCTCGAAAGTATACCTGCCCATTTGATGCTTAGCTTGCCGGTCTAAGACTTCCCCAAAGGCGATTGAAAACACTAGGGAAAAGCAGCAAAGTTAATTATGCATACCAGTCAAATGGAAATACCTTCAGAGGAAGTTGACATACATTGTGGTCACACGAGGGAACGCAAACTCGACGAGATAAGAAGCTAACAACCGAACGTGGATTCTTCAATAACCTTAATGCTCTCTCCAAAATGTTACTGTCGCCACAGACTTTGCGGCCCTAAACAGAGAGGCAGTTTTCCCTGTTCTAAGTTATGAGAGTTTAAAATTATAATTTCACCAATTTTATCTGGTTATAACTGTTTAAATAATAATTTGTTCAATAATAAAAAAAACTTTAAGTTTAAACAATTTTAACACTTACTGAAACTTAAATATAAGCCAATATATGAGGATATTGTAAGTAATATTTTTACAATTCCACCAAAAACATAATAAACCATAGATGACGAGCGATGATGATGAAATAAATAAAAACATTTAGTTACAATTAACTTGTCATGGCGAGAAGAAAGGGAAGTATGCACTATCTGTTCCCATGCATATGCTTCTCATTTGCTTAAAATTTAAATGCTAAAAATTTGAAAACTATTTTTTCGAATCTGCTTGTCGATTAAATCTTTATTTTCATCAATTCATTTAGTTTTTAAAAAGCAAATAAATGTACACTGCGTGATGTAACTTAAACTACCCCTTATAACATGCGTTTCAATTAAAATAGATAATACAAAAACTATTATTAAACTGTATTACATGACAAAGATTTTATTTGAAACGTTTTTAGCTAAAATAATGATTTTATTATAAAAAAAAATGACTTGTGCGTGAAATTTTAAAAGCCTTTTTTTGTAAAGGTATAAAGCGATTTTTTTGGAATATGCAATTTAACTCGCCATCGCGCGTAAAAAAATGGGCCGACATATTTAATTGAACCGTCAAAATAACAAAAAAATATTTTCAAACAAAAAACTCATTTAAGTAACATTATTATGCATTCTATTGTAACCTTCGCGTCGGAGGAGGAACACGATGACGACATAAATCCTGATCATTTTATGATAGTTGCAATTTTTTTTTTCTACTACAGAACTAACCGTCGGACCGAGAACGTGAAATATATATTTTTTATATTACTATTATAATACGGCTGTTAAATAATAATACAAAGTTAAATTATTGTAACGTGTGGTGGTCGTGTACAAGTGTAATTGGAGCCCCAGCATGTACGGTCAGTAACTACCGGAGTAACGCCCTTTTTCAGCTACACACACACACATTGTTCGCCGATGAATGAGCCACACGACAATACGGTAAATTAGGACTCAACGGACAAAAGACAAATGACCCACGTATTATCATAATGGGGAAAACCGACACATTTAACTACGCCGCCGATTTGGTTTTCGGTTAAATCCGTCGGCGTGTCGTTTTACATGTGTGCAGCTCTGGCCATGCTTTTCATCAAATAAACATCACACACACACACAATATGTTAATCGATAACGAAATTAGGGTGACACGGGCAAGGGTTGGTCGCTGAATCGCAAGTTAGGTAAAAAAAAACAATTATAATAATACCGATAGTCCATTGCCGTCCCCGGTGGAATTTTTGTCGACAACTTGCCGAGACAAGTAATAGTGGCAATTTTTGAAAGGGGTGGCAAATTTCATGTAATATATATTTTTTTTTTTTGTAAAACAAAGGCAACAATCTTGTCATTAGTCTATATTTAATTTAAATTATATATCTATTAACCGTGGCATTAGGCAGTAGGCTAATAAATTAAAGTAATGAAGACGCAATAGGACTTGTGTAACATAAGTCATAATAATATTAAGAACTGACGTACTGCTTTATATATTAAGATATTTTGTTTTAGAAACAATTAAAATGAAACGAAATCCACTAAGTGGAGCTGCTTATAAGAAAATTGCTCAAAGAACATCTGTAGTAGCCAAAAGTACATACTCCAAGTGAATATGAACGATGACTTAAAATTTTTATAAACCTATTCTATTGCTTTTGGCATATTCTAGTTTTGTTATATTCTTTGTTCATTCGGAGTAATTAAAAACAAAAATTGTATCTTTTTTTGTTTATACACATAAATCTATACCTATTTTTGGTTTAGAATTATGGGTCAGTTTTTTTAGCAGGAACGGGCGGAAACATCGTGTGATGCTCGGGAGCGGAATATGTCTAAATACGGTCCTGATTATTGCTTTTGGAAAATTCACTATTAGCACCAAGTCGCCTTTATTCTTTATGTCAAAACGATCCGCGCATCGTTCCGACTGCTGTCGCTTAATGAACTCGTCAACCGAGTAAAATAACCGGCCTACAAGTAAAGCGGGTTAACAGCAGCCGCGGGGGGTATCGCGGAAGGATTAAGTTTCCACATTACTATTATAGTACATTATACACACAAAACGGGAATTTTATAAATCGCAGAGGCATTTCATCCCCTTGCTCGTCCACCGCCCCTCTATATCCGCCGTTCTTAAGTTATTCCGGTACCTCCGCCGTCGCCGCCGACAGTGTATCCTATAGGTACGCGGAGAAATTAACGGAAATGGAATTTATATGAGAAGCATTTACTCGACAAACGTCACGGGTCTATTTTACCCGGCCGACGAGAAGCAGGACGAGGTAGGAGTTTTGTCCTCCTTATAAGACCCTCTAATCCTAATGGGTTTTGCAAATGAAAGAGGACCGGGTTTCCCCTCGCCGACTCGTTTTAGGTCGAGCGAGGACGGGCAAAAAAAGAAATACTACAAAAATCACAACGACGCAAACAAACTAGAAAAAATTATACTTAAAAAAAAAATGTATCTTTAAAGTTTCTATAGCGATAATTGTAAATTTCATCTTATATGCACATAATTGAATTTCTTTTTGCCTCGTGTAACTTGGCTAATAATCTTTGCAATTGAAGCCTTTCTTAATATAAAAAAAAAATTATTATCTAACATTGCCTACTTAATATTGTATTATTGTGGTGCAATGGCGTCGCGCGGGGGCAGGTACATAAGCCGCCGGCGGGGGTTGCGACCTACCGTGGCGTTTTGGATTTATTATTCGTCTCCCATTTCCAAAAGCTCTGCTCGAACATGGATTATTAATACACAAATAGTAGAGAGAGAGAGAGAGAGAGGAGCAAATCCTCGTGAAAACCGGGCGTATCAAAAAATTAATTTGACCCTCGTCCTTTGAGAGAGCCACCCCTCCCCTTACTTACCCCGTTATTATGCCCCTCTACCGACTTTCTCCAACTCCGACCGACGTTATGTTTTTTGTTCGACGTGTGTGTGTATGCACGGGGTCTTAACTAAACTTTATGAATGTTTAAGTTTTCAGTCATGTGTCTCGACCGACCCGAATCGCAACACACAAACCCCATCCATCCCCCTGGCCCCGAAATAACCGATATACATTCGAATAACCGGTGTGTGCTGCGAAGCGTGACTAATGCACCGTTGAACTCGGTCTTTTCGGCAGGTATTTTAATGTGATTTAATTAAGATTGTATACACACAACCGGCAGTTATTGTGATCCGGTATACGTAGTAACACCGTGAGCGCGTCCAAAAAGTTTTGTCACCACACCTCGCGCTCCACCCTCTTCTTCCCTGCTGTCGTCCTCTCCTCCTGTATCAACCCTTTTTCCCTGCACACTATCAACCGCATCGTATCTCTCCTCTTCCTACACACACACACACACACACCAGGCCAACCCGAAATACCCCCAAAAACACGACGACGATAACATTGATACAAGGCTACAAAAGTTTTAGAGTTTCGCGCCGAATTTCAATAATAACTATTAGAAAAATTGTTAAAAAATGTATGCTGCGCATTGTATGTTTTTATCGCTCTTCCGTTCGTACCTACTCGCGATTGGATCACTGTTGAAAACAAAATAATATGGTTTATTGCGCGTCGATTCGTTTAAAACACCATAACATATTATATGTATAAAACGTCAAAGCACAGCTAAAAAATAAGAAAGAAAAAACGCCTTTTGGCTGGTTTTCGGACGAACGACAAAACAACTGGTGCCATTGTGAAAACTTTGAATAAACAGCACGTCGTACGAAAACATTTGCAGATTAAGCAAGAGATTGTGTGTAAAGCACCGTTAAAAAAATGTAATAGTTTTTTTCCATCGACAGAGGTCGAAATTTTGAATACACAGCAAACAAGTGACAGAACGGCTTCCCGAAAATTCCCAGTAGACAAACGACAACATACAGTCACAACAAACTTGTACACAGCTGAGCTTTGAATGCGTAAAACATGTGATAACCAGGGCTCAAAACTTAAAGGTCTAAGGCGTTTGCTTTTTTGGTTTGACATAAAATGTACGTGGCTGAGTGCAATGAAAGTCCATGTCAATTTACAACGATTTCGTAAATTAATTTTTAAAATGTTTCTTTTTTGCTTATTTCTGTTTAAAAAAAATGATTTTTATTGTTTTTTTTCTAAATAGTTTCTACTTTAAAATGATGCATAACACTAAAAAATTCCAGATTTGTTTCAATGATTTTTGATTCATGAACGATATGATTTCGATAATGGTTTTTGTAAAAACATGGTAGTAAAAACATACTTAGCATACTTATAAAATACAAGTGGAAAACTTGTATTATTGAAGTGATACTATTTTTTTTTCATTTTTGGAGTTAGGAGGAAGGTTTCTATTTTTGTGATTGCTTTTTTGCTATTTTAATGTTTTTTAAGCGCTTATTTTTATGATTTTATAAGTTCTCCAAGTCCCAAACCCAGATCATAACAAACCTTACGGTAAAACATACTCTTTTCTTTGAATACCGTTCATACGAAACATTGAGTATTTCTCTTTTGCCGTTTTTAAACCACACAAATCAAGTCAAACAACTTGAGCTAAGCCCGACTGAAAAAAACAAAATAAAATTATTGATATTACGTATTTTGTCATGCTTTTCAATTGCCACAACTACGATGACTTTAATAAGTTGAATTAAGAACACAAACATTTAACTAAACACTATATTTACCATCATTATTATTATCACTATCTTAGTATCTTATCCCTCATCTATGCATCACCTTTACTATCAGATCCATTTCGAATTCCTTAAGTTTTATGATGTATAGGTTATCCTGTCGAACGGTTTTAAATAGATCATTATTAACATTTAAAGGTATATACAGGAGAGAGATGAGCATGACATTATTTTTACCCATTTGTTTTTTTTATTTACTCTAAAATATAAATTATTCGCAGTCTAAAAAGTAATAATTTAAATTAAAAAAACAGAACTAAAAAATCCCAATTTGCTAATGACATATTTCAAATTAGTTGAACCTCGTTAATTAAAATAGAAATTACAGCGCCGACTCGCTATTCAAAAATCTTTGTTTGACTATAGATTAATATTATTATAGTCGAACCAAACCAACTTTTGACATTCCACCCCGTACCTTATACGTTTCCGATTGAGTAAATCCAAATTTTGCCTAACGGTTTCGGATGCATTCACTGCGGTCATCAAGTCCTAACCTAACAGAAGGAAAATATGCTACCGGCTCCCAACGAGAATACAACCTAGCCTAACCAAATGGCACATGCGATCACAATGCAAACAGTTATTTCAAATATTAGCACACTCAAGTTCCTGGGACTCGGCTAGTGCGGACGATCAATACACAACAACGCAATATCAATACAATTAGTAAAGGGTTAATCGAGGGATAAGTTTTAAACGGGTGGCCGAACGATTCTCAAACGACTCGAGTCATCATGTTTATGGTAAAACAAAACAAAAAATGTATATTAACAACGAGGCGTGCACTTGGGAAGTACTAATGAAAAGGACTTAAGCGGAAACCCTTCCCTCGGTTTACGGCCGGCTTTTGATGATCGAATATAACCGACACCGCTTAGACGGTAACATTTTATCGGCAGCAAATCATTACAAGCGTCCATTAATCCCAATCCGCTAAACGTCAGCACCCTTAATTTAACTCATTAATAATGCCCGACTAATAATGAGACCTCTTGTTCGACTACACAACTTTAACGCCTATTCATTAAACACAATGTCAGGTCTGTGGCTTTGTAACAAAAAATACCAAAACCTAATTCGTCCTACTGTTAATGAAATTACCGGTTGTGTTATTAATAATTATTCGATTTCACTAGTATTAGCCAATACGGTTAAAAATTATTTTTACAGTCTGACATGAATACAACACTGTTGCTAAGTCAGGAATTAAACAAGTTCAGAGTCATCCGGCTACTCAAACAATTATTATTATTATTGTATTGGATTCAAATCGAGATTTAAATAAAACCTCTTGTCATTTATTTTGAAATGTAAACATTTTAATACTAACTCATTAAAAAAATCGATTTATTTTTAACCCCAACTTGTTAAAAAATAATTAAATTAAATTAAAGAAATTAGTTGTTTTTTTACAAAATTCAGCTAAGATTGTCTATTTTTCTTAGAAGAAATGCTACTCGTCTCTATATAAAAAAAAACTCATTACTTTTTTTTACAGAAAATGCTTTAGTATAAAATTGGACGGTTTTGGTTGGAAAGTGTATGTCATTTTTCGGATTATTTTTTTCATCACTAATTAATCACCTGTTAATTTTTTTTTATTCAAAATTGTAATTTTATAATTATAAGTGAAAAAGTCTAAATATAAATTATAAAAAACACTTTTGGTAAGATGTTTACTTATACCATTACTCACCAAAACCGTCCAAATAATTGAACTTATCGCCAAGATATAAATGCGGAACAAGTATATACTTACAAAGGGTATTAATAATATTTCAGCGCCAAAAATATTTCAACACCTAATCGCGTTTTCGTATTACATGCGTTTTATTTAACTGTCTCGACGTGGTTGTAATATTTTATATTTAATACGAATATCTCCCCCCCCCCCACAAAAAAAAATGTTTAAGCCAGTCGGCGTTGGCCATCACGTATTCATACCGTACAAAGATAATGAAATATTATTTTTGGCGTCAACGCTGCTACCGTTTGTTATCGTCGTATTGGCGGCATTGCTTGTTCCGCACGACCTGTTACCGTCGTGATAGATCCTTTAATTCCTGTGAGCTTAAAAAGCTCATAAATCCTGTTTGATTAACCCGATGGGTCATTTACCATTTACATTTGCTCGAGTTCAATGGTCATAAAACACACAAACACATTATTAAACGGAGAAGAGAGTAACAAAATGCCAATTTTTTCTGCAACTTAACACAAACAGTTGAACTCTACACTGTAAATACAATCTAACATAAAAAAAACAAATACGAAAAAATCTAATTGTCAAAAATATTCATGAAATAATGTAATTGTACATTTCATTCAACTGTACGATCCCCTGCTGAAATATTGTAATTATGAAAAATATAAAATCATAACGGTTATCAAGATATAGAAATGTTTGGATGTCCACATTGTATACTCAGCTTACAATGATCAAAAACATTAGTTTAAACAATATTTTCTTTAGTCGTTTATTTAATCATTAATTATTATGTAATGAACAAGCTGGGATTTAATATAAACGTTGTGCGAGTTATTCGAAAAATATAATAGTATGAACATTGACATATGATAATTGACATCAGATAACTTTATTTTAAAAAGTTACACAAGAAAAAATTTTAATCTCACCAAATCGCAACATTTAATCGTTCGTTAACTTTTATTTTTTTAGAAAATTCAGTTATAGATTAAAATAAAGTTAACATATTCCTACAATTACATAACTCTTTAGTTTTGCTAGATGGCTTTAAATGTAATTATTATATAAAATTACTCAATTGCACTACTATATCTAAATAACAAACATAAAACTAAAATGCTGGAGTTTGGAGTTGGAGCTGAAGCTAGAGTTGAAGCTGGAGCTTCGGAGGTGGAGATGGAGTTTAATATTAGGATAGAGTTGGAAATGGAGCTTGAGATAACAGCTTGCGTACGAATCCGCTACCACGGGAGACATTTTCATGTCTCGTTTCGCGTACGTCCGCCGACATGAAAATTTTCGTTAGGTGTTTTGGTAACGCTGTGGATTTTTCCGGCCGTGTGCCAAAGTAAAGCCATAAAAATATCAAAATAAGATTACTCACAGATTTTAATCTGATTGAACAGCAGTTCTTCTTTCGAGATCCCTGAAAGATAAACACGGTCAATTATTAATCATACAAGTCAAAGACTTGTTTGGGGGGAGGGGGATATCCAAATCCAAAAATAATCTGCTAGGGTTTTTTGTTTAAACCCAGAAAAATATTAAAATGTATGCAAAAATATTCGTTGTTTAAACAACGAATATCTCTGTATAATAACGACGATCTGTCTTTCTCTTAAGAGAAAGACAGATCTAAAATTTACAATAGCTACATTAATAGATGAATTATTGTTATATGCATATTATTTATGAAATGTATGTTTATATTTATAAATAGATTTTACATTTTCTAAGGTTCGAAAAAAAATCGAATTTTATGGTTTGAATTGAAATTTTAAAAAAATATATGTTTTGTGCATGATAAAAATAGTAAAAAGGAATACATTTTGTGTAAATATAAAAAGGGGCGTGCGGAGCAAGACTTTCCGTGAGTTGGTCTCGTGAACTTTCAAGTAGCATTAGACCCTTTTTATGTATTTTTCCGGTAATAAAACTTTAGCCTATCCGCCTCTGATACCTTTAGATTATTAACAAAGCTATAACTTATATTGTATTCGTACTATACACCACTCGTATCCAATAATAAAAATAAAAACTACAAAATACTTTGATTTTCTAGGAAACTGATCGGAAACGTCATGTATGAAATGAAAGGAGTTCAATATTGGAATCACTATCGGCCAGCCAAGAGAGAGACACGCTCGCGGTTTTGTTTTTTTAATAGAAAAATATATTTTTATAAAATATGACATAAGATTGAATATGTATCGTCTAGAAAACGATAGAATATTATATCGATGACGTGCCTTGCAGGTAACTTAATGCATACACAATGATGTGCGGTTATTATAAAATGTAATCATAGTATGGAAAATAATATACCGGCCGATCGGTGCGGTTTTGACAAATCGGTGTGTGTGTGTGTGTGTGTGTGTACATAATAAAACGTTTAATCTCCGCAAGAGAGAAAATAAATTATCTTCTACTTCGCCGGGCGTAAAAGGTTCAGACCTATAACGCTTAACCCTGTGACCGGGACGGGACCTTCATAATCCTGGAACCAAGACTCTCACCCGGCGGGAACAAGCCGGATTATCGCGCAAATTGGCTGGACCACTACCGCCGCCCTTCGTGTAGCAAACACACACACAAGCTCTAGATTTACTATCTCTACACCGTGACGAAAAACGAGCTTGCTTCCCCCTCTCACCACCACTCCTCTTTATCAGCCCACCCCTCTCCTCGAAAATAACTAACGGTATGGTTTCGTTAAGGGTTGAATACCGAGCTCGTTTAATAAACCGTCGGCAATAGGAAAGTGGGCACATGTATTATTATCGTCATGACGAGTGAACGCATGCACGTGTTATGTAATTGTGTATTTTCTTCAATTATTTCACTCGCAAACTTGCTTAAAACAACAAACAAAGACGAGCCACCCCCCACCCCCACCCCACGCTTTGTATTCGAAATTCACACATGACGGAAAATAAGCTTTTAAGCTTAGTGCGTACACACGTATATTGATGGAATGAATAGGTTTACAAGTTATTAAACATACCGTGTCGCAAACGCCGTGATGGTACATAACCCGCGAAAACCCGTTATCTAACCAAAATTCGAATTATACCCACAACGCAAGTGTCGCAAAAGACGAGATGGTTAAAAATCTCAGACGGTACTTAGTCGGCACTATTTACTGTAAAGTTTGGATAACAATGTTATGAATATGTGCGCAATACCATTCGTTTTGGTACCCAAGTCGGGCAGGCATCCGTTCGCTTCTTCTTCTTTATCTTTGCCTTACACTCTCGACTACATGGGGTCGGCCAACCTAGTCCTACACCTTCATAGAATCGTCTACATATAGTTAAATCACCCCAGCTATCCGTATATCATTCTCTATTCCATCTATCCATCTTTTCTTCGGTCTTTCTCTTTTTCCCACTACATTCATTTTCATAACATCACTCCCTGTCTCTGCCTCATCTCTTCTCACACCATGACCGAACCATCTCAACTTATTCTCTCAGACAGGCTTTCGTTAAAAATATAACACACCAATAACCGGCGTAACACTCTTTTCTTATCACTCCTCATATAGTCGAAGTGGTGAAAAATTCAAGGTGTGGAAAGAGATGGGATAGTGATGAGGGGAAATCTCAAGAAATACGCAGTGTGCAGTATGCTATAACTGAAGGGGTAAGACACACAAGACACGTGCAATGTTCTTTCTTCAACGGAAAAATGGTAGTTTTTTTCTATATATTCATAAATTTTTTCAAAAAATTATAAAACAAGTAGAGGTAGTAAAAGTTATAAGGGATACATTTTTCTTAAATCAGCCGGTCGCCAAGTTAATTCAAATAAGTAAGTGATTATTTGGTATTTCCGAGGAAGCGGCTAATTACTTTTATTTACCATAAAAATGATTTTAAGTTAGCAGTCAATCTAGAAATTTGTAGCGAGATAATTATACGCTAATTTATTTACTCATTTATTCAATTTCGTTACTACTTCTTTTTTACTCGTTTAATCTATTAATTCACTCACGAGCCCGTTCCCTCATTTCATTTACTCGATTTATATACTCATTTACTTGATTTATTTGCTGGTAAACTCAATATTTTTTAATTAGCTTACTTTATTTGTTTACTTGTTCATTACATTTTTTACTCGTTTATTCCATACTACATTTTTTATTTCGGTTTATTTACTCGGTCAGTCGATTTAAGGCTTTTTTTAATAAAAACAAAGCCTAAAAACATTACCATGCTTCTACATTTTTAGCTTTTATTCAAAATCTGTTTTTTTTTTTTATTATTTCCTTACTTAAAAAAAACAAACTCGCTGTAAATGCAACCCGAAGCAATAATTGAATATTTTTCTCTTTTGACTTTTTTTTTCTAACAATGAATAATTTTTAAATACTTGAGTGGTACCTACAGTTATGATGAAAAGAAAACAACAAGCCAGCAGCCGTTCCGCAATAGCTAGCTACTAAGTTAAATATTTAACCGTCGCCAGAGGGTTGCGTGCAGTAGTAACAATACATAATGGTGAAAACCGTATAAGAAAAATAATGAAAACAGCACGAGCAAATTAATAAACAGCAGCTCTATGCGCTGAACATTGCGTTGTAAGGAATTCCCAACAGATTTTGGCGAAAACCAAGGTGAAATGCATAAATAATCTAACTACCTAACCTATACACTGGAGTCCAGATTGAATGTTGCATTCCAATTTTCCACATAATAGGGGCGACGGTGGAGTTGCTATGAAAATTCAAAACATGATAAACAAATTACAAAAAAAAAAACCATTGAAATTTCCGAACGTTACCGACAACGTATGAAATATTAAATGTTCGCAGAGACAAAAAATGACCAGTCTTATTCAATGCATACTATATAAAAAATGTTAAACCGTCGAGAATAGGTCACTCCTGTATGGAGATCAGTTTTTACTTTTTTAAGAAGTGAAAAGTAACTCTTTTAAGGACGTCACACGGAACAATTATTTTTGGAGCAAAGCAGTAGGTACTTATTTTTCCCACAGCCTGTTTCCAATAGAACAAAGTTTAAGTTATCTTATACCTACTTGAAATAATACCAAAGGTTTTATGGACAAAAATTGTAATTTCTTCTATGTAAGTGGCCGCGATAGTCTGACAAACAAAAATAAGTACCAGTATAAAAAATAAGGAATTTCGTTTTTGTGAAAAATTGCCTATATACTTTAATCTTTAGGAAATAGATGGCGTAACGTCGTCTTAACCCTTAACACTAGCACTGTATCTATAAAGATGCATATATTTTGTATATTATAACATTTCTTGACCTACCTAAAAAGTACTTTTATGTTAATTATTTTTGTTGATTTCAAAATTAGCCCCTTATCGAGTTAAGGGTTAAGTGGGTAAAAATCGGTATTCGATTAAATAAACCGAATTCATTCAAACTCAAAGTTTTTGCATTTCTTCTGGTATTAATAAAAATCGTTTTTTATAGCATCTGTAGGCTGTCAGAAATATATAGCGTATGTGTATGAAATGCCAAACAATGTATAACCGATTTGATTTATAACGTCGACACGGGCTGGCCGACGAATCCCATTATTTTAATTCCAGCGGCATTATGGGTAAGCTCGGTTAGTTAGCTGATATTCTCCACAGCGGCATACTACATAATAATAATGATAATAATATACACACAGCACAGGTATATTGTTTCATCCGATTTGAAATTTAGCTACCCCGATTTATTATTGTGACCGGTTAACGTTTATTGCCGGGATTAAACGTGTTTATGTAAATACCGTGGCCATAGCCGGATTCCGGGCGCTTATGGAAAGTACACGGCAAATAAGACTGAACAAATAACAACAACGCTATGTACGAAATCTCAATTTAACACATAATAAGGGCGTTGACACCACCGAGCAATGACTAAAAAATAGTAAATAAAAAAATATTAAAAAAAAAAACTAAACAACCACTTTGGTGTTGAACGCAATGACGAGAAATTACACTCCAAAAAATCAATATTTGCCCGTTTGGACCATTTTGGAAACTTACATTTTTCTTTTACCGTCTAAATTATCGTTCATGCGGTGAGTGTTTACTGCATTTTAAATTCACAACTTTTATTACAGCTATAATACACTTTTAAGGGTTTGTCGGTGGTATTTTTTTTAAAGCCGAGAGCACACGCTTAAAAAACAACAAACTCGTTACAAATAATCTTCATTTAGCCGATTTGCCTTCCGATAAAATATTAATATCATACATGGAAACTTGTACATCTTTTGTTGTCTCTTGTTACATTTCCACAAGAGATTATTGAAAATACAAACTGCAACGTTGGACTTGCGTTTTTGCAAATTCAAAAAAAATATAATAAAAGTGAATTAATGTTGACGACAGTAAAATAGTTTATAGTGAAAACAATAAAACCAAACTTAAACAATAAGTGGAAATTAGCTAAAGACAACGCTTAGCAAATAAACATTCCTAAATTCGTAAAAATTAATAAGAATCCCTTATTTACAGCGAGCTGCTCTAATAAACCACATAACTCGGCTATTTCTATCCTTTGCAATATAAATTAAGCCCCAGGACCCGAGTGAATTTTTAAAGAAATAAAAAATCAAACGGTAAATAATTGAACAAATTCGACCACTGTACCAAATGTCCATCCGATTTATTGTTTCTCTAAGGCACGTGAACAAAATTTAAAAAATAACGCCAAAACAGTTACGACAGTTGCGAATTGTTTTACACTTTTAGGCACATTTGAGCTACTTACTCGAGTTACTAGCTGTTATAAAATGTGTATTTGAATATTATTATCTACATAATATTTTATTATGGTTAACAATTTTTATTAATTATTATTTTATACATAAATATATATATATATATATATAAATCTTGTCTAATTAAATGTTTAAATAAACCCTTAATCACAAAATAAATTCTATGATTTCGGCAGCAATGTTACCATCATCAGCACATGACTTAGCCAACTCTGTAAATGATTAAGGATAAAGTACTCATTTTTTTTTCAATAGCAGTAATTTTGTAATTTTTCTTTTTTTAAAACATTTTTGTTTATGTTATTTTTCTATATCATAAAATTATCAAAAATATACTTATTAGTATTTCCCAGAACTCTATAAACTTTTAAAATTTTAAGTGCAACGTATAATATATTTAACTATCTTTTAAATTATAATTCATATTTATTTAAAATAAATTATTTATTATTATTATTAACTAGTTAAATAATTACTTTTAAAGTTATTCAAGTTTAACATTTAAGACTGGAGGTGAAGTGTGGTAGAGGTATGTGCGTAGGAAAAAATAAGACTACACTCTATCCTTCCTCCCGTCATAAATTTTAAATTTTAATAACTTTAAAAGTAATTATCGAAAACTGGTTTGTGAAATCAAGCATTGTAAAAACATGCTCAACTATAAAACGAAGCTAACAGTAATATTCATATGATACTTAATGTAGTAATATAACATTGGGAAAACATTCCAAGATAACAAACCTTTGTCTTGTTTAGTTATTAGTCTTACGTATTTAAAAAAACAGCTGGCATTAAGCAAAGCGGGAACTGTTTACGATTATTTTCTAATCGAACGATCACTGTTAAGAATCCATGAACTATATTTTTTTTATAAAAATTATTTTAAACAAAAATACTGTATATTTACAAGTCAATATCATAAGCATTATCGCGCTGTGCACAACTAACCTAAACAACGTTTTAGGTAAAATGTTACTATATAAACAGCTGAAAAGTAATAACGTGGACATTTTTCTAAAACTCAAGATATCTATTTTATTTTGTTGTAGACAATAGTGCAGTGTATAAAATCTACCGAATAATAGTTGAATTGATAATTATTAAGAATATAATTACACAATTTTTTGTTTCAATGCTTATGTCATTTGCAGTTTGTCATCCAAACGATATTTGACGTTAAAATACATGATATGGAATTTTAATTGAACACTTTGTTAAATGCGATAACGAAAACACCAACGATGGGTTTTCTGAGCCCAATTTTTTTTTTTTTACAGAAATGTCCATATACTGTCATTTTGGTTGACTTAACAGCGTGTTTGATTGATCAACAATTTCTAACGACCGCTGTCTGTCCTCAACGGAAATATAATTTGGATGACAAACTGCAAATTACATTGAAACAAAAAATTGTGTAATTATAATCATGATAACTAACAATTTAACTCCTATTTGGGAGATTTTATACGCTGCACTATAGTCTACAACAAAATAAAACGGATACCTTGAGCTTTAGAAAAATATCTATGTTCTTACTTTTCAGTTGTTTAAATAGCAACTATTTACCTAAACAATGTTATTCTGTTTATGATAGTCATGCGCAGCTTGGTATAATATGACCGTATGGCGAGAATACACACACATACAAATACTTGTATTTTTTTTTTAATATACATATATATACAGCTCAGTCTGCTGTATACGCCGATGTCAGTAACATTGCTGCTATAGAGAAACTTTTTTTGTGGTTAAGGGTTTATTTAAATATTTTTGGGGACCCTACATTAAGTTCGTACACGGTTCACCGAGAAATAAAGCTGTAGTGTGTGGCCACCTTAAAACTAAGAATTTTGCAAGTCCTAATTTCTTTTTTACAATATCAGAATATCGTTGCAGTGTATTGCACATATTTTAAGTGCTAAACAATGTGGCGTATTTTAAGCAAGCATTCGGAACATTTAATTTCTCATAAACGGAATTTAGTTTGTTTCTTTAGACTGTACAAACCATTACGACCCGACATTTGAACAATATTATTAAGTCAAGAGTAAAAGCACATAAAAAAAAACAATTGGGTAGACCGTATGCAATAATACAAAATTCCAACAAACATTTTTTATAATGCTATGCACAACGTAATACTAATACACATTACATCATAATATCCATATTAAAATTCTGCTACACCGTTCTGCTACAGTACCGTCGAACATAATATGTACCCACCAGTTCTGCCTGGAAACATTTTTTCCTTGGTCTAATAATATGTCATCCTGAACCCGTTCCCCGTGGGTTAAATATGTTTAAAAGGACGAGGGGGTCCGTCCTAAAAACACAGGGCAACTGTGTTGAAATTTTAATTTCCAACGCTAATGGCCAAAAAAAAAAAAAAATGAAACAATGTTCCCAATTGTTAATGGGCAGATTGTAAAAAAAAAAAAAAGAATTATAATCATAATCATTTATATAGGGAAGAAAAAGAATGGAAATGAAATATTCGAGGTATAAAGATTTTATTATTCGGTGGGTAAAAGTATATTTTGTTCAGACAATATAACGTTTTTCCTCTGTCGCGCTGATGTACTTGTGTAATTTCAAAGTAATCTCGCTGGACCAGACACAATTTTCGGTCTCTTTTTAATTGTAGCTATTATAATAATAATATAATTATATGCGGCAGGTCCACAATTGCTGCCAAGCTGCTGAGTTTTATTTATTTCAATTAAACGCGCCAACGGGCATAATGAGAATAAGAGGAAAATCTACAAAATCGCGGTAATTAATTTCTGAAATAAGATTTCTTCTCCAAAGACAAACGCGGCGCAACGCTTATTGTATTTACTACTATCTGTATAACAATTGTGTTTATTTGATAAACGGTATTTTGCAAATGTATTAACTTATAATCTATGTTTTATTTTTCCCATTTTAGATTAAGTGTACCGAAATCGAATAATTCTGCGTCGCCAGCAAGACATATTTTTAACTACTATAATACTATGCAAATATAAACGACACACTCGTGAATTTTATTTTTTTAATAAGCCATGCGCCTTCAACAACTGTTCACAACATACTTAACAAATGAACACACAACTAATTACAATAGTTGTAACGATATTAATGTAATTAATCTCAAACGTTGTACTATCTAAAATGAGAAATTGTCATAAAACACTTTACTTTCAAAGAGAGCACAAAGACAGTTTAAAAATGTATTCTTTTTTATTATCACAGCAATAAAAAAAATATTTTTAAAAAAACTCTATAAAACAATGTCCATTTTAAAGCATCACGTCAGCGCATAAATTATTCGGTTAAAAAAATGCCTTGAAAAAGTCTTAAGAAATTATCACCTTGCCTGGTTACGGTTTTTAACGATTTCAAAAATACCTTTCTTCTTTCTTTAATATATATATATATATATATATATATATTATACATAGTCGAGAAGTTTAGAGGACAAAAAAGTTTTCACCCCTTTTAAAGACAATTTTTATAATAAGAGTTTTTAAATTTGCCGAGAAATAATGCACAAAAAAATGAATAGCTTTTATTAAAAGCAAACGTTTCTTTTGCGCTAAAAAATCTGCTGGTAAAAAAATGTATTATACATATATTTATATGTTAAGATCAATATTATTCAAGAGAGGAGGACGAAGTGAAGTTTTTTAAACTTAAGATAATTTAACATGGGACTCAAATACTAACTATAGTAATAATTGTTGTGTTCAATCATGAAAAGCAATGTATAAGATAACAAAAAGAAATAAATCAAATTATTAAATCGACGATGTTCGACTTACTCAGCTTCGAGTAGAAACTAAAAAATATACTTAATACTTATATATTACCCAACCCGTCGCGTCAGCCAAGCAATAAATATAAACTAAACTCACGACCAATGTTTTCCAAGCAGTTGAATATTAAAATAAAAGTTTTGTAAGTTTTTCAAGAGCAGCTGAGGTCCTTTTGATTGAAAACTTCTATTACTTCGGACGGTTTTTTTATACAATTCAAATATTTTTTAAACATTTCATTTTTATTGTCACAACACACAATGTGAAACATCTTTATTTGTATTTTTGAAATGACTCACTACTTCTGTCTTCTCGTTTCTTTGAAATAAGAAACGTGAACGCCTGTGTCATTCAAGACTATTTTAATATTTTACTATTTTTAATAATGTTTAAGTATACCTAATGATATACATTGAAGACTGTTATCGCCTGTATTGTTGTACACAATAATATAAGAATATTGTTAAAGTAATAATAATTAAGGTAGCTCCGTTCACCCAGTCCTTTATGGAAACCAAATATTGTTTTTCCCGGTAAACACGACGCTTTTATCTTAATGATTATTTTAAACTTTAAACTTACAAGTATAAGTTTTTAATTAACTATCAGCCACGCATTATTTTAACAGCTCTGATAAAATCTCTGAAGAATCCGTAAAACACTTAAGACTTTATGACATTACACTCGAGACAATAACGTTAGGACATAATAGTGATATTATCATCAAAAGTAAGTACTGGAATCTCTTTTGTTCTGCATTCCATCGATGAATAAAAGTTCCCGTCCGGCTTACATCGACAGTCATTGATGGGGAGGAAGGGTTAAAAAGACGGGCATATCTCACTTTCTTTTGAAAAATGAAAATATGCACCTTAATTAGTAAGAAATTTTTTGTTTCGTGATTTTAATAGAAACGGCTAGAAATATGTTTTTTTTTTTTTTTAATATTTTCAGTCAAAATGCATGTAAAGTTTTCCCGACTAATAGTTCTTTATCGGGTTAAAATATACTCTACAAAATTCACCCACAAATAGCTCGAAATTTACATATTTTTTTCAAGTTGCTCAAATCAACTACCATAGAATACAAAAATACCAGACTTGAATAAAAATTTGCATGAAGAATTATTTCTTAAAACCGTTTTATTTTGAACTTTGAAAAACAAATTTTACGGAGAAAGTCGAATTTTTATATTTGCTTAATTTATCAAATATGTATATATATTCTAATTTTCCGTTAGAAAAACAAATTTAAGGAAAATATTTTTTTCTCTTTTATTTCGATTGAAACGAAACAACGTCCCACCAAATTTTAGTTGAAACAACCGCAATTTGTTTTCGACCAACACACATGTGGCACGTGTTCTAATATCTTACTCCGTCCAAACTTGACATACCTCTTCTTTTTTTTTTTTAAATAATAATAAAGACATTGACGGGGTAAGAACTTGAAAAAAAAACAATGCCATTTTAGAGGGTTGACGGACGTTTTGGCACAGCGTTTTAAACTGCTGAGGTATCCGCAACAATAGAAATTATTGCCAACCCCGGTTTGTGCCCCTCTGGGGATTACCTGACGGACGCCCCTGTTGGTAAGTTTTCGATTGGTTATTTATAATGTTTAGGCACAGACATTCCATAAACTGGGATTGCGATACGGACAACCCTCGGTATAAGAGTAAGTAAGCGCAGCACGAACTCGACTTTAGTTGTTATATCTCTCAGCGAAAAACCATCCGAACACAAATATCACATTCTCTCTGGTCACTACGCCCGATAATACACCTTAACATTTCCTCGAAGTTTTTGGCATACATTGAAGAAAAATAACTGTCGCTAGATAGGTGTATAGTATACACATCCGCACTTTTTTACTGCCATATTATGATAAACACCGAATGGAGAGAGGAAACAATATAAGCCGAGCAAAGAAAAAATACTCTGGCACGCAATAAGTTATACGTGTGCTGCTGTGCACACGAGAAGTTTTCCTAGATACAAAATGCTAAGACCTGTGCATGCCTTCCCCCCCCCCCGGTGTCATTATTAAAATCACGCGAAAGCCGTCGTAAAAAATACCGGTCGTGGCGCAAGAAGATTAAAAAACTTCAAACTTTTCCCAAGCACAACAACAACTCGACCGGCCCTTTGGCACCGCCGACACAAAACAATGTAGGCACTAAAAAGCATTTCATTTTTTTTCTCTCCCCCCTGTTGTCTTTGCCGTTTTTCCGTATTAATATAAATCAACCTCGACCGTCTTTACGAAAGCAACCCGAATAAAAGAAATTTTGTTTTCGTGCGAAATAATTGTTAAAGCACATAATTTATCACGTAGTACATAATTACTACTTAAGCGTCGACACATTACCGCACTTACAAGAATACTCAACCGAAAATAATGACAATAATAATAATAATAATTTTTTTTTAGACAAAAAAAATATATATACAATACAACGCTTACCGCATAGAATATTAAAACAATAGAGTTATACTATTCTCTTCTTTTTTTTAAACCTTTTTAAAACAAAACGGTAATTTTATACGGATACATTGTTTTTAAACATTTTCATTTTGGTTTAAGTATGTTTTTTTGTACTGTAAAATGTTATAAATTTAACGCAAGACGCTAGATTTTTCTCAAAAAAAAAAAAAATAACAAAATATCCAAATAATATTTTTTACCATCTATGGGATTCGTACCAAAGAATTGTTTTGTTTTTAAGTGATTTATATCACCCAACTATGGAGGATTTTTACTTTCTATTGGGTTTTTCATTTTATAATAAATTAATATATTTCTTTTTGTTACCCAACACCGTAGTATGCGCAATCACATATATAATATTATCCAAATATTTTAATTCTTAACCATGCACAGCCCATCTCCCAATAACCGCACTATAATATTATTGACGAGTTATTGCTATTGAGGGGCTGCCTATACATATTACGTGCGTTTGTATGTGTAGATATATATATATATCCGTAAAATAAACATACCACACAGACCTGTGTAATGCGATTAATTTATACCAGTCCATTAGAAACGTTACAACGATAATAATAAAACATTTTACAATGTACGTTTTGTTAATTTTATTTCCGTGTTAGCGTTGTAATTCCAAATCAATATTTGTTTTACCACACTTTTTTTTTTAAAATAATTTTAGTTTACAAAAGCCATTATTCTATTCGGTGATTGCAATTAATTGCATAAACGTTCTCCTCTCTCTTTCTCTCTACCAATACCTACCTAATTTTTAAATGCTATTTTGACATTCCAATACACATAAATTTACCAGCTAATTTTTAATTTTCTCGGCTCTAAATTACCCACCAATCGCACACCTCGTTTCATCTCCTTGTTCAATCTCCACCTTTGGCTAAGTAACGTTTTACAGATTTATATTTTTCATAAAACTTCTTAGTTTCAGCCACTTCCATTATCTCCATTCATCTCTTTTCTTGTTCAGTACTCAACATTGGCTTTCATTCATCATCACTAGGCCTCACTACTGAATGTCCTCCTCTCGCATATCTGACCACATAAATACTAAAATATCTCCATTTACCTACCGCTTGCTCACAAAGCATGACAAGATTTTTTTACCTCTTTCGTAAACCTCCTCGTGACTAAACTTAAATACCAAGTAATCAGTTTTTCTCTGACGCCTCTCTCGTTCCCTATCTTTTTGCTTATTGGGCGAAATTTGTTTTGTTTGGAAATAATTTCGGCACGCAAACAATAATGTAACCTAATTTCCCTAAAGAAAACAAAATGTTGTCACACACACACATACCAAGCGGAATTATCATGTGTTTATACGTTTAAATTAAAACATGTATAAACTTTAATACCGTTTAATGTTATGTAATCGTCGTCGGCTATGTCATTTCATTCTTGGCGTTTCCGTAAAGGGAAGGGGAAACGGTTAAAAAGAAGTCTCGCGAGGATTCTCTGGTGAAGCCAACTACTGCCGAACAAACATTGCCGAGCACATATATACATTATCCGCTGATTAAACATGTGCCGTTAAACAGGAATTTCAAAATCCTAACAGCAAACAGATTCTACAGGGGGGGCAGGTGGTGGGGAACGGGCAAACATTGAACTGACAATAGCTTAAAAGCCGGTATGTAACATTAATAATAATAATTTTAAAACAAAATAGTATACTACCGCGGTGGTGGTGGTCCGACCGAGTCAACAATACCTAGAGGACGTCCCCGGTAAAAGTTAATCAAGTTACCACGCGAAATTATTATTATTATTATTATTATAAACTTTGTGTGTACACAACCTAACCGGCAGTCAAGTTATGCGCCGAAATTGATTAAAACTTTCGCATACATTTTTGTTTCATACTAATTAATCGTACTCCGACAGGTCGGGTGTGATGGAGTGGAGTAAGGGGAAATGCCATTTCCCCGGTCAACGGACCCGACGCAACGGGGAGGTGCAAGGGAATAAAATAATTATTAATTACTGCTCACGTCCCTGAGCGCCGATAAGGAGGAGGGGGACATGCACGTCCAAAAAAAGATGCAGATCAATAATAACGGGCGATTCATACAACGTAAGCCACTGATTTTTTAGGAAAATAATTTAAAATTTTCAAGTTTTTCTCTGAAAACATTTTCATTTATGCATTATCGTACAAAATATTATAAAATTTACAAATATTAAACTTTTTTCCACGACGTTATCGACGTTTGAATCTTAAACGGAAACATAAGACAAAATTATTTGTTTAAATTTTAGTTAATATAATTCATTAATATTCTAAAATCAACTAAAGGACAGATTTACAAAAAAAAAGGAGCTTGGTAGTTAGGGGTAACAGTTTAAGATGGTTTAGACACATTTAAACCTTGACTTGGCATTGTATCTACATACATTTTATGAATAACTTTCCAAGACCAACCTAAAAGTACTATTATTTTAATTATTTTTGACATGCAAGAATTAGCCCATAATGGTTAAAAGAATGATGGAAATCGATACAGTAGAACTGATTAGATTAGTGTAGAGAGATTTGGTACACACAAGAATTAGTTGGGTACAGTAAAAAATAAAGTCGTAGAAATGTTTATGGCTGGTTGAATAAACAAATGAAAAAAAACCGGAAGCCACCGAAAGGTTAATAATTTAATTAAAAGACACTAAACGTCGATCATCGCTGACGTTTATGATGTTTAAGTGCCACTTATAAAAATGTACATAAAACCGATTAATAGCATCGCGAATTGGTCAATTCGTGGACCGCAGATCGCGTAAAACGAATTTTTCCATAAAATAACCATGACGTAATTACTATTAAAAAAAAAATAATAATAAATTAGCACTATAATGAAATAAACGACGAATCAATAATACTAGCGAAAATTGCATGGCAAATTAAAAAACAACGATTAAAACGTCAAAAAATTCTCAAAGCTGAAAGAACCGGCAAGGCGACCCTTACCTGCAATAAGAGTGTTGTGAGAAATAAGAAAAATGCATACGGATATCTTCTGCTAGATAGACAGGAATATTTTCCACAGAAAATCTGGTTCAACGAAATTACCATTTAACAGCCAAATGAAGAGAATAAACTTCAAACAAGTTGTGTCATGTATTAAATCTATATATGATTTACCCTAATATACCGTGTGCAAAATGTAGAACATGCAAAACCTTTTCTATTAATTAATTGCACATTACATAAACATACATTCTAAATCTCGATCCCTTTGATCGTGCATATTCGAGTTATTGAAGCACATCAACGGTGCACATGTTTAGGTCGCCGCCAAAAACTTTCGATCAACTAAACAAGTTTCCACAGCAAATACATTATTTACTTTATTACATTAATTAAAACTTTACTTAGCGTATCGTTTCATGATAGAAGGATTCGACAAATCTTCTCTGATGACTAGTAACCCTTTTTAAAAATGTATTGGCCATAAGGTACTATATAAATAGTACCTTTAACTAACGTTTTTCCATCTACAGACTTTGTGCATACAAGAAATGGGTTCAGCGATTTAAAACGTTAACGAAGTTCAGACACAAAATTAAATTGTTAAATCAATAAAATACTCTTTAAACCAATTCTTTTTGTTCAGGAAAAATAACAAAAACTACACGAAAAAAAATACATAGTTAGCCTAACTAAAATTATGGTTAATATAAGAAAAACAATACATTTTTAATTGGAATAACTAAATAAATAGTTGGCCCAACTAAACATTTAGTTATTCCAACCATAAATTCATTATGCCCCTATACCATAATTTTAATTGGACCAACTATTTATTTTTTTCTGTTTATTTGGCAGTTTAGATAGTAACAATCAACATTATTACATATCTATAGTTAACATCAATGCAAAAAATAATTGGTTTGACGATTATGATTTTTTTTTTTTAGCCTAAATCCATGTTTTACTTTTTATTATTAATTTCCAAGTTTGTCTTCTCAGAAACAGTTGGTAGATTACTTAATGAAATAGGTGGTGTAACGAGTTACAGATAAAAACAAGTATTATATAGATATAAGTTTGTAAGGGGTGTATAAGCCTACCTTCCCGCACTTTTTTAAGCAAATTGCATTCACGTTCAAAAGTCAGACGCATTCAGTCTTAGGACGTCATCACGACTGGCCACGCCGGTTTGACCGTGGCATTTTATTAATTTAATTCCATTAATTATACCATTCTTAATTATCAACGACCGATCATAATAATAGACATATGAAATTTAGGCGATGTACGCGATTACAGAGTCGACAGCAGCCGCGGGTTGGTTTAGACGAGCAAAATTAATAATAAGACTGGTGACGCGACAACGGAGACATCGAAAACTTGTTTAAGGGACGACCGGCGTGTCTTTAACCGTTTGTTAGATCACTAAGCAATGAGGGGCGGGTGAGGGAGTTTTCGAGGGGAGGGTGGTGGTTGGCTAATTTGAATTTCAAATTAAAACTTTTCGGTCTCGCCCGTATAATCCATATAATCGTGTAAGAAATTACAGGGAAGATGTCGACCGCCAGAACGTGGCACTTAAACGCGCAGCCGTTTATAGCTTTTACCCAATTCCGGATGTCACTAAACGTTAACGTTGAATTTTACCGGATTTATTATAATAATATTACCGCAATAACTACTATTACTATATTTCGGTAGACGGTGGTACTATCCCTCACGGCCAACAATGCTAGTCCATTTTCCTTTGTTTCTCGTCGCAGCAACAAAAATATTATTAAGACATAAATCATAATAATAATAACAATAATTGCGACGAGCAAACCCAAGAAACGAAAGTTGCATTTTTAACAAGTTATCAATGTTTATAAGTGACGAGCGAAGCGGCTAAATTTGTTTTATAATATTACACATAAATCAGTATAATAATATACTTGTATAAGTCGTTATGTAATATTACAGCTTATAATATTATCAGGAGAAAAGTCGTCCAATTAGTAAAATATTATTCAATTAGCTATCGCCGTTTTGATATAAATAAACAAATGCTGATTTTAATTAACAATTAAAATATTTTATACAAGCCAGCAGACACGACACAAGATTACAATGGCGTTAGAGAATAGATGAAAAAATATACACAGAAAACTTGTTTAAAAAAGTATTATATTATTATACGGATTGTACAACAGGTGGAAATTTGTTCATTTCTTCGATTACATACAGTGCTGCGGTACACTAAAAAATGAACTTCGATTTAGATATTAAATCGTGGAACATTTTAAACTTGAATTAAATAGTAATTAATAAAAAATCTTCATACGACGGGCTTAGTTTAATTATAAATTTGCTGTTGATTCGAATGACGTCTGGAAAGTTACAACCAACGTTTAAACAATTGTTGTATAATGTTATTACTTAATGTACAACTTAACAGTATGTGTACTGTTAATTACTGTTAATTATGATAGCATACTATAAATTACTCTATGTGAACTTTGTCGTAATTACAATACACATTAAATTGGGTTTAATTTGAATGATTACATTGTTTTTATGCCAACACAACTTATCGAGAAGAATAAAGAACATAAACTAAGTTTAATATAAGTACTTCAATATTTTCATTAATTTTAAATAGTTAACAAAAACACTTTCAGACCTCAAATCGAAAAAATGAGCTCAAAAAAGACAATAAAGTAAAAGTGTCCAACCATTCTTTAAACAATTTTTTTTATTTAGAGTAAAGTGTTAATGATATTTATTCGTTTTTTTTACCGCGGTAGTGATATAATATATATTTAAAAAAACATTTTATTAATTAATAAGGAAATATTTTTGGAAAGATATAGAAGCTTTAAAACGTTGAAAAATATGTTTCTGGGTTGGGTTTTATCTTTTTAAAGGTAGTTTTTAACTTATGGTTTGAAAAATAAACTGATAGTAGATCAAACGTTTTTATATTGAAAATAACTAAAAATTCTAATTACACGATTAAAACCACAGTCGTTACCTACATAATGATTTAACTAAAAGTGATTATATCGCTATTTGCTATAAAAACCTGTGTTTTTCTAAATTCTTTTAAGACTACAGAAGGGAATTACAAAAACACTAGCTGTTGTAAAATCCTATATCTTATTTCCTCTTCTGACAAAAAAAAAAAGTTTAACTATTTTTGTTGATAATTGATAATCAGTTTTCAGGTCTGGTGACTATTTTTTAGTCGACAATAACCCAGGTGTTTTTTGGATATGCATAATTAACCACAATAACACGTGTGTTTTTGGGTAAATATCAACAACTTGCCATGCTTTATTATAGGCTGTTTTTTTTTTCTTTTGCCAATTGAGCGTCAGCTACTTGTTTTTTAATATCGAATTATTAGCCGGTCGTCAAGTGGTGTAAACACATGATAATATCATGACGAAATGCGAAACCGTTATTTCGTTGTTTAACGGTGGAACATTAATAACTTCTCTAAATCAATTTGGTGCACGCGCGGGGGTGGTTTATCGTTTGGACGTTGTGTTTTAGAGTAGCCGTAAAGCGCTTATACTATATAATATTATTGTGTGTCCCATGTTCGTGTGTTGTTTACCCTGGTGGAGACGGGTGGAGAGAGGCCCGTCTACGAATTACAATTATTGTTGAGAGTAAATGATAATATTAGTACCTATATTATGTAAACTAGCAGAAACGCCCAGGCGTGTCTGGGTTAACGTATATTTTGTCATCAGAGATAGTAGCACCCGTTTTAGATAAGCACACTGTCATTGCGGTGATCCCAAAACCGTTGTAGCCGGTAGTTAGTTACAAATCATAAACTATATCAAAGCCGTTTCCATGCACGGGTCCCGCGTGCGATTAAATTAAATCCTCCTCGATAAATCGAATCCCCAAAGTGCGATATCCTATTGAAATTTATCTGTTCCCGAGAACGACCGAGATTTTGTGTCCAGATTAGGCGGAATGATTATTATTATTATTTATTATTACTGTCATTCTCAACGCCAGTCGGTCCGCACAATAAACGCGACGACGTACGTGAAACACAGTTATGACCATCCTGTGGTCAAAACGTTTTGCTACCGATTTGACGGTTGTCTAATGTCACCACACTGTTGATCTGAAGTGTTCATAATAAGAGGACCGGGAGCAGGGTTAGGAATATTGGGTCTAACCCGTTAAAACCCACTGGGTGCAAACAATTAGCTTAATTTAACTGTGCAAAAAAAATCGATGGCTTTTTTGAACCCCGAACGTGAGGTAGTGTAAGCACGATTTACAAAACCCCAATACTTGAAATAGGGGGAGGGAAAGGGGCGGAACTACCATTGTAAAACAAATTTACCCCCTCCCCTCCCCGGGGTACTAAAAAGTTTGCTCTAGGGAACGCACAATTTTTTAACTCGATACCAGTGCACGTCCTAGTGTTTTTATGCCAATTTAAGCACTGCATGTGCACCAAAACGTGTTTGATGATAAAATTCCATTGGAAATTTAAATGAAAATTACAGCAATCTATACATACAACCATAAAGGAAAATTATACTAACATTTAAGAACATCATTTTTATACATCAGTACTCTCATAGAGAAAACCCTATACTTTGTGATTATTGTACAATTGTTTTTCTAATCATTAGAACCCATTAATAACACTAAGTAATCTCGAAAAATGTCCAGTAATCTGGTGTACAAAATATTTAACAGTGAAAAAAAAAACTAAATAGAAGTGAATATCGACATGTCTTAACGGTATACCAGAAACTTGATTTATTGAAAACCTATAATCTACCCAATATTTATAGAAAAAAATAACCTGTTTAAATTGATTATAAAATATTTTTTTTAGTATCAGCTTATTGATTTTAGTATTAAAATTAAAACGACAAATTTCAAAAAACTCTGTTATCAGTTAAAAATCAAAAAAACTTATTGGAATAACAGTCACCAGAAATACAATAACGGCTCATCTCTAGTTTTAAATGTGGATTTTAAAATATTTGTATGCTTAGATATTAATCTGGTTATTTTATGATATTATATAATATATTTTTTTAATGTAGAAAAAAATATTTAAATTACAATTGCTAACTATGTGAAACCCAACCGTACCTACCTCCAGCATAATATGCTAGCCTACAAAAAACTGATAATTTTTACACGTTACCAAACACTTATTAAATGTATTTTTGAAATTTTTTAAACTAAAAAAAAAATAAATAAATGTACTATGTATTCATTATTAAATTTTAGCACTAAAACGGATAATAGAAAAAACTAACATCTCCATAAAACAACACAATACAATAGAAATAATGTTAGTTTAATCAACGGTTGACAAAAAAGCTGATATAAAAAATTTTAGGGACAAATCTTAGATAAATGAAATCAACAACAAAGAAATGGAAGTACCGTCAAAACTAACTAGACAACAAAACACAATCTTAAACTACGTCATCCAACTCAAATGATTACTTAATGATGATTCAAAAAAAAATTAGTAACAACACTGCCGAAAAACTATAATTTCTATAATTGAAAATTATAGAAAATCAATACTGCTCTTTCAACTCCATATTAAAAGGTAAACAATTTTGTTATGTATAATATAAAATACTATTTTACATTAAGCCTAATGTCAACGCCGATTTACATAACATGATTTTAATTATAAAAATACCTTCTCAGTTTGGTGACAAAGCAAAGAAAAATTTTTTAACGTCGTTTCATTGACTTTTCTTTTCTATCAGCATTAATTTTTATTACTAAATTTTTATGAAACACATTTCACTCTGTTATAATTTATTAATGATAAACATAATAAAAATCATATTAATTAATTAGACGATGAATCTTGTTTGGTTAGGAACCAGCTCGGATTTTAAACTACTCAATTAAAACAAAATAACCTGTCTGAGGTCAATAACCAGTATGAATAGCCAATGCGAAACACATCACTTTATAGGTAATATTTGAACTAACAAAATTACTACCTGTAGCGTATTTAAAAATGTTCCGGTCAAGTTATTGGCCGTAAGCAGCAAATGTTAACAACATTTTTTATCCATATATTATATAATAAATTAAATATAAAATAGAATTTTAATGTACAATAATAATGTTCATTATTTTTTTAGTAACTTAATAATTTTAAAAATTAAAAAACATACAGTTCAAGGTTAATAATAATACATACAAATTATACAATAATTCTGTATACACTTTACACACAAGTTGTACAATATGAATTTAGCAGAGTAAAAAATGAGGTAAATGACCGATTAATTATCAAGCTATTCGAAATTCAAAGAAACCCTTCCAAAATCTTCCTAATTATTTAAATTATTAAATGTTTTATACATAGCTTTCGTGAGATCAGACCTTGAATTTAGTTCAGTTATCTGAAACCCATTTAGGTTCTGAAAAACAAACTAGAAAATATTCAAAGGCATTTATTTCATATTATCTGTCAAAGTAGTTTAAATAAGGTAAAACACCATCGTTAAAAAGGTCCACACTTCTTTTTTATAGATGTTATTCGTTCACAAATTTAAAAAAAAATCAACTTGTACTGAAACCGAGGTCATTATTAAATGTGTTGAAATGCTCATTTGCCTCAATTTTTTCATGTCGAGAACACGATTAGTTGTTAATTGTCAAGTACGATAAATCCTATATGGAATTTTCGATTTTTTTCAAATTACATTAACGTAATATTATAATTTATAAATGAATTCTATGTTATGTTATTGTAATATAATTTGTTTGCATAAAAAATATTATTTCACCCATTGAAGTGTTAAATAAGTATTAAATTGCCCACTCAATAACAAATTACTCTTGATTTTGCATGTGTAGTTTTTTTGACGCGTAAAATGCCCGTTGAGGATAATGAACATAACTGGACAATAATATAATATGTACCATAAAACCAGACCAATTAGCTACCTATGCCAACTTTTATGGAGGTCATAAAAAATGTTATTTGTCTAGCATACGCTCTTACGAGGAACTACACTGGCATGATGCTTGCACGAATGATAAAAGGAGAATTTTCAATGTAAACCGTAACCGATCGTTCGGCTTTGTGCCAAAATCAGATTCTACGTGCAAAAGTATAATGACCTGAAAATGGCAACTTTACGACTTGCGCTCACTCAATTCTAAAGGAACAGGTTTATTGTTTAGCAGCTACTTACACGGTGAACCTCTTTTGAACCTGGAAACCGACAACGACCATGCACCAGGCAAGCTTTTCCACACGCGACACGCGAGCGAGACAAAATTCCGTAATCGAACCGACTCGAACTCGGCGCAGATATTTTTTCACAGTAACGATATGAAACACACGTGACTGTTTTTGACACGGTCTCACTTATTCTCCCGTGTGGATTATCACTAGGGATAGGAAAAAATATACTATTTATACCACGACGACGTCGTAAATCAATCACCGGTCGGTTCGTGTAGAAACACCACAATAATAATATGACACAATATATATTATATTTACCTATATAGTAATAATTGTTTCGCGACTACCGTCAACAAGTAAACAAGATAAACAAACACACACACACACACACACAGACTCGACGAAAACTACAACTGATAACGGGACAAGTGTATGTGATAACACGGTCCGGTCTTGTGCGCAGGCAGCAGGTGGCACAAAATGCGCGGGAAAACGCCCACTGTTCCCAAAACGTTATGCAACACATTGATGTTCTATGATAATACATAACTACTGCAAGTAACTTATTATATAGTGGCTAGGTCTCAGAAATTTCAAAGGGGGGCAGATCCTGATTAAGACATTTTGAACCATAGTGCAAAATATCTTTTGAGGCCCCTTACCGTAAAATTAAAATACCTCCCCAAAATTTGTTATCCCCATTTACTATTATATTATTACTAATACCACTAGGAACCACTTGATTGAGTGGTTACCTAATAATACTGTTTTTTTTTCATGACAAATAACTTTTAAGTCATAATTAAAATTATTTCCTTTAGGTATGAGGTTACCTACTAGACGTATTATAATACATTGGATACTCATTTAATACTCTTATCTTATCTATAGATTATTTGCATCCTTAAAAAATTCAACTTCATCAACTTAAAATTATTATTTTGTAATTGATCCAAGATACTAATTTTGATTTTTTTTTCATCACAGTCTTATGTCAAGGTTATTTCAATGGCTGTACATTATTGAGTAATTAATTTATTCGAATATTAGCTGTTGTTATTGCAAACAGTTTGTAATATTAAACCGAACAACAGTCAATAAACAATTTTAGATTTCATTTTACAGTTACAAAATATAACGGTATATATAACAAGATAAGAAATTAATGAAAAAATGAACCCAATCTTAAATACAACGACAATCTTATCTTAAATAAATATTATCGTTATTTTACAAAACACAGTATGGAGATTGAAGTATATAGGTATATTGTAAATGTATCAAAACTTGTTTAAAGTGAAGCTTAATAAACAATTTCATTTCAAAGTTATAATTAAATAACAACGTTTAGGAAAACCATTTAAGTTTCACAAAATCTAAAAAGTAGAACCTATGGGCTATGGGTTGAAGTATTGGAGCTGAATCTTCTCTTTTCTATGCTTGGATTATGATTTATGAATAAATCCACCTTGCTTGGAACATTTAAATGGCCAAATAGTGATTAATGATAAAAGTTAATACCGAACCGGCTGATAAGGAAAATAATATCAGCTGATAACACTTATCAGCTATTACGTAATGTAATTTCTAAAATTCTAAATCTAAGTACATATAAATATATCTTAATTCTAATAAATATTAGCAAATTTTTATTTTTATATTTTTGTGGTTTGTTTGTTGTAATGAAACTTTCAGCAGAAATACAGCTGGGCGTGAAACGATTATGTAATCCAAAATTGGTAAACGATGATTGTTTCCGAGCCATATTACAAAAAGCAGAGCGGTCGCTAAATACATTGATGGATACAACGCTCAAGCAGACAACAGAAAATGGTACATGATAAATATTTTACAAAATATGTCGGACGATGCTTCTACATTGTACGATCATAAAATATTGATTATAGTAGATTTTCATTGTCCGAGTCAAATAACTGTTGCTAAACAAATGGTTTATATAACAACAAAAGTCAACCCGCTAAAAACAAATAGTTATAAAAAGAACATGCATTATAAAAAAAATTTTCTTAATTATATTTAATACGTACGAGCACAACCATGTCAGTGTTGATATGTTATGGACTCGAAAGGATGTATAAATCATTCTCAACTTTATTATTTAATTCTTTCAGACGAACTCAAATCGCTTACGTCGAGGCAAGATATCATCAAAGAAGCCTACGCTTCTTTAGTAACTTTGTATACAATAGCATGTCAACACAACTTGGATGCGGCGTCATTGAGCCAATACATTCAAACTTTATTGTTAGCCGAAACTGAGCGTTTGACACAAATAGTTAACAACTACGAAACAGTTCGACCTGGTCTCGTACAGATTTGTATGACCACAAACACATCACTGGCCAATGTGGTCGACGTCGAATGCCAACTCGAATATTGTGTCCAAGTAATAATACATTTTTAAAGTAAAAAAAATTATAAAAATGAGGTAATTAACAGAATCTAATTACTCGAACTTAATTAATTACTTATTTAATTACTCCTAATAAAATAAATCTATTCTTAAATGTTAATTAAAATTTAGTTTATACATTTTTGTTTTTGATATAAAATATACTATTGAATAGCAATTCAAATAGGCCAAACATACTAAGTGATTACCTGCATGAGTAAAGATATAATAACATTTACATATATTAACACACGTAATAGAATTTAATATTACGACTATATTATATATATTTTGTAATTAAAAAAAAAAAAATTATACTTATAATTAATATTGTCAAAGTTTTGGTAAACCTTAGCTGCTTTACAACAATAAAATCGGTAACTATTTGTTTTATAGTAAAACAGTTTTTTTTTTTTTCAGTCTAGTGTCTTTGATGATGTATCAGAATTTCTATATAAAGTGCGATTGAAGACAATAGACAATGGCAAAACGGACTACGTTAATTTTGTATGCAATCCACAACAACTACAAGAACTAGTTAATAAATTAAAAGATGCCGTTAGACATTTGGATAAAATCGTTTCGGCTGCCTAAAAATATAAAATATTTATCAACAATTTGTGTTCCCGTTAAACAACTGTTCTTCCCTACAAATATAATATAATATACTAATTTTTACAGTCTTACAATATGGGTATTGTTAAACTTATATGTATACCATTTTTAGTTAAATTAAGAAAAAAAAACAACAACAACAGCAGGGTACAAATTAACAAGAGAAAATAAATAATATTAACATACATCTAAAATCCAACAAACAATAAATTAATAAATACAAGTTTTTTTGGAAACGAGTGAAAGCCGAAATAAGGAGTACATCGAGTACTTTTTCACAAGTATCTTAAATTATTATGACCACACTAGGGATTATTTATATTACTAAAATTATTATATAAGTTTTCGCTCATAAACAGCCGTCTTGTAAGCTTGGTTGATTTGTTCCAAAAAGATAAAAGTCAAAACGGTATGTGGACCAATGCGAGCGAAATATGGTACGATTCCTTTCCAAAGATTGAAAAATCCTTCATTTTTCACCACCATGGCCATCGCGTTTATTGTACCCGAATACTCGGGTACTCCGTTAATGATTTTCATGCTCTGTATTCTGGAGAAAAAAAATTAAATTAAAACAATTTTAAAATATTATCAAAAAAAATATATTTATGAAGTAACAAAGTGATTTATACAATTTGGCAGTTAGTTAAACAATGATTTTGATGATGGCCAATAATAATTAGAGTACGGATAATAGTTGTGATTTAGTAAATTTAAAAATATGTAGCAGACGATTTCATACAATTATTATTTTTTTATTTTTGCCATTATTAAGTATGTTTTGTATATGTCTTTCAATCCAAGGAATTGCTACAAACATTTTTTTTTTAAATAACGTTTTCCAGGCGAAAAATAGAAAAAAAATACAACATTGTACCTAGAATGTACTAAAAAAAAATGTATTTAGAAAGTTTTGTTCTTACCCACCTTAATTGTTTTCATAGTATAAAAAGTAAGTTTAAAAAATACATAATTTTTGTCCTATTCTAAGCCAGTATTTTATAATATTTCATTTTTTTGTGATTTAATAAATTATTATAACTTGTTTAGCTTTCATAACCAGACATTGGCTGCTTTAAGATCTAGTTTGGTCACCTCCAGAAGTTTGTTTTACTCTTTATAGACATTTTCCTACTAAAAGAGTGCCCAGTGTGACAAAGTGTCTAACAAGTGACAATGAACACTAACGAAATACCGTCTCATTTTTTCGGCTACTTTTACAGTATAAATAACAATTTAAGGGAGTAAAAACCAAATAATTACTTTAAACAAAAATTATTTTTTTAGACCACCCTAACCTTGGCTTTGCATCGAAGCTACAATATTTTACAATAACATAGTTAAATTAATATCTGTGATCAAAATAATTAAGCTAATCCTATTAAGTTTTTACCAAAAACCAAACATCAAACTTTTTGGGTAAATATGAAAGTATTTACTAAAGAAATAATGTTTTTTTTTTTATTTATCATTACATAACGTTGTCTATTTACGATTTATTTATTATAATAATATTTTATGAAAAAAGTAATTGGTAAGAAAGGTTTCAATAAAAACTGTGCATATAAATCATTTAAGCAGGTTTTGGTCAAAATTCAAAAAGCATTTTTTTGTAAAATATCTTCACTAAAAAAAAAAAACAGGTCATTTTTAAAAGCATATTATATCACATTAAAAAGCCCTTTTGAATTCCGCCGATGAACAATAATAATTAACGGTTTATTATTTGTTTATTTATACCTAGTTTTTGCAATATCAACCGGAAGGGACGCAACTGTTGTAATGGCGCCCGATGTCATTGAAGATGCAAAATGCAGCACAATATTATCTTTGAAATAACCTAAAAAATAAAACAATTCCATCAAGTTATCAGTAAATATTAAAAATGTAATATGTTATACCTAATTACATAACTTTTTTTAAAAAACTAGGTAATATTAAAATAGTTAATATCACATGCATTTGTTAGGAGTAGTTGAGCTTTTCATTTGGATACATATATGTCAATTGTAGAAGATCGATTTAGTTTTATACGGTGTTTAAGTCTTAAGAAATGAATTTATCACATTTTGATCTACACAATTATAATATAACTATCACAATTCATTATAATAAACGACAAATTTATGTTGTAGTAATGTGTAATGATATTATTAATTATTGGGTATTACGAATTGAATATCAATGATTAAATCAAATTAATAAATATATCTAATGAAGTTTGATTATGATGATAATGGTAATAATAATAGTAATAATAAAATACTACCAAATGTATATTATAAATAATAACTAAAAGGTCGATTGTAAAGTCAATTTGGTTTGTTGATAACACTTAAATAAATAGCGAGATTAATTCCTTACTACATTTTTTTTTCTAAAATATTTTTTAATAAAATCATTTAAACAACGAGTGAGAGATAAGTGAAAAATGAGTAGCTCATAACTGAATATTTGTTTTTTCTAATAAAGATAAACATAATACTTGACAAGTTCATAGAGTAGGTACTATTAATTACAAAGTCATAACATTAGATAATAAGATAATATTTTATATGTATTATATATTTTAATCGAAACATAATTATAATATAAATAAATCAAACGATAAAACTTTTTTTTTTACGAGGGGGAACTGTCGATTATATAACTTTCCCTATTTAAACGATAAAACTACTGTTGCTTAATTTTTTATCTATACACAATAGTTTACACAAAATCTTTTGTTTTTAATTATATTTATGTCATTAAGCTTTTGCGTTGATACTTTATTATTTAATTTTTACGGCCTGTTTACAACAATAAAATAACAATTAATTAAAACTTTAATCACTTTTTTATAATTAATTAAATATCGAGTAGTAAATTTAATTATTATTAAAACCTTCAGTTGAACATAAAAAAAAATGTACAGTGTAAAACATATCAAAGGTATTTTTATAAATATATACTACTATATGACTTTGTTAAAGGTCATCGTTATATATTTACGACACATTAGATCATAATTTCTTCTTAACAAAATGGTTTTTATACTAAGTATTTAAAAAAATTGTTAATTTGTTGAAACAATAAACTGTTAAGAATTAATGTACGATGGAATTTAATTGAACTGTGATCACATGTCAACTTTTATTTTTTTGTTTTGTGGTTACAAGTAAACCTGCGGAACCAAAGGCGTGAACTAGTCTTTTAATACATAACGGTTTATAAATTAATTTGTTGGGTCCTGTTTTTGGAGCATATTGTTTCCTTGATGTTTTAAGGGTCTGGGCCTAGAATTTCTGCTAGGTGATAGGTGTTTAGTGATGTATTATTATTATTTTAATTGAAAATGGGTAATACAATTAATGTTCATGTTGTTAAAAAAAAAATCACACTTCTGACCTTCTTAAATCGCTATAACTCCTTTATTTAAGCCTTTGGCAATAATTGTTTTAAATAACAATTCATTACAAACACTTAAAGTAATCTAAAAAAACAGTCAGTTATAAAACTGCAAGTTGTCGTGTTTTAATAATCAAAAAAATGTAATGGTATTATGTTAAAAAATAAAACTCACCGCTGTTTAAATACAGTTCTTTGGCTTGAGAATATGATGCTAGCTGAGCCATATTGACAACAGCCGCTCGTCCCATAGTAGCGATACATCCTCGCCACCAAGTAGCAATGCCTTCTTCGCGAGCGATCCTGGCCAAAGCATTGAAAACGCTAGTGTAACCACGTCTGTCGGCTACCGGTAACTGGGCATCGGAAGTCATTCGAATCAAAGCCACTTCGGCAGGTGTTCCAACGGCAGCACCCGTCACTCCGGATATCATGGCTATGCCAAGTTTGACCAGCAGACCTGGCGGTTTATTATCTTCCCTTTACAAAAAAAAAAAAAAACCATAATTAATAATTTATGATATTATACAACGTAAATACAGTACCCAGAAGTATAAGTGAACAGCGTATTGTACAATCCTAATCGAGTAGTCGAATACGTAGCCTGTCTGAGAATACCGGCCGATAGTCCAGGGTAGAATGCTGAAACCCCTTTCTCTTTGATCATTGACCGAGTGATGTATCCCATTGACTTTTGTGCTTCGCTAGCTGCGACATCGCGTCCCGCCAATTGCATACGGTTCTTGAGCACGTCCAACGGATGGACAATGACTGTGGCCACGATTCTAGAAAATCGCGATAATTGAGCCGCGCAAATACATTTGTTTTTTCACGCTTGTGTAGATACTTACGCCGCTACACCGCCGTTAACAAACTTGACGGCTGACGGGATCTGTACGGAATCACTCATTTTGAATTTACCGGTAACAAGGAGTTATTTAGATTAAAAACAAATTTCAAACTGTCTTCGAATCGTGTGTTCTATTGAATTGCATTGCAAACGCCTGTGAACATGTTACAACTGTAGTGGTTGTGTTATTGTTTTTGTTGTCTTTAAGTATGTATGTTAATTATTACTTCCTGTACAAAAAAATGTCGTACACTTACCTCGGGTTTATTATGTTTCACAAGAGACGAGTACAACCGGTTCCTGTACGATTTGATTGAGTAATGTACCGTAGTAGGCAATAAAAATATGTATAATGTTACTACCTACTTTGTGTATGTGTGTGTGTGTCGATGTAACTTATTACAAAATCGGTCTATCTCTTTCCCTCATTACCAATGTTCCCCCCTTTATTAATTTTTTTTTTTTTTTTATTAATTAATTCGCGGTCACATGAAGCACGAACACGGACAGTTAACAATTTAGTTAGAACAGTTTTACTCGTTCGGTCGTTTTGGAATGTGATAACGCGGCAGTGATTAAACAAGGGCAACGTTTCTGCGAGTTCCGTTCAATAATAATATTTCACATTATATTATAGTCTACTACATCAGCAGTTAGTAGCTGCCATAGGTCTCCACGATAAGCCCTAAGCACTCAATATTTGTTAACCCGTCAGCTGATTATCGTTATCTACACCGATTTTCGAAAACCGTCAACTGGACAATAAAAAAAAAAACATTGAAAATACAGTTGACGGGCATGTGCGTTAAATTTGAAATAATATATTATCCACTATTCTGTGTCAATAAAAAATGCCATCGAGTGGCCATGGGTACAATAGGGCACTTTTTAGGGAGGAAATTTAGAAGGGCTTTTTCCACCTCCCCTAGAAAACATTTGCATGCATAGTGATATATTTTCTATTTACAACAAATATTGGCTTTTTTTGGAAAGGGGAGCGGGGTAACAGAACCCAAAATACAATAATTTTTTTCCTTGAACCCAAATCTGGTCTCAAATTTTCTCTAGCACGACTTGTTATTTTCGAAATCGCCTAGGTTTAAAGTTGTAAGAAAATACCGTTTTGTGGTATATTCGACGTGTTTTGTACGTTTGAATATAGTTTTCTAAAATGTGTGTTCAAATAGAGTAACTAAGTAACTTCTTGTTGTTTTTTGTTTTCCTGAATTCAGAATAAATGTAGAATTTGTAGTTTTTTTTAAACATAAAAAATATTTAGAAATGTACCTAAGGCAAAGGACGTGTCAGTATATTACGTCTTGTGCATACATAACCTATTGGATTCCACGAGACCAATGAAAAACTTAGCTCCCATTTTTCTTCATTTGACCTCAAACAAATAGATTGACAAAAATATTAAACAAATACAAAACGTACCAAGTCGATATAGCTGGTACTATGGTTTAGATTTACGTAGAAGATTCGGTTGGTTAATAAAAACAAGTCAGTATTTAAGTTGAGTTTTTACACGAAAAAACAATAAACATTAAAAACATTTATTATTGGAATTTCAAGTTTTTCTTAGTCAGCTAACTTGACAACGAAGCTAAAAATTGAATACCACCAAAAAAGTTACTCACGTCAGAAATTACTAAATATAAACGAAAGTTGAACGTTTGTCTATATTACACGTTAAATACTGTCTCTTATACTGCAATTATTATTTTTAAAATATTTGCTATTGGTATTAAAATCATATTTCTATTTTTAGCTTCATTACATAGTCGAGAAGGCTTTTAAATTTTTTTTTTTACTGTCTACATGTAGACTAGACGAACGAATAACGATAGCCCTTTAATTAAACACCGTACACAATACAAACTATAATTTATAATATTTTCAGTCTGTAGATAAAAAAATTATCACTTCGCCAAAAGGACCTTATATGGCATAAAGTCCGTCCATCGCTTTCCCTTTCAAAATTGAGCAAAAAAAAACTCAATAACACTTCTTGTTTGCAGAATGAAATTATATTTTCGTGACAAAACATTTTGTAGACTATAGATAACAACAAGTTTGTATATCAAAAGGAACATGTCAATTTAATATGATTTTTAAAATATCTCAGTGCTATATGTTATTTGTATTTAGATTTAATTAGTTATAATTATGACATGTGTCAATATAATAGTCGTTTTTAATAATTGTTACTATTTTTTTTTTTTGTATTATTTGGCAACTAAATCATTTTTTATTTGCTTAAACGCTTTTCAATTCTGTTCCACCTTGTTTTTCAATTTTTATTTAAGGAGAGAAAATAATTTCTACAGCTGCAAAAAGAAAGAAAGAGTAATTCCATTTTTCAAAACGTTTGTGTGTTTTGTTTCGAATAAGCGTATAAAATAAATAAATAATTATGTTTATAATTTTTGATGCGTCAGTTTTTTAAATAAAAAAATAAAAAAATATGGCGGTAACGTATAATAGTTGAGGAATTATTTTGAATGTTAACGTGTTACTAATAAATGTTAGCGAGTTAGATTAAAAAAAAAAATTACTGAATTTGGAGGTTGAACCTTAAGGTTTGATTTCTTGTTTAGGCCTAATTAAATTTAAAAACCACTTACTAAAAATATATATTTAAGAAATTTATTTTTCAACATACGCGTGCCTAATTTTTTTTTTGGAAAATTCTTAAAAATTCTGGACGAATTTCTAAATTTTAAGTCACTAACATGAGATTGAAATATCACTCATACTTACTATAACCATTAAATAAAATTGTCTAATAAACAAGAATATATCAATTTTTTTATTATTATTAAAATACAATACACCTTACCAGCTCTTAACACTTAAAACAATTGTTACAGAAAAGAATTGGTGATTTCATTGAAAAAATTACATTAA
The DNA here is from genome assembly GCF_023614345.1 of Adelges cooleyi. Lineage (NCBI taxonomy): Eukaryota > Metazoa > Arthropoda > Insecta > Hemiptera > Adelgidae > Adelges > Adelges cooleyi. The sequence goes on from NW_026096268.1 coordinate 6,482,136, forward strand.
TTATAACAACAATTTACAAAAATATATATTATTATACGTAAATTATGTACATTTAGACAACATTTAACGTTATGATAATAATTGTTGATTCAAAAAGTTCACGGAACAATATATGAAACTAATTGTTTAAAACAAATATAACATGACATATATAAAATGGGTATTTACATATTACTGTTAATTTAATTAAGCAACACAATATTCGGTAAAAAAACCTCCATTTATTGATATATTGTTTATATCAATGTGCAAGACATACAGTTTTTTTAACATAATATAGTTCAACAAAACCAACAGGGTTCGTAAGTATACAAAAAATAATAATCTATTATACCAACATACAATAGGTACACTTATTAAAGGTTTTTGTAAACCTAAAATTACTGGATGAATTAATATATCTACGTAATTCGGGGTATGAAAACATTTTTGTATTTTTCGGCGTTTATTTTCGGTAATGTTTTCAATCCACGGATAACAGTAGTAACAACGTGTAATGATAGATAATATTGATGTCGTCATAAATGTGTAAAAAGGAAACAAAATTTTGCCAGAAATCACAATATTTTTTTTGATAATTAATAAAAATATGGTATAACATATTATTATACTAATAAAATTTAAGAAAAATGTTGAGTGCTATTAATTTTTTTAAGGGTTATGGGTAAGAAGCGAATTAACTTTAACATTTAAGTACATTTCATGTCCCTGTATAAATTAAAACTTGAGCAATAATTATTATAACATTTAATTCTCACCTCAAGGTGAGGGATTGACACTTAAAAATTAAATACTGAAGGCACATAAATACATTTGTGTTTTTTTTTTAACACAACTTAATCTAAGACTAGAATTTGAGAGTAATTTAAATAAAGATTTCGAATTGTTCATTTAAATTCGAATTCGACTACCTAATATTTTGTACAAGTCCAACAATATTAATAATTTGTAAGAAAATAAAATATTTTTCTAACCAATTTGAATTTAGAATGTGTAACAATTATTGTCATGGAGAATGGTACAATGTGATAAAAAAAAAACAATTATCAAACACTTTATGGTAACCAGATTTACGTTTTTTCAATTTCTTTTTCCACTTCCATTTTGTCTTCACCATTATTATTATTAGTACACTCGTCTTTTGCCTTATCTCCGCTACTCTTTGGGTCGTCCTTATCTCCGTTTTTCTCTTCCTGCTTGTTGGCTGATAATTTCTGTACGTCTGCCGGGGAAGTCGTAGCCGTTGTTGTTGTCTTTTTGGCTTGACTTTGTCTGTGATGTGCATACAATGGATTGAAGAGCACACTGACCGATGGCGGCAAGGAATTGTGGTAAGTCGATGATGGAGGACACAACTCGGACATGGCTTTCAGAAAGTCGTTACTATCATGAGTGTCGCTGTTGCCACTATTAGTAAACGCTCCATACATGAATGGGTTTAATGGGCTGGTAAATGGATTGTGGTTTGTAGGTCGGACAGGTAGTAACGCTAACGATTGAGCCAAGGTATTTTTCTTGGGCGTCATTTTTTTAGTTTTTTTTGGCGGAGACGACGGCATAATCGGACATAGGGTTTGGGGATTAATTTTCATTAAAGGCACTTCTGCTAGTCTCTTCAGACTTTCTTCGGTTTTATCCTCTTCTTTTTTGTTGTCCTCTTCTCTCGACTTGAAAAACTTCTGGTTTTTTTTATCTACACCATTGACTTCTTTTTTTTTCGCCAACACCGACGTTTTAGATATGCTCGGGTTCCAATGCTTAGTCGGTGATGTTAAAGTTTTGTATTTAGTACTACTTTGTTTTTTAATTTTTTCTACAATTGTATCTAATTTTGGTTTATTTTTTTTTATTTTCGACCCAGGATACACCTTTAGTAGTTTTTTCTTATCTTCGTCGTCGTCTATCTTTGGTATTTTTTCCTTTTTAACTGCGTCGGCAGTTTGCTCAATAGTCACATTTGGTTGAATAGCGTCTCTGGTTTGAGAAATATTTGTCACCTTAATTATACCATTTTCGCTGATTTCTAGTTGTACTTCTTTGGAATCGGATGCTTTGTTGTCTATTATAGTATTATTTTCTTCTAGTTTAACTGGAGTTTCTTTTATGTTGATATTCGTGTTAGAAGTATCATTTGGCACTGAATTTGTTACATTGACTTTGGTTTTGTCTACGCTATCATCAGATTTTAACGATTTGTCATCTTTAATGTCCATGACGTCACTGACGACAGATTCAATTTCGATTTTAAGGATTCGGTATGATATAGTAAGCGGGTCTTTCTGGAAAAACCAAAAAAACAACAAAGTTAATATTAAATCAAATTTACAATAAAATCTACAAATATAAATTGAGTTCTTTTTGAACAAATACAAAGTAATAATTCTTAAAATGAAATAGCAGATTGTTATGAAAATGTGGTGGCATAAAAAATCAATTATTATATCTTATGTTTAAGTAACAAAAACAAAGTGTACAGTATTAAAACAATAATCGTCGCTTACAAAAAAATGTACTAACCCTTTTCCAGTCGAACATATAAACCACATCCATTATTGTGAGATGATCGTCCAACAGATAATTTTTATGGGACAGCTCGATAAAGTGATCCACTGAAGCTAGTTCAAATTTAATGTGCACAAATTTTTTCAAGTTTACTACTGGCAGTGATGCCGGACACCAAAGGTAACGTTTGTGTACACCTGGTATACTCTGCAAAACAAAAAAAACTTATAAAAAAATTTTTTCAAAATAATTCTGTTTTTTTAATTTAAATAGTTGAAAACACATTTTAATGATCAATAATTTTAAACATTTTCCAATCCTATTAATAATGTTAAGTGGACGCACAGACACTATTTAGTATGACAATCAGTATAGAAAATTTTTCATAGAATTCAAATTTGACTAAAATTAAAATGTACATATATTTTTTTTGTAGATAAATTAACTAAGTTTTATTAGAAATAGATTGTGAAAAATATGATTAACAACTAATGTAGAACATTTAAGAAGCCTATTTGCTAATATTCATTAAAGTACTATGTATATTTTTTTTAAAGAATATTTTAACCATTATATTATTTATGTCCCTATATTTAGTATCAACTTGGTAGTATTTGAGGAACCAATGTACATTTTTCACAAAATTGTATACTCTGTGACGTCCTCTTGACTAAAATAAAATAATAAAAAAAATACCTTTTTACTATTTTCATTTTCATAATGGAGACATATGCTCACTGAGTCATTAGGAGTGAAAATATGGTAATCGTCAGGAATTATGCCCATGCTCATCGGATCCTGTAGTGGATACTGCATATTGTTTATGCGGTAGAAATCCTTCCGCATTACCATTTCTCCTGAAAATAACAAAAAAATTCAACCATAAATATAAGAAAAATTAATAAATAAACAAAATTGTTTCCTTACGTTGAAACAATCGTGGGACGAGTTTGTAGACAATATTTTGTAACGTGTGATCCGGCCGAATGTTGGTCAATGGTTTTGATTTGTGAATTAACACATCGCATATCGGACAATATTTGTTGCGTTCCAAGTATTTTACAATACAACTTCGACAAACTGAAAACGAAATGTCAAAATAAACTAACCCAGTTTAAAGGCACTGCCCAATTGCCGCAAACAAATAATATAATTTTGATCGTAGCTTAACAACAACAATCAAGTATTAATTTCACTTGCGTGCAGACTCGTACAAATTTACTTACACGAATGTAGACATTCAATCACGGTGGTAGCGTCAATGAAATAACCGCCACACAGGACGCACAGCAAATGCGGATTTAGGTCGGTGACCTTTGGTTTATCGGGTTGCATTTTGTTTCCGTTGCATCGATCATAACGCTCTTACCGGGCTGTCACTTTGGCCTGAAAAAAAACGCGCTGGATAAAAACAAATGAGATTTATGGTGTTTTTCTAAGGGCTTTAGCGTACGGTTTTTTTTTTTTTTTTAATGAACCACTTACCCATTGTACTAGTTGGTTGGTATTTGTGGGTCAATGGCACAACGGGAGGACATCAATTTGGGTCAATACTATCGAACGGTATCGAGTACAACAGCAGAGAATTGGATTTATTTCAAAAACGATCGTACTTGAGCCGAAAATTGCAACACAACAATGATAAACGTATTATAAAATGTCATTTACGATCCAACGCAAACGCGAGTAAACATTAAAATCAACAAAACAACTTAGCCGTTGACAAGGCAAAAGGCGTTAACAGCAACAATAATTGATTTTCTTCCATGACGAATTGTTTTTGACATTCTAATATGTTCCCGTGATCGAATAGAGCTTTTCCAGTACAACAAACGTTGTTTAAAACAATAAATTTCTACATTAAAATGGTTTTACGGCTTCGAAACGATTGAAAACACAAGTAATTTTCATTTAAACCCGACCTAATTTGCAATAACGTTTTTCTTTTGAGAAAAAGATTATCAAAACAATTTAAGGTTATGTTTAAGGTACTTGTTATGGTTCCTTGCACGACAACAGGGGGCAGCAGTGTCGTCTAATCTTTAATCCGTATTATTTTTTTTTTTTTTAACAGAGAATTTGAAAATGTTAAATGTACACACTACTAACTACATAATTAAAAATTAGTTTTAAAACAGGTAATTTAACTACTGTACAATTTTCTTTTTCATTGAAATGTTATGATTAATTTCCGGGTTGTTTTTTCTACATTATGAAATAATAAGTTCAGTGATCTCCGAATTTGTCAATTTTCACAATTCATGTAAGTTTTGTATTTTTGTATTTTATGTGTATGTGGAGAAATATTTTGGATTAAGACAATGAATAAAAAATGCAGCCATTATGAACGAAGTATATATATATTAAATGAGGTGGCTGCTTTAATGTCATAAATTGAACAAATTTCGAATTTCAAATTGGAAAACTGGACTTTACTGGTTCAAAACATTATAGCTACTTTATATTTTGCAATTCTTACTGCATTTAATTTCAGATTCAAAATGTTATGTTCCTCGGCTCGTGTACGCCAAAACTTTTATCTGATATTTGGCATCACTATTGGCCTCATATTTAGTCTTGTCGTCGGTCCACTTTTGGAGGCGAGTTGTTTATTTACAGTTTCAATACTGAAAAGCGATTCGAACCCTGTCATAATCAACGATGAATACGAACCTCGCATAAATCTAGCCGGAAAGCCTCAGCGAGCGCTCAAAGCCCCACAGACTATACTTCGGCCAAGGTATTATTCCACAGAACTGGGAATCCGAGAAAAATTATTTGTTGGTGTATTAGCCAGCCAGCCAACTGTTGACGGATTAGCAGTTGCTGTCAACAAAACTGTCACGCATTGGGTTGATAAAACCATTTTCTTTGTTGACGCAACTGCTGAACACAAGCTGAATGTATCTCTTATGAAAATACCTGGCATAGTAGGTTTTACTGATAGCAGGACTATTTTAAAACCTTTTCACATGATAAAATATATCGTCGACAATTATTTGGACGAATATGACTTCTTTATGCTGATAAGAGATAATACGTATATAAAAGCTGACAAATTAATGGACTTGTTGAAGCGCGTCACCAGCGTCAGTGAGGATGTCTACGCTAGCGGAACTGTCATTGGTACCAATTACTGCTCCTTAGGTATGTCTTATTTCATATTTAAAAATGTATTTATGTTGATTTTCTATTTATTATAATAAAAAATGAATTATTTTCAGATGCTGGTATACTTTTGAGCAATTCAGTTATTCGAAAAATGATACCAAATGTCGATTGGTGTGTAAGAAACGCCTATTCAAATTCAGACGATGATAATTTTGGTCGATGTGTTCTGCATACTCTCGATCTTCCTTGTCAAACATCGATACAAGTTAGAAAATTAAAAATATTTTGGTAGACGTTTACTATTGTCTATTAATGTATTACAACTTTGTTTAGGGTCACCTCATGAGTAGTTATCGTTTATGGGAAGCTAACGATTTAAAACGAGTGCTTGATCAACCACACCAACAGCAGAGCTTTGTTCAGGCTTTGACCGTTTATCCGCTGTTGAACGCAGACGCCATGTATAAAACTCATTTGGCATTTTGTAAAATTGATTTAGAAAAAGCCAACATGGATATTAAAGAACTGAGAAAATCGATTACCGCCGAATCTGTGTTAGAACCGCCTGGTTTTGGCAAAGTTTCTTGGCCAGTCGGTAGTCAACCCGGAAATACACCGGCTACACGTTTCGACGTATTGAAATGGGATCACTTCACCGAAACTCATTTATACTTGGATTCTCGTTTTAGTAACATACGGCTTTTGAATAAAGCTGAATCTACCGATATTCACGTAAGCTCCCAGTAATAATGATTATAGTTTAATTGATTAATTTCGGAGAAATCATTGACATTTTTTTTTTGCATCCTTAGAATGTTTTGAATAACAGTATTGAGTATTTGGAGCTGAAATATTCAGGCAATTTAAAATTTGAACGAATGGCAAATGGCTACAAACGATTCGATCCTTCGCGGGGCTTAGACTATAAGCTAGATTTGATTTTCCGTGACATTTCAGGCGACAAATTAGTTCAGAAAAGGTATGTGAAATAAAAATAACGTCATTTTACAATAAAAATTATTTAAAAGTCTAATGTATATGTAGAGTTGAAGTTAGCAAGACCTTGGGCAAAGTAGAAATGTTACCGGTGCCATATGTCACGGAAAATACGCGAGTACACATACTCTTACCAGTACGTTCACACGAAAAACAAGATGCATTTAGCTTTCTAAAACAGTACAAACAAGTGTGCATCGATAAAAAAGAAAAGACCATGTTAATGTTTGTAAGTGTACTGTAATATTAGTTAGTAGTGCAGTATTGACTAAATTACTGCATAACTTACAATAATTAGTTGTTAATTTGTCAATAGGTATTGCTGTACGATGCTAACTCGCCAGGTAAAGGTGCGGCTGATGACGTCTTCAAGCAATTGAAGGATGAAGCGACGTTATTAAGTAACGCTCACAAGAAAGACGGAACAAAAGTCGCTTGGCTTTCAGTGCGAGTGCCAAACATAAAAACCGTTATCCTCAGAGACGCATTATTGGACTTTGCACTTTTTGATTTAGCGATAAAAAAATTCCCTGCCGATGCTCTAATGATGTTGGCTAGACCTAAAATGGAAATTCGACAAGATTATTTGAATAGAGTGAGTGGAAATGGAGAAAAATTATTTATAGTTTTCAATTTTATTCAATTCAAGAATTTGTATCATTTGTATTAGGTTAGAATGAATACCATAATGGAATGGCAGATTTTTAGCGCCATACCGTTTTCAGAATATGACCCTACTTTGATGACACATCCAAGACAGCAAAGTCTAGATATTAACAAATCGCACGGTCATTTTGATCCGTTTGATTATGAACATTTAGCGTTTTATGCTAAAGATTATGTGTCTGGTAAGCGAACAGTGAGCCACTGCTTTGTTAGATTTACTATGTTTTATTTTTTAATTTTAGCACGAAAGCGTGCGGAATCTATTATTCCGTTAGTACACGCTGACCGCGACATCCGTCAATTAGCTTCGGAAACCACTAGTCAGTCTTTGAAATCTGCTAATATGACTTCCCCGTCAGTTTATGCCATGTTTGTAGCACATAGCGACTGTCATATGTTTAGAGCTGTGGAATCTGGCCTACGATTGAGGCACAAGCAGAGGAAATGTGAACTGTATGAAGGCGCCATCGTAGATCATATAAGTGCCACGTTGTACGGGGATTGTCTGAGATCTAGAAATCGAAATGCTGGTTCAAAAGGAAACCTAGGCAAGCTTGTTTTGGAATACCAAAACCAATCAAAGTGATACCGAAAAGTTAACAATTATAGATAAGAGGCGAACATTTTTTTGACCGGGGGAATTAGAAAAGATTCTCGAAAAACTATTAGGTATTAGAAAAAAATATTTTATATAACTACTAAACATGTTATTTTTTCATACATTTTAAGTGACATACTAATTTTTGTAGATTTAAGGTTGTGTGAAACAACTCGTATATTTTTTTAATTATGTAATTTTAATGAAAATTATAGTGATAATTGTTACGTAAATATTTTTTATACATATGTTTTTCCTAACAAATATATTTATAATAAATTTAATTTGGTTGTATACATGTTTTTGTCACTTTTAATCCAAAAGCGATTGACTTCAGTGTTGATTTATTTCGTTCACTTTAAAACGATAAACCAATATAACATTATTTGCTTAGTGTATTTAAAATGTTATAATACAAAAAAGGATATTATATAGAAAAATATATTCAGAATTAGTTAGCGTTCTGATAATTTGACTTGAGTTTTTATTTATTCGATATATCGGCCAATACAAGTCCTAATTATAGACTAGCATTTCGACTAAATTGTAGAGTGGTAACCATAAATCAATATATGAAGTTATTTTATTTTGATCAATTTACAAACCATTTCTCATAATATTTTTTTATTGTTCAAACTATCTATTAAATAACCCTGGTTCTATAACAGCTATCAAATAATATAAATTATGTAATCCCGTGTCTTTTAGAAGGGGAATACAGGTAAGAAAGAATTATTAGGAATGAGTATTTTTTTTTATATGTGCACGGGACGAACCTGAAAATAAAGTTCAGTACAATAACAATTAGAAATATTTAAGACTCACTGGCTGGCACAGTGGAAAAGAGGTGTTCGTAAGTTAGGTCAGCTAGGGAGTATAAGATATGCGGAAAGGGACAGATGGACTGTTGACAGTGACAGTGGTGGAACTTTGAATTAGAAAATAATACGTTTGCAAGTTGACGATTTACCAAGGCTAGTCTACCCACGCGAAGGTCAAGATATTGTAATCACTCGAGGAGAATAGAAATTGTCGAGGCAATTAGCAAGACTGTGGAATTTCTTCTAGACGCTCTCGATCATTGGTAACCGCAATTGTAGTACTTTATGTTGCACTTTCAGAATAAAACTTAGCACCAAGAAAAACTCTTGTGTCGTTTTAGCAAAGCCAGGAAAGGTTTAAGATTTTTACAGCAAATGCCCTTAATGATATTCAAATCAAATTGTTTAAAGGGTCTGAATTTCTCCAGTCCCCCTTTAGACGAGCCAATGGCGATTGGTATTTTATCTATACTCATCATAATCATACCATAATTAATATTAAGCCGTGTTTCACTTTTGACCACAAAATCATTATAAATGTATTAAACGAATTACGCGAACACCATGGGAAAAATGACATCGGGCATTCAAATCAGCAAACATAATAATATGCACCCGGTCATTATACGAGTCCAAAACCTTTGAGGTAGCTCTAAAAAATCAAAAACGGTTATTATGTATAAAACATATTATATACACGATACCAATATATTGGTAATCACATATTAATTCGATTGGCCGAGTTCGTTGAAATCAGTTTAATACTATGTAATTTCGACGAACAACAAAACCCAAATATACAAAAGAGGCGGAACTGTCCACAGACGTAGCATAATTTATAAGACGTATATTACAGCAGCAAAAGGTAGTAACTTAATCGCCACTGTAGTTTTGGATTTTGGCTTTTATTTTACTCAGTTCGTTAGCTGTACAGGTTTACTGCCAATACTGGCATAAAGCGCCGACATGAGTTATCTCGAATTACAGGTGAACGTTCTCAAATGGATCGGTATATTCCCACCCGCGAAACCATCTTCGTCCCCGACTCTCTGCCGGGCTTACACGGGCTACCGCATACTGTTCATCTCGATTGTCTCGATATTTGCATTTGCCACAACCGTACAGCTGTTGGTGGCCCCCGACCTGACAATGGTCGCCCGCACCATCGACTTGTGGACCATGTTCGTCTCTGGCATCTTCAAGTGGTATTGCATGGTCAGAAGTAGCGACGACTTCATGGAGTTCAACACCAACCTGATGGCAATCCAGACCCAAGGGCTGATATCGTATGGCAGGAGAGCTCAACGGTTCACCGCCGATTACATGGAGCCGGTCAGACAGACCACGGTCATCTATCTACTGTGTGGCCTCTGCGCCGATCTATTATTGACGATAAATCCTTTGCTGAATTATCCTCAAAAGTAAATACCAAAGTGCCAGTTTAAGTTAGATTAACTCGGCGTGTCGAATAGTAGAAATACTGTGGCGAAAAAATTGGGAGGGGTAGGGCTTGGCTTACACAAGACTACTTATATACCCAGAGAATATGTATGTATTGTACACTTAAGTATTTGTACTCATACAGTTTTAAATAACAAAAAAGACAAAAGTCCTATAACTGTAGATACGGTTGTATATCATTTTCCAGGAAATTCAGTAATACACCCAATAACTCAAATAAATATATTATAAGTGAAGCAATTTTAGTAAAATCGAGCACATTTTGTTTTTAGTTAAACTAAACACTTGGGTCGTCACGAGATTTCTCTTTCTGAGATTGTTTCCCATTTGCTTCACTACCCAAAGACACCGGCATACAGGGAGGGTGGCAACGTAAATTCGACTTTGATTGAAAAAATATACCATTTAAAATAACTCGAGATGTAAATGCAGATTTCTAAGACATGGTATAGTTCAATAATGATTTACTGTCTTACGACTGGCGTTCCATTTTATAATGCTAAATAAATCCATTGAGAGTATTTGAAAAATCGTAGAAAAGTACTCGCAGCGCTAAATCAGTGCAAATTACTAAAAATCAGGCACTTCGTCGACTGAACGCGATAAGTTTTCGCATATAACATATTTTCTACAATAAAAAATGTTTTTTTTTAGCGGCCGATCGGATTTGGTTTATTTCAACGACCCCAAAAGCTATCCTATATGCGTCTGGATGCCGTTCACGGTAAAAGAGCGTTGGGTTTTCAACGGTATCTTCTTCTTGCATGCCCTTGCGTTGGTAGGCATAACCAACGTCTACTTAGGCATTGATTCATTCATGTTTTGCGCCGTGTACTCAGTGGGCGGTCAAATCGAATTGCTTAACGCGTCGTTGGACAACATTGAAAAGGCATTAGTCTCTGGTAAATAATTAAACCATGTAGTATTTCATGTGACCGTTTAATTGGATTGAATAGTATCCAAATATTCACAATTAATATTACATCTATATTTCAACAGATGGAGACGACCAAAAATCAGCTATGAAATTCGAAAAAGATCAACAAAATCAATTGAGTTCTATGATTGTGCAATGCATCAAACATCATATTATTATTTTAAAGTTTAGTAATCTATTTAAAACTTTAAAGTAACTCAGAACGATTCTATCAAAATTAAAAACAAATATTTATTATAAATTTTCAGGTATATAAGAAAACTAAGAGTTATGTTCAGCTTGCCCATACTTGTCGATTATCTGCACGGAATAACATCTTTGACGTTTGCCATGTTTCAAACGACAGTAAGTGTATGCTGTTATCTCAATAAAATCTAATTATAGCCTATAAGAGGTGTTTACGAGTCACGTTGAACAAAATATATGCACTGACAAATGATTTCAAATTTAAAAAATCCAAACATCCAACAGCGAGACAAGAGAACTGAGAAAATGTAATGAGTTCAAACTAAATTGTATTCTAGTCAGGCGTAAGTGTGATGGCGATTGACCAAGTTGACTATTCTAATAGCTAACCGTTGATTATTGTCAGGATTTTAAGTGTTAGATCACAAAACCGTTTACGCAAAACCTTTTGGCTTCTCAATGGCATCTACAACGGCGCCATGACTTTATTTCGAATAAAATATAAAGTACCGTGTTTTGTTTACAGATAAGTGTAGGCGTCAGCGAAAAGATTGCTCTAATTTGTTTCATAGCTGTGAGTCTTGGACATCAGTTTCTCAACAATTTCTTCGGCGAATACCTCATCCAAAAGGTGGCTGGTAACATAATTGATTTGATTTTTTTGTGTCGGTAACACTGATCGACCCTTAAGAGGTGCCTCTAATACTTTACGATGTACTGTTTCATAAGCAAATGAGTGTAAGGACTTCACTTTACAACGTACCTTGGTGGCGAGCCGATAAGCAAGTTCGTGGGTTGTTAACGTTGATGATCGCCAGATCGAACGAACAGACATCAATAAACGGATTCTACATGTACAAATTGTGCTTTAAATCGTTTATTGCTGTAAGTCGACTTGTAAAACTTTATGCGGGTCAAGCAGAATAACGCTAATATATTGTATGTTTATAGTTCGTCAAAGCCCTTTACACTTATTACATGGTATTGAGGCAACTGCATCAAACTGAGCCTTAGCAATAAGCATAAATAAGACTAGAAGAAATCTGGAATTAGTGTTCTGACCATACCAACACCATAGACAACGGAAATTGTCATTTTATTTCATCACTTGTGACGAAGAAACACAATAATTAGTAAACAGATTTCTATTAGGTTAAGAATTTCTTTTAATTATTGATATATTGTGCTTATACAGTTTTATCCAACGTTTATATGTTTGATATCTTCGCTCTAATAAACCCAAGTCCAATAAGTAAAATGTTTTAATGCCGCTAAATACTAACAAAGTGGTATTCATAGCACTCTTCACTATTAAGAGGGCGTCACACCACTTTTTTTCGGCGCGTAAAACATGTCTCAGGATATGCAATTTTCTGGGAAACCGAGTGGGTTTAGCGTATACTTGCTAATAAACAAAATTAAAGATTAGAAGTTTATCTACATATTAACATAGGTTTTTTTCGATTATGTTACTAGGAACCGAGTTATAGATCTTTGAAGTTTTCATTTTTCAATAGCGTATATCTTCGTTTTAAAACATTTTATCGAAAAAAACCTTTGTTAATATGTAGATAAACTCTTCATCTTTAATTTTGTTAATAAGCAAGTATGCGCTAAAACCACTTAGTTTCTCAGAAAATTGCATATCCTGAGACATGTTTTAGTCAAATTTTAGTAGTTATTAGTGCCAGTTTGTGGCGATCGATATCCGATATTATTTCTGTTACCTACTTTATAGTATTCTAAAATACTGATTTTTAGCCCGGTCCGGGTTAGGTGAGCTGTGCTGTGCTATCCGTACGCAGTACCTTTAACTTTGAACTACTTTAACTTTTAAACCGCTGTACCGATTTACGCGAGTGGCACATCAATCGATCAGTAATTGGACATAGTTGGTACATAGAGGGTTAAGAAGATTTGGAAAAATCTACTTCTTCCCCCAAAAATGTTAAAACACAAAAAAAAATGACCGGTAGGCGTTAGCGGCGGCACTGTGTTATTACACAAGCTCGCGCGCATTCTCGAATAGTATAGCTACTGTTTATTAAAATTTATGAAACAACGAACAGAATAAAAAATACAATATCCAACATAGTTTGAATCATTTTGATAGCTTTATTACTCTTGTTGTAATAATGTATCATTGTTGGATAAACGTATTGGTACTTCGTACTTACTTATTACCTATTCTATGCGAGTACGCGTCGACCAGTTTCAAAAATAACTTAATTTCACATAATAAAATCACTACATATTAAAAAACGAATTAGTTTAAATTGTATTTATTAACTTTAAATTATATTTAGTATAAAATATAATTGTACTAATATTTAAATAGTTTAAAAAAGTTACTAGTTATATTTTTTTTACACAGACTTGCTGTAATTTAGCTAAAAATAGTGAAATCGACTTAAATCTAGTGTGGTAATTTTATATGTATTATTATAGTAAATAACGATACATTTAAAAATAAAAATAAATTTAATTTACAACTATAATAAAAAGTATAATTTAAGTACATTTATACATATAGGTTATTGTTTAAGTAAAGTATAAAATAGTTTCAATTATAATTGACATAAAAAATAATTACAACTTTTTTTACATTTATAGGTATATAATAATATGTATTGATATATAAATATATAATAAAATACAATTAATTTTACGGTCTACATTATGACTTATTTTTCACGCATAAAATTGTCAGGTGCATAATTTAAAGGGTTATTAATGGTATCCAAAGGATCACGTCTACCTAATTCTATAACCTAAACATTTGAAATTGGCTTTTTATTTACACAAATAAATAAATTTAAAAAAAACTTTTTTAAAAACATGCTTTTCTAAAAAAAAAATAGTAAAAAGTAAAAAACAATTGTATTACAAGAACAATTTTCCAATCAATTGTAGCATATTTTATTTAAAATGTCAATTACTTTGAAAACAACCGAAAATTAACTAATATTTTAAATAATTTTAAACATCTTTAATTTTTGACTAAAAAGAAAAGCGTGGGCCCTATTCAACAAAGTCTAAATTCATTGAGTTAAGTATTATGAAATGTATGTGTCACACACAAATATTAAATTAAATTTAAATTACAAAAGAACTTTCAATATAAAACAATATCTGATAAATTTATTAGGGACTTTGTTGAATAGGGCCCACAGTTTTCTTTTTAGTCAAAAATTAAAGATATTTAAAATTATTTAAAATTTGAGTTAATTTTCGGTTGTTTTCAAAGTAAATGACATTTTAAATAAAATATGCTACAATTGATTGGTAAATTGTTCTTGTAATACAATTATTTTTTACTTTTTACTATTTTTTTTTTTAGAAAAGCATGTTTTTAAAAAAGTTTTTTTTAAATGTATTTATTTTATTTTTTTACTTTTTAGTCCTATTAAAGGTATATAATAATTGCTGTATAGATTACTAAATTAATTTTGGAAGATTTGAAAAAAAACATGAAATTTTAGTGAAATGATCCCCACATTTGACCCTGTGTAGGGCGACCTGGATGTCCGAGTCCCAATATAATTACAGGATATTGTATTGCCATCTAAGACGAGTGCCTGTGCCAAGTTTCAGCCCTATACGACATCGGGAAGTGGGTTAAATTAATTTTGCAAGATTTGAAAAATACCCGTACAAACGTACGTACGTAGCGAGCTAAAGAAACATGTAATACATATATATACTATAATACATATTAAAACGAGGATCATAAGTATAAAAAAAAATAGTCGCAAAAGAAAAATCTAATGCATTATCAATTAAATATTTATAAATGATCCCAAATTCATATTGGATTGTATAAAAGTAAAAAAGGGAGGTAACACATAATTATAAAAATAAGAAACTACATGTTCATTTTGTAGCCTTCTACTTAGTAGGTTATGTATTATACTTTTTTTAGTTTTTTATAGGTACAATATTATATTTTATGTTATAATTACTAATAAAATAAATATTTCATAACTATATATTTAATACTTATTATCATTTAAATGTAATTCAATTATTATTATATGTTTCTATGTTTGAGTATTTATAACTATACAACTCAACATGAGTTGACGTTTTACATTACTAACAGCTTCCCATATACCCGGCTTCACCCGGAGTATTACATACAATTGCCACAAAGTACTCACAAATTATGTTTAAACTATCCTCGTGAAACACTCTTTTTATCAGTGAAAACTAGAATAAAATTCGTTCGGTATTTACTGAGAAAATCGTGCATAGACTCGGTAAACGAATTTGTTTATCGAATTAGATAATAATTAAGTTATTTTTGAAACTGGTCGACGCGTATTCGCATATAATAGGTAATAACTAATAAGCAAGTACGAGGTATCAATACGTTTATTCTGATTTCTAAGAAAGTTAGTTAAGAAAGTTATTTATAGGTCATATTGTCATAACAACAAAAGTAATAAAGCTATCAAAGTTATTCAAATTATGATGGCTATTGTATTTTCTATACAGTTCAATGTTACATACATTTTAATGAACAGTATTTAAAATAATACTCTAGTTTGTAACAAGCAGGCGAGCGCAATAGCGAGTGTTTTATTATAGTGCCGCGCCAATGTCCAACGTGATAGAGCTTAATTATAAAGACCCACCTGGACCCACTAATGCAGGCGAATGTTGTAAGGGGTAACGTTACTCCTTACCACGTGGTAGAGTGTAGATTGAATGGACATCGGACATGGACTTAGAACATTGGAAAATAAATGTTTAGGATAACAATAGAAGTTAGAACCCTCTATAATTCTGCGGATCAAGCAGAAGCGTGTGGAAAGCACCTGAAACTAATGCATGAGGTTAATTCAAGGGTATTCTCATATTTTTTTTATTTCGATTTGTCTGCCAATGTTTCGGAATTCTTGTAAGTTACATCTTAAAGGCTGCACTTTGAAGAATTCCGAAACAAGTCAATATAAATAATAAATATATGGACGTATCTTCGAGAATACAAACCACACAAGGTCGTTTTCAGTAGACATGAATAATTTAAAACGACGAGTATGATTATACTTCATACTTGAAAATGTCTTAATATTGACCAAACGATAAACACAGGTTGCCGATGAAACGTCCTATTATATGGCCATTGTACCGTCTAAGGTCGACCTATGGTTGTTATTATATACGTTTACTTTTATATCGATATTTTATATTATTCAAAACATAATTACTATGATGTATCGGCTATACATAATTTATCTTAACATCGAATACTTAATAAGAAAACGTGTTATAATGTAATAGTTGAAATATCACAGAAGTACATTTTAATTTAAGAATAGTGTGTCCACAGTAGTTTAATAGCCAAGAGCTATAATATAACTACTTTCATTGCATTCAACTGGATTTGAATATACCACGTAAGTACAGAGAAATAACAATGATGCAAAATATTAATAAGAAATAATATTTTCAAATAAAATAACTTAAAAAAAAAACACAAGTCAGTGTTTAATCGAAATAGGATCATTTAAATTTATTATACATGCATGTGGAAGGAAATCGAGATGGAGAAACCCATAAAAAGTAAGGTTATATAGGTAATTATTATGCCGATAGCAAAGACTGTAGTCAACCTTTTCGAATAAAAGTCAACGGTGACAGATTTCAAATAAAATATTTTTTGAATACATTAAAATTTTTTTAATTGAAAAATATTGTAATACATTTTTATTCAAATAATTAAGAATTTACACAGAATCAGCGACAGATACGCCGAGTTTCACTCCGCCCTGTTGACTATGGCGACCGAGGCACCAAGGCCTATTGCCAATCTTCCAGGACATTTGTGGCAAAATACATGAAAAACAAAAAGAAAAGACAACTATTAGTTAGTAGTGCAGTCATGTAGCCAATATTGTTAGTAAAACAATATTGTCTACATGGCTGCAGACTGCATAACTCACAATAATTAGTTGTTAATTTGTCAATAGGTATTGCTGTACGATGCTAACTCGCCAGGTAAAGGTGCGGCTGATGACGTCTTCAAGCAATTGAAGGATGAAGCGACGTCATTGAGTAACGCTCACAAGAAGGACGGAACGAAAGTTGCTTGGCTTTCATACATTTTAAATGACATACTAATTTTTGTAGATTTAAGGTTGTGTAAAATAACTCGTATATTTTTTTAATTACATATGTAAATTTTACGAAAATTATATTGATAATTGTTACGTAAATATTTTTTATGCGTATGTTTTTTCTAACAAATATATTTATAACAAGCTGTCCGGATCCGGCGTTGCCCGAGATTTAGTCTGCCAGGGCTGAGTAAAATAATTCCCATTCCCATCTCTCATCTCTAATCTCTAATCTCCTATCACTTATCAGATAACAGCGTGACAGCGTTTTTGTGATACTTTTTTCAGTTATTATGTCCTCCTCTTACTCAAGGGTCCCAGTCCAGGTCCCAGATCTCGTTCCAACAGTTAAAAGCTTGCCCAGAATCGTGGTACATAGAATCGGCTTGTTCCTTTAACCATCACCTACCATTTGCTCGAGTACCGTGGTTACCATGGTTACAAACCAAGTGTTTATTTTGGGTTTCCATGGTTACAAACATTTAATTTATTTCCATTTCATATTTAAAGTAGAAAGTTCGTGTTTGAGGCCACCCTTAAGGGTTGAATTTCCAAAAAGAACTATGCCAGTTAGGTTCGCGGGAGTGTACTCAACAACTTCTCAAAGTTTCATGGCGATCGGATGAATAGTGTACTAATGCATAAAGGGCAAACAAAGAAACAGACAGACATGATTCTCAAATAACTATTAGGTATTAGGAAAAAACATGTTTTATAACTTCTTAACATGTTATTTTTGTGTACATTTTAAATGACAAATTAATTGTTGAAGATCTAAAGTTGTGTGAAATAACTAGTATATTTTATTATTAATGTAAATTTAACGAAACTATTTTATGAAATTAAAGAACAGCACAATAACAAATAGAAATATTTAAGACTTTTAGCATAGTGGAAAAAAGGTCTTAGTAGGTTAACCTTTAGGTTAGCTAGGAAGTATAGGATATGCGGAAGGGGACAGATGGACTGTTGACAGTGAAAGTCATAGATGACAGTGGTGGAATTTGAATTAGAAAATAATACGATTGCACGTCGAAGATTTATCAAGGCTAGTAGGCTAAGCACGCGAAGGTCGAAATATTGTAATCACTCGAGGAAAGTAGGTTAGGTCAGCTAAGAAGTATGGGATATGCGGAAGGGGACAGATGGACTGTTGACAGTGACAGTGGTGGAACTTTGAATTAGAAAATAATACGATTGCACGTTGACGATTTACTAAGGCTATGCTAAAAACTAGGTGGAATTTTATTTATTCAATATATCGGTCTATACAAGTCCCAATTATATACTAGCATTTCGACTAAATTGTAGGGTTATAACCATATTATATCAATATATGAGAAGCTATTTTATTTAAAAAGTTAGAAAAGTCAGTTTAATAGTATGTAATTTCGACGAGGAACAAAACCCAGCTATATAAAAGAGGCGGAAACAACCTTAAACGTAGCATAATTTATAAGACGTGTATTACAGCTGCTATAGATAGCAACTTATTCGCTACTATAGTTTTAGATGTTGGCTTTTATTTTACTCAATTCGTTAGCTGTACAGGTTTACTGCCAATACTGACAATAAGCACCGACATGAGTTATCTAGAATTACAGGTAAACGTTCTTAAATGGATTGGTATATTCCCACCTGCGGATTCATCTTCGTCTCCGACTCTCTGCCGGGCTTACATGGTCTATCGCGTGCTGTTCATCTCGATCATCTCGGTATTTGCATTGGCCACAACCGTACAGCTGTTGGTAGCCCCCGACCTGACAATGATCACCCGCACCATCGACTTGTGGACCATGATCGTCTCTGGCATCTTCAAGTGGTATTGCATGGTCAGAAGTAGCGACGACTTCATGGAGTTCAACACCAACCTGATGGCAATCCAGACCCAAGGGCTGATATCGTATGGCAGGAGATCTCAACGGTTCACCGCCGATTACATGGAGCCGGTCAGACAGACTACGGTCATCTATCTACTGTTTGGCGTCTGCAATGTTCTATTATTTACCATAAAACCTCTGCTGAATTATCCTCAGAAGTAAATGCCAAAGTTCCAGTTTAGATTAGATTAACTCGGCGGGTCGAGTAGTAGAAACACTATGGCGAAAAAATTGGGGGGGCTTGTCCTACACAAGGCTACTTGTGAATACTACTATATATAGAAAAAACAAAAGTTCATGCGTAAAAAAGGTTGTACATCATTTTCCAGCAAATTTTGCAATACACACAAGAACTCAAATAAATATATTATAATTGAAGCATTTTGAGTAAAATCGAGTACATTTTATTTTAGTTAAATATAGGTCGTCACGAGATCTTTGGTATGTACTTTGTAAATTAGACTTTGAGTGAAAATAAATATTATTTAAAATCACTCGAGATGTAAATGCAGATTCCTAAGACACTTGCAGTGCTACATCATTGCAAATTAGGCACTTCGTCGACTGAACGCGATAAGTTTTCGCATATAACATATTTTAAACAATAAATAATGTTGTTTTTTTTAGTGGACGACCGGATTTGGTTTATTTCAACGACCCAAATAGCTATCCCTTATGCGCCTGGATGCCGTTCACGGTAAAAGAGCGTTGGGTTTTCAACGTTATCTTCTTCTTGCATGTCTTTACGATGGCAGGCATCACCAACGTCTACTTAGGCATTGATTCATTCATGTTTGGTGCCATGTACTCAGTGGGCGGTCAAATAGAATTGCTTAACGCGTCGTTGGACAACATTGAAAAGGCATTAGTCTCTGGTAAATAATTAAACCATATAGTATTCCATGTGGTCGGTTATTAACGATTGAATCTAAATTGATAAGTATCCAAATATTCAAAGAGTCAGTCGACCTTTCGATTGTCTGTGTCTGTATCTCTTCTCGTTTATCTATCTGTCGCATTTATCTGTTCCACAAATCACATGTGGTGCAGCTAGCTGGGAACTTAAAAGATTTCTATTTCGAGCCTATGACTTTACCAGTTGTCCAAAGAAGCAAAGGTAGAGGAGGAAAGCGACAGACAGTAGCGAAAAGTTTACACTACTGATATAGCGTTACCAATTAGTCACGATTGTGAAGTTATAAAAAAAGCACAGATATTAAAATATATGTTTATGTTATAGCGTTATCTACTTAAATAGTAAAATAAATATTGACGCTGGAATTATAAGTGATCTGGTGGTCGTTTAATGGCGGTTTGCAAAGACCATTCCTAAAGTTTAAGACTATAGTTTAACACTACTGAAACTACTTAAATTTTAAGTGCAATTGTATTATTCGGCCACTGTTTTTTGAAATAAATAAGTTTTATTTTACTGTCTAAAAACTGAAAAAATTGAAATGTTTTAACTACCACAATATATTGATGTAAACATTTTTTTCATTTATCAATCTCATGCTGCTTTTTTTGTTAAACAAAAAAAATATTGTGATCTATAGTTTTATTTCTGGAGCCTGGAAGATTTGCTGAAAATTTTGGGGTCCATGTTTCATATTTTAGTTAAATTTATTGTAGTTTCGTGTCTTCTATTCAGTATGCAACATTAACATTTTCGAACACCATCACTAAGGTCTAAAGCCTAACAGCTTACTACAATTAAAAAAAAATATATTGTCGCCGTATTCTATATATTTCAACAGATGGAGACGACCAAAACTCAACAATGAAATTCGAAAAAGATCAACAAAATCAATTCCATTCTATGATTGTGCAATCCATCAAACATCATATTCTTATTTTACAGTAAAGTGTTTGTTTAAAACTATAAAGTAGCTCAGAATGGTTTAACTGAGAAAAAAACAAATATTTATTATAAATTTACAGGTATATAAGAAAACTAAGAGTTATGTTCAGCTTGCTCATAATTGTCGATTATTTGCACGGAATAACATCTTTGACATTTGCCATGTTTCAATTGACGGTACGTGTATACTGTTACGTCAATAAAATCAAATAGAGCCTATTAGAGATGTCTACGAGTTACAAACTGTCACAATGAACAAAATATATGAACTGGCGAATGTATTTTAAATTGAATAATTCCAAACATCTAACAGCGACACAAGAGAACTGAGAAAACAGAATGAGTTTAAACTAAATTGTATTCTAGCCAGGCGCAAGTGTTATAGCGATAGATCAAGTTGACTAACTACCTATTCTAATATAATATATATTCTAATAGCCAACCATAGATTGTTGTCAGGATTATAAATTTAAGATCACAAAGCCTCTTGTCTTCTCGTGGCATCTATAACGGCGCCGACCTTATTTCAAGTAAAATATAAAATACCGTTTTTCGTTTACAGATAAGCGTAGTCCCCAGCGAAAAGATTGTTGTAATTTTTTACATAGCCTTGAGTCTTGGACATCAGTTTCTGAACTGTTTCTTCGGCGAATACCTCATCCAAAAGGTGGCTGGTAACACATAATTGATTTGATTTATTTTGGCGGTGGCATTGATCGATCTTTAAGAGGGGTTGGTAATAGTTTACGATGTGTTGTCTCTTAAGCAAATGAGTGTAAGAACTTCACTTTACAACGTACCTTGGTGGCGAGCCGACAAGCAAGTTCGTAGGTTGTTAACGTTGATGATCACCAGATCGAACGAGCAGACAATAATCGACGGATTCTACCTGTATAAATTGTGCTTTAACTCTTTTATTGCTGTAAGTCAACTTGTAAAACTTCATGCGGGTCAAGCACGATAACGCTAATTTATTGTATGTTTACAGTTCGTCAATGCCCTTTACACTTATTACATGGTATTGAGGCAACTGCATCAAACTGATCCTTAGCGATAAGCATAAATAAGACTAGAAGAAATCTGGAATTAGTGCTCTGACCATACCAACACCACAGACAACGGAAATTGCCATTTTATTTCATCACTTGTGACGAGGAAACACAATAATTAGTAAACAGATTTCTATTAAGTTAAGAATTTCGTTTAGTTATTGATATATTGTGCCTATCAATTTTGTTTCAACGTTAACATTTTTGTAGACCTTTGTTCTAATAAACGCAATGTTGATTTCTGTGTCAAATTATTTGAAAAAAGTTTAAATTTCTGTGATAATTGACATTTAAAAGGGTTTACATTTATATGACAATCACCAGTCAATTACTAAGTGCAATTAATAATACCTATTCTTGTTCCGCGTTTAATAATCAATTTTACAAACGATTACCAAGCCCAATCAGTAAAATGTTCAATGCTCTTAAACGCCAGTTTCAAAGCAGAGTGGTATTTCCAGTACTTTTCTCTGTTTAGCTGGATTAAAAAGAATTGACAGGTTTCGGAGGATGACAATGAATGAACTAAATTGCTCGCTTGACATTCAAGGTAGGCGAATGTTGTGGAATGAATGGATATAAGTCATGTTCAGAGAAAATTTGAAAATAATTGTTTAGGATGACAATAGAACCCTCTATGATTGTGTGGATCAAGCAGAAGCGTGTAGAAAGCACCTGAAACTAATGCATGAAGTTACTTCAAAGATATTCTCATATTTTTCTAATGCCGACTTCTCCTAATGTTTCGGAATTCTTGTAATTTACATCTTAAGGGCTGCACTTGCACTTGGAAGACTTCCGAAACACTGACTGACAAGTCAATATACAAAATAAATATTGGACGTATCTTCGAAAATACAAATCACACAAAGTCGTTTTCAGTCGACATAAGAAATTAAAAACGATGGGAATGTTTATATTTTATTGTACTTCAAAATATATTAATATTGACCAAGTGGTAACGACAGGTAGTTACACTCATCTAATGTTGCACCATTCAAATAAAACGTTATCTAAATAGTAAATAATCATCTATATAACACAGTATTCAAATAAAAGTTATTCGAATAATTTGTAAAAGTATTATTTAAATAATTTGTGTTCTTTTCAAGGATTATATTTGAATTTAGAAAATATATAAAACTAGTAATTATGGGAAGACAGTTTTTCATTCGAAAAAAAGAAAAAAATTAATCGATTAATTGTTTTTTTAAAAATGATAAGTGTTTTAAAATTAAAACTAATAAAACTAAATAAACATACCGATGAACATTTTGAAATCAACTCTTCAAATGTACCACCAAAATATCTTATAAAAAATGATTAGAGTAATTTTTTTTTAACTAATTCGAAAAAATTGTCTTCCCATATTTACTAGTATATGTAAAAATATTTCTAGTATATTTCTAAATATAGAATATTTTAGATTTATAAGAAATAATATTTTATATAATTACTTGATAAAAACAAACTATTTAAATTTAATGATAATTTAATCAGTGTTCAATCGAATTTTTTAATATGGAAAAATATTTTCTATTCTAGTCTGTTTGGGATTATGCTTTTTTTATTATTCTCACAAAGACGAGGTTTCAATCGACTCTATTGTTACTTCTAATTATTCCTAGTTTTACCGATGAATAAGATGGTGGCTTGGGCGAATGAAAATATAACGAAAGAAGTAGGGTTAAGATTTTAGCGCGGAAATCATGTAGATACTATAATTCATTTAAAGGTTAAGATTTTTAGCACAGTTGTCCGAGAGCTGAACAGTGGGCAATAATATAACATGTATGTGAGAGCATTTATAAATTCTCAAATAGGATCATTTCAATTATATTATACATGCATGTGGAAGGAAATCGAGATGGAGAAACCAAAAAAAGTAAGGTTATATAAATAAATAATATGCTGATTGCAAAGACTGTAGTCAACCTTTTCGAATGAAAGTCAAAGGTGACAGATTTCAAATATAATATTATTTAAACATTTTAAAAACTTTTAAACTGAAAAATGTTTTTTTTGAATATCCACACTACAAGCGGATACGTAGGCGCATGTATATATGTATTATGTAGTATGTCTTATGACCGAGTTAATGTCAATTTAAGTATACCCACGTCCAAGGAACTGGTCGAATATTGTATCTCTTAACTCGTATATCTAATCTCTATTATCTTTAATATCTTATCTCTTATATCTTTTATCTTATCAGATAATTATTTACACGATAATTTATTTGATTTCGATTTTTTTGAAACAGGATCGAGTAATGACGATAGTCTCAGTGGACGAAATTCTGATGAAATTAAAAAAAATTCCGAAAATGTTGAGCAAAGTGTAGAACATTTTGATAAAAAAAAAAGAAACTATTTTTATCGCCCAAAAAGTTGTCTTCCCCACCACCTTCTTTCCTTTTTAATTTTTTAAATATTATTAGGCATAATAACAAACGCAGTGGCGCCAATGCAGCACGCGACTTGCTCTAAGTAGTCTGACATGGTCACAACTGTCTTGGCAAACACATTGTTATCATGATAAAACGTCTGTCAAACAATGTTTCCACAAACGTTTGTTAGGTGTGGACACAGCATCATGAAAATTCCTGGCATAGTAGGTTTAAATGATAGCAGGACTGTTTAAACACCTTTTCAGGTAATAAAAAAAATCGTCGACAACTATTTAGACGAATATGACTACTTTGTCATAGGTATATTGCTGTACGATGCTAACTCGCCAGATAAAGGTGGGGCTGATGACGTCATAAGCAATTGAAGGATGAAGCGACGTCGTTCAGTAACGCTCACAAGAAAGACGGAACGAAAGTCGCTTGGCTTTCAGTGCGAGTGCCCAACATAAAAACGCTACGTTGTAAAGTGCCACGTTGTTCGACCGGGTAAATTAAAAATGATTCTCAATTAACTATTAGGATTTAGATGTTATAAAAAAATATTTTTTTATAACTACTAAACATATGAAGGGCTGCGGGGAAAAAAGATCAATGTCAATTTTTTAACATTCTGAGAAAATCATGTTTTTAATTTCAAAACGTAATACATTTTGCCTGTATGCCTAAACTTCCGGCGGTCGTTACTCTCGACTAATCTGTTTTTTCCCTGGTTCGATCGCATAAAAGATACAATACATCAATACAAATAATTTAAAACCAAAATCTCATTTAAAAAAAAAATTGACAATGATCTTTTTTCCCCGCAGCCCTTCATATTATTTTTGTATACATTTTAAATGACAAACTAATTTTTGTAGACTTAAGGTTGTGTAGTATGTATTAATTATTAATAAAATATATTCAGAAATAGTTTGCGTTCTGATAATTTGTCTTGAGTTTTTATTTATTCAATATATCGGCCAATACAAGTGCCAATTATAAATTAGTATTTCGACTAAATTGTAGGGTGGTAACCATACATTAATATATGCAAAGCTATTTTATTTTGATTAATTTACAAACCGTTTCTCAAAATATTTGTCCAAACTATCTATTAAATAACCCTAGTTCTATAACAGCTATCTAATAATAAAAATTAAGTACTTCATTGTCTCTTAGAAATCAGGTTAGATAGAACTATTGAGAATGAGTATTTTTTTTATATATATGCACGGGATGAACCTTAAAATAAAGAAAAGTACAATAACAAAAAGAAATATTTAAGACTCACTGGCTAGCACAGTAGAAAAGAAGTGTTGGTAAGTTAGGTCAGCTAGGAAGTATAGGATATGCGGAAGGGGATAGATGCACGTTGACGGTTTACTAAGGCTAGGCTAAAAACGCGAATGTCAAGATATTGTAATCACTCGAGGAAAGTAGGTAATGTCGAGGCAATTAACAAGAAGGTAAAATTTTATTTATTCAACATATCGGTCTATACAAGTCCCAATTATATACTAGCATTTCGACTAAATTATAGGGTGATAACCATAAATCATTTTACCATTATTTGAGAAGTTATTTTTTATTAAAAGTTAGAAAAGTCAGTATAATAGTATGTAATTTCGACGAGGAATAAAATCCAACTATATACAAGAGGCAGAAGGTTAAGAGGCGGAAACGACCTCAGACGTAGTATAATTTATAAGACGTATAATACAGCAGCAATAGGTAGTAACTTATTCGCTACTGTAGTTTTGGATGTTGGCTTTTGTTTTACTCAATTCGTTAGCTGTACAGGTTTATTGTCAATACTGGAAATAAGCACCGACATGAGTTATCTCGAATTGCAGGCGAACGTGCTCAAATGGATCGGTATATTCCCTCCTGTGGATTCATCTTCATCCCCGACTCTTTTCCGGGCTTACACGGTCTACCGCGTGTTGTTCATCTCTGTCGTTTCGGTAGTTGCATTTGCCACAACCTTACAGCTGTTGGTAGCCCCCGACCTGACAATGATCGCCCGCACCATCGACTTGTGGACCATGTTCGTCTCTGGCATCTTCAAGTGGTATTGCATGGCCAGAAGTAGCGACGACTTCATGGAGTTCAACACCAACCTGATGGCAATCCAAAACCAAGGGCTGATATTGTATGGCAGGAGAGCTCAACGGTTCACCGCCGATTACATGGGGCCGGTCAGACAGACCACGGTCATTTATCTACTATGTGGCCTCTGCGCTGTTCTATTATATACCATAAATCCTCTGCTGAATTATCCTCAAAAGTAAATACCAAAGTGCCAGTTTAAGTTAGATTAACTCGGCGTGTCGAATAGTAGAAATACTGTGGCGAAAAAATTGGGAGGGGGAGGGCTTGGCTTACACAAGACTACTTATATACCCAGAGAATATGTATGTATTGTACACTTAGGTATTTGTACTCATATAGTTTTAAATATTAAAAAATGACAAAAGTCCTATAACTGTAGATACGGTTGTATATCATTTTCCAGGAAATTCAGTAATACACCCAATATCTCAAATAAATATATTATAAGTGAAGCAATTTTAGTATAATCGAGCACATTTTGTTTTTAATTAAACTAAACACTTGGGTCGCCACGAGATTTCTCTTTCTCAGATTGTTTCCCATTTGCGTCACTGCCCAAAGACACCGGCATACAGGGTGGGTGGCAACGTAAATTAGACTTTGATTGAAAAAATATATCATTTAAAATAACTCGAAATGTAAATGCAGATTTCTAAGACATGGTATAGTTCAATGATGATTTACTGTCTTACGACTGGCGTTCTATTTTATAATGTTAAATAAACCCATTGAGTATTTGAAAACCCTTATAATAGTACTCGCAGTGCTAAATCAGTGCAAATTACTAAAAATCAGGCACTTCGTCGACTGAACGCGATAAGTTTTCGCATATAACATATTTTAAACAATAAATAATGTTGTTTTTTTAGCGGACGATCGGATTTGGTTTATTTCAACGACCCAAATAGCTATCCCTTATGCGCCTGGATGCCGTTCACGGTAAAAGAGCGTTGGGTTTTCAACGGTATCTTCTTCTTGCATGTCTTTACGATGGCAGGCATCACCAACGTCTATTTAGGCATTGATTCATTCATGTTTGGTGCCATGTACGCAGTGGGTGGTCAAATAGAATTGCTTAACGCATCGTTGGACAACATTGAAAAGACATTAGTTTCTGGTAAATAATTAAACCATATAGTATTCCATGTGGTCGATTATTAACGATTGAATCTAAATTGATAAGTATCCAAATATTCAAAGAGTCAGTCGTCCTTTCGGTTGTCTGTGTCTGTATCTCTTCTCGTTTATCTATCTGTCGCATTTATCTATTACACAAATCACATGTGGCACAGCTAGCTGGGAACTTAAAAGATTTCTATTTCGACCCTATGACTTTACCAGTTGTCCAAAGAAGCAAAGGTAGAGGAGGAAAGCGACAGACAGTAGCGAAAAGTTTACAATACTGATATACTTAGCGTTGCCCATCAGTTAAGATTGTTTATGATTTATTTATGTTGTATGATATCTACTTTAATAGTAAAATAAATATTGACGACGGAATTTTAAGTGGCCGTTTATTAAGGCTATAGTTTAAAAATACTGAAACTATATAACCTAACTTTTAAGTGCAGTTGTAGTATTTGGCCATTAACTATTTTTTGGAATAGAACACTTTTATTTTACTCTCTAAAAACTACCACAATATATTGATGTAAATTTTTTTTTTAATTTATAGTTATTAAATATAAACTTTTTTCTTCGATTTTACAATAATTCTAAAATGTGATTTGTAAGAGTTGTTAGAAGCGCTTCATTTTGGTTTTGAAAAACGTTTAAATTTGAAATCCATGTTTCTCACTTCAGTTATTCTCATTGTAGATCCGTGTCTTTTATTCAGTGTCAAACACTCTCCTTTTCGAACACCATCACTAAGGTCTAAAGCCTAACAGCTTACTAAAATTTAAAAAAAATATATTGTCGCCGTATTCTATATATTTCAACAGATGGAGACGACCAAAACTCAACAATGAAATTCGAAAAAGATCAACAAAATCAATTCCATTCTATGATTGTGCAATCCATCAAACATCATATTCTTATTTTAAAGTATAGTGTTTGTTTAAAACTATAAAGTAGCTCAGAATGGTTTAACTAAGAAAAAAACAAATATTTATTATAAATTTACAGGTATATAAGAAAACTAAGAGTTATGTTCAGCTTGCTCATACTTGTCGATTACCTGCATGGACTAATATCTTTGACATTTGCCATGTTTCAAACGACAGTAAGTGTGTGCTGTTATCTCAATGAAATCTACATAGAGCCTATTAGAGGTGTCTACGAATCACAAACTGTCACATTTTACAAAATATATGCAATGACGAATGTTTTTCAACATTAAAAAACCCAAACACCCTACAGCGAGACAAGAGAACTGAGAAATCTGAGAAACTGAGTTTAAACTAAATTGTATTCTAGTCAGGCGTAAGTGTGATGGCGATTGACCAAGTTGACTATTCTAATAGCTAACCGTAGATTATTATCAGGATTTTAAGTGTTGGATCACAAAACCGTTTCACAAAACCTTTTGGCTTCTCAAAGGCATCTACAACGGCGCCGACCTTGTTTCGAGTAAATATAAAATACCGTTTTTCGTTTACAGATAAGCGTAGACGTCAGCGAAAAGATTGCTGTAATTTTTTTTATAGCCTTGAGTCTTGGACATCAGTTTCTCAACAATTTCTTCGGCGAATATATCATCCAAAAGGTGGCTGGTAACACATAATTGATTTGTTATATTTTGGCGGTGACATTGATCGATCTTTAAGAGGGGTATGTAATACTTTACGATGTGTGTTTCTTAAGCAAATGAGTGTAAGGACTTCACTTTACAACGTACCTTGGTGGCGAGCCGACAAGCAAGTTCGTGGATGTTTAACGTTGATGATCACCAGATCGAACGAGCAGACAATAATCGACGGATTCTACATGTACAAATTGTGCTTTAAATCTTTTATTGCTGTAAGTCAACTTGTAAAACTTTATGCGGGTCAAGCAGAATAACGCTAATATATTCTATTGTGTGTTTATAGTTCGTCAAAGCCCTTTATACCTATTACATGGTATTGAGGCAACTGCAATAAACCGAGCCCTAGCAATAAGGATGAATAAGATTAGAAATCTGGAAATAGTGATCTGAGTATACCAATACCGCAGACAACGGAAATTGCCATATTATCTCATCACTTGTGACAAGCAAACACAATATATAGATTTCTATTAGTTTAGGAGATTTGTTTCATTCTTGTTATACGTTAATATTTTGGTAGACCTTTGTTCTAATAAACGCAATATGGGTGTATGTGTCAAATCGTTTGAAAAAGGTTTGCATTTAAAGATAATGGCCAGTCTATTACTCAATACAATTAATAGTATCTATTCTTGTTCCGCGTTTAATAATCAACTTTACAAACCATTACCAAGACCAATCAGTAAAATGTTTTAATGCTGTTAAATACTAGCAACGTGGTATTCCTAGTACTCTTCACTGTTAAGCTGAACTATAAAGACCCACCAGGACTTCAGACATTCAAGGCATGTGAATGTTTTAAGAGGTAACGTGGTAGAGTGTAGAATGAATGGACATCGGACATGGACATAGAAAATTAGAAAATAAATGTTTAGGATAACAATAGAACCATTTATGATTCTGCGGATTAAGCAGAATCGTGTAAAAAGCACCTAAAACTTGCATAAAGTTAATTCTACGATGATGTTCTATGTTTTTATTATGTCGACTTGTCTGCCAATGTATCAGAATTCTTGTAACTTACATCAAGTCAATATACATAATAAATATGGAAGTATGTTCGAGAATACAAATCACACAAGGTCGTTTTCAGTAGATATAAATAATTTAAAACGACGAGTACTTCAAAATTTCCTAATATTGATCAAACGATAAACACAGGTTGCCGATGAAACGTCCTATTATTTTGCCTTTGTGTCGGCTAAGGTCGACTATGGTTGTTATTATCTGCGTTTACTTTTATATCGATATTTTATATTATTCAAAACATAATTACAATAGTGTATCGGTTATACATAATTTATACTTAACATCGAATACTTAATAAGTAAACGTTTTATAATGTGATAGTTGAAATATCACACGGAAATACATTTTAATATAAGAATAGTGTGTCCACAGTGGTTTTATAGCCAAGAGCTATAATAGAACTTCTTTCATTGCATTCAACTGGATAAAATCCACGTAAGTACACAGAAATAGCAATGATGCAAATTATTAATTTTAGCCGGCGCTTTTAATTATTCCTAGTTTTACCGATGAATATGATGGTGGCTTGGGCGAATAAAAATATGATGAAAGAAGCAGGGATAGGATTTTAGCGTGGAACTAATGTAGATACTATAATTTTTTCAAAGGTTAAGATTTATACAGTGGGTAATTTATAACGTGTATATAAGAGCATTTGTAAATTCTCAGATAGGATCATTTCAATTTATTATGCATGAATGTGTAAGGAAATCGAGATGGAGAAACCCCACAAAGAGTAAGGTTATGTAGGTAATTAATACGCCGATTGCAAAGATTGTAGTCAACCTTTTCGATTGAAAGACAATGGTGACAATTTTAAAATATGTTGAGTAGATTATAGATATGTAGACATACGAAGGAGACACTATAGTAAGTATATTAAGTCACAATCCACAAATAGTAATATATCAATAAAAGTCATTAGAAAAAAATATTTGCCAATGCTGCATGGAGATAGGCATCCTTCGAATAAAACGTTATCTAAATAATCATATAGATAACACAGTATGCAAGTAAAATGTATTCAAATAAAATATTATTTGAATATTTTCAAACAATTTTAAATTGAAAAAAAATATTCGAATACATTTTTATTTATATAAATAAGAATTTGCACAACTCTGGAGGTAGGAATAGAATTAAAATCTAACATGTATCGTTAAAATAATGTTAAGCTCCACCGCGATGAGTTACCGCCTGGATCTACAAGTCGATGTGCTCAGATTGCTGGGCATTTTCCCGCCGGCCAACGGTAGCAACGCGACGGCCATGATCGCGTTCAACATCTATCGGGTGATGTTCTTCGCCGTTGTGGGCATCGTGACGTTGTCGATGACCGTCCAAATATTCGCGGCCCCCGACTTGTCGGTATTGGCTCGGACCGTGGACATGTGGACCATGAGCTTTACCGGTTTGTACAAATGGGCATGCATGACGTGGTGCAGCGACAGGTACGCCGAGTTTCAATCCGCCCTGTTGACCATTGGCGACCAAGGCACCAAGGCCTATTGCCAGTCTTCCAGGCTATTTGTGGCCAAGCGCATGAAATCCACGCGATGCGTCACCGTCGTTTATCTGATCACAGGCATTGCGTTGTCTGCTTTCTTGATCGTCAGTCCGCTGATCACCTATTCTAAAGGGTATCCATTTTATACCTATCATTAAAACTTAGAGCACTATACATTTGTGATAGACTACTTTATTATAGACCTTCAGTTGAATTTTCAGATCCTAACTCTCGAGAATGAGTTTGAATCAAGCCTTCCCATCAGTTTATTAAATGCCAACTTTGTTTGGTAGTTTCACTTTTATTTTTCGATTATATACCGTTTTTAGCTATCTACTCCAACTCCAAAATACATGATATTGTCCACCCAAAACTTAACTATTCCATTTTTACACATCCGATGTATTAGATGATATTTGTCATCTAATATTCATTCGATGCTACATGTTTTTCTAAATAATTCTATTATTGTATTACTATTTCTAAACTGTGGTGAAAAAATGTATACCGTGATGGGTTTTTATTGTAAATAATTACAACTAATATTATCCATAAGTAATATAAAGTTTGGTTTTTTTATATATTTTGTTCTAGCGATCGATCGGATTTTGCCTACTTCAACGACCCCAAAAGCTATCCGCTTAGCTGTTGGATGCCGTTTACTATTAACAACTACACTCTGTTCTATTCCATGTTCACACTTAAGTCGGCAGTACTGTTTATCGCGGTCAACTTATACTTGAGCATAGACA
The DNA here is from genome assembly GCF_023614345.1 of Adelges cooleyi. Lineage (NCBI taxonomy): Eukaryota > Metazoa > Arthropoda > Insecta > Hemiptera > Adelgidae > Adelges > Adelges cooleyi. The sequence continues at coordinate 6,514,864 of NW_026096268.1, forward strand.
CGTTCGTGTTCGGCGCTATTTACGCTATAGGAGGCCAAATTGAATTACTCAATGCTTCACTGAACAACGTGTTCAATGACTTAACAATTGATGGTGAGCGAAATGTGTTATGTTAAAAGGGGTTTGTCATATTACACAGTGTAGGATTTAGTTAAATACCAACTACAGGCACTAGACATTAGACAGTTATCCTCGATTAATATTTATTTATTGTAATACAGAACAGACAGTGCATGTATTATAGTAAATAATATACTATATAATAGTATGTATACAAATATACCTAATATATTTAATGTCCTTACTTAATTTATTATGTTAATCAAATAGATAGGACGTCGTTTAATGGCGCTCCTGAAAATCGCACGCCGTAGGAATTATTTCATCATTTATATCTATTACCACAATAATTATTTCTTTCAAAATCTAGATAGTGGTTCAATCACAAGGTTTGGAAGTGAAAAAAATAAGATGTGGCATTCGAGGCTTTGCGAATGCATCAAGTTTCATACAATGATACTCGAGTAAGTGTACTATCCAACAGTAAACCGACTGTCGTAGTGCATTCCACTTTCCAATGTCAGACAAAAAAGGGTACCTATACCGTTCATCAGAAACCCTCCATTTTCATGACAAAATTGGACGTTGATGGAAGAGGCTTAACGAGTTTTATTAAAAAAACAGAGAATCCAATTACCATAGAGTTTATAACGAGAAGAGGAATATAAGGAGAAAACCTAGTAAGAGTGAGCATGAATCTTCAAAAGTAGCACTGGAAAAGAAATCACAAATCACAATAGTAATAGAAGACCAACGAGATAAGGTGTGTCATTGTAGTTGAAGAAGACATATTAATATAAGAGCGTTGAAAGACTGGAAAGTGGAATGAACTAGATCAAGACGAATGCGATTGATGCGTGCTGGCAGTAGACATTTTAATGTGTTAGTATAGATAAGAAGTGGTGGACTAGATAATCTTTTAAAAATTATTTGGGTTTGACAATCTTCGACAAAAAAAAAATGTACTGGTGTATAGTAATTTCTTAATACAATTACCGACTATTCTTTTTTTACAGCTACATAAGTAAATTGGAAGCCATGTTTCGCAGTCTATTGCTGGCCGATTATTTACACGCGATAGCTTCTGTGACGTTTGCAATGTTTCAGACGACGGTAAGTAATAGTCGCACAGAAGTCTAGAATCTGAAAAAGGCGTTAAAAAATAAAATCTCTTGAATTTTAGAATAAAAAACATAAAAATATATCATTTTGTATGTTTTTGGGCTCGCTGAATTCAAATTTGGAAACAATTTTACAATAAAGTCTATATTCAATGACTTAAAAGGGCAATGTTTTAGATTTGAAAAAAATGTCAAGTTACACATCGGTTTATAGGTTTATGTGGTCGCTATAAATTTAAACTACCACCAGTACTTTTAACTGCAAGAAATTGCAGCTGCGTTTTTTTTTCTTCTTTATTTTTATCTTTTATTGTGCATTTTAACTCTTTTATGGGCGGTGGCTAGTATATTGACCACTTCTGTTATGGCCTTTTAGGGGCGATGGTTAAAGTAGACAGCCACTTCTATATTTTTGGTTTTTTTGTTGTTGGTTAGAAGTGATAATCACATAAAATAGACCACCAAACATCCATTAGAGCACGCGGTTACATCATTTTTATTTTATTTCTCACTTGTATACAAATTAAACCAAGTATAGGGTGATAATAATAAAGCAAAATAAGTAATAACAGTAGTTGACTAAACTTTTATCCGCAGCTAGAGTAGAAAAAAAAGGTTAAAAATTCAAAACGTGTACTTCTATATCTTACATTACTCATAATTAACTAAGCTAACTTGTTTATTATAAGTATAATAAACAAGTATTTATTATTTATAGTAAAAACAAGCTGTCCAACAGCTCATCACTAGTATTGTGTTTATAGGTCAGCGTCGGCGTTGGTGAATCGATCAGTTTGGTATTTTTTATTTTCGTTAGCGTCGTACATCAGTTCTTCAACAATTTCTTTGGTGATTACATCATAAGAAAGGTATATATATATATTACATTTTTTTTACTATAATGCCGACACCAATACGGCCGAAACGCACAGCTGTTGACAAAACGGTCGGTTTTTTTTTTTTTACTAGCAAATCAGCGTTGGAGAGACGTCGTACTGTTCGCCGTGGTGGAGAGCCGACAAGACAATCGGTCAGTGTGTAATGATCATGATCAACAGGGCTAACAAACCGAAAATTATGTCTGGATTTTACATGTACAAACTGTGTTTCAGATCGTTCATAGCCGTACGAGTACAATATTATATTTTATTTTGTAAAACTGTACTTCACCTAATACGCATTTGAGTTTCGACGACTTTTTCCCACACGAAACGTGAGAACAAGCTAGCAGAGGCGAAATCTAGGAATGATAAAAGGGAGGGGCTAGAAAAAAAATTAACTTTAAATACATGTAAGCAATAGTCATGGGGTTAACGTTTTTATATAGTAAAAAAATCTATAATATTCTAATATGTAGTACATTATAATAAAATGACATACACTTTTAATGTATACAATTTCAGTACATAAGGGATGGGGCTTTAGCCCCCATAGCCCCCCTTCCTTGTATCCGCCTCTGCAAGCTAGGTATTATGTTACTTGGGTGGGGTATACCTTATAACTACCTACTTGGTTATGATTTTCCTACCAAAACCAATATTATATACTTACTGCTCACAAAAAAAAAAATGACTTGGGCGTATAAGGTTTTTTACACACACACTTTGAGGAGAAATGAATTCGAACTAATATGACTAAACTGCGAAAACGTCTTTTCTCGTTAACAAATATTAAATAGGTACCTACTTAATACTTGATCTTGTTGTTTATAGTTTGTCAAAAGACTGTATACATACTACATGGTGTTGAGGAACATCGAATCCGCCAACGGTTATAAATCCTTGTCGTTTTGATCGGCTTAAGACGGACTTGTTTTTATTTTTTTTTTTTCTAAGCTTTGTAACATTAAAATATTTTGGGCTCGTAGAAACCTTTGCCGGTTACATGCCTTTGTCTGGATTCAATAGAATTTGTTAAATTATATGCATTACGTACAATATATATTACTACAAAGTTGTATTTTATTTCACCTCAAATTCAACATATTTTATTATGTCACTTATAGTCACAACTGAAGTCAAATAGATAAACTGTAAAAATCATAATAAATAATAAAAAAAATTAACTGTATATCTAAATACATATTGACTATTTAATAACAAATTCGTTATTTAAAATTTATTTTTTGGCACTTCTATCAGAAAAAAACAAATATAATATCTAAGAACATCAACATTTTTAGAATATATTTTTTAGTTAGCCGGTAGGTATTTGAATTCTCCCAGAAGAGCACCTAAACCTTTTTAACAGGGGTAATTTTTTTTTTTTTTTACTTATAACATAATATACTAATAAAAAGACTTAAATTAATTTACTATTCAGTTTTATTAGTAAAATTAACCTTAATATTAATTAGCCTATTATTGAATACATCAGGTGGTAAAAAAAATTTCAAAAATTTTCAAATAGTGGTCCAATTTTTCATGTGCATACAATTAAGCGAATTCAACTGATTTGCATCCGAACATCGTTTAATAACAGGACAACTGCCACACGGCACAAAACTGCTAGCATTTCTTTTGACTAACGACTTAGATGAACGGTACTCGACATTACCATCGGTGTTCACACGTTTCGTCACCAAACCGTCGTAGACTAACAGATCGAGTATTGATGAAATATCGTCCACAGTCAATCTCACTTTGCTGATGCCCGTTTTTGAAATGAACTCCAGTACACGATCAGCAGTTGCGTATGTAGAATTGTACTTAACTAATGGGCTCCTCACACTGTTATTCTTAAGAGCTTTAGCTTTTTTCGCCTCTAAGAACTTGTAACTGTGTTTCGTCAAGATTTCGATAAATTCGGATTCAAACTCTTGATTAGAGTACCACGCACCGCCAGTTATTGAACTGTCTGGTTCTAGTTCATACAACATGTAAACAATTTTTCTACTCGCCGCCACCGATTTGACGGCTTTTATTGATTTCTTCGCCTCTAGAGATTTTAATATTTTTTTGAGTCGCGGTAGCCCCAAGTTGGACTTGATGCGTACATCGCGTATCCATATACCTTTTCGCCCCGAGTCTCGTATCAAATTGAACACGACTAACTCTTCGGTATTGGCGTCTCCAGGTGTTAAAGTTGTGGACCCTTTGAACTTGTACCTAAGCGTGTCCTTTACCTTGTGCAACGTTATGGCATTTGACGTGATTAACTTATTGACTACGTCGACACGCTCCTCGATAGTCAGCGCCGGACATTCTTTGATGAGGTCATCGTCGGATACACCTTTGGTACCTGAGGCTTTGATTAAATCAAGTACCCGGCTTTCGGCTGTCTGCGGTTCCGTCTCTCGGCTCTTCTTCGTAACTGGTACTCCGTCAACAGAACCACCACTGTAACTCCGTTTCACGGCCGCCATTGTTCGAGCGGTCACATGATAGAATTAAACAATTTAAACATTTGGCCCTAGTACTCACAAGTGAAACAAGTTTGTACTCACTTTCTTCCCAAATTTACTGCACCACAATTATTGAAATTTGGAAGCCAGCAAAGACAGCACGAGCACTATCACATTCAAAGATATAACCTCACATTTTTTTTTATCATAGTCCATCGTCGATAACAATGGCAAGACAGATGGGTAAGCTTGCAATAAGTGTTATCAATTTACGAAATTCGGCTGCCGATTTTCTCCCATCAAAAATTACACGATCAATTTTGTTTATTTTCTTACAACCGTTTGATTTGTTATTATACAAAGCTACAGCTAATTATAATAACGTTATATTATTTAAAATTATATTTATTACAGTAATAAATTACAATTTTATATTGAGTATAATAATGGGCCAACGCGACTGCGATAGTCGCTTTTAAAATATTAATCTTGTATACCTATGAAGAAATAAAGTGTTAATACATAAATACTTATTAAATATTAAAATATGTATCGGCACATGATATAAAATTTAAATGTATTTTTTTATTAAATTCTAAACAGTGAATACTCTAATTCTAAATACATAAATGTCCCTTACGAGTAAAAAAAAAATATATTCTTCTATTATAGTATGTAGAATAAAAATAAATACGTGTTTTTTCTAAAACGGTAGATTTTAAATATACAAAATAATATTTTAACAAAAATGTAACAAATTGTTATTTTTTTTTCTAAATACATTATACTTGCTATTCCATTTTTTGCTATCAACTTAATCCTCTAATTTTTTTTAACACTAATATTGAGGATAACTTATATTTTATGATGATAGAAAATTTAACATCAAACGCTTAAATAATTGTTTAATTATATTCCATAACAATTAAATTATCGAACAGAAATTGTGGTGACACACTAATTATGGAATTACAAGATTTGCAGATTTGGTCTTTAAAAGTATTTGTGACACACTGACACCTTACACAAAGTACAAGAGGAATAACAGGCACAGGAAGAAGTTTTGGGAATGAAAAGACCTAAAAGATGTGTTTAGGGAAATTCTTATAATTATAAACAAAATTGGGTAAAAAAAATACAATATATTATTAGACAAATTGTGTATATTTAATATTAAATTTTTGTATAAAATTGACAAGCTTAACTATATCACAAGTCTAGACATCAAACGAAGTTGGATACCTTGTAAAAACAAAATCCTAATATTATATATTATGAAAAACCTGAACAATGCTACATGTACATACAATTATTTTATTTTAAATTGTAATTTTGCTTGGTTTCAATTTGAATTTTTTATATAAATTCAACTAAGAAAATAGGGGTTAAAAACAAAATAACATACTAATACATTATTATACAAAGATATTGGCATTTATATTTTAAAATAGAAAACAAAGTTATATCAAAGGAAACATATCTTATTATAGTTAAATGTATGCTTGAACTTGGGTTCTGACGAGTCTTGCAGCAATAAGTAATCCATATGAACTTCTTACTTTCTTAAATATACTAAATTTTTTTTTATATATTGTTACATAAATATTTGGCTTAATAAATAAATATATTCACAAAGTAGTAGTTAATTTCTGAACGTTGTTCTTTACGGTGTATTTCGTCCGTAGCTACAATAATAATAAAGACTAAAAAATATATATAATATTTATATATATTTGCAACGCATCGCGTGTGGCCACACCTCTGCGGCTTAGAGGTGAGCCAAAATAGTACTAACCACACAACACAAAATATTGTTCACCTGAAACAATAGACTAATATGAGCTGGTAAACAAAATTAAACGGGTTAATAATAACAGTTAATACTTTGTATTCTATAAAAAAAAAAATCTAACAAACTACATGGACACAGATAGTATATTTCAATTAATATCGAGTAAAACAATGGCAAGAATCAAATTAAGACATAATTTCAAGTTTTATAAATCAACTTCAATTATAAAATCATGTAAATGCATAATTATTAACCATTAGTAATAATTAAAATAAAATAATATATACAATATTATATTATACTTGTCACCAAGTAAATACAAAATTGATTTTAAAATGTATTATTATAAAATGTTTTATGAGATCTATAAGATGATAGACTAGAGCCAATTTATATCTAAGTGTGGTAACACATTAGCAGTAGTAAGTGATAAGGGTATACCTTTTATGCACCCATATCCCACTTTTTTGTGTGCTTGTACTCATAACAAAAACCGTATTGTTATTTCTATGGTTACACAATTATCGTTATGAGTATATAGCATACATAGAAGTTGGAGAGGGGCACACACAGGTGCACCCAACGTCTACATCACTGATACTCATTAAACAAAAAAGAGTTTTGAGTTATAATGATTATCTAACCTGAAAAGTTGTGTCTATTGAATAATTTTTAATCAAATGTGAATTGTTGTTACGAGTTAGTTATAACAGTAATAGTTGGATGTAACAGTAATATATGTTTTTGAGCACTATACAAACCTACGCATTGCCTTCCATTCGTTCTTCAGCCCTTGTGCGCATCCTGTGTATGAACGCCTTGCCTTTATTTTTTCTGAAGTTCTCGTACGGGTCGTTCAAACTGATGCCCACACCCTTATATTGATCGGTCCTATCTCGGATCTAATTTGCAAATGACGATCAACACAAAGCCACAGGTAAATACAGATTGGCACAAAAATATCAACCGTTTTTTTTTTATTTGCCGAGTACAATTAAAAAGAAAATTTTGTTCGTTATGTAATATTCCACAACCACGGTTTTACTTACGTCCCCTCCGCTAATTGGTGTGTCAATGCCTTGCTCCTTTGAACCAAGACCAGCACCACCCCAACCCATTTTTTTTAGTAGCTGATGACCCTTATTAGACTCGTCTAGCCGCTCTTGTGTTGTTTTACCAAAGCCAGTACTAAATAAAATACAAACATTTGTATCAAACACTGAAACAATATTTTATTGATAATGTCTGTACTTACCCAAATGAAGGCGGCGTTGGGCTTCTTTGAGTGTTTGGAGGAGATGGAGTAGGCGATTTAGATGGTGATCGTCTCCGCCGATTACGATTTGGAGTAGGCGGTGGACTCTTTTTACTCGATAAGCGCCTTGCTGGACTACGAGGTTTGGGACTACGGCTTCGACTGTAAACCGTACAATACGCATTAGATAAGCATTTTGAAAATTTAACGTTGCTCAATACAAACCTTCTGTAACGCTTTTTTCGTACTGGCGATTTATCTTTAACAGCATTTAATGTAACTGGAGATGGAGATTTTGACTTTTCTCTAATATTATTTGCAATATCATCTTCTTTTTGTTTTTTCGCTATGTTTTTGGCTTTGTAATATTCATAAAGACCAAGTTTTTCCCAGCCATCACTTAATATAATATATAATAATATTTTTTTACAACACATTAGAAGTCATATAGTTCTAATTGTTTTTGATAGTTTACCTATCGCGTGGAGCAAAATGTCCAGGAGGCATATAAAACGCTTTAACTGCTTCTAAAAGGCGTTCCGTCGGAGGAGCTGGTGGAGGTAGTCGAATAGTTTCTGGGTCAAGAGGTTTGTATTTACTGTCTTCCAACTAAAACAATGTATATACATAGAAAATAAAATAATTTGAACCAATAAATTAATTTGACATACTTTCACTAAGGGCACCATTAGACCAGCTGGAAGTTCATAGTATGGCAATGATGGAACTAAATCATCGGGTGCCACTTCTGGTTGAACCGGAGGCATGGAGAAATTATTTTGCATGAAATTCGGAGGAGGTCGACTTAAATCGGGCAGTTCCATTGATGCTAAAAATCTCAAATTGTTTTATTTAAAACATTTAAAAAAAATAAGTTTTTCAATTAACTTACGTGGAGGTTGTAAATGTATGTTAGGAGGAGGCTGATTAAATGGAGGTGGAGGTCTATTGTACATGGGAGGTTGTTGCAGACAATTTGGCATTTGTGGCTGTCTGTAATGATCATCTTGTTGGTATCCGTTATCTATTTGATGAGGAAAATTTCGTTGATCTCCTTGCATATAGCCTGTGGACGGTACATTGTTCTGATACATTGGAGGTGAGGGCAGCCGGCCCTCATTAAAGTGCTGTCGATTTCCATCGTCTAAACAAAACAACAATGGAGAAATAGTTCTAAAAAGGGGGTTCACATTAGAAGAAATTAAAATATATACTAACAAGGTTTCCACTAGCATCATAATAAAAAAATAAAAAACGTCAAGGTTAACATAACCAGTGGTGTGACATAAAGGTGTTATATTGTGTTTACCCACCCCCTATTTTCTTAGTACAATGTACTTAAAACGAACATACAATTTTTAGTACGATGCTTGAGTAAAACATCATAGAAAAGTGGAAGGTGGGTACACACAGCAAATACCCGTGGACGGTAGTTCAACCACTGAACACAACTAAAAGATTTTTACGGCAAAAAAAAATATATCGAGTATAAACTATTCAACCAAAAAGAACTTGGGCATTGCCATAAAGAATATGAAAAATATGTTGGATTCTTGTGTAACATTTAACAAAATAATCCAAACCTTTCAACCAAGAAAAATAAAGTACAAACTATAAAGTAGGTATATATAAATCAAAATAATTAATGTGTCTACAAAACATCATGGATAAAAATAAATAAATTAATAAGGAAATTCTAGCAAATTGTACAAAATACCATATTTTAATACATAAAAATTAAAAAATTAAATACATTTTTTTTGATTTGTTAAAGTAATCAAATTGTAAATAAACCGTCAAAAATACAATCTAAAAAATGACAACTTATAAGAATATATAATATATATTCTTACTTTTTTCACTTTCAGACTGATTAAATCATAATATAACTAATGTAAAAATTACCAGCTAGCTTAAAAATACATATGTATTAAAACATTTGTTTGTACAACTCAAGTTAAGCTTTGTGCTAAAGTGTAGGGCAATATGTGAAAGGATAATATTGTTTGCAATATTAAAAACCAAATTTGTTATACTCTGTTTTCACATTGACATTTAGATAAGATTAAAAAAAAAAAGATTTATTTAAACATATACAATTTTTTTTAGGAAACCTTGTAAGTTGTAATGAAATTAATATTTTATTATTATGAATAACGTACATTTATTTGTGTAATCATTGTACATAAATATATATATATATATATAAACGTATATATATTTTTCATATAAAACGAGTAAAATGTCCGTTTTTAAATCAGATGTGCGCTTACCTTGAGCAGTAGGAATCGAAAGAGGAGTTACCCTTTGTTTTTGTTGTTCTAGTGAACGTTTTTGGTTTTCTATACTCTAAAATAATCGAATTTCCAATAAAAAAGATTTATGAGAGAAAAATTGGATAATAAATATTAAATACATGAGTTATTTATAAAAGGTAATAATAAAAATATATACTTTTTCCATGAATACAACAATTAATAATCACAGGTAATTAAGCTGTATATAATTTTAAGAGCTGATTCTTACACACCCAATAAAAACTATTTTTGTATTAATAATTTGAAAAAAAGCAAAATAAAATGTATTTTTTAAATGTTCGGTGGTCTTGTGAGAGCAAACAAATGGTTCCGATACACCTACATTAGTTATCTTGTACTATATATCGGCTAAAAGTGAGGGATTGGTAGTTGAATTAAATTTATAAATGACAAATTAAAACCAAATTTTTTACCTGCAATTGATTGTTACAATGTGCCAAAAAAGCCTGGTGTTGACTGCGATAATTTTGTAATGTACTGTTCATCATCATATTAAGCTGGTTTACAGCTTCTCTATGAGTGTCCAACAGATTATTTTTGTACTCAGCCATTGACTGTTCGGGGTTCTTTAAACACTCCATTACGTTTTCAGGAAAATAATGATTTTTAGTTTCCCATAAGCTAAACAGCTAAAATGATCAAAAAATTGCGTTATATTTTTGTTTAACAAAAATGATTAAACAAGCAGCGGTGTAGTTGTCGAGCTGTGTGTACCCATTTCTCCCACTTCCCGATTACAAGTAACGCACATGCTTATGACTACACCGATTATCAGATCACAGTAAATCGATTATACTTTATTTAGTTTTGATTTTTGTTCCTCGTTGGCTCTCGTCATTGCTGAACAAAACATTGGCACAATAATGGATTCTAATGCAGTTTTTAGAAGTTTTTCTGATTTACGAAGACTAAACAATAATGTTTGATGAGACAACATTACAAAATTTAATTAACACCAACACTCTTACCAATGGTGAACTGTATCATTTATTAAATATATAAGATGCAATTGTTTGGCAAACTCGGCTTCAGGATCAGTCGCTCTATTATTTGTGTAAAAAAAAATGTATTTTTATGATTTATAATGTCAAAAATTTGGTTATATATTTCAGTTCAGTTTTTCTTACTCCATTAGCAAGTACTGGGTAATGACGTCAACTTTTCGTTGACTACCAGTCTGTTTTAAAATCCATGATTTCCCATTGGCTATTGCTTCCTTAGTACACGCTTTAATTACTGGCCCAAGCACCGACGACAGCTCAACCAGAGACAGATCATTGTTAGCTGCTTCTGAGTTAATCCATTCTCGTTGTTCCGATATTATTTTATTATCTGTAGCGACTTGTTGTTGTTGGGCCAACATCTATACAAGAATTTAAGAATGTTAGAAAAACAGCAAATTTTTTTTTTTTATTCAATTTCATTACCATTAGTTGAGCATTGAAGTTCTGCTCTGCTTGAGCAATTTGTTGTTGTATACTTGCTTGTTGTGCATTTAACGATTCTAGAGTCATATTTGGTGTATGACAGTCGTTTTGTTGATTGAGGTTCAACCATTGTGCAGCAGAAGCAGCCATATTCAACTGTTGTGTACTAACTGTATTATTGGCAATTGCCGCTTGAGCCATTTCTCGTACACTATTTTGTTTTAATACTAAACAATTGAAAAAACAAATATAATTATATTTAATTTGACTAGAAATTTTGAATCATTAAAATAAATATTGGAAAGATCCCTTAAAATTTACAGGAACTCAAATAAATGCATCAATGCGAGTCTGTAGATGGTAGAAATACAAAAATCTACAAAAGCATTATAAAAGCTATAATGTACCTAAAATTATATTTTTAGTATTAGGGTAAATACAATTAGGGTTGTACAATAATTTATTGTCGTTGTTTCACCTACAAATATGTAAATAACAGCATACACAATTTTTCAGAAACCCGTTGACAGGGGTTTCACCCTCACATAGCAACCTAGAAATTGACTATAGTAATTTATAAGTTTTCCTCAGTTTTGAAGGGGAAAGAATGAAGTATTAAAATTGTTGGCTGAATAAAGTACCTTACAAATACAATATCCAATCTATTGTCTGAAGAAATTGTTTCAGTAGTTTAGAAGATAATAAGGGTCCATAAAAAAAAAAATGAATGATGAATTGTTTTGATTTTCAAGTTTTTTTTAGAATTTCAGTTTTATTATTTTTTTTAATTATAAAAAAATATCGTCATGATCAAGTAACAATTTTAAGTCTCAAATTGCTTACTTGCTTGTTCCGTGGTAACTTTATAACGATAGTATTCAAAGTATCGACCACCAAATAGAAATTCAAACTTAGGATTTTCTTTTTGTTTGGTCTGGGTCATCTGTTCGAAATCAGGTCCATTCCGTGCTACAAACACAGCTAATTTGTCAATGATTGTATGTAGTTCATGATCTAGTACAATTTCATTAGAAATAAGCGCTTACAAAAACTGTTTACTAATAATTACTAAATAAAAAAATCATATCGTTGCTATTCATTTATTATTACCTTCAGGAGGTTGTGGAATGTCCATGTTGACATCAATTTCTTATGCTGTTCTATTTTACCACTTAACTAATGATCTCGTCGTAAGCGTTTGAGTTCAACATATTAACGAAATTTGCTAACGACGAAATAAAAAATAATAATAATAAAAAAAGGACAGAATCGTAATTAAATTAAATTACAAAATATCATCCACAATTAGCCTAGGCAAATTAGTGTTTACTAAATGTGTTTTTTTCAATCGAGATTCGAGACATAACAATATTGAGGTTTCGGAAATCAGAATTCCGATAAATTTTCATAATCGTTACACAGTGTTGCCAACTGGTCTCGCAATTTGTTTACCGGCATTTTTGGCGTCCACGAGGAATCTTTATACTCGAGCGGTGCGCACCGCCAAACCATAGGTATTTCAGTAACCTAAGATAACCGCAAGATGACGGCCATTGTTATTGGGCAGCCTTTAATTTCTCACAGTACAATGGCGGAAGCCATGTTGTAAAATATGATAACACGAGTTGTTAGCGTACTTAATTACTTTGCCGCGGTCGAGTGGCTTGCCTTAATGTGATAACCCCCGGGAGACTTTAAGGCTATCTTCCTAATTTCAGCTTTGATCTTTCCAATTTTCTGATTTTGTAATTTGTAGTCGACCAAGTACCGAAACTCAGAAGTTAGAATTTAAATTATTATTGTCAAAAATCCAGAAACTCTGATCAAACCCGTAAGGTAAGAAGTTTATCGAGTTTACCACAGAAGTATTTTTCGGGCAATGTATTAAATCACAATTTTATCTTTTTTCTACGGTATTGTTTCAGACAAAATGCACAAAGATTTAATAAAAGCCAGCTGGGCCGATGAAGTGGAAGACCATCTGGAGAAAACCACATTACCGCCATCAAAGACTGAAAACGTCGGCAAAGACACCAAGTTAATAACTGAATATCGTTGGAACAAGGACGACAAAAAAGAAAAAGTAGTACGTACATACAAAATCGAAAGACGAGTCGTATCGAAAACAATAGCTGAACGAAAATTATGGTCTAAATTCGGCGATTCTCGTAATGATAAGCCCGGTCCAAATATCGCCACCACCATACCTGCAGAAGAAATACAAATGCAATTCTTAACTGGCAAGGACGGTGATAAGGCTGATGAAAACCCATTGGACAAACTGAAGAATATGAATATGAACATTAAGTGCCGTACTTGTGGTGGTGAACATTGGTCCTTCTCGTGTCACCTTAAGGGTACTGGATTAGTTGTTGAAGATAAGAAATTAGTTCAAGAGAAAGTTGCTGAACCTGAGAAAACTACTGGTGGTACTAATAGGTAAATGACTTTTTTTTTTTTTAAAAAGATGTTTTTTGTTAAGTTTATTATTTTTGTAGGCCTTATGTTCCTCCATCGGCAAGAGAAGGTGCTACTAACACAGCTGGAAGGAGAGATCCGTTTTCGCGAGGTTACGAAGAAGTTCCTGCTATACGAATTGAAAACTTATCTGAAAGTACATCCGAAGCTGATTTGAGTGAACTGGTTAACAAATTCGGACAAGTTGCTAGAATTTTTTTGGCATCAAACAAGGTTACTGGCGTTTGCAAAGGTTACGCGTTTGTTAATTTTAAGTCAAAGATTGATGCTGAAAGAGCTATTAAAGGTTTACACGGCTATGGCTACGACCATTTAATATTGAATGTTGGATGGTCGACGAATAATTACAAAAGCAATTTTTAATATTATTATTATATTACTTTGATAGAGACAAAAATAAGTCCCTATCATTAATCATTATACAAAAAATAAATTATTTATTAATAAGTCTCAAAAACTTGTGTTCACATTTAATAGTTTTGTTCGTCTTGGAAGAACAATAAGTAGATTGGATATGTTAAAAATTAAAAAACCAACTTAAGTTCAATTTATAAACACTAATTGTCTTGGGTCACAGCATCGCTATTAGCTACAACCAGTACTCTGCGGCCGTGCTGAAATGGAAGTTCACGTGAAATTAACCATATGGAGCACATTTTGTAATAGGTACCTTTTTTTTTTTTTACTCAGTACTTCATTATTTCAATAATTCTTATTTTCTTATTGGTAAGGGTTTATTTATAACAATATACAAAAAAAATATTTTGATATATATATATATATTCGTTTATATTCAATTTCATCCACATTTTGGGTACTATATAAAGAACAATTTTCTTTTTATAAATATATTTCTAGATTATTATAATATATATATATAATATTTTTAATAGAGTGATTTAATACAAATAACTTTTCAACTCCCTTTTCCATGACTAAACAATAAAAAAAAAAAAGAAACTAATTCAGTCCACATGTCAACTTATAACTAATTGGTTTAAATTATCAGACATATTTCCCAATAACAATTGAATCATTCGATAATAAAATAATTATTAAATGAGCTTACATACATATGTAATAGTAGTGTTTTATTTTCCAAAGGATGGTTTGGAATATTAAACTGATGTCTTTAAAGACACATTATTTTAGCCTAACATTTTAAATTATGTATCACAAAATATCTGCAAAGAATCATAGTCTAACTATTAAATTAACAGTCTATATAAACGGGAATCTCCCAAATCGTATATTCGTCGTCAGCCGGTTTAGGACGAGCGATACGCGAGAAAATATTCTTATTCACGTCGAGATCAACTATATCAGTCCAAAGATAATTGTATGTTTGGTTGGTCATTCCAAACATGTTCAACTCTTTCAGCCGGTGTACGTTGTCTCCGGTCTTAAGTCTTAGCATTCTTGGTCTAATAATAACACATAAACAAAACGTTTGATTTGACTATCAATGTAAAATTTACCTCGAAAAAAAAATTACTGACTGCAAAAACCCAATTCCAACATTGTAGCAACGACTCATAGACAATACTTTCAAAAGCGGCTGATTGTTCAATATGAAATCCACACTTTCTTGAGTAATTGCTAAACTATCGCTAATATCTAATTCAATTAGTTGAGGACAACGACAAACCAACGATATCAAATCTGAAAAAAACAATAGATTATAATAAATAATACCTACTTAAATTATTTTTTGAAGTAAAATTGAGAATAAATTATTGAGTAATACCATTGTCTGTCAATTGTTTTAGAAAACCACTT
Organism: Adelges cooleyi; assembly: GCF_023614345.1. Lineage (NCBI taxonomy): Eukaryota > Metazoa > Arthropoda > Insecta > Hemiptera > Adelgidae > Adelges > Adelges cooleyi. The sequence goes on from NW_026096268.1 coordinate 6,530,437, forward strand.
ATATTAAGACGTTTAATACTTTGTATCATATTGGCCACTAAGTAATGCAAATTGTCATCTTTCATATGAGCCCACGATACGTTGAGTTCCTCCAAGCTAGAAATAAACATTTAACATTACTTTATAATACAAACAGCATTTGAATGTAATCAGTGGCGTGCCCAAGTATTTTGTAAATGGAGGGGGAGGAAACACATAATAAAATATTACAAGTGAGACAAAAAAATTTCATTTTACTTTCTTATAATAAAAAAAAAATCTTCATGTTTTGTTGTCGCCATGCATCTAATCTTCAGTGACCAGACAGAAAACGTGTCAAGTCCAATATTCATAATGAATGGGTTTTTATAAGATTTTTTGGATCAAAAACAGTTAATTATTTTTTTTTTTTTTAAGTTCCTTTTTTTGTTAAATTTAAGTTAACTGGTTATTAAGAGTTCATGACTAGCCACATAAAATATTTTAAAAATGGCAAGAAGTATCGAATAACTTTCTTAAAACTCGTAATATAATACATTATAGTTGGCCAATTTACAAGGCATTTGCTAATCATTTATACTATATTTAACTTTTTATATTAAACTACTACTGCAACCAATAACTGTTATCAACGTATCTGATTTTAATGGGTACTAGTGTGGGTACAGAGTAGAGGTCCCTATTACACGTGAAACCCGTGTAATTAACATACACGTGTAATTATAAATACACGTATATTCAAAAAAATTTATTTTTGTTATTAATTTTAGTTTTACGTTTAATATCACGTCTATTTAATTATACGAACTCAAACACAAGTATATTTGTGTAAATACGTTAACTCAAACTAAAATGTTTGACAAAATACATTTCTTTAAATACACATGTATTTATAATTACACGTGTATGTTAATTACACGCGTATGTTAATTACACAGGGTTCGTGTACACGTGTATTTAAATTACTTGATTAAAATCACAGGCACTAGTACAGAGCCAAAAGGGGAATGATAAGTCATTAATATTAACAGTTAAGAGTTCAAATATAACAGAATTTGATCATTTTATGCTGCAAAAAAATTATTTATTTTCTTAACTATTTGCATTACAAAAAAACCAGATAAAAATAAGACCAGTTCTATATAAAAAAAAATTATTAATTTTACTAGTCTTGGTTAAATTAGCCCCTCAAGTTTGTAATTTTTTACATAAACTATTACTTGTTTAATCTCAATAGGTGTTTTATTCCATCGTTATCGAGACCGTTGGTTGAAGCCAAATTCAACACTTTTAATTTACTATTTCGTCCAATTCGTTCACAACACATTGCATCGATATAGCAGTTTTCTAAACTTAGTTTGATTAAATTTTGACATTGACTTAAAAGAGAATTCAGAACTAAAAAAAAAAAAAAATGTATAATATTTAAAATAATGTTAAAATATTTTTACTTACTGTCAACGGGCATAAACACTGCGCTCAAGTCTAAATATTGTAATTTAGGTAACGATGTTTCAAAAACATATCTCATATCAACATAAATCTGAAATGTAAATTAATTGTTAGTAAACTTAAAGTATGTAACTTGCAAAAAGTCAACTTCACATACATTTGAATGGGAAATCGACAAGAATTTTACATTTCGTCTTAAAATATTATCCAAGGCCATAATACTCATCCGACGATATGGAATATTTAAACTCTGCCATAGTGATTCGTCATACGCAATACGACGCCATTGTCGACAAACATAAGCACATTTGGTCAGAGTGTGTTTGTCCAACATTTTAAACAGATGCAATATGACTTCCTCTGGTACTGTGTCAAAATGATCTGTAAAAAAACATAAAAATATTTTTTGTAAAATAGACACTTCAATGTTGTAATTATTTACATTTTTTTTACTTAACAAATATAATACATACTATTTTGAATAACAGGTTTTTTTTGTGCTCTATATTTGTATAAAGAAGTAACTAGACCATAACCCATAGGCCATATCTAAAAACAAACAAAAAACCAATTTAATTAAAATATAGCAAATATTTAAAAAAAAAAGGAATATTATAAATATAAAAATAATTGGTAACAGCTTAACTTGGAAAAAAAAACACTACACAAACTAAAAACTCAATTGTATGATTTGTAAATTAACTGTGTTTTATTTATTATAATTTCAAATAAAGCCATTTAAACAGGTTCAGTGCAAGAGCGGTCACTGGTGTCCACTGTCGCTTAACCTGTTAAATAAATAGTTTTAATCTCTTACTATCGCAATTTATAAAAATAATTATTATTTTAAGGAATTAAAATTAAATAAACAGCAAACAGAAAAATAATTTTTTTTTTGATCTCATGAGACGTTAACGTTGGAAACCAATGATCCCATTTTTTATTTTTTTCCATTCAAAATATATAATTGTATACCAAATGCATTTTACTATTATAGTTTTCTACTTGAAAATACTGGACACTTTTAATTTATGAAAATTAGAAGAATTAGTTCTTTTAAACCAAAAAAGTATAGTCAACCCTTTCTTCTAGAAGGGATGGATATTTTTCCTTTAGCTTTACTATTTCAGAGGTAGTTTAAGGACTTGGGATCTAAAAATTGAATTGAAAATAGATTAGACATTCGAAAGTCTATAAATGGTCTAGGAGATAAGGACAAATGGCCAAGTGGATAGGGTGACAAAGTGTTCAATGACTCCCGTTAAATACTTAGTCAGGAGGTTGTTTGATGGGTGGCAACGCCTTTTTAATAGGCGTATTAAAAAGGAGCAGCCATCCCTCTCTACGGCGATGGACCGACGGCCCGTTCTGAAAGCAAATTTGTCAAGAAACCAACTCATTTCTCTGTGTTGGGCCTTTAGAAGCCTGTTAAGCTACAAGATGACAAGATACATATTGAAGTTCAAATATGTTTATATCTTATTGTCCATTTAATAAATATATTTTTTTTATTTTTCATCTAATACTCGCGATACTTGTATTCGAATAAATCTGAAAATCAATTTACCTTGTTATTAGGATTTAAGTAACGACATCTTTTGACATTCCGATTATCTTCGAGTAGAGTCACTCCGAGATCTTCATAGCCCTTTAAAATACTTCTTTTACCAGTGCTCGAACTAGTCATACTACAATAACAAACGGATTAATTAACACTGAGAATTAGAAATAAATTAATAAATATTACCTTAAATATGTATTAAAAAATCCTACTTACTCGTTTAAACATCCTGGAGATAGTCCTAAGCTCATAGTGCTTGGATCAGATTAATTAGTGAATTTAGTGGTAATTGGTATGCATTTACATAGGTCTGAGAAACGAAACAATCAGGTGGAAAACTCGAAACTGGAAAGTCTTTTAAAATTCTACTATTGGACAGCTGGACGTTATGGGGTATGGGACACGAATCACGATTATGTTAATTTACCGCCATAAAACGTCATAAGAACAACATAATTCCCTCCAAAGCCGAAGCGTCCTCAGAAAAACATAACCTCAAAAAATGTCTTATCAGTTACTATGTAGACAGCAGAACCATCCTTGAGTAGAATGATAATACCCGCACGTAGTGTTCGTTGTTGAAATAATAGTTAATTTTCTATTGCCGGGTTGCATAATCGTTCACTAAATATTTAACTAATGATTGGTTTTATTGAGCCATTTGTGTTGCATAAATGGTTCATTAAAAAATAAAGGGTTTACAATAATACCAAGGTTATGTGTTCAACTTCAAACGTTATCACAACGAAATGTGATGGCAACAATAGTCCAAATAATAATATACGATAATGAGATTTAATTGACAGTTGACTTGTATTCTTGTAATGAATAATATGTCTTCATTTATTAGTAATTAACGTGTTGTTATTTATTCAAATACATAATTTCACTTGTATTACTGTATACTATACTAGGCATATTAGTGTACAGTATACTAGCACAAATTTAATTTGGCCGCCGATGTTCTTCGGACAGCATCAATTTAGTAAACATTTATAACAAAAAATTACTGACGTACCTTTTGCTTTTATATGTACATACTTGAATATTATGTTATCTATGGGTACACATTACACAATATATATTTTACACTTTATTTAAAAATGGTAATAAGGCAAGGTGGATAAAGGAATTTGATAAATAGAGGAATATAACATGTTTTAGTTGGGTACAAATGAGGAATTTCACATCAGATCGTACCCCATTTGACTTTCGCATTTCAGATTATGCTGGACAATTCTTTTGACTGTCAAAAATAGGCTTTTCAAATTTGTATCTTAAATCGCTTATTATATCCGAAAATTTAACATTTAACAATTTTGGTTTTAGAGTAAAAGCATCAATTATAAAATTAAAAGAGAACAATATTCTAAAGGGCAAGCGGTGTTTTAAAAAAAAAAATTATTTTTTGAAAAGTTTAAAAATGTTAAAATAGTCGTTATTTCTAAACTATGTATTGGGCGTTATACTCGGAATAATGAAAAAAAAACGCACCGTCTTGCACTCCGGAATATTGTTCTATTTTAATTTTATAATAGGTTCTTTTTCTTGAAAACCAAAATTAAGCGAATTATTTTCAATTGGCGTAAACATGTTTTTACCACAGAAAATCACCGGTGCGACGCCCTCTTAAGAATAAATTATGCTCCACTATGAAATAAAAAATAACAATAATTTTGAGTTGCTTAATAAATGTTCAACTAGATCCAACAGCTTTCTCCTAAAGTTAAAAATATACTGGAAAAACCAAAATAAATATTGGTTATATGCATTTATTTTTTATCAATACTTAATTGTTTATGATTTCCTTTGATATAAGTCTAAGCAAATATACTAAAAGAAACAAGTGTTGATTTTTAAGATTTATTCCATAAAAACATAAATAGTTACAACTACTTCTTAGTCATTGATTTTTATACACATTTTTTTTATTATCAATACTTAAAAATATAATTATATAAAGGGGAAAAAATTATTAAAATAATATAAATAATTATACATAAATCAAAAAATATAGGTAGTTACTTCAGTACACTTCATATCACCGAAGAAATATTTTTAAATTACACAAGACATTTCTGGAAATTCCATTAGAGGCAACGAAGAAAATTCAAATTTAATTTCAGGTTCTCCTAGAAAAATTAAAAAAAATCATTTAACATTTAAATAACAATGGAATATTACATACTATAATTTATTATGAACTTTTATAAATTACCAAAATTTTCAAACGTATTTTTAACTTGATCGATCATTGTATTTTTATAGTCTTCTAGGAACCAATCGTTTTCATCATTAATTGTGTTGTTATTGAAAAAATCACTTAACATGTTGATGTTACACGTCATACTTGAAGGCAGAATATCTTAAGAACAAACACATGATAATATGAGTATTGTGCAAAGTGTTGTGTGTTAAGTCAAAAAACTTCTTCAAATGAATAGTTTGTTTTTTATTTACATAGGTACACATAAAACAACCAGGTTTTGATTAGATTTTACAAGTATTTTCTATAACTAATTATAAACTTATGGCAACACACATGTATTTTATTATTTTTTTATATATATACTTTACTAAAAATGTTGACTAGTCAATAACCAGTAAGAAATAATTACTCTTAACGTTATATAAGGTAATATTATTTTTATCTTTGCATACTACTAACAACACCTTGTCTTCTACGCTAATACTTTCAAAAGGAATTACTCAATACTAGTTATTAGAACATAATATTAATGTATAATATACCTTTTTCTTGGTGCGATATACAGCCAAAATGTGTTAGATCTTCGTTTTGTTCATGAGTGATATCTTGAAATGGAGACCTGCACGTTACTTCAGTCTCAAGTTTTTGCATGGGCACAATTTTTGTTGTTTTTAATCGTCTTCCATCAGGTTTCTTGCTTGACTGTACTGTATTAGTCAGAACTTGAAGTGCAGTTTTCTTGCGGTTCGTAAGCAGATTTTCCTCTAAAAAAAAGGTTAATATTAAGTTAAAATTAATTCTAGAATGAATATATATAATACAATCCTAATGTATTATAAATAATAACTTTTGATAGTATCTTACTGATGTTTTTTACTGGATTTTCATTGTTTATTGCCGTACGGCTACGCAAACGAAAGTTTGAAGACATATTTATGAATATTGTACTTAAATTTCAATGAACGTCGTGTCTCAACGGTTTAATACTAACCACAAGGCAAAAACTTAATTTACACAATACAGATATTTGATAAATTATAGTGGTGGCTATTTAAATGTTGTATAAAATACCCAATTGCAGATATTTCATTTGGAAAATTAAAAATATTATTACAATAGACTGTACGACTGTATAGTGTATTAAAATTCCGATAGGCGATAACGAAAATACCGGAAATTTCGGTTGGATAATTCACAGACGATATTTTCTTAAATACCAGTGTGACCAAAAAATATTTTACCTTGTGATTACACGATAAATACTACATGGGTCGTTCATCGTAAAAGTGGTTGACTACAAATATTTTTGCTTAATGAAGCCACAATTATTAAATAAAAAAACTTAACACTTCACTCTTGTAGCGTTAGGTGATGACAATATTACAAAATTGTATTGAAACAGATTTTAGCCCGTCTTAAGACAATTGTTCGCGCCTTTTTAAATACAGAAGTATCGTCAAAATTGGTTAAGCGTATTTTTCTATTTTTTTTTTTTACATTGTCATTTCTTCAAAAGTTGTCACAAATTAATCACATATGTCACATCAATATCTCTGTTGTTTCCGTCAAGGTAATATACAGATCATAAATTGTAGGTACTAGGGTAAGATACGCGGATAGAAAGTTGTCGCGTATGGTGATGAGACATTGTCCGATGTGGTTACTTAACATACACCCTTGGTACCATTAGACGTATATCCAAAATGTATACTTCCGTTTACCGGTCAAATTCACCTCCGTTAGTCCTACTTCCGTTACCTACTTCTGGCATTTGCACAAATTTACTTCTACCCATAAATATCGTAATGCGCGTAAAGATGTTTACACATCAAAAAAGTACTTTCTAACATTTTCGGGAGGAATATCTTCGTACATCAGTATAACTACTTAATATATAGATAGTTTTAGTCAATATTTACTTTTAAAACACTTGTTTTACCAACTTGAACATGTTTTTGTGCACCTAGTAGTCATAATTTAGTGTTACAACTATAAGTATTGTAGTGTTCTGGGATTAGGATATTTAGTGCTAAGCGATATTCGAAATGGCCCTTCTCCGCCGAGTAATATCTGTTGTACTAGTGGTGGTGCCTTCTTATCTAGTCCCAGTCAGAGGTCCAAACGTTTCTCAAGAGTTTCGGGAAGTGGTCAGGCAGTCATGGATGGATCGAGGTGACGTCGGTAGACCTGCGATCGACGAGCTTACGATTTTGCGTTACAAGCAAGACGAAATCATAAACCTTAACATTAGACTATACAAAGATTTACACTGCAGTTTCGTGTTCAGCGAACTCGTGCACATGCATCTGACCAAGATTCGCCTGAAAGACCAGAATGATGAGCTCGGCGACGACGAGTGGGTCGATTTCGATTTTACGGACGAAGCCAAATACTCGGTGGCCGTGTTACACATGTTCGGAGCCAAAGTCGGCATCCGCGTTAAGGAAGTCATGTGGATCTTTTACGCGTACGCCGAAAGGACAGTCGAGACGATCAGGTCGGGTGTATTCCGGTCCGGTGGTCTGGATAAAAAACTGTTTTGGTCAGTCCACAACTCCGTCGCAGAAGTACTGAACGAGATCGCCGGGTCCTACGGGTGCGAGGTGTGGAATCGGAAAACGGGTAAACCGGAAAATAACAATGTCGGATACATGGACAAGGTGGCCGAACAGTTTGGCCTGACAACGGTCGACGCGAAGACAGCAATGCGATTGAACAAGACCAGATTTTCCGAGCAGCGTAAGAAAAATGCCATACCCGTGGAGTACTTGGTGTGGTCCGGAAAGGACGAATTGAGTTTTGGCTATTCGACCGCAACCGGACTGATTGTGCAGGAATTGAAAGAGGCGTTTGCCGTCCAGCTCGACTGGGATTCTATAAGAAACGAATTGGATTTTCACTACCGGTCCAGCAAGAACAACAGCATCTCGTTGCACGAACAAATCGATTCACTGATGACGTTTCAGAGCCACGTCTTACTCATACTCAAGGCGGTCGCTCTGAGAATCACAGTTTTACATTTGATGCTTGTCAAACAAATATTGCTCAAGTCCACACTCTTGGAAAGCTATAGCGTGAGGCGCCACTGTGAATACTACACCGAGTTTTTCGTAACTTACTTGACGGACTTTGCCGAACGCATAGGCCAATTCGGCGACAAGCATTTGACTCAGATAATCTTACTGGTGAATACGATTATACCGCGTGACGGAGCTGTTCAACGAATCGATGATCAAATAGACAAAACACTGGCATCGCTTAAGGTCATGTCATCGTACAACGACAATTTCAGTTCATTTTCCAAGGCAATGGAAGTCGGCAAAGAATATGGCACTCGCACTCGCACGGAGATCCTTAAAATTGCCGAATGTTACAATTTACAAACGTACTTGTTAAATATCAAGCATCAGCCACCGATAAGCTTGTTAACGTTACAAGTGTTTCTAGGATACGTTAAACGATTTATCGGAAACATCTGGATGATCTACTCGTTCGAAAGTCTCAAGACGTCTCACTCGTATTACCGTCTAAAAGAACTTGAACATAATATAGTAGAAAAAAACTCGAGAGAATAACAAACTAACGTCTAAAAGTGTAATTATTCTTTGTTTACATAATAAAATACATTTAGAAATTTGCTTGTATGTTTTTTTTTATATGAACTTAAGTAATACTATATTATATAGTATAGCTTGTGAGACGATATTGTCGAGGTCGGGGTGATAACGTATTTAATACTACCTTGGGGTTTCTAGAATTTATCCATAAATCATTTTTAAAATACCAAGTACCTACAGTTCTTTTACTGTGGCTCAAGTTTACACAGTCCATAGATATACAATAACACAAATGAAAACATCTCAAATTGGTCGGAGATTTGGTAAGTACAAATAGGCTATACGATAACGTTTTAAATTCATAACATAACGTGTTAAAATATTCTTGAATATTAATAGTTTATAAGTTATAATATCCTAAATTCTCAACTTTTATTTGGTGTGTAATGCAGCGTTTGATAAAAATATTTTTTAATGAGGAACATATATAGTATAAATGGTAGTATTCTACATGGGAAAATGTGTTCCAACAAGCCGCAAGTAGATAAATATTGACACAATTTATTTATTCTGCCTACGGGGGTTTTTTTTTACAGCTTACTATTATAACTAAATTAAACATAGATCGTATTATACGTATTTATAAATTTTTAATATTTAGTTTTTGAACAATGATTAAAATTGCTCTTGGTCGATTGAAGAGCAAAAACTATAACAACTCACTTTTCTCACCATTCGTAATAATGTGTAAATATAATACGCGGATCAACGTGCAAATTAGTTTATGTAAAAAAAAAAAATCAAATAGCTAATAAATATATAGATGTATAATTAATATTTATTTATTTATTTAAACACAGACTATAATATTAGCTGTCCCTATTGAAGGAACACATTATTGTTTTGTATTTATATTATTATTTATTACATGTAAAAACTGTCGGAACTCATACATGTAATATTATTTAGTAGGTAATGGTACATACCAACATTGATCGGTAGAATACAGCTTTGTATAAGGTAAGTGGAAGACATTTTTATTTTTATCTTTTGGAAGACATTGGAACGTTTGGAAGACATTACGATAATACGAGTATCAAAAAAATTAAATTAACAACTAAAAAATAAAGATAATAAGAACTGTGACTACAGTCTTAAAGACGAGACTTATTTTGTCTCGCTCAATACTTGTCGAAGTCTATCGATAAACATGTGAGCGTGTTGAGGCTGGAAGATCAACGCCGGTCGCATTCTAATACCGATGTCACCACATCCTCCGGTTTGGACTCCTGTGAAAAAAAATGTCTATTCATCATGTTGTTTTCGAAACAATATATACTAATAGATGTGTTTCAATAATTCATGATGCTTTGTTAATACAGTTGGCAATATACGATAAAAAAAAATCTATTTACTTTGGGTTTGGTTTTTTTTGTCACTCTCATTGTTGACACTCTTAGTCTTTTTACTCCTTCGCTTCTTTTATGTTTTGGGTAATTAATAGAGAAACGGATTTTGGATTTTGGGACCTCCACATGTCCACAGAAATAGTATAAACACAGAATAGTAAAAATATTTTTCTATTACTATTCTATTTTACTACCTATTTCGATTTTGATACAATAACTGTTATAATTAGACAATATTTTGTTATACCATAGTCAATAATTATTTCTTATTCGTTATTTTCCTGCTTTTTCCTCGTCTTATTTCCTTTATGTAAAATAGTAGGCCAGCTAACTTTCCACAAAACACGCAGTCGAACAAACCCCGTACAATCATTAACTTCAATTTACATATCGTATGTCTGTAGTTTAAAAGCATTCACTATTTATTTTTCGGTTTACCTCTAAAACATCCTCTACACTAATCCTCTCTTTTAAATACTTTCATCCGGTTAACTAACACTATTTTCCTCATTTCTTTCAGTACTACCCAAATCACCTAAGAATATATTACCTTTGTTTTTGAGTCTGTTGACGATGTCGTCCCGGAGTTTGCTGTCGGCGGCGTCAAACGATATGAACGTGCCGCGTCCTCTGGTAGAGTTGATGAACGCTGGGAACTCTGCTTCCAAGTCTCTCAGATTGGACATGAGCACGTCACCCGATTTCTCCACCACTGACAGCAGGTTGTCTCTTTTGATTACGTTCAAGATGGCCTCCAGCAATACTATTTTGGTCGGATCTCCCATCCAGGTGTTGAACACGCGATACGGTAAGTCGGGCCTGCAACAGAATAATATATATTGACCCGACGGGAATATTGATAAACCACGTTAAATTATGAATTTTATTTTTTTACAAGAATTCGGTCTTCAGGTAGTATCCGCCGGTCTGCATTTTCTTACTGAAAGTCACGATGTCCGGCGACGTGTCTAAGTCGAAATGTTCGTGACACCACATCTTGCCGGTCGGTCCTCCTCCAGTTTGTACTTCGTCGATCAAATAACCCGCGTTGTACTGTTAGAAAAAAGAAAAAAATAACACATTTTTTGTATAGCATATAATAGACTGCAAGGCAGACTGGTTGAAAAAACCTCTTCTTGGCGAAAAAAAGTGTCTGGTAAAAAAAAATTGTCCGATTTTTTCTAGTCGCAAAGGCATTATTCATTTCACAATTAAATAACCAAAAATATATATTATGTTTTTTTTAATTACGCATAACTTTGTAAATTTTTAAAACACGCAATTCTATCATATGGCGTTCAAGAGCTTATGAAAAGTACTTCAAGATTGGTTATAACTATATTAGAGTTTTGACTAGTAGTTTAGCCGATAAAATCTTCGGAATATTGAAACAAAAAAAAACAAATTTTTAATATAAATATCGAATTAATTTTATTATTTCAGCTCTTATTGTTTTTTTTTGTTTCAATACTTCGAAAGTTTTATTGGCTTAACTACTAGTCAAAACTCTAATATAGTTACAACCAATCTTGAAGAACTTTTTATAAGCTTTTAAACGTCGTATGATAAAATCGTGTGTCTTCAAAATTGACCAAGTTATGCCAAATTAAAATAAACCTAGTACATTTTGCGACTGACCAAAAGAAATTTTTTTTTTACCGAGATGTACATTTTTCATTGTAGAGGTGAATTATATTTTTTTTATTTTGAACCAGTCTACAGTAGGGCCGTTTTTATACGTGGAAACGCACTTTCTTGGCGATTTTCTGAAGCTTTTGGAAGAAATACGGTGAAGCGTGATTGTCACCGCCTTCGGCTTGGATAGGTTCCACGACAATGCCGGCCACGGGGTTGCCTTTCTTCTCCCATTTTTCGATCAGCTCCTCTACCTATAATATTATATATATCAAAGACCATATTAATAGGCACGTTAATGGTAGGTATTTTGATAGTTCGACATACTTCGGCCAAACACCGTTCGTCTTCGGCCTCGTTTTCCCTGAGGTTTTCGTGCAACGGATACTTGTACTCCGGGAAACTGGCAATCGGCCAGTCGAAAGCCGGCACATCTATCTTGTGGATGTACTTGGAATGAGTGGTGGATAAAACTCCCAAGGTACGACCGTGGAACGACCCTTTGAACGACAATATCGACAGGTTCGGCGAGCCGGGTGCCAAGTTAATCATGCACGACTCCTTTTCCAGCTCGGTGAAGTTGGACGTTCCTCCTCTTTTGTCCCTCTGGTACTTCAAAAACATGTTCTTGTAGGCGTTCTCATTGGAACAGGATCCGCACATCATCGTGGTCAAACCGGGCATGCCTTTCGGAGCGACCTGAAGGTTTTTAGGACAGTTCATATGAGAGTATAAAATAACAAAGTTAGTTATTCCCTTGAAAGAAAAACAATGGGTCATGAATGTCTTATGGTAGGTAAGTATAAGAAGGTAATTTCATATAACAGATAAACCGCCCCCAACCCTGACACGTTGATTAATACCTCCTTGTTAAGGGGATTGCACGCGGTCTGTTTTTTGACGTTTTAGACCAAAAAGCCAGAAAAATTTCGACTACTTAAGATAGTCCGATTTCATTTCTGGAAAAATATACAAGTTCTTTGGCAACTTTACTAGATAATGTAGGAAATTAATTTTTTATGTAAAAATATTGGGTTTTAATATTGAAAAAATTGAAAATTTAATTTATTTAATTACAAGAAACTCAAATGTTTAAATGAAAATCGGTTTTTTACATAACATAGCCAAAGAACTCAAATCTCTTTTTACAGAATTAAAATTGAACCATCCTAAGTAGTTGAAATTTTGTCTAACTTTTTGGCCTAAAATAAGCCAAAATGACTTTTACTCAAAAAAAAATTATATCAATTGAAAATAATACCTTGAAGCTTATACAAATTAACCAGAAAATTAATTAACATGGTCGAAATTTATTAAAACCATTTTTTTTAAATACCTATTGCCTACGTAAAACTCCTTTAAAAACAGACCACTTGTAATTCCCTTAACAACATCTCTTATCGTGTTCAATTATGTCGCATTCACTTGACAGTCACTTCATTGTTAATTTAAAATCAATATACTTACACTCATTAACGTGCTACGCAGTTTTGCTGGCCAGTCCGCTCCCGGAAATACACCCAATGCAGGTCGATTAACGATAGCCCTCTAAAATCAAAACTATATAAATTACACAAACTATAATTGAAAAACCATATAGAACCTACTTTGTTTTCATCGCTTTCAAATACTTTCAACATGTCGGGATGGTTATAGCCTAACGGCATTGACGATATTTGTGTGTAAGCGTCCAGAAGAACGTTTCCGTCGACGTCCACTATAAAGTTTCCAAGAGATTTGTTGTAGTCTGCAAAAAGTTGAACCGAACCTGCTTGCTAAAAAAAAATAGTTGCAACGTAAATACTGTGGTGTAGTCCCTGAAGTATAAACATTTTAAAAAACCAGCCAAAACTGATAGTATAAATAATAAACTACAATTCAAAGTTCAAACAGAAAAAAATATTGAAATCCCGAGTGCCCTAAATCTTGTGTTGATCTCATGTCTAAAAGTTAAAATATTATGTATTTGGCTTCAGTATAACAAATGTATGTGTATGTACTATGTTTATTAAAACAGCGTAATGGCCGACAATTTAAAAAAAAATTTTCAATTAAATTATTTTTAAATTGACATAATGTTTCATTTGTATTCATTATACGTTGTACACGCACACCATTCAATGAGTACTCCTATTAATAAGGCTTTAACTGTGAACCAAATTTGAACCCTCTCTATTGTTTTTACCGTTTAACCAAAGTACTTATTGAATTAAACTACGCATCCTGTCGGTTGAATATTAAACTGTATTAATTTCGTATCCATCACACACAAACTTCGGGACCTGTCAGGGACCTGATGACCTTAAGTCCTAAAATACAACAGAAAGAATTTGTTTTCCACCGGTACTAACTCAAAAAAACGGATGCCCATTACTTTGGTAAATAAGTTTATAATTTGAAAACACTGTTTCCTTTTTCATCGCATGATCACCATTTATAATTCAAGAATAGTAGAATCGATTTTTTTTTGTCAAATCCATTTCGGTAACTTCAATATTATTATAACAACGTTGAACGACATAAAAAAGTTAAATAAAAACCTGCATGTCTGAAAGCTCCTCAAAGAGCTTTTTTGATTTTGGTCCAGGTACGGCTGTCGTGACGGTTGGAGCAGCATATTCACCGGGAAACAACGAAGATGAACATCTTACTAGAACAAAATATAATAAAATTAATTTCAGTGATACAGTACCTAAAAAAATAAAAAATCCCTTTCCGACATATAACTTAGTAAAGTAACCAAAGAACTTTTATATCTTTACAAAATTGAAATCTGACTATTCTAATTAGTCGAAATGTTGACAGGCTTTTTGGATTAAAGCGGTAAAAAACAGACCACTTTCAATCTCCTTAATATAAATTAAATTTAACATTAAATAAACAGTTAAAAGTTCAACAAGGATTTTTTATTTTTTTATTTAAGTAGGTTTAGCCCAAAAAAGCAACAGCTCAGCTCATTGCAAGGATTCTTTTCCCAGCAGCACTTTTAATTAAAAAGTTTTAAAAACGCCTACCAAAAATTATTATTTTTTTTTTTTTGTAATTAAGCTTAACGTTTTCATTATGGGAAACCAGAATTCGATTTGGTTCTAATTTTTGTTTTTTAAATTGAACATTACAAGCACTTTAATTATATTATCTAGTTTGTTTCAACCAAATTAAAATAAAGTTTATGATTATATTTGACAGATTAAATATTTAATCTGTTATCTTATGTACCTATTGTTTTTTATTGGAGTTTTTTCGAAAAAAAAAAATTATATGAAAAAGATGTAACTTTTTAGTCTATTGTCTGATAATTGACGGCGATTAATTGTTATAACTTTCTGGAGTAGCTAAAACGTATTTAAATTACTCGCTGCCACCTTTGACCTATTAGCATATATTTACTCCAAAGCACTTGAATTATCTATTGACTATGAAGGTTAAGACATTATAATTATTATTATTTTGTAATTTCCTAAAAAACGAGTCTATTGTTTAATGATTCTATAATTAAATAGCAAATGCTCATTTCTAATATTCTGTTAGTCCATTTTGTTTGCACACAAATACGTTTGAAAATGTATTATAATGCCACTCAAATAGTCAACATTAATCATATTCACAATGTCCTATCGAGTGTATAGTCAATGTCTGTCCCGTATCTAGTCGTTAAACTATTAAATAATAAAACATTCGATATTATTATATCGATTTTGTTGCACTCGAAAAAAAACTGTAACTAGGTTTAGTGTCTATAATGCACAATTATTATATTATATACAAGTATTATATTAAACACAGAGAGTCCTGAAACAAAGACCTGACAAATGAAATATTTTTAGTTCTAGTGAATATTTTTATTTTTAGTTAATTTATACTCATTTGGGCTATAAACACCACGGTTTATATTAATCTTAACTGTTTTAATGTTTTACATTTTTTTTTATAAATTTTCAAAAAAAAATTCAAAATTCAAGATCGCGTAATATGGATTATTTTTATAATTATTTAACGGATAACTTTGGAAATTCTTTAAGTTTAGAGATTAATAAAAAAATGAAAAAAATAGACCTACTTCTTCTTCTTAAAATAAAAACAATATACATACAATAAGCTTACAATAACATATTTTACAACGTTGGATCACATTACGTCGTATTAGAGATATACTACATTATGGTAAAAAAATTTTTTTTTTTTGACAATAAATTAAACTTACAGTCAAAAACAAAAAAAATAAAATTGGTACAGGCAATATATGCCCACTCTGTCCGTACGCTTTAACCTCCCCTGTCCACAGAATTATTGGTTTTTTTAACAATATATTTATATACATCGTAATAGTACAAGTTGAAGACACCCTCCCCTACAATTTTAAATACCAAAAACATTATAATATTGAGCGTGACTCGCCCCCCGATCTGGGTAATGTACGATATTTTTGTATTAATTGTTAACTCACTTTGCTCGCTCAAAAGGCGTTTAGCCGAGGCGGCCGGAACGGCGAATCTTTGCAGCCGATACATGGGTTTTGCTGAAAGCTGTGTACTTTCGAGTGTGCGTTATTATTCCAAAACGGTCTGCGTTGGAACTTATAATTAAACTACTATTGCGCGTGTTTGCTATTTATTCGAATACCGCGTTGTTGTTGATGGACAATAATAGTATTATTGTTACAACGTTATATAGCTTGGTGTGCGACGGTAGCCCGTTTTGGGCGGCGATCGATGAGCAACTGATCGCCATAGACTCGCACACGCAGTTGCTGTGGACGGACCGCGGTAAACTGTCGGGGGAAACAGCCACGAGAGCTTGCGAAGGCAGAGTGCGGTAAAGCTCGAAATAACAACTGTATGCGATGCAACGCTAAAATATGATAATAAAACACTAAACGAAATATCAACATAAATAGTAATTTTTAATCGTGTGAATTCGTTACGCCGAGTTCGTTTGTTTACTCCGATATGAAGCAAAAACATTTACAATGATAATAACAGTAATATATTTATTTGCAAATAATTTCGTGTCGTATAAATCACTTTTTTTATAATTTTTTTTTACAGTTTTTTTTTTATACACTTATAGTTATTATACAAGTTATAAGTAGTATAATATAGTTGGGACAAATTTAATATATTTAAAAAATATATAACTCCATCCCTTATATGTTAAAACCGTATGAACTTAAGATTTTTAAATTGTACCGTACATATTGTTTTTGATTAACTTTTTAAATTCAGAATAAATAATAATTTGCTGAACACTTTGACTGGTCGATAACCAGTTTTGAATAATTATTTTCGGTTATTCAGCTTTAAAATTTAGGACGGGTGGAAGGGCGGAGAGTAGAGATAATTTTGTCTGCTCGCATTACTCAACCGCACTTCCTCTTCCGTCCTAACTTTTAAACTTTTAATCAAATATATGTACGTTATTATATAAGAAACTTAAGCTCATATGGGTTTAACATATAAGGGATGGGTTTATTTATATTTTTTAATATATTAAATTTGTCCTAACTAATAACTATACAGGTATAAAAAAAAAGTCTAATATCTTAAGTTATACGACTGGATCTTAGTTAACCAATCACCCAGTATTATACCATATAGGCATAATAGCTATTGTGTATATTCGGTATCGACGTATCACATAACTCATAATGATATATTATATTAATGAGATAAAATTATAAAAACATGGATATTTTTACACCCGACATTGACCTAGAACGAAACCGGTAAGTAACCGGAAATAGGTAATATCGTATTATTATTTATGGTATAAATTATAATATTATGTTTGACAAAAAAATTAAAATCAACTTATTAAATTATTCGACTAGCTGTATTGAACTAACAAGCTGTTTATGTTATTCTAACAATTTTTATTTCCAGTGTGCAAAAATAACTAGAAAGTAGAAACTTAATTCCTAGGAGTTATAATTGCCATTATTAATCTTGAATAGAAGTATATTAACACGTGGAGTAGGTAAAATAAATTGGCATAAATTAGAAAAATCATTTATAGAGTAATTTTTTGGAACTCTGCTATCTGTTGTTACTTTAAGTCCAAAACCAAAATACCCAAGAAAAAAAATGTTCCACTCCTTCAATAGGAAAACGAAAGTAATTTTAACTACAGTTTTTGACAGATATTGATATCAAATGAATATCTTTAAAAAATTTGGTAATTGTATTTCAGTGATTTATGAACAATGGCGGTGTATCAAACTGTAATGTCTATGAAAGGGCTAGCTTGAATTTTTGGTCTTATGATGTAACTAAATGTTTTCAATAGACTTTTTTATGTGGCAACAATTGTTACTTACGTTAGTACCTACGTCTTAGTGGCATAATTAGAACTGTGGAAAAAAATAGATAAGATTATGTTCAAGGTATTATCTTGTTAAAAACTAACTACTTAACAATATATTTCCTCAGCAAGCATTTTAACTGACAATAATATTATATTAAAATCGCTTGAAATTGTCTTGATCGCACATAACACAATTTCGTTATATTAATATGTACAAAAGTTTTGTCGAAAATACAAACTTAACGTTTCGTTTTCAAACATTTTTATCAAGTAATATAAAAATATTATTAGAAATGTTGGAGAACATTAGCTTTTATATTAAAAAAAAATATTTGCTTGTTTTAAGCCAATACAAATGAAACGTTTACATTAGTAATATTATTAATCTTTCTGTTCATTAATGAAAATATTATCTAATGCAATATGTTTTTATTTCCCGTGTATTCTTTCTCCCCTTTTGTAATTGAGTGTAATTCTAATTCAGTGTTGTGAACTTAAAATTAAACTAGTGTAAATGAAGGTTCCATCGAGGAAATAAAGGGGATTCTGCCGTGTGAAAAGGGGCCATACCAATGAAATTAATTTAAGTGTTACACATACATATAACTGTCAGACGGCAGTAAATCAAACGCCACGTCTATCCATCTAACACTTTTGTCTACCAAACAGCATATATCTGTAGAGCAAAACAATTTTAAATAAAAATATATAGAAAACGACTTTTAGGAATTTGATGTTTTTTTTATATATGTATATACAAAATGTAAACAATTAAAAATCATAATAACTATTAATAACTACAATAAAATATTTTTAAGAAAAAACCTAAATGTTAATTTTCTACCTCATTAATACAATGCAATGACGAAAAAAGAATAAAAAAAAAATTATGGGAAATAAAATAAATAATGTACCCTTAAACAAGCAAGGGTATAACTGCATTTAGTTTATTTTTATTACAAAAAAAAAAAAATAAAAATAAAATTTACATAGATCCTACTTGCTTGTAATAACTTTATACAGTGTGATAATTTAATAAAACATTTTTTTTATTACTTTTGGTTTTTTGAACATGTTTTGAAGTTTAATTAAAGCATTAATAAATAATATAATATAAATTATATTATTAAAATAACAATGTCGCGAACATGAGCGTGTTTGTTCGTGTTACAATTTTCTTCTTTTTTATTAATATTACTTTATTTTATATATATATATATATATATCTGTACATTACTACTACAAAATATATTCTGATTTCATTTGGATTGAGCGCTTCGAGCTGTTATTAGTGCAATATATTATCATTCATAAGTATAAAAATATATATATATATATAGAGAAAAAAGTGTATAAAAAATTAGTTACAATTGCTTATATACACATAATTACATAATAAATTGTTGACTGAATATAATCGATTTGAACTATGTCAATAACGTAGTTTCACATTATATAAATTAGAATTACGTTATGTTTTTTAAGGCATAAATAATATCAGTCCGTATAATATATAGGGCCATCCAAACGAACAATAAAATTAATTAAAAATACCAATTTTTTCTCCCTGTTAAATCAACAATTATTGCAGTAATAATAAATTAATAAATTATAAAATTGAATAAAATATTAATTAAAAGTACAATCATTATTTTATTTGCAAGAAGAAAAAACAGTTATATGTAATTGTAAATCAATAAAATAATAGTTATAATATATGAAAAAAACAAATAGCAATTATCAAAACATGAACGTGAAGATCAGCAAATGTGCCAAAAAAAATCATTATGCTTCCATGTATTGTTCACATAATTTATCTCTGAAATTCTTCAGTTTAGATACAAAAAACTGCTCCAAAATTTCAGCACATTTGTAAAATTGTGATTCTCGAGGATTATAAAATCTACAGTTGTCGAATACTTTGATCATGTCACGAATAAATTCCGTGAGCGTTTTGTATTTTTTATCTCCTACATTTTTACCAATACAGTTTAAATCTGAAAAAAATGACAATTATAAATAAAGGGATTTTTTTTTTAAAATAAATATTTATACACAAAACCAATGTGGCCGACTTACCCATAGGGTCTTTAATTACAGTGTAATAATCAGGAGCTTCATGTGGATCAACTGGATCCATAAATGGCCACGCACTTTTATGAGCCTGAAACATCAACATTTCATTAGTAAAGTGTTGGTTGAATATCATCAGGACAAAATAAAATATTGTAAGAGCTCGTTTATAATTACTTGTATTTGTTTGATGAGTTTAGTCAAGTCTTCGTTATCGTTTTGATTTAATGGGTTTAGGTTGGCGAAGTTAATTTCTGAGTCGGGCATACATTTGGGACAATTGTAGTCATCCATTTTATCTCCTTCACATTGTAAAACGCCAACACAGCTTCCATGGAACCAATCCTGACATTTGTCACAGCAAATGTAAAATCTATAGAAGTTAAAAATAAATTTAAAACCAGGCCCTTATTTTTGTACACAAACATTACAGTAAGACTTACTGTTGTTCATCATACGGTTTTTTACATATACAATAAAGAACTTCTGGATCTTTGGATCGTTTGCATTCCGGACAAAACCATTCACTTATCTTTTTAGACATTTGCACGGTAATGCCAACACAGGAGCCGTGGAACCAGTTGTGACACATATCACAACCGACGTAAAACCTGACGAATGAAACCAAATACAATATAATAGATGTATGGAATGTTAATTTTCAAATTGTCACTTACTGGGAACTATCATAAGGAGTACGGCATATACACATTATTTTTTCTTTTTTATTCTTTTTAGGACTAGAACTTTTGCGAGTCGGTGTCATCGAAGGTCTAGAGTTATTTTTATTAGGCGTAGGTGGTGAATTTTTAATAACTCGTCTTCGTCCAGGTCCCGAGTTGTTGATTTTAGAATTACTATTTGGATGAGGTGATGTCTGTATGGTGGTTGGCGGCCCTGAAGCGTGTTTTCGTTTGCTGCTCCCTTGAGGGGGAGGTGTGGCTAGTAAAGGCGTGGGAGACTTTTCAGTAACTTTGTTTGTAGTGGTAGTAGAGTCAGCAGAAGTAACCGTTACGTTGGCGGCTATTTCATTCTGTAAAATGTCAAGTATTTTATTAGAATTAAGAAACCAACAATGACTTGCCACTAAAAGCCATTATGGCAAATATTTTTGTCTTCCGCAAGCTGCAATAAAATTTACCAACGGTATTTCTGGAATCGGAATTGAGGATCGAAATTCAGGATATGATGTTTGTCAGGAATTTCGATCAGGCCGAACTTCGAGAAAACATTATTTGGAACAACATACCTGAATATCAATCTGCAATTCTTTTTCCAGAAGCGCCCGTTTTTTTAATATATCTTTTTTCAATAGCTCTTTCTGTTTGAACAAGCTAACCTGGAGTTTTGATTGGAGCTGCTGCAGTTTTCGACGATCTTCGCCTTGTTTCAATGTTTGGTATAATTTTGATTGTTCAGGAGGTACTATCGACCTACACAAGCAAATAAAAAATAAATTGTAACAGACAAAGCGATAGAAATAATATCTTATTTTAAATTAAAATACGCTGTAGTATTCGCCAACATTTTTTAATGATTAACCAGTTACCAATTTGGTAAATTTGGCATATAGCTTGCACAACTACTTAGATAATAATAAGTAGGTACCCTGAGTTTTCACGTTGAGCAATTTTTTTCGGTGGTTCTAAATCGGTATCGTTTGCATCATGCGATCGTTTCACTGTAGACGAGGACACTGTTTGTACTGGCACAGGATCACGTAACTTTTGCTCTTGGTATTTTTGAAGCTGCAACAGTTTCTCTTGCGTTTCTGGATTTAAGTCTTCGTTTTTTAAAACGTTTTTAATCGCTATAAAATTACAATAAATAACATTATTACTGTAATATAGTGGTTCATTACTAATAAAAACACGAAGCACTCACTTTGACTAATGTAGTTCGGCGTTACTACAAACGAGTTTGTAGAATCATCTACTTCCTCTTTAATTATTAAACCTTTGTTTGATGGAATATCAGTAGGTACAGTCAAATTTTCTGATGTGTTATTAAGTTCAGGCACAGTTGGACGCGGGGCTATTTCAACTGGTTTTGTTGTCGTCTGTGCAGGTGTCAGGGTTGGAGCTGAAGATGCCGTATTGGATGTTTTAGTTGTGGGCGTGGATGAATTATGAGAATCGGGAGGTTGTACAGCGAGATAGATTTTCGTAGGACCTAACACCCCTTGTGTACCGCTAGATTCTTGAGCTAAATACAACATAAAAACCAGTTAAAGAACAATCAGTCGTAATATGTTGACTCACTATACTAACCTTTTAACAATTGTTGCTTGACTTGTTGCTGCACAAGTTGAAGTTGTTGAGGTGTAAAATCATTTCCTTGTAAACCTTGCAACACAATCTTATTGCCCTGGGTAGGACTTTGTATAACTTGTGCAGTGATACATTTGATAACGGTACCGGGGGGCTGATTGGCCAACAATAATTTTTCTTGTTCGTCTACACTGTTTGCCAGCGTGTTAGCAGTTTGTTGTTCCTATCGGTAAAATAAACACATATTGAATATAACTAGCTTAATGAATAAAGAGTTAAAATCAAATTCTTACATGAGTGGTAGATTGAGAAGTACGAGGAGCTAATGGAGGCACAGCGGGATTAATCTTTTGAATCGTTTGTTGGGGTCGTATCAATTTTATTGTCTGGCTACCACTGCTTAATATGTTAGCAGTATTTCCTATATAAATTAAATGTAAAGTTAGGCACAACTAATATTTTTATTGAAATGTTTAAAATGTTAACTCTTACCAGTATTGGGTCGTATTAAAACTTGTTGACCATTAATAGTGGCTATAGTCGCTTTAGTGGGATTCAGTTGTTGGACAATCATTTGTTGACCCTGCGAGACACTTACTAGCTGACCACCAGAGACAACAACCTGTTCACACACACATATGCATAACAATTAAAAAATGTTTGCTTTAAATTGTGATGTTATGTTAAAGAAATTGAATTGTATCATTTACCTGAGACGATTGAGGTTTTAATACTTGTTGTTGCCCTCGGTTCAATATCAATGTCTGTAAATAACAATTATAGTTTTTACATTTTTACTTATTAAAGAATTAATGTAAAAGAAGGAACACTTACTTGAGTTCCAGTTTTGCTGAAGTTATTATTGTTGGCCAACAAAGCATTTTTGGTTATTTGTACTGTTCGTGGAGACGAAGACTGATTAACATAACTAGTCGTGACATGTAATTTTCCATCAGGCAACTGAATTAATTGTTGTCCTACAAAAAAAATACAATTTTCTAAGTATAATGCCTAAGGTAAAATGAAACACCCCATTATATTGTACCTGGTAGAAGACCTTTCACTTGTATTTTACCATCTTCACCTTTAATGCACTGTAATTTCTGTTGAGTCATGGTGTTTGCTAATAATACAAATAACAAAATAGAATAGAAATTAATATTAAATAAACTAATAAATTACTTGTTATTATTTGAGGGTTGCTAGATTGAATTTTTAAGGTATTTTGATTTATTACACTTCCATCACTTATTATTGCTTTTGGAGTAGCTACGATTCTGGTTTTGCCATCTGGACCTGCAGAAGAAGAATGCAAATATATTAATAATATATTACATTTCTAAACATTTTACGAACAAAAACATACATTTAGTCATGAATATACGACGAGTAGCCGGTGTAGTAGATTTGGCAGCGACTCTGGGAGAGTTTTGTGTTAAATTAGGGCTCTGACCAGTTGGTTTATTATTCGGCATCAGTCTCAATCGTCCACCTTCACCAGGCACAAGCTTCATGCGATGTGTCGTGCTGCTTGTGACAGGAGTTTGCGAGTTTGACGTGTCCAAACACAATCTCTTGTTGGGAGTATTCAAATCATTGGACGTCGAAGATCGTTTGTACGCTAAACGCTGAGCCCTGAGTGACTGTTCAAGTTGTTCTTTGATATTTTCTGACGTTTCAGAATTCTGTACACGTTGTTTATCGTAAGGACTTCTGTTGTGAGAATCGTTACCTACATGTCTATTTGAAAAGGCAGTAGCCGCACGAGTCTTCATGGCTTGTTGCATTTGCAGTTCTCGTTCAACTCTAAAAAAAAATTCAAAAACACAGTGTTAACTAGAGTATGAAAACAATATTACCTCAACTTCTACCTTTCGTGGAACTGTTTTATTTCAACAAGTTCTAATTTACTCTCGTCAACCCATACTTCGGACACTTGCGGTGCTGTATTTCTAGGGGCTTCTTCTCTTTTGCGTTTCCTTAAACCACTCCTTATAGGCGTTACTTCTACAAATAACAGACATCAATTATTAAAAAAAAAAACATATAGACTTCCTGTAAAACGCTGTATTTATAGTTGTAAACTACTACGGACCTCTAACTTGTCTTGGTATATCTAATGGTATAACAACTTTGCGTATTAAGTATTCAGTGCGCTCGTTAAATTGTCCAGATGTTCGACATTCGAGTGTCTCCGTTGTGACCAACTCAGTTTCAGTTGTAACTTCACGTTTGCTCGCCAGATGAGCAGTTTTAGCAGTCAATTCGTCCCACTTCAAACATGCCCACAGTATTCTCAATTGCAACGCAGCGGCCGATATGGTATTAAATGTAATTGTTCTGTACAGCCAGCAAGTTTTAAAATAGGGCCTCGAACAAGGATAAGGCCACATGGAGTTATTAGTCTGAAAATGGTTTATCGTTATAATTATAAAACAACTGTGGAAATAGGCTGATAAAAGTATAACAACATACTTTGGCATTTGGATTGAAACCGTTGATTACGTCAAGTCCCGCGTGCCTTGCTAATTTACGGAGTTCATGTTTTGGTAATACTAGTAAACTACATTTTTTGTTACGTGTATAGAATCGCGATGTTGGAGGGTATTTAATTTTTTCTGGCTTCTTACGGACATTGGTTGAGTTCATAGGAAGTTTCTTTAAATAAATCTAGAAAATAAATATATATTAAAATTTACGTTGATAAAACCATACTAGTGAAAACGTTAAACAACAAAATGTCCAACTTACTTTTTTTCGAGTGTCACTTGTTGAGTACACACGTCCGTCATCCACACAGTCAATTAATATACCTTCACGCTTGGCACCACCTCTCTTTCTTGCTGGTTTCATTACGCTTTGTCTACAAAATCAATAAGCAAAATAGAACATTAGTAATATTACTAAAATATAAATGACTAAAACTTTACATACCCTGATGGGCTGCTCGTGGCGTCCGACTTTTGATTTACCTCTTCGGTCTTTTCACACTTGATTTCTTTTTGTTCAGTGGTAGTAGTAACTTCAGTTTTAACAACTGTGTCATTGTCTGGTTTTACTACATTCACTTGTTCTGATTTTCCATCGGCGTTTTCGTCTTTTTTCACTTCCTCAATCTTAACTACAGTACTAGGCTTTACCTCGGTTGGAGGATTTGTAGGTTGAACATTTTCAGTCTTAATAGTATTTGATGACAAGATTTGGTCTTTAGGCAACAGCGCTTTCAAATCTGAAATTATAAAGTTACCAATATAGTGAACACGAAAATTGTCAATAATAAATATGTCCACACTTACCAGTTAATTCAGATTTCAAAACATTCATCCTACGTAACAATGCAAGTAGCTCATTCCTAACATTAACGTGTCTCACACAAAGTGGACTATAACATGAAGCCGTCATACTGGACTTGTTCGCTGCTCTGCAACTTCTGTTGTAACATATCATGTGCTCGGACATGGTGTTAAAAGATAGGTAATGTTGTTTTAACTCGATCACTCGTTTTTGTAGTGTACTCAACATGTACGATTTTTCACGCATTTTGGCAAGTAATTCTGCCGATTCCGGGGCACTGGCGGCAGTTGTAGTTTTGTTAGCCTACAAAGCAAAACAAGCAAAGATTAGAAGACAGTTGATAACTTTTTCAACTCTCCACTTGAGTATTACATCAGACGGTGGTTGCTCTGGCTGGTTTTTAGCCATTAACGATCGCTCTTCGCCTATCTTTAACTGCATTCTCCTTGGTAGCAACATGTCGGTTTTACATTTTTTAGCGAGCTTTGGATATAATATGCGACTAGTCGACCACAACGCGCTGCTCAAGTTTATGTCATCATCTAATTTGTCGACGGGCGTAAGAATTTTCAAGTTAGAAAAATCAATATCTGAAACAATAACAATGTGTTAGTCCTCGTTCGACAAGTGATGTCTGTTGAACTTACCAGAAACATTATCTAAATGAGTAACATTTTGATTGTTAGAAATTTCGCATGATACTTCTGAATCAAACAAGCATTCTTTAGTAATTACAGATTCGTACAATGTTTCTGGGATGGAAAATGTTTGAATGCCATTTTCATCTGTTAATATAAATGAAAAAAATGTGTGTTAATATTAAAAGTAATAGGTGAAAAAATGAATTCTAAAAAATTTAATTGACACTCACCTTTACCCTGAAAGATTCTTTTAGCAGGGCCAGCTGCCAAACCCTGTTTTGACGCATCTGCTAGTTTATAGTCTCGTGTTTTAGATAGCCATTGCCATCCCCATTGGCCATGGATTCGGTATTCTTCACCTTTTTGTTTATGGACCTATAGACCGAAATAGAAAAAACACATCAAAACATCGAAGAAATTCTATTTAAAATTCTTATTATATCCAATGCCTTATGTTAACTTCCCCACAATGACTGTATTATATTGTATATAACGTTTGTACAGATGTGGTTTTTTAATAAAAGAAAATTATATTCAATTTCATGTACCTGATGTTTTAGACCAAGCGTGTATTTAACAAAATTAATCGTCAGCCTATTACGTTCATCTTCTTCGGCATCTTTTTCCTTTTTATCTTTTTTGTCAGTCTTTTTTCTTTCTTCCCGTTCGGCGTGAGTGATTCGATAAAGTTTTACATGCCCTACAAACGATAACGAATGAAAAACCAAACAAATATAAAAAGTTTAAAAAAAAATCACATAATATTGTTTCGTCATACCGAGTTGTTCATGCCATACTGAAGCGTAGACAACCGGTTTAATACAAGACATCAACACAACTATAACCCTTGCAAAGTCCTTTGGAGAGGTACAAGAATTGACTTGATTTAACCAAGGTTTACGCAACAATGGCCAATTAATATGCATCAACGATGTTGGCAAAGCGTTGTCCAGTGCAATAATAGTTTGCTTCACTGTACTAATGAGTGCCGTTTTAGATCCTAAAAATTGTTTTGTACATTATTATAGTAAAATTTTAAAATTTATGAAAACCGATTTTAAAGCTTACCAATTGTTTGGCCACTCCATTTAAATTCACCAGGACCTGTTAACGAAAATTTATGAGACATGTATCTCTTTTTATCTCGCTCTTCGTTCTTTTGGATTTTATTTAATGCCGTTGGGTTTGAGCTATATTGATTTACATAAGTCTTGAAGCCGTTATCCATACCAAGTTTGTACAGATAAGTCCCGGCTGCTATGTGTTGAGCTTTGAATCTCGTCAATCGAGCTCCAATATTTTCTATATAGGAGTGAACAGGAGATTGTTTCTCCATAGTAGATTTTTTTGGCTGTTCAGGCGTTTGTCGGGGAGTCAATGAAGTAGTTCTCGGTCGTAAGGATCGGTTACGTGTGACTCCTAAATAAATATGAAAAAAAGATTATTTAAATTTTCACGAATTTCGAGGAATGATTAAAAATTACTTTGGCCATCCACAATTGCTTCATCTACATCCATTGAATTTTCATATTTTCGATCAGTTTCGTTGTTGTCTAAGGAAGAAATTTTAAATAAAAATACATAAATGTTACAATTTGGTCGAATATATGATGAATATACCATTTTTATTAGCTTCATTTGTATTGTCATTTTTTTCAGTACTACAAGACTGATTCAATTCATCGTCCTTAGAATTAATACTATTATCGTTGCTGGTGTTTTGTTCGGATTCGTTTTCTTTTTTCTTTTTCATTTCTTCTCTCATTGCAATAATACTACCTGAAAATAAGATCCGAGTATTATACTTAATCATACTATTTACATAAACAAAACATTTAAAAAACGCTTACTGTTTTCCATCTCCAAAAACGATTTCCTATTTGATGGTCTATATTGAGAAGTAAGATTCATAGTTATTCTCATTTGTCGATTGATTTCCTCTCTACTTTTTTCTATTTCATTATATAAAACAGATTCCATTTCAGGATCTAAAGAATCCATCAAAAGACCAAGCTGCTCTTCCGTCGTATAATACCAACATTCACCGGTCTCCTCATTTTCGCTATACAATTGATACACATAATTTAAAAACTTTATTTAAAATTAACAAAGATTATTTTTTTAATAACATGACAACAGATATTTATTTACTTTTTTTAAATAATAAGTTATTTATTAACAAGAACAAATCTTTGTTTGTGATATTTTTTTTTAACTTACACGAAAATTCGTCTGACTAGAAACCAATATTTACGACCATGACGATCATATGCTATGTGTTCTTGGCGGGACGATAGTCCAGATTTCTCATCATCTGGAGTACAATCGGAAACTCCGATGATTTTATGCTCTTTACACAAATTACATTGCCAATCTTCTGTAGGAACATCGTGCAATGGTGGTTCTGCACATTCCAAATGAAAAACAGCCGGACAAGTTTCACAACATAAAAGATCTCCTACTTTATGGCACACTCGGCAATGGTCATCATATTGGAAACTATGGCCTGTAATATAAAACCACACATAGTTAGTACACGAAAAACAAAAACAACTACAAGCTAATATAATTGAAAATTACCTTCAGGTACAAAACCTTCACGTATGGGTGTAGTGGTTAAAAACTGATCAGTCAAAAACTGCAATACCGTCAATCGGTTTTTAACACTAGTAAATGGATACTCGTCTCCGTTATTAAACACTTTCAACACCTTAGGATCGAATGACTTATCAGATTCGATATAATCTTTTAACACTTCAGGCCAAGTGATAGTGTCCATGAAATACAAAATACTATTGATGCTGTCCTTTTGATCAATAGCTCCATAATGAGTCTGCAGTAAGTCTTCCTCACGCAGAATAGCTTTCAAGAGCATCATGTGTATTTCGGCTAAAAGATAGCTTTGCTCTTCGTACATCAGAGCTGCACATAGATCTTCAAACCGGAACGGTGACAATCGTACCTGAAATGTAAAACGTAAGTTAAGAGTTTGTTGCACTAAACATTGTAAAAGATTCTAGTTGACAAAAAAATGAAATACATAGGGCTTCTGTATATTTTAAACCTTAGAAACTAGAATCATAGCCAATTATCAAATGGAGAAATTACCTGGCTTTTAAATCGCCTTAATACTTCGTAAATACATAACGATTGCATTACGTGTTCAGTAGGCACAAGAAGATCTTCGGACGATTTAGGCAATTCCAGTTTGGGAATTTCTTCATCTCTAACCCACAACGGTTCAGGGCTAGGATTACGAATGTAAGAGACGTTACTCTTACGCGCTCGGCTGGCGACCGAAAATCCAGACAGAGAAAAATCACTATCGCTGACGTCGTCCACGTCTTCCACATTGGTGTCGGATTGGTCACTGTCCGAGGACAAATCTGACTTTTCGGACTCTTCGAAATCGGAACCATAGTGATACTCATTAGCCTTGTCAGCGGCTTTTTTCTTCTTAGAGTTGGTCGACGGAGGTGCTCGAGGAGTCTTGGGTTTGGCGACCGATTTGGGCGTACACTTTTGACTGGCTCGTCGAGTGGCCCTCGTCGGAGTGACACCGGGCGACGATCGTACCGATGCCTGGACGCTACGGCGTGATGCTGCACGGCCCGTCAACGCCGTAGGAGTACCTGCTGCGGGCACTGGAGAGGCGACGACGGTCGTGTCCGCGTTTTGCAAGTACTTGGGCTTCTTCAACAAGTGCATTTGGAATTTCGGTTTGTCCGTCCCGCCGGTTTTCGGGGGACGGCCCCTGCGCTTGGGCCTGCCAGACATTGCGCGCCACAATGATCCACCGTCGGCGTATTATCACTTACGACCGTTAACGCTCACACGCACTGAAGGCGCGCGAGTACACCACAACAAAAACAAAATAAATAAATTCTTATATACCTATACTGTGATTATTATTATTATTATTATTATTGTATCGGTCGTTGTCGTCGCTGTATAATCAGTGTCTGCCCCCTTTTGGCAGCAGGAAGATGCGCGCGCGATGATTGCGTTGTCAGGCTGATCACTCGGCGATTAACGGACAACTCGATATATATACTAATTTATTATTATTATTTACTACTACTACTACTACTAGTTTTGGCGGCGACTGCCCGAGACGTTGGTCATGTGACCTTCG
This sequence comes from Adelges cooleyi, assembly GCF_023614345.1. Classification (NCBI taxonomy): domain Eukaryota; kingdom Metazoa; phylum Arthropoda; class Insecta; order Hemiptera; family Adelgidae; genus Adelges; species Adelges cooleyi. The sequence goes on from NW_026096268.1 coordinate 6,560,955, forward strand.
CGAAAAACACCAAACGCGATTGTTCGCGACATCATCGTACACGGTATTCCAGATTCCGTTACGAAAACATTATTATCACACACATACACACACACACACACACACACGCACACACAAGGCGGGCTGTTCGCTTGCAAGCAAGTACGCACGGGCACGCTTCGTCAAGTATATAATAGTACCTATATTAACACGTTCGTAAACAAAACGAAACGGAAAAAAAAACAAGACACAAAATTTATCTCTTTTTTTTTCTCCCGTCCGCACAATGTGACGCGTACCAGCTCAGTCGACGGATTTTGCCATGAACTGTTTTTTACCTGCGCTACGTAACGGCGCACCCGATTGGTCGGCGCCGTTCACTTTTGCCAGCCGCCAACGGCCGCGGCCGCGACGTCTCTGTGCCACCGGCCCGGTAACTGGTCGGCCGCGGTTTCTCATCGGAACCGTTTTGCCGTGTCGTCCACCGTTCCGGCTGGGCCAGCCGTCCGTCGTCCACCGGCGGCTGGCTGGCCGTCGAAAAACCAGCCGGAAAAACTGCCGCTGAAGTCGGCCAATAGATGGCCGCGTAACGAACGGCTCGTCGACCGTTGGCCACCGTCCGGACAACAGCTTTCAGACGGCTGCCGGACGTCGGTGCGGTCACCGGTAAGTTAGGTGGACTTTTGGAATTTGAAAAACTCATTTACCGCTCGAGGATTTTCACCGATTTCCCGAAAAACCGCGGAAATCGGTCAAGCGCGTTCCGTGACGTTGGCTACCCTGCGCACGGACGTTATCAACTATGAACAGCAGTTGATAGCGGGAGAACACATTTGTGATAACAGAAAAACCGACCTTTTCCAACAATAAAATCGAATACCTATACTGTTGATGCTCGACCTATACATATCTATGTGTTCGACACACTGACACGTTTTAACCGCAGCGGTTTGAGTTTTTCTGATTCTGTCGCGAAGAATAATTACAGTTTTTTAAACCATTGACGACTTACGTGAATTAATCATATTTAATAATCGTGTCCCTAATCGAAAATAAAAACGATGTACAAGTTAAAGCCAGTGTTTAACGTTCCTCTAGAAATTAAGAGCACTTGTACCATGTACAAGCTAAAAAATTTACATGAGAGCGCCGTTAAAATGTTTAATAAGTCCGACAAGGTGAGAAAATTACATTATTATAATTATTATTAATGCGACAATAGCTTAAAAAATTATTCAAACTCTGATCTTACGCGTTGTATTTTTCGTTAATTCGATTGATTAGAGGTGGTATCTAAATTGATGTTGCGGTTCACACTTACTTGTTCCGAAATAATGTTAATTATAAATGCATTTACGGGCTTTGCAATAGGGTTAATACAGTATTAATACACAAAAATATTTCAAAAATAAAATTATGTGAGTTATTTTTTAAACAGTATGTATGTTACCATGAAAACTAATGTTTTGTTATTTATTTAAACCTGTAAGACAAATTATTGTTTGCATTGATAATTCCCTCAATATCCTAACACGCATTCCAATCACTGATGTATAACGCTTCCAAAGTGGGTCATAAAATCTATTGCGGTTACTTAATCACCGACTTCATTTAATGGGTGCCAAGTTAATTTTTACTTTAAATAGTTCCTTAAAAAGAACCAACACGTTTTGTAAATCTCTATTATTTTTAAGGGCAAGCGGGATACAAAAACATCTAAATTGAATGTTACCAAACCCAGGCAATGAGATTTCAATTAACGACCGAATATCAAAATTGCAACTTATAGAAAAATACATAACTTTATATTTTATTTATATATTTATTCAAACATTTTTAAGCATGGTAACAAGTTCTCTGAGTATAATCATGTAATCATATCATTTATATTAAGTGTATTTTTTCTATAGGATATAATTGAAGAAATACACCAATTGACCGACAGAGAAATTGAATTAGTCTTAAAAAAACAAAATGAAGTACTAAAAACATTGGAAGAACTTGAAATCAGGGTAAACAATTTAGAACCACAATTTCCTAAATCAGAAAAAGTTGAACCCCCGTCAGTTGTTAAAAAACAATCGACTCAGCCGTCAAAAAAAATTATTAGTAAAAAGCACGAAAAAATACCGACAGCCGAGATAAATAAAAAAATTGCTGAACTGACAAAAGTAAGCATTAACCACAATATGTATTGCTTATTATTTAATAATAATTTTCTTTTATTTATAATTAGACCGATACAGTTATTTGTGCTGACCCTGAAGACCCACCGTATTCATTATTAGCGCTCCCACTTCTATGGTCGTCGGTTTCATGGGATATTACTTATCATATTCATTCATCGCTCACTGTCGACTCAAAAGTGGTGTCTGATAAATTGAATGTATTTAAAAACTGGCACTCAAGCGTGCCAAACGTAAAGACTGTAAAAGTTATCGTTATTTGGAAGCATAGTAAGTTTCGGTGTTACATATTTTCTTTTTACATATTACAATAATAAAATTGATTTTGGCATTTTATTTAATACTATCGATTTGTATTATTTTAGCCGAACCGAGTACAGTAATTGTGAGATCACCTGCAAACTCATTAATCGGTGAAGTATCTCTAATACGACTGTTTGATCGGTATTTGACCGCAGAATCATTGTCCATTACCGATCAAGTAAATGTCGACCAAGTTTTGGACTCGATATATACAATCAAATACTCATCAATAGATCGTTTGTCCGAGTTATGCAACTTGATCGACCCTTCGGACAAAGAGTTAAATGTTGCGCAAGTTGCCCTATGGTCATTGTTGTACAGTAAACAAAATGTAAAGAAATGTCCCAAGTCGTTAGAAAAATGGTTTGAACAGCTGAGTAAAAAAATATGTTTGTAACTTATAAACATTATTTCTTCTTACCGTCGTTTGTTGTGGTCTTACACAAATTTTCGAGACGGCAGTTTTTTTTTTTTTGAAAATACTAAATGATTTGCCAGCGATGTGTACTTATTATTAACAACATAAAAAAAAAATTACATGTATACATATAGAAATTGTCAACAAAATATTAGTTTAATGTATTTATTACTAAGTTTATTTAAATGATATGTGTTTATAATTTTTATTTGAATAAATCTCGTTGTCATAGTTCTAACAAAACTTTTGTTGCCATTGTCAACTGTTTGTGAGATTGTTACTGGTAGTACAACTATACATTATTTAAAGTATAGTTTTTTCAATAATGGTAATTTGCTGAATTTTATATCTTTAAACATTTTGCCCGTAAGTCATCACAAAATAAAAACAATATATTTGTTTTGTAAAATATTAAACTATATTTTATACATTTAATAATAATTGGTCAATACAATGAAGTGTACATTTTATTTATACATACAAAAATATATAAAACAATTAAGAGTTCTCTTTACAAGTCAAAAATATATACATGAAGTGAAAATTACAATTATCAACACGTTTTGTGGAACGTAATAAATTTAGAACAAAACAATCTTATCATTTTTTTCGCTACAATTTATTTTATATATTTTCTAAATCGTTAATAATAATAAAAAAAAAAAAATCAGTCAAACTCCTAAATAATTCAGCTCTATGATATCTATCAAAGTTTTAAAACCTTAAATTAATATTTTAAGTACGTAACCAGAAAATAGATAATCCTGTTGAAAATCGCAAACAAATAGTAATGTTGTGCTTGGAAAAAAACTGATGCAGACTGCCGTTTGAGAACAAAGCCGCCAACCACCTATTAGAATCCATTAGGCCCCGCCATTAATAACACTTTTGGTCAAAACTAAACAACAATCTGTTAACTGCACGCACACTTGTTAAAACAAAGTGTTCAGTTTCGAGCAATGAAGCTACATGGATTGGCTACGATCATTTGACAGTTACGTACATATGAATTCTGTGTAAACATGTCATATTATCGTAACTCACATTGTAAAATCAAATGGGAAAAAAAATATATTTTAAAGAAAACTATTGAAGTACGCGAGGTAAAAATTGTAATAAAAATGTAAGGCCTGTAATTTTGTTTTTTTCTCATTAAATAAGGACAAATTAAGATTTGAGTTCTTTGAAAAAAAAATATCAACACATATAACGTCTAAATAAATGAATCAAAATATTATAGATTTATTTTCTTTGAACTCTTCAATTTAAAACAATTTAGTAAATTGGAGAAAAAAACGAAAGTACAGTTCAAAAATATCACATTTTAAAGATCTTTTGGACATTCGATGCTTTAATTAAAAGTATGCACAAATTAGAAAAGTAATGTGATAATTGACTTATCGTAATATTTGCACTTGTGCACACGATCAGAACTTTTTCGTCTGACCTTTCCAAAAAAAAAAACTAAGAAATTATACTCGTATTATATTATAATTATTGGGCCACATCGTAAAACATAAAAGATTTGTATAAAAATAAAAAAAACTAAATTAGAAATGAACACAAAATCGAGAACTTTTTGCGAATGTAAAAAAATATCAAATTCATTCGATCAGTCTGTGTTGGTTATTTACAAATAAATAAACAAAAAAGTAATAGATACTTTCATAATTATAATTTACGTTATGGCATCCTTTAAATTAAAAATTATAATTTATCGCAGGAGCAGCAAAGCCTGTTTTTAACAAGAGAAAAATAATTCCGGGAATTACTTATAAAAAAGTTAAACTAAATTTACATAATAATTTAGCGCGATAACAAAGTTTTCGTATTTAAAATTGTCTCAGGCATATAATGTCTATGAAAAACAAGAAAAAAATCACTAGCTTCAAAACGGACTCAGTCTTACCATTATGAGTAGTAAACAAGCCCAAATCGATGTCATGAAATCAAGTAAAAATACTTTTTCTAAATCGAAATACAGATTGAGATCAAATTAAAAAATAACAGAGCTAAGTAATTTTAAAACAGTCTAGTAAAAGACGAGAGAAAAAAATAATACTTCATATTTAAAAAAAAACAATTAAAATAATTTTGAAATAGGATCAAGATGACCGATGGAAAAGTCATGATTAAAAAAAAAAAAAACTCTTAAAAATAATAACATAAGTTTAAAAAAAATCACGGGACGGATTGGTAAAGATGGCACTGGTTGTTAATACGTCATACAAACGACGAGAATCCCGGCAAGGGAGCACGTGATCTGGCCATATTATTCATAATAATTTGTCCGCCATTGAGACTCATCACGGCACTGCCTTCAGGTTCCGAATCCGTATAACTAGAATAATTCCTAACGGGTTTTTGTCGTTTCCATGACTGTCTCAGCGAATCGTTTACGTTGGCATAGTGATTGACAAACGAATGCGGATCTGATCTGACGCTCTCGTTTTCACTTTCGGAACCCTAAAAAAAAAAAAATCAGACAAAATCAATACAAATCCGATCGGGATATTTGCAAAGTTCACGTACTTGAGAGTCTGTCGAACTAATTTCTGAAGGTTTTTCAGTCACTGAACTGTCATCTGGATTCTCGTCGTAACCTTTGACGCTGTCGTCGTCACTGTGGTATGGAACGCTAGCTGGCGACGGCCTAGGTGGAGATTTGCCGAGCGTCCCTATGGGCGGTTTGCGTCTGTGCAACGAATGGTGCAACGTGTTGTGCATGGACATCCGGCCAAGAGTGTTGTTGTTGGACATGCGCGTTCTTTGCAGTTCCAAAGCCAATTGCTGTCTGTCGTCAATGTCCATGACCATAGACTCTTCCAAAGTTTTTTGCGCTTCTTCTGCAAGCGATCATTAATTATATTATTACAATGATCGGTTCAGAGTACTACACACGTCGACGTCGACTTACGTTTATATTTGTAGCTTTTACTTTTCACACAAAGTATGGCTATGACCATGATGAGCACAACCAACGATGCGGCGGCTAAAGCGACCATAAACCATGTTTGTCTGTAGAACGGTTTCATTTGCAAGTAACCGTACTCCAAGTACAATTTCGAAGGCGTTAATACCTAATTTTATTTATATAAATATATTAGTTGAATACGCCGAGAAATTTGACAAAAGAAAAAAATCATTCTTATACTTACAACATCTTCAGAATAAGCGGGATAACTGATACCGTGTTCGTTGTACGCTACTATTCTGAACAAATACGAAGTGGACGGGAGTAAACTCTGAAAAGACACCGAGAACTCATCTAGTGGTCCGTTATTGCTCTTTGTCACCGTTACCCAACGCGTGTCATCTAAAAAAATGTTAAAAAACTAATATTAAAACATGGCAAAAAATCGAAATTTTAAATCTAAAAACGTGTAACGTACAAAGCATAGTGCAACAACATTTGACACATAGATTAGTACCATAATTAAAAACATTTTTTTTTACGAAATTTACATTACATTAGGACAATAAGCAATGTATCAGCAGTTATCATGAAACGTTAATACTTATTCACTTTGAACCTAACCCAAATCTAAGACAAAAGATTACATAATGGTATTAGTTACTTAATCAATGTCCTTAACACAATAAGCAAAGTTGGTTAAGTAAATGTGCTGAAGATTGTTATACAACTGAACAAACACAAAAGTGTGAAAATGAAATTTTTAATTAAGTTCGCTTGTATATTATTTTTTTTAACAAAGCCACGAATAACGTTGATGAAATATAACGAATAAACAAAACATATATGAACAGTAAATTTGTTCATTTTTACGAAATATTAAACCAAGCTTGTGCGGCTAAATCGTATTCGACTGTAATGAATTCTTCCCAAATTCATTACGTAAAAGCAACACAAAACATATACATTTCCATTACATACAAAATAAAACTTACAATGTTCCCAGTCTTGAATGGCTGGATTAAATTAAAAAAAAAAAAAAAAAAAAAAAAAAAAATACAAAACAGTTTAAAAATATTGATTTGAAAGCATAAACAACAGCTAACAAATAAAATAGTTTACCTTTACGGCGACTTTGCACGTAGTAACCGAGAATCGGCCCATTCCCAGCGGCGCCGTTAACCCATTTTAAGTCGACACTGGATACGGTTCTAACAAGCGATAAACTGTGCGGACTGGCCGGAGAACCGGGTTGAGGACCTGTCGTAACGTTTCCCCTCACAGCGACACCGAAATCGATCGTTTGCGCTCTGACCGTGAAAGTGTACATGACTTCTTCTTCTAAAGGTTGGACAAGAAGCCACGTTTGATTGACTTTCTGTTTGACTTGTTTGCTAAATCCTAAAATATAAATGGTGATTATGAAGGAAATTTATTTAAAAAACTTTCGAAAGCAATTGCGAAACAACTTACGTTCGTTTTGTTCGGCGGTTTCATACGTGACAATATAACCTAAGAGTTGGCCGTTTATGCGTTTTGGCGGCAACCACGACACTTTGAGACTGTTCATGGTTATCTCCGAAAACTGAAGGTCGGTCGGTGGACCAGGGAGATTCTTAAAAAAAAATAATATTAGTAAAATATATGTAAAAAACTGTTTTAACTATTTTAAAATACTTACTTGATGTGTTCTAACAATGACCGGAGCCGATCTGGGTCCGTCTCCTGCCGGATTAAAAGCTAATATTTGAACTTTGTACTCGGTGTACTTGTCTAAAAACACCAAACTATGACTAGTGTACGTAGCCGGCACAACTTCAGTTTCTTCTTCGACTCGATGTTCATTTGGTGAATCAGTAACAATATAAAATATCTAAATGATTGGGAGAAAAAAAAATATATTTAACAAAAGCCAGCACAATAGTGATGGAGAGAGGTCAACAAATAGTCGATAATTGTTATTACCCAAAGTGGTATAATCACTTTTAACTAAATATTTTTTTTTTAAAGTACCCCTTCTTTTTTGTGATTTTCTACACTAAGAAATAGGTCTGGTAGTTAAAAAGTTATTGTAGATCCAGACCAAAGCTAACATATATTTATTAGTCTTTGCAAAACGCTTACTTTGTAGCCCAGTAGGTCTCCGTTCTGTTGATTCTGTTGTGGGTGTTCCCACGACAAGCGTACTTCAGTTGATGACACTGCAAACGCACTAACACTTCTGGGTTGGCCAGTTGGTACGGCTTCACCGACATAAACAGGCACGGGCGTAGAAGCCGGCCCGTTTCCTTGAGAGTTAAATGGCACTACGATAATATCGTAAGTACGATCTCGAACTAGATCTCCAATAACAAGCGACGTCTCTTTGGTTCCCATGATTATTTGACTTGGAATAGTTTGCAACGCTACGGGCATGTCGGTGACAGGTTGATACAATACTTTGTAACCACCAGTGTGGGTGTCTCCGTTCCAGTATTGAGGAGCGACCGGACCCCAGCTAACTTGAACGCTTGTTGTGGTAATAGGAACAACATGCACTTTATTGACTTGATGGCTTGGTGCTGGAAAATTTTTCATAGATTTTTTTTTTTTATAAATATTATTAACTTTAATAAAGGACAAAAGTGAAGACTTACATGCAGGTAGAGTCCTGACTTGAGGCGATTCATGGCTAAAACTACTCGGACCAATATCGTTGGTCGCCTGAATACGGAATCGGTATAACGTGAACGGCCGCAAGTCTTGAACGGTGTAAGAAGTGACTGAAGGGTCAAGGCGTTCAGGAATCGTGGTCCACGGCCCAACCTCTTCAGATTTTTGGACGGTATAATATCTCAACGGCGCATCGCCATCTCTACCTGGCGTCCAACTAAATGTAATTTGTGTTGCTTGAACTTGACTACGACTAATTTGGGGTGACGAAGGAGCTTGAGGTATTTCTCGATTGTTCGATGTAAAAACAAGAGCGAATTGGCTTTTACCCCAACCCAAACGTGTTTGCGCCGTGACCGAGAACATGTAATACTGATCGGGCGTAAGATCAGTTGCCCTAATGAAAAAAAAATATATATATTAGACTATTATCAATAACTTCTAACAAAAACAACATTTTAAAAAAAACTCGTAAATTGACATTACTTGTAAGTTCTAACAGAAGCGGGAAATTCTTGCGAAAAGTTGGACTCCATGTTGTTGTGCAATTGGTAATTGATACGATAGGCCAATATTTCGCCGTTAGGATCTACCGGAACGTCCCAAATAACTCTTGCAGTTGTTGAAGAAACGTCTGGGAATGAGACGTTAGATGGAGTACCGGGTACTAAACACAAAAAAAAAAAAAAAAACAATTTAATATGAAAACACAAAATATACGATTTAATGTACCATCTTCGTGAGTCTGAACTCTAGCTGGAGGGGTAGACAGCACGCCTTCACCTAACCGACTATAAGCCAGAACTTGTATACTGTACTGAACAAACTTTTTTAGTTCAGTCAACGTAGTTGTGAACGTTGAATTTTTTGGAATATCTTTAATTTGCATCGGGTAAACAGTTCGAATTCCAGGTTTGTAATACACCTATTTAATTAAAAAAAATCATACAATTTGGTCGAAACGAAAAATAAATTTAAATTATTTTTGTAAAAGTTACTTTAAATCCTTCGATGACTCCGTTTCGATGTTCAGAGGGCACGTCACCCCAGCTTACAACAATAGTTGTTGATGATGTTGCATTTGCCACAACGTTAATGGGTCCCATAGAAGGAACTGAAAACCAATTTGTCATTATAATTTGTTAGGTTAAAAAACTTGCAACAGAAAAAAAATGAGAAATATTTACCAGACTCCCGAGTTCTTTCGAAAGCCGGCAGACTAGGACCTGAAGAGCCGACGTCGTTAAATGCGTTCATAGTTATTTCGTATTGGGTGTATTTTTGCAAACAATCCAAAACAAACGAGTTGGAAGTTATATCGTCAATGGTAACTGTATGTGTAATGGTAGTATTAGTCAACTTGTAGGTTATGTTGTATCCTTTCCCATTACCAAACCATTCACTTTGTTGTAAAGGCTAAAAAACGAATTCAATTAGAGATTTATTACTTTTTTTTTTTTTTAATACTTACAATCCAGCGGACTCTGAGTTCGGTTGACGACATAGCCCGAACTGTAACATTGTAAGGAGCGTGTGCGGGGGGCGCTTGTATCGTTTGGAAATCTTTAGTGGGATCGGAAGGTTCAGAAGCACCGACTACGTTCCACGCAGTGATTCTTAATCGGTACAAAGTATAAGGAACCAATTGTAAGACTTTTAGAGTTGTTGCATCTGGACTACTCTCTTCGTGAACAGAAAACCAAGTAGTGTTTCTCGCCGTTTGAGCCTAAAAAACACAAGGATAAATAATAATAATAATAAAAAATAAAAGATACCATAAGTACAAGAAACAGTTATTTTTAGTTACCTCAACAACCCATTTAGTGATAGATGAGTTGCCGTCAAATCCTGGTGTAAATTGCAGAACAACAGAGAACGGCTCAATATTTGTTATTGCTAACTTGGTAGGTGGATTCGGCAAGACGGGTTCAATACCAGACTGAATCGTGGCCGTTCGACTTGGACCCGGTCCGATCTTGGTCCAAGCGTAAACTTCAAATTTATAATGAGTAGTGGCTTGAAGTTGGTCCACAACGATGCTAGTCACATCCGATGTAGTGTTTATAGAATGAGCAGTTTCAGGTCGATCGCGAATGGAATACGATACAGTGTATGCAATCAAGTGCCCATTTGTATGGACCGGCACTGACCAGACAACAGTTACTGAACGATCGGAAACATCTTCAAAATGAAGACTACCAACCAAATCCGGAACTAAAACAATACACAGAATGAAATTTGACTGGGGAGGGCGAATGCCAAATAAATAATTTACCATCTTCGTGTGTGACGACCAACGAAGGACTACTTAGCGGACCGTCACCGGGATCAGTGAAACATAACACTGTTACATTATATGCCATGAATTTCCGTAGGTTTACAAACTTTGTCGTCTGCTGAGCAAGTGGATCAAACAGACTAGGAGCCACAGTCATTTCGTGTTCGACCCGTTCACCTAAAATGATATCGGCCACAATCAGCTATGGAAATCAATTTTTTTCGAGAAGTTCCACTCAGTCGTAAATGAAACACAAGAGTACTTTAAATTATTATTTTCTCACCGATCCACGCTTGCAGTTTGTACCCTTGATTGATACCATTAATTTTTTGCGGATCTGGTGGTTTCCACCAGACTTGAACTGACGTACTGTTTAATGGCCTTGCGACCACTTCTAATGGAGCAGCTTCGGGTACTGTAATGTGTAAATTGTTTTGATTGAAATTAAAAACAATTTATAATTTTTTTTTTTTTAAATTGAAAATCAAAATACTAACTTCCTTCTTTGGTTTTAATACGAATGCCGTCACTGAATACGCCCACTCCTTTATTGTTGTATGCGGCTACTTGGAGAACGTAATCTTTCCACGTGATTAGCTCTTGGATTAAATAGTGATGTTGAGCCTAAAAATTCAATTGCATTTGTTATTCAGCACTTATTAATTTATAAAGAGTTCTTTCGCTGATTGACTTACGCTGCTGGTAACATTGTGAATAGTCCAAGGACTATAGTTGTATCCGTGCAATCTATACCTTATAATGTACCCCAAAATCTGACCATTATGGTGTTCTTCTAATGGGGGTTGCCACTGAGTAATAATTTCAGAACTCGATCTGGCCGATCCGACAAATCCCAAAGGCGGACCAGAAGGCGCTATAACAATTGAAAACGAAAACAGTTAATAACAAATGTTAATACACGTGTTTAATTTGATCATCACCTTGTTGTGGCAGTGTTACAAAATTGCTAGGTTGAGACGGCGTCCCTTCTCCAATGGCGTTCATAGCGCTGATTCTGAACTGATACGTGTTGGCCGCCTTCAAATTTTCCAAAACAACATACCGAGCATTGGCCGATATGTTTGCGAGTTCAGTTACCCAATCAACAAGTGGATCTAGCAAGGATTGGGTTTCTGAAATTATAAAAAATTGACATAAATATATAAGTAAAAAAGGCTAATAATCATTATTTTAAAATCTTATGTTGGTTCAAACTTACCAAGTTGTCGTTTCTGTATGATATACTTCAGTATAGGGCTGTTGCCATCAAAACCAACTGTCCATGTGACATTTACCGATCTGGATCCGACACGTTCGGCTTGAACCACATTGGGCGGATACGGCAATTCGAGTATACTCAAATAAGCATGTCTCCTTTCGTCGCCGCCAGCAGATGACACTGAACACGTGTAATCCCCGGCATCACTCGCTCGCACTACTCCTATTTCTAATGTACCGTCCGCAGACACTTTGATCCTTCCGTTGCCAGCTCCAATGCTCCTATAAAAAAAAAAAAGTAATAATAATAACTGTAGTCTGTAACAATAGCTACTACGTTTTAGTATTTTACACACTTGTTATTATGAAACCAGTCAATTTGATAAACCACTGTAGGATCACTCGACACTCTACACTTCATTATGGAAGTCTGTCCCAATAAAACTCTCGTGTCAGTTGGCGGCTCTACTATCGTGGTCTTTCCTATAAAACGATAGAATAAAACACAAGTAGAATAAATACAAATTTTAAAATGTTTATTTTATATATATATATATATATATACCTAGAACTTTGACATAAGCGCTTAAATGTACTGAGCCGGCTTCGTTCGATCGTACACATGTGTATTTGCCAGTGTCTTGGACTCGAGTTGACGATATAAACAAATCTCCTTGATCCAAAATACGCATTCTCTCATTTGGAGCTACGTAAGAATCTGTTGGAAAAATACAATATCGACGGTTGAGACAATAAGGAAAAACGTACAGGAAGACGTCCGAGTTACGTACCGGCAAAGATCCAAGTCGTGTTGGGTTTGGGCGCACCGATCACTCTACAAGACAATATAACTTCGTTTCCTTCCAGCACGGTCGAGTTTTGAGGTTCGTTTTCGATCATAGGACCGGTCGCTGTAACAATAAAAATAAACAATATTAATTAAGCAACGTTAACCGCCATTCGGCTGATGCAAACTACGTAATACAATATTATTATATTAATGGTGTGAAGACTCATCTTGCGACGGTAAATACTATTACGGTAAGATTTGGCTAAACCGTTTTGTTCTAACTAAAGACAACATACTATGGACGTCCTACCCGTCGACATAATAATATTAAGACAAAATACTTTATTGTGCAATTACAAAAATACTCGACGAACGGTAAGAAAAAAAAAACACTGACTGATCTTTTTTGCCGTACCCGTTAAGCGTACAAGTGACTAAAAACGTTTAAATGCGTGAAAGGGTGCCGTGCAAACAAAATAAGTGTGAAAACAATAATCAAATTCTATATACGAAGAGAGCCGCAAATTTTTTTAATTTTTTTTATCTTCGTCTTACGAGGTAATTTTCTGACACTAGGACGTGGCCAAGGCAGCATTCTGTACACCGAAGAAGGTCTTGTCGTCCTGCGTTTAAAACGACGTCCTACACACACCATTGGTAACCACCATTAAAAAAAAAAGTTTATTTATACATTTTACGATTATTATTATTATTATTATTATTCTGTTGTACACACATACTATTCTCACATATCAAAATACACAACAGAGAGAATTATATAATAAGAAAAATAACCACCTTTTTTTTATATATATTTTATTACTAACCAAAAGTTTATTGGTGTTTGAAACACGTACTAACGTACTTATTTCTTTAAGAGAAATTACAACATTAATAATTACTTTTCCTAAATTTTAGACGAAAACGGTTATGTAGCTACGTCATTGCAACCGACCACCCACTATACGAACAACAGATTAAAATGATTAATCTACGCGCTATAAGAAAAGTAACAGAGCCATTGTTCTAGAGGAGATTAATATATATCTATACACGTTTCTATTTTTAAGTATTTTCCGGTAATTAAAAATTTAGAAACGATAAATGGACTCGTTTCTTCGCAAGACATTGTCTTTTATATTTTATTGATCACCGTTTTTTCCCACAAATCAAACCCATTAGGTAGCGTTTTTTATTCTTCTCCAAACGAGCTCTTCAACGACTATTAACACAGATTAGAAACATTTTTTTATCTTATCTGTGCTATTACAGTCATTTTTTTTTTTTTTTTGGAGATTTAACAACACCAATCGTACTTACAATTTGCTCTTAGATTTCAACCAATTGCGATTTCACGCTTCCTAACTGAGATTAGGGACAGATCTCAACCGGGGTTTTTTTTTTACTACACATTATATATATTCTATTTTACAGCCTGAACGCGAAATCGTCGTGTCGTTTGACATATTTTCGAAAACGATTGGTACGGATACAAAAGACAAAATACCATCATCAAAACTTTTCCAGTTTTCGACCGACCTCTTCTTTTGTACCGAACCAAGAAGAAAATATAGACAATATTATTCGAAAGGGATACATAATGAAAACGGACGAGACGGAGGAAGAAACGGGTAATGTTAGACAAATGAGCAGCAAGTTTACAGCTGATACCTAAATCAAAATAATAATTGTTATTAATCACTCGGAAAGTACTTACTTTTCACTTTCAACCACGTGCTAATGTAATCCGACCCGGCTTCGTTGACCGATTCGCATTGGAACATGCCGGAGTCTTCGATGTTGAGTTTTTTTATCACTAACGTACCGTCCTCTTCGACTGTGTACCTAAGTATATAAAAGAAAAAACAACAAGACGGTAAAAAGGATTGTAAACAGATTTTGCGTAGACTACCTTTAAATACGACCTCCTCTAATTAATTAATAATATAACTGTGTATAATATTTGCACAAAAAACGTTGTCCTATACAAAAATTACTATGATGATTGATTTTAGAGTACAATTCGTAATTAGACATGAATTTAAGTTAAAAATATTTCATTTAAAAAAATGAAAGTTAAAGAGAATATCTAAATTAAAATATTGTAATCTTTGAATTTTTGTTAGTTTCTCAGTAATTTTGTTTCACTTAAATTACATAAATCACTTTAAAATTTGGTCACTTCGACAAAAAAACAGTTTCATCGCTGACAACCAAACACTAAGGTTAGCCTTAGTTAAAGTTAAATTAATTAAATTAATGTCGACTTAACTAAATTTTCCGTCAACAATAAAGAACGTAAATGTTGGTTGTCACTTTTTTTTTTTCAGTGGTTATTAACAAGAATTTTATCAATGTGATAATTATTATTTTAATAGTTATCTGGTTTTACAAGTACAAGTATTTAATTAGTCATGGGAAAAATATAAATAACCGGAAAATCTAGATTTTTCTTAAGTCTATTAAAACGAAATAATTGAAATTATACTCATGTTTTTTATTACATAACCTGTCTTGTACAATATAAAAATCATACGGTGTTTTTATCAAACTCGTCTTGAAGTACAGAACATAAAACCGAAATGATTTTTTTCGATTAACGGTTTTTTTTTGGTAACTAAAACTAGTCAATTTCGTTTTTTAAATTTATTTCCCGTACTAGCCGCCAGTTGTCGTGTAATGTGGTTGTTATATAATTTCGAAACAAAACAAGAAAATAATTACTCAGTTTTAAACTTTTTATTTATCGAGTTACAAACAATGTTATTGACGAATAAAAAGTAATGTATCATTCGTCGATATTTATTTATTATCACAATTATTTTTTACCCAATAGGAGGGGGGGGGATTTCAAGTTGTTTTTTTTTTTGAAGAGGGTCTTAATTTTCCACTACCGTTAGCGTTAACTATGTTAAACAGTACTGTTTTTACCTGTTGTTTTGGCCAATGCTTTCGGCGTTGCGATACCACGTTATTTTCGGTTGAGGGACGCCAATGGTGTCGCAGGCAATGCGCACCGTAGACCCGTACTCGCCCAACGTCTCCAACCTCAGATTGCCCACGAACGTGGGAGGTTCTAAAGAAAATATGTATACATAATAAATACTAGTAAAATTAACGGATCGTTTTCGAGGACACCTTATGTCGGTGAAAATAATTTTATTAAACCTACCCAAAACGAAAACGTCGGCTTCGGCGGAAATGGGCGCGTACCCTCCGGACCGGAACCGCACCTGACAGGTATAGCGACCCGTGTGCATCAGGTTGGCGTTGATCAGCGACAGGGTCCGGTTCCACGGGTCGTTGTAGGCGAACACTATGCCGTTGGTGTTTTCGATGGGTATACCGTCTTTGAACCATAACGTTTCCAGCTCGTGTATGGGCCTGGCGTTGGCGATGCACTGCAGTTCGGTGGTCTTGTGGCCTTTGACCACGTGCTTCTCCTTGGGCTTGACCACGAAGTAAGGCGCCACGTCTCCGTTATGCGACCCGCCGGTGATCTCGATCCTCAGGAACTTGCTGTTCTCCTCTTTTCCCAGTTGAGGATTCGTCGCTCTCACCCTGTTGTGCAAATCACGAGAGAAACATAGTACGTGTCACAAAACTAACAACCGTAGCTAAAAACTGTGGGATTTTAAAGGCCAACGAAAGGGGACTCTAGTGTGCCATCGCATTAACAAAAAATATATAACCGAGTGTAAAAACCTGCACAGGTTTGACGTCCAGGAACCAGAAATTTTACCGTTCAATGCCCAATTTTTTTAATATAGATTGAATCATTAGGAATTTGAAAAAATAAGTAAAAAAGTATGTATTATCTAAAAAAAAATTACGTTCAAAACATCTTATAGATAGCAATTTCTTTAATAACGATAAGGCACCACCTAAGTAAAAGTACATATTTTTTCTAACAAAATAAAATTGTGTAATAAACATGATGTATTTCTGCTACAATGGGCACTGACGAGTTAAACCCTTGATAAGTTAAGGACAGTAAATGATGACAATTTCTAGTTATAAAGCTAAAAAAACAAGGGTAAATTTTTTTTAAAGTTTCATTTTTCAGCCAAGTAAAAAAAACGAATTTTTGTATTATTTTCTTATTTTTATATTTTATCAGTAGTCAGTAGGAGAATTTGGTAGCCTCTCTATTGAGGTGCTCCTAATAAGTGAAGAAAATAGGGGGAGATAAAAAGTATCGAATATCTCCACTGTAATATCTTATCAATAATAATATGTGTTTGTTTTGATAGAGGATCAAAGTGACATAAATTGTTGCCCCCCCCCTCTCGCGAAAACATATGTAAAACTTTCGTAGCGCCAAAAAAGGACAAGCGCAAGAAGGTAAAACTTGTAAAGGAGAATTAAAACAAGAGCCGAAAACATTTTTTTTAGAAATTGTTTTTAAATGAGTTTAAAACAAAGATGGATAATTTAAATTTAAATGAACATATGATGACATTAAGTACGACAATATTGAATTCTTAAACTGGCTTAAGTCCAATAGATTGGTATTTCATTTTTTTTCAACATTATCAAAGTAATTGGATAGGTATTACCAATAAAAAAACTGATGAAAACATAAGATGTAAAAAATCCGGAATCGTTAATTCGACTTGCAAATTAATGTTACTAACCATGGAACGTGTTTTTGTCACTATTGAACATTTTTTTTTTTTACATCGTCAAACATAATTTTAATTGATTGTACGGATATTAGCTTACTATTTAACTGTACCTACTATTTTAAATTAATTTTTTTAGCTGGGGTCCAAGAGTGTGTGGACTTGTGTATAGGCTGGGGGCACCGAACATTTGCTAGATTTTTTCGCCAACTCTGCTAAATTAAACAGCAAGACAATTATAACAAATATCTACTTCCCTCTTTTTTATTATTATTATTTTACCTTAACCGAAAAATGATAAAAAATGTTCTATACGGTTTTAATTTAATATTGGGTTTATTCACAGTCTGGTGATTTTTCATGAATCGATAGAGCGATAATTAGGATAATCTTATTAGAACTTCTGTCTATACTGTTAACCCCGTACAATTTTCGGGTGGGTTCGGGATGAATAAGGTTAACAAATACCAAGGCCGAAAGATAAGGAGGAGGGGGAAGCCGACGGTAACAACATACTTACCCATTTAAAGTGAGTAGGTAGGTACATACAGACCGACGGTTCGACAATAATTGGTCGCTTAAGAGACTCACTGACGCGGGCAAAATAAAAATAAAAAATTAATAAAAACCTAGAAACCCAATTAACCCGACGTGTAACGGCTTTAACGGCGTTTCTTTACTTTATTATACTATTGTTTTTTTCTTTCTTTTCGAAGTTCGAACCGAGTTAATTAAGAAAAGTCATCGTGCCCGTTAGTCGTCGTTGCAATAATAATAAGTAATGTTAAACGTTAATTTAACACGATACGAGGGAGGGGGGATGGGTGAATGAATTATACTCAATTGACCTGTATGCTTTTTGGTCCTGGTCGGAAGCCGCTAACACGACCAATTGATGTAATTCCGCCACCAGCGCGTACTTGATGTCGTACAGCTGAGTGCCATCGTCCGTCTGCCATTGCACCAAAGGCGGTGGGTAGCTCTTAATTGGCGGACAGTCCAAAATAGCCGCATGACCTTTTTCCACTCTGACTATGGGGTCGGTTATTTCCATAAAGTTGTCCATGTCTAAACAAATCAAAACCAGTAAAGAACATCGATTAGCACAACTCGTCGCGTCCATTGTACATTATATAGTATACCTAGAAAAAGTTCTCGAAAAACTATTTTTAGGCGATTTGAGCGTTAAAGTCTTTGTTTTTATTGCGCGTTTGCTATTAACGAGCACGGGGGCGGCCAACAGAGGCAACTATAATATACCTATTATGAAGGTGGTGGTCTATTTTAGTAATTACCGTGGTTCAGCGACACCTTGAAAATGTGTACATAGCCACCGCGTCACATTTAAAGCAATAATTACGACGGTCGTTAAGTCAGTGACATGTTATTTGGTGAATGTGTCGAACGACCAGAGCGGACATACAATAAGGATTAGACGTGACAGTCTTGGGCGTGGCGCCTACCGTAGAGAAGACAAGTGAGTTATGCGCTTAAAATGAAAGAGAGGTGTAAATAGAATGCCGAAAAAGAGATTTTTAGACGCATGTACGTAATTTATAGTGATACGAGGATAATACAAATGTGCGCGTGCACACGTGATAGACGTTGTTTAGTTTAGAGGACTCGGGTGGACGACGACAAAAATAGCTGGGGGTAGAGGCAATGAGTAATTTAACACGTTTTGACTTAAAATCAAGATTACACTATTAACAACCGAAGCACATGAGATATGTATAAATAATGTTAGATGTACCTAAACGTTGTCCTAATACTTGTTAAGACAATAGTTAACAATTTATTTTCACGGATAAAAAATATAAAAAGCAACACGAGTATTAAAACAAAGAAAAGAAAATCACTGAAAATTATGTCTGACAGCTATATGGAACAATCGCATTAACAAATAAACATAAAAATAATATGGATATTTTTTGCAAAGTTATTGCATGTGAAAGTCGGTAATTGAATTTTTGTGTATTTCTCAGATTTTATATGAAATAGATGCTTTCTGTTTAATTTTTGACCATATAAAGTACCTGCCTTGGGAAAAATATGTCTTATGAAATCTATGCAGCAACTAAAAATTATCGTTGTTCATGCCTAAAAAATGTAAACACATAAAAATAATCGGCTTTGCGCCTAAGTCAATAATATATCAGCCCGCGTATAAGTTCTGCTTTTTAATTTTGAATAATAATAAAAAATGTTTAAATTGATTCAACGTGTCGTTGAACTGTGCATTAACGAGCGAAAAAAAACAGATAGGATTTTAGTCAAACAAACTGCAGCAAACGGCTTGTTTTGAGTGAACTACTCAACTCCTCAATAAGATAAAAACGGGAGACATTAAGTCAAATAAAAAAAAATTATAGAAACGATACAAAACATTGACAGTTTCTGCTGAAAATGTTTTAAAATGTCGTTACAAGTTATAGCTCTAATAAAGCATTAATGCATTATAATCATTATTAATGATACATATAATTACATAATATCAGAATAATTATTAGAAAAACTAAAAATGTACATGGATATAAATTAATTAATAATTAAACACAACTGTACGAAAAAGGCTAACAACTTTAAGAGAAAATAAGTATTTACATTTTTTTAAATTAAACTCTCATATTTGACCGTTAAAAGTCGTTGAAAGCAATGATAAATATTCATCTGCGCCGAGCTAAAATTAATTAGACTGCCGTTTCACATATAAAATAATTATAGTCCTATGATTATGGAAATATATTTCAATAAATATCATCAAATCTAGAATTTCTTCGGTGGCGACTTAAATAATTATTGGTAATCAAAGTAAATTATACACTTCGATCCGAGCCAAAGCCCATATTAGGTAAGTATATAATATACGCAGCCGATAATAAACAGGTTTTGTGCAGTCGTTTTACACGTTCCTGCATTCCAATTTAAAAAATTGATAAGTTTTATTTTCAGAAGTCGTCGAGATAATTACAATATGAATCACGATTCAAAAGTGTAAAAAGACGGGCAGTAATAATAAATAGATGTATACATTGTACATAATAAGTATTGATCAAATAGTTAAATCAATACAAGTAAACTCCACACACATACACACAAAGGCACAATCATTTGTCATCATATAAAAGCCGTACTGGCACAACGTATGTTTGTTAACGATTAATAGTAATAAGACACTAGGTGGAGTTGTGAAAATCAATGATTCTCTTTAATGTATATGAATCTATAATACGAGGTGGTTTTCCATAATAGTTCAAGACAATTTTATTTAGTGCACGGATCTCATTTAGACTTCGTTTTTAACGTAGTAAAATTGTTTTGTAAAGTTGAATTTCTCCCTGTACAGTTTACAATGGATTTCAAGGCAACGAGAATTTCACAAATTTTGCCAATTATAATTCAAACTAGAAAGAGGAGCACGGTAAAAATATTTGAATAAAATAATAATGATGTAACCTAGACGCCTATCTGAACCACCGTTCTCTAAAAAAACAATAAGCTTAACCTTTCTTTTTAGTTTTGCTTTTATAATTAATTGGTTTTTGTTGGTAACTTAATCCAGTGAAATCTGTATTCGGGGGCGGCGTTCCCACATATGCATACTAATGTTGTATACTTCAGACATATATATTTATAGTGTGAATTTAATGAAAAGAGAACTCTCCGATAGCGGTTATTGCTCGAAATCAGCAGAAAGAAAACAAATTAAATCCAGAGCATAATAATTGTGTATAAGTACTTAAGTTGAATATATAACGAGAACAAAGAAGGACTTTCTCCGTGAATGGTCCTCATAGTGTACTAGAAACACTTTGCGAAGATGGCTATAGTTTTTGTAGTTTTATTAAACGGGTTCTTGTTGTGGTACTAAATTTTGTGACTTTTGGCGAAAATGTCAGCCCGGTAAAGAAAGGAAAAATCTCAATTAAAAAAAATTAATTATAATTACAAAAACCACCTAACCGAAGATTGTTGAAAAAAAACAAATGGTATTTAATATAACAACCAAGAGATCACTAGGTCATTTTTTATTTGAGTAATGAGATGACAACCAAAAGGGTACAAGTGGCCTTTTTTCAAAAACAAGTTTTCGATCATACATTTGACAATAATGCAACTTATTTTTATCTGTGTCAGTTTTTTTTGGTTTTAAAATGTATAATTCAAATTTTTTTCGATATTGTTATTTTCATAAAAGAAAACATATTTACAGGCCCATCGAAGCTAAGGGAACCAAGTCATATGAATACTACTTACAAGCAATGTTGATATCGATTTTCTGAGACAAAATCGACCCGACATCGTTTTTTGCCACACACTGGTAAGTTCCGACGTCGTCGAGTTTTGTGTTCAGCATTCGATAAGTTTGGTCGGTAGAGAAGTCTCCAAGTTCTTTGCCGTCCTTTAGCCATTTATAAACGGGAGCCGGATAACCTACAAACCGAAAAATAAATAAATATTTAATACATAATATACCAACATAAAGAATCGAAATTCGCATACATAATATGGGCGTGCAAGCAACACTGTGGTTCCTCGTGACAACTAATAGTTTGATTCAATAATCTCAAGTCAGTAGTTATAATGATTGTGTTTAAAATGAATTATACTTATTACAATAAAGTTTATAGAAATATTTATGTAAGCCAACTATTGCACCTAAAAACGTTAGGTCGTACCTAACACAACCTACACATAGTATTAGCGTACGGTCAGTACACTCTGCGTTTAAAAAACACAGTTAGGTAATACTTTATTGTCAAAAATGTATGCACATGACTTCTTAGAAAACAGTCATGAGTATGATTTATCTACTAAGCCTCTTCTTTTTTCACGGGCTACTTTTAAATAGTCACTATTACAAAAACACTTTAAATAAACTTAGTGTTAAACTATACTTAATATATTATACCTAAATACATAGTAGTGCGCACAGTATAGCTGTTATTATTTGATAATTTAAATCAGTAGATCAAATTTCGGACCTGCGAGTGTGGCTAGTATTATGGCGACTATGGCTATGGGTTTTGAAATGACCAGAGAACGGCAGTAGTAGAATTTTAACAAGTATATAATAAACATAAATAACGATGGCCGATGTCGGATATGGGCGCACATGCATGTGTACGCCCATTACGACGTGCAGAATATATTATGTTTGTATGCTAGTTAAAATTGGTTCCGCACTCACGCTCAGTCAATTTATAGGGCAATATCGTTTTTCGGTTAGACACGGTGTTTAACTGTTTAGTTATGATTTTAAAAAAGTTTACTGAGTTTTTCACTAACAGTGTTTCGACTTAAGTAAAAATACACTGGGTATTCAAGCAGTCTCGAAAAAAAATGAAAATCACAGAAGCTGATTTTTTTTCCACTGTTCTCTAAAAAATTGTAAAAAAAGAAGTCTTTTTTGGGGATACTTGGGGATTTTTACGCTATTTCGTTATATTCGTGTTGCGAAAATTATTTGTACTTATGTATAAATTTATGTTAGATATGTCAGTTTCTTTTATATTGAAATCACATTAAACGTGTAACGCAATCATATCATACATAAATAATAATGTTCACAAATCACAATGTGAAATCAATCGCTCAAAATTTCACTATGACATAAGTAGTATCGTTTGTCCAACACACATTATTAGCACATAACATTTATTTACGGCTTGAATGAAACACTTTTGTGATTTACTTTTAGTTCGAGTAATGTGAATTTTCTTTGTCCCTATAATAGGAAATTCGAATATAATGACTAAAATAAAGAATTATATTTATGGCAACGCTGTAAAACCAGTATGGAGTTTCGGAAAATTAATGTTTCTATATATCATTATTGTTGTGACGATAAATAAAGCGAAGTATAGTAAACAGTTTAAACAGGACGACACAATAAATTGCTTCATATTGTTTATCTAGATAATATATTTATTAGGCGTTAGATACTTGACCGAAAGCAAACAAAATAAAAACTAAACTAAAACGCTGATTTTGGACTTTAGACAGCCGCTCTTTACATTTTCTATAGGTAACATTAAATAACACTTAAGTTTTTAAAATAAACATAATAGGTACGTATAGTTGTCGAATAGTAGTATGGGCATAATAAACTTTAACAAGTGTATTTGTATCCTTGAAATACAATTTATTAGGTACTACACGTGCTCTAAAATAATCGATAATAATATATAACAGACTATAAATGTTTAGAAAATAGTCCTTAGGAATTATTGTCTAAAAGGGAAGCAAGAGAAACACACTTTAAAAATTAAAAACGCTTTGATACGAAGCTGCGAATCATACAAATTTTGAATAACAATAAAAAATCATCCAAAAATATTGGAAATTAATTGAAGCTTTCCACCATTCTTTCTAGGTATAAAGGTTAACGTTATTTTCTTAGTTTGTGAATATTGATCGACAGAGTTATACTGAAAAAAATTTTCTGGAAAATGTTTTAATGAATTGACTGTCTAAATGAAGAACTAGGCCCAGTGGCTAAAAAGTTATTATGTACTTCGACAAAAATTAAAAAAAACTTTGTCAAGGTATAATTGAAAATAATCATAGTAAATTCTAATTGTTATGATTCATGATGTATAACGACTTTATGAAAAAAAATTAACTAAGTCAAGTGTTTAAAAATTACTACAACGCTTTTTGTTATTTTTTAAGGTTACACGTCGATTTCATGCAACTATATTACATTGGATAATTTTTCTATAGCTATAGTTATTTTATTGTTAAAAATTAAACATTGGAAACGCGTTGGATTTGTTTGGCGACTTTACAAGGTTTTGAATAATAGTCAGATGTTTGTATTGTTCAAACTGAACCTACAGACAAAAAAGCCAGCTAAGGTATTACTATACTGTATCGATTGTAATATTTTAATTAGATATTCACTCGTGAGAGTTCATGAATTTGTATTTGAATAAGAAATTATAAAATTATGATAATTTTCAACAATCAATTGGACAGCAGGACGTTTTTATGATTTTAAAACTTAACTGAAAAATTAAAATAATTGTATGTTCTTTTCAATGAAGTTTTCAAAATTATTAAACAAATTGCACAATAACCTACATAGATAAGACATTATTTAAAAATCGTAATATATTTGGGATAATTGGCCTGACTCCACTTTGCAAATTTTTTACTGTGCTGCTGGTTTGTATTCTGCGTGTGTTTTTTTTCTGTCTAAAAGTAATGTTATTAAACTTATGCGTGGCGAGGAATAAATAACCTAACAAAACACATTAAGCTGCTCTTGTGGTCGTTGGTCCATTTTACATGAATCGATTAGAAGATATGAGGAAACCACTGAGAAGTGAATCAAATGAGCCTGTAGATAAATACGGCATACCAATGATATTACTCAACGAATAGGTACAATTATTTTTTACCGATATATATTTTTTTTATACCTATACTATACTCGGTGACGTAACGCGGAATGATTCAAAACAACACTGAAGTCAGTATTAAAATATGTAGGAATATTCATTCTAATCTATTGTGGAAGATTAAGCGGGTGCCAAAGTAAAATGACTATTTTAAAATACAACAAGATAGGTCTAAAGATTTTTTTTTAGAATACGAACCACAATAAAACGTTCTTGTCCCCATCAGTCGGTCTATCAGGTTTTTTTTTAAATGAAATGTAAAATGAATTCGTTTTTGTCGGAGAGCATTTCGTTTTCTAAGTTGAGAATTTCAATAAAACTCATTGCGTAATAAATAATAGGAAAAACTTGGCACGTGTTCCATATTGTATTTTCAAAATAATCAGTATTAGACAGAATTTACTATCGTCGTCTCACCAAAAATGATTATCAAGTTCGTTTAAAATAGAGCACCTTGTGATAACTGACAATAATAAGGAAAAAAAGTCTAAAACAAAAATATCTAAGTAATTATTTAAACCCTTTAGGCAAAATAAAAAATACAGTCACCGCTCTACGATTAAGGACAAGGTCATGCACTAGTAGTCATCAGGTGATTCAACATAAAATTCAGTAAAGCTGAGCAGTTTGCTAGATGAGAGCTCATTTTGTTATTTTTTTTTTTTTATCCAAACGGATTACTTGTATAACATAAAAATATTTAGATAAGTCGAAATCAAAAAGAGTTCAGTCATGTTTTTAGCATATTACCAGCATGTTTAACACAAAAATCATAAAAGTACTTGAAATATCGGATTTCAAGCATTGGACAATACTTATTTAAACTTACAGCAATTTATGTATGATTAGCCCCTTCCCCTATATTTACATCAGTGCCGCCAAGTTTTACTAATGAGCGGTCGTCATCAAGCCCGCCCTTGTCCTTATACACATTGTCTATTGTCTATTTGTACATAGTTCAAATAACTAATATCCTCATTGATTTTTGACGGTAACATATTAACACTGTTATGGTATGTAATAAATTTCATGCGTCCAAAAATGATACATGTAGAGTTTTAGGTATGCGAGTGACTACTCTTCCTACTCATCTTCTTACATTTGAACGCATGTTAGTCGCAGCCACTTTACACCGTATGATAGATTCACTTATATGTATAAATTATAAAATTAATGGTATATAAGTAAATAGTTATGAAATAAAAATCAAAGGCGATCACTGAAGGAATAAAAGAATGATTTATGCGAGCCACTGTCAGCCCTGTCATGCTGTACGCGCTGGGTATTGTTGGATCTGGCCGAGTAGTAAGATTCCTTCGATTGTGGGTCTTTGTCAGCGACTCTTTGATTTGTAACAGAAGCAGCAGCAGGTACTATAGGTATATTATAAGCCAACTACGTGGGGGTATTGGAAACACTAGTAGTGAAGAAGTGATGCTCGAGGAGTAATAACCCGAAGTGAGTCTAATATTGTTCAAGGTTAAAGGATACGCGCTCCTCTGTGTATACTAACTGGGTTGCCGAACGGAGAGCGAGTGGTAGACAAAGACATACGGCGGTCGACACCGCGACCATCTTCAGCTCCTCCTACCAAGAATGTAACGAGACGGGTTTTCATTACCGAGTTACTTTTTTTTTCACGCTCCACGGCAACCGTGTAATCCAAATGCATACAAATACAATATATTATAAACATAGAACGCCATCGATATGCGGACCTTATTGGTAAACATAGAGTTGTGCAATAAGCCGAGCAAAAAAAAAAAGTCATTAAAAAAAATTCTCTCTTTCCAGGGAAATACAAGAGCACACGTCATTCGACAAACGATAATTTATAAAATTATGATGGTACGACCGAGCAATATAAACTAGTCGCGTGGCCGTCCAACTTATATAGATTGTACATACACGGCCCGTATGATATAATTTTGCAATTTGTAATACAGGTACTATAATATTATGTCTTAACAACAGTCTCAAAACAAGACGGTGTTCCTTGGGTAGATATTTTACGAGAGGAAAAATAAGAGTCGCAACACAACAAACGTATATATTTGAAATTACACAATAATCTTAAAATAAAAAAGAATAATAGAATTAGGAATTTCACCTGAACCGTGATATAGGTTAGGTTA
Organism: Adelges cooleyi; assembly: GCF_023614345.1. Lineage (NCBI taxonomy): Eukaryota > Metazoa > Arthropoda > Insecta > Hemiptera > Adelgidae > Adelges > Adelges cooleyi. Next base: position 6,587,859 of record NW_026096268.1, read on the forward strand.
GACTTATATGTCAATTCAGCTGCAGTATTACTACCACTCGGTTTTTGTTTTTGTTACTCATTGGAACGGGTATCATGATCATTATTTACTCATTTTACAAAGACACGAATACAACACTCAACAGTTTTCTGGCTCCCACGAAAACGTGTACCGCTATACCTTGTATATTACCTTTAACGTGATCGTAATCGTTGACTATGATTTACATTACACGAGGGTATATAATACAATTTCAAGAAAAACATATATATACATAATATATATCCAAATAAAATCTCTCTTGGACACAGTCACCGAGTTGTTCTTATCTAAATATATTATGTACAATTTAAAAAAAAAAACACTTTTACTTAAATATCAAACGGAATCCATCGCACAATACACAACAAAGTAAATTGCATACATTCCATCGATGAGCGCAGTCAGCAGTGGAATGCCAAGATGACATAAATTACCAGATTGGTAGAAAAAGGTAGAATCTCATTTTACTTTTTTTGGCTCCCACATATTCTACATAAAAGAACTCGCAATTCAATTTATTGTATAGCGTTTATATTTATTATAAAGCGTTGAGACTTATAATTATTTCTTTAATAATTTTCAATTAATATTTAGATTCATAAAAGTATTCTATATACAAGAAATACTTAATTATTTACAAAGAAAAATGATAAAAATGAATACTTAACGAATATATTATATAATAAAATTAAGTGATATTTGTCAGGCTTGGACAAAATATAAAATTAATTTTCAAAGGAATCTTCTTCCTCGAACTTGGCAATCGTTTTAATAAAAATACCAATATTAGCTAAAAAAACTCTTCAATAATTTATTTTTTTGCTTTGATAGCTTCAATGTTTTTACATAGGTAACACAATGATTTATTCTAAATAAAAAAACCGACATCATTGATGTAAGTAATGAGATACATAACAGATGGAAACGAAAATTATCAATGAAATGGACAAGAATCGATTTGTGAATTTTCGTAAGAGTGCGTTGATAAAAATATTAATAATAATTATTATTCGTAATAGCCGAGGGGAAACCCAATATATATTTTTATTAAAAATATATAAATGGATAAAAGTATCGATAATAATTACAGGTAATCAAGGTGCGCAATTTGGACGTTATTTCTGCGATGAGAAAAAGAAATGAATTCAACTTGGCGGCGATGGAAAGGGAAGGGGGGGTTAGACGACAACGTTGTCTCTCTATAAAATGCCTGGAGGAAAATAGCTTCGTACTTTATTCTCCCCCCTTCCAGATTGTATTTTCGACACGAGACAATGTCGGATTTTTAGAAATGAAAAAATTCGTATTCCCTTCGGCTAGGCTAGTACGAATAATATATAATAATTATTATTAACGTTCGTTTTGTACCGATGGACATACCTATATTATTTAATAACTACTACAATAATATAATGTAGAAGAGTTCATTGTCTTTAACCACCGTGTGGATATTATTACTTATGCGCGTCCGGTCGAGTACACAAAAATTTCTCATGCAACGGACACAATTTAATTGTCGTGAATCGAATCCCACGCCGCCGTGAAAAATACCAAGTACTGCAATTAACCTCTACACGATAATCATACGATATAATGGCGCATAAAAAATCCATTGTAGCCCTACGTGTGTTGTTTTCACGTTATTTTTATTAACAAAACTATTTCCGAACACTTACGAGACGGGATATTATATTATTATAATGACTACGCGGATGAGCTCAAAGCCAAGGGCCTATCTGCATGCATGTTATGCGTGTTCCGTGTGTAAAAACGAAAAATCAATCAAACGCCACATACCTATTACCCATATATTATATATATGATATACATGTACCATTGTACTATACATAATAGTTGTTAACTACACACAACGTTTACGGTCGGTTTCGTCCAAGAACCACAGATCTAGGGTTTGGGAACCCTGTTTTTTTATATAGAGCTAAGACAAACATAATAATATACTGCGACAACAGAGTTGTAGCGACAGAAAAATAAAAGTGTAAATAAATGGGGTAAACATACATAAATTCTGAAATAATTTCCCATGGGTTACCAAAAGTCTTCGATACAAGGTTCGGTGCAATTGAATATTAATTTTTCTTTTATATTTTTGCTAGACAATTAGAGTTCAGTACAGAGTAAATTGAGTTCTTGGAAAACTAAAAACTTCAACAGTGTTTCTTTTTATTTAAAAAACATAAGTACCTATAATCATTACAACTATTCAATTTGTTAAGAAAAGGCAGAAATGATAAGGGTATTGTTATACAACATAATTACCATTTTACCACTTTTCCAAGTTTTCATATTTGTTTACCAAAAATGAGCCTGCTATATCAACCATGAGAGCACGTTTTAGAGAAATAAATTGTGGAAAGATAATTTTGTTGTATTAGTAAAAACTTTTTAATAGTAAAAAAAACTTAGGTAGAATAACCTAATCTAACCAGATTGAAGTCACCTAAAGAAAAAAATTGTTAATTCGCATAGATTCAATGTAGATTATAAAACTGTTGGCCACAAAATTGACCGTTCCCGCCAGATTTGAAATTGATAAAAAAAATTGGATGAAAAAACAATTAAGTATCTTTCCTGTGTTCCTCCTCCGCAATGTCCAATGTTTAACAATATAATTATTTTGAAGTTTTTTTTATGTTATTTGTTTTTTGAGGATAATATGGTCATTTGTATAAACAGACTTACTTAGTGTTACGCAGTTAACAGATTCCTTTCACTCATACATAAGTCAATCCGGTAACGAGGTGCCATAATGACATGTCACGATATTGTTATTAGTATTAGTATTATTATTGTCACAACTATAGCTGTCATTGGCCGCGGTAAATTACAGTAGCGTTACTCGCCATCGAATTCGAATAATTCAACGATTTTTCACGGTTGTTCGTCAATAAACATTTTCTAAACCGCTGTTAAAATCGTATATTATTATAATATACGTACGCATAGCGCACGACGAATCCGTTTGTGTTGATGACATGAAAAAAAAATTAAACAAGCGCATAAATAAAATAGTCGGTCGATTGAGGACGATACGCATGGTAATAAAATATAATAATATTATTATTGACGTACTACTCCAAAAGGAGTATTTTTTAAAGAAAAGTCTTTAAAGGAAACGTCGCCCGAATTTATTAGTTTGTTCAATATTTCATTAGTTTCATTATTTTTTATTGATAATATTATTAATGGCCAAATTATAGATCTTTCGATTAGAACGAATTTTGCATTTTTCAAGAGCCTATATATATATCTGCTGCAAAAAATGTTATCAAAAATGGCCTAGGTAGGTAAATATTTAGATAAACTCTTGTTATTAAACTTCAATCATAGGTAAATATGCTCTGAAACTGTTTAGCTTCCCAGAAGAAATGTTTATCTCTTGTTTTTTTGTTATATTAATACACGCCTCTTTACTATGCTTATAAAGGAGTACATAGATTTTAGAATTGTGACAATTTTTTTTATCGAAAAATTAGTTGGTTTGACGCGCACTTAAAATCCGTGCGAGGAACAACCACAGCACCTATGTTAGGCCATGTTGTTATTTGATAATAACATAGAACGAACATTAAGTAATCTAAATATTCAGCGATAAGGTGTAAGGGAAAGAAGTCGTTTCGTATAACTGATGAAGAAACCCGATTCCCGGGGCAATGTGTGTTTTTTGAAATAACTCTGCTAACACACAACTCAAGGGAATAGACGAGCTGTGGCTAGCACACGGCAGGAAATACCACAACCGGGTGAGAATGAAAAAAGACACATGCTGACGGTTTTTTTTTTGAAGAGGGGCCTTCGCTTCGAGACTCTTTCCTTCGAGTGAATAACCACAGCAGACTATAGTAGGCATACGTGTGTGTATCGAGTTACACAGTGCACTGTATAAGCTACTAATCTATTGTTTCAATCGAGCGAAATCCCTGGGCTAGAGACGGGATCGTGATCAAGAGTGTACCTCGGAGCACAAGGATGCTCATGCGTCACATAACATTATATCAGTTGTTCATTTAAATTTTTTTATTTTGATAGAATTATCATGTAGCCTTACATCAGATTACATAATTTGCAAACAACCGAATAGCAAGAACTCCGGTACTTAAAGCGTTTCAGGGAATATCAATATCAACTAAATTCCGTACGAGTTAAACAAAGAATGGCAATTAAAAAAAAAACCGTAATAAAGCTATTTTTTTTTTTAAGTACCCAGTAAAATGCATTACACCGAAGTAAATTATATTGATACGCACATCCGGTTTTTCTCCTTTGTCCGAGAAAACTAAAATATTGAACGTTAAGATGGCTGAAGGCGTTACAATAACATAACAACTAAATACCATAAACGACAACGAATTTTACACAATTAAATCCAACAGCGTGACCTTCCTGTCCAAACAATCACAAGACTTACAATTTACAAACAATGATATTTCAATACAATATAATAATAATAATAACAACGATTTTTTTTAAGTATTTAGTTTACCTCGAACGGTATCGTTAAAAATGACTGGGAAACATGGCTTTTATTTAACTAATATTTATTTTTTGTTATCGTTATGGAAATATTATATCTATTTCTTAAAAATATTCAATTTGAAAAAATGGTCATGTGTGAATTTATTTATTATTTCCTAAATTCGCGAATACAAATAGGAATAGTATACAAAGGCGATACCCGTGTATGGTTTATAATATGATTCTTCTTTTTTGGACTATATAAATTTTATTTATATTTTGTCGCCATAAAATCCAGAAATATAAAACAGCGTTACTAATCGACTCATTACAGTTGTCTATAAATAGTCAAATAGTCAAGATAATCGTTACGAGTAATTCAAATTAACATAATAAGCAATTGATTATTATTAGGTAATCAATATATAATAATGCCGGAAAATTGCACTTGCCCAACACTTAATTCATATTCGTATTTCTTTAAAATCAACAACATTACATTTAAAAACGATGAGATGATATTATTATTAAATTCTAACACGATTACACAATCATTGGGCAAAATATAGAAGCGACACAAATCACAATGGACATAATTTTGTATTGTCGGTTGCCAAGTTCTTCGGTTTTTTAATTTTTTTATTTGATTGTTATTATTTAAATCACTAGTGTACAGAAGCACGTCACGTAACACAATTCAAAATGTATGTTACAAAGTCCATACAATATTTGTACAACAACGAAAACAGGCGTCAGTTCATCTGAGAAAGCAATTAACAATTCCAAACCTATAATAATAATAAAAAAAAACCCCAATGAATGCGACGTTACACATGCAGTACATATTATTGTGCCTGTACATTGTAATACGTTTTACATTTGACGGTGAGAACAAAATATGTTTTAAGTACTAGACATATGTTTTTTTTACTAAAACAAAGAAAAAAGGAACTTCGTTCCAAAAATTCATAGAAAATGGATAGTCGCAACTTGAGGAACTGAGTGTAATATACTTATGGACGATTGCGAAACTATTTCGTCGTTAATTACTATTTGATAATAAGATATGTATCGGCGCAGAACTTTTCTGAAGAAAAAGTGTTCCAACAGCGTAACGAAATGATTAAATCTGGAAATCTACAACGAAACAAACGCAGTGCGCGACCGACTACTCTTATCAGTCCTTAATCATTTGTATGGAAAACGGAAACTTTTTTTTATGAGCTATAACGACGGTTATGACATCTATCCTTGATGTACAAAAAAATAAAACACTTTTAAAGGATAATGACGTCATTTTACGATGACCGGTCGGTTCGCCGGATGATGGTGCATAGTCATAACACTACGGTTTAATCCTATAGCTCGACCAAGGTGCACGTGCGGTCTCCATAAGAGATTGCCACAAGAGGCGTCGTATAACTGTACTTATGCATTATTGTGGTGTCCATACGAACATAAAGTACGTTTTTATCGTTTCGTTTCTTGAAAAACCACACATGCCATTTGTGTCCGACATATATATAATTTTCAATTATTTTACTTATCGGGTTCATCTTGTATAAACGCCTCGCTGGTGGAAAAAACACAAAAAAAATAATTAATTGCCGCTTTAAAACAAACGATAATTAATCCGAATAAAGGCGCGAATCAGAGAATCATATGAAAATAATTTACTGACGGTCCAGAAAACCGAACGCACACAAAATGTTTGTTAAGATGGAGTTTAAAAATAATTGTTAACGTATAAACAATACAGCTTGGCATTGATAATGACAATACCAAGGTGAAGGTAACAATATTATCAAAAAGCACGTCAGTAATATTCGACATAAATCGAATACGGAAATAGGGAAACTAGGCGATCATGTTGAATCAGTTTTAAAATCCAATTCGAGTTTAAAGATTAGGTAAGAATATGGTCGAAGTTTTAATTAGAGTTTGGAATGATAAATAATATTTGTATGTTGTGGACTGTTTTGTGTCACGAGCTAATTGTTTTACGGTTTTGGTATTTACATCGTCGTAGAATGATTTATTATTCGTAGAGTTATACATCATGGGGCTAATGTAAGTAAACCGAGATGAACTGTAATGTCTGGGTTGTCCTTATCCGGCAGGGCTCGTGGCATGGCTCTACGATGATAATTTATATTATGCATAACGACCGTATAGTGTAGGATAACTCTGATTTTGTAGTTTTCTACTAATAATTCCAGATGGTTCTCTGGTAATCAGTATACATATTATGTTTGAAAATCTCTGGTAACTTAAGACCTCAAAATCTTCCTTCATTCTGTATATTTTCTAGTACCTTCACGAGAGTTGAATCTCGGTACTTGGCTTCATTAATGATACTTACGGTACGAATGTTTTTTTGGAAGACAAGAGCGAAGCAGAAGTAATATTTCAAGGTAAAATTTACTTGGTTGTCGTTTTATCAACGCCAGTTTATGGACCGGCCGGTGGTAATAACGTTAAAATTATTGTAAATTTTATGACAGTCGGCAGGGTTCTCTTATTAGAGGCTAAAAATATTAAGATTTTTTTGGTTAAATTTTAATTGGACCGATCGTTATCGCCGTCGTTTGCGCAAAAAACATTAATAAAACAAACACTAGTTTTTACACACACAATGGGGCGTGGGCTATAAAAACGGTTATCTTAAAAAAACCACATACTACACGATCCGTGTAAATATTTTCCATTCGTGTTCACAGGCCTACGGACGTTATCTCTTTAACAAAATAAAGCAGAGCCGAAAGATATTACATCATTAGACACGAGTCATTGCCCGAGTGTTAAGACTGAACAAACTTCGAAAAAACTCGATGGGATTAATATTATTGTTTTTTTATCAGCCCAAAGTGTTAAACGACTTTACAATTATACAGCAAAGAATGGAACAAACAAATATTGATCTAACGGGTTATATTATTGTCTCTTCAAACCATTCAAGTGATAGGTAAAAGTATATCGGCAAACGAATCCCCCTTTGTATTGACGGCAACAAAAACTCCCTTTAGAAACCTTAGGTGTTTCGTTTCCGCTTCCGATAACGATATGATACAACACCTATAGAAGCACATTAAAATAATTATTTTTTTAAATATGTTATTTGAAAACGATTAATATACGGTTAAAATACAAATGTACGCATTAGGGTAACCAAAAAATATATATCAACGATAGTTTATTAATCAAAGCTTAAAAACGTGTCCGAAGGCTAAACGTCTATGGTGATTACCAAGAGATTTTTAATATTAATATCATTCAATTATTTAACAGCTATACTTATCATTAATTTTACTTGAACCGCGTGGGGAAATGTCAAAATTATAAATCGGTAAAATAAACGTTTCTCTTAGCGTTGGTTAAAACTAAACGGCTACTATTTTGTTGGGTTGGTACAAAATACAATAATGTGTGCAATTTTGTAAGCTTTTCTTTTAATTATAATACAATTATTGTTTTAAAACAAATCATAGGCATCGACACTGTTTAAAAACAATAATTTGTTCAACGGAAATTTATTAATATATTTTCTGTGTACAAAAATAATACGACCAGTTGGTAAGGTTTCGAAAACAACAACAAACACCCAACAGCGTTTGTTAGCTGTTGTGGTTTTTTAGTCGAGTCAACACTTAGATAGGCAAATTTTATACCTCTTCCCTTCCTCCTATTAATACATTTTTTTTTACAATCCTAATACGCAAAATCGTGAAATTCCAAATTAAAAAAAAAATGTATAATATTGAAAAGTATCTACTTCATTTAGATCGTGTTATATTCGAATTTACAATACAATTATTATTATAATTTATAATATATCTCTCGTCTTTTATATTTAAAAAAAATATGCTCTATTGTTCACCGGAATACATACAATCTCATTTATTTCTCACCCGATTTAACCGCCTTTATAGGACGCGTTATTTCTACTTCTACACGATCACGACTTTATCGAAATACTTTCTTTTCCCTGACTAATACAGTCGTCGTTAAACCATTTTGGTTATCTTTAAGAATGCATCAATCATTTATACACAATGGGAGTACCATATACCAATCTCGAAAAAATCACAAAGAAATTTATCTAGTTTGGTTCACTAATTTTACAACTAACTTTTATTTTTTAATATAATTATAATAAGTAGGTAATATTGTAATACAATATGCATAGATTTAATTAATGAGAATGGGACGAATACAGTATCTTTTTATTTATTATGGGAAATGGTAAATGTTCTGGTTATAAATTAATCTTTTACAACAATTAAATAGGCTATACAATTTTAATGTGAAATCATTATATTACTATGATATTATATAATATGTATGAAAAAGAAACAGATATTATTTTCTTCGTACTGTTGTAAAAAGCTAGTGGGCACCCAATAGTCCTTGAACCAAATACACGTTTATTGTAACTCACTACTCCCAACCCCCAGGCTTTTTTAATGGAATATTTTTCACTTAACTTTGATCTAAAACTTATATGACGATGCTAATTCAAAAAGATAACCTAGTAAATTGAAAATCCAACAAGCAAACTACATGTTTTGTAACAGACCCGAGATAAGCACTCTACTTAACACAGCCATATTGAAGACACGCTAAAAAAAACCGGAAGTGTACAAATTATCATATACATTATATACATTTAATGAAAAAAAACGAAATTCCTGCAACAACACTATAACTCTGAAACAATAGATGTATACTATTTACAATATTATATTATATTTTGCATTATTAGCAGAAAGTGGAATTAGAATGGATGCTATTTTTTTAAATTTTATTTAATAAAAGGCAACCGATCTGGTGAATAAGGAAGTCGGGTTTTTCATAGTATACAGGATACTTACAGTTAGGAAGTAGAATTAATATATTATTATATAACTTGTAAAATAAATATAAACAATAAATTAGTACAGAGCCGCACAACTGTGTGTAACTTATATAATTATGATAAAAAATTGACAGTGTGTAGCTTAATCAAACATACTTTAATGCCTAATTAAATAATTTTTTTAATAAAACATTAATAGATAAAACCATACATTTATTGTGATTGAAATGTTAAATTGTTTAATATATTACCATTTGGTTATGTTTCTCCTATTTCCCCTGGAAACATTAAGATTTTTCGACAATTGGACATTTTCTCTCGAGTATATATAACAAAGTTTGTGGCAAGTTGAGAAAAGTATATAATCAAAGTAAATATATTTTTTTGGACAAACATTTAGTGTTTTCTACAATAAATAAATGTAGTGAAGTAACCTTGAAAAACAAAAGCGATCTTTATCATAATAAATTAAGATATATGTCTTGGAAGTAGTTATACTGTTTACTTAAAAATCTACATATTTATATTACTTGGGCACATAATACTTTTCTTTTAAAAGTGAAAAAAACAAATGACTTATCAAGAATTAATCTTAATGGTTTTTATTTAAAATTTGTTTGTTTTTTTGTAATCATAGTATATAGTATTACTTTGAATAATATTGTTATACCTAAATATAATTGCCCGACTAATTTTTAAAATATAATCATAATATTTAATTCAGTACACACATATTTATGAATTATTTCAACTAAGAACTTATTTGTCATTTTATTTACATATCTAAAAATATATTAAACTATAAGCAGCATTAAAGTCTCCAAGATTCAAAATAAAGGTATACTATAAATACTGTTTGTAATAAATTTTACTAATTGATTGCACTATGCCTATAAGATATTTGAGAAAATTGTTTTAAATATTCAATGCTGTGGAATAACTTTAAAAAGTTATTTTTATTTGTTTACAAATATGTAATATTTTTTTATAATGTATGGCAATAAATTATATTTCCAGCAATGTAAACTGTTAGAAACATGAATGATGTATAATATTATAAATGAGATGATGTACAAACGAAACGGAAAAAACCTTAATACATTACACCATAGCTGAATTAATTGAATTAGTCACGGTACACTACGCCATAAAGACGGTAATTCAAAGTGATAATGCTAGCTACTTTATAAGTAAAAGATGAAAACTTTGTATAGACTTACCAAGAGCTTGACATTGTAGCATTTTTGTCTGTCCTTCGCTGACCAGATTCTTGGTGGACGACGGTTGCGTTATAAACCGTGGTGGTTGAAGGGATTCTAGAAAATGTTGTTAAAAACAAGACTTTATTATATTGTGCCATTGCAAGCGCCTATCGTATTGTAAATTTCAATGTCTTTCGCAGTTTACAACCAAAAACTATATACATAATAAACAAATCAGGTTCTAAGCAGGTACTTACGGCAGTCTGAGGAACTGATGAATACGGCCAACAACAGGAGAACAATTATTGCTGCTGGAAAGTGGTAATCCCGACATTTGCGGTATCTTTCTTCTTCTTCCATTTTAGCCACAGGAGAAGGCCGCGAAAACGACACTTCGGTAAGTATCAAACTGTTCGAAATAATAACGAAACAAAAAAAATTTAACCGACTAAAAAAAGCATAAACGGCTGCGGCAAAAGAAAAACGGGTGCACAAAGGCTACCGGCGACCGCGCACACCTGTTGCACCGGCGGCTGTTCAAAAGCCATGGCCGGCAACGGCCTTTTCGCACTGCACCCGACCCCGAACTGTCATATCACGGATAAAAAATAATATAAACAATTTAAAAAAAATGATAATAACGGTATTTTTCCGACGGAAACAAATTAGGTATTATAATTTAACTTCAGAATTTTTTTTTTAAAAAACACTAACGCAAAAAGCACTAGTAACGTACGGCAAAGGCGACGATAACAAAATACTATGATTACAACGATTACAACAATACACAGAGCGCACAGTACGTGAACGCGAGGAATGCAGTCCTCCTCCGGCGGCTCGCACACAAGACAAGAGACCACGGGGTACGGGGACACGGGCGCACAGTGCACCGTAACCGACGGCGACGCGCGGTGGACGGACGGACAAACAAAACGGACCCCTCGAGCCTCACCGCGCCGTACAGCTCTGCCCGTGGACGTTCATCGTTGTCGGCGGCGGCGGCGGCGGCCGTTACACCGCGTGTCACCTCGTTGCGCGGCGAGTGGAGGGGAAAATATGTCCCGAGGTGGGTTGTTGTTTTTTTTTTCCGTTCAACGGATTTGCCAAGTGACAGTGTCGCCAGCCCGAGAGAATTTCCCACCGATAGCACCGGTGTGATAAAAAGTATAAGACCAAGAAAAATTATCTTGGGAGGATCACACGATTTTGGAAAAAGTACCAAAAACGTTATACCTAGGATTACGTTATAATATCAATGTTATGTTAAACTTTGATCATTTTCGCTGAAACCGAATCTGGTACCAACACGTTAATTTGTTTCTTAATCGCAATTTAAAAAAAAAACACGCTCGTTTTAAGATATTTTCAACGTGTTCTGCGGGTTTAGATGATTTCTTAAAATTAATTTCAATTAGAGTTGCTTAAATTGTTTTTTTTCTGAACTTTCTGCTTAAAATGCTAATTTAATTCCATGACCAGTTCTGACTTCAGTAAAATGAAATTTTAAAAAAAAACACTTCTTTTAAAATATATTAAAAAAATATATAATGTACATAACACGCTGAAAATACCACAAACAATTGGGTTTTTTTAAACTTAAGAAGCAATATAAAATAAAGGAACTAAATAATAACGACGGGATGAGACCACATTCGGAATCAGAAAATAAAATATATGTATTTTGATAAAAAAATATCGTAAGCTTAGAATTAAAGTGAAAAATTAAAATCATATAAACTATAAAAACGTTTTTAATCGTAATATTTTGGAACTTATGACAAATAGAAAATTTAAATATACTAATTACATAATACATTGGTCAATGGTCATTGATACTTTTTTTTATACCTAGAGATACACGATACTTGATAGGATGTGTATCAAGTATCAACTAATATTGATACTTGTCATATTATAATTAAACAATTCTTTAATAAAAACTGCAATTCTAATTTTATCATTTGTCAACTAAATTTATTTTATATATTTGATAAATAATCAGTACCCAATGTACCTAAAAATGTTTATTTAATATGTGGCTATGAGTAAAATAAGGAACAGTGACTATTTAAAAAAAAAAATTATAAAAAAAAGTTGTTGTTATTTATTTGTTGGTAATACCTCTATTTATCTGTACGGGTTTTTCAATTTTTTTGAGGAGATATTGAAAAAAGCTAATGAATATTACTTATGAAGAACACATTATAGTACAATTTTACTCTAGGTACTGTAAAATTTTACAAAAATCATTTGTATGTTTTCGATTATCATCACTTTATGTAACACTAGTTATACATTATGCAACTAATCTCCATGATACATGATACACTTTTTTTGTATGAAAGTTTCATCATAATAGGTATACAAAATCTACAGTGTATTTAATTAAAATTAAAGCATGATATTTAATCTATGATGTCGTTGATATTATATGTCCATCTCTAATCAAAATTAATATTATACCAGTATTTGTTTTTTATTAGTATCGACACATCGCTTATGTCAAATTTTTTGAATTCGAAAGTAATGTAGGTGGCAATCTTTTGAATTATAATTAATAAACCTAGCGGATGGGGAAAAACATAATAATTAATAAAATGTGAAAATTCTGTTCTAAATATTTCTGATTAATATTTATTATAACTAATATATTTTGAACGACGAAATATATTTAAACTAATTAATAATTATTAGTTATTAGATATATTATGGTAAAAGCAGTATCGCCTGGCCAGTGCAGTTGGCAGCGCTCATTTTATAGCAACCCAATGATAGCCTACTTCTTGATAACTTGGTAATGGTATGTGATAATCGCTTTTTGGATTATGATAACATTCTCGATTGATAATTTGTTTGTTATCAATGAGAATGACCATGAAAATTATAATCAACAAAACTTTAGACACTAAAATGTTCATCGAAATTACGTGCAATAATAATCCACTGTTTATAAATGTAGTATGAATAAGCATCTTGCATTCGACATACGTCCAGTCCTCCAGTCGTTGGTCTCAGAAATGTCTATGGTGAGTCAAAATATTTTGTTTTAGTATTATTGTACTAAATTTTAGTAGATTCAAAAAGGTAAAGCATACCATACCATAGATAAGCAAGTTGATACTACTCGGTATCGAGGATTTAATTATATAACTTACTAACAGAATACAAGCAGAAAAATAAATGTATTATTGCGATTAGGAAGATGAAAACATACATTTTTACTTGTTACATTAAACTATTTGTAAGCTAATATGTGTTTTTTTATCTAAATAATTTTTATTTTATAGTTTTTGGGCTTATAATTTATATAATTTTTGTTAAGTATATAAAATAACAAATTTACTGGCGTTAAAAAAAGCGTGTGGGAACTAAGCCGCACTTGTTCCAAATAGATATAAACTTTTTTTTTCTCCCACTTGAAGGATATTTAAAAAAAATGTATTTGTTAAAAAACATTTTTGACTTTAGATTTTTAAAAATCATGTTGCAAAATATGTTGTACACTAATTAACAAATCTAAGAATCGTATTTTGAATATGACTAAAAAATATTTGGCTAATGAATAATGATAAGAAAAACTTAATAAATCGATTATTTGAAAACAAAATCGGTTCAATGGGCGAGGGAGGAGGGGATGATGCGTCTGTTATTATTTATTAATAGTAATGAGCCTATTTGATATGACGTATCTATGTGGAAATAAAGCTAAAATAGAATTTAAAACATCAATAAGTAATATTGTTGTTTATTGACTTTCACTTGTGTACTATGCATGTTAATTATTATGACGTATTTAGCGGGATAACTCACAAGACACTATCAATATTGCGCAATAATTTATAACACGAAATTCGTAATAAACATTATTATTTATTGTCCGTTAGACAATGGATATGACCAGGGAATTTGCATAAAATGTGCATAATATAGAGTTGTTTTATGTTTGTTATCCATACAGTATTATGCAAAATTAAGTTTTGCGAAAACCGCCATACAAAATATTTATATTTGGCTAAGTTATTAATTAAATTTTTTTTTTTTTTGAAAAAGATGCGTCGCTTTTTATTCTGCTATAGACTTCGACGTGTTTTTGAAGTAAATGGTCAGAAATGTCGGCTGGAATCGCTAAACTTCGTTTCTAAAAACTCACGTCGTTTGTTTTGTTAGATTCAAGTTGAATTTTTGGTTATGTGTTAATTTAGGAGTTCAGATATCCTATACTGTTCTATCCTATTTGGTTCAAAAAAAAAAAATAAAATATTAGCCTCCGTTGAAGAAATCTTGAAAATTTTAAACATGAAAAAAAATGTTCAAAATCTGTTTGGTAGACTCCTTGGAAAGTGATTACGCGTTTAAGTTATTATTTGTATAAAATTTGAATTTTGACTTTCCGTTTCAATAAGGTTTTAAAACATATTAAGGTATTTACACAATAAACGCAAACAACATTTTACTAGGCATAAAACTACAAACTATATAAATACTAAAAACACAAAGTAAATCAAAATCAAACTTTTATATAAAAATGTTAACGGCATTTCAAGCAAAATTATATTTTTATTTTGTTTATCGTCATTACATTTTACAATATTTATTTGTATATAGTGTGTATTCACTGTTCACACTAAAAATAATGTAATTATATATTTACGGTTTTGTTATGACTTATGTATAGTTAAAAATTATTATTTATTTAGTTGAAACGGGTTATCCTTGACTTTTATTTTTTATTCATTGTTCAATTAATGTTTTCACAACTCTGACGTCTCGTATAAGTAATAATATAACATCACGAGTTTCAGGAAAAGAAGACGGGTATGTTTTAAAAATTATATTATGAGAAATAAATTATTCAATAAGTTTTACTTTTCAAGTTAAGCAACATTTAACGAAATTAATACTTTTGATTTTATAATAATAAACGCTCATTTCGTATAACATAGATCAACATTAGTCATTAAATAAAAAAATAAAATAATCAAAAATTTAATTAATTTATAAATAAACTAATAAATAATTAATATAACGCGAATGACTTGAATATTTTATTTTTGTCGAAGTAATTAAAATTCAGTCATTAATATACTATTATTTATTTTTAAAATAAGTCACAATTATTTGATACATTTTAGGTCTCAGGAATCAAGAGCTTGAGCTCTACTGAGTGCTTTAATTATTAAGCTATGGTTGCTTTTATAGAATACTTCAGAATGAATTTTTCAGAAGAATATTTACTGTATTTAAGTTGGAAACAATGACTTATTAATTTTTCTTACAACATATTTATTACTTAGACTTTTTGTCTATATCATTAGTAGTGTATTTATTATTTTTGCATTATTTTAAGCATAATCCATTTTTGTTTAGATGTTGGTAATGTGACTCTTGACTTATGTGGACAAAAATTGCCCAATATTGTAACTATTGTTTTTCGACAATAAAGGATACTTTAAAAATCAATCATAATCATTTAAAATATATTTATAATATTATCATTCTAATTATTTTTGGTATTATTGATATTTGTTTTTATTTCGTTTATTTTGACATAGATATGTCTTGTGGCAGTCAGCAATTTTTTACACATAAAAAGAATAACGGGACAATCAAATATTGATTAAAATATAAACAAGTGATATAGTAACGGCCATAGAAATCGATTAACTGATTCAAAATAAATATCATATTATTATTGTAATATCATTGAACAACATAGCGAGGTCAGTTTTTACTTATAAACAAATACTATCAAGGCCATAAGACATGATTTAAAAGTTTTTCCAGCAAAGAGAGAAAATATGCGAGTTTCTTTCTCTCATTCATATGATTATTTAAATTTTAAACTATAATTATATTTGTATGTTTTCGCACGTTGTTTTTTTTAAATTCATTATTACTATTTTTGTATAATTTAATAAACGGTTGTTCTTCTATAAGATATAAGTAGGTATTCACTTACAAAGTAATATTTAACTTGCTAACAAATTATTCTGACTTAGCGATCGGTATTTAAGTGTTAGTGCTGTAGGCTGTAGGTATGAAATAAGGCACTATGACCCGAATTTTTTATTTTTAATAATATATTTAGGTGGGCACTAAAACTGTCATAATGTTTTAAAATATATACTAATACTTAGGCCTTAGACCTTTATGGAGTGCCTTCTCCCCACCCCAATAAAATTCTGGCTTTGGTACTACACCAGCCGTATTTAATTTTGTTCATTTATGTTACATTAAAAAAAAAAAAATATTTATTGATTTTTAGAAAACCGAACCCAACAAAAACATGATTGATCCTTATAAATATTCAGTTTCAAATTTAGCATTGACCAATGAGCAGCGAGAATTTTACGAATCCAATGGTTATTTGGTTGTCCCAAAATTAGTTCCAGATTATTTGTTGGACAGATGCAGGTAATAATAATTATTAATAAACTATTATTATGAAACAATAATTATTTATAGAAATGAGTTTTATACAAAATCTTTGGTTTGCTAGTGATCGTTTTGTTGATTTATGCCATGGTCGAGTTCCTCGAAATGAGATAACCATGATGAAAGATATATCACGAATGAAAGCTGGCTACAGCGGTGAACACTTGTATGGCAAAGCACAGGACATTCTTTGGGATGAAGAGTTTTATGAATATGCCAGGTACCCTAAGGTAATTTTTTTTAAAACTTAATAACTGTTGTACAATTACCGATAACTTAATTTTATTTACGTATACTAACAGTTGGTGGATTATGTTGAGAGTTTCATCGGATCAAACATTATGGCTATGCATTCTATGTATATAAATAAACAACCCGATATCGGAACAAACAGCTCGAGACATCCAGTACATCAAGTATGGATTGTTTTGGAATATAACTGTGATTTTTTACTTTTAATGACTGAATATTATAATTTAAGTATTTTCATTTATTTTAGGATCTTCATTATTTTCCTTTCCGTCCGGCCAATTTAATAGTAGCGTCTTGGACTGCCGTTGTACCAATAACAGTTGATAATGGTTGTCTCTACGTTATACCAGGATCTCACACGGGAAATTTATATCCGCATACTTATCCAGAACCAAAAGAGGTTTGTAATAACTTTGATAACGGTATTTGTGCTGTATATGCTTATGCTGTAAAATGTATTGTTTTGATTTTTTAGGGAGAAATAAATAAAATGTACCATGGAATCAGAGGTAATGATATTGAAAATCAGAAGAAAACATACTTAGAAATGGATAAAGGCGATACAGTATTTTTTCATCCATTGCTAGTACACGGGTCTGGAGTGAATATTACTCAAGTTAGTATAATATATTGTACTGATTCGAATAAATTTACACAAGTTTTCATGTAAAGTTGCTAAAATTATGTTAGATAAACAATAATATATTGCAGCATAATGTTTTATTTATATTTGTATTGTGTGTCGTGGTGACGTTTTTGGACCAAATAATAAAAACAAGTTTATGTATGTTCCATATAGAATATATTTAATTAAAAACTAATCAAATGGATAGCGCGGCTGTTGCCGAATTGGACATTTTAACCGATTCACTGCTTTACGAAGTTCTCTGGAGTCGGACTTAGCTAGATAGCTTATGTTTTATTAAAACAGAATACTTTGTCGAAATATGGCCAACTTTTTGCATGCATAATCATCCTACAGAGAGAGAAAGAGACTATTTTACAATACCTTTAGTATTTTTTACCATTGCCTAAAACTTAAACCAAAACACTTTAGCTTTAAATTAAGTATTTACATTTTAATTTTGTTTTGTTAGGGTTTTCGAAAAGCCATTTCGGTTCATTATGCATCGTCAAACTGCCAATACATTGATGTCACTGGTACAAGCCAAGAAAATATTAAGAATGAAATTTTAGAAATTATGGCTAAAAAAGGCATAAAAGGTGTTGATTTTGCGGTAATTATTAGACCATTGTTATTATTTTTTTTATTAAACCATTAAAAACTATATCTAATTATTTTTTTAAATTTACAATTCATTTTGTTTTCAGTTTGCTTGGCAAATGCGTTGCCGTTTGATCAAAGGAGCTAAAGCCAATTTGTGATAAGTGGTTGGTTATTTAAGATTTTTTATAATTAAGTAATAATAATAATTTTAAAAGATTTATATTGTTATTCAACTGACGTTATATTTATAAAAGAAAACATTGTTATCGCCTGTGGTTGTGGATTATAAATTATAGCTATATTTTTTTAAAAAAAATTTGAAATTTTATTTTATTAACCTTTGGTAACCCGCGCGGGTTAAAAATGTAGCCCAGTCACATAATATAGTTCTGTGACTAACCTGAAAAGTTTACCTAAGTCACACTTTATTGAAGTGTGACTGGAAAATGCGCGTGACAGAAGGTTAAAGAAAGACAAAAAAACCTAATAACACAATTACACTATTCCCATAGTCCTATATGATTTTAGGTAACACTTAATAAACGAATACAATTTTATAATTAAAGAATAAAATATTTATTTTCTATAGCAATATTTTACTTATTAAGTTCAATAAATTTAATTGATATAGAATATAATACATTGCTATGTCTATTTCTCCACAATAAAAAAAAATTATACAACTATTAATTATATATAAAAACTAAAAGTATTTTTAAAAAAAAAAACAAAATGTATACTGAGGTACATTCATTTGAATATATAATGTATGGTTTTAATTTATATTACTCGTGCATTGAAAAAAAAAAACTATAATATTTAGTTTACTTTTAATCGTCAATTAGTTTAGGCGGTTGTTTTTTTTCTACCAACCATGATTCACCAGTTTTGCCACATTTTAAGATTTCGATAAGTGCTTTTCCCACATGGTCTGGCCTAGTAAAAAATAGATAACAAACATTTTATGATGTTATAATTTATATTATTTGTAATAACTGTTATTTACCTTGCAAGGACAATTAATTAAAGGATGTAATATTAGGATGAATGCATATGCATTTATATGTATAACAACTAGATAAAACAGAAAAACTTATTCATGACATCAAAACAATAAATTATTGTCTCATTTTCATTTATATACAAACCACCACAATTCATATGTGAATTTATTGAGATTACACTTCCTCCTCAGAACTACTCGTTCCATAATCCCCGACCAAGTTAAGGAAAAGTACTATACTAAAATTGTTCTGTTCTCATAAATAAAGTAATATAACGATAGAAATACTGGAAAGAATAAAATAGCTGACAGGTAAGCTACAGATTCGTTTTATAACCTCAAAAAATAAAATTGTACGTAGCGTATTTTAAGATTTTTCTATCATTTTCTATTGTTCTGTTTTTTATTAGATCCGCATAAATTATATTTATATAAATATGTTAATAATTTTTTTAATCTCGCAATCTGTAAGTATTTCTAGCAGGGGTTAAAACGTTTTTTTTAAAAAACGTTTTAAAAACAAAAAAACGCTCACAAAATTTGACCAAACATAAACGAAAATCCTTTTTTATATCTTGAACAAAATTTCCAAACTTCATTATTTCCTAACGACTTCTCAGTGACAAACGCATGTCATACCTATAATTTTGATTTAGGAATAAATAAAAACAAAAAAATGCTTTTCCCCAAAATTAAGTGTTATATATAGTTTTGGAAATATGTATATTATACTCACTCTTGAATCGGCAAATTTTTGTGCCACTCAACGAATGTTTTAGCGACTTCTTTGTGCCAAAATTGTTTTTCTTGCACTTCACAGGCCAGCGGTGTCTTGGTGAAACCCGGACAAATGGACATCATCCGAATGCCGTGCAAATCGTAATTGCGTTTATGCTGAAAAAAGAAACGACAATATTAAATCTTATTTGCACATTACGACCAGGCCGAGTGTGTTCTGTATTTCGAGTTCGTACCCCGAGGATTTTTGTAAACGACACCACAGCTTTTTTTGTCGAACTGTACACCGGATAGATAAATTCCTGATCGTTTGAAAAAGCCATGTCCGACGCGGTTTGGACTACGGTCCCGCCGTAGCCTCCACTCTGTAAGCCCATGTATTTGATAGCCAGCATAGTACCCCTCACGACTCCGGCCTTTAAACGGTTCAACGCATAATAAGCACTAATATTAATAAAAAAGTTTAAATTATAGGATGATTTTGGGAACTACAATATGTGAAGTAAACACTAGACTGCCCCCCTGCCGATAGTCAACTCAAATAAGAAATCCTCAAAACTTGTTCTCAACTCCAAGTACTGTCTCGTGAATTTTTTATCTGCATATGATTAATATGGGAACTTTGAATTTTTCATTTTAAAAATTCTGACTTGGAAACTAATCGACATTTTTATAGTTTTAAAAAAAGATCCCAAAGCATGACACTTGAAAATCCTACTTTTGATATTTCGTGATGAATATTTTTTTTAGCTTGTTATGCTAGCAGTTTCAATGGACTGTAGCGCGATTGAAGGACTGTCGAGTGTCGTATTTAAATTGTGAAAATTTTAGAATTCTTTAAATGTAAAATAGACTTCAAACGATCGGAGTAGGGGGTAAGCATTAAGAATACAATAAAAAATAAAACAGTCTAGTAAACTATAAGAAAGGGGATGCGATAACTGAACAGGGAAAATGGAGAAGTGAGAGTAAGGTCTCCAGCGGGTAAAAAAGCCGATGGGTTTTTTTTTTAAATCATGTTAATGACCTTACATAGTTAACATTAATGGTTTTGGCCCAGTTATCTAATGAGTTGTCCAGTACACCGGCGTTATTGATAACGATATTTAATTTTCCGTATTTTTTTATGCACGTTTTAAAAGCGTCTGAAACATAATATAACATTAATTAGAAAGTAAACTTTTTGTATTCCTACGTATGAAATTCTCGATATTTATGATTTAAATTTTAACTCACTTTCGAATTGTACATCATCAGTAACGTCACATTTAATGACTATAACATTTTTGTATCCATACTCAAAGGTTAAGTCTTCAGTTACGTCTTCACACGATTGGACATTTATGTCACAAACCGCTACCTATAAAAAAAACAAAAATATTGGGACTGGAGCAAAATGAGATCGGTGTGATTGGCTTGATGAATTATCACTCTTAAAAAAAACTTAAAACCGAAAAAGTGCAATACAAAAACAAAAAATTCTACCCCTACTGAGGAAAAGGGTCAATGATATTTTCTTGGTTTCCCATTGTATACCGGTAGACTATATCTAGAGATGTATGTACGGTAATATAACACATCAATGTAAATACAATAGCGTAACTAACTTGGAAATAAATAAACTAAAAAAACATTTGTATAATAGAAAACAATAAAAAAATCCATATTTTAGTTTTACCTTGGCGCCGTTTTGTAATAAGTACTTTACATATTCATATCCGATTCCAGAAGCACCTCCTGTAACCAATGCTACTTGATTTTTAACACTCATGATTGTAAACTTTTAAAACGGATTCCAAAAAAATAATAGTTTTAATCAAATATACTAATTTTAATAATAAACGTTCACGACGAACGTCTACAGGGAATAGACTTGTTTTTAAGTTGTATAATGTTAAATTTCTGATAAGTAATTAATTACTAATGATGCTGTTCAGTGCCTTAGAACCTTTGATTCGTTATTCTATACATATATTATGCGAGTGAACTAAGAAGATAATGCAGTGGCTGTATGGTTTTTGTACATATTAATCGGTTTCTTATATCTGTAATAATAAATATTACCTATATAGGTTATATATGTGTGTACAATTCAAAACAAGATATGTACAACATATTTTATCATGTATTTTTAGACAGTCTTCTATTCATTAAAATTAAAGTAATTAAACATTACAAGTAACTGTACATTTGATAAAACCGAGTGCAACGATTCGATAATAATTAATAATTTGAGTTTTTATTTAGCTATCAACAAGATAGTTTATGCTTTTGCCGTTTCAAGTTGGTGGTGCTACTCGGATATCACTGCTCAACATTTTACGAACTTCGCCGTATAAATACGTTTAATTGTAATTTACTTCCTACCATTATGCTTGTGCACACTACGCAGTTGTCTTAACGTTATTGTCAAATTTTGCTAAAAAAAAAAAATTCAAGATGCCCGAAAAGTTGTCGATTGTCGTTTCTTCCGGCCTTACGGTCCTTTCGGTTGATTTTTTTTTAGATATCATTTTTACAACATAATTTGTTGTATTTTATTATGTTCACTATTCCATTTTTAGTAGAATTCATTATTAACGAATAGCAATATTGTTTGCATTTTTTATTTATTATTTGTACTACATTGTTAAAAACTTTTTTATAAACTTATTTTTTTATGATTATCCATTTTTTTGGTAATCAATTTGTTTTTCCATTTTTACGTTTTTCGTTGTATACACACACACACACAACACACACACACACACACACATATATATATATATATATATATATATATATATATATATATATATATATATATATATATATATATATATATGTGTATATTCAAAGTTATAATTAGTTTTCAAGTAGAATTTTTTAAATGAAAAATTAAAATTTCCCTTGTAATTCACATGCAAGTAAAAATGTATGCAAAAAGCACTTAGAGTTGAGCTAAGGACCTGAATTTTTGGAAATTTCTTATTTGAATAAACTACTTTTTAGACTAAGTCGAATTATATAATAAGTAATATATTATAAAATTGTATTTTTTAATAAAATATTTTTTTTAAACCGCAATTGCATTAATTGAAAGTTACTTGAATAATTGATTATTTGGGTAACATTTTATTTGCAATAGAACGCACAAACTTTTCCATAAAAAAACACCTCTAAAGGAAAACGATATTATGAGGGACACATTTGCTAGACAATAAAATAGTGTTAATTGATATTCAACATCCTTGCTCGAAATAACCATTAACCTTATTAATTTTAATTTTAATACCTTGCAAATGCAGAGCTTAAGCAACCTCAAAATTGTTATTGAAATTGCGCCTATGGTATTATATTCCTATTGAACTTTATCAAACACATTTTATTATAACCAACAGACAACAAATAATAGTACTTTCGATAAAACATGTTTTTTTTTATGAAATATATTTCTTTATTGTAATAAATGTAACAACAAAAACTAGTATGGAACGTTCGGCATATTGGCTGGTCTCGGATTTTCATTGTTTTCGACTATCCAACAATCGCCGGTAGTGCCATATTTTAGTATTTCAATCAACGCTTTACCAACATTATCGGGCCTAAAAAAGTATTATAAATTATTTTGCTATAACTGACTATTTTATAAGCCTTGGAAACTCTAAACCATATTTTTGTCCAGAAAGCTTACTCATGAGTCATGCCTATGGCTTATATAAAGTAGGTAAATACAAAATATACTGAAACACAAATATTGGTAATGGAAAATAACCAAAAATACCTTTTATATTATACTTACGTTTGCACGGGAAACTTGTCCATTGTTTCTTTGCCTAATTGGCAGAAATCTTTGATTAAATATTGATCAGGCGTGTGGTCTTTAATGAGTGGTGTGTCCACGAACCCAGGACACAATGCCATAATTCTGACATTCAAATGTTCGAATGATGCCGGGGCCTTGAAAAAATGTACAAATAAATTTAAACTCAAGTAGATACTGTTAAAAAATATAAGTATGTTACTCCGATTGCTCTAGTGTATTCCACGACAGCTCTTTTTGTAGACCTATACATAGGAGCTATTGCTCCCGGTAAAAAAGCTGCTATGGATGCAGTCTGGACAACAGTTCCTCCCTTACCGCCATACGGGGCGCCCATATACTTAATTGCCAACATAGTGCCCCTAACGACTCCTCCCTGTAATTTACATAAACCAAAAACAACCGTAAATATAGGGGAAGATGGGGTAGATTTGTATGAAAATCATGTTATTATTTTTCATATTTTTACTTTATGTTTCATGTTTGAGAGCTCAAGGTTTGTACACAATATTATACTATTCCCAACCTCGCCAATCAAGTAATTTATAATTCATCAGTTTTTTAATATCAGTTTTAAAAATCATTATTTTTATTCAAATTTACCCCAACTAAGAGGGTATATTTGAATCTAAAGGGACAGATTTGAATGTATATATATTAAAATATGTAAAATACAATTTATTTATTTTATATAAAACTAAATTAAATTATAATTTTTTCTTTATTTAAAGTAAGTATAGAACTTAAAAATATATTATACAATATTTCATAAGGTGTATTTAGTTCTTAGTTAATTTTTTTTTTAAATTTAAGAAATTTTTAGCACTTTACTTATTAAGAAACGTTATATTTCGTTAATTTTGTTTTAGTTCTTAACTAAAACTATTTTATACCCTTAACTTCACATAACACTTAGAAAATAATTCTCCCATCTTCTCCTATTATATTTATTAAAATTGACATTACATAATTAATGTTCATTGTAGATTCCCAATTTTCCATCGATTCGTTAAATATTCCTGCGTTGTTGACAACAATGTCTAATCTCTTAAAATGATTTATACATGATTTAAATGCAACTGTAAAAACGCATTAATTACAAATTGAAAATTTTTTATCAATAATGGTAACAATAAAGTTCAATTATATTAAATTAACTAATAAAAAAAAAAACAGTAAATTATTGTTGGCATAAAAAATAAAAGTTTTGATTCAGTTGTCAATATTATTTCGGTTGATGCATGCCATAATTAATAACGATAATTGTTAATATCCAGTTAAAATGATTATGACAGAACTCTTAAGCTATTAGTTTTAAATAAAGTAGTTTGTTTCACAATGAATTTAATTTGTCTAATTTTTACTTTCAAAATGATCTTGATCGGTAACGTCACATTGTAAAGCTAAAATGTTATTGCTGTCGTAGATTTTCGAAAATTCATTAGCAACAGACTGACATTGTTTAATGTTTATGTCGCAGAGTGCCACCTAGATGTGTTACAATAGCACAATAATTAATAATATAATTTAATCGACATTTTTGTGATAAAATTAGTATAGTTATATTTTATACCTTCACATTATTCTGAAGTAAGAATTTGGTAAAAGCATAACCGATTCCAGATGCAGCGCCAGTAACTATGGCCACTAGGTTTCCAATCTCCATGGCGTGTAATAGCTATTTTAATATTGAAAATCTAAAATTATTTTTTAGATTAAACAAGAGTAAAAATGTATTTATCGTGAAATTAATTAGGTCGATATAAACTTTTAGAATATTGTTAACTACACTAAAACTGTCATGTATTGGGTAGACTCTATTAGTACTTCTATTTATCAAAATACAGCTTAAAATATTATTTCTTCAGTTGTTTTTCTGTTGTGTAACCTTCAAGCAGTTATAGACAATGTTATACCATCTGTATGAAAAAAATGCAGTCTATAGACGATAAGATACGAAAAGCGATTAGTTTTTTTTTGTTTTGTTATTATGATGTGCATATGCTATGACTACTATTATAGCTGGCTTTTTATTACTATTTAATGTCTAATACTTGTAAATAATTTTGTAAATTTTATGTTATGTTATAAATTTTGTTGCTTACTGACTTAGTCAGTTATACAATACGAATAAATAAAATGTTGACTATAATATTGCGATAATTTCGTGTTTTTGGTTTAAAAGAAACACTACCAAATATTTTACTCAAATATTTAACTCTAAATTATCTATTTTTAGTAAGTTGTAACTATTTGAAATACTATAAATATTCATTCCAGTAGTAAAAATATCATTATTTATGAACACAAAACTGACAATTAATATTGTCAGTTTTGTTTTGAAGTTGATTAAAACGATACCAACAATTTTTTCTCAATCTGCTTTTCTATCAATTTAACAAATTAGTAGGATAAAATATATACCATGTTAAGAAATATTTCCTAAAATACTCTGAACAGTAATCGGGTTTTCATACACCGTCGTATGCGAGCGACATTTTATCGGTTTATCCAATCTGATTTCCATAGGTAATTTAGTAATTACGATAACGAACATTGAGTGTAAATATACGAGTAATGTTATTATTTTAGCCTGTAAATTCTTATTTACATAATATTTTACTTGTGCTAACGAGTACAGATAACTTGTATAATAACTTATAATAATAATTTTAAAAAAACATAAAATATTACAAGAAAATCGTAGCAACACATTTTCTTAGGCCCAAAAATGTATTGCGCTAATACGGGCAGTGGATACAAAATATATTACATTTATTCTCCTTCCAACTATAAAAAAAAAATGACATTCATGTAATACCAAATGATTAATTATCTATTTATAAAATTATTTTATTATATTTTGTCAAAATATAATAATATTACGAAGAAACTGTACCGTTGTACTTGTATTATCACTTGTTAGTTACTTATCACATGTAAAATTATGGAAGCAGCTGGTCATGAAAACGTAATTTTTAATTGTGCATTTTTTCTGAGGTCTCAAATAGAGTAACTTGTCGGGTCAAAGTGGAATGCATGCGATAATTACTATTATGTCTCAATACTATAATATTCAGTTTGACGAACGGTCGTTTTTAGTGGTAGGCGACACTAGACTTCTTAGGACCACGACTTTTCTCGGTGTCTTCGTTGGTTTTAACCTTTTTTTTCGCGTTTGACGAATTCGTTCAAGTTTGATCAATTAGGTTGTGTGTAAATTAATTTCATTGGTTCCATCCGTGATGGGCTACAGGCCATTTCCTACGGTCGACAATGTAAATTTCAGTAGCGAGCTGCCGCAGCTGTTGTAACAGGTACTTGATTGGAGCCGTTATCAGCTGTTGCGATTGAGTCAAAGACCAAAGTACTCGACTCGAGCAGCAGCAGCAGCTGTTTCTCCTCGCTGTTTTTAAGGGAGGGGGTTAACACGTGGGCCGGTAGCGACTACCCAGCGGGTGTTAGCTCGTGTCGCCCACGACCCAAAAGCGCGACCACCGTCTTTGTGCGCGCACACGCCACACACCGTCGTCGTATAGTTGCAATCGTTTTGTCGACACGTTGATACGGTTTTCAAATTGTTTTTTATGTTTTTTTCAAATTTATTCGAATAGTAATCGTTATTTTACTTAATTTTTTATGTAACCGCCGAACGTGCAGCGTTTTGCACACTTCGATCGACATGTTCGAGAAAACGTTCAGTTCGTGCACCAGTAGTAAGTCTCTACCGTTGTCGTCGTCGTATAATGATATAATATGTTTTCCAGTCTCTAGATAAGTTCAAACATATGTTAACGAATAAAATCGCGTGACTTGAGATAGATTTATGGTGTTTGCGTAAAAATTCGACTCCGAGTAAAGTGTATTTTACGATTTTCCCATAGCATACAAGTGTAACGTTATGTTTTTTTTTAATATTGATTTATTTCCAAAAAAAACGAAATATTTTTTAAATCCAAAGATTTGTTATGTCTAGTCTAACTGGTATATGTGTCTATTGTTGACAGTATTGTTTTCGTGTATCCAACAAAGTGTATACCCGAAAAATTATTATACATAGTTAGGTACCATCCGAATAAAATTTCAAAAGTAGTAACCGCTCTTTACAAATCCCTACGCCACGATTTATGTATTTTGAGATGGCATTAAAAAAAAAATGCGTTTAAATACTTTTGTTTTTTAATTCATAACGTTTGTTGTTATTGTTAATAATATGTATAATTTGTCTCCCCGAGGGCGGATAAATAATTGCGAGGAATTGTTTCAAAAGGGTCACCAAAATGGAAAAAGTATTTTTTTAAATGTTAATAATTATTTAAATTTATCTTAATACCTCTAAGTTGAATTTAAGTATTGTACCTACTGTTTGGAAATATTTTGCCGTGTTTGCAAATGGGTTTGTTAAAAAAACACTTTTTAAAATTGTGCACTAACAATAATGGTCATTAAAACTTGTGTTATGGTTTTCAAAAGCCTTGAAAATCGTTTGGGTCACAGTGTCAATAGATTTAGCTATTTTAATAATCCATACATAATATTTCATTATCGTACTACACATAATAAATGGTATTAACTTTACAAGTAGGCACACTCGTAAAAGTAGTGCATGATGATAATATAATATTGGCTGCCAGCGTTATTAATTTTTGTTACACAAAATTGACAATAAAGATGTACAACTAAAATGAAATTATAATTTACGTTAATTCTGATCAAAAATATACTATTACGTTATCACATCAATTATGAAATTCATAAGTATGTCTCCTCGCTCGGTGATAATCGATAACGCTAAATTGTAAAATGGTTTTAAAACAATAAAGTTTACCTTTATAGAAAATGGAATCTTTTGAATAATCATTAAAAATAAATAATTCGATGACCTTGTATACTATTGTACTTAATAAATTCGATCATAAAACCAAAAATAAAAAACCTTATTGATACTTAATATTATCTTCAAGTAATTCAGCCAATTAAATAATATATCATAGACAAAATTGTGACCAAAAATTTAAAATGGATTAAAATCTAACTATATCGGAAATTATAATTGAAATATAGTTGATTTCAAACATCTTAATTTTGGCTGTTTATTGTCTTGTACTAATCTTCGACCCATTAACTGCATATAGTCTCAACTCTCGTGATATTAGAAGCTACAAAAAACTTATCAACATGTACATAATGTACTTATCTCAAAGTTCAAATATTGTCTTTGTATAATCCATTTATAGACAACAGACAGACATATAATAATGACAGTAACGTGTCAACAATGATTATTACCGGTTTTAATAGGATTGATGATTAAATAAAAACTGTTAAATAATTGTTTAGCATCTTTGTACATATAACATAATATATAATGGCTGAATATATAAATGTATGACAAAAATATATAATATAGAACATACTTACAACTTTTAAATAAAATGTATATTATATAAACAGCTTATAAACATGTACTCAGTACTATATTATATTGTAAGCGGGTTGTATTCCCCGTGGATTTTTCTGAAAACAACAACGTCCCATAATCATGTTATGTCATTTATTACAAGTAAATTGTATTTCCAAAAATAAACAGGTGACCCAATTGGAATGTTCTATTATTTATCCAATTTTTAATAAATAAAATGAACCATAGAAACCGGAAACATTTTTAAATAATACTACACACTACACAGATGGTGCAGTAACTAAGTATAAAATAACGTTATTTACTTGTACTTTTATCTAAAGTCTGACGTAGAAAGCTTACAACTTATCATTTAACACTATTTAAAATAATTTAATTAATTTAAATTAGTGTTTGAAAGGAATTTGTACTCATTTGTGTTCCAAAGTTAATTTAATACTCTTTTCGTTCCACCTAGTAAATTAGAATATTGCAGTTTTTAAATAGAGACTAATAATTAAACAATTATTGGGGAAGTCACGGGGAAGTCACGTGGAAAACAGTTCCCCCTCATTGGTTCTGTATTAAAAAAATAAATAAATAATAATTAAACAATAAAAATGGATATAGGTTTTGCATACAATTTTACAATATTATGTTGGAAAACATTTAATAAGTGTTGTACTATTATTACAGATGCACAAAACGTGTAATGCTCCAACAAGAACATTAAAAACAAATGACGTTATAAAAACTATTATAAATTGATGGTTCCTCAAAAAAAAAGAATACACTCCTCGTTTGGTTTTTTAATAAGGAAGTAATTATAAACTTCGTTTTGTACAATACAGAACCGTTCAGGAAATCCGTTCCTTGCTAACACACATACACACATATATATATAATATAAGTGTATCACTGAAAAATCTAAAAATCAATAACCGAACAATTTTTTTTTTGATAATTTTGTCCATTTAAATATGTACACATAATAATACAACAGAATCGTTTCAAACAAGAAGTCATATTTGTATAATACCTACACGGCTAACGTCAATGGTATTGTTCAAATAAAACTTGAAATACAAATAAAAATAAATACTGTCACTAAAAAATTAAAATGCAATAAAATTAAATGTTTAAAAAAAAAAATAAAAAAATATTCTGTAATAGGTAGATAGATAATACACCTATAGTACATGTTTTTAGTGCGTCATTAGCCTTTCTAGAACACGGTGTGCGAGTGCTGCGGTTCTTCATGATAACTAAAATTTGTAAATATTTTATATGTCATAATACTAGCAATTGTTCGAGTTGACTTGAAATTGTTCTTTTTGGTCGGAATAAATAACCGATGATAATACACGATGAACCATCAATGTGAGTTTACATATTATTGTATTTTCATAACAGCTAATATAGTAAAATACTCTAAATTAATTGCACAACATCCACACAGACGGCATACACAGTTTGACTAATAATAATATATCATTTCATGCACAACTGATAATTTGTAGAAAACGTTTTTAATCGCAGGAAATTCGAAAAATTGAAGTGCATTTATTTTTAAGTAAAATTAAATCCGTTTTATTGATATGGCACTGAATAATAATTATCTAACGTCGTTGAGTATAATATTGTTACAGTTTACATACGATTTACACTGCAGTGCTAATGCTTTACGACATACTTACTGGTATACTAGAAATATCCAAAATACTACTAAATAACAGCTATACTTAAATTGAAGCTTGTAATCGTATATTCTTTCAGTACATTCAATAAATTATTATTCACAAATAATATTTTCTACTATTTATTTATTGTTTTGGTAAAAATAGTGTTTGTGACGTTCGAACTGAGTCACTTTTATGTTTTGTAAACTAAAACCACTTGCTACATAAAGCTGCGAGTATGTTTAAATTTCATTATCATGTTCAACTTTTAAGAAATATTGAAGTATTTATTCTTTTGTTTCATAAAAAAAAATATTCATCATTATCATCAGCTTAAAGGCCCAACGCTGTCATCATGAGATAAAAAAAAATTTCCATTAAATATTGTTTTTCGATAAAAAAATTATCGTTCAATATAATGGAAAAAATAAAATATTTGAAAAATTACGACGTAGCTGTGGTTATATCGTTAAGAATGTAACAAATCATTTTTTAAAAGAGTTAAAAAATAATATCATGTAAATTGACTGCTGATGTTAATAGGGTTAATGTCCAATGTACCTTAAAAGATGCTACATAGACTCTTTAAGTATATGTTATTAACTTATATAATCATTACCACTATTGTGTACATTTTTTTCAGTAAATAATAACCGTTCGAGGTATTCATAATAATATCACATAAATGTGTTGGTTGGTTAATTTTTTTTTTATAAACGTGCTTTAGATAAAATTATACGTATCATGTTAAATGTTTGTTCATTGTTGTCCAACTTTTTAAGTGGCTTTGTTCAATCATCGCTACAATATAGCAGTATGTAAAACTAACGCGATCAAAGCCTATTAACGGCTTAAAAATGTGTTTATTCCAGTCATAAGTAATTAGTAATTACCACACTACACACACATATCTACTCATGTGTTACAATAACACACTTATCTGTGTTTTATTATTTCAATGGCCTTTAATTATATTTTTGCATTTTGAAATGTTTGTGTGTAGTTTCGAGTGCGCCCAACCAATGTTGTAATACAATTACAATTATTGTTGCATAATTATTATTGTTGTTTTCAATGCCTTTTACGTGTTTATTATTTTTAACAGATGGTATGGGAAAAAAAATATAGGTTGGCATCGAAGTTAATATGTACACAAATGGGGTATCGACGTGTTAGCTTATTAGATCTGTAGAACGTATGGCGGCTATTTATCAATCACTATTATAGCTAGACATGTTTGTGAATGGCGTTTTATTGAAATAATTTATACACAAGTGTTCGGTGAAAACGACGTAATAATATTAGTAAAGTAATAGGCTGAAGATAATAATTTTAAAATGTATTAATTCATAAGTGACACCCCATAGGGATATAAAATTTGTAGTGATATATAATAATTTTATTACGGATTCCAAAATCAAAATATAATATTATATCTTAAGAGGCGTATCAAACAAAATTATTATATAAATTACAACAATTCAGGCATTTCGGGCTAGATAGTACATCATTTTGTTTAGAAAATGGGGGGGGGGGAGGCAAACGTTTGTTTATTTCTGGTATTGACAACTGGAACTTTAAATTTAATTTTCCCCAAAAATTCAGGGCAATCAATCTCATTATAAGCTTAGTGACAAATATCATGTCTAAATATAGATACAATATTGTCGTAGGGTGTTTAAACCGCAGTACTATTTTTCATTTATCACGGAGATCGTTTTCCTCCGTGGGACTGGGAGGGCACTTGCTGTAGACTTTTTAATTAATCGTGTACTTTTGTGTGTTTTGCAGGTGGCAAATTGTCGGGTGTACGGTACCTTCAGAGTCTACTGTTGTTCCTATGTCTGGTCGCGGCCTACCTGTTGCGCGTGAGCATATCCGTGGCTATCGTGGCCATGACACCGGACAAGAATTCCACAGATTTCATATCCGAAGTCCATTATCACATCCCTGTTAGTAAATTAAAAATAATATTATATTATATTGTGTGGACTTTATTTTACGAAATATCTATGAAGTATAGGCAATATATCGTCAAAAAGAGTCAATAGGACAAAATAGAAATTAGGAATCGGTGAATTTTGAATATCTATAGCTAGCCACCCGACAAAAAAAAAGTTTATGTTGAGTCTGTGATATAGTTTAAACAGCCTACGGTTATTATAGGCTTGGACTCTGCAATGGGTTCAAAACGGTAGCATAAGATCAAACACGTGGTTGTCTGGGCAGCTGTTGTTAGTCGTGAAAATGTGACCGTAATATTGTTTTAATCTTTAGCATCAAATACTATTACTCACTAATTAAAATTAATTTAAACCTTATTGACACACTAAACACGTTGAACAACAATAATACATATACATTATTATCAGACGAAAGGAATAATTGTTTAATTGCATCATTGAAAGGAAACATTATACTATGGTACCAACTACACACTCATTCTCTTTTTAGAATAAAAAATGGGCAAATAAAAAATATTTAAATATATGTATATATATATATATATATAGACATTTCACTGAGGCAGTTACTTTGAAATAACTGTGTTCAGCTAGTCACTGCATCTTAAAGGGTAAGTTTTGATTGTAGAACCTAGGACAACTAGAGATTGCTTGGTACATTAGCTTAGCCATTTGGCGAAGTGAGAAGTGTGTGGGGATCTTTTATCCTTGCAACATACATATTAGAGACATAAGAATAAGAAATAGTTTTTGTTGATTTGTCTATAAAATCCATCAATAGGTGTTCGAATGGACTCAGCGCACGAAGAGTCTGATCTTGAGCGCTTTCTTCTGGGGTTACCTCATAATGAATCTGCCCGCTGCCATGCTTGGCCGTCGGTATAACAATCAAATGCTGTTGGCGATGAGCATGATTTTGACGGTCGCCCTAAGTCTCGTCACGCCAACTCTAGTCGTGGCTTTTGATTGGCCGGTGCTCGTGTTCATTAGGTTTTTACAAGGAATCACACAGGTGCGG
The DNA here is from genome assembly GCF_023614345.1 of Adelges cooleyi. NCBI lineage: Eukaryota > Metazoa > Arthropoda > Insecta > Hemiptera > Adelgidae > Adelges > Adelges cooleyi. The sequence continues at coordinate 6,621,933 of NW_026096268.1, forward strand.
AACTATCACAAAGCATTACAAAAGAGAAAAGAGTCATAGAAATGTAATCTGGTTTCTTAATATAATTTTTGTTGTTTCCTTTTACATTTCATGTCCATCAATCATGCAGGCGTTCACCATGCCAATGATTCACGGCATCAGCGCCAAATGGGCTCCACCAAATGAACGAGGCCGTCTCGTCGGATTCGTGTTGGGAGGTAAAAAATGACACCAGTCACATTGAAACATTATCCTCCCGCACGAGGTGCTCGTGAGAAGTAAGATACACGGCTTATAATATGCTCGAAGATTTTAACATGCATGAAGATTATCCGTGGCTCTTTAACACACTTTCATACTCATTCTTTGGATTTTACATTGGAATCTTGCGCGCATGACATACATGGCATTCGCTAACAACAAGTCAGTCGATACGAATGAAAATTCTGTTCACTTTTTTTTTTTTTTTGTGATCTAAAACGTTCTAAATTGTATTTTAAGCCAAACACTAGAGAGCGATTTGAAACGTTATTGAAATATCGGCTAATTGATAATTTGGTAAATATCTTGGTATGCATATACTATAGGTATAATATAAGTATACGACCCAAAATAATTCGACTGATAGGTAGTTGTTCACAATGCATTTACTTAAAATGTAGGTATCTAGCATAAATAAACTTCGTCACTGGACTGAACTTGAAAGACACGAATAACGTTGGTAGACAATGTCGTTAATAGGTTACTGTCCGTGTCAGACAGTTCATTTTGGAACTAGACTTGTAGTGCGCTTGATACATTAACAGTTATCGCATTGTCAATAAATGTGAATCTTTCGAGTATCGTTGTTTGTTCTAGAGGTGACAAAATATATTTCCACGAGCTCTGACATAAATATTGACGATGTGATACACATTGTTATCTAAGTAAAAAGTTTAGTTTTTTTTTTAACCTAACATTTATTCATTTAATTGTTTACTCGTAAAAAAAACATTTAAACGGATCGAAAATTAATAAATGAGTCATTTTTTATCTTGTTAATATTTGTAGAAAATAACGCTTCCGTGTGTTCTCGATGAACATTGGACAAATATTTACAATTTAAATCGCGATTATAATCAAACCGATCTACGTGTGACATTATTCAAAAGACACGAGTTATGATAATTCGTCGCGAATCAACTCGTGTACAACTAGTTTGTACTTAGAAAACAAATGTCTGATAAAACGCTCCATCTTGCTCGTTATAATTACAGTTACAAAACTTTGAACCTTTTTAGTGCGATAAAAAATTTTCAAAGTCTAGAGGCGCATTATTTTGCACAATATTCTATCAGTTCGCGCCGAACGGTAGCTAACAAATGATCTTTATAACATTTCTAAACTCAGCGTTTGAATAAAACAAAGTTTATGCAATAATCCTACATGCTTACAGTCAATTTGAGCTTAGTCTATGTAAAAAGTGTGTGTGTTTCGAACATTAGTTGTGCGTTGTGCGGCCGACGTCGAATGACGTCGCACTATAAATGATTTACATCAACCACCAGACGTTGGCAGAATGAATTTCGAGAAAATGCTTAGCCCTCTATTGAGTAAAACATTTTTGAATCATCTTTTCGCAGACTTGATCCTTTAGCGTTAGTCGGTAGAAAGTTCACCTCGTGCGCCGGATAATTTATAAACATAATTATAATAATAACGATATGCTCATAAACAGCAGAGTCTCTATTGTAGTCCCGTCTCGAGTTTGCCGATAAAGTAATTGTGTATTTAAATTTGATTTAGGTCTTCAGTTCGGCACGGTCCTCACGTTGGTTGGATCGGGGCTGTTGGCCGGAAGCCGGTGCGGATGGCCGGCCATATACTATGTGAGTGGTGCTTTCGGAATCGTTTGGGTGGTGTTGTGGCTATCGTTGGGATCAGAGAGCCCGGCAACTCATCGACTCATCTCGTCGGCCGAGAAAAACTACATCCAGGCATCGTTGACGCAAACCATTTCCAGCCAAAAAGTAACCACTCGCATTAGCACTGTTAACCGTGACCGCGTGAAATAGTCAGAACCAAAAAGATAGCATAAGTGATTTTTAGTAGAGAAATAATGGTTGTTTCAACCTTTTTGGTTTTCACCATTTCATGTACTACATTCTTTGGCAATCATTATAATTATTCAATCCAATGCGTTGTAGAGGGTGGATCACATTTGTGAACAGGGGTTAGCGTGTTGAAGGTTTAGTAGTAAGCTGGAACCTATACTTTTAATCGTACTATTTAGACCGCAGGGTCACAGGTTAGGTTAGCACATCGATTAAAGGACAGTACCCACATTTTACATCTAGTCTCAGGATCTAATCCCATAATGATCAGTCTGCATTAATAGACTTTAAAATGTATCTTTTTTGTTTTATGTAATTCTAGAATTTAATTACTCCTTGGAAAGAGATCTTCTCGTCGATGCCAGTGTGGGCCGTTACCATATCGCACGCGGGACACAATTGTGGATTCTGGCTGTTGCTAAGTGAAATGCCGACGTTCATCAGCTCCGTGCTTAAGTTCGACATAAAATCGGTATGGGCGCTATGTAGCTAAGCGCAATTGCTTAAACGGTACGTAGATGAGTTAATACGCATCGGTTTGCTGCAGGATGGATTGGTGTCCGCGTTACCGTACTTGGCCATGTGGCTGTGTCAATTTCCAGTCACGTACTTTTCTGACATCATGAACAAGAAGAACGTGACATCTCTGACGGCGTCGAGGAAAATTTGGAATACTATCGGTAATACAAATTTGCTATGGTTACGCCGTTTGTTTTATGAATAATTGGGCACCGTGAACAATAGCAAATGTGTGAACGAAATTTGTTTAAGATCCTTTGCTCTCTGATTGATTATGTTAGAACGTTAGTCGTGATAGTGTGGCCGAATATTGTCTCACTCGGACGAATCTTGTAGCAAATCAAATCTTTGACGGCATGTCAGAGTGGTAACTTTGTTGACTTTATCTTTATTATTTTTATTCTCACTTAAGGTATGAGCGGTGGAGCGGTTGGACTGATAACGCTGGCATACATGGGCGAAAACGCTAATGCCGCCATAACCCTGTACATTTTCGTGGTGGCCATTGGATGCTGTACAAACGTGGGATTCAATATTAATCATTTGGACTTGGCGCCTAATTACGCCGGCATACTCATGGGCATTACTAACGCAGTGGCTTCGCTCGGTGGATTGTTGGCGCCAATGCTAGTCGGGTTCATCGTACACGACCAAGTATAACACAACAAATTACTTAACTCGTTACTTCTATAAAAAAAATAGTCGAATCTTAACCTTAGTCGTTTTTAGCGTTTGAACTTTAATAGAATTTTTAATATTTTTATTTATTTTTCTTATTTGTACTATAATTATTTTGTTTTTTTTGCAGACTTCAGTTGACGAATGGAGAATCGTGTTTACCCTGGGCGCAGCCGTGTTGTTCTTTTCGAGTATTTTTTATTTACTATTCGGTTCCGCTGAGGTGCAACCGTGGAACGATCCTGCAAACAAAGACGGTAATAGTTAATTTGTCTAGAACATTTTTTTTCACCTAGGTCAGGCGCGGATCTAGAAAATATAATATGACGGTGGTTTAAGACGAACTAGCAATACATAGACGGATAGGCCCACCGAGAAACCGGCCAAATCCTGGGGGGGGAGCCGTTTTTTTATGGAAAGATATTGCGAACATCTACCTTTGAAAGTGATTTTAAGGATAAAATACCTATTATAAAAAAGATAGATGTCAACCCAAGATAGAGAAAGTCTCGTTTGAGTATTTCAAAATATCAATCAGAAAAATAGTTACAAATACTTGAAAAAATGTATTTTTGCATTTATTATATTGACCTATGCATTGTAGATGATGCTAAACGAGGTTCCTTCGGAAATCTTACCCTCTATCTTTTTCATTATAGGTTTTTTTATCTTTACTATCACTTTGGGGTACCTTTTTCTGTTTTGCGTGAACATGTTTTGATGAATTTTTTTTTTAAACCGCTGTCAAGGATGCTGTGACAGTCCGAAAAATAAATTAACTGCCAAAAAAAAAAAAAAAGACTCCTAATTACTGAACTAATAACTAATTACACATCACACAGATTTTGCACAATATTACCTGTACCTAACTCCTTAATAAATAGGGGGGGGGCATGACGCCCTCTTAATTCTAGGACTTATCGATAATTTCGATAATAATTTACTTAATTAAATGGCTTTTGTTTTGTGTTTTTCAGTCGGTTTGCGTGGGTCTTTGCAGATGAAAACCGATTACGGGTCTGCCGGATACGCGTCGCCGACATTTGGTAAATTTGCGTAAATCCAATACACGATTTGCGCGAAAATTTTGAGAAAAACGAACATGTATGTTTTTTTTCGCCCACAGTTAAAGTTTCTTCAAGGTCTGCGCTGTTCGTAAGACAATTATATTAATTACCACGGACTTTATACGACTATTATTATACGAAGAAATCGGATTATATAGATACAAAAAAAAAAAAAATCTAGTGAGCCGCGGACACACACACATTACATTACATTTTTATTCATTTGTTTTTTTTCTTCATTTTTGTGGGTTAATTATTATTTGTTTGTTTTAAAACATCAAATTTACTGCGAAGGCAATCGTTTGATTTCCGTTACGGTTTCGCCGATTCCTAGCCGAAACATTATACGGCGCCTAAAGATGTTTGCACGTCAAAAAGTAAAAGTATATTATATTTTTTTATAGTTATTATACGTTGTTTTTTTAAAAAAATAAACTTTTATTTTTTGTTATTATTTTGTTGATTAAATGTATAGAAAGCTTGTCTTCTAATTATTATACCTAAAACAACTATTTTTTCTCGAATGTTATCAATTGTCATTATTTATTAGTAATCAATGTCTGAAAAACCTTTAGGTTCCTTATAACTCCAACTTTCGAGAATGCATTATTTCCTTTTTAGTGAATCTATTTATTGTGTTCTTTTATTTTTGGCGGACTGTAAGTATACCTACATATTTTATCAAATCAATATGATTCCAAAAAATATAATATCTAAAATGAGATATCAATTATTTAAATATAATATAAATGGTATATATAATATACGTGTGACCTGAACAGTATACAAACACAATTATCATTTTTTTCTCAAATCTTTAAAATATTATAATATGTATATATATAGGCCACTCAATATCTCACTGGGTTTAATTAATAATTCACAGTGTTATTATATAATGTGATCTCAATTTTGCACAAATTATTATGTTTCTACTCCTCTCCCAAACTAGTTTTTTTGAAAGCAACTTGTGAAACCTTTTGAATGGTATCGTACACATTTTTAAAACTTTTTAAATTAAGAATATTTCACTAAAAATTGGTATTTATTTTGCGGCGACAGTATACAATATCACGTTGGCGTCACACGATAATTATCGTACAACGGTCGTCCGGTGGCGATGGTGTTGGTCGAACGACGCGACGTTTCCCCCCAGAAATGGTCACACTGGGTCCGATGCGTTTTTCCACGGTTAATGATAACAGACGCGCTATTTGATAAGAAATGTCTATTTGTTTTTGTTTATGCGCAAACAACATTATATATTTCGGTAATATTATTATTATTGTTATTACTTATTATAATTTCGAGCATTTGTTTCCGAACGATTAAAAACCAAAGGGTTATGACGCGATCCTAATAGATTATGGCCAATCTCGACGAAGACCTGTCCCGCCTGTCAATAGGTATGTAATAAACCGACAAAGGTTGCCAAAGGCTTGAAACATTACAATGTTGTCATTGTGTATAAAAAAGCTCGTCCGTGTGGGCGACGAGAGTAATTCTTGGCTTGAAAGTCGAACGGAACCGACGTTACCTGCAGTGCTTGCTATAATTACTCCGAGGCCGACGGTATTTGTATATTTTCACCCACCAGATCTGTTCTGCTTTTGTTCAAGTCCAACTGCCATGTGAGCATTTGTGCTTGGCGAAAACCAGTAGAAGTTTCACGCATTTCCCAAATATTAAATATTTAATTTAAACATTATTTGTAATGTCTATTGTAGCACGGTATCGGCGATTAAGTATGAATGCTATCTTACTAATGTCAAATGTCCTTCAGAACAATTAATTTTATTAAAAAAAATTAATTAAATTCACTAGTTTCGCTTTTTACATAAATATGGTTAATATAATACTTTTACTATATTTTGTTTTTAACAATGCTTTTTTTTGCTTTTTTCTTCAAATAATTTGTTTTTTACTGTTGGTATATTTTAAGCTATCATTTATTAGTTTGTTTATTTTTTTCATCTTCTGATATAAATGTTAACATAAAAAAAAAAATTAATTTTTCAGTCAGGTATAAATATTTTATGTATAATATTTTTAACAAATTGTAGATAGTTAATGAAATCACAGGTCCAGGAATCCCGTTATATAATTTAAAAAAAGTAATGGTGTTTTTCCGATAATAATCAGCTTAATTATAATGATGTTTTATACCAGTAAAAGCCAAATTTATAGATTGATTTTGAGAATTTTTTTTTTTATTTCTTTGTTTATAAAAAAAGATTAACCATCTATTATGTGGTTTTTTTTTTAATATGATAAATTACACTTATGTTGTAAATTTAATTATTGAATAATTATAATTTGATTATAATTATGTTAAGGTAATTTTATTTTAAGATATTATTATGCAATTATTAACATTAGTAAGTATAAAATGTTATTTCCTCTTAAACAAATTCAGTTTTATTAATTTACTAAATAAAATTAAAAAACTTAGGTAAATGAGAAAATCCATTTTTTTTTTTAGTACTTATTAATAATTTTTCTTAGATGTTCTTAGCTTCGAGCGTTTTTTAGTATTTTGTTTTGCAAGAGAGCAGTATTTAGTAATTAATAATTAAAAATGTTCTTTTAATAAAAAAGTAGCATTTACATCATAAAGATTACAAAACCAATAAATATTGATTTACCATTAGGTGCAATATTTTGAATACTTAGTAGTAATAACTTATGTAATACGTACGTTTGTTCTTTTAGGTGATGACCCAAACAATAAATTTAAGAAAGATAAAGCCCAGAGGGATTTGGAAATATATAGACCAGGTAGTGGTCCACTTAGACGCAGCGGGAGTTCACGTCAGGAGGGTGATGACGATAGCTCTGTATTTTCTGGGTACGGCCGTGACTTAGACTTGGGAAAGAAGAGCGACTTCATTCCTAATAAACATTTTGAAAACTCAAACAGAAAGAAAGACAATTTTCCACGAGGGCCATCTAAAACAAATGGTTTTGCAGCTGACAATTATAGTACGTTTAATTTGAGACGAAGACAACAAAAGAAAACTCAGCCGTTTTACGAACCACCAAACGAATGGAGTGAAGGTAGCAAACGGCCAGATCGGCCACGAGTAAATTTCGTTCATCCTGACGACTCTAAAGATGACGATGGTAATTGGAGAACCCATAAAACGCCCAAAACGGTGGTTGCTCCAAAGATTATAAAAAAACCTGAGGTTAAACCTGTCCCCGAAAAACCAGCAGTATCGGTTGTGGAGAGTGCGCCTAGTTTGGCTGTTGTTACTCCTCGTGTTAATTCGGCTGTTATTACTCATCGTGTTAATTCGGCTGTTATTACTCCTCGTGTTAGCTCTGCCCACACTCAAAGTACACCTGAAAAAATCCCAGGGTTTGTGAGTCGAAAAGAAAAGAAACCTATCAATAAAACCGCACTTAGTAGTATTTTATTGTCTTATGAAAAAATGCCTCCACGATTCCGTAAAAAGTTTTGTGAAGAAAACAATATTACTGTGGAGGAGGTTGAGTCGTACATTACAAATGGAATTCCACCGTCCCAGGATGACCACAAACCCAACAATTCGTATCAGTCTAGAAGCCAAACATTACCATCAAAAAATAGTAAAGGAAGGTTTAACGAGCCCCCAAGACAACACGAACAAGTGTTTTACAGGACGAATACTGCAAATCAACAGCAACCAAAACCTGAAGTAAGAAGAACTCATTCAATGGCTCATAGCACATCAGACCATAGTAAACGAGTCAACAACAATATTGAATTTGGCTTGCCCGTCAAAACCGCAAATTCAAGTCACATAGAGCCTAGTAGGATTGACGATTCTAAAGCTATTCATGATGATTCGTCAAACTGTGTTAAACAGCCATTGGAAAGTGCAGTCATATTGCCAATTGGTACAATCGTAAGTTGTTAACATTTAAATGTAATACATATTATGGAAAAATGTACATTTTTTTTTAATTTGATTAAATTTATTTTGTTAGAATTGGGCCGAGGAGGTTGAACGAGAGGAAAATTTGTCTAAAGTAGCTGAAGACACAAAAAAAGAAATGAATGAAAAGAAATTACTAGAGCCAATTGAAAAAACTCACAGTTCCAACAGAGACAGAAAACGGAGAAAGTATGCGATTTTTATTAAAAACTATTGATAAAGTTATAAAAACAAAATATATTTTCACAGAAGTGTGAGTAAAGATAGAAAAGACATTCCCTTACCTCAACACGATCAGTCGTCAGGTAGTGCACATTCTAAATGGCACGGTAGTCACGTCAACGACAATACCGAACGATCGAGTAGTAATGGTAATTGGAGAAGTGATAAATCATTGAAGTCCAACAGGAATCGTAGTAATGATCGGTCGAGAATCCAGTCGAGCGTCCAGTCAAGACTACAACGAAACAGGTTTATTATATTTCCATAAGTTTTGCTTGCTTTTTGTTTGTACAAGGATTTTTAAGTTTACAAGTCTCTTTAAAATAGGCACAATAGTGAAAAATCAGCATCCCAAAAATCAGAAAATATTGCCGGAATAATCAAACTGCCTCCGAATGTCAGCACTGCGGACACTAATAAGCTCTCTCTCAACGGTTACTTGAATAAAACCATGACAGCGCACGCTTCGCCGTCTCCTTGTCCAGCCAAACAGTTGTTCAATCCAAACAATCCTAACAAACCAATTGTAATATCTTCGAAACAGCAAAACACCAGAGTGGGATACCCAGCACCGAGCGTAGATCCACATCCTCCGAATGACTATTACAACATAAGAGGTGTCAATGCTGTTCCTGTCCAACAATTTTCCGGTGCACATTTCGGCAATCTGCCACCTAGTTGGTACGATCCATACACGGAAAGGTATTGTCATGTCAAAAATAAAAATAATATACTTCATTTTGTAAAACTTTTTGTTTTTATCATTTAGTTATCGCAAGGCTCAAAATCCGATTTTATTGTTGGACATAAATAAAGCGGATTCCATCATGGAAGAACTACTGTTTGGGCCGAACTTGCTTCAGAATTGGCCCATCATAAACTCTTGCAGGTATTTTTTTTTCAAAGAACAAATGAAATATTATAAATTATATCAAATACTTTGTGCCAATATAATTTGTTTAATGGTAAAATTAATAAAATAATGTTAAATATTCCAGGGAGTTCTTGAAAGATGCATTAAGAGAGCTTTTAAAGATAGACTTAAAATTTTGCCAAAGGGAAAATGTGGAATCACATTTTTGGAAAATTTTGTATCACAACATCATTGAGCAACTCAAGAAGCTCATCAGCGAAGACTCTCCAGAATTATCTAAGGATTATAGCACATTGCTTATGAATTTAATAGAAGAAGTATGTTACAAGTGTTTTACCATAAAATGTTATGTGTAATACGGTTACATATTATGTGTATTTTTGAGATAATTAAATCTCTTCTTTCCAATTTTAGGGTATGAAATACATGAACGATTTGCTAAAGTTTTTGGAACAAACGTATAGTTTTAATTTGGACGATTACATGTCCTTGACTTGTCTATCAACAAAAAAACTCGGTGATATCGGTCTTGCTTTGATATCCTCTCAAAAATTGTATATATCGTTAGGAGACTTGGCGAGATATAAAGACATTATGAATCACAGCACCAACTATGTGATTGCTAAACAGTATGTTTCTAATATTTTTTTATAAGATTAAAAAATGTATATTATCTTGTTATTATTTAAAAAAAATATATATATGTACATTTTTAGATGGTATACTAAGGCTAACCAAATAAACCCCAAAAATGGTAGGCCTTACAACCAACTCGCTCTGTTGGCCGTGTATGAAAAACGTAAGCTTGACGCTGTGTATTATTATATGAGAAGTCTGATGGCTTCTAACCCGTTTCAATCTGCCAAAGACAGTTTGTTGTCCCTGTTTGAAGAATATAGGAGAAAAGTATATTTTCGGTTATTAAATGAAAACGATTTGGACGAGGTCAGTATATTTATGTTTTTTGTTGCAGTACGAAATGACTGACAGGAAACGTCAAGAAGATAGAGAACGACGAGAACGAGAAAAAGCAAAAGAAAAAGAGAGCGTTATATCAACCAAGGAAAAGTACAGCAAAAGAAGAAAAGAAATTTGGATACACCCAGACGGTGGTAAACGATCGCACAGGACAACATCTACCACTGAACCGACTCAAGATATTGATGAAGAAGAACTGTCCAAGTTATCGCAGTCCGAAGTAAATATTTGAACATCGCAAATCATAAAAAAGATCTTGTGGCATTATTTTTTTTAAATTATTTTTATTCATTCCAGGTCAACAAACGATTCATTGTAAGTTTCCTGCACGTTCATGGAAAACTATTTACTAAAGTCGGGTGAGTTTCCCAAACATGTCCATGTTGATCATAAAGAGTTGATACACTATTTGAATTACTTTATCAAAATATTGTTTTTACATCCATAGTATGGAGACCTTTCAAGACACTGCATTACAAATGCTTCGAGAGTTTCGCAAATTATTGTCGCACACACCAATACCGATTATAACGACAAGATTTCTTCAATATCTAGCGTTGAACATGTTTGCAATTGAGTACAGTCGACCGAAAGGTAATGTACTTAAGTAACATCATTTGTGTGAGTGCCTTTAAATGTTGATGCAAAGCTGAAAAACTAATTTACAATGTTGTGTTTTTATATTTCTTTTTTATTTGTGTAGCAAGCCTATAGAAATCATACCCGAAAGGTCTGAAATCAAACTTTTTTTTTTATTAAAGGAAGTGTTAGAAATGACCAAGTGCAAAAGCATGTTTAAATGCCTTATTATAAAAAAAAATAAGGCATTTAAACATTTTGAACACTATTTATTATCCAATAAATGATTTACTTTGAATAGTTTTTACTATCTACAGTAAGTGTAGTGAATAAAAGCAATTTTAGAAATTGTATTCATAAAAGTAAAAAAAAACTTTTTTTAAAAATACTTCCTCGCCCCATAACAGAAATCCAATATTCATAAATATTATTAATATTCTTCATCATTACTGAAAAAGTTTCAACCTACTGAAATAAAAAAATATATTGAGTTAAATATATCATCAGTATTTTTTTTTAATTTCATTTTGATGTTAAATAAATTAGTCTACAGTATAGAAAATTTTATTTTTGTAAACAACTATTGAAACTGTTGTTATGATAGAAAATCTAAATCAATTTAATGAATATTGGTTTTTTGACTAGGTGATAGAGGAATTATTTAAAAAAAAAATGTTTTCTTAATTTAGGTTTGTATACATTAAAACTCAACTTTTGTGAGGTATTTTGAAAACGATTTTCAAAATTTGCTTTTTTGTACTACTCCCTAAAAAACAGTTGGCATCAAATCATTTTATTTGAAAGTGATTTTATCGCTTTCATTTATAAGTTGTTAAGCTTGTGACCACCAGATCCCACTAAGCTGGCATTTTTTTTTTACAATGTACTACATGAAAACAACGTAATTTTTTTGTACAGATACGCATGTGGAACAGGGTTATTGGTCTACGGTGCACGAGTGTGCGTTGGTCATGGCATTGCAAATGTTCAGTTTGATTGTGGACAGATGCAATCAGCTGTTAAAAGAATTGCTGAGCAAAGAAGAAGACACTTCCATGGCCAAACACTTAATTGGTAGCGACGTCGACTTCCTATTACCACCAATCAAGGTGTGGTGTGATTGGCTGTTGCGCAACTCCAAGGTATGGAATCCGCCACCATCTTGTTCGGACTACAAACTGAGCGGTAGTGGTGACTGTTGGAGTAGATTGGCTTCGTTGGTAAACAATTTGGAAAAATTCCAACAACAATATAAATTATTTTTGAATGAAGTCGATGAAAAAGATCCAAGTAAGAGTACCACAATGAATATTTTACTGATTTAAGTTGTTTACAATTGTGTTTTAAATTATAGATGCAATACAACTTAAGCTTCCCGAAGATTCTATGTTCAGCGGTTTCACTCCGATTATCGGTTATGAACTTAAACCCGTGTTTATCCAACCTTCATCGGATAGAGTAAGTAACCCCCGCATCTTTAGGTTTAGTTAATACTTAATTATATTTTATTGTATTGTGTTCAGGATTTGTCCGAACTCGCTTTGCGGGTGAATTGCATATTGTTTTTTGGAACAGAATTTTTGTGTGGTACTGAGCCTCCGGTATTCAAACTGCACAAAACCGACACCGGAGCCAGTGAATACATTTCGGTTGTCGAGACGGCCACTCCCAAAGACGATGTGAGTAGTTTAAAATGTCTTAAATCTTACAATATTACTATATAGGGTAATGACAAACAAATATTTGTGTTTACAGAGCGAAGACGAAGATTTATGCGTTGAAAGTTGGAGCGATGAAGACAACGATCAAAAGTCTAAACCTTCCGAGAGTAAATCCGTAACGGAATCTTCTACAAAACCACTTTCGAATGAGATACAAAAACTTTTAAGCAGAAAAGAAGAACTGGAAAAAAAGCAGCGCAACGAAGAATTGCGACAAATAAGAGTACAGGTAAAAACATTATGTCATGTTTCAATGTCAAGACCTTAAAATTAAACGTACACAATATATTTGCAGGAAATACTGAAACAAGTTTCGTATTGTGTGGAAATTGAAATCAAACCGCATTATGTAGTTCCTGATACAAACTGTTTTATTGACTATCTACCTCAACTGGACAAATTGATCCACTCGTTTTCCCAAGCCCAAGAACATGTGTGTACTCTCATGATTCCTACTGTCGGTAAGTGAAAAAAAAAAACTAAGGTGGTGTACTTAACTTTTGTGTTGTCATTGAAATGTAATCAGAAATTTTGTTCCATTAGTTTTGATCGAATTGGAGGGATTGGCCAAGGGCGGTTGGGCACGAGAGACGGTTTGCGACGCTGCCAAACAAGCATTGAAAATATTGAAAAACCTTGATACTCCAGCAGTTAAATTTGTTACGACAAAAGGATCTAGTTTTAAATCCTCAACGTTCTTTGAAGAGGAAACTAACGTCGTGAGTAGAACTACTTACGAGTTGTTTTTGAAAATGATTACCGAAACATTTATAATATAATATAATTATGTTATCTATAATTTTGTATTTTTAGGTGGGTAATAACGACGATAAAATCTTGACCACTTGTCTTAGTCTCTGTAAGCACAGTTCTCAAACGGCACCTGACAGTCTGCAAGAAGGTAATTTTGCCTATTATTGTCATTACATATTATTTTTGATTTAATAAGTTTATAAAATACCGATTTTCGTCATCGCAGGTGAACCTAGGAAAATTTACAGGGATGTAGTGTTGCTGACTGAAGATCGGAATCTCAGAGTCAAGGCACTGTCGTCCGATATGCCGGTCAGAGCTATTATGGATTTCATAAACTGGTTGAATGTCAACAATAGTTGATCCATTCAGTTGCAGCCATAGGAATGCTGTGTATTGTTCCTAATTACAAAGACTTATGGAGTGAATTTTAAAATACGACTGCTTATGGTAAGTAAACAGTACACACGATAGTGATAACTATAACAATTACGGAAAACACTATTATGTGTCACAAATATGCATTATTGAACGAGTTAAGAGAAAGCATATTGAAATAATACCACGACATTGTCATTGAAATGAGCTAAATTATATTGAAAGTTCATTTAAAATACATTTTTTCAAAGAAGATCCGATAATGTGGACAAAATTATTCCCATGTAATTTGTACTAAATAAATAAATACAATTATATTGGATTCGAGTATGATATGTATACTATAGTCACTTGACAATTATTTAATCTATTGCTGTTTAAAATAGTTATTGGATGTAGGGACTCGATGCAAAACCTATTCTATGTTTTAATATTTAAAAAGCAGCCTGGAAGTTGTATTTTTTTTTTACAAGTACTCATGAAAAAGGGATTTGTGTTTTTGATACTATCTATTAAAAATACTCATGTTTTTTCTCACCTATTATTATTATTTGTAGCTCACTTATTTGACAAATAATACGAAAAATATGAGCAGCTGCCACGGTAAAAATGTCACGAGGCTGTTAAATTGCGTACATAACTACCGTCGCTGGTAGGAGACTTAACGATCATGCGCTATAATATGGACATAAAAACAACTTTGGATGTCTTAAAAAAGATGGGCGTTAACAAAAAAAAAAAAAAAACACTACTATCATCAACCGACGACCATTATAATGTTTACCTAGTCAGTTGGACCTTTACCCCGCCATGACGATATTATCCTAATCACAATTACGATATTATTATTATTATTATTAAACATATAAACTATCAGTTAAGTGTTACAACAACAGATAAAACAGTTGTGCAACAAACGAAAACTAAGTCTGTGACACAAAAAGTACCCGACCGTTTTGCAATAGTGTTGTGAACAGCACTTCTAAAATTTCGACATTTTCTAAAATTTGAGGAATATTTATTATAAATACATAGTAAACGAAAAAAGAAAAAAAATAGGCCAATTTTGAATTTTTGTCCGAGTATAGTATTGTCACATAAGTTGTATATTTTTGAAATTTAAAGTGTATAAAAATTGTAAAATAGTTAATATTGAACTCAATAAAAGCAGTGTTTGACCGAAAGATTTTCAAATATATATGAATAACTAACAAAATAGTAATTAATATTTAACTCATTAGTGAAATACATTATATTTTGGAGCATCACTGTTTTTAACTAAAATAATATTTTTAATTAGTCCATAAACACAATTACTTACTGAATATGACCAATAACCGCAATCATTTTAATAAAGAAAAATTCTAAACGAATTTTAAAAAAGTACATTATTAATAAATAAAAACATAAAGTATAAGACAATATTTTTTTAGTTCTCTTTCCATATACCTGATATTAATCGTTACATATATATTGTACCGTTATAATGTATTGGTATTTTGTTATAGTCACTTTTTACACTTGTATGTGATTATTCTTAAATTCATTTTTCACGATGTATATTGTCGTCTTTAAGTTTTTAGCTTTCGGGGAAAATACTTGTTTTTGGCTGTTGTAAATCAGAATCACGAACTCTGGGTATAATATTGTTTACACTTTACATATTATATTATACATAGTATATTAATATTATAGCACAGGCAGAGTCCAATTTGTGATATTATAATAATCATAATTCACGTATGCGCCGTACCTATACCAGTTTTGTGGCCTTTCGGCTATCGTTTTTGTCTCTATGTCTTATACCAATATTCAATTATTATTATTAATACCGCCTCGTAAAAAAAAAAAAATACTTTTTCAACTATGTTTCTAAGCTAAAAATATAAGAAAATATTATATATTAATAATTAGACGGTGCTTGGTGATTACACGTTATTACTCCCTTATCGAGTTTACGATCTTTTCCATAACTACTATAATGTAATAACACTACTAATAATAATGCATGTGTTTTATACGGTATACTGTCTGGTTCTTATTATACAACGTTATAAATTTACGTTAAAAAAAAATCGTAGGAATAAAAATAACAAAGATTTTTATAGTACTTAGTTTTACGATGATGCCGTTTTTTTTCTTAATATTTTTGTGCACAGAAAACTTCTTCATGTAGCAAGTCCATCGATCAGATACCGTACAAGAAGTACACATTTGATGGCAAAATGTTAAATAAATCCATTTCCCCCTGCCAAAATCGAGAAACACGCCCTAAAAAATATTAACTGTTATGTTTAATTGACTTTAAATTAAATAGTACTAGACTGGGCTGGCTGTAAGTTTAGGCCTAAATCCAAAGCATTTATGTATATATATATATATTTTTTTTTTGTTGAATCCGAAAGTAATCTAAAAATCTGAGACTCAGATCTTTTAAAAATGTTAATTATTAGGAAAATCTTATTGACTTGTTTTATATACTATTGTATTTTCTACAAAAATACCAAATAATTGTTGTGAGTAATAATATTATCTTAAGATTTAGAAAAATATATCATTCAGGAGCATGGAACTAATTTTATATCATTATTAATTACCACTATTTTAGGAATGTCTTTACCGTTATTGGTTATTACAATCTTATTCAATGTTCATCTCTACAAACTATTAGCTATAAAATGGATAGGTTAGGGTCGCACAAGTCAAATGGAATTTAAAAAAGAAAAAAAAGGCAACTTTTCTGGAAGATAATGTTGTTGATTTTTTTTTAATTTTAAGAAAGTTTGAGTTTGTTTATTTTTTAAGTTATCTGTTGACTGTTATGCAAAGGAAGTAAACGTTTTAAAATTTAGCAATACTTAAAGTATTGTTCAGCTGCCCAGTTGGAACGTTTGGATGGAAAGTTACAACAGAACGTGTCGTTTCATTCTTCGGCATTACTCAATTTTGTGTGGTCTTATTTCTACCGTCTTGCCTACTTAATACTATTATGATAAAAATTTTGATTGTCGTGTGTCGGACAAAAACGGCAAACATTGATGAGTCTTGGACAAAACGCGTTCAGTGTATTAGCTAAAACTTTAATAACAATAATAATAATATGAATTGGATTAAAAAATAATTTAGTAATTTCATATTATTCTATTGAGCAGCTGCAGCTGTGTAGTCGGAAAACTCGCTCGCGGTTATTACTATTACCGCGGTCATTGTTATTTATTAATCGCATAAGGGCCATCGGCGGCGGCTCACCGTGTGTTTAATAGCCATTTTGTAAATGGGCTAAAATTTTACAAATACATACATTGGACAACAACAATGCGGATTTTGATTAAAACGCGCGACGTACTCATTGTCTGTGTGTCGTTTTAGAGTTTGCACTATTATTATTAAAAAATAAATGTGTATTATTACTACTATAATGTAAAGTGTGTGGTTCAATTCGAACCTTGTTAATAGTGGTGAAAACCTCTTTGATTTTCTTACAATATTATCACGAAGCAATTTCCATGTCGCTCTTACTTTGACATACATTCTTGCGATTACAAGCACCGGAAAAGTTATCAAAACAGTGGATAGAAAGCAAAACCGTCATTTTCTTCAAGCGGTAAAATAGCAATATACTTTTGTATAATTTTCGAATGCTCGTGTTTTTTTTTTACCCTGGTTGCACTAAATGTTTTTCCTCGTTATCTGTAACACAACTTTGCTTTGTAGGTATGCAAAGACCAATGTCTTTTTAGATAAAAAAAAAAAGTTCTTTCCTTTAATTAAAGTCAAAAATGTCATATGTTTATATGAATATTTATTTACCTATTTAATCGATAGATTTTGATAATAAAATATTTGTGATCTTCCATGGGAAAAGGTACCTTATCTTCCCGGAGCAAGTTGTTCAAGAGAACCTAGTTTCGGTTAGGACCTTTTACTAATTAATTTATTAGGAGTGCCAACTTGAAAATTTCATAACTCTTGAACCGATCGAGATATTATTTTGATCGTGACACCATTGTAATAAGTAGCTAATCGGGTATAACAAAATGCAAAAACCCTGATTTTGAAAAATGGAAGATAAGGTACCTTTTGACATTTTTATATCTTAGCTTTGGCACATAACCCTGGCAAATATCCGAAAAAAGCGTTATCAAAAGAGCGTAACGAAAAAAGCGTTACCAAAAAGTTTTTCAGCCGAGTCTGCAACCACGAAAGAGCATTTTCATGTCTCGTTGAAGTACCGAATAAATTTAGATTAGTTGTGGAATTATAATTAAAAAAAAAAAATTACATGGAGCTTCCAGTTACAGCATAAGCCAAGGAGATTAAAAAATTATGTACAATCAAGTTACTGGCTAAAATTGTAGTGTTTATTATCTGGCCAAAAGTAACTTAACATAGAGAATTAAACTATTTTGAATTTATTATTTAGTTCTAATTTGAACGTTGAACGTAAGACATATCTCTTATCTCATATCAGATAACAGCGGAACAGATTAACATTCGAAATGGATCCGAAATGGTCTTTCCGATAATTGTCTTTGAATTGTCGAATGCTTTTTGGTACCTTGCGGCGCGTAACAGCGTAACAGCGTAACGCTTTTTTTGGTAACACTTTATTTCGGTTATGTCCCGGCTAATTCCCACCCCTATCTCCCGTCCCCAACCCCAACCTCATCTTCATCCTCATTTATTTTTTGATAACGCATTTTTCGTTACAATATTTGTTTTACAATATTTTCGTTACGCTCTTTTGGTAACGCTTTTTTCGGTTATTTGCCAGGGTTATGTGCCAGAGCTAAGACATGAAAATGTTAAAAAGAAATGGGGTTGATGATGAGGTTGGGGGTGGGAATAGGAATGGGGTTGGGGGTGAGAATTAGCCGGTGCATAACCGAAAAAAGTGTTACCAAAAAAGCGTAACGAAAAAAGTGTTACGCTGTTATCTGATATGAGATATGAGATAGGGGTAGGGGATAGGGGTGAGTAATAGGGACGGAAGATAGTGGGTAGGGGATAGGGGTAAGATATAGATAAGAGATATACGTTCAACGTTCAAATTAGAACTAAATAATAAATTCAAAATAGTTTAATTCTCTATATATTAAACTATGTTAAGTTACTTTTGGCCAGATAATAAACACTACAATTTTAGCCAGAAACATGATTGTACATAATTTTTTAATCTCCTTGGCTTATGCTGTAACTGGAAGCTCCATGTAATTTTTTTTTTTTTAATTATAATTCCACAACTAATCTATATTTATTCGGTACTTCAACGGGACATGAAAATGCTCTTTCGTGGTTGCAGACTCGGCTGAAAAACTTTTTTCCATGGGATGGCCCTATTTATATTATTAAGCTTTGCTGTAATTATTTGGTTGTACTATTCACCCAAAAGTTTGAGAAAATCCATGAAACTTCCTTTGATCTAGCAGTAATAATATTGGATTTAACCATTATAAATATTAAAAAAACCGTAAACATATTAGGAGGTTAGATTGTATTAGCCAAAACAGTTTTTTTTTAATTTCAAGTCACGCATAGTGTTATAAGAATTACTACAACAAGCGTGGAAAAATATAAAATAATATTTATATTTAAAAAAAATATATTGTAAATAGTCAGCGAGATTAGACATATATGCTAGTTCAAGACTTGTAGATAATGTAAAATGCAATTATTTATTTTATTTGAACAAATTAAAACATATTGGAAAATAGAATCTATTAAGTATATTTGACAATGTAAAACGATTCAGATTCTCCTTATGCCTACCAAATCACTTTATTTTTAAGTAATAAAAGAGTACCTATTATTTGAATTAAATGTATTGAATAATAATATTTGATTTGTTTTTGTTTACAGGTATTTGCTTACTTTCGTGTTTCTTGCGGCATTCTAGCTTCGATGTATATTTTTTTAGAAATGTTAACACTTATTGTAGTACTTATATGACCAGTAACTTTTGTTTTTAAATTTACTTTCTTTTCCCATCCGACTCGGTGGTGATGACGTTTTAACATAAAACAGATTAACAGATACTCAGGTGCTGTTCTCTCTATTGTTACCTACCGGACATCATACCTCGTATAAAAAAATAATTTAAATCAATTTAGTTTATATGAACAAATACATTTTTTGACCGCTATCGACCATTTACAAACATACTCTTAATGTCCATCAGGGGCTTGAAGTGTTTTTTTAACTAAAGACAATAAGTATTGATAAATTTGAAACAAATAAATTTGCTTTTTTCAATAAAATCGCAGTTCTATATTCATTTAAAAAAAAAACGTACGATATTTTTATTTGTTGAATTTATTTTAACAGGCTTTAATAACTTCAACAACTTAAAAACGTATTAAAAAACTATCATAACTATTTATAATAATTGTGATTGATTTCCTTGTTGGTTTTAATCATCACACACCGAGAATAATTTGTAGTCCTATGTTTTTTTAATATTTATTTTTTGTGAAAGTACAAAGGAATACAAATTAAAATTAATTTTTTTTACATGTATAACGAACACGTCATTGTCGAGGGTTAAATTTTTGTTTAGGTTTTTTACCTTACACTGTGACCCATTTAAGTGTTGTACACTAAGTTTTTTTTTTTAAAAATAATGTTAATAATAATATATTATATAAATAATATTATGTTCTGTTTATGTTAGTTATGCAATTCTACTCGATTTAGACACTGATTTGATTATTTTGATTGTAACACCAACAGGATAAAAATATGTTTTGTCTTGTATTAATTTAAGACAATTCGAGTACAAATAATATTATGTAGGTCTGAATAGTATAATATGTTATTTTTATTTGTTTGTGAAAAGTATATAATATATTGCATGTGTATTTATACACTGAACATTGTAATTTGGAAAAAAAAGGAGTTAATTTATATATAATTGTATAATATTATGATAGTCGTTACTGAAACCAGAAAACCTGACCAGGCCGAAGCATTATAATATACGTTCTGCACTACAGTAACGACAAATCACCTGATTAGTGATAATTGTAAAAGTTAATTAAAATATTTTTGTTTCCATTATTTAATTATTATTATTATTATATTATATAATGTATATATCTATATATTAATAATTCAGTGTCTGTTATACTTTTATGTGTGATTCATAATTAATTTAAAAATAAATACGTTAGTTTTTTAGTGTATTACACGAAAAGATTTTTACGACTTGTTGCCAGTTATTTACTAATAAATAAATAACTTGAGATGAATTTTGAGAGCTCCCCATCGTTTTTCCAGACATAACGACGTATCGTTAAAATTAGAATGCCTTTTTTTCTTTCAAGTTAAAAAGTTGGTTTTCATTTCGCGTTGAAGGCGTTGCACAGTGTAATTTGTTTTTTTTTTAGCGTGCAAGGCGAAAAAATGTGTATTGCGATTTACTTTTTCTTATTATTTTGCATGATGATGTTGTTGTAAACGGTTTCATAAACTACTGGATTATTTTTCCACGTAGTTATAGACATTAATTACATTTTATTAAATTATCCGAGTATTAATAAGAAGCGGGGGACTCGACATCGGTTGTATACCTTTTATAGTAGTTAATGGAATAATTATTGTTGTTCTTTTTTTTTTCAACGTGGTGTACCACTTATCATATGGACCGCTTGTGTTATTCTTGTAATGCAATAATATACAGATTAACATTGACCTCAGCGGGCGGTGCAGGTTATCCACAGGGGCAGCGTTCGACTACGGTCGTGTTAACATGCCACTGGGACGAGACCGGTCGACGTGCTGCTACTTAATGGCATATCTGAATAAACAAACGGTCATCCTTTTCTCATTCATAATATTGTACACCATTATGTTTAATATTATAATAATAGTCGTAATTCGAGGCGGAACCGACTTCCCAGTTTCCTTGAAATGACCTGAGAAAAACAGACCCATAGAGGAATGCTACGAATTGTGTTGCTGTGATTGTTTGCGATTAAGCATGTGCTCAGAATGACTTATTTTATAACCGTGTGTCTCTCTCGAGGTCACCGAAATTACTTCATTTCAGTTTTGACCTGACCGGCACTTGTCGTTTGCAAGATTATATTTGCACTTTGCTCAACGACGTCCAAGTCTTTAGCCCAAATTCCAAGGTACATTATTATTATTATTGGAGTCGTTTCCACTTCTTCTTTTACATCTTACACCATACAAATTTGACAAATTTAAATTTTCTTTTTACCTAATACCATTGACTCTACTAACTTCTCCAGCCTACCTCTAAAAATCGTTATCCGTTTTACTACTTTTAAACTCGATCCAATCATTCCCTTATTTAATTTAATTTTTACTACTTACCCAAACTAAACTTGGTCACTCATATTCATCTTACACATTCGTATCAGCTACTTCCATTTTCCTTCCAGTTATCTTACTCAATGCCCAAAGCACATTTCCATATATCATTGCCAGACAGTCCAGTCTGGGCTTACAACATTTTTTCTACACACCATGTTCAATTCCCCTATTTTCTAGCATATTAAGTTATTCAAAAATATAACTAAAGGTATACTCTATTTACCGATGGCTCTTCAATCATAACTGGTTCGCCATCTCCTTCTAAAACCACCTCATTGTTAAACTTTAACGCAGAGCGACCTACTTAAACTTACTTGATAGTAATTTTACTCCAACGCCTCCCACAGTTGTTCCCATTTAACTCCTTAACAATTTTCTGTACGTTTAACCACCAAATAATTATCGGATTCAGCGAAAAAATTCCAAAAAAATATCTGTCGATTACATTTTTTTTTTAAACAAATTTTCTTATGAACAATAATTTTTAATCAGAAAAACGTTAAATAGTGTTTTTACATGACTTTTTTAAAATTTTATGTCTAGTTGTGTACGCTATAAAATAGCTATATTTATTTTTCAGTTTACCTACAGTTTAATTAAATAGAATGTTACATATTATATTATTATTGTGTTTTATAATAGAAGTCTGTGTTGGTTTTTTAATCGTGCGTTGAAATTATGGAATGGTCACGATATTGAACTTGAGCCAAGTACACCGTCGCTGCCCTAAGAATTTATTACATCATCCCGACCACACTATACTTTGATTACACCCGCAATGCGATAACCCATTAACGGTTTTTGTTTGTAAAGATATGTTTTATTTACCACAAATGTACCAGCCTTGATTGTGAATTGCTATACTATTCGGCTTCGTACTCATCTCTCAGTTGTTGATCTTCAAATGATTATTACATACATACTATTAAGTTGGTTATGTCATGAAACATTTACGGTTGGAAATGGTAAAAAAAAATTATTTAGTTTCAAAAAAAAAAAAATTAACGATGTTTGAATTGAAATATTAAGACAGTACTGAAGTATTGTACTTGTACGGTAATTATTTAAGTAAAATTATAAAGTGTATGATTAAATACGTATGGATAGCGCTGGTTATGTTCCTTAAGACCAAGTATTGGGATCTTGTTCAGGTTTGATATTTTCGCATTGTCCAAATTTGTATGGCCATAGTCCAAATTGGTTTCAATTGAGTATTATACACGAGCAAGTAAAAATAAGTCCAGGTAAAACGCGGATCTAACGTCAAGCCAAGATATAGTCTTTTAGTTGGTGTATAATAATACGCTCAATCTGTTCAAGCCACACGTGTAAACATGCAGATAGAAAGTGTTTTTACAAAAAACTCAGATTGATAAGAAGACGAGAAAAGTTATAAACGACTGTAAAAACTGTAGTTGTTAATCGTTTATTTGTGATGAGATTTTTCCTGTTTAATAAGTAAGTATAATACAATATTAAAGGAATGATTTCTAATAATTATTGTGTTATGATCCGTACGATTTTGATGATTGTTTTTTGTAACTAGTTAAAAACAACAGAACTGCTAATTAGTGAATAGTTTTTTTTTCAAATAAACGCATACACGTCTTTACTTATCCCAATATACTTAAATAGTGAAACTTTGTGGTTCGACCACCAGAGTTCGTTGTGAAAAACAAGCTTACACAAATGGTGTTTAAACAAATATATTTGACCCATTTTTTGAACACTAAATAATACTTTATTTTACTATAAACTAACGTCATTAAATATACAAACTTGTTTTTTCGGTAGATTCTACGATGACTTGCTTTTAACAAGGACCATAGCTTTTAGTGAATATTACCATAAGTGTATTGTAGGAACGACGATGTACTTTGGCGAGTTCTGCAATTACAATTTGCACGTGTTTAGGAAACGTCAATTACTTTGTACAGCTCTATGTGTAGGTACAACGCGATACGATAGCGTATATTTTAAATTTGTCTTAAAACTTCAATAATATAAGACTATGCGTTTGTCGCCACAACGTGTCAAGGCGATAGTTTCGTTTATGTTATGCGTTTCAAACGTTATGTCGGATAACTTTGAAAAACTAAAACTAGCAAACAGTTTGAACATGTTGCTACGTCAACCGGGATGGCGACACATGTTCGACATTCGCATTAAGGAACCGATCCAAGAGAATTGCACAAGAAAAAAAAGAAGATGCGATCAAATCGGAGAGGACCCAATGAAGACAATTCCCGTGTCTGCGCTGTACGAGGTAAACCCATTTGATGGCCACCCTGTAAACACGTCCAACGTCTTGGATAAACATTATCAAATGCTTACCGCCGTTGAATGCAAATACGGTGACATTATAATAGAATATAAAGTTTTGTTGAAAATCGTGATACGCCAATGCCGAGACGAGTATAGTGTAGCTAAACAGTCGAGTAATACGCCATCGTTTGAACGGTATTACAAATGTTTTTATACACTGCTGCGCAAACTCGACAAAATGTCGGTGATATTTGCATACATGCGAGACGCATTGCAGTATTTGTCCAAGTTACACGAGTGCCCGGATTCGAATAAACATAGTAATTATATACTGGTTGCCGTGAAAGACTTGGAATCGTTGACTTTATCGAGTCATCAGACGATTGTATCGAAATCGGGTAGTGATCCTAATGCGGAAGCAGTCAAACTCGAGATCGATTACATTCGTGAACATTTTTTTAAGACCATCAACCGCAACGTATACGATTTTTTAAGAACATATTGTATTGTACCGACACATAGAAATTTGAAAAATTCAATTCGAAACGCCCGTCCAAAGGATACACCGTTAATGGAACACGTTGAAACCATAATAGACAGATACGTCGATGGTCTTCTTGACAAATGGTTTTACGGTTTGGGTTTCACGTACGATATCACGAAGGATCCAGCAACAGTTGAAATCAATAACGAAATTTGGATCATTGACTATGAGGTTGATCGTTTATCAACAATTACCACGGAATTGCTCGAGGCCGAGGAGACTTCCCCATAAACCCGTTTCAGTGTTATATTTTCAAAATGAGTTTATTAATAAATACAAATATTTAAATCCAATGTACAGGGTGATTTTTTTTTTAAAGAGATACGCTCAATATCTCATAGGATTTAATCAGGTATTGAATTTTTTTTTCCATAGTCATAGTGTTTTTGTATAACAAATTACTGAAAATGTTGACTGGTCCAACACCAGTTTTGGAAATTATTCAATTTTCAGGAGAAATGCGGTTGAATAATTAAAAAATTAGGGAACCAAGGGAATGAAAAACAATAGGAGATAATAATTCTATCGTCTACAGTATACGAATTATGCACATTATCATAAGCATGAACACGGATTTAAATGCAATCGTTAAGAGTGAATGATAAAATAGAAGATATAATAGGATAGAGCTGGAGTTGTTATAGGATGACGTGTGGTAAAATGATTGCATTTTTACAATATGTCGTTAATTATAAAATAAGGATGTAAAAATAGACCTTTATTTTTTTACAAAATCGTAATTTAAAGGTTAAACTGTGATGTATAATTATTAGTTCAATAACTAAAACTCTATTTTGTTACTTAATTTATTTTTTGGACTATAACAGCATCCTTGAAAGCTAATAAAAAAAAAAATGTTTTTATCTCTACATGTTTATGCAAACTGAAAATAACTCGCTTAATTTTGGTTTTACAGTAAAAGCGTCCATTATAAAATTAAAAGAGAACAATATTTCGGAGGGCATGACGGTGCGTTTTTTTCATTATTCCAAGAATAACGTTCAATACATAGTTAAAAAATAACGATTATTTTAACATTTTCAAATTACTGTAACCTTTCAAAAAAAAAATTTTTCGCACCGACTACCTCTTAAAAAAAAAACAAGAACATGTGCTAGAGTGTAAACATAGAGGGTGTCATTTGTTACAATATGTCGTTTACTATAATACATGGATGTAAAAATAGACCTTTAAAAAAAAAAAAACAATAACCGAAATAGAGCTGAGTTTATCCAGCAGAACGTCAAAACAGTTACAGAATTTATCTGCATTCACATACTTATCATGTCGACAAGTTTCAAATAGATTTTGAATAAGCGTCCTGTAAACCGTCGTCACTTCAGCGTATTTGCATTGAAGAACGGTTAATATGTGTTTATATTTTTCGGTCAGATTTGTCAAGGTTACGTGATCACCCGGTAAGTCGACCTCAAGTAGTTGGGACGCAGGATTAAATACACATTTTGAATTTCCCTTTTTGCCCATTTTCTTTATACTAATGTCTACATACTTCCATCCTGGTTGACTTAATAGCGTGTTCAATTGACCGACCATTTTGACCTCAACAGGAATATGACCATTTGGATGACAAATGGCCAATGACATAAGCAGCGAAACAAAAAAATGTGTAATTATATTCATGATAATTAACAACTCGACTATTTTTCAGGATATTTTATACACTGCACTATAGCTTACAACAGTAAGTTTGAAATAACATAGTAACCGTGAGCTTTAGAAAAATATCCATGTACATACGTTTCAGTTGTTTAAATAGCAAATATTTACCTTAACAATGTTATTCTGTTTACGTTAGTCGTGCACAGGTCGATGAAAACGCTTACGGCATTAACTGACGTATATAGTCTTTTTTTTTTTTTATAAACCATTTCTTAAAGAAATGTCTACATAGATCTTTAACGGTGAACGTCTTACTTGATAGAAAATAATCGTAAAAAGTTCCCGCTTAAATTTGAATCAAAAGCGGATAGAGAAATTACATGAAGCTGGAACGGAACATGGATTTAAATGCAATCGTTAATAGTAAATGATAAAATAGAAGATATAATAGGATAGAGCTGGAGTTGTTATAGGATGACGTGTGGTAAAATGATTGCATTTTTACAATATGTCGTTTATTATAAAATAAGGATGTAAAAATAGACCTTTATTTTTTTACAAAATCGTAATTTAAAGGTTAAACTGTGATGTATAATTATTAGTTCAATAACTAAAACTCTATTTTGTTACTTAATTTATTTTTTGGACTATAACAGCATCCTTGAAAGCTAATAAAAAAAAAAATGTTTTTATCTCTACATGTTTATGCAAACTGAAAATAACTCGCTTAATTTTGGTTTTACAGTAAAAGCGTCCATTATAAAATTAAAAGAGAACAATATTTCGGAGGGCATGACGGTGCGTTTTTTTCATTATTTCAAGAATAACATTCAATACATAGTAAAGAAATAACGATTATTTTAACATTTTCAAATTACTGTAACCTTTCAAAAAATAAATTTTTTTTTGCCCTCCGGAATATTGTTCTCTTTTAATTTTATAATAGACGCTTTTACTATAAAACCAAAATTAAGCGAGTTAACAATTTAAATAGTATTTAAAAGATTTTATACACTGCACAATAGTCTACAACGAAATAAAATGGATACGTTGTGCTTTAGAAAAATGTCCATTTAAATACGTTACAGTCGTTAGCAACTATTTGCCTTAAAAAAGTTATTCTGTTTACGTTAGTCATGTACAGCTCGAGAAGAAATGGTTTTTTTAAAACCATTTCTTAAAGGAATGACTACAAGGATTTTTTTTTTTTTATTAGAAAAAAAAACTATCTGTACAAACGTTGTATACAATGAGTCGTTGTGGCGAAGTTAGCATAAGGCATAGATTTACAAAAAAAAATACATCTAACGACTGTACTGTTTTGTTAGCTTGATTTGATTTGAATTTCAGACTCAAAGGGGCGAGGCGTTGTCTTGATCGAAAATCCAGAGACAAGATTCGCCGGTTTAGTCTTCCGCGAACGCAGTGGTCAACTTTTAATAAGACGAGAAATGAACAAGGTAGATGCATAAGTTTGCTCTACAAGTGGGGAATGTCACAATCTCCTGTTGTTCTTGCGGAGCCAAACAGACAATCTGAGATTCATATATAAGCATTAAATTCGAAGGCGGGATAGATAAATTACACGAAGCTGGAACGGGGGCAGTTAAGTGGATAATAAGCCTAAAGACACCACTATAACGAATGACATATAACATAATCATAAGCGTGTACATCTTTCTGTTATTCTGTTCCCGTTACCATTTATACTACTGTTACTATCAGTCACGATCATATGTTTATTGCGTTATAAATTTGTTATTATTGTTTTAGTTGTTATATTGTATTGTACCTTGAGCTTAAGAAAAATATCCATGTAAATTATATGTACCACAAAAATGTACTTTTCGGTATGAACTATGGCATTTTCGATCTCACCAAATTACTATTACTTTTTGTTTTATTTTTATCTGTAATTTTATACGATATGAGTATATGGTTAAAAAAAAATAAGACTACTGACAAAATAACAAAACCAATAATACCATAATAACATCCAACTTGTATTGAGGAAATATACTATTTAACAATTGCAAACTATTAAAATAACTGTTTGGGTGCAGGGATATGGGTTTGGTACAAAATTTTCAAACTTAAAACTATAAACTCTATGATAAAATATATTCGTTGAAACTGACTTTTTCTGGATTTTGTGTGGCATCGTATACGAATCCCAATCTGTAGAACCATTTTTCAATAATGAGACCGGAGTACGAGTCGATTTTATGTACTACATAATCCCACGACGCCTTTTCTGGCGGTAACAATACATTCTTTTTATTCAAGATATCATCTCTGAGAAAATTGGGAGTAAAGATTCGATGTGGTACTAAGCAAGAATGCGTCACAAAATGCAAGGGTTTTTTCGTTATATTATTAAAATTATAACTGATTCTTTTAAACTCTTCTTTGGCCGCGTCATACGCTATGTATGCTTTTTGGTTTTGGTATTGGTTCAATTTAGATTTAGTTTCTATGAATATATTACGCGTAAGCGCTTCTAAAGCTGACAGAGAACCCAATATGCTGTAATTGGGACATAGGTGTGGGAGTATTTTTGTATAAAACTCTAATGCGTCTCTCATGTATCTTATCGTCACTGAAATAGAATCAAGTTTATTCAGCACAACATCAAAGTACCCGTGGAAATCACTTCCGTGCCAAGACGCCTCATTTCGACAGGTTTCCATCAGATTCCAAATTAGTACTCTATACATCGATGTCACTTCAGCGTATTTGCATTGAAGCACTAATAATATATCTTTATATTTAATTGTCATATTACTCAAGTTTACGGCGTGATTACCTGGTAAGTTGATCTCAAGTAGCTCGGACGCAGGAATAAATTGAAATTTGTCATCATAGGTGTTTTCGTTATCATTCAATTTTCTTTTTTTACTTTTTTCTGGGTTTTTATTTTTTTTTACAGAAATGTCCATGTACTGCCATCCTGGTTGACACAGTAAGGTGTTCAATTGACTGACAATTTTGACCTCATCGGCAAAATCATTTGGGTAACAAGCTGCAAATGACATAAGCACCAAAACAAAAAATGTTGTAGTTATAATGTACATGATAATTAACAATTAAACTATCATTCGATAGATTTTCTACAATGCACTATAGCCTAAACAAAACAAAATAGATAACTTGAGCTATAGTAAAATATCTATGTTATTATATTTCTGTTGTTTAAATAGCAACTATTTACCAAGACAATGTTATTCTATTTCAGTTAGTCGTGCACAGCTCGATACAATCGCCTACAAGTTATGGCATTGACTGTAAAATATACAATGTTAGGCATGTTCACCGTATGTGAATTATCTACACACAGCTGCCGCCACAGTGGTCCAAAATAAAGAAAAGGTGATAAAAATATGATAAAACTAGCATAATTAAAAAAAATCCAGTTTAGTAGTGTCAAATCATATTAGGGTGAGGGGGGGGGGAGTCAGCCCGTATGGATTATTACAATAATTGAATGTGTTAAATTCGCTTTTAAAAAAACGTTTCGATGAGAATTTGTAATGATAGAAATACAAATATCGATAAAAGCAGTGTAATTCCAATAATGTGTTAAAATAGCCCTATTTTAGATTTTACTTCTGTCTAATTTTTTAGATCATAGGACCATGTCGGGAAAAAAAAATTGAATAAAATCACTTTGAAATAAACGCTTCTATGCGTATCTGTAATGGTAGAAATACAAACATCGATAAAAGCATTGCAATCGGTATAATTTTTAGATCTTAAGACCTTTCAATAAGCTTTTCAATAAGGTTATACAACCATAGACGAGAACGACAGATAAAACAAACATTTAAAAATAATAATTATTTCTATACCTACTTTAAATTTTTTTCAAATCTACTATTTGAATCATTTTAACACTATTTTGTTAGATGATAAATTTCCATATAATATTTAAAAAAAAAAACTTACTTAAAAATTCAAATCTAATTTTCGATCGCTTTTAACATTTTTTTGTCAGTTGGTCGAAAAAATGAATGACACTTTATTTTAAATAGAGCATTATTATATTTTGGAAACTCGGATTGATTCAAGGTTCGATGCGAATCTCAGAAGGTGTATTAACTTTATTATTTCTTGTCTGTACGCACAATTTATTATAGGTATATACTCAAATAGAGACTATGAAAACTATAAAGCCTATAACTTTAAAATCGGCCATCCAGTCGTCGACAGTATTGTTTTTGATGAACCGCCTCACTTTTTCTTAAAAAAATCATAAAGGCGATTTGTGCTCGAAAACGTCTGATAGATATTTAAAGATACAACAAATATACACATAACGTGTAAATTCTAAAAAAAAAAAGATTCAATAAGAGCTTTAATATCAAGTAAAATTTATTTTTAACTTGAACTAATAAATAAACTAACTATATATATTCTAAACAATAAAATATATTTAAAAAAAAAATTAATTCCATTTCATTTAGCTAAAAGGCGTCAATTACCAAAAAATAGGAAATGTTGTTTATTTTATCCCACCGGAATATCATTCCGAATCAGATTTTTTTTTAAAAAAATGTATGTTTTGTACGATTGGAGTATTAAGTAAAAAAGTCAACTATTCACAAAATATTTAAAACAATAATATCATAATAACATCCAATTTTTATTTAGTGAATACATTATTTATCTATTGCAAACCATTAAATTAGGCGTTTGGGTAAAAAGTTAGAATATAATATAAAAATACACAGATAGTAGTACAGAATTTCTTACAAACTAAAAACTATAAACTCTATGATAAAATATCATCGTTGAAAGCGACTTTCTCTGAGGCACCGTATATGAATCCCAATCTGTAGAAACATTTTTTAATAATGTGACCGGAGTACGAGTCGATATAATGTAAACCCTTAATATTGTTATTTAAGATATCATCTATTGGGACATTGCGAGTAAAGACTTGACGTGGTATGGAGCAAGAAACCGTCACAAATTGGTAGAGTTTTTTCGTTATATCAGTAAAAGTGTTACTTATATATTTAAACTCTTCTCTGGCCATGTTATATTTTTCTTCTTCGTTTTGGAATTTGTCCAATTTAGAGTTAGTGTTCTTGGATATATTACGTGTAAGCGCTTCTAACGCTGACAGATTTTCCAGTATGCAGTATCTGGGACGTAGGTAAGGGAGCTTACTATCATAAAACTCTAATGCGTCTTTCATGTATCTTATTGTCACTGAAATGGAGTCGAGTTTACTCAACACAATATCAAAGTAATCATAGAAATTATTTTTTTGCCCATACATCAGTTTTCTACAAGTGTCTATCAGATTCCTAAATAGATCTCTATACACCGATGTCACTTCAGCGAATTTGCATTGAATCACGAGAAATATATCTCTAAATTTTTCAAACAGATTACCAATTGTTACGACTTGGTCACCTGGTAAGTTTACCTTAAGTAGCTCTGACGCAGAAATAAACGTGAGTTTGTCATCATTCGGGTTTCCTTTTTTTTCTTTTCCTGAGTCCCTTTTTTTTTTTTTTACAGAAATGTCCATACACTGCCATCCCGGTTGTTTTAATAGGGTGTTCAACTGATCGATAATTGTGAGCTCACAGGGATAATCATTTAAATGACCAACTGCAAATGACATCAGCATCGAAACAAGAACTTGTGTATTTATGTTCATGATAATTAACAACTTAACTATTATTCGGTAAATTTTGCACACTGCACTGTAGTCTATAACGAAATAAAACAGAAACCTCGAGCTTTAGAAAAATATCCATGTTGTTATTTTTGAGTTGTTTGAATAGCAACTATTTGCCTAAGCCTTGTCATTCCGTTATTGTTAGATGTGCGCAGCTCGATCAAATCGCTTATGACATTGACGGTAAATAGAGTTTCGTAGATCGTAAACCAAGCATACAACAAGAAAATAATATATATTATAATATATGATATAATATATATATGTAGGTTAAAATTACTTTTTCTTCAAATTACTGAATAATTATTATGGAAAATAACTTGATTTTTTTCTTTGGCAACTATACTCCATTGTGAATTGTCTACACACAGCTGTGTCGGGAAAAAAAAAATTGAATAAAATCACTTTGAAATAAACGCTTCTATGCGTATGTGTAATGGTAGAAGTACAAACATCGATAAATGCATTGCAATCGGTCTAATTTTTAGGTATTAAGACGTTATGGTTTTCAGTAAAAAGTGAAACAATGAACAAGTGTCCCCCTCTTCTAGGGTTAAGCGTTTATGATATTTGTTTTGTTTGTCAACGATTATCGGCTAAAACATGTTAGGAACGTATTATCGTATATGTTAATGCCCATGCGGATTTAATCTGGTCGAGATTAATATGATTGCCATAAGGCGTTCTATAAAACAAATAGTTTTAGCATTATTAATTGGAATCCGACCCATACGTTTTATTGTTATAGCTGTTATTGTTGCACGTCGTTTTTACCAAAAACCAAATCGAACAAATAAAAAAAAAACGCTTAAACTATTATTTTATATTTTAGTTTTTTTTTTTTACCACTATAATACTTTGAATTGATTTAAGCTATTCTATACTTTTTTTTGTCACTATTTGAAACTACGCGAAAAAAATTCAATTTTTTAAGGAATATTTTCGAAAAGTAGACATGACAATTCATCTAACATATTGTTATATATTAAATTGATAAAGGCGATTTGTGCTCTAAAACGTATGAAAAAACTTTAATGTTAATAAAAATAAACACGCCATAATATTGTAAACACAACAAGCAAAATTGGAATTTCCAAAAAATCTCTTATATCAAGTAAAATGTGTTTTTAACTTGAACAAATAAATAAACTAAACAATATTTATATACATTTTTTATTTAACTGAAAATATTTTTTTATTTAAAAATAAAAATTCCAATCCATTTTATTTATTTTAAAATCTTCGACTTTCATTGACTGTCTCGCATATTTTGTCATTTGTATACCACTAAAATGGATTCTACTTATAGAAAATAATACATACGTTAAAAATTAATAATACCCTGAAGCCTATGGATCATACAAGCATAATATAACCCATTGTTGTTATGATTTCAAGCGATTTTGATCGGTATGATTTAAGCCCGTTAAAAAATAAAAAAATAATCTTATTACGTTATGGCATAGTCCTTGAGCTTTTTTTTGTGGAGAGAAGGTTTTTAGAAGCCTATTCACAAAATATCAAAAACAATAGTACCATAATAACATTCAATTTGTATTTAGTGATTACATTATTTATCTATTGCAACTATTAAAAGCTCTATGATAAAATATCTCTGTTGAAAGCGACTTTTTCTGGGGCATCGTATACGAATCCCAATCTGTAGAACCATTTTTTAATAATGTGACCGGAATACGAGTAAATCTTGTGTACTGCATAATCCCAGAACTTTTCTGATGGCAACAATAGTTTATTCATAGTTTTTTTCATGAAATCGTCTATTAGAAAATTGGTAGTAAAGACTTGATGTGGTACTGAGCAATTATTCGTCACAAAATACCAATGTTTTTTCGTCATCTCAATATAAGTAACACAGATTTTTTGAAACTCTTCTTTGGCCGCGTTATTTTTTTCTTCTTCGGTTTGGTATTGGTTCAATTTAGATTTCGTTCTTATGAATATATCACGTGTAAACGTTTCTAAAGCTGACAGGGAATCCAGTATGCCGTATTTGGGACATTGGTTTGGGAGTATATTTTTATAAATATTTTGATAAAACTTTAATGCGTCTCTCATGTATCTTATCGTCACTGAAATGGTGTTGAGTATATTCAGCACAACATCAAAGTACTTATTGAAATTATTTCCATTCGCATGCATATTTTTTCGACAAGTTTCTTTTAAATTCCAAATTATAACTTTATAAACCGTCGTTACTTCAGCGTATTTGAATTGAAGCACTAATAATATATCTTTATATTTAAAAGTCATACTACTCAAGTTTATGGCGTGGTTACCTGGTAAGTTGATGTCAAGTAGCTCGGACGCAGGAATAAATACATATTTGTCATCATTCAATTTTCTTTTATATCTTTTTTCTAAGCCCAAATATTTTTTTTCTACAGAAATGTCCATATCCTGCCATCCTGGTTGACTTAACAGCGTGTTCAATTGATCGACAATCTCTAACGACCGCTTTCTTTCGAAAATTGTATTTGGTTGACCAACTGCAAATGACATTAGCATCGAGACAAAAAATGTTGCAATTATACTCATGATAATTAATAATTAAAATATTATTCGGTAGACTGCACTATTACTTCAAACAAAACAAACTAGATACCTTGAGCTTTAGTAAATCATCTTTTTTATTACTTTTCAGTTGTTAAATAGCAATTTTTTACCTAAACAATGTTATTTTGTTTAAGTTAGTTGTACACAGCTCGATATAATCGCATATGGCATTGACTGCAAATACAACGTTTCGAGACCGTGGGCAAGTATACATAGAAATACTTGTAGTGTACAATATGCAATATTTGTGGTATATATTTTATTTCCTTCTCGAAACTGAATAATGGTTATGAAAAATAAGTTATCTTCGCCTGAACCATCGTCATGTGCCAACTATACTCTATTGTGAATTGTCTGCCTATACACAGCTGCCAATAAATCTAGCACAATTCGCTATAGCAATGTTTTCTTAAAACAACATATTTTGTTTAAGTATAAATTTTGGCAATACTCTTTAGATGCAAAAATAACCACAAACGTTTATAAAAGAAAATGTGGTTGTATTACAAAAATGTATATTTCGGTAGGAACTGTGGCTTTTTCGATTTTACCGGATTCCCGTTTTTATCAATAGTAAACCGTTTATGTGGACTTTGGGGTGTAGAGTCAAAATATAACATAAAAATACATGGGTTGAGTACAGAATTGATTACAAACTTAAAACTAAACAAACTATATAAACTATATGATAAAATATCTTTGTTGAAAGCGACATTTTCTGAGGCATCGTATATGAATCCCAATCTGTAGAACCATGTTTTAATAATATGACCGTAATACGAGTCGATTTTAAGTACTGCATAATCCCACAACTTTTCTGACGGCCATCTCTGACGTCCTCTGTCCGTCAAAAACATCATTTGGATGACAAACTGCAAATGACATAAGCATAGAAACAAAAAAATGTGTAATTATGTTCATAATAATTAACAATTCAATTATACTGTGGACGATTCTACACACTGCACTATAGCCTACGTTAGAATAAAATGGACATCTGAAGTTTGAATATAATATTCATTTTAACATTTTTCAGCTTTTTAAATAGCAACTGTTTACCTAGCCAAAGTTATTATGTTTACTATTAGTCGTGCACAGCTCGATAAAATCGCTTATGACATAACTGTAAAAAAAAATAGATTTTTTTTGAAAAATATCATTCTTTATTATTGTAATATATATTAATAATAATTAATAATTATAAATTCAGTTTATTACACTACACTACACTATATTTGAATTAGTTCCTGTATGCCGAAGTTTTTATAAGAAATTTGTTTAATATACGAGTCAAAACGCCAAGTACAAACTAAAGTTTGAAGCGCCCCCCCCCCCCGGGCAGATTCTTTTGAAAATTACACTGCATGTCTGTTACGATAAAAAGAAACATTTTTTTCGACACTTTTGGCCATGGTCGTAAATAGTATTTTATAGTTTTTTTTTCTTGACACTTCTTTTTTATTATTTTTAGGTATTTTCGGTCATAAAAAAAATTAATAAAAAACAGTTGCTTATGTAGAATAATATCACCTTTCTGAAAAAAATATTGAGTTAATCATCTAAAAAGTGTTTTTTTCCGCGTGTATGATATATATATATATATTATTTAACTACTTACTATTCTCGTTATTTAAGCCATTATTTTAAATGATATGATTTGCAAAAGCATTCATTAAATTGAACATAAAAGAGACTAGTCAAAAAGGTATAAGTCAAGAAAGAAAATCTGAGATTCTGATTTAAAAAACTATTTTAATTGTATAATAAGAATTCTATTTATTTTCAATAACAATAATACCATAAAAACATTAAATTTTTGTTTAGTGAATACATTATTTTACTATTGTAAACCATTAAAGTAGCCGTTTGGATATAGAGTTAGAATATATCATAAAAATATACAATTTATACAAACTCTATGATAAAATATCTTTGTTTAAAACGACTTTTTCTGAGGCATCGTATACGAATCCCAATCTGTAGAACCATTTTTTAATAATGTGACCGGAATACGAGTCGATTTTATGTACTGCATAATCCCAGAACTCTTCTGACGGCAACAATAATTGTTTCATCTTTTTATCCTTGAATTCGTCTCTGAAAAAATTAGGAGTAAAGATTTGATGTGGTACCAAGCAAGAATGCGTCACAAAATGCCAAAGTTTTCTCGTTATATCATTGAAATTATAACTGATTCTTTTAAATTCTTCTTTGGCCGCGTAAAATTTTGCTATTCCGTCTTGGTATTGGTTCAATTTAGATTTCGTTTCTATGAATATATCACGTGTAAGCGCTTCTAACGCTGACAGATGATTCAGTATACTGTATTGGGAACATAATATTGGGCGTATCGTCTTATAACACTTCAATGCGTCTCTCATGTATCTTATCGTCACTGAAATTGAGTCGAGTTTATACAGCACAACATCAAAGTACTCCAAGAAATCATCTCCTACCGCGTACATCTCTTTCCGACAAATTTCTACCAGATTCCAAATTAGAACTCTGTACATGGTCGTCACTTCAGCGTACTTGCATTGAAGCACGTCATATATAACTTTGTATTTATCGGGCATATTACTCAAGGTTACGACGTAACCGGGTAAGTTTACCTCAAGTAGATCGGACGCAGGAATAAATGCAAATTTGTCATCGTCGACGTTTTCGTTATCATTCAATTTTATTTGTTTTCCTTTTCCCGAGCCCATTTTGTGTTTTTTTACAGACATATCTATATACTGCCATCCTGGTTGACTTAACAGCGTGTTCAATTGGTCAACAATCTCTGACGTCCGCTGTCTGTCGAGAATATCGTTTGGATGACAAACTGCAAATGACATAAGCATAGAAACAAAAAAATGTGTAATTATGTTCATGATAATTAACAGTTCAATTATAATTGGGGAGATTCTACACACTGCACACTATAGTCTACACATAAATGTGATGGACATCTAAAGTTCTAAAACAATATCCATTTTTGATACTTTTCAGCTGTTTAAATAGCAACTGTTTGCTAACTTAACCAGTTGTTAACACCTAACTAAAGTTTTGCTGTTTACTATTCGGCTATTGCTATTATTATAGGCTAGACCCGCTGTCACCAAGGGGGGAGGGGCAAATTACCCCTCCCCAACCCTATAGACATAACCGTATTAAAGTATATCATCAATGAGTGCTGATATGACTTCCACTATCAAACAATTATGCCATACGACTACTAATACTTTCGTTTTAAGGAGATTGAAAGCGGTCTGTTTCTTTGAAACCAAAATGACGTTTACTCGTTGAACAAATTGTACATGTTAAAAATAATACTTTGAAACGTGTGCAAAGTAATCTTTTAATAACTTGACGTGGTCAACATTTATTATAACCCATTTTTTCTTAAATATTGCCCGCTTTCAATCCCCTTAGAGTAAAACAAAATACGTTTTTAGCTAGTCGACATTTATTTTTAAACATCTGCGCTGTGTAAAGTCTATAATAAAATAAATAAGAAAATCTACGCACAACGTTCTTTAGTTATTTTAGTGACTTTTTTTTGTTTACATTGAATGGGAAACACAAATTTGAACGGTGTACAACGTCATTGAATTAATTTGGTCGGTTAATAGGCACAATTGCTCAAATAAATATATTTTTACATTTTGGGCAGATGCGGCAATTTTTTCTGTTAATTCTCATATTGTACCTGTTAAGGTCATACGATAAAAACTTTAACGTAATGCGATAGTTGAAATTTTCTGGAAATAATAGCAGATTCTTGCAGTTCCTTAATGTGTCAAGAAAAAAAAAGAACTTTTTGTTAGGTATTAATTATTCTTTTTAGATCGTATTCCATGGGAAACCGTGGCTTTTTCGAATGATAGCTCGCATCACTAAGTGTTATTTTTTTCTTGATTAATTTGATCATTTTTAGCTAGGTTTAAAATATTGGATGAGGGGGAGGGGTTGTAGCCCTACAAATAAACATAGCTAAAATATGAGTCGTGGAGGACTTGAGCCCACACCACCTATTATAACTACATCAAATGCTGATGTAAATATTCAAATACTTTGAAAACTAATCGACATTTTTCAAATTTAGAATAGATTTTCAGAGTTTAAATATGACACTACAAAATCGCTCTCTTGATTTTTTCTGATAAAAATAGTTTTTATCATAGTGCTTAAAAAATTCTTATCGTGAAATATAAAAGGACGGATTTTTAAGCGTCTTACATATAGCTTTATGAATCTTTTTCAAAATGGAAAAAATAAAATAATTTTAGAATTGATCTAGGGATTTCTGATTCTAATAGGCTACTATCGATTAGAAGGGTAAGCTGTAGAATAACAAAAAAAAACAGTCTAATACTATGTCACGTTTCATCGCTGTTATTTTTTAAAAGATAAATAAAATATTCAACCGATTCTTTTGTTCACAATAATTTTTTTTTGCTGGTAAAACTTCAGTGCTGGTGATTTTTTGTTTTGTTTTTAATAGTCGTTAGACACGACTTGTTGTAACTAAACTAGGAGGTCGAAAACAATTTTAAATAACACACTGAATTCAAAATTAAAAAAAATTATGTAAAACCCGAAAATGTGCGTGAACGCCTATACGGGCTAAGTGGGCGTGTTGGTTGGTTTTGGTCTCATCGCATTTTGTTTTTCTTTCATTTGTTATTATTTTTGTGAATGCGTGCCGATTCCAATTATTGTTCGAGGGGATATAGGTATGATAATAATGACAAAATCAACAAAAAACGGAAACAAAATAGGAAAACCAATTCAAATATAAGAAAAGCAATGGCCCCGGGGGTTCAACGACTGTTGTTGCGCAAATAAATGAAAAAAAACGCAAACCGTTTCCAAAAAAAACACATCCTCCGAGTAATACGTTACATTAAAATAATAACAGGGTAGGAATTCAAAATATTTTATAATTCATCCGAGTTCGAGGCAAAATCGGAAATGCTTAAGGAATTCACGGAGAGACTAATGTACTATAAGAAATGGTCAAACGTTGCGTTAATTAATGTGGTACAAGGTTTGTGTACTTTGGTAATCAGACAAATACGGAAAAAAAATAAACGGACATGAAGTATCAAATGCGCACACGCAAATAAAATATTTTGCTTGTACAAAATAGATGTCCGGTTAGATAATTTATAAGTCGAAGGACGAGCATGATGGTTTGAAGAAAAAATACATCACATTAAATACACGTTTAGTAAAAACGGCGTTTGATGTTTATTTTTTTATTG
This sequence comes from Adelges cooleyi, assembly GCF_023614345.1. NCBI lineage: Eukaryota > Metazoa > Arthropoda > Insecta > Hemiptera > Adelgidae > Adelges > Adelges cooleyi. Next base: position 6,661,978 of record NW_026096268.1, read on the forward strand.
AAATTAGTATTTTACCAAAATTCGCAAACAAATATCATCATACTAAAAGTGAATTGTTATTTGTTTTAAGTTTTGTGATTGTACAAGACGAGTTTTTCGGCCTCCACGCTTAAGTTTCTAGGGACAAAAAAATATCGATTCCTTTTGTCGACAAAAATAAATAAGACCGTAAGACCCGGGGGAGTGAATCTAAAAAAGTCCAATGTAAACAGAAGATATACAGAAAACCGAGGAAAACACACTTATGTGACAATCAACTTCAAAAAGATTGAACGCAATCTCACTCCAATATTGTGCTTTATCCTTGTGTGTGTGTTTAGAAACTCGAAAGCCTTACAAAACAAATCCAGGCTTTGGGTTTTGAAAACCGTTTAAATAAGTTCGGACGATTTGATGGTGTATCCGAAAATACTATCGTTGTAAGAGGTATAAAAGTTCGTTAAAAAAAAAAAATCTGTACAATATTTTGCTATGGATTTTTTAAACAAACATGTAAGGAAGATTATTTTTGTACGCTTAGAAATTAACTTGACGATAACGAACGCTTAGTAACTTTACTAAAACACCGTCAAATGTGTGATTTCCCTTTCCAAATATTATATCGAAGAAGAAAAATGGATGGAAAGATTTTGTCGATTACATTTTGATTTTTAGACGGAAATTATGATAATTTTTTTTTTCTTATGATGAATAAATTTAATAAAAGCCGTACCGACAAGATGTTACATAATAAACCGTTTTGATTAACTCTTTTCGGCGTACACGAAAACCCGGCAATGGGCCTAAATAACTTTGTGGCTTTCGGAAAACCACACGCATTCGACTAACCAAGAAATGGCCAGAATCGATTACGGTTTGAGAATTATCTCAATTATACGCCGGCCGTATTGTCTCCTATATGTAATAATATTATGCAACGATATTACAATTATTGTTATTATATACAACAGACAATATTATACAATACAGAGACAACGGTCAAGGCCATTCTGGACCGAGATTGGGGGCGTTGACCTAAGTGGTGGTAGACATATATTATACACAATATCACGTGAGTACGCAAACAGGGATTGCTGTAGTCCATCACCCCGATCCGGGAAGTAGAAAAAGATAACACACACACAATATGACAAAGTGAAATAACCGATATATATATACACCGAGACGATAATATTATACAGGATGGTCCATCGGATGTAAGACACTCGTTTTCTCAAAAAAAAAAATGAATATTTTGAAAATAATATGTCCCCTATACTTGTAAGTACACGTTTTACTATATTTATCAATACGTTGAACATTTGTTTCTTCATCCCGTATACGTAAAACAATAATAGAATTGTTTTTTTTTCTAAATGGGAACATAATATGTTTTTAACTCCATAAAATGTAGACAAATTTTTTTTTAAGCGTTCCAATTTTTTATTTTCATTAATCCGTTCGTTTGCTATGACTTTGCACTGTTTTCCAAATTCCAGTAGCCCATAAAATTCATATTTCTGTTGGCATTGTTTTATAGGCCGGAACACCAGAACAACCAGACACAATAAAATGTTTTGAGATAATGATCGACAAGCGGACCTATCTACCGGTTCAAACTAAGTGACTGAGACAGTGTTATCAACAGGGTGAATATTATTATTTAATGAAAAACGGTTGTGCTAATGTTGTACAAACCGAACGAATATTGGTCTTAAACTAAAAACTTAAAGTCAATACTTACTTTACGTATACAAGCGATTAAAGTGAACGTCAGATGGATCATCCTGTATACGTCTACGCGGGCAGCGAGAAGGAGAATGGGAAAAAACGGTTAGGCTAGGTCGTACTAGGTAGACAGCTGTGCGATAGAGCTTGTGGAAATAATATATGCACCACAGTAAGTATGTGTGTGTGTGAGTATAGGTATAAAAATGCAGGGTATAAAAATTTATAAAAATATACCGGCCGGACCTGGACGCGGACACTCAAGACCAAACATGGGAGGGCACACGCGGTGCTCGTGCAGAATATTTTAAAGCTCTTATGGATTTCTACGGAACACGGTGTATATTTATTTGTTATATATGTGTATTATTTTTCAACAACAATACGATTGCTGCTCGGTGGTTGGCATAATGTTATGTCAACGGAGAAAGAACACACACATGCACACAGTCAATATCGTTTTCTTAATCTGCAGTAAAGAATCTAGGGAATATAGAAAGAAAAAACACACACACACACATACACTTCCATGCGTTCGTTGTCTCATCGGTATTCACCGCGTCTGTCGAGTAGGTCTTGGATAAAAATTAGATTAAAAGTCTTTGAATTTCATTTGACACTTGACGGGCGATAGATAAAATTCCACGGACACTATTAATAGCTGTTGATGTTTTTAGGGCCCACGAAAGGCAGATATAATATATATTTGTTAAAAAAACCTCTTCGTGCATCTACTTTGCACCGGGAAGCCTTTGTCGTTATCACTGACCCGTCCTCGACTTTGTACTTGGTTTCTGTGCAAAGAATGGCTATCTACTAAAAAGGCATTTTATGTTTAAACTGTATACAGCGAGGTGAATGGTGGTTTGTAATACTAGCTAGTAGAAAAAAGTATCTACACAGCATCGCTCTTTTCCATGCAATGTCTGTACTGTTATTTCAGTGCCGACATAAGTACCTATACCTATCTCCTAAAGGTATTATTAACATTTAGTGCGAATTCTTAGTGCTTTTCTGTTTGTTTTTTTTTTTACACTAGCGAGAACATCTTAATTATCGCCTCGGCTTTATGGTTTATATTATACACGACGAATCGTTGTGGTGATTATTATTTTGCTAATAGTAATAATAATAACGGTAATAACAGTAATAACACAATAATAAAACCGCGCTAAGACTATTTTTTTTTTTACAACCGTAAGAACGTCATGATTACTATATTATACTTCTCTGGGCGTTGGCATGATAAGTTGATGGCGAAAAAATAAGATAAATACTACCAAACGTTGTTTGTTTAACGATGTCGTTTGTTATACACCTTGTTTTTTTTTTACAGTTTTAATAATCATACTCATTTGAATGGATCTCGGTGGATTCTAATTATTTCGCTCGCTTACACACACACACACACATACAAACAAGAGCATTCAAAATTATAAATCTCAAGTACTTGACGGTTGACCCACAAGTATCGTGACCGTAGTTACGGATTCACATTCCTAGACCATATTTTTATGTTTTAATTTTTTATAGATTGATTTATATCATTTGAAATTATTACAAAAATTGTAAGAAGTTTGAAGATATATTCTCATCTAAAAACCAAAACACCTAAACTTACATTCGACCAAAATGATTCAAAAGGTTTAGATTTTAAGTGTATTCTGAAAAATAGTTGTTTTGTATCCGGTTGCTATGATCTGGAAACCGTCAAATTATTTTTGAAAACTCCTCTGATCCGTCGTTGGTATGAAATGTGATTAAAAATGTGTTTTTTGTATATTTTTTATTATATTAAAACTGTTTTTTTTTCAACAATTATTATTGCTTGTAGAGATTAAACTATACAGCGTAACAACAAAATAATAAAACTACTTGCAACAAATACATTTTGGTTTGTCAATCATTGTCACACACCAAGTGAGATATTGACGTTAGGGTGTCTTGTCACCATAAGCTCTATTGTCAAAGCGAATAGACGTATCATTCATAACAATCACATTACGAACGTAATTAATCATCATCAGAGTGATCATGGATTAAACAAAGTGCGCAAAATGTAATTCACCTAACCGACTGTTGTGACAACAGAACCAAAAATTGATAATACAGTCAAGATGCAAGCTTCTGTATGCTAAAAATGTGTAAAATAAGATTTATTTACATTGATCCGTCATTATATTAGGTAGATAATATTACGTTAATTTTTAAATAAGAAATTTCAATTAAATATTAACTTGTCGTTGAAAATGTGGACCACCTCTTTGACTAAACTGCCTTTTCGCTGTTTGAGTTGAAAACGAACTTAACTTATAAAATAAAAAAAATAAAATCGGTACAAAATAATTTAATATTGCAGTTATGAAAATACATATTATTATCTATTGGCTGTTTACAGTTAAGCGATACACAGTGTAGGACTGGAGGTAATACGACACGGTTTGAAAGGTAGCTTATAATAATATGACATATTGTATCGTTATAGATATTAAGACTTGGTCACGATCAAGTTTGTTATTTTATAATTAACAAGTGTTGGTTGTTGTGTATTAAAGAATTTAATTTAATGCGATGTTGTACCTGGTTGTGCGCTTAGTCATGTTTAATGCGCAGTTTATTTTATTTATTTTTTTAGGTCTGCCGAGTTTTATTGAATACCTCTGACCGGTGCCGAGTTCAAAACACTGATAATTAATACGAGATATTTGATTTTATTTCAAAAATATTTTTTTAATTCCATTTTAAAATATAATAAATTGCTGAATTGATGAGTCTATAATGAGGAAAAAATCAATAATTTGGAATACTTAGGAATTATATTGTGCTTATAATATAATTATAAGCCATATTGACCGGCGTTGTAGCCAGATATAGTGATATTTTTTTTGTGGTGATGATTAAAAAAAAAACACTTCTATCCATCACGTACAAAGGTAGAACCAAGCGTTACACGGAGCATACAAATGATTACATCAGACGCACTAAACGTATACAGTTACAAGATAAAAATAAGAAAAAAACGGTACAAGATTAATCATTTATGGCAACAAGAAAATCTCGTATTAGCGTGAACGGTTAATTACCATATTATTGTCGTTGAATAATATGTGTCCTATATATTCTCTTAAAAATAATTTATACCGACTTAATTTTGAAATTACTCAATCTGTCTAATAAACATAATGATTTTTAATCATTCTGTCAACGAGGTAAATTTAGCTGTTATTTATAGAACATACAAATAGCTAAAATATCGTTTCGGTTATTCATAAGAGTCTAATGTGTAGTATGAAACCGATATATTGTTATTGCAATTAAAACATTTATTAAAATGTATGGTAAACTATGGTCAATATTCTACTAATTATCTCATGTTAACAGTGCGCTTATCTATCAAAATGTAGGGTGAAGGAAGGTATTTTCGTGGCATAAGCAATTTCGTGATATAGTTTGTTGATCGTATCGCGTAATTCCCTATTAAAGAAAGAAAATTGTCTTGAAAATCACACTGATTTTCAAGACAATTTTCTAATAGGGAATTACGCGATACGACCAACAAACTATATCACGAAATTGCTTTTGCCACGAAAATACCTTCCTTCACCCTACTACTCAAATTAAAAAATACACATTAACGCAGCTGTTATGGTATAAGTTAATCAAGTCATTTTTTACCGTTTTATTATGCTAGTTAATTTTATTCGTTGTAGCTGATCATATACATAGTTACATTTTTGTACTCAATAAATATTACTTAATATTTCTACGAAAAATACAATATAATATGAGCCAAAGATGTCGCCTTGCAACTTGATAGTATTTTATTTAATCTTAATGAAAACTGTCAACTTGTCCTGCCTCGTGAAATACCATCTCAGTTTGGGATCTCAGAATTCGTGAAGGAATCTATCTCGTGATGGCAGCGTTGGCTTTCGTTCGATTTAAGCTACATGCGATAATGGTTGTTCGAATGCAAGGAAACGGATAGACTGTTAATATTTAAATCGACAGTCGGGTTTTATTGATTTGTTAAATATATATATATATATATGACACTATACATATATATTTGACACTACACACAATTGGAATAGAAGTTCTAAGGTGAACCCCGCGTTGCGCAGTACTTATGCACTATCGGTAAAATGTCGACCTGTACGTGGACTCTGGCTGACAGGTCTCGGTGGAAAACAAGACAAACACAAACATTTGATATTTTAACAATGCGCCTCGGCTGACTTGAGTTAACGGTATACTTGTTTGACCGAGAGCGCAACGTCCGTGTGAAGAAAACCATCCGTGGACTTAAGTCCCATACAGACCCAAATCGAATCCGGTCGGATGCCAAGATAGCCGGGTATGTTATTATTTTATTTTTTTTAACGGAAAATCATGTATAATATAACATAATATTATGATTGTGTAATTTCCGTGGAGGTACGTGATAGTATCCGTCCGGGGCCCCGACGGCGAAATCGTCCGAAGGAGGCCGCGAAAACGCCATCAAGACTTGGGCAAACCGTAATGATGTAAATGCGAAGGAGAATCGGAGAGGGCCACTTGCACGTGGGAATGATCGGATAAGAACGATTTTCGTCTCGGCCTCACGGAAATAATAATAATAATATAAATGCACGCTGCTTTTTTTGTTTCGAAATTGCAGGTTTAGGCGTGTACCTAGGTATCATTTTGGACCAATCGGTTAGGTTAGCTGCTGTGTCGTGTGGGCAACCGTCGGTGTTTCGGTTAATTTATTTTCCTTCTTGGACTGCCTATGCTGTATTATGTATAACAGCTATATTATATACATGCATGTATATTAGTATGTCATTATGTTTGGTGGCCGGGCCGCAATGATTTTGGATTGGAATTCGTCGCAACTATATAGCTATCGGCAACTTGTTTTCGTTTACTTGGAGTTCAACATTTGCCCATCAAAAAGTATAATTAACGTGAAAACCGGCAAAAAGCCCTTTTTTCTGATCGAATAAAACACAAATGGTGCACAGTATACTTCCCAGATCAATCACAATAGTTCCATAACTTGCAACTCGCAGCTAAATGTTTCACATTTTATCACAATGCCGGCAAAGTCTACTGAAAAAAGTGAAATGATGGTACTAAATGGGAATATTTATCAATACTTGATGAGAACTAGCTGCTAATTCTGTTTTTTTTTTAAATTTCAGAATCATTTTGAAAGTTGATTTTTTTTCTCATTTTAGGAAGAAAACGCTACACCCTAAGTTTTTCCTCAATCACGTCTTTACCTCTCTTCTTTTTGACAACTCTGATTGTGCGCCTGCTGTTAAGTAGGTCGATAGAATTATATAGGCAAATGATCGAGTCACGTTGAAAGAAATAACGGGAACAGAATAAAATCAAACTTGGACGATAACGTTAAAACAAGTCGTGTGGTTAGGTTTAATGTACTAAAACCGAGTGGAATGCGTTTTAGTCAAATCAAAATGTGAAGAAATCCTTCTATTCATTATTAGGTTGAAATCTATTACACATATTATAGGTTTTACTTAAACAGGGTTTAAAGCGAATTACGGTTAAAAAGCGATATTTTATTATTTAATATAATTAAATGTTTTTCAATAAATATACAAGTCAATACTTTATAAAGGGGGAGGTGTGTGACCAACAGTTACCCCTCATTAATTTTGTATAAAAAAAAACATTGTGCTTTTTTTAGTAGTCGTCTGTCTTTATCGACATGCTTTACGACATTTTTATTTTTCCCCTCTTAACCTCATACAAGTGACATCATATACCATAATTTTGTTTTGCTACATTTTCTTCATCCCTTAAAATGTATTTATCTACTCCATACAGTTATTTCTTTTATCTTTACCTTTACATCCTTACCGCATTCGGCGCTTAGTCAACAAGTACTAATTGTAAGTAAAGAATCAGCAACTATTCAAGTAGAGTTAATTTATTGTTATTTTTCAAGTATTTTTACGACCTTTGTGTACTTAACTCATTTCGGTTTGCTAAAAAAATGTCCTCTTTTTGATTTTTACTCAATAAGACGGAGCCTCTTAGCCGTTTTCCTTTTTTGATTTTTTAGACCCGGCCAAACCACACGAATAATATATTCTCTCTCAGCCGTTCTGCTGTTACACTGATTTCTAATTCGGTCTTTTCTGGCCATCCCTAACATTCGTTTCGATATTTTCATTTAAGGTTTATTTTCATTTCTGTCGCCTTCCAACGGCTTAACAATTTATCCAAGTTGATTTGGATAGAACGAGAGTTGGAGAGAGGGCTAGGGTAATTTTTTACAACGTCGTAGAGGGGTAGAAAATAACTTACGAATTTTTTTAAAAAAGAAACCAGATACAGTTGCAAAATGACAATATGGGCTAACTTTACATACAGAGATCTCCGGCCGGTCACGCTGAACGTCACGTTTTGTGTCAGTTTTTCTTCTTTCCGGCTTTTTCGGCACAATGAAAACTATATTATACATATATTATCTCTTACAGAATCGACGTATTTCGCGTTTGTAGCATTCTGTTTATGTTGTTATTGTTATGATGTAGGATATTGTATTTTCCGCAGGTACGGGTCTAAGGTGATCGGCCGGGATTTGCGGCAATCGTACCCTGTAGTATACACGGCTGCAGCGGCGGCTTGAGGAGTGGCCGGCAATGAGATGACCTTGCCGAACGATGCCCCCAAACGGCGTACGACCTTCAGACGGACACAGACGGCGGCGACCGCTGCTCATCAACGTCAGCTTTCTCCGCCGGACCAGTCATTAGCCTCAATCGGTCCGGTGTTTGTGTTTCGCTATGTCCATAATATACTTACGGTGCACAAACGGTATGCTTACAATAATAATTATATTATGACGCACTTTAATCCCCGAGAAAATATCCCCGTGTTTCTCGGCTACGCGGAAAACCATCATAGATAATATGTTTTTGGGTTTATAGATGACCAAATAACCAAATCATACTTGAATACGGTTGCAATGACTACGATGAATGTGTAATTTTCCTCTATTTTTTGGTTTTTCCTTAATAAAAAAAAAAAATTAACTAAAGATTTTTGAGAAAATTGTATGTTATTTAACCCCATTCTACCGAAGACTTCCCCTGAGAAAGCGAAATAAAGAAAAAATGTCCACTTCCTTCTAGGGGAAAGGGCTTCTGATATTTTTTTGGTTTGTCAACGTTTGCCTATTGAACTACGTTTAAAGAATGTTTTAAAAAAAAAAATGTTATAAAACGTGATAGTAGTCCAAGGAAAACGTTAACAGTTAATTTTAATATTACTTATTTATACACATAGTCGTGACAATAATTGACAATCGATACATTTGATATCAGCATTAAATCTAAACTCTGATCATATAAAGAAGTGACTACTAACTATAGTAAGTACCATCAATCATCATGACAAAAAAAAAAGAGAGATATATCAATAATACTCTCTTATTATTGTAAAAAAACCAGAAACGATGATTGCGTTGACACAATCTAGTACTTCAAATAAAATAAACGCTTCCCTGGCCATTTAAGTAAAGATTGCTAAAATTTAATAAGACCCTTATCAATAAAAAAAAAATATAAATCTTCGCTTGCCCTGAGTTTTATTCGAACTATGTCCCGACCCCACTGTCCTGTTTTTGATATTTTCATGTCTTAGCTCTGGCACATAACCGAAAATATTATAACGCAAATATTGTAACGCAAATATTATAACAAAAAATGCGTTACCAAAAAATAAATGGGGATGAAGATGAAGGTGGGGGTGGGAATGAGGTTGAGGGTGGGAATTACCTCTGGCACATAACCGAAAAAATTATAACGAAAAAAGCGTTACGCTGTTATCTGATATGAGATAAGAGATATGTTGTACGTTCAACGTTCAAATTAGAACTAAATAATACATTCAAAACAGTTTAAGGCCCAATTTCTCTATGAATTGTTTTAAGCCAGATAATAAACACTACAATTTTAGCCAGAAACTTGACGTTTTATTATACTAGCTTGTTACCGCTCGTTAATATACTATATCATTATCTATAATTCCACCACTACTCTAAATTTATTCGGTACTTCAACGAGACATGAAAATGCTCTTTCGTGGTTGCAGACTCGGCTGAAAAACTTTTTTTTAGTTTATTTCCAACGTGCAAGGATCCAGGTCTAGAGAATTGTTTTAATGGATAAATGAGAACCATACTATATTAGTCATCAACCATCGGTAGGTAAGTTATTTTTTAATGTGTGAACGGATTGTATAGTGTATATTTGATGGTTTGTTTTTACGATTTTTTATCTTTGGCCAAACCTGATTTGTGCAGTTTAATCGGTAGTAGCGCGTTCAAAACAGAAGTCGCCCACCAGAAGTTTTCTCCTGAACCACAGTAAATAAAATATATATTTAACGGAGTAAGTTAAGTGTTAATGACCGAAACAAGTGCAAATATGCACACGGAAGGTGATAAAACGAAAATCGCCACTCAATTCAAACGGCCATAAGAACATCTTAAAAAAAATAAATTAAATTCCTCGTTTGATTTTATCGCCATAGCAATAAAAATGAGATCAATAATATCGAAACGTGTTTTAAATCCTAGCACATACTAACGCAACGTTAATGTGAATCATAACACATATTATTTACCATTACTATAAGATTTAATAAGATATATATTTTTTTTTTATTACGTTTTCAGTGTAATTATATTACCGGTTGAACCTCAAACTAAATCAATGATAAATCTAGAGCAGTTTCCGTTACACCATTAAATTACATAAAGCGCATTATGTACAAGTCACAAGACAGCGTTTTTCACTTACCAACGTTAGTAATAATATTATTAATGAAATATTCATAAATAATTTTACAAACTTGTTCTCGTATAATAACAATATTATTATATTCGAATTGATCAGAATTCAGAACCTTAATGCTGTAGTACCAGGTACTTAATCCAACACTGTAAGTGTATACAAACAACGATAATGTCTGGTATTATTATTATTATTATTATTCTTATAATATTTACATTTTTTAAAAAGAATACCTAAAAACTTGACACGAATTTCCTTAGCATTCCGGTAAACCTTTTTGTTCGTAATGAACCGTTATACGTTTAACGCGACTGATAATAATAATATTACAAATTATAGATTTGTACTGTCAGTTTTTTTTTGTGTCCATGTCCATAGAGTTAGTGCACAATGGCGGAAGAGCGTTTACATAAACTTAAAAAAAAAAAATACAGTATAGTAAACAGGATAAAACATATTCCGAAGGACTTAAGGAGTCCGTAGGCCGTAAGGTGACACAAAACGTTAGGCCTATATTATATGGTATGATCTGTTAAAATCTATGTAGCATATATTAGATAGATGGCCAAATAAAAATAAATAGAATGTCGGTTACAATAATATTTAAGTTTGGTTGTGGCAGAACGTCGTCTGTACTATGTTCTGGCGTGTGTACTACACAAAATCCAAACGATTTTTTTTTTTTGAAAAATATTAATCTACTGGCCGACGGAGATAAAACAACAATATAAGTACCGCAGCAGTAAAAAGCTACCTTAAATGTTTTTTTTTCTTTTTCAAAAACCATTTCGGACTGCTAACGAGCTCAAAATTACTACTGCATTTTTGTGCATAATCACACTCGAGTAACGATATAATATCAAGCTGACGTCCGAAGCGAGGGATTCGGTTCGGACCGTGTAAATCGTCAAAACATGATATTTTATATGTACTTAAATTTGGTTTATTTTTTGAATAGGGACATCGTTTGTGTGCCCACCTATACTTAGTCGGTTCGTATTACTACAAATGCATTATTGCGTAACGCGTTGCAGTTGCAGTGGTTAAAACAAAAAAAAACACAACGCATAAAGCGACTGGTGTAATTTTGAAAATAACCCTTCCGGTTTTTCGGCGGAGAAGACAAAAAAAAAACCAAATACACATCGGCCTCGTCTTCAATGATTACCACCTTCGCGCGCGCGCGGCCTTCTGATCGTTTATTTTCAAATTATTTTAGATACAACATATTTTAGTATATTATTTTATGGCGGTCGAAAATGGCCACAGACATGCGTCGGACTCGGAATTCCAATCGGAAACATCCGCAATGCCATCAGCCTTATTAAATATAAATTATAAATATATATGTGTATAATAATAACAGCAGAATTATTATGGTGTGCAATGAAACCTAAAATGAAAATATCCGCTTGCACGGTTACCCGGCTGGAAGTGAACACGTCGTAATCACGGCGAAATCCTAAACACCAAGCCGACCAGTATTTTAATTTTTTTATTCGTCATTATTAGATATTACTGTTTTTTTTAATTTTTTTCATTAATTTGAATGTACGTATGCGATGAAATAATTATCGTGCTTCCACGAAAATACCGGCCATAATGTTAAGTAAAATATATATATATAAACTTCTCGAGAGCACATCGAACGACATGAATCATGATATATTTTAATGTATTATAGAGAAATGTGAAATAAAAATACTCACTATATAGGTTATATATGGTCTCGTATAATAATTATAATAATTATTTGTATGATATGTGATACAATATGCCGGTCATGGGCCGTGAAGCGATTCGTCGAAGAATTTGACGATTATTTTAAAAGTATCATCTTCTACAAATGCGTTTAATTGTTTTAAAAATAAAATACAGTATTGCAAAGCCACGAGAAATCCTAATGATGATATCCCTAAAAATTCCTATGCTGGAATGATAAATCCTCTAACCAATCACCGACGATCGCCCTGCGGTCGATTATCGATTCAATAAGCCTTCAGAAGAACATAGTAGATTACCTTCTTGTTTCTCTGCTCGCATTTGAGCATCTCGTTGCAAATTTCAATTCGACTTCCCAAAATATTGTAAGGACAAAAACTCTTAAGGCGTTCGTTTAGCAGGTGACCTACCAATATTTTAACGGTGACCTTTATTACAAACTAAACATACTAAATTTGATTGTATAAAAAAAAAAAAAGATTTATTTTAGACGATTAAAAGATTTATAAATTGTGACATTTTTCTTAATTATGCAATTTTTGGTTTAATAATTTTTAGTGAGTCATTTATTACAATTTACTACAATAAACTTTTCTAATGTCTGCTAAAAATGATAAAAATTCGTTATTTTTTTCAAGTGACCGTATCTGGAGTTGTACTCTGCATTCAATTGTTGCATAGGCTATAGCACATCTATACAGTCAATACATACTATAAAAGAACTCTCATCGATACTTATATTATATATTTATTTTTATAGCTAAAATTGAACCAAACATCAACCAGGTAGGTGACATATTATTGAACCAAAGAAAATCCGGTAGGTTACCTGCTGAACGAATGCCATTTCTAAATTAAAATATCTAAACCCTAGTCGTAGGCACTCCTCCGATAGGACTCCGCCGACGAGATTCTCGTCTGGATGACTTATGGGAAACTCCTAAAGAAATCCCGGTGTGTCGAGGGTAACGTCTGCGGAGTAACAGAACTGAAGAAAACCCAAAAGACGACCGAACGGCCGAACTATATGCAACAGCCCGTAGCGGAATGCCATCGATTTAGCTTAATCTCTCGCCGAAATTGGCCGGAAGGTACCTACGTGTACAGTGTAAATATACTTGGCGGCTTCGTCTTATATTACTTGCCAGAGTACCCAACATGTACACCTTAAATACTACATAACGTATGATTGGTCATCGGTCAATGTAGCCCCGGAGCGTCCGGAGCACTTTGGCGCATGCCAAAAAACCATGGCAAATATTACCGTCCGCCATTATGTTGAATGGATAATGTCAGTTAGGTTAGGTACGCGGAAACGGCAATGGGAAATTATTATTTTTTTATACCGCGTCGGTCGAAAATAATAATTATTTTTGTGTTTTTTAATGGCTGAGAACAACAAGAATCGCTGCACTGTGCGACCGCACACGTGTGTCTTCCTATATGGCAAGACACGAGTCTCAAATCTTCGGGGATGTACTTTATATTATTATTATAGTATAGTCTTATGCTTACACTTACACCGGTATTAAAACCATCGCGATAACGGTCCACGTTCCGCGTCATAGTAGGTACGCTCGGATTGTAGAAAATTGCTCTTTCCTTAAGCAATTTTAAGGTTCGTTTTAAAATGATACGTACAAAAATAAAACGACCGTCCGGTTTTGTAGCGATGGTGTATTCCCCTCATATCTATCAAACCTAATGTAGATGGTATAGAACTGGTGCAAGCGAACGGTCTCCGCTCACTATATTAGCTCTGTAAGTTGGACTAAAACACAGGCATTGCTTGCCGCCTTTATATTCATGACATAATTAGCATTTACAAAATTCGCAGGTTCTTTTTGAATACACCTTGTATTAAGCGAATCCATCTAAACTTGTAAGTCATAAAAAATAATGGTAATTTTTTATGTAAGCGTTTAAATTTCGTACATCAATCGTCGGGTTGACGTTGACGTTCTTAACCGTTTGGAGGTTAGGGTCGAGCAGCATCAAACCGTTAATTATATTAATATAATGCTGACCTCGATTATTGTTGTTGTGTTTTATTTGAATCGACTGTTATTAAATCAAATCTATACCGGTGCCCATCGGGATAAGTGTGAGACTATGTAGTAATATCAATTTATAAGAATCCGTCCGTTTACCAATTGACTGACAATGTGCTAAATAAAATATTAGTGTAAAATCCTGTCAAAACTGAGATTAATATGAACTATAAAAAGTCAACAATTTGAAGTGTTGACACTTTTCGGGATATGACTGTCTTATATAATCCATTAACAAACCAAACTATGACAACGAGACTAACAGAACTTAGTTTTAAAGACTGAGATGATGGGATTACCAGAAATATATTGTCGATACAATATACCCTACCGTTAGGTTCTCATAGGTTTTAACGTAAATCATAATACGTATAGATCATCTTAGTTGCTGATTTTAACGTTATAATTTCAAGCAGTTCAGCGAATACCACGAATGCCACGTTTAACCTAAACCGAGCATAGGTTCGTTCATATTCATATTCATCTACTCTACATTCGCACTGTCCGTCGCACGTGTAAGGCCCACCACGTCGATGCCGGGAAAACCGACAGTGTTCTACTCGTCTTAGACCCTCCAAGCGCTTGGGCCGGTGGGCGATAAATCTCTGCGGTCAGATCAGACGGCATTCCCGGGATTTCAGCGGGGCGGCATTTGCGAGACACTTGAGCGCGATAGTAGTATTTTTATTGTTTGCCTACCTGGTCGGTGGACTGTAATAATTGCCGTCGGCGTCGACAAGTCTCGGCGACGGACTCTAAATACAATACGCCTGCATTACACATTGTCCATTACAGTGTTGTGTGTATGTATAATGCATTGCATTGCATTGCCAGTGCCATAATAGACGCTCGGAAACGGGAGATCCTTAGTGGAAATTCTTGTGGAGCCAAAAGCTCCAGAGACGCGAGCACCGCAGTGGTCCGCTATTGTTTATTCGAACCGAGTCGAGTCATGTCGCCACCGACCACGACCGTCGGAGAGACTATTTTACACGCGCAAGACGGGGAGGCGATTGCGGGCACGATTGCCGGCTCATCTGCCGCATGCACAACGACCGGCCGTTTATAATATTCCTATAGATGTGCATTAAAGTAACCATAGAAAAACGTGATGTACTAAAACGGTATGGTAATAATGACACGGGGATAAGAACATTTGCATGGAAATTGCCGGCCGGCAATCGGCTAGCGCACGTAAACGGTTAGCAGTCAATTATATGCACCGAACACAGCATTAGAATATACATATGTATACTGTATTACTGTACCCGACATTCCCACGCCTACTTTGTACAGGTCTTTTGAAATTGCCTGTTGACCGTTGTTCGAACAGTAGTGTAAACTATGAAACGAGGATGGGTTACAATGGTATGCTGGAAATAAATCAAATGCCACATGAATTTAGCTTGCGGCAGCAAGGGTGGCGATGGAAATTAATAGTGAGCGATAAAAGGATGTGCGTGTGTATCGAATATGACGTGATATCTCGTGTTAATTCGTGGTTAAGGGTTGGGTTTAGAGATGTTCAATTCTGGGAGAAGAGACAAATAAGAATATTAGAGGTCCGAGTCGATTGTCCAGAGACCCGATCTCGAGGAACTGCATAATGTTTAAAGTTCTTATTCAGGACATAACTTTTAATAATTCACAATGAATGAATTCTTAATTCAAACTTACATTATAAACTCAAATCAATGAAATTAAACGAATTATAGGTATAACAATATTACACGGGCACAATAAAATCTCGAAGGTAGGCATTTTTCTTACTTCAATAAAGCGGTGAATATTTACTTGTATCTGATATATCTGAATTCTAATAGCTATGTCTACCAGCACAAATATTACAATGCTTACTGATAAAAATGTTTAATCAGTACTAAGTGCACACGCTGACTTTAGTTAAAACTATCATTACAAATATTGTATTAAAGAAGAAATACAACGGAAACAACTTATTTTATACAATTGTATTCATAATTTTTCTAGTAGTCGACCGGAATTAGGTAATATGCGTTATCCAAAGATTTTAGTCTCTTAGAAAACAAAAAAAATATGCGATCAACAGATGTGGTGGATTAATAAAACAAGAACAGGAAGAATATAAAATTGATAAAATCTGAGCTGGTTATAGGATTGACAATATTTTTCAGCTTGACAAAATATGAAATCTAGTTCCGTGGTCCAGTTCAAATGTGTTAAGAGTTAATTTTACTACGCGTCAGCAGCTCGGACAGTTTAATAAGACATTTTTTTGTTGTCTTCCATAACCGGTTAAAGTAAAAAATACATTATGTAATTGTACCTACGGTTGCAGACTGCTGCGGCGACGACGGTCGCGTCAGACAATTCTACATTATATTGTTCATAAATCTTTAAGTGTTGTTATTATTATTATTTTGTTTTTTTACTAACAACGTTCTCCTAACCTTGATATTAATTTTACATCGCAGTGTCACAACTATTGCAAATTAATAACTCAAATGAAAAATCGTTATGATATTTAAAATCCCACCCACTTGATCCCACGGTATTAAATATTTGTTATTGTTCAACTGCGCTGTGTCGTTACTCGAAGCAGGATTTTATTTACGCTTATAAACACTATTATTTTTATGATTTACAGGCTACGACCCTGTTGAATTCGCCCTGTCATTACTTATTCATTGCGCTAATATAATTTATGTGAATACTCTTTCCCGTGTTTCTGTATATGTTATAAATACATCTTTAATGTAACACCTAAACACGTCGACAGTAAGATATTCTATTGTATATTTTATATGGTCTTCAGTATCCACTACAATTATTTATACATCATATAGCTTTATCTTTGCCCTTGTGGCCGGCAATTTCTTCGTTTCACCCGTAGTAATAAAGTTTATAGTCTGAAAGAATTTAAACCACAATTATATTTTTTCATATTGAGTCTGCAAACATGTTCAGTTTTATTATTTATCTAAAAAACTGCACACAGATATGTTAGAAGACAATTATTTATAATAAAAGAATATTGATATCAATACGCTATTTTCTGCCTAAAATTTCACATTACAAATTGTTTTCCTATAACTTATAATTACTTCCCAACTAATATAATATATTATGAAATATGTTACAATATTTTACAATGCAATATTTCAGACTAGAATGCAAATAAAATAAATTAAAGTAAACAGTATTGGTTAGTAGATTTTATGTAGATAAATGTCATTTAATTTTAATTTAAGTTGTTAAAGTGTGTTTTTAAATTTTACGAAAAAATTTCATCTCAAGAAAAAAAAGGGTTATTTCTGGCCAACTCAGTTCTACTTTGAGTTATATATTTAAATAAGTAGCAATTTTTGAAGTTGTGTGTCATTCATGTGTTTATTTATATTTAACTTTGAAATTATAATTAAATAATAACATGGGATGCACTAAAAAGAGAAGATGGGCTCAGTAATGTTCTTAATTTACACTTTTTGGACATTTACAAGCAAAAACATATTTAATTTGTCATTATTAAAGTTGTAAATTGTACAAGATGACAAATTTTACCCTAAAACCGTCCAATTATAATTGAAATTTGCCCAACTTAGCTTGGTCAGCCTGTTTTGATACATTTCAAAAAGCCAACCTGTTGTTTATGTGGTAGTATGTCTCAAATAATTAGCACTAAAAGTACATATATATTATACTGTAATATATTATAAGAAATAATGACTTAACTTTAGCTAAAGATAAAAGTTGAACTTATTATTCAATATTCAATTTTAATAAACATTTTGGAATTTTGTTTACATAAAATGCTAAGAAGTTTTTCTTGTCGATAAACACTATTTTTATGTATATTCTACTTTATATTACCATTATGGTATAGCCTATACGTTTATTAGTTTAGAGCATATGTTGGTATATAGTATGTTTAATATTATTATGAACCAGTATATTAAATTATCACGGAGTCGTTTAAATTTTCCAAACAAAAAAATAATAATAATACTAATAAAAATAAACATATAATTTATGAGATCTCCTACGGTCGGTTAGTATTAGGTTGATTTATGGAAATTAAAACTATTTATATAAAGTTATTTATAGCAGCAGCTATAATGTAAAATTTATAGAACACATAATGGCTTCGATATTACAAACACAGTTTTGATAGGTTAATTATAGATTCATTTTTGTGTATAACATGTAATTATGAGAATACTTTAAAATATGTATAGTGCCTAATTTAATATCATAAATATTATTTTTCTATAAAATATTTCTAGTTCAACACTACAGAGAAAAAATAGTTTATATATTATGTTTAGAGTTTAGACTAATAAAACTGTACTATTTTTTTTTAAAATTGTACATGAATTACAGTACCTACATATTGTTACAGTATACACTATAATATTTTAGATAGTATCACTGATTATCATTCAAATATTATTTTATATAAGTCTGTCCATGTTACAGAACTACACGCTGTATGGTTGCGTGACGCATTCTTTAAACAATTTTTTTTACTGCGCGTTATTTTATAGTTAAAATATTTTTTTTTTAAAAAAGCAAAAAAAAACGTGTTGTAATATTATAATATACTATTTTGAAACGTTATAATCATTATATGTAATATATTTTTGCGAAATGTACATAATACCTAAACAGTTTTTTAGTGTTGCTAGTGTTAATAGTCTAATATTTTTTTTCTATCTGAACATTGTCGTTGTTTTTACAATTTCTTGACACATTACTATTACTTATTTTATTTATTTTATAGGCCTCGTGGCCTCGATCAACAACCGTTCACTACAGCAGATTATATTGACCATTATTCCGGTATTTTAGTTTAGAATATAATCATTCAATTGGTGCTTTTGGGTTAACGATGATGCGATAAAAAAAAAATTAACAAAATACTATAGTCTATAAATCAGGTTTATGCCTAAAATTTCAATAATATAAAATGTGTATTGAGGCTTAGAGATATCCGGTAAGACTTGTACTTTGTGATTAATACTAAAATGAATACACAACAGTATATTAGACCATCGTGTCTGTTGACTTTAACAGGTGACTGTAAGAATTTCATTAAAATAACTGTAAACAATAATAGTATTACAATACAAAAATGGAAGACTTTGATCACAACTTTCTGATGACTACCACTAAGACATGTTTTCTTCAAGTGTAGTCTTTCAATGAATATTAAGTGAATGTCGTATAACAGTCAGATCATTGTAAGGGGTTTCCTATAGGCAACCACTCGACAAAACTATGTTAACGTATTCCAAGCTGGACGATTCAATGACTTAATATGATCACCTGATAGAATGAAATGAAATATTATTATTTATTGAGTTAAGACTTTAAATTTAATACAATTTCCAGTCAACATTGATAACGTTAAATTCCGTTATTAACAGCATGAATTGATTCAAGTAAATTTTACAAAACCATACTTTGTTTAACCATTTGTGCTCGTTCAGCAGTCACAATGCAATATATTTCCTTAGATTAAAAAAAAAGCGTCATAAATGATGACTTTTTCAATATTTCAATAAGTCTTGTCTAAGTTTGCTTGAACCCAAAAAAAATTATGACGCATATAAAAAGTTTTGTCATCCTATTAATGTAAAAGTTTTGTTTTCATAATAATTACCAGGTAGAGTGCTGTGGTCGTAAAGCTAACTTTGTGTTAACATACATGGTTGAAAGTGACTTCTTAATCGTTGACTAATTCGATAGTGTGTAGGAGGATTAAAACGCCTTAGAACTACCACATTGACCGCTTTCCATGATTTACGGTGTGTTTTATGCGATTTGCAATAACGTTTTAACGTTTGTAAGTTTATGCGCAAACGGATTTTATTTCCAGTTAACTAAAAATGAATTTACCTAAACGGAAGTCCAAGGCTGCGGGGATTGACATTTTGAGCACACATAAACGTACTACTTCAATATAATATTATTATAAAACGTATATCATATTTATACTTGACTACATAATAGGCGGTTAAAAGAGAAAGATCAAGATTGGGCATTAATAGTGCTGCGCTCTATTGTGCCATAGTAATATTTTTTTTTATTCGTATCAAACAATAGCACTAGTCATGCTTGAAAAGCACTAAAAAGTCTGATGTTTTAACACGAAATAAAACTTGGATCGTTCGTAAAAGGTCTCGGCGCACACAAGTTATACAGTCTCAGTCATATTGTGATTATGGCAATACAATTCATCATCCTTACACAGTTAATAAACGACCAACGTCTCTCGTTTGGATGTTTTGTTTTTAATCTCTGACAATAAATTACACGCGACTTCGGGGAATAAAACGCTGCAAGAACATTGCATGTGATCAGGGGCGGATTTTTTAATATTAAATTACATTATAAAAAAATAAACATAAAAATACACTTATATAATTTACAAGATTTAAGGACATAAGGGAGGGACATGCGGCTAGAGGGTATTACAGTACAGATGAATGGTGGAACAGATACTATCTATTTTACCTAGAGTATACAATTTTTTATTACAGCTTTGTTTAACCTAACCAGGCGAGGTTGTTGCGCCGGAGAATTTACGATATCAATATCCGTAGAGTTTGTTTTTGCACTTTGCGTGCAATTTTCCACGACAAGGCGCATTCGGTCGACTAGGTACACCTAACTGTTATAGCTGGTATAATAAACTACACGACAGATTAATAATACTCGGGTACTACACACCAATCCGATGGTGCCTGTTTACGACCATCGAACACGCGGATTAATTGCAATAATTTTGCACTTTACAACACGTGTAGTAATCAGACAAGCGTAGACTGCGTTCGAGATGAGAGTAGCCGTCTTAGAGATTATCGCATAATATTTTAATTAGGAAGCTCGTAAGACAACGTGCGTCCATGGCGAAGAGGCCATAGCAGTGTCCAAGTGCAATTAACGTTTACCTATATACCGATTGAATGATAGTGTTGAAAATATAAACTTAGGTACACGGCGGTTTAGCCTGCTATCCAGTGTATTTGCAATGCATCCAATTTTTTTATGTACCTATCTATACCAAAGCATTTAATGTTGCTGGAGTAACACATCTTGCGATGATCGCCCACTGTTAGTGACCGATTTAGCGATTTATATTACACACAGATAAGCACAATGGCACAGCGTTGAGAATTGAGCTATTAATACTTTAATAATCCAGCAGTACATTAACCGCAATGGTCTAAACAAATTTGAAAAAAAATTTGATAGTGAAAATTCATGTTAGTTATTTACCATCATTTTAGTACAACAACAATGAAATGAAAAAAATAAATTATAGTGGTATTTTAATACTAAGTTTAATGGCAATACTTTTGGAGAGAAATAAACAAAAAATGTTTAAGAAAACCAATGATTTTCTTATTATAACAGCTACTCAACGAGTAGATCAAAGACAATAAATAATTACTAAAACCAATCATGTAATAAAAACTACTAGTCTTCAGAAGTGATGTACGCTAATGAATACCGCTCGGACGGACTGCACAATAATTAATTAAATAGGAAGAAAATATTGTACTCGTAACATCATCTTATTATTATTATTAAAACAAATATATATATATATATATAATATATTATTTTTTAAGGTCAATCGGTATGGGGACGGCGCGGCGAGCATGTTGCAGTTATGACGGCACGTCACGGACAGTATCATAACATTATATCTGCAACGTTTACCGTATCCTTTGAATGTTTTAAATATATATATATACATATGTAAACCCACATATTGTACAAGAGTCTAGAGATCAACGATGGATGTAACATAACTGCTATGTCAGCCGGTGTAATTGCAATAACAAATTAAAAAAAAATCGCCAAGGGAAACTACACGTTTGTCGAACGAGGATAAAGTTTTCAAAAAACCGTATACAATGTGTGTAATAATGTATACAATGTGTTCACAGACATTCGTGTAACACTTGATTTATTGATGATATAAAAACAAATTTTGACAAATTAACTTATGTGAAACGTTTTTGATTTTTATCGAACAATTATAATTTTAAGATTTTTATTTTTTTCAGTCAGAAGCTAAAATTAGGGGGAGGACCGTGGAGTAATTTTTGAAACTTAATTGGTAATGTATACGTTTAGTTTTTGTATTCATATTATTAAGAATAATTTGCTGAAAACGTTGACTCGACGATAAACAGTTTTGAATAATTACTTTTAAAGTCATTAGAGTTTAAAATATAGGATGGAAGATAAAGTGCGGTTGAGTAATGTGCGCAGACAAAAATAATACTACACTCAACCCTTCCTCCTGTCCTAAATTTTAAACTCGGCCAATTCCGAAGTTAGAGAAAAACTTTTTGGATAAAAGTCGTTTGAAAATAACAGACCTTCGCATGTTCAGTGTTTAAAAGGGGCGTTTCCATTTAAGAATATGTTATTTTAGTGCGCCATAATAAAGTAGGTAAAAAGAAATGTTCTCGGTAATTAGATGACGTAAAAATAGTCCTTGATCCATGAAAAATAAAAAATCTCATTTAAAGGTCACCCATTTGAAATATTTTGTGTTACCTTAAACTTTGAACACACTGTATAAATGAATCGTCTATTTTAAAAAACAGCTAAAAGCAATTTTTGAAAATGTTCAGAAACAACAAATAATTTCTTTAAATGGGCGATTTTTAAAACCAACCAAGTTTTTCTCAATACAGTTTGAGGTAGTTATACTGTTTATTTGATATTCAATAATAGTTTTATATACCATTTAATACAGGTAGCCTTTTAGAAAAAAAAAGACTTTTAAACTCTTATAACTTTAAAAATAGTTGTTTAAAACTGGTTATCAACCAGTAAAATATACGTTACCATTAAAGTTTCCAAAATTGATATAAAAATAAATAATTTTAAAAAGGGGCCGGTTGAAGTCGACATAAAATTGTGTGAGTTATTGAAATCACACTGTTTCAAAAAGACTATGCAAAATCTATTATTAATTATTAAATTCCAGGCTCACGATAGAAAATCACCATGTATAGTGTGTGTAGTTTTTTCGTCGTACAAATATGTATACATACATTGAACAGGTGCCCGGCAGACGCGTTCAACGGTAAGTATACGTTTGAGTATTGTAATTTTTTTTATATGAAAATATAATAAATGGATTTCGATTAATGCGCGTACACTCGTCCAGTGGCCGTTGGCCAGCTCGGCTTGGCTTTATTACTATAATACAGGTACCGGACGACGGCTATACGGAGCCCGGCATCTGGGCCACAACATAATATACCGCGACCGTGCGCGAGGGTTGTGCCTGGTTCGTACCCGGTATGAATCGCGGCGTTTGTGTATATTCGTATGTACGTTATACGTTATTATTATTACGGCCGAGAGGCTCTGGAGCAGGCCCGAAAAACAACGAATCTAATAACAATCATTAAGTCACCCGCAGCTGCGCCCGTCCGATGCTGTCATCTCCCGTTATGTGTGTGCATTGGCCGGTCGCCCGCCCGCCCCGTCACGTATTCGCGGCATTACGATAAAAAATTGGCCGCCCGGTGACCTTCACCGTCAAGGTCACTCACACCGGAACACACACCGGAACGCACATCGTCCACACCGGCCGGTATTACCAGGTCAACCGGACCGGAGCAAATGTTTAGGGAGGGTGGCGCTTTAAGGGGCGCAATCGCCCTTAACTACTAATTTACATATTTTTTAATAGGTATTCGTATTTTGCAAGGATATAATCTTAGCAAAAGAAAAAAAAATGCAGCTGTGACTTTAGAAATGACTTTAGTGGTACAGTTTTAAATATTCAATTTTATAAGTTTTTTAAAACAGTTTTACGACTATAATAAAAAAAAAAAATTATTTCAATTACTGACCATTTTTATATCTTATAGCCATCTACTCGCGCTACTAAATTTCAGACAGGTGGACAATCTATTGTATTTATTAATCAATGGTATAAGTATACAGAATAAAGATTATTTTTTAACTTACAGAAAACAATAGTTATTTAAAATATAATCATAAAAAAAGGAAAAAGTAAATCATATGTCGCCTGTCGGTGATACGTCAACTGCACTGTTGTAACTTATTGCATTGCATATACATAATATTGTACAGTGTTAAAATACACCGGCCAATGAACCAACCACCACTTGCATAGTTAACAAACTGCAGCCGACGACGCGTGAAATTAATCATTATTGACCATCAAAACGTATTTAAATTTTATATTTTGTTGAACGGCCAGATGGAATAGGGTACTACGTTCGCGTGAATAGATCTATGAATGAATGTATATTTGAAATTCAATTACAGCCACTCAAACTTGGTAAAATTCCATTATTTTTAAAACAAAAATCGTTTAAAAAACTGTTTAGGCTAAATATTTATTTAATTTCATTCGGATTAATTAAATACATTACATAATTATCTACTTTAAGGCTCAAGGAAATTCCATAAACAATATAAAGAAATTTACAAGAAACCATTTATTAGGTACATTTTTTAAATGTTATATAGCTTAAAATCAAAATGATATGTTTGTTATAAAAAAAAGCCTCATAAGGGACATAAGGTAATGTTATCTATGAACATATAAATTTAATTATAAGTATATGTACTAAAGAGTTAGGTACTGTTCTAACTTCTAGTCTGCTGTGCTTCTAAACCCTTTGTGTACGACTCGTTAGACAATTTATCATTTGATACCGAAATTTGAACCCGTAACGAGATTTAAGTCTTGCGGGCCTTTAAGAACTCGACCCATTTCCCATTTATCGGATATAAAAGTGCATTTGGACACTGCATAACCGACAAAATGTGTCAATAATAATTTTTTTGAACAGCTGCCATTGAACGGCGGTAATACTAGTTGGAATTCTGCTGAGTACCGCTATAGCTTGTCGGTACAAATGAGAGGGTAATGTATATAAAATGGTGTTAATAAAAGGCGTGTTTACTGGTTATGTCTTGATAATATTATAATAATATATGCATGACACATTGACGGACATTCTATCTTGATATAGACGAAGGGAAAAAACGGAGCTTTGCGGTTTAACGCCAATCATTCTACCTCACGTGCCAATTTAAGTTTATTTTCGTTTTTCAATTTTCAACGTCTCACCTCTTTACTTACACGTCCCCACTTACCTGATGCTGCAGTCCACAAGGAATACAGTTAGATTTTGCACGGTCGATCGTGTAGCACCTCCGAGAGTGTACTAAAAAAAATACTTTAAAATTATAAAAATGATGTTGTTATAATGTAAGTAGCTATAGAAAAATATAAGTTAACAAATTTAACGTCATAAATCATACATTCTTAAAATAATATAATATTTTAAAGATGTTTTAATTTTCAATAATACTTAAATAAATAGTTATAATATTTTATGATAATTGTCATAATATTTTTATATACAATTTTTAATTCATGACTCAAATGTTTCAATAATATTTCCTAAAATTTATAAATTTAATGACTGTACACGAACTGTACTTAAAATACCAGTTTTGGATAGTTACTTTCAAAGTTCAAAATGTAGGACGAGAAATGGAGAGCTGTAGAGTAATGCGCGCAGATAAAATTAATACAAAACTCCACCCTTCCTCCCGTCCTAAATTTTAAACATAGATAATTTTTTAATTAATTATCCAAAACTGGTTATTGAGCGATCACCAATTTTAGCCAATTAGTCTTATTTAAAAAATGTATTAAATAAATACGAGCTCTGGAAAGTAATGAAAACGGTAATTTTTTAGTACTTTGAAATAGCGAAGAGAAAATGTTTTCAAAAAGGAAAACTATAAAATTGTAAATATTTTCAAAAAAGCGTGGAGTAAGCATATTATGTAGAACTGTAACATCATAATATAATATCCTGTACTTCAGCTATAGTAGCAAAGTAATCAATAAAGCGAGCCACAATAACCGCTTTAAATAAAAATAGGTAAAAACTTTTTCTACAGGTTGTTAAACACTGCACAGTACATAATCCTTATCAACTATACAGATCAATAGATAAATTCGAATCTAATATGATAAGGTGATAATACTGTAACTCGTAAGTAATATGTTTTGTAACACAATTTTGCAGCGATGAAACAAATTAAAAATATGTGCTGGCGAAATGTAATTTCGTCATTTTGGTGCTGCTGGCCTTTTTGCTTACTTCATAAGATTTATCTCGTTGGTAAATGTAGCTGGTTGGTTTATGCGTGTAATTATGTTTTTTTTCAGTAACTGCCAAGTGATAATTAAAAAAAACCCAAGGGAACAAATGAGACAATCTTATCGTCCGCACAAGACGGGTACAGCTATATTATGCGTTGTTCCAACTATAGTGAGAAAATTACTGTTACTTGATACAAACGAGTCGGTATCTACGCACTTGCTTAAGCGTGTAAGACAATTATTATTATTTTACTACAACAGGCGCGGTATTAAAGTCGCCAGTACATTTTAGTAAAAAACCTAAGCCAACGAACTCCACCGGATGTGTGTATTTTGGAAATAAATGGACCCACACCAGAAAACTGTGATTTTCAGCACCTCACCGATAGCGACTTTCTTCATACTTTCAGCACCTTAAGCTATTCAACAAAGGAGTGGGTTATTCGGCCGGCATTGTTTGGAATTTTTGGCCGAATTATGTAAAATACAAATTCAGAACTCAGAAGTATAGTTTTACCAAATCAAGGGCCAATTTCTACCATTACAGTCGTGTTAAGCTTGTACTCTGATTGGAGATCATTGTGCCAAACTTCTCCAGCTGGATTGACGATAAAGCTAAACGATTAGGTTGGGCTCACCTGGCAAAGCCGATTTAATGTCATCGGTGAATTATTATTAAGATAATGGTCCATTACAATATTTGCACATAGATCAACAGCAGTCCATCGGGGACTTCATGTATTATGTAATAGTCTAACCCCGCTAATGTATTCCGTCTGCGGTGTTTATTGTTTAGTGGAATTGTATAGTTTCCCAGAAGAGAGAGAGAGAAAGAAAGAGGTCCTAGAATTAATAGTATTTATTTATTCGTGTAATTTATTTTCAACGCTCGCCCATGCCTAATACAATATTAAAATTCACCTTGTCGTAGTGAATTGTCTGGACTTTATAAGTATTAAAACAATCGCGGTTGCGCCACATTATCGTTAAGATGTCGATTATTTACAAAGTTCAACTGTAGTCGACTCGGCTATAATAAGACTACAAACTGCCGGCGATTGCCACTAGAGTCATTGGCAAAGGTTTGAATTTTATTAGCCTGTACCAGCTGCTGATGCGCTCAAGTGAAACCTAAAGAAAACTGTAGACACACACCCAAGATATCAAAGGACGAGCCATCGTTTCTTCTAGAAACGCCATCTGGGTCAAACTCGAGTACTATGGCGTTTTTTAAAAATTATTATTACAAATTATGATTTCCAACAGACTTGCAACGCGTTATTCGCTCTACGGGCAGAATGCAAGTGTAAAAAATGAATCCGACACGTACTCGACGGTTGTTTTTTAATTAGAATAATAAGTCTTCCGGTTTGCTTAACCGCAGAAGCACTTCACGTCGAACAGGCGACCGGGTCCGTGTTGTACAGTAAACATTGCCCAAGATGGATAGTATTATTATTACTGTTATTATACGGTTTGCATTTGATCGACGATTCGTTTGCATGCCAACTATAAAGGAATCGGTTATTTTTGAAAAAAGAAACACTTGAACAAACCAGTTTGTTCAAAGCGAAACTCCAAAAAATTATTAATACTACCGTGTGGAACGTATTGCCTGCCGTCAGACTTCTTCAAAGTGAATGAATATGCCGTCCGCAACATCATCTTATGTGTATCGCGAATAGATCAATACAAAGTTAATATTATTAACAAGAC
The DNA here is from genome assembly GCF_023614345.1 of Adelges cooleyi. Classification (NCBI taxonomy): domain Eukaryota; kingdom Metazoa; phylum Arthropoda; class Insecta; order Hemiptera; family Adelgidae; genus Adelges; species Adelges cooleyi. The sequence continues at coordinate 6,690,165 of NW_026096268.1, forward strand.
TGACTGGAAAATATCAGTTTGAGTAATTTCCGTCTGACACTCGTGCATTTGGACAATCTGGAGTTAACGGTGTTTTTTTTTTTTTGAAAAATCAAGCCCGAGGCCGCCCAACCAAAATGATACCGTTGAACTATTCGAATTATGATTACTTCTTACAAGCGTGTTTCGTTTGGGAATACCAATGTTTATAATAACAGCTAACGTCTTTTATAACCTTATATATACTTACTCGGACTTGCGGTCAATATTTTGTTTCGGGTTGTATATTTTGCTCATAACGCTAAACGGTGTTTAGCCAGACACTCGTGGCCGGCCAAGTAATCGTTGAATATTTAAAAGTTTCCAAAAAAAAAAAGCGCGTCTGGTTCGGTCGAAGATTGATCGACCAGCTAATCGCTGCGACAAGACGATTAATGAACGCCGTGTTAGCATAACATACATAATATAATAGCGCATTAACAGGTATATCAATTACAACAGCTATAGACACGATAGAATTAAACGCTCGGCTCTCGGACATGATGTATTTATTTAGAGCATAAGTACAAAACTAGTTTTTTCCGCTAACGACTTAAGTGCACTGACCTACTTCAGGGTGACAGTAACGAATTGGACAGCGGCTTTTTTACCATCGGGATATCTAAATGCGAACATCTACAGGATCTAGTCCGTAGTTGCACGCGTGGTCATATCGTATTAATATGGATTAATATGGACATTACTTTTAAATCGAATCAGATAAACTAAACGGGCAAGACATACCTAATATTTAACAAACGCCATACTTGTCATTGGTAAAACTCGCATGAAACTTAACGGAAAAGTTCCCAATCATTGTACTCCGATGTACTCAATTTGCAAGTCCACTAAATGTGTTCATAATAATTCTATAACATGAAAAACTTGGATAGGTAAAGCAGACCTGCGAATACAATGGGAAGTTGGGGATGTGCTCCAAAAGCAGGACAAAAGAGGATCTGGGCATGTTGAAAGAAAGGAGAAAAATAAAATAGTGTAGAGAGATTTAGGGATAGTCGACGTAGACCGAAAAATAGTGGGCCGAGGTTATAATAAAAGACACGGGGATATGCGTTGAGTGATGGATAGATTTGTGGAGAGATGGGTTTGGCTTAACCTCGTTTTCGTGAGATAGAACAAGAAGGCTCCATGGTCTGGCGCTATTTGTTTCACGTTTTTAACGGGTTTGATGACACGAGTCCTTCTTTCGACTTCCGACTAGCGGGTTTCCCAAAGATTCCAGCGACTCGTACTCACCGTGTACTTGACCGCTTGTGTTATTACAATAATTATTATTATTGCCCACTATATTATGGTGGACGTCATCAAGGCCGCCCGTGCAAACCGTATTATATAGTAGTGATGGCGAGGAAAATATATTTAAAAGAAAATCGCGCGTGTGTCTATTACCGTGTGTGTGTGTGTGTGTGTTAAATAAATAGGTTTATCAGGGCGTTTTGTCCCACGCGGTGGAATGCAAATGCCGGCCGTGCTACTTCTTGGCTTGGAGACGGTCAATACACGACGGTCAAGAGATAATGTATGCGCGAGCACGTACCCGGTGATATGCACCACATGTGTAAAATATTTATAATTATTAAACAGAGTGCATGTATTTTATTATTATTATTCTACGGCCGGACCGACCGCGGTGTGTGTCTTATAATCGGGTTTTTTATGGCGCCAAACGCGACCTGATCGAGCGCCATCGTCTCCATCATCATCTCACGATCTCTATTCGGTTCGCTCGAACACAGCCTCGGGCTCTGTGTATGGTTTCTATAAATAACCACACCCGGAAACCGACCGGCGAACACGCGTTGCTCTCCTGTATATATGCGTATAATTGCATACCGATATTATCACCTATATCGAGAATAAAACATATTATAATATTGCGTATATTATATTATATACACATTATGTGCACGTAGACGTGTCCGGTTTCAGTGTAAACAAACAATTATAATAATTAATAAATATGTTATCGTTTAGCGCCGCACCGTCAGCGGTTTCCTATTGGCCTAGTACACATAGTTTTACTGTGCCCAAGTCGGTGGCACGGACGACAGACAATGGGCTTTTTTGGTGTACTATCGTTCGCTGTGTCTCTTGTAAACGGTGTGTCCGGAAAGTCGCCGAAACTGGATTAGTTCCTGGACCTGAATTGTTTGTAAACTATATTTCGGTATTGAGTCGGTTTTGTAGATTGAGTACCAAACTTTTTATCAATATTTACTAGACACAGCTGAACTTCCCATTGGAAATGTTCAGTCGATTCGACATGAGGATATAACTGAATGGTGACTTTCTGAGTTTTCGTTTTGGAAGTACAGATGGTTATTACACGAGAAGAATTGCAACGCTTGCAGTTGTATGAGATCCACCAACGTTACTATGAAGGTGCTCAATCTCTGCCAATGTCTTATATTATAATCAAAGACGGTGCTATAGGCATGGTGGAGATGCGCGCCACTTAAATTGACGTTGCTTCAGTAATGCCCCAACTGTGGTGTGAGAAATTGAAAATTTTATATTGTACAATAAACGTCTGACGCCCCCAATCCTTATGCCTCCAAATTTCTTTATGAGCTTTTCTGCCATCCGAAGACAACGGTGATATCCCAGCACCGTTGTCGTTTTCCATTGCACATTAAAACCGTTAGGGAATCAATTTTGCATTGGAAATCAGACTCTACTACGGTAGTTTTCTCGTCTTATCGGATTTCCTTCTACGGTCGTACGGATTGGCGCCACGGCGTATATGTGCGCGCAATTAGGTTGTTGACTCCCTCGGGTGGTGGACGATCAGACGTAGAGAGACCCGGTAATTTGCGCCGGTCGTATAAACTTAAATACACGAGCGCGGTAAACACATAGAGTAAAAAAAAAAAAAACGTATATAAGGAAACGGAAAGAAGGAGTGAAAAAAAAATCACCCGGTGTACAGTTACATGCGGCGCATGGTTCTGCTGTATGTGAATATTATATTTTTTAAGTGATGCGTAATTACATGGTCGTGGCCGCGATGACCGAATGAAAAAGAAATGGAAAATACGGTAGCAGTTAAGATGCCCATTAGTAATCCCAACCGAGACCTATCGTCGCACAAGATATACACTCCTCGGCGTGCTGCGTTACGATGGCATCATTTTAAAATTCATAAAATGCAATGTAAAAAATAAAATTAAAATACGAAGAACCCGCCTGTAGCCCAAGGTTGGACGTTAATGCGTTTTATACGAGTTACGACCAAAATCGAAATTACTATACTCATTCGGCAAGTCTTTTCTATGTTGTCGCGGACGATGCCAACAATAACCGTGCAACTCGACTTCCCGGTCCGACCGTATGGTGAATTCGAACGCAGTCTGAATTTTTTTGTTTGATTTATATTAAAATAAACGACACTAAAGTTGGCTTAAAACTACAGGCAATGGGCTTGACAAGTTAAAGATTACATTTTCAGATTATTCAAATTAAATGAATTATATAAGTAGTATCGTCGACTTTTGATTTGAGTCTTCTCTAGTAACCTTCGTATAGTTTTAGTCAACGGCAAGTTGATGGGAAAATATTTTGAACTGATGAGTTGAATGAAGTACACTCAATAATTATTGTAGACAGTAATTACTATAGGAGAATATTTAGCATAGCTGAATCCAAACAATGCGAGTAAAAGGGAAACATTTGGTCACCAAATGTATTCTGATCTATTTATTAGGAAACACATTTTTTTTCCTCGAATTTCACTTGGCGATTACTTAATTATAATTAACCGTATTAAAAATGTAATCTTGAAAACAATTTACAAAACGTCGACTTTTCCGGTATCCGGCTTATAGTAATTACCAGGTCACCGCAAAAACGTTGTAACATAAGTCCAAATTGGTATTGTAATGTTATTCTGATTCTCAGACTTTTGAACGACCGCGCGTATCCTTTTTTGGAACGCATCGTCGTACTTATTAATAATATATATTTTATACACTTATTTCCAACTGGTTTACTTCGACGGGTCTATAAATGCTTTTCGCATTTAGGTGTTAGTTTGAAGTTTGGACGTCCGATTTTTTGGGCCACATTAGCGTCGTCGGGCAAACAGACACAAAACGAGCGCACGTCCACCGGCAATAGTATATTATAAATATATATATATATATATAATAAATAAGAATATAATGTGTTCGGAGTTCCTTAATAGTTCCCGGGCCTAATCATGGTTTTATTTTTTTTTAGGAGTGGCTCTCGGGCAATTTATTCGACACAAGTGCACAAGTATATCAATAGCATATTATAACGCGCGTTATACGCATGTGTGTGTCTAAAAGGTACACTGCACTGCACACACATAGTAAATAGATATAATACATACATACTTATATATTATGACAATTGTGTTGCTTTTGAAACTCCCATAAAAGACTCTGCGGTGGAACACTGCCAGGGAACCGATCAGGCCGCCGTCCAAAATGTAATAAACTTAACGGGTTTTTTTCTTTTACAAAAGAGTGTACCATGGATTACACAGCGTACGGTCGTTGCAATTTTTTCGAATTAAAAAGTACACGGACGTTTACAAACGCATTCGCCGATTGTGTATGTAAAACAAAAGAGAGCGCCAATAAAATACTATCTCATGTAGTACAACTCGTCGAATATATTATAAGTATTTGTATGTAAATCGTTTCGGCGTTCGTAACCGAATAGGTGTATAAATTAAAATCACATTTCTTTGGGAATGATCTCTGCTAGATAAATATAAATGTATATATATATATTACATAATGCACTGCGATAATATGCACTTTGAATACAATATAATATAAAATATAGTAGATGTATTACATTAACACCGACAACGCGAAGTACAATGCATATTATAGTAAGTTAAATGTCTCAAAATGACGTTTGGTTTAGGGTTTAATAATCATTGGGTTTTTTTAAAAATGCTTATTTTTAACGCATAACCAATGTACAGCCGTTATTGGATTTAATGATTAACGCGAAAAAAAAATGTATTTTGTGTATTTTCTACTTGCGGTTTAATACCTGCCTGCCAAATTTTTTTTTTAACAAAAATATACATAAATTAGATGAAAACCATACAAGATATTATGTTTGTGCGAGTTGCCCTCAATATGAAACCGGCGCGTGCATCCATAATGAACAAACTATTATAAAATACAATTTTACCAACAATATGTAAATACATATTTAATGTACCTATTTTTCATCTTTTAAAAATGGTGTCTTAGATTAGTGAAGGGTAATTCTAGATTTAGGAAACCGGATTCGTTTTTTTTTTATCTGAAGGAAGTACTAAACAAGTATTAAATAAACGTTACAAACATAGGTTTACTTATACTATGTATACAAATTTTGTAACTGTAATTTTATTATCCGTCAAATTTAGGTAACCCGAATATTCCAGTTACTATAAAAATAGTAATAAGAAATCTGAAAAGTTAGAAAAAATATTTTACAGGGTGATCCATCTGATGTAAGACACTCGAAAAGTATGAATATTCCGAAGAAAAAAATATGTTTTTCTGTACTTGTAGGTACATATTTTATTATATTTTCCAACACTTTGCACATTTTTATCCCTTATATGCAAAATAAGTACGGACCTCGTTTTTTTTTAATTGGAAAATAATATGTTTTTAATGACAAATTTTTTTTTAAAAATTCTAGCGTTTAAATTTTGAATTTTAATTTTCAATCTGTTAATTTCCTATGACTTTGGAAAGATGTTACATTTTTGCTTATATTGTCATGTCTTCGGTTTTCAAAAAACCAGTGGCCGTCACTGTGTTTGAATACCTAAGTAGATAAAAACCAATTGTCTATCATTTCAAAACACTTCATTGTGTCATGGCTATGAGACAATGCGAACATAAATATTAATTTTATGAGCTACTGGTTTTTTTAAAAACCAACAACATTTGACAATTACAATGGGGAATTTAATATCTTTACACAAAGTCATAACAAACGAACAGATTGATGAAAATTAAAAATTCAAACGGTAAATATTTTAAAGACAATTTTTTCTACATATTTATGTAATAAAAAAGATATGTTCCCATTAAAAAAAAACCTAAGACCATACTTGTTTTACGTGTAAGGGATGAAGGGATGAAAAATGTCTAAAGTGTAGTCAAATACAGAAAAAGTGTTTTTTAAAATATCCATATTTGGAGGTGGCTACACCACTATTATGTTATAACTATAGATAATTATTTTTCTTTCTTTTTTTAATTATTTTTATGATCGCCTTGCCCGGGGGTGGAAAATATTCAAAAAAACTGTTATCGCGATAGGTTTTTTTGCCTAAGTTTTCGCGCGGCGGTTTTTTTTCGACCCGTTACACGCCATTACGGTGTCGAATGATGAAAATAATAGAATACCAGATTCCGGACCATTCTCGGTGTACCTAATCGTAATTGCTCCAAGGACAGTGTGTGTATATCGACGGAACGGGGATCGAACCTCTCAACTTTGCCCACACAACCGGGACCATAACATTACATATTATTATGCTATATTATTGTACACAAGCGACTGTAGAAATGCATTTTTGTACTCATCAACGGCTATTTCCGAACTCACACACACACACACACACGATTTGTGGCGGTGCGGGTATCATCATTATCATCGTCATCATCATCATCATCATGACCATTATTATTATTATATCATTGCCGACCGCGTGTATTATAAGTTTTTATATCGTACATAGGTATATAATATATAAACACCTGTGTGTGTGTGTGTATGTGTTGCCCGTAATAACGTTCACGAGAAATCCGAAAAAAAAACGCAACACAGTCGTTGAACTAAAATGCGTGTGACCCGCCAAGGTTATTGGCTCCGTATGTTATTATGCTCTCCTCGATTCCCAAGGTCGTCGCATGTGCTCCGGGCCTGTCGGTTGGTCGTGTAGACTTTTAAAAGACAGAAAAAGATACGTGTTTCCGTGTGTTTTCATTGTGGGCAAAAAGAAAAAAAAGTGGGAAATCAATTTTTCCGAAACGCGTACAAGCCACCAGTCGAAGCTGAAATTGGCCCATCATGGACAAGGTAATAACTGTTCACAAAATGGCAGCCAATCATATTTTCATTAGCAGCCGACTGTAGGCAATACGCGTTCGATAAATATTGAGTTCAGTGTCTATATATTATTATTATGAATGAAAGGATTGGGTCGCAGCGAGCACCACCTGATACATGATCCGCCGGTTCGAATGAATAAAGGATGGAAAAAAAAGCCCAAGCGCATCGTTGTGCGATGGCTGCTGTTTCATCTTCGTTCCGGCGTTACACCAACAGCTGCCGACGAAGAAACGGTGGACTTGAGTGGCTTGTAAGGATTGTATTTCCCATTAACGTCCAACGGTTCTTACAATGGAGAATAGGTACACCGTTTATATATATTGCGTATGAATTATATGCGCGGCATTTGACCATTGCATTGTATAAACGACCGCACGGCATGCATGGCGAGATTCAATTGCACAGATATACAGAGATTACCCGGTTGCACAACTATTATAATCCATAAAAGTAAAATTGATCCCAACACTATTCGGATGGCCGTTGCTGACGGCGACGACCGGGTTCATAGCAAGCAACAGTCGCAAGATGTACCCAAAGAGTTGTTTCCTCATTAGATTCTCTACGATATATTATTTGTATAAAACAATAGACTGACCAATCTTACTTTGTCGTTGGCGTATACAAATCAGAAAATACCGTTTTACAAAACAATGAAAAATTTCAGTGACGTTTGAAATTTTAGAGTTATTTAATTAATCTGTAGTTACAATTAAGCATATTATACCTATACATTCTTATAGATTTTCTTGTATATTAGAGAGAGAAAAATGCAAATTATAAATTCATGCTAGCATTCAATGCGGTAAAGGTGGAAATAGTATAAACCAGTTCAGTAGTTAAACATTATAACGCAAAAACCAAATTATAAAAAAGGCACGTGAACGCACACTACCGGACCAGATGGTTATTTTCAAAACTAATAACGTTTGTTTACGAGAATTATTTTTTTATGCAAAATAAAAATGTTAATAATATTTTACACAATATTATTATACATTGTATGCTTTAAACACTGTCGTTATAATCTTATTTTATAGTAAAAGTCACTATAAAGAAACGTCCGAGTTGTATGCAAGTAAAAGAATATTCCAACTCAAAAATAAAAGTATACAGGTTCAACGATCTCGATACTTAAACAAACCTGTGTATAATAAAAAATTTGAATATCCATACACGCTGTATGTAAAAAACGAATATAAAAGTTCAATTTGGTTTCTTTGTAAATTATAGTCGATATATAGTTTTATTTAAAACAATTATAAATAAAAATACCAAACATTTAACAGCTGTTTACTTAAAGCTCAAACGCATCAATTAATCTACAATGTATATACTACTTTAAAATATTTCACCAACTTTATTATTTTCAGCAATATAATTTTTCAAAACCTGACCAACATAATATAACATATGTTCATATGCATAGAGTAGCCATGGATATAACAAATAAAATAAAATTCATGACATCCTTTACTAGTTTTCATAATATCTACTAACGGTCCTATTTCAACTCGTCCGGTACATTTATGTGTATAATAATATATCGCATACCTAATTGTAAAACGTCATAGTATACAATTTGCACCAGCTGTGCCTTTGCGACAGCATTTTTTTTTTCTGGTTCGGTTCGTTGACGAACACTACTGGAATCCTGTTATAATAACATTTGGTCGACATGAACGATTTAAACACATTCGAGTCTATATATCAAGAAAAGCGGACTTTATTGGAACGTTGTGGTGCTAATCCAATTGTGCCGTTGGGTAAGCGTAGCGTGTGTGCATTCTGTACTATACAGTTTCTATTGTGAATATTGAAATATTATTATGCTAGTTCTGCCGTTGACAATAATTACATAATATATATAGTTGACCGTCTCGTAGGTGTCCTAAGCACGTTTGGATGTTACGTTGTCGGTTTAAAGTCAATGGTGACGGGACCGCCGTCTTTTAGCCGAGCCATGATGTACGGCCGGGTCCTTGCTCAAGGCGTGACAGTAGCGGCTGTTTGCTTTGAACAAATAAGTAAAAAAGATTCTGCTGAGAACGCGTGAAATTCGTGTATTCCATTTAACCATAAATATGTGTCTACTGTTTGGCCTGGCGAAAACCGAGAAGTTTCGAATTGTCAAAAACGGGTTTCCGATCATAAAATATTTATTAATAAATTATAATTCAATTTGTAACGGTTTTCATCAAAATCAAAGTTTAAAATATTTACAACAACTCCGATTTTGTAATACGTCAACTTTCCAAGTAGATAAGTTCATCGCAATTACAAATTAATTCATTTATTACCTAAAATATTTATTTTTGTTTTCTACACTTTTATCATTGCTAAAGTTTTCCTATTTTAAAACTTACTCTTGTAGCTGGTCAAACTAGTCCTCGACTAATGTGGCGTAACGGTTTTTGAAGTTAAAGGCCTTAATACGCGTCCAATGGATTGAAACGATTTTTCCGGACCTTTCTTACTCTTACTACTCACATCGATCTGTTTTTCCAATTATTGTGTAAATTATTGTGTTATTGGATAAGCACGAATCAAGTCGGCCATGAAGTTTTTCTGTGCATTAATATAATGCAAGTATATGGCTCGGTTTTTTTTTTCTAAAACGATTATCCCGCCCACGACTTAACCCCCTCATAGATTTATGTAGAATGTGAACTTTTACTCGACGACCATATTGATGGGTACCATACGCCTAAGACGGATTTAGTTTGACGTGTACCTACTCCGACCCCAAGAACGCTATTAACCATATTATGCCAGTCGAGTTAAAAACGTGTTTTACCGTACCCGAACATATACACCGGGTACGCCATGACGTGTGTAGGTACCCCCAGACCGAGCTTATGGAGGACAGACACTGGAAAGAGTATTGTCACACTCGATGGAAAAATAATATTGTCTCGTCTCACGTGCGCAGGTTTTTTGAGTTGGCGTTTAAAAGAAAAATATAATACAAATAAATTAACATACTGGATGTCGTCGCACGTTGCTGGCAATATTGTCCGGTTTTTTTTCTCTCTGCATTGCTACATTGCTCGACATAATAAATCTCCTCGGGGAAGGTTTTTATTGGAAATACCTTTTTACAATTCAATGCGTTTGCACGACCGATATATATATATACATTTATAATTTTTTGTATATAAAAAAAAATACCGTAACACGGGGTAAATTTGCCAAGTGAATAAATACTATGACTTTTGTGCATGACGTTTGGACTTTGGCAAATAAAATAAGAAACGGCAGTCGTTTTGGAGAAACTACAATCCATGGCAATTTCTGGGAAAACGAGAAGCAATGCAAAGGAGATTTATACTTGTACCATCACGTTCCTCTCGGCAAAGACGAGCCCGTGTATTTTCCAGATGAGTACACGTTGGGAGACATATGACTCCCGAGAAATGTCCATTTTATTCCTTATCATGTCCAAATGTCCCTATTAGAAACAGACCACAGACATAAATCATATACATAGATCAACACAAGATTTCCAATTGATTGTACAAGTTTATGTAAAAATAGACAATAAATTGGTGGTTCAACTTTCTCAAACCGTGATAAAAATTGTCCTGTACAATTCAATGTGAGTAGTCCAATATTAAACTAATAATTCTTGCACTCGATTTGACATGATACATATTATATATACTTGTATTATTTAAGTGGCTTAAAGCATACTGCGTTGTGCTAATGCGAATACCGAGCGTTTATAAGTTATGGTAATATATATATATATATATATATTTACCGACAAGTGCGTTAGTGTTTGTAGTAGGATCGACAGAGCTAAAACCGAAACACCAAGTATACTTATAACCGTCGAACTTGGTCTTCACAAACCCGGAGGAAGAAAGAAGCCGATTAAATATTTATAATCCAATAGAAATACCAACTAACGGTGAACATCCAACTGCTGCTATGTGCAGACAGTATATTATTCCATCCATCAGTACAGACAATTATTATAATCAAAACTTCAATTGCAACAACATGAAATAACTATATACTAGTTTTTTTTTCAGGTTTCCGTGCACGAGTAGTGTGTTTACGGCTTGTACAAAAATCATGCGTGGCAAAAAATAAAAAACACCAATACTAGTTTATTCAGTATTCCATTTTTGATGGATTTTTTTAATTTTTTTACCTTCGGTCGGGGCTTTACATTAGTATGTACTTTGGACAGATAAGTCCAATGCTAAATAATTAATGACACGTGTGTAGTTTGTAAAAAAATCTACAAACAGAACAATATATTACAATATTAAATACTATACAAGAACATTTTTACTATTTCTTTTTTTTTTTAGTCATGGCATTACAAATACAAGTTATATAATAATATTTTTAAGGATAGCGTTAGTGTAGTGAATTTTTTTTCAAAAGACTATTCATCAAAGTTATAGAAAATAAACGGTAGAGAAAAAAAACATGATAATTTTTCAAACCTATTTTGAATTTTACATCGTCATGAATAATATTATTAAAAAAAAAACGTTTGAGTATAACTACAAGATATAATGACCGATGACAATGCGGGAGACAATACTGTAAGCAGTTCTAAAGGTGCGATCACTAAAATGATAAACGAAATCGTTTTTAAATGTTATTTTTTTAAAGGGTAAACCGGACTTTGAAAAATATTGTTGATATTTACAACCTTTGCTTGTACATCATATGTTTTTTTTTTAAATTGGTAAATAGCTTCTATATTACGAATATATTATGTGCAAAATGTTCAACAAGAATATGAATGGAAGATTAAGAAAGAGAGAGAGAGAAAAAAAAACAAAACGCAATTAATTATTTTACAACAGCCTATGGCACCCGCAAATAGAGCCATGGGTAACAGATAGTCGTTATACGTACGATTAGTCACGGCCAATAAACGATACTCCATCGATAGCTCTACATATGCATACACGGTTCAAGGACTCGTCATCCTGACCGGGTATTTCACATTTTAATTGCATGGAACTGTATTGCGATACTTAGAAGGTACACTCAATCGGGCTACCTGAAGCTATTCGATCCGGATGGGATTACTCATTTTTGCATTCTTGGATTTCCCACGCGAGGTCCGAGGACAATGCCGAAAGTATTACAGTTCACATGGACATACTATATAGAAAAATTGCGGTTCAAATTTGGCTAATTTTAAACAATTCAATTTAGAATAATGCAGTTTTAACAAGTGTGCAGAAAGCGGTCAAAGAAACGATGCGAATTTGAACGAAATTTCCTAATGTTTCAAATATTTAAAATTACTCTATTTTCAATTATATTATTTTGGCTCGTCAATTTAATGCCAAATCACACTAACCCGTAGTTAATATATAAAACAACCAGACTAGCGTAATATCTCCATACTGAATAACTCCTGAATAGTTTTTAGAAATAATAATCAGTTGAAATGTTTACATATCAGACTGCAGTGTCATAGATATCCGTGACTATCATGACTAGTGTGTACTAAATACTTAAACATTGTCCACAAACAAACTCTTGTTAGCTATTCACTTAATTGACGATGCCCGTTCCCGAGTACTTAATACTGACGTACTACCTGTTCAATCGGTAATTATTGAGTGTGATCCATGCTGAACGTGAATAATGACAACAAGTAGTTGATTAACGATGGTCATAACATTGTAGATGTCTGGCAACATTTCTTTGACCTCGTTGTATAACAGTAGGATTATGTTTTTCGTCGTTTGATTATTAATCGACCTTAGATTATTAAAGTTTGCCTACCTTTTTCGAGTTGACTAATTGGTTTATTTAATCAACTGTGGCCAAACCCACCGCGCAGACTTAGAGATGTTTCTATTTTTGTTTTGTATCTACTGTAAATAACCCCTGTTTTATTCTATTATAGATGGTAAATATTCAGTTTAAATATCAAAACAAAGATTCCCAAGGATACAAACAGACCGGAGCGTGCTGAGATTCAATGGCCGATTAACGAACGGTTGCGATATCAGTAGTCCCTCTCGAGTCCAGAAATCCCGGGGACACGGTTACATAATAATATTATGATGTAGGTACGGCCAACAGGTGTTACGGCAGCTCTGATCAATAGCCGTTTTAATTGGCTTCGATGCACCGCGGTATTATATTATTATTATTATTATGAAAAATGGTTCGTCGAACCTCTATAACATTATTATTATATGTATCGCGTTGCACTTGAACTTGGATCGACTATACTCGGCCTGTGCCGTTCTGGTGTCGTGCGTTTGCGTTATGCACTGCCGGTGTACATATTATTACACTGTACATAACATATTGTATATAATGATAGAAAATCTTGTGCCTACACGGGTAAAAGTACACATATAGGCGCATCGTAAAAACGCAACAAACCGTAACGGCAGAAAACGGCCACCGTTTGCGCTTGTCCACGACCAAGATTGTCTGGAAGAATGGGTCAAATATGATTATGATTTTCCGCAAGAGAAGAAAAATATATTCTTGCTAACTAAAAAAAAATTAGTAAAACAAACAGCGACCTTACACACACACCGGCCGTGTCCGTCGACGTTGCACTTAATGCAACCCCCTCCCCCTCTCCTCCCATGGATAGCCGCCGGAAACATTACCTATGTGCTGTTGTGCATAAGCATAACTTGTGCACTTAAAAGAGCAAAACCAATTACCGTTGACGCAACAAACGACTTGCCCGCGCCCGGCCGATAGCGCCTCGACAGTATACCTACCTATGCTACGTGTATAGAAAAAAACTCATACAAAGGTCGTTAATATTACCCATAATATAATGAACAAGACTTACGGAATGGTTATTGGAGCAAGTGCGCTGTAAAGTAAACACTATATTACAGCAAATATGAAACGGCGCTTTTATAGCACTTGTCCCGTAATGACAGCTTGCGTTAAACCGTTGTATAACATTACGAGTCACCTAAAGTGTAAAAATCTATTGAGATAATATCATTGCCGACATTTCGGCGTAGATAAACATTAATAAAGTATCGAGTTTATTGTGGAACAGTAAACATGTATTGGTTTATTTACACTACACATCTCAAAACACAATTGGGCTAATACCGAAAGACATTATTATTATTTTTTAACTTGTATTAATAAGCAAACCGACTCGTTTAATGTTTCATAAACAAAGTATTTTACGTAGAATTAAAAGCAAAAAAATAATTAAAATTTCCTTTATTTATGTGTGAATACTACGGTGCAATAGTAGTATTTTAGACAAAATATACTTTTTGTTTTTTTTCCATCAATGGCCGACATCAGCACTTTTTATAATCTGACACAAAAATAATTATTACAAAAAAAAATATTTATATATATTTATTAAATATTATTATAAATAACAGTTCCTTACCAATAGAAAAAGAGTGATTTTTCTACTCTACTCTTTATATCAAACTAAGAAAACAATTTCATACAATTATTTATAAAAAAAATGCCAAGAGAAATATCTTATTTTGAACTCCGACCAGGTACAGTAAAACCAGGTAATATCATAAAACATTTTTTTTCGAATGTAAATTTAGATGCGTTTCAATTTTGACTATTGGTTGTAACATGTACTGCAACTGCACGTCAATGTCGGTTAAATGGTTCATAACTAGTATACAATAGTCAACGAAAAAACTTATACTTTCAAATCAATTCACTTGTTTGGTAAATTGTTTAGCATGTAAGCATGTTCTCTACGTTTATATAAGTAATTATAAAATATAAAGCACTATCAAACCTAAAATGGCATGACATCAATAGTTAAACGCTCTATGTTCAAAAGGTTAGGAAAGTTTTCTTATAAAAAAAAACAATACATATACATATTTTTCAGGTACGATTGCTAAATTTGGAGTTATGTTTGCTGTTAGGAATTAAAATCTATTTGAAGATATATCAAAAAGAAACTTGTAAAACGATTCGAAAAATTATCAATTAATGATTTATAATATAATAGTGATAATAATAATATATAATTTATAATAAACAATGTACACATGCAACATAATAAACCGATTTAGGAAATAATATTTTTTGTAGCATAATAAATAGAGTTAATGCATAGTATTACTATATTATTTTTATACATTTAAACGATTAATTAAATAGGCTTTATTAAAAAGTAAATATACCGGAGAAATAATTGTAGTATGATGCACGTTAACGACAAAATATATCATTGTTATATTCATAATTTTCCATCAACATTTTTAACAATCTGAAACAAAAGTAAGTCTTACAATAATTATATCAGTGTCTATTCAATAGAAAAAGGATGATTTTTTAACTCTACACCACACTGAACATCCAAATTCCATTCTATTATTTATACAAAACTAATGCCAAGAGAAATATTTTATTTTTGAACTTTTCCTCACCCTTTTCGATTTAGTACACAATATCACAGTCAGGAAAACTCTCAAACATATCGCCGTGGGAGTAGAATACAATCTTGTTTACAACAATATCGTAATGACTCTTTTGCTTCGATAAAGCCTTTACATATTCCTCGACGCGAACAATTTTTTTCAACATAGTTTCCGTGTCACTTTTGTCCATTTGCCAGGATCCAACGTCGATTTCGAATTGCAATTTATTGTGTTTCATGGGCTGAAAACACCTTTCGTAGAGTAAATCCATCCACCACGGTTTGTCTACATGCAATGATAGTTTATCAGTATAATGTACCAAGCTGTACAATTCTCTGTAGGTCATGAATAAATGTTTTTGGATTTTTTTCGGTAGCAATTCTAAACGTATAAATTGTTCGAACACATTAAGGATCGACGAGCCCATATTATCAATTGTCGATTGGAACATATACACTCTGTCGACCATAGTAGTGTATTGGTTTTCATTCAAGTAATATACTCGGTTGAAGAACATAAGATAGGAACCGACGAGATGCAGTAATGGATGCGCAGTGGCCGCCAGTACTTGCTGCTGAAATGTCCTGACGCACGGCACGTTAATAAGCCTTTGAACAATATTGAACGCCATTCCAATGTTAAATGGTCGTCCGTTGATTAATTCCGATTCTAGATTGACTTCTCGCAGTAAATCCAATGGATCCGAGTCTCCGGGTGACTTGCCATTCGGTTTAGGCCCGTTCGTGGACAACGTATCGAAAAACAACATTTTTTTCGGATGTAAATTCCTGTAGTCCCCTCGTTCCATGATCGGTTTCAAGATGTATTTCAATTCCAATTCGCTGTTATCTAAATGGTCGATAACGAGATCTGATCTGCTCCAGAACGTGGTCCAACTGCGTGACTCGTCCGAATGCCGTTTCGGCAACAAATTGTTTAGATCGTAGTACTTCGGATCGGTTAAGCGATTGTCGGCGAGACAAATGTGGGGTTGAAAATAGGGACTTATTCTATTAAAACAGTTCTTAACGATGTTGTCGCCCAATTCGGCAAGTAAATCCTTGTGAACACGGTCGAATTCCTGTTTGTAAGCCACTTTTTCGGCTGCGTTTGCCGACGCTGTCGATGGTGATCTGAACATTCTCACCATTAGAGTGCTGAAAACGTTGTTCAAGTACAAATTCGTTTGCATCAACGCATTCACACCGATGGACGGCTCTTTTTCCCGTAGTACGTCTAGAATAGCCAAGATGTTGTCGCCGTGGACCGATCGAAATTCATCGGCATAACTGCGCAAACTATCAGGCGTTATATTGACTACGGTGTTGGCATAAAAAACATTATACATGTACATCATATAAGAGCAATTTAGCGAGTATTTATCTATCACCAGAGAACTGACGAAAACAAATTTAATTACAAAAACAATACTCGTGAATATTATGATCATGGTGGTTGTTGTGAGAATTATTTTTACTAGAAACGATAAAATTATAAACGTTTCAAACGATACATAAAAACACTGTTTTCAATAAAAACTGAATGCAGCGTTTTTCGAATGTATGTTATGTGCGATACGAAAAACAAACAAAATTAAAACATATGTGTAAAAAACAACATACCAATATCATGTTGTATGCTGTAAAATGTTTGTATAAAAAACAACAATTGTTTTTCGTATTTACAGCTAAATAATAAAAATAAGTATTTTAAAATTAATTTCTGTAGCTATGTAGTTATTAATACATAACTGTGAACTGGGTCGTAAAGGCAACTCACAAAGTTGTTTATATATCGTGTAATTTATTAGCTAGGTATATTAATAATTAACTGTTGATAAATTTCTGCGGCGGTAGGGCAGATCCTGAGTGACAGCTATCAAATATTCCAGGGGGTTATACCAACATAGATCAAATTAATTATATCTATAGTTCCACAGCTTTCATATTTGACAACTGCATACAAATTGTGTGCATTTCAATCGGTACTCACTAAGTGCACATGATGGAAAAGTAAATTTACTATGTATTTGTTTTCAATGCTAAAATATACATTTCGCAACACTAAAATGTACCTTGAAACTTATTTTGCATTCGTGTTGAAGTCAAACACATTTTAAAAGTAAAAATATATATATATAAATGTGTAATAGACCCATGATATGTCCTCTCCTGAAATGTCTGAGCATACAACTGCTGAATCAAAATACAAATAGAAGTGTAAAAACAATACATTATTATATTAAACAAAAATAATAATAAGGTGAACATTTTTTTTTCAGAAACCCTAAGCGGTCGATATGAATACCATTTTTTAGGAATAAATAAATTTAAGACCATAATGTAAACGTTTCTATATTTTTAGGAAATTAGAATCATACTATTTACACAAAAATTCATTTAGTTCCTTGTTGTTGAATGCATTGTACTGTGGATTTTTCTGATTAAACGATTCAATTGTGTTTTCATTTTGTTCCGTACAGAAGCTAAATCTTATTAATTTTTCCCTTTGACGCGGTGTATATACCTACTTACGGCCGAACAACGGCCCAGTGTAAATTACCACCGAAATGGGGTGTTTTATATATTATGTGTGTGTATTGCACTTTATGCTCGCTATCTATTTGCGAGACTCTCCCTGTTCTGCGCGTGTGTCTATCTATAAGTCTGTCTAAGAGTAATCGCGTTGCACCACTTTTCGCCCTGGCAAGTAACAACAATGCCAACATTTCGGCCAAGAGGGTAAAACGAAAAATAAACTACCCGACTCGCGTGTACAGTATACACACATATATAATATATATATATATATATGTGTGTGTGTAATCGTATTGTGGGGGAAACAAAATCTAAGCGCTACTCTCTTACTTTCACCCCCCATACAAAAAAAAAATAAATAAAATAATCTATTACAGAGTCTGTCTTAATCGGATTACCGGCGGTCCAAGACCGAGGGGAACATAATTATATATATATATATATATATAAGTCTGTTTAAGGGATAAGGTTATTAAGCTGTCTGTTGGGCCGCTGCGGATTTCACTGCACTAAATGGCCTGCGTGCTAAATCTTTTAGAAAAACCAAGAAAAATCAATGGGTTAGGTACACGTACCAATTGATATACACTATGCGAGTCGTATCGTTTCCCTTATTCGCCAGTTTTGTGTTGCACGTATAAAACGACATAACAATATCACAACGAATTGCCCTGCAACACCGGCAAGCTAAGGGGATTCCGACCGACCGGACCCAAGGCTGTGCTGTGGTTTTCGAACCGTCGGAGTATTTCACCGTGAAATTAAATTTAAAAAAAACACTTGGATGAATCGTCTATACGGTTCGAGATCCATATGTGTTTGCAGTCTTTGTAAATAATACACCGGCAAATAGAAATATCGACAACCGCTTGAATACCTAGAGCTGTTCTGATATTGCAGTGTATGACCCTAAGTATACTCGTGATAATGCTTTATCAAGAGGATACTGAGAATAGAATTATCGATCAATCCGTGTGATTACCATAAACACAATAAACAAATGTCCATTGTAAGCCCTATGCCAGTTTTATCCAATATGATAGAAAACCTAACAAAAAAATACCATGGATTGTAATTTTTAGTTGTTTTATTTAAAAACAACTATAGCTATTGCTAGCAGTAGTACACAATATTTTCATATTTGCTTTTAACCATAAGGTTTCTGAAACAAACAAGTACGAGTATTCATGTCTGTTGTTAGGAGCAAAAAATAAAAATCACTTTGTGAAGATACACCAAAAACAAACGTGTATAACAATTAGAATAATATTTAATTAATAATTTATAATATAATAATAATAAAAATAATATATAATTTATAACATAATATAAAATAATAAACAACTCACACACATGTAACATAATAATTCGTTTAAGGCAATAATAATTTGTATAATATAATAAATAGAGCTTATGCATAATTTTATTATATTAATACAATACATTTATATAATAATTAAAATGTGAACATACCGGAGAAATAATTGTAGGATAATGACATGTTAACGGCAAAGTATACCATTGCTTTTTCATCATTTGCCGACATCAAACAGTTTTATAACCTGAAACATAAATAATTGATTAACTATCAAAGTATATAAAGGGTCATTTTTCCACTCCACATCAAAATGTAACAAACTAATTATTATATAATAAAAAAACATATTATTCCAAGAGAAATATATTATTCTTAAACTTATACTCACCACCATTGCTGGCCAACACAATATCACAGTCAGGAGAGCTGTCAAACATATCGTCGTGTGAATAGAATACAATCTTGTTTACAACAATATCGTAATGACTCTTTTGCTTCGATAAAGCCTTTATGTACTCCTTAACGAGATCAATTTTTGTCATCATAGTTTCCGTGTCACTTTTGTCCATTTGCCAGGATCCAACGTCGGTTTCGAATTTCAATTTATTGTGCTTCATGGGCTGAGAACACCTGTTGTAGATGAAATCGACCCACCACGGTTTGTCTACATGCAATGATAGTTTGTCAGTATAATGTACCAAGCTGTGCAATTCCCCGTAAATGGTGGCTAAATGTGTTTGAATTTTTTTTGGTAGCAATTCCAAACGTATAAATTTATCGAATACGCTGAGAATCGATACGCCCATGTCAACAATTGTCGATTGGAACATATCCACTCTGTGGACCAAAGTAGTGTATTGGTTATTCTCCAAGTAATATACTCGGTTGAAGAACATAAGATAGGAACCGACCAGATGCAGTACAGGATGTGCGGTAGCGGCCAGTACTTGTTGCTGGAACGCCTTGACGCACGTCGTTATAAAGAGTCGTTGAATCATCTCGAACCCCATTCCAATATTAACTGGTCGTCCGTTGATTAATTCCGATTCTAGATTGACTTTCCGCAGTAAATCCAAAGGATCCGAGTGACCGGGTGACGTGCCATTCGATATAGGTCCGTTCTTGGACAACATATCGTAAAACAACATTTTTCTCGGATGTAAATTCCAGTAGGTCCCTCGATCCATGACCGGTTTCAAGATGTGCTTCAGTTGTAATTCACTGTCTTCTAAATAGTTGGTTATTCGTTGATCGGTGTTCATGAAAAAATTCGCTTTCGGCAACAAACCGTTTAGGTCGTAGTATTTCGGTTCGGTTAAGGGATCGCGGGCGGCAGTAACGTCGAGTATATTTGATATAATACTAAATCGATGCGGATCGATAGGTTTGATGAAACAGTTCTTAAGTATTATCAACGTTAGGCCGTTAAGTACTTCTTTGTGAACACCGTTGAATTCCTCTTTGTATACCGCGTTTCCGGATTGGTTTTTTGGCGCTGGCGTGGACGTGTTCTTTTTCACCATTATAGTGCCGAAAACGTTATTCAAGTATAAATTTATTTTCATCAACGCGTACATATCTAAGGACGGCTCTTTTTCCCGTAGTTCGTCGAGAATCGCCAAGATGTTTTCGCCGTGGATAGACTGAAATTCATCGGCATAACCGGGCAAACTATCAGGCGATATTTTGACTCTGATGTTCGCCGTAAAAACATTATACATGTGCAACATATAAGAGCAATTCAGCGAGTATTTATCTATCACCAGAGAATGGACGAAAACAAATTTAATTACAAAAACAATACTCGTGAGTATGATCATGATGATTGTTGTGAGATTTGTTTTCTCGATAACCGAGAAAATAGGTAATAAACGTTTTAAACGGTACTTAAAAACACTGTTTTCAATAAAAACTGAATGCAGTGTTTATCGAATGTATGTTATGTGCCATACGAAAAACAAACAAAAACTAAAAAACATGTGTAATAACCCACACGTATTGTGGTGTATGCTTTAGTATAATATATTATTACATTGATAATAACAATGGTTTTTTTCTTACAGAGAGTTAAAATAATAAAAACAAGTACATATTTTACAAACTGCCGATTCAAGTGCCAACAATGTTTTAAATCCTCGTAAGAATATAATATTAGTCGATTTTTTTAGAAAAATTCGTATGTATGTTTTCTTTTGAACTAAATTAACTTAGTTGTGTTGAGTATAATTTGAGGCGGTGAGCACGATCATAACCTAACCGACAAAAATAGAAAAGGGAGTAATATCACTTTAAAAATGTTTATTTACACCTATACTAGGTGTAATAAATATTTTTTAAATGATTACCTAGTGAAAGATAAAAAAAAATCCAGTGTTGCATCAAGTATTTTTTTAATTCAAAATAAAATGGTATTGTTGTCTCTAATTTTTTAATTTTTGTGGGTTAGGCTGTTGCTGCGCTCCACCGCCTCAACTGAGTCAGGAAAACGCAACAGCGTCTCTACTAAGAACAAGACCAATCGTCTCCAGGATCAGTCACAAACGTTTGGCTCTAAATTTAGTATTTACTAAACATTGTCTAACGGTGCTCTATTGCCCGGCATCAAACGCACCTCAGGTGTCTTTTTTGTCGGGTGGGAAACCATTAAGGATTAACATGATCTAACGGAGAATTTGTATTCATATATCATTATGTATAACATCATGTATAACGAATAGTGTCACAACAATTCAATAACACATACTTGTATTTGTGTATGTTATACATTACAGGTGGCCGGAAATCATCTTGTATGTGTAACACAACTGATTTGCAAGGAATTCACAACTAACCGGTAAGTACGTCTAAGGAGAAAGCTGAATACCTTTTTCTTGCTGTCATTTTGGTGGCAATGGTGGTGGCCTGCTCGCCATGAGGATCACATGTACAATTGGTAGCGGGAGTCAGACGTACCTCGGTATTGGAAAGGAAGGACTTCTGATTTGCCAATATTGATCTTAAAAATGTAGTAAACGGATGACGACCGTGTCGACGATTGGGACAAAGACCTCGACGATTGGAGACAACAAAAGGGAGTCCAGTGTTCGGGAAAATAAAAAGAAAAGTTTCTACTTTTCAAAACTTATATATTAAATTATTCGTTTATCGCCCTTTCGAAAACGACACCCCGAATTATAATAGGGATTTTTCGAAAACTTTTCCTAGTACTCAACTTTACACAAAACTTGCGAAGCTGCACAACAACACAACTGAAAGCGACAAATAACGCGGAAAACAATATCGGACCAGCGCTAGTGGGGTGTAAATTTGTTGAATTGATAAAAAATACCATCAACAATGTACTGGAATTATTGTTGAAAGCCTTTCTGAACTCCGGTTGAACTTTTGAGTATGAAACGTGACTTCTTCAGAGTAAATGCACTTACAAAGTAAAACTAATATCGCAAAAATCGAATTACAGAATATATAAGCGAAAAACCCTTATTTTATTTGAAAATTTATAAAAATTATTTTGCCTATTACATGTGCACTGGTATAAAATAAGAAATTTGATGTGGCCATAATGTAGATATGATTTACATTGATATCCGTCAGGATTCCTTAGGAAGGCTCAAGTTTGAGGAGCAGTTTACCTGGTCTAGCCATGGGAGGCCCGTAAATATAACTGTACCTACTATAACCACAGCTTACCATTGTTGTTTCAGACTGTTTGCAGAAGCCATCTCCATAAACTGTCTTGTTGCTATTGCAATTCAACACATCCATAACGGTAGGCATCAGGGGAAGACACCCGCAGCACTGATACAACCAATCGATATAAGATACTAACTGTGAAAAAAAACACCTTCCTGCGCTAGTCGAATACTAATAAACGGTTTAGTTAAATCGGTTGTAGGTGAACACATGCGGTCTGATGGCTACCGGCTTGGAAAATGTGTTCGAAAACCGAGTAGCTCTAACAGCCACAGTCGAAATGTGGTTGACAAAAGTAAGGGTTGGCGCTTTGACAAAAATACTCATGCATTTATTCTGTTAGACCTGTCAACGTGCTGCGCTGCGACGACCGATTCTGTTGTCTGGTTATAATGGTAATAATAGTCTGATGTCCATTGATTAGACCGGATAAAGCCTGCACGTTTGAGCTTAGAGAGTCAACGAACTATCGAAAAGGTTATTAAATAAAATATTTTTTAAAAAAATGGACAAAACAAATCACACTGCCTGTCGGCTAATTGCTGCCGCGAGTTTCTGCAGATGTTATAACTTTATGGTGTGTGTGTGCTTAACCTAACCTGACCTAATCGAATCACAACACCGCGGACCACGAGGAAGAGGAAGCGAAAAGTGTATTATTACTATTATATAGCTAAGGCCGGACAGGCGGTGGTGTCCATATAAACAAACTGTCGTAAATCTATTACACGCGTAACTGGACGAAGAGAGCAAAAAATAGAAGAAAAAAAAAAGAAAATGTAGTAAATATGTAACATCCGGACGGGTCGCTCTGAGAAGGGAATGAGATATATACTATATATACTAGCCACTCGGGTACTATATAATAATAATCATATAGCGAGAACGGCTAAAAAAAAAAAAAAATTGTATCCGAATGCCCATTAAACCTGGCCGGCCGGTCGTCATCGTTTTGTTAGCAGTAAAAAATCATAAATACCGTATCCGAACATAATAATATGTGCAATGAACCCGACCTCGCCGCCGTACTTAAACTATGACCGTATCCCTTAGACTCTACCGCCTACCCACGTCCCCTCCCCTTTTAACATGAATATGTTATTGGGCTGGATACGAGAAATTTCACGTGCCCGTTTTCGCGTTACACTTTCACTTTCAGTAAATAGAGATAAGCATCTAGTGATAAGTGACAAAAGATAAGGGATAAAATATGCCAAATGATCCACGATTCAATGTTTTTCCGTGGAGTAGAGTACGTAACTAGGTTTTTGTTTTGACTCCTATCGCTCTTAGACCCACGAGGCCTACCTCCAGAGTCTTTATACGGGTTTACAGCGCACCTCCCAGGACTAGACATAGTATTTTTGTGGTAATCCGGAAACTGGCCATCGTAGGTTTACTTATAACTTCCATACATAGTAAACTCTACGCTATAATAATATTCAGTAAATATGTGCAGAGCATAAGTACTTATACGTATATTACATTTTTCACTTACCGGTCGTGATGGATGACTAATATCTATTTTGCAGTACTGCACACATACATAATAGTATTACCCGTGTATGACTTATGCATTAAGTACACTCCGTACAGTGCCATACGCGTTCCGTTTCGAAGGCACATACCTATATATGATAAAAATATGTATTACATAATAATATAGTGCATATAAAAACTGAATGGTACAGGTACAAAAACGATAAAATATATGATTCTGACAAGTTTGACGGGAAAATAAAAACGTACTTACAATTGTCCGCAGATCTTTTACAAATATATTATATTATACATATAATATAATATGTTATAGTACCTCGAAGAGAAAAATGCTCCCGGAAACCGTGCACTACACGGTGAACAAATCAAGGAATATTTTTTTACTTTTATAAAAAAAAGGCATTGATTGTAATTCATATTATATGCCCAACAACAAACCGTATTCGTTTGATTGTAAAAAAAAAACAACATTACGCTTGAAAATTCCATAAAATTATGGATTTTTTGCTTCCGAGTAGCAATAATTGTTTTTTTTTATAGATGAGTCATAACTGATTGATGCATTTTAAAAGTAAAATAAAAAAGTCAACTAATTATATTCTTATTCTTATTTAGCTTAGAACTTATCCCACACAAACGTCATGTTATAACTTAAATCTTTACACTAGAATATTATCCGTCTAAGTCTGCTTCACAATTCCACTCACCCGTTTAGAGACGATTTGTGTCAGCCTTGAATGTATTTTTCAATGGTTAATGAATTGATTTAACGTTTAAAAAATGATATATTAGAAAACTACTTATTTTATATTTTTAAAAAAATTTGAAAATTACATTTCTTTTTTTCTCATGTCAGTAAGATTATTTACTTAATTATAGAAGTTAATTGCAGATGTTCTTTAGTAATTTGTAGGCTCTCTTAAGTAGTATGCGAGTATCATTTAAAAATAAGTATTCAGATATAATGGTTGTAACCTAACCTAAGTTTGATTTCTAACCTGTCAATTTTTTTTAACTTTCCTTTCCATACTTTATTCAAATATGTACATTTATTTCAAACTGAAGCTTCAATATTTCAATAAAGTATACAATACAAGAATATTTGGTTTTTATAAATTTTGTTTACTCTTCTGTTTTGACAAGTATAGTTAGTGTACTAATTATGTATTATAATTTAGTGGAAAAATAAAGTAAGTCGATAAAAAAAAAATGCGTTAATTGAATTATTTGATATTTGCTGTCTCATTGTTAGAATCGTCCTGTGTATATATCTAGAAAAATATATCCAATTTTTTTATACGTAAACCTTAGTATACACGTTACAATAGCATATTAATATTAGCACGCTAAACTGCTAGAACGACTAATGAACGAACGATAGAAAACGAAACGTTAAATTTGTCAGTATAGAGTTATTTATTGGCTTGTCATGACTACAGAGTTTTCGACTTGGCGCTGTTGGAAACGATAGAATTATTTATAACGATAATAAAATATCAAAAGCGGTTGTGTAAGTGTAATGTCTTAAATCATTAAACAAGTGTATAAACTTTTACGGGTGTACATAATAGTAGTATACAATTTTTACCTCTCGACAGTTTTCAGTGCGCTAGTCCCACGATAATTCAATTATGGGTAATCGTTTCGGTATTGTGTTGGTTATGATTAAAACGATATTCTGACGGTGAGAAATAGTATAGGTACAACGGGAAACGTATTAGATGCATACGGTTTGGGTAAAAAATAAAATTAGTAAAATAAAAAATGTACCGGAATGGAGAGAATGCATTTTGAAGGGAATTATTGCTGGTTAATCATTTGGTAAATTAAGTATAAAAGAAACTACTAAAGAATAAAAAGAGCTGATAAGAGATACTAAAAGATGATAACAGATAAGAACAGTAGATAATTAATAAGAAGAGATGTTAAGAGATAAGAATAAGGTTGATAAGACATTTAAAAGTTTATTCTTGTAATTTTAAGTCCAATTTATTGATAGTATTCAAAAGTCCATAAAAAATACTCATGGTCAGCTCATGTAGTGTACAGAAATGATATCATAACAGCGCCTGCGAGTAGAACGTTGTCCTTTGCACTAATTTATCGACTTGGCTGTGCGGTATAAGTGCTTTCATGACGTTTACATGAGTGTATATATATATTATATGTGTATACTTTGACCGTGTAATAACTATAAACTATACACTAGCGTTTATCGTACGTGATTTTCCGACACATTCGTACCTAACCTATCTGACTTCCTGTAGGTAAAACTTATTTCCCAAATGCCATTGAGCGCAGAACGAACCGACATTTTGATGTACTTACCGATTGCCTGTATATGTGTGTATTGAGTTTTGTGCGTGCGAAGCTTGTATCGACAATCACAATGAGCGTTCATCATCCTATCCCTGGTCGTCGTGTTTTGCTCGTGTTACACCCCTTGGATGTGGCCAACAGCTGACGATAACATCTCAATGACGTTGTGACTACATAAGTGTAACATAGCTAAAGAAAAGAAGACAAAAAAAAACCGTCGACCGTCGTTTTCCCATACAATATTATTAAAATACGCTATCCGTTATCACACCTGACCGCGATTTTCCCACAACACCTAGCACGATGTCGACGAACATTATTATTATTATGATTTCATCAGCTCTACATTATACTCGACTCGGCTGGGGATCAGATAAAAAAACCGCTGATGCTACTTTTTATTTCTAAACGTGGAATATATTGTAAAGGTACACATGATAATCATATTATATTTGGAACGCCAACATTAGCTGATTAGACTGGCGACGGTTGATGTGCAGTTGTGTCACAATCAAATATTGTCGTTAAGAATGTGCTCATGACCGGTACCGAAGACTCTACTGTGGGTAATAATTGTAATTCGTACAGAATGTAATCAAATTACCTGTAAAATGGTTTATAAAATATAATAGCTGAAACTGAGATGTGTGACGAAAATCTACCGTTTAGAGTGAAAGGCCAAAGTTTTATGACTGCATCGTGACCGGCAATGATGTATGGAAGTGAGAGTTGGGGGGCTGAGTTAAACGATGCCACTTGAAAGGAAAACAGAATTAGTTGAATTGGATATTATTTTGTTGAATTGCTCGGTTGGTGACAATTAGGAATTATTACATAAGAGGTAGCTTGAGTGTTGCGATAAAATCAGCGAAAATGAGAGAGAACAGAATGATGGTTGTATGGAAATACCTTTATACGGTTGTTTTCATAATTGATAATTGTATGAAAAATTACTTAATATCGATCACTTAATTAGCTGTTAATTAATAAACTTATTATCCGCCTTTCGCGTTACAAATTCATCTAAAATTAAAAAGAACTTAATCGACTGGATCGAAAATACATTTTCAAATTGATTGTAGAACTCAATTAATAGTCAATAATAACTATAAACCGTAAGACCTACCAACAAATGACCTAGTATTATATAATACATTGTTTTCAAATTATCAATTTTAAAGTCTCTTAAACTAAAAGTTAGGAACTTACTAAGAACAAACCCGGGGCGTGGTTACAATTGTTTAAATAGGAAGACCAAACCACCAAATTACAAACGTACTATTTTGTCACAATAATGAGAGCTGGCTCGAAGGCTCTTCTTTTTTATCATCAAATTTTACATTTCTGCTTTAATAAAAATATTTCAAAACTCGATGGTGAAATTTATTTTCAAAAGTTTCAAAAGTGCTTACCGGTTGTTTTTTTCCTGGAAATTAAACTTTCAACCTAACCAGTTTGTTCGAGTGTTAATATTATATTTTAGTATGTTCCGCATGTGTTCATACGAGTGACACGACTGATAGACAACAACAATAGCCGCGCAAAAGAGCACTTAGGCGATACTTACCGATGAAGACAATACAAAATCTTCCGTGTCATTATTGGTCATGACGTAAGACACAGGTCTGTTGGCGACCACGACCGCAACACGTGCACAACTGCACACTTCGGATGACCATCCACAGCCGCCGCCCTGTCATCATTGCCTCACGGTCGACCTTTAGCCCCTCGATAAGTACTTCATGTTTTATTTTACATACTCACACTTACACATTATACTCATCTTCTATAAATAATAATTGTGCGTTTTTTTTTCCGGTCGTACGGCAATACGATATTGCTCGGTGGATTAATGCAATAATCATTATAATTTTGCTTGGATAATAACAATAATTAACCGTGCACAATGTTGTGTATGTGATAACGCAATCAATGAGTATAACCATCACGGGTATGACGTGTCGATTAAAATATTCGATGGAGTCAATAGGCAAATTTTGAAAACAAGTTCTCCTTCAGATGTGAAGTAGATAACGAATATAGACAATTCGAAGAACATCATCGATAAACAATTATTGCTTTCGTCGATTTCGCACCGTTTTGTGTTTTCCATCTATTCTATCGCGGTATATAAGAAAATAACTTTATCAATATATGTTAATTGTTTTTTGAAACGGTATAATATTGAAACGGACAATGTGAACTTACATGCATGCAATCAAATCTTCTTAAGGACTTGTATTCGACCACTTAAAGCCATACAAGTTACTCAGTATTACACTGTAACACTAGAAAAGTTTATCATTTCTCACCAGACCTCAAATATGATGAATTTCATTCACGTAGTTCCCCATGGGTTTCTTCTTTTTTCATGACTCTTTTGGTCGAATCTATTATAGTTTAATCGCCATGTATGGAATTTTGCAGTTCTTTAAACTTAATTACTCAAAGATATGCAATCAGGTCGATTGGAACATAAGCTTTCTCTCTGGCAGGCTTGTCAAATATGTCTTTATATATTTAATAATTCGTTTATCTCCCCAACATCCACGCTTTCATGTTCCATTTCAAAGCTTTAGTGCTCTCTCTCTCTCTCTCTCCTCAGTCTGACGGTGGTAAAAGTAGCGCTACCATACAGCAATTACATTTTGTAACAAATTAACCCTGCGGTGCACTCGATTTAATTAACAACTATAGGTCGATCCGAGGTTGAAACCCTGCAAAATTTAATTAAACTGCGCTCAAACGTTGTACCCTACGAGCAATGGACTCGGTTTAAGTTTTACGACACGACCTCCGGATCAAGCGGGAACCGTCTCCACGGTGCATTGCCACTTCGCTAGATCTAGCTTGGTATTTCATGAAATTCGTTCAACTCTGGAATGACAAAATACCTATGTATACTTAAATCCCGGTGCTATTGCTAATCACGCTCAAGGACTAACCAAGGAGATACCTAGCGGTAAACCAAACCGTGTTGACCTATTGCCTTGGCACGTTCAGCCATCATCTGTCGGCCTGACGGCTCCACTGCAGTGACCAACGCTTTGCAAATGACCGTCGGAAAACCATCATAACATAACATTATCGATGTAAACCGGTCGAGTCTTGTGTTTCCTGAAAACGTCCGGGCGATGACGATAAACTGAATGCACAAATTCCGCACTATGATGGCGCCAAGAACAGACCACTGCGGTGATATTGGACGTCATGTGTGGTATTTCATACTTGCAAATTCAACATGTGATTCAACTCTGCAACAGATGGATTTATATGGTTTTATAATGTATATAATATAATGTTCCAGTCTCCTATCAGGAAACCCGCGTTTTTCCCGTGTAGGACTTGACTGTTTACTTGTTTATAGACCACTCTACATAATATATATTTTTACAATTATTATTATTATACCACTATTGTCGGTTTACAATAATATTCCAACACAAACAGAACGTTGTCCATAACGATTATGCAACAAATAAAATATAGCGTATTCTGTATTACCGGCTCTCGGTATTTGCTGATATAATAATAAACTTGAGAGTTGCATTTCAATCTCAATTACCGGCTCGTTATGAGACGTCGTGTCCAAGCTTATTCCCTTGTTAGGCACACAGCTTAAGTTTAAGCTCCGGAGTAATCTGATTAGACGCCATGCTATATATGTCTGCGGGATTGCTCTTAACTGATTGGGTTAATTTTTTTCCGGATTAAATACCAATTTATTGGTCACCCAATTTGTATAATATATATTTTGCTCTTGTTTCGCCGAGGTGCCCTTGAATTAGGTACCTATAACAACAAATACCGGCGTATTGTCCGGTCAAGTCCGTTTGACCTATAGTTTGGCCGGTTTCATTGTGATCTTCGGGGAATACCGAAACTGGTTGTTTTTTTCTTAAGCCGACTATCACGAAAATAATTGCCCGTTTTACATTTTTTGTCCATGTGGACCAGACAAAGTAACCGGAGAAGCTTGTGACTCACCGGCAGGCATATGCATATTATGAATACAAATATTGCAGTCAAACGCCGCACCCCGTGCGACTCGCCGAAGGACTAACCTCGTTCCAAATATAATAATCGTTTATTTACATAATATTATTATGTAGAATTCCCAGTGTCCATCATTTTCCAGTTATTCGGAATGACCCGGGGCCAATACTCGGCCAAGAATCGACCAAGAATATTGTTATTTATTTTTATCGAGCGCTGCTTAGGTCGAAAACATTTAAATAACGGTCTGTGCACAGACCGTAGATGATAAAAGCAGAAGGGTCATTTTCAATGTAAACAAAAAAGTGACGGCCATTTTGTAAAATATATTCAGTATCACATTATGTTATAATATCTGTACACAATCATTAAATAATAATGTATAAATATAACATTATAGTGGTGTCGACTAAAGAAGATGGCAGCCGCCTTTTTGTGTGATAAGTACGTCTTCCCTCTGTTAATTTTTATCAGAGTCCGAGGCCTGGTCTAAGCCGAGGAGCTTTCGGTCACAATAAAATAGACATAACTAACTCATATGTTTATATATATATATATATATTTATATAAATTCTACTGAACCTAGTGCGTTTTTCTAAAAATTATTCTGATTAATAAAATTAAACAATAAGTTCATCCCTGAAAATGTAAAACTTGACGCGACGTTTTTTTTAACTACAACAAGGTAAACATAATTTTTGAAAAAAAAATCCACGTTTTGCCCTATGAGTAGTTTTACTTGTGACGATTGCCAATGCGATTGGCTATTTACTCAAAATAGACTATTTAAAACTCATAATTTCACTACTATAAAATATATGTCATGTATATGTTGGCATGGCAAAGGTATTTTTAATTATTAACACGTTAGCTAATATAATATGTATTTTACTATAGTATAATATACGAATGAATCATATCCTAAATATATCATCGATTTGAAACAATTAAATTTTTTTTTTTTGACATTGTATAGAATGAGTCACGTATTTATTATCTGATGGTCGTCGGCTAAGTGTTTCCACCCAGGACAACAGCTATCTAGTATTTTTTTTTACTGATGTGATGCAATTATTTTTAAAACGATATAGGTATATAAATGATTACTATAATCGTTATGTTTACTATAACATACAAGAATATAGCATTTTTTTTTGTCACGTTATATGGGCAGGTATTTTTTTTGCAAATGATAAAAATAATGCAATAATTAGACAATCCGCGTTTATTTAGTTATACTTGACAAAGCCATGAGCTTAATTTGTAGTCCAGTCATAGCTAACTATTAGCTATTAACAATGTAATTTTATTGGTATTAAGATGTCGATTATAAAACGTCATGCCACAAAAATGATGGAAACCGGATGACAATAGAAAAAAAAAGACTTGGACAACAATATTAGTCCACAATAACCATACTAAATACCAATGAAGGCACCAAATATTATTATTTTCAACTTCGCATCGAAACTGAAAAATCAAATTTTATTACAAGATAAGGTTTAGCTAAATAAAACGGTGTACAACACAATTTTTAATATCAAGTACTCATAGTTGTAAATTGTAATGAATTGTAGTTTTAATTGCAATTCGAAAAAAACCGTACAACTTTTCCAAACACTGAAGTTATCTGGCGACGATTTTAACTATTCTATTCGATTTAAACTATAGCCGTTATGACTAATTAAATAACAGACTACCCTATGCCTCTAGAAAGTTGGATTGAGAATTTTAAAGCTCGTGAAAAAAAAAAATCCAACCGAGAACATATTTTAATTTATATTAATAGTTTCCGGGTAGATAGGAGTCTCATCAGCTACGCCTCGACGCTAAAAAAAACATCAGAATAAGAATATCTACAGTATTTGTTAGACACGAGTGTTACAAAACGAAAACTCACAAATTTGTGTATACTTTAGAACTAATGTCGCCAAAGTAAATAAAAAACAAAAATAAATAAATATTGCCAACATCTGGTGTAGAATATTTTTATTACAGACCAACTTTTTGTCTACATTAATCGTACTTGTTTTTCTTCGAGAAAATAATAATATTTTTTCTATATCTATCATGACCAGAATTTTACTTGATTATACCCATCGCATACTATATAATTTAAACCAGGATTTATTAGTGTATATTATTTGAGATTGTATAATTAAATATATTTATACATATTTCTCTACGACGGAAGAAGTAGAATAATGTATTTAGGTGTATCGTGTGATGAAACAGAACATTTAAATGAACTGTTTAGTAGAAAACACAAACAAAAGGAAAAGATTTGAATACATTTTTTAAAAGTATTAATCCATTTCCTTGGGTTTATTATGCACTATACACCTTGACTTCTTATAATCTTCTACACTACAACTTCGGTGTGGACCTAAGAAGGTATTTAAGGCTTTTACAATAATGCGTTTTTTATTTTTTATTTATCTGAATCCAACACAAGTGTTCATAGACTTTATAAGGCCAAAAGCTAAAGAAATAGTTTCCCTGTTCCCCTTTAAAAACAAACAAAAATCACCGAATCTTAATTAACTTTTTGTGAGTTATTTGATCACTTTTATTTATATAGCTAAAATTAATATAGATCCGTGATCTGCACGTCCTGATACCTTGTCGTGCATGTACGATACAAAGAGTACAGTCAGATGCTAATTGCTAATGCGCACATGTTAACATTATACATTAGTTCCAATCGTCGACGAGTGATTTATAGAGTTAAACCACTTACATGAAACGATTTTTTTTTTGTAAATATTTGTTTTGCGTCGAAGTGGAAAATGTACCTAATGCGTCTGTTTTATTGTTTAAAAATCGTTTTTGCATCTTCATTTGTGCATGTCGTACAGCAGCTACAGAACCTGGTACTAATGGCTACAATAACAATGATAACATCATGAATTTCGCAACTTTGTCCGTGTTATCGATTGCCGTCGTAGGTAATTCGGTCGTTAGACCAGACCAAACACATTCGTTGGGCTGCTACTATTCGAGATACATGTTTTATTTTTTTAACGTGTCCGCCTGGTACTTAAGTTCACCGTTTAACGGTGGAAACGTCTACGAGCTGCTCGAAGGGATACGAACTCACGAGAGCCAATCCGAGAAAATTGCTATTCTACGATCTGCTGAACCCAAAAGCACCCAAAGACAACGTCGTCAAAGCAAACACCATTACGACGTCGTTGTGAAACACACTGGATTAATTTCGCATGATAATATGTTCGTAGAAGATCTAAAATGTGATATCATGTGGAACTGCAAGTATGGAATGTAGTTCTTGTTAAAAATGTTACAAAAAAAGATCACTCATATCTACACAGCAGAAATAGATTTTTTAATTAATGTTAACAATACTGGAAAATTATTTAAAAATCATATTTTTCCAAGAAATACAATATTAACAGCGCGAATGTTTTTAAAAATTTGACGTTACAAAACAATTATAATATTTAAGAACTATTACTGAAAAGTTTGAACTGTGCGCAAAGGTAATAAAAATTATATCTGTCAATTATTTCCACGAAAAAAATGTTTTACTTTTTTCATAATAAATTTTGTTTTTAGTTATTTTTTTAATAAATGCTCTGATACTTTTAAAAAGTAACGGTATTTGTATTTAAATATTTCCAATCTAAAGTACCTAAATACTATTCAAAACCCGTATCCGTACTTGTATTTGAATTTTTCCAAATTCCAAATTAGTTTAAAATGAAATATAGAAATAATATTCGGTACAACAGGAAGTGGTATACGTTTGTATTTAAACGGCAATTTTATTAAGCTTTGTTCAACTAATATCATTAAAATCAATAACGCTATCGACATTTCAAAAGTTTATAAAAAGTATAATTTAATTATATTAAAGAAAAAAAATTGGAAACATTTTTCCAAAAAGAATTTTTATTATTATAATTTAATATTTACAACTAATGCCGATCTGCGAATAACAAAAATCTAGGTAGAACAACAACGATGGTGGAAATTAAGAGACAGAACAGCTTCCAACGTCTTGAATATTACTTTGAATCGCAAAGAATTGTCACGAAACAAGGTGTGTGTGTGAGTATATACAATATTCGGCATTGTCTGAAAGTGTTAAGTGAAATTTATTGGATCAGAAAATTAAAAGGTACGAGCGTTAAGAGCGATATTATTGTGCTTGAAAAAAGTTTATTATTTCATTCATCGCTGGCGACAACACTGATGACCTAAAAAATTCCAATAGATACGTTAATAAATCTATTCTTGCGGTAGGAAATCATCTTCTTCTTTCGAAAATGCAATTAACCTAGCAGCAACCGATGAATTGTTTTGGATTTCGATGAATAAAAGTGGTTTTAAAAAAACAAACACACGGCCATTGTTCGCCAGCAATTCATTACACAGTTTTGCACTGTATTGTCAGTCATAAGAGTGTTTACCAGAGTAAATAATAATAATAAAAATAATAACATGTGTTTCGAAGTCACCTAAAAAAACTTTCAGGCGTCGACCTCAATAGCGTTAATTCTTACATATATTTTACATATTATTATGAATAATGATTTGCTAGGTACAACAACAACGTGAACATGAACTTTTGTCGTAGATAACCAAAACATAATTGATCTATGATCATTTAAATGAAGAACCAAACATCAGGAGCTACTGATATTTTTGTGTTTGATTAACTTGTTTTTTTATCTAAGAATAATATACTAAACAACGACGACTAGTCGATAAACAGATGTGAATAATTACTCTAAAAGACAAGAAATGTAACAGGATATCATTTTTGTTTGTACAGTCCAAAAGTAGTTATTCGAAACTAGTTATGATACACCTAATTAGGTTAAAAAAATCTGTATTCACTGTCGGTTAGAAAATAAACAAAGTATCTACGTTACAATTAAACTCCTTACAGCAAAGTGTAAAATAAATATTTGACAAAAAAATCTAAGCAAAATTAATTTTTAGTAAAAATGTTAAAAATAATAATTATTACTGGTCATAACAAGTTTAAAGCACTTTAGATCGTTAAAAAAAAAAAAAAGTTTATGCTGTAAGTATTAGAAACTTTCAATGTTAATACAACTTTGCAACTAATTTCTGGTAACTTGATTATCATTTACGGTCCGAATTTGAATACAATTTTAAAGAAATCTCGAGCGGACCCTATTAAGTGTTTCCGGTCTTTAACCGCCGCATCTTTCACACGTCTTTGACATGCACCGTGCGAGCTATTTTAACGCCACTGTCCTATCTTTGGCCGGTTAGAATGGCAAATCTGTATCCCCCTACGACAAGCATGATTCATTCATTTTTTATATTTTTCATTATCAACAGTACAATAATAGTAATAGTAATAGTATTAATTGTGCGGGCGGACCAAACCCGGAAACGGTGTGTTTTTTTTTCTGCTTCTTATTTCGGACCACGACCGTCCGAGTATTGTGTAAGTACAATGTTTAGCGGTTTCCAAGGTCGTGTGCCTAACGATTTCTTTTCTTCGAATCACAATTATTCCAAAACGCATTCGGCGTTATGTGTCAAGGCGTAAACGGTCGTTCGTGTTGATGAGCAGATAAAAAAAAATTACATTAGTAAGTTAGCAACAATATCATCATCATGAGATGATAACCCGCCGCGCCGTTCGTCATAGGCGATCCGGACGAGTTTAGCCCAAAACCTTGGTCGGCTCATCAAAACGGAAAAAACATTTTAAAAAACCGTGATCTCAAAAAAAAAAAAAAAACGGGAAGCCGGTTCGTTAACCCTTTGGGCAGTTTAACCGCGGCCACACTTAGTGTGTACTTACTACATTGTATTGTTAATTGCGGTAATTGCTCGTTTCCTCCGTTTCATAAACTGTGAAACTTACCAGAACAATAATAACCAGATTACTGTAGTCGATAAGAGCGTGTTTTCTGATATGGCTACGACGTTCATTCATCGCAAAGTTCCTTGTATTATTTTTATTATTTTTTATACCTTGCACACAAGCTATCGAAACCTTTAACGTCAACGCCGAACTTTTTTAAAGAATTGTCGGTCAACAGTTGTCTTTAGCCGCGATAGTGCACAAACAGTGTGCATAGAAATCATATTGCTCGACGAGTTCATTAACTACTTATTTATCATCGTTCGACCTTCTGAACTTGACCAAGTGATTTTTTTAAGAATTGCCCGGGTGGTCCGGTAATTAACGTTAAACTTCTCGTTCAGCTCAACAGTGTCTAACAAGGCGTCGCTGTTCTCAACTCAATTAATAGTGTAAGGATATAATTATAAATTGCATGGAACTCGATAGTTGTTGTTTAACCTAACCGAAACGCCATTGTTTTATTTTAAAACTACCGAAAAGAAAAATGTAGGTACACAATTATTATTGTACCTAAAATTGATTACACATTTCATACTTTATTAAGTAATTGGAATTGATCCTAATCGTTTGAACATAATACGACTCCTGCTGTATGTA
Source organism: Adelges cooleyi (assembly GCF_023614345.1). Lineage (NCBI taxonomy): Eukaryota > Metazoa > Arthropoda > Insecta > Hemiptera > Adelgidae > Adelges > Adelges cooleyi. The sequence continues at coordinate 6,727,521 of NW_026096268.1, forward strand.
TACTGTAGGTAGTATGGGCTGTTGTACCCAGGTGATGTTCTCTTGTTTTGTAAATCTTAGACGAACAGAGCTAATTAATTGAAATATATATTTATACAAGTATAAATAGGTATTATTTTTTTTTCTTTATACCAGAGACATTTTTTTATAAGTAGTAAATATGTAGAACAAATAAAATCAATCCCACACTACGTTTGAACTTCGAAAACCAATTAACTGTCACGGCGTTCTTCGTCAAAGCCGGATTTGATTTTAGAACACGTGTTGCCGCCGTTTTTAATGTGATTGGAGATTTTGTATGTATAATAAAAAAAACCATGTTAAATAAACATCACTCGACGTTATAAGTTATAACTATTTTTAATTAAATTTTAAAATTGTTTTTTTTCAATTTGAGTGAGAAACTAGAAGACTATATACCTACCTACTTGTATTTTATTGACCATAAATGTATATATAAATGATATGTATATTTTAGGCGAAGTATGTTCGAATACATTTTCAAACGACATAATTTTATTCAAATGGATAACTGTCATATTATAGATATACTGTAGAACGAACGGAGATGTAAATTAAAATATAATATATGATTAAAACTACTTAGAGGATAATTTTTTTACATTTTAAATTAAACCTTATAATATATTAAACATATTGAAATATTAGTATATTCAATGTGTGCTTATGTCGGAACCTCCATGTAAATATTTCAGACAGACAACACCAAAAGACCGATCAGTGATATCAGTAGGAAGCAAAGAGCGAATAACATTTTAATCGTATTGCGACAACTACACTTATGAAGATCAACAATTAGGTTAATGAGCACACGCAGATGAACGTAAATAAGCCTGCAGGAGACAGATAGTGAAATTTGGCGTGGGTTTAAATAAAATTGCGAACCGGTTCTACGTGACACGGTTGCAAAATAAATTAAGGTTTATAGTGCGAGACCGCTATAAAAGTCATATCCTATTGACCATATTAATAATACTCGTGTACATCTTTGTAGATAGGAAATTATTTTATCCCCAGTAAACCCCCAAAAGTATCACATCGGGGATTTGTACCGACGAAAAGACGCGTAGAATGTTATTGTTTCGAATTATTTCTTTTAAAAAAAAAAAAAAAAAACATTGTGTGATAAAACTCGGTCGTGCACTTCCGGTCTTAAGATAACATTAGGAAAAGTTCTACAAACCATTTGTCTCCGCCAAAGCTGTAATAACAATAATAATAAAGCCCAACTATTGAACGGTTCTTTTTCCCACCCCAAACTCGGTTTAGGTCACTGACACACGTTCGTTCGACCGTTTGCAATAGAAAAACATCTCTAAACAACAAAAACCAAGCACGGTATTAACCGAGTACAGTAAAACAACCCTCAAAGTGAGGTCAAGGCAAAAATTAAATCACTGTCTCGACGCTTAGTAGAAGCTAAACGTTTGATATTTCTTCTGTCTGACAATGTTTGATGTGTATAGTACCTGCCTCAGCTCGGCGATCTATGCATGCTTACTAAATTCAAGTATAAATATTTTTAAATGATCCTAACTGAAATATTGTAGAAAAGTTTCAATGACGATATTATTCAAAATTTTTATTGAAATATTTCCAAAATAATCCACCTAAGTTAATTTTTAAATGTTTTTAAACATAATTTATCTAAAATATAACACAAATACTTTATAAAAAAATATAACAATTTAAATATTTTTAAAATGTAATAATTAAATTAAATTTTATTCTTGAGTTAAATATTTTGAAAATATCAATGTTCCGATTTTGCTTTTTGGGTACATATTATTGGATTTTATAAATATACAAAATATAATCATTTAATTTCTTTAAATAAATTAAAATCAATCAAAATAAACAACCTGAGACGTAGGGCAATCGGTCTGATAGCTGTTGACTAGGCCTCTGATTTCCTTAATAACAATTCTGACACAGATCGGAAATGCTATGACCGACAGGTTAATTTTTGCATTTTTTTACAATTTGTTTTTACATTTTTTTTTTTTAATAGGATTTTACAGAAATAGTGTTGCAGAACGCAAATAATTTCACAAAAATACTATAATATAGTCTATATGAATATAACATAATTTTAAACGGTAAGTACAAATCGCTTTTAAAAATATTTCTATATACTTTATTATTACCGGGCAACGATATATTTTAGCTTCTTGTTACAAGTATACCGAGTCGATTAAATATTTAAAATAAAAAAATATACAGCTGGTGTCTATGTACGTTCATAATTATTAAAATTCTCTAAAAAACATATTAAACTCCACAACTCAAATCTTAAAAATTGACTAAATTATAATTTTATAACTGAATAATGACATCTGTAAGCCAACGAAAGAGAGAAAACCGACATCAATAATTTAAAATTAATTACAGTAGCCAGCAGAAATACAATATTTTTTTAAGTGAAAAAATTACTTGATTTTTAGATGAATTAAGGTTATTTACTTCATTAGGAATAGATAAATCATTTTGCAGTATTTTCCAACGTTAGTTCATTAACCTACAACAAAAAATAAAATTTTTAAGCTATTAACAGTGCAACAAGACATAGCAAAGTATCCGAGGTTTTTTTTCTCAAAAAATTATCGATTTTTAGTGATCTGCGATAATTTGTACAGTTGATAATTTACTTGCCTACTTTGCACTGAGACACAATGTCACAGTCAAGCTCGACCTCGAACATATTGTTGTGTGAAAAAAATAAAGCGTTGTTGACGACAACGGCATAATGATTTTTGTGTTTCGATAAAGCAGCTAGGTAATTTTGAACGCTTATGATTTTTTCTTCCATCACTTTCAGGTTCTCCCTGATGTTCTTTCCCGATGGCTCCACGTCCAATTTCATACTTATTTTATTGAGAGACATTGGTTGAGTACACCAGTAGATGAGCAAGTCGAGTAATCTGGGTTCAGCCACTTGCAATGAAAGTTTTACCTTGTGAATAATTAATCTGTGCAGTTCTCTAGAGATCGAGGTGAAATGTAATTGAATTTTTGTCGGAAACAACTCTAAATCAATGAGTTTATTCAATACGTCAAGGGTTCGGATACCCAAGTCGTCGATTGCGCTTTGAAACTTCGGAACTCTGGCCACCACGGCTGTGTATGGTTCCCTATCGACGTAATAGACATATTTAAAAAACGACAAGTACGAACCGACCACAGTTAATACGGGCATGGCTGTTGCTGCTAAAACTTGTCGCTGGAATGACTTTAGGCACTTCGTATCAAACACACGTTGCGCCATCTCGAATAAAACCTCAACGTTTGCATTCTGACCGTTTGCTAATTTTGCAGTGATCGTGACGTTTCGGAGTAGATGCAAAAAAACATCGTTTTCATTAGGCGGGTCACTCGGCTTCCTCGACAACATATCATAAAATAACAATTTCTTGGGATGTAAATTCCAAAGCGTTCCTTTTCGAACGATCGGCTTCATTATATACCTCAGTTCCAAGTCATTGTCGTCCAAGTCTTCCAATGCACCTTTTAGGGTAAAATATAATTCACTCTTCATTTTTGGAAAGTCTTTTGGTAAAAGTCTATTTATATCATAGCAAATGTGTTCGCGATTCACATCAGTTATTCGGCTAACATCATCAGCGGAGAAAGATATTTTGGTCTTAGTGTAACTATTTGTTTTAATGCTTTCTTGCAGATTTTCAATGACAGTTTTGAAGAATTTTTGAAATTCTCCTTTGAAAACCATTGGTTGACTTGCGTTATTTTGAAGTGGTGTAGTGGTTAACGTTTTGACCTTTAGTGTATCAAAGACATTGTTCAAATATAAATTTACAGCCATCAAACCATTTATATTACTGGTTGGCTCTTTCTCCCGTAGATGGTCGAGAATCGCCAAAATGTTTTCGTTGTGGGCCATTTGAATGTCGTGTAAAAGAACTTCTATTTCTTCGGTTGATCGGTGGATGTTCTGTTCGTTCACAGTGAAAAAATAATACATATACCTGGAATAACTACAGTTTAGCTGATGTAATTCCGGTCTTACCCACGAGTTTCCGGCAATAATTAATACGAGAACAATTTTGAGCATCTCGATGACTCTTTTTACTTTTATACAAAAACAATAAAATAGTAAAGCACAAATGTGCACCAGGATTGTTACTGTTATACAAATTTTAAAAAGTATAGTTACACTTCAATGGCAGGCGGACTAAGTATTATATGCCTGTAATTTTTCAATGAATTGGGTCAAATTCGATGGAAAACAACCATTTTAAATCGCTGTATAACTTTTCAGTCATTTGTGAATATTTGCACGCTACAGCACAAACAGCGCAACTTTTGTTTTCAATGTTTACCAATGACGATCAACAAGTAAAGTTAATATTTCTGTAAATTGTTATTTACCTATATTAAGTATCAAAAATCTTCATCGAAAAAACCTTCGTTTAGCCAAAGTAGAAAAATTCACACCTATCAATGTCAAGTCGAAAAAAATACAGTATTCACGCATATTATTCAACCAAATAATACAACAAGAAATATATTTTCGAAAAACAATAAAAAAAGTTTCATATTTTATTTTTTTTAAGTATTTAATGGGTATAAGTTTTAAACCAACTAATCCGCAGTAAACAACAAAAAATAAAACCCCTTTTCGCCAATAAGAATTGAAAATTATTTTTTTCTCTTTTATGAGCAAAAAATTAGGACAGCCAAAAACTTAGACCAAAGGTAAATCTAGTGTGTAAGTACAATTTGAAAAACCTTTACCGGATTAATTATTGTAATCATGTTCGTTATCGTTTCCACTGCATGTACAGTTGGTGTTTGTTTTGGGGACCAAGTATAATTGGATTGAGGAGGTCATAGGTCATAGTGTTATTTTCATTTGTTATATGTTGTATTGCGATGAGTGAATCCTCGTCCAGTGTGTACATGCAAGTTACACGCGTGTTATAATATTTTATACTAGGTATATGTTATTATTATGTACATACGATTACACAATCATAGTTTGACCAACAGGATTGACGCGGCCTCGGGCAAACACCGGTAGTGTTACCCGAAAAACGCGCCGGATAAAATATATACTAATAAATCCCTATGCTAAATAATCAGCTTTAATGTTATAATACATGTATATGTGTACACTTTTTTTTAGTTGAATGATAAATAGTTACACAACGCAAATAAGGTGGTGCACTGTGGCGATTGCACGTTATCAATCATTTTCTGTACACACAAATGTATATTCTATGGTAGTTTTGACATTGAACCGACGTACATCCTTGATGATGATGATGATCAGTGCCCCATTGTTGGCGGTTCCCGGTTGGATCGTTTATATATATATATATATATATATATATTAACACAAAACGTTTCTTTTTTTTTTCGGTTTCTTAGGATTAACAATAACAATAATACACATACGAATAAATTATGAAAATTTGTGAAATACATCATCATAGACTCTCGACGCCGAAATATGTTTAGAGTCTCACACTAAGACCCGATGTGAATCCATGTACTATTTTATTTTTCAATAACATATACATACATGTACAACTAAAATATATAATACACTCTTGGATACACGGTTATCACGAGGTGTATGTTTCTCGGTAGTTCAAATTCGTACTTTCCATCCCCTCGCGCTGTTCGCGGCCGACGTGAGGGTGGATAACCTCTGAAGTGCATCCGGACATAATCGAACTCGGTACTCGACTCAGTCACCCGGCTATTGTCGTGTACTTGACATAAACATATTGTTTGTGAGCGCTAGCACGCACCGGAAAGAGGAACCTAGTCTCAGTGAAGCCACCCCGACGTTTAGTTTGAGATTATTATCCAAATCGGATAAATTCCCAGCAATAAAACTCTTTAAATGTCTTCTATAGTAACGGTTCCTTTAAGCCAAGTCCGTATTTTGCGTTCTCGCCACTAATTCAATCCGAATTGAATATGAAAATTCATAACAATCAAATAATAGGACCTATTTCCAGTTGCATGTCTCATATGTCACTATGATTGAAAAAAAAACAAATTCAATTGGATAAATCACTTTTGTCGCACATGTCTTTCGTTCAAGCATAACAAGCAAACTAGCATAAAGTCGCTCTCAACTCCCTAGCGACGGCTCAGTTAAAACAATTTTAATCTTGTAGTAATTTAATTTTAAAGATGGAAAAAAATTATGTATATTTGTTTCTACTGACTTCTAAACGAATGTAAGACATTTTTACTGATTCTTTTATCAGTCGACTTATTAAAAATATGCTCGAGCCAAAATTGATAGGCACCAAAATATTTTATAAGTTTTTTTTTTTAAAACATTAGCTGATGTTAGAAAAAAAATTGGCGCGTCGGATTAGTATTAAAAATTGTCGGTTTCGTGTTGCGCGCGTCATCTTTAGTAAATTTATTATATTTAATCTACCAATACCAGTCTAAAAAACGCCCATTAATTAATTGTTCGACTCATGAGTCTTCGTGTGTTTTAATCTCGGGAGTTGCTTGAAAATAAAATTACATGTGTATATACACATAGAGCTTACATCAAAATATACCATAATAAATACTGTACGGTAACGCCAAGACAAATGTGATATTATGTTTTTAGTAATTTTTTTTTAATTTTTTATTCAGACAACGTTTTGATAATTAATTTCCGATAATTATTTACATATTAAGTAAAAATCATAGTGAAATCGCCTTAACCCGACTTCGGGAAACCTTGAAAAACGTTTCAAGTGTCCAATCAATATCGCCGGTGGGGCGGACACGTGCGACTAAAATTACCGGGTTGGAGTTTTTGATGTATTTGGCTGATAAATATATTTTTTTAATTGATATTCTCCGCGCGGCTTTACCGTTGGCCGTGTACTTACCGTGTGTTGGATGTACATGTTATTACATAATATTTTACACGGAGAGAAAAAGGATTTACGACTTCTCGTGCGAGTCAACGCGTGACTCAAGTGATTAATTAACCATCCATTAGGAAAACCACGAAGATCATTATATATTATTGTTCGCCACAAAAGTATTCACGGACAGTAAATTTTCGGCGTCGCTATTGCCAAAAAAACGTATAGCAGACACAGTGCAATTTTTTATTTGTTTCTTATAGCCCGGACGATATTTATCACAATATTAATAACAACTGTCGACCATATAGATACAGGCGATACCTGTCGATTCTGATCAATTGTGGTTGTAAAAAAAAAAAAATACATCATCGTCTCAATCGATGATATAATACAGGGTGAACCACTCAATATCCCGGAGGGTTTAATAAGGAATTTAATTGTTTTTTTTCAGAGTGTTTTTATACAATGTGAGATATTCAGTGGTTCTTGATAAAATAATCACCCTGTATATATAATATATATATATATATATATTACATTTCCCCAGTTTCCGCGTGGATACTAACAATGTACACGTTTGTATTTGCCACTGGTCAACCGCCACCTTCTACGCCTTAACCCAAACACACGATCTGGCCTCTTTCCACTGCAATCACTCGCCAACGGCCCCACTCACACCGGCAACAATAATATAATATTTTAATTTAACCTTATTTAATGATCTGTATTGGTTTAAAAAAAAACAACCTCCCTGAAACACCAATGGAATTTTTGGAGGGAGTAAAAGTATGGAAAACATCCTTAGGGCTTACAACGTTTGCAAGTCGTACGAGATGGACTTCTGTAAACTAAAGTTTGCTGCTCAAAGAAATGTTGTTTGTGAGTTTAGACGCATAAATTACTAATTCAAATGACTTGCTCAGGAAACCGACTAATTTGGAAATATACTAACGGTTGAGCAGGCTCTTAAGAGTAGTCCTAAGTGTTATTATGTAAAAATAATCTCAAAAACAGTGAACGTTTCCGATTGCCTTCAGACAGACACAACCGTTTTCGCCAATAATAATATATTATGTTTTACATTTTTATCGACCGAAGAGCGATACGACCGTCAGTACTGTCAGTACTGCACCGGCGTCAAGTCCTCCAGATTAAACTTTAGTTGAGCGATTGCGTTTATTCAAATTTTACACGAAATCATCCGCCTTACCGGCACTCGTTACTTTAATGGCCTTTAATTCGTCAAAACAAACATCACAGTCGTTGAAAGAGGCGTACTCGTGAATTTGTCAAGGGCAGAGCCGGTTGGGTTACCGAAAAGGTTATCTACATGTAAGTAATAGCTTGCGATGGGCCAATACAACTTTTCATACTTCTATAATGTCCGTGTTCAGTCACAGAGATACATGAGAATGGTCGTACACGATAATATTATGTGTAGTAATAAACGGTGAACGGATTTGTTTTTTTTTATACTTAGAAAATTCTAGCGTTTAACGCTCAGTCATAGGATAACAAAAATGATGAAAGGTCGTTTTGAAGGTCCTTTTACATTTTTTTTTCTACTTAAACTTCCACGACGATAAGAGGGACAACGGCATTCTTATTTTTCATAATCAGCTCGGAGCAACTACATTCGCTGTCAATGAAAATAATATATAACTAATCTTATTCGAATCGGTCAATGTGTGTCCTGTTTGCTGACAATGAGGAATTTTCTGTGGCAAAAAATATACATACTAATGGTGTATTGATGAAATTATTATTTTTCAATCATAATATTGAATAATGAGTAGGTACATTGTATCATGTTTTTACGAACATGTTATATGGTACACCCAGTAATTAATTGAATTATCTTAGCAGAAACATTGAGAGGTTTAACAGTTTATAATGCAAATAATAATGATAAATTGCCTTAAATGGTATTATATTCGCAGGTCATGTAAACATTACTAAATAGATAGTGTTTTGCGTGAGCTACATTTAATAAACGCTTTAAAAACACTAAAAACCTATTTTAATTTCATTAATGCGGCCAACTGAACTGTACATAAGTATCATCACGTTGCTGCTATTATATTGCAGGGTTGTAGTTAAGTCTGGCGGTATGAAAGTACCTATGTTTAGACATACGTTTGATTTATAATGATGGCTGCAGACTGATGCATGCACAATAGTAATTTGTGTACGTTATTAACATCGAATGATGTCATCTGTATGAGTAATAATTATTATATTATGTAGTTTATATATCCCAATAAAAACAGTCAATCGACAATAGAACTTGATTAGTTGATACAATAACGTGGCGCAGTAGTGCTGCAGTGCTGATAGTTAATCAGAAATCTAACGATATATTATAATATTAACATATGAATGGAGATCCATACTTGAACCGAACACAACCGGTCAGTGATGTTTTCTAAGAATAGAAAAAAATTAACTATTCAAATTGAATTTAACAATTAACTACAAACGAGTAACGATACTGATTTATTTGCGTGTTGTCTATAATAAGTCTTACTTTTTTAGCTGTCAAAAAACAAAAATCGTAGCTAAAATAAGTGATTAAAAAAACATGCTTTCGAATAAAACGTCTTAAAACAATGACCAAATTTTACATATGATGTATTTTATTATGTTTTATTTTTCAAAAATATTTCGATTCATTATCAAGGTTTTTTTTTTTTTTTTATAAGTATACAAAATGCTTATTTTTAAACGCAAAATTGTATTCATCATTTATGTAATGTCAATAATTTTGATAAATGAATATCAAAACTGATTAAGACGTTCTAACAAAAACACCCCACAATAAAGAGTAAGGACCGCCAGTATGTCATTTGAAAATATTACTTGAAAAAAAAAATAACCATAACCTTTAAATTATTATTATTATCCACAGAAAAGACCCTAGTATGAAACGTTATCTTTTTTCCAGATGATTGCACCGTAGCAAGTCACCAGCACACTTTCTTCGTGGGGATGCAAATATCCGCTATAACCTCTAAGTATAGCGTTATGTTATTCAATCACCCTTCAAGGAAGTATTAGCGTTCCAAGGGTTAACCAACCGTTGCAACAAACTCGAGCCACGAGCAAAATATCGAATTAAGGAGGAATAAACCGGATTTTCTTAGGTCAGTGCATTACTAGATATGCGACGGACAAGACCCAAGCAACGCCGTTCATATAATCTGAATTTCTATTCCAAGTACAAATTTTTCGTTTTGTGTTCAGGATACAACTAGATATTAATATGGTTTGAGTATAACAAAAATATAAAATTAAAACAAATTCAAGACAATTTCCATTTGACATGCATTGCGCAGTATTAACTAGTACAAGTTTTTCTGCTTGCTTTTACCCAGCACGGTAGTATAATACAGAACCAATAGAAGGTAAATGGAATATAACTGTACTTTCCTTTGCCAGATCTAACGGTCTACACGGTCGAATCATATTATTTCTGAGCACGACGTGTTATCCCTAGGATCATACGCGTTTCGGCTTATACTTCCCCCAAGTCGAGTTCAGTCAAGTGTATGTGTGCAATGACACAATACCTATCTTTTACTCTGCAAAACGTCCATACGTCACAACGCTTTGGGGACGTGCGGGTAATGCGCCGGGCTCGTTCAGTGGATAAAAATATATTATAATACTTTATTTTTTCCGAATCGCTGCGACGGAATAATTTATACATAGAAGCAATTTCTAACGTGTCAATATGTTTAGCAGATTTGTTTTTTTTTTTTTGTAGTGTGAATGACACGAGGAACGATGGGCCCGTTTAAGGGAACCAGGAGCCGAACAGCCACGACATTCCAGTTTCCACTACGCATAACATGTTCGTTTTTATTACATGAAAATATCTCTAAGATATGTGTTTCATTTATTTAAATAGACAGTTGTTGGGTAAAGAAAACTTGAATGATTCTCTTGACACTATCAACATCACTATCTATCACAATATCAACCGTGTAAACAGATAATAAATACGGTACACATTTTTGAGCTGGGAAAAATTGAAAAAAAAATGAACAGATCATTTGTTGGCTTTTTCGTTTTAAGCATTGCAGATTTCATAAACGAAAATCAATTTTCGACACTTTTTCAGATATAACTAAACCTAACCTAACATAACATTTAAAATAATATAATATATTATATAACTAGAACATTGATCACTTTTCTTAATCGTTTCATGTACCCAATGTAAAGATATGAGGCGCCTAGTTTCAAAACCAGCTAAGAGATCAATTTTTCAAAAATGTTTTTTTTCGTATTTTCTAAATAGTCACATTGTGTGGTTTGTAAAAATATTAAACATCAAATATCAAATATCAAATTTCAAAATCACCCATCTGACAATATGGTTATTTCAAAACTAGTTATAATCAATAGCTAGTCGTATTTAATGTTTGCTTGAAAACCAATAATATCATAAAGTCAATTTTAAAAGCAGCCATATGTAAAAAAAAAATTTTAATTGTTGGTTTCAAAAACAGCCGTAAGACGAAATTGACAACAAAACCAGCTATATCAAAATGTTAAATCTACTTAACTCTTGTAAAAATATATTTATAAAATAAATCTTCATGCACAACAAGGTAAAACTTCAAACCTTTGATTTCATATATTTATTATAAAATCATACAGTCAATTCTTAACCTTATTTTAGTTTTTTTGTTGTTTTTGAAAATAGACGTCTCAATTACTGTTTGAAAATACCAAAATTTGTCCATCGTAGTCCGTAGATGATGAATAGGATAAAAAATGTATGTGTATATTATATTTTCCCTTGACCTAACTCATCGTTGTACCAACGCTTTTGGATCCGGAAATCGGCGGAGACCTCAACTTTTTAGACGACAGGCGAAAATGAACATTGTCAAGACCAAACGAAGACACGGCTGACATGTGTAAATAATTACTTGTCGGCGTTACCATGACGCGTAAAATCTTAACCGCCTTTCAACATGTGCACCGCTCGGTCGATTCGATTCACTTGCTCTTGTATGTATGTAATAACATAATACCCACGATATAATGACATGCACGCTTCCAGAAAAAGATAAATAATACATTTATATTTTTATCTTCTCGATCGGCTTATTAAACAATGATAATACCGCCCGCGTTCGAGATTAGTTAAAATTAATGTAGCAGTCGTCGAGGATAGTTTTTTTACCGCCCTCGTCTGGTGTCCTACACGACCGCATGCGTTTAGTAGATACAATTATTGTTATTTTTAAATGATTACGCTTGTAATTATTATTATTAATACTTGTTTTCTATTATTAGCAGCCGTCCAAAAGCCAAACGGTACGTTTCACATACGACCGTCCTGTATGAACTTTGTACCCCTTGGCGGCATCGAGACTTCTCGTTCATATTGCATTTAATACTTGAGATCATTTCAAACGACTTTAATGCTCAAACCGGTACCTACCGGGATGTGTATGCGAATAAATAATAAAAAGACACAATTTATCTATAGGGTTTGTAAGCGTAGAATGCGTCAAGAATAATAAATATAAAAAAACAATCGTTTCTACAAAATACTAGTTAGTTACACCGTTTTTTTACATGAAAAACTGGTTTTTAATGTCAAAATCAATGACTATTCCCAATTTTTTTTTTATTTTGTTTCATCGAGTATAATATAATATTATATTTTACTTTAACTTATTTTTTACATGTACACCAATTAATACACCTCGTGTGTTACTACTATTTGATTGTAATAGCGGTTATTTAAAAAAACAAAATTGTTTTATTATATGTTTTATTTATACTAAAAATATGTATTAGAGTTTAAAAAATAATGAATATTTTTTAAATCTTAGGTTTTCAGGTTATTCCGCCGAAAGGCATAAAGGTTAAAAAGGTTACATTCTCTCATCGTCCGACCTTTTAATTTATTATATAACCGGTGTTATGTGATTGGCGTGACAGCAAGTGGTTAAAAACGCTAAACGATCCAAATTGACCGTGGCTGATTTGATTATCGTTTTCATAATTTCACTACACATTTCTAAATAAAATTTTACTTTTAGCCATTTTAATAGCTAAGTTAATCCAGGGATTCAACATTTTACATTGCCAAAATGTACACCATTTGTTGTAATTACAAGACGTGTTTAAAAAACGTATATTCTGATAGGTTAATTGAGTTTAAATTTGAATAAAAAAAAAACGTCAAACATTTTAAAATTAGGTCATGCCTAATTTATGTTTATTGAATGAATAAAATAAATAGTAATTAAATAAGTAATTAAATTTATGGATAATATAAATTATGTTAATTTAAAGGTTCATTAAAAATGTAATAGACCCTATCTCGGGAACCACTGAGAAATGTTTTACTTTGTAAAAACCTTTTTTCAATGAACTGTGCAATTTATGATTTGTTAAACAATATAGGAATGTGTACTCAAGACCAGTCAGATCTTAACAGCCAACACACGACTTAACTTCACATATTTCTAAGTTGAGTAAAGCAATTATTATATTGTTACCGAAGAGTGTAGTAATTTTCAATTATTATTTTGAAAACGTCCAAACTATTTTATACAAGTGTAATTTCTATTGAGCAGTCGTCGACACAAAACAGTCAGACTTGGCAATACTAACCGCAAGCATATCGTTTGAGAACACACATTTTGCTTGCCCTATAATGACAGAATAAGTTTCGGCAACACTTGTTTTGTAAAGCTAGTAAAAATTATGTATGGATGTGAGTGTTGGTCATGGCTGTGTTCTCTTTTTTATATGGGATAGCTTTTGTACTGAAAGTACTTCGAACGTCTTCTGAGGGGGAGAAATGGCAATAATAGAGTTACACCGGACAACCGAGGAAGGACACACAAAAATCAACAATACCAACAATGGTCGAATGGAGTTAACGAAGCAAATTCATCACCGACCGGAACGTGTACAGCCACTGCACATAATAATAGTAATAACAATAATAATAATAATGTGTACTTGGGCGTCACCCTTATTTATTTTTATTTTTCGGGAGAAATAGCATGAATAAAGTGCAAATTTCTACGACGGCGGCCATCGCCAATTACTCGACCCTCCGACATAACAGAACAAACACTGTGTAACATCCGACTAACATTGGAAAGGGACCAGGACAAACGGTGCAATTTCGGTTTCCGGCATCCTGGACACCTCGTCACGCTTTGGGACCCCAAATAAGTGGTCAATAAATAAAACACTGCGCCAAGTGCTAAGATGTGTTGTGGGCAAATTTCCAAGTGGCCCTCCGACCGAACGGTTTCAATCCGTTGACACTTTCCAATAGTCTAATGTGCGAAATGCAAATCGGTTAATTGCAAAAATGATACAACTATACCGTGTGACGCAATTATCAGACGATTGTGGTAGGACGCACTGCTAATGAGACATGACACGGTCTCGTGGATTGTGCCCGTACACGTTTTACTTGTATATAATAATATATACATTACAATTATTATTCGTCGTGTGGTCCAATCGAACAGAAAGAAGAAAACCGTTTTGCCGCCCACGAAGACCATTTGCACACACACGGTCAATTCGTTTCCGCGAGTCTCGACCACCAGACGTTGCATTTTAAGCCAAGTGCATATCATTATATTCGCCGTCGGCCTTGGCCCTCCCCGTTAGACACCATGCATATTGTCGTCGTTAAGATTACTCCTCGAGAGACACAAATGCTCCCTACGGAGAAAAACATGGAAACGCAGAATCGCGTGTGCGGTTGATAAGGGGCAAACGTTTTCGTCTCGTGTAAAACCACAGCTGGCGTACGCTTGCGGTGATAAATGACTATGATGCATTTAGAGTTACACAAGGTCCACGGTAAGGCATAATGCATTGTGGCATTATGCAGATATTATACAACCATATTATAGATACGGTCAAAACAAAAGCCGTTGGCTAGCTCGGCTGTTTTTTGCGATAAACCTAAATGTATAACCTAAACACATTTTGTCCGAAATTCGATACCCGCCATTTTTGAAATATTTTTGGTTCCTAAAGTTGAAAACTTATCTCGACACAAGTCGTGTGGCCGTGGCAAACGTTACAAATGACAGCGTGCCTGCGCATACAGCATTATGCTAAGCTAACAGTTAAAGTAAACATATTGGATAGGTCGACATGTGAGCTAACGCTTCGCTATTTGTCAATCGATTTTACTTGCTTGGCTATGATACGCGTCACATGCCGTTTTGCATTGTTTTTAGACAATTCTGGACGATAAATCTTTTTGCGTCGAGTGTTAACCTTCACGGCTTAAACCGGATTTCTCAAACGGCTTAAAAAAAAAAAAAAATCTAAGTTCATCGCACGGCTGTAATAATTACAACAATAAAACATTGTTGTCGCATTTACAACAGCGAACCGTCACTATAATATGTGTATCCGCGTAAATGATCTTAAGACTTATCGTTATTCATTTTTCACTATAATGCCTTTTTTTTTTAACCAAAACACACAACCTACATGAATGTAGACATAGGTGTACAGGTGTAAATATTTTATCAGACATTGAACGTTTCGAAATTGTCGAGGACAAAACGAAATGTGTACACTTTTTTAAGTGCGCCATTTCGATGTATAATGTTATTATTATGCCTTCAAATATTTTTTTATACATTGACATAATCCGTTGTCGGCCGCTAAAACACCGGAAGGTCAACTAACGGACCGTTTTTTTTTTTTATTACTATTGACTTTGGGACATCTTTACGGCTGTTTATATTGACTTTTACGTCATGACAACAGCCGAAATTCAATTTAAATAATATTAACGGCCCTCGGCGATACGTAGGGCTTTGATCAATTTCCAGTCGTGACCTGGTCGTAAAACACCTATTAGCCGGGTCTATATAATATTGCAGTAAAAAAAAAAAAAATGCAAATATGTCGCAGAGCAAGTGAATAGGTACCTAAATAGACCAAGAAGTAACAGTTTTTTTAGTTATAGAGGGGGAATCGAAAAAGATGTGTCGACTATATTATATAAAACGAGAATGATATTGAGAAGGATGTGTGAATATCAGAAAATATGGAAGAGAATAGATTGAGAGGTTAAGTCGATTAACGGGAGCGAAAGGAAATAATAATAAAGACAATTAAGATTAGTGTAAGGGTTTAGGGATAGAGAAAGATCGAAGAAAAAGTAGGAGGGGGGTATTAAAATAAATATTTGTCAAGACACGAAAGCGTGACGGATAGTAAAGTTAGTAGAAAATAAGATAAGGGTAGCCACTCAATATCTCATTGGGTTTGTTTAATAACTGAATTTTTTTCATAGTGTTTTTATATAATGTTATCTCAATTTTTCACGAATTGTTATGTTCCTACTCTCGTGCAACCTAATTATTTTTATATTAACTTTTGAAACTCAAATGTAACGCATAACTTTTTTAATCGAGAATAATGTACTAAAAATGTCGACTGGTCAAATTTAGGGCAGGAGGAAAGGTGAAATGTGATATTAATGTTATCTGTGCGCACTTTCCCTCTCGTCCAATCTTTTAATATCTTATAACATTAAAAATAGTTGTTCAAAACTGGTTATCAAACAGTCAACATTTTCAGTAAAATATTCTTAATTTAAAAATTGTGTGAGCTGTTGTGACTAGCTCAGGTTAGGTTGCAAATGAAAAAGCTAATTTTACCCCTGAATTTTTTTAACTACATTTTTTACTAATTTGTATGTTCTTTTTTTACTTTTACTAGTGATATTGTGATACACATACAATGTTAGCAATTATTCGACCTGTGTGTAAATACGGCTTCCGGGTAAAGCTAGCTGGTGGTGGTATGACCTTTTGCAATTTTTTTTTTTTTGTTCAACACTAGCGAAAACCACTTTAGGTCATTACCAGTTTCACAGAACACCCGATAGGTGCGTAGGTACCACGGTCGAGAGCCCCTCACGGGGGGGGGGGGTGAAGTCAAGATTATTGGAAAAGCGCTATACGGTGGTTAGGTTAATAAACATGTATAATATACGCTTCCGGGACGTGTGAAGTCCGTTAGGCGTGGAAGCTGAACAACCATGTAGTAATAATAATATTACACCATCTGCCCTGTCATTATATTATATTAGTGCTATTATATGCACAACATGATACATAACCTATTATTGTTATGGGCGAATAATCCGCTTGCTACGGTAAGTTTGTTGGTAGATTAAAAAAAAAACCAATATAAATTATTTTAATCAATTGGCCACCGTCGGTTGTGCGCGAGCTGGTCATCGTTTTGTACGTCGTCCGACTTGATTAAGTACCGAATGTATTTTTGCTGCGAACGTCAAAACTATTGAACTGTCTTAAGTTATGGTCGGATTGGACACCTTCAAACCCGCCCCCTCCCCTTTCGGTATTCGTGTGAGTCATCAAAGAGTAAAACGACTAAAATTCAGCTACCGCAATAACAACTCACCAGCATACCGTGTATGAGATGTGTGGTAACTGTTAATTCAAAAAATTGAACTTGAGACTTCAGAAAAATAAATGAAAAAAATGGTTGTGCTAAGTAATGAGATTTGTCAGATGTATCCTGACAAATCTCCAGCTTAAATGATGACAAAACCAAACTCGGAATACAAAATTCCATTAAACAATTAATACTTTTTAAATACACCGAAAAAATTAATTCAATAAAAATGTTGCAAAAAAAATGTCAGATTTTTCGTTAATTTTTCTTATTAAAAAAATAACTAATTTATAGCATAAATGTTATTGAACATTTTCAAGAGTAAGAAATAGTAAAATAGATTTTTTTTTAGAAACCGGTTATGAGAACTCTAACCTAACAGGTAACTTATCTCTTCTATGTAATTTAAAGAGTGTAACCACGACAATTATGTTTTTTGCTTGAAACATTTTCATTCATTTTTTTATAAGCTTAATTATAAAAAATCAATTTAAATTGTAATTAAAACATGTCTAAATAAATTTAAGAAGAACTTATAACAATATTAGGGACATGACCTGTAATCTCTGTGATATATTTTTTAATGAAATTAACGCCCACCTCACTTGTGCATTATTTATAAAAAAAACTAATTTGCTCAATGTTTAATCGTTCCCAGAAATAGAACGATGATTTCAACAACAATAAAACAAATTGGTATAAATGTAATATAATATTAATTGTCAGTATACTCATGCACTAAGGTTTTGATGTCTTGAATAAAAACATAATTTTTAAAGCTTTGTCGTTTAACCAGGAAACACAATGCGTTTATTATCGTTAATATCTTGTAATTCGGGATTTTTAATCGATTGCGAGTTTCGTTTTATTATTATGCGCTTATACATATGCTACCGCTTTGAGCCAGTATAATAGGCATGACTCACTGTTAAAATTACACGGTAAGGTTTAGCGTTTAAACGTTTTAAAAAAAGTTGACTAAACGACAAAATCGAGACCGGTTAAAATACAGACAACTATAAGCATATTGTATAGTAATATTTCCTCAATGGACAAATAATAGGATTGGAAAGACTCGTTGTCAATTTAATAACAATTATTTCAATAATGCCGGGTCTTTTTTGCCGGCTAATTAGTCAATTTAAAAATACGAGATTATACATTTTTTGTGTTCCTTTCCAAGGCTTTAGGTTATTTAGTGCGTAATATTTGACAATTATTGTATAATTGTAGCAAAATAATGTTAATAACTAATTACAAAAAATATTAAATGAAGCGTATATACAATTATACCTATACTTTGTTCGTAGTAATTAATCTCATAAAATGGCAGAAACACGGTTTTATGTATATTAATTGAATAATAAAATTAGACTATTATGAAATTAACATTCGAACTGGTATTTTTTTGCAACGACATTTGCAGTCGAGCTGACCTTAATCGAGTGATTAAATAGTTTTCAAATTGCCGTTATTTTTCTAGCAAAGTATTAAGTGTAATATGTATATATCATGTTGTGTTTTATTCTTTATCGAATTTTCAAAATAATTACAACACAGTACTTTTGAGAGGCCCCACGTCGTTATTCTTTGACCGGTAAAATCGGGGGCGGGCGGGGGGAGTTGTGCTTTCTCGAGCTACGACTATGTAAAACGTAAGTGCTAATCATTTTCTAAAGAACGAGATTTCCATCAATTAAAAATCGAACAAGACCAATTAAATAAGTAATATAGTGTATAACTTTTTGTATACTTATAGTATGGAGTATATAATTTTAAACGTTACACGTTCTGTGTGGTTTTGTGTGTGTCTGTCCGGTTTTAACCACCGTTCGCGCGGTTGTGTTGTCAGCAGTTTGTGTTTTTAGAGTTAAATATCGAGAAAATCAAATAACACGGACGGCATATGAACTTTTGCAGCAAACTCCTAACGGTGTGCCCGCTCCTTCGGCCACTGTCCAGTATAGCCGGCAAAGAGCACATGGAATCGCGCTGTTCGTTGCGCAGTCTGGCCTCTTTGTCGATCGTCCTCAGCTCCTTGTACCGGGCATCGTACTTGTTGTATTTGTCTTCCATGCATTTCAGTGGGCCGCATCGTCCTTCCAACATCTCCAAGTTCTTCAGCAACCGACACACGCCTCCTTCCAGACACCCCAGCCCGTGGTCCATGGTGGCCTCCTCCACGTCGGTGTAGATGAACCCCGCCCTGCGTCTCTTCTCGTACACGGCCCTCAGCTCCCGCACGTTAGTCCTGAGCATGCAGCACATCTTGTAGAACTCCACCGTGGCCCCGACATCCAAACCGTCGTGGTCCCGATCGTCCGGGGGTCCGTTCGGCTTGCCAGAAGACGTTGCACCGTCTTGGGCAGCACCGTCGTCTTCGGCAGCACCGTCTTGGGATTTCTGGTCGTTTTCGTCGACAGGCTTACCGTCCTCCGAGACGTCTTCCTTGTCTTCGGGGGCACGCGACTTCCCATCGTCCGGGCCAGAGTTACGGGAAGAAGACGCGTCTAGGTCGGATTTCTTTGGGCTAGAGCCACGTTTCGAGCTTTTGCTCTGACTTTCCGCAGACCCACGCTGTTCGGCTGTGTTATTCTTGGCGACTTCCGCGAACGAAGCCTCGTCGACTTGCACGCCGACGTCGCTGACTTGCACGCGACTCGAGCTCGACCCGGCCACGTCCGACTTGCTTAGGCTTTTGCTTTTGCTTCTTTTCCCCATCAATTTTGGAATATTTTCAGCAATATTTATATTTGCTACTATTTGCGCGCGTCGCTCGTGGTTACCAGTGCATACAATATAATATGATAAACTGCAAAACGTTGTTGTAACAGACTTGCAACCTAATCGCGTTTACTACACGTGTTCGCAACGCGGTTAGGTTGCAAGTCTGTCGCAAGGTTGGGCACACCACTCGAGTATAGGGCTTTCCGGTAAGTCAGTTTTACTTAATTCTACGGCCGTTTAATAACTGTGTTTTGGCTATTGTGAAATACTAAACGCACAATGTTTTTACAAACCGGAAGTGATTAAAAGTAACTAGAAAGGCAGCGATAGAATTTAACTGTTATATGTTTATCATATATAGATATATATATATTTAGATAACAATTTTGTAACAAATTATTTTCATTAATCCTTTAAAATAGATGCTATTCTTAGCACTTTTATAAAGTACAAGTAAAAGTTCCATACAATTGATTTTTTTTATAGACGTTTTAAATAAAATATTAACTTGTAGAACTTTTAATTTTATCTGTTAGTATGAAAATCGTATTAAATATATTATATCAACTTTTATTTAAAATACCATGTAGAACGGTAAAATAAAAGCTATGCGAATAAGATCCAAACGCCTGGGCAGAGAACCTGTTATACTTGGTAAGTAAATAATATAATATATTATTAACATAGAATAGATAAATTCAAGTACTTGAAATCAATTTTTGTCAAACAACGGAGGAATTGAAGTAGATGCGTAGAGTAGAATAAAGCGTTGGATGTAAAGAAAAAGACATGTAAGTTGTATGACACACATTTGCCATGTAAAGTTGATAAATTATGAGAACGTTGAAATAAATGTATGTAACGAGTATAATATAAGAAGTAACATTGAGCAGTGCTATTAACAGAAAATATGAGCGAGAATAGATTGAAATGGTTTGGGCGTGTTTTTGAAGACAGGAAAACAGATGGATAATAATTTGTAGAATTTTTTCGCAAGTGAGATTTAGCGAGTAGACGAATTTTAAGGAAGAGGTAGTCTTAATTTCCTTTCAAATGTTCAAATACTCTTGATCAAATGTTTGCCCAAGCAGCATGCTCAAATTATCATCGTCGGCCAACCAATGCGCCTACAGCTAACGAATCAAAATGGCACGTCGACAATAACAATTATTATAATATACTTTGAACATTCCTCAGAACCTGTTTTCACCCTTTAAAATATGTATATTATTAAAAAATAACTTCACGCTTTATTATCATTACTGTTAGATGGATGATTAATATTGTGTTGAATAATTGATTAGTTTTATTAAGCGTGTCTACTCTGGTAAATTCGAAATTAATTGCGTAGTCCTACGTCGCAGGAACTGAAGTTTACCGATATAAATCTTTCACAAAAAAAAATTGCACATCAAACATTGAACTATCTATGGAACCATCAAATCGAATAATTTGTTTAAATTTCCATAAAAATGAGTTGCCGAATCAACTCAAATAGTGAATAATTTTCTGAAAATGTTGATTGACCGATGAACAGCTGTTTTGGATAATTACTTCAAACTTTAATAACTTTCAAAATAGTTACCAAAAACTGGTAATCGATTAGTCAACAGTTTCAACAAATTAATCTTTACTTAAATTTTTATAACTTTCAGAGCTTATGCCCTTGCAAACTACAGCTAAAAAATAATAATATGTTTACTTAATAATAAGCCACTAATTTCAAATTTGTTACTTAAATACAAACGTTTCTATTTAAGTTTCGAAAGTCGATAGAGCTTCGAACAAGGTAAATAATTAGTATTATTATAAGCAAAGCCGCTTTGGTGAAGGAAATGGTAAAAGAAAAACGTTTTTGTTCGGCCATATTATGCATAGGTTCATCCCATGTATCAGACGTACCCGTGCGTTGGACGACAAAAAGTAATAATTATCATCATCACTGTAATAACGAGATTTTTCGTGAGAAAATGTTCATGAAAAAATGATCTACATATTAGCACAGATAAGATAAAACTCTTAAGATTAGATACATTTCATCTAATCTGTAATTTTAATGAAACAACCAGTAAAATCGCACTTTTACCTACAAAGCAGGGGTGGATACATGGGAGGGGGGGGGGTGTCCTGGACAATTAAACACGACATCCCAGTGAAACGCAATGGCATTATACTTGGGTAGTCCACTCAAATCGAAGGACGAGCACTCGCGTAGGCACATAAATCATCGGATAGCGTCGCCACGTGCTGAACCGACATAATATTACATTCAGAAAACCACAAGCCCGATGACGTAATGTGTTAATAAAAAAAAATAATACATTTTTCATTATGCATCCATAGCCGAACAACGCTGGTCTCTTTGCCGGTGTTCAGTCCTGTCCTGTATGTGATTACCCGTGCACGGCAATAACGCCTAAGCGTTTTTAAGAAACCTGCACAGTCCCAACAATATTATTGTGATTACTCGTAGGTATTTGTGGTCTCACTTGTACCTCCCCTACCACATACCAGTTAATGTTAAATTGACCGTAAAACACTGGACAGGACAAACGGTCTTGTTAGTCTTTAATAATATGTCTTTGCGTCAATGAGCGCGAAAATATGTGTTCACCGTTTGTCAAGGTTGCGGTGCGAGTCAACGGTTCACGTTGACTTCGTCAAGTTCAAGTTCGTAACAACATTCTAATATCGTTCGTCAGAATTATCACAATGATAACACGCCACAGAAAACATATTTTATCTAATACTCGGAGAAAAAAAATCCAGCGAATAGTTACATTAAAAAAAAACCTGCTAAACAACTATCATCCGATTTGCGACGAAGGAAAAATTCGTTCACTTGAAATTGAAGTGTACATTCTTTTCCGAAGAGAGTGATTTTACATTTAAAAAATGGACTTAGCCCTCCGTAAATTAGCCTCCCTCATCCAGGAAGTACTAACTTCTTGTAAAAAATTGTTTTTTTTTTTATACCAACATTTCTGATGAGTGATATAACTGTTGTGTTTTTCATAGAAAATGTGAAAAGAGACTGATAACACTTTTCTTTCTACAAATAAAACATTTAGGTACATTTGTAACATTGTTTTTTCTTTTAATACTTAAAAACTATCTCTAATTTATAATAGTTAAAAACCCACAGATATTATCTAGTTGTAATATATATATATATAAATTACAACTAGATATCCGACTAAGAATTAATTTTGAAGCCGGAGGAATAGATAAGTTCAGTGTATTTGACTTACTATAATAGTATAATAGGTTTTTAATGCACTAAACTCATAGAAGTTTCGCTCGTGCATGTCATGTACCAAAGTTTGTACTTTTGAATAATGTTTTTTTTTAACTCTAAAATATCAATTCCAACGAAAAACATTTAATTTGTTTAACGATTAATAATACAAATTGAAACAACTAACATAAAAGTTTAACAAAAAAAGAACAACGAAGCTACAGCTGAGTACTGTAGAGCGATAGATCAAAATATAATATTTTACTTGTTAAATTCAAAAAACCCATTTCCAAAAGATACAAAAGTCCTATTTTTAGATAAAATATTGAAATTTTACAAAATAAAATTATCCTACTTAACAAAAAAAACATAAGATTATTTAGTTCTAAGATTAACAGCAGCATTGAAATCTAGCGTTGTATCATTAGGGTATTAGGGTAGTTCCCAACAAAACATCTATATACCATTTTAATTGATTAATAATTTCACCAATACGTTAGATATTTCAACTGTATCAACTAAAGACATGTAAACAAGGGGCTCTTTGATAATTCATAAATAGATAGTTTTCCAGACTTAGATGTTCGATATTGTTGTTATATAGAAAGTCGGCTATCTAGTTGTGATATATATATTTATATCTGTGTTAGAACCGATGAAATATCGGTTATAGATACTTGCTGTGATCCGGTAAGGTATCCATATATTATGATATTATTATATGCACTTTAGAACGGCACCACGCCCCTATTTAGTCCACACACAAACATGAGGTAGGTACCGTTACCCGGCGGTATTCGCAAAATAATTTTTTTTTAATAATTGAAATATTATGTTATGCGCATAACGAGACAGTTATAAGACGAACGATTTCAAGTAGTCATAATTGCAATTATTAAGTGCATCCCACGCGGACACGCCTCTCGTGGTATGCATTCGATAGGGTGTGGTCGGTATAGGTACACATATTTTGCAAAAATTCAATTTGACGAATGACCATCCATTAGAAGGATAAAATAAATCTTCGCCAGATTAATTATTGTAATCTCGTCCGTTGCCGTTGGTGTCTGCGCCGTTATAATATATTAGATCGACGACTATAAAATAATTACCGTGTTACTATTTTGTTGCTGAAATCGTTTAGCAACGACCCCGCTGAGAACTCTTCAAAGCAGTTTCAGCTACGTACGCGGACAGCTAGAAAATCACCGGGGGGGCGAAGACAAAAATCCCAGAACATGTTAATAAATTACCTCTTGCATATTTGTATTTTGCATAATAAACTATTAAGGTCGTTGTGTATGTATACCTATGTATTTATCTAGTCTGATCTCGTTCCGATCGGCACATCATCGCGTTAATGATGAGCTATGACCGTTTGGTTAGGTTAGGTTATGGCAGCACATGCATACCTGAGTTAACATGACGTTCTAATATAACATACAGTGATCGAAACCAAATATATTAATGCGTTTCAGATCAATATTAAAACACACCTACTGCGAAGAGTGCCCCCACCGAATACCTATTCTCCAAGACATCAGAAAGAAGATCATCGCAACATCCATAAGAAGGCGCTACCGTTAACCGTGGCTTAACGATTAGGTTAAGGAGTAGACGCTAATTACAAAAAGTACAGAGGATAACATTATTTACGTGCCTAATGGATGGGTCGTTTTTGAAGCACTCGTTTCTTATGGTAGTTGCCTATTTTTTAAGGGGTTCGGTATAGGCAATTTTTTATACAACATCTTATTGTTAGACCATAATTATTAAAGTATGGGTATAATATTAGTATTATTTATTAGTAAAGCGATTATAGTTTTTTGTAAACGTTTCATTTCTTTTTCGGATTTTCACAGCGCTCAAAGTGTTTTTAAATATTTGTTTTAAACTAAAATATATGGCTGTGCTAAGCCCTTTTTACTTGGTCCATAATGGCTTCACGGTGAAACCATATATGTATTATCAAGTCCAAAGTAGTTACAATAAAAAAATAAAATAGATACTTTTGAATTGTTAATACGGTTCATGCATTTGTTCGACCATTTGTTGATTTCTTAGCTGTTATCGTCAAGCGATGGGAAAACATATTTTACCGTAATATCTTTACCGACCTATAAATAAAAAACAGTACAAGTAAATCAAATTGTCCTTAGGAAAACGTTTTCTGTCGCGGCTCAAGACTTGAACTACAAGTTGGTCGGATATCGTTGCTTGATTTACAAAGGTTACAAATCTACCCTGACTGTTTAGCGCTCAAATAAAAGCAATATTTCACACACCGTCTAGTAAGATAATTAAAATTAAAAAAAACTAAATTCAGTGACAACCCTTTAAAACAGTGTTTTTTTAAACGAACTATGTTGTGGGTTAAAAACTTAACTGAAATACAACAAAAATGAGTGTGCACATAGACTGGTCGGAACTGCATCTGGCGATGTTTAAACCGTGACGCATGTATATACGCTACAAAGTCCAATTAACTTGTCAAGGGAAAATATGAATCAATTCATCACGACGGTTCGTCTAAGCCAAAAAGTCTACTTATATAATATATACTTATATACACTTAAGGTTATAATCCCGGTGCATTGTTTAAGCCTGTGTGTGTGTGTGTGCGTTAATGGAGAGGGAGACGCGTGCGCTACAATCGTCGTTGTCCGGGGGGCGGGGAGGTTGTACATCACCCTAAACGGTTTTTCGGTAAACTGATTGGTTTTTTATTACCGCGCAGCCCCGCCGGCCTTTGAGTGTAAAATATTACATTGTGTCAAAACCGGAAGCCGTCGAGTCATGTCGGTGGAGATTTAAATAACACACATATTATAAGACCTTATGCTCTATACTGCACCCGGCGAAAAGGTGAGGTGCGAAAAACGTTTTTTTTTTTTATTTCGTTTCAAAAAAATAACAAAACATTGCTTAAGTCGCGGTGGCTTTTCCAATCGATCACACCCGAGCACGTGCCGCCGTCATTAAACTTACAAAGGCCCCGTGACGATAGTGACATTTGATCCGGTCCAACCTTCACACGTCGTGTCTCCTTCAGGACTTAAGCTCTCTCTCTATCTCTCTGCCTTATCGCCGGCGGTCCGGTTAGGTTTTTGCTAGGACCTAGGGGACGTTAATATTTTCAGTAAACTTTTTCGGGCCCTCCGGGACATCATATGGGGGATGACCGCGGTTCATCGATCCGCATTATATAGTATGTTTGATGTTTTCATAGAGTGTCCAGCCAAAGGTCCACCGGATTGACACCACGGGAAAACATACATAGATACAGGGCGATGTAAAATAAATCCACTAAAGCTTATATAAAAAAAACACATTGTTTTTTTTTAATTATTCATAAATTAAATATATACATTTTATACGGTATCGATAGCTTGATCAAAAATAATGTCGCAAGTATGATTTCGGCTAAAATGCCTATGGTAGGTACTGCAAACAAATCCAAAGGAAAAACTTTTATAAAATTATATATTTATATACAGTAAAATCATCGGTTTGTACAATACATGACTCTTTTATTAAGCCATAAATTGTATGTATAATCATGAATAATTATATAAATAATTAATAGTATAAATAATTCCTTCCATTTCTATAAAATTGTCGACAAGAGTATATATGAAAAAACAATAAATATTTACATTTAAAGTGGAAAATCATTGATTTGAGTATTTAACAGATTTTCTGATTATTATTATTATTATTATTAATAAGAAAACTACTGATACAATTTGCATACATACTATATTTGTATTATTGAACTTTGAAAAAAAATTCAAATCGGATATTCCCATCACTTAATATATACATAAATATTTGTTATTGTTCCATTCAAACATTCAAATTATATTTAATTAAATATTTGAATATGAAAAGAGTGCACTGTCAAATTGTACTAGTACATACAATACAAATAATTCTAAAACTTTAATAGTTTTCAATAAACAGTAGAGTTATTAAAACCCGTTTTAACTCGAACAGTATAAATTATTATCGAGTATAGATAATGTAGTAGACATTCCATTTGGAACTTTGTTAGCTAAAACAATCGGTTGCTGTTAAGTAAACTTTGCTCACTCTGTATACACGCAATATATACAGTTTTTATATGTATGTACGTGGTACGGTCCCTTCTATATAAGTCTTTATTGGGAGTGTGTGAGTTTATTTTCCGCCCTCTGACACAACAGCCGAGTCGCGTCAAAGATTAGACGGAATCGACATTACATTATGGTCGGGGTCAAAAGAAAAATATAACACATCCGGACGAGAGAAAAACATAAATCAGTATGTTATATTTTGTCCATAGTGTATCAGACTCCAGTCTCGACAGAGTGTAGTATGCGATATTTACCTCGCCAGAATGAACACTGGAATGAAACGTGTCAAGTACTAACCCGGTTTATAATACCTCAGATCCATCATAATGACTAATTAGATATTTTCAATAATACCCAATTCCGTGTTCAATCTGCCGAGGGGGTTGTTAATACCCAAAACGGTAAGGGTTACGCAGTATTATGTCTCTCATAAGTCTTTTATAATAAATTTCGGAATCATCATATTTTACAGCTCTAACACACCACGGCGGCTCCCTTAAAATAATGACGGTTAATGCGACGTGCCCAAAACAATACATAAATTAACTGTCAGGTTCAACCATAGAACGGAATGTGAATGAGTTTCAATACAAGTATTTCGCACTTAATATATTTTCAAGTGTTTAATTCAATTTAACTCGTTGTTGCGATGTGTTAGAAGACAAATCAATTATAAGACATGCAAATAAATTATTCAAAATTAAAAAAATTTCGATTCATTCCTATTCACACGATTTCCCTATCAGATTTGTCAATAAAATTGAATAAAAATAATAATAATAAACTGGACTCAAAGTACCGTCGACTTATATTGATGTCAATGGCATTACCACACCATTCACAAAAATAACCATATAAAATTAATAAAAATGCTAATTTTTACCTTTTCTTTTTCTGTTTTTTTTGCATAGTTAAATTTATTCGCCGAGTTTGATATCGATATATCAGATGTACCTATGGGCTGATGTTAATCTAAAGTGACATCAATTTATGACTAGAATAAATGATTACAACCAACGCCTCTTAAAAAATGTACAGAAACAAAACGCTTATGTACATATTATTATTATATTCATTGACAACAAAATTAACACGTTTTTTTACATTTCAACAGGTCGAAATATTATTTTACCGTTTTGACACAAAAGTAAATACTTGACGACGTGTTGGTCGTTGAGGAAAAAGTAGTTAAAAAAATCTACAGTTACATTAATGTTTAGTTGAAAATCGCCATAGATTTGCATTATACAATTTGTGAACGAGTTTTATCACCAAAAAAAAAATAAGAATGTAAAACCAACAAAAATAATATAGATGTATTTTTTTTATACATAATATGTTGATCAACATATCAATAAAATAGACATTTTAAATAAACAATATCATACACATTTAACGAATCCTGCATATTTCATCAAATTACATTTTATTTTATTTTTTCTCATTGCAGCTGTCGACCTTTTAACGAAAATCATTCAAACGCCGACTTAAGGAGCCATGCTGGCGAGCGATTGATTCGGTTTTCAAACAATCGGTCAGAGGTATCTATCTAGAGGTATCTATCTGATATGTACCTCCTCGCCATACGGGAGACTCGAAAGTCGGTCGCGGCATCTCTTTATACAATATCGTACCTTATGTACCTATATATTTTACTATTATTTTATACGGATACCGAATGCATTTGGACATGTTCAAGGAAACAACGCGTGCGGATTTATGTATGCGACCATGTTGTTCCGGCCGACCCGTTAGACGACGGTCGTGTGTATTAATCCGTCGATTGTGAAAAATTTACCATAAATCTTCGGCCTATCGTTTTTTTTTTCGCCAAGGTCTTTGCCCTTTTCCTGGTTTATGTGCGCACACACACACACACATACAGTGCGGTTGTTCAAAGAAAATTTTCTCAGAACAACCATCCCGCGTCCGGCACACAATATACAGTATATAATATTATAATATATATATATATATATATATATATATATATATATATATATATATATATATATAATCTCGGTCGAATTAAAAAAAAAAACTAATAGTGTTATAATACAGTATTCACTATATTTTTTTAACCTTAATCAATTATGTACAACAATGTCTGCTCGGCAATATATTATAGCCTTAAGAGGCCGCCACTCCGCTCATTTATTAATGAGTTATAGTTATAGTAGAGGGTATAGGTTCATATTAGTTCAGCGATTAAGATTGTTTTTTGGTAGGTGGTAAAATTGTCATTTTGTGCTATTACAGCGTCATTGACATAGATTTAAAAAAAAATTGAAAAAAAATTGTCTCCGTTTTCTTAATACAAATCTACCAAAAACTGTCTGACAGGAGAGCTACTTATATCATCTGAAAGTTGAGAACGTTATCTGTGCGTCTCGGCGAGATTTTTATAGTGACTTAATTATTAAAACCAAAATGAGTACTTAAAATTTTTTTGTTTTACTTTTTTCACCTTTATTTAAATAAAAAAACTAATTGCGTATAAACAAAAACTCGCCGAGGTGACACAAATAAAGTTCTTAACTTTCAGACGATATAAGTAACTTTTAAGTAACAATTTTTGAAAGAGCTACTTCTTGAAAGACACTTCTTGAGTGTTTGTTTGTGTGTGTGAGTGTGTTCACAGTATAATTGAGATTTTAGCTTCGATAAGACAAGATTAAGCAAACTTCAACAAAGAACCCAAACCTAACGCAATTCTAATCCTAACACAGCCCAAACCAATCCCAAACCCAAACCAAACTCAACTTCAACATCAACACTGTGTGTGTGTGTGTGTGTGTAAATATGTGTCTATATCAAGAAAGATATACTTATGTTTTTATACCGTAAAAATGCACGTGCGGTATCCTCAAAAACTATCCGGACGGACGGAAGGAATTGATATCCTCAAACGTTTTTGTTTTTTTCTATTCTATTAGGTACAGCTTTTTACAGCCGGCAGCCAATGTCTGTGGTATTCCATAGTAACACCGTGTTGTTATCATTATTTATGGCGCGCACAGATTCGCTTCACACGGTAATAGTAATTATCTAACCGGGAGAGACTTCATAACGTTATGAATAATATTATTATTACTGCGTGGAAACCGAGTAAAACGGCGACGGCCAGTCGATCACCCATCCGTCGACACGCGGAAACACGGCTAATAATATTTTTGTGAATGAAACTCTTGAGAACAACATATGCAGGCATATTATAATAGTACAATCTCTCCCGTGTGGTACCTGTGTGTTTTTAATAGGCTATCGCCCGAAGAGATTTAATGATGACGATTTTTCATGAGAGTCTGCCCGTTTTTTTTATTAATATTATTATATTTTTTGAAAATATTAAATTAATAACACAATATTCGTTAAACATTATGGCCCACGGGGTTTTCCGAAAACGATTAACGCGACCATTATGTAAATTTACCGTCGGTTACAATATTGTTTTCTTATTATTATCTCGAAAAATCGCCTCTCGAACAAACAGAATCCGGTATATGTACACCGATTTTACAGTTATGCGAATACCCCGGGTGTGTGTGTGTGTATGTTTAAGTATATGTGTGCCTGGGAGAGGATACCTTACCGGCGATTATGCATATTAAATGTAGGCATAGCCGGTACCTACCTGTCGGGAATCACGTCTCGTTGTCCGACTCCAGTGCAGCGATAACCTATTGAAAAAGAAAAAATATAAAATATATCTATTCAAAAAAAACACCTATCGGGTTCAATCCAAGAGAACTGCCGACTTTTGATACTTCGACCTAACCGCTTTTGATACCAAAAACAAGTCTGGGAAACGATATTTATTTATGGAAACTTGAAAAGTTGGCAATAATATTGGTTAAGAAGTTTTCCGATTTCGAGGGGGGAAATAATGGATATTTTTTAAGTTATAAACCTGCTTAAGTCTCTGTTGTGAGTATGATTTTCGACAAATAACAAAAATACAATTTTATTATTCAAATTTGAATGGGGTAACGTTTCGAAACGTTGGCGAACCAGTCAAGACATCCAAATGGCAGTTACTACCGCAAGGCGTGTAAATGAAATTGTATTATTAAAAAAATAATATAATCAACTATAGATTAAAATTAACATCGTCATTTTTTACCAGACCTAATATTAATACCGTGATTCGAGTGAGCAGCTTTAGGGGTGGAAACACTCCTCGAAAATATTTACTACATACTATGCAATCCGTTTTTTTTTTTTTAATAATATTATTCATTATCCGTTTGAATTCCTATTGATTGATGCAATCTCTATGAAAGTACATAAATCTGCCACCCAGGTGCAATGTGTCCTTAATGTGTTTTCAATTTAAAAACTGGCCGGCCAAAATTCCGACGTAGGGTCCATTTGGGTACAGATAATAGTATTAAATTTTATCGTCTTTCCCAAGGACACACTTCGTGTTGTCTTTCTTTAGCGGGTCGTCGAAGTGAAATTAGTAAGTGGATCGTTTAACAAGAACAAATTGTGGTCGACACGACCGCAGAAATTGTGTACAGGACATATCCAACACGCGTTCCAAATGTGTTATGTAAATCTATTTCTAGTCAGTGTTTTAACGATATTTTCCTGGTAAATACATATATTTTGTGAACCGAGAAAAAGTGTTAAATAATATAAATATTAGAAAGAGTACAAAATATAATAACATACTCAAGGTCTAAGTACCCGTCCGTTTCGAAATCAATTGCCTCGTTAAGTGTAAAACTTGTGAACTGCTATAATATTATATTATATTAAATTGTACAGGAATTTGAAACAACACATCATTATTATTGTTGTTATTATAATTAATATTAGTATTTACTTAAGAATCTATAAGTCGTACAACGCCTTTAGCAAAACGCGGATCGAAATGATTTGTGTTTTTTTTTAACAATTTTTAGTAAAAAAACGCGTCTAAGCTTCGCGTCGAAGCTAAAAAACTGACTCCAGCAAAATGTCATATTGTGTTACTACAAAGCGACTGCGTTCAATTTAAGGAATTCGTTCAAATAACACAGACGACGGAATTTTACCGACCTCTACTTTACTTAGGGATCAATTATTGGAGAAACTGTGGCGAAAGGATCATAAAAGGTCAGTTGGAGTCCAATTTGTTTCACTTAGAACGCATGTCCCTCCCCCCTCTTCAATAAAAAAAAAACACAGGATTCTACGATTTTTGCAATTTGTTAGAGTTTATTTTCAGCTGAATTTAAAATTTGTCACACCGCGAATTAGCTAATATTGAACAAGTTCGGACAAGGACGATATTATTATTTTGCTAGACTAATGATGCTTAAGTATAAAATGGTTAAGAAGACGAATGAACCGGATCGGTTGTAGCATTTTATAAATGATTTTTAAACACTTATTCAGAATAACGTTACATTAACCCAAATAGATGTTAACTATACCTTTTAATAATAACAATTATAAAAAGAAGAAGAAGAAGAATTGTTTTTTTGCGCCCATTAGGACAATAGAGTGTAATTAATACAGAATATATTAAATATCAAATTTTGCAATTATTTAAAAGAAAAATTAATAAATTACTCGTCAACTATAATTATAATTTTTCAATCCAACTTCCCTTTAGAACAAAATTAATGTTTTATATTATGTATAAATATGTGCCATTTGGATTATTATAAAATAATCCATTATATGTGTTCTTTTAAAATGTTCTAGATCTCTACAGACTAGGCCAGTATAGTTTTGCAATTTCAAATTCAATAAAACAAATATCGCATTCAGTATATTCACGTATCTTATCTAGAATAAACAAACAAAAATTAGTCGATAAAATAATTTTTTGTTAAATTTCTAAATCGGCGGCACCTACCTAGATCTATATATTCAAGTGTTTCAAAAGTGGTGAGTATAGTTATTGGAAATTGTATTATTTAAATAATAAACATTTTAAATAAATAGCACAAAAACTAATAGATTACTAATAACCTACTATATTTTTTCTATTTTCCTTTTATTTTTTAGAACCATGTGGTTTTTTGGAATTTGTAATACGTTTTCACGAGACAGACAGGACACACCGTCAAGAAAGTCTGTCAATTTTGAAAATAAATGCCAATATAATTTTAACTATAATATTTACTCTCTAAAATGTTTCATATAAATACTTATACTTAAAATATAAAATACCGAAACCCTTGCGATATTACAAAATGTCAACCGCGTTACACAACCGTTACAGGTGATTCATGGGGTCTTTCTTGTAGACGACATGCATCGCTGCACATTGCACCCTGTATATAAGTTTCCTGTATATAGTGGCCAAAAATCAATAGGCCGGAGATGCACCGACGGAAAAGGGGAGGGGGGATGCTGTGGCTTTCGAAAGCTGTCGGTAGTATCTATAAAATATACTATTATTACAACATCAACTCGGTTTATTGCGCAAGACCCTTCTGTATACCGTGTAAAGTATCTTCTATAGGAGGGTTTAATATGCTTTTCCTCGTAAGAGAGTCTACCTGAATTTTTACCTGAAATGTAATTTTCAGCCGTCTGTTTTTTTTTGCTATCCGTTGTATACGAGCAAATGACACTATCTATGTACACAGTCTATGGTAATATGTTTAACACACTGGCTGCAAGATAATTTTTACCAAACGCGACCAAACTATTATGGTCAAGAACTTTAATTACTAAAACATCTGAACGACTGGTACCAACGACGGAGTCTGGAAATGTGCTTTTTGGACGCTCCAGAGTATGACATTTCTGATAAAAAACACAGATACTGCTCGAGTAAATCGGTACAGACTAAAACTCAAGTAATACAAATCATCGAGTGAATCTGTATTACTTGGTTAGGTCAAAAAAATTATGTGACCTGAAACGATGAAACCTGATGACTTGTGTGACAAACACTGACTTTTTAATAAGAACCCAACAGCAAAAAAAAAACCACAAAAGACAATGCAATAAGAACAATTAGCTATATTGTTTTGTACAGCAGCTTGTGACTCATATAAGCTCGGCGGGTGGCAAGCGTTTGAATAAAGGATTTGTCAATGCAAATTATGTGATAACTTCGGTTTAGAATTATTATTTGTTTCTCGAATTTTATTTTCCAACCGAAAGGTGGTAGAATATTTTTCAGGGTCGATCGGCTAGACACAATATCACCCCCAGCGGACTGGGGTTGTTTTGTGTGCTATATTAAAAAATAACATTGAGCTACACTGGAATAAGAGTTAAAAATGCCTATAAACGGTTATGGGAAGTAAAAACCGAAAAAAATGCATGGTGTATAAATATAACAATGAAGCATCGGTGGAGATTAGGGGGCTGGCTTGGGTTTCCAAGAACTTTAAAACTAAAGTGCTACGTAAATCAGTCACTAAATAACTAAATTATGCAATAAATAAATATTAATAAATGCAGGTATTTTGAAAAGCTTAAGTTTTAAGATTTTTTAGTATCCCCCCCTCCTATCCCAATCTCCGTTAATGTAATGAAGTAGTTCGTTGATGAAAACATTGTTGGTATTTCTTTATAATTGTGCGGTTTTAGTTGTGCGTGTAAACCAGGTAATTGTCCTCCGTCCAGTTAAAGACCTATCTCGAGAGAAGGGGGGGGATGAAGGTTTGCGCGTGGCTACACACAAAAACCACCCTTATTGCTCATGTGGATCGCAACGGCATGACGACAAAACCCTGTTGTAGTAGCATATATCGGCTAGCCGATACGGCCGGCGTAATTAAATCGGCCGGCGTCGCCTCCGCCCGATCTTGAACTTGACAGAGACCGAGGGCACGGGCAAAGGGGTGAAGGGTAACGGAAAGTGTCTCGGGCGACAAGCGACGGCGGCGGCTGCAGCGTCCGGCGTTCCCCCCCTCGAGCGCGCGCGCGCACAAGCATATATACGATACCGTAGGAGGCGGCGGCGGCGAGGACTGCTAAGAGGTGCTGACGGGGGTGGTGGTAGGAGAAGCATAGCCGATGTAGTGTAAACTGTAAGCTGGTGTGTTTGTGTGTGTGCGCGCGCGAAGAGGAGCTGCTCCGACGAAGAACACCGGTGCCCATCATCAGTGGTCGTCGGTTCGTTGTCCGGTAACGCCGCCGCTTGCAGCTGTCAGATCACACACACGTACACGCGTCCCCGTACCGGCTGCTGTGTAGATCACAGTCGTCGTTTGCGATACTCCCAGATCGTACACACGCGTCTTCGCAGCCGCCCGTTATTACTGAGTATTATACATTCTGCCGACCCGAATAAACGTTTGGGTTTTTTTTTTTTTTTTTACATAAATTTGCGAATTTTTGTCATCCCCCAAACGGAACAGGCCGTCCGGCGTGCCACCAAAGGACAGTCGGCGCGTTGTCCGACCCCGCACGTGTGTGGATACCACCGACAGGAGGACCAACGCTTATTATTAGGTTAGTAAAACAAAAAAAATTATACTTAAACATTTTTTTTTTTTTCAATATAATTTTTACCTTACTTGACAGCTATTTTTTATTTTGTTTACTCGCGTTAAACCTGCCAGGAGATTTTTGAATACTCAGGTTTAAAAAAAAAATTGCTTAAACCCTCCCCACTCTCCCCCGTTTTAAGATTTTGACTCTGAGATAAAATAATAAGTATCGAATTGCACAGATATGGCGAATATTTACGCATGAAAAAAAATACCATACAGTTTTATATACATAGATTTCGCGTTTTGATCGCGAATAGTGGTAAATTGTATTTTAAGTACCTATCCGAATCTGATGTGACTTAAATAATATGTATTTTTTTATTAAAATTAATATTTAACCCTTTTATGACAAATGCCTTGACGCATGTTTCGAGGACTGTTACATTGTTTTATCGTTTTTAGATAATTTAAAAATAAAAAATGTTTATATATATATATATATATATATAATTTGTCATTATTGC
This sequence comes from Adelges cooleyi, assembly GCF_023614345.1. Taxonomy (NCBI): domain Eukaryota; kingdom Metazoa; phylum Arthropoda; class Insecta; order Hemiptera; family Adelgidae; genus Adelges; species Adelges cooleyi. The sequence continues at coordinate 6,763,845 of NW_026096268.1, forward strand.
AAAGGGCTGGGTGACCAAAAAAGAGTTGACAAAAATTATGGCCAACGGTCAAACTGATGTAATCGCGGTATCGTTTTTGCAAATAGTATGAGAAAACATTACTGCGATATTTGTATTGGCAATAATAATATAATGTAATATTGTTGTACTCCACACAACAATTTTTTTTCTAAAAATGTTTTGAATCAAAATTAAAATTGGGGTTCTGGACTCCAGAAAGTTGTGTTAGTAGTTTTATAAAAATAATATTAAAATGTATGTTTACTAAAAAAAAAACATACTTAAGCCATAAGGATCAAGTAACTTATAAGAATTTTACCATTTTTTTTATCACTATCGTGAAAAGTTTACAAGGAAAAAGCAACAAACATTTTAACAAATGTTATCAAGTATTTGAAAAAGAAAAAATGTTAACTTTGAATTTTCAATTTTATTACTATATTATATCTTCAAGCTTACACCTTATGTATCTTCGATAAAACGATAGATTTATTATAGCCTTATCATAGATTTTTGAATGGTATTGTTTTAATATTATAAAAATTCAAAATCTAGTGTACTCAGTTTGATTGTAAAAAAAAATGAAAGGTTGAGGTGTCGATAAATTGGCAAATTCATTAAAAACTAACCGCGTTGGATCGAGACAAATCTCTCTAATAAACCGATTGTTGGCCGGCGCTGCAGCGAATATTAATAATTAAACCTGCAATCTTGCTACTTTGTATGCGACCCGAGAAAAAGTAATTAAATTGTGTTTGGCCCGTAAGAATATCGTCCAAAGACAACACGTATAAGTCGTACACGGCCTTATTATAATAATACTATGTGTGTTCACAAAAATAATAATAATACAAATATTGTATATTATCATTTATAATATGTGTTTTTGATATATTAAACGCGCCTTTCAAAAAAAATTAACAATTCGCATACTTACTTTTTTTTTCTCTGTCGACCGAGTTGTATAAAAAATAATTGCAAGACCGTTTTACAAAAGTATAAAATGTAGGTATATATCTATATACACACATTAATCGCTGTAATAGTAATTTATATTACTTATATTGACATTAGACATATATTATTAGAGGGAAATATCTAGATACATAATAGGCAAGACTCTGCAACGGCTGAATGCACAATATATTATTATTATTATCATCGCCACCGTCATTGCTCATTACTATACTTGCAAGCGTTGCTGCGCCAGTCGTCCTCTGCGCGGAAATTCGGTTGATTTGTAATAAATATTTTTAAAAAAAATTGCTGGTTTTTTTGGTTTTGCTTTTCATTTACGACCCGAGTGCAGTAGTCGACTGGTTTAACTCGAATCGACTGGCGGCGGCGACCAAATCCTACATTTTGGCCGGCCAACGCGATTTTAGTTAATGATTAATTTTAATTAGTCGCTGTCATTACGTTATACTGTATTATAAATAACGAGCAAATGGTAATTGCAACTAGTGTCGAACTCCTCATTTTTACAATTATAATATTTTATGATAATTTTCACGGTAGTTTTAATGTTAACAAAATGTATTCACATGATCATTTAGGACAGAAAATCGAATATTACCAACACATTTTTTACAATAACATTCCCTGTAATATAAAATTATTATAAACGCACTAACTGTATTTTTTACTCTAAATACTTTCCAATGCCTCAAACGAATCTACGCACTCGAAATATATCCAACCAAACCTCAACAAACTATTTGTATCTATTTCTGTGTATGCATTTTCATCATCTGTTCTATGTCGCTGTGTGGATAACATCTATTAGGTACTTGTTTGACTGCTAACTGTTATTTCTCGATTGCCGGTAATTAAATTACGAAGTTAACATTTAACTTCACTGAACTTATAAATTCATGTTTCTCTTAAACATCATTTATTTTCGAAGTCAGTTCGATGTAGCATCGATTTAATGTAATACTATGGCTGGATATTTTTAATTAAGTTCAATAATCTTATTATTTTTGTAATCTCATTAGTCTCCACATTAATTAGCTGTGATTATTTGTAAGAAATCATATAAAAGGCCTGAAAACTACTTATAGTGGCAATATTATTCAACGAGTTTATGTCCAGTTTTATAATATTTTTATAAAAACACTTTGTATAATATAATATTATTATCCAATTTGTATAAAAAAAATTTTCGAGTAACGATTAAAAGTAAATACACAATTAATGACATCGCTGTAAATAGTAAACATTTGTAACATTTTTTATTTTTTCGGTATCTTGCAAATAATAACCACCGTTTACATTCACCACTTCAAATACTTATATATTTATATTATTGTAGTATAGTCATAGGTAATATTAGTTAAAATACCAACACTAGAATAAGCATAAAAAATTGTAAAATAGTATTTCGTATAACCTACTTTAAAATGCAATTCTGCAAATACAACAAAACAATAACATTAGCAATAAATTAGGCTTAGACAAATACCACTTGAGAAAATGTTTACAAATGCCAAAGGGGACTCTGTCGGTGCGTCCAAAGGCAAAGTAATGCAAGATGGTGTGTGGGCAGCTAACTGGTGTAATTAGATCCCACTGACAATCGAATGATTAGGAGTACACTGGCTAATTACAGTACACCATGATAATTTGGATCAGTCACTGGCCTGGATTTTTCGATTAAAGCTAGAATTTTGATGGCTCTTCTAAGATTTTTCAATGTGCGAATGTCACATGCATAACGAATCGCATATATAACACAGGTGCCTGCGCGGTGTTCGTTCTTGGAACGACGTTTTTGTGTAAAATAAATAATAATATTAGATACATTAAACTCGATTAAAAAACACACATACGACCGTCCCCACAATCGTACATGTCTGTCCGCGCAAAAAAAAAAAAAATACCAACTTACCTTTATTGTATAAAAAAAAAAACACTTTAAACCCTTTGACGTATTGAATTAATGAGACGATTTTAGTTTACACATCCTGTCAAAAAAATTATGTATTATTCGTCTCAAATCTAAAGACGTTAATCCTAAGGCGACAATAACACACGGAAAAGTAATAGCTTTTCCTTTAAATTGACTTCCGAGTTAATTGGTTATGTAAATATCGGAGATTTGAACATGATATAATATAATATGTAACTCAACTATAATTTAAAACATTCGATCAATATAACCATCGAGTTAAGTTATAAATCATAAACTTGCCCAGCCTTGTGAATAATAATAATATACTGTATACCTACCGGACATCGTCTGCGCGTTATTGAAAAAACCCACACGCTGCCTAAACAAAAAAAAATATTTATATAAATAAAATATACAATTTACCGTTCTTTAATGAAAAAAAAAAGAAACAATATTGACGGATTAACAGCAGACTCGGAAAACGGTATTTACACGAGAAAAAAAAACACATACACATTTTTGCATTACATAATGTAAAATCATAATTTTGACTATATTCGACGATTCACGATTTATTTTTTTTCACCGATCACAAACAAATCGCGAACCGCCTTGTCATGGCATCGACATAATATAATAGTATTATAAAATATTTTCAGAAAACACAATAAGATTCACAGTGTATTAGAATATTATATTATGCCCCGTTAAGTGAGCCGCGCGTCGGTCGTGTATTTAAAATAGGTATAGGGAATAATATATTATACACACAAGCGTCGAGTTAAACCTAAAGATAAAAAAATATGTAGGTATATTCACACAATGAGGCATTTCTATTTTTCTCGTTTACAATCGAAATATGTATGTGTGTGTGTGTGTGTGTCTGATAAAGTGCCAACAATGATAGGCAATTGTGTGTTGTGTGTGTGTAAAAACACAAATCAACAGCGTGCCACGGTTATAAGAGACTGACATTATATGTACAGTAATTAATATTACCCGCAACGTTTATCACTATATTTTTTTTTTCCATTAATTAAAATATAATAGGTTTTCACAACATTATCGGTATGCGATCAAACATCATTATAATTATTAATGTTTTTTTATAATAATTTTGAGACAGAATTTATAAGAGTTGCCACCAAAACCACCAAAACGAATTAGCGTTCGTTTTTTTTTTGCTTATTTAAGACCTAAACAATATTTAGCATTTTTCCTAAATCATTCCATATGCATAATATCTCTGGGAAGGCTACCTGGGAAACCTTTCAAAATATAAAACAGCTTTAAAGGAACTCGGCTTTACTTTTTATTAGCCATTATTATTTTTTAAACACTAATAGGTGTTAATCGACAAACATACAACCCTAGCCGTTGACATTGGCTTTGAACTTAACAAAATCAAGTGTAATATAAATAATTAATTACCGGCCAGCCTTGATGACAAATAACAACATTGCATATATATGCACGCTATAATCGCGAGGTTAAAGGAACAATCATAAAAGGCACTTACCAGCATTGTACTTTTACTCTTGCAGCTATTATAGTGACCAAATCCAACCGAACCCGTTTTCCGCGCACGTTTCAAACGATAGGAATAGCGAAATTTATTTATTAATCATTTTCCCGTGTTCAAAAAACCGCGCTGTTCATCCGATTTGGCGAGGAGGACCAACAAAGTAGCATAATAATAATAATATGTAATGATAAAAATCGAATGATTCGTGGGCGGCCCTGAACGGTCGGCCATATGACAGAAAGGAAAACAAAAAAATAATAAAAAGTAGTACACGCGATATAATGTTATACATTTTAATATATTAATGTAAATGAATAGCGGCCAAGGTGAGAGACGAACGGTGTTAAGTATCCGGTGCTGGTTGTGAGTGCTGGAAACCAGTTCTGTTTTCTTTCTCCCAAGCACTCGATAATCTTCCGTTATGATGTCGGGTCGAAGCGCGGTGGCGGCGGCGGCATTCCATAAACGCTCACATCACAAACATGTTTTTTTATGTGTTTTATCAATTAATCAGGGGCCTAAACTCGGCTGCCGAGCACCGGCAACACCAGTGGGTCACCGTGACCGAGGTTATTGTCAACGCGCGGACAGACAATATTAGTCAGCCGGAGTGAGACGTCGGGCCATTGGCCAAAATGTGTGATGACAAAGTATCTCCCCAAGGACTGATTGTTCGCGCGACGAACAGATCAAAGACATCAAAGATATTTAAGAAACAGCCGATAAACTAAAGCTGCGTTCGCGTTTGATGAACAATACGAGACGAGAAAGAGGAGGAGATGACACGTCCGGGAAACCAGTTTGTAACAACAGTAATAGTAACAAGTACTTACCCGCCTCTGCCCGTTTGATCCGGCGCGATGTTATCGAGATGAGAAAATTATAATAATAGATTATTATACTTATCGTGTGTTTATTATAAATATAAGCGCGATGACACGTTCGTTCTGGTGGATTTATCGCCGTCGAAATTACCGTTAAATCAGCGGCCACCGGCGGCGTCGTCGTCGTTTGTGTATGTGTGTGTCTTTTTAATGATAATAATTGAAAAAACAAACGCCCCGGCCCAAGACGACAGCCGCGGTTGGTCTCGGCCTGTTCGACTTATTAGACTACTGTCAGCAGCTTCCCACGAAATCCACACGTGTTGTGATTTCAGACGACAACGGAAAACGGTCTCCGTTTCGCTTGTTTAAGATAAAGATCCCCAAAAAAGGCGACCGTCGACAAAAAAAAAAAAGAGAGATAAAATAATCATCTTAAAAGCGTATCCGTTTCGCATGGGCGACTTTCGGAGACGGTGTACAGAAAATATTAAGGGTTCAGACGCATTTGCCTAGGAATGAAGTTATTATTTTGTTTTTTTTACTCTGCAAATGGTACCGGTTGGCGTGTGAATATCCAACCCTGCTTCGTCCGGATCTTAAACCGTCTTCGGTCAACACAGGTCTTAAGACACACTCGAGTTTATCGAGCCAATCGCGTCCAAGGCGGCCGAATCTTTTAACGTCGGAAACGTACCCTACGAAACACTGCAGCTCCACCTTCTGTCCCCGGGGTGTGTTTTATCGACAACAAGTGGCCGCCTACGGATGCATAATAATATAACATAATGTGTCGTCATCATTACACAGTACTATACTACTCGCTGGGCTCCATTGCTTTTTCTTTTCTTCGCCGTTTCGGGCTATAACCCACGAGTCCGTCACCACACCCCGTACGCGACCAACAACAACAACAACAACAACCCTCGACCCCGGTGATTAATGAAGGCCACCGCCGCCGCCGCTCTGTTCGACCTTTGCACCGGCTAAAGGTCGCCGCCCCTTCGCGAACTGATACGTCCGCGGGGTACCATTATTTTATTGTCGTGTTGTATTTGTCGGCCCAGGAGTACACGCAAACACACACTCGCATATACATTACATTGCTAATGAATGGGGCAAAAGAGGGTGTGCGCAAATCCCTGACGGACTACCGCTGCGGTGCAAACTTATACCGGATACGGTTTCACGCGTCACAAATTACAACATTACTCCCACACCAACACAACCGTCGACTTTTTTGCCGGAAAAATTTCCCCTAAGTGCGCGTGCACACACTCTAAGGCAGTGTGGGAGGGGTAGGGCAATATTGTATGCTTTACGTGCGCGGTCATCGTACGAATCGGCCGGCGGTAAATTACGGCCAAGACTGTTTTGCATACTCAACAGACGGCCGCGGTGAATTTAGCATCGTATATCGCTCAGCGCGTGGAACAAGTACGTGGTTTCGCATTCGATTTTGCCATACGGTACACCCGCGAGCAGCACTTACGTTGACCTTGCGGTAAATTCTTCGCCGGACAAGTCCTAAAGTAAACGATACGACAGACTTCCAAACACTTCCCATTTCAGGTCTTACATAATAAAAAAAAAAAGAGTGTCTCAAAAAAACACAAACGTATTAGAAATTAAATGTCTGAAGAACAAATTCTTGGACTATTACTAACACCGTAGTTGAGCTACCGTCGCCATATTATAACCGCAAACCGTATCATTTCAAAGTCAACGTTTTCCACTTGACGCGGTCCGTGGAGTAACGAGCTTAACCTAACGCGGTACCTACACCTCTATCTGATAATATATTGTATGTATTAGTGTGCTGGACCGGTCAAAATGCCTCGTACGGTAATATAATTAGCCGCCGCGTTCCATTCGAAGGCGAGGGAAACGCAAACACCGGGGCAGGGAAAAATGCATAGTAATATATTATTATACTCGTAGTGTTACCTGCAAGAGGAGGCTTCACACGGCGGTAATGTTCGCGGCGCGTTTCAAAGTGTACTGTTTGTTTTTTGCTGCCCGGGTGAAGTGTGAACACGATAACGATGCGATCGCCGTGTACACTACAAAACGCACACACCACGTACAGGTTAGTTGTTCATAAAAACAGTCATAGGTTTTACGATGAAAAAATATTATGTGTGTGTGTATTTTCTTCTAAGCCCGACGTCTAAGTGCGGTTTTTTATGAAAGAACACCCCGCGTTACACAATTATAGACATTGTTGACAACGGTTAACCGGAACAAGCGTTGTGTGATAAGAAAAAACGACAATGACTGATTACGGTCATGGAAAAAATAATGATTTTTTTTTACTTCTTCGTCCATTATTTTGATGCTGTTTTTAAACCTGCGAACTCCATTGAAATAGCCACGCGCACGATGGAGATACATACCGTCGGCTTTGGGTACAACCGTGTGTAGGTCGTGGGGTTGATGTTGTTGTCGTTGCCCTATCGAATGCTACTATACATTTAGGCGCGGGAGGGCGTACACTGCCGGATAGCCCAGTTCGACTATTGTAATAATAATAATATCGTTGTATACTATTATAATCGGCTGACTCATTTAACTGTTAACGTCCGATGCTTTATCTCTCTCCCTTGACGTGCAGTGGACGTTCAACCGCCGCCGTCCGGATGACTACTCACAGAGGATAGAACAAGGAAGCATCAGCACCGGATAAACGACACGATCAACCTTGTTTTTCGCACTTACCGTCACGATTTGCCCCGGCGTTCCGTGAATCTGCCAAACGCGACTTCTTCAAGAAAATAATAATAATACAACACTCACACACACACACGGCTGTAATTAATAACTATTAAAAAATTCTGTCGATGGTGAGGTGGATGACGTAATCCGAGTGTAGTTTTTTTTTTTTCAATGTCACGGCCTCGGATATCCTATCCAACCCGCGCCGTGACCCTTTTGCAACGTGTTTCCATCGGGTCTGGTTCTCACAGAACACCACATACGTGCATCGACAATGTACAACAACAGCGTTAACCACACACGGCCCCTTATCAGTTACAGTTACATCACGATCCGGACAACCCGTAACTGTACAATATGTGTTATACACACGGTCGAGTGTGCGGTTCTCTCCGTCTCCGTCTTCTAATTATTCTCCTTTCAAACGTGATGTGCCTATAGTCGTGTCCGTGCGAAAAACCACGCGCGAAAACTGGTTGCTAGCTATAACCACACCATAATAACACCATCGACCGGTTGTTGCACCGTTCACAGCTGGGTAACCCTGCCGTGGTCTTCAGCGTCTTCTTATCTCTGCCGAGCTGATTGGCTGCTGCCGACCACCGGCTGTCCCGCCGACCTTGGGCAAATCGGTTCCGGATTCCGCTCCGAAGTATGAAAACCGCCGTCTTATTGTGTACGTACTACACACACAAGGCACCTATTTATACATTATGTGTATGGGCCGGCGTGGCTTACTTGTGCGTGTCAGTGGGTCACAGCCGTTCGATGGGAATCGGTCGACGGCGCATCGATAATGCTAATCAAAAAACGTAGAGCCGCGGTGTCGGTGGTACAGGCGTGTGGGAGCCCGGCAGCGGTGTTGTAAATCATAATGATATTACACGTGTATATTACCCACGTTGTCCACCTCCGGCTGGGAATATGGACTAATGCTAAACGGTGTAATGTAGATATGTATGCAATTACTGGACGACGAGTGTCCGCGTTCAAGAATGCGCGCCGAGCTTTGACCGCGGAAAGATTTCTTTGCTACGTTTTTTCTTTTAATCTCTTCACCCCGGGATCGGCTTGGAATCAAGACCGCGGAATAAACGAAATAAGTATATTATCTTCCCCGTGTTAATATTGTCATCAGGCTCGCCGCCGAGGTCGGGCGCGAAACGGGAAACGACCGGGTACGGCACATTCACGAGCTCGGCTAATGTTAACGACCTTATAACGCATGTCTGCAAGACGTAGGTACATCCGCGCTCACCGGTCGTTAATAGCCTTATGTGCCGCCCGGTCAGGAGCACTGGGTTATTTCATTTTAATTGAACCCCGGTCATAACGGTTCTAATTCGAGTCTGTCGAAATTTGACCCGACCGATCAACGCCGAGAAAAACACACATGTGTGCACTGTGCAATAAAGACATGACCATCATTATTCATCGGCCGCCGCCGCCGCCGCCGGACACGTGAAATGTTTGTTTTCTTATTATTACTATTTGCTTCGAGATACCTTCTCATTAATAACTATTTTTTCCTCCTACCATGATGAATGGACGCCGGGACATAATTATGCCGTACCGCGGCGGTGTATGTGCGAATCGTTACATTCGCAGTGCAAACCACGTCCTTAATAGGTATCACATATTATTTTGTTTGTCTAAACATTAAACCGGATTTTTATTTGTACACACGCGTCCATGCTGGCCAAGTAACAACTACCGTTAGCACAACGAAGGAGACTGCGAAAAAAATCCACAATCGTATCTCGGATGAAACTGGTCCGTAGATTAAAATTTTGAAAATAACCGTTTGACGTGACCGGCTTGAAATTTCGGCATATATTTTCATTGTACCTATAAGCCATAAAAAAAAAAAACGGAAAACTTTTTGGCGATCGGTTCGACTTCAATCGGTCGTCGGACTGATGTGTCTTAAGCATTCCACGACCGGCAACGGCTTCTCGGTAAATGCTCCGTTTTGACCCCAAGGGTTAAATTCCGCGCAATGACCGCGAACACAATGTGCGGATGTACATACACATGTACACTGTGTGTAAAAAAAAAAACCACCGCGTTTGAATGATAATGGATGTGATATAATTTTAATGAAGACGACAGCTCGCAATTATTTGTTATTATTTATACCATTGTTGTGTGTGTGTGTGTGCTGAAGAAAAAAAAGCCAACAGTCTTCTCGCCGTCTCTCTCGCACGAATGCTAAGATGTCTAAGACACCAAACCGTCGCCGCCAAAAAAAAACACACACACACAGGGGTCCCGGAGGCTCTCTCTTTCTATTTTCACGCGTATACAAGGTCAGTGACCAACGCCGTCGTCGCCGCTGCTGTTGCTGCTACCAACAGCCGAACGATTAATACAATAATGTTTGCGGCGGTCAAACGAACAACCGACACATTATGATAATTATTATTGCAATCATAGTAAAAAACGATACTTAGAAAATTCTACAAAATGTCTTATCCTTTAATACGTGATCCGCCTAGGCGATCCTCGGCCTGCACGGCAGTTAACGCGCGTTCGTTTGGAGAAAAATGATTCATCCATCCGTCTTGACCTGTCTCTTAGATTTTGATCTCTTGGCCTGTCTCTTACATTTTACCAAGGTATTGGTGATGTACCTACTCTTTGTACTTGTAAAGAGTGTCAGTTATAGCCATAATGTTGTACCCCTCGCCTGAGTACTTCTACGGTGTAAAAAAACTCCCTTGTGTGTAAGAGGGTGCTTTTCATTTGCATCTTTTTCGGTTCCAACCTCAACATTACCTTTGTATCCTTTTCGCTCCTTTTTTAAAACAGTTAAAGTACTTACAAAGTAAATATTGTTTTTTTTTGGTAAAAATTCATTTTTTTTTTTTTTGAATTAGAAGTTAACATTATGGTGAATACAATTAATAAGCAGTCATCGTTGATCACGGGGATATTTTGATGAACAACATAAAATATACTTCCTAATTATATTTTTGTTTTTTTTTTGTGAACGGATGTATACATAATAATTTAAAATTGGATTGTTTACCATACGGTTTTAAGTGTCGCACAGTGTATTATAACACGCAACACGCAACCGGTTAATATTGTCTGACTCATCTAATGTGGCCTTAAGCTTAGTTGTCAATTCGTAGGTGAAACAAATATTACCTACCGTTTCTATTTGGAAGAGGCGATGAAACACACAAAGGTTAAGCGAAAAATATGGCCACCGACCTATTGATAATTGTTCTAGTTGTGAAAACCGTGGGTACGAACGGTCTCAAGGTTGACAGAAAAACGCTTTGTACGTTAGCTATTTATTTCTCCTTCCCTCCTCCCATCATGCCCATTTACTGAATTTTTTTTTTTTCAATATACTTGTGAGAATTTTTCGTTATAATTTTTTTTTATCTTTACCGCATGTCGCTGCATACGTAATAATCTCTTTAAGCTGTTACGGTTATTGCCGTCGAGTTGCCAATAGCGCAACTATAGGAATCGAGTAGTGGGAAAAAAAAGAGACGTTAGCTGCAAACGGTCGAACGCGCATCATTGACACACCGCGGTGGTTATGACCTGTTATTACGCGGTGGGGGGGGGGGACGTCCAGGACCGATACCACCAGAAGGGTGGAATAAAATCTACAGAAAAGTTTTTTAAACAGCATACAAAGAAACCGAGATACGACAACGCCAATTAAAGAGACCCGTCAAGGTCAACTGCACGCCAATATAAATGTCGTTATCGTTGAGCACAAGCTAAACCGTGGCGCGGACACCGTACTTGGGTGTTATGCGGTTCGTGACATTTGTAGAGCTAGAGAATCGAGAAGAGCTCGAACAATAATTTCGAATTGCTCGAATGCGGTGTTTTACGACCCGGTGCGTGGCCTCGTCCAAGTGCAACAGCTCACAGATCATTAGCCGCTCAACGTCTTAACGACTTGACACGAGCTGTTGACATCGGACGGTTCACATTCGTTTTTTTTTTTTTTTTTTTTATTATTAATATTATTATTATTTAAACAATCCTATAAACCGCGAGTGTGCGGTTTTTTTTTTTTTTTTGGTCGTCGTTCGAAATTGGCCGTGTCCAATCGTTAAACTATCTTTGAGAGCACTTGCGGCTGCGATCGGGTCGAACGCCTCCTCCTCGGTCGACGGCGAAAATATACGTGGATATTATTTTTTTTTATTTCACCATATCGTTGTGCCATTGACTTTTTGTACGGGAATCCTTGAAAAGGCCACCGGCTTTTGTAGGCCGCCGCCGAAGCAAAATCGTAAGACACGATATTGTGTTTCTCGATCTCGGTCGGGTGGCATTTTTTTTTTTTTACTGAAAACCCGAAAAGGATATCAAAAATCGTACTTGTAGTTCCCCCCCCCCAACCCGGTACGGTATTGGCACCACGTGCGATTGCGTTTCGCTGGTCAATAACCGGATCGAACAGTCACGATAGCTGCAGTGTGTGTATCTCCGACTCCGGTCACGTGTTTAATATTAATAATGCTAATATGGTCGCCTAAATTTTCACTGTCGAAATCGTTTTTCGTTCGCACAACGTGTGTGCTTTACGTTAACTCGGTCTCGAGGACGTTTTCTTCCGCGCACAATGGGTCAAGGAGGTTCGAGACGTGAATTCTTAAATGATATCCTAAACGCACACACGCTAATACAAATGAACCGTGTAGGTTTTTTTTTTAATAGCCGCCCGTGAAATGCGCGGTCGATTTCTTTATTTCAAATACTTTTCCTGTACACGTATATTCATAATAATCCATTTACAATATTTGATTATAATTGTACACATTATGGCGTTGAACCGCGATAAAAAAAGTACAAAACCTGTCGGCGACTTCAACGCCCGGCAACGACATAGACGACCTAACTAAATTATAATAATAACGAGACGCTTCAAAGCTCTAAACGTAATTGTAATTTAAGATTCACCCAAAGGAAGTTCAGAAAGAACAAGCAGAATAGCCATAGTTAACCGTTAGCGGTAGTTCGGAGAACCAGTAGCATAACGAATTCACTACATGAATTCGAAAGTATAATAATTATAAAAAGTCGCAGAAGCCAATACGCTTACCTATACGAAACCGTTTAACGAGAAAGATGAGAATATAAAATCGACTCTCGCGAAATTACGAATATTATTTAAAGACAAGTCTCCGTACGTGTATTTTATTACTAACAGGCTCATTTTCTATGAGCTTATCCACAGGGGCAGATACATTACGATAACCTATTAACCGCTGGACCGATTTCTTCAGTTAGCAGATCAGCAATTGTAATCCAAAGGTACAATTATGGTACATTTTTTTGGCGTTTTTCTTGATATTGTCTTGTTATATTTATTGAAAAAAAAAATCGAATTAGATCTCAATTTGCGTGGGATATTATTTAGATTGTAGTAGCGCCGGTATACGGGGAAAAATCAAGAAAATATCAACAGCATAGGACAGGGGAAAACTTTTTCAACTTATTTCGCTTGTTCGGGTGTGGTTTTGGACGCCGGGTCTGCAAATCGGGCTGAAGGTAGGTCCGGCGTGTAGCATAATATACGGTTATTGCAAGCTTTTAGAGGGAACAGTCTACTTGGCTTACGAGTTGTCCGTACACGTCTGGGGAATTCGGTTAGCCTGCTCAACGATCGCCTGAAAACCGGCCAAAATTCCTGCGCGACCGAATTATTATTCATTTTAAGCGCTATTATATTATTGTTATACACAGCCGAGCCAACGGCCACGTGAAAATATTGTTGTAATATCATTATTATTATACATGTTAACCGAGAAGTGCATACAATGTGCATGGTGTCGACGGCTTGTGAAAATCGGCCGATTCGCGCAGCAGACCATCGCTGACGTCACACACACAGAAGATGCGCTCCCGGACATCTACCTACTATGTATATATACAACAGCCGAATAATATTGTATCTGTCGTGTCGGTTATTTCAATAAATAAACCTCGTGTGTGCATAAAAGAAATTGAAACTCAATGGGATTCATTAACATAACGCTTGTGTTGTAGCACACGTACAACGTTATTGATGTATGTACCACGTATACCTACAATGTCGCCTATACATTGAAAGGCATTCACGGTAAATGCGCTATAGGTATAAAGTCAAGCAAACACAAAGAGTGGGCGCACTCGCAATAACTAACAGCCGTCGATAATCGTTGTTTTAATAATAATAAATATTTTTTAACAGTACCTACCAACAAACGTTAGGTTTTTCTTTTTGATAAAACGATTAAAAAACAACTGAACAATGATTGAAAAATGTCCCGACCTGGGAGGCAGCCATTTTGTGTACAAACTTTCATAGAAAGTAAAAATGCCACGTTACTTATCCGTGATATATAATACAATGTCAGGATAGGTGATGATAACATTTTCATAAGCAGCCGACTATAAGCTAAAATAATTTCCATATATTGAGTTCACTGTCCAATATAGTCATGCTCAAAGCACAGAATGAATTAAATCAGAAAGGACAGTTTCATGTTCTAAACCTGCTATATAATCAAAATAAATTTTATCTGTACACAACTAATAACACAAACGTATTTAGATATAATACTCTAACGATAAACAATTGAGTCGCTTCGTTTTTGTGTGATAAGTATTTATTTTATATAAGTAAGTTCTATCACTTTACATTGAACTCGAAAATTCACCTTACGAACTTTGTTAAGGCGTTCGGTATAGGCAATTTTTCGCAAAAACTTGATTCGCAACTAGAATTTCATTCGGTTTGTTTGCCCGTGTAGTATAGTAAACTATTCTATTTTTTCCTTATAAATAGTACTCTGGACTTTAAAACACGACAAACAATGTATACATAGAAAATATGTAAAAAAAAAATAGCACTGTTGTATGTTACAGGTGTACTATATGAATCTAATGCAAAAATTAAAATCGTTACTGTTAATATTATATATCGTTCTACTATTTCGAGATCTTAACTAGTTGTTGACAGAACTGCGTACATTGCAACACTATTATCTCCACTTTCTACCTATTTATTCCGGTATTATATATTTTATTATAGTAGATATGCGTTTCATAGGATCGTTAAAAACCACAAATTTCTTCAAAATAACATTATTTAACGTCTAAGACGGATAGACACGGGGTACACGTTACTTGTGGCCGTATTGGATTTGCTGGGAATTTTTAAGAAAATCTAATTCGAACAACCTTCCTCATATTTTGCCAAGACACGATAATAGTATTACGGCGTTTTCTCGGTCAAGTACAATGTTAAATATGCGAATTACGCAATTTATTTTCGTTTCGTGCATCGTGCCCGGCAGTTATTAGAGCGGCCACGTTAAAGTTACACAACTAATTGGATTGTTGTAGGTATATAAGTATAATATTATTAATAATAATAATAATTATTATTATTATTATTATTTGGTACAAACGGCAACAGCGCGCGGCCACCATCGCCAAAAAAACCTTTAGCAGTGGCCCAGTTCGGTCGCGCACAATGGTTTTCTATACAATATCGATATCAATATTGTCTGGTAGCACTTATGACACACATAACGAATACTCATAAATACATATAGATATTATGTGTGTATGTTATTACTATACAGGTGTTGTTATTATTATTAAAAGTGGATCTTCCGCGACGACGACACTCGGGATGGACGCCCAGACGTTGGTTTACATTGTTCGTCTAGCCTACCGTAAACATTTATTGCGGTCTGTATACACACAAGCGATTTATATACCTATACCTAATATACATATTATGGAAAACGCTTTGTAGATCATATACTCGGTCAAAGGAGCTGCTCCGAATAAAACAACATGACGATTTCATCGATTACAAGAGTAGGCACTATGAAATCCGATTACAATACAATCGTTTGTTTAACATACTTAACAATTAGGGCAAACGCGAATTTATTAATCTTTTTCTCAAAGAAAAATCCGGCAATTTATACGATTTATTCGAATCGTGTTGAATTCAAAGCTATTTCTACAACAATAAATTGTTGCTTAAAATATCGCATTCGTATTTGTTTAAAATTATCCCACTCAAGAGTTGGGCAAATTTTTGTTTTATTACTTAAATAATTTTTTACTCGACTCTTCAAACGCGCATAAATTTGAATAAATGATTTTCGAGTATTAGGTCAATTGGTTATTAATGTGGAAAATTGTCCAGTTACATTCGTTCCATTTGGTTGCGGTTAAATTTGTAATTTGTTTCATATATTGTTTTTTCGTACATTATTTTCAGTATTAGACAATTCTTTTAATCCACTTATTTATTTATGTTTTAATAGCTAACACCTTTTGCGTACACTGTGCACACCGGCTTAACTCGGGCCTTTATTTTTATATATAAATAAGAGTAAATGACTTTAAGGGTGGTTGACCGGGTCTTGGAACTGTCACAAAAGAGTATTGTTTCATTTAGTGATAAAAAATGTTTTTATTAAAACTACCTTTCATTTGCGATTATCAGTAATTATATAGAGAAAGGGAGTACAATTTTTGAGTGCGATAATTTTGATACCAATTATAATAAAATGTACATACAAAAAAATATATATATATATTATGAAGGCCTCGCAACTAACGTGGGCTCTAGAACCTAATATTTTTAATCGGTTTTATATAATAATATGCTAATATATGTATATTAATTTACTTGAAATAGGTTATATGGGTTATGATGTTGCACATAATATACATATTACCTATTTAAACAAAATATAATGTATTCTAAACAAATATTCCTATAACATTATTTGTTTAAATTAATTTTAAAATCTATTTTTAAAAACGTTTAGCATATTTATTCAAAATTAGTGTAGTAAATATAAAAATATACCTATATTATTATTGAAACCCCGTATTATAATTTATAATAATTTTACATGCAAAATAATATAGATATATCGATTCGATTTCAGTATTCCTATATCATCATAAAATATCTAATCTATGAAAATATAATATATTTTAATATAGGATATAGGGCGCCATTTTTTTATAGTTTACATACTTTACTATACATTAATGTATTCAGAGTGATAAATTTACTGTAGCATACTCATTTTGAAAACTTCATAGTGTAAGCTACATGACAATAAGTACTAGAAGATTAATTATCTAATGCTTACATCTTTAAATCGTTTTACTCAGTTCTATCTACTTTTGTGTTAACTTAGATAGTAACAACTCCAATGCACATCTCTAGGTCTAAACTTTGTTTATAGTTAAAAACTAAAAAAAAAAACCGTGTATGAATCTAGTTTTTCACTAACCATTTATATTCAGCCAAAGTTTCAAATATTTATGTCGCCATTTATAATTTATATTTCTAAAGTGAATAATTAAACGGAAAAACGTACAAAAAAAATCCTAATTTTATAATCAAGTAGGTACGACAAAATGTTTACAAAGAAAACGAAAAAGTTTAATGTAATCAGCAGAGAAATATACAATTTGTGACGTCTTGCACTGAATCGATCATTCCGTGTTGCAAATTGAAACAATTTTTTTTTTTTGGTAGACTGGGAAGTAAGCGATTATAGAATCGGCAGAAAAACAAAAATATCTTGAGCGAATGGTTTTTGCTGATCACGAAGGGCGCCATTACTTATGTCATGACCCGTCGTCCTTAACCTCCAACGCTTGTACTGTAATTTCCCTTTCGATAGGACGTTATAATTATACACCTGAAACTAGTTGTTTTTTTTTTTTTTGACGACCAGTGCGCAGTTACCGAAAAAGAAAAACGTAACCAGACGGTGAAGATGCGTTCAATACAAAATAATACTTAAAATATTACATTGAATTTCGACGGCGGCCACTGTAAAGACGTTCGAAGGTCCGAAGGTCTTTCCTGGACGTTCCCGGGTGATCAATAACCTTTCGATTAGTAGGTGTGTGTGTGTATGGACCCGTGTTCGTCGGGGGTTCGTTAAGTATGAAAATGAGCGGTTCATTTTCATATTTGATCACTTACCCTACCTATCATTATACTAACGCGATACGATAACATTATTCAATATTATTGCGCGATTCGCCGAAAATATCATCTTAATATTATAATAAAATATTACACTATAAAATGTAACTATAATATATTATGTAAACACAGTGTGTCGAAGATAATAATGTAATACCATTATAATATTGTGAGTGTGTGTGTGTGTGCTTTGGACGGCCACCAATCGAGAATCGTGATACTATAACTATGATGGTTCGTAAGTAGCTATTTCACATTTCCTCGGCTAAATGCACTATTGTGTCAAATGCAATCTTTATGGGCAACGTTCATATGCTGGTTGTCCGGCTCATTAACCCTTAATAAGAGCGGTGTGTTCTCTCGTAGTTATATATTTTTGTGAATTCAGTACCCGGTAGAAATGTTCGATTGCGTTATTATTTTTTATATTTATGTAATAAAACCCTACACATGTGTATCTTGCAAGTATATGAATCATTGTTTTCATCTAGCCGGTGACCCTCAAACGCAACGATAATGGGCAATAGCGATCCGAGCACGTCGCACAATAACCATTAAACGTGGAGTAGACAAATTAAAATGAATACCCGCCTTAACGTTCTCCTCATTGGGTATAAACAAAAATTGCCAATTTACCTTTTTACCGCATGAAAAAAATACCGAAAACAATATGAAAATTAAATAACGCGTTCAAACAAATCGAAAACAACAATTTGATATTAATTGAGTTTTAATTTTTGTTTTTTTTTTTCAGAATACCAACAGTGAAGCGAATAGCAGTTTTTCGGTAAGACGATTTCCCACCTTATAATAATAATAATAATGATAAATAAGCTTAAAAATAGTCAAATAGCTTGGTAATTATTAAGGTAGCGATCAGATGACCAGCATGCGCCATTAGTAGAGTTGTATAATTATAGCATATTATCAGAACCACTACACTATTATGGTCGTAAGACAAATACAAATTTAGTTTATCCAATCATTTATTAGCTCGACACCGTCGTATTATAATTAATTGCTTAATTTGTCAAGTTGGTCTCAACAGCCATACAGGGTGATCCCCATCTGATGTAAGACACTTGTCTTCTTGGAAAATATGAATATTTTGAAAATTATTTTACCCTAATACTTTTTGGTACAAATTTTACTATATTTTTTAATACTTGGGAAACTTTTCCTCATTAAATAATAATATTGACCCCGTCGATAACGTTGCATAGGTAGATAAAGTCCGCTTGTCTGTCATTGTCTCAAAACATTTCATTGTGTCTAATATTGGTGTTTTCACCTATCGGACAATGTATGAAAATATTCACATTTTTCGAGCAAACGAGTGTCTTACATCAGATGTATCGCCCTGTTTAGACATCATGTATTTAGTTGGTTAATGTTCGCACAACCATTATTTCCCAAATTATAATCATATTATATATATTTTTTTTTATTACTATGTTTTACAACTTAAAGCCTAATCGTTTCTTAACATCGGTGGACATTACGGAATAAAGCGGAACTGTGCCAATTGGCCGTCATCGTTTAGCGGATTCAAAACAACATATTACCTAAGCACTTCTGATAGTATATTAAATATGCTCAGGACCTGTCACTTGTCAGTCTGTCCGGGGATCACCTACCCGGTCTACGGACTATATAGAATAATGTAGGACATGCTGGATATTGATTCTGGTCGTTTGATTTCATTATCGTAAGGCACGGATATATTTATAAATAATAAACTAGATTGCTAACTAGTGATAACAATGGAAGTCGACGTCCGCCATATTTGTGGGATTTATGTGTGTATAAAATAATATAACTGTAGTTCTGTGTTAACAGCTCAACTTATACTATTGTTGTAAATACATTTTCACGCGATAAGGTTCAAATTCAAGATGTCGGAAAATGGTAACTTCAATAATTATCTTATTGGGCGGCGTGTACACGTCTTGGCAACAGGTTTTATCTTATTTTTATCAATTTGTCGCCGCACGCCCAGATGAATGATATTGCCTGTTCGATCCGTCTTGGTCTTCTTCTTTATTTATTTTTTTGTATTATTAAATAACGAGAGCGTGGGCCACATTAATCTGGTGAAATTATCGCGGCGGGTTGTTGAACCTGCAGAAGCGCGCCTCGTACACACCGTCATCTCCGTGGTCGCATTGTACGCGCCCGCCAAGACCATATGACGTGCGAGTGTGTGTATACAAAGCGTTTGTTCGCCGTCACAATAGAGTACCGTAACGCCAATATATAGGTGATTAGATCAGGAAAATGTATTTATGTATAATAAAACGCGTTAACAAACGCTAAACTTTTTGCGCCGACCATCTAATAGGAACATCTGTAATACATGATTGAAGTCGCAAGTCTGCGTGGACGTAGAGCAAAATGGACCTAAGACCGTGTGCTTGGCCAGTGTCATCTTCACCCTGAGGGTGCGTGGGGCACGAGTCCAGGGCGGCCCCCAAACCCTGTGTGCCCGTTTAAATGGTCAAAATGGACTTTAAAGTTTTCATTTTTCATTATGCTCCATGTCGACTTTTTCACCAAACTCTTCACAAGTTATTTAATTTTTGCCCTTAGAGTGCCATTTTTTCACAGTATACAGAGGATTATTAGTTTTTGTACTCACTGGACTAGCTCAATTTGGCCAAAAAGTGAGTTCCCGCCGGTCACAAGTTCACCGGGGATTAACAGAGATCATACCTACAGTACTATTATGTTATATTTTCATCCGAGCGATCGTTTCTGTTCCGTTGTCCGGGCTTCTGGTATGATATTACCGTGCGACTTGCTAGAGTGGTAAAAAATACATACAATATCAACCTACAAGTTAATAAAAAAATAAATAAATGCTATATCCCCATTTTCTACGATTCGATGGGCTGATAAATCGCACGCGGTTATACGACTGACAGATAGCCGTCGCGCCGTGCGGTCGCCATCGCATTTTTCACCGGGCCGATTCCTCGACCGTCTCTATACGTTTCACAAAGGTAATAATGATAATAATTTTACAGCGACAATATTGTGTGTATAATATGGAACAGGCCATAGACGTACTTGATCCGTCTTTCCCCTCCCATCCCATCCCCCTTTCATCGTCCATAACGTATAATATTATTACAACGGCCGCTGCTGCCGAGTATATGGAATATTATATTGAAAAATGAATTTTAAAAAAAAAACTCCCATTGACGACCGTCGTGATTTATTATAGAATTTCATACATACAACCTCTCGTCTCGTCAGTTTTCCTCTTTGGATTATCGAAATTACAATAATAATAATAATGACTCTATATCTAAAAGCGAATCGCGTGTACACATGCACCGATATATAAATATATATATACTATAATAATATTATTATTATATTATGTACTTTGGCCACCGCAATGTTATTTCCATTGTGTACAAGACGCGTTCGTGTGTCTGCAAGGTTACTTAATTATTATTGTACTTGTACAAGTCTTGTAACCGCTTTAATTGATTCCGAGTCATGTGCCGCCCGCCAAGAGTAGTTTGCACACTACGGATTACCGCCACAACGTTTATGATTACCCACAATGCTGCAAGGAGAGCAGTCATAATATTATATATATATATATATATATATACATATTTTTTTTTTTTAATTTTACAATTTATTTCAACCAGAGTCGGCAAAAAGAAACCAGGCGGATTTTTTCCTGTTCGAGTCCAGCAAACGGCCATTGGTATTCACCCGAATCAACTCAACTGGGTCGGGCCGCCTCTCTTAAACAAAAACCCAGGCAATTGCCAACTCTGATTTGAAACACAGTCACGCAAATGTGTCCAATTATTATCATATCAAAGCACAACTATCAATTAAACTGAACGCACGCCGTAGTCAGTCCAATTGAAAAGAACAAATATATTTTTATCAGCAAAATATATTACACTTATGTTTGCTATTTTATCTATTATCTAAAAATTACTTTAGACAGTTTCGTTCGTGAGCTGTAAAACTTTTAAATAAAAATTGTCAAATATTTTATTTTTGATACATTTTTAAAAATGTTTTTCGACTAAAATTGTAGCTTTAAATTAATTTGTTTTTATGAGAATAAACAAATCATTTTTCTACTTAGTATTCACGGAAGGGGGATAAGATTTTTCCCACTAAAAATAATATAAAGTCGCGTTGCACATGCCTTGTACAGTATTAGGTTTTTATAGTTGTAAATTATCATTTTATCGTCCAAATATAAAATCTAAAAATAGTGTTTTTATTAAAATGAAACTTAAATCTTAAAACTTTTTGACATGTTCCAAAGGGAAGCCATGGTTTTGGGTTAAAAATCATTATAATTTTATGGCGCTAATAGAAATATTTGCTATTTCCAGTGCGCTGTTGTGTGTTTTCTAATTAAACATTATTACTATTATTATCTTTATTTAGGTTTTGTACGCTTATATTTCAATGTGCTCTATACGTTCTCCTCGGCCTCAGGTTAGGCACACCCGTCGCGGTATAGCCGCTGTTGTCGTATTTTCGGAATTTAGCTTTTGGCTATCTATTAAATATATATATATATAATTGATAAATATGTATACTGTGACTGTGAAAGTCTTTCCTTCGCCTTTTGTGCGTGTGACATTTGATCGACAATTTGTTGACGAATTTCATATTGTAATGCTATATGATTTCTCTAGTTAGTGACCGTATAGCGTATAGCCTATAACAACGTGTACCTACTATCGTTTGCACAATGCAAGTGTCGACCGTTAACTCTTCTGCCACGCAGCAACAACAGTAATTATTATTTTCAAACGGTTGAGAAATAATTTTGTTTTTACACACATATTAGGTATGTACCGAAATAATAATATTGTTGCGGCGTTTAACTTTCCATTGTTCAGGGCCATTGGATCATAATTATTAACATGTATTAATCCAATTTAATACATTTTCCTTCTTTATATTTTTCCACAACAACCAATGATACAATATACCTACCTAATAATATAATAGTATATCGAACAAGAGCAGTGCTTGAAACGTTTGTATCGACTAATACCGCCTAGTTTTGCCTAGTTGACAAAATTGTAGTGTTAAAAAAATGCATACACTTTTTTTTTATTCGGATATCAACCGGGGAAATCCCTTGGTTCCCCCTTCCCCTCTATTGCGGCTACCGGCATTGACTAGTGGTTATCCGTATGAACGGTAAATGGTTATTTTAAATGTGCCGTGTCTCCCGGCGGTAACGGTATACCCGTGCATCATGTACTTTTGACGACGGTTTTTCCCTGAACATTATCTGACCAACGGATGAGGTTAGCCCGTATGTGTGGGTACACAGACGGCGGTTTGCATCTATTGCCCAGTCACCGTCTGTGCAGCAAGCCGTTTGCCGGTGTACAATCCAATTATTGCACACTGAACACCTATAATATGCGTATGTATTTAACATGTACCTACCGACACGCACGAACCCGTTGAAATCGAACGGTTTTCCATGTAAAAAAAATTCTGTACATCCTCCTGTATAGGAGTTCTGTGTGTTGAGCTGATTATAACAATATTGTCGTAGATACAATGCGTTTTGCACCAACCTATATAGTCGTCCAACGATCGTCTCGAAAGACTTCAACGCTCGCTCCGGTATTGCGCATTAACTACCTACAAGTTTTAAACTTTTTATTTTGATATTGGTTACATTTTCTAAACATTCTTATTTTACGGTTTGAATATGAAATTAAAAAAAAAAAAAATGTATTAATTGTGCATGATAACTTTGGCCCCTATTTATATATTTTCCCGGTAACAAACATTTAGCCTGACCGCCTTAAAAAATGATAAACCTCGAAGGACGAGCGAATTTCTTGACGGTTTTTAAGATTTATATCCGTGTAAGGAATCCCGACCATTTCTGCAAAACGTTGTGTAGTCGACCCTTGACATCCGACGGATTTCCTTGAGGCGTTATCGACATGTTCGCATAATAATGTACCTATAATATTATAATTAGTCGATAATTTGAAATTATACGGGTTTTAGTTAATATCTGGAGGTCGAATATTCCATATATTATGTATAATATTATATTATACTTTTTTATTTTTTTTATCTGACACGCTACAGTGAGATCCGCCGTGTTGCCATTAATAAATAATTATGCCCGCTATTTACATAATTATTGGCTAGTATTTTTGTTTGTTTACAACATATGTAATTGTTAAGACCTAGGTGTAAAAAAAAACAAAAAAGATAATTGCGTTATGTCAGTAAACTGTACACACGTGTGTTGTATACGACATGTACGTTTTACAAGCGGTTTGTCTAATAAAGATACCTATTAAAACAAAATATACATGTACGTTGAGCGGTACGACTTGTTTAAGAAGTACCGGCGATTACTTGCGTTGAGCGCGCGCAAAACGATTAGCATAGGACCGGATATGCAAGCAAAATATACATATATAAATAGCATTTGTCACCAAAGGCAAATGTGTAATATTTTTAAGGACACGGTATCAGGGATGAGACGCTGTCGAGTGATACCAAGCCCCGGGACACTGGTAAAAAATTAACACGGGGAAGATACCTATATCAGACAAAAACCATCTTCTTAAGGCTACACCGCTATCATGTTATATCTATACATTATTATTATTTGTTGTGTACAGATATAGCGTATGATACTAAATAGTCCGTCACAAACTGGCCGTCAGTTTTTTGTTTACATATTGAAAGTGACCCTAAATTGCGTGTCAGCTGGCGAGTCTGAGAACTTTGTATTTAAATCGTCTAATTAGATCTCGCATGGCTGCCGATTGGATTTTTCAGAATATATTATAATAGTACACGAATAACGAACTGGACTCCTCTGTAGTTTTCTTTCGCCGTCGTCTCGAGACGTCTCGGTGTTCGTACATACGAACTGCAGCACGTTATAATAATTATATTGTATGGTGTTTTGCGGTGTCGATCGAACCGTATTGTTTTATTTCGAGAAAAAAAAACTCTCATTATTTGCATCACGTGCGCCGTTCGAACACCGACTGTGTATATGCACATGATACCAACTCTTCTTCCAGTTATACAGCGGACGCCACCCGCGAGCGATTCTTCGGCACATAATTCTCACGGCCGTCGCTAAAAGCACAGTTCAGCTCACACAAGTGCCTCGGGTACGTGTCTCGCATACTTAATCGAGGGAGGAAAAGGCGAAAGATTGCCAGCGGACGTCAAAAAGTATTCGCACGACAAATCCGATAGAGAGACAGAAAGTGGCAGATAATACACGGGAAAAAATACATCAAATAGTTGGTCCGACTAAAACTATATGGTTAATATTGGGACACAATAAATGTCTAAGTATTGGAATAACTAAATAAATAGTTGGACCAACTGAATTTTTACTTAAGCAACTATACGACTAAGTCAGCCGACTAAATGTTTGGTTGGGCCGACTATGTATATTTCCCCGTTTACCTACTTATTATTACCGGCAAGTGGGCGACTTGCGAATATGTCACTTGGCAAATGGTTTGGTATTATAACCGACCGGTAATGAACGTATAGATAATACACCTGTGGGTAACTGCCATTATAGGTCCTATAGGCAAAGGAGACGGAATTAATATACAGTCACTATAGGCGTACCTGTTTATGCTGGGGCCGCGGCGGCAATGACTGTCGATTATTGTTATTATTATTTCCATCTAATCGATTAGCAATCGTCAACAGAACGTCTTACAGTGAACGTTATAATATTATTACCGACCGGGCCAAAATCTAGGCGACGATAACGTGATCCACTAAGATTGTGTGTGTATGATAATAGTATAATACTGCATATTACATGTTTTATTTTTTACAAGAACGTGGATGTGCGTTATAGTAGAAGGCGCATTACACCGTTTCTATATAATAATATGCTAGGCTATGTTTCGATTATTATTATTATTGTTATTATTTTGCGTACGACGTTTTCTAAGATGAAATCTCGCCTTTGAGGCATCCTGTTTTATTTTAAACGTACAATGTATCTCTGTATATAAATATATATATATCTATGTGTACATCGGCCGGTATTGTTAATTTCTTGGCTAATTAAGAAAATTTATCCCGTTGTTTTCCGCGACACGAACAATGCGACGGCACACGCGGGGAGCTGCCGATAGTAAAAGTCTGCCTACATACATACATACATATATATATAATATTGTAATGCTATAGAGTGATTGTACATTATAATATAGTAAATACGTACATATATGTAGAATAAATTTATCGGTTTTTTTATTCTTGTACGTACGGTCGGTGCTCGCGGAAATAGCGGTAAACGATTTTCGCATAACTTATATATATTTTTACACGCGAGGCCTGCGGTGTAATATCTGTCGCGACCGCGTTAATATCACCGGCTATTATGTTTAACGGTAGATGTTTTTTATAGTCATGGGCATACAGGTGTATGTCGGAACTTACTTACTTTATTTACACCTTAGTCATCCTTACGGCACAGTAGACAGTACATAAAAAAAAAAAATTACCGTCGCTAATAATAATTAAACACACCTAAGTGGTCAAAAATTGCCATCAATTATACAATAATAATATACAAAGCTCACTGCAAGTTAATATCCGTTTTTGAACTTATAACAGCTATTTGATTATTTATTTTTATGAATTTTTATTCAGGGAAGTACAAAATAAGTTTTTTTTTATTATCCTATTCAATAAAATATATCTATCCCATCCTAATCTAACATGTCCTTCAATAACTAAGTTTTTATTTCTTGATAAGTTCATAGCTATTGACTTAAAACCTTTTTAACGCGCATCCACGATATAGTTTATAGCGTTGTAGACATAAAATCAAAGTCTTAAACTATAGTGGTCTAAATTCCATTGATCATCTGGTAAAAACAAAACGCATCGTTTACAATTAATTTGAAAACAAGTCGGTCGAAATACTATGACAGTAGCCGGTATACCGTCCTAACCGTGTTACAGTTTACATAATATTATTGTATGTAAACTCTGCAGCAACATGCGTTGGTATGTGTTGGTGTCGGTGAACTAGTTTACCGTTTATACACCCAACAGTATAATTCATAAAGCGAAATTCTTTGATAATATTTTATTCGTGTTATGCTGATCGAAACAAAACTCGCGTAGGCTCAGTCTCAGGTGTTGCCAAATTTCGGCGGATATTAGCCTCCCGGGTAGGCCACAACATAATATAATATAATTATTCTAGTAAATTGTTGTTAATTTAGAGCTCGGATGTTAATGGCTATAAATGTATTAAAATATGCATTTCAAAATGTCAAAACATGCAAATAGATATAAACAATTTTAACCCAGTTTTCAAACAACCCACTTGACATAATATAAAAATGACACTTTACATAGGTTAATTATTTAAAAGGTATTATAGGTACGTACCGCAGGATTACATTTAGTTAACAATGACGATTGTTTTAGACATTTTGGACTATATTTTATTACCCGAATTTTGGGATATATGTTTTTCATCATTTTATTAAGCTCATACTCGTAAACACGATTAAACTGTAATAATACAATGTTTTATAATCATACTTACAAATATGCTACTAAATCTAGAAATAATCGTTATTGGCAAAATATATATGCTCAAAAGTGTTAGATATGCAAATATATGCCAATATAAGTTTGCTGATTTGAAATCCAGTCTTTGTGAATTGAATTTATATTGTAATTGGGTATAATTCTTATTTCACTAAAAACTATCTGCATAAACATCCGAGCTTTAGACATATTTCATAATATTTGTACACTAAACGGATCTTATTCCACGTGATATTAAGAGACTTCAACGCTAGGCAAACATTGTATTTCATGAATAAAATACATTTTTTTTATTTTTTATATATGGTCTGTACTAAACGAGTGGCGACGGCTTGTTGTACCTACGGACAATCGCGTGCCAAACTCGGATAACCCGTTTTGTATCAAACTGGTATTCGGTGGTACTTTATGCTCGCTTTTTTATATTTTCAGCCAAGGAGACTAAAAATAACCTGGTCGTGTCGACAAGGTCGATATGGAAATCTCTTATACGTACCTACGGATTCGGTTAGGCTATCGGATGTCGTTCCACGCACGCACATTATGATAATCACTTGCCGTTTTCTTGCGCGCATAATATATATATTTACCGTCCATAAGAAAACAATTAACGATAGTAAACCAATAATTCTCGCCCGTTTTTCGTTTCACCAATATAAGCAATAACGATTAGATTTCGGTGTACATTGTCGTTAGAGACCGCGGCGGTTCATTGCACCAGAACCAATAGTGCATGACTAAACTTGAGTCTATTACACGATGTATTTTGTTTTTAATATTACCGTAATAAAAAAAGTAAAACAAATTTTCTATTACGAACAATGAACATGATATCGTTCAAGCATATTTTATGCTTATACTTTACTGACATTTTAAATAAGTTAATCTATGAGTTAATTATTTCATTAGAAAGGACGGTTTTCCAACAAAATAATCGCCATAGTTTGTTCTCGTCTAAAAACAATGTTTATTATGTTTGCCGGATGTTGTATTTATATTTTTTTCATTAATGCCCGTCTACGAACGTGTCGTGCGATATTACAATATGTGATTGAATTGATTTGAGCAGAGAAAATGGAAATTCTGCAATTCCACGTCCTTTGGCAAGACTCGCCAAAGCGTATCCCAACGTCGACCACGTCAGTTTACCTTGGTCATCTATTATTATATGAGGTCAACACCGTACGACCATCGTTTTTATTATTATTATTATTATAATTACCATTATTAAATAAACGCAATTAAAATATTTTCCGTCACAATAAGACCTTTCTCGTTCTCGCGTTTTCTTAGCGTGCGCAGATATAATAATAATTATTGTTATCTCATGATCTGTACTGCGCGTCTGATTATTAACAAAACTAATCCAAGAACAGCTGGTATTATGTTGTGCACTGTCCCGATGACGATTATATTATTATTATTATTATTATTGTCGACCTAACAATCGGTCGTGATTCGCGTATTGTTCGCTTTGTCAATGCGACGAAAATCGCGTTTTGCACGCTATTATAATCTAATTATTGAGATATTCTCATATGGCCGTTTCCGAATGACTGAATCGATTGAAATTTCCATAATAAACTCCAGTCGAACGTACTTTGTCGGGACTAGTTCAAAGTTGCTTTCTTTCGTGAAAAAGCTTCGATCGTCTTACAACGTTTCTGTCTAGAAGTAATGCAAATTAATACCCATTTTGCGCTTATGCGTTTACACTATAATCACAGATTAAATAAAACCAGGTAGTGTACTGAACTGCGATTATTAAAGTTTGTTTACATTTTTTTAACTTTTTTAGAGTACACTATTGGTTTTATTTAATCTGGTTTTAATTAATTTTTCTCATTTCTACGAGTACAAACCGCTCTTTTTTTTTAAATACTTTTTAGAATAACTCTAAAGCTTTGGTTCGTCAATCGTAAATATTTTGTACTTGTAGCTAATACCTACTTATTTATATTTTCGATGCTCGCCTCGGATCTTTTGGCTTGTACCGCAGAATATCTAACCATAAGAGACACTTCCCATTTTTCTCTTATATCAGGTGACACTGTTTTCCTAAACGGAAAAAGTCACAAAGCAGTTTACAATTTTACCGATTTCGAGTTCTCGTTAATTGTGTCTTCTGGTTATTGTGTTTTTGTAACTGCATTGATCTCGTTCGTTTAAGAAAAAAAACGCTAATAATTGGTTATACAATGTTATGCAGTTTATGAGCGTTCATCGCCGCCGTTTCTGAGTGAAAAAAAATGTATACAGGTTGGTTAATCGGCAGGTGTCAGAGTCCGAATCGAGACACGTTTATTTTATTTTTATAATAACGTTTTTGTAATATATTTGACTATAAATACACCGCGTTGCCGCCGTACAGTCTTGTTGGAGATGATGATAATTATTATTACACACTTAAAACATTCCTAACCGTTCGTTTCACACGGGTAAATATAAATCAAAGAAAAACTAGAAACCGCGATTCGATTGCCCGTTATTATAGATGTTATAGGATAATATGCTAGTATAGTGATAAATGGACTTTTGCGGACTCCTTTATAATTATATTATTATTATTATTGTATGCTGGACGGACCGCTTAAAAAAAAAAACCTGTTGGTCCGTATCATATCCGTATATTATATTTGATTGGTTTCGGATCCTCCCCGGCCACGATAAAGGTACGGTATTATGCAATACCTTGCAATGCACCCACACGTGATTAATGAGCGTTTGTTAATTAATTAAAGCGGTGACGGTGGAAGTAGTAAGAACAGAGTAAGCGTAAGCGTCCGAGCGCCCGTTCAATTATAATAATAATTCAAAAAAAAAAAAATCTATTTTTGTCGAATATTATAATAATAATAGCGCGTCTTATCTACCCGTTGGGCCTAAAGTGGCTTCTACCGATCATCCCCGATTGCCCTCGAGATAATATAATATGTACCTATATCGGATGCACGCAAAACGCATTTTCCACTCACACGTACGACTCGCCTGCATTGTATGCCCGAAGGCCCCCAGTGCAACGGTTTCTTTTAGAAATACAGACTAATTTTTAGATATATATATATATATATATGTGTGTGTGTGTTTTTAATCAAATCGATCGCCGACAACGCGCTTCGTGAGAACACAGATCAGGTGCCCATCTTACATTATCAAAATAATATGTAACGCGAACATCAGCTATGGATCGAGTTGCTGTTGTTGTTGTTGCTGTTTTAAATTGTCGATTGTCCGGATAATTATTATTATTCATCATTCCCCTCCCCCCCCCCACCGTTAATTGCCGATGGTAAGTAGTGTGTGTATTGAAAACAGTTTGGAAAAAAATGAAGATAATATTAGAAGAATTATTACTGTCGGATCACGGCTCGGGTGTCGACCACGCGCGTATGCGTGCACGTTGTAATGCATAAGCGACAAGGGGCCACCGACCAGGTTTTAAATTTCGTTATGATTCTACTATTTTACATAATATTATTGATATTTTTTATTATTGTATAAGTTATATATGTATTTTATACATAACAGGCTAATAGCCTCCGGTAAAAATATATTATCATTAAGCGCTATTCACCCCTACGTGTGTTGTACAGGTAACAATATAATATATATAAATATAAAAAGCGCTTTCTATTAAGTAGGCCCATCGTTTGCATATTAATAGTAAAATTATTATTTATACACACAATCCACTCGCATATCTCACCCCGTCTCGTGGCGGTGTACAATAAACGGTACGGTAATAGATTAGTTTTGTTGAGAAAAACGGCTATCCGAATACAATATCCATTGCCAACGGAAGGGTGTGGGGTGCACGAGAAATTCCACATAAATATTACCACCTTTAATTTATGATCAAAAAAATATATATAATAAATAAGACAATCATATACTACGTTTAATCGAATTCTACATACCCGTTTAGCATTTGTCATGTGCTTCTCTTTCTCGATTTAATCAAAACTTTATAGGCCATTTTGTCTTTTTCTCAGCATTCATCTCCCCACGTCCGATGCATTGGAAAATCAGCCAAGTCGTTATCAAATAATCGTATCACACATCATGTCCGACGGCCAACATAATCTATTGTTTTTCAGAAATCCTACTTCCTTGAACAGTTCTTCCACTCTCGGTTGCCGTTGTTCACATTAAGTAAATTGATCGATGAAATTATCTTTTAATCAATGTAGGCTCGAAGAAACTTTCGATGGGAAGGTTTGAGTTTTTAAGTTTCATTGTTTTAATATATTTCCCAGGACCGACTGCACTATAGGTATACTATTATTATAATGTCAATTCCTGAGACCGTTAGCTTCCGGTTTTGCGGACGGCCGTCAATAGTGCAATATCTTTTGTCCGGGGTGGGTTCGGACATCCTTAATAGTGTTTATACGCGTTATTGTTATGTTTGAAAACCGCGTGGGAAGTCGCATTTATTTTTCGTTTTATCTATTTTTAGTGCCACCGGTTGCCATTCCGTTTAGTTCTTATAATGCGCTCCTTGTGCTCGTATAACGATAATATTAATATAATATACACCTAGTCAATGCACTCATAAACGCCTACGGGTCGTTCTTATGCGTTTTTCACGTTTTTTTTACCCTATCGTTCGTTATAAATCACCGGTTGGCTATTGCGGTATAAAATTAAACATAATATACGTACATCCATATGAATACCTATTAAAATAAAATTATAGATAATATTCGACAGACAGACGGCCGTTTTTCGGAGGAGAATTATTGCCAAGAGCCAGACAAGCGGAAAGGACTTGTGTCCACCACAATTTAATTAGCATTGACAGTGTATAATGTCTTGTGTCGGTATTCTTTAAGACACGCGGGATATATTTTTTTATTGTCACAAAACTACCGCGTTGGGATTTGGTTTCGGAAACAAGTACACTAAGACAGATACAAAAATAATTGCATAGTTTAATACTAGTCCGCCCTCGGGGGAGCATCACGGCCGACAGGTTCATCTGAAGAATAATAATAAATTATATTACCGGCGCGTAGTCGAGTCGGATCGGTGTTTTTTTTTGTTTTTAAGTGCTATTTTTTATGGGATTTGTCCAGTTTGTCGAATTCTTGGGCCTCCGCCCCCCGGACCACGAGTCCATTGAAAAAATAACAATAATATCGGTCAATCTCAATGGATTTGCTACAATATACATACATAATGTGGGTACAAACACGAAAGGAGAAGTCGTTACAACCGATATTTACGACATGAGCTATCCTCCCATCGATTAAACGAACACTATTACCCACGTTATATTTTTAGTTAATAAAAAAAACAAAAACTGCTTCGTTCGCTTAAGAGTTCGAGTTAGGTGTAGGCAATTTTTTCCAAAATCTTAACTTAAAAAGTTAAACTGTAATATGTTATTATTAGTTCACTAATCAGGACTCTCTTTTGGTAGTTAATTTATTTTTCGGTCTAACAACACATCCTTGACAGCGGTTTTAAAAAATAATTCATCTGAACATAGCTAAGCATTATTCTCTATTATTGGCTAAATAATAATAATAGACAATTTGTTTTAAACACATTTAAAACAATGAGAACTTTAAGTAGTGGTTTTTTAAAGGGTCCTATAGAAAACAACTTTTAACTACCACAAACGGTATTGTATGTTTACAAATTTCACAAATGAACACACACAAAATTCACACCGAAATCGTGACAGCAAATACGAGCCGTGGCCTTCGTCGGTTGTGCGTTACGTTATCATCAGACTTCAAGTATTATTTCCGAGTCACGGCGAATGACAAATTTATTTTCCTAAGCCATCGTTTGTCCTTAAGTAATTCCCACTATAATTATTAATTACCTAAACGTTTAAAAATAGATTTTCCGCGTCCAAATTACCTCCGTAAGAACCAAAAAGTGATGTACCGTCTCATTACAACTCGCTGGGTGTTGGTTTTTTTTTTTTTTTAATTTTTTATTCAACGCCATCTCAAATAGTTACATCGCGTGATAATATAATAAAATAGCGTTTGCGCATGTCAATCTATCTGTTCGTCTATACCGATTTATTATTACGCCATTTGAGAACATTATCAAACGTTGTTGTTACTGGTTTATAAACAAAAAAAACTCTTTGGAAATCACGTATAACTTTTAATATCATCGTATGGGGTTTTCCTATAACTAATTGCGTTCATTCCGTGAACACTACAATAATTTGCAGTGTACACGGATAAGACTCGCACAGTTCAATTGCAAATTAATTACATTACATGGAAGCGCTGAAGTCAGTATGTGGAACGCGTAGTCAGACTGAAAAATGTCCCGACCGGGTAGGCAGCCATTTTGTGTACCAATTTCGTGGAAAGTAAAAATGCTAAGTGTCTTTTCCATGATGCATATTAAAATGTCAGGTTAGATTATGACAATATGATGATAACCCGTCTTATAACCGTATGACGGTCCCTTGGGTCAAACCAGAGGAATGCGTGTAAATTAATCTACGTTGACAACTTTCAGACGTTCATAACTGGGGCACAACCCCTGTGAACGGTTTTAGTACATCTCTGGCCAATCGCGACGATGGTGTTATTGTTTTTGGTGAAATCCACAAAAACGATACACGACCGCGGTTCGCAGTGGTAATGTGGTATCATGTGTGTGGTAAACAAACGCGGTGGAATGCGTAATGATCGGCAAAGACGAATATAATTGCCAGAACGTTACGTGGCGGAACCCTGGCGATGCGGAAAATCAATTCCGGACACTGCCGTGTGCACAACGGTTGTGTTGCCCATCGGCTAATGGGTTTAAGAAGAGATGCGATACTCGCCCAATTGCAGTCGTACAACAGCTATAGTCACACACATACGGACAAGACGTTAGGTGTGTGTAAAAAAAAAATATATTGAAAACCGAGAGAAAAAGTTTCGATATCGTTCCCAAGGTCGCTGCTCTACACAGCCACGGCCACGGTCTCGTTTTCTTCTTGGCCCGAGTACGACCGCAACGGCAACGTCTTGGGCACATAATCGGTTACGCAACACGCGCGGAATGACGGACAATCACTGGATCATTATCGTTATCTTTACCATCATCATTACCATTGTTCTCCTTGTGCCTATCCGAATTGTGGATTCGGGATAGCCACAATTCATAAGCTCACGCCGCCCGGCCCACGCGGTCGACCTAGTGAAATGTACCACAGGTTTAATCTGTGCTTACCAGATGAACGTCCGACCGCAATGAAAGCATTTTTGGAATAATTCAACATTTTACAAACCCGTTACTGTTGTCGACGTCCATCCTGTATCCTAATTAGCCGATCGCTTGCTTGTCATCAACAAAAGTGTGCAGCTATTCGGCGTTGATCACTGAAGATAATGCTTAACACTTTGCGTTCACGGAACATGCAACTTACGAACAAACTTGCTAATCACAATCCGTTAAATTTCCATCAACCTTCAATCAAAAAATTTACTATATTAACAAAAGCCAAAGGCTCTGTAAAGCATCCGCAGAGCCTAACGATGAACACTTTTAAAGGAAGACTCCGATACGTCAGCTATTGCACAAAATCGACATGATCAATTTGGAATCCTCAAGAAATTATCAAAAATCAATAGAGATATAACTACTAAATTTTATTATGCAATTAATACACTCTATTGAACTTGCACAATTTTGTATCCGACAATTTTATTGGTTTTTATTTTATGTATATTATATACCAATTGTTAACAATCTGTATACTACTTTTTCGCACCGCTGTCTATAACCAGAATAATAATATATCATACAGCAGTTTTAATTCGAGTCTCTATATTTAAACTACAATATTTGACAATAATTACTAAGTCGCACAGCAACGAGTTTTCCATCAAAAAAAGATTAGTTTTCATCCGTTGAAACGCCTATAACATTATATGTATGTATTATGAAACGTTTACCTCCAAAAGATTTCAACGCTACGACGAGCTTAAGGCGGACAACATAATAGATACACTAGATTGTTACCGACACGACAGAGAGCCTTGTCGGATCTAATACCGACAAAGGGCTAATGCAAGACACGGACCAATAGACAGTAATACTCTAAAACGATTTGAGAGTAGTGGAAAAAAAATAAACAACAAATATATCCTGTCGTTTACGATAGGTTTCTTTTTCATTTCAAAGGCAATAAATATCGACCTCACGTGGGAAAAAAAACTGACGTCCATAAAAAAAAAAAAAATACATCGAGGTGGATTAATAAACAAAAAACCGTTCAAGCAAAGTCTGGTTTCCTTATGAGGATATAATATAATATCATTGGTTGTCGCGGAAAGTGCACTGACCCAATCCTATGTTCTCCGGTGTGTACACGCAAACAAATATAAACACACACACACACACAGTTTAAGTACATGATGATAGTGGTCTGTGGCCTGTGCTAAGCGTGTACACGAGCCTGCAAGCGCAGCGACCGTATTAATTTTTTTCCCATGGGCACGGGACACCACTGGCACCGGCGGCACGGTCGTTCCGCATTGCTTAACTCATTTTTTAAGTGTTTTTTTTTTTTGCACGCCATTAAAAGATGTCCGCTCGACGCGATATTATTGTTTGAACAAAGACGATGAGTCCGAAATTTGGCAATGCCTAAAAAATATTAAAAAATAATAGTTACCATCGAAGGAATGCGGTTATGTTTTGTTGTATCTTTTTTTTTTTTCGTGTTTACTCGGTGTCGTTCTTATAATAAACGTCATTAAAAAAAAACCAAAAAAAAAACCTATACCTACACGGTGTTTCCGGAACCGCAATCGAGATAAATCATTATTATTATTATTTTTTTTTTAGCGACATCACTATATGAACCTCATACAACCCTGTACATCTTCGGCACACACACACCACTATAATGTGGAAGTCATCGTGGGTCGTTGTTTGCATTATATTCTGTGCAGCACACAGTGTTATTGTAACGATACAAACAACATATTAAAATATTTTCTTATAAGTTTGTACGAGGCGGTTACCTTGTGCCCGCGCTCAATACAGATCAGTTCTATACACAAGAGACAATAATATGGCATTTCTTGAGCAAAACGTAGACTCTTTGTGCGGATTCCATACACGCATAAGGCACAAGGTCGTCGAGTACGGGCATAGTCACGTTTTATTTAAATGCGCTCGTCTTCGCCACTCGGGATCGTCTAGTCTAAACCTTCGATATTGAAATAATATGCTTGTGTAGTAGCACCCGAAATTTACAAAGAGCAAACTTGACGAGATTCATTTGTGTGTTGTGTATCGCCGGGAAAAATAGATTCGGTACACGAAATGGCTGCCTCACGGGTCGGGACATTTTTCAATCCGAATACAATATATTCAACAAAATCCTGGACAAATGCGTTCCTCTGGACTTCTGGAAACCCTATCGTTTGAACGATCAAACCGTCGTCGTGCGTTTCGTGACCAAAGCACTTGACTACTGCATAGACCGCAAATACTCTTGGTTCGTGTAAGTCTTAGTTGGTAGGTACACAATATGACATCGCCCACGAGACGTTATTTATGACATTGTCTCCGGTGCTTTTTAACTAAACCGCTGGGCTCTGGAGAATGTCCGCTAATAAAATAGTATAGCAAACTATGCGCGGAGAACTGCACTGCGGTAATACTTGATAACATCGGCTTCGCGGCGGGTCCCGCAGCTTATTATTATAATCATAGCGTGGTGTTGTATACATTATTATTGCTATTTAGTATGATAATAATATCATTGGGTGGAAAACTCATCCGACGGGTCTCCGCAGTGTCCTCGCACGTGATGGCATTCCGATCATTTTGGAATACATGTGATATAATATAATATAATATAATATATTTTGTGTGTGTATTATAAAATATGTTACCGTGCCTTATGGTCCGATCCGCAGGAAGAATTAACGACCTTGCCGGCGGTCGTCCTACGCGACCAGTCGAGCAGTACAGCTATAGTGCAGCGAAGCCAAAAGTAAAAACGAAAGGAAAATCAATTGTGTTCGCCATAATTCACCGGCGGTAAATAAAAAAAAAAAACAGGTAAAAAACACACGAGTGGGCCGTCCAAAACAAACGGTTATAAATACCCGTTTAATTATAATATTCAACCGGACGATGACCAGATGCCGCCTTTTTTGACGTGTCCAAAAATAATATTATGCGCGCGCAATCCGGTTTTCCCCATGGCCGTTTGACAATATTATTAGATATTATTATTATTATGCGATGCCCACGGGCGAATCGACGATTTACGGCCGTCCGTAGAGTCTTATTATTATCATACTCGTTCGGGGATTTGGAAAATGCGTTTTCTATAAATAACAAACAGATATGATAACATTTTTTTTTATATTAAAACAAAAAAAAACAACCCGTCAACTCAAGCGCTACATGATTCCCACGGGATTCGGTGTTCTGACAGGACCCGCGTGCGCACCGCCCATGGCGTTTCTTCGGCACGACCGAAATCTCGGTAATATTATATTATCATCGTTATATATGATAATATATATATACGTATATGTGAGTGTGTACTTAGGTATAATTACCATCGTCGTCCTCTAATGATAGAGTCCGCATATTTTGTGCGTATTAACGGGAAATCGCGTGCGTTTCCTTTTGGAACGATTCGCCGGAAATAAAAGCGGCACAAGTATAATGACCTTAAAAAATATTGTTGGGATAATACGAGCACACCGTAGGAAACCGCACTATACTAATATTATGCACATGGCCCGAGAAAATCCGTTTCCTACATAATAACCTAGTAACGTGGCCAAACTACTCGTATATAATCTTTACGGTATTGAAATCGCACAATTATTGTTACTAAGTAGTCGACATGATGAATTTTAAAGTTTGACTAGGATTTTCCAATATATTATATACTTCTGCTTGCATTCATGTCCGTCCGCTGTCGTTTCTATCCAAATTGAAGTTAGACCGAACTGTAGTATTGAAGACTACATGGCTACTGCACAGATACCTCGAATACAAATTAAATGTCCTTTCGCCATCGGGCAATCCAAATTTAAGGGGTCGATAAGTCCAACGGTTTGGTTGGTGATCGTTTCGAATCGTCGAACGGACGCGTTTTTCTTCAGAGATTATAATATTATTATGCTGTCCAATAGTGTGTGTATGGCTTCCGGTGAACCGGATTTGCTTGAAGATTCAACGGGTAATTTTTTGTACCTAAACAAAACCTGCAACAAAATATAATATTATTATAGAGTTGAAAGACCCCCGGGCGTTACCTGAAAGTCATTAAATTCGAGATAAAAAAAAAACCCGTACCGATCGTGTGCTACACATAATTTTTATAATAACATACGCATAGGAAATACGTCGTCGGATGCACCGTTTTTTTAACTCTTGTAAAAAAATTAAAAGATTATGCGAGCATACGCGTTATTTTTAATAGGTTCGCCTGCGGAAAGACACCGGGCGCGTGGTTCACGGTTCACGCATTAATATTGTATTAAATTTAATATATTGTACATGTGTGTGTTATATTATATCATGTCTTGGCCGTGTAACAGCAATGACCAGTGAGCGCGCCAAACCGTTAAAAAATATTATAATAATACACTCCATTAGATGAATCGAACCATTATAATGAGTGCGCCCCAAGCCGTCGGTTTTTTAATGGGCGTTGAAAAAAACAATATACATTTTTTTCCCAACCGAAATTCCATTTCATTTGACTAAAAAATTCGGTCGTTCGGTAAATTCCAACTTTCCACTTGACAATATCTGTTGATGATTACAATAATATTGATAACTCAAACAACGATTGCTTGTGGTAATTTGAGCGTTTTTTAGTACGGTAACACATTAAAATGTAAAATAGCATCTCTGCTCGGCATCGACAAAACACATGATGTGTAATTCATTTCATTCGGGTCACAAGAAACTAGGAAAACTAGTTAAGTCGGTACGACTACTTAAATTAGATTTGCTACGAATGTTATCTCTTATGTTTGTTAGGTTTTAATTGTTAGTAAATTGTTTTTCTTGTTCTCTGTTGTCACAAGCGTAGGCACTACC
The DNA here is from genome assembly GCF_023614345.1 of Adelges cooleyi. Classification (NCBI taxonomy): domain Eukaryota; kingdom Metazoa; phylum Arthropoda; class Insecta; order Hemiptera; family Adelgidae; genus Adelges; species Adelges cooleyi. The sequence continues at coordinate 6,803,459 of NW_026096268.1, forward strand.
GGTGTCAACTCGACACGTTATCCGTCCGTTATATCTTACAATGTTTGTCCGTCTCATCTTTCTCGTACCTAGCCGTCATAAATCGTGTGAAATCTGCCACTATCGTTTGCACGCTTAACCCAATGAACGTATTACCCCGACGGCGGCCATTAAACTCTGTACTGGACTGGTTTGTCCGGTGTGTGTGGTGTGTGTACAATGATATCGCCCAACGTTCACACACATACACATAATAACATTACACTGGATATTATTATTATTAATACGGTTATACTAACGGTACCCCGTGGTAAAGTGCAGGCTCTAGCAGCTGCGCAAAATATTATAACAAATTACATATTATTATTATTATTATTATGATGAAAGAAAAATTCCAATTCTGGACAACTCGATCTTGGGTCGCACACACTCATTACACAGCCGTATGCGGTTATATAATTATTATTATGTATATTATTACCCATTAATATATAAGAGCGGACGTCGTGTTTGTCTGATGGCAAATTAATGATCTTAAAACGGCATCATCTTTCGTTGTGTTGTTGGCATAATATTGTAGTGTTAACCGTATATTTTGTTTTTATTTTTCAGGGCGATGCTAGACATGGCTCTAGGGAGTAATGCTCCCACGGGCTCCTACGACCGTAGCCGGCTGACCGTGGCTCTGCTGTTGATCGTTTGCGCGACACTCGTCAAGTCTGGTAAGTACACTATTTCTTGGGTTCGAAAAACCAATAGATTTATAACTGAATGGTCGCACGCGAGAAGGGACGTCATAACGTCAAGACATATTTTGAAGAAAAAAAAAATTAGGACTTTGCATAATACACAAAAACCACACGACGGTCTACGGCCTAACGCCGCTTTGTAAAAGTCCTTTCTTGCGTTAAACGTTGAAACGTTAAGGATAAGACACTAGTTTTCTTTTGAAAATAATTGTAATTTTGTAGTTTTACTTTTTGGAGACACCTTAGATTATGTTCTTTATAATATTGGGGGTAACAATCAATTTTTTATCCAATTTACTTTTTTCTGGACCTCTGTCAACATTTAAAATTAAAATGGCTACCTAAATATTTAGTGTCTTATCCTTAATGAATCACCCTGTGCAGAGATCTATGGGCACGCGTTCGTCATGGACCGCAAACGCCAAGTACCACAATCATAAACCTATTTTCTGCATCGACGGTTTTGAGAGTTTCACTATGTATTTCAATTGGTATTTTTTCTTCGTTTGTCTCATTAACAAGGATGAATGTTTGTACTCAAAGTGCGAGACAAGTCAGGAGAGAGGACTTAAAAGAAGCCTACAAAGGCACTATACACTCGAGACCAAGACGACGGAGTTATAGCTAATATTATTATAAACAAGTAAATTCCCATTGACCGAATGTAGGAAATGTTAAAAATCTCAAAACGCATATTTCATTTTAATAATATATTGTAAGCAAAGGTAATATTATAGTATATGAACCGCTAAATACAGAAAGGGCACATGTCCAGATTTAAAATTTTTTTTCAGAAAAGACAAAAAAAACTTAATAAATAATTTTTCTGAAAAATATTTAATTACTCATTTCGTGTTATTAAATAATTGAGCGTTAGACAGCACATACTTACTTCTACAATTATTTAAAGAATTATTATACAAACATTAATATAATATTCGATCGCTATATATGGCACGTAACCGCGTCCGGAAAGGTCATTGATACGAGTTTTTCGCATTTTACACGGTCATTGTCAATGTGTGTATATTTTGTTAATGCGATCAAACGTTCTTGGGTACCTCCCTGGTAAGATCACCGACGGCCATTGTTGCAGTGGCTTGTCGTGTCTCATTCATAAATCTTTGGGTCGATAAAACGATTTTCCCGACACTTCCTCGTCGTGTGGTGCCCGCCGCCGTTCAACCGTGACATAAATATTATGTTGGAAAAAAAATAATAACAATAAAAAATAAAAAAAAATACCCGACAAATCGACAAGAAAACCACAGGCCGGCGGCGGTACCGATTGTTTGCCGTGTGTGTGTACACTATATACATTAATATTATTATAATATTATTCCGATACTATTGAACGTTGTAAAACACTTTCGCAGAGGTGTTTTTTTAATGCATCAATAGACGCGGTCTCCATTAGCAGCAGCACAAACACTACAGTCGGACACACATAGTAATAATAATAATAATAATAATAATTGGACATCCATGAACTTGGCCGTAAAAAAAACGCGTTTCACACACACACACCGCACGACGTCTTGACTTGTTCACGAGACGCTGCCGCAGTGCAAAACGTTTCCTACAAGACATAAGTTCCTTCCCCCCTTCTCCCACTTCCCCTTTGCTCTTCTACACAAACGGTTTCGGTTTCGAAACGCTCAACTCGACTTTTGCACACATACGGGTTTGTCAAAAGCGCTTTTGCATAAGAAATAACAATATTTTTAATAATTTGGGGGGTTTTTTCTTTCACAAAAACGAGGCTTGATTATTTTTCTAAAACGGTTCACGTTATAATAATATATTGCCGTCGAATCTTACTGTTTGTGCTTCCCGACGACTTGATCGAGAAATTCAAAAACAGTTTGTTTCGTAATAGCTGTGCAGTTGAGTCTGCATTGTATTATTATCCTGTTTACAGCTGTTTATCTAGTCATTTCGATTAAGGTATACATACTTTTTTACACGTTGAACAACGCAATCGCATTCTTGTAACATTTTCTTTATACATTTTGTCACAAAACAATAAACATAATGTGTAACAACTTACCATCTAATGTATCTCAACAAAAAAAAACTTATTTTTTTCTTTTTCAAATAACTGTTGCTAAGTAGTTAATTCTACTAATTCAACCAAAGTTTAATGTCTTTCAAATGTTGGTTACCTATTTGGCTTAGGACACTGTAAACCCAACCTGACCAAAGATGATATTTTTTTTAGGGCAAATTATACCTAATAATAAATTTTTGTAAAAAAAATGTTCTATACATAAAAAAAAATACCGCTTTCGCATCGTTATAATAATAATTTTTTAAATTAAACCTTAATCGAGTATTAAAAAATTTAATGTTCTACTATAATATTATTGTGTCATCGTAGGACGTCGTTCAATTGTAAATATTACACCTCATAATAATATTATACAGTACTTTGTCAATGATCATAATGACTACTTTTCACAAATGAAAGATAAACAAAACTATGCGTTTAAGGTTACAAACAAGGTTAGATAATTGTGTGCAATATGCGATTGTATAGGCTAGGCCGATTATGCTGTACAAAAACAGAGATAGAAAACCGGTATAGTTATCTGAACGGGATTCGACATAACTGTAAATTCGCGTACCCGTCAATAATTATATTGTGGTGTACTTAAGTGCGTAGCACGTTGAAAAACAGAATTATTATTCATAGGAAAACTTGGTAGGTATTCTTAATGAAATAATACGGCTAATGCTATGGGAAAACCTAACCGGAAGTCTCAACCCGTTATACTAGAGCTGATTTTTCAGCTAAGTCCTGTAAAAACATTTGGGTCGTATGACAAAAAGTAGGATAAAAATATATTATTAAGTTCCTACCAGCGTTATTAATGACTGTGGATTAGCATTGCTCTAGGTTTATCAATGTAAAATCATTAAGTGAAAACAAAAATATACATATATACAATGCTTATGTGTTTCTAACGGTTTAACAAAATAATAGTGTGTATATATTATACAAGTTTTATCGCGTTAATGTATTTTTGGTTATTAAATTAATGGACTTTTTTTAAGTTTTACGACCAAGGTTACCTATTTTAAATGTTTACCGCCTGTGCTCTTGGTCTTGACACACAAATTCTTTTATAAGTGAAATGGGAGAGACAGACTCTTAAACTAAACGCTCTTAGGTTTCTTTAAAAGGATGAGGCTTTAGCAATGAACACAAGTTTCCATTCACGTTTTTCCTGGAGTTTTTCATTTTTCAATCGTCTTAGTATGGGAATTCAACCTCTGGCACTGGCAAAAACTAGCAAATAAACAATGTACCGCTAAGGTTTTCTACGGGTTTTCACGCTGGCCGACCGGTTCTGTTGGTTTTTGTTGCTGTTATAGCCATAGTCGTCCTGGCCGTCGTCTCCAGACGAGTATCTTTGCCAGCACGTACCGTCTTATTACCGTTGTCGTTGCTCGGGAACGATGCAGGGAACACAGCTCAGCTGACCCGGTCGATTGTTTATGGAAAAACAGTACATTTAACGGTTATGCACAAGTCCACTACTATACTTGGCCCTCGAAAGCCGGTGGCTCTCCGGAAAAGGCGAATACGTAACACGTATTATGTTATTATTGCGTATAATAACTTGTGAAATAATTTTATAACTTGTATAATGTGTATACTAATGAAATTTCTAATTAGTATTCAGTATGGTAATATTATAACGACGATAACATGAATTATTTTCTACTTCTATTAATTATTACCGTTTAAAAACGTAGTATATACAAGGACAAGGTGTTTGAATATGTAATTTATATCTAATTAATTTTTTTTTTTTTTTACTTATTTTGAATAATTTATTCAACTACAATATTTTTTATTTTCCCCATTTAAACCTAAATGGATTAAAAACAATAAAGTTGACAAACATTCTCAAATTTCAATAATTTTATCTAATAAATGCTTGTCGCCATAAAATTGTTTTGGTTCGTCTGAGATGTGCTATCTCGAATACCAAAATATTATAAACATACTTCTAACTTCAGTGAAGAGATTAGCAGTGTGGATTTTTTGGTTTTTCTTGGAAAAATCATTTGATAAAAATTACACTTTTATACTATTATTAGTATTGTTATATGAAGCGTGTGAAAACATGAATAGTGAATACGGTTCTAACGGTATAACAGCGAAACGATTATAGCGTTGCTGTGTAGTTTGCTTACACGATGTACATAATATTATAGTATTATTATAATCATAAGCGTACATCGCCAAACGATTACTTTGTTAAGGTCCGCCTTTAATGGTATTATTTGTTCACAATTCCGATCGGTATAGATTATTTTTTATTAATTTACAACAGCTAATAAGCCATTATTAATAGTGCGGTTATTTATTATTTGTTTTTTGTTTCAGCGCCGACCACTATCGACGAAATCGAACCGAAAAGAACAGACATAGCAGATTATTATGCGAGTGAGTAAAAAAAAAAAACATTTCACAATTTTCATTTGGTACAGTTAAGCTTAGACACAAAAACAACTGTTTAAATGTTAAACAGCAAATAATCAATGTAAATAAAATAACAATATGAGAATTTTACAATTCTTAGCAAAAAACCAAAACAATAATAATAATAATAATGTAAAAAAAACAATATATTAGGTACTAATAAGACATGTTGAGAAACGGGCTAATCGGTTATGCAAAATACCTACACCCGTGTCAACAACTGTAGTTGGTTGTATCTATATTATTGAATGTTTGCCAAAACTAGTATTATTAAATTTTATTTTTTACTTGCATTCGAATAATTTTAGTATAATGTTTTACATGTCAAATAACCGTTTACTAATGTTCTACAAACGTGTTATAATTTGTTTGTGATTTAAGGTAAACTTAGTAAGTTACAACCATATGTTCCTGTTTAGCTTATGCGATTTTGACAAACTGGTAGTTTCAAAGCCGTATCTCTGCTACTGCTAAATCATTTCACTATAAAAAAAAATTACCTATTAATTGGTTAATAATTATTATCAGTTTTATTTTTTAAATCCATTTCATAATAACACCACGTAATGGAATAACGCTCACGCTCATATTTTATTTGTACAAAAAAACACCTTGCTACTGTTGAAAATTAGAATTAACCATAACGTTATCGTTTACGTTTAGACTCAAATGGCTGTTACTATAATTATCAGCATTATGAAGAGGGCGACCGTATTGTGACCAACGAACCTTGTCTGAACTGCACTTGTCACAACCGAATGTTGATGTGCTTCCTGAGGGTGTGCCCGTTCACGAAAGCGATTGGACAAGACTGTACGGTGCAAAAATCTCCGGATCAATGTTGTCCGACCATCTCTTGCCCGGAAGGTATGTTGTAGTATTAAAAAAAAAAACGGTGACTGTTCGTGTACATCAATAAGCCATTTAGTTGGTTCGTATGTTACAGTGCCTGTGGAATTGTTGACCAGCTCTACGACACCACAGCCTACGACAACGACGACTGTAGGATGGCAAGATAACTACGGGTGCATGATGAACGACAATGAATTTTTCCCAGACGGAGCACAGGTAAATTTTAAGAAAAAAAAAACTTATTGTCTGCAAAATGTACACCGTTCGCGTGCTTTGATTAAACTCATTCTCTTATTGCTTATACAGCTGCCTATTAGCCTGCAGAAACCTTGTGAACTCTGTTATTGTATAAGAAACAGAACAGCTTGTGTCATGCAAGAGTGCACGCTCCACGTAGAAGGATGCAGGCCGGTGTACCTTGATGGTGTCTGTTGCCCAGTCCGGTATGATTGCGGTAAGTCATAATTGCAAACAATTCATGTTAAAACATATAATTGTTCAACTTTTCATACAAATTGAAAGCTGACCATAATTATCTTGATATAGACATTGAGTTTGATGAAATTAATGCTTATTTTGTCAGTAAACATTTCCAATTTTATTTATTTCATTTATTTCAGATTATTTCTAGAAACGCATTGTCAATGTTACTCTTCAACACATGTCTAACAACTAATATTTTGATTCATGTTTTTAGATTATGAAAATGATAAGTCCACTACGTCAACGCCACAGATAACTGGTGGTTTAGTGTTCTCTACTACTTCTGCGCCGTTCGATTGCCGCGTGGGTAATGAAGTTTACAACGACGGTGAATCCATACCCATGCTTTCCGAGAAACCATGCCATCACTGCTATTGTATGAGAGGTGATATCGTTTGTGCAGTTCAGGATTGCGGAGAGCCTCTCAGAGGTAAGGATTGCACTCCGGAACCTCCTCCAGCCGGCCAATGCTGTCCCACATCATACCGCTGTGGTAAGTTTAAATTTTTAAAAACATAATCAGCAACTTATATACTAATTCGGTTTGTGTATGTTTTCTCAGCGAATGACACGATTAATTCAGACGATGTTACAACCCTACAGCCAATATCTCTGAGTGACTCTGATGAACACGAGGCCGAAAAACATCCTTCTCTAGAAGAAGCGTATGAAAAATTGGGAGAAAATCAACCTACAAGTCAAGATGCTCTAAACGACGAAGTTCAGCCAGCTGAAGCCGAGCAATCGACTAATAAAAATGAAGCGTCGAATAGCTCTGTCAACGAAAATCAAAGTAACGCAGATGAACAAGCTGGAATATCAGAGGTCAGCGCTACGACACAAAATAATGAGCAACCTTCATCCGAGACTGTAAGTCAAGACAATCCTGAAGTTGTTGCGTCAGATGAAAATACTAATGCTCAAGAAACAGGTACAACGAATTCCCCGACGGAAGAAAACCTTGTTAGTTCTACTCCACAACAAACTTCCGATGACAAAACCGATGTCAAAGTAACAGAAGAGAACACGAGTATCAAAAATCCTTCTGAACAAATAAACCAAGATGAAAATAAAACAACTAACCCAATAAGCAATGAAACGCCAGAGATCTCTCAAACTGAAAGTCCCATTACAACAAATCAAGACAGCAACACTTCGATAAGCGATGACAAAAATGAAAATGAAAACTCTGAAATCAACACAGAGTCCAATATTAAACAAGATACGCCCTTACAAAGCAATCAAGACAGTACTGAGCGTCCCGTTGAAGTAATTAATGCTCAAACAGATGTTCCTTCTGAAGTCGACCAATCAACTCTAAAACCAAGTGAACAAGATAACGCACAAATCTCTCAAAATGATAACAACATTGGTCAAAACAACCAGGATATTAGTCAAACACCTGAAGTAAATGTTGTTCAAACAGAAACTCCATCGATTGTGGCTAAACCTTCTAGCCAAATCAATCAAGATGAAACAGATAAAACCGTTTCTCAGACTGAAGTTCCAATTAGCATACAACAAGAACCGGTTAGTCAAATCAATCAAGATAGTACTGCCAGACCTCAAGAAGAAAATGTTTCTCAGACTGATGCTTCCACCAGTGTACAACAAGAACCAGTAAACCAGAGTAATCAAGATAGCACTCAAGGATCCCAAGAAGAAAACGTTTCTCAGACTGATGCTCCCACTAGTGTACAACAAGAACCAGTAAACCAGAGTAATCAAGATAGCACTCAAGGATCCCAAGAAGAAAACGCTCTGACGACCGAAAGTCCATCAAGCGTAGTAGGAGAATTACCGAGCCAAGATAATCAAAACGACTCGCAAAAACCACAAGAAGAAGGTTCTACTCCAACTGAGTTGCCCACAGTACATGAATCTCCAAGCGAAAACGACGAAGAAAAGCCCCAAGAAGTAAACGAAATACATACCGAAAGTCCAATTTCAGAAAACAAACCAATAGAACAAATCAATGAAGATAAGCCAGCAAGCGAAAGCGACCCACAAATTAACTCAGATTTAGAAAAGAAACCAGACAATCAAGAGGTCGTTCAAAATGAAAACGTTTTGGCTACAACAAATCCATTGGATACAAATAATGATGAGGTCGTAAACGCACCAACTCAACCCTCGGTTTCCCAAGAGGCAGTTGAAGCTCAAGTGTCGACAGAACAGCCTGCTGAGCAAGATCACATAATTATGGTTTCTCCAACTGCCCCACCGCTGTATGCGCATGACCAAATTAAAGATGACGTGCCGTTGCAAACACCTGCCATTGCCAATGAAAACAACAATCATGTAAAAGACACGTTAACAGAAGAAAATAAAACCGAAATCAGTCAAACACCACAAACGCCGTCTAGTGATGAAGCGTCTTCTCCGGGTATAATCGATACAGAAAATGTGCCAGCTGCAAATCCCGTTAACGTTGTACCGGAAAATGATAATAAATCGCCTAATGAAAATACAAGTGAAAATATCATCAGCAACAAAATAGATAGCTCAACTGAAACGAAACCTAATGAAAATGAAATCGTTAACGATGCGTCCATTAGTGCTACTGAAAGTCCAGTTGATTCCGGAGAACAAAAACCAGAAAATGATCAACCAGTTAACAATCGTTTCAGTGAAAGTCCTGTCAATAAAGTTAACTTGGAAGCCGTATCACCGTCTACAGAAGCAAATATTGAAGTCAAACCGGACTCGGAAACTGGAACACAAACTGTTCTCTTAGACAACTCATCTGAGCCCAGCATAACGCAACAGACTGAAGACAGTGCAACAGAACAGCCTAATTCCCTCGAAAATCACGATAGTTCCGAAACGCCTACTAATGCACCACCAAGTAGTGACGACATAAGCGAAGGTACTACACAATTACCTCAACAACAAATTGAGGATAATAATATTCCGAGTCAGTCAGTTAACCTTAGCCCCGACGAACCGACTAAAACACAAGATGAACCAGAGAAGTCTAGTGAACCCTCCGAAAGCCCGATTGACCTGACATCCGTGAACAATCAAGAAACTACTGAACCCCAGCATTCTGACAACGTTGAGAACGCTAAACCAACCTACGCGCCTGTCTCTGAAACCGGAGAAATTGAACAGATTATATCTACTGCAGCTCCCGAAATAAACGATAACGTCGCGCTTCAACCACAACAACCGCAAGACGAAGCCACCAACGCAATCGTAGAGGCAACTACTACTTTTGATGATCCGTCGTCGTCTGATGAAAACGATTTGAAAGTAGTGACAGAGTCGGCTCCGATTAACGAAGCAGATGTCTCGACTACTTCACCGGAACAAACAGCTGAAGACGAGAAACCAGTACCTAACACAAACGAAAATATACAAGTCGAAAACGATAGCACTCATAACCCGCAAACAGAACAAGTTAATCTTATAAGCTCTAGCAACAATGTTGATTCAGACAATTCAGCGTCCACAAATAAATACACTGAAGAAGTAGAATCTACAGTCAGCCCAGCTTTGAGTTCGTCAAGCAACGATGAGAATCTGAACAAGATTACACCGATCGCCACACCTGATAACAAACCTGAAAATGAAAATGCTGTCGAAGTTGCTACTGAAAATATCTTGGAAGACGCATCGACAAATACACCTATTGTAAATGCCAACGATTCTCCTGTCAATACCGATGCTGATGAAAACGTAGAAACTGGCACCAATGCTCCTTCAAGTCAAGAAAATCAGAATATTCAGTCATCGACATCCGAACCCGACTCGTACAATACACAAACGCCAGTTGTAAGTCAAGATTCTGGGCCTTCAAACGATGTAACTTCAGAAGTTATCTCTTCGATACCGGATACAAGTGCCCCTTCAACGGACAAAATTCAAAACGAAGTAGAATCGCACTCTTCGCCGTCAGCAACACAAGTACCTGAATCTGAATCGTACAACACACAACCACCAGCTATGAGCCAAGATTCAGGATCTTCTAACGATGTCACTTCTGAAGTAGTTTCGTCGATGACGGACACAAATGCTCCTTCGACGGAAAAAAATCAAAACGAGGTAGAATCGAACTCTTTGCCGTTGGCAACTCAAGCACCTGAACTCAATATCGACGTTGTTACTAATAGTCCCGTCGAGTCACCGAGCATTATTCCCACATCCGAGAACAATGAATATGAAGCTACTCCGACGACTGAAATTAACGGATCTCCCGACGATAAAATCGTAGAAGCCACTACAGTGGTGGATGATAACAGCCAAGGCGTACCGGGAGAAGGTAGTTGTTTAGTTGAATTCGTTACTTACGCTCATAAAGCTGAAGTGCCGAAATCAAATCCGTGCCATGAAAAATGTGAATGCTTAAACAGCATCGTTTCGTGTACGTCGATTAACTGCCCACCACCACCGCCTAATCATAGAAATTGTATACCTTTGCATCCAGGAAACGAATCGTGGTGTTGCCCGACTTATATGTGTGGTAAGCAATCTACAAAAAACATATTAAAATATAAACTAACAATTTTTGGTAATACCTTCTAAAAATAGTTTCGTTGTTTGTTCGTATAATAATATTGTTGTTTTTTTTTTTATATATATAGACGGAGGAATAGACCAAGGATTGATTTTCGAAAGCCATAACCAAGTACGCCCAGATGAAGTATCGACAGAATTACCGGGGAGTAAACCAACCGAAGGTAACGATATAAATGCAAGCGGGATCGAACAAGAGCCGAATACAGCTAGTCCTGAAGTACCGTCTGAATATAATACATTAGCGCCGACCCTAACGGATACGGGCGCTAACTTGGATAATCCTAATATTTCTGAAGGACCGAGCCAACCCGAAACTAACAAAGTGTCGGAGAATTTCGTCACTCCCGAAAAAGAGAGTCTAGCCCCAGTGACAGCCATTTATTCCGAGCCCTCAGAAAACGAAAACCCGACAGAAAATTCACCAGCATCCGGAGGTGTAACATCAGTGTCGTACGAAAACGACGTGTCAACCACTTCCGTAAATAAGGCTGATGATGCGGCAAACCAAAATCCGTCGATAAGTCCGGTGAGTGAATCTCAAGACGTACCCGCCCAACCAACCGAATCCCAAAATTTAGAGTCGAGTACGACTAAGGTAGAACCGGCAAATGATCAAAGTCAACCTGAACAACAAACTCCAGAATTGGTTGACACTCCAGTCGATACAACGAACAAACCTGACGGCTTGCCTGCTACCGAACAAAGTAGTGACAATAACGCTAACGATGATATTATAAAAACACCTGCCAATGAAGAGTCTGACGTTAAACAAACTGAAAATTCAACAGAACAACCAATAATCAGCCAAAATCCATCCGAGTACACACAATCTGCCAATGGACAAGCTGACTCAAGTCCAACTCAACTGCCGATCGAAACCATTCCGAACGACACTAGGCCACCCTCGACTATCGATGACATCCTTTCTTCTGTCAACTTAGTCAAGGGCGTATTAAATTCACTGGAAACGTCATCGAAACCATCTGAAATCTATTATCAACCAACCGAAGCGGTACAAGTTAATTATGAAACTACGGTTACTGTTGAAGGATCTTCTTTCAGTCCGTCTTCCTCAGACGATACATCTCAAATTACCTCTGAACAAACCTCTTCCAGTCCGTCTTCTCCAGATGATATACCACAAATAACCACTGAACAAGTTTCATTTAGTCCGTCTTCTTCAGACGAACCTAACAAACCTCAAAACACAGCTGAAGAAGTTTCTTCTAGTTCGTCTTCCTCGGACGATATACCTCAAATTACCACAGAACAAGCTTCATTAAGTCCGTCTTCTTCAGACGAACCTAACAAACCTCAAAGCACAGCTGAAGAAGTTTCTTCTAGTTCGTCTTCCTCGGACGATATACCTCAAATTACCACAGAACAAGCTTCATTAAGTCCGTCTTCTTCAGACGAACCTAACAAACCTCAAAGCACAGCTGAAGAAGTTTCTTCTAGTTCGTCTTCCTTGGACGATACACCCCAAATTACCACAGAACAAGCTTCATTTAGTCCGTCTTCTTCAGACGAACCTAACAAACCTCAAAGCACAGCTGAAGAAGTTTCTTCTAGTTCGTCTTCCTTGGACGATACACCCCAAATTACCACAGAACAAGCTTCATTTAGTCCGTCTTCTTCAGACGAACCTAACAAACCTCAAAGCACAGCTGAAGAAGCTTCTTCCAGTCCATCTTCCTCGGAAGATACATCTCAAGTTACCTCTGAACAAGAATCTATCAGTCCGCCTTCGCCAGATGAAACAAATAAACTCCAAATCGCTGTTGAAGGTCCTTCTAGTCCGTCTTCTTCGGACGATTTACCCCAAATTACCACTGAACAAGCTTCTTTCATTCCATCGTCATCGGAAGAACAAAACAAACCCGAAATCCATGCTGAAGGTCCTTCTAGTCCGTCTTCTTCAGACGATTTACCCCAAATTACCACTGAACAAGCATCTTTCATTCCATCTTCATCAGAAGAACAAAACAAACCCGAAATCCCTGCTGAAGGTCCTTCCAGTCCGTCTTCCTCTGGTGATATACCCCAAACTACCGCCGGCAAACCGGAAAGTCTCGAAGAACCTAATCAATCGCAACCGATTGTCGAGGTGAATGCAGTCACTAATGCACCTGAATTAGCTACCGTTAAGGCACCCGAGTCCACTACTCAAAATTCCCCAGCACCAATTCAATTAGAAGTTTCTACCGACGCGGCTGTTAACAAACCAGAGGAAAATCAAAATTCTGCGGTTCCTGTACCCGAAGTAAATGCTAATCCACCCGAATCTGTGGCGGACAAAGATCCTGAAGAATCGTCACCTACAGCCACCAATGCGCCCTCAAGCCAGTACACTACCGCCGAAAAGACTGAAGGAGTCGATAACAGATTCAGCTCTCCGACTTCGTCTCAGCGGCCTACCCAAGAGGAAATCAAAATTCCCCAAGAGTCCGGTAACAAAGTACAAATACCTTTCGGCACAGACGCCCCGGAATCGTATAGACCGCCCAGCACCCCCGTGTACACCCACAGGCCTTCTTTCTCTTCTATCCCACAATCGTCATGGACGCAAAAACCTTTCCATCCAGATAGCACGTCCGAATCACCACAACCTGACCAAGGGTTCCCCGATGAGTACGAAGACGAAAACGAAGCTGTATTCGGACCAGGCACTTGCAGGTAAGACGTCCTATATCACTAAACATAGTAAAACACTGAATTCTCAATTGTGCAATAAGTGCTAAGTGAGAGCTGTTGTTTTGATTTTTGGTGTGACATGTGTTAGTATGATAGTAAACATTAAATGCGTTAAACGGAAATCTTCTCAATGAAAAGGTTTGTGACTTAAGTGAATAAAAAGTGCTCTAGCAAAACAAAATAAAAACTAGATTTCCTTGATACCTACTTGTATTTTAAATAGTTGTTGGCACATCTACGTCCATCGCAGTTCTTTTCAACTCGGTTGCCTCACTCGTATTTATTCTATAGTAGCTTTTAACAAGCAGAAGATAGTCTTGCTAGGATTGAGGGTTGAAATAGGGTTGTCACTTTGTTTTCTGGATGTAAAAATCATGTTCAACATTTTAAGGCTAACACGCTAATATTGACCGATCGTGTGATTACAGATACGGCGGCAAAATCTACGTGTCAGCCCAACAAGTGCCCAGAGACGACCCGTGCGATTTTTGTTTCTGTTTCCGAGGCGACATCATTTGTCTGCAACAGAGCTGTCCGCCACCCATTTTCGGTTGCTTCCAAGACACAATTCAGGGCTTCTGCTGTCCCAGATATGAGTGCCCAGTAGCGCAGGCCACGCAAGTTAACGTGACCACCACCACGACAACGACGACCACGACGGTACCTCCACACTTCTTCGCCAACGCCTACCGAGGAGCCGCCCGGAGATCCGGATGTCTTATACACGGGCACGCGTACAAGGTGGGCGAAGACGTTGGCATCGCTTCCGGACCGTGTATGCAATGCATGTGAGTATGACACAATCATAGTTTCAACTAATGAAACATCCATCGGTAACATGATTCCAGATGAACCCGTTTATTATCCATCAGTTATCCCTGCATGTACGAGTCCGCTTTCGTTGAGAGTTGAGTGTAATAACATTCCATTTCTTTTACAGATGCGGGGACGACGGTAAAATGCAATGCAACCCCAAAGCCTGCAGCCCCGAACCTGTACTGAGGAAAATGTTAGCCGAGGCGGTCGACAGGAGGAGATAAACGATTCGGATTCGACGACAACAAGTGCCAAAAACCACAGTTTCTTAAGCGACAATATGAACGAGCAACAATGAACCAAACCTAGACCGTCAATTATTGTTTAATTACATTTTTATTATTATTATTATTATTATTATTATTAATGATAACCACAACGCGCAATGTCGACTTTTGGGGACATAACGTTGCTCAATACAATAATATTATATGATTATTACTTTTATACCATCCCCGCAAGAAAAGACAAACATGGTATGCCATCGTGAAAACATTGGAGACTGGTTCTAATGAATATTATATTATTTATTACTTTTAGTTTATTTAAAAAATAGGTTAATTATTTATTATCGTACGAATGATACGATTTAATAAGAAACGTTATTTGTACGCTTTTATTATTATTTTTGAGCGATCTACTTAATTTTGACCGTCAAATAATTATAATAGTGTCGATAGTAGTAGAAACAAATCAAATGCGTAGGTAGTCGGAATAGCAGCACACCAGTTGCGCTGACCATAATATTTTCATGTAGTGTTTTTTCTTCTCCAAATTGCTATAAAAAAAACTCAACTTTCATTTTCGACAGAATATTTTTACCGCTTTCATAATAATAATATTATATATACTCTGTACATATTGCTGCCATTTACGTTTATATTTAAGACGAAAATATTTTTTAACAAATCTTATTGCTTTTTTTTTTTACCTACCAACAGTTTCGTTTAAATCAAGCCCAATCCAATGCTCATGGGCTCCATGACAATTTTATTATATTTACCGAATTTTATCTGAGTCGTTTAACAGGCAGAAGTGAACATTTGAAAAAAAAAACAAATACAATATTTCACAATAAATTTGCTCTCTTTATTTAATTTGTTGCCTTGAAAAATTCTTCTGCCTCTCGAACACCCAGATAAATTTTGCGCGGAAGACATGTATATAGTATTTGTTCATAAGTTTAGCGTTATTACAATATAATTTTATTATTATAATAAGACAATTTATACATATATATATGATTAAGTCAAACGATTTGCTACTTAAAAAATAAATTTATAGTTATTACATTTTTTTTTTTTTAGAAATCATGTTTAGACGATAAAAATTATTACTACTGTTTAAATAAAAACACAAAAAAAAAATTGTACTTTTTTACAAACTATATAATATTGTGTTTTATTGTGAATAATTTTTCTACTGACGTTTTGTGATACACAATTATAACATTAATAATTGCCTATTATATGTTTATATTTTTTTTTTAATTTAAATAAAATATAATAATTTTGATCTGGTTCACAAGAAATTATTATGGTCCCAAAACGACGTTTGAATAGTTCAAAACACCAAAATGTTTGTTACACAGGCTCCGTTTTAGGTACTCGGTCCATAGTATTTTAGATTTAAAACGTTTTTTACCAAAATTTGATTTGGTTACGTTAGGTCTATATATACTTACTAAAATAGTACATTTATAGAACTTTAAAATGTATTTGAAATACATTTATAAAAATGAATTTGATACAAGTCGAAACTACTTAAATAGTGATTTTAATACTTATACTCAAATACTTTACAGCTGCCTAATATGCATATTTTTTGTCAAAAATATTTAAAAACAATTAAATAAAATCCATATTGTTCTAATAATATACTTAGTACCTAAATATATTTTAATATTTGGTATAATTTTGTATGTTGGCACATTTTGCCTTACAATATAATGTTATATTTTAATTTTCCATATTTTCACATTTACACGAGTTTTAAATATTTCATCAACTATATTATATTATAACAAAACAAAAAAGTACTCTGTAAATTGTAATCACTATTGGATAAACAAATTATGGTAATTTACTTTTACTATATTGACACTATTTATTCAGACCGATTAAAATATCAACCGTTTTTTTTTATAAGTATTACTGTTAATCATTTTACATATTAAACACAAAAATATTATTTCATATTTTTAAAGGCAAGAGTAAAATTGTGTAGCGTAACTGAATGTTTTTTACGTTATTGTCTTTATAACCACACGTAATTAATTTATTTTGAAAATAACCATTCATAATAATATACTATGGAGCGCCTATACACCAAGATAATCTATTTAAAAACCCTCATGTTGATAAAACAAGTTTGGTAAAATATACTATGTATCATACACGCGCAAAAATGAACATATCTTATTTACTATGATTATTTAAAATTTGGTTATCTTGTCAATCCATTATACATTAAGATATATTATAATCTAGGCTTTTTTTTTATTCTTAATAATCAAATGAATACAAGTACAAAACCACTAGTAAATGGAAATAAAAAAAAAAAATCTAAAAATAATAATAAAAACAAATAAAGAGGGGGGGGGGGAAGAAGCTAAGTTTGGAATAAAATACGTCTAAAACAATTATTATAACAAAACATTTACAATTCAATGGATTGTTATTAACTAAGAAGATCTCTTTTCGTTTTCACCAAACATTTACTGACTAAAATACCAAATAGCGCAATCATGGCTATGCCGATGCCAGTTTTCCATACAACGGAATCGCGTAAATTTGGCAACAGCCTATACTGATGTGGATTGTATTTGTGTCTAAAAAAAAATTAAGAGAAAATATACATTTAATAAGATTTTCACTGGGACTTTGTATCGTTCTCCATGCCACTTACGGTAGAGAAGCCATTGTGGCCAAATTAGAGTACAGTCTTTTGCCTTCACTCGATTCTGTAAATGCAGAAGGCGTCGATAATTTGTTCTGTTTGCAAAATTGATCTGGTTGCAAAATATAATCCTGTTTCACGATCGGTCTACCTTTATCGTTGGACACTATGAGTACAGGGATGTTTCTGTTTTGATAGTATTTCTAAAGAAAAAAAAAAATTAAACATTTATTTTAACTAACCAGCTGCAAAGGTATACTATATGTATAACGTAAGCGCACTTACCAGGTAAACGTGGGCAACATATTCGAAAGAACAGCTTTGCGACGAATTAAACACCAAACAGGCAACATCGCATTTAACGTCCTCCTTAGTCAGATGGCTTTCGCTTGAAGGCTTGATTTCTTTCATCACTAAATATTTATCATGACCGTATACTTGAACTCGATTCACAGAAGTTATATCTGGAAGATCACCGTCTTCATTTTTGCTCTGCAATAACAAAAAAATTTAGAATTGTAATTTTTAAAACTCAAAAATAAACTAGTTTTGCTCACTATCATGTCGTTTGCAAGAGAGCCTTTAACGTGCCGTTTACATAACATTGTTTTGCCACTTCCTTTGCTTCCGATCACGTGGCAAATGTAAACAGACCTTTGAGATTGTTTCTTTTGCAAATCGATTTTCTTGCTTCTGGTCACTGGAAAAACAATAGTTTCAAAATTAGTCTTATGGAAATCAAATCTTTTTGTAAATAAGTAATGCACGTCTCACCTTGTACTCCGGAAAGTTGGTTCTCCAATTTCATACTATAGCCTAGCATAGCCAAGTATGCCATCGTGGTGTCGGCCTCGACTAGAGTGCAATAAGACCAGAACGACAACCATCCTTGTGATGTAATCCATCCCTGATTGTTTATACAATAGATATACAATTTTAGTTGAAATAATCAAACTGTAAATGTTTGGTAAACCTTTTTGAATTACTTTCTGATTAGTGTTGTAGAGACACTTGCCCAACAAATGTGGTTCATCAATACAAATAGAAAACAATGATTTCAACTCTACTGGGCTCAAACAATCGTCCTTGTCCTTGTCGTGCGTCTCAAACAAATGTGACAAATATTGTTCACCTTTGTGCGATAATTCAACGGTACAATATTTATCAACTTTTAGCCTAAACGAAATATATTATATATTATTGACGAGTTTTCAAGTTACGGATACAACAACTGGTATACACTTACGTTGGATGTAAATAGCTATAGGTAAAATCTAGATTATCGTTATAGCCAAACTTTCTAATCACTGTCCAAGTAGTCTGGGCTTTCCCTTTGAGGATAAACAGCATATGTAGGAACAAGAAACCTTTACAAAAAAATAAAACACAAAATTTCATTTAAAATGTCAAACATAACAATTATAATCTTATTTGGCTAAACGTGTAAGAAAATTGTACCATCTAATGTAACACAATTTGATGGCGAAATTCCATGTTCACAGTTCATATTTATTATGGTCTTGATACCGTTTAACTGCTGTACGGGCAAATGACAGTCGAAACAATGTCGTTGGAAATTATTTAATTCATCATCGTTGAGCAGACCATCATTGTCTATATCACATATCTGTAAGAAGTAAGCAATAAAACGTAATTAGTAAAAATATACAAACAAATTTGAATTCTACAATTACCTTGAATATTCTACAAAGAGCTTTCTGACATTTCTCGGTAAGCTAAAACAAAAAATAATCCCTAAATGTATAATTTTTAAACATGATTTTTCACCCTAAAAGTACATCTAAGGTTTGTACCTATATTTAAATTAATTAGCATAACAAGATATCGCTTATATAGTTTTATTTTTGTACAATTAGCCAATACTTTATTTTACTTTTAACTTTATAGCATATTACCCACTAGTATCTATACCCAAATAATTTTAAGACAAAACGTTTAAACATTTAATAATACCAAGATACAGACTAAAATTAGTATACTGGATCTTATACAATATATTGTTTGATGATAACAAAAATAACTGATATCATTTACAAGTAGAACTCTTTAGAACAATATTCTAATAACTTACAATTTTTTCTTCGACACAATATAACGGTGCGGTAGGATGTAGAATTGCTGTTTGTGCGTAACAAAACATTTCACTAATATTCATCAACAATTTAGCTGAACACTATATTTGTCGAAAAAAAAAAAATTTTATAACATTTTTATTAGAAAATCAATTTTAAAGATTAATTTCTTACTAAAGAAAATATAAATAAAATACCTGAACGTATGTTTCTATTTCTGGATATTCATATAATACTTCTTCGATAACCTGAAAGGTTTTTTTTTTAATTAATTAATCTCGGTCCAAGGATTAACGACAATGAAATGGTAATTTCACCACTGTATAACTTACGTGCATCGAGATATTATTGATGAGATCACTTTTATTGCCAACTAATATGACAGGATGCAACATTTCACTGTCTACTTGACATTCTCTCAATAACGGCATCCATTTGCTTCTAATGTTCTCTCGACTGACATCGTCGATAACTGAAAAAACCAAGCAAATAACATCTGCATGACGAACTTGCTCAGCTAAATCTTCATTGTCTTGTTCATTTTCTAAAATTGATAACAATAATTTGAACGATTATTAAAAGAAAAATCTACAACACTTCCAGTATATCTATTAATGTAATACCATTATAGTCAATAATGTCAGTTGGCACCAGTTCTGGGGTGACTTCGGCCGGAATCGTAATGGTTTCCGCACGTTCTGGTACTTCGTCTAAAAATTCTTCATTTACAAGAGACAAAATAATGGAAGTCTTACCAACATCTTGATCGCCTACCAATAAGATGCGTACTGACCGTCCACAATGCTTTGGTCCCATCTCAGAAGCCATTTTACTAGAAAACGATATTGCAGTATTGAAAGGTCGATAAAATATTCATAAGAATTTTTCGTAACACTTAGTACTTACTTGGATGATTAGAACATCTTATTTACAATCGATAATAAAATGTATTCATTCAAACGGAATAATAATAATACTTAATCAACTAAACTATAATGGAAGAAGCCAGTAGGTATGTAAGTTTTTAAATAAAATTTCAATAATAAATTTGTAGTAGGTAGATATTAGGTGTATTATTATGCTAAATTTTTTTTTTCAATCGACCATCTCCCAAGTTCCAGCCTTGTTATCAGTAATAAGATAAAACAATATGGAAATCATTTTGATAACGGACTAGGTACGATAATGTTTAATGTCGAGACTCGAGAAGAAATCCCAATACTTAAAATCAGTGTGGCCATATACAACTGTCAACAATATTTTATTTACTGTAGTGCAATATTTTCTTCATACAAAACGATTATTCTAATTTTTATTAGTATACACTTTATATAGATCAGTATAATTTTTTAAACACTTGAAGAAAAAGAGAGAATTCTTCGTTCTCCCTAACCTGCTCATTCTTGTGGCAGGCACCGATGGCTAAACTATTTGTATTTGTTGGCCAAACTCCATTAGGCACCTTAATCAGAGTTCACAAATTACAGCAAGAGGATCGAAGACAACATTTGTCGAACTCTGTAAAACTAAAAACAATAGTTTTACGTGCTAAATTATACTTTGTACCGTATAAAAGTATTTAAGTATTGAAAAAAAAATGTGATTAGGAATAATGTTCACCTTATTAGTGGCCGTGTGGGGTCCTCTTTTTTACCCTAATATAATAATTAATAACCATCATCTCCCTGACCCCTTTGTCGGACATCGCAGCTTGAAACTTCTGATAACTCGCATTTACATATGTCATCTTCGCTTTCACCAAAATCGTTTTTGACACTATAAGTGCATTTCGACTTATTTACTTGCTCAAGTTTCGTTACCTTTTATTGTGTTTAATAATCTATTTAGTTTTTAATATTATAACGATATATGAAAATTCAATGAAAGTAACTCGTACCTTTGCAAGTTCGCATAAAGCCCTCGTGTTGATTATTAACGAGTACAACAGAAACAAGTAATTTATTATAGCCAGCAAGAAAGACAGTGCACTGACCGTTGTCGGCTTTGGGTCGTC
The DNA here is from genome assembly GCF_023614345.1 of Adelges cooleyi. NCBI lineage: Eukaryota > Metazoa > Arthropoda > Insecta > Hemiptera > Adelgidae > Adelges > Adelges cooleyi. Next base: position 6,825,053 of record NW_026096268.1, read on the forward strand.
GCATTTCCAAAATAGCAGACAGCAAATTATACTTTCTTGTGAATACATAACGCCGAGAAAGTAAGTATTTCACAATCAGCGTCTTTAGCTAGGGATTGTTTATCGTTGCCACAACTACAGATACCTACATAGAGATACCTAGTAACTATTTGAGTATTGCTTAAATCATCCCAATCGTCAAACATCACTATATGCTTAACAGTTAACACGCAATTTTATTAATACGAGAACGGTGTAATAATAACAACCACTAGTCAATAAGCAGTTTTTAATTACAGTATTCAAATTTTTCATTACATTGTGGTGTGTGGTAAGTTACATGTGGCGGGTATATAAATATTATACTTATGCTCCACGTCTCTTCCTGCCTAAACTCTGGCAAAACGTGTACTAATAGAATAATTTAGTATGCAGAATGTCGTTTGCATATAATATAAATAGTTAATAACTGCAGTAGGATAATTTTTTTAAAAATTATTGAAAAATAAATTGAACAACTTTTTCAAAAAGTCTTGAAAAAGAGAAAATTAATAGAATATATTTATTTTTAGAAAGAGAATTGGGTACATCGCAGTTAGCCCATCATTATAGGTATTTTTGTTATTTCGAATTAATGCAAACACAAAAATACAATTTATTAAATTCCACAAAATGTATTTAAAAATCTTAAGTCAAATATAATTAACTCCAGTGGTGCTACAAATAATTTAAACTTATTTATAATTTATAATACACTTATTATTAGTTTTGTGTAGTAAGAAAATTTAAATTATAATTTAACTAAATAGTTTAACGGACACTAGTCAACAAATTGCAGAACTAGTTGTCAAGTATAGCATAAATTTGTTTGTTTTATGGTAAATCCGTAAATGTAAATGATGTCACCGGACGAGAAGCTGTTTATTTTATTCTTTTAGCTCATTTGGTTTTTGAAGTTCTCTTAAGGTTATTTACCTTAACATTGTGCATTCTCAAGAAAAAATAATAAATAATTTCCAAAAAGCTCAAAATACTAGCTCCGACGAATAAGGCAACTGATCCTCCTAATGAAACTAAAATAAACAAATATAAATTTGATTAAGTGACAATCAATAGTTCAAACACAAAGAAAGTGTAATAAATAATATATTATTTACAGGTAATAATTAAAAATGTTTTTCAATTAAAGTGCAACACTAATGACAAGCTCAAACGTATATTAATTGGTTTTAATATAGTTTTCGAAATGGAAATATAATATTTGGGATCTAACGAGAAAGATGATATGCAACACAAAAATGAAATAAGTAGAAATAAAAAGATGTTATATTTCTAAATTCTATCAAATTAAAGGTCGAAAATCCTTGATTTTGACAAACCATGACTTTCTATTACCACTTACCAGTCATTTATGTAATATGGAAATGAAGTAAATTTGCAACTTATAAGAATGTGCTGTTGGTATTTAAAGAAAAAATACTTAGGGGGTATTCGGACTATGTAATGACGAGGAAGCGGGTGACTGAAGAATAAGGTAATATCATAATTTACTTATTAATTACTCATTAAGCCTAACCGATTAGGCTCGTTACAAAGGTAAAATAAAGAAGTCAAACAACTGTAATTAAGACCGAAAATATCGTAGAAGAAATAACAAAGAAAATGTTGACATAAACTGGGCATGCATGGCGCAGGGTAGCATTATTTGTAGTATTGGTGCAAGAAGGCGCACCTTAAGGGAATAGGCCGGTTACACTTACCCAGTATATCAAGTCTGCCCCTGATAACATTGCGTTTGAGGCGCTCTTGGGGCAATTGGTCTAACATTAGTTGTATGATCGATTGGTTATCAGAAATGCTGTACAAGATAAATCAAAGCAGAAACATTAATGATACCGTTTGAATAAAAATACATCGACAGCATTTAAACGTTTAAGCTAATGAATCGCTTAATAGACCAACTACTTACGTAAAAGTTTCCACTGTGATCACGTCCACCTCAGATTCAATGCACGAGGGCACACATCGGCATTCCAACCCAAGTCGCAAACTGTTCTTTTTCTTAAGTACCGATAGTTCTGCGTAGTACTGATTTAGACACATTAGACCTTTAATGTCACAGTGTTCAGATTCCTCTACGCACAGTAGGCAACATCATTTAATATTTGCATACATAGTTTAAATACGGTATGGTAATAAACATATCCGGGTTTACTATAGGGACTGAGAGACATCAGTGGTTTATGAGTTTATTTAATTCAATTTTCTTTCTCCTCGCCTCTTCTTCAGTTATTTGGGGTCGGATACCCTTGGTATAGTCTTTAACCTCAATTCTACACGATCTGTCTTTCAGACACAAATTGGCTGACATCACTTTCAATTACGCCCAACCATATTTTTTTTACTATACCTCTCTTTGATCTTTCTCTCTGTATCAATTTCCATTACGGTCTCTACTTCATCTCTATAATCTCTCTTGCTTAAACCATCTTAATTTATTCTTTCTCGTCTTCTCTACGATAGACACCACATTATAATCTTTCTCACACCAACCATAAAACATGGTCGCCTTCACAACGGTTTTAAATAACATTCTATTAATTACCTAATTGGTATTCTAACTAGTTTCTTGATTGGTATACTTTTACCACGCAAAACTTTAGGCGCTTCCCTTCGTTTTTAATTTTCAATATCATCAAAGGCACCACGACCAATTGTTTCAATTAATAATATATTTACATTGATGAAAAGACATACTACTGTTGGGCATCAGGTGAGATGTGCAGTTGCACATTTCCATTTGCTTCTCGCGGCGACAATGCACTATGCAAGAACTGTAACTGTAAGTCGAACTGACGCTCAGATAATTCTCCCAAGGAAATCTACACCTATAATATGATTATACAATGGTTTTTACTTTTTTTAATCTGGGTTTTCTGCATTTTTGTCGGTATGGACTATTTCGGAGAAGTTATATGTTATATAAATGCATATTCAAATTTCAACATCTTTATCAATATTATCAATAGCGTTTACCTGCGCTGATTGATGCTCACGAATGCGACTTCGTCTTCGTTGGCTATGTCCTTTATGGTGATCTTGTATTGTTTGTAAATTCCCGGCACCGCATGCAATATTTCCGTTGTGATAGTGTTGTAATACGGTACGTCCACCACCGAATGTATATAGATCTAATAACAATCCGAGAAGAAGACAGGAGCCAAGACTAGCTGCTACCACTGACCATGAATACAGTTTCTAGATTCTGTACCTTATTCGAATTGAAAGATTTCTGATTCTAATCCAAGTTCTTTAGTAATTGTTTTTATTTGTTTAGCTATCTTTCATTCAATTTACGATATTCATGGCCAGTATCAAAACTGTTAACATTTTACTGTTGGTTAGGTGATTTAATAATTGCAGCATAAATCAACTTACTTAACCCATAATTATTGTTTTAGTTAACATGCGGATTGAGGTGACATATGTGTTAAAAACCAGTTCATTAATTTTATTCAGCGGACTATTATACTACCAATATACCGTCTATCTAAGGAATTTAGTACTACCTGACTAGCTGAAGATAACTTAACCATGAGATCGCTCGGTCCAGTCTGACGGTTTGAATACATGTTAATATAATCATCAGAGTCTGGTCTAATGAAACAAATGGATTTTATTATGAACAGAATCACAAAAAAAACATACGAAAATGATTTTATCTTTACTAACGATTCGTTGGCCATGGTTAATGTGTAGCAGATTCCAAGTTCCGTTTCGGTTTTAACAAAATGTTTACAACAGTTGAAATTTCGAACCCCGTTCCAAGTACAGTTAAGAAGTACCTCTTCGCAAGTGCTCCTCATCTATAACCATATCGTGCGTTATAAAATATGTATTGTTATACACTTAAAAAGGTGTATTTTATAAAAGCAATAGGGGTTTATAGTATTGAATATTGTTTAGTTGTAGTAAATTTTATAAATGTCATAAATAACAATTATTACAACTATTAACAAATAAAACTTATATATTTAATTAATAGTCAGATACAAACACAAGTCTTTGAAAAGCTATATCAACCGTAAATTATGTCATGTACAGGAACTCACTGACGTTGCTATATCTCTTAAGTTAGCGGAAGGACAGACATACTGTCCAGTTAAGCAAAACTCCTTGATGTAATAACACATTCCTTTGAAGTATGCTATTTCCCTGACGATCTCGTCCAGATTGTAATCTCTTCGATCGCCGTAGATCCTACGTTGTGGTAAACATTAAGCAGCAACATTATTATTAACCGTGCGGTTAGTAGTCTTAACCGATCGCTATTATTTGTTGGGCTTACTTAGTAGCCAGTTTTTGTACGTTGTTGTTGTTGTCCGTTTCACACACGCTGATTGCTGGAAAGCTAGTTTGAAACTCCAAAGCGGTCGTTTCCACGACAAAACTGATGGCGTTCGTTTGAAACGCCTCCCAGGAGTTCATCATGAGCCTATAGGAACCGTACCAACTCAAAGCGCAAAACACAAACCAAAAAAATCTAAATAAAAAAAAAAAAAACAAGTACTTTATGCAAAATAAGTATAATTTTCCTTATGACAAATGTTGTCATTTCGAGTTTGGATGCGAAGCTGAGAAGGTATTGTCATGATTACAATAATGTGTTTTTTTGTGTATGTTTGTACCGACGATAACTTTTTAACTATCGGGCCACCGATTTCTTCACAAAGCTCATAAATCAGTAAATAAATAAAATTATTAAATATTTAAAAAAACGCTTAACCGCAAATAGTAATACACTTTGGCGTATACGGGGATTTCGATGGCAATGTTACCATCATCAGCGACCATAACAGACTAATAAATATTTCATTAGTTTATTTCCTCAAAAGTTACTACCGATATACAATTTGAAAAACCAAGAAACTATCAAAAATACTTCACCCGCGGGGGATTGTAACTTTTTCTTTACTTCACTTCCTTAGCATGTTTTTAGGGCTGTAGTCAAACTTTTGAACCCAAAATTCAAACAACACATCCATTGCTATAAAATTAATTATATTCATATTTAATAGTTTTTTACTAACTACAGTTTTGCATCGAAGTGTTTATTCGACAATGATTTTATCACTTTCAGTAATATTATTTCTAAAAAAAACTTGTGGCTTCAGTCTTCACCGACTCCACTATGCTAACTTTTTTTATAATCTTCAACGTAAGGTTTTTATTTGGTAATAAACAAACCCAAATTACTAAATAATATTAATTTTTTTAACAATCCTTAATATTTAAACCAATACCTTCTTAATTTAAAATCAAATCTTTTTTATTATTCAAAATATTTACTTCAAACAAACAAACAATTTATTTGAAATACGAAATTTCCAGTACAAAAATATGATCTAATTAAACTACAAAAATAGCTCAAATACTTTATTTGAAATTTGCTTATCCCAGTCTTGAGGTTCTCCGCCAGTTTGTGAACTGAGGAGAAGGCACGTTGTTATTAACGTAGCGCCAGTGCAAGAAATGATCCTAGACTTATGGCCTAACCCATTCTCTAGTAGAGCGACATTAAAAAAAAAAAAAATTAAGTACCTAATAAATTCACTTATATAGCCGAGAGAATTTTTTCTCGTCTCATTTACAAAATCCCGCAAATCCCATTGAAACCGTAGTTATATATTTAGCACTAGATACACTGTACAAAAATTATTTGAATCTGTATCCTTTCTGATACCTTTCGGTCCAATGGCGACTCGTGTCGCTGATGTAATGAAGTCCGTGTATTGTAGACTGATCAGCGAATTCCTTAATGACTTCTTTTGCTTTCATTGCGGCTACGATTCTCTGGGCTCGTTTGTCTACAGTAATGTATCCGCACCAGTGAAGTGGTTGCAAAGTGGTATATTTGTATTTATATTTAGTTGTATAAATTATATAGGTACAGCAGGGCTACACGACACACCCTGGATACCATAAAATATTCATAGCTTACCGTAACGTAATGGCAGTAATTTTTACATAAACCGCTAAAAACGACACGCTAAAAAAAATATCTACGGTTTTGATTTTTAGAGATTAACATATTGATAATAATATAATATATTATTTAGAATCTAGTATATTCCTAGTATTCAAAACGATCAGATACAAACAGTGCCACTCGAGTTATGAACAACGGGTTGATTATATATTTGAATGATTAAATAATGGTTTTGTTTTTTTTAATTGGAACGGTTTATCTAACTGAAAAATAGAACAATCCTATCCAACATGAGAACATGCATTTTGTTTTTTTGCACAAAAATGTGCCTAACGTTTTTTTATATAATTTTTTTCACCTAAATAAAAAAAATCAGTTTTTATATAATTTTACCTTCTAAACAATATTAAATAACCGACCTAGATAGGTCGTAAAAAAAATGGTATTAAAAGCTAGTAAGATAAAATGTGTTGCTCATATAATGCCATACGAAATATATATATATATGTTTTAAAACCATCATGGACCGAATAAAACGCATTCTTTGTAGCTTTGTTTTAGGATGGGAACGCTGTGATTTTGTGATAAAATAAAACCAACAATGAAACATTATGACTACCAACACGGCAATTATTAGGAAACATTAATATTGATTTATATTTAAATGATATTTAAAATATAAAAAAACATATTTTATTAATATTATTTTAAACATATTAAAAAAATATTGTTATAGTGTTGTAAATTAAAATTTTTATATTATTGTGAATCACATATTTTAAAAATGTGTTAACTGCATTATGATATTAAGTACTAGTACGATTACTTACTCGAATTATATACATATATATATATATATATATATATATATACATAAATTTGTATATATACATAATATATAATACGAGTTCAAATTATAACCTATTTTTGCAATTATTGTAATACTATAGAGCGACTTTTGATGAACAGTAACTACAAACTAAAGTTAACAATGAATTCTCAGGAAGTTCCAAGCTAAATTTATTCCTATCGTCGAAAGTATAGTTTATTTAGCGTTATATGTATAGTTATAGTACATTTTATACGTTCTAATAAAGTTTTTTGTTTTGTTCATTAAATTGAATTTATTTGCCTAGCTTATTAATGTGTGGCAGATACCTTACCGTCTTTCCAACTGAAACCCTTGTACTCTAATGATAAGTAGTAATATTAATATCAATTTTTATGTTGGAAAATCTTCTGACAACATTATTGTACAATCATTGTGAAAATACGAGCAAATAATATTGTAGTAATATTTCATTTCGCGCCTAAACACTTTCAGAAAAATATACAATATTCAAATATAATATTACAGCAACTAAAATATTGTCCAACAACATATTTCTGAAAGGTGTTTACAATACTTAATTGCTGTCTGGGTAGACCAATAAATATAGGTACATAATTGTTTTAACTTTAAATTATCAAAACATTTTGGAAAAATAACAATATCGGCTCCTTATATGTATCTATTTTTTAATGGAATAATATGTCTAGCAAAATAATTAATAACTTTGTTTGTAAGGGGAAAAAAAGTAACACATTTTATTATAAATACATTTGATTAATTTGGTGTACAAGTCACATTAAAATTATTTTAATAATTAATCTCGTAAAAAACACACGATGGAACATCATAAATTGTATCCATTAATATTGCATTAATAATTCAATATAATGTTGACAAATAATTAAATAAATAAAGTTACATAAATATGGCACAATAAGGAATGAAATTTTTTTATATTTATAGGATAATTATACCATGGTCTCTTTGTAATTTTCTTTTGGCCGTGGTCGAAATAACACCCATTATGTCAGACGGTGTGGGTAAACCACACACGGTGCTACCGCTTTGTTGATAGAACAGCTCACGACTGCCACATTTATTGCCGTACACAACATTGTCATCATCTCTGTAAGCCAGTTTATTTAGTAAATTGTTTGTTAAGGCAGCATAAATATATTAAAGACTAAATAGTGGTTACCTGATGATAATATCTAAAACGGATGGATTTTTTTGGAAGTTATCGTGAATGGTTGTGGCCAAATGTGTTTGAGTAGGAAACCAGTTGCCGTGTTTTTCAACTAATCCAGCGTCTGTTGTATCCATAACCATATATCCATACGTTTCATCCGGACATTGTAAGCTGTACGCGTCCGGAACATTTGTAGTGGTGTTATTTAGTGAACATTCTAAATCTCCAACACTACTGATACTCAGATTCCACTAAACGGTTAACGTAAAACAAATTTTTATAAAAAATATACATATGTAATATATACATTGTACATATATACAATGCTGTGAGACAAGATTAACTCACTAATAAGTGAATGAGATCGGGATCATTCTCAGCCTCTTTCTCCAATAAAACCATTAAAGACGTGTTCTGAAATCCAGCAACAAACAATAACATCTTTTGTTGACTAGAAACACTATTAGCCATATGCTGGAAGCTTGCCGACGGCGTAGTTATATTCTCCGTCGGTGTAGTGTATGGGTACAAATCAGCCATACTCAATTTGGCCATTAAAGGTGTCATTATATCATCATTTGGCGCGATCTTTCCATCTGTAATTTTTATTTAATAAATAAACGTAAATTTCGAAACATTTCTTCTTATTATTACCAAGGATTTGTAAATTTAATGAAATCGAAGTCGGTCGCATCGCTTTTGTCGATTTTGGAATGTTATCTGTAAATAAAATAAAATTTTTTACAATATTATATTCACCTTATTAACATATCATGTCATACCCGTTTCAGATTGTGCTTCAAGATCAGTGTAATGTTGAGTAAGTTGTTTATCGTACATAGCCTTGGAAACAACAAAATTATCGTCTCGTAATAATGGAAATAAAGGATCGCACAACGTGTTGTATTTGTTGGTTGCAATACGATCGTCTTCGTTTGTCATTTTAGAGAGTGTTCTGAGACTTAGATATCTTGTCAGGTCTTTTCGTAATGTGACAAGCTTTGTTAAAGCCGGTATGTCGTCTTGAAATTTTTCATAAACGGTATCCACACTTAGAGTTTTACACTTTTTACTTTCAGCGTGCCTAATGGAATCTTTGACAATATCTGGTATGCTACTAAATGATCCACTATTACTATCGGGCGTGTCCTCTTCTTCGACTGTAAATATGTTTTTATTGTCTTGATTTTTGTCAGTCAGTTTTGTACACTCTTGAGATTTATCGGATATCTATCATATTTGCAAATGTTTAAAACAAGTTCAAAGTTTACAATAATAAATAAATAAATATAAGCTGTAAATTTGATATAATACTTTATTCTTTTGGCGCCATCTAGATATTTTTTTTATCGATTGTTTTAAGGCACTAGCCGATTTTCTAATTTGCGCAACTTGTGTTTTGTCCACGTACATGTACAACAATTGTGTGCCCATGGGTAAACGAAAACTCCCATCAACATTTTTGGCTGGTATCTAAAAAGAAATCATTGTTTTCAAAACTAAAGCGAATCGTGTTATAACTTTTACCTTCTATACCTTGTTGCGAAATGGATCAGTCAATTGGATTAGTTTTGTTAGTTCAAAGCCTAATTGTGTTATGACAATCCTAAATACAATTTTTTTTTTTTATTGATATATCAAATAATAATAAATGTAAAAACTTATAAGATAATAGAATTACACACTTATTATGATAAAGTATCATGCCGCCTAAAACATTTGATTTTTCTTGCATGCTCTCTAACACTTGCATGGCTTCCAACATTATATTTCCTCCACTCTAAAAAAAATAATAATAGATAACTTGATTCACCGAAATGAAAACAATACTTTCAATTTTTTAATTTCTTACTTTTGGGATTTTAAGTACAGACGTTGCACTAAAAATGTTAGACGCTACCAACAATAGGGAAAGATAGGAAGATATAGTAGAATTCAAATGATCTTTGAGAATTTTCTGATCGGTTATTTCAGTAATATCATAATGGTATGTACACAGTATGTCATATAGTGTGCTCGCCCGTTTCTGAAGTACGCTATCCGGAATATTTCGGTCAGTACCCACACACTATTAAATGACAACAACAAATTATTAATATGTGACAAAATATATATATATGTGTTTTTAAATATTTTTTATGTAATATTACCAAGGTTAATGATCCAAACTGTTGAAATGCAAATTTTCCTGATTTTAAAGACAACACTGACGGTGCCGCAAAAGCTAAAGAAGTAAATTTAGCAAAGCCCATCAATTGGCCGCTTAGAGCATGTTTCTGAGACGGGCTCACCCACGGGGGATGAAAGTATAGAATAGAATTATTTGGATCGTCTGATTCATTAGTACAGAATCTTGGGTCGTACACAAAGATTATTAAAAGCTCTCTGTAAAAAAAAAATTAATTTTTTAACATATGTTTTAGTATAAATTATAATTTATAATATATTAAAAAATGTGTAACAAATAATGGTCCTATTACTGTTATTTTCAAATCTGCAGTTGAATGTTTTAATTTAATAATAATTTTTAATCAAATTAACTAGTTTAAAAGAACTTTATTGAAATATAAGGATTTAAAGATTTGAGTGAAAACAAAGTTTTCACTCAAATCTAAGAAACTATTAGTATTTTTTTTAATTTTAGTCAGATCTGAAATACATCAACTATTAAACTCGGGAAACCTGTTACGAATTGAGATATTTCAACTGCCAAAAACCAGTTGAAAAACAATACAATATAAAACCACTTTTGGAGCAAGTTTGCATGAAAGATAATGTCAAAGTTATGATACAGTTCTTCATTGTACATCGTCATTTACCTGGACATCTTAGAAGCACTTCTGATTAATATAATGACTGGCTATAATTTTACTGACTTAAAAGCAGTGTCCTGCTAACAAAACTTATCAACTAATTTTTCGATTAAATTGAATTCAGTCGTTGGTGGCATTGGATTATGTAAGTAGACTTGTGGTTACGTAACCTTAACGAAGCCATAGTCGATGATTGAATAATAAATCGAAACGTAATTATTATTTATATTAATTATTATTTTGTACTTTGTAGTAGGAAAACTGGTTTTCAATAACTACAGACTACAGTCTACACTCTACAATATCCAATATCTTTTCTATGATCCAGGAAAACCGATAAGATAAACACTATTTTGATACTAATTAGTAATTATTGTTCTTATCAGTAGCCCACTAACGCCATCGAATCGTTTGCTATAAAGTACGAGTATTCTACGATAATTTTTCGAATTTCATCCTAATTAACCTGGCAACACTGATTTATGGTAACTGCTGTTTATTATTTCTTTAACTATTTTTTCTGCGTTAATTTTTTCAAAATATGTTACAATATTACGAGTATGACATAAACGATGGTACTATACGGCTGACTTTACATAACTTATGCAACATTTGAGTTACTAACAATAGTAACGACAATAACTATATAGTAAAATATCTATATTTGTTTTTAATTGAGATGGTTCATTTTTTCATGGTTCAAACCAGCCAAACAGCTATGGCTTTTGCAATAAAATTTCATTTTTTTTACAGTTATAACATAGATTAAATACATTTAATCTATGGTTGTAAACTGTAATAGAACCTATAAAATATGTAAAAAATAAGTTGTACCAGAAGTTTTCCGAATATAGTTTTTAAACTGTAGAAGTACAGATTTGTATTGCGTTCTTATAAACGTATAGACTAATGTTCTGAAATGTATGTACTTATTATTTTTATTTTAGAAATTGTACGATCTGTAAATGTTCAGAAGCTCTAAATGCTCTAAAAACATTACCGATAAGAGTTCAACTATAAATTATATTAAAAACTAAATAATACAAGATACAGAGAAAATGCAAATAAGATTGACTTTCATTCTTTGGCTTCTCACCAGCTGCGACCTGAATCCTGCAGTTACCTGTTCTCAATTCTCATCATTGACTAAAAAAGTGAACTGATAACGTCTACTATCAAACATAACCTGAAAATCGATCATCTGGTTTGTTTTTCGGCAAGTATAACAAACTGCGAACTGTGACCTTGTGTCTGAATTATTCCGACGTCGAAAACTCGGAAAGCGCTTTGATAAATTATCTTTACCAAATTTCATATTGAAATTTTATATTATTTAACACACAATAATCATTTTTAGTAATACTCAGTGAATATGGCTTCGTTAGGGAAAGTATTTCGCAACGCATTCACAAACAACAGCCTTCGAGTGTTGAGGCGGTGTCCAATGATTTTAGAAAAACGCCAATTGAGTCAAACGAGCATTTACAACTTGAACTTACAACTCACAAAAACACCTATGGTAAGCATATGATACTTTATTATTATTATTATTATTATCGTCTAAATGCAGAGGTAATGTGATAAGTTGACGCGGTCTTTGAATGAAGACCTAACAAGTTAATTTGCCGGTTTTAAGGTGCGTGATCGATGGTATTCGGACACAACGACTGCCGGTAGATTGTTGTTGACTGAAGTAGAATCTAGAGTACTAAAGGTGTGCAAGGCCTACGATAAAGTGACGGCCGACAAGGTATGTAAATTTTAATTGATTTTATTATTTCAGACATTTGTGCGGACTTACAGTGTCAAGCCACCAATGACTATTGATCAAATTAAAAAAAGAGTCCTATTGGTATTACAGTTATACGACAAGGTTAATCCAGACAAGGTATAAATGATAAAAATTAATTTTTTTTCGGACCCGGACATTTCGGTGTGGAGCCAATTCGGCTTAAGGTACAATTGAAATGTAGTAAAAAAAAAAAATAAGCTTTATTATATGATATATTTACAAATGTCATTGCTATAAAAAGCATTTTTATGAAATCCAATAATTAGTTCTTCATGATAGTTAAAATAAAAAGCATACTTACCACGAAGTTCTATCACACGACTGTTATGTGTAAGTATTTTATGCATACAACCATGATGGTACCAAACAATTTTGGAGATACCAAAATGAAGGTTCATGCAAATCAAGAATTTACACGTCAACTGAAACTTCTGTGATTGATGACTAGTTAGTTTTATTACAGTAAAACAACTTAAATTTTTTATTGTATCTATTAAATTTTTTTTATTTAATTTTATTTTACGTCAATGTGTACCTTACGCCAAAATGGTTTACAAGAAGAAACGGCCACGCTGAAATGTTTTAGACAGCATTTTTTTTTTTAATACCAATTATGTTTTGAAGATTTATTGATCAAATTGTTCTATAAATGTCTGTATTACCTTGAAATTCATTTTTTTTCAATTTTATTTATTCATATTCAAGTGATAAATTCTAATATTTCGACTATTACTTGCAACTAAAGAGATATAACTCAAAAACGATTGCAAAATGCTAACACTATACTAAATAAATAGTTGTATAGACATTCTGTAGTAGCGTTCACTTGTATATTATAACTGATTTCCAAGTAAAAAAACTATGACTTACTTTATATCAAACAAATAAGAACAATAAATTTTTTTTTTTTTTTTAATAAAAATATTTTACCTTTCTACACAATATTTCAAAATGCTACCACCAACAGATATTAAATTGTATTTTAAAGTATAATTTACAAATTATGATTGCTACTTATCAATTATTTTTTATCAAGTATTAATTTTTAAATATTATATAATTAATTATTTAGTAAAATATGTTGATGTAAAGAAGTAATTTAATAAATTTAAAAACTCAAAATACCCAAAATTGAAAACTAGTATATTTTCCTTATTTGAAAATAACATTGACAAATGAATATATTTTAATATAACTGTTTTAAAATATTAACTTTGTTTATTTTTTTATTTCTAGCTTAGCCTTGAATCACATTTCATTAATGATCTCGGATTAGACTCCCTTGATCACGTTGAAGTCATAATGGCCATAGAAGATGAATTTGGTGAGCCTAACATTAAAATGAATATAATGTTTCCGTCCGTTTTTTTTACATATTATAAATCATTATTATTATTATTATTATTAGGTTTTGAAATACCTGATGAAGATGCAGAAAAGTTGCACAGACCTAAAGATATAGTGCAATATGTTTGTGATCGTGAAGATATCTATGATTGAATTAACCAGTCCTGTATTTTCGTTTAATAATAGTAGCTTTCCTAAGTGTTAAAAATGTAAGAATAACTTGATGGAACATCTATACTGATTTGTAATTTTTTTTTTTAAAGAATATAAGTTTAGTGAGTGTTAAAAGAACTCGCCTTGAGTATATCATATCGTGTCCTTATAGAGGGAAGTGCCTTTTTCCTTTTCATTTTTTATCGACACTAAAGAAGATTTTGTAATGAGTATTTAACAGGTTATTAAAAAAAAGTAACATATGGTAGTAAAATATTTTCTATTATTCTTTGCTTGAGGAATAAAAATTTTTTTCGCAGTGTTCAAATTCTTATAACATATTTTTCGCCAAGACTTTTTGACCTATTATCGTTTGATATTTAAGATATTGTTATACTACTAATATGTATATACAGTTACAATATAAAAACCTGTAGAAAGTACTCTGTTTTCGGTGCACATTGATTAAGATTGCTCAACTCAATATAATTATAAATATAAATGTATTAATTAATATCACACTAATTTAGAGAGGTCTCTGGTAAAATTTGTTTAGAGCACTGTTGGTGTTAGTTCAAATACTGAACTATTTTTTATGTGATCCTAATTTTTGTTTTGTTTATTGTAGGAATAAAAAATAATACATATCTCTTCAAAGCTTTTTGTTTATTTTTATGCAAATTTAGTACAAATTCTAGTTTAATAACCATTGCAGTATTTGAACGCCCAATATGCATCAACTGCGTATACAATTCCGAGTACAAATCCCAAAGCCTAAAATATAAATTGTTCGTATTATGATAGTGCCAATAAGTTTTAAAAAAGTTATTAAATTAAAATAATAATTGTTGTTTTTTCTCAATTAACTATTAGAATCAATTATAAATAGTTGATTTTTTTTTTTGTTTATACTTACATAAGCAAGAATGATTGAGGAAATTATTGAGGAAAAGGGTAAAACCATAAAAACTGGATAAAGGATCGTGTAGATCACTATTGCTATTAATGATGATGAACTTAGAAAACAAATGGACGCAAAGATCCCAAAAATACATTCCTGAAACAAATTTTGGAATTAAAAATGTTATTATAAATACGAATTAACAGTGTACACTTACAAACAATGATGATCTGACTAACACTTCCGTTTTCTTCGAAAACAAATAAGATATACTGATGACCCAAGTCGTCATTAGACATCCGGCCACTGTCGTCAGATACGATTCATATGCTGTGCCGATGGTCGGTATATACTTTGTTGTACTACCAAAAAGTAACATGTATTGGCAGAAAGAACCTAACACCTATAGTAAATACGACTAAATTAGTAAATATTGTTAACATTCATTACCTATCAATGCAATATTTAACTATACAAATAAAAATATATATATATTTTTTTTAATAGATAATATAAAAATTAAAAAACGCAATCTAGTGAACAGGTTACTTACGATTTCGACGATTTTTAGTAACCCGTAACAAGTAGTGAAATAGTTGATATTGAGACAAGAGCACATGCCACAGGACAACCTTGTGGGTTGACAGTAATAATTGGGCATTCTTACCATTTGCATGATTAATGATGATGATAATAATACAAAAAGGTGAACAAATAATAAATCTGGCTCTAGTATTACCTACACGAGTAATAATAGTATGTTTTAAATAATTGTGAAAATAATAAAGTAACACGAGTAATATGGTGTGTAGTACCCACACTTGCCCTGGGCGATGATCTCAATATATGTTAATAAATTTAGCCCCCCGCCGAGAAAAAAAGTATTTTTAAACTTCTTTTGAAATTACTTTGGCCTGGGCGGACTACCGCAGCACGTGTTGCGTATTCCGTCATTTATATTCATATTACTTTCCCAAAAAACGAGGGAGTGCTTAGTCCCCCAAGTATGTCTTTGTAAATACACTAGTGGTAGTATTTAATTTTCAGAAAAATACAACCTGGAAATATGTAATTTAAATTTTAAAAAATTGTATAATATTTTTATAAATAAAGTACACTTCTTAGCTTCGATGCAAAACTGAGAAGGTATATTGTTTTTACGATGATGTATCTTAAACTCTGAACTGATTTCTTCGTAAAGCAACTCTGTAAATTAGAAATCATTCTTAAAATTTTAAAAATTCAGTCCTTCCCCTTCGAAATCGATAAAACACCCAAAAATGTACATGTTTTTAAACTTAAAATTACGATGCTCTATAACTTTTTTAAATTTATCGAATTAGTTCCAAATGTGTATGAAATATTCTTTAAACATAGTACTGCCGAAAAATAATGACAAACCAAAAAATTATCATATACCCTATCTATATTATTTTTGATATTTTTTATTTATTATACTTTTTAGATGAAGTTTTAACAACATTTTCATGATGTTGTCTGTTGAACCTACACTATCCACAGATTCGCATCGAAGTGTTTATTTAAAAGTGATTTTATCATTTTCAGTTATAATAATTCCTGCAGACCTGTAATCTCCCCGTCTCCGCTGTACTGGATTTTTTTTCTTATGATCAACTGTTACTTGTTAGTCCAGAATACAACTGCGCACACAAATTTTTTTTTTCATTTGAGTTATATTAAAATTATTAAATTATGTTGGCAACCCCTCCCCTCCAAGCATAAGAGAAGTTAAGAAACCAGCCAAAAACCAAAGGTCATCTAAAGTCCCTCTAAATTTTTGCTTGTCAATACTACCCTTCTTTTTTTCCTGAACACTTTGGAAGCTTGAAGGATTATAAGGATATAAACTTCCAACGCAACTTCCTTTTCGTTACGCCTAATGCCTGCGTAAAACATTAAAAAACTAAATGCCACTGTAGAAATTTTATTGATTAAAAAAAATATCTCTAAAGTTAATTATTTTTAGTTGTGTTAAAATAATGAAAACAATATATAATTCCATAAATTAATAACGAATATTACGTCTTATTAGTAACATTAATGAATAAACGAGCACGCGTGTTTTGGTTCCGTTTTTACATTATTGTAAGGCACTTGTAAATATTTATAAATATGAAAAAAATACTTAAGGCACAGCGAGAAATCACATACTATGTTTTTTTAAATGCGATTATAATATAATAATAAAATTGTACGCGAAATCGTTCACTAAACTCGAATAATATCATCATAGGTAATATATATATATATTATATAATTTAATTTATTAGTTCGCACCTGCGAGTATAACTTCATAAACAACTAACCGTCAAGCCAGATCAAAGAAATTTTTGGTATAACTATACCAAAGTTGCCAATAGCTGTAGTTAATACTCGAGGTTTGGAGGAGACACGGTTTGGAGGAACCTTAAACATAATATTCAAACAATAGTAATTTATATTTATATATAACTCGTAGCGTAATTTAAAGAAAAATAAATATTAATCATAATAGTACTATAAATAATAATAATAATATATGCTAAGCTGAAGACGATGTGCGCCGTGAAGTTTGCAAATTGGTGGTTCTCATGACTAATATTCGTTTGGCCGTGCTCCTTGTATGTGCAAAAGAAGTTCAAGAAGTTGTTAAGGACTGCTTAAGGTCCTCTGTACGACCGGTAACCCCAGATGGAGCTCAGCAAGTAGAACGCGGCCATAATGAACGCTAAAATCTAAAATTAAAAAAAAAGAAACAGTTTAAATTTTACCCTATTACAACGTTGTTTACAAATTGTGTAGATGACCTAAATTATATTAGACAAACGGATAAATAAAAAATTTAGTGACTTGGTTTGAATAATTAGCATGCAAGGAACCCACCTAGTAGTAACACCTCAATACCAAGATAATTTAAAAACTATCTTTGCACAACACATGATTAATTGATTATTATAAATTAAAGACATATTATTTGATTGCTTACTGATGCTATGACGAAATGGTTGTTTGCATAACGGTTGTTGTTGTTTGTCTCAATCAGTAAGTACACTGCAGCAACCAACAAGAGAATGAATCCTGTACCATGGTATATAAATTCCTACAAAAATACGTTAAAATAATACATTAAATGAATAGGCAATTTATTAGTTATCTAAAACAGTAATCAAAATACGTGCGAAATATTTTTTTCAATAATAACATATCGAGTACAAAGGTTGCAAGTCACATAATGTTAATTAACAAGTAAACAATATCTAAAAATATAAATATAAAAAAACACCGGTTAAAATAATATAATATTATCCATTAGACTAATAGAATTGTTTTTCACAAGGAAAACAAAATAAAAAAATCTTATAGGTGGCACTTGTTAGTTTATAATAATTAATAAATGTTCAAAATTGTAGAAATACATAAGTGAAACTTGTTGTGTAATATACATTTTATTATTTTTATAAAACGCGCCCGATGATTTCACTATAACGCTATAGCTTGGTATGTTAGGTTGCCTAACCAAACGCCTTAATACTTTATATCTTGTTTGATAATAAAATACTATTATTAGTTTATTATTATAATATTGGCGATAGCCTATAACAAAAATGTACCTGGCGATTTGAGTTGCAGTCAAATCTATTAGCTTAAGTATTAAAAATAGCGTTTATCGAGTAGGTACATCGATATCAATGTACATTCGATATTAAATCAAACAATTATTATTATATTGTTATCGACTTAAAATTAATAATATAGTTTACTTACGAAATTCGTTTTGGATATAATGGGTCCGGTTGAGATGGACAACAAACAAGATATCAGCAAGATCAAACTGGCGATGAAAAATGTAGTTATGATCGACAGGAAGAATATGTGCGTGTTATGTCCATACACCCAACAAGTACATAAATATTCTCTGTTGATGATGAGCAAAGTCAAAACGATTGCTCCCAAAATCTGAAACGAAAAAAAAAATATCATTATTTAAAGATAATTTATTGTTGTGGTCGTTTTTATTATTCAAATAAATTACATTTTCATTATCATAAGTGCATTGTCACAAAGAAAGCCCAGCTAAATAAGATTTGAAAAAAATAAATATAAT
Source organism: Adelges cooleyi (assembly GCF_023614345.1). Taxonomy (NCBI): domain Eukaryota; kingdom Metazoa; phylum Arthropoda; class Insecta; order Hemiptera; family Adelgidae; genus Adelges; species Adelges cooleyi. The sequence goes on from NW_026096268.1 coordinate 6,844,153, forward strand.
AAAAGACATATTTTATAATTGAAAAATCGGCAAAAAGGACCTTTTTGCCTAATTTTTTTAAAAAATGGATGTGACGCGGCTTGGAAATATGTATTACATGTATCTTTAATATATTTTCTGTCTTAACGATCTCAAACGGCACGCCTAATATATATTATCCATACAAAAGTTCAATCGATCTAACAATTTCTCTAAACTATGTGTCACATAAGTTTAATTTAGTCACATATCTAAAACTCAGTTCCTATTATAGAATATTATTTTTAAAGGCAAAATGGTTCTAACGATTGCACAAGGCATCCTGAAATAAAGTATCTGTACAGTATTATATTCAGTCATGTGTAAGTAAAATTTTTTTTGCTATTAAAAGATTATACCGTTAACCGAATAATTTTTAATTGAATTTCTAAAACAAAATGTTACTTTAAAAATAGTAATAATAATAATAATAATAACACAACCAATAGATGAATAAAAAAAAAAAATGAAAATTTGTCAAAATTAACAAAAAACGTGTTGTGGCCAGTTCATCGTTAATACAATACAAATTCAACCATTTTCCAGTATGATACAATATTTTAACAACGACCATCGCATTAGGAATGAGGACTATATGGACAAATTGTGAGAGGGGAAGGAGAGAATTGGCGCCACAGCCCTTCCTGAAACCATATCGATCGCAATAAAATGTCCCCCCGACCCCTTCCCCTATCCCATAGGGCACACCCTATGTATCGCCATAATACGTTGGCCTAGATTTAATACTGAACTATAATGGATTAAACTGAAATACAATTCAAACATGTTCAGATTGACACGCAACAATTGGTTAAAATTATTGTCCGTGTTCATTGTCTATATCGTTTGTTTAAAATGTACTTTTATTTTGAAAAAAATTTCAGTTTAAAAAGTTGAACTCACGATTTTACTATAGTTATAAATCAAATAAGAGTTATTGTTGCGTTAATGATATTTTATAAAATATGTTTTAAGTATTTATATGTACTGATATGATTAGTTATTAATGATATAATATAAAATATATTTATTAATTTTACAATCGACACAATTTTGTAAAAATTGTAAAAATAAAATAATTTTAAAAACTTCAAAATTCTTTTCAATTAAAGATATATTAATATTAAATGCTGGGCTAATCAATACAAACAAATTGTGTACAATTTGCCAAATTGATGGGAAAACAATTTATTATCAACATACAGATATAATAATCTTTTGTAATTAAATCCAATTGGTCAGCTGCAAGTATTGCAAGTATTTTTACGTATATTACGTTATTCATTTATATTCTTATAATATTTGGTGTCATAATGTTTTATTTTTAGTATGTGCCATTTAGTAGTACATATTTTGAGTACCAATATAGAAGTATTTTGATCATCTCTATGTTGTGATGCGAAATTTGAGTGTACCAAATATTATAATAAAATAAATGAATAACGTAATATATGTTAATAACAGTTTTTATTTTTATTTTTTTTATAATTATCGATGTTACATAATAATTATACAAATTATGTCAGCGGCCAAGCCATTCTTTTTTTAACATTTGTCATTTATTTATTAAAATACTCAAAGCTGTCCAGCATATGAGTACAGTTCATTCACAGTTTAAACACAATTTTATCATACTGTTGTGAAATTATCAACTCAATAGAGAGATTCCTTAAAAATCAATGAGCTCATCGATTATTATATTGTGCTTTAACCAGTTTTAATATTTGTCGAACTCAAGAGTGAAGTCGAGAGTGATTCATAGCATAAGCTATCGTTTTTCATTTGGATAAATTACGACATACCAAAGTCGTTTCGTAAGTAAGTACAATAATTATACATCCAACACGTCATAACAATATGCTACTCAAACATATTTTTATCTTAACGATTACATAGTACTCAATAAGCAAATTGTGCTTTTACATTACTATTACTATTTCCTACCTGTATTAAAAAGTTTTTTACAAATAAGTATCAAAACGTTTCTAAATAAATTTTAGACAAAACGTTTTTTTTTTAATAAAAAAAAAAAAATTGCAGATTTTTATAATGATAGCTAATTTATAAATATTACGTCTATTGCACATTTCCAACATGCAAAAATTCATGTTTTCTGGTAAATGTAAATATGAATAGTTTAATCATAGATAGTGACAAGTAAAAAGGATTAAACTATTAATAATTAAGACTTGAGTAATAACTGTTATACCTTGTATTGGCAGTGTAAACACTATATTGTGATATCATTTTTTTAAATAAAAATATACTGTATTATCGTTGAACACAATAACATAGATAAACTTGATATTTTAATTAAATCTGTGAATGCATTAAAAGCTTTAAATAATAAAAAAGTAGCATCAATCAATTCTCTCACTGAAAAACTAGCGACTCTAACTCATAAAGTTAATGAACATACCACGAAATTAAACACTTTATCATCTCAACATGACTCTTTAAAAACTAAAGTGGAAACTATTGAAACTAAAATTGAATCGTCAAAAACAAATACATCAATTTTAATTAGTAATGAATTAATATCCGAGATGATCGACAGACAATCACGGCTGAAAAATGTGTTACACTTTAATTTACCAGAAACTCTAAATGACGCAACCAATACAAGCTCTGATTCTACTACAATTCAAAATATACTTGATTTTTTTAAATTAAAGACTAAACCAAATTCTGTCACTCGTCTGGGCAAACTTACTTCTAATATTACCAATCCTCGGCAATTAAAATAATGTTTTTCGGATCAAAAAGATCTATTTATCTTTTATTATGTTATATCTTATTATTTTTAATTATATTATATTATTGACTATTGTTATTTATACGAATATTTAATTGTCCGTATGAATTTATTAATAAATAAATAAACAATATTCGGGTACTTCCCCGGCCAGTTGTAATAAACATGAATTATTTTTATGTTCCAGTGACCGATTTAACACTCATGCATATGGAAATGAGATCATCTCCGCACACTTCTTATACACAACTCGTATAATATTATTGGCTCACGCGAACCCCTAAATAAGGCTATGGAACATTGTTTAGTGCTTTCTTTTCTTTTCATGCCAGTCGGCAACAGTAATTGGTTGACGGCCGCTTAGTCAAGACGTTTATTATGCACACACGTGCGGTGCTTTGGACTTAATGCCTCGCGAATGACGTCAGCAAACGGTATTTATAGAGGACACGATACACGATCTACAGCGACGGTTTATGTTGATCGTTAAGGCACCGCGGCTAAAAGGACACAAAAAAAAAATGACCAAATGCTCTCTATTGTTTTCATGTAAGAGTACCTAGATACTCTAATTATTAGAAACTCATTAGCATAAACTAAAAAAAACTAATATTTCTGCCCCTCCATTAGAGTTAAAGCAAAATGAAATGTTTTTTTTTTTGTACTGAAGAGTGAAGAGTGAAGAGTTACATTAATAACAGATAATTCGGCGTGAAAAATGTAATAATTTCTTTACAAAAAATAGCTTAAACGGGTATAATCTCCCACCCTTTCATCCTTTTAACTCTCCTGGGAGGGGGGACACGACACTGATTACCCTGTCCTATAGGTTACTTGTGTATGAAGATCAACACTGAGTGCACCCAACAAAACCGTATACTTTCTTAAAATGTAGGTATACTTACGACTTCGGCCAGTTTCAGTAGACCTGGTATGGATTTGACGTATCCGGTGTTTAAGATTATGGCGGACGTCGTGGATGTCGTTGTTCTAGTAACCGTCACCGTGTGAGACATCTTTTAACGTGCTGAAAATCATAAGCCAAAGTTAAATAAAAAATATATATATAATCAACAAAGACAATAAAAAAATTGTTTTAAACATATGGATGAGTCCAAAAAAATATCCCCCAATGAACTAACATATTTTTACACACCCACTAAAATAGTAAATTTTGTACTATTAAACTACTACATTTTTTTATTAAATGACCCACTTAGCTCCTCGGTGCATATATTTTATTATCACCATATAATAAATATTACATAAAAATGTTTTCGTTTAGACGATTTAATAACATTTTACGGTCTGCCACAATAGCGAGTATTGAGTAGATAGTATTGACCTTTAGCTCAATGCTGTCGTCCTCCTCCGCTTAATAAAATATGTCATTGCTAAGTACATAAAAGCACCAATACCTACACACCTTTAAAGGTTCAACGTTATTTTAGTTTTTGGCGTTACACAGGATAATCTTGCTGACAGTGTTGACAACTAAACAAAAGATTTCTGGAAAGTGGAAGTAGTTATTTTTGTAGAAGTTTGGAATTGTTTGCTGTTTAAACAAATAGGGTACGAAAATCTTTTTTTAATTTCAGAGGAACGTAAATTGTTTTAAAACAAAAGTGTAATTAAATTGGTAGAAGAATAGGTAACAATAATGTATTTTGTGGATCAAAGTTTAAAAATTGAACAGGTAAAGTGCAACTTATTATTGAACTAATACGACAGAAATAGTTACGGAAACAAAATAACATTATTTATGTTTTAAACATTGGCTGATGGCCAGTTAAAAATGAATGGCTAACACGTTTGTACTTTTACTTATCTACCGAATTAGATCATACACCACTGTTACAATTTTAACAGTAACAATAATTTACAAGAAACAAGTGTCGTTAATAGTACTAATGAGGCGCATGATTAAAAAATATATCGACATTACAAAGTATTGCAATATTGCCTGCAAAATCAAAGCTCGATTAATAAAGCACTCGCTAATTTTGAAATATTTAAAGTAGTCAAAAATCTCATCAAATATAATATCATTCCTCCGCAGCCGGTATCGAAATTAATTGTATTTTTTTAACCCCTTATTGCACGAATTGTTTACACTTATTGGTTATTTAAGTACTAAAAGCACCGTACTAAACAAATTTACCTCTTATGGAGTGAAAATATTTTTTCGCTGAACTCGAATCTAGCATCAGAAAACTTTCTAAAATTTATTTCAAATAAAGTTTTATTTTTTTTATTTTCTATGTTTCTAATTTATTTTTCAACTACTCTTAGAATTAATGTAGAATGTAGTTTTTTTCACAAAATAAAATCATAAAATTCTTATTTTTGTTTTGTAAATTGCTTACAGCTTTGGAGATAAATTAAAAAACAAACTTAAATGTTGGGCTTTGTTCCAAAAAGAAGGTAAGATATTTTTGCTAACGTATAAATACTATTATAAAAATATACTATTTGTACTCACGCTTTTTCTTTGTAACAAAACTCAAATTATATACAATTTATAGGATTTTTTTTTTTGTAACCTCAAATTATGTTAATTAAAATTGATAATACCGTCAAGTAACTTTTAAGTAAGTCATTATTTGTGGTCAATATTTTTATCACAATCTCAACGAGTATATTATTATTGAACAAATCAATAACTTTGTAGTGTTTATAAATAAGACAATTTAGATAAATAATGTAAGTAATAATGAATTGTCACATTGTGGTGTTGAAAGAAAAAATCTTAACAGCGTAGGTATAAATGTATTTGAATTTTATAGTTTAAAACACACAACAGGAGACGATGCAACAACACTTTTTTCCAAGTAAGTATTTAATTTCCTATTTTTGATTCATGGTTACAAGTTTGTTTTGACTCTTCATCTCTTTGTCAACAATAATTTAAGTTAAATCTTTTACTGTTTTTTTTTTTTGCGACTGCTAAAAAAACCGGTACAAGCTTTCACAAAACGATGAACTGCATCACTATGATTTTTAGGCCATCGCCATCATCATATATTATGACATATATTTCCAATGTCGTTTGTGATTTACTATTTACTCCCACTAGGTACATATTAAATAGTATATTAGGCGTCAAGGTAATCGACCATATGCGTCTTAGGTACCTACATTGAATAACAAACGATTTGGGATGCCGTCATCATACTTGCTTGCTTAAGGTTACGACTTCCGATATTCATCTGCTTACAAAACCAATATTATATTATAATGGATTACCGTACTGTATCCTAATTCACAGCACGCTTTCATGTGGATTGTTTAAAATAAGAAATAAAAAAATATGAACTCCATTGTTTAGAACATTCGGTCAAATCGCAGCTACTATAGTAGCTGCGATTTTATAACATAGAACATTATAACATAGCGATAAACCGCATTTTTTATAAGGACATAAAAAACAAAACCGCGACACATTTAACACATGTATATTACTATACTGTTTGAAATATTGCCGACGCTATAATCGGTTAAGTTTATTATTTAAAAATATGAGTCGTAGTCCGGTAAAAAATATCAACTTCATTTTCAACAGAATGCAATCGTTAACGATCAGGGCCTAATACATTTTAGCCGGTTATTTGAGGGACAGAATCGAAATTTGAAAAAATTCACATCCAAAAAAAAGAGAAACCTTGAAAATAAATTTTTCTACTTATCGCTTCGATTAAAACACAAAACCCGAATTCTCTTTTCCAAAAACTTCTTTAATATTAGCTTTATTATGCATCAATCGACAGTTGTTAATTATTATTTTCTTCACTACAGTCGAGTAATTGTGGACAAAGTTAAATGGAAATTTTCAAAAATAATATAATTTGTATTTATTATTAAAAGCGTTTGATTATATGTTGATGTACTACAGTGCATACGACTAAATAAAATACAACATAAAAAAACACGTTTACATATTATATTGTCCGGTTCGATATAATTATTATTACCCTCGGCCTTAAGTCGGTAAGAAATATTAGTTATGACTTATGGGCGTTTTCGTATAGGCAATTCCGATACATCGGTGCATCGGCCGCTTAAAGTAATACTCCACCGAGGACTAAAAAAAAACCAGTTTTTCAATATACCTATATAATTTTATACACATAAAAGTGATGCCTACATATAATAATATAATAATATATAAATGGTTTTTTTTCTCTACTGAAAGATCTCGTTTAACAGATTGTCGTATAGCGAAAGTATACCCCGCTCTTTACCTATTCTTACAGGATGGAAATAATTTTATAAACACACACAACAATGTCTGTGCTTTCATGCAGTGTGTTATGAAATGTGCATACGAGTTGTGACAAAACTAGGTCGTTAGGGGCTGACTAAAATTAGAAGTGGTCGGACGGAATTCATCACGAGGTCTATGGAGATTATTATTTTATAATATATATTTTCATGTACGCTGGCCGCTGTCCAGGCTTGCGGTTTTTTTGGAATAAGTCCACCGAGTGGACCCTTTATTTTTCCACTATGAATATTCGCCAAAAGTTTTTTTTGAAATCGGAAAATTTGATATATCGCAAAACTTATTGGAAAATACCGAAAACAATGCAATAAACCCAGCGAAATATATATATTTTTTAAATATGGTCTGAGGGAAAGGCACCGGTTCAACGTATCAACGTTAATCACACAAGCTTGGATTAATAATACAAGCTATATTATGATATTATAAGCCGATTATTATCGATAAAATGTTTAAATTAAAAATGTAATTTAAATTAAAATTAAAATTAAAAAAAAAAATTGTTTAACTTATTTTTATATGAATAACAAAAACAACACACAATAATACATTATTTATAAAATGTATTTAACAAAAAAAAACAAATGTTTTACCTATTTCTCAAATTGATGACCAAAGCGGATTTTCTAGATTACACTTTCTGCCAATGAAAAACTTATATTTACTATTTTGGTTGTCATGAGTCTTTTGGGACTTATGTAAGTTATAGTTTGAATTGAAAATATTTATATTTATTAATTATTATCACGGTATCTAATATGTGAATAGTCTATACACATTATGATTGTAATGAACCCGTACATCGAACCTTGGATTGATATTATTAATAATTGTGATAATTTTTTTGGTCGGTTGTAATAGGTTTTGTTATATTGATTTCTATTATCGTCACTAATAGCGAGAACATAGTTTGACAATAATATAAATATGGTTACATGTATAGGTTAATAATTATAATACTTGTTTTGGTATTATACTATTAAGCGTTATTATGCATATAACCACGACCTTAGATACTTGGGTCGCCCTAGATATAAAATATAAATACATTGTTTTTATTGTTATTGTAAACTGTAGTATATTATTTAGTTGTATTGGTATTAATGTTGAAAAACCACAAACGTGCATCCTTACCGGTTATTACTGGAATATACAATTGTAATAATATGATATTTTCAATAGAAAACAATCGCACTTATTTTTATAATAAAGTCTCGTTCGAAAACTGCAAGCCGAGTTATTTATTTATTTTTTCTACTGACGAGGAGTGGTTATTGTTTTTTTATTTTTTCGTCGGATAAACGTACGTGATTGGCGTCCAAGCGATTACTGTGGTCTGTGAAAGGAGTCGACGGCGGACACGGCGGAACTGCTGCTGCTGTTTTTGTTGTTGTAACACAGTGACCATAAAATCCACTCTTTTCTTCGCCCACGGCACGCACCAAAACGCCCGAGCTTCTATCTCTCTCTTTCTCTATAGGCGAATGTCACACAAGTCCCGAAAAATCGAAATATTCCTAATCGTTCCTGGTCTAATAGATCAAGAGAGAGAGAGCTTTAATTTTCAACACGCAACTGAATATGTCATAGGCGCAAGTAGAGGGAGTCCGGAGCTTAGGGTGGTATAGCACCCCAAATTTTTAAATAAACCTCCTCTGATTGTAAGAGTGTTTATGTTTCTGTTAAAACCTCTGCATATAAAAATGTTTAATATTGAAACACCAACAACTTTGTCCAACAAGTTCAACATGTTAAATTGTTATACAACGTCCTTGCTCAAAAACACCATTAACCTCATTAATTAAAATTAAAATTTAAGTGCCTGCTTTTTTGATAGATTTTTTGACTATAAATTAAAAATACTTGCTGAAAGCAAAAGTTTCCTGGTAAAAAGTAAAAATGTGAATAAGAAAGCTAATCAAATTTAAAAACCTCGAATTTTATCGATTTTTTTCTTCGAGTATTGTTTGTTATTCTTTGTACAATATTTATATTTATATCTGTGTATTACATTGTAATAAAAATAACAAAATGTCACAATAAAAGTATAAAACCTAGTATAAACAATTAATGTGTGCGAAAACTTGAACCATTATTGGGGATAAATGTTCACAAAGACTTCAAAAATATATCGCAGTAATTACCTTGGTAAATGCCGCACTTAATATAATAAAATGCATACATTTTTATAGTGCTACAAAAATCATAATAATTGCAGAGTGCTAAAAAAACACATAACTACTACTATTTCCAATGCCATAGGTCCATCAACTGTTATTTGTTGAGGGCGATAAGATAAAATATTACAAGTGGTTGTGGTGCTATAAAGAAATAGAAATCGTGGATACTTCAAAACCTCATCTTGGAAAAACTTTTATTGATAATAAATAATTTTCTGTGAAGCCCGAGTTTAGTGCAACTAAAGTAAATTTAAATGTAATTAAGTTATCGTTGTTCTTGTAATAATTTTGGATAATCGATACAATTTTTTTGTATATAATATATAATTTAACCTGAAATCAAGTTAACATGGCCGATATCTATCTAATCTAACTTTATTTTTTTTAACTCAAAATGTTGTCTATATATTTTCTTCCTTACTGAATGCTGTTTCCATAAATAGTCTAGGCAGCTATATTATACTAATACAGGTTTTTGGAGCTTGTTCAATTTTGCCAATTAAATATTTAAAAAATCCATTAATCATCTTCGCCACACATAAGCCTATCAAGATGGATTTGTAAGCACATTTTAGTTTTAAGCCATAAGTGTTGTAAGTTAATTAGTAAACTTGGCACAGCGCTTCATTACACTTGAAATAAATGTACTGATAAAAGGATAATTTTGTTTTTTACCTTTTTGAGGCGTTTGAGACAGCTAGATAGCGTGACCTGTGCGCATTCGACACAAATTTAACAGTGGAAGATGAAAAGAATACATTAAAAAAATAATATTATTTATTGTTAAATTAAAAAAACATTTTTTAAAAATTAACCTTATTATACTTTACTAGCGCAGCTAGTTATACTTTATAAAATCGGTTGCAAGTTTAAATTTTAATATCAATTAAACAACAAGTTTGGGCGGCTCTGTATTTTCAACAATCCACGATTCTCCGCTTTTGCCGTGTTCCAAGATTTCAATTAAAGCCTTTCCCACGTGCTCCGCTCTGATAATTTATATAATACAAATATAAATTATAAGTATTCATATTTTAATCAAAATATAGTAATAAAAATAAGTATATACACTAAACGGAGACACAATATTTTATTCGTGTTTTTTTATCAATTAATTTCACTGTTCACAGTACTTGCATTTAACATGTTCTTTATTGCACCTTATATATTATTATAATCGATGTACATGATTTACACCGGGTTAGTACTTGGACTTAGTTGGGCATATTTTTAATTTACATTAATTAAAATCCACAATTAATAATTTCCTCTCGAACGAATTTCTTAGTTTCACGTATAGTGATTTCAGTCTTCTCCTAAGCACAATTTTTGGCTGTACGAAAATCCAGACCCTCGTTGATACAATACTTCCTTAGGTTTATTTTGAACATAGGTATAATATTATAGATTAACAAGAATTATTAGGCACCTTTTTTCTGGGTAAAGCCTATATCGTTTCTCACTTTACAGCCTCTCGAATATTTTAGTTGCCTAAAATTTATTTTATATTATAGCGTTAATATTTGAAATCGATTATGTTCAAACCAGGATTCGATCCTATTTTGTAGCTTTCCTAAAGTCTAACACATCCTTTAGGACGCATGCTGACCTGGTCTGGAAGTTTCCCAGTCCCCGGGTCCGGTCGTTGGCCCGGCTCGGGCACATTTACTACCTATACACATGCCCGGTCAGGTGGTATACTTACTCTTGATAAGACAGTCGTTTTTGGGTTTCGTAAAATTCTTCAGCGTTGTCTTCGTGCCAAAACGTCGATCTGTTAACGTCGACGGCTAAAGGTGTCCTAGTGAAACCCGGGCAAATTGATAACATTCTGATTCCGTGCAGGTCAAAGTTTTTTGGATCCTGTACAGTTAAAAAACGACAATACGATTTACATAGTACCGTTTATCGTGTGTATTCCACTCGTTGTGGTAAAAAAAAAAAAACAAATCTATTCCAATTTATCGTGTCAGTATACATACCCCGAGAGCTTTTGTGAATTCTACAACCGCTTTTTTCGTCGAACTGTAAACCGGGAAAAATAGCATATTCTTGTCGTAGGCCAATATCGACGCCGTCTGAACTACGGTGCCGCCGGTGCCCCCGTACGCCTTGCCCATGTACTTTATAGCCAGCATAGTTCCTCGTACGACTCCGCCCTTAGAACACAAACGATTACATATTGTGGAGAAACAGGAAAGTGAATGATAGTGTAAATTATGTGAATCGCCGATTGAAAGCGGCCGGATTTTAAGGAGTTTTATATAATTATGTACGCAATGTTCAAGAAAAAAGCCGACCTGACTTTATCCTCAGAAAATCGCTTGTTAGCCAACTTAAACCGACATTTACGTTAAGAATTGTAAACAGCACATTAATTTTAATTACAGTCCAACCTAGTCGCTCCAAAGTCCAAGGGTCCACTCAACATTCTCATCTCGGACACTTCGATATTTTCCTTTTCTCCGTCTCTTTTTTTATACTATGTAATCAATAATCATGAAAAATAATATTTTTTTTTATAATGAGGACCTAGGCAGTTCCATCTTTACCATGACCCCCGCCTGATGGGGGCCTCGAATAATACAACTTAAATTTAAAAATTGATTTTTTTTTGTTTTCTCAAAGGGCCCCAAACTTAATGTGTTCAAGGGTCTCTGCAAATCTTAAGACGGCCCTGCGTCTAGGTGTAGTGTTATACTAAATGCGACATAAAAATGTATAATACTTAAGTATCAAACTTGTTTATACGACCGTACATAATTTACGTTGACTGCGTTAGACCAATTGACTAACGAATTGTCCATTACGCCAGCGTTATTGATAATAATATCCAATTTTCCATATTTTTCTATGCATGTTTTAAATGCATCTGTAAATGAAAAAAAATCGAACATTTCAAAAATAGCGGCCGGTTTAAAAAAAAGTAGGTACCTATGTGTAACCCTTCAATTGAATCAAAATAAATTAAAACCAACATTTCCTTATTTCTTAATCTCGACGGTATTTTACCAAAGGATAAAGCCGCTCAGTAAAAAATTGAACTCACTTTCAAACTGAACATCGTCCGTGACATCACATTGTACGGGAATGACGTTTTCGTTTCCATACTCGACGGCAAAATGTTCAGTAGCAGTTTTACACGCTTGAAAATTTATGTCGCTAACAGCTACCTAAAATGATAACAACGACGGTCTAAATTTAGTTGACGATTTCAAATTGTCGTGGAGAAATGTTTGTTTTTCGTTTTCATACCTTTACGCCGTTTTGCAATAAACACTTGACGTATTCGAATCCAATACCCGAAGCACCACCCGTGACTAAAGCAACTTGATCTTTGAATATCATGACTATTATTATTATTAGTAATAATTAGTGACGTTCATGCATTCGTCCGACATCGAAAATACCGTACAATTATGTAGGAAACTGGAATTATAGGTATGAATTGCAGGTGTCGGTTAATCGGGCCAGTATAATATTATGAAATACAACAATACCACCACCACATTAAACTTTACTGTGTTTTGTGATCATATTAATCGCTGGCTCGCCGCGTTCAGATAAATAAATCATTATTGAAACATCTCATCTTCTGATAACAATACTCCATAGTATGTATTTGTCTATGCCGATAACAACTATTACGGCCAAATTCCACCATTTCACTTAAACGAGGCTGTGCATTTCATTTCGTGGCCATAATATCATTATGTAGCGATTGAGAAAATGATTTAAAAATCCAAGCATCGCTGCGACCGTTGATGAACGCCATATGAACTAAATTCCTAACAAAATTTCTCACCTCTGCTTCGCCACACACATTTTTAGCTAGCAACTAACCTAGTTTTAATTTTCCATACACATAATCTATTACACGCATAGGTACATTTTTTTAATTCTTGGGACGCTTTTCTTATTCAAAACTATACGTCCTAATAGGACCAGTCTTGATGAAAATATATTTTGCTCTATTGTTGACCTTCCTGGCATAAAATTCAAGTTGGTCATCCGATCCGCGGTTGTTTCCCTCCTCAATCTTTTCTCTATTACTTCTGCCAAAATGGCTCATTAATTTTATACCTCTACGATTTTAAAAACTGAAACTAGATAACCCAACACCCAACCGAAAGAGTTATTATGAACAATAGATAATGGATATAGGCAGACATCGGGAGGGGAGGAGGCTTAGCTCTCCCAAAATTATTATTTAAAATAGTAGTTTTAGCATGTTACCAAGAACAAGTTATATAACATATAAACTTTGCTATTTTTAGTCACTTAATTTTTTTAGTGAAAAAAACTGCAATTATTAACTTTTTTTTAACTAAATTAATTAACAAAAAATATTTTTAAAAATATGATCGATGCCTTGAAAATGTCATGAAGAATCCAAACATTTTTTCAAAACTTAAATCTGGGTATTCTTAATAACAGTACGTTTGGAGTAGAACGAGTCGTTTTCGACCAAAAATACGCAGGTGTAGAAGCCACGGATTGTTTAATTTTGGTGTAGGTTAAGTTGCCTATCTATTTATTTAGGCGCTAGAGCATTTCTAGTCATTCTACTAATTGTATACGTTTTGTTTTTTCGTCGTTCTTAAATTAAACATTTATTTTAGTTGATAATGAATATAAAAAAAAAAAAACATCAGCAGCCTAACTGCTGGTAGCCCTACGATTAACGTCCCTCCAGGCATGTTGATCGAAAAGTTCACTGAATCGTCAACGTTTTACAATATGGATAATATACTAACTGCATATTATAAGTACAAAATATGATAGGCTAACTGCGCTTTGGTGTTCGTTTTGGTCTTGATAGTACACAGCCAAATCCACATCATACGCAAGACCATGTAATTTCTATTTCAGTTCGTTTGCCTCCGTGGATAAATTTTACCTTCAAAGTACTGACGCACATTCACATTATACCACATTTAGGTAATTCATAAAAATACACATTTATTTATAAGAAATAAACTTCGACCTCAATATCTATTCAAGCCTCGAGGTTATCTCTTGTTAACTTATCCAAACTGAAGGTTTATGGTATGTACATTATTAATTACGACAAGAGTTTATAGACATTTACCATACATGTTGCTTATTTACTGAAAACTTGACTTTTACAATTTTTATATTTTAACGATACACAAACAATAACCACTCTGTTTTCGTTTACATTGATTATTTTTCAATCAATTTTTTTTTTCACAATGTATCAGGTAACTTAAAACAAATCAGACCCCTCATAATAGTCAATAGGAGATTCAATGATCTGAGATATAAGGCAGAAAATTGTTTACATTCATACGCTCCCAAGTTCATCTGTCATTTTCCTAAAATCCAATTCATCGTTTGTAGTCAAAGTAATGACGTAACGAGTTCCGAATATTATAAAAAGGAAAATCAGTGTCAAAGTTTTTGACTTTATGTAAGGTAACAAAATAATATATTACATAGGAAGTAAAATAAAAATACTGTACAATTAAATAGTATTATTACATTTCACGGGAAAATATAATTAACTAATTTAATCCAACAATGTATCTCCTTCAACAATTTCTTTTAAGCTCAAAACCTCCATGTAAGTTGTACCCTTTGGATCTGACCGTATAAGTTCATCCAACTGCCTGTAAATACCGGGATCGATGAGTAAAACCTAGAAATAAAAAAAAAGTGTATTATTTATTGTGGTTGCCAATAGGAATTAAGGCTTTAGAAAATGTATGCCAAAGAAGCATTAAAACGGCATCTACTAGCATTTAGTAAAGCGCATTGTATAGGCAATTTTTCACTAAAACTTTACTTTAAGCAAAAATGTTTAAACATAAATATTACCATAAAAAAGGAGAATCAATTTTGATATTTAATTTTTTTTTTTTCAATTTTTATAATGCATGTATGATCTATTTTTGTACAAAAATAGATGTTTCTACTTCAAACATGTACTGTTTCTAAGAATACTCCGATTTAAGCCTTGAAAAAATATTTAAATTCTTCATAACATTTTCAAGGCATCAATTGTGGCACATTTTAAAATTATTATTTGTTAATTAATTATTTCATTGTAAAAAAACTGCAATTATTAAGTTTTTTAAAATAAATAAATTAGTTAACAAAAAAATGTTTTAAAACTATGACACAATCGATGCCTTGAAAATATTATGGAGAATTCAAATATTTTTTCAAAACTTAAATCAGAGTATTCTTAGGAACAGTACATCTGAAGTAGAATGAGTTATTTTCAACAAAAAATACGTAGGTGAGAACACATTTTTATCATATCAAGACATCAAAAACAAAAAACTACTGAACTTAAATAAAACCAAACACACCATTGAGAGTTCTCCAGATTCCATACTGACAGACTCGACAGATGATGCCAACGCAGAGAACTTGTCTTTAAATTTCTTTGCTTCTTTACTCGATGATTCAACTTTAAGTCTCATCATTGCTCTGTCTATTGGAAGTACAGACTTTATTAACTGTATGACTTCGAGAGCCTAGATATATAAATATATACATAAATAAATAACAAAGCTAACAGTTTTAGATAATTATACTTAAGTATTTAACTTTGAATTAGTAATTTTACTTTATATATGTATTAATAGGACGGCCCCAAACGTAGCACAGTAAATAGTATGTATCGACTTCTCAAATCAAAACTAATAGAAAATATAATTAACCAATTTGACTAAATTCCTTTTCTAAACCAATGCTAATAAAACCTAGCCTCAAACAAACTTCAATACCAAAATATTTCATCCCTGCTTTCCCACCCATTCTCAATACTATTTTCCTGATCAACTAAACAGGAAATGAGAGACAATGTTTTCAAAATGTTGCTAGGTGTAAACAGGTCTTCATAGGTCTTCAGTCATGTGATACAAATAAGAGAACAATAATAGATAGCAGGCGAAGGAAATCCCTCAACATAGTAAAAGGTCTTCTTAGATAAGCTTTCAAGCACATTGTTATTGAAAAAAGTAAACAGAATAGGTAATTTGTAATTTCATCAAAACTCCTAACCAACAAAATATGTTTAAAAAAGAATATAAAATTTTAGCTTATAGCTTCAAAAGTAAGTATGATGTTCAATTACAACCTTTGCCATCTTGGTGTCGGTATACACATAATTAAATATAAATTGCTGAAAGAAAATAATACTCTCAAACCTAGAAAAAACTTGAGCACTTATGGTTATATGTAATAAAATAATAATAAAAACCCTTAAACATAATAATTATACACTTATAACACTTAACAAACAAAAAAAATGTTGCTTATAACGTCATGTAAAATTAATACTTACTTGTTGTTTTGAATTTCTATTAGGTTTTACTGAATAATGCACGTCTTTCATAGCTTTTTCTACCATTGTTACTGAATACGGTCTTTTTGTTTCAGGATTAACACACTTATCTACAAAAAATAAGTTATATTCGTTATTGTTGTCATTTTATACTTGGCTAAAAAAATCTCAAAGGTTATACCAGCTACAATTGTGGCGATATCCTTAAACGATGCATCCAACTGTGCTGATCTTTCTTTATCAGATATTTGTAATTCTCCTTTTTCTAATATATGCTTACAAACTTTAGTCACATCATCAGTTTCGAATATCTTTTGTAAGTCTTCTTTTTTGGCTGCCTGTCCTTTAGAGACATTAGTGAATACTGTATGCGTTTGTAAAACTTCATCTATATCTTTCTCTCTGCAAATCGCAACGGACAAAATAAGTTGACTCTTTTCATTAGTTATTTTTTTTTACAATACGTACATCCCATTCCTCCACGAAACGACCTTATTTTTATAACATGCTATTTCGAAACGTTTGCCGCCTTTTTTCATACGCACAACGGCTACGTTTGTTAATCTAATCTGATTAGTAGGAGTAAATATTTTCGACATTATTTTAATTTATTAGAACAACTTTTTCTACAACTAATAAGTAATAACTTGTTTTAAATTTAATTAAACATAATATCTAATATCAATTATTAACAGTGAGTGATTGTGCAATGTGAATGATTGCATATTTTTCTTCTGTATAATAATATCACAGATAATTTTATCAAAATTATAAAAATGTGCCGTTTTAATGATAACGTTAATCCAAAAACGTTATATAAAACCCTCAACCATGGTTTGAACGACCTAATGATGTATGATAATAATATATTAAATGTCTAGAATTAGATAAGAATTAATTTGTTAATTTAATTTGTGATATGACCAATAAATAAAAAACCCACCAGAATTGTAGCATTATATGTTTTTCCAATACCAGCCAAATTAAAAAAAAATTACTACCGTTTTATTTGTTCATAATATAAATTTAAAATCATGTCAGAAGTAACTAATAAGAAAAAACCTTTCGACAAAAAAAAATGGCGAACAAAACAGTACAGCAAAAAACAAAAAAGTAAGTATAAAATTAATAATAATCACATATACGTATAAACAAAATTGAAGTTTTTCTGTTTGTCCGAGCTAAAAAAGTTGTAAATCAGTAACAAGGGCTAAATTAAAGTTCTGAATTTTTTTATTTTAATTATTCAGTAATTTAAATATAATATACCTTAAATGTGCTTAGTAACTTGAACTAAGTATATTTATACGGTTTTAACTTTTGTAATAATATAGGCATATAGCTCAATATGAATTTAAACATGATTATTTGTGTGTGTAACTTTACCAAACATATTGTTTTCAGTTCAGGAATGGGAAGAGCGCCGTAAAAAGGCAGTAATTAAAAAATATTATAAAGAATTAAGCGAGACAGATAGCCAAAAAAATAAAAATATTTCAAATAATAATGAATCTAAATCTAGTCTTGGATCCATGAGGTGAGAATTACTGTCATACTGACTTAGGTCATTATTATTATAGTTATACGTAAAATATTTTTTTCAAAAAAACTTACTTTTTAAATAGATTTAATCCATTTAAAGAAGCTCAAGAACACTACAATAGACTTCAAGAAGATAAAAAGGCTAGACGCTTAGAAGCGTCAAAGCGAAAAGAAGAAATTCAAAAGGCATTAGAAACATATAAAAATAAAAAAAAATATAAAAACAAGAAACTATGTAAAAATACAAGAAAAGGTCAGCCAGTAATGAAAGGAAGATTAGAACTTTTGTTGGAAAAGATAGAAGCTGATGTGTGTAATAACTAACATTACTTTAAATAAAAATTGTTTTGTTATAAAGAAATGACATTTGAATTACTACAAATAATATTAATGTCATTGCATTTATTAATATTGTTTTATATATAAGCAAAGTTATAAGCTTAGTCCCTTCCTCCTCCAAATATTTCTGTAACTCGCTCAAATTGTTTTGTTTATATGCGCAAGACATGAATAGTAGAAAAGTGATTTATGTATAAGTAGAATAAAGATTTTTTTTTAACTTGCACAAAACAATAATTTTTTAAAATATAACTATAAAATAAGAAAAAAGTAAATCAAAATATTAAATTTTATATTCAATAATAAAATATTTTATAAGAAGTAAAAAATGCCACCAAATAAAAATTACGCAAAATCAAAATTCAACATATTAGTGATTGATTGTAGCATCTAAAACAATTATAAAGACCAAGTACAAATGCCAGATAGTACACATCGTTAGAGCAAATCAAACTGATGCAAATAAATCATTATTCGATTATTTAATTGCTAAATACTTAAAAAATAACTGCTAACTGGAATCTTACATTTACAAGTCCCATGATTTTTAGAATGACAACCAACAGGTACAAAAATATGCATTCAAAGTAATAAATTTTTTTCTTATATTATATGATCAGTAAAAATTTTAATAGCTTTTAAATCATTTGTACAGTACTTAGGTATTAACAAATATAATGCTATTGACAAATATGTTAGCCCAAACAAATAATATATAAATTATGTATGTTATTGTTAAACACAGTAAACGTGTGCAGCCTCTTTGGGCAAACAGTATAAAGAACTAAATGAACTTGTAACATCACATAAATACAAAAATAACAGTAGGTAATTTCATTCTATACAGTCTTTATTATGATAAATAAAATTATTTAACGCAAAGACGATTTATAATAAGATTATCATATAAACAGTGTGTGGATTTGTAGTCCCTAAATAAAAAAAAAAACAATAAGAAAAATAAGCCTACAATAATTGTTGTTTTTACTATGAGTTAAATGAGTTAACCTTTCGGTGTGGTGACAAAACTCGAAGGCACCAATTTGTATAAAATGTAGGTTTTCCACTTTTATAAATAAAATACTTCTTATATATATAAAAACTAACGTCTTCTAGGATAATGATTATTATCTCGTCTCCTGCGATTGGTCTTTTGTGATCTTTCTATATCTGCTAAATGTTTACGACGCTGGTCTTCCTTCTCGGCAATCTGTTCAGCAGACAATGGAGACCAATATAAGGTTGGAGTAGTTTTGGTTTTTCGGAATAACTCATCTAAGCTCTTCGTCGGAACTCGCTCAGGGGTCTTCGATTTAGATTTCTTACGTTTGTCTGGTGAATCTTTGCCATCTTTTCTTGTTTTTTTTTCTTTAATTTCATTGTTATCATCAGTTAATTTTCTTTTATTTGATGTGTCATCCTCCCCATTCATATCTTCCAATTTACCTCTGTCCCATTCCCGTAATATTATATTATGGTTGTCAACCTGCACTCTTAGTTTTTCAACTTTTTTCACTTTTTGCCTATCTGACTGATCTAAATACGTTCCATTTAATGCTTTGTTTAATTCTTCTTTGTTAGTAAAAACTACTTTCAAAAATTTAGGATTAGTCGACGGCCACTGGGATTCATTAAGTGCATATACTGTTTCCACAGCTTGATCTTCATTTTCATACTCTACAATACATTGAGATTTTATTGCGTCAATCCAAAATCCGTTGGGAACAATTTTTCCAGTTCTCTGTAACAAATCTCTCAACTGACCTACTGTAAACGGTCGAACAAGATTTGATATATGTATTACATTTGTCGTTGTTGTACGCTTTGTAGGCGTTTTCTTTTTGGGTTCTTTGTCAACAAGTTCTTCTTCATTTGATTTCTCAGATTTGCTGTCTTCATGCTCTGCTTTTTCTTCTTCTTCAGGCGCTTCATAGTCAACGGCTTCAATATCGATTAACATAGTATCATTAATATCCATGGCCTCTTCGTTTATGTGTTCTTCTTCAGAATCTGTCTTTTGTATTTCTCCTTCTTCCGAACGATACTCACCATTATCGCCAAAAGAATCACCATTAGATTCTATAATTGTTCCTAATGTAAAAGGACTTATCGTTATAGGTATTCTTGTTTTACAAGAACCCCATTTTCGCTTTGGATGAGTAGTTATTAATTTTGGTGTTTCAGCTAACGTTTGTTTGTCTTCCAACATTGGATCTCTAATTATATCGTCTTGTTTAACCACAAGAATGTCTGATGATTGTACATGAGAAGTTTCTTCTACTGTTTTAGCTTCTTCTTCATCAACTAAGTCGGGGGATCCAACTGTCAGCTGCACAACATCTTCCATTTGTTCAGAATCATTAACAGGGTCTGTTGTGTTCATTTCTTCTACTTGAACTTCATCAGAAACGCTTTTCTGAACTGTTTCATCTGACAAAACAGATGTATTTAAATCATTTATTACACCCTCAGTAGTTCCCGGTACTACTTCCTGAATCTGGACAGGCGGTTCTTGTGATTCCTCTGCGACAGTTGGTGATGAAATACTTTCAACCGGTTTGTCCTCAACAACAGGCTCTGGAAGTATACATTCTGAAACATTTGACTGTAATGTTGTAACTAAAGATGATTGTTCAGATAGACTGGGTGTTTCGCTTGGTTGAACTTGCATAATTTCTTCTGTAATATGTTCAACTACTTCATTAGTTTCAGCTGTATCAATGAGCTTATTAATATCAATATTTGTATTTTCTACATCTTCTTCTTGTTGTTGAGGTGTAACTTCTGGTATCATATCACCACTATCTGTATGTATATTGTCACGCTGATTTATAGTCTCTTGACTGAATGAGGACACTACCAATGAACTTACAGCATCCACTGAAATTATAAATAAGTACACAACAAACATTAATAAAGCATTATAACATATAATAAAAGAAAATAAATTTCACAAAATAGATTAAAATATTAGTAGAATTTAATTACTGTAATTAACAATTTTTTACTCGATAATTATTTTTTTTTATATAAAAGTAGCTAATTGCAACAGAATACTGATAGTGCTATCATAATTCATAACACATAGAAGCTATGCAAATTAGTTACATTTTCTAGACTTATAATAATAAAATAGACTGTTGGATGAATATATGTATGTTGGAAATCAGACTTATAAATCAAAGAGTATTTGGAAGGTCCCTAAAAACTGCTAAGTTTAGCGTACTATTATAATTTTTCAACCAATTAATTCATTTATTTGAGTTATTCAAATATACATTTTTAAAAATGAAATATTCGAATATACAAATTTTAATAACAACCTTCCATATTTACGACCAGTTAAAATGAAGTTCTTGAGTTTTCCTTTTGGTAATTAAAAAATGAACAAAAACATTTGATTGGAAATCAATAAGACCTAGTTTCAACACCTTACAAAGGTAAAAAAAATGTTGATAAAAAATTATTAAAAATAACATTGTAATTGTAAACAATATTATGTACCTACATGTAATAACATGGAAAGTATGCATCATTTAAAACAGAAGTGTTCAAAATAGTGTTGTCAAGCTATAGTTTTATAACAGTTAAATTTTAAATCAGATTTATAACATAAACGAGAACATTTGCAAACTCATTAAAAGCTGCTAAAATATTTTAACGCTGATGAAAGCAAGAAATATTACAAGAAAACTACTAGGTATAGTAATTAGTTAATTTATAAAAAAATCATAATGAATCAGCCAAAAGAGGTACATCGCAAATTTTTAATTTACTATCTTCATAACTAACTGTTGTGACATTATCTGAAATGGGTAATGTGATAAATATAAAATGATAATAAATGGCAATATTTTATTTTATCTAGGGTTTTTACAATTACAGTATTATTGCTAGAAATAGTTATCAAAATACGATTTTCAAGATATTTTTTTTCTACTATTCTTATTAGACGTTTGTAATGAAATAGTTTAATGTTACTAAACTAGTGTGTTTTGTTGGTGTTACATTATTTTATAAATGTTTTTAGTTTGTTTTTATTTTATGCAATATTTGAAAAATAAGTATTTGTTAACAGGAAAAAATGGAATCAATTATTGGTTAAATAAAAAAAAGTAAAAACAACTAATAATAGTTCTTGTTAATTGACCGGTAATAAATCTATTAAATTTTTTCTTCATTGTGTTATTTAATAAGTCCAAAAATGAAATGTTTTATTGTTTATATTAAATGCAACTTACCAATAATAAAATGAAAATTTGTATATTATTATAATGAAAACTTGATATTTTATTCAAATTTTAAGTATCAGTATAATTTAAAATTTTAACAATTACCGTACTTCTAAAAAATATCAAGTAAAACAAGAAAAAAGAAAGAATTAAATAATATATTAGTAACTAAAGACAAATACTGTATATTACAGTAAACATCAGCGCAACGCAAATAATAATTAAAAAAAATTCATAAATAACTATCCACTTGTTTAAATAATTAAATCAGTTTTCAACTACATACTTTAATTTAATACTAGTAACGTTGAGAAAAATAATATGTCTATCAAATAATATTTAAATGTATGAAGAAACATAGAACATGTAGTTTTACTTTGTTGAGTATTATAATACACATTTAAAATTGTAATTTTTTTTTTTTATATAATAGGTTATGTTGAATTTCTGATATTCATTATGTGCCATCCCGTATAAGTATATCTTATAAATGTGTGTAATATTATATCTTGTACAGATGAAAAAAAATGAATTACCTTGATCATTGGAATCGGCGTCAGTTTGGTCTTCATCATTTGCAACAGTACTTCCAAACTGTTCTAAATAGTTTGAAACACTGCCATCTAAAATAGAAGAATTGAGAGAAGAGCTTCCTGCGGCCTCTTCTTTATCTTTTTTTCCTGCTACAGCTGCATATTTTGCTTCAGCTGCCTGTTCTCTTAACAAATCTTTTGGGGAGCGCCTCAAACTAATTTTTAACTTCTGGATATCTCCATCCGATCCATTTGAGCATTCTACCTTCCACATACCCGTCGAACTATCATCATTACAATCATCTGGCTTTGGAAGCTTAATTGTTAGTGCGACCTTTTTTTCAGTCTCATCAACTTTGCTACTAGCACGGGTCTTAACTGGTACCTCATCGACCGACTCAGTTTCCGAAGTAGATGAATGCCGTCTAGTACGTCGCTTTGACGTACGCTTTGGTTTCCGACCAGTCCTCTTACTCATTTTATAAAATGTTAACGTTATTTTATTATTGCGCTATCATGTAATCACTAACTTGAGTCATTACAAATATTTACAACATAATCATCAAAAAATAACACACATGCATTATAGAACTTGGGTAAACATAGTATCACTCACAATATTTATTTTATCGCACAAAACTTACAAAAAAGTTTGTTAATAATTTTGTCCATTTATTAATGAATTTTACAGATATTTCCTTACTGAATTAAGTTTTCCGAATTAGTAAGCACCAAAATATTGTTGTACTCAAAACGAAACGGCGGCCATTTTAATCGTTTATCAACACAAACACATTTCATCGACATCAACTTTCACCACGATAAATTTTTTCCAATCAAATTAAATAAAAATATTATGACTAGAAAATGTAGAGAAAACCAATTTATAAAAAAATTTTGTCCAAGTCAATAGCAAACCAAATTAAAAACTTAATTTAAATTTTATAATTTGTATAGACATTTTAAAGTCGTATTGGTTAAGACAAAATAAGTTGGTAACCGTGTAAATGACAGTTGATAACTGTAATCTATTATGATTGGTTCACTGACCATTTTATAACTACAGCCAAGTAGTAAGTAGATACTAAGACTAAACACGAAAACATGAATAACAGCTAACAGGCAACAGCTAATGCAGTATAGGTACTAAAATCACAATTATTGTATAATTATTCATTAATATTTAATTTTATTTGTCAGACATGATTTATGTGTGTAGACGTTACACCTAACCATCTTGTATAATTTTGAATTTTAATTTATAGATTCATATCAGTTGTAAAAAAAAAATACTAGAATTTATTTTTTAATTTTCATTAAGTAAATGTCATGACGTATTTTTTTAATTTTTATTTATTTTTCAAAAAAATACGTTTATAATACTTACCTATTAGGTATGTTATAAATTAATACTAAACATTTTATCAGTCGACATTTTTTATTTTTTAATTCAGCTCACATTTTAGAGGTCATACAATTTAAATTGCAATATGTTGTATTGCATTTTTTCTATGATTTAATTTACAAAGAAAGAAATTCTATACACGTTTTAACTATCACATTTTGTTTTTATTATTAGTTTACATATTAACTTATTATTTACATATTATTCATTTATGTGAATATACTTAAGCGGCCATACTGATGGAGTTTACTTCTTAAACTGATTGTCTTACTTCATTCCAGTAATTTGATGGTAGTTTATATAGGTTTTCCTTTGGTTAGTAATATCTATTTCTATTAACTACTATGAACATTAAAATATCTCTTTGGTTTTACTTTTATATTTAAATTAAATACATATCTTATGTAAAAATAATCCAAGCTTCTCCCTTCAACTTTATCTTAATCTTTGGAAGTTCGAGCTTTATTAAAACTCTTAAAACTCCCTTAGAATTTCAAACCTTACTTGGTGACTGTGTCTGATTGGTTACTGAATTTTTTTGAAACCTGAACTAGTTTAAAAGGATTTGATCTTCCCCAATCCTCCTCCCACTAGTTGCGTCAATTTATGTATATTTAATTTTACATAGTGAATAAGAATCATCGATTATTATTTTGAAATAATATTCAATCCTAAACATTTTAAAATTCGTTTTATTATTTTTAGATGCATCTTCACACAGAAGAACTGTATACTATACTATCATGAAATATCAAAATCAAATTCAAGAAATTTATAAATTAGCTAAGCACAAAACTCTAAATAAATTATCACAAACAACTAATACTAAAGCTGAATTATACAATAAGCTTGCGACGTATCGTCCTGATTATGATAAAGTTGTATCGTGGTATGAACGGGTGACAGGCTTGAGAGAAGTTCGAATTGCTCAGGATAGAGTATTAGAATCCCAAAAACAATTTATGATTGCCCAAGACAAGAGGAGGGAAGCATCAGTCGAGTTAAGAGCTGTTCAAAACAAACTCAAAGATATTCGTAATGAACTTCTAAATACTTCAAGATCAGAAGACAGGTATATTGAATTAGTTACTCAAGAGCATGCATTATTAAAAAATGAAAATATTATAGTCGACCAGGTCAGTATAAGTGAAAAAGAAGAAAGAGATAGCTTCATATTGCTTTCAACTACTCTTAAAGATAGTCATGATCGAGAAAGAATACAGGCTGAACGGACAAAATATGTTTCAATTGTTGGATCCATATTAGGTACAGTTATTGGTATAATTGGAAGTACTATAATAAATGCTTGGAAAATGAACGAGTTTAAACGAATGGTCTTGGAAGCAAAATTAGATACATCCAACTCGTTACAGACTGATCAAATAAAAAATTTATTGTTACAAATACAAAGTCAAAATAAAACTGTTGAAAAACAATCAATACAATTTCAAAAATCTGATGAAAATTTAGAAACTAGTTTAAAATTGAATTATACTAATCGCGATGTAGTTGTATTAACGGCTATTAATTGTACAATTATAACAATTTCTGCTTACATTATTTCCAGGTTTTTTTGAAATTACTTTTAGTCTCTTTTAGTTAAATTTATATTATTAATTGTTGATAATTTGTATTTAATAAAAGTGTTCCCCGTATGAATTAAAATATTTTATTTTTTGCTTAATTATAAATTACTGAACATTTTGTAGCCAACTCGCAGTATTTTAATTAATGATCAATGATTACTGTTTTTAAAAATACGCAATGAGCTACTGTGATAAATTAGATAAATTATTTTAAACCCTGTTACCAATTTTCTATTCATAGATTCATGATAATAAATGATATAATTTGTACATAAGTGATAATTATTATTGTAATAGTTTTTTTACAAGTATTATAGTAGGTAAAATTAGTATTATATGCATTTTAAAATATTGTAGTAACGTAATTCATATCATAAACAATACTAGACATACTTTTTTTTGTTGAAGTTAATATTTTTGTTTTCTTGAATAACATGACATGACTTGATGACTGATAAGTATTTTTTTCAAAATACATAATTGAAACTAATTGTTTTACCTTGATAAAAAAAATATTACACTTCAATTTGTTGTAGGTTTTTTTTTAAGTATGAAAAGTCAATTCTTGAAGTACAGACTATGGATATTATATTTGGCTAAAAATGTATATGAACAGATTTTGACTACAGATTGTAGCAATTTTTTGTTTTTTTAAATAACTATTTTTGTCAAAAATATTGTTATTTTAGGTTTTAACTATTATTGATACATCAAATGGACAAACATTGTGTAGCATTCTATTTTTATCTTAAATAATTATTAACGAGTTTTTAAAAAATTTAAGTATATATTTTTAGTTTGTCGACTTGATTAAACTATTTTTAATTATTATTCAAATTACAAAAATGTAAACTACAAATTTTGTTGAGAAAAACCAATTTTTAAATTTACCTCTTCCCTTAAAATACCAACAGAGAGAGATCTAGACTGTAGTAAGGTATCCAAGAGGTATACATTTTTAAAAACTAAAATTAGATACCTCAAATGAAATTTGTAGGTAGGTCTTTATAATTTACAAAGATACATAGGTGGTGGTATATAAGGTATACTGGGATTAAGTCACTTACTAATAAATAATACTTGACAAAATAAAATATAATATGTTAAATGATCTCCTAAAGTTCCTTTATAATGAATGAAAAATTTGATAATTTATTAATATAAACAGGACGCTACAATTCACAAACCTTAGATTTAAAAAATTAATGTATTTGTGGTGTATAGGTCATTTTTTTATAGCATGTATACAGAATGTCTCACAATGACCTGACAAATGACATAACTATTGTTGTTGTGAATATTTTTAAGATTTTATTTTTTATTATTAATTTTTTCTGATTTGTGTTATAATCACAGCAGTTTGTAATACTTTAACTGTTTTAAGATAGCCGTTTTATTAAGAATAATTTGCTGAAAATGTTGACTGGTGGACAACTAGTTTTTAGTACCGTTTAATCGGTTTAATAAAAGATATGTTTTAGTTTAGGTGGAAACTGATTTTGGAAAATATAGGCTATGTATAGTTTATATTTATGAAACGATTGGTGAAGAGTGTTGATTGTAATATTGGTCGTCCACGAAACGTGTACTAAAATAATACCCATTAATTAAAATATAGCCTAGGTACCCATTGTGTTCATTTACATATTATATTGTGGTTTGTGGCGTCCTCTAAAAGACAAAGGCCAAAACATAATACGTACGGTATTGTATAGGTACCTCGGTCAAGCCCTACACAGCAACCCTGGTTGTCAAAATATAAGGCATTATGAAAAAATCAATAAAGGGGGTGGTTTAAAATATTCATTTTATTCTACATTTAGGTAAATACGTCTGTATTTAGTTTATTGTTAACTCGTGAATCTGTCGCACTGCGTGCGTTTGTTTATATTTTAACGCGATCCCAATATTTTGCTTTGCACTTTTTAAAGAATACTATTTTAATATTAAGACACTGTTGTAAACAACAGTTTAAAAAAAATTATAATACTTAAAATACTTGTACTAAACGCAGTGTTCATTTTGTTTTTGTTTTTACAACGTAGATTTATCCTTTTTAATAATTGTTTATCTAGTTATATCTTGTGTTCAATCATCAGAATAATATGGAATTCAAATTTAACATTGACGATTTAGTCCAAGAACCAATATTGAAAATAGATTATTCTCTAACACCAGTCGGCTATGACAATGATGCCAAGTATAATAATTATATTTAATATTAACTTTTTTTTTTAGATATAATAATTATTTTATCTTTGTAAAACTAACACCGTTATTTTAAATACGTATCAAAAATAGTCTACAAAAAAGAGTGGCCATGATTATTGATGAAATGGGCAAGGCGTCTGCGAGGGCTCAAGATTTGAAAATTCCCATCACTACGGCTGGAAAATTAACCAAATCAGATCATACAATTTATCTAATGACCGAACAGGACATTGAGAAGTATGTGTATATTTTAACACGCTAAAATTGTATTTGATATTCATGACATGTATTAATTAATTTGCTTTAATAATTTATAGTGCATATGTTGTTGTTGGAATTTTGAAGATGGGCTGGAAAAAATTATATCTTTTTGATAAAAAGGGCACTCGTTCTGAAGCTTTGGTATACTGTTTACTTGACTTTTATATTCATGAAACCAGACAGCGTCAAGGTTATGGCATCAAATTGTATGAATATATGTTAAAGGTGAATTTTTAAGTAAATTTTAACTATACTATAATTATAGGTACATGTATTTTAATATATTATTGCTTTATTTTGTTTGTTCAGGATAACGAGTTGGAAGCAAAACAGTTAGCAATTGATAAACCATCGAGAAAAATGTTACAATTCATGAATAAACATTTTAATCTTAAAAAGTTAGTTGATCAGGGCAACAATTTTGTCATCTTTGAAGAATTCTTTGATAATCCAGGTAGAGAAATATTTATTATTGTAACACATATCTAGGTACATTTATTAGGATTCTGTATTTAATTGTAATTTACTGTATTTCTTATATAATATATACTATACAATATTGCATTTGAAATTTCAGGATTAACGCAAACAAAAAATAAATTGGACAGGTAAAAATGTTTTTTGTATCTGTCAACTTTAAATTAATTTATATTGTTAATGGTATCAAAAAAAACTTAAGAATTATAGCACTTTTTTTATGTTGTTTATTGCCAACCACCTAAGTAACTGCGGCTTATATAGTTATTTGTTAGTAAGCTTAAAAATGTGGTTGGTGTATACAATAACATATTAACTTTTTATGTTACCAACGTTTTTTAGAAATTAAGCACCACATTTTAAATCTTATAGTAACAATATTTTTATAATACTATAAATATATATATATATATTTGTTTATTTTAATTTTAGTACAAATGGACACCGAAATAAAATTATGATTGGACGGCATGCTGCTAACAAGCATCACGACAACATGTCAGATGTAATTAGGGCAATTTTTATTTTATATATTTTATAGTTTATCTATTTATACCAACTTTATATTTTTAGATATTACACGGTGCAAACAGCGCAACCCACGTTAATGACAAATATGTTGCAAACGCAGATATGTAAGTATAAAAATGTAATTTGTAGAATAATGATGGTTTAACTACTTATAATACTATGTATTAGTATAATAATAAATGTGTTATATGGTTTCCTTTTGATAGCGTCAACAACAAGTTCAAAGACAACACGCCTAGTTTCGTCACAGTTCTTCCGTCTGAACAGCATACAAATTCTATAATTAATAAAGTTGTTCCGCCCAAATTAGATCTTAAATTTCACCATTCAAGTTTATGGTAAAATCATTTTTGGAACAATAATTTTTGCAACAACGCCATTTTTTTATTGAGAAATATGAAATAATATGAGCTTTAATACTTATCTGACCCATATGGATCATAATAACTATATAATGGTTTTTTAACTTTTGTACACTAGTGATGTAAGTATAAAAAAAAATTCAACACTGATTACTTTTCTACTTTTCCAAATTTAAATGATTTATAAATATTATACATAAAATGTAATCAAATATTTAAAAAATATCAAATTGTTATGACATTATAGTTAACGGTAGATTTTGCGGCTATGACCTAATGACCTTATTATAGTGATTAATAAAATGAAAAATAAAACATAACATTTACAGTTAAAAAAAAAAACAATTGTTCTTACAAGAATACAATTTAATTGCTTGTAAAATATTTTTCCAACTTGATAAGTATTTTATTAATGAAAGTATGTCTTCAAGAAGCGCACAGTATTTATACTAGTCAACCCCCCCCCCCCACAATTATATTTATATAATATTACGTATTTCTAAATTTGTAAGTGCAATAAAATATAATTATTGTATCAAACGAGTTTTTAGTTGAGATAAATCCAGTTTTTACTTTGTAAATTGCACTGAAATCCAAATTCGATAGTAAAACTATTATATTTAATTTGCTCCTATAATTCAGTATGCATTCATAACTATTCGCCTCTCGACACAGTCGGCTTCCGATTTTTGTTATATTTAATCAAATCGCTAAATAAATAATTTATTATATACATTATTTACATTTTTGTTACCATTTATGTTTTGTTATTTTGTTGTACCTTTATTTAAAAATTAATTTTTTTTTTTACCAAAGTACGCATAATATTACCGTATCTGTGATTATTTTTCTTTTTTCAGTAGTCTAATTTAATTAAAAAGAAACTTGTTCTTCCCAAAAACATTTTATTATGAGACTACTTAGACACATTAGCAATTGTATAAATTAAGATCATCTTCTCCCTCGAGAGTCTGAAGTACTTATTTACCATTATACAAGTTATGCCCAAATATTTTATGTTGATTTATGCTTGATGTTACCTACCTTATTAAAAACAATTATGTAAAACATAATTTCCTTGTTTTTTTTTTTTTAACACATGTCAAAAATATTGGTTACCTGCATTATTTTAACTATCGCTATATTTATTTATAATAATTGCCTTAACTAGTCCAAATGATGTATTCACACGACTTTATGTACACGGCTTCATTCTTACAAAAAAATGTCCACGTACATTTCCTAATGTTAGTGAGTTTGGAGTCAATCTGAAAATGTAATTTTCGATGTTAATATTATGCGAAATTAAGCGGATAGTAAAATTAGATTGTTTGATTATAAGGATTTTATCTATAAATGTAAAACTTACAAAACATAATTAGCGCATCACTAATTGCTAGATTTAACTATAAAAGCTTGTAAAATTTGTAACAATGTTTTATTTGTAGCTTGAATTATTGAATATGAAAATATAAGTATTTAGTCTTTACTACACTACATAAATATAAAAAAAACATATAACACTTTCTTAAAATTGGTATTTATTATAATGACCTTCTAATTCATAATTTTATCCTTATATAATAATATGTTAAATTTTAAATTTATGGTTTACTATACATTATTGAATGATGGTTTTTTTCAATTTACTATACTTATGTGCCCTCGAAACAACCGCAAGCACGTACCCACTATAATTATGGTTTATGTCTATATGGAGACACACTGCCCGCTGGTAAAATCCACAATAAGCTTTCTCCGCTTCCTAACAAAATTAAAATGAAATTACTGCCAAGTGCGATATAATATTATATATCTATTATCTACTATAAAAGCCAAAAGGCCAATTTAATTCCTCTTAGGAACAACTGAAGTCTGAATTAATACAATTACTAATGTCAACTTCATATACCACGCCATTATTCATGAGGGTACCTATATGTTATTACGTAATAAATAATTAAATTAAAATCGCTTAAATAAAGGGAACACGCTCTATGTGAAGACATGTAAAGAACAGCATACGTAATTTTTTTTATTCTTATAGTGTACACAAAATTCAATTATATTTTGTGTAAGTAGTTTTCTATGGAGTCTTCAGTTATAGGCATTTATTAATTTCATTAATTATGACAGCTAAAGGCGAAAGCTTTTAGGTCTACAAGAACACATATTCGCGGTGATGCACATTATAATGTAAACTGAAATTTCCTTTATCTGAAATATAATAAAGTTCACCATGGCCGAGTGGAATACAGGCCATATCAAACCCTTTATCGATACGAAGTTTGGAGTCTACAGTTTTTCAAATTTTTTGTTGTACTTAAAATACCTGTAAAATGTATACAAGTACATTGAAAAACATGTTATACGCGTCACAGCAGTCATTCTCATGTCAGTTTCAATTTTTTTTTTATTAACATCAATACTATGCGACGTTACAATTTAATTTTGTGAACAGAAAATGTGTTCAATACCCGAATAGGAAAAATTAAATAAACTGTTTTAGCAACTTCAATTTCAATAATAAATAATCAAGTTAATTTCAATTACCTTTAATAGTTTATTTTTGCCATGTTTTCGAATCAATATTGAGTTTTTGATACCTACATAATTGCCGCTTCGTCAAGATATAATAGGCAATAGCATAGGCATGTCTTAAACTATTTAACCTGTGTATTAAGCTAAATGGGTCTTTCATTGTAAAAGCGGCGTAACTCCAAATTTTTCAAATATACACCCTATTTTTGCTTAATAGAGTCGCATCATTTAGTCATGTCTTTGATTATTTTTAAATTCAATTACATGGAAATAATTCACCTTTACCGTGAACGACACAAATAACGAGCTTTTTTGACTAAATGTTACTCCATTGTGCAAAATATATTATGTATATTTTAAAAGTTTGGAGTTACACTACTTTTACAATGAACGACCCAAATAATGGCGAATAGTGGCACAAAAACAATACTATTATTGTATACACTGTCAGTGTTTTTTCGTTTTCTTTAAAAAAATCTATAGTCGTTTGTCTTGACAGAATAATCAGGATTTGGCACACGAGGGGTGTTAAAAAGCTGGTTTTTTAAGCATGTGACCACAACTTCTCATTTTACACGAATTTACATTTTACCTAAGCCATTACATCGAATTGTATACATTTCGGAGGAAGAGGAGGCAACTAACGTCGTAGCCCTTCGTGCGCGCCACCATTAAATTACTTATTAGGGCCGCAAAATGTTATACCTGAAGGTACATTTTTGATATCCTATAATGATATAATGTTTGTATAAACATTGCATGAGCGAGTTGCGACATATCTCGGTGTTACAAACGGTATTTGTTAAACAATACAATGTTTATTTAAATTTTAAGCCAAAATATTTTGTAAATGACTGTTTTGGTGACAGGCACCTATTTAAGTACACGAGTGACTGTTTCAGCTGGATAAATGAATAGTGTTCTCACGGTCCTCGTTCGCTCGCGCTTTATTCATTGTTCACAAATCACACTTAATAGCTATTAAACATATACATAGTTAGTACCTAGGTAGTCTTATGTATTATGTATTTCTATTGACTACCTGTCAATGTTACAATAGTGACCTTGTACTTTGTGGGTACTCTGCTATGTATAACTTGTATGTTGAAATTATGTTTGCTAAAAATACAATTTGATAGTCGTAAGACCTCTTTAAAGACGTATTTAATATATATAAAAATCATAGTATTGTTCTTACTTCTTATTGTTTGCATTTTGCAGTTAAACGCCAAGTTGTACATTATTAATTATGCTGACAAATATATGTATATCAACTATAGTTATTGGATATCGTTAAACAATATTACACAATCCACGGTTCCATTTTTTTTTTTTTGAAAATCCCTGTCAAGAACTGTCAGTTATAATATATATTCCATACCTAATTAATCATTATTTTGTATAACTTACGGTGAAAAAATCATAGATGACAATAATTATTGACATGTTATAAAAATTATACATGCCAATGTATAATAGTATTAAATTTGAAATTACTCACTAATTTTATACTTATAAGAATCCTTTATAAATTATATAGAACAATTATTATTGAGTTTAAAATTTCTGTTTAGTGAAAAATGTTCGAACACGTAGGGTCGACATTTTTATTAAACATTTATTAGTTAGGTACCTACAATGCAGGGGAACTTTTTATTGTAATATTATACTTTTTCATATTTTAAAATCAATGGTACTCAACAGTAATTTTTTTGTCGTTGACTAAGGCAATATTTTTGTAAACTTTCCGAAACAATAGATGGTTTTGGATTATGGCCTTTGGTCAAAATTATTGGTCTCATATTGTCATTATTATTTCAATACAACTCATTAGATGTACTATATTAGAGGCCTTCAGTGCAATAATGGACTAAGCCACAAACTCATTAGTGGAAAATTTAAACTCAGCTTCACATTTCACAGCTCCGCGTCAAATTGCTGTACTATGTACCTATTTTCTTTTATTAACAGAAGTAAAAAAAAAAAAAAATTCTATAAAAAAAGTCCTGAGTTATGACTCATAAGTACGTCATACACATCGGACAGATGTATGTACATACATTTTATATGACATCCTAACAGATCATCGCGGTACACACTACACTATATGGTATAATACATACATTGTACATAATATATTTTTTTCACTATTGTCTTGGGTACTTTTTTTCTCCAGCCATTTAGTGATACAAACGGCCAAATAATATAAATTATAAAACTTAAGGAACTAAACGCGTCATCCTTTTCTTTCTTATTATTGTTTTTTTTTTAATTTTATTTAATTGAAAGAGTGGCCAGTGTAGCCAGTCAGCAGTCGGCGTTAACCATTTTATGAGTGGTCACCGCTTTGTACTACATTTTAAATTGTTTCTTATCGCGGTAAGCATGTATAACGGTAAAAAAGGCACGACGAAATGTAAACGGGTAGGTCAGCAACTACCTGTGATAAGCGCGTGATTCTCGGCGGCCGCGTAGTTCTTGCGGGAGAACACCGGCGGCCATATTGAAACTAATGATAACACGAGTTGTTGACATACCCGTTGGTTATGCCACGGCAGGTGGCGGAACGGAATACAAACATTGCAATGTAGTGCTCAATGTTTATATGCCGTAAGCTGTTAAACGTTGCGGTCAATTTCACAATTCTCAATTCACTTCCATGTGCTATTGACATATTTCGCTGGTTATAGAAGTAAGTCCTTATTAGATATCCAACGGTGTTAATGTAACACAATAATATAATATTTAATGTTTTTGTATTTTATTCGTTTTTGCAGTAAACATTACAAGCAGTAATACATCGTTACTATGGAGTTCCAACAGTTTGATTTGAGAAAAATCGCCCACGAACAAATCGTGAAAATTGACAATAAATTGTTGCCTGTCGGTCAACAAGATGATCCAGAGTCAGTATAAATTTGTTATTATAATATTGTAAATTAAATTTTAGAAAAAACAAATTATTTCTTTTCCCTACAATGTGCTTCAATGGACCAACTTGGGCGTACGTTTTAATTCACATATTTTGACCGTTGCACGAAACACTGTCAAATATGCCCATAAAAGGATATCAATAATATATTCTTTTTTTTTTTTTACATGTAATGCCAAAAATCTTGGGCATTTTACACATTCCGTATTTTATTTATTATAGATTTTTTCCCCTTATACTGAGTGATTTTAATTTGAGCTATTAATTATTTTAAAAAGAAAACATAAAATTTACATTTATAATGTAATGAATAGCTACTTATATAGCTTTTTGCTCATTTAACCCCATAATGACATATTATTTTTTATTCATTAAAATAACAAATAAATTGTATTATATTTAACCGAAAACAATTAAATACTTCTATGGTTTTCATCCTGACTTCAGAATCACTGGATTAAAACCTTAAACATACGCCAGTCGGAAGCAGGAATTTAAAATGTTATCAAATTTACACGAGGAACAAAATAACTTTATTTGTTTTGTGTATTTTTGGAAAATATGCTTTTAGTTTATCGTTTAGGTAAATTAGGTATGCCCCCTCCCCCTAATTTTCGCAATTATTTAATAACTATTTTCATTTTATTTCACTGATATAACATTTAAAGTAAAATATTTATTAGTGTATGATTATTGAAAAAATAATTGGTGAATATTATGAAAACAGTTATTGAAATAAAATTATTGGTTTTGTATTATATTTAATTAAATTTTATAAAATTAATGTTTTAAATATTGCCATTTTTTTTTTTTAATCTTGATTTTATAATATTATAGATTACAAGCTGCTATCTCAAAAATATTAGATGATGTGGGATTAGCCTCGGGTATAGCTCAAGATTTAAAAATGCCAATTACGTCTGCTGAAAAATTGAGGCGTTCAGATCACACCCTTTACCTAATGACTGAAATAACCTCTGAAGGGTAAGTCTGCTCTTGATTAATTTAATTGAAATATATTTAAAAAAAAATGAAATTACAGTAAGTTTAATACATGTATATGTACATGTTTATGACTTAAGTTAAAATTCCTTTTGTTTTTTAGGCATCTCGTTGTGGTCGGATTATTAAAAATGGGTTGGAAAAAGTTATATTTATTTGATAGAAAAGGAAAACGCACCGAAGCAATGGTATATTGCTTACTTGATTTCTATATTCATGAAACTAGACAACGTCATGGCTATGGAATTACACTTCTGAATCATATGCTCAGGGTAGTTAAATTATTAATATTTATGGTTATTGAAAAGAATGATTATATTAATGATGATTATTGCAATTTTTTTATTTAAGGAAAATCGAGTTCAAGCTAAACAGTTGGCCATTGACCAGCCGACTAACAAACTTTTACAGTTTATGTGGAAACACTTTGGCCTATCTAAACTGGTGAATCAGGGAAATAATTTTGTAATTTTTGAAGAATTTTTCGACACACCGGCTGGTATTATAAATTATTTTTTTATTGCACTGATTATTATTATACTAATATTATTTGTTCACTTTTATTCAGAATCAGATATAAGGGAACACAGCGAGGTTGATAATCGGTATTTATGCTTATTAACTAGTTTATTTTTTTTTTAACATAAAAAGTAATACATTTTTCATTGATAATAGGTCAGGTGGATATAAAAGTCAAGCAACGTTTGGTCGGCACGGTGCCTCTAGGCAGCAAGATTGTATGGCTGATGTATGTATTATAACAATAACTAAACTTCAGTGGAATCTCAGCAATATCAAATTTGTTAATAATAATAGAACCCTTATAATTTCATATAGTATACTTACACTCAATGTATAAACATTCTCAAATTACCAAAAATAATGTGACGTTGCTTGATCAATGGTGTTATTAAATCCTTTGTAAAAGAAATATTCAAGCAATACTTCAAAGAAAGACTAACATACACACCTAATTGTCTTCCAAACAGATTAAAAAAAAAATATATGTTTTGTTTCTAATAAATAAGTTTAACATCTCATTTATGAAGGCTCAAGGCCAAATTTTAATTTTTTTTATCATGCATTTATAACATTACTTTTTTTTATAATTTTTCTAGTTAATTTTATTATAACTAAATTAAAAGTCTGTTTTTATTCCCCATAGATAAAGTTGTGAAATTTCTGTTAAAAAAAAATTAACTTTGTTAAATTAATAATTAAGAGAATGACAACTTCAAAAGTAATTTTTTATCAAACTGAGTGATAACTCTGAAAAATATTAGATGTCCAACTCAAAATGCCTACTTAATAAATTTATATCATATATTGCCTGTTTTTTCCTCTTAATAAATAATTCTTTTTGTTCCTCTAAATATTAAATCATTGCTCTTCGGTTACGAAACAAACGAGAAAAGGGTTAGACTTTCATTTCGTTTTGAAGCAAAATTTAAATTGAATTTACTATTTTAGTATTACTCTTAACTTCTTAATTATATTAATTATTTTGTTTACAGATACTATATGGCAATAACGGAGTTGGGCATACAATTATAACTGAAAAGAAGTGAGTTTAATTTAAAGTTCACACATTTAATATATATCCATGTAGTTACTGAAAAATGTCATCATTTTATGTAGAGAAGATAATCAGGTCGAAATTGAGGTAAATAATCAAGCTAAAGCCGCAAGCCAAAATCATGAAGTAGATGCTAACAGCTATCATAAAACTGATGACAGCCAAAGATTAGATCTCAAAAACTATCACACTCAACTTTGGTAAATCTAAAGAGTTTTAATAGGTGGCAGCTTTTTAATTTAATAAAAAAAAAAAATTATGTAGATTTTATATTTTATAATATACCTACATTATTATTATTATATATTATAAAACCTATTATTAACTATTATAATATGTTTATATTAACACTTAATCATATACTCAACTATTATTTTGTAATGACACTGTGATCACTTTAAAAAAATAATACTAAACGTTGTTTAAGTGGGTTATTTGTCTGTGTTACTAATTGGTTATTATTTAGTATATGTTTTATTTTTTTATTTTTATAGCTACATTATGTAATACGCTTCTTAGTTAAGTACTTGTCATTTTTTGTATAATATAAACATCACAGAATTCCATTTTTAAAATATACTATTAATAAATATCAGTAATTATAATAGCTTATTATTATTAAATAAGTTACGGCTTTTATTTAACACAATTTTCTGGTAATATATTTTGGTCGTTTATTTTTTACTTGTTTCTAAGTACCCATCAAAAAAGGCTTTCCTGATTTTTTTATCTCAACCATAGAATATTTGAAAACGTTAGTCATTTTTTCAACTGCGGGTAACCTACTAAAAAGGGCTACTTATTATATTTTAAAAATTCATACCTTGTTTCCAATTTGAGAAAAAAAAATAGGCTTGGAGAAAAATGTATTCGACAAATCTGAAACAAGAAATGTGAAATAATAAGAATAAAAAATGATGTGTATTTGAGTAGTTTGGAATTTTAAATTCTTTTCAATTTGGTACATGCATTTTCACTTGTAAAGTGGTGTTTGAATGTATATGGTCAAGAATTAAGTATCGTGTAAATGGACAATGTCTGTGTGTAAAATGGGGTTGCCTGTTGTTACATTAGTGTTGCCTGTTTAAATTTATTTTATCTAGAAAAAAAAGTTGGAATATTTATTGTTGAAAAACTAATTTCCTTATTAGTAATCATTATAAATTCTAATTCTTTGAACTAATTGTATTTTTCAGATTAAATCGATTATCACACATGATTGTCATTTAGATAGATTTTATTCAACAACAATATTATAATTAAAACAATCAATATAATATTATTTATTTAACAAACGTACAGTATAGATTAATAATTATATATATATATATATATATATATAAATATACTAATAATACATTTTTTATGTATACAAATTATTCCTATAATTTGTATTCCCGTTACAAAATTGAACTCTCATGGTCTATAGTTTAAAACGATAATTTAATGATATTTATAAACAAATAAAAACAAACCCTGTTGCTAGAAAATTATACATGATATTCTGCACCTTCACTTCTGTCATCAGATATGAATGAAATCATG
Organism: Adelges cooleyi; assembly: GCF_023614345.1. Taxonomy (NCBI): domain Eukaryota; kingdom Metazoa; phylum Arthropoda; class Insecta; order Hemiptera; family Adelgidae; genus Adelges; species Adelges cooleyi. The sequence goes on from NW_026096268.1 coordinate 6,883,781, forward strand.
TATTCAGCAGTACTTTGATCAACCCAAATTAAATTTACAGCCAATGATACTAAATATCCAACTAAACCTCCAGCTAATACATCCAACAAATGATGACGTCTAAGCAAAATTCTGCTAACAGCCACAGCTAAGGCCCAAACGAAAATTATTATACTTGTTAATTCATTCAACGGGTACAATAGTGAAAAGAAAAATGTAATATAAAATGCGCGGGACACATGGCCAGATGGAAAAGAATAACAATCTGGTCCAATTGTCATCCATTGATAAGTTGGATTGCCCACAGGCCGTCGTCGTCTAATGAAGGCTTTAAGTACAGCTACCACAAATACATCTATCAACAGACCTAAGTAAAACAATAAACTATTAGTTTTAGTGATTACAAAGCATATTATTATTTATATTTTCAACAATAATGTAAATGCTAAAAAAGTATACGAATACTATTAACCCTAATCAATTTATTAGAATAAAAAGTAAGAAGCAAAATATATTTATAAATAATTTAAAAAAAAGGTATACATTTTTTTTCTTTCTTTAAAGTCATTTCTAAGAAACTACCAGTAGCCTAGAGTCTAACCTGCAACTTTATGTAACATTATATATATAATTATTATAATATTAAATTTAATACTGATAATTAAATTAAATATAATACAAGCATTAGATATTGGTTCAATTTACCAATTAGGAAATTCACTTGCATTTGGAACATTGGTTGTGACCAAAAGACCCAAATAGATGTCATCCAACCAGCAAGCCATACAATTCCGTGGCACGAATACTAAAATATACATAATAGATGTTACATTAATGAGTAATTAATACTAGTACTAGTAATAATGTGATTTGAGTATAATGATGATAAAAAGTTACAAATATCCTTAAAAAATTATTGAAGCTTGAGTGGGGTATTATATTTACACTATTTACATGACTTGATGTAACTCCCACATGGATATCTTGACTAGTTTGCCAACATTTCGGAACACTTGTACGTTCCATCTTCGTTTGCGAACTAGTCAAGACATCCAAGGGGGAGTAACCTCAAGTCATGTAAATAGTGTAAATACAAATATCCTTCCGTGTAGATATATTTACAAACGACCTACTTTGATTTAACTCATTTACATAATAATACAAACTATCTACTCATTTAGATTTTTTTTTTGTTTATTGTCATATAACAAAGGAAGACAAATATTAAGATTTTCAAAAGAACTTTGGGGGAAGAATTAGAAATGCCTTAGCACTTTGGTATTAAATACTTGGTTTGTTGACAGTGCAATGAATATTATACTAGCTACATAGTGTTATTAATGGCAATAGACAATTTTATTATAAAACTTGCCTCTAATCCTTTGTAATATGTATTAAACTTGCGCGATGGTAAAAACTTGGAAACTGAGTTACATAACACCGAAGTAAGTTTCGAATCAAAATCTAATAAACTGCTCAAAAAAGGTGGTACATTCCTCTTTGCTGACATTTTTTCAGTTAATTTTTAAAACTGAAAAAAGCTTGTTATTTTTTAATATTGAATATTGATTAATAAGTTATACGTATCAAGTCAAGTAAACATTTATAAGAGCTATCGCTATCACAGATTAGATAATCTGTGCCGCTATGGTGTTATCAATTATTATGTTTATATGATGGCGTTAAAAGGGTTTGAAATTAAATCGATTTGAAACTTCTTAAAACGGTTTAGCGTAATATCTATATATCCGTTAATATGTCCTAAATATTAAATATTTAAATGGGTTTAGAGAAAATTTTGTAAACAGATTTTAATTAAACGTTTTTGCTACATGACTTAATCATTTGTTCTAAGAGATCTGATAAAGGTCATAACATTCAATGATGATAATGTTTATATTTAAAATTGGTTATAAGTTATAACTTATCAAGAAAGAGGGCCGATTGAAACCGGAAATTTGTATTTAAAAATTGCTGCATTATTATTGTTGAATAATATCCTTCAATTATGTTCAGCTGTAATATTTTTGGCGTTTCGATACCTAATAAACCTGCTGGTAATTTACTAAACACAACATAACATAATATTATTCAATTAACTAATAAATAAATTTATTTTTATTTTTTAATCCATCAATTAAATCAAAATTAATTCTTACCATTATGTTGCCTGTGGAAAGTTCTAGTCCTTTGCAAACACAATCGCCAAAAAATAATGCATTTGTTAGCACTCCTTGTCGTAGGATGGGTCTTAAAAGAAAATCCATAGGCTCTCCATTGCACTCGGAAGTTATGAAAAAAACAAAATGTTTGAATGAAGCTAAAACGGCCGCAAAAAATTTACTACGTGCAAGTATCCAAATAACAAAAGGATCAAATTCTACAAATTTAACAGATAGCAGTTTGACGATTAAAAGTAAAATAATCGACAAACAAAATAAAATTAAAGAACTCGGAACAGAGCTAAAAAACAGTGAACAGGTTTGTAACAATTACAAAACAAATAACAATTTTAAATAAACTATACAATTTTTAACCAACAGTAAATGTATTTAAAAAATAAATTCTATATTTATATATTATTATGTGTGATTTATCAAGATGAGTAATTTTAATGTAAAATGTATTTAATTTTTACATGCACATTACAGTCTAAACTAATATAGTATACAATAAAAAAAGAAATAGAATCTAAAATTTGTTTTACCAAAATGTAAATAAATAAAATAATATTTTAATTTATTTTCAGCATAATTTATTTAAAATACAAAAATTATCAGAAAAATGGTTAAGAGTATGCCAAGAAGCCTTAAAATCACTATTTGAGAAATTAAAGGACAGTTCAGATTTCAATGGCCATTCGTTAGAAGATTTAATAAAGCATCTGGGAATTGATCCCATTCTTGTAAAATATGATTGTCATAGTCAAGATTTTATCTAAACTTCAATTTATTTTAATTTATTTTGCACATACTTCCATTATATTATTATATGTATCATGAATTATTTGTTAACTTATATTATTAGAGAAGTCATAAAAATTCTGTAACCATCTAAATTAACTAATTAATGCTCTTTCATTCACTGTAGATAACCTATTATAATTTATGATCAACAAGTTTCTAGTTTAATTATTTATAATTTCCGTCATGTCTTGTACACTGAATCTTTTATATAATTAAAAATATATTACTTATATTTTTGTTCTAGAATAACTAAGTGTCTCAAATTCAACCAAGTTTTACTATTTTTTAAGAGCCATAGCTCATACTATAGGATATAATTACTACAATTACCAGTTAGATGCAAAAAGTTGTAGTTTGGAAGTACGCTTATCGCCTGACCCGAGGCGTTTTTTGGGAGGTTTCTTGACAATATTTCCTCATTTTAGGGTTATCACATCTAAGAACATTTTACCTCCCCCCCTTCCAAAGTCACCGAAATCATTTACATAAAATATAAGAATTTGCCTTTTCCCCTAAATAAGCAACTGAGCCTGTCACAAATTAGAGACAATATATTGAGATGGGTTGGGTAAAATTAATTTAGAGTTAAGAGTAGACCGAATAAAAGTGGGTCGATGTTTCAAATAAATACAAGAAGGTACGTGTAGAGAAAATATTTATCTCCCCGTTCTTATATGTATTAGTTAAGTGGAGAAAAAAATATGGTTTACTCCGTAAAATGAAAAATACAAGAATAAGAATGTCATTTCACATTAATTATGTATTTGGTTATCACTTATCATTAAATTTCAGAAAAAAATGATAAGAATTAGTATAAAATGATAACAAGGGACGAGTCACGTGTGCGGTGTGTAATAACTAATGTGTATTGTGTACTGTAAGATTTGAAAATAAAATAAGTAATTATCTAATAAAACTGTTAAGAATTAAATGTCACAATTTGTCTATTAAGTATTCACTCAGTATTAAAGGTATTAAAGATTTGCGCTTGTCAATTATGACGAGTTTTATACCATGTGTGAAATGGGTAAAACAAGGCGCATCGTCAAACCAAAATTCGATTAAACTTACACAACAAGAACTGAAAGAATTAACAGCAAAAAATCCTAAAAGTTCAGAATCACACAAGAAAAATGAAGAAGATTATGATTTGGAAAATTATGACGAAGAGGAGATGGATATGGGTGCTATGGACGTTAGAAATTTGGCCGTGTATAATGACGTTGCTGATGACTCTGACAACGATAGTGATAAATTGGATGAATTACTTAAACCTGATGACAATCTTGTACTAGTGGGCAATGTAAAAAAAAACGAATGCTCTTTAGAAGTTTATGTATATAATAACAATGATGAAGATTTCTATATTCATCATGACATAATTTTAAAACATCCACCTCTATGTTTGGAATGGTGTGGTATACTAGGAAACTTCTGTGCCCTAGGATCTATGTCTGCAGTGATTGATGTTTGGGATTTAGATTTGATTGGATGTCTGGAACCGACAGTTAGGTAAGTATATTTATAATAATTAGCAATAAAAATCCTAAAGAATAATTAATGTATTATTTGTTCCATTTTATAGACTTGGTAGAAAAAAAAAGAAGAATCCTGAAAAGAATTATGGGCATACTGATGCAGTTTTAGATTTATCATGGAATGAACACTTACCACATATACTTGCTAGCGGCTCAGTAGATGAGACTATTTTATTATGGGACCTAGAAGCAGGAGAACCACATACACAAATGGAAAATTTCGGTGATCATGTACAATCCTTGAAATGGCATCCTTTTGAATCCCAAACACTCGCAGTTGGATCTTCCAATTTGTATGTTTATGATTGCCGCACATATGATACATATATAGATTGGGCCATAAAAGGTAAAGTAGAAAAAGTCCACTGGGATCCATCAAATGGTTTCTTGTGCTATGTGGGCACAGATAGAGGTAGACTTGTATGTTATGACTGTCGCTCCGACAAACCAATATGGAAATATAGGTGTCACGAAAATGAAATCACTGGTATTTACGTTTGGGAAAACTATATTGTTACCTCATCAGCTGACGATACCTTGAAAGTTTGGGACAAGGAAAAGAAGCATTTAATTAAAACAAGAGAATTTACAGGTGCATTACACAGTATAGACGGGTGTATAGATTCTCCAAATTTAATAGCCGTTGGAGGTAGTGGTACTTCTAAATTCCAATTGTTTAATATTAATGATTACAGTTTGAAAACTTGTTAATATTTGTGTGTGTTTGTTTATAATAAATTGTAAAAAATGATCCTTCTGGTATATTTATTCTATTATATTTAGTTAAGTTTAAGGTCTATAATTTTAAATTGTAAGTTGTTCAACAAGAGGGCTTACCTCTGCTGACAGTGGGTAGATTGGAAATCTCTATTTTTGTAGTACAATAATTATTGTGTTCATTCATTACAATGGTTAAAACCTAAAAACTCTAGATAAATACGAATTCAGACAATATTTGAAAATATCAATGGTAACAATTAGATTATAAATAATTTAAAAGTTATTAATCAGAAATAAAATAATGTTGGACCCCAAAGATAATTGTATTCAATGCAGCTACTCGAAGTTGAGAAATCTATCAAAATATTTAGATAGTAAGGTTTTAAACTAAATTGCACTATGATTTTGTAAAAAATAGCAGCTATTATAAAATCACGTCTTTAACCAAATTTTTTCTTATTTGCCAAATCTTGCATAATAAATAATTTATAAAACTACATTTTTTTTTAACTTTCCCCCTTTACTCTTTTGTCTTTAAGGAGTAATATGTTTTTTTTTGCATACTGTTTTCGGATAATACAAGCCTAGAATAGAATAAGGTCACTGAAAGTGAAATCTGTGGACTGTGTTCAATTTATAAAATATAAAATAAACTATAATGAAGTATATAATTTACTTTAAGTTTTTTTTACCAAGTACATAATTTCTAAATCAACAGCAGCTGCGAGGACAAAAAACAAATATGTATTATAGCATGAAATATTATCATACATAATTTTAAATACATTACCGACTTATTAATTAATTCATATTATTTAAAATTTATTATTATAATTGGTTCTTACTTAAATTCGAAAATACATTATAATTATTTATTTAAAATCATGGAAACTGAAATATTTTTAAAGCAATAATTATTCCATGAATTCACCTTGGTTTTTATCTTTTATCAATACACGTGCAACAGCTACCATGCTGCGGTCTACCGTTGTCCGCCTGTGTAGTGTGTGTACACTGTACACTGCCCGATTGTCTTTTTAAAAATTTTTAACAGTGAATTGTGTACAAGATCTATACTATATCATTTTGTAAATACTCTGTAGTCACTAGTCAGTAGATATTTCAGAATTTGGACACGGTCGTCAAGAACATAAATTATTTATATAAGAGAAGTTTGTTCGTTCGTTCATTTATAATGTTTTACCACGACTATTACAACGTTGATCCTTTCAAACCGGTAAACGTGGAATTCAACATGTTCACGTTAGAGGAAGTGAAGAAATTATCAGTGGCTCGTATAGATTCACTTATTTCATTCACTCCGCTTGGTGAACCAGTTCAGGGTGGGTTATACGATATCCGGCTTGGACCATCCTTTATGGGTGGAGGTAAATGTATGACATGTAATCAAAATAACCAGTCTTGTCCAGGCCATTTTGGACACATCGATTTACCTTGCCCTGTAGTGAACCCACTTTATTCCACTGTGGTCATTCACATATTAAAATTATGTTGTTTGTCGTGCTACAAAGTCCTATTACCTCGTCAGAATACATTGTTATTAGCGGCTCAATTAAAACTTGTGGACAATGGTCAACTAGTGGACGCCTATAATTTACAAAACGAGATCAATGGCTTAAATGACGAGGATGATGAACGACACCTATCAACTGATGAGATTGAAGGAGTTATTGATTTGTACTTAAAAAGATATATACAAGAGGATGAAATTGCATACATGAAGAATGCTGATGAAATACGACAAACTTTTATAGCTGAAACTCTTCATCAAGTAAGTAAAATATTAAGTATTTTACTTTTTAAAATTTAAAATTGTTATATTTTTGTATTTCATCAATTACATAACCTGGTTATAATCATACTATTAACCTTTTATCCATTTGTCTTCAGGTTAGGTATTAACACTTGTTTAATTTATGTGTTGTATAGGTCACAAGACGTAAAGGTTGTTTATATTGTAAAGCACCGCTTTCAACAGTTTCTAAATCATTTTCAAAAATTACTATTTCCCATGGGACCAAATCAAAAAAAGTTAAAGGATATTTGTTTCCACAGGAAATTAAAAATCTCTTAAGGCAAATATGGATAAATGAAAAACATTTTATAGCTGCACTGTTGCCGGTTTTGGCTAGAATCGACAGTGAATACCCGACAGATGCATGTTTTATGACAGAAATTCTTGTCACACCTTCTAATTTAAGACCAAACCTTATGGTTAGAGGGAAAATAGTGGAAAGTCCTAGAAATGCAACTTATAAATCAATTATAAGAGAAGCTAAATTAATACAGTATATACATTTATTACAAGATTACGCTGAGGGTCAAGAAATTCCAGAAGATATTATTGAGCTGGTTAGAGACAGCCAGGGACAGGACAATGTAGAAAAAGTACAAATAGGTATGCACAATTTACAAATGTGTGTTGACGCCCTTCTTGATGGAACGGCAATAAAATCACTAAGTTCGAAGGAATCGTCAGTTCGAATTGGCTTGAAACAATTACTAGAAAAAAAATCTGGCATAATTCGACAAAATATGATGGGCAAACGTGTTGATTATTTTGCGCGGTCTGTTATTACACCAGATCCTTGCTTAGATATTGACCAAATTGGTATTCCAGTAGAATTTGCTAAAAAATTGACTTATCCTATAGCTGTGACTGACTGGAATATTAAAGGACTGCATGGTATTGTTTTAAATGGTCCAAATCACTATCCAGGTGCTAACTTAATTGAAAGTGACGTGGGAACCGTTAAATGGTTGTCTGCATCAAACAAGTCACGTCGTGAAGCTCTGTCTAAAACACTTTTTTGCCAAGGCCCGAATTCCAGAGGTCCTCAAATTGTTCATCGTCATGTCGTTGATGGAGACATGATGCTTGTCAACCGACAACCTTCTTTGCATAAGCCAAGTATAATGGCCCACAGAGTGAAAGTTCTAAAAGGAGAAAAAACATTACGTTTACATTACGCTAATTGCAAAGCTTATAATGCAGATTTTGATGGTGATGAGATGAATGTGCATTTGCCCCAAAGTGAGTTGGCCAAATGCGAAGCACAAGAACTCGCTAGCGTGGTTAATCAGTATTTAGTACCGCGCGACGGAACTCCACTGAGTGGCCTTATTCAAGATCATATTATATCAAGTGTACGAATGACGATTAGAGGTCGTTTTTTTACTCGCAGAGAGTACATGTACTTTGTTTATCAAGCTCTAAGCTCGTTGGATCAGGATATCAAAACTCTTCCACCAGCTATCCTTAAACCTGTAATGTTGTGGTCTGGAAAACAAATAATATCCACATTGATTATCAACCTGACTCCTGTTAATCGTAAGACATCAATTAATTTGTTTTCCAAAACTAAACTGGAACAAAAGTTTTGGAAAAACCCAAACAACTTTGAATACCCCAATTTACTTTCCGAATTTAATGTAATTATACGTGATGGTAATTTAGTATCTGGAATTCTTGATAAAAATCATATCGGAGCATCTACCTACAGTTTAATTCATTGTTTTTATGAATTGTATGGGGGGAAATATTCTTCAAAATTACTAAGCGCATTCAGCAAATTATTTACCGTTTATTTACAATTTGATGCATTTACTCTTGGCGTGGAGGATATTTTAGTGACTGATAAAGCTAATTATCAACGAGAAATGGCCATTAACGAGTCAAAAAATGCTGGAATATTAGCTGCATTAGAATCTCTTGGTATCGAATCCTTACCTGAAGACGTTCTAATGAAGAAGTTGGGTGAATCGTATAGTAAAATTGCTCATTTTTCATCATTGGTCGATAGAAATTATAAAAAACATCTACAGCCATATACCAATAAAATTACCAAGTCATGCGTCCCGAAAGGTCTGCTTCAACCATTTCCTGAAAACAATTTGCAACTCATGGTACAATCAGGAGCCAAAGGATCTACTGTAAATACTATACAGATATCTTGTTGTTTAGGTCAAATTGAGTTAGAAGGAAAACGACCACCACTCATGATATCTGGTCGCTCACTACCAAGTTTTCCACCGTTTGATACATTACCCAAAGCTGGAGGATTTATCGGAAGTCGTTTTATGACTGGAATTCAGCCTCAAGAATTTTTTTTTCATTGTATGGCAGGTCGTGAAGGTCTTATAGATACAGCTGTAAAAACCAGCAGAAGTGGTTACTTACAGCGTTGTTTAGTCAAACACTTGGAGAGTCTTATTGTAAACTACGATATGACTGTCAGGGATAGTAATGGAAGTGTTATTCAATATTTGTATGGTGAAGATGGTTTAGAAGTTACAAAAAGTAGTTTTTTTAACAAAAAACAATTTGGATTTTTGGTTGATAATATAGACTCTTTTAGAGCGTTGAAACAAATTAGAAATGACGAGTACTATAAAGAAATAGATGATAGATTAGAAGAAATCAAATCTGCTATATTAAAAAAAAATAACGAGAAGAAATCCATCAGGGAGAGTGGATTTCTGAGTTGGTGTAAAGAAAATTCTATAATGAAGTGTGAGAAAAATGATAAGATAAAAAATGGTCGTTATAAAAGAGATACAAAATTATGTAAGAAATGGAATGAATTAGATGATGGTGTAAAAAAAAAGTAAGTTGACCGTATTTAAAGAATATTATTCATACTTTTAACATGATTTTGTTATCAATAGTTACGCTATTAGTACTGGAAAGATACCAGATCCAGTTAGTGCTACTTTTCATCTGGGAGGCCATTATGGCTTGATTTCAGAAAAAATGGACTTATCGATTGATGATTATTTTAATGAAAAGTATGTCACTATTAAAATAATAAAATTGAGATTTTTATTTTATTAACATTTTGTTTTTAGTGAAAATGATCAAAGTAAAAAATTGAAAAGAAATGCTAAAGAGTCTATCCGAATTAAAGCGATGGCAGCCACAGCAGCAGCAGGCGAACCAGTCGGATGCATTGCTGCTCAATCTGTTGGTGAACCGTCTACCCAAATGACATTAAACACGTTTCATTTTGCTGGTCGTGGTGAAATGAATGTAACGTTAGGTATACCAAGACTGCGTGAGATCCTTATGATGGCTACAAAAACCATTAAAACTCCTTCAATGGAGATACCGTTTATACCATCCGAAAAGTAAAATATAAACTTTTGTTGTCAATTGTCAATTATTTAATGTATTAACCACAAATTATTACTTTATCTTATAGTATTGAAGAAAAATCAGAGGCATTAAGAAAACTCATGTCTAAAATAACTTTGAAGGATGTTCTTTCTAAAATACAAGTACAAGAGAAAGTGAAATTAAGACCAATCAGACATACATGCTACGACTTAATATTGCATATATTACCGCACCGATGCTACGAATCAACTACTCATGTTACTCCTAAAACAGTAATGAAGTTTATCAAGCATCAATTTCCAATAAGCCTACATAAAATGTTTGACAAATACTTGTCCAATAATTTTAGCGGAGAGTTAATTTCAGAAGAAGCTAAAAGAGTACTAAAAATGAACAGGGAACATTTTGATGAAGACAACGCGTTGGTTGGTATAATTAATTATGTTTGTATGCATAAGCCAAAATACTTTGAAATTTTAGTGGCCATATTTTCATAGTCTGATAAAATGTTGGACCATGTGTTACATCTAGATATATTGATGTTATATATAAAAAAAAATCCATAGTAAAGTCAATATTGAAATGATTACCAAGTTTTTAGTTAAAAAATAAATACTATGAAATCAGATATATTTTTATTTTTCTATTTTCTTGGTATATTTTTTCTTTGGACCGAGACTTGAGTTTCATTCAATTTAATTTGTTACAGTATTTTATTTAGATGTAACTTACTGCAAGTTTACTATTTACAATAAACTATTTCATATAGGATGATGTTGAACTTCAAGAAAGTAAATCCAAAACAATCAACAACGATGATTCAGACAGTGAATCAGAAGCAGGAGAATTTGATTCTACAGCTATGAAAAGAAAGTTTGTACTTATTACAGCAACTATTATATTTATTGTTTTTGCATATATCTTAAATGTTTGAAATTAATTGCGTTTATTGGGGCTTGGTGGTTTAGATATAAATACCAAAATTTGTTAAGAATAAAAACAACATTATTGTATTTAATTTATAAAATTCGCCAGTACTTAAGTATGGCAGAATATTTAGTTATTTTTCTCGTTCTTATTTTTTAGAGCACAGACGGAAGAATATGATTATGAAAAGGATGAGGACGATCCACCGAGTGATGGAGAAATTAAAGCTAATGACAGTCATAGTGAATTTGAAACTTCAATCAAGATAGAAAACCATTTTGTGGATGATGAAAATAACGTTTTGGCTAAAGAAAAAAATGTTCAAGAATTGAAATTGGTTAAAAATGACTTTTCTGGTGTTACAATTGACGTTTATAAGTAATACTACAGATTTTAAAGATATATCACTATGATAATTAGAAAAAGTTAATATATTTATTATTTCAGAACTGATAGAGAAAATCTGTTATGGGCTAAAGTCAGAGTGACCGTGCCCTTAGAATTTAAAAGACTCGACTTAACCTCGTTGCTCAAAGACTTAGTAGAACGTGTAGTAATACATGAAATACCAGGTATTAATCGAGCGATTTTAACTGAGGTAAACAGCAGGACTGTGTTGAAAACTGAAGGATCTCGAGGAGTAGCTGAACTATTTAGATTTCAAGATTTAGATCTAAATGCGTTATATTGTAATGATATTCAAATGATGTTAAACACGTATGGTGTTGAAGCTGCTAATAGAGTAATTATTAATGAAGTTAAAAACGTGTTCAAGGTTTGTTCAATTTTGAATCATATTGTATAATAATATTTATTTTTGTATCAGTTTTAAGTTGTGTTTAAATTTCAGGTGTATGGAATTAATGTAGATACTCGTCATCTGTCTCTTATAGCCGATTACATGACTTATGATGGCACGTACAAACCATTAAATCGACTTGGTATGAATGGTTGTCCATCACCACTACAACAAATGTCATTTGAATCTACTTTAAATTATTTAAAAAAAGCTACAGCTCGAGGTCTAAAAGATAATTTGGTATCTCCTTCAAGTTCCCTGATTGTTGGTCAACAAGCTAAAATTGGAAGTGGACTTGTCAAACTATTATGGCAATAAAGTTTTTCTGTCAAACGGTTAAAATTAATGTATTCATTGTTATTTTTATAAAAGTTGTATAGTTACAATATTGTTATTTTTTCTTAATTTGAATAAAAAAAAATGTTAAAATATGTACATTTGACATTGTAGAATAAATCAGCCCAATAAATCTAAAGTTGTCATGCAAACGAAAAAAAAACACAATTAAACACATCAGTTCCACATTGAGTCTAAAAATAGTGTAATTGTGCGAAGATAAAGATGTTTTTTTAGTGTAAAATAGAACTATACATTTATTTGAAAATGTTATGTACATCGGTTAATTAGTATTTCGAAATGGCCTTAAACAATAAATAAAAAAGTACTTCCAATTGTGAAAAGACTGAAAACAAGATATATTAAATGTTTTTCTATATCTAATTTATGTAAAAAAAATTAAAATGGTAGTTTTTTAAAATTCAAATATAAGAGTAACTTTAAAACGACTAACAGCATTCATCACATACATATTTTGAATTAAAAAAAACTGTGCCAAATAAAAGTGTCAAGTTATATTTCTATTTTGTGTTGCTTGTATTTTTGTTGACATCTCAAGTGTCTCGTTAATAATATAAATTATTCAAATCTCAATTTTTCCAAGTATAATGCCAAATGATTTTCTATATAAATATTTTATCAACACATAGTGGACCATAGACGTTTACTTTTTACCTAAACATTGTTAAGCTTCTTTAGCTATTTTTTTAAAGTGTTCGGAGATGTTTTTAATACAATATTACAATTTTCTTCAAGAATCAAGATATAAAGTACAGAATAGACTAAATTTAGTCTATTCTGTGTATAAAGTATAAACTTTACCTACCCATGTCATATTATAAAATATGGTTCAATATACATTATACATTATTTTAGTTTATTCATGGATAGTATACCGTGGTAAGTGATGTAAGGTTGTAACCAAAATTTAAGATAAAATGAAATATTATCATAATCTATGATACCCATAACCGAGTTCATGTGCTCAATTTAAATATGTAATAACATAACCTTAGTTTTCAGTAGTTGGTGTTTTTTACGATTCGTTTGGTATTCGTTGCCGTCTGCCGAACAAATGTTATTTGAAATTTAAAATTTTTGTATATTTACCGACTTTTGTAGCTCCTATTTGTTGCACATATTGGTTTACTTATAAAAAGACAAAAGTTCAACGATAATGTCTGTGAGCGCACTTACAGTGACCGGTTCCCGAACGTCGGGAACCCCCATTCGAACTCAAAATGTGATGGCTGCAAGCGCTATTGCGAACATAGTAAAGAGTTCTTTAGGTCCAGTTGGGTTGGACAAAATGTTGGTAGACGACATAGGGGTAAGAGAAATATTTATGTTTTATCACTGGGTCCATACATCCATTTAACCAATTATGCGACCGACGGATAACCGAAAAAGCCATTTTTATTACCATTAGCATTGTGAACAGCTAAATTTAAATTATATGAAAATAGTTATAGCATTTAAAACATCAAAGACCTAACATTCAAATATATTTAAGACAAATGTTCAAATTCGCATTGGAATGAATGGTTCAGTCTCATGTGGATGAGGCGGAAAGCCATAGAAAGATCATTATTTGAACATGCATTAAGTACATTTTTATTAATGAATACAAATTTGTTTGGTTTTAATTGCATCCTTACAGCAACTTAAAATATATAATTATTAAATATTGATATGGGAGACAATAAACTTGATTAATAATCATGATAGTAAAATGTCAATGTGACTCATTTACCTACTAGCTAAAACCCAAATAATATATTAAACTAACAAAAATATTATTTTGTTTGCTCAAGGATGTCACAGTTACCAATGATGGTGCAACCATTTTGAAATTGCTAGATGTTGAACACCCTGCAGCTCGAGTTCTTGTTGAGTTAGCTCAATTGCAAGATGAAGAAGTTGGCGATGGAACGACTTCAGTTGTGAGCATAATTTAAATCATCTCTTTATATTATTAAAAAAAATTTAATGTGTCTTTTATTTTGTTAGGTTATAATTGCTGCCGAATTACTAAAAAATGCTGATGAGTTGGTTAAACAGAAGATTCATCCAACTTCTATCATCAGTGGTTATCGTTTGGCTTGTAAAGAGTCGTGCAAATACATACAAAACAATTTAACAGTTGGCGTTGATGATTTGCGTCGTGATTGGTTGGAAAATGCTGCTACGACATCAATGTCTAGCAAATTAATTATGGCAGATTCAGAATTTTTTTCTAAAATGGTTGTAGATGCTTGTATGTTAGTTAAACGTCCATCTGACAAACGAGGTGGTGTATCTGTTCCTATTAAGACCATTAATGTACTTAAGGCTCATGGCAAAAGTGCCAGAGAAAGTCTACTTATTCAAGGATATGCCTTAAATTGTACTGTAGCATCTGAGGCAATGGTGAAAAAAGTTACAAACGCAAAAATAGCATGTTTGGATTTTTCTTTGCAAAAGACTAAAATGAAATTAGGTGTTCAAGTTATGGTGAATGATGTTGATCAACTTGAAGCTATTAGACAAAGAGAATCTGATATAACAAAAGAACGGGTACAGAAAATATTAGCAACTGGGGCTAATGTCATTTTATGTACAGGCGGTATTGATGATATTTGTTTAAAATATTTCATTGAAGCCAAAGCATTAGCTGTACGTCGTGTAAAAAAAATTGATTTGAAGAGAATCGCTAAAGCCACTGGTGCAACTTTTTTGACTTCTTTAACAAACATGGAAGGAGAAGAAAGCTTTGAAAGTTCTTCTCTCGGTGAAGCTGCAGAAGTTGTTCAAGATCAAATATCTGATGACGAACTGATTATTGTCAAAGGACCTAAGGCTCAGAGTGCTGCTTCAATGATATTGAGAGGACCCAACGATTTTTATTGTGATGAGATGGAACGTTCAATTCACGATGCTTTATGTGCAGTACAACGTGTGCTTGAATCTAAATCGGCTGTGGCTGGCGGAGGTGCTGTTGAAGCCGCATTATCTATATACTTAGAAAACTTCGCAACTTCTCTAAGTTCAAGAGAACAATTGGCTATTGCAGAGTTTGCACGTTCTTTGCTAGTCATCCCTAAAACTTTGGCTATTAATGCTGCCCAAGACGCCACCGAATTGGTTGCTAAATTGAGATCATACCACAATGAGAGCCAAACCAGTAGTGAGAATGATGTATACAAATGGTATGGATTGGACTTGGAAGAAGGTGAAATTCGTGATAATTTAAAAGCTGGAGTTTTAGAACCAGCAGTTTCTAAAATTAAGTCGTTGAAATTCGCTACAGAGGCTGCAATTACCATTCTTAGAATAGACGATATGATCAAGTTAGACCCGGAACAAAAAGGAGGACGTGGTGGATATCAGCAAGCTTATGATGCAGGAGAACTTTAAACATAATTTTAGTATTAAAATAATTTGCATAATATGTTTAACATTGTTACGTTACTAACATTTTTCAATACAATTGTATAATGTACACTGGAAAAAATTTCAGAATGTTTACATATTTAAATTTTAATCTTTATTTAACTTTCCTAATTTTTGTCCATAACTATAATTTATGGTTTCATAAAAAACATGAGTAACACATTTTTTTTAGTGTTTTTTTTATTTTTGTACAGGGCTATTTTGAATAGGTTTATATAAAAATAATAAAATTTATCATTTCTACTACACCATGTATGATTTTTTTGTCTAACAATTGAAACATTTCTTTTTTATGCAGTAGAAATTACTATTTAAGAATATGTAATAGATTTTTCATAAAAAGTATATACAGTATATATAGAAAATTAATTAGCATATTTATACGGTATCTGAATACTACTACTAATAGTTTGATTATAACCTGTTATAAAAGATGCATTTCAAATTTCCACTAATAACTTTCAATAAACGCAATACTAATTAGACTTACAAATTATAGTTTAATTTGATTCATCATAATGTTTAAATCTTTATTTTCGTATTTGTTGAATATGACAAAAATTGATCAGCTTTTTTTTGACAACAGGATGGCTTAATAAGTATCATAGGTATGATATTAACCGGACTTGAAAACACATTTTTAAATTTATATTACCGTGTAATCATAATGGAATTTCAAATAAAAATAATAAGGAGTGTTTTTATCTATCATAAAATACTTTATTTTGAAGTATTGGATATGAAATGTAAATGTAACTGCCTTATTTTACACTCTATATTCCCAAAAATAATTTATTTAAATAAACATTTATCTTACATAGATAGGTAAATCATAATATAAGTAAAAATATAATCCCATTATAAAAGTAAAAACAACTATAACAAAATATAATAATATTTGTTAGCTAAAAAGATGTTTATCAAGAAATATTACTGGCCGATACTAATAAAATTTTTTTTCAAATAATCTTAAGCTAAATATTTAAAACGTCTATTAATTTCTAATTACATACTTATTTGAATTCCAAATTAAAAATAATGAAGACGCGAGAAACATATTTAATTAATACTAAGAACAATTTTATTCAACATATTACAAAAACTGTTATTAATCAAAAATACTCTGTAGAAAAGCTGTTATAGAATTTTACAACTATAAAATTGAGTTGCATGTCAATTAAGATATTCTTTTAAGAGAAATAATTACTTATTATGAAAATTACTATACACCTTAAACTAGTTATTTTATATACAGTTATATAACCATAAAAAGCATTTAATGGTAAATTGTACTGTTTAGTTATCTAGGCTACTCTGTTTTTTTTTTATTTGAGCACTAATAAGGTTCTTTTTGCACTCTAAGTTAACTATTTTACACAACATATTTTTAGCAATACTTAACTTTATTATTTAGTAGTGATGTGACAAAATCTTTGGACGACGATCAAGAGCTAACCAAATTTTTAGTACTTTCTTTTTAAAAACTGTAGTCGATTTTACAAATTTTCAGTAATTTTATATTTAGTACAGTTTGTAAATTAAATTAAGAAGAAAAAAAAACTAAGTATATTATTAATCAATTATAACTCATTATTTGTGCCGCCAGGTGTAAATATGTCTCAATAAAAGTTGGAATAATTTCTTAAAAATAAAAATTCTGTTCGACATACAAAAAAAATTTAGATTCATCACATCACTATTATTTAATCATTAACATTATATACAGCCGGTCTCAAAAAGTGTAAGCTAATAACAAATCTGAAAAATAGTGAATAAATTCACTATGTTTAAAATAGGGACTTACACATTTATATAAATGTTTATAAACAAATTACAGTTATAGCTAAGCAAGTTCTGAAAACATTTTACAACAAAAAAAACCGAGACACTAGCATCATATTTAATGAACATTTGTACATGAAAATATATTTTTATGTTTTATAGATAATTGTTACAATAAGAAACCACATAAACAGTGTTAACATAAAAAAGGAAGGATAGAATATATTTTTACATTTATCTTAATCGTATTTATGAGCAAACAATTTATGACTATAATAATATATATCTAATAAACAATTATAGTCATATAAAAAAATTAGTAGCTTATATTTAAATTTTATTCAAATATATCAAATCCAATTTAACAATACTTTTATTAACAGTTTAATATCAAATGTAAAATTAATAAAATAAATATAACCCTTTAAAAACTAATAGAAAGTTAGTTTTGAATTTGAATTAAATATTTTACATTTTTGTTATAAGAATTTTTCTGGGGATAAAGAATACATATAAGTATATAAATTATACAATACCATTAAGTAGTTAGTATTCTATGAAATAAAACAATAGTTTTTTTATAAATGGGAAAGTTCACAAAAACGAACAAAGAAATAATCGAGAGCTACAATAATGAGATCCTAATATTCAGGTGATCTTTTAATACGTATCACCAATAAATCCCGTAAATAATAATATACTAATATTTATCGGTATATTAATATGATAAAAAAATAGTATACATTTCATTCTTACATGTTTTAAACCTTATCACTTTAAGCTTAAATAGAATACAACTTTTGCTTATTTAAACGACAATTAAAATATCTGCCCAATTAAAAAATAAAGTAAAAAGAACATAATTATTGAAATCATACAGGTTAAGCAGAGAAGCAGGAGGTAACCATATTATTAAATATAACTTATACCCATCATTCTGTCTTAGTACTATAAAGTTATATATAAAACTGACGAGACAGATTAATATACTTAGCGAAGAAATTAAATAAATACAAATATTGATGCCATTTAAAAATATATAATGAAAACAAAATGGTTAAATAACAAAATATATATAATTATTACACGTATACAATCATAACAAAAATTATAATTAAATGTTACGAATTTCAACGGGCTTATATTAAAAGATTCACCATGTATACATTGTTATTAAATGGATACATTAACAGCATAATAATATACCCAATAAAAATAATCATTAACGAAAAAATATAAAAATATGGTATATAATATTATGTGAAAAATACACTCTAAAATAAATTGTTGTTTATTTTTTATATAAAATATTGAATTTTCATTTTTTTTTAAATGTACATAATAGGCATGTGTAACAGTATCAGTAACTTATTAATAATTTGTCATGAGATTATAAAACATTTATGTATATTTATTTATAAAAAGGTACAATAATAGTTTTCGTTTTCAACGAAAACTATATCATGCACGTCGATAACAAGATATTAAGTAAGTACATTATAATTACAAAATAAAATATAATGGAGCGGATTTTCCATACAAGTATTCATTAAAAAAATGGCACACGCATTAGTTATGAAATTCCAGAAAAACCTAGTTGTAACAAGTTTATTTGAAAAACTGTTTTAGTTTTTACAACCACAATATTAATTACAAAAATATTTAGAAATTATACACCTTATGTTTGTAGTCTATTGGCAGCTAAGGCTTTTTAAAAATTCTTCATAGGACTGGTTTTTGTAAAACTTTTAAATATTAATATTAATATTATGATTTTGCATGGCACCCAAAGTTGCTAAGGTTTTCTTAATGCGTAGGGCCGTAAGTCGAGCAGATGCTGTATGATACCAACATTCTTGCATTAATTTGCTCATAGTTTGTAAACACTAAATATTTAAAAAATAATTTAATACACACAATGAAATAGCAATTCATTATTGCAAATTGCATTAGTTACTTACCGGGTACGCATTCCACCGTTGAGGTATAAGAGGTCGTTTCATCTCGGAGCAAACAACTTTGCGCATTTCATCAATTGTTGGATCTGATGGAACACTATCATAGTAGGGTAATTGATAGTCTTCGTGTATATTTCCCACATTACATCTTCTAGTAATTTCCCATAATATCAAGCCCAGTGCATAAACATCACCTCGTTTAAAGGAATCAAAATGATTCATGTTAATTGTCTCTTCCAATACCTACAAATAGTTTTATTAAAAAACATGTTAATATTTCATAACATAGCTAAAGTGAACTCTAGTAATTATACCTCTGGTGCCATATATCGTTTAGTGCCTACTCTATGGTTTAACGGTATATCTACAGTGTCCATAGAAGTGTCATAACGTACAGCAAGTCCTAAGTCCCCAATAGCACAAGTTCCATTAGATTTAACTAATATATTCTTTGACTTGAGATCACGATGCGCAATTGCTGGTTTACCTAAAATAATTAATATTACACAATTATTATTATTATTAATCATATATATTTATGCAATTCAAATCTATTTACATAAAACAATACAACTTTGTTTTACACACAACTATTTTATAATACCTTGGGTGCCAACAATTTCCATATGTAAATGGGCCAGACCAGTTGAAATTGATAAGGCCATACGGATCATTCCATTTGTGTCTACAGTAGTTCGGTTTAAGAAATCAAACAATGATCCATTTTCATGATAGTCGGTTATTAGCCATAACTGAGTCCATGTCCCATTATCTAAAAATTAAGTTAAATAATAATAATTACATTTTTTTTCAAAACTGTTAGTATTAACATAATATGTGGCGTTATAACAAAGTGGAATAATTGTTATTTTACCTTTATTATCTGCCGCAATAAATCCCAAGATGTTATCATGTCTCAACATAACAGTTTGATAAATTTCCGCCTCTCTAAACCAAGAACGTTCTTCTCTGGAAGAAAATATTTTAACAGCCACTTGCTCACCACGCCACTTTCCTTGCCAAACTTCACCAAATCGCCCTTTTCCAATGGGCACACCAAGCTGAATTTGACGAGCAATACTCCTCTGGACCAAAAGAGGCAAACCTGAAATTAGAGTACATTTTGTTATGTCTACATCTTGTACGAACTGATTACTATTTTCATAGATTAACAAATATGTTTTGTTGAATAAAACCCTTAACATAACTTAACCATAAATAATAGTAATATAATAATGAAGTGTGATAATCATTTAATTAAATACATTTTATCATTTGTAAAAATAAATTTAAAAAATTGCTTCATAAGGTGCTTTATTTCAACATATATTTAACAGATTTTTATTTACCTGATCCTGACCCACTAGTAGTCATTTCAATCATATCTCTTAGAGATACGGCTGCAGTTAAAATAGGTTGTTGGTCAGAAGCTATGTTTCGAGGAGTTGGTAAATATCTTATGTTATGGCGCTTATTTGAACCAGCCAAGAAGTTCATTATCAGCATAACCACTAAACATACAACTCCTATGGGTCCAGCTATTATAATAGCTAATTGCCATGTACCTAATCGATCTTTACTCCTGCGATTATTTTCACCATCTAAATCATCATATACATTATACATACAAGGTTACAAATTAACATCCTTAAAATAAATTAATAAAATGATCAATAAAATACGCAGTGAACTTGATCAAGGTTATTTCTTTTTTCATATAGGCGACTGTTTTTTTTAAAGAATATATAATAATAATAGGCAACAATTATTGTATGTATTCATATAGCATGTACAGAAAAAAAATAAATTCAGTGTAGAAACAAAAATAATAAAATATTAATGTTATAAATATTTTCTACAAGAAGGTAGACTATATAAATTTGATTCATTACATTTTGTGAGTACGGTTAATTAAATTTTACAGTAGGCTGCTATCAACTTCACTGTTTAAGAACATAATAAGTTTAGACACATAACATGTAAAGCTTTCACAAAAAATTTATACTTACCAGTGTAGTAATTTTAAATATACTTTTATTATAACACAAATCTATTTTACAAGCATTTTTACAGGAAATCCATGCAATGTTAATAAGTAAAGAAAAATTCTACCTGGAAGCTTGACATGTAGTGCCGGTTTCAGATCTTTGTTACAAAAGTCATACTCCTTACAACACTCAGTTACAAAAGAATCGTTATGTTTGTTAGGGTAATGACACACCAAAGGTTTTTCTCGTGGAATCACAATGAAATTTTCCAAACACCTAAAATTGAGCACACAGTTATAAAATTCAAACATGTTAGTCAACATTGGCTATTTGTTATTAGTTTTGAAAAAAAAACCTTTGAAGCCTCCACAAATATTAAAATATTTTATTCTCTAAAATTAGAAAATACAGATGACTAATGTTTGTTAAAATGTAAAGGTAGTATTTTAACCAAAATAATATTAGTATAAAAAAAAATCACATAAACTTCACAATAGTTAAGATAGGTCACACATAAAAAAAGAGACCTGTAGATTTAGCTTCAACTAATTTTGGGTACAACTGACGATTGCAATAGTTTCGATCCTGGCAACACAACATTGAATATTCATCCCGAAATTTTCTCCGAAAACAATTATTAGGTTTTTCTGGTGGAAGAAACTGGTTCTTGTTCAAACAACTTAAATTCAATCCCCAATACAAAAATTAATTTTAATCACATTTCATCGTTGCAATATAAAATTGTAAATTTATTCAAACTCTGTGATAATGAATTAAAACCATTTGTGTTATTTTAATAAACAAATTCATAAAATTATAAATACATGATAGAAAAGTGAAATAATTAGTTTTTTTTAAGAAAAAACAACTGCATAAAAAGATTGAAGAAAATTACTTGGTAACTGAAAACAGTTACCAAAAATGCCTTGTTAACTACTAAAATAGGGTTTTATCATATTTAGTGATAGTCACAAGGATGTTGCGTTTATTGAAAAAATACTTTAACCCAGTTTTGTAGTTACTACCCCTTTATGAACAGCTCTTCAGGCAACTGAAATGCCAGTATTTTTATAAACACAATATTCATATGGACAAACATAGAATTGTAATAATAACACAAATCGTAACATGAACCCAGCCCAATGACCTCAAAAGTCTAGCTCTATTAAAAAAAAAATTTTTTTATACAGTAGATATAAAAGCTTCATCAGTTACAAATTTTAACACATTTGTTACAAAATGTTGGCATAAAATAAGAAAAGCATATTTAAATAAATCAAAATAATGGAATATAAGAAATAAAAAGTATAACCTATGGAATGGCAACAGAATATAAAGATGAATTTATTGTAATATATCATAAATTTATAGATTTTTTACAAATGAATCACTGGAGGTATGGTTTAAGCAATTGTCCAATCATGTTATGATCAAAACAAACGTAAATTTATCAATTTTATGTGCAACCCAATAATACTGTAATACTGATAATATTTTAAAATATTGCTATTTGTTTCATGATTGTATAATTTCTATATTAAAAAAAAACATCCATATAGTTATAAACATTAGAGTATAAACAAATTAAATTTTTTTATTTTTCCATCACTTAAAGTCCAAGTTATTTTAATTTAAAAATTATCAAAGGAGTTTGGGAGTTGGGCAAATAGCAGAGAAAAGATTGAGATGGTTTGGGCAAACTGAAAGAAAAGAAAAAGTGAAAAATTAAAACAAAAGATATCACGGTAAAGAGATTTAGAGGTAGAGAGAGATCGAATAAGAAGTAGTAAGTGTAGTAAATAAGGTATGGAAAGGTGCGAAATGAATGAAGAAATGGTAATGTTAGATTTGTGGGAGGAAACAATTTGGCTATATTGGTATAGGATAAGACGGCAAAAAAAAAAAGATTTAAAGTTATAAAATAAAGGAAAGCTTTGTAAATGAATAATTTAAGAACCCGAATAAAGGTTGTGAAATATACAGCTGGCACATTCTATTATAAGTTTAAAAAATCTTATTCTTACAAAATTAATAAAATTCTATAAATACATAATGTTTAATGTGTTTATGTTACATAAAAGTTTATCTAGAGAAGAAATGTTCATGTATAAATTTAAGTACAGACTATATTTATATATCAAACTACAACGATTATTTTTCAAATTAAAAACACTATCAAAACGTATCTTACCTTGATGAATGAACTGTAACGCCAGTGTCTTTGTTCAGCGATACACTTGAAAAGCAATATCCATCGGTAACGCATGTGAAATTTGTATCGGGACATATGTCACAATAACACTCCAAACCTTAAAATATTAAGGACGTATAAATATATTATACTGATCAATTGTCTTCGATTAAGTTTTTCCAATAGTCAAACTTTACCTTTAACTGAATGAAAGCATAACAATAAAAAGCCAAGGGCCAGCATACACGTCCATGTGGAAGACATTGAAAACAGTATTTTTCTGAAAGCTTCGGCAACGATTTACTCAAAATCTTCCTTTCGTCGTGCTTTACAAGCACAAAGATCTATATTTTCTTCTCACCCGATAAGGGCACATGGTCACATGGACGTGTCATTTGTACTTGACTTGAATTGTTCCCAGCTAGATACCGAGTTCGAGTATTTTCCAAATGAAAAACTGTTTAGTTGACATAATATATAATCCAAGAAACGCACAAATCATAACACGCAAAACGACGAGATTCGAGGATAAAAACATAAATCTCGTAGACTAGAAATACACAAAAACATACGACCGAAAACACGAAAACCAGATAATACCAAAAATATGGTTAACCAGGCTAACCATGGAAAAAGAAATAAAAATGTATGTACCAACTATTACAATATAATCAAGATTTCAAGGAAGAAAATAATAAGTATCGATACGAACTCTAGTGTTCAAGAAGTTTACGGTACATTATAGCGGTACGCGTCAATGGTATCGCCCGTATCGATACATGTCGGATTTTTCCTGATACGTTCACTACAAAAGACCGATACTTACCGATTAAACTTCTTTGAAAATCTTGAATACCATAGAACATAGAATAGCTAAATCAGAATGGACACTAATAAGAAATAACATGTCCAGCATAGGCAGATGGTGAAATCAGACCCCGGACAATGATAAAAAGTAATACGGGGGAAAATACTCATCACACAAAAATGCGGTGGCCATCTTCTTAAGGCTATCCCACAATAATGTTACATCTATACATTATTATTTTTAGTTGTGCTGTGTATAGAGTAACACAATATAATACTAATAAAAACTCTACAAAATTGTGTCACTTTTTAGTTTACATTCAAAGTGACCCTTCTGTTTTTATCTATTCTGCGGCGAAATCACTTCCCGCCGTCGGAGGAAAAATCAGTTTGACCACAGAATAGTCAATAGATAAAAGCATATTTTCCTAAATTAGAATAGAACTACAATTATTCTTATTACAGATACCGAGTGATTTTTTTATCTTACTGTGTAGAATGTAGAACAATAAAATAATTACTTCGTATGAAATATATTTACTAATTACATAATTTAAAAAAAATAAAATGCTATATCATTAATTTTTGTAATGTAATTTCAGACGAAATAAATATTGGGAAAACTATAGGGGGTAATAAATTTATATATTGCACAAATATTCAAGTTTTTAATTAATTATTATATTTTATAATAAACTGATTTACTAACGATTAAAATGACATGTATTGCATATGTGGTATGTAGTGTTGACTGTTGACAGAAACATATCATTTTTATCATACTATTATACATTCGAAACGAAAGAATAATTCTTATTAGGGTCTATGATTGGGAATTAAGCTACACCTATGCTGAGATCCTAAATCAGTAAATAAAGTAAAATTAAACAACTGTTGAAGGGGCCTTAACACTACTATTTATTATTCACTTAAAACTATAGTTTTAAAAAAACATTTAAATTGTTTATAAAATTTACAAGGCACCGATCGTGGCACAATTTAATATTTTTTTTAAATGAACTAATTATTTCTAATTGAAAAATTGTGACTTGAAATTTGTCAATAATGTTTACAATATCAATTACGATATAAATGACTTGCAAATATTTCTAGAGTGAAGGTGCTATTTATCACTACTATAATATCATAAGAGACATTAATAGTATATTTTTTAATTTAATTTTATTTGCTAAATTAAGAACTGGACCCAAGTGCAGTTTAGTTCTCAATCGAGTTTTTCAAAACATTTACTGAAACATATTAATTATTTTGCTGAAAACAACAATGATGTTAGATTTTACCGACCGGACTTACTTTTGAAGTTATAAGCAAAAACAAAAATGTGCTTCTTTCTTTAAAAAATAACTAAGGCAAAACTACCATGACTAAAATTATCTTGAACTCGTAGAGATACTATACGATATCTATACATTACATACTACATACTATTTAACGAACTTTTAGACTAGTTCAATGGTATCTTGATTTTGCCAATGTGTTTTTGTGCCTCCCTTTGTTTCTACATTTAGGTAAATAAATTTTTACAGACTAAGAAATAACTAGTTGTTCAATTGTGTAAGTTTAGTTTTATTATTGGTTATTAGGTTCATTTGCACATGGCATAATACTTGGTTTATAGATATGAAAAAGACTAAATTATAATGTTTGTTAAAAATGACATACAAATTATAGAGCAACATAAATTATAATTGGATAGTATACAAAAAATACAAATTTCACTAGTTGGTATGAAGTCGATTAATTTAATATTAAATTAAATTATAAATTAAACAACTTGTTTGTGAACTTTTTGTTTATCACACAAAAATAATTTGGAGATATTTTCATGAAAAAATAAATAAATAAATAAAGATTTGAATTATATAATCCGATTTGTGCTTTGAAACGAAAAAGAAAAATGATCATCAATTTACATAGTTTTGTGTAAATACTTATTAACAAATAAAAATAAATTTTCAAAAAAAAAAATTTCATTTTTTTTACAATTGAGAAATAAACAAAATGTACAAAAAAAAAACAGAAAATGTTACATCATGGAAATAAGTTAAACGTCCTATTAGTCTTCATCAGATGAAATAATCACTTTTCGCTTCTTTGTCTTTGGCTCTAAATCAGATTTCAGACAAAGTAAAATTAATAATCAGAAAAGAATTACATTATTTTTAGAAAATTTAATCTAGTCGAGTATTTGTGTTTGGTTAAGGAGTAATATTATTATTTAAAACATTAAATACTTTACTTTTTTTCTTATGAACTCTCCGTTTACGGCCCGCTTTTTGAGAGTCCGGATGGTGTTTAGTTACTATAAACAAAAATAGAATAAATTCCTATGTGTCTTAAGAAAAATATTTGTAAGTGTCGTATGCTTACCGGTAATTTTTAAATCGGCAAGTCTTTCCAGTTTCACCCACGTCGGTGATAATTTGTACTTGAGTATTTGTTTGGCAATCCATTGACTAGAATCTGAGGTATTTTCGCTATTATTCACTTTTGTATTGTCAGTGAAGCCACTAGTAGTAGGTTGGTTATTGGCCTGTGTATCATCAATATTATCGCTTTCAACATTAACTGTGGCTTGACTGTTTTGTGTTTTGTTGGCCTGTGTATCATCAATATTATCACTTTCAACATTAACTGTGGCTTGACTGTTTTGTGTTTTGTTGGCCTGTGTATCATCAATATTATCGTTTTCAACATTAACTATGGCTTGACTGCTTTGTGTTTTGTTGCCACCATCAATGGCTTGATCTTGATTAATAGCCAATGAGCTGATTTCTTTTTCGGTTAGGTCCAGATGCTGTTTGACATGCTCATACCCCGAACAGACTTGAACTTCTTGTTCGGAAAATCCTGAAAACTCCTCCTTCTCGTTTTTTAATTTTACCAACTCAGCATACACTTTGTCACGATTTTTACATGTAATCGCACTTGTGGGAGAAAATCCTATAAATTCACTTGGATTGACGACCAAACTCGCAATGACGCCTAACTTATATTTGCACGGTTCAACTTCTGAATTGTTAAATCCTGTGAAACTGTTTAGTGAGGGGTTACCGCTCGTTTTGGGATTTTTGTAAATGTCGTTTGTCAACATCTTCGTGTTTGTGTGATTAATTGAAACGTTCTTTGATTCCGTAAGTGCTTCATGTTTTATAATAGTGCATTCGGATAGAATATCGTTTTTACAATTATAAATATCAAAAGACTTGCTTTTTTCAACCTTAGAGTCTTCATTAGTATTGAAATTCCTTTTACCCCAGTACAATTCACCAGCTTTTGACTTTAAAATTGGATCGGAATAACGTGATGTTGACGGTCTGTCTAAAGCCGACTCACTGAACAGTCGAACAGTGTATTTACTCGGTTCGTTGTCTGTCTTTTTTGCATCAATTGTTGTATCGCAATTTAAATGGTTCTTTTTCTTCAATGTGTGTTTGAATTTTTGTTTTTCAGTTACAACAGTTTTTTCGTCTTGCTCAGTAATTGTTTTCTTAATATCTTTTTTAATTTTGAAATTTGATGGGACGAGTTCATTTTTAGAAACAGAAGATGTTGTCGAATCAACTACATATTTCTTTTTTTCAAATGTTTGTTTTTGTTGAGAATCAGATAAACGATCAGCCGGTTCATTATTATCACATATTTTAATATTGTCTAGAGCAACCGATTTATCTTTTTGTTCAAGATGAATATCATTTGTACTATTATTATTATTTATTAAATGTTCTTTTCTAAAAATTTGATTGAATGTAGCATCCAGTTTATCTTTATTTTTCACTGTTTTTCCAACATGTTTACTTTTGTCTGAAATTTCTGATTGTTTGTCGCCATTTTGTGTGATATTTTTATTATCACTATTGCCCGTTAACCTATACTCAGTCTCTGTTTTGTCATTATTAAAGACCTCACATGAAATAGAACCCATCGCTATAAGCACTTCAGCTGCTTCTTGGTCGTCATTGGAAAACGAGCTGGACCGATAGTCATACGTTTTGGAATCAGTTTTTTTAGCGCTTGTAGACATTTTGTCATGTTTTTTAAGTATACGAGTTTTATTTTTTTTAGATTTGAAGTTTTTAGAATTTTTCATCAAATGGTCTAGAACTTCATCCATATTATCTTTGTTTCTATAATTTTTTTTAATACTTTGGGGAATCTTTGTCGTCAAAGATTTTTGAATTCTACTGCAAGTAGATTTTTGTCTTGAGGATACAACATCATCACTTTGATTACTATTTGTGGTTTTATGTAATTCCTCTTTTGTGGCCATTAGTGTGTCATTTATTACTATTAAATGTGTTTTTTCATGATCCATATGACATGACGGCCTATTGTTTTCACTTTGTTGTTCATTTGAAGTTTCATCAAATTTATTAGATTCATCAACGGGTTTTTGTCTCTCGGACTCGAGACAGTTTGAATTAACTTCATCACTGTGTTTGGATTTTAAATCTACTGTGCTTGTTACAGTGCCACTCGTACCAGATGTTCCAGATATGTCACCATTATAACTATCATCGTTGTACAAACTCGAGAATAACGGTTCAAATTCAGGAGAATCTATTTCGGCTTCATCGTTTATGTCACATCCTAATACTCGATCTATAAACAGTAAATACATGTTTTTTAAAAAAATTTGTTTTAATTTTATATTTCAACTAGAACTGTGTCGCCATTATAAACTTCACCATTCAACATAACATTTTATAAGTCTCAATTACTTTTTACTTTACTCGTAATTTTTTTTAGTTCCTCCTTGTACTCAACTTGTACTATTATAATACTAAATTTATACAACATTTTTAGAATGTTCTGAAAGTGAATAGTTTTGGTTTCAAATTCTTTTTTAAAATGTATTTTAAGTATTAAAAATACATAAAATACAATTTATCATTAGTTGATCTTATTTATTGATTGGTTTAATTATAATTAACAAATTTGGTGTATTAGTAACAAAAAGAAACATTTGTCAAGTATTAAACATAGTTTCAAAACAAGAAAATTTATTATTAATTTATATTAAAAAAAACTGATTTTTGTATTTTTTAATGAATAAACTAGGTGCTGTTCTAAAATGTTGACATTAGCCTATATTTAAAAATGTAACTGATTATTTTTGAAATTGTTGTCGATAGAGAATAATTATAATTTAAAACAAAAGAATATTAATTGAACATATTATTTAAAAAATATACTACTCACATTGCATACTTAATTCTATACATTTACTTAATTGAACTGTTGAAAAAAAAAACAATTTCTACCTCAAAACTTTGTTGAGTTATAATATTGAAAATAAGTAGTTTTACTGTACTATCATGTATGATAAAAATTAAACTTTTATCCAATACACTGAAAGAATTAAAAATTGAGATGATATAATATATTTTTGAATATGAAGAAAAATGTTTGAATATTTAAAACACATTTAAATTATGAGTAAAATCTTTGTGTTCATTTTACAAGCAATAACCCGAGTTTACTTGATAAAATGTCTACCATCTACCAGTCTACCTAAACTAGTTTTTAAAAAAACATTCTTTTGTTTTTAATTAATTTCAAATACTGAGGTTATTTATAGTTGAAGTACTAAATGTTTAATATTGCTCATTTCTGTAAATATTGAGAATTTTATATCTATCTTCACACTCAACCACTCAAAACACCCCTTTACCGTTTCAATACATTTTCTTTCATTGACGTTTACATTTAAAAATCTATCTTTTTATATCATATAACCTTCACTAAACTTCAAGTTTAAGTTTTCTGTAATTATATTTATAGTTTGAATAATACAATATATACTTACTATGATCGGAGTCAGAAGAATCAGTTATAATATTGACTAAATTATTAACATTTATACCAGACACTATACCTGTAACAATAAATACAAATCAAAATGGGAATACTGTTTATTAAATAATTTACAAAATATATAATATGGTATTGATACAACAAAAAGTATAAAAATTAATGTTAAATAAGAACAAACCATTCATTTCTTCGGTTGTGTCATCATTTGGAATTCCCAGACATTCATTGACTATAAATTTTATTTTCGTTTCAAAATTTCTTACAACACTAGTTTCAAACACTTGATTAAGTATTTTATTTGATTCGTTACTAATTTCATGACTTTCATATCTTAAAAAAAAAAAATTGTATCAAACCAAAAAATGTAGTACCAAATTGTAATAATAATAACAACATGTTTGTTGTGCTAAGTAATAAACAATATACTATTGAGTTATATAAATAAAAAAACTTTTTGCAATTTATAATTGTGATATACACTAAATGTCTTTGTTCAACGTTCAAACAAGGAGATTCCATACATTCATTAATATGATTGTAAACAATAGTGTAATAATAGAAATCTAATCTATCTATCTAGTTTAAAATAATTTTCACAGCATTCTCTGCTGAGAACTTTTTTATAAACAGATAAAAGTTATATTTTATAAACTTCCAAAAAAGTTATTATACTTTTAACCAATTCAAATGGTCATTTCATTGAAAAGACATTTGGCAGTTTATTGTAACATACATTAGAGTGATGTTTGACTAAAATATACTAAATTATTTTTTTTTATTACTAAGTTTATATACTCGGAGAGAGAAAGAAAGTATAGAAGTTTAAAAATTTCAAAGTGGGTAAAATTAAATGCCATTAAAATTTAGTTCATGATTTTTTTGAGATCAACCATTTTTTGTACTAACTTCTTTTTACTACAATACATACCCTTCAAACATATACTGTTTTAGTTCCTCTCGAATAGTATTCTTGTTTAATTCCGGTGTATATTTAAGTGTACTAAGATATTTTGCCGCAATCGTTTCCGTGAGCCGTGCTAAGGTTTGGAATCGTTTCTGAGGGTAAAAAAATATTCATATAAGAAAATTGTAATAAAAGTTAACTATATAATAAAGATGAGGATTAGCGTTAAAGGATGATTGAAATTTGAAAATTTGTGTTAAGTACAACAATGTACTAAAGACAATTATTCACAAGATAAGTTTGTTTATTATTTTTATTTTAATACATTAGATGTATAATAAAATTACTGAATTGTCAATTTTGTAATTATTACAGTCATATCAAATAAACATCAGCTATATTAAACTTCTTCTGCGAGAGATGGTACACCCTAAGAAAAAAGTATCTAATGAATAAATTTCTCTTGGGCAAATACTTTTTACTTTAAATTTGTCTTTTAATTTGGTCTACCTTTTTAAGTAAGAGATCTTGAAAATGGTATTATCTGTGTGTAGAAACACAGTTATAGATTAAGTATATTATTAACGATAGACAAAATTAAACATCTCTTTTTCTTCTACACTAGAGGCCTTGTCATGGCAAAATAGTTGACATCCAGGGAATGTGGGTATGATGGGGTGGTTTCCCGTTGCTTTTTGTACCAGCTGGGTGGCCTCTTTCCAGATGGTTGCCCGCCCAGCTAAAGAAACGGCCAGCGACCAAGATTTGAAACCACAGCTAGTGCGTAGAAGCACTGCCGCAGACACCCTCTTGGCTACGACGCCGCAACCTCATAAAGTTAAACATATAAAACTATAATAACTAATGCTTTAAAAATTATTAAAGACTATCTTAAAATTAAAATCGAAACTAGTCTTAAAATAAATTTGAAATTTCCATGTCGGTATATCATAATAACATAATAGTATACAACATAAATATAATAACATTTATTATTTTTATCATATTATGATATACATCAGGTGAAGTTTCACGGGAAGTATATTTATATTGATCTTGGCAATTGATAATTTTTAAATATTAAAAATAACCAAATTACTATTAATTTTTAGTATTTAAGTCATGAATATATAATGGATCTTTACTAATACAGTGCTAAGTTAAGGATTAAGCATTAATCAGGCTTTATAAATTTAATAATTTACATGAATCATACAAAAATAACATCTTACATAGAACATAATATATTTATGTAAATTTCCATACTTTAGTTATAATTTCGGATACACAATCTCTGCGCAACTCATCGAACGTTCCATTTGATTTTAGTAATTCCAATATTGTACAAACAATATCTTCTGTGGTGATCATAATATGATCAAGCTCTTGTGGCATTGCATGAAGGTTCTAGGAAAAACACAAAAGTAAGCTTGAACATCGTTTACACAATTGTTACTATTATTTATTTTTATTACACATTGAGGTAACGTTATTAATAATCATAAATCATAATAAAAAAAATAATAAGTAATAATTAGAAAAATCTGTACTTTTCAACGCGTTATCATTATAATATCATTTAACTGACTAAATAGATAGCCGTTAAGTACAATATAATGTATATGCCTGTCGGCGAATTGCAATGTTTTGACCGGCCAGTGGCTTCTTAGCTTATCACCATCAGTATTGTTATCAGTACATTATGTTGTTACCACGACAAATCTGTGTTGTTACCGTTGCCAATTGGCGCCAAAACGCAAAATTTGTGATAACACTGATAACTTTAATATTCCCGTTTTCGCACGCGACATCAGCTGCTATTATCGATATTTTATTTTATTTTTATTTTAAAACGCGGATTATTATCCAAGGACCAAGCACATATTTTTTATTAATTTTGCAAAACTATGTGTGGGAAAAATATCTACAAATTGTATGTTATCAAAAATCTGAATATAACAGAAACATTGACAGCTGATATTTTGTTGTTATAAGAAAATAAATTTGCAAAAAAACATATTATTTTCGGATATTTCATTAAATACAATATTTAAAATGATTTATTTAAATTAAAAAAAAGGAGAGCATTTCAACAGATGTGTAACAATTATATTATTATATTGTTCAGTACACGTCACAAGTTTTATTATTTTTTTTTTTTCGCTTATACACATTCAGGGCAACTTGTTTATTAATATATTTTTTTAATGTCTTAAATGCAAATAAATTTAATATAAAAGTGCTTTAAAATTGTACTTCATTGCCGAAGTGTGTTATTAGTTATTCGATGGGTACACTTAATGAGTTGTAGTATAAATCAAAAATTAATGAGAAACTATTATTACATTTTATTGTTCGATTGTATTTTGTTATTTAAAGACATGTTGTTTTATTTATGTTTTTTTTAAATTCAAATTTTGTATGGGTCAGTTGAACTGATTATTAGAATAAAGATGAAACAGCTATTCCTAACATAAGTAAATAACAATATCAATATGAAAAGCTTATAAATATTTCTAGAAATTACTAGTCTAATCATGTTAGCAATAAGTAATAGAAACATAGGTTTCTACTTTCAAATATAGTAGTAATAGGAAAATGCATTTAAATAGTACATAAGATCAAATTAAAACGAGTTTTGCTATTTTCTTAATACCTATGTTTTTACTATTAATTAATTAATAACAGCTAAATAATATATTATGGTTAAATAAAAATGTATTCAAATAAAATAATAACAACAAATATATAATACTTAATTTAAATAATGTACAGATGTTTTAAAACCATATGTACGTAAAATAATATTACAAATATAATAAAACACACAAAATTAAAATGCATTAAAATTAATTGATTTAATTACAATAATAGTAAACTATTGTACATATGTTGTTCAAATACTAATTGCCCAAGTTTCTTATTTTACATTATTTATGGGTTGTAAAGTCCCAGAGTATTATATTTTTATTTCTACCTTGTGGATAAGTTATAAGTATTAACAAAATATAATCATTAATTCACGCTGGATGATGGGATAATTTACAAATACATTTAAATTATTAAATATATGTCGTTATTTATTTATTTAGTTTATCAATTTTAGTTTGCCACTCGAGATTTAAGAATAAGGGAGATAAAAAAAAACACTAAGTCCCATCGAGTTTTAAAAGTTATTCAAAATCATTATTTTGTTTATCATTAACGACTTGTTAATACTTAATAAAATAATAACAGCCACATTTTTAGTGTCAACAGGATAGGTACCTGGCACACTGACATTCATTATTATTACAAGCTGACATGTGCACATGCCATGTTAAAAATCCTTACTTTCGTTTTTTCTCTCTTTATTAGTCGTCCATGAGTAAACAAGTCAATGCTAACTAACAACCCCTATTTATGTCGGTAACTTATTTATGGGAAATAATTTCTCCGAAAACTACCGTCCAACATTTCAAAATTTTACTATGATTGTAAGGCTTCTAATGAAATTTATATTTTCGACCTATATAGTAAATTCTTAACACGCGTTACATTTGTCTTTACTTTCACTAATCGTCAATCGCTTAAAAAATATTAATAACATTTTTATTTTATTTTAATTAAAAAAATAATATCGAAAGCATCCGGAATACAGAGAATAGAGTTCTAGAGAAATGTATTCAATCGGATTTCGGAATAATATACTCGCATAAAAGTCACGACGTTTGAAATCGAACGATGATCAAGAAGAAGAAGAGAAAAGAATTATGAGTAGCTTGTTTAGGTTTATTCTTTCGGTTAGAACGTATGATATGTTTTTGATTACTATAGGGGGTGGGAAAGGGGAAGGGGGAAAAAGGGCGAAGGTAAATGGTGAAATAAATTTTAACTATTGTAAACTATTAACTCAGCTTTCTGACTGAAATGGCAGTTGAAATAAATTATTGGTTCGTGATCGAGTTGAAAAAAAATATCAGGGCACAAGGCCGACGTTTTAAGCTTTATTTTTATATACGGTGTTTCAAAAAGCAGCCACATTTTGAAAATTCTATAACTTTTTTAATATTTGTACAAAGAAAAATAACACATACCATTGTGTTCAGGAGGTCCTGAGGTTTATGTGTGGAACATAACATCGGGAACATGACCGCCCCAGCTCGCCCTACAGGCCATCAATTCAACGTCCATGAAATTTCGGATGACGTGTTAGCAGATTTCGACGTCTAGATCACCCATCACTCGCCCTATTTCCGTGGACACCACGGTCTTGTGACCTAACCCCCTGCGACTTCTTCTTATGGTGGTACGTAAAGTCAAGAAAAATTGGGGGGGGGGGGGGTCAGGTCACAGACCGTGGTGTCATCCGAAATTTCATGGACGTTAAATTGATGGCCTGTAGGGCGATCAGGGGCGGTCATATATGCCTGATATTATGTTCCACGCATAAACCCCAGGACTTCCTGAACACAATAGTATGTGTTATTTTTATTTTGAACGAATATTAAAAAAGTTATAGAATTTTCAAAATGTGGCTACTTTCTAGAACACCTTATCAGTGCCGCAACTACCGCCGGTGCAGGCGGTGCATCGCACCGCCAGACAAGCCTCCGGGTTATGTTTAAGGGGCCTCATATTTATGAAGACATAACAATTCAAGTCTGAACATTCATTTCTTAAAACAAGGTTTAAACAATTTTTAGTATACGATTGTGTATTTTTAATGATGACACTTGAATATCTACATTGGCCATTGCATTTAAAATTGATAAATTTTATTTTGTTTACTGTAGTTATCGATATTATGATTATATGACCACTCGATAGCCAAACGTGTGTCGTATAAATAAAGGCTATAAATATTTATACAAAAATTAAATGGAGACCAAACACAGATAACCACCTTATTTAAGAAAAAAAACTATTCCATTTATTTCCATGTATTATCTAATAACAGGAGTGATAAGTTTCCAAAACTATGTATAGATTTATTGTATTATGATACTATCTACGCGCCCGCACCCAGCCGCTGCACATGTATTGGACTAAAAAAAAAATTGAATCATTTGAGTTTATTTTATTACTAACAATCTGGGAAAATATATTAAGGAACTTCCATTTAGTATCTAAAAAATTACAGAGCCCAAATACAAATCTTCATGATGCATGTACATTTTTAAAGGAGGCTTCTTCTTCTATTATAAGTTTAAGGGATCATTATAAAGAGCTAGTTGCTTCTGCAAGTGAGCAATGTAATAAGTGGAATATACCAATCCAAAAAACTATTCGTCGCCGTGTGTATTCAAAAAAGATTTTTGGTGATGTTGCCGGTGATAGAAGACTCGATAGTTCTGAAGACAATCTTCGTGTGATGGTTTTTTTACCAGTTATAGATACAGCAATTTTACAACTTCAAGAAAGATTCAAAGGATTATTATTTAAAGGATTATTTGAGGTTACTAAAAGATTTGAATTTCTGGTACCGCATAATATATTATCATTTAGTGAAGAAGATATCACAAAAGCATCTTAGGACTTTCAAATATTTTACAAACATGATTTAAGTAGTGATATAACAAGGCAAATGCTATCCCTTAAATCCATATTAAAGGATTCATTAAAAAATGTACATTGTATTAAACACCTTTTACAATGTATTTTAGAAAATGATATGGCCTCTATGTATAATGATATTTTTAGTGTATGTATCATATTTATAACATTGCCAGTTACTGTAGCCAATGCAGAAAGATCGTTTTCAAAATTAAAAATCATAAAAAACTACTTAAGAAATTCAATGTCTCAAGATCGCCTGATAAACATAAGTATTTTAAATATTGAACAAAAGAATTGGATATAAACAAAATAATTCAAATATTTGCTACTAAAAAAGCAAGAAAACAAAATTTTCTTAAATAAACCAAAATTGAATTATAATTATTGTTACATACATTTTTATTTTTGACATGTTATAACTTATACACATATTTAAATCATAATATGTTTCAAGATTTTTTTGTTTTTGTAATAAACTGATTTATACACGTATGTAACAAGTATAAAGGTAATTAAAAAAAAAAGTATTCAAGCGTTTAAGTTGAAGCTACCTGCCAATTATAGTTCAGCTCTTATTAAGATTAAGTAAGTATTAAATAGGGTTTAACTTTAGTTTTATAATTGGGGACCCTACAAAACTTTGGGTGAGCATTATAGTAAATAGGGGCCTCTAAAATCAGCCTGCACCGGGGCCTCTATAATGGTAGTTGCGGCACTGCACCTTATATTTGTTTGGTTTTCTCGAAAAAAAGTCTGGTTTCTACAGACAGTAGATACACTAGATGTGCTGACAGACTTCATGTATTTTTATGTCCGACCAAATGACACACGACGAATATTCAAAGAAGTATGTCAAACGCCTTATTTATATTTTGATAACGTTGTACTTAGAAAACCTACTACTCGTTTCATAAACACAGTGTAATCCTCTTCGGCCGGTGTTATGGCCAATAACCAATATAAATTTATAATTAGTTTTTCATTTATGTCGAATATGTCTAACAGCTATTGCCTGTTTACCAAGTAATAAATAAACATAAATAGTAAATGTATAATATTATCGTAAAGCATACCAACATTTTAGACGTGATGTAAGGGCGTATGTATCTAACACTATTGATTTAAGGAGAAGAAAATGTCAAACGGTGATACTTTCATTGTAACACAATGTTATATTCTTACCTGTTCGTTGGTATCCTCCATTTGACGATAAACGTTATTTAATATTTCACTGCACTCTCCAGGGCTGTATTTAACAGAAAATCTGTTTTTATTTTGTTTGGCGTTAATTTGCAACTAACGTTCTTCCGCGATGAAGACAAACCGGAAAATCGACACTGTTATAATATTAAGTCCTCTATCAATACTTGTATCCAGGACATAACGTTCCCCGACAACAGGATTTTGTGGTGTACT
This sequence comes from Adelges cooleyi, assembly GCF_023614345.1. Classification (NCBI taxonomy): domain Eukaryota; kingdom Metazoa; phylum Arthropoda; class Insecta; order Hemiptera; family Adelgidae; genus Adelges; species Adelges cooleyi. The sequence continues at coordinate 6,922,037 of NW_026096268.1, forward strand.
TAATATTGCTTTTTGTTCGCAAGCTGTACCCAAAATAACAATGCAGGGGGAGTGGTCGACATGCGCACGCGACCGAGGGATATACTTTGTAAACCTATATACATATAATACACTGTGTCAATCTCTGTATTGATTATTTCATTTTCTATCCAAGCCACCATGTTGCCAAATCTGCAGAAGTTTTGATTGGTAACTATGGTGGGGCTTTCATACAGCCGCATCCCTATAAACCAGAGGGTCCACACTTCGGGTCAGTGAACTGAAAATGTTTCACTAAATCAATAGTATATAATATTTGAGTCTACCAAGAAACAAGCCCTTTTTACTCGAAATTTGAGATTACTGGTGTGTGATACAAATAATATTATATTAATTAATAATTAATATTATTATATGAATAATATTATATTCGTCAGTTATATTTACATCTAATTTAAAAAAAAAAAGATAATATTACTTTCCACGAGTTAGACCTCCAGCTCGCCGTCGAGAAGCGGAAGCGGTAATGATCAGGCACAGATACAAGGTCGGGATTTCGTGTATCGTCCTGAACGGCGTAGAAGTTAGGTAGGAGAGACTAATATCTTGGGATGCTAGTCGATCGTAAAATTAACTTCAAGCAGCATGCCGAACATCTGCGGCCCCCGTGAATCAAGACGTAGGCTGCTGGCCAGTGTCGTAATCTCCTTTATGGAGACCCGGTGGGTTAGGTTAGGTTAATTACCTTATTTTTATTAATTTTCTTTTGATTAAAATTATTGACCATCCCAAAATTTCACACTGTTATCATTTAGGAGAGGATCAAAATTACATAAATGTTTTTCGAAATTAGATAGGAAAGAAAAGCTTTTGAAGCCAATATGGATCTATGGTATTATTATCTGGGGATCAGCAAAAATTTCAAACAATTAAAGCCTTCTAGTGTATATGCCTCAGAATAATTACAAAAGTCTCTTAATATGTTTAAAATGTTTCACTTCACTCCAATCTCAGATACCACAATCGCTGAGTATGCAAAGATAGTATGAGTATATTTATAATAATTAATAAATAATTAAGTATTAATCAAAAATTCAGGAATTTATATTCAACTACAAGTTATAAAAAAATCTCGATTTAAATTTTTTAAAGTTGTAGTAGTCGAGAGGTAATTAGCACGTTTTAGGTTTTGATTTAATTTTTTTTTTGTTAGGATATTTTATTGAGTAATTGTGTTTATATCTAGATTAAAAAAAGTAAATGTCGATGAACACATGCAGTAAAGGACCGTAGTTTTACCATTGATTAAATATACTTAAGTATATTTAATCAATGGTTTTTCTATTTGTTTTCTGGTCAGGTGGCCTTCCTATTCACACATTATGTCATTGTATCGTTGTCATCAGACTTGCTGATTATACATATTTTGTATAGATTGTAAATAAAGAAAATATATTTTTAATAAAAAAAAATAAAAGTTTTACTATTTAATATCTTGAGTGACACCCGGTAAGTAAGTAGGTTTTAACTAAGATTATGAAAAGAAAAAATTAATTTAAACAAATTTTTACCTTAGATACAGAGCTGTAGTATTTATCTTATATTGATGTGTTGATTTTTTGTGTTTCTGTATACAAAATCTTGTATCTGTACCGAATTGCTTTTTTACTGTCTACATATTTGCATTAAAGTATTTGGCAGTTACTAAATCACTTTTAAACTAAATAATCACCTTAAGCCACTGTACATGTCTTAATACGTTGTTTATACTGTACTAGCTTAGACTTAACTGGTTATAAATGAGCTCGATTTTTTTTTTTTAAAACACTATTTTATTCTAAATAGGCAATAATAGGAATTATTTATATTAATAATTTATAATACCATTTCCAATTTGTTCGATGAAAATTTGTACAGCCGGTAAACGAATAATTTAGGATTTTGATTTTGTTTTACTTTATATTTTTAAATTTACACTTTTTCACGATGGGTAAGATTTGGGAATAAAATAAAAATGAGGAATGATAATTATTTCTTTATTTTTTCATTTCACGACACATGTTATTATTTTTTAAATAAATTTTTTAAATGCTTAAATTTGTGTGCACATTCACCGTTTGAAACTAAAAACTAAGTACTACCAATTTAATCTTCAGTTATATCGTTTATTAGGATGTTGCGTACGGCTAATGAGGTTACAATTTTATTTTTAATCACTATTATTGCTATAATGTGTAATTACAAAAGCAATCAATAAAAATAAAAATAAATTACTATTATAATTTTAAGCATAACATGTATATCTTTTTCGTTGTATGTGTTGTACAAAGGTTTTTGTCATATTTTCTTGTGCAATGTTATTTCTTGTACTTTAGACACTGCGATTTCTGTATTTAAAAATCAAACTTATTCATTCTTTAAAAAGGGAATATCATTTCAGTAATGTATTCTTTCCAAACATTGGACAGTTGTATATGTTTTTTTGCCCATATGCCAGTTTGTGGGTCTTTTAAGACAGTTTTACCTAAAAGTAAACGTATTATGTTTCCAGGTAGAAAATGGGAATCATTGTCAACTGTAGTTTATTTTACCTGCAGCAACAACACAGAGGGTAAGAACATTTAAAAAAAAATGGTCACCTTCCAAAAACATTTGACCCTACGGCTCTCTAATCATATAAGAGCGGCAGAGACGGGAAAATAATGGAGGTAGGGTTCCTGCTATCCGTTATTGTCAAAAACCAAAGCAGCTGGAAATGCGGGCAGATGTGTGAATTTTCGGCTGGATGCGTCTGTTTGCCAAAAGACCCTTAGGCTAAACCCCAAAAGTATTTAGCTTTACAAAAAAAAAAAAAATTATATATATATAATATATAATAAACCCGTTAGAACTGCGGACGAAAAATACATAATACGGGTATATCAATTTTAATAAATAATAATAGAATATCCGAAACCGTTGTAGTCAAACATTTTAATAACAACAACTAGAATAATAAAATTTAGATTTTTTTTTATAGAACCTAGTATTTAGATTTAAATATCCTGGTACCAAAATATTACAGAACATATTTTTTTTCTAAATATACTAGTAATATATTACAAGAACTAAAGAACGTGTAATATAGATTTCCATCTTGAATTTTTACTCTAACGTACCCAGTGTATGTTCAGGTGAGCAGAACACAAAATCTGGGAAAATGGTATCCAAAAATATGGAATATATACTTTTTTATAAAATAACGTATACATATTATTAGTGTGTAGCCTTTATATATATTTATATTACACTGGGTGTCTCAAGTTGTTTTAAATAATCTTTTACGTTCTAAATAATATGTTATTTCTATATGTAAAATACAATTATTTTTAAAAGGTCTTAATTATTGTATGCTCGATTCCAAAAAAAAATAATTTATACATACCTATTGTGTATAAGTATATTTTATACATTATTTCCGATTTCATTATTAGATGTACTAAATTTTATGGGATTATAATTTTAGGTTTGGGGGTTTTTCCGTGCAGTCTTTTTTCAGAGTCCTAGTTAACATGGTAAATGGTTATTATATGATTATATACGCGGTATTAATTCGAAGGGGGTGAATTTTACCGCCCACGAGTAGTGTCGCGCACCCTTCTTATACGTTCACGATTGCCATTGGTCGACAGCTGCCTACACGCTCTTGTGTAGTTTTGGAAAGGGGGAAACGTTTGCAGATGGTTGTTACAATAAGGTCCGTTCCCTAAGGTCACAGTTTCATTTGCCAGTTATACAGGCAGAGTTCCAATTGTCATTTGGATGGTTCAGAACTTAGTTAATAGTCAACCGCCGACTATCATTCATCGCATCAAAAAACCACTGAAGTCCGTCTTTGATGTGTGTCAAACACATTTAAAGATGGCCATAATAGAGGCAGCGTTTTCTCGACGTTCACCATTAACGCGAAAAAAGAAACTTGAATTACTAATCATTGAACATCGAACAGTACGTACGTATATTATATTATGATTTTAAGTGTTTACATAAAAATAATATATGTTGGGTTTATACGAATACCTGCTCATGATGATCATTTTGTAAAACTATTTATAGATATCATATGATTAATCGATATCAAAACAATCAACAGTGATCACTAAGAGATCACTAAGAGATCACTTTTGATAAGATCACTATAATTTGTAAACGTCACTAGGTATTCAATAAGTAGGGTTTAGCGTCCTTAATTGTGGTCGCTGCCTATCTCATACCATCCTTAGCAATATTTTGAATGTACAAGGCTTGAATAAAAATTTTATTTTAATTCGTATGATTCTATGAAGACACCGACCACAAATATCAGCCAGAATAAAATTAAATAACACTCACTATGCTCTTACAATTTATAATTAATTAATTAATTTGTTTTTAAATTTATTAACACAATTTAATGTTTAACATTTATAATTAGACATTGTTCAAATATAACATTATCTTAAAGTAGCCATAGGAAATGCCTGTGTTGGTTGTCCTTTTTAGGATTTCATAATAATTTGTTAGAAAGTCCATAAAAAATCAGAAATTTGCTATCAGCAATTTTCTAATAAAGAATAAAAACTCCAATGAAACTTTAAAATAAACTTTCATCTAAATAATTATCACTTTAATACCATTCGGAATGATTATTATCAAATAAATATTTTCTAAATAATTTTAACCATCCGCTTCTGTTCACCAGCCGCGTACTCTTACTACGGCATTGTATGATTTATGTATTTCTGATATGATTTTCACGTACCATATACAAATTAAAAACTTACTTTATATAAGGTTCATATTTTGGATGTATCCATGTCTTTAGTTTTAGATACAACAATTTATAGTTATGAATCTGAATTCAATTTATTTAAATTTTATGGGTGGGCCATAGGGGGCCAAAACTTTTTAGGATGGGCCCTCTGACACATTTCTGGCACCGCCACCGATTATAACCATAACATATTTTATGATCTTGTCAAAAGAATCTGGCTAAGGTAATAAGCTTAAATACACTTAAATTTACCGTCTATTCTACGGATTTGTTGTCTTGAATCTTGGTTAGCGACTTTGCGGTTAATTGATGTCAATTGAATTGCAAACATTTTAATTTGAGGGCACACTCTAATGTAGTTCTTTATCAGTGATAAAAACATGTTTATTTACTAAGCAACAAGACTTTTTTGGGTAAAGTCCTCAAATAAAGCCAAGAGTAGCAGATGTAATATTAAAATCAATCAATATATCATGCGGCACTTAATTTTGGGGATGTATTTTTTTGTGGTTTTAGCTTCAATGCAAAGCTGAGAAAGTATTTTTTTTACATGATTTGCGGTTTTTTTGTTTGTCTGTAAATACGATAACTTATTTTCTCTGGACCGATTTACTCGAGTAGCAATTTTATATATTCGATTGGTACTATTAACCATAGTGGGTTAAAGTAGAAAGAGGCAACCGATATTAAAGTGTCAAAATTAGACTACTAAGGATCGACGAAAGCATAAGAATGAATTTTCTCGTTGCCTTACTAGGTTATTTTACATTGACCCACATTAACTTTTCCCGTAATTGACTAACTCTCTGCATCTACCAGTGATAAAAACGTGTTGGTTTACAATTCAACTTGATTATTTTTTGGGTTTAAGTAACAAATGCAGCCATTAGTGGCTGATGTAATGTTCGAATAAACCAATAATGCATACGGTATTTATTAATTCTACAACGATGTGTGTTTTTTTTTGTGTCTGTAAACTAGCTGCACTGGCTTAAACTCTTAACTCACTGGCTTGGTTTGAACTGTACTGGTTTTTTATCTTCATAAGCTTGGTTGAGTTGCTCTTTAAACTGTTCGTTTTCTTGTTGTTTCAATCATATAATCTCGTTTCAAAATAATCGTCGGTTTATTATTAACATTAACATTATCCCACATTCACTTTTCCCGTATCCGACTAACTTGCTGCTTGTACATCCAGGCTTTTGAGATTTTTGGCTAAAACCGGATTGACATTGGATTTTATCTTGGTCAGCGACGCTTCTGCTTGAGTTGCTGAAATACTTAAAACCTCAAGTTATTGCTAAATTTATTCTACTAATAGTTTTGCAAATGCTTATCTACGGAAATGTTTTTTTGGATTATCAGATGAGATCCGATTCACACCGGCCATTGGGTTTGGTTAGCAAAAGCTACGGCTTGAATAGCCCAAGTTAGTATTTGATTTGTATTTAGATGAAAATTGATTTTTGATTAAAAAAAATTACTCTTTTATTGTTTCGTGGGCAAACAAAGTATTTGTCCATAAGGTTTCAAAAGATATGCAAATTCTGATTTCACCAACAGATTCATTATTAAAATGTTAAGTTTTTGGCATCATCATTAACAATATCTATGTCCCACATTAACTTATTCTTTTAAATTAGTCGTTCGGACTAGTAGTATTGTTATAAAATACATCGAAAGTAACGGAAAGTAAATGGAAAAAAAATTAAATAACTATTGTTGTTTCAAAAAATGTAGTAGGTAAAGTGGTCGTCTCACTTCAATATAGGAATCAGCGACACTGATTTTGCTTACAAAATAGTTTAATACATTTTAATAATTTTTAAACATTATCCACAGTATAAAACAATTTTTGTTAGTTTTTGTATTTATTGTCAAGCTAGATAATTAGATATTGTAAATTGTGGTTTATAATTATTGCTTCGTAAACAGTAATGTAAACTATTATTTAACTCAGCCAGACGCATATATTAATCTTGTTCTTATAGCATTGAATTTAATAATTTAATTTCAGTTAATTTCAGTACTCATTACGCCTACTTTAAATCTATACAGCTAGCTAATGTTTTCCCTTCAAAATGTGCAACGCTAATATCTCAAGTCATGAGTGTATGTTGGGAAAAAATATAAAACTATACTGATTTGTTCGAAATAAGCGAGCAGTAATCGAGTTACATATACATAAAAGTCATACCACGAATACGCGCTTTATTCAATTTGATTTACCTAAACTTCGCATAAGAAAAGCGGGCAGTGTCCATTGACATGTCGTAACCGTATGTCGAGAACACGCGCTTTTAATTAAACATTTTATTTTGGCCTCAGTCGTCAATGTGAAAAATAAATAAAAAACGGTTTTGGTGTATTTCACTTGCAATTACACAAAGGCCATTTTGCACACTCGGTTGTCGACATTGTGAAATGCCAAATTTAACCTATTGCTACATAGTTATGTCGAACGAGTAAAACCAACGAAAGTCGAAAAAGATATGTATATATATATATATATATATATATATGTTTAATAGCTTAAGCTGTATAGAGAGAGTATGATTTTATAACATTTTTTAACTATAATCCCACGTAGCCCTGAACACCATAATTTTCAGTTTGCCAGATATTTTAACAAAATGTTTGAATAAAATCAAAGTTATTGTATTATTATGAGCTAAAGCTATACAAATTAATAACTCTATATTTTTAGGCTTCTTAATTATTTATACCTTACTCTAAAAGTATAAAGTAATATACATATAAATTATTTTATACAATGCTATATGGATAAAAAATATATATTATCTGGTGTTAACTATAATAATCATTGTTATTCTTATAATAATCATTATGTGGTCGGATTCCATAATATCTTCGTCGTACCACATATACTTCCCTTCTTTTATTATTACACACATTTAAATTTTAGCATTTCTTTATTATTATTTTTATTATTTTACTTACTAAAACCAGGGGCAGATAGGCCCACCGGGATACCGGACAAATCTCGGTAGGCCCTCCTCTATGTAGGTTTTTATTTTTTATACACTATTACAGTGTTCGCTACTCAATACTTATAAATATACACAGGGCGGAACCAATATGTAATACCTCCTAAGAAATAATAATTTTATAGATAATGGAAATTAAACTAAATACTAAAAAAAAGCCAGTATTTTCTGATAAAATCACTTTTAAATAAACGCTCCGATGCAAATCTATGGATAGTATGTTCAAACCAGTTATAGCGGTTTAGAAGATATCGTGGAACCTAAAATGTACTTAAAATGTTATGTTTAGTCTTGTGCAGGGTGGATACGATAAGGGTTGATCGTCTGTCTATAAAAATGTACTGTCATAGTTACCCATATATCGTAATTAACAATATAATGAAAATATTTTCATTACCTGTTGACTGTTGATTCACTCACACACAGCAACCTAGAAACTGACTACGGCCAAAGTGTAAATTTACCCTATTTTAGGAGTTTTTCTTAATAAAAAAAAAAATTTGACTACAGATTTCTGATATATTTGCTGTTTTTGTTATAACTGTTTTTGTCGTTTTTTCTGTATTTGGGAAAATCGGAAATGTGTAAAAAACAATGTTTGGACTGTGAAAAACTGGAATTGATAATTAAATTTCAACAAGTAACGATTAAAGACCTGACAATGGCTTTAGAAAATGAAAGACAATCTAAAGACCAGAACAAAAAATTAACCCTTAATAAATATAATCGTTAAATAATATATAAAGGATTATAATGTAATCCTTAATAAATATATAAATACGGCTTCACCGTATTGTATAATTTGTAAATTGTATAATATAATATAATTTTATAATAGACAATTTACCTCTTTCGTCATTTGTAATTTCCGTAAGGTCATCCCAGTCATCAAACATATTTTGGCCTATCGACTTCCACGTTAAAGCTTTAAAAATTTTGTTATGGTAGTTAGTACTGCCTGTATCCCAATATGCATGGATTTGACTCAATTTCAGTTATACATAATTCAAAATAGAACATGTTTTGTTTTTAAATAAATATATTTTCAAATATAAATTAAATATAAAAATGACAACACTCATAAATCTGACGCATATTTCTTTGGCCAACAAGTAATTTTTTTTTAGTATATGAAAAATCTAAAATCATTACTATTCATTTTTGAATTTGTATAATTAATAGCTTTACTTGAAAAATCATTTATAGTTGTAATAACGCTTATTAATCATTACTTTTCAATTTTAAAGACAAAAAAATATAATTTAAGTCAAGGAATATTTTTTTTGGGGGGGGGGCTAAATTTTAATTAAGGGTCGAAGCCCCCAACCCCTTCCCCTACTGAGTCCAAAGCGGATAAAAAATATAAACATTAATCATTTCATAATTATAATTAAAATGATTAATGAAATCGTAATTACACATGAATGATTAATGAAATCATGATTACAATTACATGATTACAGTAATCATACCTACATGGTTACTTTTCTGATTATGATTACATTAATCTAACACTATGATTACTGATCACAATTATTAATCGTAATCGTTAATCATTTATCAGTTTACAATTTGCCTAAAACTGTTTTGTTCTCGGTGCAAGTATTACCAGTTGTTTTTGTACAGTTGTACCCAACACAAATTTTCATCATAGATTTTGGAAACAGTTCGAGCCTAATACTCTCGTGTAGCTATAAAATGACCAAATCAATGCACTTTGAAGTTTGCAAATGTATTGGCGTTTTTGTCGAAAACAACTTGAGCGACAAAAAGTACCGTTTCACTTTCCATATCTCAACTATTTAATATGCCGTTAAAATGAATACCAATTTATATAACAATTTATAGATGGTCTAAAGTTAATTTCAAGAAAATACATGATAACTGTACGTAGTCCGATAAACAAAATATCGGGCATTTATCAATCCCGGCCTAGGTTTCCCTTCTGGTTATTCTGTGGACGATGGACTGTTGTTATCAATATTAAATTCAAAACAACAGCTACTTCTGCTCGTTGTTACCGGCTGCATCCGCTGCGGAGTTCAAGAGTGATTATATTATAATTACGCAGTTCAAACTTCACAGTTCACAATAATATTATTATGGCCAACTCTAACTAACGCTTGAAATCAACAGTTTTTGAACTATTATTTCATTTCAAATAGTTAACGATGTGAAAACAAGCGAAAATCATTTTATAATATTTTAACTACAACCAGATAAGCGGTACGTACAATCTATTTTTATGTATAAACAAGATGATATATTTTGCATTTTGTTCTTTTATTTTTAATTGTAATCAATAATAATTTAGGTATGTTTATTGTAATCACAAATTTTCTCTGTAAAAAAAAAAAAACACTTCGAATTTTATTAGTTCGGGTTTTTTCTTGTATATTTATTTAAATATTAAACAATTTTATTATTTTTGTATTTTTCAGGTGAATTTGAGTTTCAATGGTTGAATTTATTTAATTAAAATTTTTATGTTGAACGAACAGTGTTAAAAATGTTAAAGAAAGAATATTCAGAGCATAATTACAATTCCATTTCCGAGGATTATTCTGATCGAAACTCGAGAAAATATAATTTTACAAGAATTTGTGTCATATTAGCTACTGCCATAATAGTTGCAGTTTGTTTATTTAAATTTGTCAACCACTTCAGGATAGCAAATGAAGAAGAATCTGTTATCATTGCCGAATCAAATATCCTCAGCAAAAATTCTTTGTACGACTACAATGATACTTGCGCTGTAGTATCAGATGACTTTAAATTTGATTGCTTTCCCCGTGGAAAATCAGATCAACAAAGTTGTGAAGAAAGGAACTGCTGTTGGGCTCCTACTGGTAACGATTCTGACTCGCTTGTGCCATGGTGCTATTACCCGACAAACTATAACAACTACAAAGTAGTAAATATAACACAATCAAGAAATGGGCTGATTGCGTATTTTAATTTGTCATCAGAAACAACGTATAAAGAAAATATAAAGTTATTATGTATGGACGTATCCTATCATACAGCTCAAAGATTACGCATCAAGGTAAGATTTTTAATTCAATCGATAGACGATACATGTATAAATTGGTACGCTTAAAAACCATGAACTTGATTTGAAATAATGCTTTTATCTCTAACACTATGCCTATAAGAGTATTATATATTATTCAACTATTTTTTTATTTGAAGCTATAGTTGTCTGGTTTTTTGTTTTTATTATATTACATCTAACATATATTTTTATTCCTTGAAGATTTATGATGCTGAAAATACCCGTTACGAACCACCATATCCCGAAATACCAGCAGTACATTTAAATAATAGCAAAATAAATGAACCATTAGTGTCAGATTATGGTATTGTAGTAGCTGAAAATCAACTTGGGTTTGCCGTTGTAAGGAAAATTGACAACGTCACTTTGTAAGACTTTTACGTAAACTAAATTGTTTTTTTTATTTAAAGCAAATCATTTTATTATATTCCAGTGTACATTTTTTTTTATATAATTCATTTTAAATTCATAGATTCGACAGTCGCAATGTAGGAGGTTTTATTTATTCAGATCAGTTTATTCAGATTTCGGCTTTGTTACCTACAAAATATATATATGGCATTGGCGAACAAAGAGCTAATCTTATGCTCGACATGAATTGGAAAATTCACACTTTGTTTAATCACGATAGTCCTCCTACTGATAATGTAAAGTATTTCATATTTTCAAATTAAAAAAAACCTATAAATAATATATATATATGTATATTGTTTTTAGGTGAATGGTTATGGTGCACATCCGTTTTATTTGATGATGGAAAAATCGGGAAAGAGTCATGGTGTATTTTTGTTCAACAGTAACGCAATGGGTAAGTAATGGACATAATTATTTCTGAATCAATTATTGTATTTTATGTTTTTCAACTTGTAATTTAGTATTTTTTTCTATCAGATGTTGTATTACAACCAGCTCCAGCCATAACCTTTCGTACCATCGGTGGAATATTGGACTTCTATTACTTCATGGGCCCGACTCCTGCAGATGTCATTGCTCAATACACAGAAGCTATCGGAAGACCGTACCTACCTCCATATTGGTCTTTGGGATTTCATCTGTGCCGGTAAGTTTTCTTTTAACTATACTTAAAGTATTATTTGACTTAATGATTTTTTTTTTACTATTACAGATTTGGGCAGACATTGAATCAAGTAATTGAAGTACACAATAGAACAATCAATGCGGGAATTCCTTGGGTAATTTTTAAATTACAACTTTTTGTAGGCGATACTTGTACTATGTTGGGATTGAGTAAGTTTTATTAGTATGGATTAGAGAGGATTGATCATAAAAGAGTTTATCAGCTAATTAATAGCAATGAAAATAATAAAATAGATAATTTGGGAATTGTGTCAAAAAAGAGAGCTTGAAAATTGAATTGAAAGTTAAATTATCATAATATTATTTAACACTTCATTTTATTACATGAACTTTTTTTTAGGACACGCATTGGAATGATATTGACTACATGAAAAACAGGAACGATTTCACTCTAAGTGATAACTTCAGCGGACTACCGGGCTACGTAGAATACCTGCATAAAGTAATGATTTATTTTTTCTTATTAACTTAGCCGCAGTAGCTAAGGCCACCATAGGCAATTTTTTTACATAAAACAGGGCATATTTTGTTTAAATAACAAGTGAATAATAATAATTTGAAAAAAATGAGTTATTTGAAATACATTTTTATTTAGCCCATCATAGTTTTTATTTGACATAAATTATTATTTTTTGTTTAAAATAGTTAATTATTTATAATTTAAACAAATAGTTTATTTAAATTTGTATTTGACTGTTTTCCAATAGTCTGTTTTTAAATACATTTAATTTTAATTTTAATTGATATTATTTGAATAACAAATTGTATATTTTTTTGAAAATAAAAATGTATTTTAATAGTTTTTATTTTTTTATAGTTATGAAAAAATTATAGTTATTATTAGAGCTTTTTGAAGTTTATTGATTTTTGATAACTTCTAGATATTTGATTATCTCTAGTGATTTGACGGTATATATCAATTATTCTCCCTATACCTATTGTTATGTATATTTACATATCATGTTTTTTTTTCTAGATAGGAATGCACCATGTTGTTATACTAGATCCTGGCGTATCTTCTCGTGAACCAAAAGGAACCTACCCACCCTATGACGATGGCTTAAAACAAGGAATCTTCATTAAAAATGCAACTGGTCTTCCCTTAGAAGGACAAGTACGTTTCATTTTAAATTAATATTTATCAGTTTAATTGATTTAACTTAAGCTTTATATGACTTTTTTAGGTATGGAATAAAGATGGCGGCACAGTGTTCCCGGATTTTACAAATCCCAAGACTGTAAGTTATTGGATAGATCAAGTGTCAAAATATCACCAAGTCGTTGCATTTGACGGTTTATGGATAGTAAGTTTTGAACAATATACTTTAATTTCAATTTGATCGTTAACTATTTATTAAAAAAATTTTACAGGATATGAATGAACCGTCAAATTTTGTAAACGGAGATTGGCAAGGTTGCATTTTCAATAACTCTGATCACTGGGAAAACCCGCAATATGTACCGGCCATCGAAGGCGGTGTACTAAATTACAAAACCATTTGTATGTCAGCCAAACAACACAGTGGACTTCATTACGATCTACACAACCTGTATGGATTTTCCGAGGCAATAACAACTCAGTTGTGAGTTTGAATAATATTAACTAAAAGGAGTAAGAACTCGTTTTAAGTAGTTTATAATTATTTCAGTGCTTTATCCATCATTACGAGTATGAGGCCGTTAGTTATATCAAGATCGAGTTTTGCTGGGTTAGGTCATTTTACCGGACATTGGACCGGAGACGTGTACTCTACTTGGGACGATCTGAAACAATCTATAACTGGTAAAAACCAATTTCTTTATAAAAAAAAAAGATTTGACTTAATTTAGATTCGTTTTGTAGATATTGTCGTTTTTAACATGTTTGGGATTCCGCTTGTCGGAGCTGACATCTGTGGTTTTAACGGCAACACCACTGTAGAACTATGCTCAAGATGGAGTCAGTTAGGTGCATTTTATCCGTTTTCAAGAAACCACAACTCTGATGATTGTTTTGTAATATTTAAAGACAATTAATTGTATTGTTAAATTATTGCAAGAATTTGAACATTGCTTATTTAAATTTTAGGATCAAGATCCAGTGGCGTTAGGAGCTCTAGTGGTGAATTCGGCTCGCAAAGCATTGACAATACGCTACTCTTTACTGCCGTACTTATATTCTTTGTTTTGGAAAGCACAAATAGATGGTGAAACTGTTGCTCGACCTCTATTTTTCGAGTAAGTATATTAATAATAGCCGTTAAAGCTTTTGATATATATCTGAAAAATTGTGTTGTTGTAATAATGGTTTTTTTTTTTAATCAGATATCCATCCGATGAAAATACATACAACATCGATACACAATTTTTATGGGGCCCCGCTCTGTTGATATCGCCAGTTTTAAAAGAGGTATTTAAATTAATTCATATAACACTATTTACTCGGGCAATATTATATTATTATTACTGATCGTGTAAAATACATTTAGAATCAAGAAGAAGTACAAATTTATTTACCGAATGACACATGGTACGATTATTACTCCAAAATTGCAATAAAAAGTAACGGATCTACGTACACTGTAGCTGCGCCACTAGACACTATTCCACTTTCAATACGGGGAGGTTACATTTTACCGACTCAAGATCCATCTACGACAACTACTTTGAGGTGAGCCCCAACTACAATTTTTTATTGATAAATTATTGTTAAAAACAAAAACACACTTCACCCATTTAGTAGCAAACTACTGATTTTTATTAATTTTGGAAAAATTGGGATATTCTATTTTTATCTTCTATTTATGTTTTTTTTTTCAGTCGAAAAAATCCATTCGGTCTTTTAATTGCACCAAACGTGAGCGGAGAAGCATATGGCTACTTGTTTTGGGACGATGGAAAGTCTTTGAGTAAGTGTTGGATATTATAAATATTTATGTGGCATCTTATGACAAGTGCAACAACTTTTGTCCTAGTTCATTATATTATCTTCATTAAAATTGGAAATTTTGTACTGAAGTTGGTTTATAACTGTCCCCATTCATTTAATATGTATTTAAGGTAGACATTGAAATTACAGTGTTAACATTTTTAAAACATCAGTCAATCATATTTTTTTTATAGTAGGTTTAGTGTAAAAAAATAAATATGATTATTTTTTTTATTTTTATTTTTTTCAAATGATGTATAAATATTGACCAAGATAAAATGACTCATTGCAGCTTACGTCATATCAACACCACGATAGTGTTTAGCTTTGATTTAATCTAATTATTGTTTATTTTCTGAATGTAGATGTATGGGAAAATGGAATGTATAACGAAATACATTTTAAATATCAAAGTTCAACGATAACAGCCGAAGTAGTGACGAGTAACTATCTCGATGAAAGATTAGTATTGCAAAATATTACAGTATTTGGCATTCAAGCGAACCCAACAAGTGTCATTGTCAATGGAAATGCATACCAAAACTTTCTTTACAATAAGACTGAACAAGTGAGTAGTATATCGATGAAATTATTTTAAACTAATAAATTAATCTTTTTAAATATATATTTCAATGTTTGTTTCTTGGGCGTTGCCCAACAGTTAAATATTCAAATATTGGTAAATTTGAATAATTGTTTTTATTTTCAGGCGCTTTACTTTCAAACTCTAAATTTGGATTTATTTACTGTATTTAATATAACGTGGACTTAATACACTACCAATATCAATATAGTAACTACTAGTTTTCTTATATAATTATTACAAATTTAATCTTCGGCAAATGTGTAATTTTTTATTATTATTAATTGATTAAAAATGTGTGTAGTAATAAATTATTCTATGTAATTCCAAACTTATAAAAATTATATATGGTTATCTCTTACTTTTTGTATAATTGTTAATTAATAATTATTGTAAACAAAATATATATATACTACAATAGTTGTATACGATATAAATATAAATGTACGCATTCGTTATTCCACGGAACCAGTTGTCATGTAACTTAAATTTTTTTTTCAAATACTACCAGTCAAGCTTTAGACTACGCTGTTGCAAACTATATGTAAAAAATAAACACAAATATTGTAGGTAAAAAAATATTTAATGAGTAAAAAAATGGCTAGTTGATTTACATACTGAGTGTAAATTTACAGGGTTCGCAACTTTACCGAGGTCATGAAGAACAAAAATTACATCATGTACAAAATTTATACTAAAATACAATACAATAGTTATTATTTATATCACTGAGAAAAAAACTGTATACTTTGCATAATATTAGGAAAATAAACTTCATTGTTGTGATAAAAATGATTTTGCGATTTCTACTTTTAACTGTAAAATATTCACTATGCTTTTTGAACTTAGCATTGGTATTATAATATAGTTAAAATATATTTATATTTTAAAAATTAAATAATAGTTTATTTGTTAGGTTAAATAAATACATTCAACAAAATGCATATTATTAATATAAATAAGTCTGGACATTTTTAGTGTTTATCGTTAATTCATAACAGACTTTTTTTTGTCTTGTTGAGTTTTGCTTAAAAATGTACTATCCAGCTGCTTCTTCAGTGCCGTATGACAGTGTCGTCTATGAGCTATGTTAAATGTTAATTCATATTTTTTAAACCTGACAGGTATAAAATAAACTTAATATTTAGGAAAGTAATCACAATCACATTTTAATTTTTAAAACAATATATACAAATTTAAGATAAAATTAAAAAAATTCAAGAAAATATATCCTCTTGAATGAATTATATGTTTACAATATATAAGTCTAATAACAAAATGTACCATTTTTTTAATTTTAAGTCGCGCTAACCTTTATATTTATTAAATAAAAAAAAAACAGTATTTATGAATACAATATACATGTATATAATACAATGCATTATTAAAAATATATATATTTTTTTTTTCAAAATGATTAACAAACTTATCTTTTTATGCAGAAATTTACAA
Source organism: Adelges cooleyi (assembly GCF_023614345.1). Taxonomy (NCBI): domain Eukaryota; kingdom Metazoa; phylum Arthropoda; class Insecta; order Hemiptera; family Adelgidae; genus Adelges; species Adelges cooleyi. Next base: position 6,938,912 of record NW_026096268.1, read on the forward strand.
TATCTATAATATAATATATATATATATATATTCATGAAACTGATGGTTAAAACTAATTATAATTATCGAAAAAAAAAATCACAGAAATAAAATTTGTATTTTCCCCGTTATCTTTTATTCTACTCTCGATACCTAATAATTTATATTATATAGTAAATACTAAATAGAGTTCAATTTAGGTGTTATTCCTGAACCTAATTCCACCTAACACATACTTTGTAAAATAAAAAAATGTTATTCAACATAAAAAAAAATATATCTCAGCACTTATATAACATTGTACTTTTATTGATTTTAGCCAAATATAAATTGGATACTTTTAGTTAAGATCTAATAAATAGGGGAGATACAATTTTGTTGTAATACACTTTCTGTTGTGTTTTAACTACGGGAGAAAAAATATTGATATTGTTTAATTTTTAAAACATTTCGTTTTATCAATAATAATTTATATACAAGTGCATTAATGGAAAATAAAAAAAATTATGGAATTTCTTAAGGAATTAAAACAAATCGTTGGCTAAATTTTACAAAATACATCCATGCACAAAATTAGCTCTAAAAATCAAAGTCTTAAATACCACAATAAAACTTTAACAATTGTATAAATAATTCATCCAGAAATTGTTAAAAAAAAATATATATATATATGGTTATCATATGAGTAATTACATGGTTAAGTTCTACATAAATTAATGTTTACTTGTAGGATTCGACCAAAAAATAATATTTGTTTAAATCATGAACCTGGACAGTCTCTTATAAACTTAAAAGTAACTAGTATTTCCTTTACAACAGCCATTAAAATGTATTATTCAAAACTGTAAAATAAGTTTAAAAAATAGAAGACAGTTTATTATAATGTTACAAAATAAATAAATACAAACAAATTAACTAATTTACTGCATCAAGGGTCATCTGAAAAGTAAATAAAAGAATTAATGACAAATAACAAATGTAGTTTTTAGTGCAATTTAGTTTTTGGTATCTCATTTTGTGACAATCTATTTTTATTAATTTAACATCCCTCTTTCATTCAAGCCCTACCAGAGCGCCGTAGGTCCAATACTTTTCAACCTACAGCCATTTGAAACCCCACCATTCTTTATGATACACCCAGTATTTAAAAAAAAACTGATTTAATTTAAACTTTGTAGTCAGATGATTTTAAAAGACATTAATTATAACCAAGTGCTGGTTGTTTTTTTAAGTAAAAAAAATTCCTTTCATCAATAAAAAATATATATATATATATATTAGTGGTGGGACTATTCGAATAAAAAAATTTGAATATTCGAATACTTTATTCGCACGAATATTTGTTATTCGAATATTCAATCTGATTTTTCAAATATTCGAATATTTTATCATTTTCTTTGCAGGATTAATAAAAAAAAAAAATAATAATTAAGAGACAAATAAGGTGTTCTTGATCTATTTTTAATAATTTTTTAACAAAATAAATATTATTACTTATTACAACAAATAAGATTTTAACAATTTATATAGATGTATAATTACAAAAAAACATAAATTTGACAAAATATTCGAAAATTCGAATTATTTGATTACTATTCGAATATTCAAATTATTTTCATACGAATAGTAATATTCGATTATTCGAATAATTCGAATAATAGAAAAATTCGATTCGAGGTCTCAGCTCTAATATATATATTAGAAAAACGAGAAAATGAGTGATTTATTGGGTATGGTGGTATTGTCTAAATCTCGTCAGGAGACGTTTACTAAGCGAGTATTCATTCAAAGAAAAGTTCCGGTATAGCGAATTTGCACGGAAAAAAAAATTGTTTTAAATAGAATACACTAACCTGAATCATCCAAAGGTGATTGGTTATTCGTTGGGTCTATTGCTTCTTTTATTTGATTACTAGCGCCTTTAGGGTCTAAGTCAGTTGCACGATTGAAATTCATGAGTGCCAGATGAATGTTTCCTAATTTTTTATGTACCTAATATATTTCAAACAAATGTTAATACACCAATTAAATATTGTTAGTTTAAATAGTGATTTTGTAACAGACTTTGCCAGTTAAAAAATAGACTAGAGATTCTTTAGGCACAATTTCTTTCAGTTCCTCGAGTTCATAAAGTGCTTCAGGTAGTTTACCCAGTTTTGAGTAAATTTGCGCTCGTTGGTATTTACACATTGGGTGTTTGGGTTCTAGCGTTAACGCTATATGTAACGTGTGTAACGCCTGGTCAGGTTTATCCATGCTGTTTTGAACCTATAAAGCGGACATAAACAATGGTCAAATCACATTACTTCTTTTTTACATTATTTTTTTACTAATATATTAAACCTTTTCATAAAAAAAATACATTTCATAGAAAAAAGTTACTAAATTATTATTTGTTAAATGTTTGTACTTAAGTGACTTAATGGAATTAATTTAATGTAGTTCGCTTTTTTAGGGGTAGATTTTGAACTTGCCTTAAGTTCAAGAACTACGCAAAAGATTATTAGTGTAAATAATTAAACTTTCATTGAAAATAATCCCTTAAGACATGTGATTGCCTTGACCTTGTGATTGCTATGCTCCATTTTTATGTACAAGTTATACCCATTGACAGTGTTAAACTAGTGTTTTGAGGTCACATTTCTTCAGTAAAACGTATTTTTAATGTAAAAATTGCTAAGCCAGTACATTTATAAATAATGTATTAATAATTAATGTACGTTTATAATTATTATTATAAGTATAATTACATAATAATGAATACTCACAACAGCAATATGACACATGATTAAGGCACTGCTGTGATTTATTTTTAACGCTCGCTTGTAATGCATTTCGGCTAGTTCATATCTTTCCTGTTTTTGATAAATAGCACCAATACCATACCTACAACAAAATAGTTCATTAAAATTTTATCCAGCCATTAAATATAAAATAACACAATATTTACCATGACTTATAATGTCTTGGATCTAATTTGACAGCTTTTTGGAAACAGGTTGTTGCTTTTTCTAATTCTTCAGTGACTAAATATTCATTACCTAATAACGCGTATGCATAAGGAAAATCTGGATTAACCTGCAAGTTGAAAAAAAAAATTGTTATCAGTAAATAAAAATTGATTATTTTTTAATTATCACCTGAATTGCTCGTTGAAAATATTTAATGGCTGTTTGGTGTTCCTTTTGCAGAGAAAAACAATTTCCAACAACACACCAAGTAGATGAAGAATGTCGATCTAGAGCAGTCAAGTCTTGAGCTAAAGCAGAAAGCGCTACTTCTTTCTGTTGATGCCATAACGCTGTACTATAAAGTTCCATTAATGTATCCCTGTGCGGCTCGAGTTCTCGGACTTCACTAAAATATCTAAAAATAAAAAACAAAATCAAATGTAAAATAAAAAAAAAATTTGGCAGTGTTTGGAAATAATGTATTTAAAAATGAATACGTTCATGAAAAAATTATAAGACTATGATTAGTTTGTTTACGAATGTGAATAATTTTTTAATCGTTCATTTACAAAGATAAAAAGATGAAGTTTAGAAATTTTCATACATTATTCCTTGTATAAGTTTAATACTTGATGGTGATTTTTATAAATAAAAAATATATTTAAATAAAATAACATGGATAACTTGAGTATTTTGGCGACAAGGCCATGCTCCTATCCTACACTTAGTGTTCCAAACTTTATAACTAAAAACCTACATTTATTTACTGACAGTTGTTGAAGCAATAAAATAATAATAATGACAATTTTTTATTAATACAAAAAAAAAAAATATATATATATATATATATATATACATCAATAGTGAAAATAAAATATATATAATAAATTAATGTCAATCAATCCTATTTTTATTTACAATTTTCAAAATTAAACATAATTTAGTAGTAACAAATTGTGTACTCACTTGATTGATTGTAAATAATCAGATTGTTCACAAAATGCTTTACCAATCATAGACAATACAAATCCAGTTTTATATTGTTGTGGTGGTAAATTTTGAAACAATTGAATTGACTTTTTACAGTTAAACTTTGATAATTGCAAATATGCTACTCCGATATCTCTTAACAACGACATCAAGCCTTCTACACAAACGCAGTATGAATTATTTCATTGTATTTACTTCTAATAGTATACTTCTAAGACTCCTTACCAGCCGTTTTCTTTTGCAAAGTTAGCGCTTGCTGGGCCAAAGTAGTGGTGTCCACTTCAATACTCCCTCGATCTTTTGGATTACGTTCAGTAATATCAGTAAAAACTGCTTTTTTAGGAACTATTCCAGTTTTTATTTTACGTGATGCTGATTTTGGACTTGCAAACTTTTTACTAGGACTCTTTGTATTTTCCTAAAGAAAAAGAATCAATTACTTAGCTTCATATTTCATGCCCCGACACAATTTCTAAAACTGCTTAAAATATTTTTACTTTAACAGAACAGCTATTTGTAATTATTCGACTACTCCGTCTGACTACGTGCGACATTGGACTTGACGGTAGAGTCACTTGTTGTGTGCCCAAATTGTTGATATTACTTGTATTGCCCGATTGGCTGAACACTGGTTTAGAACTCTGTTGAATTTAAACAATGAAAAAATGATATATATGAATTAATGAACAGGCTAGTAAATGATATAATAATAAATACTTTTACTTACTCGTTTTGAAATAAACTTCTGATCATTAGTTTCATTTAATGTACCTGAAGGAACTAAAACCATAGATTGAGATGAACTTACAGATATATTGTTGTCAGGACTTTCCAACGGGAAAACTCCAAAACTGAAATGAAAAAAAACAAAAAGTTATTAAAAAATGTAATAATCTTAATTATATAAAATAAACCACAAATTATATTCGCTCTACCTTGGTGTTAAAGGACTAAATGCATTTTCATTAATCACTTTCACTTTTCTCCCGATGGGTCGAACAAATATTGCTTTCGCATTATTCATATCGGGTGTAAAAGGTTGTATACCGCTGGATATTGAACTATTACTACTAGGTACAGACATATTAATCATTTTTTGGGCTGGCGTACTGCTAAAAATGTAATAAGACATCATAAAATTAGTAAACTAGTATATTATTTATAAAGTAATTCAATACTTATAAACTTGCCTGTTAAAAGTGTTCATTGACTCGTATGATAGGTTATATGTTGATAAAGGTGTTGAATTAACATGTGAATTTGATCCTACGCATTTACTAAAATTATCTAAATTGTCGACCTAAAAAATTATTCAACAATAATGAAAACTAAAAAAATATTGTCTAATTTTTAAATGTACAAAATGGTTTACTTTAAATATTTTAAATGGTTCAGGATCCGGTTTAACGCCTCGATCACAAAGGTCTTGAAATGATTGCCACAAAAAAGGATTTAGGAATAGAGCTTTTCGACAAGCCTCGGCCGCCAAATGTGCTCTTTCTGATCGCCACCATATATGACTGATAAGTTGCAACGCAAATGGAGCACTGTCACCATAATTTGAGACTATTGAATCAATAAATGTAGAACACGACGACAATGATATTAAATCGCCTACATTGCCTGTCAATATTGTTTCTGCTTCTGATAACCTATAAAATACATTGATTCTATAATTGCTTAAAAATCAATTAATTTATGAACAATTTTTTTTACTATTTTATTAATTTTTTCATGTACTTAAAAAGATGCTGTAACTTACTTATGAAGGTCAACACAACACCGAGCTAATAAAAACTTGCATTTTTCTGATACTATTTTCTTTCCATTAAGAATGGAATAAGCTTGGGACGGCTTACCAGCACGATAATAACAAGTTGCCAGTAAGTAAGTACTTTCATCTGAATCAACTAGAGAAAAAATTAAAAAAATAAAATTATTTAACATTTTTTAAAATAATCCTACATAAATTAAAAGTGCAAACTGTAAGAAAACCAATTTTTTTAAACCGCCAGCAATGAATTGCTATTTTTTTATTTTTTTAATTAAATTTGTATGAAATCTGCAAAAAAAATTGTCTAGTACTAAAAATAATAAAATGGTGAAATAAGGAACTAAAGATTTTATAAAACAATAAAAACATGTCATTGACATGTAATGTAAAAATATACTTACATTCGGCACATAATCGTTCAGCGAGAAAAATTGCATCTGAATATGCATAATGATTTATACAATGCCAAATTGCAGCCTGTAAAAAAAAATAGCAACAAATAAAATTAGTTAACTACCTCACATATTATATTAAAGCATTAAATTATTCACCTTCATAATTTACATTAATAAAATGTTAAACAAATTATACTTCTAATGCATTCATAGCAGCATAATTCACACAAAACTAGTTCAGAAATTTTGTTTTAAATATTTGTTAAGTATAATAACATTTTAAGACATGCTATTGAAATAACACATCAATGCAGTACAAACATATTTTAAAAATATAACTAACATTGAAAACAAGTATGTAATGTAAAATATTTATAAATTTCATCTACAATAAAATAAATAATAACAGTTATGTTCTTTAGCATGTTTTCAATTTTTATTTAAACTAAAGTATGGAATAATTTCAAGATTGATTTTGAAAGCAATAATATTTTTTTTTACAATTAACCTGTAAATAATATTAACTAGTAGGACAAATAGTAATCGGTGTTTTCTTTATTGTACCAAGAGAATATCATAGAAAAAAATTGTTTTTTATGTACTCAATAGTCTAATGTAGTATACAGGATAAATCTAAAATTGTATAAGAGCTAAAGCGACCATCAGAGCCATCACTGCCTCCTTTAAGGAGAACATTTCTTAATATAACAAGTGACTAAATTATTATATCTGTAATTTTACTCTAAATTGTTTGGAAAAATAAGTTAATAATATTTTTGCAATGATGGTTGTTTCATTGAATACATTATTATATAAATACATTAAATAAATTTGATTATTTTTTTTTTGCACATATCGATAAAATATACATTTTATTAAAATTAATGGTTCATTAATAACAGAATGTTTTGTAAAGTTTAAAAAATAAGGAAGATTATAAAATGGATTAAACATGTAAAATTGTCTAACTACCTAGTGTATATTCTGTTAATACATATTTATGAAAATTAGAGTTTATTCTTTTATTATTTTGAAGTCTGGAACTCATTAATAAAAATACGTACAACTATTAAAATAAAGCTACAACTCAAATAAATTTCTTTATAAATTAAATTTTCGATATAATGATATTATGAATATCAATGAAAAACAAAACTGTGTTTAACACTTACTTGAACAGGTTCTTGAATTAACATTGTAGACGAATTCGTTAAGATAAACTATAATTATATATTAAGAAAAAAACTAAAATATGAAACCCAAATATAATATAACATAAATATAAAATAATAGTAGATATTTAGGTAATGCAAAATATTTTTTATTGAGTTTATGGTTTTTATCACATAGTGAAGAAAAAACGAGAGAGACAAGACACATTCGATAAGAACAGGACATGTGCAACAACATAAATTCTCACCGTATGTATTTCCCTATATTTAAATTTTGAAAAAAACTTAAATTGAACTATTGATAATAATATTATTGTGACGATAAATTAATATACAATAGGTATAGTTTATTATTATTATTCGGCCTACAAAATAAGTTATTTAATGTGTATTTATTTTCATTATAAAATACAGAAAGATAATAATAATCTTTTGTTTATAATAACATTATTTTTTTAAACTGTTATATTAGATAATAATATCTGTAATTTTTAATTTATCTAATCAACAATTGGCACAATACCTATTTAATAAAGGACAGAGTGAGTATAAAATGTTAAATGTCAATTGATCTAAATGAAAATAAAATATAAAATTCTATTAATTAATAATAAACGTTAGTTTTATTCTCTTAATCAATGCGTCATACTGCGATATGTATAATTCATCAAAACAAAAAAAAATACCTTTTTAAATATAATCATGATCTAAATGATTTGTAATTTGTTTGACAATATTTAAATCCGTAAACAAACTGCGCAAGACTTTCAAAATACTTAACAAATGTGGTTATAATAATTATGACATGGTTAAATCATAAATGGTTATTATTATGATATACATTTAAAATAGGTTTTCCTTACGAGAAATATTTTTTGTGCTAAAGAATTTATTTTTGTAGAATTACATATTCTATAACCCGGTTCCGGATGGACCGAAGACATGTCACATGGACGGTAGGCCCTAGGCCGACAAGTGAGGTCTATATTGGCGATCAGTGCTACCACGCACAATAAATATAATTATGTTATACCACTCGGCCGCGTTTTATATATTGTACAGCCTACATGCATGATCATTATGCTGTTATAGTGTTATATAATAATATATACCAATAATTACTATACTATGTACTAATTATGTTATAATAGAAAAACAAAAAGAGTCCAGTGGCCAACAGTAATTCAGTAAACATTTAAGACTACAATAAAACATGTTATTATCTGCAAATGATTTTTCACGCGTTTGTGTAAAAGATGCGATTTCTTAGGCCATCTGCTGAATGAAACCTGTTGTTTACATTAAATTGCATTCCGCAACTTGAATCAGTGTTATATCACAAAATTATATAGTCGCGGCGGTAGATTTTTTTTGGAAAGGCCAGACACGATGATTGAAAGCTTTAATTTAATCCCGAGAACACCGAAAGAATATGAATTGATATAATTTATATCTTTCTGTGCTTACGCAGATGTGCTAAAACATTAAGCAAACAATTGAAATAATAATATTAATTAAAAAATATATATTTTACCGACGAAATCATTCTAGTTAAGACAGAATTTTGGGTATAAATCTACTTTACCGGACACCTTTTTTTTTTTAAATCGATAGTATTTTGCATGCTGATTACGAATCTGCAAACATTTTGGGCCGCTCGCACTTTGGAAGTTCGCAGATTTTGACTTACGCGCGCGCCCGGCAGGCCTCGTCTACTCGCGAACGCTGGACACATTGTTCGTCGGTCACCGCGGTGCCCTCGTCTACTTGTCTCCCACCCATTGTGCCCACCACTAATGACTAACATTAAGCAGGCTAGGTTTGGACTCGTTGGGTCACTAACCGCTTTCAGAGCAGTATCAGGTTAGTTTTTTTTATTCCCTTTAGGTGAGCTATTTTTTTTTCTGGGGGTTTGGGGGCGTGAGCCCCCATCCAACGAAGAGCCCCGAAGGGGCTCGAGATGGCTCCCGGAGCCGGCAGGCGTAGGGAGTGGTTCTGCATAGTTAGTAGTTTATTTAATTAAAACTTAACTGAAAAAATAAGTCTGCTCGATTTTAAATCCAGATTCGTAATCAGCGTAAAAAACATTATAATATGGCAATAAAAAAATCGAAAAAAAAGATGTTCGCTAGAGTACGACACCGACGTCAAAAGACGGCCGGTACGTCGAGAGCGGCGACTGACTAACGAAGTACCCGGAGGCCGCCGGGAGACGAAGCCTGTCGGGCGCGCGCGTAAGTCAAAATCTGCGAACTTCAAACGTCTGTAACTTTCAAAGTGCGAGCGGCCCAAAATGTTTGCATATTCGTAATCAGCATACAAAATACTATCGATTTAATAAAAAAAAAAGGTGTCCGGTAAAGTAGATTTGTTCCGAATTTTGGTTTGTATTATTTCTATATGTAAAAAAAATGATAACAAAAAAATAAACAATAACAATGAGCTATATTTATATAAAATAAAATATACAAACAAAATAGTTAAACATAATTAATAATTAATTAAACAAATAAAATATAGAACACAAGACAGTTAAAAGAATAAATAATATATAAATATCCATTATGATAAACTCAAAAATAGAAAGGTTTATGTAAAATAAAAAAAATTACTAAAATTTCAAAATTTAGTAAATAAAATAAAAGTAGCAAACGAAAACAGAGAACAACGATTTATACAATACATGCATTTGCATTATACAAGTCAGGTACGAAGTCGTCTAAATTATTGCTGTTAGCCGATGTAGGGGGTATATTACAACAGATTCTTCTTTTGGATATTCTTTACACACATGTTCTGTAACAAACAAGAAAACAGAAAAGTTAAGCTTTATTATTATTTTATTTATAAATTAACATTATATTTGAGCTTACTTTTGATATTACTTGTTTCTGATAGTTGTCTGACACGGTGCTTCTGTGCCGAAACGTATTTGCGAAAATACGTTTTAAGGTAAAAATATAGGTAACAAATGTCGAATAGACAAAATAACAACGGTCGCTAGGCACTTATGGCTTACAATAAATTTACATATATCAAAGAACTGAAAAAACATCGATGATTTTTAATCTCCTGGAAAAATATTTTAGTGCAATTTTGAAATATCGCAACAGTCATTACACTATAATTACAGTGTTTATATTATTATTTTAAAAAAATAGGTACTTTAGAGTACAGACCATAGACGGCTCACGAGTCATGAAAACTGAGCGCTGGCATCAGCGCCCCAGTGGCAAATTTCCATTAGTGGCGTTATCAATTGGCGCGCTTTTTTAAATGTTTAAATGTACGTATTTTATTATTTTGCCTCACGCGCTACGTTACGTGTTACGAATATAACAATTAAAAACAACTAATGAAAATATGTTTAGTATATTAAAAATATTATACACCTTTAACATTCCATAATAAAGAATATTATTATTAATGGGAATTTGTTAAAAGTATATTATGTACATTTTTACAACTTTATTTATATAGATTAAGTAATATAGAGTATAGATCAAGGTAATTTCATACAGACAATATTATATGAAAAATATGTAACTTAGGTCCCTTTTAACAAAATTTTTTTTTATAAACAAATTTTTAAATGTATTTTTAAGTGGGAAAGGCAAACTTATATTTTAACTTTTCAACACACTTAATTCTTATTATAACTATCTGAATAAATAATTTAAATTTAATCGAAACGTAAGTTGGGAAAACATTACAAATAAAGAAAAAAAAAATGTATTAAAAAATAAAAGTTTGTTCAATTTTTTGAACAACTAACACAATAATATTAAAATTGATTGAAAACTAGATTTGAGTAGTTTTTTAAAAATAGAAGAAATGAGTACCTGTATTGCGTAGCCGGGAGTATTGTGAGAATTTAACTGACATTTTCCTATTCCTCATTCTAAGCTCCGACTAATTTCAAATTTATTTTTGCTACTTTTCCGTTATGGAGCTATATAACAAATTACTGTTAACCTGTACATTTTAAGTACGGCAATCTCACGAAATTACACAATACTTACGGACTGTTTGAATCAATTCTGTTGAAGTTTAAACTAAAGAATATAGAATAAACACAAACTTGATAATAGTTAGTAATGTTTATTAAAAAATATAATGTCGAGTAGAGTAAATATAAAATAATTAAACTTTAGAGATCATAATGACTTAAATGGAATAAAAACATAAAAAATATAATTCTTTTTATTCAAGTTGTACTTTATGTATAATTTAATAAAGCGGAATAAAATGCACTTACTTCAATATTAATATTACAAAAAACTAAGAACATTAATAACAATAATAATTAAAAATTTTAATTATATAAAACAAAATATATTAATGTAAAATGATCTAAATCATGATACGTCATTCAAAAAGCTTTCCAAATTCTCGTATTCCGATTTGGAACTAGTAATTTTTTTTTTGCCCTTTTTCTCTCCTTTAGATTTGCTTTTCTTCTCTTTACCCTATAATACATTTTATATTTACTGTAACTGTTTATTTGTGTTCAATGTCAATTTTGACTATAACCAGTGACATTCCAAAAATTTAGTACTGCCAAAATTCCTAATTCTAGGTACAAATTTTAATTAAAATTTTAACTAGTACTAATTCTAGGTATAAATTCTAATTAAAATTTTAACTAGTACTAGTTTTAACCAATGGTGAAATCTGAATAAAATAAAATTGGAACTTGATATTAGTAGCCAGTTTTACTTATATTAGCAGAATTTTGGCATTGCGTATTTTATAATATTGTCTATCAATAGTGTGTTGCGTATTATAATAATAAAATTATAAACAATAATTGTTAATTATAATTTATATTTTTAACAATTCTGGTTACCTTAATCTCTGAATCTACAGAGTTTAAACTATCTTTTGGGGTTTTTGATTCATCCTCTCCACCTTCAGGTCTAGGCCTCGTTGTATTTCGAATTTCAGTTAAATTTTCTATATCAAGTGAATTGTCGTTTTCACTCATAATGGTAGTATTTATCTATAAAGTATTAATACAAATATAAACAGGTGTAATAATATTAAAAAAAAAAATTATTTTTGTCTTCATGATGTTATAAGTAATTTACTATTCCAACCTTTATATTTGATAGAGCTGGTGCTAAATCGTCTGGATCAATGTCAGCTTGATAACATGCGACCATAGGATTTCCAGAATCATCATCACTAAAAAAGTATAAATACAATTTGTTAAAATACATAACTATTACATTTCAAATAATGACACTCAAACAATTAAATGATATCGTTGGACTAATTCGGAGTTGTCTCAACTCCAGAAATTTATTATTATTGCGTTTTTGTAGATAATAATTTAACGCATCGTTTAAAACTACCCTAATAAGGCAATTATTTATTCATAATAGATGATATTTAATATTACTTTGTTGAACTTAATATATTTAACATGTATAAAATATTTTTTACAAAATTATGTCAACCAGATGAAGAAAAGTTATCATTGTGTAAACCCAACTAGCCTAGCATTGTACAAAAGTATGATATTTGTTAGCTAAATTCTTATCTAAAAATCTAATTTTACTATACATTCAAAGTGTGTCCAATATATTATAAAACATGTTTACAATTTGTAATTTTACATATCAGTAGCTAGGAATATATTAGAAACTTGGTTAAAAGGATAGTAAACATACCTATCAGAATCGAGTTCAGTCTCTTTGACACTCTTTACCACAATATCATTATGACCAGCGTCTTCTAAAAATGACTTATCCAACACATCGTCTGGTACAAAGTCATCTAAATTATTGCTGTTAGCTGATGTGGGTACATTGACAACCGATTCTTCTTTGGGATATTCTTTACACACATGTTCTGTAACAAACAAGAAAACAGAAAAGTTAAACTTAATTAGTATTTTATTTATAATTAAAATTATATTTGAGCTTAATTTTGATATTACTTGTTTCTGATAGTTGTGTATCTGGCTTAGTTATAGGAAACATTTTTTGGGCAATATTTTGTGTTTTTGGATCTATTCGTGATTGATTCTGTTTTTCAATTTGAGATTTTACGTCATTTATACTGGGAGTATTTAGCAATGGTAGCGGTAATGTTGCAGCTACAGATTTATTTTCCGCATCAACTCTTCTCTGTTTTGACAACCTCGTGAGAAACCTAAAAATTACAAAATAGTGTAAATTCATCTTGTGCTTAAGCCAGTAGAAGATAAAATTATGTTGAAATACGATTGTACTCACAAATCATAATTAGCTTCATTACTCTGTTGATAAACATCTAACTCCATTGTCATTATTTTTGTTTCCCGACCATTTGTTTCTAAATGATTCATTATGTTTTCACGCTGTAGTTGTAAAAATGATATGCCAATCCATTTATAAATAAGTCGCAGGCCAAATCCGTTTGACATTGATACCTCAGCATATCGAATAGAGCTGCCCCTAGAAATTTAATTGTAAAAAAATTATATAGCATATATTTAAATTTATTGTAATTTAAAATGAATAAAAAAAGCTAATACCTTTCTAAGGAGTTCAAATAGTAAATAATTTCATCCGCATTAACACTCCTGTGGTGATTCATATCACAATGATTTCCTAATACTAACACGGGTATGTTATCAGGTATTTTCGGCAGCTCATTGTACACATAATCTAGTGTCCTAAAGTGAATGTTAAAAAATGCAAGTTTAATTACAAAAACATATTTTCAAAAATTGACACTCCTTGAGAAAAGTAGCACGTTTTATTTTGCTAACAAAACACACTTACAACAGCATTAGGCTAATATAAAATTAATAGCATCAAAATATCAAAACATTAATTTAGGGAGGAAATACTGACTTCTTAACTCATTAACGCTGGGATTTTTTTTTTGGAGGGGGGATTTTTTTTGAAAATTTTTTTTTTTAGTAATTGGTCTTGGGTGCTCGTTTCTTATTATTTTTTGAATTAAAAAAAAAAAAAAAATTTTATACTTAAGAGATTTAAAATAATTGGATGTAATGGGATGAACTTCACTAAAAACTAAAAACTTAAGATGAAACAGCTATAGGTTGTCAAAATATTTAAAAATTATTTTAGTTAAACAAAGTTTAACAATAGCAATTAGCAATTCTGTGTCGAGTTTGTTTTTAAAAAGCTACACCAGACCCCAGACAATTACTTTATAGATTGTATTAACAATTTTACATAGTAAAAATGGATATTTTATCACTACTTTAGTACCATCTTTTAGTAATATCCAAGACTATTAAAACACCATTTGTACATCGGTAAACATCAACAAGTTCTGCATCTAATACTGGAGTGTCTTCAACGGGTACTGGTGATATTTTTGCTTTATTGTGTTCAGTCTTAAGAACATCACTTGATTTAGACGATGGCAATGATCGTCTCTTTCCTTTGTCAACCACGTCCCAAACTTCTACTTTAACGATATCTTCAGTATTTTTATAGTTCCATTGGATATGGGCAACCTAAAAAGAAAAATAATTTTTGTAGACATGTATCACATAGATATAATGAGAGTTTGTACTTGTATTTCATCAGTTTCTTCGTAGTTGGCAATAAAAGGTTTTCCTTGCAAACGGTTCCACAAACATGTTTTTCCTACATTCCTGTCGCCTTTAATGACTAGTTTCACTGTATTCATATGTTAATAATAAAATGTTATCGTTTATTACAGAAATATTTAATGAAACACTTACAGTTGTATTGAATGCCTTTGGAGAAAGTTCGTTGTAAGTCCTGAGGTAATGCTTTAGGCTGACTTGTGGTAGCTGGGACATCTTTATTGTCAATTTTGTTCGTTAAACGTTTAAGCGTTGAGAACATTGTTTTTATTTTAATAAACAATTTATTGATCCCTTAAGGTGTAAAGACTTAGTCCATACACATAATTTTTAATAGCTTTAATGAACAATGTCAGTACCAAACGCATGAGATATAAAGTAAAATATTTTTAAAAAAATAGCACTGATATATTACTCAATAGTTTTCACTACTGTGTACTTGAATAATTTAAATATAATAATTGTAATTAAAACAATATTTTATATTTCTTATAATAATAACTACCTTATATTTTAATATTTTCGAGATTGAAAAGTTCTTTGCTCTGGTGGCATTTTTATCATATATTTGATAAAACGATTCAAGAGTGATAAGACGATAACTGTAAAGTGCAATATATGGATAACAGCTGTGATAATTAATAATACAAATAAAATGTAATAATTACATTACTGGAGCCTAGAAGTTCAGCGTCCGAGTGCCAGGTAGCTTCCAGATATCAACAGATTAACCTAGTACACTACAATTAAGCTAAAACGCTCATATATACGATAAACAATAATAAAATAATATTTTTATTAAAAAAACAAAAATTATAATTTTCTCAATCATTTGTAGCTATATGATATTATGTTGGAAAAAGTCCAGAAAACAAAACAATCTCTTCCCATTTTTAAAAAAAGTATTTGGTTATTACATTTTTTTTCGTTATAAACTCATTTTAAACAAATATAAACAACTTTTGGAATCATATTAATAACAATAAACATATTGTGCGATTATGAAAACTTAGAAAACATCATTAATCAATAAATTTTTTGGGGAGGACTTTTATAATTTATGAAATCAGTTTATTATTTTTTTTTTTATCTAAAGTTTTTAGATATTTTAACTTTGGTGCAAGATTTCTTGTTTAAAATAAAAATCTAGATAAAATACAATTTTACAACTAATAAATTGGGAATTTCCAATGAAAACTGTTTATAAAAAAAATGGTATTTTTTGAAATATTTACTCTTAAACACATTAAATGTAAAGAAAAACCGTTCGATAGCATAAATTGGACAAGTCTCTTTAAAATTTTGGAAGAAACAGAGATAGATTTTAAGTACAGATGTATTCTTTATAAGATTTATGAAGGACAAGAAACCATTATTAATATTAATTCAACAACAGCGACTGCCAGAATCCAAAAAGGTGTGGGACAAGGGTGCCCACTTTCACCTGCATTGTTCAATGTATTTATTAAAAAAGCATTAAACGTCATAAAGCTTTTGTTAAAGCAAAATGGAATTGGAGTGAAAATAGGAGGGGTACTAATAACAATGCTTCGCTTTGTTGATGATATAGTCGTTCTTGCAACATCGGAGGAAGACTTACAAGCAGCGTTAAATATAATGAATACCACGCAAAATAAACGCAGCCAAGACTAAAGCCCTAGTATGCTACAAGAAAAACATACCATCTATAAATATAACATTAAAAAACAAAGAAATTATCCAAGTAGACTATTTCAAATACTTAGGCAGCATTATAACAGAAGACGGGGAATCAACCAAGGAAATCAAAAACAGGATAGGTCAAGCAAAGAATGCATTCCTTAAAAAGAAAAAAATGCTTACATAAAAAAATATGAACATAGTAACGAAGAAATGGCTCATAAAAACATACGTCTGGAGTGTGGTATTATATGGAAGTGAGACCCGGAAAACTAATAAAAAAGAGAAAGATATGTTAGAAGCTCTGGAGATGTGGTGTTGGAGAAGGATGCAAAGAATAAGCTGGACTGATAGAAGATCAAATGAAGACATCTTGAGGACAATAGATGAAAACGAACATTGATAAACATTATAAAGAGAAGGAGATGGCAGATGATAGGACACACGTTGAGCCTTGAGGCATGGGGATGAATTGCATAGTTTAATAATTGAAGGAATGATAGAAGGAACAAGATCAAGAGGCAGACCTAAGACGAGATACATTAGCCAAGTAATGCAGGATGCAGAAGTTACTTCCTACAGGGAGCTCAAGAATATGGCAAATGACAGAGAAAAATGAAGATGGCATTTATTGTGAAAAATTTGTTAAAAACTAATCTTTGGATTGATAAAAAAAAAAAAAAAAACATTAAATGTATCCACATACGATTTTTTGTAAATTTAAAACTACGTATTATTAAATAGCAGACGGTCATCAATACTTCATTTGAGACACTGCCAAACTCTGATCTTCGTTTATAATATAATAATTAGAGAAATAATTTTTTTTTAAATGTATAAACATTGTTTTAAAATTGACCAGTCCTACCCAACTGCAAATGGACCTTCAATTTGCTACTGACAAGGCAAAAACGTCAACTATGAATAGTCCATTAAATCATGTTCGTGACATCGACATTATTGAAGACTATTAAATCTAAATTTGTAGTATGGACTCTTTCAGTTGTAGACCTCAGTCTCAAAACAAAATAAGCATGGATAATCATGTCCATTTAGAAAAAATAGAAACCAGTACTTATCCTTGGAATTTTTTTACCGGTACTCACTCTGTGGTCCCTGTCTAACTTATGAAATCTGAATACAATATAATCTATATTTAATATACTTAAAAAAAAATATAATTATGACATTGATACTTAATGATGAGTGATGACACAAAGATGTGAGTTAATAAAGAAATATTGATCGATTGAGGTTTCGGTCGGCTCTAAATTGGCTCCGTTTGTGTTGGATAATACGGAGAAGTACAATTAAATCTTCAACCCCCATAACATAATACTATGCAAGTCATACTACACATATAATATGCAACACATTCAATGTTTTAATTAGATCGAGACCAAAACATGTGGCAAAGACACCGAGCCCTAACTGCTTTACATTTTAATTTCTTAAATAAAGAACGTTATAAATCAATATCTAAACTCAATCAAACTTAAGCAGTAAATTTGTCACTACATCAAAGAAAACAACAATGTTGTTTATAATATATTGCTGAAAAAAATATTTGAACAATTTGAATAGAATATATATATATAATTCTTTATTGCCACAAATGTAATTTGAAAAAATCTTACATATATATCTATATATATATATATCTATTACTAAAAAGTTGAAATAAAATTAAAAATGAATGAATGTTATGATAATCCAAATAAAGTTTTGTAATTACCACAACTCATTTTTAAAAATAGCTATATGTTCTTAATTAACAACTTAAAAATATAATTTAAAAACGTGATCTTATTTAAAATGTCAAGTACTAATGGTAAATTATACAATTAGAATACTTTATTAATATTTATATATTTAGTATATCATTAAACATTTGTTTGTTAACTACCATTACATATGTATAGAAATGAACATAAAAAAGTGATCTACATAAGACATTAACAACATTGATTCGCAAAATAGAAACAATCAAAGTAAATGAATACCATAAACAGCACCTAAGTGTTCTTATTAAAATTATCTAATAAGAGAACACATTTATTTCTTATTATTTGGTAATGTTCGAAAAGTTTTGCTCTACTAAATTTACAGATTTTATTATTGATAGTTTTAATATGTAAATAAAATAATTAAAATTTTTATTTTACAGTTCAATAAGTAGGAGTTTATATTAATAATGAATTTCAATAAAAATTGCATAATACTATGTTGTTTAATGATATTGAAATATTATACTAAGAAACGTTTTATTGTTTGGAAAATGTAGCTTGAATGAATCTCCTCGGTACATCGATTTCTTCTTTGACATTAACAGTCCTTTTGCATACATACTTATTGGAACATTCTTTAAAGCCATTTGTTATAAAGAGATTGCGGAGATATTCAATTGAAAAAAAATACGACCTGCAAAAGTGAAAAACGAACACTTAAAATCAGAAAATAGAATACTGACTTATGATTTAATAATAATACACTTACCTAGTGCCATCTTGTCGCATGTAGAAATTGTCAGCAATTTTATGACCGGGTTTGAATCTCAGTTGAGCCATATCGTGAAGTCCGTAATCTCTGAATAATAGAAGACCTCCAATCTTTAAAACTTTATGAATATTTAAAACTACTGCTTGGTGATTGTCTGGATTTACAGCAGATAATACAAATATAGATGTTACCATATCCAGACTATTTTCAGGTATATGTGTAACCAGTTCATCCTCAACAATATCGCATGTGAATGCATTAATCACCGATGGATTATAAGATAAATTAGATTTCAAACACTCGATTGCTCTAGGTGAAAAGTCGCAAGCGAAAAATTCGGCATTTATTCCATCAGCTATCAAAGGGTAAATAAAATTACCAACTCCACAGCCAATCTCCAAAATTTGTTTTATCCCATTGTTGTCTCCAAGTAACTGAGTGAATTCTCGAGTTGTCCAATGCCGGTCTTTGAAAAATCTATCTCCGTTGCGCTTATAAAAAATATCCCAATGTTTTTTAGCATATTTATCCAGTTCTTGTGCTTTAAATGAAGATACTATTCGCGAGTTTTGTTTTTCAAGTATAGCTTGTTCTTGTTCGTTTAATTGTACTGAATCAGTAGTTTCTTCTTGGTATCTACTATTATCATTGCTACAATCATCCATCTAAAAATGTCATGCACAATCAAGTCACACAATATAAATTTACATACAAACATTCATATATTAATTTCTAAATGTACTGTGATAAATTATGTTATATATTTTAGTTAAACAACAAAAATTAACTTAACTATTTAGGGGAAATAAAGTTATTAATGCAAATAATTAAATTCTTAAAAAACAAAAAAACAGTGCATAAAATGGCTTTATAAAATGTTAGGTAGATTGAATTTTTGTTTTAATTTTATACCCTTTATTTGTCTTTTGGTTAGGTACTTCATTAATAGTTTAAAAGGAATTACAAATTATTTCAAATGAATTATTTGTATTGACATTAGGATTTGCAAGGGTATACATTTTCAAAATAAAACCTATAAGATATTGAGATCAGGGGATTCTCTAAAGAAAAAAAAAATAGTATCAACCGTAATAGAAAGAGAAAAGTATAAAAATTCATGGTTGCCAATAATAATTAAAAGAAATGTGATTTTTCATAAAATAATTTTTTATTTTTATTTATTTATATATATATATAAAAAAAATTGAAGATCATAACGAAAATTTAAAATAACATGTTCTCTTTATATATTATTATACTTGAAGTATGCAACCAAATATATATATATATTTTTTTTACTAATCTCTTAAAATTCAAAAAAAAAAAACTTTTGCACGAAAGCTTTTAAATAAAGTATTATTACAATAAATAATAAAAAGTTTTGTAAAAGAAAATTAAAGTAAAATATAATAGCAGAGCAATATTATTTTAGTTCCAGAATCTTAAGGCTACATGGTATACTTTCACCATTCTGGCACAAAATAATTTTTTTATAATATATAATAATTACGCCAGCTTCGTACCCATTAAAATATATATTGACAAAACAATAATTGTGAATTAAAATAACGTTATCAATTAGGTTAAAACTATATATTTATTTTTAAGTTGACTTTATTTATGATTTTGTTTAAAGAAATAGTGGTTAATTTTGGATCTGGTAAAAATAATAAAAATTCTAGGTTTAATTAAATTTTTTCTTCTATTTTCTAGTAAGTTACTGTAAAACATGAAATAGAATATTGATAATTTTCAAATGTTTCAAACTTAGAGCTTAAGCTCTAATGCAATAATTACATTAGCAATTTGTATGTTTGAAATTTAACTCAAAAAATATAACTTTTTTTTTAGTTATAAGAATATTTATAAATATATTTGATGGCAAAAACGATTATATGAGAAAAGCATTAAATTTAGTTTGATTAACTATCTCTTCTCATTTCTTTTAAATTTACCAGATTGTGTACACAGCCAAAAAACAATCCAAATGTATTGTTAAGAAAAATTAATAAAAGTGTGACATACTTTGTTTTTTTTTTTCATTTTAGAATATCACAAATTAATTTGCTTGTCCTTAAAAATAATAAAGTATCTACAAAATTAACTCTCCAAATATTGTGAACATGTTGTCAACATAAAAAACCTACTAATAACTACCTAATTTTAACTAAAATTTAAGTAAATTAGTGAAAACAAATGAAAAAACTGGATACGTAATAATTATAATTATTGATTTTTTATAAATAATGGCTATAGTTCCATGTCTTGTGCTTCACTTTCACTGAACTCAGACATAGATGATTCGTCACTATCTGAACCAGCATTTCCATCATCTTTGAGTGCTTCTTCGGTTGCATATTTCTTGACATATTCTTCGACTCGTTTTTTATACTGTTCAGGTTTATGCAAGTACAAAGCAGCAGCATCACCATTCAGTGGATCAATTGGATTTGGATAGGCAAGTAGTTGGGGTAAAAATGATTCGAAAATATTAAGCAAATCATATAAAGCTGTCCAAGCTTGATTAATGACATCAAGACAAACGGTTCCAGATACTTCATCAATGTTAGGATGGTAAATTTTGTTGATAAAGCCAATTGAAGGAGACTTGAATGGATAATGTTCTGGTAGATGAACACGGACTTTCCACAAACCACCTTCATACGGTGTTCCTCGTGGACCATACAGTTTTACACAGAATTCATTCAAGCCATTTAACAGGGTCACCTCATGCTTGCTCTCTATGAGCTTTATGACGTCCGTGTCCATACGACGTTTGCCGGCGCTAGGTGAAGACATAGCAGTTCGACGCGTGTACCAAGTTTACTGAAAAATAGTTCAATTGTTAAGGTACACACCTAGATACCTAGATTGTTACCCTATTCTATATTTTTTTTTGCATTATCATAGTTTTAGTTGCCTTGTGTTTTAAGTATCATATTGAGCTCCCATTCAATGTTTTTATTTTGTGAAATTCCACAAATGGTACCGAGCATAAAAGAATAAATTATCACAAGTTTTAATTTGTAATATATAAATGTACTAAATAAAAAATAGGTATACATTATAATTTAGGATACTAATATTTAAGTTAATGTTAAAATAATAAGTTAACAACGTAAATCAGTAAATCTGATTATGATTATTACCAAAGTATACATCAGTGGCGTAATTACGGTGGGGGGGGGGGATTTGGGTGTCGTATCCTTCCTTGACATGGGTAAAATGTATGCAATTTTTTTTATCCCCCCATTGGGTCAAACATGACCCAATTACGCCTCTGGTATGCATGCCTGATACTATTAAATTATATCATCAATAATATATAATAATAAACATCAAGCAATCATTATGAGCTTGAAAAGATAATAGAACTCCAAACAAAAATTGACAACTAAATTTGTACCAATTAGTATGAAAGTAATTATAAATAAATTTTAATCATAAAAATATTGTCTATTTATTAGAGAATGTTCTCAATTATTTATTTCATCATTTGGTTAGCCAATACTGTAGGAAAAAATATATGATGGTATGTACAACAGATTAAAAAACTTTTAAATTAATTATATGATAACTAATATGTTAATTCTTATTAAGTTTAAATTTAATTTAAAGCTAACTTAACATGCTATCTTTTTTTATTTTGGTATCATAATAAACTTATATTTTTAGTATCTTAATTAACTTAATGACAGTCTAATTATTTTTTATATTAGTACAAAATATATAATTATTTCAAAACCAGCCAAATTTTTACACAAAAATTGGGGTACAATGACTAATATTTTTTTAAACTAACTTGAGTTAATAAAACTCTAAAGTTGAGAAATAAAACTAATAATGGGACATAATATTTAACTCAATTAATAATATTTTTTTAAATTTATTGAAGTCCACATATCATGAACATGCCTAACCTTGCAACAAATAAAAATTGGAAAAGTGTGGCTTTACTTAGGTTTTAAAATAATTGGATTAAATATATATTATAAAACTATACACTATCCCATGTAAGCAAGGTAATGCACAGAAACTAAGACATGCAGAAACAATGAGCAGTTAGGACCACCACATTTTGGTTTTGTGACTACCTTTCTTTTATGGGATACAATATAACGTTTTATATTTTACAAAATATAATTTTAGAAGTAAAGTTGTTAATTGTACTTAGTAATTATTACACAGTAAAAAATAATGATTAAAAAATTTTTAAAACCATTTTCTATAACACTAGGCAACCAATACAACTCAACCTGGCAACAATTTTTTTTTTTTAAGTTAATTATTTTGTTAATATAATAAATGTAGTATTTATTTGCTATCTGCGCACTAATAACTAACAAAATATACCTACCAAATTTGTTCATTTACCCTGTTTTATTTATGTTAAGATACAAGAAAATCCTGAATTCTTACGAAATCTCCCGATCTCAATTAGGCAATCACCTGAGTATTTTTTCTTTTTTTAATCTGGCATAAACCAAAACCAAGGGCTTGTGTTTTCATAATAAAGTAGCGTATAATATTACCTAATGACTTCGTTTACATGTAAATAGAAATTTTTAGACGATCCGTTCGTGTTTACATTAGTATCGAAAAACCATTAATTTTTTTTTTACTAATAAAATTTTTTTTATAGATCCTCGGAATTTTTTTACACCAAATTAGTACTGAAATTAGTATTTAATGAATCCGACTAATTTTATTTTGTCTGAATGAAAAGCACTTTATTTAAAAATATAATTCAAGACAAATAAAACGGTAAATACGTCCAAACGGTCATTACGGTTCCTTTGTCCACTAACGTGTACTTGGAGCTTGTTACGACGTATTGCGTCTTACTTACTGGAGCGAAACTAGACGAAGTCCGTAGGATGTCGTTAGCGAATGGATTGACAAACTTGGATGGTGGAGAACGCCAGATCGTCGATGGAAATATTGGCCACGGGTAAATTTCGACAACGTCGACGCAACAACGCGAAACCAACACAATAATAAACGTACAGTTAAATAAATATTTTTATAGCTTTTGATTAGGTATGAAGTATAAAGAGTTAATTTTGACAAGGTAATGGGCCAATAATATTGAATGCAAAACAGCCATTGGAACATCTGTGAGAGCACAATAAAAAGGGAAAAAGGTAAACGAGTCATGCGCATAAACCTTATCTGATAGCGATCAGCTGACTGCCCAGGGAAACATACGAGCGCGGTCATTTCAATTTAAACAACAACAATATTATTTTAGAAAAATAATAATTTTCACGACGTCGCTATATAAATGCATAATAATATTTCAATCTTGTTAAGTGTTAACTCGATTTTAATTTCCATAATACAGTAGGAAAGTCAGTATTATAAAGCCACAACAGTTATAATACATAATTGTATTATATAAACATTAATTATTTTATTCTTGTCGATTTTTAAAACCAAGTATCGAACTGTGTTAGTTACAATGTATGTTAGTTAGGTGATTATTATTCACGTTGTCCTAGCAACGAGCATAGATGTATTTATTATGTTTTTTTGTCTTTGGTAACTGTATAATACAAGATTTAAAATAACTTTCTATCCCTTTGCTCTGCTAACCTAATTGTTTATTTTATAATGTCCTTTCATGCTCTTTCCAAAATGATATAATTTTTTATAAACGTCCCGCCCTTTTTTGAAGACTACTGTCGTTACACATTTTTATAAAATAAGACGCTAGAAACATTTCTAAATTCCAATATTAAAAATTTCAATAATATGCAAATACAACACTGAACACATTATAATTAATATTCCGGTTACAGGTATTGTTGGCCAGAGTATATTTAATTATATGATGGTTCGAGTCCGAAAGGTCTTGCATTAAAAATTGTCTAAATATTTACAATAAATGAATTTTTTTTTTGTTCAAACATTGTTTATTTGAAATATACATACTACCGATTTAAATTTTTAAACATATGAAAGTAAGACTGTAATTAAATAAAATAATTTTTATTTATAGACAAAATATAAAAACATTCTAGTCTAGAAAAATACCTGAGCAAATCTTGTGGAGTTTACATACTAATCGCCCAAAGGTACCTATACCATAAAAATGATATACTTTTTAAAAAGTTTTAGCATATAATATGCTACCATCAGCAGCTCTCACCTATCACAACAGATGACACGACGCTCCCTTATAATATTTTATAGTTTAATTACTACATTTTTAATTATTTTACATTAAAAATCATTTTAACGTTGTCATTTTCTGTGAACCTCTTACAATTTACATAGGTACGTACAGCTAAAATAATAAAATATTTACAGTGGCCATTGGCCCAGCCCCTTGCAAATTTGTTTTCTTATTTTGCAAGACAAAAATTGAACCAGATAATAATTCCTATAGCTCCTATAATTTAAATGTCAGAGTCATAATTATAATACGTATACCTACTTAGATTACCAAATTTTCATAAACAAATCATCGTGAAGAAAAATATTAATGCACTGTTTTTGATTCATTAAATAATTTATTCTTAAACATTTTTAGAAGTTTAGATTTTTTAACTAGTTTTTAAAATTAGTAGATTGAGTTATCATAAATAGGTGATCTATATTATATTAGCTATAAAATCATAGCAATAAATAATTGTGAAGTCATACAAATTACAGATTGAGGTTCCTAATCAATTCGTAATTATTCAATATAATTTTAAAATTTTGGCCATTTAACCCCTTTATTTAATAAAAACGAAAATGATGCTCCTCTATTGAATAATTATTTCATTGGGTTCTTTGTTAAGTTTGCAAACTGGGCCTTTTCAAAAAGTCTGCCACTGTCCAGAAGGGGTGAATAAAATTATTATTGTAAATTTATTTATTTCGCTTTCTTAGATGTAGTTTTAGGGCTTTTAAAAATTAGACTAGGTATATAATATAACTATAACATTTACAATAAGTAATAATTATATGATATAATTATTATATAAACAGACGATCGACCCTAACACTCAAAATATAATTGTAAGCACATTATATGCTATAGCTTTTAAAATTATTGATTTTTTATTTCTATCATCTACAGATTCGCATCAAAGCTTTTATTTAAAGGTGATTCTATTACTCAGTTGTAATAATTATTTGTAGACCTGTGACCTCTCCCGCCCCATTATGCTCAGACTATACTGCACTGGCTTTTTTTGAATAATCAAGTCAAAAATATTGAACGGTATTAGCTTTTGTTGTTATTATAAGAATTTATGAGAGCAAACCATGCATATTTGAATGGGACTATTTTGTTGTAAATTTAATTGCAAGTAATGATTAATAATTAAAACAAACACACACAAACCGCTCATTAATTTTATCTTTTATACTTTCGAATTAAACAAAATTAACAATAGTAATAATTTATTTTAGAATTTAGGAGTATGCAGTGTGGGCTGAAATGCAACTGGCTGGTAGTAATGCAACATGAAGGCTGCTCAGCGCTGTTCCCGTTGTTGGAAAATAGGAATTTATAAAATAACAAAATGTATTAAAATTAAAGTAAAAATGTTAATAATTACAAAATATTGTAAACAAAACCTTCCGAATCTTATAAATGTATTACATGCAAACCATGATTTATTAATAAACAATAAATAGGTACTTAAAATATATCCATCCTTTTTGTAAACATAACTTAATATATAACAAATTAACTATATCATTTAAATGCAGCAGAAAATAAAGCATGTAATGTCAAATTAAAACATTCTGTAATTAATAATAACAAATGTTATTATGGACAATTAAGTTTTTCATGTTCCAATCACTTGTTTTAAAAATATATAACCTATCTTAAATTCTTATATAAATACGCTTAAGTCTCTTGATGTCTCTTCGCTACTAGAACTACCAGATGTCAAGGTCTCCTCCTTTACTCTAATCACAATATTCTCCTCTTTACTTTTTTCTTTTCCTTTGTCCTGCTTATGTTTGTGATCATGCCTGTGCTTATGTTTATGCTTATGCTTCTTTTTTTCTTTTTTCCTTTTCTTGCTCTATAAAACATTTTTGTACAATAATAAATAAATGCATAATATACAAAAATATAATAGATACATACAGAAGTACTTGATCCATCAACTTTACTATGATGATGGTGGTGATGATGATGGTGATGGTGGTGTCGACTTTCTGTTTGAGTTATTTGTTTAGTAGGTGGTTCTTCTGGTTTTATTTTGAACATTCCGGGCTCAAAGCCCACAGGTCCAGATGTACTTGACACCATAATACCCGGAAGAGACGCAGAGTTTTCCGAAAAATATTCAGTCTTAGATTTGCCTTCGTTGATTTCAAATGTTGGCTGAATATTTGGAATTATAATAATATTCTTTTCTACATCATGAGGCTCAGCAACTTCCTCTTTTATTTCAGGCTAAAAACATAACAAATCAATTAAATAGGAGAAATAGAAAAATATTAATACTAAAATCTTTTAGTCCTACTTTAATCCTTTTCTGATATTGTAATTCATCATAATCGAATGCATCGTCAATGTGGTCATGTTCCACTTTTACTGTATCATCAATTACTTCTGCAACTAGTAACTGGTTTTCAAAATCTGCACTTCTTTTAATGCCACGTTCATCATTTGAAACATTATCTGGCTCAACGATTATATTTGGAAGCATACATGATTTTGCCTAAAACAATGTATAAAGTTTGCCATTGATTAAATACAATATTGTACTTAATCAATGAGTTTGCTAAACTTGGGGGCAGCTTTGAGACAAATTAAATGTAAAGCAGTATTATTTTAATATATTGACTAATATAGTACTTACTTCTACTTCAACTTTAATGGGTTTGTATAACGCAGCAATTTCGGTGCGCAACATTTTTTGCCGTCCAAATAATGTATAATATAGATCGACAAAGTTGCACCTTAATGTTGTGTCATAAGAAAGTAGAGAGCTGTACATGAAAAAAAAATATTTACATATATAAGTATGGTCTTTAATGATTTTTTTTTATCGGCATTCCTTTAAAAGGCTTAAGTTGTGAAAAAAATATTCCTCTACATTTTTTTACTTTTATCTTTTTTCCTACGTCTCCATATTTTAACGAGAAGCCTTTACCTAAGACTTAACCGCCACCAACATAAAACATCTTTCGATCGGATTGAGAAATGAATCTTAACAATACTTCAAAATATCCCTTGTTTAGAACTATGATAAGTATAAACTAGAATACAATTTTTAAATGAGAAATATATTTAAATATTGTTGAGATTTGGTTGTCAGCCTGCTCAAAAGGTATTTTATGCTGGCGGCGTTGGAGCCTTAGGTAAAAGCTTCTCATTGAAATAGGAAAACCAAGGGATAAATAAAAATACAAAATATCTTGAGAAATATTTGTTTAAAATTTGAAGCTATTTTAGGGAGTGTTGACTTAAGTTGTCTAAAAATGTATAAATAATATATTCTAATAAATTATAAATATATAAACAAAATAGAAAATCAATTATATTAATTTTGTATTATTAACTGTTATTTGGCTGTAACAGCTAAGTGGTAAGAAGTTCAGAAAAAATTTTTGTTTCAATTTTCTAATCATTAAACTTTTTTTTTATTAACACGCTTATATTAGCTTCACTTGTATGTATGTATGTATGTATGTATGTATGTATGTATGTATGTATGTATGTATGTATGTATGTATGTATGTATGTTTGTTTGTATGTAACTATGTAACTATGTAACTAAAAGAGATAGGCAACCGAACGTACATGCGTGTATTCATTGTTGTTTACCTGAAGTTTTCAAGTAATATAGACACGTATGTACTAGAATTAAAAAAACACGATTTTAAAGCACATCGAACTAAAAAGTGGAAAATAAATATAGTTTAAAAAAACTAAAAAACACGATTTTAAAGCACATCGAACTAAAAAGTGAAAAATAAAAAAAATATAGTTTAAAAAAACGAAAAAACACGCTTAAATAGTAAAATAAACTAAAAAGTAGAAAATAATTTTCAATATAGAAATCAATTAATAAAAAATAAATAGTATTATTGTGAAAAAAGCCTGGGGTGCTACATATATCAGTTCTTGAAAAGCGCCCTACGCTTTTTTCACAATAATACTATTTATTTTTTATTAATTGATTTCTATATTGAAAATTATTTTCTACTTTTTAGTTTATTTTACTATTTAAGCGTGTTTTTTAGTTTTTTTAAACTATATTTTTTTTTCATAACTCTTATGACTAGTTTACTTTTCATTAATCTATTTAAATATATCTTATGAATAAAAGAATTAACAACAATTAAAACGCCCGCTTTTTTGTGTACTTAAATTTAAGATCTTAAGATTTTGATAAACTACAACTACGTAATTAGTATAAGAAAGCCAATCTATAATTTGCATACTTATCATTTAAATAGTACAGAATTATATTTACTTAATTAATTTCCACAAATGATGAAAGAGGTAGTCATTGTTAAGTCTGCTATTTGGTTTCTTTGGAGTGAATGGGGGATTTTTACATAGCATTCGAACAAGTTCGTTGCGAACTTTAGGATCTGGATCACTATCGGCTATGTCAATTAAATATTTTAAATCGTCCCAGCGCCCATCTAAACATGTAAAGTCAACCAATGCTTCTAATGCACATAGCCTGACATCTGAAAATTAAAAGTAGGTTTGAAAATATAATAAGTTCATATTAACCTTTAGGATCCGCACAGTCTCTAGTCACAATTTAATTAAGTTTGACTTAGATAAACTTTTCAAGTCAGTCACACACCTATACTATGTGACTGGGGTAAATTTTTACCCGCGTACGTCACTGAAAGTTAAAAATGTAAACTAACCAATAAAATTGCCATATGACGCATAAGAGCGAAATATGTTGGGATTATTCGGCAAATGACCAAATTTTTGTAATTTTCTAATAGCTTTCAAACAGGATATGGTGACTGGGCACTTGTATGTTGGTAATCGTTTTTCTACATTTAAATGCTGAGTAATCTCTTCAAGTATAAGTTTTGAATCGCCAGACAATGAATCTGCTGTTATATCACAACTAGATTAAGCATAATAATTTACAAGTTAAATTATTGAACATTGAATGATAAGTTATACAGTGAATTGAGTAACATTTATGTTTTGTAATTAATTTAAAGATTAAGAGTATTGAGTTTTTTACTTACGCTTTTTGCATTAACGATATAACAGGAGTAATAGTTGCTCCTAGGGCATCAATCAAAGCAGCTCTATAATAATTATCAGAGTATCTATTTTTACTATTGTCGTTGTACTTAAATAAATCTAATATAAATTTTAATATTTCAGGAGGACATATTCCGTGAGAATTTCTCAACCCGGCCATCGCAACTGGAATTGTCTGAAATTTAAATTTAGTATTTAATAACTATTCAGTAATGTTAATTATTTAAAAGGAAAATATGATACCTTTTGAAGATAATAATGTTGTACGTTCGAAAAATTATTTTGTCTAATGATGTGTGGACAAGAAAATGAACCAAACATCTTTTTAAATGTTGCCAACATAGCTGGTGGTCCAGTCCAATTAGTAACCATTGCGTTAGCAATCTGAGCAAATAAATAAATGAATAAGCACACAACACAATAATATTTTATTGTACCTTATTAAATACCTTTGTTAAACAATGTGCGGCTTTACATCGTATATTTATATAAACTTGTTCATTTTCAATAATGTCACTTAAAGCATTACGTGTAGCAATTGTTGGAAATTTATCGAGTGCAACGACAGCTTCCACCTGAGCTGTCACGTCTTTTTCATGTCTTAATTGATAGTTCCATTGATATTCAGGTTGTTCTATTATACAGCTTCGTAAAATAGTCATTTCCGGATCTAATCGAATCCATAACACTGGCGAATCATTACTAAAAAAAAAAAAAAATAATAAAGCTGATTTTAAAATAAAATATGTTTAAAATTATTATACTTGAGAATCATTAACTTTTTTTTTTTTAAAGGTGTTAAATTATTTTCCTGGCCGATTTTGTTTTACGATAATATCTTGAGTTCATTTTTGAAAATACTCATTTTTTTCCATAAAATTTTAAATTTTGGTCGAAAAATTATTATGGTTTCAATTGGGTATAAAATAATCAAATCTTTTTTCTGTTTATGAATTACATATTATAAAACACATTTTTAATTTTACTTACTCCATTGCATTTAAGTCAATGTCCACCTCATCTCCAGTACACAATGGAATTTTTTTCTTCTTATTGCGTCTACTTTTAGAATGGCATGTAATATCTGCACGAGCAACATTTCCTTCAATTTGCAACGTATGTTTAAACGGACCATCTAATTCTTGAATACTGACCAGCAACGGACCAACATATTTTCGTATACCCCTTTGAGATACTGCATCTTGTCTAATTTCCAGCTCTAATGTATTTCTGAAAAAATAAAATTGATCATTCTATTGCTTAGTAATTAAAATTAGAAAAATGTTTACCTTTTCCTATTGAATACAAAAGTGCATGTAAATTTAGCATGGCCGCCTGTTCTGACCCACTGATCGATAAAGACTGACATGTCTATTCCTGACACCGTGAAAATAGTTTTGTTAAATATGTTAGTACTGATCAACATGTGTCCCCATAATCCAGAACTCATGGGATTTTGTGAAGCATTACTTGCTAAAGATAAATGCTTGTTCAATACCTATCAATAAAACAAATAATATTAATAAGCTAAAATAAATAATAAAATCAAGTCACCATTAAACAGGATTTTAACACCTAGCTGTCCCCTACATTCCTGAAATTTTATATACCATTCATTTTCCTTAAAATTAGTCTAATTTAACTGTTAAGTAAATTTTATTTACTTAACATTAGACTTAAATATCTATTTTTTTGGAAACTGTTAAGTATTTTAAGAACTTCTTATAACTTTTTAAACTCTGGTATAAAAATGTAAACAAATTTCACCGCTTCACGGAAATACATTGAAATATGTACATGTTATGGGCTGTAACGAGGTGCAAACATATCCCATGGACCCGTAATTTTTTTTGTTTATCCAGCCCAAAAACATATTCATGATAACAAACATAAATATAACATACCCTACTAATTTTCAACTGGCTTAAAAAAATGACAAAAAATATCATGATTCTTTATGGCTAACAAGTTGATTTATATAGAAAAAACTTTAGCAACTTATGGTTAGGTTAAGTAAAGAAATTAATACTTAAACCTTTAACTATAAACAGAGTGTGTATGCATAGAGTGTTATTTTTTTATGGTTAATGGTTTAAATATTAATTTCTTTACTTAACCCCCTCTCCCTTAAGTAGGGTTTATCAAGTCAACATTTTTAAATTTTTTTTTCTCCAAAATTGTATTAATTTTTAAGTTTTATAAACTAGGGTGCCCCTTATGATTTTATAAAATAAAAAATATTTTAATTTATTAATATATCATAATAATTTACTATACCTGTAATAAAAGTGAGTAACCAATACGATTTTCTAACATTCGTAGTACAAGATGAGCTTTTTTTGTCATATAGTGAAAATATCGTGGAGATATTGTGTGCAGACTACGTGTCGAAAAATAGAAATTAGAAGTATCATTGGCATTTTGTACGCTATTGAAAGATAACGATAGCCCTGGATTGGACGAACCTCCTGGACTTAAAAGGCCACTACTTGTTGGAGCTGGTTGTTGTGTGGGGTCTAAAACTATTGGTCCAATTTCTTCTTCGTAACGCACTAAACTCGTCAGCTCCTTTAATTTAAAAAAAAAAATTACATATAATAATCAAATCCACGTATTATCGAACCCATGCATTACATAACAATGCAAGTTATTAATTTTACATTGTGAATCCATTCACGATAAGAATTGTTTCCAAAACATTTTTTAGCAAACAGACCAGACATATATAGTGCTATACCACATGTAAGCCACCAATCTGACCAATTTTGGGTCGAAATGAAACAACCGAAAAATTGTTCAGCCATAACTTGGGCTAGAACTTTTTTCGATGTGTAAACTTGATCAATGATTTGTTTTGGATGAAGAACATTTACACTGAAAAATGTAGATAAAATAAATTCAATAATGACATTTAAAATTGTACATCGTTATGACTATATTTTACCTCATTATGCCCATTGATGCATATGATGCATAGTTGGTAGGAGTTTCATCTACAAATACTTGCTTATAACAACTGTAAGGGTAACCATTAGAAAGTGTGTCTTCATAAAATTCTAATGCTTCATGAGTATATTTTGCAGCTAAAGGTAATAGTTCTGATAGTCCAGGTAAACAAAAATGCGTTATTATATGCATTGTTGGGTCAACATATATTTCAAAAGGTCTATGTTATTAAAAAAAAGAAAAAGTTAAAAATGTACAGCCAATACATTCTGAGTAAATAAGGTTTACATTTATTTATTATCTTACCCTACAGCCAATGCAATATTCGGTGCACTCGTTGGCATTGATAAGTGATAGTAATATGTTTTGCGTCTTAAATCTGGGGCTGCTACAACTTCAATTAAATCTCCGCAGGACACTGCAATCATATTTTCATCAACGGTAAACTCTAAGTCCCAAGTGCAAGGCTCTGCATAACTATCCACACAGGGGAACCATAAGCGCGAAGAATTTTCAAAACATCTGGTATACATGTGAGCTCGCCTCTAAAATTGATTAAATAGTATTTTTATCGTAATGTTTGAAAATGAAATAGTTTATATGCATAAATATATTAAAATTTACTTCTGTTAAAGATCCTTCTCCATCTGGAATTACAAAATGAACACCACCGCTTGGTTGTTCTAAAGAATACTCTATATTTATTTTAAATGTTGTACTGTCATTTACAAATGATGTAATCTCTGGTGGCAGACTTATAACTAATTCCCCATTGTTGTTGTCTGGATCAGTCCCTTGAGCAGCATCCAAGTGACACGTAGAAAAAATACTTAAAGTGGGTCTAAAATATTATAAAATATGAAGTTGTAATATGAATAATACCTAATATTAACTTGATCTGTAAATATGTATGCCTACTCGTCATGTTTATCCTGAGTGATATCAATAAAAGGATCGTAGTACTGAAATGGAGCTTCAATATTATCATTTACTGTTACACGATAAATACGACATTGTTTTGCATTAAGCTTTATAAATCTTAAGTTATTTTGCAAAGGAATAATCGTAAGCTCTACCATGCCCTAAAAATTAAAATTAAACATAATGACTGTAATATTATTGATAGTCCACGTTATTCTAAAAAATCAAATTAAAATTATATTTACCAATATATTTCTTCTTTGAAAACTAATTCCCGTTAAACTTACTAGCTGGTGGGCTGTAAATAAAGAAACACATAAAATCATTTAAAAAGTTTTAAAAATGTAATAATGGTATTACTATAAAACATACTGTGCTCCCTATTTTTTTTTTTTTTTTTAATTCAGAAATTAGTAAAGTAAAAAGTAAAAAAAGATACAATTTAGCGAATAGCTTGGAATACAGCAAATAAACATACAATTTTGGAAATTTATACATGTATTGAAGATTTAATATTTTTCTAATTATTACACCTTAATCCTAATTAAGAAAAAAATACTTATAATTTGTATGGTCTAGCATTGTCTCCTGTTTTATCTTTCCTCATTTTGAATGAATGTGAAATTCTAATATTTTTTTATGATATACTTAAAGTAATTTTTAGTACGGTTATGAGTTGTAGAACATTGTCAAACATTTTAAACGTACAACTTTTTGGTAATAGCTTTAACGAAAAAAAAAAGGAAAATATTTGTAAAGAACTACTTGTAATTTTAGTTTTTACTTTTCACTTTTTTGTAAATACTAAATGTTTAATGTTGTGTAAATAAATGTTATTTAAACGTTATCACCTATCGTAGAGTTTAAGCTTTGATATTTATTGCAAGGAGTTTGTACATAACTGTAGACCGTGGTAAGCGGTCTTTTGTTCGGACTTTATCTTTTTGTCACAATCGTTTTTATGATTAATAAAATATACCTGTCAGCTACTACTTTCAAATTTCAGCGATTAATAATTGGTATTTTCCTATAATGTGTACTGTTTGTCTGTTTATTTTTGACGTTGTTTGTTTTAAGTTAAATTAACTATGTCAAATGCCACGCTATTTTCTTTTGAAGTCACGTGTTAATAATGTAAAATTTGTTGAGATTTTATATTCTGGTAAGGCCCTATTACTTCAAAACTCTCATTTACGACCCATTTAGATTTTCCTATCTGATTATGCAAAGAGTATTGGTAAATTAATTTCTGTTCATAAGAGCATAATCGTTTTGATATATAGATATATCTCATGCATTTTAACATTAAGGAGCTGATTGTGTTAAAACTTTCACGAATTGAACTATTTAATATTTGTTTTAACTATCCATGTCATCATTGGTTAGATGACGTTTCAAACCCTTCGCTTCCTTAGTCGCCGCCTATTATTATTCACACTGAAATATGCAAATTTCAAGAAGCTCTAACTTTTGGACTAAAGGACATACAATATTATAATTCAATAAATCATACACAAACATAATGTCAGTCAACTGACGTCGTAATAGAAGAGAATCTAAATTTACTACTGTAAACTAACTTGTAAGAGTCTTTAGAAATGGAAACATAATCATAAGAGCAATTCTTTTAAATTGAGGTACACCTGATGATACATAAAACTTCCAATATGAAAAGATAACTTACAATTTGTATTCGATTAAGTAGATAAGATGCAATCCAATTTCATGGGAGGAGTGAGGTGAATGTTGTGCAAAATTCCGGCATTGAAAATAAATCCTAACTCTGATATGGTTTAAGTAATACTTGAGTATTTTTTATTAAGTAAATACTAACTGAGGCTACACAAATACCTAGTTAAATTAATCTATAACAATTAGAGGCTCTACCATATTGCTAGTCTTTCAAAAGTTCTATAAATATGCATAAAACTGCACATTTTTGTCTTTCAACGCTCCTGTTATATGTTTTCATCTCAACCGATCGCAATTAACTTTACTTGCCTATAGTGGTGAAAAGTCATAGTAGACAACAATGAGACAAAATCTTTCATTTTAATAAAAATAAATAATTCTGTGGCATTAAGGGCAGTGATACTTATCTGTATTGTTTTCTCCAGTTGGTTTTCTGCTGACACCATCAAATTTCTCAAATCAGTATTTCTAAATATGAAGTATATATATATGTATATAAACATATACCTTTAAGCTAATGTAATATATATTTTTAAATACTTATTTATAGTTCACTACACCAATTAAGATACAACCATGTTGCGAAGGTTTGCTCGTGGCGAAATTAAGCAGCAGGTTTTGCCAGGTTCAGATACTCGAAGTACTATTCCGCGAGGATTGCCTATATTAAATCAACCACCAGAACAAAACTATGAATTGGATTGTGAAGCCCAAAAATATGAAAATGGTGATCCAGAAGAATTTTTTGAACAGGTATTGATATAGCAGAGATAAATTAATTTAATTCATATTAAAATTATAAGAAGTGTGCTTTCAAGTTATTTATAATTATAATCCTAACTATTGTATATCAATTTCTTATTTACATTGGTTATATAACAATTAACTACTTAATTTGAAAATAATATTAATTTAACTATGCAATACATGTTTGTTTATCGATAGTAATTTAAATTTTCTTTATAGGAAGCTCAAAGATATGGTGTGGCTTCCAATATGAGTTGTGTCGAAAGTATTACCTATGTAGGTGGATGCTTAGAAGAATTGAGAGATTTAGAGTCTGATGAATTACATCTTTTTGAAAACTACAAGTATAAAGATTCTTCAGATTCCTCAAATACTTTGCAAATTGCCAAGTTTAAGGAAAAGGTAACAAATTGCTTTTGTCTTAATGTATCTATAAAATGTAACATGTAGTATGCACATTATCCTTAAATGAAATTTGGTGATCTCACTTCTCATATGACCGTAATTTAAAAAAACACTAATCAGTATTAAAACTTGGGTATTTTTTAAAGTGATTAGCTTTTACATTTTAAGAAGTGTTAGTATTACTTTGAATAATTAATTATATTTTAATGTAGATTATTCAAACTGTCAATTCAAACAGTACAGTATTAATAACTGGAGTAACTGGATGTGGTAAAAGTACACAAGTACCGCAGTTTATTTTAGATGACTGTATGACAAGAAAGAAACACTGTAACATAATTGTGACTCAACCCAGACGTATAGCCGCTATTTCAGTTGCTAAACAAGTAAATAAAGAGCGTCGTTGGAGAAATGGGCTTTTTGTTGGTTATCAAGTAGGACGCAAAAGAGATTATGATCCATTTACTACAAAAATTTTGTACTGTACTACGGGCATTTTATTACAAAAAATAATCAAAGCCAAAAATCTTTCCGAGTTTACACATATTATTTTGGATGAAGTTCATGAAAGAACTCTAGAAATGGATTTCTTATTATTGGTGATAAAAAAACTAATGAGGACAAATTCAAAATCTGTTCGAGTAAATATTTTTTTATTATATTCTTATTAACATTGTTATTTAAAATGATCTTTTTTATAAATCCTTTATTAAACATACCTTTAGGTGATCTTAATGTCGGCAACTGCGGAAGCATTCAAGTTGTGCGATTACTTTGGCGAGTACTACGGGCCACCTCATAATAGAAATGTTCCTGCACAAGCAATTAATGTCTCCAAAACATTCAAACATAAAATTTACAAATATTATTTAAATGATTTGTTTCAATCAATTCATTATGTGAGTACAGTAAAATTAACTGAATATTTTTTTATACCATAAAATGAGCCTTCTTAGTATTTTACAAATTCATATGTCGTAAGACAAAAAGAAAGTAATAGAGACACTACTTGATGTACACACTGTTTGAACTGAAACTTGTCAGAGCACTAGAGTATAACGGATTGCCGTCGGGGTTCTTCGAGGATGTCGAAGAGCCGTTGTTTACACTGGATTAAAAATAATTAGAGATTGAGAAAGTATAGGTACAAGGTGCGAACGGATACTTAGAGAGATGAAGGAAGGATAAAGTACGAGGTGCGAACGAATCGCAAGACATGGGTACGAGGAGAGAGGAGAGACTCCTAGGTGTTAAATGAACGAACTCTCAAACTTAAACCTTGTAGACGGACAGCGACAACCTACTCTTGACTGATGACATGTGGTTATGGTAAAGTCAACTGATGAAAAAGCAATGCCTTTCCGTCTCTTTTATATTGGTTTAATATTTGCAATTAAGCGTTATTGTTAATTTAATCGTTTGGTCATCAGTCTCGAGTCGCCGGAAGTACTGCCCGCATTTATTTAAATAACATGTAACCTATATTGACGACATGGCCGTCATATAACACATAGTTATATATAATAGATTAAATATTTTAATTTTAGGCTTCCAAAATGAATTTAAGTAAGCCCCAGATAGAAGAAGCTGGTTACTTGACAGCAGTTAATTTAATTAAAGAGTTTGACAAAATGGAATTGGAGGATACCCACAAAAACGCTTCTGTTTTAGTATTTTTACCTGGAATCTATGAAATAGAAGAAATGCATAGACTTATGGAAGTTGCCATCGAGACTGAGTTTGTATTTTTATTTATTATTTTTCTTGTTGATAAGTTATTTTATTTCATAATCATTCATTAATTACAGTTATTTTTCTGTAACATTAATTTATGTCATGCATCCTAAGGCATTTGATATTCAAAATGTTTTAATTTTGGGGTTTCTTCATTTTTTCAAATTTTGTTTGCTATGATGATGATTACACTTAATGATGATCATTAAACACTTATTAGGATTTTACTATAGAATTTATTTTATATTATATTCAATTTGCTTTTCGACAGATTGTCCTTAATTTAAACAATTTTTAGTAAAAATTAAAAATAAATGATTATATGAGTTAGTAGTAGGTTAAAAGATATTGAGAACTAGTGTTTTATTTTTCAATGAAATTTTTATGCATGTTTGTTTAGAAAATTTAAATGGACATTAATCCCATTGCACTCGTCCATTACAAGTGAAGAACAAGATCGCGTGTTTGATATTCCGCCAATGGGACATCGTAAAATAATATTATCAACAAATATTGCCGAAAGCTCTATAACAGTTCCAGATATTAAATTTGGTTAGTGACCTGATTGATTTAATTGAAAAAACTATCGTGTTGTAATTTATAATAATATATATTATATATATGTTATAGTAATCGACTTTTGTTTAATGAAACAATTAAAAAATGAACTGAGATCAAACTACTCCATGCTGGTTATGACATGGGCATCAAAAAGTAATTGTGATCAAAGAGCAGGAAGAGTTGGCCGTGTTGCTGAGGGAAGAGTGTATAGACTTGTTCCTAAAAGCATGTATGATGTAAGTATTTATATAATAATATAATTTTATTTTTTTGAAATGTACATTAGATTTATAATAAAAATATAACATTAAATTATATTAATTTACAGTTATGATTTGCATTATAAATGTTGCTTGACAAACAATAAAAGCCAGTAGTACAGTGGGTGGGGTCAGTGCATGGTGGGAACGGGTAGGTCATAGGTCTACAGTAATTATTATAACTGAAAGTGATAAAATCACTTTTAAATTGACGCTTTGTTGCGAATCTGTGGATAGTAGGTTCAAACCAAGCACAGTAATAAAGTGTTTTACGTAAGTGAGTAAGTAAGGTAGGGGAGGTCCAGTGTTCACAGATAAAAACAAAAATATTGATATAATCAGTGATTGAACAATGACAATTATGTGTTTAAAAATTAAATTTTAGTATTAGAATAGATACGATAAGTTTGATCATCTGTCTATAAAAATGTATACCCATATACTTATAACGTAATTAACAATATAACGAAAATATATTTATTACCTGTTGACTGTTGAATCACTTACACAGTACCTGAAAAATTATTACGGTGTTTTACCCACCTTTTTTTAGTTTTTCCTTAAAAAAAAAGTTTGACTACTGACTTTTGAAAAAATTGTATGTGTTATAATTCTATTCTAAATCTACCTTTGGCCTAATTTACAGACATAAATCCTTAAAACTGCTTGAAAAAGTGAAATAAAGATAAATTGTTTATCACTTCTAGGGAAAAGGGTTTATGATATTTTTTTGTTTGTCCATGTTTGTCGGTAGTACTTTGTTTAAAGAATATTTCATGCAAAATTGGTATTAATTCGACTATTTTTAAAAAAATTATGGTGCATCGTAATTTTAAGTTGAAAAATATGTATAATTTTTGTTGTTTTGTTCGATTTTGAAGGGGAAGGGGTAAATGTTTTTAATTTTTGGCCTGGTAAAATACCTTACACAACCAAAAATCAAACTTTATATATTGAATCAAAATTTTTTTTTATAAATCAAATTTTAAACTGATAAATAGCACTGTTGACAAAATGAGCATTTTTTAACATTTAATTTTCTTCAAGTTGAGACCTAGCTAATTTGGTTTTTCTCGCTCAAAACGGTATATTATTCAAAACATTTTATCAAAATTGTTTTGAATATTAACGATATGTCTATATTTATAAATTGTAATTTATGTGTACAATTATTATGATTGCTTTTTATAATTAGATAACAATAATTAAATCGTTTGAGTACTTATATTATTGCAAGTTAATTAATTGTATGTATATATATGTTGTATAATGTCATTATTTATATATTTAAAATCTATAATTACCATTTTAGAATGAATTTGAAGCTGAAGAGAAACCAGAAATGTTACGATGTTCATTAAGTCGTATTATACTTATGTCGAAAGTTTTAGATATGGGACCACCTCTTATGCTCCTTAAAACAGCAATGAGCCCACCGGACCTAAAAAACGTTAATCTTACTATACTTACTCTTAAACAGGTAAGATTGTTGTAGAAACACTATGAAATATAAGAAGATTATCATAAACATTTTTGTGAAGGTTGGAGCACTATTGCCTACTGTAAGTGGAATGATTTCTCCATTTGATGGGGATATTACATTTATGGGCAAAGTAATGGCTACATTACCACTTGATCCGCCAATGGCAAAGTTGATTTATTTTAGTTACATATTTAACATTCTTGATGATGGAATAATAATGGGTAAGTAAAATTTTAAATATAGAATGTTAAAATAACAACTGATGTTTGGAAAACTGATAGAATTATGATTATTGTTGCGAAATGTATTAGTTGTAATTTTTTTATTTCCATTTGATTTTAGCTTGTGGTTTATCGTTGAAAAGTATATTTAGTCAGCCTTTTAAAGAACGATTAGGAGCATATACACAAAAGTTAATTTGGGCTAATAACTCGTGCAGTGATCCGGTTGCTTATATTTCAGCTTTTAAGGTTTAACGAAATCATTTTTATGTTCTCATTTGTACGAGACGATCCCAATTTAAAACTGAATTTTTATAGAGCTGGCTTCAAAGGAAACCAGAGTTCGATTATAATAGATCAACTGAAAAATTATGGGCTCGTCAAAACTTTATTCAATTATCTGCGATTCGCGAATTATATGACCTTACTGATGATGTTAGCGATAGATTAAGTAGATCGTTTCATATTAGAAGAAATTCAGGTAATATGAAATGGGAACACAAAGAAGAACAAGCATTGGTCCTTAAGGTATAGATGTGGAGTTTATAATG
Organism: Adelges cooleyi; assembly: GCF_023614345.1. Taxonomy (NCBI): domain Eukaryota; kingdom Metazoa; phylum Arthropoda; class Insecta; order Hemiptera; family Adelgidae; genus Adelges; species Adelges cooleyi. Next base: position 6,980,634 of record NW_026096268.1, read on the forward strand.
AAATATGCATATGTGATCTGACCACATAGAGGAGGAGTGGCCGAGTAGGGTAAGGCGGCAGTGTGTTAGCGCTCACTGTCGCCGGTTCGACACTCGGTCACAGGCGCTCCGTTTGCTGGGCGAGCAATCATCCGGTAAAAAGGAACCGCCATCCCCCTCTCCGGCGACGGATTGACGACCCGTCCCGGAAGCGAATTCGTCAAGAAACCATCTCATGATGGCAGCATTGGGCCTTCATGGTCTGTTAAGCTACATGATGATGATGATGATCTGACCACACAAATTTTTCCGGCTTAAATTTCAATCTAAAAATTATATAATATATTTTTAGGTTATATTGGCTGGATCGTTTTATCCAAATTTTTTTGTGCGCGGAACAAGCAATAGATTGGATCCACATGAAGTAAGTAAATTAATGGATGGTAAAGTTCCCGGTAATACGGTATATTTCACTGGATTTCCCGATGATCAACCTAAAATGCTGTACAAGGAAGCTATTGAAAATTTGTTCCCTGCTAAATATGTTGGAAAACCAAAAGCTTTATTTAATGATACTAAGTGAGTAATTTAGTTATAGAGTTTTAAAGCGTATAATATGATTTCATAATATGTTAGGCTTAATTGTCGTATTCAAAGAAAGTTTTTATTTAACTGCTATAATAGTCCTTAACTTGATGAATTCCCAGTTTAATTTAGATTTAATTACTCAAAATAATTCATTATTATAGATTGTCACATTTTGCAGTTATTATATATATATATATATATTATCATGTACCATTGATAATTTAATAATACATTTTTTTTATCTTTCTAGCAAAGTTTTTGTTGAATTTCAAGAAGTTGGTGATACGCGACGGATTCATAAAAGAAAATTAGTACCAGACAATGTGTGTTTTGGCGTTTATGTGGCTTTGAAAATGAAACGATTAAATTTTGATTTTAGAATACCATTATTAAAGTACGTATACTTTTAACATACTAATAACAGATTTATTAAATGTTAACCATAAGTTACTACAAAATGTATTTCTGTGTATTGCGACTTCCTGAGATCAACAAATTGCAAATTTTTTGAAAATGGGTTTTTCGCGGTTTTAAAACTGGAACAATAAAAATTATAAAATTGATAAATAAGATCGTTAAGAATTAATCTATCAGAATTATCCAATTATTTTTGTACATGTACAATTGTTAAAAAGAATAATTTTTCAATTCATTCTATGGAAAATAAAACTTTTTGCAGATAGGTCATTGTTGTTATGAAGCTGTGGTTTTTAATTAGTGCATTTATAATAGTAATACATTCACTAAATGTTAAAAAAAAAATTAGCAAAACAATAGTTATCCCTATAAATGTTCAATTGTAGTCAAAGGATTGGTTAAAACATTGTTATTTACTTGTTAATTTATATAATAGTCCAGCAGATGCTGCAAAAGAATACGAAAAAATGCAAAAAGAAGAAGCCAAACAACAAAGTTTAGGACAAAATAAGTTGCCCGTGTATTCAAGTCCAGTCAATAAAATAAAAGATGATGAAAAATTTATTAATGTTCAGATATCGTTTGTAAGTATTATTAGTTTCCTAAAAATTTTGTAATCACAAATTTAATAAATTCTATTTAAACAGGAATAAATCCTATTCACTAAATATACATTAATGTTGTTAATTGTAAAAAATTAAGGTGGAATCATTTGGGCGTTTTTGGGTACATTTGATTGACAGAGACAGAAAAAAAAATTTCATGGACATGTGGGCTCTTGTAAATAGTGCAGATTTGTATGAAACCAATATGATCAAATCAAAACCAAACTCATTGAAAATAGAAGAAATTTATGTTGTGTCTTATGATGAATATATGTATAGAGCTCAACTTGTTAGTATTACAAATGATCCACAACAAAAATTTAAGGTATAACATAGAAATGAGATCACTTGGCTTTATTTGTTACAAAACATTTTTTTTTTTTTAATTTTCAGTTTATGTTGATTGATTTTGGTGAGTCTGTAGAGTTGAGCATTGATAAAGTGTTTGACTTTGCAAATGACTCGTTTAAAAAAAGTGTTCTTAAAATACCAAAATTAGCTATTGAATGTAGATTTGCCAACATTCGTCCTGCGTTGAATGGAAAGCCTGTATCCAAATGGTGTAATGAAGCTAATGAGATGCTTAGTAAATATTATAAAGACTCTAGTAAGGAAATTTTAGAGGGAAATGTAAGTGAAGTATTTCTTTTTATTAATCTGGATGTAACTTTGAAAACCAATAAACATTTTTGAACCTTTTTAATAATCATACAACTGGTTTGAACTATGAATTTGAGCCCGGAGAATTACCTATCTATATTTTTATTCTGTAATTTAGATAATTGATCCATGTCGACTAAAGATTATATTACATAAATTGTTGTTTATTTAATTGAGTAAATACCATGTTCCAATAATAAAAATTAGATACAATATCCAACATAGTAGGCAATAGTAAATTTGTTGGTGCCACCATATGCATTCACCTTAAATTACACCAATTGTTCTATAAGTACATTTTTTTTCATTACAGATTTATTCCATTGTAAAAAATGTAATGGTGTTCGAAAATTTAAAAACTAAAGAGTATACATTCCCTGAATATTTTCTTGCAAGAAAAATGGCATTGAAATCCGAAGAACCCTACGAATCCAAAGTATTACATAGAATAAATTTATTATTTTGGAGAACTGATTTATTAAATGTTTAAACAATTTTCCTCTAAAGATAAAAATTATTTACTTAACACAAAAATTGCATGTTCTTATTTATGAAATACAATTATATTTTTTTGTTATATTTTATATTATGCTCTACTAACTTAGATTTTCTTACTTTAATTGTATCAACTTTTACTTTAAGGAAAATAACAGGATTCGTTTTCACACGTACCAAAATTTTGGATCATCGACTTCTAATCAAAATCAATATAAAAGCATCAATTTGCAGTCACTGTCTTTGGGTGGACAACATTCAACAGTAAGAATGTTTTAGTAAACTCTCTTAAACTAGTCATTAAAATAAAATAAATATAAAAATAGTAAATATTGTGTATATTAAGGGTGTGTGGTTATTCAAATTTTGAATAATTTATCAATGAATTTGAATTGAATTTAATCAGTTAATAAAAATGCTTGTTTATTCAGTTCAATTTATAAAAATATTGAATTAAATGAAACAAATTATTGATATTGCATACATTCTTTTGACCGGCATTCATTGATACTTTTTTTGTGTTAAATACACGTGTATTTATTTTGAAATATTATTAATTTAATTTTGTGCACGTTCAATTTGGACAATTTAGCTTGCTCTTAAGGGCCCTATTAACCCACTTGAAATAACAGTTCGTGGCATCAACCGCCATACCGAATCCAAAATAGTTTCTATCGAGAGCCAATCTGTCAATTCAATATTGTTGGATACAGCATATCCACATGATTACTATGAAAGGTAATCCTTAAATAAATATATTATGTCCTACATTTTATATATTGTATTATATCAAAGGCCAATTTTTTCTTGAAAAATGATAAATATAATTTTTATTTTTGTACATTTTTTTTGGATTCTTATGTTATAAATTTAAGTGTTATCGGCAATAATTATAATTTATGTATATTTGTTGATTATTAGATTATTTGTTGCTGGAAATGTGTCCGTTAACGAAACTGAAAAAATAACTTTGTGGGATACGACAATGATGCCCAGCATGGCCGGGATACCTGCTATTATCTGTATGATATTCTCTCCTTCTGTTGAAATAAGGTATAACAGATTAACTTTTTTGTGTATAATTACATTCTTAACTTGTCTGTGTTTTTATATCTGTGCAAGGTGTAATATATCGTACACAAAAATGATAGGCGCTATTTGTGGGTTGGGATATGATCCGAAAAATGCAAGACCTTTGTTTGCGGAAAACGACATCGAAATCACATTTGACACTGTCATTGATCAAACAATGTTGGAAAAAGTAAAACGGATTTTAGCTTTTTATTTTATTCTCGAGTTTAATTTTGATATTTTTTTTTAGATAAATACTGTGAGGATGCTATTGAATAAATGTGTAAATCCAGAAGATGACGAAGGACCAGGTGAAATTTTCGAAGTACAGCATAAATTAAAAAATGAGTTGATCCAGTAAGAAAACATTTTATATTTAATTAAATAATTATGATTTATGATAAGTTGTTTTTATTTAATCGTTTATATTTTTTATGTAGAATTTTTAGTACTGAAGCTAAGCCCAAGGCACCAGAATCAGTACCTTTGAGCCGAAAATATATGTGGGGACTTATTCCCAATTCGAAACAACAGATGCCGTATTGTGAAGAAAGCCCTGTTGATCATCCCATGGCTGGTTCAGATGTTTATAAATTATTGTGGGGTGTTAAATTGGAATCCAAACTCATTAATGTGGAATGTAAAGAATTGTTGAACAAGTTGTGTAAAGTTAAAAGATTACAAGATAAGTAAGTTTAACAATAAATAATAAGATCTCATTTCTAGTAGACATTTATTTATTTATTGTTTCAGTATTGATTTTAACTATCGTACGTGTGAAGTAATTAACGAAGAACTTTTTTGTCCATTATGTAATTATACATTTACAAGTAATGTGACCATGTTAAGCCATTTTAAACACAAATTACACGTTGACCATTATAATAAAGCCAAAGAGGAATTGCAAAGATCTTACACTGGTCCATATGAAGACATAAAACATCTTTAATTTATGTTTATCTCAATGAAATTATATTTTAAGTAATTGATTCTTATTTACATGTATATTTACACATATAGTTAACAGTTAAAGTTGACAAGAAAATGTATTTGCCTTTGTATTAAATTTTCGATTAAAAGCTGTTTTTTTATTTTGTAATATCTATTATCTATGGATAAACGCAACTGTTGAATATTATATCTCTTAGGCGTTAGAGGGTTAATTGTCTGACTGCAAAAAGCAAGTGATTTTTTTTTTATATATTTACAATTAACATTTAAAATTGACAAAAAAAAAATAATTGTTTTTTTTTTTTTATATTGTTTAATTTTCTAATAAAAATTGTTATTCATTTTGTATCTCTGTATTTATATGATTTGTTTGTCAAAAATGTAATTTCTTAACTGTTTATTATTTACTTCAGTTTCATTATCAACTTTCTCGTACAGTATAAATCCTATCAATAAAAGTAAACCACTTTTGTATGTAAATCAAGTGGCAATATTGTATGATAAATAGGGGATAAGTAATACCAATTGTAAATAAGTTGTGAACTTTTAATAATAAATAACTATATAAGATTCAGCATCAAGCCAATAAATAAAGAAAATGCTTAAACTTTGTAACAAAAAGAATCAAAATTATGCATAGTTTTATAACATTAAACTGCAGTAAATATTTAATTAATAACTTAAGCAACAATATGTAAACTATAAATTCTAAATTCACACAAATGAAAAAAAAGTAAATAATGTGTCAAATATTCTCTGGTTATACTTATATAACAATTTTTTTTTTTTTCATAAATTAAACACTTATTCTATAATATTGGTTCATACTTGCAACGCTTTTTTTTCTTATTTTTTGACTTGTGACTTCCATTTTCTGTTGACAAAATAAATATAATATAGAAGTACATAATTTATAAAAGGTTACTTTACTAGTATTGAGTAATAATGTTTAAATATAATTTATACCATAAACGGACATATTAGCGACAGCCTCTTCCAATACTTCATTCATTGAAGTAGCGTTGGCAGTTGATCCTAATGATGGCCATTGTGAAGATTGTGTAGCTATAGCGACACTTGATGATGGTTTTACATTGCTAATATTTTCATTCTGCAAAGCCTAAAATAAGAGTATCATATCATCAGACGTCTACTAATTTCAATATAACACGTCAATATTTTTCAGTGTATTTTTAAAAAGAAACAATACTCGATAGTGACATTTGATAACTGTCTTATTTTAAATACAAAACTAATAATACTCAACAAGAGAAATGGCATAAACTTATACGGGATATTTGTTATTACTTATACTTAATTATAGTATTCATATTAAAATTGAAATGTTACCTTCGCGAATGATAAGTTGGCCGATCCTTTAGACTTATGGGAAGTAGTAGAGCTGTTTGTTACTGGAGAAGACGACGTCATGCCAATTGATTCGCTCAACGGAATCATACTAATAATGATTAAAAAAAAAAATGTTTAAATTAGATTATCTAACAAATCAAAATGCCCAAAAATTCAGCAATATTCCAATAAAAAAAATTTCCGGTTTGATAATTTTTTTGAACATTATGAACAAGAAATACTTTCCCCCATTTTTCTCAAAAATAATAGTGTTTTTCTTTAATATTTTTTGGATGTGTTATTTTTAGGAATGTTTGATTCCTAAACAGTTATATAAAATACCTTTCATCTGCAAATGGGTCGTATCCACACTGTGGAAAAATGTCTCTGTTTTGCCATTCTGGAGGTGCAATTTGTTTTTTTTGATTTCTCTCTTCAATACGTTTAGCGAGTCTCTGTTCTTCTCGAGCACGTCTATCTCTTATAGCTGTCCTTTCATCTAAATTACCTGAAAAAATATAAACATTGAATGTTAAATGACAAAATTAATAAATTCTTTCTCTTAATTAAAAAAAAAAATACTATAATAATTGTATATATATGTTAAAAAAAATGTGTAATTACTTTTGAATAATTCAAAAATGTCTGGTGACACTAGATTGGTCATGTCAATTTCAACCCATTCAAACACAGTAGTTATTGGCAAATGAAGCAAAAACCTATAGCGCTTTCTCAACGCTTCAGTCATGGATAAGTATTGCTTTTCTTTTACAATAGCTGTCAACAGCTGTGGACTGTTTTCAAGATTACCGTACGTTTTTTCCAGCATTTCTACATTAATAGCTGACAAATAGATATGTTGACCATCGACCGCTGTAAAAGATTGTATTTTAAATGAATTTTTCAACAAACGTTAATAATAAAATAATAAATACCTTGATAAAAATAGAAGTCTTTTTTAATAGACTTATTTGGTGTTTCATTAATTTCATTAAAATTAACGCTTTTAAGTTTGTCGTTACTAAATATTATAAAATAAATTAGATTTTATTTAATACATCAACAAGACAATTTATCTTACATATTTTCCGTGTAGTTTGATGTTATTATCTTTTCATTTTGAGCACAAGGAATGTTAGAAGAGCATCCAGAAATATCAAATAAGTTTTTCACACATGATAGCTACAAAATAAAAATGATAAAATATATAGAAGTGTATCTTTAAACATTTTCTGTGTAAAATATATATTACTGGTGATGTTCCTAGACTTGTACTAGGAAAAGATTCCACAAAAGTCGTGTCTTCTAATTCTTTCGTGGTCAAAATCTATTGATTTTAAACAAAAATTAAGTAAAATCAAAATATAATTATACTTGTAAACTTACAGGCTGGTCGTTCATTAAAATATCTTCTCTTGTAGATAACAACTCGAGTGCTTCAAAAATATATTTTTTCTCCACATCTTCCGTTTCCCAATAATCTAGAAGGGATACAAGAGCTTCCCTTTCTTTGTTCAAAACATTTAATATCTGAAAAAGAGTTTGAATTTTCACTTATATAAATAATATACACACAACATATATATTTATGTTGTATATGTGTGTGTGTATATATATATATATACACACACACATATACAATGTATAATTTGTTTTCAAACTAACTTCGTTCTTATTAGCAACAAGAATTCTAGAAAACACAGTAGAGAAATTTGATTCTGAAACTGATAATGGAGAGTTATCAGTCGGCTGTAAATTAATGTTTTGGCGTCCGAGTTCAGCGATAGGATAAGCTTGTAATGAATTTCTAGCCCGTTTCATTAGTTGTAGTGTAATGGATTGACCAACACTGCATTCTTCATTTATAATCAGTTCGACGCTAAAAAAAAAAATAATAATAATATACACAACAAGAAAGGTGTATATATATTTATAACTAATTGGTGTTTTTCAAACAAAAAAAACGTTTTAAAATATGGTACCTATCAATCTAAAATGTATTTTATTATTATAGTTTATGTCCTATAAAGTTAAACAAACAATATACTAATATTGTTGCATGTTTTTTATTAACTTAGTATAAATATTCTGTACCAAAGATAATTTTAACATTAATATAATGTATTAAAGTTAAACTCAATTCTTTGGTTTGGCGGCCATAAATATTCACATTTGTATTTTTTAATAACTAATGGTATTTGTACAACAAATGGATTAACTCAATTCTAGAGTGACTAATAATAATTAACCTTACGAGGCAGAGTAATTGAAGAGATTAAATTCTGCATTTGACTGATTTTAATTTGACCAAAACATAGTTTTAAATAATCACTTTGATTTTTAGGATGAACAAATAGTTTTAAAAAAATTTAAGAAAAATGTATGATATAATATATATATATTGTTTAAATAATGCAAATCAAATTGTTTCTAAAAAAAATCCATAAAACAAAGAGTCATTGTGTGTTAAATAAAAGTTAAAATATTATATTGAAATAATATATTCTACGCTATTTTAAAACAGTTAAACTCACCTTTGAAGTTCTTTTTTTAGTATTCTAGAATGGCAAATAGGACAACCATCAACATCAAGTTCTTTATTGATGTCCAGATAACGTAAAATACATGGCCAGCAGTATATGTGTCCACAGCTGGTCATTTTCGGTGTCGTAGGAATGTCCATACATATCGGGCAGTTTATGGCTTGAGTAGAGAACATTTTCTACACAACAAATGTATACTTAATATGTTTTAAAAATAAATTTGTTAAATTTAAAAAAAATAGTATTTTCCATTTACACACTAATAATACTAGTATCATTTATCATTTCAATTAAATAACATTAATTTAACTCACAATTTGTTCAATGTATTCCCAATTTACAATTTCATCTTGATTAGAAATCCAATATCCATAGTCTTTCCCTGCCTTTACCACAAATTGGCAACTATAACACAATGAAAAAATGCATATACATTTAAACAGTTCTTATCGACAAACTATAATTAAATTAAAACATACTTGGCTATCAAAAAATGTTTAATATTAAATTTGGGAGGTTGTGCTTTTTTCCTAAAGCTACAACCTGGACCGTTTTGTGAATTCCACATTCTTGTTTGATTCCAGTGCCGTACAGTTGGCAACATAATATCATCATCCCCAACGTCTTGCAATGATTCTATTACCTAATTGAAAGAAATGATGTATACATTTTATCAACTAATATTGTTGAAAACAAATAACCATTATTAGTTTCATATTTTTAATTATATTAAAAATTAAGTTAGTTTTAATACAATTTTAATTTTAACAAAATAAAAACATGATCAACAAATATATAAGAATCTGATTTTGTTGTTACTCGTGTAAAAACATTATCCATCTCCCATTTTTAGGTATGTTTACAAGTGTAAGAAATAGAACTCTAACCTCGGAACCCTTCTTTCCACAAAACAAACTAGCTCGAGGTTGTGGCTGTTTATAGTTGCTAATAGTCTTTTTGAATGATGCCCCTCGATTAGTATCAGCTTTTTGAGGTTGGCCAGCAAAAGACTTTCCATTTCGACGATTATTTGTGAACTTGGAACTAGAAACATCTGTAAATAATGAATTAAATATTTATGAAAATGTTTAATTGAAATTGATATACAGGCCAAAATCACATTTTATTCATTTACTAAAAATACATATTTCCCTATAATTAAAAATGTTTTCAAGAATCAAACAACCATTACATATTTAAAAACAAAAAAAAAAGATTAAAAAAATAAAAAACAAATGAAATTCATTTGTTCCAGAAAAGTTTCAGGGAAAATTACTGTAAAAAAATGTATTTAAAACTTTTTTTTTAATTTGTAAAATAGTTGTTCAATTTAGGAAAACATACTCAATTTTAAACAAAAATTGTATTTTTAGTTATTAAATTAAAGTAAAATTATTTTCAATACATCAATTATTAATTCACAATAACATTGATAATATATAAAATATAAAAAAGGCCCCCTCTGGAGGGTTAAGCAAGCCTATTTGCATTTATTAATAAATAATAGAAATAAATTTAAATATTTTCATTGATAAGAGAAGAATTGATAGAACATATAAAAGTTCCAAAAGATTTAGTGATAAACTATGGAGTATTTTACTAAATAGATTTTATACCTTGCTCTATTTTCCACCCATTAAGTTATATAGGTATCGGTTTTGCAATAAAAGGTTCTTTTTTTTTAACAGTATAAACGAAAAAATATCTTAACATTAGCGTTATCCCGATTCCTGGTACTATACGTATATTTTAATATAATATATAATAAAATACATATTATGTATACATGGACAGTACTAATAATTGAAAACTGCAGCTGCAGCTGTTAGTGAGTAGGGGCTAGTGAGGAACTATATTACTATATTAGGCAAAATATGGACTGCCCCTTATTGCCAACATTGCCGCAAGATAAACTATTCCTCGCGCAGAATTACCGATTTTTCATTTTTCTTCCATGGAATTTTATCCACCAATAATTATATTATATTATAAAAAAAGGTACTTTTTAAAATGTTTTATGTTAATATTTTATACTGTAACTTGTTAATGGTCGTTACTCTTCGAAATGTTGCAATTGAATTTAATTTGTTAATTGATTTAGGCAACTTAATTTGTTCTATTATTTATTACAAAATTCACTAATCTCAGCTCTATCAACGACAAAATCGTTTTGATTAGTAAAAATGTAATAAAAGTATTACGACTGCAATTGTCCTACAAGCTTATTTACCACATTCTATACATTGCATATTGCATAAAAATTCACCTTTTTTCGTCTTCCCTTTATTTTATTTTTGGTCCTAACTAATCAAGTTTTTACTTTTATATACCTAGTTATAACGTAGTTTAAAAAAAACCTATCGAGATATCTAGAAAATAAATCGTGCCCGATAATTCTAAGCCGGCACGCATAATGGAAGTAGGGGGAGGGGGGTAAAGAATAAAATAAAAACTTTTCGAAAAATAGTTTAAATGAATTCAATTAAGAGATTTAAAAAATTTAAAGTCTAATCCAACTTCGCCGAATTTTTGTCTCGTAATAGACAATAATATACAAGGATTGAGTAACAAACGAGTCCAATTTTTTCGGATAAGGACACACACATTGGTCTTTATGTTTGGTTCGTGACTGAAAACGTTTTAATTTTTTTATTTATTCCATAGCAAGCTGCACGACCTGTATAAAATAAGAATAATGAATAAGGAAAAGTCAATAGACAATAAAATGCACGATTATTTATCATCTTATGATTATCTTAAATGGTGCTTAAAAATATAAATGAATATAGATAAGACCGGCGAGAGGGAGTGGTGCGAAATGCGCAGTGTTTAATGGGTCAGCACTGATTTTCTTCCATGAAATTATTTCGTTTGATGTATACAACACAACAGCAGGAACCCGAGAACACGGATTATAATGATGATAAACAATTTCCAAACGTATATGAAATTCACACAATCGTAGACAAATTTATAATTAAAAAATCGTCCTGAGTGGTTGTTTAACATTCAATATTACTATGAAACTCGCTAAATGATGGTAAACAAATGCAGTGTTACCGGCTGTAAAAGTCTATATGTAAAGGAGAACGTTCGACTACACAGGTAAAATAAAATCACATTCAACCTCCATAAAAGATGGAGGTTAAAACTAATGTGTCATGTTATTGGTGTGAATAATCAAAATATTACAATTCAATTTGGTGTGGTAACAATATGTTATCAAGCATCATTATTATTGATATATTTGTTAATATTAATTACTAATTACTTGCGAATGTACCTAGATTTCCATTAGGAAATGCAGAAACATTACCATTGTGGATTGCAGCCACTAAAAGGGATCCAGAATGGAAACCTTGTAAGAGTAGCAGATTGTGTGGAAACCATTTTAAAGCATCTGAATATGTAGTTGGACACAGTAAAGGCGTTTTGAAGCCCTCGGCTGTACCAACGATAGATTATTGCGTTGAAATACCGGTAAAGTAATACTTGTCAAGCTAATCAAAACTGATTGAAGCTCAATTTAAAGAAAATAACTTAAATATGATTTTAGAGATACAATAAAAAGAAGTATGGGAATTTCAGAGTGTACGACAAAATGAAACATGTGAATAAATTAATCAAAACTGAACCAACGGTAATTTATTAGCAATCCTAATAATATATTTTAGTATGAAAGACTGGTAAAATTGTAGCATTTAACATGATATCCAACAAACATTTTTAGTATGCCAAAGCTTTATTTATAAATGACTTGTAATTGCTTTAAAGTTGTTTAAAAGAAATAGAAATGCAATTATATATACATTTAGCTATAATAAAATCGTATTTAAAAAAAAAAAATTGTATTATAACAATATCCAGGTTTTTAAGGATTATTTAATATTAGTTTATTTTTATTCCTGGTATAGAGTCAAGGAAATCAAACTCCTATCGAAAGAGTCAATATCGACTACAATAATATATTTAATAGGAAGATCACCGAAAACAATCGTAATAGTGATAAAAATAAATATGCTCAAGACGAGGTATCATCGATAAAAGAAAGTGACACGCTGACTTTGTCTGATTATGACGATGATGATGATGATAATAGTGATAATGATAATAGTGGGAGTGAAATCTTAAAAAACAATCTTGGTAATTCGAATACTGAAGTAAAAACAGACGACCCTTATGATGAACAATGGTATGTGTATCAAGATTCAAGAAATATCAATGGAACCGATTAATGTTAGAAAGTAGTAGTTCACATTTGAACAAAAATAAGTTTATTATGGTATCTTGGTAACATTACTTCAAACCATCAAAGTATTTTAAAACTACTTTGGTCATGTTACTAGAACTGATAAAAAAAACAAAATATTGAAATTAAATAATATGCGTTTTTTTTATTTTTTGGAAAGTTAAAGTTATTGGGCTCTTTTAACATTAATCGATTCAACTACTGTTTGTTTATATGAAGAAAATACTGATAAAAATTATTATTGTAATTGTATGTTTGCTAGTTATTACAAAGAAGGCATGGAGACATTAACATTAGCGGCCGAAGTCAAACGGTTAGAAGATCAAACTAGCACGGTAAGAAGCAAGCACATTGAATATTTTATCTAATTGCATTACTAATTAAGTAGTATATCTTTTTTAGACTGTTTATCAATCAGTAGCAGACAAAAGTTTTAACAAAGTCATGTCTCAGAGGATGAAAAGGAATAAAAGAAGAACAAAAGATATATATAAAATGTATTTTAGACAATTGGAAAAGAAAAACGCGCGTGAAATAGCTAAACAAGTATTTTATGATGATGTAACAAAGTTCACTAGGCACATTGAGGAACAGTTGAAAGTGCTTCACCCACACGAAAGACTTTATTTTAGCACAAAACGTGCAATCGACAAGATTTTAGCAAAGGCACAAGTGAAAATGAGTCAGAAAAAAATGCAAGAGTGTTAATTATAGTATTATTGTATGCACTTGTATAGAGCCAGTGTAACTATTTTTCGTACTTAAATATGTGTGTACTTACTAATTGTCATTTTAATAAACTTATCATTTTTACTATACTATCAAGTTCTTTAATAAAATGTCTTTAGTGACAAACTTCAGTTACAACTACCCTACAAATAATACAAATTTAGTAGGGTTTAATGATTAGGTTACTTTACAAGTTAAACGAGCTAATTAAATTTAATTTAATTACTAATGAGTCACAAAACAAAGATTAGAATTATTGTTCAAGATTAATTAATTATCTGAATTTTGGCAAATTTTCTAGTAACAATCTTTTATGTGTGGACATTGGAAGGTAAACAGGGAAATGTACTAACAGCAAATATAGGAAGTTAAACTTTGGAGATTTATATCAATATTTTTCTATAAATAGTAAGTTAGAAGTTTTTAATCTACTATACCTTAATTTAACATTTTTATTTTTAGATTATATTGTATTTTTTGTATTATGGAATACAACGGACAATATAATATATATTGTAGAAATTGTGTATAGACATATATTTCTTTTCCAAAGAAAATTATAACATCAATATTGTAACTAATGTTATACTCAATACTTTGGTTAAAAAAAATTTGTTTTAGAACACTGATTTATCCCTTACACCGTTAAATTTATAAGAAAATTTACTTGTTTTAACCATAGACCTTATACTACGACCTGTTAAGAAGTTTGCCCTGAGACAAGATAGAGGGCCCTTTTTTTGTGACGAGTGACTAAAGCACGATAATAATTAATAATATTACCACGTTTTATTGCAGTATTAACAACCAAAGGTCAATGGAGACCTTCACTTAGGTGGTACGTCATAGGTACAGATATGATGATTCAACAACATACTGTTTTTACTTTATACCATAAAAAATCAATTGTTTACCTTATAATATATACAAAACAAATCATTAGGTAGACCGGTAGACGTCCACCACCGGGCGCCCGCGTATGTCGATTGAGGCGATCTTCAAATGTCTATAACTCCCAAGTACGTCCCGCTAATTTTTTTGCAGATTCGTAACCAAAATAAAAGTACTACCAATTAAAAAAAAAAATCGACTAATAAAGGGTGCCCGGTAAACTAGATTTATACCAGATCTTTGAGCACTCATGTAGGTAGCATGTACACTCATATTTTTTATGAAAACCGTGCTATGTCTTAATGCATGAAGTCAGTCTGGCATGATATTCTGTAGTTACAAAAAAACAAAGGAAAATGAAAATTTTTTCATAGCAAAATTGAGAGCAATACAAATGCTACTACCCAGACGATGGTATAGCTTTCAAACACATAAGCGCTCGAAGGTTAAACAAAATCTAGCATGTTTTAGCAACCAAGGCATCTAATGATTATTGATTGTCCAGAAATGATAAAAAAACTGGTTACTATTTGTAGATATAATTGTGTTTTTGTATTTAATTGAAACGTGTTTATTTTCAGTGAAAAAAACAAAATGTGCTGATTACCATAGGAGACTTCTATACCATGTTAACTTTTCTCGCTGGTTGGTCGCTGAATCTTTTAAAGTCGTACAATTTATTAATACCTAAAAAATAAACACAAAATCTACAAATATTATTGTTACCTGTGGATTTTTTGCCGTCTGTTTTACTGCCCTGCGCGGATTTTGGCGCAGGCATATTTAATTTTCTTTCCATTTGACGATTTTCCGACATCGATGATGGTTGTTGAGGAGAAGTGATCTCCGGATGGAGAGTAAACAATTGATTTGATGGACGACATCTTATTCAGTATAATGCCATTATCACGTGAACGAATTTTAAAAAACGGCAATTTTACGCAGCCAACGGACGAGATTTGATGAAAGTTGGGGGGTTTTAAAAATGATACGAAAGTGATTGTAGAGCGATTTGAGAGTATCCTACTCTCACGCTTTTTTATGATTTTTGGGAATAACCACAAACGCTGCAAAACTCGGCGAGCTACCGGCAAACCGGAATGTCGGAAGAACGGTATTAAAATACTTACACAACTTTGAACTTTCAAGTCGCGCTAAGGCGACCTAGCACACGCGAATAATAATGTTGTTCGACGCTCAAAATGGCCGCGACTGTGAACGTACAGCGAAAAAACACTGATAATGCGTAGTGAGATGAGCTGTAGTGACTCAGAACTGTCGTATTTTATATTGTTATGCGAGACGGCACAACAGCTGATTGCCGGTTGTAAGTATTTTTGTTTCTCTTTCCATGATAACCGGGAAAAGAATAATAATGTTACAACATTTGAAGGCAAACCCGATTGCAGCAATAATTACAATTTAAGATTTAACAAGGACTCGTGTACTAACTACTACCACAAACCAGCTGTCGTTTTATTATAAACACAAAACATACAATAATAAACGATAATCCTTTGCCAATAGCATTTAACGATATTATTAAAGTCGCTTTTTAGTTTATTCACAAATTATTATAATATTATAATACATAAGGTAAATTTTTTGCAAATACAATTTTTTTTTCATTATTCTTTTATTTTTGTATACATTACAGTGTATACAGAGGCATATTTATGGGGGATATTGATCTTTTTTTTTTGTAGTTAAGTTTTCCGTATTTCTCAAAATAATATTACATTTAAGTATATCTGCTTTCTAACTATTCTAAAAAGGATAAGGACTGGGGAAAGATCTATCCCCCATATTCCCCTCTATAAATACCTCAATGCGATGCAAAGCTGAAACATTTTTAATTTTGCTATTGTGCGGTTTAAACGCACTATATTGACCAAACGAGCTCGTTATGCCCGTCATAAAGGACACTCTTGGAAATTTAAATTGGTAGTTTGGTTGAAATTGGTACAGTTTGGTTTGGGCTGACAAATCGTTCTATGATCATTCTTTTTTTCTAATTCTTTCTTTCCCATCACCACAATAATTATTTTTTGCTTTACAATTTTATTAATTTATACAATTTTTGATAAAAAATAACTTACTTGAATGTTACACTGAACCCTTCAATTAACAAAAACATAACATTTTAAGATTTACAAAAAAATACACTTGTGTTAATTTATATTCCATAAGTACACTATTCATATTCGATTCAATTTTGCCATCCTAATATACTTATAGGCAATCTGGTGTATATGAAATGTCAATGATAAAGTTGTTTGTCTCTTTAAATAAATTAGTTAGGTAAAACTTGTATGGGGTTTGGCAATATTATTTTACAAATTTATGAATACACCCATTATTTAAAATAAAACCTGTTTAATGTTTTGGATGTCTAGCACCTTCTCTCCTCAGGACAGTATCCTTCGTTTGATGTGCCTTGTACCATTAACAGCAACTGATCCAATTGTTTTTATAGTCATGGTTTAATATATATACCCCTCATTTTCTTTTTTGTTTACTCAATTTTTGTATATAAAACTAACTAAAAATAGAAAACGGCAAAAGTAATTTGTGACATCCAAAAATACATAGTAAATAACAATTAACCATCATTTTTAGTTTCAAAAACTGTTTTATGAAAAACAAATTTGATATTAACAAAGTTAGGTATTTCATTTAAAAATAATTAAGTGTTTGACTGTAACTTCAAAACTGACATATTATTTGTTAATAACTTTAATAAGTATTAATTTTTTAAACAGGTTATCGACCAATTGATAAAATATTATGTAGTATGTGTATTTAATTTTAATTAGCCAAACCATTAAAGTTTTTATCAGTTAACCAAATAATATGAATTTTGAAAGTGACTATAAAGCACATGCAAAATGCTGAAATTGTTTTTCTTGTAGTCTTAAATTTTTTAAAGAATCTAAAATCATACATCTCCATTTACTCTTGAAAACTTGTTTGCAATCCATATTTACTTTCAACCTATAAAATAAATTGGATTTAATAACACATTTTCAAAAAATGAAATTTATATAAAACATATTTACCATTGGTATATAAATTCAGGATTTGGTTCAACCGCACCAGCTATTATTTCACTCCAAAATATAGTATTTGTATTTTCTATTGACACATTATTTTTGTTTTCGAGTTGTGTTGGTTTAGCTTCTGTTCCAACCAATGAGCCAATACTGTGTTTGGGGCTCCAAGCAGACACTCTGCGATGGGAAGGATTAATTTCCTTAATGCTGTAACATGTAGAATAACCGATTGTTTTATTCAACAACAGCAGGAATTATATTACAATAATTATAAAATTATATTATTACTATGATATTAATGTAATGCAGTCTGAGTTATTCTTACTTTAAGTCCAAAGCTCCTCTAGATCCATTTTCAGTAAGACACATAGGAGCAGAATGAGCCACTTGGGTAAACGAAGAAGATGATACAAACGTTTCTTCCTGATCTGATTTTTTCTTTGATTAAGAAAAAAAATCACATCGTTAAAAGTAGATATATGTTAATAGCATTTAAACAATTAACAATTACTTCTTGGTATGATTTTGGTTTAATAGTAGCTTTAATACAAATCCATTTGTTTCCAATAAGATTGCTTTTGGTCACTTCGTTCCTAAAGTATAAATGACGATCTAATCCCACAGCAAACACCTGTTAAAAGTCAATACTAACAATTAACACATGAAAAACGCACAGCATATATTAGCATGAACATACTTGGTCATTGGGGCTGACAGACACAGATAGCATACTTGTGTTTAATTTAGCCCAACAAGTACCCTCAATATTATTTTCAACATCTTTTCTAATCCATACTCTTGAATCGTTCGTCACAGCCCAAACTGTCTGACATCCTACAGATAATTGAATAATTTTGGAATCGGATTCCGGAGAAGCAACAACCACCCAACTTCTACCTTTAGTTTAAACACGTCAACAATTAATAAACTATTAGGCAATTAAGTTTTGACCAAACTATATTCAAACCTTGAGGTAATTTAGCATCAACTCCCTTTCTTACGAGTAAAATACCATTCCACATGACTACCCAGACTGAGCCTGTAGGACTGCATTCTATATATCTAGCCTCACTTCCCTCTTTGGCGGGGACACATAACCATTGGGACCCTTCAGGAAACATTTTGTTTACATTTTTCCTGTAAAAAATCTGCAAGCAAAAACCTTTTAGTGAAGGAAAAATTAAGAGTTACATTATTTTTTAATAAATATAATATTTAGTATAGATATAAATTGTTACCCTGCCTTGTGCTGTGACAGCCCACACCATCATAAAACCAGATTGTGAACCAGGTATTTTATTTCCTCCAATAGACACACAAATGAACGGTTCCTAAAATGATTGAAATAGTAATTTTAACTCCAAAATCTTAATTTAACACACGAATTAAAAATTTTCAACAGTTATTACCTGTGTGAAATCTCTGTGCAAAGGTGAAATTATACACCAAGAGTTAACACCAGTGTAAATCCTAGTCCTGAACCATTTTCTTCGTCTAACATACGAGTTCCATCGTTTTTGTGGGTAAAAAGTAGCATAAAAATCTATTGCATATGTCCATCCCTACAAGAAAATTTAAATACAAAAAAAAATATAAATATAAATCTTTTGTTGTAATTAAGTGGTGAATTCAATATATTTAGCTAATTAACCAATTTTATGGAATGCTAGTTGCGAGACGTATTTTTTTTTATACTAGAAGTAAGCGAGAGTATTAATGCATTAGTACGCAGTTTGTATAGAGCTAATGGATAGATTAAGGGTTGGGTTCTTAACAAAAATTAATTGCACAGTTAAATATTATAACAATACTTCTCTACACTGATTTAGGTTACTAGACAATTAAGCATTATAATAAAACAAAAATCTCTTACAATTGGTTTTTATTCAATATAAATGACTGCAGTCTAACTTACGTCATCATCTAAATCTTGATCGTCCAATGTTGTTTGCAATTTCCATTCGTGTTCCCACTGCCAGAGAAACGACGGCAGTTTTATATTTTCTTTGAATTTCTCGTCTTTGCCATTTTCAGATGACCAACAATACCTATCTGTGGGCAATAGTCTTTTTGAAAAATTTCCGCCGGGTATCCATCTCTTTGAATAAAAAAAAAAAAAAATCATCATTTACACTATTATACTACACAATTATCATAACAAATGTCAAATATGATTAAATCCAACTGGAATTGTTTTTTTTTTGTCTCCAAAACAAATTCCATTGAATTCATCCACACTTACCTCGTTTTCATACACCTCTTCTTTGATCTGAATGGCTTCAGTTAAATTGTGCACCAAAAGGTATGTTTGATTATCACTTCCGATGGACCAAATAAAATTCTCAATGGCGGAAATGTGTTTTAAATCTATGCAGGCGTTAGGAAATTGTACCCACTGATCGTTTGACGTGGCCAACGAAAATATTTTTCCGTAATTATTAATAGCGAATAACAATTGTTTATTCATTACAAAATATTCAACATGGACATCAAACGAACTCTATCTACATTTTATTAAGTAATAGAATATCGGTTAAGAGATGCTGCATGTTCCAATTGAAGTACTATATAGGAGGTACCTACTTGACAGCTACTATATTGGCCGAGTCACAAGTGCAAAAGAGAAAATCAATACTCAGGCCGGCCGCCTCAGTTTATAACGTTCGGTACCTGTTGTGTAAAATAAAAAATTCTGAAAAACCACCCTCTAAGTTTCAAGTTCCCTCCCCCTCCATTTAACGTAGTCCTAGTCACCAAAGGTTTTTTTTTTGGTTGAGAATTGAAAATATATATTTAGTTTTCGCTGAAGGGTTAAAATATAGAGTACTTCTACTATTAAAAAAATTACGATTTATTGCGTTATTTAAATATAATATTCGCGATTATTTATTATACTAGTATAATATTACTTTAGTACGGATTAGTTGAAGTTAGATATTAAATTGCAGCTTTCAAAGAAAAATATTTTTAAGACGAGTCTGCAACCACGAAAGAGCATTTTCATGTCTCGTTGAAGTACCGAATAAATTTAGAGTAGTGGTGGAATTATACATAATGAAATAGTATCTAAGGTGGCTAGTATAAACAATCAAGTTTCTGGCTAATATTTTAGTTTTTTCATAATATCTGGCTTAAAACAATTCATAGGGAATATTAAAACTATAAAAAACCAATTTTCAAAATATTTTTACCTAGGTTGTTGTTCTTTGAAAGCCAAAACAATATAATAATTTTAAAAAATAAATAATTTTAATACATTAACTCGTCGGTAGTTCATAGCATATTTATTATTATTAATAAAATTTAGTCACAGCGAGATAAAAATAAATAAATACAATCCGTAAATTTTATGTAATGCAAAAATAACAAGTTAAAATGTAAAACAAAAACATTAACAATAACAAAAACAAAAACAAAATGGCACATTAAATTTAATCTTAATTAATAAAACATATTATATAGGTTTTTTTTTCAAATTTAATTTCGGGTTCCTTGTTGATGATTGTTTGATTGACTATTTAAAATGATATTTTTTATCTCCTCCGATAAATTGCTAGGATCTGACAATATTTCTGTAGATGTGCATAAGTTACGTAATGCATTTAAAGCAACTGAAAAATTTTAATATTTAAAAATAAAATGGCTAACTTAACAAACATTATAAAGTAATACAATATTGTACTGAAACTTATAAAATAACAATCATGTTATTCTATTACATTTATTGGATTTTACACGAATCTCGAGGAAAGTTCAAAATTCTCAATAATTTTAATTATAAAATATTTTATTATCAATATTTTTTAAAATTTTTTTTATACGAGTTTTCAGTTATTAACAATATGTAATATTGTACACAGATCTGAATTTCATATTTTTAATCATCTCGGATTATAATAGGTCATATAAAATTACTTAAGTCATTACTGTGTACAAAGTATATAAATACATACTTGGCCTGAGATCACCTAAAGTACAATGTTGTTCCACCCACTGAAGAGTGGTACGATACATTTCTTCATAACTGGTTGTTGAAACGCTAGAATTAAATGAGTTCAATAACGGCTCAGCTATTAAACTTAACTGAATAACTTTAATTAAGGAACAGACTCAGTTAAAATAATAATAACCATTAACCACTAAACAAAAAAAAATGTCCTCTAAAAAACTTCTAAATACTTTGACTTTTATGCTTTTGCCTTGCAAACATCATTATTAACAGTAAAATATTAAGTAAAAGGATACAATATAAAATTTCCAATTTTCTTGGGTTCTTTTCTTTACATATTCATCAAACATTTCTTTCATTTTGGTTGTCCGCTGTCTCGAAAATGGAGCTCCCGTCGCCGGTAACATGGACTGACAATTACTGTAACACAAATTAATGGTAAACTAAATGTTTATACATTTTTTATTTGTAAATCATATCGAATATGATATTTTTCATAATACTGTATTTTGAATTGGAATACCTTATAGCTACATTCAGAGATTCAACTTGTTGTTGCAAATTTTGTCTCTCGTCATACAATCGTCCTCGTTCAGACCTCAGTTGAAGAATGTAATCGGCACCTTTTTGTAACATAGCAGCTTTACTCATTTTCGTATTTGGATTCTGATTGATTTGAGGTATTAACATATTGAGCATATCAAATCCATTTTTAATGTTACACCTTCGCTTTTGTTCCGCGTTGATGTGACAAACTCTCCTATGTTCCTGCACACATTGGGACCTAGGCCTTAAGCTCATGAGCAGTTCAAAGTAATATTTATGTAGATGGTACAAAAACAACAATGTGATGTTTGTGATCTAAAGCTAATCACTAATCAGTGTGTTATATTACCTTATATGGAGTCCGCGCCGGTCCAGGAATTATGGCATGCGATGGAATAGATACTGATGTATCCATATTTCTTTGTGCCAAATTGATCGTCGATTCGTTGTTATGAATTGGTGAAAGAGTTTTATGACAGAGATCAGAACTACACGTCATAGGTGATGAGGGTATGGCAAGAGCTTGTGGGATTGGAGCTATGATCGGTTGGGTATAGTTATTTGTTGGTGGTGAAGGTTGGTTACTAGAGGGAGGCGTTTTATCCATAACGGTGTGATTGCCATATTCTTGACCTTGGTGTCTATAAGTTGAATAGCCATGAGCATGATTGCCGTGTGGTATGTCAAATCGAGGTTGGATTTGCGGCAACTGATGTATACCACCGGGTGTACCCACGGCATCAAGAAGACCACGAGTGTTTGGAGTCAAGTTATACACATTGCAATCACTAAAAAAATATATTTTCCATTTTTAACACGAGTAAAACAAGTAGTTTTATCATTTTTCTATCTTTAAATGTTACCTTTGATTCATGAAAACCGGGCTAGGTTTACGATACACAAAATGATCAGTGTATGAAGTTAACACATGATCAGGAGTTCTTGCCCTTCTTTGAATTAACTGGTAAGGTATTTGTTGCGCCTGCTGATATGGTTGATAAGATCCACTATTGTTTCGAAACTTGTTCATATTGTTTGACACTGCAGTTGAACTGGACGACGAAAACATACTACTATCTAGAACAATTGAGATAAAAAATAAATACCAAAACAAATAAATATTCAACTTACTATTTGTATTAAGAAGTTGAGCCAACAAAACACTTTGATTGTTATCATTTGAAGAATTCAAATTAGAAGACATCACTTTTTGTTTTGGTATAGGCTGTCTGCCTCGAGTCCTTTGTCGAATCTGTTTTTGTAAACAAGTGCAAGTTAAACAAGAGGCATGTGATAAGATAAGATGTACTAGGATACAAATTATTAGAAATATGTATTACTTTGGGAGTAACAAAATTATCCTGTGAGCTTCTTAAAACCGGAGGAAATTTGCTATAGGTTTGAATCTGAGGAATTCTATTTTTGTAATCGCCATTAGACGATCCATTTGTATAATTCATCACAGAACTGTTGGCTGTAGATATGCTTTGTTGTTGATTGTAATCATTTGTATTTATAACCGTCCCGTGTTCAATGTTTGATGTGTTGTAGTCAAATGATGGATATGTAGGCGGTGCAAGTGGTAATTGTATTTCATTATGGTGAGTTTGAGTGGTAGCTGAAGAAATACTGTTATAAGAATGATTGGTGTTTTGATAATCAGTATTTGAAGACTGATGAAACAAATTTGGAAAACTAGACTGATAGTTTTCTTCGGTTGAATAGTTGCCAGTGTGCAAGTTGCCTGTATGCAATGGACAAGTAGGGTCAGTAGTCTCTTGCTGTATGTTGGACATTTTAAGTTGGTTTAATTCTGAATGTAAAGTTAACGAATTTTGATTTGTTTGATAACATGTATTGACGTCGCCATACGATTGGTTGTACATACTGCTGGTAGATTCTGACGACATTTGGCATTCTTCAGGAACCGCTGGTAATTTTGGAGGACTAAAAAGATCTGCACATAAAATTTATATTATAATAAACATAATATTACAGTAATGAAATTTTTTTTTATTTATGATGTTTAATTTTTATTAATAGTTTACATAAAATTTATCATATCTTTTAAACATTTATTTTTCCTTAGAATGTTCTTGGGGATGATGTGGCCAAGTGGAATAAGACCACAATAGAAATATGCACAATCGCTGGTTCAGCTCTCGACTGCTAGTAGTTCCTTTCTCTGGCGAGCAATTGTCTAGATAAAAAATAGTCACTCTTCCCTCCCCGAGTCCCAAACTTGTTTTGTTAAGTGTTAGGTTGGCAGCCAACTATAAATCTTAACCTGCTAAATCAAAAGCCCCATTTGAGCCCAAGTAATAGAGAAATAGACATTAAATATTAAGAAGAATTCATGTAAGTTCTCGATACAAATATTCCTAGTAGCTCTGCTATAAAATAATATTATAATATTTTTAAACAACTAATTATCCAAGTGTTTTAAACATTACATTACATTATTATTTTTAATTATATACAAATTTCTTACTCAAAATAATCATACAACAAAATTATACTGAATATAAAACATTCTGAAATGTAGTCAAGTCTATGATATTTGGTACTTTACATTTTAAGATAAACTTTATAACTTTATATACTTGCATGCTGTAACAAACATACTTACATAAGACAAATAACATCTTAACTTTCAAAACAGTAATAGTAGTAATAAAAAAATAACTTGATTATTGCTTGTAAAAAAATATGTTAATTATTTGAAAAATCAAATAATTAAAAAAAAAAACATAATATTAAAATATATTTCATTTTTATGATATACGATCGATAGCATAACATTTAAAAAATTGTACATAACAATTATAATGAATTTGAGAAACGATACAGGTGAGGAATGAATAAAAAAACGGTAACAATTGGAGATTTGTGGTGAGAGAACTTGTCCAAGCCAACCCCGATTGTATGGAAATATAACCAGCTGATGAAGTAGAAGTCATTATCATTCAGTTATTTACAGTAATCAAACTCGAGTTTTCAATGACACACTTTTTAGAACTTTATATTCGTTTAAATTATAATTTAGTATTTTAACATGTAGAGATTGTACATTGCAACAAATAAAAATTCCAAAGAAAAAAGTTTTTTCAATACTAGAAAGTCGAGACCCAATACCTAATAAACTGTGTATGAAAAATGAAAACTGTCCCTTTTTAGGCACAGGATAGTTTTTATTATACATTTTTTATCATTCCACACTTCATAATGACATAAATTATTGTTCGAAAAAAAAGACAAAAAAAAAAAAAAATACACAACGTCTCAGTAACCTAAGTCCTAAACTGTCAACTGTACAATTATCTTACAAAAAAAAAACTTGTTATTCCGGCCAAACCGCAATATAAGACGGAAAATAACTTTGACGAATTGTAGATTTTCAAACACGAATAATAATTTATAATAATTTGCCTACATAAACAGGAACGCTAAATTTCGACGGTTTAAAAACGTTCTTTGCGAGTTATTTTTATCATTTATCAGCTTTAGGAATTAGGTACCAACATACATGAGCAATATATTATTCTGACTGATAACCTACCTTGTAGGGGTTCTATAGTGTCCATGAATTCATCTAAATGCGGTTGTAATTGTCCCAAACTAGGTTGTATGAAATCAGCGATTTTGGTCGATTTATCTGAAAGAAAAAAACTAAGTTAAATACGATTAAAAACCAAACATAACAAAAAATTAATCACTTTTTACGTTTCACTTATTTTCCAATACGCATCACATTTTTTCAAAAATACGAATATTCGAATGTTTACGACTCACGGTGAGCACGACAAGACAGTTTTTTAACGCGCGCCTTTATATTATTTGTATTTGTATTATTATTATTTTGTTTTATAACAATACACATTAGTGGCCGGAGTTATGATTAAACGACACGATAAGTCATAATAATATAATAAGAATTGGAGGCTCAGCGGTTCTGGGCGTGTGTAATTATTACACTCGATATGATTCCAATACTGGTTAGCTGATATGGATTTACTACCGTGTTGGCGGAGGCCTCTTTAAAAAAGCCACATTTAATAGCTTAATCTTATCAAAAAAAAAAAAATTAGAACCGTATTATAATTTCGATAAAACGGTGTTTTGCTATTTTTTTTTTCTTCCTTGAATCGCTTATGGTCATTAAAAGGAACCGAACGTCATTAGAATAATAATAATACAAATAAGAATGAAAAAAAAAACGAAAAATGATGACGGCTCTCTTGTCTAAATCATTATTATAATAAATATGTTTTTAACGTTTGTTTGGCGCGCTCAGTTTTTCGATATGCGGCTCTCTTCAAATCGGTCGGTAGATAAAATTCATTGTTGTATATTTATACCACAGTTACACGTGCGCACACACTAGTATACATACATATAATATTATATTGTTATTATTAAACTTGATTAGATTTTTCTGCTCTACTGCGGTTTCAAAGCTGTCCGGCAAAAATTGGGCATAATATGGCAAAATTCAATCTCGTCCGTGACATCTATTACCGGTCGAATCAATTTTGTAGAGTATAAAAAAAAAACCAGGGGGTTTACACAAGAGAACAAACACCGAGATTATAACATAACAAAATTACGGTAAACAACGACAACGACATTAACGTATTAGAACAGTAAAATATATTATACATAATAATATAATTATAATGTATCGTACGTTATGTTATATAGACGAATCGGCGCACACGCACAAATAATAATACAATATAATTCATGCTCCGGGTATATCGGGGAGGGGGGGGGAGAGACTTTGATTCGCAAACACTGATTAAAAATAATATACAAATAAAAAACTTGCGACTTAAGCCGTCCAAAGCCCGTTTGCATTACACGAGTCCAATACAACAACATCAACTACACAATATTAATTATTACAATAAATAACAAAATTGTTTAGTTATTGTTGATGATGATGAATGCCGACGCCGATGGAGGGGAGAAATAGAGGGTTTTAAGTAGGCGTGGAACTCTGCCTGCAATATCTAATCAACGAGGAGTTTATAATATATTATAAATATATGTTTTCGAAAATGATAAACACATTTAATTGGTTTTTCAAGTAGTATATTATGGGACATATATTATGGGACTAGAGTATTAGCCGATAAGAGCAATTAAATAAGTAAATAATATCTAATTATACATTATTACTACAATTAAATGCCGAGATTCTTAGAAGTTTGTAAATTAAACAGATTATAATATTACCACGTTCCGCGGGTTAACAGACTAACGATACTAACGGTATACTTACGTACATACCGCACATAACAATAATAACAATAATAATCGCCAAACAAAAAAAAGTTTAAAATTCATTAAGTCACCGCATAAATTATGTAGTTTTTTTTCTTTTTAACGATAATCGCCACTGCATGCAATTGCAATAAAATTGGCCCCCCCTCTCTCATCAAATTTCAAGTCGTTTTTTTAAGTAGTCACATTATTATGTATTAAACTACAAGTGTATGACACACCACGTTCTACAAGTATTATTACAATTAAAATGAGGAAAAAAAATAATTTATTTATAATTTCCTTGAGAAAACGAAGTTAATTATAACTCCGTGTATTTAGATAGGGAATTCGGTTTGTTTGAAAATGCTTACATTCATATTGACTAATAACCCGTATAGACTCTCCCCGTCAGAGAATTTTTGAGGTCTGATTCGAAAACACAAATTTTGAACGCTTGTCGGTCATTGAAATATCAAATTGGTTTTTGAAATTTAGTCAAAATGTGCTATATACATATTGTGTAGAGGAAATAAGGTGGAAATAAAATTAAAATTTTAAATTTACTTCATCGACGTTGTAATTTCGATAAAAAGCGATTTTCGTTGGAAATCAACGGATTGAACAATAATAGGAAATTCGCAGTCCTTTTCAAAATATTTTAAAAATCTATTTGAAAAACAAAAAGATAACAAAATTGTATATTATGTTTGCACAAGCACATTAATTTATTGATAAGGTAAATCTCACCTCTTAACTAACGCATACGCACACACTCGTCGTTCCTATACACTTAAATATCCAAAAAACACTTACATAGCTAACCTGTTCTCCCCCACTTTATCCATACAAAATAGTGTTACACAATTATTGATTAATTGAAAGACATTTAAAAAATGAACAATGTTGAAAGCTATTATCTAGCAAAGAATTCGTACACTATATGGGTAATATTGTTTCTTATTTTTTTAATAATAAATTACAAGCTTTAGTTTTTACCTGGTACTACGACTTCATAATCATCATAGTTTACACGTACTCTAAACTTCAAAAATATGTATTAGCCACATAAGGTATAGTGTATTATCGTTAATCTGTGTAATTGTTGAGCTGTTAGAAATTATAATAAAGGCTATTAAAAGAAAAAAGAAAAGTATAGTGTAGTACTACAATGTAATACATATTTGCCCTTGGCGCACGAGTATAGTCTACCTATTTACAGTGTTTTAATTAAAAAAAAACTACATAGCCAGTATAGCAAGTATAAACTAAATAAATAAAAAAAATTTACATCATCTTTTAAATGAAAAACGTTCCGACCAAAGATGGTTTAAACTTATGGAGAACGAAAAGGGTTATTATTTTTATTAAAAGACGAGGGCTTGGGCCTTTAATTTTTTTTTTTTGTATTTTAAATATTCCAATTTAAAAAAAACTACTAACCACTTATATGTGTTAGGTGTATTATTAAAAAAACAATATGTATTAAGGCAATGTTAACTAAAAAATGTCTATTAAAAATAAGTCATTTTTTGACGCATCTATTAAACTGATTTCAAAACAAAGAGTAATTTATTGAAAGTTTAACAATTTCGTTATTACAAAATTATATTTAGTGTTGAATAATAAATAGTTGAAGTAAGTAAAAACATAAGCGTCCAACTTAATAAATAAAAAATAATAAAATCCATTTAGAAGAAATTTTGAGTTTTTTTTTCATTATCTTTAAACTAAAATATATAAATCCTTATGAACACAGCTTTTAAAACCGTCAAAACTAAATGCACATCATAGAATCTAAAATGCACATTTGTTAAATAAATTACACACGCGTAATTTAGACATTGATATAATTATTTTAATTTTCTAAAATAAAATTATTAGCGATTATTGCATTTTAAATTTAAACATCGATTGGCCCGCAATTTACACAGAATATTGATAATGCAGATATTTTAAAACAACTATTTAATGAAACAATGTGTACATACAATCGCGTACGGCGATATTTTTCATAAGATAAATAAAGTAATAATTAAATGTGCTTAAGTAGTAGTATAACAATAATAATCGTCTGTGCATTATTTCAAAATACCCCCCATCAACCTTCTACCTACGATACTCAAGAACGTGTCTTTTTTGTATTCGCGTGCCCATTTCAATTATAATATACTCTATTTATTTGCATTGACAAATGTTTAATTTAAAATAGATAATGCATTTTATATCAATTTTTCGTTGGGAGTTGTAATTTGATAGACACGTGTGATCCATTCATTCGTATTATTTGTTATTATAATTATATATTAAATTAATAATTAATTAAATTATAATATTAAAATAAAAGTTGTTAAAAACGTCGTTTTTTAACAACTTTTATTTGAATTTAGGGGGAAAATATATTGCCCCAAAAAAGGCCAAATTTTATTTTCGGCGTTATTTACAGTTTTTTAATTACCTACTTATACGTTTAAAAAAAAATACATACTTAAGACAATGAAATTATGTGTAAAAATTCAAATTTAACTGTGTTTTATTTTATCAGCGAGAGAATGAACCTTATTTTATTGATAGGTACACGTTATTATTCCAATCATCAATCGAGAAATGATATACTATAATCAATAATGTTAATATCATTCTCATTAAATTGCCTCTTCTTGCCCTTTTAGATGAAGCCTACATAATATATCATAACTATTTGTAAAAATTATTAATTATTTTCTGAAAAGAAAAATCTTTCCTAATACATTTTTTAAACCGTAACAGCAGGTCAGACCAAAAATGTACCCGTGAATTTAAACATAGACGTAAATTTATATTTTTAAATATTTCGATTGTTTATTTTTGTATTATATATCATCATTTAATTCCAGTACTTTTAAAGATGTCAAGTCTTAAATTTTAAAGACATTTAAATACCACGCCCCCCAACGCCTGGTTTTAATATACCTTTGACTTGACCTAAAACTTGTCAAAACATTTCTGGCGCCATCACTGGTGAAGTTATACCATTTTTGAAACCTTTAGAAGTCAATCAAACAATCATTCAAAAATAGAATGGTGGGCGGTGGATTAAGTTAAATAACTAAAATTAAATCATAAACAAATTATTTCCAGTTGGCAATAACACGCGTTTTTTTTAATAATTCGACTTACTTAATTTATTTGTTGGGGTATGTATTTACCCTAAAAAATCATACATTTGGATAAATACCAAAAACTTGTTAAAGCTTAAACTAAAAAAGTTGGTTTAATTTAGTCAGAGCGACTATAAAAAACCGAACTTACATAAATTGTGTAAATTATCAAATTGCAACAAATAATAAATTATTAATTTCATTTACTATTAAATGATAATAAACCGTTGATTATTACAAATATTTAGGGATCGATAACCAGTTTAATATAATTACTTCTCGAAACGAATGCATTTACATTATTACAAACTGTGAGAGGGAAGGTACACTGTGAAATGAATAGCATTTTTATCTTATCTAGTAACATGACTGCACAGCTTAAATATTATAATACAATTTATTAAATACTCACGATACACGAATTTCATATTTAGAAAGTTCTTAGTAAATATTAATAGACTTAGTCGCGTCATTCTATTGGCCCAATACATTTTTTTTTTGAATTTGTCAAAATTAATAATAAAAAACTGTAACTTATTGTTTTCGACTTGAAATAAATTAATTTATTACAAGTCAAATAATTTAAGTGTTAGTCAAATCACCCATTTACTACCAATTAAACATTAAAATAAAGTAGACTACAAAACATCATGTAATACGTATACTTAAATATTTTTATAATCTTATTTTTTATGTATAATAAAATGCTTTATTTTGTAAGTCCACGTAAATCATAATGACCATGATAATCTATTTAACTGCTTATTCAATTTTCAAAGATTGTATTAAATAAAATGAAAAACGTCAATTTTACAATTCTTATATGTGTACTGTGTAGTTATGTATAATAATATGCTTATTATTATGTTTTGGTGGCTTCTACAATAAAAATATAAAATTTAAACCAATAAACCACCGCAGGCCTTGTTTATTAACACAAAGGTTCTAAACAATAAAAACATCACCAATATCAGAGATCATACTATAATTAACCATTTTATACACAATTTGCTTAAAGTAAAAAATCATTTTTTCTCGGAACATCATTACACATATGATTGTTGTCGAGATGGTTCAAAGTTTAACACTATAATCAAACATCGATCATTTATAATTTATTTCCCCAATGAATATTAATTAACTTGACTTTGTATTACGTTTATAGAATTGTAAAAATTATTAGAAGATATACAAATCCTAAAAATGTTGAAATCATATGTTTTTTTTTACATACATATTAGCATTATTAATTGAATAAAATTGTTCACATTTAATTATATTTATCTGTGACAGATTTAATTTAATTTTATAATTTCAATTATAAAATTAACCAATAGAACAATAGGTGTTTAAAATAAATATATTTATATTTGGTTGATAACCTGTTGCAAACTGGTTGGGAGGAAAAAAATTTCATATTTGAATTTTGTGCATCAAGCTTTAATTAAATATCTCATATCCTAATTGAAACTATATGAAACTTACACGATAGTGTTTGTCCTGGTGATCAATATAATAACTATTTTATAAATATTATATCCGCAAATAATTTTATTATAATTAAAAATATATTTTTTACTATATACCATCTTATCACATGATAAATACAAGTGATGTGTGTCATAAATTAATTAAATGAAAAAGGAATTAAAGAAATAAAACTTAAGCAAATACCTTATCTATAAGTTAATAATTGTTAAGCATGTTGAAGTATCCCTAATTGTTGTTCTCACGTTTATTGAGCACGCGCCACGCATTATTATTATTTTCGTAATAATCTTTATGTCAAATAGTTTAATCTCTGTGTATATATTTTGTAGAAAAATTTGTATCCATTACTTACCATCTCTTGTGTTAGGAAATTCAAATATTCTCTGATTTGAAACAACTGTAGAGAAAAGTGTGTCACTTATAAAATTCATATAGTCATCATCTATTCTAGTGTCACCATTATTGTCGTGCTGCCATTCTAAAAACTCGTTAAGCTGCAAATAAAAAAAAATTGATTTTGTTTATATGTTCTTTTTTTTTTTTTAAAAAAATCCTACATTTTGTCCATTTATTTGTAATGGAATTTTCTAATTGACTTCAATATCATTAAATAATTACTTTTGTGATAAAACAGGGCTTGAGTTTGGGGAAAAAAAAATATTGTTTAACATTATTTGCCTTTAGGTTTAAAGTTTTTTTAATTTTATAGTTAAAGTAAACATAAGAATAAATAAATAAAACTGTTTAAACGTCATGCCATTAAATGTTGATTTTTTTTTATCATATATTGTTGACAAAAAATACCATAAAGGAAAAATTATTTTAGAAAATGTTGGTTTCTTATCGTCAATTTTTTGTTTCATTCGTTTGTTATTGGTACGACATGCATTCTTTTAACTGATGTCTGGGTTTTTATTATTTTTCTGTTTTTCGTTTTCTATACCTGTAACAACTGTAAATAAGTGTGTAAGTCGATTTCAGTGATTTTACAGGGGAGCGATTTTAAACTTTGACCAGCTGCCATAAATCCCTACTGAGCCAATAACTCACATCTCTCTCAAGGTTTTCTTGTTGGTCCAACGAGTTAGACATTTATTCAAAATGTGCTAGACGCCTCGGACTACATCCTAGCGTACTTAGTCAATTTTGACCAAAATTTTACTTACACACTTATTCAGTTGTTACAGATATAATGATTAAGTTCTGGTAAAATTATAATTATAATAACATTATCTACTAATGTTTCTAAGTACTATTATAAAATAATATTTAATATACAATTCTAAATAAAAACAATATGTATTACTAATTTTTGTCTTTCTTTGAATCCGTTTTGTAATAAACTTCGATAAAACAACCGCCATTTTTTATACTCTGCTGTTACAGCATTTAACTTCCTTTTCCAATATTTTCCTTCCAAAACAATTGCCTGAAAATGGAAAGAAAAACAATATTAATTTAAAATGGTTATATGTTTGTGTTAACACTTTTTTCTGATTTTTTCTGACCTCTGGTTGTTTATGAATATCTACAATTTCTACTGGTGATGCGAATTGGCAAACCATGAAATTATTTTTTTTGATAACTGTAAAAATAAGACCATAAAAATTATTTTATAAAAATATACATTAATTTAAAAAAAACAAATAAATTTCTAACAATAAGGTTATTAAATTTAATGAACTCTCTAAATCACAATATATGTTTATTTATTTTTTTTTTAAGCAAGAATAAGTTGGATAGTAATTTATAACAAAATATAAGTGTCAATGTGCCAATGAAATTGATATTTAAAACATTGTAACTTAAAAATTCAAGGTACATGAAAATAAAAAAAACTATCTTAATTGTTTTTATAATGAATACAAAAAACATTATAATACAATAGTTGTATATTTATAATTTTAATAATATAAATACTATTAAAAAAAAACTAAACTAAAAACATTTTCATGTAGACAGCTAGAACTGGACTAATTATATTAAAAACTAACACGAATATATATGAACAACTATATAATATGATATGGTATATATGTGTACACGTATTACACATGGGATTTTATCAATTCAACATAACAAGGTTTTAAACATCTCAAGTGTTGTCTGCAGACTACGACTGCAATGTCAAATGTTAAGACCTTTGTAATCGGACAGCGGAGAACTTGATAAGAAAAACCATTTAACTGTCATATTGTGAATTGTGATAAGCCTCAACATATTTTAAATATAATATTTCAAAGTAAAACTTACACTGCATATGCCAACACCTCCATATTAAATTGTTCAAACGTATTTTGTCTTTCCATCTCAACCGTACTCCTTTAAAACGATTCCATTTTGGCGAAGTCAATTTTTGTCTAAAATTATGACAAAATTATTACTAATAAAAATTACAACACAAGTATATTTAACATACTAAAAAAAATCCATACTTAAAAAATACTAATATAAATATAATACAACAATAGATCAATTAATATACATTAATTATTTAAATAATTTGTGTATCCGATATTTTAATGACAGACTTCTATTTTCAACAATGTTGACAACTCTTCATCTCAATAGATGGTTTACATAAACGTATGAGACAAATCAAGATTCATCAAACTTTCAGTTTTTTTAAACATCTATGGAAGTCATACAATCAAAACTTGTAAAATTGTTTAACACTGTATTTTTTTAAATTTCAACTTGTTTGTATTTCACAGCTGATTATAATATAAATTATAATAATTAATAAAATAAGTTTAAGTTCAAGACATCATAAATATAACAATTTATATATTAAAAATAAATAACTCTCATTTAGAAATACATGCATTTTTTAGTAATATTTTTTTAATATACCAAAAAAATTACAAAGTTTTTTTTAAAAAACAAGCGATGCCAACCAAAGCTTCTCATATAACTCTAAATCTTAAAAAAAAATTAGAACTTAGCCAAAAATGAATATTTATGATTTCCAAATTATTTACTTTTATTTAATAGTTTATCAAAAATATGTTCTTTATCATTATTTTGTTATACTGCCATGTTTTAACAAAATGAGACAATTGTAATATTTTAATTTTTAACATGTGCACAATTTAAACATAATAGGTATAGAATGAACATTTTTTCTTTATAAAATTGTATTTCAATTTATTATTTAGCAGTCTTTGTAAATAATATTCAATTAATGACATACAAATTATGAGCATAAGCAATATAATCCAACAATAAGTTTGTTAACAAAAAATCATATAATTGATCTGATAGCAAAAACCTGGAAGTAATAATACAACGTTTTTTTACAAAGTTATATAATAATCAATTAATAGTAAATAAAAAAAATAGTAATTAATTAAAAGTAATGTAAGTGTAAAATTAGATAAAATCAATAAATATTTTTATATACTACAAGAAGATCAATTCATATCATGTAAATTATTGATAATAATCTTTGATTAACATATGTAACTTTATTTTAAGTTTAAGTGTATAATTTAACAAAGAGTATAAGCATATTTTATTAAACTAATTAAATCTAGTCTCAAAAATAAAAACATTATGTTGTTTTCTATTTTGTATAAACATTAATCATTATTAGGCAATTATATTGATTTTTAACAATGAAAATGTATTTTTCTGTGCTACAATGTTTTCAATAAAAATACAAAACCGGTTTATTTTATGTTCACTTAGCAATGTTGATAAGTAATGATGTTACTATAGAAACAAATAAAAAATTATGCGTTATTCAAATTCATCTTATTTACGACAGATATTATTTCAAAATAAATACGTGCGCTCATTTGTTTATGTAACATATACAAACATTTAGTAAGAAAGAACTTTGATCTCCAACCAAAACAACTATTTTAACAACTGAATAGCATACTTTTGTTGATACATAACAACCTTAATTTCTGTCAACATAAATATTTTTTAAAAACGAATCCACTGATTCGCTTTGGCTGAACAAATTCAACAATACTTAATTGCCATTTAATAAATAAAAAATGATAACATTTCACTATCAACATCTAAAATAAAAACATTTTAGTTAAAACTAAATTAAAAAATTAGCCAAATTTTGAAAAATTATATTATTTTTGATGATTTGTTTTGAACGTCATTCTAACTGTTTCGTAATGGTTTACATTTTTACACAATTTTAGCTGTTAATAGAAAATATTAATTGGTAAATAAAAAAATTTTAAAAAATTAGTCTACCAAACAGGCGAGTGCATAAACATTTCTTATGCGTAATTTTAAAAATCATTCAGATTCAAGTTAGGAAATACAACTAAATACGAACAAATTTAGCAAATGTATCATTCAGTTATAATCAATTGGAAGACAAATTACATTGTGGACATTTTCTATTTAATGGCTAATACGTCTAGTTAGGCTTATAGTGTTTGCTGTAGATATAATATGCTCCAAAAATATTCACAATTCACAAATAAAAAATAAGTTAACCTAACATGGTTCGGACTCATTGCACTTCAACCGGAGTCAATGCCCTATACTTAATAATTTAACAGATAGTTACATGAAATTACAATATTTAAATGACAGCATAGTACATACTTGTATGCGAATGACATACATTGGAAGAGGTTGTTTAACATTGTCTTAGAATTGTATACATCGGCTTGTGTCAATATCTCTTCGGAGACGGGTACGGCCACTTGAAACTCATCGTCCTGGGCTTCCGCCTCGAAATTCGACACCATGAACTGCCCAGAGTGTATGGTCTCGGTGGGGCCTGAGGAGGAGGAGGATGATTTCGATTTTGGATGGGAAGAAAGCATTACCAAGACGGTGGCGATAACGTATTTTTAACATGTACAAACGCACACGCACATGCATGAGCAGACGGACAATCGAAAATTATTTTTCACACAAGTAAAACACACTGTTAAAAGAAAAAAAATGAAAATCTTATCCATACATGTTAGTTACGTACGCCTAAATATTTACAATGTATAAAGTATTTTATTACGTCTAACTTATTGTATTCTAACGACTATGCGCGTTTATGTAAAAGAGTATTTATAAAAAAAAAGAATCTATGTACTTATAATATTTCCCATAGTGTTATTTATTCATATTCGTATTATTATTATGATTATATACTACTAAAACTATACACTACTACTTTAGTGGCGGACGCCAAGACGGTTAAGTGGCTCATACCTACTGCAATCTTATTCACGTCGTGTTTGAACTCATTACGCACACGCGCTCGTCAAAATTGTGTTTGTCCAATAAGCTGTGTAATAAACGATGTATTATTGAGTCGGTGAAATAAATAATTATTATCAAATCAAACTGTACGATACGCGGCCGCGGCTGCCGTCAACGTCGTTTGTACGTTTTTCTTGATAATAACAATAGTGTTAAGTGTATTGTATATATACATATATATTATTATATTATATTAAATTAAAAATATCGTCGGCCCTCGCCCGGCCAATGTTACACGCGGAGGAGATAACGCACACTACTAAACACGTATACGGTATACACACCTGTTGCGCACCAGCTACAATCATATTTTATAATAAATAAATAACACGAACAAAATAAAACGTTCTAAATTTCGTTGTGTCACACAACTTGTACATAATATACATTATAATTCTCACGAGGAGCCAACGCACGCGTTATATACCTACACCATCGTACGGTTATACCTATAGTAACAGTATTTTTAATTTTCACTTTTTTTGTTAAAATATTAATTACATTCTGCTTTAATATTATCATTATTATATTATATTATAACGTTATTATTAAATATAGTAACACTATCGAGAATGAATGTATTCGAATTCTGCTACACGGTACACATCATAGACGCAACTAGGGGGGGGGGGGGGTGCTAGGGGGACTTTGGCACTCCCAAAAATTCAAACCCCAATCTTTTCAGTTGTACGCATACAATTTTAATAATGTACATATTCTGTTCAACTTTTTTATTTCAGGATATTTTTGTTTTCAAATATTTTAATTTACATCTAATGGTTTGAAGATAAGAATTGTGTTTAGTCGTGTACACATAAATTTAGCACCCCCTAAAATGTAGGTCTAGTTGCGCCTATGCCGTACACCAAATATTGGGCGGGACAATACAGGCCGGCTGGGATACTAAAAAACCATTAAGACTCGACCCTAAATTATTTTTTCATCCAGAGTAATATTGTTAAGAATTAACAATTTAACGATCCTAATTTAAACGTGTTTGTGAGTATACTAGCCTCGTCTAAATTTCCGCCGATAGATACATATTATATAATATATTTTTAAATTATCGCTTTGCAACACAAAAAATATCTAAAGATAAAATGAAGTAGAATCAGTGGCGTATTTTAGGAGGGTGCCAACAGGTGGATTTGGTAATTTATATTCTTTTTGCTTTGATGTCTTAACGATAAATGGTGTATTATATTATACTTTTCGTGCAATATTGCAACAGAGGTCCATATAATTATTTAATTACATTAGATCTACCTTTTTGCAAATATTTCTGTTCTTTTACTATTTTAATTTGCGACAACTTTTTTTTTTGCGGTATAAATCAAGTAGTTTGCTGTTTTTTTTATCGTGGATAAATATTATACGGGTTTTGATTTAATTTAAGCAGTGTACTAGCGGTATTTTAGCGAAAATTCTGCACGTTTGCAATGTGATATAATAGTATAATAGCAATAGGCAATAAAGCGATAGACTGTATCAACACTTGAAATTAATTGATGGCATAAATATGTGACAATACGAGTCGTAACCCCGGTAATTTGTAGAATACTCGAGTAAAGTATATAATGGATTAAGATACCGAGTTTTTTTTTCTTACCAATTTATGACGTACGACACAAAACATAATATACGCCATTTGTTTAAACACTACAAGGTCCAGAAATTATATTTATAGAAAATAGAAATTAACAGCTGTTGTAGGAAACCGAGCATGGACAAACGGGTATGACGTCATTTCTGATTGGTAAATACTTTTTTATGTACACATTATAATATTAATGTTATTTTTAACACCTCAATATTTTAGGTGCAACATACGTCATACACATTATTTTTACATTTCGTATGTATTGAACACTATAATCTATGTGCAATATATAATACGAGTATATATTATGTACCTACCGTACCAATGTCACAACACATTTTTTGTTCTTTTTATTATTTTCTTATAAGTTGTAAGAGTAAATAGTGACCAGAGTTCACGCATAATTAATAAACATGCCAAGTTTGGAGATATAAAGCTAATAGAACAATGATAATCGATATCTTATAACGTTATAAATATTTTGAACGATCAATTATATAAGTGTCTATAGTCTACACAGACAGAATTATTCCGAGTATTGTACAGACATATTTTATTTCCGATAATAATATTATATTTATTTATATGTAAGTAACCTAAAGTAATTTAATAATAAGGATAGTGAAACGATTAATGGGTATAGTGGATGAGTAACGCACGCCAGTTATTATTATTATTACTATCAATAATAAAAATAATTATTATTTATTAACAATTATTATTAACACAGTTCCACTACCGCCTCTCTCACTATCTCTAACGGATAATTATAAATAACTTTTTCTGTAATTCACATAGTTTTTCTTGAACACAGCAAGACGGTAACAATAATTTAATTGTTTGCTTCGGATAATACCTCGTTCCAATCTAGCATAATATTTGACATAACTCTATGGCGAGAGAGATGACAGGCTGCTGTGAAAGTAAATTTTAGATAATAATTCACTAAAATATTTTTCAACGCAAAACACGTTTACACGTGTATATAATAAATAGTATTATTGAATTTGTTTTTTTTAACGTGATCATGGATACACAGACAAGAATGGATGTAGGTCGGGATACCGGACAAGCTTTCTATTTTTTTTTCAAGATCATTAACGATTTTTTTTTTGGTTACATGCCTATTTATATAAACTGTCTTCACTTTTCATACAAACACATGCATAACTAAAAGGTAAACCAGAAATATAAAAACTAAACTGCTATATGATTTACATTATTATTCAGTATTCAAAGTATATACAAGTTGTTTTCACCTAAATGTGCTGTTATTATCATTTATCAAATATTTTCTATAATTAAAATGGCGGCCCGCGGCAATCACGAATCTAATAATAATATGTAAAACTTTACACATAGATAATGCCTATTAAGATGAAGGAAGGAGCGTGACCTGAAATCTAAAAACGTTCAGCGGTCATTGCGACTATCCAATGTATTACAATATTTTAATAGGACACATTTCTATAATTTAAATATTATTATTAATAAGAGATTATGTAGTTGAACAAAAAAAATAAAACATCAAGAAAATCCCCCCTTTATCAAGGGAGGATGACATTTTAAAAGTCATGTCATGTTCGTTATTTTTATAATTATATATATATGAAAGGTACAGGGGAAAAACCAGCACTTTTTAAAAATGGCAATATTTTGTCATAAAATTCGTTTTGATACAAAACAAATCTGTTCTTTACTTTTAAGCACGATTATAAACAAAAATATACTATATTTTTAAAAGTTTTAAGTATTTCTTTAACATTTATAACATATTTTAGCATTACTTTAACATGTTTTTCTTAGATTAGAAAAAAGTGACTTTGCTGTTTTTTTCCCTGTACCCTTCATCTATATATATAATATAACATTAATATTAAATGAAAACGAAATCATAAAATAATCGTATTATAAACAAAATCACAATATGCATAAATAAAAATAATAATACATTTTAAAATTGAGAAAGAAAAATCAAATAATATACAAAAATGTATAATAAATGCAAAAACCAGCTTCTGGGATGAAATTTTTTTTTTCATGTATCCTGATCACTAAATTTTGTATCAACTTCATTATTAATCATATTTAATTAAAGTTTTTTTCGAACCACGTTTTCAAGTGAGAAATTGTTATTCATAAATAAGCTACCATATTTATCACTTGTAAATATACTTAATTGTGTCTGTTTACAACAAACACAAATAAATTTCCTAAATAAATTTCTACCCCTAAGAATAGGTTAGGCTAAAAACAAAGTACTTAACCATTAACAGCTAACAAGTCTATGACATATTAGGTCGGTTGGACAACTCTTGCTCTACTAGAGACACGAGTTGCCATCCTGAGGAAGTGGTTATTGTGCGATGGTTTCCCGTTGCCGTCTCCACCAATCGGGTGGCCATTTCTCTCTCCAGACAGTTGCCCCTCCAGCTAGAGAAACAGCCAGCGATCAAGATTCGAACTACGGCTAGTGTGTAGAAACACTGCCGCAGTAACCTTCTCGGTTACGACCATTAGACATTTGATAAATGGGATTTAGAATTTTAGTTGACTGTTTTTTATTATTATTACTCAATATCATTAACGTCTAAACCAAAATAACCAATTAAACATACAACTGTTTACTAATCGATAAGTATATTATATTAAAATATGCAAAATTAAAAAAAAAAGAAATACATTGGAACTTTACATGAAAAAGTAACTAATACAAATTTAAATATGTATGTCCATTTATTATGTTTAATATTTATCATACTAGCATACCAATCTGTATGAAATGTAGCGTCCAGCAGTCTCAGAATTTCTTACAATCTTTACAACCTAAAAGCAAACAAAGTTACATTTTTATTAACAAAAAAAATTGTTTAATATATATACATTATAGTTAAAAATTGGTTTGATATACAATTAGTGATAGGCAAAATACTTCATTATTATTAGTTTTTAAGGATTTAATTTTAGTTAAAAACTATGAACTAAGCCCAAAAATTGCTCAGTTAATACTTTACCTGTCCTCTTTTTAAACCAAAATATCTGGCAACAGGATCACCAACTTGAATTCTCATTAATTGATTTTCTTTTAGTTTGCTATAATTATATTATTAAGGAAACTCTAGTTTTAACTATACTACTACCTACTCATTTTAACAGTAAAAATAAAAATAAATATTCATAGTTATTTATTAAAGGAGACATATTTCTTAATTCAAGTAGTATTACTTGTTGTAAATTGTTTGAATAAATCTTTGTGAACAAACTTTAATATTTAAAAATAATATTTGTTAAAAAAAGAAGAAAATTAACTCTTATTCTTACGGCAAACAGAGTGTATATATATACTCAACACACACACATATATATATATATATATATGAAAATATC
Source organism: Adelges cooleyi (assembly GCF_023614345.1). Classification (NCBI taxonomy): domain Eukaryota; kingdom Metazoa; phylum Arthropoda; class Insecta; order Hemiptera; family Adelgidae; genus Adelges; species Adelges cooleyi. The sequence continues at coordinate 7,022,834 of NW_026096268.1, forward strand.
GAAAAGGATACTATCTGCATAATAATTCTTGTTTTTCGTCTGGTATTAACACAATGTGTTCAGGTACTAATTCATGTTCAGTGATGTTGATGAGTAGTTCAGATTCCAAAAACTGTTCCAAAATATACTTAGGTGCCATGTCCACTAATGACTAAATGAAAATATTAACATTAATACAATAAGGAAAAACATAAATAATCGATATTCTTTATTTGTTTAACACCATACTTGTTTAGCACTAGGAGTCATTCCTTGTTGAACTACAATTATTGCTCGGGTTATAGTCTCTTCTTGCATTCTTTGACAATAGGTCTTTATAGTTTTAATACCAATTTTTGGTTCTTCGGGGAAAAACACAAACATTTGATCTAAACACAAATTGTATTTATTATTTAATGCTTTGTATTAAATAAAACTGTGTTTTTGTTATAATATAATCAGTGGCGAAGCTTCATAGGAGACAAAGAGACAATGTCTACCCACTTATAATACGGACAAAAATTTGGTTTTATTTTATGTGTATAAAAATGTTTTAATCAATTTTAATGTAAAAGTATATTTTTTTTGTAATAGTATTCTTAGAATAGAGTAGTTGTGGACGCAGATCAGCGGGCGGTAGCGCTGCCGGCCGCCGGGTCTATCCAAATTTAGTATAAAAATAAATGAGACAATTTCAAAATTGTATCTTTTGCCGGGCGCGGTATGCAGAGGGAAATGGAAAACGGCGGGGGTTTATCGTTGCGCTATGAGACATGTCTCACCGACCGCCGTTCATATTATTATTGTTTTGGTAAACGGTATCAGTTATCCGTTATCGATGTACGTCATATCGATTGTCGTGTTGTGCGTTTTCAAATATGCCTATGCCATTTAGTTTATTAGTTTTTGAACATTTGTTTTTTACAGTATAGATAAAATAAATATACAGGGGGTCCAAGGGGGCGCAGTCCCCCTGTCAAGTCACGTAACACCATTTTTTTTCAATGTCTCCCCGATCGAAAGACTCATGCCTCGCCACTGAATATAATGTAGAATATGTACACTTGGCGTACAAGCATTAAAATTGTTTATATATAAGTGAAAATAACACAATCGTTCGCGTGGTGGCTTTTGTACTGCTTTTTATTTGGCAATTTTGTTTTTTTCAATTTATTTTGTGGTTTTATGTAACTAGATACAGTATTACATTAATATATAAATAAATATTACCTGTGGGATCATCGTTATGAGCAACGAGGACAATTAAATCACTTCGACTTGGTCTTTTTTCACTGGTACACAATATAAAAGTATTAGTTTTTCAATATTTAAAATTGTAAAAAAAAATATTGTTAAATTTTTGTATAAAAATGTATACGTAGAACATATTATATACCTTGGTTTATCACCGAACTGCTCTTTAAACTGTTCTAATGTCTGATCCAATTCATCTTGTGTAACCAAATATCCTCGGTCATGGCAAAGCTAATACAGAACAAATAACAAAATTACACATTACACTTTTAACAGCATGGGATTATAAGAGTTAAAATATTTTAATAAGTCAAACTTGTTTTTTTTTTGCAAATCCCAAATATGCAATTAGAAACTCACAGATTCTGAAGTTAAAAAAATGATGGCTACTTCATATGTGGTGATAATTATTACACTATATGAACCGAATCTACAATGCCAAAAATGTAGAAATTATGAAAATAGAACAATATTTGGCTCTTATAAGCAAAATTCATTCTTTTGCTTGGCCGTTTTTTTTTAATAACATAGTTATAAAATATCAAATCCTATTTCGGAAATAAAGATTTTATTTATTAATGTCATATTATTATTTATTGGTATAAAATACAGCAACTGACTGACAACCCGTCCTTAAAGCAAAATTATTAAGAAACCAACTCTAGATGGCAGGTTTGGACCTACAGAGCCTGTTTAACTACATGATAAAGCAATAATATTTTTAATATTTCAGATTTTAGATTAAAAATGAATGTTAAAACATTAATTTGGCGAATAAAAATGTGCCTGTTAAGGCAAGTTTGTTATTAAATATTTACAATAGTATTATTGTTTATTAGTGTGGTATTTAATAGTCACCGACTAGGAAGTGCTGTCGAGTATCATTAAACAAAAGTATAGGATTCTTACAAGTGCAAATGTTATTATTATTATCATTGTTGTAATTTACGAATTACCTGCATAACTGTTTTGCGAATACGCCATAATTTATAGGATTCACACTCGTCATCCATTATAAAGAATTATTATGAAATAAGAATAATGAAGAATATTTGAGATTTAATTATTTTTTTTATTTTGGAATCTTCGATCACAACTCACAATTCACAAATGCAATACTTAGTTACCACTTGTAAGTGAATTTAGCTAGGCTTGTGTTATCACGTCTTATCAGCTATGTACAACGTGCAAATGAAATTTTATTTTGCGGTCCTGTGACCGGGGAAACCTGACAGATTACCAAAAACAACCGCGTTGACAAAAAAAAAAGTTAATGTGTCAGCAATCTGCGATGAACGCAAAATGGCTGCTGACATCTTCGGGCAGCCGTGTACCCGTTACGTGACAACAGCGGCAGCCATACTGTAAAAATGGATAACACGTGTTGCTGACATACCTAATGACAATCGGAGTATTCAATAATGGATTGATACCATGAAAACGGTCGACTGATTAGTGCCTATGACGCCACCGGCTGATAGTAGACTCTTGGCGGGCATATCACAGATAATAAATTATTTATTGGGCCATATTAAGATTTGAGGGATATCCACGATTATAGATCAATTCTTTATATAATCGTGATGATGACTGATGAATTAAGAAAAAAAAAAATAGAAAATACTGAAAACATAACAATTCACCGTGTTAAATATACCCTAACTTTAGAATAACTATGAAGTATAACGAACTTCCATCTTTGTTAAGTGGTATTCATACTCCATCGAATCATACACAGTAACTGCAGTCCAAGTCTCACTCTAAAATAATCTAAAAATACACCAATATTATTTGATTTCAATGTAATCATTACATTAATATAATTTAGATAAACTATAAAAAAAAAATTAAATTTCTCAGCTTTGCATTGAATTAAAAAAAAAATTACATTTTTAACCATTACAGACGGGCATTAACAATCATCAAATATAGAATTTATTCTTTGTATTCCTAATAAAAATGCTTCAACATTATTATGTATCTGAATTTAAAAATAAACCAATATATGACTTAATGAAACAAAACAATATGTTTTTAGCATAAAATTCGTTATTTCTGTTTCGTCTATCAGTAAACAAGACAAGACAATTTTCTTTAAACCCCTTTTTTTTAAATATGAGATTTGACAAGTTGAAATTCAACGCTGTAAAAGAAAATCTACATGGTCAATAGCAAAAATTACCAAAATATTTGTTTACACTAATAGTTTAATTTGTGGGTCGTTATAATTTTCAGAAGCTTTGTGATTAATTATAGGAAAGATTGGAGTTTTATCTTTGCATAATATTTCTGGCAGTAATAAAATATATTAAAAAAATTAATTTTTATTTAGAAAAGAAGACAAGGGCTTGTTAAAACAAATTAATAGACAAACAGGAAAAGTGAATATTATATAATATATGCCTTCAGTCTCATTGGCTACACACAACTTAAATTAAAATAAGTATGTTTTTAGAGATGTACAAGTATCAATAACGTTAGCAATTTAAATGGATGATCACATATACAAAAAGTTTAAAAAATTTAAATAACAAATTTAATATTAGTATATTTAGGTTTTTAAAACAAAGTTCTTTAAAATAGTTTTGAAAAAAAGTAATGATCTATAAGCAGCGTCCTGTTGTGCTTCTTCGTAATTAAAACGAGATTCACCATGAAATGCTACTGTTATTGGAGTAGAAATTTGAAGGGATGTTTGGAATTGTCCATTAAAGGATGTTTCTTCAAAATCGATAAATGTAGCTTTTAGATTTTGTTCAGTCATGAAATTCTCTAAAATTTTTTTGGCATTACAAGAACACAATGCATCATCAGTCATTTCTTTGATCTCTTTAAAACAAGGACCGTCACCCAAAGGTAAATGTTTGTGAATTTCTGGTAATTTGTGAAATTGAGAACTAGATTTTGAATTCTTCAGTCCACTCAGACTACTTGATTCTAGGCGTACAAAATCGTCTACATTATCAGCTGCACGCGTGTTCTGGGTCACATTGGATTGCATTCTAAAAAGAAATTGTTAAAATCATACTAAACAAAAATACAATAATAATTATTACTTACTTGTGTAACATTAGGTAAAGTTTGTTGGCAGCTAAACGTTTAGCGATTTTTTTTGACTTCCCCACGCCAACCTGTTTGTACTCGGAAACGTTACAAGAAACAGTAAACAGACGTTGATGAGGAAGTCCGTCTTCGCTTTCCGTTATATAAACTGGCGGAGGAAGATGAAGAGATGTACAAAGCTCTTGTAACAAACCTATTGGATTACGTTCATCATTATCCCCAAAATTCATTTCCTCAAAGTTTTCCGTTAAATCTGAAGGACTATCAATACTCAAGTCTAGCGAGGCGGCTGCACACAAATCAGGAAACTGTTGGCTGATAACTCGTAATAAACTCTTGGCTGCGTTTTGTTTGGCTTCTTTCTTCGACTTCCCTACAAAACATACTTAATAAGTATAAAGTATATAAAAACAATTAATGGTAAATGTACCTTGACCATAAGCGACAAATCTTCCATCTGTAACTCGATATTGGAATGATGGAGCACATACTGCACCTTCAATTTGAAGTAGTTCATACTGAACAGAGCGGATTCCTTGTTTGTTTAAAACATCTTGTAATAGAGTCACTGATGTCTTGTCGTTATCAAATTTAACATTCATGATCATAATAGTTCAATGGTCACTGCAAAGCACTAAATACACCTTTATCATTACTAAACTAGTAATAATTATACAACTTAAACTTTGATTATTTTTGAACCTTAACAACAATAAGAATAACACTAATTAGATAACTAAAAAATTATTTATATTTAAAAGTAAGCCTTTGACTTGAATCAGTCATTTCAAAAACGACACAAGTCATAAAATTAAAATTCTATACTAGCCACAAATAACTTCAGAACTTCATAACTAGTTTTTGCAGTAATTCTAATTTCTTATACTCAACATTTGTACATATATATGAGTCTGACAAATTTATTTTACACACAGAATGCGTAACTAAGTATATAAATATCAAATTTGACAAAAAGTCATTTTTGAAAAATCGGTGACTTATGTCGTTTTTGAAATGACCGATTCACTTTTTTTCTTTAAATTAGGTCTATTAAAAAAAGGCAAAATATACAAATACGTTTTTGGCATAACAATGGGATTTAATTATACTGTATCATAATGTTGTATATATTTACCTAAAGTGTTACTTTTTATCCAATTTGAACATCTGAGTAATATTTATAGTTCAATTATTAGCATAAATATCTCTTCGTAGTTCATAAAAAATTACAATTAGGTTAATTTAATTTTTAAAAAGTAGTTGTTTTAGAAGTTTTAATTTACAACTAATGTCTTATAACACTAATGACTAAAATATAATATTTCGAGATAAAAATAACATAAAAAATACTATGATCACGGTCTCAAACTCTTATATACAATTGTATAATTAAAGGTAGGATAATCTTAAATCGTTCTTATAATATATAAGTGCGTGATTTATGATTTATGATCAATTCTGATCACTTGAGAGTTGAGATGAATAATTTGACAAATTTTGTTTTGTATTCTTATCTATATCAGTTAAATCACTGTAGAGCCTTATCTTAGTGGAACCAAAACTATGAACGAAATGATAACCTAACCTAACGTGTCAGCTGTTAGACACATTTCTGATTTCAGTTTACTGTACAGTGTACTAGTCAGTGGTCTTTACTCTTTTGGCTCCTGGATGTGTGGTTTATATCGTAAGGCCAACTAATAGATATGTCCTCTTTTTCAAAAATTGATTTCAAGCGAGAAATTTATGTTCTTTTTACGACATGGCCGTATTCAGGGGGGGGGGGGGTCCGGGTTCAAACCCCCCCGAAATTTCATCGAAAAATATTTGTATTACCTTTCCTTTATATCTTTTGTTCCATTTTTTTAATAAGTATTCCTGAAAATAATGTAAAAAAAATAAAAATATTTTAATGTAAGTTTTCTTTTAACTTTAAAGCCTAAAATAGAATTAAATAAAAATAAATACGTGATATTATCGTTATCGCCTGCTTAGGCTTATGGACACGCCAATGAATTTTAGTTTTTTTCGAATTTCGTTGGTGTACCTTATTGGAAGACGTCAATTCGGAGGAATACATTACTTATGCCAAATCAAGCACTAGAAAAATGTCTAGAATTAACAAACCAGGCATAAAAAAATTTTTTTTCAATTATTTTATTTTGAATTTAAATAGTAAGAATTTTACTGAGCAGAGAAACTTAGTACAATTATTTCGCCTGTAGTTAATTCCGGACCCTTACAGCTGTATATAATTTAATTATTATTAATATTTAAAATAAATTACTACATGTTTTGCTTACCGGTTACTTTGTATTAGGGATTGTATACTCGTTTCCAAACCACCTATGAGGTAGAGTATTTGGCTCGTTTTTTTTAATGTGGTATCTCCATCTACGATAATGCTCAAATTGTATTTACTGTACAACCACCAAAAATGTGTGGTAGGGGCGTTTCAAGCAATTGTGGACTTACGCATAGATGTCGATCCGGGCTTAACTAAAGACTAACTTAATGACTAAAATATCCCGGTATCGACAGACTGAGCGGCCACGCAACAGACAATGGTGGACTTACACATAGATGTCGATCCGGGCTTAACTAAAGACTAACTTAATGACTAAAATATCCCGGTATCGACAGACTGAGCGGCCACGCAACAGACAATGGTGGACTTACACATTGAAGCCGATCCGGGCATAACTTAAGACTAACTTAATGACTAAAATATCCCGGTATCGACAGACTGAGCGGCCACGCAACAGACAGTGGTGGACTTATGCATCGAAGCCGATCCGGGCATAACTAAAGACTAACTTAATGACTAAAATATCCCGGTATCGACAGACTGAGCGGCCACGCAACAGACAATGGTGGACTTACACATTGAAGCCGATCCGGGCATAACTTAAGACTAACTTAATGACTAAAATATCCCGGTATCGACAGACTTTGCGTAGGTATAAGAGAGTACGAAGGAGGTTATCCAGTAGGATCACGGGATAGATATTGGTAATTTGATTTACAAACAAATCTTGTTGGTGTACAAAATGTTGTGAATGATTAACTGGACGCAAATTTTAAAGTAAGTAATTAATTTTTACTGAGCAGAAAAATGTGAGAGGTTAATGAAGTATAACGAGAACGACCACAACGTGAAAGTGCGTAGTTACAAACGAAAAAATTGTTAAAGTAGTTTAGTTCAATTATCTGAAATGACAATAATGCTAAAATGTGTAAATTTACTTAAATAAATAAATTATAACTGTGCGGTTGTCCAAAATAATTTATAAAGGGTGAATTGAGAGTAAAATGGCATCATCGTACATAGACCTAATCCACACAGTACTCGACTTAGTAGAGAGGAGGGGAGGTAACTCAATTGCTTAGATATTTTAGCGTAGGTACTTACTAGGTATCTTTATTTTACTTCCAAGTGAGACCAGAATACATTACTCAGAAATGTATGATTTAGTTGAAAAAAATATTTGCAAAAATTACACTCGCTTTTTATAAATTCGTCTGAGGAATACATTACTTATACTAAATCAAGCACTAGAAAAAGGTCTAGAATTAACAAACCAGTGATATAAAAAAAAAGGTTTTTTCAATTATTTTATTTTGAATTTAATATGTAAGAATTTTACTGAGCAGAGAAACTTAAGTACAATTATTTCGTCTGTAGTTAATTCCGGACCCTTATAGCTGTATACAATTAAATTATTATTAATGTTTAAAATAAATTACTACATGTTTACTTCGTATTATTTATACTTATTAGGAAATTTATGATCGACCGCCACGTGTAAATAATTGCTTCTTGAATCTAAAAAAACAAATTAACATAATATTAGTAAATAGTATTTAGTAATAATTGGATTTGGACTTTAGATTTGGTATCTAAATTATTATACATTAAGAGATTTCTACACAGCATGCTGGGTTTTTGCGTTACCTACTCTGAAGCCCAAATGTGAAATCGCCCTGTTAGACTCTCAAATGTTTAAATTAATTTACCAACTTTTAAAATTCCAAGTGTTCTTACAAAAGTTTTCTTTTTTTGAAACAGTTATTGTAAATAACAATGAAAAAAAAGAACATATGTCTGTATTATGTTACATAATATAATAACTGTATGTGTTCGAAATACCTACCATCAAGTCTCCAGGCGAACCCCTTTTGAGTTTTTGGTCGCCTTCGGATTTTTTTTTGAAATAGCTTGAAGTAACGTCCAAACTTATGGTGAATATGACAGTAATGTTTAAGTCGTTCGAAAAAGTAATTGTTTTAATGTAAAATATATCTGCAGAACGCTTCGACACAATGCATATTGTTCGCTGAAAATATTAAAATCTAAGTATTGACTTTTAATATACAATTGCTACGTCTTTTTATTCAAACAACAAGCAGAAGTTAACATGGAAACGAATTGTTTTCAGCAGTTAAATACTCACATAGAGCCAGCAAAGGTTTGCAAATTTTGTGTTCAAGGAGATCCTATATTATAATATATATTATATATAATAAAGGATCTCTTTGAACACAAAACTTGCTTTAAATTATTAATATTAATTTTGCATAGATTGAAATAATTGACAGAGTAATTGTGGTTGATAGAAAGGTGTATAGATACTAATATTGTATATAGTTGCTCGTCCAGTATGCACATGCGTTTTATTCAAACAATTATTTATTATTAAATAATCTTGATCAAATGAAAGATGTAAAACTTAATTAATTAAATATTAATGAAAATGGTTTGGGAATATTTTTAAATAATATATGTCATTGTTACTTTTTGTGACATTACACTGGTGCAGACGACGCAACGCCTTAATTAGTGAACAAAAATAAATTATGTTTTTTAATCTTAAATCATATGTATATTATTTCTATAATTATTAGGATTTAGGAATGTGGTTTTACATTTTTTTTTAATACAACTTAAGAAGTATAGTTTAGAGGGGCGGGTAGTTTTATTAAGGCCACGATATGATTAGAGATGCCTACTGAAAGATTTTGACGTACTTTCCAACTTCTTAACGCGTAGACATGAGTCTTCCCTTCCTCATATCACCACCCACCGGACCCTATTTTCAAACATGCATCAATTTATTATATACTGTAAAATTATATACGTTTTTTTTCAGATGTTGAGATAATAAGTAAATAGGACTCATTTATATGGAATCCCAAATACTTTATATAACTTATAAAAATTAAATAAAAAAAGTATTTAACAATTAAATTGTTATGTCAAAAATGTTATCAGATTTCAGGACTTATATAGGTCTGTATTATACTTATTAAAAGCGTAGTATTAAACCTAAATAAAATTAACATGTTGTTTATAAATTAATAATGATTGTAAATACTATCATTATACAAAATATCAACACCAGAACATAAAAATTGAATTTTCATGTAAAATTCACATAGCAATAAATGCCTGTCTATCCAAGACAACAATTTATTGTCAATACTCTTTTTGGTAGAAACAAAACAAAAAAAATATCAATAGGATCTATTTATTATAGGTATTAGCATTGATCATAAATATTATAGATGGGCGATGGCCCACCGAGACAAATTTTAGTTCTGTACACTGTATACCAACACGGTAGTATCATTTTCGTTGAAAACTATTGACTAGCGCCCATCCCGTGTTGGCGTACAGAACTAAAATTTGTCTCTGTGGGTTATCTATAATATGTATAAACAATGGCATTAGATAGAAATTGTAAAAACAAAAACGGATTTATACACAAATAATTACAATCGTAAAAAATAAATTTATCAGTAATTAGTAACTACATTCAATGAGAGATGTATTAATAATACAATGTTTTTTTTTATTAACCTAGGTAACAAATGAAAAACATATAATATGATACATAAAAAATAATAAAGCTCATTACACAAAAATAATAGTTGAATCGTATTAGTAGATGGCGTCATTATCATCCAAACCATCATCCTCAACATCTAAATATCCTTACCCGTTATCAAAATAATTTTTATTGTAGTCAGTTCCATCATCTAACTCATCATCGATATCTTTTACTTCTCCTTCTTTTTTGGTTCTTCGCTATCTTCGACATCAATGACATCTTCCTCTTCCTAGAGTTCTTTAACAACACTTTCACTGAACAATAATTGTGAAGTGGAAGGGCCGTTTTCAGTTTTTACCTTCTTTTTACTGGTTGGGTTGAGGAAATCGTTTATTTTGGTTTTCTTTGCAGATACAATTTGTTTTAACGACAAATAATCATGGTTGGCTACTTCGGCTTTTAATTTATCCATCCACTGCTTGTCTGTTAACGGTTTTTTTTCATTTGGTGAAATTTTCTTTTTTTTTGGTAGCAAGGACGGAGGAAAATAACTATGTGTTTCTACACTCTTGAGGTACGACCAAGGACTAGTAAACTCATCTTTAGATATAAACGACGGAGCACTATGAAAATGCTTGGCTAATTGTTGTTCGAATGAAATTAAATCTTCGTCTTCACTGTTTTCTCCAATTTCGGTAACATTAGCCGGTCAAATCCACCACCACCACCACCACCTTCTCGTCCTCGTCCTATGGACGCGCCAGCCATAGGATCAACACTTTTCAAGACTTTTTGTTGTAACTGCTAGTTTTTGTTTGTGTGGTAAACTTTCCTAAAATAATACAAACACAAATAATTATATCATTTTAAATAATAATAATTTAATCACGCTACAATAAGTATATATTTAAACATGGTGGATTTGAGTCTTAGAAATTCCAATTTTTTGAGAACTTACTGGGTCATAAATTACTTTAACAATAAATGAACAGCTAGGGACTAGTAGCATCTGTCTCACCAGCTTCTAATTCATTCTGAAAAAATTACAATTATGAACTATTAATATATAGGATATAGATAGTAAGTTACTAAGGAAATTTAATCTAAAAAAATAATAGTTATATAAAGGCGAGGCTACACCAACTATTTATTAAGGAGTAAAGTATGGGAAAATTACTAAATAATTGTATTAATTAAATTAACTGATATATTAAGTATAATATTGTACCTTATACAAGTGTTTTGTACCCGAACGGATATAAAACTCATCAAAAATCAAACAAATTCACATCAGTCGCATTAACTATATAGGTATCCAAGGATTAAGGACAGATTATAATTTTATAGAGATCAACGCTAATGTATTTTTTGTAGCACATGACCTTGATGTGTTGACCTCCCCCCACAAAAAAAGAAATCTAACCAATAATATTTTAGCTTCGACGGATTCAAATCGACAAGGGTACATAATTGACTTCTTACCTAAAGGACAAAAGAAGGTTGAAGGTAGTGCGTGCAATCAAATGTATCGAGATGATTCATTGTACCTATCTAAATTTTTTTGTTTTATAAAATTACAATAATAGTTCACTATAGTAATGATGATACATGATATATTCCTCCATAATAATTAGCATGTTAACGGTTAATACGTTTTAACCATTGCATGTGCAACACGTGTTGCTTTTTATCATTGTGTCTGCGCTGATGTCAAAAGTACCATTTCATTTGTCAATTGTCTCGCAGAAAATAAAACGAATAAAATGTTGTTGTTTTTTTTTGTATCACTTCCAACAGTACTAGTGTAAACTGTTATACTATACATGTGTGCATTGTGGCTTGGACCTCCACTGTTGTTTCGGTCGATTTGCCCATATACCGTTTATATATTTACATAAATTAGACGGCGGCCAACAATTAATTATAATGGTAGGTATCTTGTATGACAGGTTTTTTTTTTTAACTACTGGTCGCGTTTTTATACAAATGCCAAGTACACAGCATAGTCATATTGTAACTAGTTTTATTATCAATTGAAATATCAATGATTTTATTTTGTAAATAATTTTTTTTTTTTAGTAATACATGCAGTTTAATTTAATATAATGTAATATATATATGTATACATGTATTATTGTTTTAGATAATGATAGTGTCGTCAATATTTATCTGTTACGATACACTGATGCGTGACAAATAATAATACAAAGAGGAATAATGTACCTAATATTACAATGAATTTGATTCTAATTAAATTTAAAATTTTGACAATCGTGATTTGGCATAGTAAGTTTAAAAAAAATACTATTTTCGACTAATTTTTATATGCTTATATAATTTATAAATCAATATCGCTAATATATATTTATATTTATAGAAACATTACAGTTTTAATATTTATGTTTATAATATTATAGGACATAGTAGAGCCGAAGCTCAAAAGTTTACGACAAAATGCTGTCCAATAACAAAGATACCTGACGGGGACGAATGTAAAGAAAGTAACATAACATTTAAACCGATATTTTGGCCAACATACATTAATGACAACAATGACAATATCAATATCACCTTCGGTAATCCTTGCAAATATGGAAGGTAAGAAATTTCAAATGTGATTAATATAAACCTCTTTGCGGGCGTTGCTAAATTTTCCCATTTTGGAAGAGTTACTACACTTTTTTTCTTTTATTAATAACATTTATTATTTAATTTTAAAAGCTGTTCTACTTACCATTTAAATTAACTATATATTAACATTTAGCCATGGTGTTTTTTTATTAGCATTTTAACGCTACTATTAATTGAGTTTTATCTTAACTTAGGCGCAATTCTGTATGTAATAATAATAATATAATAATGTACTTAGGTATTTGATGGAAGAAGGAATTTATAGTGAGTTTTTTGTATTGCACAATGGTACACTGTACCTACCTAACGACAAACAATTATTGAGTGCAGACCAATATTGTCTGGATACATTTTTTATACAAGAAAAAGCTATTATATTACCTCTCGTATGTTTCCCAAAGCCTAAGTGCTCGGAATATTGGCAGAAATTGGTAATTTTCGTACTTCCATATGGTAAACAAGTTAATTTAGTTTGATTAGACTCCGGACTGAAATTCTTGTACCTAATTGTAAATATTTCTCATTAGGATTATTCGTTTCGTCGTTATTCATGGCAATCAGTGTGCTATTAGAAATACAGAAACAAAACAAATTTAACACAATCAATAGGTTTCACCATTACTTTTTGTACTTACACACGTGTTTGATAATTTCATCGACTACTTTGGCCACAAGACATGTTACCGATCAAATAATGGCCAACACTAATGCGGCAATAGGTATGTGTTATGCAATGATGTAGACGTAACGTTATACATGTTGTGTATTTTAGCACTTTTGTATGAAATCAACTATAATTGATATATTTCATCTTGGTAGAATTCATTCTTCAGTCTTCATACATGACAAGCTTATTGATAGTCGCTGTAATTACTTACGAATCATGGAAAAACTTTAAGTATAACATTTTCATACATTTTGACTTATCGACATAAATATCATAGCTTGATTGATGATTCCAATTTTCAGACGCAATAACACAAACAACAATATAATTGACAAATACATTAGCAAAATTAATAGCATTAACGTGGCGATTTGTATGTTTTTAATTCAAGGGATAATTTTCTACATAATCGGATGGTCGTCGGTTTTACCCACAATTTTTTTATTATACAGTAAAAAATGTTAAATGCCGTAAAATATTTCCAAGTAAATAGTATTGTAATGTGTTTTTACATTTTCAGGTGAAACCGAATCGTCATCAATGCATTATTTACGAATTTCTATTTATAAAGTATTTGTCGGATTGCTTTTGCTTGGTATAGGATATTTATTGGCCGTTATTATAACAAAGGATGAAAACAAAGAAAACGCAAAAACACAAGAAACGTCACAAAAATTATATTGCAAGTACCAGTAAGTGGGAAAACAACTTATAATTATAATTTGTATACTAAATTTAATCATCTCATGCTTTAGGTTGAATAAAAATGTTTTAGCGTTCAGTCTAATGGCGTTTCACTGGTTGCTGGAAGTATTTGGTATTCCGAATTCAAATGTGGCTTTTAACATTTGGATTACGTTGATACTACTAACCTATTTGACGTATAGTATTATTTTATTATTGTTATCGGCGTTTTATACAAGAAGATTAACAGCTGTAGACAACAGACAGACAGAAATCACTTCTAACTGTTTATTAAATTAAATCTAAGGTATTTTACCTTAATTCAGTTATTTTATAATTGTAAAAGGTACATGGTACATTTATCGATTAGCAGCAAAATTTGTATACCTGTAAAAAATAAAAAAGTTGTTATTGTTAATCATTGGACTGCGTAAAAAAGTAATTTGAGACTTAATAGATGTTATATTTTGTTGTGTGATTATAGCAAAGGTATTATAAGATACTATCCTGCTACCAAATTGCTAAAAACCAGTACAAAAATAAATAATAATTTTTTATCTTTGTATTTGTATTTTTTTTTAACAAATCGTATGACGAGTCGTCAGAACACACACCTTACAGTGTACATTTATTTAGATGATTTTTGTAAAAAAATGTATTTTTGTAGGAAAAAGAAAATGTCAAGTTATTATTCTAATGATTATTTAAAAAACTTAAAAATTTACCACTGAATTTGTTCTTTTGTCAAAGATGGTTTAACATAATTTAATGCTTCGAAAAAATGTTTTTTTTTTACTGAAGTACAATTGGCAATTCCTTCCTTTGTCATGCATACCAAACCTGCCTAAAAAACATTGTTAGTTTAATATTTTGTAGGATTTATTTATTTATAAATTAATTAATTCTTTAAAACTTTACTTCTTTTACTAAATTTTCGAGATCAGCTGCTGAAAACAAATCAGTTTGAAGAGCCACATCATCCAATATGGATGGCTCAGATATAGGCATTCTAAAAAGTCAGAATTTTTTTTTTTTAAATTAACAAAAAATATTATACAAACAATAACTAGTTCATCAATTACTTTTTGTTTGGGTTATTAACAATTGTACTAAGTATATTGGAGCGTTCATCTGATAAAAATGGAGGTGGCACATAAATGTGTCTGTCAAATCGACCGGGTCTCAATAACGCTGCATCTATTTTGTTTGGTCGATTAGTAGCAGCAACCACTACGACTCCTTGTCCATGCTGCATAAAATATTAAAACAATTAACGTTTTAAAAATAAATAGAACACAAGTAACTCACTTCATTGCTGTTATTTATACCGTCCATTTCAATTAAAAATGTCGACAGAACTCTATCTTCAAATCCAGCAGACTCTTTATTCTCGGTACGGCAACTGACTAAGGCGTCTATAAATTAAAACCACCAACACGTTAAACACAACAATAATGTTTAGAGAAGAAAAATCTGAAATTTTCCATTTACCTATTTCATCTATAAACAATATCGAGGGGACATTGGCCCTTGCTCTTTGGAATAACTGTGAAATATTAGCCTCGGTCACGCCCAAATACGGCGAATAAAGTTCTGCCGCCATGGCCGAAAGGACATTGATGTTGGACGATGCAGCAATCGCACGAACAAGACTTGTTTTACCGCAACCAGGAGGTCCGTAGAGTAAAACACCTAATTTTTAATGGCTATTAGTTAACTATACATTTTTAAATCTACCAATATAACCACATTACATTTATGACTAGTGTTACCTTTAGGTGGGGGTACGGAAAAACGCTCAAATGCTTCTGGATACATGAGAGGCCATTTAATACAAATGTCAAACATCAATTTAACTTCATTTAACCCTCCTAGGTCGGTAGCCGGTGAAGATTCAGACTTAGTAATTACCTGACCGATCCCTGATTTTAAAGATGAAGCCGGATGTTTGGAAATGAGATTCATTGCATTTGTTAATACTCCATTTTGCCTATAAATTAAATATGTCAAGTCAAAATACAACGTGTTAATAACTTATTTACAAGACACACACAGATCTACGATTACGGTTGGATCGTTGGAAAATTCTTTTGTCACTTGTTCTAAATCTGCCGCAGTATAGCCGGGTGTCAATTCAGCCAACGAAGATGAAATATCATAATTGATATTTATGTTGAAGTTGCGACAAAAACCGTATATCATTTTAGATCGGTCAACTTCAGTAGGAACGCCAATGTAGATCTAAATGGGGATACAACCGATGCAATATTTCAGTTTAATAATACTTTCATTAACTTACTTCGTATGAAAACCTTGAACCTTGTTTAAAAGATGCATCGATCGATTGGGGAATACTTGTGGTAGCGATTACAATTATTCGAGAATTATCTCGGACAGACGCTAAACAATCTTGGATTTGCGCGCAAACTCGTCTGGCGTTGGTACCTTTTCCGTTTAACATACTTTCTGCTTTTTCCAACATTATTATACAGATGACTAAAAACAGATTAGAATAACTTTTATTAATTTAAACCAATTAAAATTTGGCTTGACAAATTACTTTTTTTATCTTGTTGTACTATGAGTTGAGATTTTGAAAATACATTTCTAATTACAGTTTCAGTAGAACCAGGATCAGAATTAATGAAATCGGTAGACAAAAAGTTTAAAAGAATGCATTTCAGAGATGCGGCAATGTGCTTGACAAGACTGGTTTTTCCACAGCCCGAAGGTCCAATCAACAATATCTAAAATTAAAAAATATACATTTAATACAAGAACTTAAAATTAAAATAGTAATGATCTTATGAAATATTCACCTGATTACAAATAGACTTTTGTCCAGTTTTGGCTACTTCTATAATACTTTTCAAACATTGTATTTGTGGATCAAGACCAAAAAGTGGTTCTACTTTACAACCAATTTTAGTCTGTTGAAACTGTTGATAATTCATAGTTTGAATAATCATTATGTTAGTTTCAGGCGTAGTCAAAGCAGCGTTATTTTTACAATCGGTTTTATGAACGAGAATAAAGTCAATATTTAACATTTGTTTTGGTCTGAGTTTTTTCAGGTTCACTATACAATTGTTGTGCACAACGAATAATTGCAAACAGTTGTTGATGGCTTCTGCCAACATTAAAGGTTTCATCGACCATTCATTTTGATGTTTAACATCAGTAAAAACTACACTAACAAAGATTTGTTTTGCTTTTGTTACGTTAATCGCTTCAATGTGTTTTTGATCAATAAACGTATCTAGCATTACAGTCATGGGATCAATGAGTTGGTCTGGTAAGTGTTGGACGACGCTAACGTCGCAACGGGCAAAAGAGCAACTAGTATTTAACTGTGGAACGATCCGGCATATAATTTTTATCTCCTTACTAATTTTCACAAAGACATATTGATTGAACAATTTTGAGCTGGAAATGTTTTCACTGGCATACATTTTCTGAATTGTGTCTACATGATTGCTATTTGGTACTTTTGATAGGTAAACCGTAGACATCATTGAGCGAACGTGCGAGTAAAAAAAAAAATGGCTCAAACTCTTGAACAGTGTTACACTATTGTCTATGATCAATACAGATTTACGTTAATTTTGTTTTTTTTATAAAATAATCATTGTAAATGAATAATTTTGTTAAATAAAAAGTTAATTCACATATTATTATTCACATCATAAAATGTAATTCTCAATCGAATCGTCAAATCACACTATCGGTTCAAAAGCCCGGCGAGAACTCCATGTGCTTGATAAGACATTATCAGTGAATATCACGGTGAAAAAATATAGGTATGTCAGTAATTTTTGTTAATTGTATAATGGCTGCCGGTGTTTCATGGGCGGCCGTGTTGTGTAAACTGATAACACGATTTGCTGACATACCTATTTGTTGACAGAAATTTAAAATTGTATTATGTTTTAATCTCTTTTCTATGGTTTTATGCTTTAAAGAATATTTTTAAAGAAATGTCAGTGTAAGTGTATTGTTCTTTGATGAATTCACGAAAAAAGTGGCATTTTGAATTTTAAACATTTATTAAATATGGATGTAAGGTTAGTAAATACTTCAGTATACATTTATATCATCATTTTTTATATTTGTACGTTTTAATTATTGGGCCTTTTATACTAGTTTGAACTTAGCAAATTACTGTTTTGGTTACAAATGTAAAAATAACACGAATTTACCAGTAAAGGAATGTTCAAAAATTGGTTCAACTTAATGTAAATAGCTAATTTTGGCAATTCGTTCAGACACGTTTATTAAATTTACCCACAACATTTTCCTGCGTAATACATTTTTGAAAACTTCCAAAATTTTCAGGATTTTAGGATAATGGAATCTTCTCATTTCTATATAGATTTCCAGTTTCTTTAAAAAAACTCAATTGAGAACGTTTATCTTTTAAGACTACTTATTGTAGTCTAGCATGTAGATCATTAACAGTTTTTTTTTTTTAACTGCAGTCGTTACTATTTCAAAAAAAAAAAAAAATTTATTTTGTATCTTGGACAATCTTGGTGAATTAACTAATAAATGTTTACTATACTCTGTTCGGAATAAGAACAGAGTATAGTTACTACAGTGTTTGTAATGCAAAAAAATCGGATAACACCACAATTTATCAGTCGGTAACTTTGCTAAATTTAAACAACCACAATAAATCTTTTTGATAAAAATCTTCAACACTATATCGATAAATACACGTTTGCTGTTTTTATTTCTAAAAATTTGACTAAATTTTTGTAAGAAAGGTAAACTCAATTTCTGGATTCTTAACTTATATGGATAAAACCTGTTTGGAATCTTAAATTCAATTTTGCTTATAATATTTCAAAAAGTAACAAAGACAAAATCATCAATTTAGTGTAAAATATGTTTTGCAGCGTTCTACTACCAAAAATAGCACTAAGTTTGGGAATCGGTATTACTTTTGGTGTTTGGCTGCATAAATATTTGCATAGAGATCAAACGGAAACGTTATTTTTTTTTGGAAATACTCAATATTATCATCACACAACCAACGACCAAAACGATTGTGATTGCCGAACTTGTAAATCAAATACACTTATAAAATGGCTCAATCAAGCTAAACATTCTTTAGACATTTGTTTATGTTTTATAACTGATGAGACACTCACTACTACAATAATAGATGCTCATAAACGAGGAATTAAGGTGAGAATAATATTGGATGAAGATTGCATTAGAACTACTTGGAAAATGGGCATGGCCGGTATTGCTAAAAAAGTGAAAAAAGCTAAAAATTCAGATAGTATAATGCATCATAAATTTACTATCATAGATGGGAAAAAAGTAATTTTGGGATCTCTCAATTGGACGCCAAAGGCACTACGAAAAAACTGGGAAAACACATTAATTACGAACAACGCAGAAGTGGTTCGTGCATATTCTAAAGAGTTTGAAAAACTGTGGAAACAATTTTAGCTTAAGAATTAACGCGATGTAAATAAAAATAACAAGACAAATGTAAAAAGATAATCATGTAATTTAATATCGAAAAATTGTCAGTTCCTTATTAACATTGTACCAAAAATAAACAATGAGTTTACATAGTTTTTTTTGTTCAAGTATCAATTATTTTACTTCAAATGTATTACATACTTCTCGAGCACACTGGCCCAATTAAAATGACTACTTCACTACAAAAAAATTTTTAAATTAATTACAAAAAAAAGGTTTTAAGAAATAAATTTTCTGTGTAAAAACACAATGCAAAACATTATATACAATATTACATTTTTTTTTTTTTAATCAAACACTACTACTTTTCTTTTTATTATTATTATTAATGATTATTAATTTATATTTATATATAATACACACTAGAATTAATTTTTTTTTTTCCATCAAATATGTGATTAAATATTATTCTGAATCGCTATTAGATAAGGTAATATTACTACTATCTTGTGGATCTTCTGCAACAACAACTTCTGTGTTGCCGTTTGTATCATTTTCATCGTCTGAGACACATTCCTCATTGGAGGCTTCATATAGAATTTCCTAGGGAAAAAGTTAAAACTATTATAGAATGGTTCAACACGGTTTTATATACTATTAAAGAGCAAATTTGAAATACATTTTATGTAACAAGATCATATTAGTAATGTATTATTTATTATTACTTTTGAAAAACTTATGTAATTGTTAAAAAATCAACTATAATAAAAACAGTTTTACATAGCATACATAGAACCAATTTAGATACTTGTTTATTTTATTAAACAAAAAATACGATTTTTGTAATTTTGTATTAATGTACCCCAAAAAACCTAACTGGGTCAAATTTTTAAATAAAAAAACAATATCTCGTTTTAGCCACTTTGAATGAAAATACTTACATATTTATTTGAGATTTGTCCAAAAAATATTAATAACCTGTGTTTCGATTTTATATTTTGAGATATGTTCTATAGTTACCTTTAATGTATTTACAAGGTCAGTCGTTTCTTCCAATAGATTTTTGCATGAAGTATTCTCATCTTCCAGTGCCATTACCAAAGAATGTAATTTTCGATTGTCTTCTAAGACTTCTTCGAGCGCTTTTTTACGACGCTCTGCAATGGCTTGCCAATATTTTTCACTGGGGCCGGCTGTAAAATTATAATCTTATTTATAATATATAAAATACGACTATAACTATGCTTATGGCTTACCAGTTGAAGTGAGATCTTCAATGATTAACTTTTGGTAAAGCGAAGGATCTACTTTGGGTACTGTTAATTTCTTATCTTTAGACTTTATTTTGGCTTCGGTCGTTTTCAAAGATTTGGACGTTTTTTGATCGCTATAAAGAAATTACAAAAACCAAATATAAACAACTAATAAGTTTAAGATAATATTACACATGACGATAGGTCATACATTTTTTCTTGAGATCGGCCACTTCCAACTAAGTTTTCTTTGCTGCGACCAGACGGCTGTAACGTTTGTAGACATTTTCTAGTGGCATTTTTGTTGTTGGCCTGCACGGAAACCTACAATGACAAATTGTTTTTTACAATTTCCGTGGTTAGTTTCGATTGGAAATATTACCTTTCCCGACCGTGTTCTGGGTGCATTTTCGGAAAGTGCGGTTTTCATTCTCGTGATTATTATAGTATAAAGTTTTATTTCAATAAACAAACAAGTGTATTATCAAGTGTAATCGTATTGATCAGTTAACGGCAAAACATGAAATGGTTGTTTAAAATGAATAATTACAACAGTTAACGTTAAGCTTATAAAACAGAAGGGCGATACAAATAAAATTAATCATTTAACGTTAACTGCGAAATTGGCTCGGCTGAAGCCTGAAATAGTGAAATGAAATCGCAATGGAAAAATCATGACAAAATGGATGTTTAAAAAATTAAACGTTAACATTTTTGTAACAGTAACCAACACCAGGGTAACGGTAAATACCGCTGTTGACAGCTGCTGTAGATAAACCGCCGTGGTGTTATCACGGGATCTAAGCTCTGGAATGATAATATAAATTGTTTTGTTAAGCACAACACAAGCCACAACCGTGGTTGGAACTTGGAAGAAAGTTGAACTTTGTAATGGACTATTCGAATTAATATTTAACAAACCCGGAGAACTCTCAAACGCCCGCCCCTGACGCCACAGCTGATTTGCCTGTGAACTTTTTGAGTGGGTAATATGTCAATAATAATTAACAGCTTTAGTTTTCGGTAAACGTCAATGTCCAATCTGTACGTGTTGTACACGGCTGCATTGTGAGAATTTTCTTGAGCTTCGTTTGACCAGTAAGTACATTTACCAGCGAGTTTCAGCGAAACATTGTCCGGATGATCTTAATTCAAAATGAAAGGACACCTTATTTTACAAATTTTGTCAAAGAGTCTACGTAACGAAGACGGTCGACATTGAAGTTAACAAAATAAATAGGTGATGCTAGAAAAAAAGTGACTTCTTGTGTAGGCATTTTCCAAATTTGAGTTAGCACTATTTTCTGAACGTGAGATCCATGTTTCCGGGATCAATTTTTTACTAATTCAGGCTATTATTCTATTCAATTAGATGTTTTGACCTATATTCTAATCTTGGAGACTCCAAGGTACAATTATTTTGACACTTTGAAGAAAACGATACATTCGACCTTATTTAATGATTTTCCCAAAATCAACTTAGTTGGTCCCGTTTTGCACTCTGCATCACGTTTAAGAAAATAGGTTTCCGGGTTGGCGCCGAGCTTGTCAATCCTACACACTTAAGCTAAACTCTCAACTCTTTCTCTTCCCTATTTTAAAGTTTTGGCTGGATTTATATGAAAATGTACTTGTTTGAAACATAAAAATGTATGCTCTGTTTGGGATTTGTGTTTTTCACCTATTTAAAGTATTTTTATTAACTTCAAAGTTGATTTTCTTAATAATTATGGCCTAATGACAATAATAGCAAAAATGAATCCTTTTATTTTTATTTTTGACTAATTTTGCCAAAGTTTCATCTGATTAATTCAATTATTAAAATAAAAATACTTCCTGATTATCTGTACTTGCTACTTAAATATATACTCTCAAGACGTGTTAATCGATAACACATAATGTGATTCGTGTTACGATAATTTTTAACTCATTGCATAGATTGCTATAGTTACAAAAAAATATATAAAATATAGATATTCGTTTGTGTATAAAATAATGTTAAAAAGTTATAGTTTACATATAAATATTTTTGTTGTCAATGTTTGTTTTTGTTTTTATAATCAATTAGATATGCCCAAGAATCCATTTGTGACATCCAAATCACGCAAGAAGAAGAAATCGAGAAAAAATGTTCACAACCCAGAAGCCTTGGATGAAGCCCAAAAGCCTAAAACGCTGTGCCCACGCAGCATGGTCAGGTACGCCAACGTGAGCGGCTACGAAGCTATATGGACGTGTAAAATTTGTTTGACAACGTTGCTAAGTGAAAACGCAGTCCAACAGCATTTACTGAAATGTAAAAAAACATTCGAAGTATTGGAGTCCGAGACGGTCGAAAAGAACTCCCAGGTGTAAGAATGACTATTGTACCATATAAATACAGTTTACGCTTATTTAACATTTGTATTTGTATTTTTTTATTTTTAGTACTAACAACGTTAGCGAGTATGATGCCCGTCAATATATATGCCGATATTGCGATCAGGTATTTTCACGTATGGTCACATTGAACAAACATGAAGAACAGCACGAGTTGTCCAACAGTAGTCCGGAATACGAATCGGACATTGATAATAAAGTGGTGTGGAGAATAAAACCCAACCGTGTGGCTACTAAACAGCCGAAAATTACCGACGCCGCAACCGATAACAGTAGTTCTTCAGTGTAAACTGATGAATATATATATATATATATATATATATATATATATATTTGCTTGTATTGTTCTTGTATGTATCCTATCTATAAAATGTCATTCATTTTTGTATTAATTATTTAAATTTATATACTCAACTTGCGTGCATGAAAAGTATTTAACCTTAATTATAAGTCTTAATATATATATATATATATATATATATATATATATATATATTAAGACTTATTGGTTGATTTGCTCGAGTTAATGATTCCTAAACAATAAAACGCAACTATTCCAGTATAACATAATATAATTTTATAATGTCTTCAAATTTTGTTTTTGTGTTTCCTAAAATGTATTAACTAAACATTTTTGAAATATATACATTTTAATTTTGAACCTAAAACTGCCGTTGTATTTTTGTCTATCTCCGATTGCCGCTATATTAACACAAAATCATAATGTTATAAACAAATGAATAAAATTCAAATCAAATATATATTTCTGCATAAATAAAATGGTAAAACAAATATTTAAATAATTGCATTTTTTATTACACGCGAAAAACGGCCAAATATAAAATTAATAAATTATAAATGGTGTATTAACCTTAAGTACAGGATCATAAGAGATTGTATATTTTTTACAGTTTGTACATAAAAATTAATAGTATGTTTGATTCATTTTACGTACATAAAACAAAATAGATGACAAGCGCAAGCTTCTGTCGTTGGCTGATTACAACTATATTGTTATGTCCAATAGGCATAACATTTTTAATAATAAATATTTATAAGATAGAAATGAAACATATATCGAGGGGGAAAAAACAAAATAATAATAATAATATAAATAAATAAATAAATAAGACATAATATTATAAAATGTTAATACTGTGAAAATGATTATTTTTGAAATTTATTAACAGGCTTGCCTAGCATTTTTTTAATTTTTATTGAGAACCAACGCAAAATCGGTCACAGTTCAAAAGTGTAATATACAAAAAAAATAATAAATATCCCGAATAAAACCCCGAATGAAATCAGTGGTCGGTAAAAAGTATAGATTTTTAGTGAAATAAAATAATAATAATAATAACAATTATGTAAGCGTAACACGCTGTTTAAAATTAAAAACTAAATAGTAGATATTCAACGCTTGGAATTCTGCAAGCTTACGTCCCATAGTGTTGTGATAACGCAAGTATCGTTACATTAGGTTGACTAGACTGTCGCCTCCGAGAAGGCTAGTAGGTGTTGTCGTGTCAAGTTTCTACTTTGATGGAACTCGATGCCGCCACAGAGTCTACCGTGTTGGGGATTTGTAAACTTTCAGTTGCCTAAAACATAAAATAAACAATCGGTTAAATATAAAATTAAAAGCATCCGATGAACGTACTACACAGTGCAGTTCCGAGTTGTGAAAACTTTGAAATAATTTTCTATTTCCTAACGATTTCCTTGCCCCAATAATAATTACAATAACAACACTTACGTCGATGAGGTGATCGAGGCCGAACAGGAATCCTTCTTCGTGGTTGCCCGGCACCCACGGTTGCCTGTGGGTGAGTATCACGTTTTCAGGTACGTGCCTCGTTTTGGCAAAATCTATCAGCCACGCACCGACTTTGGTGTCGTCATAAATAATTAGAATACTGCTGCCCACAATCTGTGTTGGTCAAAACACACACAATAAATTATTAAAAAAACACATCCAATAGGAGGTACACCGTTGGGTCGTTATTGAGATATTCTCTCTTGGCGACTACTCACCTCGTGAGTTTTAAAATAATGAGAACGGTCCAGTTTGGTCCGGATTTCATTCAGTCTGGCCACCAGCCTGTGCTTGATGTCCTGCCGGTCGCCTAGGAACAATGCCAGCGTGTTGTTGACTTCTTCGTCGCTCTTGACGGTTTTCAAATCGGTAACGGGCGGAGAACCTCGAAACTATAACAATCGTCGTGAAACATCATCGTTAAATAACCATCGGACGGTATTGCCGTTGTTATTATTATTATTATTATTTACCTTCATGGCTTCGATCCGGAACCCGTGACTGCACGTTGAACTCTGCTGTTCTCTGAACTGCATGTAACGCAGTTTGGTGACGGCTTGCAGTTCACGTTCTTCGGCCGTAGGCGCTTCCGGGTCAACGGCGATCATCTATAACACAACATCACATTTTTGTTAGTCTCGTTTCGTTTAGAGATAGGTAAGGCTAAAACTGGGTTAGGTAACGTTTAACTCTTTGAGGGGCGGCTGTTAGCATATTGACCACTTTTGTTATAACCCTTTTGGGGCGGTGGTCAGTGGAGATAACCGCATATATATTTTTTTTTGGCGTCGGTTACACAATTAGCGATGATCACATAAATACTAAATAGTCAACTACGAACACACGCCATTAGAGCGTTGGGGGGCAGTTGGCGACATTTCTTGCCCCCCCAATAAGGCAAGGTTAGATAGAAACTATCAATGGGGCAGGGTAGGTCGGGTTATTTATTTGGTTCACTCCAGGCCAAAGACAATTACCACTTTACCTTGAGGTAGAGATCTTTCCGGGCGGCGGTGTTCTGCACTTCGGATTCCAAAAAGGTGCGCGTGCCCATTTTGATGTCCATGACGTGCGGGTCCCGGAACCCGTACAACAGGTCTTGGAGCTCGATGAACGTCTGACCGTTGTACTCGACCTCTCTGTAGTACCGGGGCACGATGTCCTGGAGGCTGGGCTCGTTGGACAGCGCTTCGTATACGTCACATTCGGTGCCGCCGCTGCATTTCTTCCATATGGTGCCCACGCCGGCCGGGGCAAAGCAGTCCGGATGTCCGGACAGCTGGAACCACGACTGCTGTTGCGGGGCGCCGGCCCGGCAAGTGCCAGCCGCGGACTGCGCGGTCGGCTTGACCCTGGCTTCGGGGTCCGACGTCACCACAGCGGCGGCGGTGGCGGTGGCGGTCGTCGTGGTCGGTGCGGTGGTGGTGTTGTTTCGCAGCAGCACATCGCTGGCGGGCGCACTCAGTTCTAGAGCGTTCTAAAAATCAATTGGAAAAAAAATCAATAAAATTTAACACCTCAAATGTCAGCTTATCTGTCGCATATTCCGTTTCGTAAAGCTAATTTTGCAATGCCCCCCCCCCCAGCCCAAAAACTTGTCCTCGGTGAAAAATAATCCGAGCAGCTCTATCGAGCGACGGCCTCGGTCCTGTCCTAACAATGTTCCCGCTTGGTCTGACCTTGTCACAAAGCGTATTTGCCAACACTTGGCCAAACTCAAAAAGTGCCAAGTACACGAGAGAGAGAAGAGTCTCGGATCAGAAAGAATCACAAGGGATTTGGACGTTTGAAGATAGAAGAAGACAGTTTTCAAGGATTTTAATTAGCCCTAGCCCGCACCCCTGTGTTTGGATAGGCGGCCTGCACTCCCTCGACTAATGCTAGCAATATGTTATCCGGGTTACACTTACCAGTGCCAGGAACTTGAGCAGAGTGTTTTCCTTTTTATGGTTTTTCTTCGACGACGGCACGGTATTGCACTGAGTGCTTTTCCACTCTCCATCGGTTTGCTGCAATCAAAAACAACAAATCATCGGTCATTAGCCATTCGGCAAACGCGCAATTAACGCGGACGTGCACACGAGTATTGAGTATTAATTACAATGTATGTCCCGACCCGGCGAGGGGGGCACGTACGATTAAAATAATATAAATAATAATAATAATAATAGTTAGAAATCGATTCGGTCGCCTCTACTACCTACAGCGACGACGGTTTGCATTAGTGATTGCAAGAAGCGCGCGTTCCAAAGCCCCCTTGGAGGCCAGCCGAATGACAAACAATAGTCGTCGTAGAAGACACACACTTGGAATAGGTACGGTCAAGAGGCAAGAAAAAACAGCTCGAGATTTTTGTCTTTTAATTATGTCCAAAGAAAAAAAAAATGCAAAATCGTGGCTACCGCGGCAAATTTGTATTTTACACGGTTAACGAACTAGCACGAAAACCACAATTTGCTGTTTTTTTTTTTTTTGTACAATTTGCATTTTTTTGGTGAGCTTAATTATCTGACACAAGCGTGTGTCGTTAATGATACTCCCGTGTCAAATAATTTTTACACCGTATATATATATATATACACGGTTATCATACTCATACCTACCGATTGGTGAGCTTATTTAAAAAAAAAAAACCTTGTACACCCATAAATAAATCGACTGCGTGTTAAGCTTTGGTTTGATAGACAGAACCTAACCGCTGATCGATGCGAGTCGTCGCACACAGAGAACATTGAGAATTGCCAACATTTAATTATAAAAAAACAGTAATAATAATAATATAGTAAATAACAAACGATAAGGCTGATTCAATTTACCTACATCTTGGCCAATAAAAATACACATGCTTCGCACTTTTTTAAGCTTCTACTTCTTCTTATTATTATTTTTTATCAGTCGTGAAATTCGGGACCCTTGACCGTTTGATGTTCACAGATAAAAATCGAATAATATAATCATATCTCTACCTATAAGCCATTGCATTTAGGTATACGTTAGCCGTTTTTCTATTCTGTCCTACCCTACCCCACACTCCGCCATTATTATTTTTCTTCTATTCAAACGATACACGTTCGTGGGCGTTCATGCGAAAGAAAAAAATCCCAATGTGTGCCACGTTATGCACGTGTCGCACACACCATCATCGGTAGTCGGTACAACAATATGTTACCGAGGAAACGATGATCAGTATGCCATTGGCGTGCCCAGGGCCACATTATTCGTCGTGTGCGATTTGTTTGGTATAATATTGTTGTGCCTCTGTATTGTCTCTTAGGTATTCCACACACACACACACCGGGTGGACGGTTCTTACCCAAGACGCGTTTCTTCGACAGCGACGAGCAATGTTAATTATTCGAGAAAAAAAAATTGACTAAAATGACCACCCACGCGAATTGGCTGAAAATATATTGACATAAAACGTAAATCATACCACCGGACAACCCATTTTTAAACATACAAATACATATATACACACACACATATAATGTACTTTTCCATAACGTTATCGGCCGTTACAAAAAAGACCAAGGTCAACACAAACTTACAAAAGTTCATTTGCACAATAAATAGAAATAGTTAATTAATTTACAAAAATAATATTATTAATATTATAAAGACCAAACGTATAACGTGTGGGTAGTCAGTCAATAACTAGTGATAATGGTATCACGAGCTATTACCGTGCGAGCCTTGCTAAAAAAAAGTATAACAACAAAAATAGAACATCTATTAAAAAACGATAACAGGTGAACATCGCGATAACTCTGACGGTCACGTGTTGCGTTTTTATACGGTCTACTGTCGTATCGATCATTGATTAAATAATAAATTTAATTGATCAAAATAAATGTCCGTATAAAGAGTCTTTTTTAGAATATTCGCGTTTTTAAAAATTAATAATGTTAAACGTTTGCAAATCGCAAAAACACGAGACATGCGTGGAGTGAATAAAATAAAAAAAGAGACGGATAGATTTTTAGAGAAAGAGAGGATTTGTTGAATGATCTATTTGAAAAGGAAAAGTGACCAAGAAGAAAAAAAAAATTCGTCAAAATAATAATTACAATGACAAACAAAGTAATTATTGTCAAGCCAAGTTTTATTTATAGTTATTAGGTATATAAATACATACGGTACAACATTTTTGCGTTTTGTGTTGGATTTTGATTATTGTGTTAATCGTATACATCAAATTGATAAATCAAATATAGATATTATTAAAGAAGCGCAGAACGGTTATTATCTTAATTTTTCAACTATAGGTTTAATAAGAAATACTTAAATCAGAAATCAAAAATTTGCGCCCAACAGAAACTATGTCGACAATAAATTCTATACATAGATCCTACACTCAGCATGGTAGTGCTACACAATATTATATTAACACAAACAACTCTTCTTTATCTGTCAAATGCTCTAGTCAATTATGCATCTTTTCAACCTGTTACCGAGTAGGCTAAGCCTCAACAAACTCGATGAACCGCAGAAATTGTACATCTTACATTATTCAAAATTATTATTTATTTTCATAAATTCAATTTGACACTTAGATTTTTACCACAGCAAGTACTAGAACCGATATCGATGTACCTAATGTGTATGATTGTATAATTAATAATGTTATGCTCTATATACATATAGTACAATGTGCCGAGTAATACTTTGTATTCAATTAATAATTGTTCACTTAGTATTATACTATGTTGGTGTTGACGTCACACGATTATGATGTTGATGCGTTCAGCATTTTTTCTTAATACGAAATTTTGCAATGTTTATACATTTTTTTTTTCAGTGTCAGAGCAAAATATATGTATCACCTTAACAAAACCGCCAAGGTAATGACAGTAAACAATGATTTTCTTTTAAGGTAAAAAAAAAATCTGTTTCTTATATAAGTTCATTGATCCTTGCAGTGCTGTGCTGATGCAGTTGGTTTGTTCCTAACGTATTTTTTTTTTTTTTTTTTTAGAAACCGCAACGAGGAAACAAAACCTGATGCCATAGTACAAAGTCCTCGTGGAAACGCTCACGGACGTTCTATAGACAATTTATTAAACAATTTATCGAAATAAGACCTACTAGTCTACAAGACAGAAAAATGCTCTACTTTCGTAGAAATGATTTTAGTTCTATAATACAATAATTTTAAGTTTACAATAATTTAGCATTGTGGGCTGCATGGACTTTTCGTTGTTGTCTCGAAGATCATGCCCGAAATTGTTGCACACAACAAAATTCAACTTAAGAATGCGAAACGTGTGAAAACAACCCGAGTTTGTTTTGGATTAGACACACTGACATTTTTATTAGTTTGTATACATAAAAAAAACCCGAAACGTCAACACCGCTTGCACGTGTACAATTTTGCTGTTGTACTTTGCTACTAACTGCATTGTATTGGCCGGGACTAGAAATTCAAAAAATGCTTTTGCTCCCAACAAAAAAATGTTGTAATAAATAATTGCTTATTGAAAAATAACACCACACAAACACAATTGCATAGGCTCGATTATGCGCGTGCCATAATTAAGGAAATCGACGCTTTCATTGACCAAACCGGTATTCGGCCGGCTATGAAAGGACGAAAAGGAAGAACGGATATCAGCTGGTGTCCTGTGAAGAATTGGCGGCTATTGACCTCGCACAGGCACCACACTTTCTCTTCGTTTGCCATCACACACCCAAATAGTGAATCTCTTACCAGTGGACATTTCCAAAGTATACTATTACAACCGTTTGGCTTTAAAATATGCAAACGATTAAAAAGAAACAAAAATTCACTTTCCGCAGGCATACACCACTACTATACATTATATTAAGCGCATTAGTTGTTCCGTTCTTCCGACCATAAAATACCGTCCACAGTTCGTTGACACGATCTCGTCACATCATGTTACTACTCATGGTATATTATTAATAATAATGCTATTGGTATATTATGATAATGAACGTTTGAATATTATATTTATGACAATTCACGCTTGTGCAACGCCGGTTATAACAAATAAATGTACAGCAGACTTGCACACCGATTGCTTATTGTCTACGTGTACATCCCTCTAAGCTAATCCAGAGTTGATACAGATAATCCTCCTCTCAATACTACTTATTAGTTTTGAAATCTCGGTGGTTTTTTTTCTGCCTAAACCCAGAAGACGTTTGGTTTTTGCACAAAAATATGTATTTAATAGGATTCTATTGGGTTGACGAATTCCTTAATAATAACGCAAACTGGGGCAATATTTTTTTTTAACAAGTTTTTGCCAACACTGCTCTACAAATGACAAATTTCTGTCACAACTTGCAACATGCAAGTATGTCTTACTGCTCGTCTCTGACTAGTTACGTCTAAATCCTGCGGCTTTCAATCAAAAACAACGCAAGAACAGACAGCACAAACACAACATCATAATAATTTCCAGTGTATTAAAATACCCGAGTCGACCGTGAGTCATTTTTAGGCTAAGCATCCGGCGGTAAATATTGAATCATTATTTGTGCGATAAATTCAGATGAAAAACTAATATCGTAGTAGACATATTATTATACTACAACCGTTTTTTATTCTTATTATTTTTTTAACAGAATCAGCCTAAAGGTGTTGACCGTTTTGTTGTCGTCTGTTCGACATCGTGGAGTTGCGCAAATCCAGGCCAAATAAAAACCATAAAACGAAAAAATTATTATTAGAATAATAAAAAGGTATTAAACGTTTTAATTAGATATTCTGGTCTTTGCTAAATGTCCGAGCGTTGCCGTGCAAAAATCCTTGACACGGATTGTAGGTTTATATTATATTATTGTATGCATAAAAAACAAATTAAACATAAAAAAACCAGTTAGCCGCCGTCGCTTGGGGGTATAAAATAAATACATACAAATAAATGCAGTGCGTGAAACGTGACCGGACTGAGAATGAAAATGATTATTATGGCGAAAATTGAATTGAAAACAAAAAATTGTATTTTAATCTAGTCATTAATAATATCAAAATGGGTTTTTTTTATTTGTTTTAGCTGGGCAAAACAATGCACCTATTATATGGAAACGGACGATTACCCAGCGACAAACAATCAAACCGCTTCGACCCGCGATAAGCCGTTATCTTTAGGACATCTAATAAATTAGTCCAAGTGTAATAACATTGTAATAATAATATCATATTAATTACTATTGTACTCGGTCTATGACGTGTGCCCGCTGCCACTATCAAACGGTAATTATTACTGTTTCTAACGATAAACAGAAACAACATTACAGAAGAGGGCACGACTCGACGGATAATTGCTTGGAAAACATAATATTTTAATATCATAAAAAAAAACATCTGTGCTGTTTATACGCCCAAAGGTTATACAAACGGCGAGTGGATACACTAGAGATTGTAGCAAGGGTTTATTTTGATCCTTAGCAGAATCCAAGACGTTTAGTAGTCGCTCATGTAACAGTAGTTTGTGTATTGTTGGTTCATTTGGTTATCTTATCGATACTACTGGCTTCTGTAATTTGATCATTTATAATAATTTTTATAGTACACACTAAATAGTGTATATAAATAGACGCACACGCTAATTCAGTAATTAAGATAATCGATAACGATCGACGAAAAAATAAATGATGCAATATATTTTATGACGAAGCTCCAAGTGAACTGTGTAAACAAGTAAGAATGCGTTACACTTGGGAGCAAACACGAGCAAACTTTATAAATACAATATTGTTGAGGTTTAGTTATTGGGTTATAAATAAACAAAATATATAAGTAGTTTTTGAGGCAAGACAACCGTTAAAAAAAATGTTAGATTGAGTTAGCAAACAGTATATAATCCAAACAAAACGAACACATATCAATGGAAAACTAATAGATAAAACAGATTTTAGCTTCGATGTGGGGCTGAGAAGGTATTGTATTTACAATGATGTGTTTTTATTTTTTTTCAAATATTTTTGTGTCTGTATCCACGATGTCTTCTAAGCCGCTGTACCGATTTCTTCGTGTAGCAACTCTATAGATCAGAAATCTTCTTTGGCCAAAAATTAAAAAAATTCACTCCTTCTCTTTCATAATAGAGAAAAACAACCAACAAATATACATATTTTTCAACTTATTAGACCACAGTTTCGCATCGAAGCGTTTATTTCAAAATTACTTTATCACTTTCAGTTATAATAATTATTCCTGTTGACCTGCGACTTCTTGTTTCCACTATACCCCCACTACACTGTATAAGCTTTTTTTCTTGTATACGGCTGTTTGTTGAAATTCAATGTACGGATATTTTAAAGAAATAAAAGGCCGACCACTTTATTTTGTGTTAATAAAATTGCCTATACCGAACCCCCTCGACAGACACACACAAGGCGTTGGTTACACGTCTCCTGGGCGGCGCTTTCATCATAATGTACAATATAATATAACAATAATAGTAATAATGGTCGTCATACTTCGCTATGTAGTCGAACAAAATACGAGGCTCTCCTCAAGGTTTTCGGCTGTTTTTATTTTATTTACAAGTCTACTACCGACGAGAACGCTATAAGTTTTTCTTGGCGATTTGACTACAAAAAAGTATAATCGGTCGACCGAAACCGAGTCAACGCCGTTTCCTTGTCGGACACACGTCACCACACACACTTTGAATGGACTTTGAAAAAAAGGACTACGACTTTTATTTTTTTTCCACCAACGTCACCAACTACGTTATCGAAAGAGCGAAAGAACACATTAGACGACACTGCGTGTAAACACAGACGGTTATAAATATTTACAATATTATAATATGATTATGTGAAATAATACAATACATACACATTTATTTTAATCGACAACAATAAAATTGTATAATAAACTGGAGTGACGCAAGTGACGTCAAGGAATTCGAAAAAAAATAACATTGCTCACTCTTATCTACAAAAAAAAGGTGTCTTTGCGATAATAACGGAACGACGGTGGCGACGAAGGCACACAAAAGATTATTACCGTTAGATTAAGATGCGAAAATGCAAACACTCGACCAAGTACGACGTTTAGCATACATCATAATAAAAATACAACAGATAATACGATAATAATAAACTATAATCCGTTTTTCGTCTCCCCCCCGGCGCGTTTCTCGATTAGGTGAGGTCGTGCGACGCTTTTTTATTATAATTGTCTCGGGTTTAACTTTTTCTCTACTTACAGGAACACCCGAGAGACCGATCGGTTGTAAGTGTTTATCTGGACAATTCGAAAGAGATAAAACCGCATACGGAAGTCAAACGTACTTGGACACGTGACTTATTCGCGGTTATCGGTCGCTATCAGAAAATCCTATCGACCAACGTTCTACATTATTATAAAAAAACACCTCAGACCAGCAGCTGTAGACGGACTGAGCACAGAAGACGTTGTATATTGTTTGTAGGCACACGATGGGTTACCGCTGTTTATCTTCTTCTAAACTCAGCTGGCAACAACTGGTTAGGAAAAAAAATTGTAAAAATACATTCTCTTTAGTTCTGGCATAGGTTCCACTACCATATAGATTCGGAGTGCCTGAATAGGATCCGATAGGTTAAGATTAGTGTATTACAAACATTTAATGGGCGTAGAGTAAAAAAAAAACCGGCTCGGTTGTCTTAGAAGAGATCCGATAACATATTATTATGTCAGGTGTAAGTAGGCACAGATTTAGGGCGCCAGAGTATGTCAAAGAGCAAATGGTTTCATAAAAAAAAACACTTATTTCAAAACTACCTCTTAATAACTTTAGATGTACCTATGTGAACCTAACCGATTGCCCAAGAGTGGTCATAATACAACGAGGCATTCTTCGACTATACTTAAACCGAAAAAAAAAATTAATGTATTCCAAGTAAGTCACGCCTTTAACGGAAGCGTTGCCGGTCTGAGTACGGAAACTTGTACACTATGATTCTACCGATGGCCTTCTCAATTTTTTTCCCATTGTCTAGCGATTTAAATAAATTATACATTGTTTCTTTTTCTTTTCGTGTTTTTTACCTTCGAGCAAAACAGTACACCGGACGCAATTGTAATTAGTGTAGACGCATGACTAGGCTGGCAGCAGTTAAATTACTATATTACTATACAAAACCGATAAACGAAAATATGTACATTACAGTCATTATTAACTAATATACATTAAAATAGGTAAATTGTTAACAAAAAAATAAAAAAAATTTCAGACTGAAAAATACAAAATATGCAAAACCGTCAACAAATGTAACATAAAATAAAAGTGATGATGAATATATTTTATATTGTGGCCGTACTCGTAGTAGGTATTTTAATTGACGTTTTATTATGATTTTAATGGATTATTAAACGAGTTGGAAACGTTGATTAAAAACAGCCGGAACGATTATTAAATGTGAATGATGTTTTCAAAATGTCATCAAAAAACTATTAATGACAGGTAAATCACAGACCGCAGTCTTGGCGCTGCTATTATCACGAGGCATAATAATATTACACTATTGTAATAATAATAATAATTATTATTATTTCTAGATAGTCCGTGTACGGGGTTAATTAGGAAAGGAAACGCCAAAAGAAGATACCCGAAGACGTCGACGGCATGTAAAATCGCGATTAACTCACTATATCATAAATCATAATATAATAAATCTACTAGGTATCAGAACAAATAAATCAGAATGGAAACTGGTAAGTGATAACAAATTACACGGACAGCATATGCCGCCGTCGAAACGAGTGTAAAATTAGTGTATTTTTATATACATATATTGATTTTATACTATAAACAATGATGGTACAATAATTCCTCCAACAAAATAGCTACTGATTTTTGTTCACATTAGAGTCTCCAGGGCCTGGTATCAATGAGCAGTAATTTATAATCAGTGTATTGGTTTTGGTTAGGCGTGAAAACAATAGGGCTCGTCTGAAAGTACAACCGGAAGTGCATCGAAAACCGGATGCGTTTAAAAAATATATATATTAGTATTTATAATATACGATTGAAATTGATACTTTGAAACCGGTCGAGTCCACCTCCACGGCCGATAAGTAAGATACAGAAGAGGCGCTCGAATTGTGATGATTATTATTATTATTATTATAAAAATTATCGACTTTACTATATGAAAAAAACATGTACATATTGTTTTTTTGTACGATGTACCGAACCGTAAAAACAGGTAAATGGGTCAACCAGTAGTTTGTAAGAAAAAAAAAATACTAGCATTTGTCTCCAATTTTTTTCTAATAATTAATTATGCAGACTTTTATAAATTTTAATAGTTTCGGTTTTTTGAACACGAAACGACCACATGCCGAACACGTCGTCGGGTTACTCGTTTAAAATAATATGCTATGCGAGCAGACGCCATAAAAAAAAGAAAAAAGAAAAAAAAACATTTAAAAAAAATATGAAAAAAACTTTTTATAGGTATTTTTTCACTGCAGAGCAAGTCTGCTCAGCCTACGGTCAGTGACACGGTGTGCTTAACATAATAGGTGTCGTTTGCCCCACCAAAACTAAAGCTCGTGTGACATAAATAAAATTGTTAAAAAAAAATCTAGAGATTAAGAAGAGTATGTGTGTACTCAAAACTCCTACGCCATCGTTATGTAACACCACCCGGGCTATTAATTATAATTAATTCGTGAGCGATGTAATCCGCTCCGTTTTTACCGCAAAACCGATTTAACCAGAGGGCCACTGCTGAGCAAACGAGATATTATTAATATAAAATAAAATATAATACACATTCACACCAGTCTGTCGTCACACGTTATGTAATAACATGACCGCTATGTCATAAAATGATCGTATTATTAGCAGATCTCCGAGGACAAGTTTGGGGCACTACCGCACAATTTTGAACGAAACGCGGCTACCATAATATTGTTTTCGCGGGGTCGGGTCACAATTGCTGAGAAATTTTGGTCAAAACGAAAACGACCTTTTCTTCAATTTCCATTTTGGCTGGTTCGTCAAAAAATTACACCATACAGACAAGTGAATATTTTCGCTCTCCACTCCATGGACAGCAGTAATATTATTAGTAGCCGTTACTAGTTGTAAATTTTCAAAGGTCAAGAGGTAGTACGAACGGTCCGGTCAAAACTAATACCGCGGTATAGCGCCATTCGGGTGACCACTCGAGGCGGGTAGTACCTAATATATTACAAGAATCCATGTGCAAAGTGTCGACACGTACCTAATAAAAATGAATATAATATTCCCATCTACAAGCGGTGGTGTTACGTAACAGCGACGGATTTTCGAAAACATAAATGGCAATAATGTAAATTCAGTTGGAACTGGTGTTTGACATGCATAAAAAAAAAATCTTAGACGTCCCAACCCGTCACCATCAACCCTGAAATCGAGAGACAGAGTAACATATTCGTGTACGTACCTCGGTCGTAGCAGTGGTAGTTTTGCAAGTGCAGAAAAACAAAAATCGACAATTATTAGTGTCCATC
Source organism: Adelges cooleyi (assembly GCF_023614345.1). Lineage (NCBI taxonomy): Eukaryota > Metazoa > Arthropoda > Insecta > Hemiptera > Adelgidae > Adelges > Adelges cooleyi. Next base: position 7,060,293 of record NW_026096268.1, read on the forward strand.
ATCGGTAATGGCTGTTTTAAAACTAGAATGGTAATTGGTACCGGCTAAACTGCTGCAACGCGGCCGAGGGTTTTGCACGGGAAAACACGGGCCGGCCGGCTGCAGTCGTATGCATTTTTATCTGGCGACCGTTTTATAAATAGACGGGCAATAACAAATAAAACTAATATACCCTAATATTATTATTATAATTGTTAAACTGCGTATCGTACCGGTTTACCGTTTAGCGATAACGGTTATATAATAATATTAAAACGCGGTCGATTTGCCCCGTTTGTCCCCTACTGCTGTGCACGGGGTGTGTACAATTTCAAATCACTTAATTAACGAATAATATTAATCATCTTGGCCACTCACTTTGCCGGACAATAGCTTTTCGAACTGTTCGATGGCTTTGGTGACGGTGAACGAATCGAAAAACGAATGTTGTCTCCTAGCCGCAGGACACACGGCCATGTCGCTCATTCTCATGTTTGTCGTAACGGCGCACATCAATAAGTAACAAAAAATATGTTTAAAAAAATACCGATTTTCCCGAACCGGAACGATGGAAAATTTCGATTAAAAAACGATCGAAGATTTAAAAAAAAATTGTTTTTCTTCTTCTCAAGGCGCTTGCACACGACACAATATTATTATTATTATCGACGGCGGATCGGACGGGACTCGCGACGGTTAGCGTGTGAAGCGAGTACGCGAATGGAAATCCAAGTCGGCCACACGCACTACACGGGCGGCGTACAGTATGCGGTTGGTCGCAGTGCATGTGAAACCCGAAGGGGGAACAGGCGGCGGCGGCCGAACTGGTCCCCACCGCTTGGGATCCGACCGGCTATTTTTAGGTCAACAGCCACGACCGCTTGTACTACTAAAAATATTATGTACATAATATAATATTATTATTGGGTATATAGGTACCATGTATTACCAGACCCCGAGGTATACTATACACGTCTATGTTGAATAGTTAGAAATAACAATTTTTATTTCCATAATATTATAATAATATTTGTATATTGTACAGTGATACGCGATGGATGTACTATATACCTAGTAGACATATTATTATTGCCGGCAAACGCGACCACGATTCGCAGAAGTTTCTCTGTTCTGTCGACTTGAGTTTTTTTTAAAATTATAATGAAGACCGCATCATACACGTATATACTATATATATATTTTTGATTTTATTCAAACGAACTTTGAAATCCGGGAGAAAACAACCGTTTCCCCGGTAAAATCAATCACAGTAAAAAATAGGCACCTTTTAAGTTTTACAAGGTACCTCTTTTATTTACTTTTATTATCAGTATTCATAAACATTGATTGTTAATAAAATACGCATTATACCCTTTGGAGGTTAATACAGGAAAAATCAAAATTTGCTGGCAAGGTGGCATTTATGTTCAAAAAACATAGATTATGATCGAGAAGATGTGATGAAACATTTTTCAATAATAAGACAAGGGACTGTTGATAATCCGATATATTTTTGTTATACTATAATTATTGTACGATTACTATTTTGACTCATAATTAATAATAATATTACTGTTGGGGTATAACATTAGTCAATATTTTTTTTCCTGGTATTTTCCCTAGATTCAAGCCAAAAAGTATATTTTTAATTTTATACAGGCACAGAGAGGAAAAAAAAAATAGGAAAAAAATGGCATTGTATATTACAATAGGTGGTTGGTTTAAATAGAGTTGGTCGAATTTCAATAGATGCGTCCCATAAATTGACTCAAAATTAACTTTAAAAAAATCCCATAGACGGATTTAGAAGAAAACGGTTCCAGTAGGATGAATATAAAATTTCATTAAATGTGAAAAAATCGAAGCCGAGGTGTAAGAGATACATAAAAAAAAAATATAAATCACAAGACGGTCGGCCATTGGTCTCGATTTTCAAGGGATGGGAAATGTATATTGTACAGGAATGACAAGACATTTACACGTTTTCAATCTGGTCTCACGGGCACAACATGTTAGGTAGTGTAGTTTTTTGAAAGATAGGACCATCGTTTTCATTAAATTAACCAACACTAATGGCTATTTAACTGCAAATCAGACAACAAAAGAATTTATGGTAGTAGTAGGAGGGAAGGGGAAATACAATATGGCACCCAACCGAGTAACCATCATTAAGATGGACGGACACAGTCGGTAATAAGGAGAATAAACTAGGCAATTTCTACGCAAAAATGTATACATTTATACATAATTATTATTATCACACACGTTTAACCGAAACAACGCGAACAAGCACACCTCGGTGCTTAATGAACCGCATGCAAATTGTAGCAAAACGCCCTTCATAGGTTCCAGTTTTTTTTTCTTAAATAAATTCTCAGTAGTTTTCGATGCTTTGTTTTGTTTTAATCACGGCGAAGGTTTTCTACACGGTGGCGTAAAAATCGAGATTTAACAAATTTTACTAAAATAGCTTATTTAAATCATAAATACAAGTTTAACAAAATAAAAACAAGGCTGTTGCTCGTTAATAACAAAAATGGAAACGGAGATTATGATGATTTATTAAATAAAATGTAAATAACATATTTGCAGTAAAACGTAGTACCTAGCTATAGACAAAATATAGTATTTTTCGCCTCTAAAAAAAATAATGTACGAGTATATTTGAAATACTTTGAACTTGACAAGAGACATAATATGTCGTTCATTGTAAAAGTGGTGGAACTCCAAATTTTTAAAATATACATTGTTTAATTGAGTCACATTTGGTCATATACTTCTTTACAAAAAGAGAAGCAACTCCAATAAATGTTTGTTTATTGATTAAATAATATTATGTAATTGTTGAGCCATCATTTTCTATTAAACAAATGAAACAATTATTCCATTTTTTATATATTTTATCGGAAATTGTTGTTGAGAGTAATTTAATTTTGAATTCCGCTCTCGAGACTTTAAATCAAATATATGTATGCAACTAGAAATAAAAAAAAACTGCTTAAAGTTTTGGTCTTTTACGTTAAACGAACATAATTATATCTCCAAATTATTAAATATTGGTAAGGCGATATTCTTACTGCTTACATTAATTTTAAATTTAATTATATATTGATCTATGGACAATACATTGCATACTCGCTCTCGTGTATACTATAGACATTTAGCATGCTTGCCCTATGAAATTGGTTTGATTAGTTTTTTTTCAACTAAAAAAACTCAATACACTGTATTAATTTACACTTGTTTTCTTTATCTCGCCTATTCTCATACAAATTGGGTCAGCAAGCCAAATTCTCTCACTCGCCAAATTTCTCCAAATGTAAACCCTATTGCAAAATTATCGTCCCCATCTATCTTTTGTAATTTAATTACACAACACACGGTGTTTGTTTAAGGGCATTTTAAAACTTTCTTTTCTTTTATATACAGTGTACTCGATTACCGCTTCTAATAAAAATTACACCATTAAAATATGTTAATTGTATGCGCCTCTATTATAAACAATACCTAAATCACAAGAACAATGATATCAATCAACGATTGTCAATAATAATTCCCGTTTTGTCATTTATTTATTTTGTTTTTTTTTAACGTTTACTAGTATGTAGACTTTAATTCTATTCAAATGCGCAAAAGAAAAAAAACGCACAGCTAGAATTCGTTAAGTGTCAACCACACGAACAATTATGTATATTATGTATTGTATACTACATTTTTTTTTTTACAAAAAATAAACATATACTTATCTCTCAGAAACGTACGAATAATTATATAACCAGACAGAAAAATATAAAAACTACTATTGGATGATTTATTGCCGCGTCGCGGCATTTAATTGTAGAGACACTTTTTTGTCTTATGCAAATTCACACATAAGACAAATATAAGTAACTTGAAAAAAAAAATTCTCACAATATGAGCTGTAATTATTGTGCCATACGGGTTTCGAACAAGACTACCATCGTACAGTTAAATATATTATGTCTCAAAGACCAAAGTATACAATAAGAAACGCCAGACAAACAGTAGGTACCATAGCCCGAACCTAACCCCAAAGTATCGCTCACTAACACCGATATTCTCCATTTGTAATTAGATTATAAATTGACTTCTTACAAGGTCGAATATCAATGCTAAAATATCATACAATATTCTCATATGTGTTATTTATAAAATAATATAAACTAATCTATAATTAGGAAGCACATAATATACGGTTGAGAAATACTTTGTACTAAACAAACAAAATGTGTACTATTATTATATTTTCTTTATTAAAATTTCTTTCACAACTACTATATTAATACTACACACAAGTTGTCTGATTAAAAAGTCATTGCAAAATTATGAATTTGCGTTCAACAGCATTGTTACACACGGTTAAAAAACAGATTGAGTGTATTTAAATTAAAAAAATTGCAGAGCACAGACTTTGTTCTATTTACAGTGTTGGTTTCAGAACGATTCTGAAAAGATTCTTTTCATAAAATCCCATGTCATACATACGAAGTGTTACAGTAATATTGGAAAGGTTTGCCAAAAAAATACCTTAAAATTGAACTATGAAATATTGCTATTGAGCAAAATTAATAATTCTCAAGTTTAAATTCAACTATCATTTATGAGCATGGAAAAAATGTACAATAACAATCAAATAATCCATTAATATTAAGCGATTGTTCTCACATGATGGTGAGCAAAATTATTGTATTCAACAGTATATTTTTCTAAGAAATAATTACACAGGTAAAAAAAAGTTCAAATCAAATCTGTACACTATAGTAAATTATCAAAAATAGATAACAATTTTCAAGGGCAACTATTAAATGACAAAACGTAATACCCACACATTTAATTTATCTAAGCAGAACGGAATATTATAGAAATCATTTTTTTTTCATCACATCATTAGTGTTATAAGCCAATCATATGATATTATGTAATTTACTTTTTGTCATTTAAAAGTTATATCATCTAAAACCATCCATTTGAATAATATCATTGTTAACTTCAGACAATTAACAATTTAAAAAAAAAATAACATGTAATAATAAAAATGTTGGTTACGCCCTATAGATTGTTTACAAAATAGTAAAATAGTACACACAATGCAAATTTAGTGAAATGAGATGTGCGATTCTACTTTTTTGTTATTGTAACTACTTACGTCGTACTTGTGGTATTTGTACATACAACTTAATTTATAGATATTATATTATTATTGCCTTAAACGTTAGAAAAGATAACGTTTTTGACAAAATAAATTATATTTTCTGTTTAGGTATGTATTTTATTACTTCTTGTAATGTTTAATTTTGGAGTACAAGCAAACATATAATTAATTGTTGTTATTATTATTCATACAACACTCTACGCCCAATATGGTAAACACTAGAGAGCAATGCTAAGAATATAATGTACACCGATGTACGTCATTTAATAAAATACAGATATATTAGGTATGTATATTTTATACTAGCTTAAGTACTCTTTTAAATATTATATTAATTCGCTATCGTTACAACTATTATACATCGAACTTATGCAACTCGAAGAAACGATTTAATTTTCAAGAAAAAAACAATCATGCAGCGGTCGATCCGATTAAATTTAGGTTTCGCTGAGATAAAAAAATATTACATAATTTTAGGTGTTTTTTTTCGTTCATAAAAAGCATCATTCCTCATATTTAAAACAAAGTTGAGATTTCGCACATTTAAATAATCACAATGTTAACACAAAATGGCAACAAACTTTCACTCCCTTCATATTTTTCACAATGGTTTTAGAACCTATACACATCTTTAGACTTTAGAGAAAAGTTACTAAGTTTTGTTCACAGTCTCTAACCACTTTATTCGTTCGGCCTATCTCCGAGTTGTGTTTTTTTTTGCGATGAACAAGTAGTTGGATTTACATTTGTCCCGCTTGTTTGCAATTTCTGGCACACAGTCCTATAAGTGTGTGGTAAATATCGTGTAACAGTGAGTTTTTAATAAATGTTAAAAAAACACCATCGATGATTTCGAAAAGGTATTTATTATAATCATACAATATTATACATCACACGCGCCATACAAAAAATGATTATCAAAAGATCAGTCTCGCACGTATGACGTAGTTTCCTTATTTCACAGAATTTGATTTAATCAACGATAACACCAAATAATTAGTGTATTTTTAAGAATTACACCTGCAGTATTATTTTTGACAGCGGTAGATAAATAATTATCAAACAGCGCGGGCATTTTTTGTCGATTAGAATATGACTTGGTAACCGCATCGATTGTGATGTTACACTCTTGTTAGAAAAATCAAATTAGAACGACCTGCTGTGTGCAGGTTTTAAACCTAAAAAATATGAAAATGAGAATAACCCCTAGAAGCTGACTCGAGCGTTTTTTTTAACTTAACTTAACTATATTTACAATCGGTATACAAAAAATACAATAAGCAAATTGGATATTAAACATGGTAAAAAAAAAAAAAAAAAAAGAGTCCAACGACCCCACAACTGACTCGGTCTTACCAAAATGTTGAACCTTCTTTCCCCTCCCCCGAGTCAATTTCGTCTATGGCCAGAGGATCAGGGTGGTAAACGCGGATGAACAACAAGAAGACAGTAACTTATGTAACGCGTACCTTCTTGACTGGTTAAGTAGAATAATATAATGAAATGCATGTTGAACTTACAGTGCTCGACGTGATAAAACTTGTGAACAAACTTTTCATGGCGACTGACCCAAAACTATACGGCTGAATGTCACTTGTCGGTGCGTGGAAGATATACCGGACCGATATCGGATACACTAAAACTGGTGTACAAGCATTATTGTTATGTTAAGAATAGACTCGATCGTATTTAACGGCCGTTCAGAAAAGTCACGAGAAAAAAGAATTCCACTAAAAAACGCACAGCACCGATACACGTTTTGTGTTTATGTGTGACCCGAGTGGTCACAGAACACGGATATGATTATGATGATGATGATATGGTGGAGATCGACACTGCTATTGATATTTTCTTCTCTTTTTTTTTTAACTAGATCGACAATCATTAATCATCGAACGATCAATAATTATCTCCTCGGCCTGCGTTGGCGTACGCCCAACGACTTTCGGGTGTTCGTTTTTTTTTTTTGGTTTTTGGAACCGTTTAAGGGCAGTTTTGTTTCTTTTTCAACTAGGTATTCATTATACCTTATACATATACATATTATACTATTGTAATTATTAGAGAGAACGCGTTCCACTTCACATCGACCGGGCCGGCTACACACTGTCTGCGTTGTGGCCCTGTGATCGAACATGGATAATTTAATAAGCCCATTAACTTTATTGTTCCGTACGGTACTCGTTCAATTAATGGGGATACGCTGTTCAAACGAATTCGATGCATTATTTTTTTTTTGACGTCATACCCACACACACAAACACATCACCAGCCACTCGTTGTCCCGGTGTTTGTATAATATTGTATCGTCGACGTTGAACATGATGATATCAGGCCTTGGCTAAATGTGGTTTTCAGTAAGTGTAAACACCCCGCAAAATACCAGCCGGACACTATTTGTGATGTATAAAGGAAAAATCGCTACAGTAGTTGATGAAAAGATGCTGTACAACGGTGTACAGACAAAAGCACATTATCGTAAAATACTTCTCAACTTCGCGTCCGAGCTTTTGTTTCGTTTGTGAGGGTAGATACTAAGTAAGAGGGTCAGAAAAATCGAAAAAGTCTTTTTTTTTGTTAGTAAATTTTCACTTAAAAGAAACGAATGAGCCGGTCTAAGGCCAGGATTAAATTCAAAAGTACACCTACCGTATCTTGAGCCTCAAACGCACTCAAAAGTTTGGCTAGATCAGTGGCGTATCCACAGGGGGGGTTTTGTGGATCAGAATACTACCCATGGACTATTATTATTTTTACAAGTTTATTTGTTTATACATTTAATGATATAACAAAACAATACATATGTCGAATATACACCATAAAATGTACTTTTATAATGTTCACCGTTATTAATCGTTATAATATAACGGCGGCCTTTCTTATTTTTTCTTATCACACGTTTTAGAACTTTGGTCGTTTAAATTTGTTGACCCCTCCCCTCTATAAAAATGTCATGGATACGCACCTGGTAGTATCCTGTATCCAACGTTATTTTTGAGATATGTTAACCCCCCATCAGACTTAAAGGGGATTCAAATGCATACAGCTTATGCGAATTTGTGACTTTTATGGATGTGCGACATATTATATATTACTACACGTCATTTTTTCCGCACCCATATCGTTCGAGAGGAATGTGTATACAAGAACAATATGGTATTATATTAGGGACCACGAGTAGATAATAACGTATTATTATTTTAAGTGAGCTTTCGAGTAGTTTTTAGATATGGACTACTTTCGAGTGGTACGATACGCTTGCAGTATAAGTCGTCCAGAAAAAAAAAAATATAATAAAACCGTTCTTATCCGTGGGCAGTCACCCGTTTGTCGGTATAGGAGTGTCTCCATTGACGTCAAATGTTTAATGTCGGCTTGTTGTGTAGTATTATGTTTGGAAGTGAGCACAGAAGGTTAATCGTATTAGACAACAACACTATCGGCGACGACAGAATAAGGTTTTCTATTGACAGTTTCGGTAATGTTCAAGGTTTCCCCCTTTGGACGAACAACGACGGCGGGCCACGGGGTATGGTGAGATGTCTTATATCATATAGGCCAATAATATTACTCATATTATTCTACGCCGGCATTTATGTAAAATTATATAATAATTATAATTTCTATTGCAAATTATACGACACTTAGAAGTGATTGAAAAAGGTCATTTTGAAATTTACATTACAACGGGCAGTCAAACCAGCTAAAAGTCTTATACTGTGGAGGGGACTATGACAGTTAGGCTGAATTTTGGAAGCGAAAGGAATTTTTTAAGTATCTAAACATTATAAGTCCTCTCCAATCAGGTCTCCTATAGATAAAACAGTAGGTTTATAGGAAGGGGACGACTGACGAACATGCCCCCCTGGAATAATTTGAAATGTAATCTCTCTTAGAAAGTATTTGGACACAGAATTGATGGCTATACTTACAATTTAAGTGTAGATTAACCGATGGTTTTAACATTGCTAAATTATATTTCGTGGCAGCGCCAGACATTTTTCAAAAGTAGGCCAAAACCAAGTAATAATTTTTCTTAATATTTTAATATGCGAATTCTACAATAAAAGGGGGTGGGGCACTTGCCTAAGTCTAGTGCTGCGAACTACATTTAAATTTCAAGAAAAGTTTATGAAAACGGTCATAAATGTTTATAAATTAATTGTTATTGTATGATAAAAATAAAAAATGAGTTAACTAAACCAGCACAAAGACCACAAAGGTATCTATGGCATCAATAAAGGATTCTTTTCGGCATTGTTGACTACTCTCTTAATTTCCTATTCTCCACATGTTCCATATTCTCTTTAAAAAAAAATCGAGGTACATCTCAAAAATTTGAAACTACACGAATTTTACTTAAAATCTTAAAAAGAACCACCGGAAATAAGCCTGTCCCCCGTAACTTTTAATATACAGTTAGTTTTTTCTTAAGTGAATTGTATTTTCTTTAGGTAAACAAGTTTCTAAGTGTATTGGATGTTTCGACCTAATGGCGTTCGATAATTTATCAACAAAAAAAATAATATTCGCCTAAAACCAAACAAAATCCTTAAGTACAAATAGTTTTCTGTCATTATCACTAATATGAACACTTGTGCCATTAACAGAAGAAAAACATTATGGTAACAATAAATGTTAAATGATAGAGATGAGTCAGAAAGTCATCCTTAACAACAAAATATAATAGTAGAAAACAAAACCATGAATTATGATATTATTATGTATACACTTTTTTGTGAACATTTTATAAGTGGCGCCTTGGGATAAAATTAACATCGTTGGTTTAAGTTTTAAAGTGAAGTTTTTGTAACGACAATGCTGGAATTTTAATTTTTATAATCTTGAAATTCGCCAAATATTGTAAACATTCTTCAGCTAATAGTTAAAGATAAACACTAGCATATACACAAATGTATTAATGCATTAAAAGTTTCAAGTTATGAAGAAATGTTTTTTTAAGAAAAATACTGCCCGTCAAATCTGTGTGAGAAACATTTAAACGGTTCAATGACTCATCATTTTCACAGTTCAATCACTTAAGGCTTAAGTAGTACTTTATAAAAAAAAAAAGCGCTTGCTATACCTATAAATAAATCGTCTTGTGCATTGGATATAATTAATTTACAGTTAATTCATGCTCTATAACGAACCGGGTCGCGATAACAGCACTATAGTAATTATTATTCTTTTGAAAGTCATTTATTATTATAGAATATTTATAGAAATACAATAATTATCCCGCGCAGGAGAATATTTTATAATGTGCCTTCGATTTGTTTATTGAACCGATCCGTTTATTGATAGTAAATACACATAAAACAAATCAACTAAGTTAATATTACAATAATTAACAAGAGATTAATATACTAATCAAATACCGCATTCAACAAGACATATAAGTGTGTATTCAAGGCGTTTCAACACATCCTTAACATTTTTATCTCATTCGGTTTTGACTATTTAATAACTTTTCAGCAAATATTTTTTATTTAGGTATATGTATATGCTGCGTACTTAAATCAGGCCATGGACACTGATAAAAATTAACACGGGGAAGATACTTACCATACAAAAACGCGGCGGCCATCTTCTTAAGTCTACGCCACTATAATGTTATATCTATACATTATCACTATTAGTTATGTATAGATATAACATATAATACTAAATAGACTTTACAAAATGGCCGTCACATTTTTTTGACTACATTGAAAGTGACCTTTCTGCTTTTATCTATTCTGTGATTAAATTTGGTACAAGTATAAGGTTAGGTAAGGTAGTTTTTAAGGCTAGAATACAATTTTTTCCATGTCGTTGGAACCGTGGAATTGAATTTGACTATTCTACTATTTTATTACATTGAAATTATCTAAGAATTTCGGGCAACGTGTCAAAAAACCTGGAACACAGCGTTTGGCGAATATATTATATTATTATGTTTGTAAAAAAAATAGGACGAACCTACGTAGGTCTGCGGTCGGATGATAATGATCAGGTACGAATCGGCTAGAGGTCGAAACGCTATAAATTATAATTAACTGTAATGTAACAATAATATAGAGATTAACGTCGAGTTGGCGAAAACAGACCGACTTACGAGAAAGTTACCAAAAAAAGAGCTTGCAAGTATAAATGTGTATGATAGTATCTATGACAGCTGTACACAAGACGTTGTTTACTCAGCAAAATAATTTACACGCGCAGTCTAAAATAATCAGGCCGATGAACTTTTTTTTTAACATGATGAAGGCGATAGTTTTTTATGAACACAACATTTTTTTTCTTATTCTCCTAGGCCTTCAGCTGTACAACGTCAAAACACAGTAACCAACATTCTTATCAAAATTTACTTTTAAAAATAATTCTTGGTACTAAAACATGCTAAATTTGTCTATAATATCCTCATTGGAAACACACAATTATTTCAGGAGTTATCATACGGTAAAGTAAAACAGTTACATGGTTGGAGGCCTGAATCATTTTACAAAAATGGTTTCCCTGTAAAATTATGATAAATACAGTTACTGTGTTTTGACGTTGTACAGCTGTCTTATGTACACCACACGAGCGGGGTCGGTCACACCATGATTTCCATATATTATAATTAATTTCATTATTTTCTAACCTACATCACCTTTGCTATGCATATGGCATTGGCTTCCTGTTGAAACACAACGGTATTTGGCTAGAGTTACTTAATTTTACTTAATTAAAACTAAACATACCTTTTATATTATCTGATGACATGTCATTCATATCACTTTTTTATATCATATGTCTGTTATCAGCTTATTTATCCTTATCACTACTATCAAATACTATATATGATAATACCGGAAAGTCAATGTTAATACACAGATATATTTATAATAAACTAGATTACTAACTAGTGATAATAATGGACGTAATATTATGCAATACGATGAAAAAATAATATCAAAATCTAACAATAAAATACCCAACATAAACTTACCACAGCCACTGTTTTCGTAACCAAAATGGTCAGTTAATTTTGGTTATTATGCTATCAACGACCAATTACTAATTTATCATTTTAAAATGTCAAACATTCTCGTTGTAATTATTCATTTCATTTAAACTTTAAATCTGAAGTACGAATAATAGCACACGCTATGCATTCTACTGGGAATATTAAAATTAAAATACAGTGATCATTTTATCGTGAACCACTCAATATATCTCATAGGGTTTAATAAGAATTTTTTTTTCATGTTTTTGTACAACTACTGTCTCAATTTTTAAAATGTTTTATTGTTTATTGTTTATCCCCATGTAAAAACAAAAATAATTGTGAAAAATTGAGATCACATTGTATAAAAACAAAATTAAAATACAAAATTTAATTTCTTATTAAACCCTTAGAGATATTGAGTGGTTCACGATAAAATGATCACTCCGTAGAATATACATGTTGAAAAAAAGTCAAGTTCACCCCTCCAAAATATTGTAAGCATCGCATCGAACCTAAACCCTGTCCACCGGCCTTCTCTATTGTACATCTTTTATTCGTAGACAAGAAAAGTTCAAAGTGCATTAACTTTAAATAACACAATGTGATTCTTCTATATGCTTGCGCACGGGATACGTTTATTGAACAATATCATTGTCGATCGGTTAAAAGGCTAAACGAGAGGTCTATTACACAACGTTAATTACAGCGGTCGTTAAAAAAGAAAAAAGAAGACATTTGTACGGATTTGCGTCACACGACAGATAACTCTGGAGTGTACTATTATGAGAGACACGATAACACCGTTAATTCCTCATAACTCGTAATGAATTCATTATTCCAAGAAGGTATATTATTATGCCAAAAAGCCAGTAATTCCATATCAGTTTGTAGATAACAATATTGTCGGGCATTAAAATAGTATAATGTATCATAATCTGCGATTAGCTTGTAATTCATTGATGGGCGCTTACAAAGAGAAAGAGAGACAGACAGACAAAAAGACAGAGAGAGAGAATATGTGTGTGTGGAGACTACGTCAAATTTTATTTAAATCTTTTTCGGACGATAGTCAATATCATGATTAATATTTCAGCAAAGGCGTAGGAAAAAAAAACAATAGTACGAAACCGACAAACACCTAAATAGAATAATATGTTACAAGTTAAATATATATATATTTTTTTTTCGAATTTCGTCTTGCCCTTTTGTGTAATCGTTTTGAACCGTTCTAACGAATGACGTGCTTATTATTTCGAGAAAATAATAATAAATAATATCAACGTTTTTCCGTAATCAACAGCTAACGTTTTCAAAACGCGTACCGTTTATTGTCGTTTGTTTTAATAGGTTTTATTATCGTTTGGAATAATGACAAATACGTATTATATAATAGTAACAATGATAATATTATAACACAAAATCGTGTGACGTGAACCGTTTGTCCGAATGATTCATTTCGTGACGGTTTTCGGTTTGTCCTCTTAGAAGAGCACGGTCACTTCAGAGTATATTAAGTGACTCAAAAAAAATGAAACAAAAAAAAAGTATAATTCGGCATAATTCGCTTAGTCAAAAATATATTATGTTTATGATTGTACAGGGTGTTTTTTTTGCCACTCGATATCTCCACCGAGTTTAATTAATAATGTAGTTGTTTTTTTTCCATAGTGTTTTTATATAATGTGATCTGGATTTTCGACAAATTTGTACGTTCCTACCCCCATCTAATATTAGTTTTTTTTATAGCAACTTTTGAAACTCAAATGGTAACCATAGTGCAAACAAAATTGCAATATCTGGTATAGTTTTTTAAAATTTAGTTTAAAACTCAAAACGTTTATTTCTCACTGTTAGGTACAATTTCAAGCAAAAATTCTTCATGGAATATTATTACATCAGTGGAAACATATTTAACGGTTAACTCAAGAAAACACCCTTCCCCATCAAAAAAAAAAAAAGAAGAAAATTGAAAAGTCCTCTTAACAATTGTCAAACGACTTTACTGACTTAACTATATGCACCGGCGTGTTTATTTTGTATAATTTGTTTTTCTACTCGATCGACGTCAAAGGTTAGATGACGAAAATACCATAACTGTAATGCGACTCTGATGACATTAGTTTTGGACAACAAGTGATTGTCGAACCGGCGAAATTTACGTCATGGGAAAATATATGCACGACGAACTTTGCACAGATAATTACATAACCAATATTAATAATAATATAATATAAATAATAACACTTAAGGACACCACGGCACATACAATTATAATTTTATAATACGGTTTCTTATCGCGGTAATTTACTACAAGCGCGATAGCGTCTTACAATAATAATAAGAAATGTGTGGCGAACCGGTGGAGGAACCAGCTTAATAATAATAATACACTGTTATAACGGATTTACCGCATCCAATGCAATTGATAGTAGCATCGCACCGTGCACATAGTGTTATTATAATCCGCATCGAACCGAAATCAATTGTAACCCGTTGTGACGATGATCGATGATCGACGATCGATGATCGAAAATCACACGATAAATGCCGAGGCAAACCGGTGGTGTACAAACTAGTAGGCTACGGCCATGACCGGCCTCTATGAATTTTAAGTTAACGGCCCAGCCATCGTTGAAGTTATGAGTTACACATATTATTTCCTTGTCAACTAAGAAAATTGAAAAAAAAAACTTCAATTTAATCTTATCGGATCGTTAACACTTTTTTGAATACAATAAAATATCATAATTCATAGCAAACCCAAAGCGATGCACAAAATCAAAATGTATTTATCCAGTTAAAATATAAATTTTTCCAAATCCTTAACAAATTAAAAAATTATTCACCTACCCCGTACATGTATATTATTTGGCCCCAAAAGTTTATTTTGCTACCTATACTTTCGAGAAAAAACCATGTTAAAGCTTGGAACTTTTAAATTTACAAAAGATTTGATATGAGTTTTACGCCATGTTGTTGAGACTGATCCAATGTAATTCACAATACACTATAAAGGTACTGTATAGAAATGAAAAAAAGTAAATTTCAAGTAGTTTTGATATTCTTGGTAGTTTTAAGGATTGAAAAATGCACATATATTTTCACTTTAGATTTGAGTAAAACTTGCACAACAATACTGATGTTGTAAATGAAAATACAAATAAGCCTCGACAACTATATTTCTCATTTAGATACAAAGTATAGGCCGATGTTTGCAGTCCCATTAAAAATGAAATCGACTTTATTGGATTTGTTTTGTTGATGAATTCGATTCTGACATCAAAATTTCTCTGCAGCGCAGTTGTATTTCAAATCTCCTTCAAATTATAAAAAAAAAATCCGTTTTGTAGTAGTATTTACCATCGTGCAAGAGAAAACAAGCCAGACGAGTAGGCAACAGTCGGCGGCATACTCTATAATATCCGAATGTAAGTAATTAACAAGATATCGTTGCACAATTTGGCACGAACCACGAAGATATTGTATCAAACAGATAACGTTTTTCTTATTGAAATCTAACGGGTTTATTGTGTTTATAAATTTGTCAATTATTTTTGTTTTGCAGGCAAACCGATAAATCAATACAAAACAAATTATCGCACTCGGTTAAGAAATGTTTGCACATTAAACGCGCAACAAGCATTACACTCTTCGATATTCCTGCGTCATTGTTTCATTGTAAACACTTCTACATAACCCGTTCGGTAATTGAATAATAATATATTAATGAGTATTTATATTTGCCGTTCATACTATGCAGGTGTAGTGGGTGAAAATTGCACAAGACCGAATAATAAACGCGTAGTACAATGGTTATTTTTTTTTTTTGCGTTTTAAATAATTAAATTTAGTTTTTACAACTTTCTGACTGTTAGAAAAAAAAAGATCAAAGATTAACTATTATTGTTATTATAATAATTATTAATCTATTACGGTATACTTATACATAATATTGTATTGTACGTTTAAAGTTTAATCGACGGACTATGAATGAATAGTGTCCGAATGTAAACAGAATAATATCACATACATTAAGGAAATAGTAGTGTATTTTAATTACGGCAATAAACCAAACCGTTTATGCGATGGTATTATTATTGTTATTGTTATTATTATTTTAGTGTACTTATAATAACGGCTGTAGTAAAATTTACATTTTTGGCCGGTCGCATTGTATTTTTTTTTTTTTTTTAATGACCAATTAAATAAATCCAATGCGACTTTAATCAGATAATAATATCGATAATTTATTTTAATTAGCCAGATGTTGAAACATTTAGTTTCATTCAGTTTGATATTTAATTACAGTAATTAACACATTTATACGAAATTAATATGGTTCTTTTTTATACAATTAAAAGTGATTATAGAAAATTATCACAATTTTTACAAGCGAAATCTCCGTAATCTTTAAAAGAAATCTTCTGATGTATACATTTCGCTTATTTCATATCATATGCATACTATATAAGATTACGACTCATGTTATCTGACACACGGTTACACTATTATAGATTGTCCAAGTTTAAACGGGCGACGACTGTCTTGTTAAATTTACTAACTTGACCCTTGTTTTGGAGCGGTCGATCGACTTCAGCCAGCTGAAGTTATTTTCGACGTGTTAAATAAGACTAATTACATGTATGAGTGCCGGAAAGTGGATTGTTCTATTTTAAACGTCTTAAACTATACAGCTAGAAAATAATAATATGTTGATTAGCCTGCAATTGCTAAGTCAATCGAACTGAAACGTCGAGGGGACAAAGGTTAAACATAAACGCGACATCCAATACAAAGAGAACAATCTAAAACAATCACAAGTGAACGTATTCAAAAATAATTAATACTGTTGACCCAGTTTCGTGTGGATACACCGTTGGGTTCACCATCATATGTTAATATCAAAGTTTAAATTGTCTTAGCTGCTTAGACCTACTTAGCAAATCACATCCGTTAAGCATCACAATTACCAGCGAGCACATTATTTTATAGTAGAATTTATTAATGTAACCAATAGTTTCGCCTTTCGGAATTTTACAGGTCACTTAAAATGTATTTATACAAATTCAATAAAGATACAATACGTAGTTGATAATTATGTTTAGAGTGTTTATGACAAGATAAAAAAATGGTTTTTATTTTACAGGAGGTTATTGTAAATGTAATTGTAATGTATGGAACATTAATTATGAAATCTGTTAATATATTGGAGAAGTCAAAATGAGCCAAGAAGGGCGATAATGGAGCAGAATCCGTGTGGAAAAAGATCTTTGAGAAGGCCTAGAACGAGATAGCAAGTTACTTGGTGGAGGTCCAAATTGGAAAGAGAAGACATCATATAGAAAAGGATAGAGGATTGGATGTTAGATGGGATGTCTCAAAGACCTATATAAACCAGAAAAAGGAGAAGAATAAATATTTTTCCTTTATTTTGTATTGCTAATTCTTCTATCTACTAATATCCTAATATATTTTAATATTCTATATTGTAACATACTGTTTATGTATGTATGGACTACTTCATCTTCAATGTTAAATTTAATGTTATGTCCGTTATCAAATACATGTTTTTTTTTTTTTTGCAAAATTGGATTTTAGATTGTTTTATTAAAGTCTAATAGCTGTAGTGTACTTTTTGTATGGTATTTTAACGTTACGGTTGGTCCTGCCTACACCTATGTATCACATTTTATTACATTTACATTTCAGTATGTATATTCCTGGGTAGTTGTGTTTATTTTTATTATTAAGTCTAGATGAAAATATGTATGAAGATATATTGTTACAAATATTGTTAAAATGCAAATTTTTGGAAAAGTTCTATGAGGCTATAACTGTTTCGAGCTTTGCATTTATATTACAACTTTTAATTTGTAACTTTTTTACACGTTTTCAGTATGACCATACAAATTCATTAGTACATTTTTTCATTCGCGGTTCTACGATTCCTGAAAATATCATATACCTATCATTATGTATGAAATTCCGAATTAGTCACCCCGTCGACTCATAGTTTGAACACTTACAGACTTGAGAAAGTGACGGGGAATAACGTCAGTAGTGCTATAAGTGATGTGAATCACGTGTGCGGTATAACTCAAGAGGCTCGGACCTAAATGTATTATTGGGATGTCGATGAACTAAGCGCGGCCATAACCACCAACACAACAGTCATAACGCTTTAACCGAATTTTCCCCAAATAAATGTAGGTGAACGATACCGATTTTCGGTACAGTGACGTCGACAACACGATTTGCTTTGTCGTTAAGCACAATGTTGCCTTTGGCCGTACAAAGATTGTGTAAAAAGTAGAAAATCCAGCCCATCTGCTGCCGGTAGTTGGTCGGTTAAGACTGACGCACGAAACCCATGAGGTTTACTCTAATTGTCTATTCAAGCAACGGCACGTACCACCGCTGTGTATATACATATGTAATATTAAATACAATTATTCCTACTGTTTTATTTATTTATTTTTTATACGTGTGTGATTGCTGCTTAAGCTCGCAAGTCACGCTTGAGATGCGAGTACCGTTTACAATTTTTGCCAGTCTTGTTATATAAATAACTTGTCACATTTGACGTTTCGTTGTTGACCAATTTCAACATTGAGAATACAAAACAGCAGAGCAGTCACACGCGAGTCCGTATTGTCAGCTTCTGATATTTGAAAACACATACATTCCTTTTGAGGCTACCAACTGCACTCTGCAGTAGCAGTGCTTCCCCCAGTGGAAGGAATACGTGCATCAGGACACCATACAAATATTATTATATCAACCGTTTAAAGATTTTGAACAATAATAAACGGAATTGAAAGATTAACGATGTGGAGGGGAAAACGAGAATTTAACCGAACCTGGTTGGATGTATGTTGAAAGATAACGTAAGTGAGTTCAGGCTGGACCATAGAGTAAAAATATATAGAACTGTAACATCATATTATATAATGTCCTGTGCTCAGCAACGAAGTCATCAAGAAGACGAGCGACAGTGTGACCACTTTGAATAAAAGTAAATCATATTTATTATAAGTTGTTAAGCAATGCACAGTATAATCTTTATCAACTATATACATATCAAAAAATAAATTCGGATTTGAGATGATTATGTGATAATATTGTTATAACCGATAAGTCATATGTTTTGTATCACATGGTTACAGTAGTGAAACAAATTAATAATATGTACAAAATTTAATTTCGTCATTCTGGTCAAACTGCTGCAGCTCACTTTTTTGCTTTCTTCATAATATTTAATTTATTGTGAACCCCTGGCCTAGACAGAGAACTCAAGCTAACCAGAGATTACAGAGGTAAGATGAGCTTGTGGAAAAGGTGAATAAATGGTAATAAGGATGCGTATAAAAAAATACATACATAAACATACAATAATTGTTCCAATGCAGTTGTGCTATTGACTATTAGTACAGCAGGCATACACCAACAACAAGGGAAACGTTTTAAACATCACAAAACGAATTTTTTACACGTGTTTTCTTCGAGTTAATTAAATTTTGTTAAACCGCCTTGATAATATTGTTATTGTCCGCTTTTTTAAATTGTTTTATAAAGTTAATGTTGAATTTGGATAATATTTACTTTTGAATCTAAAAACACAATCGGGAAATCAAACAAATAAATTACATTTAGCCATCGTAAACAGGTTACTTGATTTATAGTAAAACAAACTAGTGAAAAACGTGTTTTAGCGTTATAAATTAATTGTTATTATATTATTATTATTATTATTATTATTATAACTATTATTATTATTATTATATTATACTGAATTCCGTTAAAAGTTGCTAACTGAACGTGCGTCAACGATCAACTTGACTTGATAATAACTATTAAGGCCGTCCTTATAGGATATGTCGTTTTTGTCTACTCCATTCATATGTATTCATACATATAGTATTGCGTTAAAGTTTAAATAATTATTATTTATTACAAAAAAAAATGTATATACATATAATATTACTTAATATAATTTATTATATTATTTCTGTTATTTATCGTGACTACCATGACTATTTCACAAGAAAACACAATAATATTAAATTGTCATACTTCACGCGACGGCTGTTAAGTTATCTGCTACATTCGAATAGTTGTACACACTTGTTATTAATTATATTACTATGTAAACAAATGCTATTCACTATTATCACAAAAACCCTGATTTTGACAAATGAAAGATGGTACCTTTTCCCATGGACGATCACATTATTATTACTTGGCACGGCTTTGAACTAACTGAATACTTGTCAAATGCTATTTAGAAGGTAAACGACAAAAAAAATAAATAAAAAAAGCATGAACGCAAAATACAATCAAGGACTTTCACACAAATATGGCGGTGTTGATAACTAGAAAAAAAAAAATTTTCCAACTGGTTTTGGAATTTTAGCGCCGTAATTGTCAACGCTGACGTCAATATAATATGTAAGTAACGTTCACGAACTGCAGCGCATAAAAATAGCATTAAAATTTCGTAACAAATTATTTATACACTAATTAACGAACCTATTAATGGAAACGTATATTGGAATTGCAAAATCATTCAGCCGGAGTATATTTGCATCATATAACTATTATGAAAAAAAAACGAATAATAATCAACGAGCAGCGATAATTAAAAACCGTATCGTCCTGAACAAATTAATTTATTATTTAAATTTTCTCAAAAAAAAAAAAAAACTGCAATAGACAAGTCTTTAGGTATCCTTCGACCGTCGATTACAATGCGATGATTTATTAAGGATAATAAAAACTTCAAGAAACTTCGGAAATACTTCAGTAATATAGACCGTTTACATAACTTAAGTCTTAAGTTAGTTTACAGTTGTTTTATGCGAAGTTCTATGTGTCAACAAAAACAACATCTGGGTAAATGTCGATTAGTAGATTTGATACGAATTATCTAGTTAAACTGTTGATTTTTGGCATAAACTGAACAAATGTATTATTAACATAATATATTGAAATCAAATATTAATTCTTGGGTCTACCCAGGGTCTCGCGAAACTTGTTAAAAACAAATTATCGGTTATTATTTATCCAAACGATCGGTTTGGAATACAGGCATGAGAGGGCGTGCGTGGTGCTTGCAGACAGTCATCGATGCCGTTACACAACCTTTTCCGTCCCCCTTGTGGCTCTAATGCAGATAACCAGAAAGCAATCGTTAAAAACTGTTGATTACTGACCAATCATTATAGTTTAATTTTTAAAGTAATTTGTACATGTTTTGAAAAATTTAGTAAAAACGCAAAAAAAAAAAAAAAATACCATGATATTCAAAATTATTTTCAGAATAAAAAAACAAGCGTGTTACCCTTGATTGATTCACCCTGCACCGATATTAACGCATCGCAGATGATATACCACAACGAAAACAATTGAATACAGTAAAAGCTATATCGTGTACAGGCTGCCACAATTGTTTACTAGTTTTGTCAGACTATTACTTCCGGGCCCTTATTTATCAACGAGGCAAGGTAAACACACAAATACACATTACTATACACTTGGTTTTATTATGTTTTCTGTCATACTGGAAGGTAGCCGTCTTAAGTGTTTGTTAAACTCGCGCGATAATTGTAAAAATAATAAACGCTAATGGACAAACACAGACAACAACACAAACGGCGTACACCTGGGTATTGATAGATATTAGATAATAATACTATTCATATTATGTTTACCGTATTTAGCATTACTCACAACTCACCACATTCCAAGTTATCTGGGTGGTCAGATCTACCCCGAATTGATTTTTCTTGTTACTTCTAGTGAACAAATCCCAGAAAAACAGGACGGTATTATACATGATAAGGGTTTTGAAAATGTAAACATTTTGTTTTTAGTAAATAACCGTTCAGTCGGGATTTAATAATTTAATGACAGTTATGGTAGGTCATGGAGCATAATATTCAACAAGGCAATGCCACAAAATAACCAGAAAGGAAACCTATGTCGAGTCAATGTAACCAGAAACAGCGAAAAACTGAAATGATTTATAGTCTATCAACAGCACAGATATATAATATAATAAACTAGAATGCTAAGTGTAAGTAATAAGAATAGAAGTCGACGTCCGCAATTTTGTAGGATTTATGTGTGTATAGAATAATATATATATATTACACTCAGTAATCACATATATATATATATATATATATATATATATATGTGATTACTGAGTGTAACTTAATTTATAATTGTTAAAAACATATTAAATGTAATAAGATTCTAATTTCCACAAATATGCAAATGTAGAATATACGATGATAAATGATAATAACATACACTAAAGAAAAGAGTTGCCAAAACTATAGGGTACTATATTATAATTTTTGGTGTAAAAATGAATAAGTTCTCCATAAATAATGAAATACAATGAATTTCAAGCGAAAGTAGAAGAAAAACAAATCCTCAATATCGGGATAACTTTTTGCTGATAAGGTATTGTTATGATTAAATAGCAGAGCCAATCGAACGACAATTCTGTTCCTTCAAATTGTTTTTATTATGTATTATTTCAAATCGTAATGTTTATTAAAGATTATCGTCGGCTGCTTTAAAACGTTAGGTTATCTACAAATAGTACCAATGACCGATTATCATTACTTTAACCAATTATTAGTACTTAATAAAATTAAAAAAAAAATTCTTGTTAATCTCCCTAAGTGCAAAAACTACATTAAGTAATTTTTTTTAATTTCTCATAAATATGTCAGAGCGTATTAACCATTTGATAACATTGGAAATTATTATAGAACTCGATCTTCTCTTGATTGTAATTCATAACGAAAGGTTATTGATATATTATTAGAAATTGTAACCACTTCTCTTCAATTATTCTCAAGAAAAAAATTAATTGAACTGTACTTAGACACAAGGCGTTAATGCTACACCATTAATTTTCAACACAGCAATACAAGTACCTACTAGTTAGACTTTGAATAGATAAAGTAATTAAAAAGTATGTTTAGTGGCCAGAAATAATTTTTTTAAAGATAGTTAACATTTAACTTGAAGCCCTAGTAATTATAGACGTATTTTTTTAAGTAGTCTTTTAAAATGATTGAGAGTTTATATTATTATGGCTATAATACAGCAATTTTTTTAAGTATACTATAGTATTATCAGTGAGCATACTTTTTTTTTTACAATTTTTTTCCATCTCACACGAAGTATTTAAAATTGTTCTTTCTTAAGTTTAAAAAAAAATACCAATACTATTTTAAAAATATCCTTTGGCTACAAAAACTTGATTCCAAAACTACTGTAATTACTGATTATTTCGATTTCCAATTACAACGTGGAATAGTTCAATGATTGCTTTTACATTTATTGTAATTGAGTAACAAACGAACGGGTCAAAATAAATTATAGTTATTATGGCCAATGTAGACACGAGTTCACTATAATAAGTGTTTATAATTAGGTGTACGATAGCTTAATGGGGGAAAAATTGAAAATCTAAACATTTTTTAAATTATATAAGTTACATATTGAACATACATATATATATATAATTATATTATATAAATTATATAAGTGGTATGGACATTTCGAAACTGAGGTAAAGCAATTTTTCTTTGTTGGCACGCTACACAAAAAGACCAAAGTGAGGTGAGCATGTATGGTAAACATACCTTTATTTATTTTTTACTTCCACTTTTTTATTTGCATGGTTATTGTTGTTTATACTGGAAGTTATCTTGCATGTTATTAATTCTGTAACATTGTTCTTAATATTCGATACTCAAATATTCAACTATAGTGTGAAACCTGAAATAGCCGTGGAATCCTTCATAATTATCATACTACAACAGATTCGCATATACGAATATGTCAGCCCACCTCCAATGATCACCAATTATAGTCATACTAATACACTAATACCACTGTGAGAATTTGACATTTGTCCATTATAAAAACTTTTAGGTTTTATAATATCAAGGGTATAATATGTTGTTTTTTTTTAAAGTTTAATGACCCACCAATTAATTACGCAGCATTGCAATGAATTAAAATTTAAATAATAACTGGCGTCGGATGTGTTATGTTAATAAATTTAACTTAAGGTAACACAGGTCGCCTTCGAATATACATACAGAACTTTTGTTTATATTTAAAAGTGACTGCGTTCACACATGTAATTGATATGATATTTACATATCAATTATCAGAGGCGGGCTAGGTTAGAAAAAAAAAACTTTGAATCTGTAATAAGATCTCATAAATTTGATATTTGAAACACTATTATCACTGTAGTTATACGCTATAGTTAGAGGGAGGAAGAAGTATTATTGAGTTACCTAAAATTACAATATAAGGGAAGGTCTATTTGTGTAAGAAATTGAATGGAAATATTTAAGTTTATCATTAATAAACTTTTTATTAAAAAGTAAGGAGATTCTGATGATTTTTAGGGTCGCAAAATTAAGTCTCGAAATATGGGCAGCATTTTGATTTTTATTAAATTATTTTATGTTATGTTATCTGTATTAGGTTTAGGTTTTCACTCTATCACTCGGTGTATATTTTTACCTTGAGACTTGACTAGCTCATCTTAATTTAAATAAGGTTTTTAATGTAAAGTTAATTTGTAAATACGTAATAGCCCTTTTGGCGGGCAAAAATGACTTAAACCCCGTAGAGTAATCGGTTTTTTAAAGTATATGTATTTATTCGAAAAAGAAAGACTTCAAACAAATACCATTAATCTCGGATTATTTATTTATTATTAAAAAAAAAATAAGGGGAAAACACGAAAGAATGTGTAACGTTTAACGCGTGTAGCAGTATTTACTAATATTAAAGAATATAATTGTTAAAAATCGGAGGTTAGAGCGCCCTAAAGAAATACTAAAAATCTCATTATTTTAAGCTAGAGCGACTGCACGCTTATCAGCTGATTCCTCCTTATCAATCACCACGCTATCGTTATTATATCTCTTATCAGCATTTCCGTAACATGACACTTTTTGTTTGTTTATTGCCAACCCAAAACATTTGATGTTCAAACAAATGACCAAAATCCGATCATTCTACGAGATATTAAATAAGTCTGATTTCTAACATGTAATACGAAATTACCGTCAAAAAAACAAAATGGTCGAGCTGGTAACAAAAAAAAAACGTAGCACATTTATAACATATACAATAAAACATGTAAACAAACGTCAAAATCAACTGCATTATAGCTAATATAGGCAGCTGGCAGCAACAATAGCTGGCCGACGGCAATCGTTTTTTCGAAACATAAAATAACAATAAACATTAAACAATCAAATAGTGTAAAAATCACAAAAATTGTCAAAACATATTATATTATAATATATAATATATTGCGTAGCTTAGCAGCATGCATAATCAACAAGTAATTCGCGTTTATGACTCCACGCTTAACCGACGAAAAGTCGGTCAATTAAATTTGATTTTTTAAGGTTTTCGTCTTTGTTTTAAGTATTTTATGGTTTAAGTGCCACTCGTTTTATCACGATAAATGTCAACCGTGGGAATGCGCACAAAACTCATAGAAACAACACCATCCTAGCCGTTGCGAAACAGAGAGACTCGTTATTCCACTTAAAAGGGGTCTATGTATAAGAGTTTTGTTTGTACTTATCGACGGACGTCATCGAATTTTATCGGTATATTATAACTAACGACGTCTATTGGTGGGAAAAGTATGAAAAATTGCGCTTATTAATCGATCGTTAACAATTATGCAGTGTAAAATTGCCACACAAAACTAAAAAAAAATCGTTAAATAAAATTATTGGTATAATAAATATTTTACAACTTTGTATTCAAATTAGTTCTGAGAAAATGTGTTTCAAAAGGAACTGATCTGTTTATTTTTTACGAGTTTATTTTTTAGCGACTAAACATTGAGACTTGTTACTAAATTATGAAAAAAAAATTAAAAACGAAGAACTGGAAGGAATTTCGATTTTTGTGGACCATCGACAAAAATTATAGTTCTTTAAACCGTTTTTATTAAAGTACTCGTTGAAGTGTAATTTTAATTATTTATTTAAATAGTATTAAATAGAACTACAACTTGAAACTAGTAGTTTAAAATTATAGTAGTTTAATAAAATTTCAAAATCTGCCCCTAAAAAAAAAAGGGATACATTATTGTTGATGTTAATATCGAAAAGCAATGTCTTTAAGAAATTTCCAAGGCTCTTTTTGACTGATGTATAAAAATCAAAGCACAATAAGACATGTGTTTTAACTTCACGGTTTTTATAGTATGCACTCAAGTGTTCAGTTGTGAGTTGTCACGTTTTAGAGTGTGAAATTAAATCACATTAAGAAGTAACCAATACTGAAGATGAACTCTGCGCAATAGAACCCAAACAACCGATACCAACACGTGGATATAACTGGAAAAAAATAAATAGATAAATGTACAACGTATTACTTCTTAAAATCCATCTTTAAAAGTCATTATGATAGTGTCGGTTAATGACTAATCGCCCAAAATCACCAAACGTCATATCAACATCCTAAATAATACAACGCAAATGGAAATATAATTTAATAAACGCGTAAAACAATAATTGATCTAGATCAGACACAAGATACACTATTTGCTTAGCTACACGTCATAAGTCACATGAATTACACTCCAGTAAGTCAATAATGAACTAATGTATTCAACGTACAGTCATGTATGTTATAACTTAATAATCGGCCAAAAAATTCTAGTGATATATTGATAGTTAAATAACCTAGTCAACTGTTATTAACGATTTTAAATGTTTTGTAATCTCTTTGGGGAAGAATGTGTGTTTCAATTTGACTCTTCATAAAACTTGTAAAGGGCCAATGTATGATTTTTGCTAAAGGATAGGCGTGTAAACTAAGCACATTGTGTGAAACAAAAATTGTTATCCCAATACAAATATTAAAAAGAACTTTATATTATCACAACCGTCTTATGGGAGATAAAATATTTACAGCTCATTTTCCAAAATCGAGTTTGGCCTTTTGTGTGGATATTTTTAATGACTATTACCAAATTCAAGCATTTTTTTTCAGTATTTCAAGAGGCAATATAAAGGTAATATAAATTACAAAGTTCCATGTTTTATAGGAATTCCAGGTCCTGTATGAACCTTGTAAATGTTCCAAATGAGCTGTAACTAATACAATTTAGATAACGAGACGCATTCGGGAAATCCCGGAGACTCTATCACATAGTAATCATAAATGTCGAATGATTTGGGGAAAATGTCAACTATACTTACAATACAAGGGTAGTTTAACAATTTATAGTACAACTATAGACTGTAATTTGATGTATAACCTAAAGATTAGACCAAACTTATGTTTGAAGGATATACTTAGTGCAAAAGGCCAAAAAAACTGATAAGGGTTTTATCGATATCCGATTTTGATTGTTTTCGTTAAACTTAAAATGTATTTAAACCTCCTGTCATTCTCCGAATGGAAGGTCTTGGGCGCGAGTGAATTTCTCTACTTTCTCTCGTGCCCGTTTTCTCGTTTGACCAAAATTGAGATAACTACATTTTCAAAACACAATGCACAGAAGCACCTATAATGATTTACACTAGAGTAATTACGAACAATGCAGTCACATATTCTAAAGCGTTCGGTATAGCTAGTTTTTTGAATATTATTATTTAAGCGATAACATAAATAAACATGTCTCGGTGGATAACGTTACAAAACGTATGTGATTTTTTTCAATAATAATAAAGCCTATTTGTCAAAAAAAAAACACTATTGTTGACGTCAGCTGTTCTCACGCACAGCGGTCAAGTACGTCACTGCCGCAGTCAGTGTGTCGAACGGGTTAAGGATTTCTCGTGTGGACGTGCACTGGCGAGCATAGACACAAATTTTAGACCCACTAATATACCATATTGGTTCAGTTTTTTTGTCTGTTTGTCCGACCGGCACTAACGCATTAGGTTTCATTTTTATTATTATAATAAGTAATTCCACAAAATATTTTTATTCGGCCTACAAATTTTGGATAAATCAAAATTTTTTTTTAAAGTACTAAACAGTTTATTATTCTGCATATTTCATTTTATTATTGTGCACTAATTTACAATTCAAAATTATTTGTCACAATAAATGTCGACACGGTCATCAGTTAGTAGAGTATAATATATTGTATTACTGTTATTTTTTCCTTGTAATGTTTTTCAAGAGGGAAAAAGTTTAATTTTCAGCTATATAGCAGAGAAATTAGATAATACAAAAATATAACGCATACTATGCTGTCATTTAGTTTTTTGATTGCTACATAATGTAATACTGGATATTACTAAGTACAATAAAATGATAATACCGGATGGTTAGCTCTTTTTGGTGGCTCAGTTTTTTTCTATAGATAAGCATCGAAATCGGGTGCCAACTCATCGTTCTCATATCCATCAACTTACTTGATTCTGCTGTGCCAATAGATTTTCATGTTCTTCCATTTTATCGTTGCACAAGAGCGATTTATGTTTGATTATGAAAATTATGAATAAGGCACAAAATTGCGTGAACATCATTTTCGTAATGTCGTTTTCCAATATGATACAAGCCAATTAATAAAGTCTTATAAAATCTATAATAGATTCAAAAAATTACTTACTAGCAACCATAAAGAACAGGAACTATGTACACTTTGTTATTTTGTTAAGTACAGATTTTAATAACATACTATTCTGAAAATATTTTATTTAATATGTCAACAAGTGTTTTTCTGTTCCCAATATTGAACTGAATCGGTATTGGTTTACGTCGTGTGAAACATGTTTGTTTTAACAGCCTAACCTACATCTTTACAATACAAGTCACCAGAAGTTGCTAAAATTCGTCTATTTTCCTTCAAAATCGATAAAAACTGCTCAAAAATAAATAGTATATTTAATGTAAAACTGAGGCTTTTATAACTTTATTAAATGAGCAATAAGTTACTTTTTTTATAGGTAACTTTAGTATTATAAATTTACTTTGGTCTGCAGTCAAGAACTATAAAAAGAGATTATCAATTATTTTTTTACTCAAATTCTGTGGGAGATTAAAGGGTATAGTATGTGATTCAGAATCTTCATATATATTTTTGTGTAAATACAAATGTTTTTTCATTATAGGCGCCAGTCAACATATGTATTTTTAAATAATATACTAACCGATTACAACTTAAGTTCATAAATAATCTGGACACAAGCAATGCTATACTCGGTGTCTATCAATCGGCGAAAAAATAAAGCTTAGTTTAAACAATATTTCAATGCAAGTATACAATTAAGATAATAATTTGATCTATCGAACTGGGCAACACCAATACTGGAGAGACATTTCCAATCCAGTATATATCTTTATCTCAGAGCAAAAGTGTATTGAGTCGGTAAGAAATTTTAATTTTCCGGTTTTTTTGTATACCTATATTTAAATTTCGCGCCCTAATCACTGGTCAACCTTTTACGACGTTTGAGCTCTTATGAGTCCAACTATGAGTCTTATCAATTTCAAGATCAATATCCCCTTGAACCGAGAAGTCCAAAAACGTTTCACCCACTATTATCCAACGAAAACTAAATGTCATAAACAGTACCCCCAAAACGTACAGTTATCGGTTTTGTCAATAATTTCTTTGTGAATGTTCCAAACTTACATATAAAAAAAAAACTAAAACAACAAATTGGCGCCGCTATAGCGTCATCGGTATTATACTATAATACACATTTTATCATTATCATAACCTTATATTATTATTATGTACACGCACACGGGCGGAATACAATAAAAGATTATATATTTTTTTTTTCAATACGTGGAAAAACGACTTACAAGCTTAAGTGTGGCGCGCGTGCACTCGAAATGGATGAGAAATGATTATAATGATATTGTGTGTGTGTTTGTGTATGTATCTAAATAGAACCTAAGATGAAATCTGCGATGACAATTTACTTACGCGTGGCTCTCAGTATTGACGTCATGTAACATAATAAAATAAAAATGTATATTAAAAAACCGACGTGCAAGGATCTACTTATATATTGTAATTATTTTTACGACTTTTACTTATAAAGACAAGTTGCGGATGCCGTTGGATCTCACAGAAAAAAATTGCAAAACGCCCTTGTAAGACATAGTATTGTCAGGTCGTCAAATAGACAATAACAATAAAAATGATAAAAAAATTAAAAAGGGGTAATCACATCAAATCGGAAACCAGATGATTATGAAAAATAAAATTTGCTCGCTTGTACCTGCGCAAATGACGTGGGCAAGTGTTAACCGGTTAAAATAGCAATCATTTTATTATTATTTAACATGGAAGTGTGCGTTTTTTTTGTATAAACCTAGAACGGGTGCACCGAAATGTTGAAACGTGGGTAGCTAATAAAAATATTTAAACGAGGAAACTTCCTAAAAAAAAAATGGTGATGAATTAATAAGAGAATCGTTAATTGTCGGTAAGCAATAACATCAAACTGAGAATTCGAGTAGAGTCGACTGGCATACAAAAAAAGTATAAGGAAATCAAAACACTTGTTGAAAGTCAGTCCGGCCAACGGCGTATTCAGGACAACAGGTTTACCTGTAAGGCCAGCTGGGAATATTACTATTTAGTTTGTTTCAAAACGGTTTAAAGTTGATTAAAAAAAAAAACAAATAGTTTGCCAAAATTTAAAGTTACCTATTTAAAAAAATAGAACTCAAGTAAACGGTTAAGTTTGTTTCACATTTTGTAATACAAATATTACCAATTTTTAAATTAACATTTGTTTACTTATTTAACAATAATACATTACCTTATATAGTACTAGCTCAATTTTCAAGTAAAACGGTATAATATATTTTTATCGAAAATAATTGATAAGAATCCCTCTCCACAAAAAAAAAAAAAATTATAATTGGGTAGTTTACCGTGAGAGGAGAAGAACCGTTAATATTGCTTACGGATAGGTAAAACTACTTATCAAGCTGAGATTTAAATATAATTCGATTGCATTAGATAATCCCCAAGTGAGTATTTTGTACAGAACAGAGCCTATAAAGCAAAATAGAATTTATAAATTTTTTTTATCTAAACACACGTCATGTACTCTACCGGGACTATCTCAAAACCTATATTGGCCATTAGAATTTTGCAGACAAGAGTATCAAATAACATGCGTCATCATACTAATTATGAAATTAAATAATTACGATTGATATTATAAACAGTTTAAATTGATATTCGTCCGATACTATTGTATGCATTTTATTTTTAAGCGATGACGTGCAGCAATAGCCGCGATAATAATAAATTGAACTAAAATAAAATATATGTATATATATATATATATATATATATATTGTTGTCCGATAGTGTAAAAACTATGAAATATGAATAATTTTACAACTATTTGATATTTGGGGGTTTCCTCGATAAAAAGAGGAGTGTGATTATAAGTAGATTTTTGTTTTAGAAAAAGGATTAAGAATGTATGTCGTTAACTTGAGTTGAGAATAATCTACAATATTGTATGGCCAATGAATGGGGAGCGATGTATACTTAAGATCAAACAAAATTAGCGCAATCTAATTTCCATCAGTAAGTACATATACGCATAGATCATCCTCGACAAGCAATACTTCAACCAACAAATCATCAACACCTATTTATTATACAAGATGATAAATTATATTATTACATTGTTGGGTATCTACAGCCTACAGGTGAGGTGATGTACAATTCTAAAAACTAAATGAATAATTAATGAATTACCCGTTGTGCACTCTAGCCCAATTCCTCCTTCGACTTAAAATTGTTTAAGCTTACAAGGGCTCCAAACTGCATTAATAAAATAAAAAAAAAGAATCTACATCAATTCAATAAAATCATTCGAACTAGCCTGGTTAAAGTTAGCCAACCGCCTTGTACGTTAGAATAGTGCAAGAAGCCGGTATTGAAATATCAATATACACCGTAGATAAGCAACACTAACCTATTTGCAACATTAGTTTTCAAAAATCAAAGCTCATATTTACATACTCGATAACGATCAAATCGGAGCAATTGTTTATAATTGTATTTATTTCCTTTTGTCCAATATTTTAATATTTCAAATTTGACCACTTTCCCAACTCCCGGAACACAGTATCTAATTATAATTTCTGATCTGTAGATATGCGTGCTATAGGAAACATTCGGTTCAGCGGTTTGGGAAATATCATGACCACCGACCAAAAAAAAAAAATACATCAGTGCAAAACCAACATCCTCTAAACCAGAGATAACGAATAGAGCATATTATTGTAGATAAATGACATTAACGACCTTTTAACTCTGGAACGTTTTGGCGTCAGTTTTCAAGATTAAATTATAAAATTTAATAAGTATAGTAAAATGATAATTAGTAATCAACTTACATAAATTATACTTATTGAGCTGAATTTAAACTACAACTATAAAATGTGGAGATTTTTTTTACTTCTACATAAAACTGGAAATTGTCAAAGAACTACACATTTTTTTACATCAGTATTTCGCCAGAATTACCTTAAGAACATGTGTTTATGTTACTTTTTTTTCTATAGAAATAAGTAATATGTATGTAGCTTACACGATAACGACCTGCGATTACTGGCTTTGAACTATGGTGTCCGAGTCAGTTTTTTTGTAATTATATTCTTAATATACTTATAAAGTTTATTGAAGTTGTGTTGCATCGCGACCGTACAAATGGTAGGTACCCATCCAACACACGTGTGTCGTTTCGCCGGTCATAGTTTTTAGAAACGTGATTTTATTTTGGACGATTTGTTTCTCAATAGGCCGGAAGACGTGAATGACCCGAAGGCAGTTTGTTTGTTTGTATACATATTGTGACGTATTATGGAAATAGTAGACATAATAGTGTAGCACCTCGAAGCAACTTTGGACTTTGCGCCTAACTCTGGACAGTAACAGCTACAATTAGGTCAGTTTAAAAACATAAATATATTTTTAATTTTTAATTTCGGAATTATTTTCAACAAATTCTAAACAATACAAGCAAAACAACTGTAAAACAACAAAAAAAGTCACGGAGAACCTGAGTTTAACACTTCATCATTATCATACACCGCGATAATTTTTATGCAAACAGAATGTATTAATACTCTACTAGATATTGTTATAATAATGATAACTAATCCTAAACATACATCTTGGGATAATCGGTAGTTATAAATAACCAAAGACAACAGCCGCAATACCATAAAGTAGATAATTCACAAACCTACACTTGGGCGGTCGTTGATTATAATTTTTTAAAAACAACATACACTGTTGTGAACATTTCAAAATTCAAGCATTTAAGCATCATGTTTACTCCTGGACGGTTTGTCGAGAGAGAAGACAGAAGTGAAAATCTAGTAAGAGAGAAGTTATAAAAGCCAAGATTTTCATGGAATTTTGACCGCCAGAATAATTATTACAGAGGGCCATTTTCTTCTTGCACTAAAATGTTGATTTTACCATTCACTCGCTAATCATAAGATGTACAACGTTGTATTGATTAGACATTAGTACGTGGAATGCATAGTCTCTGAATTTAGGTCTTAAAATCTTGAAGTTATGCATACATTTATTATCAAGAGTAATTTGTATTGTTCAAGTTTATATTTAAGTTAAATACACCTGAAAATGATCGTATTAATATTTTAATCCTTGAAGCTTTAACACATTCATAGATCACCATTATTAAGTACCCACTTATTTAGTTATTTAAATAAAATACAATTTACAAAGAAGATCCAGGATCTGTAAATTAGAAAACATATATCACCTCCTTTATACCTTCACATAAAGTGAAAAGTCATTCATTTACATTAAAAGATTTAAACATAGTACTTAAGTGTTATTAAACTTTGATGTTAAGTTGACACAGCATTTTTATTTATTAAAAATGTTATGTGTAGTTTAATTCCGAAATTCAAAATACCAAAAAAATATACACCAAGTTCATATATAATTTTCTGCATACTACATTTCAAGTACTTTGTGTAAACTACATTGTATTTAAATAACTGGACATTCTAAGTATAATTTTGTATTATAATTAGAAACGAATATCATAGTTGTTAGACGGCTTTTAATATGAGAGGATTTTTTTAACATCCCGAGGATTAAAAAATGCCAAATAATTAAAAATTTAAGTGCGAATAGATAAAATATTGAAGATTATGTTTTTAATATCCAAACTATCCTGTACTGAAACAACATACATTCATTCTAGGTATGTAATTAGTTTTATAACTTTGGGTTAGCCACTAAATTACATACTCGAATATTATCACTATGACTAATATTAATTTTTTGGTAAACAAGTCCATCGAGATAAGCTTCAACAGGAGTCTATAAATTGTTTAATTAATTAATTATACACAACATAATTGGCGTCAAAAAAACGGCTAACACCTACAATTCCCAAATTAGTATAAAACCATCGATTAGATTAATATACAGTGTGAGTTGGGAAAGAGTTGATATTTAAATTGACCTGCAACCCGCGCTGTATGTATATATATATAACCGTATGCATAGTTTTGCCACACTTAAAAGTACAATTAAGGAAATCTTATTGTAAGCTTTAGAGTTCCATTTTGTTAGGCACATCTAATATTATAATAAATTCAAGAACAACGTTTAATTAAGCTTGTGTAATTATAAATTACATTAACCTATCTTATACAGAAGTATGCGAGGAACCTAATAAATAAATATATACTGGTACAATTAAATAGAAGAGAAGTTTCTTTTGACGCACTATGTCAGTTTCATCTTAAATTGGTAGCATTTGTAATAAACTGAATTTTTATATTAGAAATAATTTGCTAAACATTTTGACTAGTCGATAACTAATTTTAAATAAATAGTTGTCAAGTTTAAAATGAAGGTCGAGAGGTGGAGTGCGGTTGAGTAATGCATACAGATATAAATAACTCTAAAAAAGGTAAACATTTTAATATTGTCTATTAGTGTAACATAAACAAAAATATTTTCAAAATGAATAACTACAAAATTTAAATTACTTTAGGTGTAAACAAGTGTAGTGCATTAAAAGAACCATCCATGGTATCACTACCGTGTACATTTAAGATGAAGTAAAAAAACTAATAAAGAACAAACCCTTCTTACTAATTTTTTTTAGCCAAATTGTTTTCTCTGCGTGATAAATTACTAATAACAACCACATACAAAATGTTAAAACGCCTACAATTTATTAATTGCTAAAAGCTCTTTAGGTACATCTCTTATTTCACAATTAATTAAAATACTAAAGTCGAATCTACTGATGGCATTCTCCAGGAGACTTAAACGTAGGTAGTCATTACCTTTGACAATACATTAAATATATTTTGAGGGCTAACGCTTTAAAGCGCTTCGGCGAATCATTAAATTAAATACTGTTTTTAATGTATTTTATATACGCAGATAGTTACAATTTTATAATGTTAAACGATTTTAAATTTGATAATTAAACCATTGGTCTTAAAACAGGAAGCCCACAATATAGTTTTGAATTAATTATCATATTTAATGAACTTTGTATGAAAATTGTCGAGCAATAATAGGATTTAATAAAAATTTACCTTGAATGTGTTAATTAAAATTATAAAATTAGGCTAGTTAATAGTTTTACTCTATTTAAAATTCGAATTTAAAATGTCAGTGATACGTACAAAATCGTTATATAATTTCCGGTAGGAAAATTCGATGAAGAATTAATTTATTAAAACTACAAAATAAATTAGCGATAAGCTAAGTTTTGGTCATTATTATTATTATTGTTTAATTAGTTATACTTGACAATTTCACTATAACCCATTAAAAAAATTTCCGAACTCAATTTAAGAACAGATAGACGAAATCATTAATTTAATATCGCTGGTTGATAATGTCAACGGTGTAGACAGTAGAGGGAGCGAAATTTTTAAAACGTATGCAAAAATTGAACTAATACTAATGGATTTAACGATAAGTCATTAATCATTATCTATGAATTAATTAATTAAAGCGAACTACTACATTAGCATCACAATGCTCATTTAGTCATTAGAATTAAATAGATTGAATAAATCTTGTAGTCTCGAGGCAGTCAACTTTTAAAAAAATATACAATTTTAATAACATACCTATTTATAACTTGTATTTTTGGCGATAATAATTTGTAAGGTGAACTGTGCTTTTTTTTTATGTGGTACCAAAATAAAGTAGGTATAATTTATGTAGATCCCGCATTACAGATCTAAAAAAAGTATACATCATAATTTAGTATTTAATCAAGTCTTATTGTTAGATCATATTCTTTATGATTATATAACTTTTTTATGCGAAATGCGTTGCGCTCAACTCGTGAATTTATATAACTATAGTAGGTACACAAAAACTGTGAAATAATATAAAATTATAATTGTCGTTTTTAATTAAGGTTAAAATATGAACCGAGTGTGTTACAATTGAAACGTCAAAAATCACTACTGCAAAAACTGGTAAATTATACTACAAAAAAAAAAAAAAATTAAAAAAATTGGGACAACTTAAATGGTAACCTAAACAAAATATGGAAATGCTCGAGAACGAAATACATACATATTAATAATGTTTTTATAGTCGATTATCAACATCTTATCTATGAATTGCTTACTAACGCGCCGACACTTATACAACAAATAAAAGTGCATCTATTATTCACCGTTCGAGTACAAAACCACCAAAATTAGATTACACATTGACGTCAGATCAGAACAAACATAATGGGCTTCAGAAGTTGTCACAATATTTGATTCATAATGATTGTTCTATGTTTATAAATAGGCTGTGAAACAATGATTTTCAAATATTAACAAACGATACGGTGGTTAAATTGTTTTTGTTTTTTTTTCTTTTAAATGTTTATTACATTGCAATAATGTTATACTATAATAATAATATGAACGTGACATCAAAAAATCAGTGGCGCATGCCGGTAAAAAAAAACTAAATATGACGCTATTAATAGTCGGACTTATGACTTTGGAGCGATATGGAACTTGTTTTGAGAATACAAAAGAAAAAGTTGCTTGAGGTAGCAGAATTAAATATTTAAAAATGATGTAACCACTATAATTGAAATTATTTAATTGCAAATTTAGTAATGCTGTATAACTTAAAACGATATTAATTAAAAACCACATTTACTTTTAGTTAGCTGATTGTTTATATTGTTACTTTATTATTTTATTATAACAACGTTCGTAATAAGCTGTTACATACCTATAACATTAAAATTAAAATAAAAAACCTATAAAGTTTAGTGTGATTATAAAATAACTTCTCGGCTTCGCTTGGGAGATAACAAATACTTATTATTTGTGTTAAGTAATTAAGCGATCAGGTTTACACTGCCTTCCATTAAATTCAACTAAACTTATAACCAAAGAGACATGTCGTTAAGGCCACCAATAAGTTTGAAAAGTCATCGTAGGTACGAATAAAATAAGTAAAAAAAGAAAACACTACCTATCTTTACACGAGTCGATTCGTTCAAAGCCACTTGTCAAATTGAATTAAGTACGTTTATAATAGTCACGGTTAGGTTACAGATTATGGTTATCTGCTCGATTTATTGCCCGGCTTATTTTTCAGCCTACTGTACTGTTTCTTGTTGTAAGTATTCTGATACAAAATTATAGTAATTTTTTAATTATACCAATAAACTCATCCCCCTCTTAAATAAAGTAATATAATACCATCCACATTTGACTACCATTACAGTACAAATTAGTACAGTTAAACCAGTAGAGTACAAACCCAGCACAGTATAAACCAGCTCAGTAAGAAATGATTAAAATGGGGTCCAGTATCCACACAATGGAACTTCACTCTAATTTTCAGCTCTCAAGTCTTAAAATTGCGTCAAAAAAATAAAAAAATGCCAACGGAGGGTTATTGAAATTTGCATTTGAGGCTAATGAAAATTCAGTGAAAAGTAAAACTAAAAAACCGGTTTTTATCATACTATGCAATGCAAGTGCAGACGAATCGAATGATTTGCATTTTTGTTATTTGAAAATAAAAACATACATGGCCAATTTTCATTCTTTAGTCCGGGTAGGTCTGAAGTGAAATTATAGAGTTCAAGACGTTAACCGTCCAATTAAAATTAGAATGTAGCCAAAAGCGTAGGATTCAATCAATTTAATCAATGTACGTGGTTATCAGTTAAGTATCGAGTTCGTTGTAAATCCGTATTCAGTTACTTGCACGACTACAACGGAGGAGTGTAATAATAATAATAATAATATTGTGGTCATAGAGACTTAAACGTGATCACGTTAACGGATGATACCACGACAACAATGACAACATGGCATAATATAGTTTTAAAATCAGCGCTTAACGTGTTTTTAATCATATAACATGCACACAAACACATTTTTCCTCGAACTATAAAAAAAAATACATAATACCAATCGCGAGGAATTCACTTAAATGGTATATAAAACGTAAGTCAAGACAGGTTGGCAGATCCGCTTGAGAACGCGTCGATTGGCTTGAACAATATTCAATATTACCCAACAACTGTAATATTAGATTTATGAAAACAAATTCTTTAAATATTTTATATGGATAAAAAAAAATTAAAATAATCAGCATTTATTAAGCATTAGTTTTTGCGTTATTTTGACAAAAATTTAACAAGTCTGATCACAGAATGGATTACATAAGCAACACTTCTGGTGTATAAATAAAAACGTAACGGTCATTTACCATTACGTGTATTAGCCTTAATTATATTTATACACAAGAGTTTAGAAGAACTTATACACTATAAACAACGTAATCTTTGGCCGTATTCATTTTTACCACCTTTACAATTTTAAGTAATGTTAATATTTTTTATTTTACAATAACAAATTAGCCGATTTTTTTCGCAAAAATCGCGTTTTCCCCTTCAAAGTGTTCCCAAAAAGTGAAAAATTGAAATTTCAAAAACCCTCCCAGCGTTACCTGGGGAAAGCAATTATCTAACGAAAGAACTTGATTTTTTTAATTTCGGATGATCCAGCATCGAGTTATGAGGGGCACCGCAATTCTACATTTTTCCGAGACGCTTCCGAATCATTGCCGCCATTGCCGTATTTTTTAATATTTCTACATGAAAATATTACACAATATTCTTCGAATGTTATACTTAAATGTACCATTAGTTTTAATAAACAGATTTTAACTGTGTCGTCAAAAAAAATTCACAAAAATTTGCCGTTTTTTGCACGAATTAATCATACTCCCCCCTTAAAGGTGTAGGAAGAGATATGGATGAAAGTAGATAAAAGGACAGCATTATGATCAAAGTCATTAGTTGGGCCCTGAAGTGCATGCATTTGCCCGTTCAATAGGCTAAGTAAACTATACAATTGAATTACCAGCTCTAAAAAAAAAATTCCAAATTTGATTTTGCTCATTTCGGTATTTTTTTCAATAGAACACATATTTATCATATTAGTTGCATATATCTAAGGAAATTATTACTGCATGAACTTCCGTGCCCTAGAATGCACATCCTATGACGTTAATGGTGGTGCACACCATTACACTATCTTATCGTTGTCAAGTAAAATGTGTAATATCTTTGCGTCAGAGGACCGTTTCGCCGAACGAATGGATACAATCAAAGCGATATTATTAAACGAATTCTATACTATTAATATTATGAAGACAACACAACACGCCTGTCTATTCGCGGGGTAAGGTATAGGCAATTTGTCGACAACAATTTATAATAAGCTGGTACAATATAGGCACAATATCAGACTATCAGAAAGCCCATTTACAATAATTTTCTAAAATTAAAACAACAAAACAATCCTTAGCTTAGCTTAGTATTTCAGGTTTACCGGCAATTCAGATGTAAGATGGCTGTCTGTTTTGGGCTATTTTGTAAGCTTATACCGTATACCTAGTTAACAATCTCAACCAGAGAGCATACATACATTTCATTTGACTTATATTATAATGTTTATTAAAACCACTGTCTGAGTTCGATTTTACTTACAACAGAATTTGTCGTGGTTCAATTTTGATCTAACCTTATAAATATTACATACTCTTAATCATCGGGTATTAACGACTTCAACGAGTTTGCATACATCAAATTTATTTACAATTTTGGAATGAAAGA
Source organism: Adelges cooleyi (assembly GCF_023614345.1). NCBI lineage: Eukaryota > Metazoa > Arthropoda > Insecta > Hemiptera > Adelgidae > Adelges > Adelges cooleyi. Next base: position 7,100,614 of record NW_026096268.1, read on the forward strand.
TATAATTCTATCAAAATATATTTGTCGGTTATTCGTGGTTTTGTTTTGCCTGACTGCATTAAATATCTATTACAAACGCAAATAACTCAAGAAGTATTTATTCAAAACAGATTGAAGGCCAGACATTGTTTTCTCTACATATTTCTGTGTTCCATAGACAAATCAATCAAATGATTACGTTTTTCATTCATTGACAGTTTTCATTTAAAGTTATCCTATATAATTTAACATGAACACTAAAATATATTTTTGATCATTTTAAAATTGTAAAGACATTTTTAGCTAAATCAATTATTTTGTGGAAACAATTTTGCTCACATTGTAAAGTAATGTGGTATAAACTATGGGGCGTTAATGTGGTGGTCAATATTCATATTGACTAAATATATATTAACGCTATTATAAACCATGTCACTTTGCTGTATGAAGGATTACTTTTTGACATATTGGCGGTGAGAATTCTTTTTTTTTCAAAAATTAACGAAACTTAAGTATCAAGTCATGTTATAGGATTACCTACAATTTGTACTTTTTATGTAGACTTTTTATTAACAGTTTAAGGATAGGTTCTACAACATAGGTAAGAACATATTTATTTTTAATAGTAATTTATACTAACTTTTTATGGCAAAATAACACATTTGTAAATAACTTAACTATTCAAATTTTGCTGTTAAATTCATCAACACACCGAACGCAGAATTTCAGCTATACCAATATAATAAATTATTTTTTTTTATAAAAAAAAAACAGAAAAAAAATTGGTACTGTTGGAGTGTCACCGAGATAATCATAGACGAGGGCCGTCCCACATCACAGCTCTCTTTTTCCCTATGGGTCTATAGCTGCTCCTGGCCCAGTACCTATATTATCACCAATGGACGCACAAAGACCTTAAACTCGGTAGACGATTATCCCGAAAACGGTACGGTTATTGTATGATAATGTTTATAAAATCTGAAACCGTTCAGTTATTAAGTAACGATACCGGTGTATAGTTAAATAGTTAATAAGTTGTCATCCTCCCCTTCGTTTCCGCATTTGTTCCAACGCCGGTTTTCCTGCTTGGCGTACGCGTTTTTTTTATTCATCTCGAGCCTTACTCTATGGTTCCAATTTACGTCACGGTTAACAAACTAAAACATAACACATTATATTGTACCGGCAAACCTCAGTGTAATATCGAATAGGTAGGTAGGTAGGTATACACATTATACGGAATCAGGAAATATCAAGGTCAATGTTTTTTTTTTTTTTTTTATCTAGTTCTGCGGCATATTTTTTCCATTAGAACAACGAACACAAAATATCGTAAAAACCAATTTTTTTTTCGTTCCATTGGAATTTTCTAAACCAGTACAATGTGTGTATGCCTTCGGACACGGATGGATGTAATTAGCGATTTGTTCTATAATGCGGTCATCAGGGTAGGGCGTTGTTATATTGAAATATTGCTATTCCACAATGTGTTCCTCCGCGTAACGTCAATGTTAAAACAGGTAGACACTCCGAGTGGACCCAAACCGAAAGATAATTGAAAGATTTTCCGAATTTTAAAAAGAGTAAGGTACAATAAGCTTAAGTATAGCCGACAACCGACTTTAGTTTGTTTGAAATTAACATAACGGTTAGCTTAATATAGTTATATATTATTGGTGATATAGGCACCCCTAATAACACAGGGAATCCAAATATGATGTCCTGATATCATCTTACCGCGTTCCGACAACCTACCCAAAGCGAAGCTCCCATCGAGAACTGTCATGAGAACTCTACAGTGTGTTTTTTTTTATCTTGGGCCATTCTCACTGGGTTTCATTAATAATTTAATTGTTTTTTTTTCAGTGTTTTTATATTATGTGATCTCAATTTTCCACAAATCTGTATGTCCCACCCCCATCACAAATTAGTTTTTTTGATAGCAACTTTTGAAACTTAAATGGTAACGTATATTATATTTTATTAACTTTTTAAATTAAGAATATTTTACTAAAAAATTATAGATTGGCTGATAACCAGTTTTAAAGAATTATTTTTAAAGTTCTAAGAGTTTAAAAATTAGGACGGGAGAGGAAGTATGCGCAGATAAAAATAACACTACACTCTACCTTTTTCCCCCTACCCTAAGCTAAAGACTTCAATAACCTCAAAAATAGTTATCCAAACCTGGTCATCGACCATTTTAGTAAAATATTCTCAGTTTAAAAAGTTAATGAAATGTATAGCGTTATCATTTAAGTTACAAAAATTGATATAAAGATAATTAGTTCAGGAGGGCCGGGGGGGGGGGGTAGGTTAGGTTAGGTGTAGGTGTTCCCAGGTTGGGGTAGGAACATAAAAATCTGTGGAAAATTGAGATCACATTATATAAAAACTCTAGATATTGAGTGGCCCATGATACAAAAAAACAGCCTAATGAGACAACAATAGGATTCAAGTAAATTATGTATAGGGTACTATATTATTATATTATGTACTTTGGTCCTATTCCCAAATGGAAGTACGCTTAGAAGGTTTCAAAACATTTAGCACTATTAGGTGTGATAGGCGTGCAGACTGTAGTTTTGCATTACTTACGTAGTGAGACACTCTGTATGTGAAATCAAACGTTTTTTTCCCATGGTTGATACGTTAATTTGTCATAGTTGACAGTGGTACGCGAACAATAGCTCAATCAGTTTTATACAAAAATTGGATCATAATAGTCCTTGCGTTCATTTTTTACTGACAGACAGTGACATCAACGATGTGCAAAATTGTCCAAATCCTATATGGTACGTCTGAGACTCAGCGACAATTATTTGTCTTACCGAGCCCCTTAATAAATAAGATATATTCATGTATTTCCTCACAAAATACAGCTATATACATGTATTGTGCTATTGGTGGACTACAAACTGGTTATGTGCTATATTTTTTATGACGTACGAAGAATTGGTGAAAAGTGAAATAAAACCTTGTTTAAACTACGTTGTACGGAGGCTACTAAATGGATTTGGGATTTGGTAAAGCACGGGTACGTTTACGACCTACCAGAATACAATAATAATTATGTATTGTCTAGATTATTATCTGTGTGAAATGTGTAGTTTTGAGTTTCCAAGTTGTATAGTTTATATACTCCACTCAGAAATTGGATCAATAGTATTACTTTATGAACGCATTATTATAAACCGGTTAACGGCGTATTGTCAACATGTAAGTACATAATGCATCTTTAAATGTTAAGAATTAAGTGTTATATGTTCGTGTAACGGAGTATTCGAGTTTAAAAGTAAAATTGAACTAATAACAAAATGTATTAAGTTATTCGTTTCACAAAAGGGTACATACGAATTGTGTTTGAAAAAATATTAAATGTCCTTTTAAAAGTCACCACACACAATTAAGGGGTTCAGTATAGGTAATTTTTCTTTAAAATCTCAATTTAAAGCTAATAAAATATTATACATTTATTAGTAGTATATTAAAATGAACATTCGTTATTGGTAGTTTTATTTTATGTCAGACGGCGACAGCTTCTTAAAAAATGTTCTAAAAAAAATAAACCTTTGTTCTAAAAGTACAACTTAACAACATTTTAGCCCAAATGTATGAGTCCTTAAGTTTTATTTTTTTAGTACAATAAGTATTTACTTCTCGACATAAAATCACTATCGTTAGTGTAACTATCATGTGACTAGTGTTAGACTACCATTGATGGGATAGATGCTATTTTGAAATAATATCCCTATTTAAGTCAAAGATCCGTGAAGAACAAAAACGCTGTACAAAGTTTTGGTGAGACCAGCGAATGGGACGAATGAGCAACAACAAAGACAGATGAAATTAAAATTATCTACATTCAATAAGATCCTTAGGAGGATATTTGGACCAAAAAGAAATTTTCAAGGAGAATACGAGTTAAGTACAAGCCGAGAAACAGAAAAGGGGTATGAAAAAACAAATATAATTGGTATCCTTCGAAGGTCCTATTGGGTTGGCCACACGATGGAAACCAGACACAAAATGGCTAAGAAGACGGCCCAGGCAAAATGGAGAGATAGGATCGACAAAGACTTATCGAGGTTAGGAGTACAAAATTGAGAACAATTAGCAAATTATAGGGATCAAATAGAAGGGTTTAGTAGTTGCAGCAATGGACCTAAATAATCTATAGGAAGTCAAGAAGAATTAACTATTGACGGAAATGATTCCGTTTTACAAACATTTCATAGCAAAAGTCAGATTATATTTTGTTAAGATGAAAAATTTCTTTGTCTTGAATTGTGTACCTACATAATACTTACTTATGTTTTTATGATGAAAAACACTGTCTTTTTTTAGTAATAAAGTTCAACAAATTTATTTGGCTATTAATTTCGCTGTAATGGCATGGTATCTACAATAAGCTTACGTTCTCCAAGAAAAGGTTCAACGGTTAAATTAAAAAAAAACCTAGGCACGTGTGACAAGAAAAATAATACACACACACACACACTTCATAATTGATATATATTAACATAATATCCGGTGTGACGTAGCACACATGTAAGTATATTATGTACTTTGTATAAACATAATACAAATGTTATACATAATAGACAGCGCAATATCGTATCCACATGTGCTTCTTGATCATGTCAACATGTGCTACACACACAATAATACTGACTAAGCTAACAGGGTGTTCCTTTATAACTCACTAGTCGCCTGAACCCACTAAGTCATGGTAGTTTACTTATTTTTTCCTACCGTGATGGTCGTGTCAATTTTGTGCAACTCCACAGTCTCTTAAGGTGTACCACCCGCAATCGATCGGATATGAATCCGTGGACTATTCAGCGCCGATTTATAGAATGATTTGGATTAGGCAAGTGTTAACCATGTTTATCGTGTAAAACGTACCTACTGGTTGTTCGTTTCAACTTATTTGATCAGTTGGATGACAAACAAAGCAATAGCAAGCGAAGAGCTGCAGATAATTATCACTCAGTAAACCGCTTACAAAACGTTATGTCAACCGGTAACGATTGCGGGTGCTTCCCAGTAAGACGGCACCCGGTACATAATATATAATATTTCTATACCTATATTATATTATGAATATTATAGCGACAAGCGTTCAGTGGCCACACGGCAAATGAAACAGAGACGGACATATCGGCCGCATCTGTCATAAGGTCACCATTGACGTCATTGCGAGAGCGAACGAGCGTGTGCTTTATGTATGTGTGTGTGTTTGTCTTATAACAAAACGTCTACTACTACTGCAGTCGCTATTATGCGGTCGCCTCTTAACAAAATAACACACACACAATAATATACTACACAGAAAATATGTACAGCGAACGACGAGGATGGACTAGATGCAACTTTTTACAAAACACAATAAGCTCGCTGGGTAAACGGTTCTGCCGTGCCTAGATGGTGTTTTTGCCGGACTGGTCCACCGCCACAAGGCAACACCACGCTGTGTTGGACAATATCCAAGTATATTATGCTATAGTACATGCTGGTATATTATATGCTCGGGCGAAAAAGCGACCTCTGCCAGTACACACTGGTGACGACTCTGAGGCCACATTCCTTGCGCTATACTCGTATACAGCTAAACAATAATAGACCATAATGATTTAAGATTTCGTTAACGTCGAGACGACAATTAGGAGGCGATGGACGTGTGTGATAAAAAAAAAATCTATTTTTAAAAACAAAAGAATACCACCACGCGTATCCGCTCAATAACCCTAGACGATCTGGGGCGGGGGCGGACGCATGCTATATTAAGTGTCAATGGTTTGCATCCAGTTCCGGTATTGCATATAATGCGGCCGTGGACAATTTAAATAAAAATCGCCAAGATTTTACCTCGAAGGAAATACATTTGATCGTGAATATGTCTTCATTTTCCTTCCCCTCACCTATCAGTCAATTATTTATCGCTGATCACATATCAGCTGATTCTTCTCATCAATAATCTTCTCTCTTCTCCCCTCCCTTCTCTTCTTCACTCCTACCCATGTATAGCATCACATATTCCGTAACGTAGCGCAAATTTTACCCTCAGAGGTAAGACATATTCATGTCGAAGTGCAGAAACAGCTCATGCGAATCAATGCACACAAGAAAAACATACAAGAATTGACTAGCAGAGAAAATCGCAAATCCATACGACGTACGTTTAAAGGTCAAAACGAGATTTTCAGAAGTGAAAGCTTCGCAGCACTTGTGTATAATTTCTAAGCTAATGCCGCAGAATTGGTGACCGACAGTCATTTGTGTACCAGAAACAAATTTATGTATATAAGTCACTCGTGCTTGGTCTTCGAGCACAACGTATAATTACTCAATGAAATGAGAGGAGGGGGCTAGTTGGTCAAAATTGGCCCGGGGCGAATAAATTCCAGTAAAAGATAATTTGTATACCTATACTTCAGTCTTAAAAACTAATAATATTGTTGTTGTTTACCGGTGAGATTTGGCCATAAGATAGCGAGCAACGATTATGGATATGCAAAAAAAGCGATTTTACCATCGAATGCATCAATATGTTAATGGTGAAAGCACAATAATTGTAATTCATATCCGCAAGACGGATCTATAAATGGGATGGCCTAACCAAACATGTTATCAAATGTTGTTTAGGTTAGTTTTTTAGTATGAAGTTACTGTAAACGATCTCTAAGAATAAAAATTAGACTTTTCTTATTTCCTTTAAAAATGTTTAATTGAGACAAATTTCAAATTTGGATAAAATGTTTTTTCAGGGCCGAACTGAGTTCCTACTGCACTCCTGTTGACATAAGATCATCTGACCAAATAATGAGTGACACGTGTTGAGTTAGTTACCCTGTTGTGATTCGCAATTAGTTTTTTATTTGTTTCAAAACGGCGGACTATAAGAAGTTTGTACTCGAGTAAAGGACATTAGTCATTACCGTGACTATGGTATTGTAGGGCGCCGTATCAGCCGTCACGTTCCGAATCCAACCAATAATATCAAACAGATAAATAACCCTTCCTTCTGCTCCTCTTTCCCACCCCGTGTGTTCCCTGTACCGCGGTTAACAATAGGATATTAGTGGTTTACCTGTAAAACGATCTCGTCGTTGCAGTACTGACGTGTTGAGTGCTGTGCAAGTGTCGTCGCGGACCCATGGTCACAAACTGCCAAAAACACATGGTACCATATTGAAGGAGGATATCTTCTGCCGGTCTGCGTTTACTAGAATACTATATTAACATGATCCGATTGTGTAGTGGCCGGCAAAGGTGGTAGTTTTCGTTCAGGAGTAATGTATGCTGATCAGATATAAATGATGATGACGTCGGGCGACGGTGTTATTTTAAGTCCACCACCGAGAGACAATGAACAGCAAGAACCATTACGACCATCGACGGCGATAACACAACGGCGATTTCCATTTTAAAAAGAAAAAATAGTAACACAACCAATCGATGGCTCTGGCGGAGTCGTACACGAGCGGCGGAGGCAGTAGAGAGCTGTCTTCTCTGAAAGACCAACCACCGAGATGTTAAATTTGCTCGGATGTGTAGGTTGTAGACGTATAAAGTAATATGTGTATGTTGTAATGGGCGGCGATAGCAAACCAAAAAAAAAAAAAAAAAAATACCCATCGAAATCGAATACATTAAAAAAAAAAACATTCAAGATGACTCGGATCACGTGCGCAAATCAGTAAACGACACTAACTACACACCCAGAATGCCCAGATTCGCTTTTCTTTGACCGTTCTCATCAGTTTAGCTTGAAAATTAAGTATACTTCAACGAAACTAAAATGACAATTTGCTAAATTATACTTAAATATCTAGTCAAACTGGCGAGCACTGTCATTTGTATTGTAAAATCAAAATCTAGTTGCAATACTAAAGAAGACAGCCGACACCAACAACAAGTGAATTACAGGGATAAGAATACAGGGACTGCAAAAGTCTAGCCAACAGTATATCAACAGACCGAACGAGCTACACTACTACAAAAGGACAATAATTTTCAGTAACAAAAACTATTTATTACAATATTATACTTAATCACTACACGCTATAGTTCTGTTTATCTAACACACATTTGGAAAATATTTCCGATGTAAATTTTACATTCCTGTCTTCAGAGCGACTGATGAAGTAAAAGGTAGATTGCATGCCGTTTGTGTATACATTATTGGCCTTATCCTATATTAGTTATATTTTGGCGTTCAAACAAAATTAACAGTTGTCGATTATTTGTATTACTTCAAAAATTATTTTTTCCTCATTCGTTTTCATTTATTCCGCCTAGTTCTAATTCAATGAATTTTTCTTTTTTAGTCTATTTGTGGACTAGTTGTTAAATTACAAAAAATAAAGTACCAGACCACCATTATTATCACCTTAGATTTTGTATTTTTCAGTTTTCACTGTACCACATAAGCATTGTTCTCAATCATTCACGAAGGTCATATGATACTGACGGTTGGCGATCAATTAAACTCACACATACTTATACATAACAACGATGAAAATGAAAAAACTAACGAAGAAGTGTAGTGCTAAATCAACAGATGTTCACATTTCTGAACAACATAGAAAATATACTCAACCCGTATCAAAAAGTCTAAGACCACCGCCACAACAAAATCAATTCTCAATTAACTAAATTACCTGCATCTCTATTTATGAATTACGATATCTGTGTCGGTGGTGCACTCGTATATCAATTTCTTATAAGTAGTAATAAAACCTGGATTTATTTTAAAATAATTAGTTTCAATGCGGAATTGTTTTAAAACAACTGTACATAAATCAGGATTAGAAAGTTGAGATAATTAAAACACTTCAAATAATTTAATCTAATTTTTCAGAGAAATAAAATAAAAATACCTCGCGTTAATTATGTTAATTATTTTCAACAGCGAGTGATGACTGTAAAATTACTAATTAGTATAATAGCCATTAAAAAATCAAATTTTTTTGATTCCATTACAGTTCTAATGAGAGGTAATTTATCCATATAAAGTCGTTCGTAATTTAATAATTTAAAACTAATAAGAAAGGTTATGTACATTCAATCGACCACTTATTTACTAAAACATATCTAAATACTATCTATAAAAATACTACATAGTATCATGATAGTTTTGTTATTTTTTTTAGTATAGCATCTTCTATCGTGCTCACAATAAACACTTTTAGAGATACACATTTCAATTGACATGGATGCGGAGCTTAGCAGTTGTAGATTTTACAAATAATTAATTTTACTATAATTTTTATGTTACAATGATGATAATCAACCGCCGAAGTCCCATAAATAAAAAAATTCAATTAAATAAAATCTTGAATGTTTATAGGTAACCATAAAAATATCAGCAAAATATCCACTAAACATATAAACACATTTTTTTATTTTACAATTCCAGGAATCCTATGCTATCCTATCAGAAAAATAAGCTTTAGATTAACATACAAGTACGAAAATTGTAGAAAGTACTGGATTTTAGCGAATGTTAAGATTTAGTCTAAATTAGGAAAAACATATTTTATGTTTACCTAACTCGTGGATTCTAGTCTAAAATTTGCACAAAAACTCAACAATGTCTAGCGAGGCTAGTATCCATAATGGCGGGCCAATCATTTCAGGTCTGTGGGCTAGACCATCGTTGACAAAAGAAATATATTTTAGTCTTATGTTCCATTTATAAAAAGAATACTATTTCTTGTGACAGAGAAATTTCCTGAGTAGATGAAATAAATTCAAATTTATTTATTTTGGGTTTGGTCGCTATAGGAATACATAGTAGCAACTGCTGGGAAGGAACTGGGCCAGTTGGTTTTCCAACCCCTTTTCTGGGGTCCATTACTATTATATAGCCTTGTTCTGTACAAAACAAAAATGTAATAAGTATATTGCGCTTAAATTATAAGTAATCAAGATAGAGCACAGACCTTGTTGTATATTTTTATTCGCTTGTAATAAAAATAAAATCTATTTTTATAATCCGTTAATGACTTCGCAATATTGGGATTAGTGTGTGAAAACTGAGAGTTCGTGCGCAAACGTTGATTTCAAACAACCAATCTCGTTTTACAGAAAACTTATAGCAAATCAAATCAACTACGTGGAATTACTTTTTAATGTCTACAACGTGCGTATTACTTATATTTTGTGGACCGACACCACACATCATGTATACCTAATCGGCTTTGCCTAAAAATACCGGTTACAGGAGTTAAAATTGAACTTAAATGAAGGATTGTGTCATTTAGCGAACCCGTATACGCCCCTTCTCTCTCACCGCGCACATTTCTTGGATAAATATTTTTCCATTTAATAATCATAATTACAATCATCCGTCAGATCGCCATATTACACGAGATTTCGGTTCCGAGGAATTCTTAAAAAATCGGTTCGTTGGAAGAACAGTCGGGTTTTTTCGATCATTGCCTAATCTGGAATTCCCAGATGTTCCCAGATGGTGGTTGATTTAATAATTTATTCTCTGCACATGGCAATTATGAGCCGCTTAGAATTTTCTTCTTGTCGTTAAACCAGAACAATTGTTAAATTAGAACGGTAGACGGTATAAAAAAAAATAACATTTACACGGCTAACAGCTATACCTAATAATAATAAACATTGAACGAGTTTGATCGAGTGATAAAAAATACATATCAAAGTTGTAATTTAATAGTTCTAAATGAATGAAAATGAGTAGATTTCCCGTTGTATACAAGCACCGACAATATAAAACTACTAGACTATGTATAATATTATGTATATACCGGTATCGTAACCGCAATTCAATTATAAAAATGATATCATAAGAAAAGACCTAATGATCTCGCGTGAATGGCGCGATCAATCCCCATTGAGGATTTTCGACTTGTGAAAAAAAGGCGTTAATAATCTATAGAAAGGGGGATTGAGGGAAGGGGGGGGGGGTAACTCGACGGGTGATTGCATTACAACTTGAATGAGTAATTTAAAAAAAATACATTTTATTGATCCGCCAAAGTACAACCACAATATTATCATTACTATTACTTATGCATAGGAATTGCCAATTATCGAATAATATTATTAGTAAATCTCGAATAAATACAGACTTTAATTGCCGAAGCTAGTTTTACAATGATTTTTTTACGTTTACAAAGAAAATAAATCACATGTGTGCCGTGTGCCTTGATCTTATTCAATGATGTCAACTAATGGATCAGTCGCATAAGACGTTGCGTAATCCGCGTTATGTGAAAACCTTCACTTTTTACAACTTACAGCATTTTACGAGGTTTTATAGTTATTACGATCTAAGGACATGTAGGTTATATTATTGGCAGTTTTAAATATCCAACTGGATATACCTCACTAGGATGTAACCTAGTGAGAACAAATCAAAAACTAAACGAATGAAGTCAATCATAATAATGCCAGCAGATAAATCAACCCGGCGAATCCTCGTAATTCAATTAACAAGCATATACCAATTACATAATATAAACATTAACGGCAAGACTTCCCTGACCTACCACTCAAAGATAAACGACCATCCATTACACGTCTACTCGACATCTATTTATCTTCATAGGCATAAGTGTGGCATATATCAATGTATTATACAAATTTAAATTGATATATTTATTATGACAAATTATGTAGGCATGTTATATTTACTGCGATTTTAGTTCTTGTTTAAAAAAAAAAGGTAAAATGTTTTCGAATAGTGTTATTTAAGAAATGCCTGGTAAAATAATAAGTCATGTTGATACAATTATAATTAAACATTTGGTAATAAACTAATAGAATTACTACTTTAGTTTTAAATCTTAAACATTAAAATATATTTTATTCAATGTTTTGATGCAAAGCAAAAATAAAAAAGGCAACTTTTCTCCCAGCGAATAATATGACATAATAAAAAATTAGTTTTGGTGATATAAATATTTGTTTTTAAGATATTTAGTAGTTTCGTTAGGGTTATACGAATTATCAAGGATACTCAAAACTATTATCAAAACATATTATGTTCTGTAGTTATTTATAAGTATATTTAGTTAAGCTGTTCATCGGGCAATTTTCCAAAAGGTGACACATTAAGTAATCTAATTATCTTTTTAACAAATATAATAATAGTTGGAAATTAATTACTTCCTCAACGTCCTACACAGTTTAAAAGGCGGACCAAACCGACACAAACCCGCCCAAATTTTCCAGACACGTGTAGGTTTAAACATTGATTATAAATTATAATGCAGTGATAATTAATGGTTTAAGTCTCAGCGTTCAAGACTCCGGTAATTGGAATTTTTCATTTTTTTTAAAACCAACTTTGACCTTATTATGCCCGAGTTAAACGAGCCACTGATAATTAGTACTTGTTATTCTTCTCGGCAATGGTCTTTCCATAATATTCAAAGAGTAACGAATTTAACAAACCTAATAAATAATTTTGAACGCGATATATCCTTTAAGTCCTTATCTTTAAATCAAATCTAAATAGTAAATCTACCACACAATCATGCCTCTCTACTCTATATATTAATTTTATCTATATATATATATATATTAAGCCGTTAAGTGCAGAAAGGGCACATGTCCAAATTTTAACATTTTTCATAAAAAAAACATAACAAATAATATTTCTGAAAAATATTTAATTTTACACTTTATGTTATTAAATAATAGAACATTAGACAACATATACTATAACTATTTAAAGAATTATTATAAAACTCTAGGCACCTTAAGGGCTTTGAGGTCATGGACATATGCCGTTTTTGCATCAAATTACTATAAATTTTCTTAAAATAATTGTAGAAACATGTATATGATGTCTAATGCTATATTATTTAATTACAAAAATAATAACGTTGAGATTTATAATTACATTTTTTTCAGAAATATAAAGGTTAGGTTTATAATCTGGACATGAATAAAGGGCTTTCTTTATTTAGCGAATCATAAAGGATCTTTTGTAAAATGTGATATGAATTTCCAATAATTGTTTATTTAAATTAAATTAAAAAAGATAAGTTACCGTAAGTTTCATTTCGTACATTTTTTTCCGTTTGTACGAGGCTCCAGGATAATTATTATTTGTAAAACTGGATGTACTACGTTAAGTAGATGAAATTCAATAATTATACAACGACTAGTTTCTGGCTATTCGATCATTAATAATCGGACATCATCTTACGATGGACAATGAAGAAACTAGATTAATGGTATAAATTGAATAAATATTTGATACTCTCGAATTGTCAAGAATTTTTAATTGAATATTAATACATACGATAGGATAAGTCATACACCTAACTTGAATGACATTCAAACTGTAATAAGCATCTAATTTAAGACATAATTACACATATTTATAAAAAAAAATTTATATATATATATAATAATAATAACTCAAGTATGTTTTTTTTTTTGGAAATTCAAATAAACTGGTTTCGCATAGTCAAAGAATCGATAGTTTTTTATTAAAAGAAACAAGTTGTTTTATTTCAAATCTATGATTTATACGTTAATGACCATTCATAGATTTATTGAAAAAAAAATAAAGAATAATTCAAGCACAACACGTATGATGCGGATCTGAGACAATCCATTGATTATAATAATATAATATGCTACAACAGATGTAATTTATTTTCAGGGAAAAAAACATAATAGCACTATGTATTACTATATGTACATGTACAATTGTATGTACTAAGGAAGTACTTGAGATAGGTATTAGAGATTAGCATTATTATTAGTTTTAGCATTACACTACTTTTGAAGTTGACCAGCTAAACAGGAAATTTGATGGCTGCGTGTTTCGAAAGAAGAGACAACACTTGGAAAAAAATTTATCAAAACACAAACGCAGACAAACAAAAAATAGAAATCATCTGATAATAGAGCGACTTGCGTTTAAGAAAAAAACAATTGGTTAGGTTAGGACAATATATACTTACAAAAGGGCTATCAAGGCGAATATTTTAAACGTTAAGTAAAAAAAAAATGAACAGGAGGATATCATAGTTATATTCAAAGTTTGGAAAATAATAATAGTAACGTGCGAGTTTTGTTCAGACGTTTACAAATTTTATAAGCGAAACAATAAGATTACAAAACAATAACACGTTAGCAAACACTTGCCCTAACAAACAAAAGTTGTCTCACCCAAAAACTAACACTAGGTCCTCTATATTGTATATATTGTAATGTATAATAAACTTTCAAGTTTCAACTCAAATTATATTTAAGTTCATCCTTTACCAATATTTCGTTTTATTGTCTTTTTTTCCAAGTCGAGATTAAACGACTGAGGTTAATTAGGTGTTATAAATTTGTCGTTGACAAGAATGAGCTAATTAAGATCTTATCTTTTTTTCTATCTTGAACTTTCTTTGTTTTCTCGTAAATACTATTAATTTTTGTTAACCTCGTTGTTTTGTATAATATAATGTTTTACTTTTATACCCATTTACAGATTAATCATTTTCCAAACGGTTTGATGTAGGTTATCTTTAGCAATCTTAAAATATTTTTTAGCTCATTTTAATTCAAATAACTTTTTTTTGTTATTAAATACAACCGAGATATTTTATGTAAATAAATATATAATTTAAAAAATAAATAACCCTAGTTGTACACTGTTCGGAAGAGATACAAAATGAGATGGTGATAGAAAAAAGCGCTTGCAATTAATTTTTTAGGAATATTAAAGAAATGAATTCCTCGTTCAAGGATAATGGTTTTCGTGTAGATTTTACGACCAACAGACGTGTGACTGAAATCCAAAACCGTCAAACACAATCAATTTCCATGAACACATGTATTAATTTGTAAGTCCACACTCCACATATTAATTAAATACGTGCCGTCTGCTTAAGACCGTGAGTACGTGAGTTTTTGTGTCAATGATTTGTATATTATTATTAATTTTACACGACACGACGTTATTTTTAGACGGATCTATAAGAAATAGAAACTTGAATACGATTGTAAACAATCGAACGCCAGTCCATCAGCTGGTGGGGTGAATAAAGAAAAAAGTAGTGAAGTAATGATAAACAAAAAGTTAATGTAAACACATCCGACCTACAGAGACTTCTTGCTAAGAAATTCAAAAGAGATTATGAACTACTTGTAAGTATTGAAGGTTTACTAACATTCGGCGTCGTTTGTCCTAATGGCAATTGACTATTTACATTCAGAGACTTATATTATTATAAAAGACTTTTTGATGATCATTATGGTATATTATTATGTGATGTTTGAGTTAAATGAGATAAACAAAACATAATCTTTTTTGGCTAAATCGGTACAGCTCATTAGCAATAAACATTTTTTTTCATCAATGTTAAAGCGTCACTCAAGCAAAAGTATATAACAACTAAATGGCCTACACGGAATTCATATTGATGTCCATAAAACAGCCAACTTCCCTGATTGAAGATACCTAACACCAGTGGCGAGGCGTGGGTCTTTAGATCGGGGAGACATTGAAAAAAAAATGGTGTTACGTGACTTGACAGGGGGACTGCGCCCCCTTGGACCCCCTGTAAATGTTATTTTATCTATACTGTAAAAAAAAAATGTTCAAAAACTAATAAACTAAATGGCATAGGCATATTTGAAAACGTACAACACGACAATCGATACGACGTACATCGATAACGGATAACTGATACCGTCTACCAAAACAATAATAATATGAACGGCGGTCGGTGAGACATGTCTCATAGCGCAACGATAAACCCCCGCCGTTTTCCATTTCCCCCTGCATACCGCACCTGGCAAAAGAGACAATTTTGAAATTGTCTTATTTATTTTTATACTAAATTTGGATAGACCCGGCGGCCGGCAGCGCGACCGCCCGCTGATCCGCGTCCACAACCACTCTATTCTAAGAATACTATTACAAAAAAAATATACTTTTACATTAAAATTGGTTAAAACATTTTTATACACAACAAATAAAACCAAATTTTTTGTCCGTATTATAAGTGGGTAGACATTGTCTCTTTGTCTCCTATGACGCTTCGCCACTGCCTAACACAATAATCGTAATTTTACGTTTAAGTTGTGTTAAAGTGAATACCGTACTAGTGGACCTATTCATGGTATGTGGTTCTGAATTTCGGGTCACTGGTTAAAAACAGAAAACGAGAATTTCGGAGATGAGAATGTTGAGACGAATGTGTGGACTGCCGAATAACTACAATGGATAAAATAAGAAATTAATGTATAGCTGTATTAATAACTATATTATTGAATTAGCTTGAGTGTGGCGCAAAATATTGTAGAGAAGATAAGAGAGAATGGATTGAGATGATATGGGCCTATCATGAGGATGCATGTAAAAGGACAGGGAGGTAAAATAAGACCAAAAACAATATGTTTGGACGTAATCGAGAGCGATATTAGATGTGACATATCTTATTGTGTGGAAGTCGAAGAATTAATTTACTTTGTTTAACCATTAGAGGCAGACTGGCCATGTGATACAAAATTATAAGCTCTAGACTTGTAAGTCGTATCCAATATTTCGCTTTTTTAAGTCCTCCCGGTACAATCAATACTCAGAGAGATCACCTCCGTCTATTATTATGCACTTGACACGATAATAAACTGTCAACTAAAAGGTAAGTCATGAAAGTTCATCGCCTTAGAAATTGTTTTATGAAAACTAACAAATAAATTACACAGCCAATATGGTCTGTACCTACTGTCGATAGAAGGAGAAGGCGGTGCATCCACGAGTGTGACTGAAGCTTTTTTTGTAGTGTTGGTGAGTTACTCATTACATACAATTTTTTAAAAAAAATACTTGAACTCTAATATGCTGCGAATCAAATTAGTATCACTTGTATCGGCTCCAAAGAGGTAATTATGAAATACACAGATGACGTTGGTATAACCTTAATATGAAAACACTTTAAACCGTGGAGGCGATTTACACACTATTCAAAGAAGTCGGTGGCGTCGTTACAAAGCACCGGTTCACTTAGACGACATTAATTATCAGAAAAATTAATTGAATTCAACACAATAATTATATAAAAACCTACTGCAACCCTACCACAACCGAATTTCCACCGCTCCTGTATTGTAATATACCATCAACGGTGATTTTAGCGACTACAACAACGACAGTAACGAATAACGTGGAGAAAACGACGTGACAAATGAATCCGGGCGACCACCGAAGGTTATTGGGAAATAAGAAACTATTAGACATTATTGCGATTGTCCAAAACTAAAAATTGTCTGACCAGCAAAAAAATACTTTTGAGCGCCTGCTAAAAACTAGACCGCTAGTGTGTTACTTAACTTCTCGGTGTGTAATTAGGTATAATATTAAAATAAAACTCACCCCGCATGTCAACAAACGCAAAAACGCACAAACGCTATAACCGATTAAAAAACAAAAATTACTTTAAAAAAAAAAATCCCTCGCGATCTTCGTGTCTAACCCCTCCCCCGATTTCGGTAATATAATATATAGTTTTAAGGCGTAGCGTGGCTGTATAATATATATATAAATATTTAAAAAAAACAATCAATTTACGAATCACTATCGCGAACTTTCGGTAAGAAATTATTTTCAAAAAAAAACTAAAAATAAAAATCCAGAGCGGACGAGACGGTTTGTGCGATCAAACTGCGACGGGCCAAAGACAAACACACAAAACGCGGTTAAAGTTGAAAAACAAAAACATTAAAAGTCGAACACACATACACAAACGCTTTGCACGGCGAATAAACGAATTATTGATACAAAATATATATAATTTTTTTTTTTAATATATATATTTTTTTTTCATTCGGTTTACATATGTATGTTACTTGTTATTATTATTATTATTATCATTATCATCGTTGCACCGTGTTGGTATTTACACAGTCCGGTATATATTGTGTCAAAATTATTTGTGTATGTATGCCACTCGCCCACGAAGAATAAATACACAATTGTTTTAATAACAGAAATAGAGTGAGAAAATGTGACAGAGAGAGAGAGATAGAGAAGGTGGCGACCCAACTTTTTGTGTGTTCAAGTGCTTTTGACGGTACCCATTAAAAAAAAAAAATAAAAAAAAAACAATAAATAAAAAACGGTAATTATTATCACAGATAAACGGGATTGACAATGGGATTCCACGGATGAGAACTTATACCTTATATGCTTTAGGTATCTGACAGTATGCGCGCCTAAACACATGTAATACCCGACACTGTATAAACACGGATTCCCACGCGATTTTTTTTTTTTTTTTGTTAAACTTTGTATATTATTAAAACGCAAAATTCGTAATCCGAATATTATTATTATGTTTTTTTTTGTATAGACATCTGATCAAAACAGCTGAGGAAATAAAAAAAAAATTCGGGTGCGGTAATTAAACGCTTGTTTTTTCCAACTATTCTGTCAAGTAACTAACGGTTTAACCGACCTAAATCTGTTAAGTATTGTTTCAATTTGAACATTGGCGCAGAACAGAGAAGGTATTGGTTTTAACAATATTACATAATATTTCTATAGACGTTATTTTTCGTATTAAAAAAACCGTAAAAAATTCAATTTGCATAATATTTTTGCAAATGATTCCATTGATCTCGTATACTTCTACAATATATTTTCGATTAGCCGGTCAAATTTTTCACAAAAAAAAAGAAAGTTTAATCTGAGTTTAATAAAGTAATTGCAACAGTAATAGGTACTCAATAAAAATAAAACTGGATATTCAGGTATTTAGCTAAAATGTTCAAGGTCATACGTCAACAAAAAGGCATCCTTAATGATGTAATAGTTAAAATTTGTTTTCCAAATAATGGAACGCAGTTGTTTAGCCATGATTGTACAAAAACAGGTCTTGTGGGAGTTACAGCTTTCCGAGAAACTGAGCAATTTTAGCGTATAGAGTAGCGTTATAGATAATTCGAGATATTGTCTAGATATTGAGATGGTCGATTTTTGATGAATAATTAAGACCTAAGCTAGCAAATCTGTCGATTTCAATGAGCTACAAATCGTCACGTCACCCATGTCAAAATCTAGAAAAAAGGTCTGTTATCTAATACTTTTTAAACATGTCATTTTACTTAATTTTACTCAGAGTACAAGAAAAGTGCATCTACCGAGACATGCATTTTTAGATGCAAAAAAAAAGTGGCCTAGACTTTTTATGGGTCATTCCTAAAATACAAAGTGATCGTTATTAGAAATTTATACAAACTGAAATATTATCTGTTACACACATTTGCCAAATTTATAAATGCAATATAATGCATATAGGTTATGTCAACGAGTGTGAAAAGTATATAAATGATAAAAATATCGAAATTAAAACAGTATTTTGTACTGTGACTCCCAAAGCTCCATACTGGATTATGTAAGTATAATATTGTAAATAGGATAGAATGAATACCATCAAAACTTTAAACGAGCTTAGGTACACTAAATAGAAATGTATGAGAAGTTGCTTCTCACAAAAAAATGCTTCAAGTAATTTAATAAATTAGAAGCGGTGTTACTAGGCGTAAAAGATCATGTCGATAATTTCAAGACAATAAAAGAAAGAAAGAAATGTAGTTTTTTTTTTTAATCTTTAACAATTTTCATTATTTCACTACAAATAATCCATCGAAAACCATTCAACGACTAATACTGCAAAAAAAATTAGTAAGAAGTACAAATGTTCATACTTAGTTTAGTAATTCGCTAATGGCCATTCTTATCGGTTTAGCTTAAAATTAATTATAGTTTAACAGTACTAAAATTAGTTTTAAAATATAATTAGATGTTAAACCAAAACAGCCAATAAGCGATTGATATTATTCAATTTTTCATTCATGACTATAGTAAACATTACATATTTTTTATAAAAATATTCAAAAGTCAGTCAAATACAAATTAACATATACATGCAAAAAACCAAGTATTTTATTTATATAGTTACAAAAATGTGTTTTGTGTACAAATAACCCATAGAATACTTACAATTTTCATAAATACTTATATTTTTTGTATTTATAATTATCTATAAAAATATATTTAATTAAATCTAGGCTATTTTTTGTTCATTCCTTTAAAATGATTGCTTACAACAATATAATCAACAATGATAGAATAAGAAATATCATAATCCTAAATCCAATATCGTCCCTCAGTTTCACTGAGAAATTAGAATAGTAAGCACTACAAATTAGAATATCAGCATTATTATCATAGTATTTATAAATAGGTATCCTTGTTATTATCTGGCAAAGAAATAACTTAACTATAAGAGTTTACAATCCAAAAAAGTAACAATTATTATTAAAAACTTGAGCTCGTTCTTAATAAATGTAGGGCTTAGAATTTACTTGCACATAGATTTGTAAAAAGAAATAGGATAACCTAATCAAAAGTAGTATCCAA
Source organism: Adelges cooleyi (assembly GCF_023614345.1). NCBI lineage: Eukaryota > Metazoa > Arthropoda > Insecta > Hemiptera > Adelgidae > Adelges > Adelges cooleyi. The sequence goes on from NW_026096268.1 coordinate 7,121,012, forward strand.
AAGATATCAATGATTTCTGTTTGTCATATCTGTGGCAACGGCATATTTTCCTGCTACATAATAGCCAATTTTTTCCACTAAGAAAATTGTAAACCATTATCAAGAACAAACAAAGCAATTGCATTTCTGTTTAATTTTAAATGTTAAACCCGTTAGAGTCTAATCGTTTATACATTGAAGGCATCAAGGTTAAGTAGACTAACTTGACGGGTTATGTAATTTATTTATTATTGTTACAAAAATAGTACAGTAACGCTGTTAATATAAATTATAAACATAGTGCCGATATTAACCAGAGTACATTGTAATTTTTTTCATTAACGAAGAGAGAGAAAGAGAGATGTTTTCTGTTATTTTTACTGTTAAAAAGCTTTTGACGTACCTTTGACTTGTTTGTCTCCGGACCGCAATAGTCTATCGGCGGAAAATCACTGTACGGATGCATTTCCACTGAAGAAAGGTACACACGTCAACATAGAGTTAACATAGTAGCAATACTAGTAATCGGCGAAGGTTCACACTTAATCAAATCTCACGTTCTCGCATGACACAATTTAGCGAAGTAAACACTAAATGAAAAAAATTAAAACTATTTAAATACCTACTAAAGTTTTTGGATCAATTCCAGTAAAATAATTTCAGGTTTCGTTATCACCACCGAAGTAAACACAACCGCATTGCCATAAATTGTTATCATCGTTTGCGAACATTCTGATAACGTTATCAGTAAACAATAAAAATGCAATCGCAAAATGAAAACAAAAACCATGTATATATAAATATATATATATATTATATAAAAGTTGGAAACACATGAATACCTAATAAGTAATAATAATAAAAAAAACCGTTAACTTTTACATCGGTGTAAAAGTGTGATTAACACACCGCTTTTACAGCTAAATTGGTATTTATATTATTCATCTGATTAGATAGTGAATGTGAAAATGGTTCATTGTGCTTTAGAAGTTTTCTTAACATCCAAAATTGTCTTTAAAAATTATTTAAATTATTCAGTATTTTTTCCTCATTACAGATATTTTCGAATTTCGAGTCCAATCAGTGGAACTTAGATAATTCGATTTTAAAAGCCCTTAAATTTGTGTGTAAAGCTCTTAGTTAGAATTTATTATTAAGTCTTATTTTAATTTTTAGTAGTGTACTTTTCAAAATGCAAATAACTAATTGTCTACTTAGTGCTGCTATAACGTTTAAGCTGTAGTTATTAATTGTTTAAAAAAAAAATGGTAAATACTAATTACCGTTCGGTATTGTTTTGTTATGCATCTGTGATGTTAGTAATTTGCCTACTGTTTTAATTGCCTAACAATTCATTGACAATATTTTTGGAGTATTACTTTTGTGATTAAGGGTTTCTTTAAATATTTTATTATTTGATTTGTATTATTACATACAATAAATGATAGCAACATTAAGGTCTGTTTTTAAGGAGTTTTGTATAGGCAATATTTAAGAAAAAAGAAGTTTTTCGAAATTTCGACCATGTCAATTAATTTCTTTAAGATTCAATGAATTATTTTTAATTTTAAATCATTTTTTTTACGAGTAAAAGATATTTTGGTGTTCTTTGGCTACTTTACTATGTAATGAGGGAAGCCGATTTTCATTTAAAAACTGTAGCTCACTGTAATTAAATAAATTAAATTTGCATTTTTTTTAATATAAAACCCAATTTTTTTCATAATAAAACCAAAAATCTGTTTTATACATAAACTAGTAAAGTTGCCAAAGATCTCGTATGACTTAACATAATTAAAATCGGACCATGTAAAATACTGTATGTACAACTAAAATTATAACTAGTTGAATTTTGTTTTATTAAGGATTAATGACCTAATAAAACGATTGAACACACATTGATTAATAGTGATTTTATTGATATTTTTATATTTTCATGTTGTGATTCGCTTGTGAAAGCAGTTCTTTAGTGATTTTATTTAATTTAATCGTAATATGTTACAATAAAATCCATACTACTTTGTTAGATTTTTTTTAGACACAACAGTAAAAATTAAATATTAAAATTAAAATTTGAATTCTATTATACTTTATTAAATTATTAAATAAAAATTACTGGCATAATATATACAGCGTATTGTAATATTATGATAATTAACGACCTTCAACACAATTTTAAACTGTTCTATATCTGAATAATATGAGGCCAAATTGTTTACTCAAAATAAGTGCGATTAGTGATAAAAGTATATTTTTTAAATGGATAAAAGTATTATACAAATTATTCCAAAATATACAACAATAACAATAATAATATAACGTAAACAAGTTAAACATATTACGTTTCATATTTTTGTACGTGTATTATAAATCGGTAGATTAGACAAATTTAGAGATATATTAGATAAAAATAAATCCAAACATTTAAAAATTACATAAGTATTTTATAATTGGTTTCTAACCTGGGAATTATTTAAATGCATTTTTAAATTTTAATCGATTTAAATATTAAAATAATAATTTTAATTAACCGAATTTAAATAACAAATAAAATATTGAATAATTTTTTATATTAAAATAAAAATGTATATATAATAACTAAAATAACAGGTTTTTTTAAAATAATTCTAAAAATAATGTATTTAAATAAAATATTTTTTGTAGTATATTTGAAATATAGTGAATAAAATGTACTTCAAAAAGCAAAAGTTCATTATTATTAAAAAAAAAAATTCTCAGGTTACATTTGTGTACAATAGTCGTATCAACTGTCATAGAGTAACTAAACATAACTGGTGAATATTTACTACAAAAACCTAAACATTTTTGAGCTGACTCATTGAAATTAAAATTTCATTTTGTTTTTTTTTTTTGCAATTACTAACCATGAGTTAAAGTATATATAGTAATTATTCTCCCTAATGACTAATATTGTTTATTGTTGTGTTCATTTAATCTATGCTAGAAAAAGTCCTAATCCGAAATTCACTTACTCATTTAATTATAACATGCGCAATAAACGTATACAAAATTATTACTTTTGTCTGTAACAACTACGTTTTTAGTATAGCTACTATGTCATTTCTAAGAATTACTTAGATATTTTCTATATATTATACTTTACTTACCACAAAGAATAGGCTACAACGTTATAAGTGTAATAATATTAAGTGTATAATTATTGCATAGCTGTATTTGCATTTTACACTTCTCACGTGCATGAGACCTGCGAGTTTGGTTGCTTTTTAGTAATTAACATTTCTGACAACAAATATCACAGCTATCTATCGCCTATCAATTAAAAATACAAATTATTCGGTTAGATTAGGCTTGGGGAAAAAAAACAGTATGTATTTCTAAGAGGTAAAAAAATTTAAAAATTAATAATAAAACGCTAATTACACGTCTTATTGATGAATAAATGGTTCAAACGCAATTTCAATTACACATAATTGATTTATACTTCTCAAGTTGTTAACATAATAATTATTTTATTTGTTTACGAGTCAACTAATGATTGTTATAAAATTCACTAGTTTTACCTTCGACAGGAATGGTGGACGGTGGTTATGACTAAATACATTTAACATCATCGTTTATATTATATAGTAGTCACTAGTCAGCGGTACCTATTTCGGAAAAAAGTAGTTTTAAGTAAACACAATGTCACGTGGAACAACAATCATTTTTCATTCAAATATTCAACAATTAGTTTGTTACAAGCTGTGTAATAAACTTCACATTTTCAAACATAAAATTACAATTTCGACGTTTAATATACCATACTTACTCGGTACATAACCTCTGCTATTACTAATAAAATAAAATTTAAATGCCTCTGTTTTAGCATTCAATAAGCTCTTTATTTGTAAAACAATTAAAAAAATACAATGTACAACTTTATCTTGTGACATTAAACGAACAACAACTGGCTAATTACTTTTTTTATAATGTTTCTTTTTTTAATTATAATTTTACATTTTCAAAGCCCTAAGCTTAGAAAAATATCCATTGAAAAACTATCTTTCCCTTAAAGAAAGGGCATTGGATTATGAATATATTTTATGCCACCATCCCCTTTCTCCCCTCCACATCCACCACCCTCTCTCCTCCTTGCCCAGAAAGTTGTGCCAAAAACGTTTTAAATATCAAAGTTTTTATATGATGAAAAATGACCACTCAATTTTTTATTTGCCCCCAGCCATAAGACGTAGCCATGTAAAAATTTAAATAGCTTTTTATGCCTAAAAATGCAAAATAAATCTGATATAGGATTTTGTAAGTAAACCTGCGAGTCCTATAGTAACTGTATAAATTGAAAATATTTCTTGTGTACTAATTTTTTGGTTGAAAGTTAGACGTTTCTGGACATGCATTGATATAAGGTACATCATTGGCATTGACTATATTAGATAGATTATGATGAAAACGCCAAAATATTTATGACTGGCATTTCTTCCTAATTACTGCTTGGCTGTAGTCGAACGCTTTCGCTTACAACCGAAAATTCATTATACTCTGTACGGTAAAAAGATAATGATAAATTATAAACTTCATAGCCGGTATAAATAATGAGCGTAATTAACAATTAATTGTTGTTCGACGTCTTAGATGTATACAATACAGGCGTCAAATAGTACCTAATCGTTTAAACGGACACAACGGAAATCCACTGAGCAAATACACGTCTTATAAATTGATTTTAAGTATACATAACAACAACGTGCGCCTAATATATTTTACTCTTTTATTCTCGTGTCTTGTTCATTGTAACGCGCAAAACAATCTTACGAAAATTTCTCTTCTTTCACAATGAAAACGCACTTACATAATAAAATTGTTAACATTCTTCTAATCATTATGATTACACTTCACTTAACCAACACACCTTGTGCGGATAGTTAATTCAATTTTGTCTGATCAGGTGCGTTACAGCATCCGTAACATCTCCAACGTTTGTAGTTTGCAATGAAAACATTTAACCATTGTCGTAATGTCATTGAAAATCACACGGGTACACGTTTGCTGATCTTCGTTCTTCGTTTCACCAAATAGCTGTTCGCATAGTTTTTGCTTCGAAACGAAAGTAAACCTGCTAAACTTTAAGTTTCAGTAATGTTAAACAACCCTTAAATTTAAAACTTTGTTGGCGTTTAACCGATCACTGTTTAATCTTTTGACTTCTTCTTCCATGTAAATTGTTATTTTTGAAAATATGCAATTTACCAAGCTTCTTCATTTATACTCTTTATCTCATAAGTTATCATACTAATTTCCTGGGTTCTATGTATTCGAATTATTTGCCAGCAATGTTTTCACTATTCCATCCTTTTATAAACTACAAAATAATGTTAGTACATATACTTAAATAGGACATATTATGTAAATCTGGTAGGTTTTTATGGAACAAGTAGGCAACTCTAATGGTTTCTTCTTAACGGACAGATAGAAGAAATATATTCTTATTTTTGTAAACAAAAATACATTAACCTAGTGTACCTATGTATAAAATGTTTAATGTACATAATATGAATAGTATATTAATATGTTACATCAATGTGACATAGAATAATGTATTATTTTTTTTGTCTTCTCGCGAGATTAGGCAAAGTCTTCAAGGTTTCTTTTACGCAATAGTACTTATACATATTATATTATTATTGCCCGCACATGTGATTTTTTTCTACACGTGTTTTGTGCACACTCCATGAAGACATTGATTGCTTGTAACGATAAACGCCATTTGTCCATACTCTTTAGCAGAATTATTCTTGTCCCTTAGCTAGGACAATAATAATTGATATTTTGAAATGTTTTGTTATGGATAATGTAAGTTGTAACAAGTGTCCGAAAACAAATACTTTTCAAATATTATTTAAATAATAATGCCTGTGAAATAATTGTTTTGTTGTTGTGGTTTGTGTTGGAACATATCTGACTTTTATAGCGTTGGTTTAGAATTTTAAAAACCATTAACAAAATTGTATAATATTTTTTTCACACCAACTATACAACAATATTATACTTTGTGTATTTTTTAACACTTTACTTCACACTTTGAACATTTACCAACTTAAAGTAACAATTTTTTTATACTCTTTAAATACCTACTCGTGCGAAGTAATAACTTAAGATATAGAGATATAAGATTATAAGATAAGTGGTTTGATCTATAAAACCTATGATTATCTGGATTAGGTAACCACCAACATTAAAATAAAATATAATTATCCCGGACAATGTTTTTCGTGTTACGGTGGTCAGTTAGGGCGAGGTTAGTTGTGTGCATTATCTAATCTAACCTCAAAACTTTGTGACTTAACGAATAAGACATTTTACCACAATAATTGGTATATAATGTAACAGACATATTTTGTTAAGGTATTTTGGTCAAACATTTTAAGCAGACCAAAATAGTGTGGTTTTTCATTGCTAAATATTTTTTCTTTTAGGATTAGGATCAGTCCAAATGTTATATATATATATATACATAAATTGTGTCAGATGTATTAAGATGACGGACATAATATTATAATGATTCGTTTGACTATAAGTCATTAACAATATGCACTGTTAATGTTTAAGCCGGCTCATTGCAATTATAATGAGTTGGTAGCGTGAATCATCCTGAGTATAGCAAGCGCGGCCTCCTATACTGTATAACGTAGAAAAAAAAACCAAGTACTATTATACCAACATCAAAAACAGAAAAAGAATATCATAAAAAAATCTTACCCTGTACATGTAATAATGCAATTTGTTGGAAACTGTAACAAATTCAAAAATATAGCTGTCAACAGCCAATATAGTCCCTGCTGTATTATTATGTATCTTCGAGTAAAACAAGGTTCTAAAAAGTTATGATTACAAGCTGGTTATTGTTTATTACGAGACGAATTAAAAAAAAAAAACTAAACCAAAGTCCTTATATTAGAGTTTTTGATAACTAACTACTCATAATAATATTCAAAAAATAGAATACGTCTATTTTGTATTATATCCACTCCATTCGTTCAAAATCATCGCCCTGTGCCACCCTAAGTATTGTAGAACAATTTTGGATTAGATAAACTTTTTGAGTCACAAACGATAGGTACAGTGCTCATTGTATTGTCTATATTATACATATAGCCTATATTATAGTTTATAGGTAATACACTTCTACTTTTGTTCGAATAAGGAATTGAGCAACAAGACTATAATATTTATAGTCTTATTCGATGGTATAGCCTAGAGGTACCTTAAGAGATGTCAAACCGAAAAGTGGATAAATACCATCACCGGTGTAATCGGTGTACACACACATTTCATCAATTCTCCGGTAGTCCGGTGCACTTACCACCGTGTATAGACTCTAGAGGGCGCAAAATGTCAACTTGCATGTTTGTGCAGTGCGCAATAGAACCTATCCCGGGATTTATTGGATTTTACAATATATATATATGTATACCTGTCGTTTATGATGAAAATGCAACGACGGAAAGTGCAGCGGCCAGCTACCCTGGCCAGTTGTTGCTGGAGCCTTTCATCAGCAAGGTCAAAATAGCTGTAAATTATTGTCGTGTCGAAATAACCGCTATTCATTCATTCATACCTAATCTGTTTTATTTTTTTATTTTTACAATGCCTAAGAAAAAACCCGTCCAAGAAGAACATTTTTTGGTACATCCATCCCCTTTTGTAAGTGCACCGATGGACAGTGTTTTTAATGATTTTAATGCGATATAAAAATATATATTTTATTCGAAACTTTTTCACCTAACACAATTATTATTTTACAAAAAAAAAATAATTACTCTTGCACGTTATTTTTTGTATAGAGCTATATCGACTTTTGCAACTTAAATGGCACATAAGAACATCTATATTATAAATTTAATTTAATTGTTTAGTTTATTTAAATTAATATAATACAAATAACACTACACTCCGCCCTTCGTCCCGTCCAAAATTTTAAACTTTAATAACTTTAACACTATTTATTCCAAAGTGGTTAGCAAAAATGATCAGCAAAGTATTCTTGATTTAAAAAGTTAATAAAACGGGTGGGCTACGTTACAATTTAAATTTTAAAAGTCAATAAAGCTCTAGAAAATGCTTTTTAAAAAAAAACCGTACAAAATTTCAATAATTTTTTTTTTTTTATTTATTATATTTTAATTGTTTCAACATAATCTTGTTTTTAAAATATATTTATTAATAATATAATTTTAAAAGAACAAATCAACCGGTATAAATGTATTATATCTTTTTTGTTTTGCAGATGGAGACTTGTTATTTGTACTTGAATGCTGCATTTGCTTATATATTTTTCTTCGTTGGAGACACCATCGAGTTAAAATTTTCTTTAATGTTCGCCGTATCGTTGATTTGGGTTTTTCTTTGGTTTAAATCTGAAGATTGGGAAAAAAAGCAATGGCGAGTTGGAATCCTTAAACACATGACGCCGGAAGACATTGAATGGTGGTGTTCAATTTTTCGACATTCACAATCCATATTGGTAGGTATAGTACATTATTAATGTCATAATACTAGAGGTGTCTTTGTTTTTGTGTCCCTGTCATTGTGTTACTTCCAAGTTCCACAATTGTGTGGGAAACCTGTTTTTTAGACATGAGTAGACATTATGCAGATATGCAGGGAAACCCCGAGGAATCATATCATTAACCATTTTTGCCCAGGAGGGTATGTCGTTTTTTTTCTTTACTTGGATTTTTGAGGTGCGCTTAAAACTGCCTTTAGGTTAGATTTGAATAATATCTATATAAGATATGTGACCCTTCCGACCCTAATAATGTATACTCTAATAGTACTAATAGTTTGTTCATACTTTGTTTCTAGATGGTTAATGCAGCCTTGAAACTTGGTGAAATGTTTTTTTGTGAAACCGACTTGGAAAATATGCCAAAGACATGGACTTGCACTTGGTATTGTTATTATAAACCTATGATGGGCATGATAATCATACTGATAGTAACAAAAGTGAATTTTAGTATGAACGAGTAGCACACTTCCAAAACTAATAATTATCTGCACTTTTTTAAATTTAATTTAAATAATTGCACCTATTTTTAAGTTTTTTTTGTGTACTTTTAAATGTTACTTTATTACTCCAGGTCTGGGCTTTGTATTTTAAATAGTTTTGTTATTTATAATTCACATTCAAATAGTTATTAAAAATATACAAAAAATTCAAATAAAAACTTAAATAATAATATAATTGCAAAACGATTTTCAATTTCAACTCTTAATAATTTACTATTTAAATACAAAAACGAACAATTTAAAATAGCCGGGTTTTTTGAAATAGCCGAATGAAAACTCGTTTAAACAAAAAAATTAAGAATTTGAAACGGTAAATAAAAACCGTTTGAAATAACCTATTATTAATGTTCAATAATTAATAAATATGCCCAGTTTTAATTATTCTATATTTTCACTTACTTGTATATGTATACTTACTTACTATATACGTATTACTTATTAACCTTATTTCAGACTTAGATAAAGTTCCTTTTGCATAGCTTGTTTGCATGGCTTAGACCTGCAAGCACCATAAAAGACTTTGAACTAGTGATTTAGTGTCTAGACTAAGTTTATCAGAACATCAGTGTGTTAGTACCTACTAAACAGTTTTAAAATTTGAACTTTATACAATTTCTTATTGTAAAATTGATATTCTCGTTATGATAAAACAGGTTAAAATTTATATAACATAATCACTATTATGCCTAGCCTTTATTAAAACATTTTGTGGTTGAATAAAACAGCTATCATTGTATAATCTGCATGTATTAACTGTATAAGAAATTAACAAATATGTTTTAACTGTATTTTGTCGTTTATCGTTCTAATATTATATAAAAATGATGTAACTGTGTAAAATCTTAACTGACTCAATGACTATACTTATACTACAAATATTATGCTACTAATTCTAAGAATAATCATTATAAGCAAAAATATATTATACTCAAAAGTGTCAAATATAAGTTTGCTGATTTAAAATCTAGTCTTTGTTAATCGTTTTAGCTTTAGACTTATACTATTACCGACTTTTACTATTAAGATTGTGTTTTTTTATATTGGTACACACACTATGGAAGTATGAAATAAAATAAATCTCCTTGAAATAAACATACAATAATAATGTGTACCTTACACACACACACACACACACACACACACACACACACACATATTTGAATCATAATAAAATCAATAATAATAAAATAATATATAAATAGCCAATAGTGCCAATAAATAATTTATATATAAATTATTTATACATTATGATTTAAGTACTACTATTCGACCAAGTCGGTAACGTCACGATGGTATACATAATAATAACATTATTTGTTCGCCATAAAAACAATAATAAACCGTCTTGTTCCATATTATCTATTTAGTAATGACTAATATTGGTGATTTCCCTCCCCCCCTATCCGGATTCGGACGGCAGAAAATTGCTGTACCGTCAATTTTGACATTTATTTAACTAAAGGTCATACATAATCGTCAAATCCACAGGTGTCGTGTCAAAAAATAAAAAAATTGCCAATAACAGCTGCTGTAATAATGCCGGTGTTGGTACATATTATTATAATAGCTTGTCCGTGATCCATTAGATCACAACGCTCAAGGTACTATATAGATCATGATATATTATTATACGATCATTTTTATAATATTACATTACAATAATTGACATACCGCATGCGTTGGCCGAGAAAATTAAATAACAGTATAATATTGAAAATATATATCCATCAGTTGACAATTAAATATGTTAAAAAGAAAATCAAAATTCTAATTTCTTATACTGCTATAATAGTGGGAATATAATAATGGAGCCCTGCAAAGTGGTGTATGTCAACTTTTTTTATTGTTTAACTTGTGATTTTAATATCTTATACGCGTTGTTTGAATATTGATTTACATTGTAAATGTCAAGTTTCAAAAACATATTGACATACACCACTAGTGGTTCAAGCTTGCATATGACTGAAAGGGCTCAATTATTGTAAACGAATAGAGCAATTTTTTTTTATTTGTTTTTGTAATTGATTGTTTACACTATTAGCGACAGACGTGTAAAAATTGCATTGTGTTTAAATGAATTCGTGAATTATTTGTCGAGAGTCATAACTTATTTTGATAAATTATTTCAAACGGTAAATACAAATATGTACATTTCATACAGTTTTTAAAAAAATATTTCAAATAACTTACAAGTTTAAACGGTTGAAAGTTTATTCTTCCAGATTTAAAATAATTATTTGTTATAAAAATCGCTCAGGCTTGGTTTACAGCTTTGAGCAGTAGGCACTTTCAACCCTCTGGGTAAAGACCATAGCTAGTATTTTTACATAATATTATTTGTGACATATTAATTTAATATTATTACTTTGCAACCTGTTGAGATTCACAACATCCTAACAGTGTCAGTAATATAATATATCAATCAGCCAAAAATACACACATATTAATATATATTTTAATTGATTGTAATAGACATTATTAGCGTAACTGTTTATTGAATCATCTACTGTATAAAAATTGCACCAACTATATTTTTTTTTACAATAAACAAATCAATAAAAAATACTTGAAAATCTGTCGCTTCGGCACCTGCTGGCTTTCACTAGAAGTTTGCAGCCCCCTGAGAAAACATTAATATACTGCTCTTTTTGTTTAGCGATGGATTAAAGAAAATTGGAGCCAAGATTTATTTTTTTATCGACTAGAACTAAACAAACTGACTTGTTCATTTATCGATTTCATCCGAGCGCGAATGTAGTGTAACGAAACGATAATTACTTATTTTTAGCTACATTTATATAGTTAGTACTTGCTTTAATGTGATATTTCAGAGGAAAAATTGTCTTCGAAACAAACAAACAGGTTTACATCGTTAAAACGTATCCGGGACTATGACGTAGGTGTATTTTGCATTTGTATACTGTCCACCGGACTTGTATAATTTTTTATCGATATACTTGGTCACATGGTTTTCATCGGCCATCGCTTGTTCATTTTTTATTTATAGAAATACCGCTTTTTGTTCGACTCGAATTTGATCCAATTTTTGAAATTCTATGAAAGCAAATTGCAGCGATCGACTTGAAATCAAAATATTATGCTACTTGGTTGTGATACTCAAAACCCAAAAGGTAACTCCTCAGAGGGGAAAGAACCTACCCAATCGACAAAATTTTTACTTCCCTTCCATCATTAAGTATAGGCACCGTATAATAATATGTAGCTGATCCCAGAAGCCAAATCTTTGGTCTATTGACCAATTTTAGCTCTACACAAATCGGTTTAAATTTATTAACATTTTTAGAACAAGTCGCGCACTGCCCCTTTCTCGGAGTAACATAAAATGGGCATGTATGGACATTTATTTATACTTAATTAAGAGTGGTATACTATGCTAAAATACTTGCAAAATAATTTTGCTGACACCCTCTCCCTCTCGGTTTTATAAAATTGTAAGACATTTCCAAGTTGAGAACTCGTATAGAAGAATTAAAAAAAAAACAAAATGTAAAGAAGTCGACAATAACAAACAAATAAAAACCACATTTTTACTCGAATACACATCATTGTGTCAACTAATTTCTATTTACAGCTGCAAAAATAATAAGTAATATTTTATATAATTTATTAATTATAACTTTAAATAATATTTAAATACATTATTTTTAGACTGTTTCAAATTACCTGTTATTTTAAATACATATTTTTATTTCATTTTATAATTTCATCTTTTATTTAAATACATGAGTATTTTATTTTAATCACGATTTCGATAAAAATGTCAAGCAAGTATTACATACAATTAAACCGGGTTGTTACTTTTTTTTCATATTTAACTGAAAAATGTGTACTTATATTTTTATTTACCGTTTGAAATAACAAATACCTAATTGAAATAAATAATTATTTATAACTCGATAAAATATTTGATTTAAGTACATTCGGCGCATTTTTACTGGGGCGTTTTAAATTTTCACCATCAAAAGGTTTAACAATGTTTTTGAAAAGTCTGTCGCCATCTTGCGTGGCACAATAATAATATTATCAGACATGTCTTGTATGTGGTCACACTGTAAACGCTCTTATCAACGGTTCTTATCGCCGTTCGTCAAAACAAACCAGCAAACAAAATTCGGTTCCGGCTATAAATGGTATTGTTTCCGGTTCGATTTTGCTTTTCGCCGACTTCGTCAATGTTTTACTTTCGGTAATTCGAACACGCTTTTTTATTCGCAATACTCTTATCGACCGTTATGAACGGCAATCTGTCCGACATGTTGGAAGTGTATGTGTGCACAGCTTTGGCCGAGCCCGAAATCAATCCCAGGAGGTATAGGAGAGCCATGACCGTGGCCGAACTGAAGAACAAGCTCGAGATGGTGACGGGCCGGTCGGCGGGCACGATGAATTTGTCGGCGTACAACAAGGACAAACTGGTAACGAAATTGGACGACGACGACTCGCAGATAGGTTCCTATCCCGTGGAAAACGGCATGGTTTTGCTGGTCGAAGACCCGGCCTACCAGAGTTCGGATCAAGACGCCGTGGACGGTTACAAAATGACCGAAGAGGAATACAACGCCAAACAGGTACATCTCCGTCGCCACCGATTGCTTTGTTTGTAATCGTTTTCTAACGTTTTTTGCCGTTCCATTTTTTTTTAGGAAACTTTGAAAAGTTTTTTAAAAAACAACAAATTGGGCAAGTATAATCCGGATTACTTGAAACAGCGTGAAAAGGAAGTGCAAGAAAAAGAGGAACAAGAAAACGCGGAAAAAGAATTAATCGACACAATGTCGGTAGGTCAGAGGTGTTGCATAAGATTGCCCAACAAGCCCGTCCAGCGGGGCACCGTTATGTATTTGGGTAGATTGGACGACAAAAACGGCTATTGGGTTGGTGTGAAATATGACGAACCATACGGCAAACATGACGGGTGTGTCAACAACAAACGGTATTTCCAAACGCCTCCTAAATACGCATCCTTTGTAACGCCGTCTGCCGTCGAAGTAGGCGATTTTCCAGTTATCGATGATGAACTTTAAATTAATCATTTTGCTTCTTTCCTATTATCGTCTCACATTTTTGTAACACAAATTAATTTATATTACTACTAAAATATGGGCGAGCCCGCTACGACAATATAATTTTCGTACGTCGGTACACTATTCAAATAATGTTAAATGTACTACATGTTTAATTAGATTAATCTAAGTATAGATGTTATATTTTTGAACTTAGTTTGTGATAAAACGTTAAACGTGTTTATATATTTTTATACGATACGTCCATAAATAACTAATAACGTCTTTAACTTATCTGTTACGTATAGATTTAATGTAATTCATTATAATATGTAACAATAACACATTCCTTGTATACATTTTTATTATGATTTTTGTTTTTTGTAGAAACGTGTAGGTTTTCCAAAAATCAATAAAATCGCTTATGAATATTTTACCATAACAATTGTTGTAACGTCGTTATGACTTATGTATACTTAATGTTAATGATTAGTGAAAATCATAATCAAATTAGGCTTGTCACTGTTATCCTCAATCAGTGCTGTGACAAAATTTTAGACAAGTTTTGTATGCGTGACATATATTACAATAACATCAAGATTTTTCATCAAACGTAATATTGAGTCGGACTTTATTATATGACACAGAAGGGTACTAACTGTGAAGTTGACTTAGTAATTCAAAAGAATAAATAAGTAGGTAATACATACAATTTTTTGTTTCTTTTAGATATAGGTTTAATTTAAATTTTCGTTTCAATAATTCTGGAAGTTTTTTTAAATTGTATTATTAATTTGACTTTTTCAAGGAGATGGTTAACATAGCTTATGTTCAACAAATTTTATTTCAGACTTAGAAATAATATAATATGTATTTATTTTCTATGTAACTAAATACTTTTTTTTTTATAAAAATTCATAATTTTTAATTTTGTGTGAAGATACACATAGTTTATTCGTGAATTAACTTAATTTAAAACCTTTATTCATTTAAATTTATAATCGGTTTTCTATTGTTTGTTATTTATAGGACAAAACAAATAATTTTTCATCACTAATATACAGGACATTTCTAATCATAATAATAAATTACTGAAATTTAGTATTTACCCAAAATAATACCGATTAGTTAGAAAAAAGTTGTATTGTCTCAAGTTGGTAATTTTTAAACTGATAACACAAAATATGATAAGGCCAAATTTACTGATAAGTGAATAAAGTGATAAATGATAACGTTAATGCGCATTGCGTTACAGTTCTTATTTGTAAAATTTGAATTATTCAATGAATTTAAGTATATTAAAACCATAAACGAATTGTGAATTTTCCAAAATGAGTTTGGTCGCTTTGAGAGGCCTTTGCAAATGCATATTCTTGCCAAACTTGTCGCGTTCCAGCCACTACACGAGTGCGATCAGTTTGAAAAATTTGTATCCAGACAGCTCGTTGAAACTAACAACACCGAAACCCGATCAAGTATGTCATATGTTCGACACTTGCATATGTATAATATTATATTATATTTAATATAATTTATTTAAATATTCAACACTAGGTACCGGGCAAGGACGGCGAATTCAACGGCTTCATACCGATCGACCAATTGGAAATCACGTACAGCACGTCGAGCGGACCCGGTGGACAAAATGTCAACAAAGTAAACACCAAAGTAGACCTGAGATTGAAAGTCGAATCGGCTAAATGGCTTGGCGACAATGTCCGACAAAAATTAATCGAAATCGTAAGTTATTTATTAATCGTCAAACGATGTGATGAAACCACAAGGAATGCGTTTTGGTTTTTTATTTATATTTTATTTTAGAACAAAAACAAGTTGACCAAAGAAGGATATTTAGTGATTCGGTCAGAAAAAACTAGGTCGCAACAATTAAACCTGGCCGATGCCATGGAACGGCTCCGCTCTATTATTTGGAAAGCCGTCGAACCTGAACACGAACCTTCTGAAGAAACTGTAGAGAGAATAAGACGCAGGTAAATAATCGATATATCATGTCATGTTTTTATAAAGTCATTTTTAACCTTTTTTTTTTTTATTAATATTAGAGCTGAAAGTGCAAATCGCAAAAGATTGGTCGATAAAAAAATGAAATCTTTTATTAAAAGCGATCGTCAAGCTCCCACAATCTAGTTTCATTGCTGCCAACCTGTCAGTAATTAATTGTTAAACAATTTTTAATGAAAATTATTGTTTGTACAACATATTTTAATGTAAATACTGTACTTACAAATGATTTTGTTAATTAAATATATTTTGATATTAAGGAGAGAAATACATTTTTTAGTTCACTGAATATTATCGTTTTTTTTTTGTGTATGATAATTTTTTTGTTAAATAATATGTGCACAAGTTATTACAATATCAATTTTAATTGCTTTTTCTATTCAAATATAATACATCACTTATCTACTATTCCTTATTCAATAAGGGATTACATGTCTCAACTAATAATTTTCTATTGATTAGTATTCGAAACTGTGTTTAAAATATATTTTAAAGGTATTTTTTTAAACTTATTATGTTTGGCAACAGCCAAAAGTTGATATTTACCCACTTTGGTCATGCCAAACTGATTTTTATTTTGTTTTAGAGAATATTCACACATCTATTACTACAATCCATGCATAAAAAATATATATGAAAATTAAAATATTAAATAATTATCGAGACTTAAAAAAAAAATATTATTTTAAAATCATATTTTTGCTGTAATCAAGTATTATTAATAAAAGTAAAATTTTGATCAACGTACACTGTACCTGGTGTTTTAAAAATAATTTTATTTTTTTTACATTACCTTACCTTTTTTTTTAACAGACTTCACTAAGAGCAAGTGGTCATTTTAGAATTACTTGAGTGATTTTTTGCAAGTATTTTTTTTAATCGAAAACCTATTAATGTATCACATAAGATGCTAGTTTTCCCGTACCTAAATCTTTTTGAACTTTTGCCGCTCGGTGTGTCGCCTATGCCTTGGTACCTGTCTGGCCGATCGTTCAGCTGCAGTGTTTACACGCGTCCAACCACCAGTGCTATTTTTGTAAAAACCACATTTCTTCAAATCATCACAACAAGTGCTGCAAACACGATATAATAATAATAAGGATGCGATGGGTAAAAAAAAAAAATCTAACTTCAGTCAACAAATACATCTTTAATATTTTTCTCAACTAGCCCTAAACATAATATTATTACATTATACAAGAATAAATAACCGAATAAAATATTTTTTAACAAAAAATACAATACGGTCGATTCATATTTTTTTCCTGTTTTTTTACATATCATAAAATACTTGTCGGCGTTTGTTATTAACCATCGGTTAACGGCGGACGCGTCGCTAGCCAGAATACGCAGATGTGTTTGCCTACAAAAACTAAATAAAAATAAAATAAAACGTACAAAATTTGGTTGAATACTAACTCAGTCTCGTCATAATTTCTTTTTTTTTTATTTCGAACAATAAAAGGCTCCATCGCTTAATAAAAACAACATTCGTTACTAAAGAAACTTCAATATTTTTTTTCCCCGTATAATCGCACAAACTTTCCGGACAAAATTAATCGTCCTTCTGCGAAGTATGCGTTACACAATAACACAGAAAACTTTTTAAATAATAAAATAGTAGTAATAATAATAATAATTCTAAAATAATATATATATATAAAAAAAAATGTATTTACAATTTATTACGTGGTGACGCGTTACTGTTTGCCGTTGACAATTTCGAGAAACGAACAAAGAACATAGTAGGAACACCGTCGAAAGTTTAAAAAAAAAAAAAAAATTATTCTAAAAAAAATACTTTGGTTAAAAACTTAAAGCGAACTAAAAAAAAAAAAAAAAAGGATAAAGTAATGTTGAAACAGTATTCGACCGATTTTATTTCCTGAATACGACGTGAGGAAAATATAGTAATGACTAATTATTATTATTTTTTTTATTAAAAAAAATAAAAAAATAGTCTTAAGTTACCAATACATTAAGCTAACCGTTTTCATGAAATAAATATTTAAAACTTAAGAAAATAAAAAAAAAGGTATGTAAAATAATAATAATAAACAAAAACCCGGCGGTTTTTAAGAATATTATATGAATTTGAAACAAAAAAAGTACTACAAAAGTTTAACAATTATAACATTATAAGTCGATATACTTAAATACATTTTTTTTAAAGTTTTTCATTATAATAGTTAAGACAATTTTAACCAAAAAAATAAAATGAAACAATAATAAATTACTGTATAAAAACGTATTTATACTATTTTTATTGTGCGATTTCGTTCGGTTTACAATTCAGTAAGAATCGGTCGAGTTAAAGAAATACAAAAATATACAATTATTATTTCAATCGACAGAGAGACTACATTTTTTTTTTTTTGTATAGCCCTTATAAAGATAATGAAAAAAAAAGTTTATTTATACTTATTGGGAATATACACTCTATTATTAAGCTTAAGGTCCTCACAAGTAAAAGCAACAATGGCCGTTAACGAACAGCATACAATCGGACCTGATTGAGAAAATGACATTATTATATAGCACCTTTAGGCGTCTAAAACACGCGGCATGACTAATTAACATACATAACAACGTTATCGTAGGTATCATATTGTTTATGAAATAAAGAATAATAATAATAATAATAAATACCTTAACCATCGTCTGTTTTTTTTCCTTAGTAAGCTAAGCTACTAACAATTGTACTAATAGTAATTTTTTTTTTTTTAAATCACAGCGATCAAATTGTAGTTAGAAAAAAAATTAACACCGAACTCTTAGGAAATTTAATTAAGCCGACTACTTTAAATTGGTTATTAAAAAGGCCGAGTGTATTTTTATAAAACACGGTCAGAATAGGTAAAGGGACGACAACAAATAGGAGATATTTTTTGAAAATTTGTTCAAAATAAAAAAATATACATATTTATGTACTACGATTGCACCAAAATATTGTTTTCTTATTATTTTTTTACAGTAATCCTCCTTTGCGGGCAAAGAACATGGAACTAATAAGCGTGCCATGCGTCGGCTGAGAACTGTCATTGTCCGTCGACTGTGTTGGCGGACCAACCGTACCCAAATCCATGCGTAACCTCGGACCTTTATCGGAGTTGTCTAACTGTCTCAATCGTCTTTTTAACGCACCGTTTTCCGGTTTCGGCGGCTCAGACGCTCCAATTTCAAACACCGGTCGGCCAGATTCGTCGGTCGCAACGGTGGGTATGTAATGTTTCATGGTTTCTACGAGTCGTATGCCTGCCAACGTCTACAAAAAAAAAACAAAAGAACATTATTTTAAGTCCATGGCCGTTCGCACTAGTAAATAAATTACTTTTTTGTCGGGCCTGACAACCGCCTTTGATTTGCGTGACTTGTGTTCGGTCGACCTTTCGGTGCCCGTTAAAGTCTTCAACAGTTTGGCTCCACTGTGCATCAAATAACCTGAACCGAATTTATAAATAGTTACACTAAAGTTCTTTTTGTTAAAACATTTCACAATACACTAACTTACCAGGTAATCCAAATGGATGCGAGTAAGGAGAGTCCGAAGGCGATGGAGAGCGTGAACGATCAGGTGTACCTCCGGGCGAACCGTAGGGACTATTACAAGGTGTGGCCGTAGTGGAGAACATAGGAGTGGCCAAGGCGGACGGTGTTATGGCCCGGATTCCTCTTTCGTTTAACATGGCAGCCAAACCACTGTTTGTGGAAAATGTGGTCGTCGAATTTCTTCTAGATAACATCGGAGTTCCTTCTTTCGACGGCATTTGACTATTTACGCGACTGTTCACTGTTGTTGTCATTGCGCTGCCTCGAATACTGCAAACATGAGTAGGTCATAGTAAAAAAAGTATAATTTTTGTTTTGTTAACTAGAAATGTTACCTCGGAGTGACACTAGTGGTGCCGTCGTCCGGATGCATCACTGTGGAATTGGTCATCGTGTAAATATAACTAGACATCTGGAACATTTTGCCGGGATGTTTGGGTTCATCCTCTTCGATTTCATCAAGTCTGAACGTTTGAGGAAGACCTGCTATCGGCGCCGTGGAATCACACTTTTTAATTACTCCTTGCGGCTGTTCCTCGAGAATAGCACTCAGCGACGGTACCGATTGAGCGTTCCACTGTTGAAGCGTAAACGAACCTTGCATAGGCTTGACCAACTAACGAGTGGAAGAAAACAGTTATTAATTTTTTTTCTCCAAAACGTTAACACTGGCACAATATATTGAAATACCTGTAGTTTGCTTGGCGTTTTCCAGGTGGGTAGACTTATGCTTCCGGTGGACATCAATGAATCGGGCGTTCTGGTATCAGCTGAATCGTAAGGATCGCCAAACATGAAACCGGTCCCTAAAGCGGCACGGCGAGCTTTGATCGAAGCCGGAGTCAAACGTTTCAGAGCGTTTGCCAAATCCTCTGAGCCCGGAGCACCAGGTATTCCAGGCTGCTCGCTAAAATAAAGATGCAAATCAATTAACAATTTATATTTTTATGTGTAAAATAAACACGTACATAATGAACGAATCCGTATCCGAGAAATCATCACAGTCGCTTTGGGTGGCCGACTCTTCGGTCAGGTCGTTATAGGCGGTTTGTCTGGACATGTTTCTCGTACTGGTTTCCATCGATGAGGTCAGCTTCATCATGCCGATGGACTTTTTGTAGCTACTGGCGCCGGACCTGAGGAACAACAAACAAACATGTGGTTACGAAACAAAGACTTAGGCCAAGGTCGAGACGGACTCGATCAGACTTACATTCTGCCAGTGCCTATGCCAGAGTCCAGACTGAGCTCGGAGAACAACGAGCTCTCCAAAGAGCTGTGGCCGTGACTGTGTAGCGCCGTGGAGTTCAAGTACGGCGGAAGTGATGTAAATAGTGGTCCGGTCCGAGCAAGTGGTACATTCTTGTCCTTGTGACCTTTGAGTTCTGCCTGACACTCGTGAAGCATCGCAAGCGCCTCTTCATATTGCTTTTTCACTTCCGCTATTTCAGCTGCTAGCTCGTTCTGGGTGTCTCTGGCCAACATGAGCATCGACATGAGTTCGTCGTTCTCATCGGTTTTCTATTTTGAATGAAACACACACATTGAATCAATAGAGAATTTCTTTGAAAAATATTAATGAAAGTTTACTTACGATTCTCAATGAAGCCTCGACACTAGCCAACTTGGATCGCAGGAACTCGCAGTTGTTGTGCAGGGTGACGTTCTCCTCCCTGTGTTTGTCCGCTTGTTCCATGATGACGGACAAGTCGGATCGGGTGTTGCTCAGCTGAGAGGCGAAGTCCGACATGAGCTGTGCTTCCTTGGCCTCTATCTCGTCAGTCTGCATGGCCAGACGGTTGGCTTCGCCACGCAAAGACCTATTTTCGTCTTCCATGCTCTTGAGCCGCTTTTGCAAGTACTCTGCGCTGACGCCATAGTATCTTTCCCCTTTGGCGGTTTCGTCGGCTAAAACAAAAAAAAAGTTAATAATAAAATAAGTTATTGTCAGTGTCAAATAATTAAAAAAGTCATACAAATGGTGTGCTAAAATAATATACCAACTATCCCCTGTGATTTCTGAGCCACACGGAAAAATAAAAAAATCACTTAGTTTTAGTTAAATGTGAATACCATTGTCATCTCCATCTGGAATATGTATACTTTTTTTTTTTTTTACAAACGTATTCTTTTAGAAAATATCACGTCGTTTGAAAAATTAATGCAATTTAAAAGACGCGATGATAAGTGAAACCTTTAGTATTTTATTTATAAAAATAAATTCCTTTGATTGTCGAATATCGCTTTTATTTTGTAATTTTGATTTGTAATTTAAAATTATGATTTAGGAATTAATGATTACTATAATATATTATCTACAAACTAAATTAACAAAAAGTATAAATGAAGTGAACTAGAATAATGTCGGGTGTCAATTGGAAGGAAACTTGTTATGTTTAGAGAACAAAGGCGTAAATATAGTAAATAAATTAGATATTTGTGATCAACGCTGTACAAAACATTTTTAGAACAAGATCGAAAATACAACATGTTTTTTCTCATAATATGAATCTGCTTCCAACATTTTCTCTAGTTTGTCTTATTATTATTTAAATCCCCTTCAAAGTTTAAACAAGGAATTGGCGTGCTAATAAAAATGTATACTGATTCTCGTTAAAAATTCATCAAATTGTTTTGCAAGTTTTTTGTTGTCAATTACCATTTTTATCACATTCGTATCCCTTATCAGTTTATTTCCCCTTATCAATGCTTATCACTATACGCTCTCTTATCAGACGATTACTTCAATCACTATAATAGCTTGTCTGCCGATGTTCCTTTCCATTTCGATTTCCTTCAGTAAACAAACATAACATAGCCAAGACGTTTTACGCCATGTTAACAAAATGCGGACGCGGATTAGTCGCGCAACGATTAACGCGAGTGTATTTATTATATATATATATATATATATATATATAACCGGAATTCCGAAGTTTGGTATCGTTTAGCACGGTTGTTGTCCTTTGGACGTCAGTCGTGCGTCTAAACCAAATGGAGATGTAAATTTCTCAAATCACTATTGTACGCCAGATTACCGACAATTTTTCCAAAGGCTAGGTCTGGGGTATATTATTCTTATTATATATTATAACAGGTGCACAAAAACTCACCCGCTTCGTAGCCCGTGTCGTCAGCATCGTTGCTGAGTATTTTGATGAGATCGTTTTTCTTCTGCAACTCGTACGACGCTTGTGTGTATCGTTCGTTGACGGTTTTCAATTCCGTCTCGAGAAATCCAACCCTGGCCTCCAAGGTCTGATTGCCGGCCAACAATTCTTTGCCGATGCGGGCGGTCAACTCCAAATCTTTTTCTTTCTACACAAACCGGAACAAGTAAATAAAATATAAGCACCTAAACACCGCGTACGAAGCACGTCATGTCAAGACACTCACTTCGGCTAATAGTTGGGTTACTGCTTCGATATCATTGTAGGTCTTTGTCATTTGGCTTACGCGGTTGCTGCATAGAACTGTAACACACGGTTGAAAAAATATAATACAAGTCCATGACGAGCTAATGTGTGTACACACTCCGACGACGACGGAGATTAAGATATTTAATAATATTTTATATATAGTTAATGGTAATTTACTCTGACAGTACACAACACACACGAGGTCTACAAAAGTTATGGCGGACCTATGACGCAGCGGTATAAGTGCACCGCTGATATCGTACAAACCCCAGAGGAGAGGTCGCCGAGGGGGTCGATAAGGGCTGGGGGTAGGGCAAAGGGGTAGTTTTATTGATCTGCACGAGCAGCTCATTTCGTTATATTACGTCTCTAACGACACCGGAACACATTCTGGTCCGACGTTCACACTTTGTGTATGCTTTCCCCCCCCCCCCCATAGAATTTTTGTACATATAATCACAACAGGGCGTTAATTTGTTTAAAAACAAATTCAAACATGTATATTTATTATATGTAAACAAATATTGAATTTTTTTATTTTAATAAAAGTCGAAATAAAGAATCGAATAAAATAAAAGTTCAAACATATATATATTTAAAACTAACGTTATTTGAAACAAACAAAAATGCAATTATAAAAATACGTTTATTTAGGTAGAAAATCAAATAAAAATACCACAAAACGGGTTTAAGAACTTTTTTCTGAACATAATATAAATAAATATTAAGTAGATATACATGAACTATTTTCAAAACATCAAACAAATATTATACTTATAATAATTTCTACCAAACTTCTGGAAAACGTTCATACTTATAATTATAAAATTGAAGTTATATTTTTTAAAACAATTTGAAATTTCTGTTGTAATGGACATTTTATTGTTTAGGAGCATTCCAAACATATCTATAACTAAAGCACTTAAAAAAATAATGCCTGAATCATATTGTTGTCCAATTTATTAGCTCTAAGCGATAAAATTGCAATAATTTTCGATTTAACAAGCTGAAAAATTTACAAAAACTAAAGCATTTTTATATAAAAGTAATAATAATAAAATATAATATTGTAGATGTGACGTGTCTAATTTAATTTTTGATAACAATCGGCTATTAATTTGCAGAGAAATAATAATGTACATTTAAGTATATACGATTATTATAGTAATTACACACACAAAAGCAATTAACGAGAAGATCGTATGAAATTAAAAAAAGTCATGCTTGTCTCTCATATAAACTTTTTTTTTGGTAATAAAAAAAAATTCTGTAATCATTAAGGTTATTTTTTTTTCTTACAAAGAATTATTAGATATGTTAAGTTGTTCTATCAGTATCGACTATTGTTCTTATAATTAGATGCAATAAAAACGTTTGCCCTGTTACAACCTTATGTAACCTATCCATATGTTATTGATCTGATGCCGAGGTCGTAATAATAATAATAATAGAACAATACAAACACCCGTATAAGAGATTTAATACCCTTAGGAGAGATAAATAACAATATCGAGATCACAACTAGTGTCTTCGACGAAACCCTTTGAGAACACATAACACACTTTGGGTGACAAGACAAATTAATCCAATCGTCTGAAAGCTCAGATGATCGGTTCTCTTTTGCTATATAATAAAGCAAACGACTATGATTCACCAAAGTGAAAAAGACCTTAGATGTATCCAAGGTCGTGCAATGCGCTTTACTGGTGAATTACTGATTTGTAAATCTAATGTTGCAATCGCAAACACTTATAATTTGAAAAAAAATCGTCTAAAACAATTTGGTCGGACTCTCCGTTTTTTACTTTATCTTTTATCTATCTAGTTACAAACAATGTTATTCGTGAATAAAAAAATATGATCTATTATCATTATACTATAAAGACGTTATTCGTCAAACGATAAAATTTATATTTTTCCCAACTCTGCACAATAACATAAATATTTCATTGTAAAATATAGTTAATATATTAAGTAACCCATTTCGCGTGATGCATTTGTAATGGACTTTTGTAAAATGAAATATATTATATACATTAACAACACACGCATATATTATATAAATACTATAAACGTGCTAAGTTGGAATATTAATGACCTGATGAAAATCGCTATGTATAAGACCCAAAGCGTAATAAAAATCCATACGCAAATTTCGCCAAAACCATTTTCAAGGGTTTGCATAATTATTTCAAATTGTTTCAAGGTCGAGACGTTGAACACAAATCTTGTGTGGGTAGTAACCCAACGACTGACTTACAACTTGGATCAATTCAAATTTCAAGGTTTAAGATTTACGGTTTTAAAATATTTGTACTAACCAAATGAGTGGTTAGGGATGATGTGAAATTTGTACCAACACTCCAAAGTTAGGACTAAAGTAAAATGGCTTGAAAGTAAAGCAGAATACGTTGAGTTGGCCAATTACTATATTTACATGGGAAAAGGCGAAGAAAAAAAATATTGCATTGTAAATGAATAACAGCTATTGGTAAATATATTGACTTTTTGAAACGAGTCACTTAAATAAGATAAATATTGTTAGAGACTTTGCTGGGAAAAATCACATCCAAGATTCGTTTAAAAGTCGAAACGCGACAAACGTTAAGTATACAAAAACGACAGTCTGGCGTCGTACTTAATAAAAAAAAATATGTATAATATAATTCAAAATCCATTGTCGACGTTAACACAAAATGGCTTTGGTAAAACCCTTCAACGGCGGTGCGTCTGATTGATGCCCGTGAAAATAAAAAAACACTTTAAGTTGACATTATAAGCTATTAAACGTGTAATATAAGAAGCCAAAAGAGTTTTTTTTATGCGGTTAAAACAAACCGATTAACAAGATTACATAATTGTTATCATCCACTATCGTTATGATAATGCCACAAACTTAATAGAACCTGTTTAAGTTGGATCCTTGGAAAATAACAAAGTTATTTATGCAACAAATTATTTAAGCAAGCGATGATTATACATAAAAAACATTGTTAAACGAATCTATTTGGGCGCGTAAAACAAACGTTTTAAAGTGCCTAATACATATTTTGCTTCTATAATTAATTTTTTTTTTAATAATTAAGTTATCTGTCATACTAAAGGTAAAATTACTACGACGAAACCAGACCGAAACAATATAATTTGAAAAATGATAGCAAATATTGTGGTTTAAAAAAAACAATATTTTTTTAAACTATTAAAGGTTTTAGCACGTTACCTACTAGCTTATAAAAATGTTAATTTACATTAGATATTTTGTTGTAAATATAAGAGTTAATGAAAGGAATCACTCTATTCGAGTACTTTTTATTTCACAGCTTTAGTTAGGTAATTATGATTATGTTATCATATTAAAAGCACTTAATTTCTTTGTTGTATTTTTTTAACTTCTTTGAGATTTATGTGCTATGAAAAGTAAAAAAATAAACGATTCTAGATTATTTTAAAATTTAGACAATTTGTTTTACCTTTTTAATTCTTAATTTTTTAGTTATCCATTTTAATCTTTCTCTTAGTTTTGAAGTTCGATAACCTACATAATACTTCCTTTTAATCTTTAATGACTAAAAACATTAATAACAATCTGCAGTAAAAGTTAGTCGTTGACCAGTTTTCAATAATTTTAGATTTATAACTTAAATATTTGTTTTTAATATCGTTAAAAGCGTTAACAGGGTATGGATCTATTTACAAACACACTTTTGCATATCCACCATACTCGACGATTAATTAGTACACTTAAATTGCCCAGCAAATTAAATAGGCTAATTAGTTGTTTTACAATTTAATGCACTGTAATTTTAAAAATAATTACACAAAACTTGTTGTACAAGACACTATTTTTTTCTGATGAATGTTAGGTTGATTAAAAGTTGTTATAAATACCTCAAATTTTGTTAGTTACGAGAATATTTTCAATAGTAAATTAAATGACAAATATTAACGCAACAAAGATAACATATTTATCAAACGTTGACAACATTTAATGATATTAAAAAAAACAAGCCTTTATAAAAAAAGTATCACACAAACACACTCAAAGGGGAACAACCTTATATACTGTTGCATACACTCATACTCGAGTTTATAATAGTATAAATAAAATTCTTAATAATTTCTTAAACAATTTAAACGCAAAGATAAATTTGTATTTAATACCAACATTACTAAACCATAACCCAGAAACAAAAGCGAACAGTGTCTGTTATTTGATGGTCGTCAATCATATTGCATAGAAGACATGGCCAATAGTAGTATTAGTATAGTTACTAATAACAAACAGACACGACTAGATCGGGTTAATATACCGAAAGAAAGTGAATTTGATCGTTAATATTCAACAGCGAACACGGCGAAATATCGTGCGGATTTTTTGGGGTTACCGAAAGTTAATTAAAAGTGAAAATAGTAAAAACATAATATTTTCATGGAAGTAAAAATTATTTTATTAGCTAAATCCTATTTTTATTCCATTAAGTAGTAGGTACGATTTTAAAATAGTTAATTAGACGGTTCTCATTAGTAAAATCGCGTTGTTATAATTAGAACGCAATTTAAATTATTTAAAAACCGACGAACATAAACAATCATATAAAACATATTCTGTCAATGGTAAATTACAAGTATATGTAAATATCGTATCAATATTTATAGATACTTGTTTATATCGCTATAATTAAATTAACCTAACCTGGTATTTTGTATTGATCCTGTTTTTATTTTGCATTGGCTTATAAAAATACAAAGTATTTATATTTACTATTATTCATTGGTTAGTTACATTGATTTAGGTGGAATGAAACGGAATAAAATATAAATATTAAAGGGACAAACAATTTTTCAAATATAAATTTAGTAGAGCATACTTAAATAATAGTAGTATTAGCAAGTTTTGTGATATCCATCTGTCATTTTGTCATATTATACCAGCCTCCTAATCATACAAACATATTGTATCATAAGATAAATTGGTTTTTACCAAAATAGTTCCTTGTTTCTAGTAGTGATGGGTAATATTTCTAAGATTTTTAAGTGGCTTAAATAGTGTTTTTAAAAAAAAAAATCCGAATTTTCGGATTACCATCACTAGTTTCTAGTACTTAAGCAAAAACTATATTTTGTAAAGAAAACAATACAAACAAATTCGGTAATCCAACTTTTACAGAACTTATGAAAGACGAAGCCTAAGTTAAAAAAAAAGTAGGACGTTCTCTAATTTTATTAACTACTGCTTTTACAATTTAAACTTGTTGAACATAAATCGTGAAACTTCCTTGTTCTCATTCGAAAGTTGAGATTCTAAAAATGTTTAATCATTAAAAACTCGACCTCTAATTAAGTAATATATTCGAACTTGTTTAAGGTTACATTGCTCATTATATTATACATGCACCGAGTTGCAATTAAACTTGACTATTGAAAAATTAAAACATATTCAACAACTTCACGCATTTTTCCCATAATAAAATATATTCTAGACAATTTTTTTTAATCACAAAAAAACATAATATTATTATTTCCTGTTGGCAAAATAGTTTCATTGTATAATTGTATAACAATATTGTTATTTATAAAATAAAAATTCAACTATACTACGTAATTACTATTGTCTTAGGCCATTTATCAAACGAACAAACAGGTTTTTTTTAAATTAGTATAATTCTAATTAAGTAATAATAAGCTAATTGGCTTGAAGTTCAGCGTGATCGCTAAAATATCAATATTTCTCAACTCGACGGTTAGTACCGTTAGCGAGTTTAACATAGGGAATAATAACGGTAGTCCATAAATAAAGTTTAGTCGGTATCTTAGGTTACTGACAAATTGGGAATTTTGATGTTTCACAAAATACAAGGGCTTATTCGACAAGCCCAATGCATAATTGAACAATAGCTTTTCCGTTCAGTAATATATTCAAAGGGTATCCTAACGTCTATAAATGAAATAGTATTATCTATGTTCGGTGTACCTAAGCCTTTAAACCTAAGAGGATAAAGGCCGGAGGGAAAATTGTTTACCGCAAATGAAAAAAAAATGTCATGTCTGTGTAAGTTTACGGTTTACACTTGGAAATTCTGAAACACTTTTGCATCACAACAGTAGAAAATCTACAAGAATATTAGGATTTGGATTTGGTCCTCCTAGACAGAGAGCTTGGTGTGTATTTTTTTTATTTCGAGCTGCTTCGACAATTTATTGTAATGGGATCGGGTCTTGTTTTAAATTGAATTCACAACTAGTCGCAACAGCGTTGTGCGTGTAGTTAGATTAAAGTAAAAAAAAAGGTAGACGACTTACGCCGAGTGGGCGTGGACAGAACACTGTTATTTTTCTCCACCTATATATATATATTTATATATCACACAGTAGTGATGACGGTAGAAAAACCTCAAAGTATGAAATAAGATACACTCTATATACGAGGTCGATTACCCTTGTGTCATTTAAATATACAATTACCGAGTTGCACAAGTGGTGAACTCATTGAAGTACGACCAACCACCACACCACTCGCGGTAGAACTCCAAAGAAAGGGCAACATAAATTGTTAGACATGACCCCTCACAAAACCAACAAGAATTTTGAGAAAAGAATTTCGTGGATAAAAAAAAATTGAATCTAAAACAACAACGTTGTTCACTAAAAATGAACAAGTCAAACTCTATACATTTCTAAAGGGAAAAAACACTCCTACCTGTTGGCGACCAGTATCTACATACAAAAAACTATCGGCTTTAAAAAATGATTATATAATTTTAATGATTACTAAAAATAAATAGTTGGTTATATTAAATTGACCAGATTAAAGAGATTCTGTTAGAATTAACTTTCACATCAAAAGTATCAAATACACAACAATGAACGATTAGTTTAACGGATACGAGTTCTGATTAGGTACATGAAATAAAACAGTTAAATTTTGAAATATAAAAACAAAACATTACACAATAAAAAATGCAATTAAAAAAATGAGGTTCACTTCGCAATTTAAAATCAACCGATAATTATACATTACAAGACTGAGGTAAGGTTGTTAGCTATGAGAAAAGTTAATTCGATGGAAGCGAGTAAACCATTCTAAGAACTTATTTAAGAAACGTAGTTTTCGTTAAGTCGACACTTTTGGTGTTAATACCCCAAAATAAAGAAAATTATTTTCTTACCAACTACTGGTGGGTTTTAACAGTTATTAGTTTACACCTAGAGTTGGACAAACTATATGACAATACATAATAGTTAATTAAATCATCTGAGGTAGTTTCAATATATGTTTATTTCATTAACGATAAATAAAACAATTATTTATATCATATTTTTTATTTGTCTTCAGTACATTGTTTTGATAATTTAAAAATTGTATCAAATTTATTATTATTTAAACATTATAATATGCTGTTAGACGAAAAAAAATCGTGCGACATAATCAAAGATAAGAAAAACAATAGATTGACCTGAAAAAACCAAATGTAGCCCACTTGGGTAATTTTAATATATTAACATGATATCATTATACTTCATATTTTTTATTTGCGTTTCACGACAAAAGCGTACTTCTTTAAGGCAAATTCTTTTACACGGTTCAATACAAATCGTAATGTATTTAAAAAAATCATATTTGAAAGTATTTTAATTGTTTTTAGAATAGACAATAGTAAGTAGGTTTTTTAAATAGTTGGGTTTGGATTTTTTAAAAACTAGTATTTTTTACTAATTAGTATATTTTTTCACGATTTTTAAATAACAAAAATTTAGTTGCTTACTATACAATTCCTGCTATTGCCTGGCCACGTGCAATCGCCTGAGCACAAAAGCGATGGACAATACAAAAAACGTGTCGTTTACAAACACGCACACACATATTTCATTAACTCGCTCAAATCAGACCACATTGTACACACACACATTTACCACACAACATTATCGACATTTCACTTTTTACACGGAAACGTGTGCCTGGAACTCCGGTACAGTACATTAGATACAATACACCGAATGGTTCTGTATGCTTAATATATTATTATATTATTCATGTTACACATTCACAGACGAGTTAAGTACCGGTTAGGTTAGGTAGAAAAAAATGAAAAGTAAAAGCTCCGATTGTCTCGGATCGTGCCGACACGAAAGCGGTGTGGATGGATCGATGATAACAATAAATCTCCATTTGTGTTGGCCAAAAAAAAAAAAATATGATTGTGAGAATTTTGTTTTTTGTTTTCTAATGATAAATCGTCCGATAAAAAACGATATTATTATTAAGTATCAGCCAAATTCGTGTGCATGGGAGAAGTAACAGCTCTCGTTATTCGGTTCAGATCGAACATAGGATAACTGTACCGGCCTTACAATAGCAATAGGAACGTGACACGACCGGACAACACGGGTCGACCGGGCCGAGTGAAAGGTATATGTGATATAAGGTACTTGTTTCTCCCTCGTAAAAGTTTGATAGGATATCCCAATATATTTTGAGTCCCGGTTCGTGAGTATAAAAACGTATACTTCAAATATAATGTTCATAAAAAATTGTGCACATTGGAAATTGTACTCTAAATTTAATACAAATTCACTTGAAAATATGTTGATACTATTCAAATTTATTAAAACCACTTTTGTGGCAAATATTGCTTATACTTTGGGCCTTGCCACAACCAGGTCCTAAAATATGAAATATTTAAGTTTTTCTATCGATTCTCTGCTAAACAAATCGTCCTCGTTCATTCCCGTCGAGTTGAGTGTATTTTAATAAAAAAATATAAATACAATACAACCATACAAATTCGATATCTAGACTTAAAATAAGTGAACCGGCAACAATGTTCTAATATCCTCCGTTCAAAAAAAAAAAAAAAAAATTGTTCCCGGCAATGACTAGAAAAATAATAATATAAGAAAAGAAAATTGACTAACGACGAGCCAAGCTAACGCTTTTCTGTCTAAAATGTGCAAAACTCCCACGCGAAAACCGCAATTGGCTCGCACATTGGGAACTATTTATAAAATATGATTTTTATTTTTCTGGTCAATTTTTTTCATCACCATTGGTGTAATGATCTGCCAAACGGACAAACTCTAATTCCACGTAAGGCGAATAATATCATATTTTTTTCTATAATTGGATTACTAATAATAAAAAAAAAATACACCATTTCCAGCTTCGCTCGAGAGCTAAAAAAACCCACACACATACACCGAAATATATCTTGATAAATTATATCTGTAAGAACGTTATGCGGCGATTTCCCGATGAGGATATATATATATATATATATATATATATATATATATATATAATTATATTTTTATACAACAAAGATGTAGACAAAATAGGTTGTTTTGTGTTCTTCAATAATTCCTCGTGAAAGGAACAGGAAAGAACAATAATATAAAATAATACACAGGGGCGGGCGTTAAGTCTGTCGGATTGAATGTATAAAAAAAACACATGTAACGGATATATAAGAATAGGATCGGCTTTATTTACAAATAAAATCTAAGTGTAACACGGTGTGAACGCAGAGATAAAACGGGGCCATGCGAGATACAAAAGAAAATGAGTACATATTTACAATAAAAAAGCTTCGGATTGTTGACAGAAAGATTTTTAAGATAATATATGTAGTTTGACCCCCGTTACTTAGATACGAGTACAGGTCAATGTGTATGATGTGGATTCTCCGTAGGATAGAAGACATTAGAAAAAAACATGACACGGCAAAGAGCAAATTAGTATAATAAAAAAACATAGCACGATGAAAAATACATTAAGAAATTAACGGAGTCAGCAGTTGCTTTGAGTAAATAAAACCAATAAGAAAAGCTGGAAATCCATATTTTGTTCGGCAATATTGTCTTA
This sequence comes from Adelges cooleyi, assembly GCF_023614345.1. Lineage (NCBI taxonomy): Eukaryota > Metazoa > Arthropoda > Insecta > Hemiptera > Adelgidae > Adelges > Adelges cooleyi. The sequence continues at coordinate 7,153,909 of NW_026096268.1, forward strand.
TCGGCCAAAATAAGTATATTTAAAAAATAAAAATGAACAGAAAATGACTTACCAACGGCAGAAGTACGTAAGAATGCGCTATTTCTATTATTATTATCCAAATATAACTTAAGTCATAACCCACGACCGACCTTCTACTGTGTCGGTTGTTAATGAGTAATTGTTAGAAGACAAAACAAAAACCATGAATATGTGTAAGCCAAATCATAATAGTGTCGTTAAAAAAATTCCCTTTTTTTAATAACTGTTAATAATCTTAAATTTAATTTTCCCAGTTCCATTCTAAAGAAAATAATACTGCAAATAGTAATTCCAAACAAGGTTAGGTGTTATTAAACTGCAACGTAACGGTAAAATGTTAATCGTCAAACAGATTACGCAATTATGGAACAGATTTAAAACAACAAATGACAATTATAATTTAATCCTATGATGACCTAGAAGGCGGACAGCGGTGATTATAAAGTGTAAACTTAAAGAGAAATTGTTAAGTATGAAAAATTCAAAATATAGTTTGTACTCATAAAAGGAGCATATGCTATTTCAGCTTCGAATTGAAAACAAAATCTTAAAATCATCACAAATACTGAATATTTTACACGTTAATATTTATTGGTAAATGTTTTTGATCTTGGTGAAGTGTATTGACGAGTTTTAGCCATTACTTATTTTTGAAAAAGTTCAACTTTTATCTCAAAATATCTTAACTTAGAATGCAATGAACAGTAAACACTGACAATCTTATGACTTTTTTACGGGGTTCCTTATGTATTATTTATTAATACAATAAATAATATATAAGATACAATATAAATACTTTATTACTAAAATAGTATGGCCTAATCAAATTGATACGTAGTTACTTAAAAAAGTCGGTATTATTAGGAAAATACATAAAATAAGAAAAAAACAATTTGAACATATTTACAATACTAATTAAATGAAAATTGATAATAATTTGTATTGAATCAAAATGATACAAATGCATATAAGTGCATCTGTACCCATTTGGTTTACAAGTAAATTAATAGCTTCCAACTAATTCCAAAAACAAAAAAACCATAAACTATTAAATTTCGACTAACCGTAAGTTAAGAAAAAATCTCTGGTAATCTTTTGGTTTACAAAACTATTACATATTATTTAAAAGCTATTATATTCAAAGCTATACGGTTTTAGATTTACACAAAAACCATTACTTAGAAACAAACCTTACACCAACGCACTTCCGCCTAGACGGGTCTTAGGCAGGGAATGCAACATCAATTTAAGGCAACACAGTGAATTACATAGTTAATTTAGTCTGGTTATAATTATAAAAGATTACGATTATTGGATTTTACATAATATCGACACTCTCTCGGCTCTTGGGAAGCAGGAAATGCTTTGAAGTCACGTTCTGACAGCATTTAGGTTGAACGAGACGAATTTGAAATTGGGAGAACGGCTCGACAAATTGCAATTATCGTGTAGGTTTAATGATTTTGAAGAAGTCAACGCCTATCCGTAAGTAATAATTATAGCGGCAAACGTCGGGGATTCAATTCTTCAACCGGCAAGTTTAGGTCAGTGGTAGTAAGCTCTGGGATTCTGAGATGAGTTCTCACCGGAACTACTACCATGAGAACGACTTGCACAAGTGAAAACACATGTTATCCCGTTAGTCCAATTATTGCACATGCTATACATATACCGAGCACGTACATTTCGCACGCTCGTGCATGTAAACATTGAGAATTTCATTTGTTTTCCCAGACATGAGACAACATGAGGATCTTTTGAATTATTCATATGAACAAAAAAAAATGCGGTCATCTTGCCCGTTAGCGCATAAGATACTAGGTCCTTATAAATATAAAATTCATAAAATTGTGAGAGATCGTTTTGAGTTGAATTTAGCTACTAGAGTAGCTGACCAAAAATCGCTGGGAAATAAGGCGAGTGGAAGCATAACTAAAGATAATTAAACTTAACGCTCCATTTTTGGATAACCGTCAATACTAAGTTTCTCAAAATCAATGTCAACATATCGATACAATATTTAAAAAGTCGACCGTCGGTTTTCCTCGGGTAATTTTTCGGATAATTTCCTTCGGTTTACATTTTATTCAGACCATTGCGTCGACCGAAACTAGTAATAAACGCAGGTTATTGCCGCGACATCAAATCAAATGTCTATAATCTAGTTGCATCTAATTCGAGCAAGTCGGCAATAACATTTGATTGCCCTCTCGACCGTTACACAATTAATACATCAAAGACATCAAAATTAAGTTATCATTAGTTTGAACTATTTTAAACTTATTTAAATTATAGTAATAAATCTGTTTAGTGTAAAAAAACAGGCGAATGCCATAATAAAATTTTAAATAATAAAAACGATACGCGGATATGACCCACTTGTAACGAAGATTAAAAAAATATCCTAATTAAAAAACCATAAAAATGTCTAAAATAATAAACGACTTTTAGACGAACGTCTAAAACAATAACATTATATTGAATTAGAGCAATGGAGTGAGGCATTGGATTAAAATGGTTAAACAGGCGTAAAAAATATTATAATATTTATGTTGGGTTGGATTCATTGAACTTCCCAATGGACGTTGAATGCAAGCAGGCATTAGTAAAATAAGTTAGTAATGAGTCTTAAAAGGAAATACGACGACTTATTTTTTAAGGACAAAGAGATAAATAGAGTAACTAATTGAAGTAGATAGATTTAAAAGTATATTTCGACTGAAGAAGTAATAGTTGGAAGTTATAAATGGAGACATTGAAAATGTAAAGTGAATAAAGAAATGGTCATAAAAAGCTATAATGACTAAGAGAAAAATTTTAAAATTAAGAACTACAACGCCACGATTACAATGAAATAAACTATACGAAAAACGATTATTATATAATGAGAAAAATATTACTTGGATAAAAAAAATGATAGGTACATCCATTAAAAAAAGTATGTATTGTATAAGTAATTTCTATTAGTAATTTTTCTATACAGGTTGTGCGGTGGTTCCATATTAAACGCGTTTAATAGCAACAATAAAAGTGAAAAAAACTCGTCACATAGTAATTTTGAAGGTTAACGATTGAAGAGAGAAATTTATTATTTTTATGACAATTATTACCATCGTGCGTTTAAATACAAACAGTTGTAAAAATACATGGCAGTTATTTTTGTCGATTACACAAATCAATTTTCTTGATATTTAATAATTGTTAATAAAAAAATTAGTTTACACTTACATGAGGCGTATAATTATGGTTCATTCACATTGTTTGACCTTAAGTTTATTTGTAATCTTTTGAAGAACATAAACCTGATGTACCCTCAACTTGTGGTCAAGCTACTTATTAATAAAGCAACATCTGCTAATTTATCTAACACTCTTTTTTTGGATTCCATAATTTTATGTATTAACTTCTAGGTGTATTAACCAAAATATTATTGACGTAATAGCGTTGTCAATTGATCAACAAGGATTACTGGAGTAATTGAAAATTGGCAACAGCCTAATATCCAAAATTACCCTCTTTTACACGGACACTGGTTCTTTATTATCTTGGAGACACCAAAAAGAAAAATTCGACAGGTTGAGTTCAATTCACAACAGTTCAATCAATGGTAAAACGTCTCAAGAGTAAATTAGTCTAACAACGATCACCTAAAATTAGGTTAAGCCACTTAATGAGAACGATACACTTAAAAGAAAAAAAACAATTGAACAATTTGGAAACCTATTCAAAAAACTGTTAGAAACAGGTTAATGGGCAGAAATTATCAAACGTTTTTATAAATTTTTGGCAGAAGCTCGACAGAATGTCTTAAGGTCATGATTACATAGATTTTTGGTCGTTTAAACCGTAAACAACAACGCCGCAAAGTGCCGATCTTAATAGCGTTTACGGTTGGACGAGCACATGTAGCCGCGGCGGCTATTGGTTTGCTAATACAATCACTTGGGTGCCGTATTAAATATGGAACACTGCGCGATTGCTAATAAATAATAATATATAATATGTAACATATCCATTAAAAGAAAATCAACAACCTCGACGCTATTGTAAGAAAACGCACGTTTTAATACATTATTTTTTTCTTGAAATAAAATACAAACAAACGAACACACACAAGACAAATCCAAGTAAACGGTGTGGTTTCTGACCGTAATTCGTTTAACGGGTGATTTAACTCGGATAATGCAGCAAAAATTATTAGTCCATCGAGTAGTTTTGGAATAGTGGAAAAAAAAATTAAACGCGTTCAAACGATAACTTCGCCCAACGCCATTTAAAACACAGTTTGGGGTTTTCTCATCAATTATCAAGTACAGGCACACAATCATGACTTATAAATAAAGTTATCCATCAATAGGGGACTATAATATTTTACTTGAACTTTTTTCAGCGCTATTAGTCGGTCTGTAGTCGTAGGCAATCCCATCAGGGTGAACCACAAAAGCCAGGGAACACCTTTGTTACCTTTACCCCAAAATTATCAAACTACCAAGATTGCACACGATCAAACAAACCAAAAAACCCTTTTTTTTATACCAGTTTGAAATTATTATATTTTAAAAACATATGGATTTTATTCCTTTTTCACTTGTAATAATTTCTAAAGACCTGTGAATACCTCCGCTCCAATTTAATGGCTTTTTTCTTAATCAATATTATGACATGTAATTAAGTAAGTACCTTCGACGAGCAGTTGCTCATCGTCGTCCACATGGAAATGGGTCTGCTGATGTTGATCCTGACCAAAGTGTAACCACCGGTCCAACGAGCCGGCGGCATCCTGTGTGTGATCGCCGCCGGCATCGTCACAACAGAACTCGTCGTCGTATTCCAAACACTCGACCGAATCGCTTTCAGTTTGGCCCTCCACGATTCGCCAACGTTGATGGGACCGAAGATAACAACAACAACAACGATGACCGATAAGAAAATTCCACTCCAACGGCACAGAACCCCAAGCACACCATATCACGAGCGACTCGACGCTTTTTGTAAAAATAAAAAATGCTTTAAAAAATCAGTTGCCACACATTTGGCAGCGATGGTGTGCTCGTTGTTCCAACAGGAATTATTTTGAAAAGCTCAAAAAAAACGGGAGTGCGGCGAGAGTAACTTTCAGTTTATCTAATTGGGAAACTGGTATTCATTGCTGTGTTTCAGGGCTCCTTCGAGTCTATCAATGTGTAAATTTACTAGGTCAGGTCAGGTCAGGCTAGGGAACGAGGAAAGTGGTCCGAGACAATAAACAGTGGGTGATAATAATTACATACAATTTTATTATGTTTCTGTAATGATAATAAGTGTGTCGACACACACACACGCTAAGGTCGAAACGGGTGGCCGAATGGAAAAACTGCCGGGAAAGTGTAATTCAACACAAGTCAAAGGAGGAGGAAAAACACCGGCGGCTAAGCCTCGCCGGACGTCCGCTATTCATTATCTATTATTATTATTATTAATATTATTAATTAGGATATTATTCCATTTAATAACAAACGATTAGCGAGTGCGTACCGAAAACATCATTCTCTGTGCAAGAAAAAAAAATAGGCAGTTATAATTTACAAAACATTTTCTGGGCAACGCGTGCAAGCCAAAAAAAACCGGAAGAAAAAAAGCCGCTTTGGACTTAATAAGCGTAAAATTGACATCTGAAACGTCTCAATTATCTACAAAAATCGTCCTTGCCGTAAAGGATTGCCCTTGGAAAACACTCATTGGAAAAGCATACAGGAAAACATTTTTTTTTTGTGGCATATAGTGTTTTTGTCGATTTTTCACAAGGTTCTACGCCACTATACACATCACATATGTGTTTGACAAAATAATAATATTGTTTCTTTTTTTAAAGCCATTATTACTACCGTGTACGGGGTTTACAGTACGTTAATAATTTTGTCATGGGGATTAAACGAAATGGGGTAAAAAAAAATCAGTTTCAAAACATCAGTAATCTGGAAAACAGGATTCGAAAAAAAGTACAGAAATATTGAAACTGACGTCAAATCGTTGTTTATTATTTGTTATTGTTGATGGTTTTTTTCTTCTTGGTTTCTACGTCTGATGGATAAAAAAGTTTACGTGCAAACTGTAATTATAATCCGGAACAAGGTTCCCTTCGAAAAAAAACTACCGGACATAATTTGCAATGCAAACTTAGAAAAATAATAACACAGTTGACAGTTCAAGTATGAGATTTTACAATAAACGGCAAAAAAAACACACACACATAAGACGTCATGGAAGAACCTATGGGATAGGCTTATTTTTAGAAACCCGTTGTCTATTGTACGGTCGACGTGTGTCTCGTACCTACTTATATTATGACTTATTGTGTATTATTATGTTTTATAGCTGGATCGTTTTCAATTTATTGCCTTGTAACAGTTAGCGCAGGCCTACAATAACAATTAACTGGAGAAAACAAAAAAAAAATCATAACTGTCCGTTTAACAACTACCAAAGAATATACATTTTTTTTTTTTTGGATCCGATTGAATAACCTAGAGACATTCAGATTGATGTAAAAATAAACATACGGTACGACAGCTTTGCGATAACGAGGCGCGTGGCTCCACGATCAAAATATTGGATTAGCTAAGTCTTAGGAGGCGGTCACGTGCCAGACGTTGACCGTGAAAACAACAGGGTCGATAAGTTCGGTAAAATCCATTTTCAAAAATATATTATAAAAAATCCCTCATATTGATTTTTGACGGATTAAACGTTTGTGTTTTGTTTTTCTTCTAATAATCGCCACAACGTTGAAAAACCTATCGTTTATACAGTTAACAAAAAAAATGCCTAAATATGTTGCCCACCTTAAACGAATAAACCGTTAGGAGGAGGGGACGGGGTCAGTAAATTGTCGAGCTTTTCAAAATAACCGTGTGTCCCACGTGGATAAAAATACATACTGGACGTGTGCGGTGTAAAGCAGAAATAATCCAGAAATTTGTTTAAAAAACACAAAATTTTATAGCAGCAAGTGTGTTAGACCATCCGAGTGGAAATCGCCGATGAGATTTTGTAGAAAACCCGTTGTTTGATCACACACACTAAAAAAATTCCACCTTTGACTTTTAAGTATTTTTTTTTGTAAATAGGTATATGTAGTTTAACCGTCACAAACACGTGAGGTACGGACGAAAGGCTTTTGCAAAATTATTAACGATAAATAAAAACGAAAAAGGTTAAAAAAAATGATAAAAGAAACAAAAAATATGATAGTAAATACCGAAACGAGAGCACGTAGTTCGCACTGATCGAATGGGCGTGCAAGACTACTAGTCGCTAGAGAAAAATATATTGTTTTCATCGCCACCAGAGCACACGGCGCAACTCTTTTGATGGTGGTGGAAAAAGCGCTGCGGTGTAGGCGACACTTGAACTATATAATATAATTTTTATTTCAATATAATATATCAACAAACCGATAACCATTAACGATTAACGGGCAATAACGTGTTCGGACGCTAAACCGACACTAGGCCTCAATAATTATTCCAAATATGCGCTTTTTAATTCAACATTTTAAACTGCATTGTCAAGTCTTAGTAATATCAGTGTAAACACATACTAGGAAAACGTATTGCTCGTCTTTTGTTTATTGATCAGCGTAGGAGAGGATTTGATTCCTTATGTTATAGAAACTGTAGAGCTGTTTAAGCCGTATAATACAACTTCAAAGTCTTATCCCTATTTTGTATGGGTATTTTTTACACTAAAACTGCTCGGTTCTTCAGAAAAGTACATCTGATCTGTGTCTAAATCGCCTCTACACTTCGGTAAACAGCACACATTACATTAAACGAGAGAGCTTATCTCGCAATTACACACACGTGTCAACATTGGCGGGTCCGGTTCTATTGATAAAAAAGAAAAAGAAAAGAGAAGCAATCATACATTTATCTTAATTTTCCTAAAAATAAAGTCTAAAAGAGTTATTTTCAAAAATAATTTATAAATCGAAAATTCATTAATATTGGTATAGTGGGAACATATAATTTGACAAAATTAGCACAGATTAGATATTGTTTTGAAATATACTATTCTTATTATGCATAAAACTATTAATATTTACTAATAATATTCCATGAAAATTGATAAAACAAAATTTGTATTTTAGCACTAACTCATTGAATTACAAAATATTAAAACTCTAATCCAGAATATAGTTCGAATAATGTTAACTGTTTTAAGAATATCATAAAATAGCGTCAATAGTCCAAAAAAAAACCCAATGCAAACGCTATAGCTTCAAAAATATGCTCTGTGGTCCTAAAACGCCGAATTGTATATGAAATTATTTTAGGCTGAGTATAAACAAAAATATAAATTTCAAAACCTAAATACATTTTATGCTTCGACATTTTTAGCTTTCGGTTGAAATCACAAGCTAATGTGTTTTAAACTGATTACAGCTTTGGAATTCAAATAAATGGTATCATTAATTTTATAATACGTATACAACAACAAAAACGAATAGGCCAACCTATTGTTGTAAGTGGATTCGTGCACTTAAAGGGATGAATGTAAATAAGTACACCTACTTGCAACATTTAACACGCCTGAATACACACCACAAGTTTAGAAGAGACAAATAGGTCGACGACTATCGACCCTATCGAGTTCATCAACTTTAATTTGTGTTTTCTTATTTTATAAGGGACCTGCCAGCCGACCTAGTGTAAAATTCTGGGAGGAAAAAAACATTGTAGTTAACGCGCATAATTGATGTAAATTTAAAACTTATTTAGCCACGGAATTTTCTGCTAGTTCGATTAGCGATGATAAAGCAAAGCGAAATGTAAACAATGGAATTCTGCCCTATTTTTCTCTTTTAAACAAAACCGCGTGCACTCGCTAAGCAATGACATTTTTAACAATAGCATTAGCTTATCCGTGTATTGTACACCATATTAAACCCATTGATACTAGTAGTTTCCAAGCAAATATTTAATTTAAATTTGAAATAAGTAAATATTTTTAATTTTACCATATTGAGTTACATTGAATGATCACCGAAGCTAGAAATTATTATCAATTATTTTGTTTACAACAAAAACTATTTAGATTATTTATTAATAATTAATAATTTATGCTGACATTTTTATCTACAATTACAATGTGTTTATCATTGCTAATGATTCATTAGCTTAACTAATTTGTTTAGGTTTTTTTTTAATCGGTCTAACTTCACTTCTCGACACTAGAATTTGCTTACTAATAGCAGTTTTAACAGTCAAGTGTGTATCATATACATATCACATACATCACATTTAAGGCACTTTATCTTCCTTGTTTCGCAGTCTGATAAAAATTGACAACCAAACGAATCCGAATATGAAAATGAACACCGGACAAACGCCAATGATGTCCAGCTAGTTTGTTAAATACAATTTTTTTTCACAATCATTTTAGTGATTTTAAGTTTTAATTGCACACGTTACGAACATTGTGACGCATCGTTTTTCCTTTAGGAAAATGTTGAGAACTGCTTAAACGTGCTTCGTCGATGAATATTCAATTACTAGCGTAGTCGAATCGATTTTCCATAGACAAGTGGTCATTGCGTCACTGTATGTCTTCTCAATAGTCACAATTTCCTAACTTTTAAAAATAAATATTGTCGCGTGTGGATAAATAAATGGAATCACTTGGAAGAAAATTAATTTTCGAACGCAAACGACCACATTACACTTGAATTTAAACGAAAATAATAAACAGAAACATACACAAGGCAAAGTAAATATTATTCTAAAAGCGTTGGCGTACACAACATTGCATTTATCTAATCGTTATTAAATTATGAGCTATGATGATGACCAAATCAAAATTTAACGGCCAATCTTTTATAACGTTATGATTGAAAACTATCAAACACAATCGATTATAATATTAATTTGATAATATAATTCTTACAATAATAGAATAGACTACTTTTTTGTGCTGATTAAATAATAATAAATAATAAATTCAGAAACGAATCGAATTCACTTACAAGAAGAAATAATTATTTTCCCGGACTCGATACCTGTGAATAAAAAGCCAAGATGTTGAATAATTACTTCGAAAATGAATCAAAATAATAGTGAAGTAAAGTAAGCGTAGTTGCTATTCGTTTTAAATGAAGGTAAATGATACATTAATGGGGTAATGTACTTATATTTATGACCAAGCCTTCTGGAAGTTCAATATTTTTATAAAATGCCATGTCGGTCATCGTATAATTATTATTCATTAGGCGTTACCGTTATAAATTTGTTTCCAGTTCATTAACCGTTATTGTGTTTAGTCTGTTTACTCTTCCTTCTTTACTCTACTCTACCTTCTACTCTCGTGTGCCGAATTTGCATTTTAAAAAGATGGACAATACTGAGTCAACAAATGCAAGGGCGGTAAAAACAATTTCAAGAAAAATATCCAAGACTTCCAAGCCGATTTCAGTGGTTTGTCTCTTATTTCAAATATAATTTAAAGATAATTTTAGAACTACCGCAAACAGTAGTCTAGCAGAATGAATCAAAATAAAATCTTAAGCAACTTCCTTCATAACCAAAGTAGTGAAATTAATTAGCAATTTTCAATTAGTAAAAACGAAATGTAGGGAAAGTGAGTGTAGCATTTGTTAAACACGAAAGCTAAACTCCTTTTAAATTAAAAAAAAATAAATTATACATGAGTTATACCATTAAAGATTAAAAGTTTTTAAAATATACACCAACAAAACTGACAATAATATTACTTTCTATAGTCAATGCTTAAAAAAAGTATTTGAATAAAGTACTCGAGTAAATTTATTATAGCACTGAATACAGTTTTAAATAATCATTACAGGTATTACTTTTAGTTATAATTAATGGACTAGGTTTATCATTAAATAAAAATGGCGTTTAGTGATGAAAGGCAATAAAAAACAACTTGAAATATGTAGAACGAATGTTATGTGTAGTCTGGTGACAAGTTTAAGGTTCAATGCAACATTTAATAAAAAAAAAAAAGACTAATATAACTAACGAACTTTTTAATTTTCTAAAAAGTTATAACTTTGAAATTTAATTATTCGTTCTTTGTTACCTAATTAAATAACATAAATTATAAGATGTTGTTTTATTATGTATTATATAACGTCATTTTTGTTTTGTCTAGTATTTAAAATACTTCTGAAAAATATTTGGCACTCAAGTAAGTTATTTGGAAACCTATTTTACCAATAATTTAAGCATTCGGAAGATGTAAATATTCAAACATTTTTAAAAAACATTTTCAATCTCACAGTTTAAAACAAAAATTCGCCCAAAAGCTTTTGGTTGATATCGTGTTGATTACTATATTAGCCAATTGTTTAGCAAATCAAATTGAAATTAATTTATTCAAAAAAAAAAAAAAGTTCTCAGCAGTTTAACCGCTTATTTATTCGACAGGTATTGTTTTTAACGTCACGTTTATCGCTGTTACTTAGCTTCTACTCAATGGAAATTATCAATTATGCATTCGACTGGTGGCACACGTTAATTATTTTAAGAAAATAATAATAACCAAACAAGTGGAATGTATAATATTCGAACGTGGAGGCCGTCAATGCCGTTGGCAGTGCATTCGTCGAGTGAATGAGAACAAACAATAAATTCATATAAATATTGAGATAACGAGCAAAAGCATTTAACTGACTTAATACATGAAATTTAACATCGCTTAGAGCAATGTCAAGTCAATTGGATATAGGGTCGGTAAATAAATGAATACAGAATTAAAAAAAAATGGTAATAATATAATGAAAATGGGTTAACGCTCTTAAGCGCGGAAGCATTAGTTTTTTTTTTAATAAATAATTCACAAACAAGTGTTATTTTAACAGTCGGCATATCTCCTCTAACGCGTATAGAACTGGGCCACTTAAATATTTTCATTTCAAATCCAACCCTTTGACCTTTCAGAATCGACAACCGTAACGGCATCTCCGGCTCACGCGAAAAAACGCTATCACAAGTATAATAAAAACACATAATCGCTATAACAGACATTCCAATACGTTAAATACAATATATTGTGACATAATATTATGCCGTTGTTGTTTTTTTTTTCATTTACTGTTATCATAGGTCGTGCATGTTTAGAGAGATATTACTCAAGGAATCGATTACACACAGAGTTGAAGGTCACGCGAGAAACAGATTTAAATGAGCTCGTTGGAAATAGTCGTTATGAAATGAAATTAAACTGAAAAATGCAAGTACCCAAAGACACGTGCGACCTAGTACCAAAGCGAACATCTCCAAAAACAACAATAAACCATTTTAATAATGATACAATAAAACCTTGAGATAAGCTCAAAACATAAAAGTTTACTCCCCAGTCGGCCTAGCAATAATGAACAGAAGTGAGCGATGGACGTTCAATAAAAAGATATGATGTATTTTTTACGGATGAGAGTACAGAAGTGTTACACCAGTGCAATGTAGGAGTGCTTAGAATAAAGACGGTTTGAGAATAAGAATATCTTAAGCAGAGTACGCTAATTACGGTTTAGTAATGAGTAGGTGATAGAAGATAGTAGAGAACTTAACCTAACTTTATCAGCCTGGTGACCAAGTGGTAATGAGAGTGGGAAATTAGAGCTATTCGGAATCAGTTGTAAAGAGAAACCTCTGATGAAAATGTTACAAGTAGAATAAAGTGTCGTTGGACGACGTGGAATGAGACAACGGAAAAGATATGTGACAGAAAAGTGTCATTTTAGAGTAATAGGAAACCTTTTTAAATATGTACTTACAAAAATCGTTAACAAAATGTAAATACATTAAGGTACAATTATGTGATACAAGTAATAAAAGAGTAGAACGCATAATGTAAACGAGAGATATTGGCCTTTGACCTTTGTACGATCCAAAGTACAGTTTTTAGACAACATACACCACCCACCTAACCGAGATTACAGCGACCATTAAAAAACTACATACATTGACTTGACGGGCATATCCGTGTTCCAATGACGTGTCCATTGTTTGGCCGACAACACCATTGGCTATAATAATAATATACCTACCGGTTAAAATTGCTGACGAGATTCAAGTTCACTTTTTACTATCAATATTTTTTTGTCATATATATTTATATATTATGTATATATCAATTTTTTTTATTAGCGGTCCTTGAAATTACTTGTATAATTAACACGCTGCCGGTATACAGCGAGTACGACAGCACTCATTCGCTGCAAGTCCGGCGGCGACACCGAACATATATTCAAGCTAATTACTATCATTCATAATAATATATTATGTGCTGTTGGTCTACTATCAACTATCCGAGTATACAGGCCGACGGAGAATAAACTCGTTATTTACAATTTTACTCCGGTTGAATAGCTTAAATAAAAGAAAAATGTTTTTCTTATCAAAAAAGTGGTCGTTTGCAAATGTACCTCGGTTGAGTTCGGGCAGTATCATCCGGACCCTGGGCGGTTTTTCGGACGAGGAAAACCTAGGGTCGACCGGCGTTTTGGCGGGCACCGAAGGAGACATCAGGTGGTAGATGCACTTGGGCGATTCTCCTTGGGTTTCCAACGCACTCGAGCCCACCACCAAAGGGTAGCCGGCAGCGCATTCCTGCTGGCCACCGTTGCCTTCCCCGCGATGGCGACCGGTCAGCTGCTGCTGCTGTTCGTCCTGCGTTGGTCGGCGACCATCGATACCCTCGCCGCCGTCATCGCGCTGGCCACTCATCTCATTATAGGCCACGGCCGACACCAGCACCACGCCGTTTCGTCATAATTATTCGGTCAGTCCTAAGTATGTATTTTGTTTTTGATTTTATTGTACGTACACACCACATAACACTACAACGGGCCACCCGGTCGAGAAACGGTAGTCGCGCGCAAGAACGTTGTTTAAATTACACCTAACATGCCTATTAATTGGGCGGTGGTTTGTGTCAATAAGGTAGACTGCTTCAGGCAGTTACACGCGTTTATGAAATTCCGAAACTTAGAATACAGGGTCGGATCGAGACGACTTAAGTTTAGGCCGAGAAATGACACTTACCTTAGGAAATATCTGGCCAACTACTTGAATTCTAAAGAAAGTGTGCGACTAGTTTTTCAAAATGGGTTAAATTTTTGGTTAATATTTTAGTAGATTAACACTGCACATCAAGACTTTGGAAAAAGAAAAAAATAGATTTATTGGTTCTTGTTCCAAAAAAATGTTTGTTATACAGTATTTTCCTTCCTTCCCGGTCGAAGAAACTTTACAATTTTACAATTCATTAGGCCGACCTGACCTAAACGTTTGTACATCGTTTTAAGATATTACATTTAACGTTTAATACAAAAAAGGCTGTCATGAGACTGTCGTAGAAGCTGAAAGTTTATATTCTCATCATATTTAATTTTCACCGTACTTTGTCGACATATCTTATCAGCGCTGTGATTTCTCTTATCAGATATTCATATCGCTTTTTCGTAATGATTTTAGCGGGATTTTCATCGTAAAATAATCATTTTTATTAAAATAATATACTATAAACGTTCCTCAAAAATATACAAATAACGTGTATGCTCTCAAGTTATGACGTCTATAGTTCATGACTAATTTCTGTTAAATTATCCTACACGCATAGCACATTACTATTACATGACCTCTCGACGTGCATTATATGTCATAATAATCTGTGCTCCGTTTCCTCGTTGCATATTCCTCTCACTCGCTGATCTCTTAGGGTACACGATAAATAATGATATTGTTATCTCGAGATATACCTAACCGGGTTCGAACGAAAACTGGTTTGGTCGCTAAACGAACGCACAGTACAGTAAAGTCAATACCGCCACTGTAAGGATTCACTAGGCAAAGTGTTTTTAAATCCATCTACAGCACTGAGTAAACCACCGCTTGCATTTTTTAAAAAAATATTATTTTGGAAAATCAATAGAGCAAAATTTAACAAAATATAATGCAGTCGTTTTGTCCTTTCACTTTTGCCCATATCCTACACAAGAAATACACTAGATGGACAGCTGAGAATTTTTTAAAATTAATATCATACAACTTACAAGTACATTGATGTTGCTTGTATCATACGAGGGTTGGGCAGAAATAAAATCAGCAAATAAATCATGACTAGTACAAGTTGTTGTTTTTATGTTTTAGTTTAACATTTCTAACGACAATTTGTCAGCCAGCGCGCGCTTGCGTTTCTCGACCGTGTTTAACTGTTGTTTTTATAAAGAAAACTGCCCGGAAGGGTCGCATAAAAAAAGAAATCAAGAACTTTTTAAACATTTAAGAGAAGTACAAGTTCATAAAGCATTTGAAAAACTGGAATTTTAAATGGAACTTACTGAATTTTAAGATGCTTTTACAAAATTAACTCTAAGAGCTTTTAAGGTCATTAAAAAAAGTGAAAATATTATGATTTTGGTATAAAAAATTAGGTGTGATTAAAAAACCGGTAAATTATAGAATAAATAAAGAGTCCGAACGTCCAAAGTGCCGCCATAGGATACAAATATAGTTTTACAATTCGGTGTGTATTTTATTCATTAAACAGTTACAAATAAGTATACTTCCAAGTGATAATATTACGGTTGTTTATTTATTCTTCACTAGAAAAACATACCAATTTGTTTACGGAAAAGTATAAAATACAAATCTAAATTATTAAAACTAAATTTTGAATGCTATGGTTCTTGGAACGTTTGACAATTTCACTCTTCATTAATACAATAATATATTTGGTGGAAAACCCTTGGTGAACTTTTTTATGCGACTGTCCGGCTTAAGTTTTTTGTTTTGATAATGATAAACTATGTTTGTTTTTACCGCGTCCAAATTCTTGTGGTATCCTCACAAATACAATTTAAAAAAAAACACTTTCTTTATCGCACTATACACGTCAACTACACGGCGGTTGATCGACGGTAGTGTTTTGCAAACACGACTTAAACAACATGTTATTACTTAAAAAATTTAATTGAACTTTTTCATACCGATAAGGAAAACGCATAACAGGACGTACGTACCGGTACGACATAACGCGGTGGACTAGAGTAAAGAACCGGAAAAAAAATCGTGCGGTTAAAGTATGGCATAATAAAGTCATAGGACCAAGCCCAGCCCATTGCACGATAATCAATGGTGTCGACGGTACGGTAATTACCGTACGCGCACGATAGTCGAACAAACAATCAATTAAATCCCATCATCACATTGTACGGTATTAATATGACCACAGCTGCTGAGAAACACGTGCAATACTTTTAATCATCATAGCGATCATTAGCACAAAAAAAAAAAATTATAAACCAGCAAACCGTTAAAAAACAAATACCAACGGCTAACTGATAGACAGTCGAGTCAATCTAAGTGTGTGTGTGTGTGTGTGATGATGTCACTATAATTCCTGTTTTACACACACACACACATACACATTACACTCAGTTTACTACCGACGTATAAATCATTTAAATAAAACGAAACGACACACATAATAATTATTTTTCAACCATAATATTAACAAACACGTGGTAGTATACGTATACATAGTACAACTACTATTATTGCTATCTCGGTGTGAGGCACTCCACTCTCGTCGACAGCAGCTAATTATTATTTAATAATCTACTCGCACTAAACTATATACACCCAATAGGGCATTAAACCTATTTTGTTACATACAAATTACTATTTTCAAAGTAGGTATCTACTTACATCGGGGCGTCACACCATCAAGTTTTAGGGTCTATAAGTTGGATAAAATTTTCGATTTTTCAAAAGCTTATAAAATCTTCACGCCAAAAAATGTTATCGAAAGAAGTCTAATTAAATATGTATAGATAAACAATATTGTTATTTTAGTTTGTCCAAAGTAACAATACCATAAAACAAAATGCTCAGCTTAAAAAAAAAATGCACCTTGCGAAACGTATGGTAAATAGGGTTTGACCGCATTATAAAAGTTTAAAATAACTATTGATTATGAAACATTTAGATATTTAGATAATAGTATAGACAATTTAGGTAATTCCCTATACTTTAGTGATTAGTTCTCAATAAATAGGTGGTTAGGTGCCCTCTTATAAGACAAAAACCCAATAACATGTACAAATACTATAATATGTAATTGCATACTTTTAGTACTTAAGCAGGACAAATGTACAAATGGCAAATTAACTAATGTTAAGGGCGGTTGTACTTAAAATGTAAAACTTATTCAATTAATTTGTTAATAGTTTACACAATTGTGTGATTATGATATAAATCTTTCGTTGTTAAATTGATAACAATCGTTCCCAATGCCTAATGGTACCCAAACATTTTACCAGACCGATTGTCCTCGTTACAAGTAAAATCTATTAAATAAATAATAATTATGATTATACAATTATTGTAGTCCAGTTATAAAACTTATTCGACATTTTCCCATTGTGTATTTTTATTTGTGTCAATTGGCCTGATAAGTCCAGATTTACTTTTCGAGAAAACAACTACTAATTTTCGTTGACAAAACAGAACCGCTAAACAACAAATTAGGCCGGACGACGGCATATTTTGTGAGTTAGTCGAGTTAACAGCTCACCTAACTCATAAAACATCAGTTCTGGCAAGACGCGTGCCATAAGGAAAACGGCCAAAAAGGATGTACCTACATAAGTATGTGGGAATTTAATACCCCCCTCACCCAAAAATAAATATATTGAATTTTCAACAAAAAAAACCAACAACCGTTGGTAACATTATACAGACAACAATATTCTACCGTGCCTACAGCCTGTTCCGTAGGAAGTGAAGTGAAGAGACCGACCAAAGGGATTTAATGCACTTTGGGGTGAATGACTCATCGTCGAGGGGAGAGAAATTCGATGCTGCGCCACAGCGCAGACCCTTTTGCATCAACGAAGAGCATTATTATAGTGTAGGCAAAACAATGTATATAGTAACTTTACATGGAATACAATCGTTCATGGAATAAAAGCCAATGCTTAATACTCACAAAAAACTGCACTTGGAGAGCTAAAATTAAAATTTTTTAAAATACAGATTTTCGAATTAGAAAAGTAAATATTCATTCGATATGATTATACATTTGTTAACTTAAATAATCATACAAGTATTTAATTAAATACAAAATTATTCAAGTTAAAAATATTGAAAATGTAATTAAATTATTTGCCAATCAATTAAATTCGGTAAAATAAAAATGTATTTGATATTATTATTTAGTTCTTGGTTTATATAAAAATAAATTGTTTTTTTTAATATAATGCCCAGGTTTGCTCTGATGTACTATACATTTTGTAACTTTGTAATTTTTAAATGCAATAACAGCTATTTGGTACCACTCAGTAGAATAATATAAAATTAAAATTTTTTTTTTTTTGTTAAGTATTAAGTGTTTGTTTAAGTACTTTAGAGTGCAAATATGTAAATACTACTTAAATACTTTTAAAAGTATTTTTTGCATCTCTGTATGTCATTAGTCCACAATTTGAATTCTAGCAAACATTATTTTAGATCAGATAAACAAGTGTAAACCTTGATGTTGAGGATAAACAAAGTACATGTTAAATGATTCAAAATTATATTATTAAACATAGCAGTTTCACATAAATTGAATAAATCATTAACTTATAGGCAGTTACGTTTTTAAGATGAATATCATCAAATTTAATGTTAACAACATAGTTTAAACGTTTAAATAAGTTGTTATTTATTTAAAATTGTAATTGAAAAATTAACTAATTTTGTCAACCCCACAAAGAAGATTGAATGTTTTTTCTATTCTGGTATCTTTACCATACATAAACAATCGTAGAGGAACAGACTAGCCGGCAGGCATTGCGAGCCGAATACAATACCACTCCAAATAGCATAGCTAAGCGTTGCTTTGATTCATAAGTAAATTTAGAATTTCATTTCAACTAACGTTCACTAAAATGTCTATTATAATTTATAAACTAACTTGGAAACATATATTTTTATATAAATTTCCAAACGCGTTTACAGTGTTGGAATAGTTTTTAACACCACTGACACAAGTGTAGATCTCACTCTTAAGAGATTGTGTTCATACAAATAACTTTTACGTTATATTAGTTTTTAGAAATATTTTTAATAGCTTTGTAGATCGTAATTCGTAACGCACATCGCCAAAGGTTAGTAAAAATTTGCTGACACTTAAATTGTTATGGCCGTAAAGAGATAAGAACATACATACATTAAATATTGTTTCATATCCCAAGTACACATTCAAACAATGCATTGCGTTCTATTTTACTCAACTTCTTTTTATACATCATAATGTTTTTTTTAAACTTGTAGGAATATTTAAAATTACTTTTTATAGCAAAATAAGCAATTTTTACAAATTTAACACCACTCTTACAACAGGTCGTCATTAGGTACTTTTCTGATTTACTCACAGACATAAATCATTCTAAAATGTAAAATATGCATAACCGTTGTAATATAAAGTCACATATTTTCTACTTCATAATAAAAAAAATATGTTTTGCAAATTGAATTTGGATATTGGCAAAGGTTACCATAACAACACAATATTCACAAAACGCCGTTAATTCATAGTCAATTCAAATATTGTTAAATTAAAAAACAAACAAGGAAATGATGAATTTGAAAAGATAATTCAAATGACAGCATCGGTGCATTGTGTAAATAAATTATATTGTGATACAACAAATTAAAGCCTATTAAATAGGATTTATTATTATAGTCTACATCAGCGTTTTTGGCTAGAAACTTATTAAATTAACACTATCGTTGTTGTTTATAAAAAAATATACTTTGACAAATTTTAATTGTTTTTTAGGAAATAAATAAACTATTATTGAGTTTTTATGTAACAACCTAACTCAGATCTCTTATCAGATTATGCTATACTAATTATAAAACAAGATTTTAAGCTTATTTCTACTCCCTTGTTAACTACTAAGGTCGGAATGTTAAAATCAATGGTCTTTTAACATAATTCGAGTACTCACGGAAATAGTTAAGCGTTTCACGTATATATTCTTTTGAAAGACTAGCCGTGTCGACTTCGTCTTCGTTCAAAGCTGGACTCGGTATGTACCAATCCTTATTTTCGTATCCTAAAGAATAAAAAAATGACGATGAGACACATATAACAATAATTAAATAGGGAAGTTGCATAAAAAAATTTAGAACTTTTTCGATAGACAATAAACAAAATTGGTATAAGCCGCATAAAAAAATTATTAATTTTAAGTGTGTTTCAATAAAACAAAAAATGATCTAAAGTTTACAATATTTTGAATACGATTGGCGCAAAACTTATTTTTACTAAATATTGTATCGATAAAGAATGTATATTAAATTTTCTGCAATTTCTCTGATGTAAATGTTTATACAAATGAAATGTACCCGTAAACTGAGTCAAAGTGTCGGCTCTCAATTTATATTGTGGTATGGTTTCTTCCAGTAAACTGATCAGTTCGACTTCTGGAAGATCATCATTGCTGCATATATCTAAAAACATTGAAGCGATTGTTAGTAGATAAAAACATTTGCATAATCGAGCACAAATTCTGTTAAATTTTTATATAAATCTAAACTAAAAATATGTTAACTTCTTTGTGTAGTCGAAAATCGTTAACCTGTAGTTAGAGTACACAATTTTCGGTACGATTACTACACTTCATTAACCCGCACTTAAGCGGAGGTTTAACCAAAAATTCAAGGTAAAAAAACATGGCACTAATTAATCAGTCAAACAAAGAATTTGTCGGACATTATTTTGGTAAAACTCCAAACAGAATACGACGTACGTCTACAAATATACATATGACATTAACAGCAAATGGTTTCACTTAAGAACTCCTGCAAATATTACTTGGTTACAGTTAGAGGCGTTATATCTATATGCATATATTTTTTATTTTTTATCTATAGAACCCGTTTAAATTATTTTAAACACAAGCTTTGATTTTTTACTCAACAGACCTACCTGCTTGCCACGTATTTAAAATGTCTTGTTCTCTTTCATCGAGTTGGTTCGCTTTCTTTTTAAATCGTGGTTTACGTATATGATCGTCAGGCCACGGAAACATGGCTTCTAATTAACTTATCAGTTAACACCTACCAATGATCTTTTGGACACAAAGAAAAATTGTTTTCTATAATAACAACACAAATATTTTAAGGCCCGACAAATTTAAGAAGTTCTAAACATTATGTCTTTTTATCAAATTAACTACATTTGTGTTATCTAAAAAAAAAAAAAATTAAAAGATATTTAATACATGCGAACCTTGATTACGAGTACACATTATTTTTGAAAAACACATAGGTAACATGATGGATTAAGAGTTAAGAAATTATTTTTTAAAAATAAAAGTTACAGGTCGAAACAATAACAAAACTACCATTCCATATGGTTGTGTGAAAGGAAATACGGGAATGAAATCAATGATGTGGAAAGGACTGGAAAAAATTAGTTCCAGTTGCAAAACGAAGGCAGTTTTCTTTTCTATCCACTCATTCTTTATAGTTCCAACAGAAATGCACGTTATTTTTTCACGGTTACATAAAGAATTGTTTATCACAAAGATATGAACATTTTTTTTATTTTAATCAACTCGACTTAATAATTATTTACCGCAATTTTTAACAAAATTGTTGCAGCCCAATGATCGATTAAATGATGCTTAAAAGGTGGTAAATTGAACCGTTTAGATGCTGTCAATCGCCGATATAAAGTGACGCAGCTACTTAAAAATACCGGCAGAAATGCACTAGTTATTTGGCACTGATGAATTTTGGACGTACGCCAAACTCGACATAGACAGATTTGTAATGGTTCGTGATAGGTTATTTGAATATATCAGAACAAGGCGTTACAGTATGACTCTTTTTATTTTATTTTTTATACCCCTTCTATATATATATATATTATATAATGTATTACCGGTTAATGTACAAACGCTAGAAGTCTTTTTGAAGGCTCGTCTACTCAAATGAGATGACTCACGAAGCAATGTTTTTACCCCGGACGCCTCCAGCTTGCTTATAATTTATTCCAGTGGGCCTCAATTTTGCTAATAACTGTAAAATAAAATTAACATAAACATTGCATTAATGATTAAACCAAGTTTTTATTATGTATATGAATATGTTACACATATTGTTAAAAATGTTGATATAGATGAAGCAGTAAATAAGAAATGGTGTTTTAAAAAATTATTTATTTAAATGTCTATATAATAACAAAAGCTACAATTTTTAAATTACCTACAGCAAGAAAAAACTTGAAATAAATAAAAAATAATTTACGAGAAACTAAATTTTTTTATCTAGAAATATTAATTAATAAATAAATTATCCTTTATTCATTAATTAATACATAATTTGTCAAATTATTTACTACCTAATATTTTATTAAAATTTTTTCAATGTTGATTGTGAGAAATAATTAGACAAATTATTTAATAAATGGCATAGATTCAAAACTTGATTTTTTTTTTTATTACTTTTATGAAAGATTTGTTTGGAGTCATTTGGTTGCAAAATAAATTATATAATTTTTATTTCAGATTTGTTTAGTAAATTATGCTATTCTGTTAATTTTTAACAGTTTTATTAAATTTCTGTTTTTAAACATTTAAAAAAAATATTTAGCAAATATTTTTTTTGTTTTTATACTAAACATATACATACCCAAGCAGCGGTGATTGTGCACTGAATAATTAAATTAAAAAATACATTTTAATAACAAAAGAAAACATGCTGTTAATAAATAATTATTTTATTATGCAATTTTAATCGTTCTAACATTTCTTTTTTAGTGTAAAACAAATAATTAAATGATATACAAAACATACAAATTCATAATCACATAAAACAACGAAACAAAATAAATAGTTTTAAAGTTATAATTTTGGTAGTTATCCGTTAGTCGCATTATTTCAAGTTCATTCGAGACCCGATATAAACCTGTTTTTTATTTTTTATTTTAAGCAAATTGAAACTACAAAATAATAGAAATTGAAATAAGGAAATCTCTAATTATATGTAGACATACTTGAAAACACCAAAAGAATATGCAAGCATCTTCTTAATATTTTGATTTTGAAAAAAAATATGTATCAAGTAGTTAATGAATAAAAAGAACCAAAACGGCGTTAAAATATTCTGAATTACAATGTTTAAATTGATATTGCAATGAAACAAAATGACATCATTTATGTTAATCAATTTTGGGAGGGTCTGAGTTCCCCTACTTCAATTAATTATCACTTCGGTGAATATGACTCAGCTGCCTAGTATCTATAGAAAATATATTTTTTTTAAAAATATTTTTAAAATTTCATAATTATTGTCTATAATAATTATAGGCTACAAAATTTAATAGAAAAATGAAGTACACAAATTTCTGTATGACAACATTGAATTAGATATTAGATGAAACATGCACACTAAATATTTTGCAAAGGACTAAAAATCCTAGTTGAAATATTCAGCCCTGTTTTATTTTGTATGTGAATGCCTGACCTAGTTAGTTTTGTTATAGTTGTACGCTGTAATTTAACTCATATTTTGGGTAAAGAATATACATCTTCTAAACATTATGGCATCTGGCCATTATTTAAATAAAAATTAAAATAATTATTTAAAAAAAAAATTATTAAAATAAAAACTGATGAAAACATTTTTAACTCAAATAGTAGGTATTTAATTTAAATAGAAATTGTATTAATTGTACTATATAATTAAAATAATTGTTTATTAAATGTTTTTGATATTTTATTATACTTGTTAGTAAATTAAAACAAAAAATTGGGAAGTGAACGTAAAACATAGCCTTGAAAAAGGCATGGAGTTTGGAGCCAAGTCTATTTCAGCAAATTTTTGTTTTTTTTTCTTTTAAGTAAATTACGTACACGTATTGGTTTTATGTATCACAATTATTACCTTCACTTTTATTTTGTTTTTTTTTTTTTAAATTAAATAAGCGTCACAAATTATTATTGAAAATGTATTTAGTTATATTTAATATATTTTACTTCAAAGGTAAATAAACCTCATTTAGACATTCCAATTTGTAAGGACTAATAATATTTAAAGAGGTACTGTTAATTTTTTATTAAGTAACTATACATTATTCTTTACACCTATAAATTACTCACTAACACGCTATTTACATGACAGCCTATATATATTGATTAATTTGTTGTTTGTAAACATAATATTTAATATTGAGATAAATATTATTTTGATAAATATAACATAAATGAAAAACCGCCACGTTATTACTTATTTACTTTATTACTTAATTTTTGTTATCAATATTTAATAAAATTAATTTAAAATCAATAGATTTAAACATCCCGTTGGAATATATACATTAATATTTTTAGCATAAAAATTAATTTATTAAATTTTGTTGCCGAAAAACAATAACACTTTTAAAGACGTCAGGTAATTTTATATGTAAATTAAATCTTTTGAGCAAAAGAATAAAGAAATTAAATGTAAGCTTATTTCAGTCGATATTACATTGTTCTAAAAACAAGACAATGTTATTATTATTAAAAGTGAAATAATCCGCCATAATTGTCATGCTCTAATAATATAGCGAATCTGTTAGAAGACTAATTCCGATTTTAGAAAACTCTAATTTAAAATTTTCATTATCATAAAACGACAAAAGCAACAGGTTAAGTGAAATTTTAGTATACCTACAGCGAAAATCAATAAAAAAATTAAGAAAAACCAAACTATAGATTGATTTATCTATTTGATAATCGACAATTATTTGAAATATGATAAAATATTTACAATTGTTTGTGATATATATTATAAACCAATATATACTTTAAAGTTAAGAGAAAGAAATTGAATTTTAATTATAAACAAAAAAATAATTTTATCAATTTTTGCCAATTTTTCGAAAAAAAATTATAATAAGTACACCCTCCTTCGAAAATTAAATTTAACGTGTAAAAACACACTTAAACGTATCGTTATAAATCAATTATTACATGATTGAACTTACTAATAGCTAGCGTTGAAACAGAATAACGGCGGTTTAAATACTGTAGACACCGGAGAACAATAACGACTTCGCATAATTATTTTTAACAAAACACTTCATCGAGTACCATAATAAATTATTTAAGAACAATAATTTGATAAAATCGACGAACGAATAGGTTTGCCTATTTTAATAACAACACTTGGATTAGAACCGAATTAACTAAACCGTGTCAATGACATGACTAAAGAATCATATTATAGTATTTTTTTTAAATCGACATTTAGTCGCTCCTCCAATTTTAACTTGACCGTCGTGAGAAGAGAGAAAAAACAACTTAAGACAGTGTGCAACAAAATAAACACATAGATAATAAGTAATAAATGTGCAGCTGTTCTCAAGGCTGGAATATTGATATTGATAACGGTCATTTGCAGTGTGGCCAACATCAGAGTTTTCCCCCTCAATACCGTCGGAAGTTGAAGTTGGGCAAACTGCAGGTCGAAAGACGAAACCTGTTGACTAAAGGTGATCGAAACTATTTAGATTTACTTAAAAAATGTAAATATTTTATAATTTTATAAGTATTTTACCCCATCGGTTATTTGTAAAACGTCTAGTATATATTCAAATGTATTGTATCATTCTGTAAACGGCACGCTTTAATAGCCTGCTAGTCGAAAATAAGGGCGTTTGTACTTTAGTTAATATACACAGCACAATATACTATAATGCAATTGAACAAATTATTGAAATTGAATCTACGCTTAATTGAGAAATCATGCACAGTTAGATAGCCATACCCCTAACCACCCTTGCAATCAAACATCTTAATGTTTTTCTTATATGTTGCTCACTAGTGGAATTTCTACCAAATTGGATATTTTTTAAATAATTACTAAAAATAAAATTTGATTTAAAAATCTTTCTTTTTTACAAATATCCAAATAATTTTAAATAACTAATAAAAAATGATTTCTATACGAATTCTTGATTTAAACTTAATATTTTTCTATTTTAAATTAAAATAAAAGAATTACTCATATGGATGTTTTAAAAACAATATCAAGTAATTGTTTAATAAAAATAACAGATTTTTTTTTTACAGTAAAATAATAGTGTATTTAAATAAATTTATACTTCAAATTCTGAATAAAAATGTAAATAAAATAATCCATTATTTTCAAATAATTTATTTATTAATTAAATAAAAAATGCCCAGGTTTGACATCCACTTCACTACAATGGAATGGAAGACCCTACTAGGGTAGAGCCCATCAAGGATTGTCTTTATAGATTATTAAGAACATAGTATGACTAGAATAGTTAAAAAAAATTAATTGCCAAGTAGTTTTTGAGAGATTGTGATGACTACAAATAATCCAATTTTGTCGATTATTAGGTTATTTCGTAAAATACTATAGAGCAAGTATAAATTTCAATAGTTTGTTTTTAACTAAGATTTACATAATAAAATTTTCTATCTAAGAATAAATTAAGGACAAATACTTAACTTTATGTCTTTAAATTGAACATAGATTCTAAGCCTATTCAAACACATCATTGATTGTTTTTTTTAACCTGATTAATTTAAAACAAATAAATGATTATAATTTAAACCTAGAATTCATTTTGAAAACGTAAAACTAATGATACCATTTAAAATTGTAGACTGAACTCAATTATTACTATTCTGGTAATGAAACAACCATTTCAGTTAACTGTTTCAAACGTTCAAATTTTTATGTAATAAACAAAAACTTAATTGACACACTACAACTTAAATTATTACCAATAACCTTAAGGGGCCTAACGACTGTGATAAAATTGGGCATAAAAAGACCCTTGGAATTTCCTTCATCCCGTGTTGCCATGGAGTCTGAATTTATGGACTTCATTGGAACACAGAATGGTAGAAAAAACAAGTCTATTTTACAAGTCTATAAGAAAAATAATTAAATATCAAAATACAACCCTTCTTTCTGTGTTAATATACATGTTTAAAATGTTTAGCATAAATGTTAAGATTTAGTGACAAGCTGTCTATACAATGTCCCTTAATAAATCGACAGTCACGAGGCCCCTTATCAAACCACAAATATAACATGCTTTGTATTGTCAATAAAAATAAATAAATAAACAAAACAACTTTAAATATGTATACAACATTTTTTTTATTCACATCGTCGAAATGAATATGACATAATATTAGGTACCCTAGAAATTCCTGTAACAAATTTAAAACAAATTACAATTAGTAGTCGTAGAATAAAACTGTTAGAAGCTTTTGGTTCAGTTATTTTTTTGTACTTACTTAGCAACAATCCCATTATCCTTAGCTAACCTCGTTATACAATCATCAGATTCTCCCTGGAAAAATATAACAAAATATAAGCAAACTCAATTGTTAAAATAGACTGTAGATAATATACAAAAAATATTCCATTTATGCGTGAAAAACGAGTAGATAGTCTTAACAAATACCAGTTTAAATGTTAATTAGAATTTATAGCTAACATACTATAATTTGGTTATGGTTAATTGATTAAGTAAATGTCAAATTATTATGTTAAATAGAACAAAAAGTATGAGGTTTCTTTTATTAATAGGAAATACATTTTCAATTAAACTTATTCATTGATCATAACTATAAATAAGGCAATACCTAAATTGTATTCATGTATTTTTTTGCAATTTAAGCTAACTATTATTATGTTTTTACAATACAGTTCATATAATACAGAAAGGACTGACTCCAAATGAGAGGCTATCATTAAAGTAAATGTTCTGCCTATCATAGATAACAGTCACGCAGTTTAATAAAGTTATTAAAACGTTAGCGATAATACACAGGAAAAAAACCAAAATTGTTTCGCTCCAGTGTTATTTTAGCAATATTTTCAATCTCAAAATTTATACATTAGCCTTTACGATAAACATAAGAGTACCAACCATACGACGGATAGCTCCACTGATGGTGAAAATTTTGTGATTTCCAGTAATGCGACCAGTGGCCGAGTCGATTTCGGCCAAGTTGATCTGAATAGAAGCGTGGTCCTTAGCCGGAATGATGCGGTTGCTGGCAGAGCTGTACGATAAAAGAAATACTTAATTTAATTTAAATTTAATAATTTTAAATTTATCAACATTTAAAAAAAATATAATACTTTGTTACACCATGTGACATAGTTGTTAACAATCAATTTTTTTATAATCATACTATAATACAATGCAAACAACTTACCATTTTCGGGGGCAGTACAAATCTACGAATTCTCCAGCGTCGTTTTGCATTTTGAAAGTTTTTTTGGATTTGACAAATCAAAATAGAATAGTAATTTCAAAAAAAGAACCCAAGGCGACCAGAGAAAAAGAATTCGGATCAGGTTTATGAGAACCGTGATATCGTACACATACACATAACCTCAAATAATTATTTCAACGTGACTTATAATCTCTCTGGATAGTGTTCACTGCAGCTAACCTTAATGTTTCACTTCCATTCACCGTTTCAAATATGTTCCATGAGTTGGCGCTACAATTTAAATTGTCATCAATTATTATTAGCATTGATTTATAAAATAAATGTTATTAGTTTACCAATATTTCCAATCTAAATCTACTCATTACATAACGTTCAGATGTAAACATTGAATTAATTTAATTTTTTGTCATCGACGATTATTTATTTATGTCTGACTGAACATAAATAATAAAGATAATTAATATTACTAAAAACTCTACGCGTGCATACATTATATTACATAATGTAAATGATGTTATATTTAATAAACCTTATATAAAATTATATGGATCATTTATGAGTTGTTACGACTGGAAAGCATCTGTGGGATAGGTACCTAGTTTTAGATTTCATTATTAATACAAAATATTTTGTAAATGATATCTAAAACCAAAAATCGAAATTGGCCGTAATAATTTCAAGGTATAAATTTAATTGTTTATTTTTCAGGACTCCCCACATTATTACAATTTAAGGCGTTCGGTATAGGCAATTTTCAAGTAGAAAACATTTTCTATTAGCACTTTGAAAAGGCGGTAACATGAACAAAGTTCTTTTTTGAGTTTCAAGTTTTTTTTTAAACTTAGTGATCTAGATTATTAAATATAAAATATTAGGAAAGAATATTAACACTATTTACTTGCCCTCGTCTTAGTCTTAAGTATAGTAAATTTTACTTAATACTTTCGCCAACGACCATACCACGTTGAATAAACCAGTTCTCGTCCGATCACTGAAGTTAAGCAACGTCGGGCGTAGTTAGTACTTGGATGGGTGACCGCTTGGGAACACTACGTGCCGTTGGCATTTCTTTTTGGGGATTTCTTATTTTATTTAAATATACTCTCTGTAGAAACTTTGATGCTCAAAAGTGTGATGGACAGTTATTTAGGTATTTTATTTTTCTGCATACGATACATTCCCTATGCAGTTATAATAATTTGAAAATTACATAACATTACATTGCTTCACCTAATTGTAGAAAGCAATTTTTTGAACCCCGCAATGCATGAATTATATTTCACCATAATGGATTTGAAATGTTAAAAGGATTAATAGAAACTAAAAAATAGTTTTTGTCATTTTTATTTAAAAAAGTCTAAATGGGACTTTAATAAATGTATCGCCGGTGATACTTCCACCTTACAGTTGTAATATTTAGCATTATTTTTATTATTATTTTTTTTTTTTCCAAACTATAACATGTAACAATACTTTACATAACATTAAATTGTATGCACTTAAATAGTATGTGAAACAGTTTTTTTTTTTACTTTGCCATTCGACAATGCCATACATATAATATGTGTGTGCTTGTTGCATACAGTATCACAGATTGTACTTATGAAAATACCTACTTTTCAAAAAACTTTCTTCTGTTCTATTTATATAAAATTATATATTTATATTTAAAACTATTGATTCAATATGTTATTAAAAAATTGCTTAGTTACTATAAAAACGAGCTCTTTATGATTTTGTCCATTAATTAGTATTCACTATTTTATATAATAAGATAATTGCCCAAAAGCCCTTTAGAGTTTCGCTTTTTAGACTTAAGTCTCAAAAATTATGACTTGAGCCGTATTTTATTAATTCAACTTAGACTTATGTAGTTAAAATATTCAGGGCCGTCGTTAGGGGTAGGAAGTGCATTTGATTAGGCCTTAGGGCCTCGCGACTATATAGTACAACCACACAAATAGTAACGACGACCCTGAAAATATTGTAATAAAAAAAAACTCCTGATCTTGTAAATTGAATGATTCATAAATAATAATTATTAAAATTAATGATTTTTTCCCAATAGTAAAAGTCCCAAGTATAAATAAGTGGTGGAATAATATTATGTCAAGGAAAAATTAAGCAATAACAAAGTTGTTTTTGTAAGCAAACGGGCAACCTTGCAAGGTTCATATAAATAACATATTAACTAGGGGTTCGCGGATCATTCTATCCGTTCAGTTATACTAGTGTTTATGTCACACTGTTTATTATGTATTTTTTAAAAGTAGTGTGTTAATCATTTAATTAATTTGTGTGGTGCTTATTGTTCAAATACTGAATCTCCTCTCGCATTACTCATTATACTATATATTAGTGTATAGTATTTAAACAAAGTGTAAAGGTATAGTTATTTAAGAAAATTTATCGATAAAAAATATGTGGACTATCTTGCATCTAATTAGTATTATTACATGCCTCTGTACTTAAAAATAAATATTTATTTAAATAATATCCTTAAAAAAATATTTTTGAATGGACAATGGTTATTTATATCCATTATTTACCTTGTATATCTATGTATAACAACACAAATCTTATTTCAAGTTAGCTATTTTGAAATATTATTAGCTACCTACCTCAATAAATAAATAGGCAACTAAACCTACCTAACCCTGTATATGATTGTAACAAAACAAATCTTATTTTTTCTAAGTGTTTTATTTTTCCATAATAAACAATACATTCCCTTCGGAGTTAGGTATAATAATATTTTAATACGATAACAATGCGTTTTCTCACCAATTGTAGTGTAATTTAATTTAAATTACCATAAAAATGTACACTATAGGCATTGATTATGTAATAGACTTCTATTACATAATCAATGCTATAGGCTTTACCCACCATGTTATTAAACTATGATATCTTCACACTGCTAAGTTCTTTTCCAGTCTGATTTTTTTTTTTTGGTAGGGAGAAGAGAAGGTCTATTAATTTTTGACAAAATATGCTCCAAGTATAAAATATTCCATAAACAATTTTTTGGTAAAACATCACTCGTTCCCTTTTACCATTCTATTACCTTTCACCGTACGCTATAGCATATTATATTTTTTATTTTAGTTTTGTTAACAGACAAAACACTATGGAGTTCGATTATTTGGAAGAAATGCCCGAAGACAAAATGGACTATTTTTGCGACAAAGTCCTGAAAAAGGATTGGCCTAACAGTATTAATGTACGTATCATACTTTTTGTTCAATTGTTAAAATTTTAAATTCTACAATTTTAATAATCGCGTCAAATTGAACATTTACAAATATCCATAAGTTGTAATCGATGGAATTAAAATATTGTATAAAATATTCAATTTCATAATCCAAAAACGATGTACTTTTTGCAGAAACTATAAAAAAAAAATTATCTAAACCCATTAAAAAAAAATGTTATGGTTTTATAACAAACCATTCTTCAGGGGGTAGGCTAAGGGAGCTAAACGTTCCAATCGAAATTTTATTGTATGTATAAAAAAATAATCAATTTGAATTTGTTATTTATTCATCAACTTAAGAATAAAATAGTATTATTATACTACTATATAATATAATAAAATCGGTAGGGTTTTGAAAATTGTTTTCAAATTATACTAAAAACTATTGTATTATTTGTAATGCTATAAACGATGGTTAAATCAGACTTACTTACTTTAAAATCGAATGACTTAAAGGACATAAAAACTATCAGAAAATCAATGACCATCAGTGTCCTGCACATTCTTCTCATTGATGAGTTTAGTTACAATGCAGATATAATTGAAAATGTACATCAATATTTTTACTTAACCAAATTCTAAAGCGATACCTATACAAATACCTTCTCGGCTGCGTACGGTTAGATAAGCTAAACAAATTAAAAAATTAAATTACAACAAATCAAGAAGAAGTTAGTGTGATCTCTTCTTATAAAGTCAATGAAGTTTTACGATCTTCGTAATCTGTCCAAAACTGCAGATGAGGACTTAATGAATGGATTGGAAAAAAATACTACACGGTTTTATTGTTTTTTTTTTACAGGTCTACTATTTTATCAAAACTGGGTTTAAATGGAATAACAAAAATGCTGCTTCCACTTACAAACTGTATTATGTCCCCAACGACATTGATAATGGTACATTTCTCGGCATCTACCACCAACCCGTGAGTGTCATTGTACAAATCCAAATTAAGTAGTCAATTCCAAATGCCGAAAAAGATAAAGTACATTAAAATTTACTTCTAGGGAGGCAAGCATCCAACTATTTTTGTTCCGTACACGAGCCCCGGGAACGAGCAACAACTACAAACGGTATTGCGCAACACTAAAGTCATCAATTGGCAAACTAAACCTTACTTTCAAGCCGTCTTGGAAAGGATAACCGGCATCGTGGAATCGACAATTCGATTGAAATGTTCAAACGAGTATTCATACGCACCGTGTATAATACACTGGATGCCAGCAAACGAAGCAGCCAATTTAGAACTAAAGTAAGTACCTTGAACTTGATTGTAAATAATTTTGCATACAAGTAGCATATCTTTGAATGTCGAAACGATTACTTAATTACTACTTATTTTGTTAGTTTCTCGATTTTTTCTAAAATCGAATTTGGTCTTGCAACTGAAATTATCAATAATCATTAATTTAGCATAATTACAAAGGTTGTTCTATAATAATTATTGTATCAACAATATCAAAAATTATTTTTTTCTTTCTGTGACAATAAAAATGGTAATGATTGGCCACGGGTACCCGCCCATATCTTATGTTGTAAAAGTATACGCTCTGAAAACTAAAAACCTACCCTTCCTTGTGTAATACATTTTAGTAGATCTCTCATCTCGATTAAGATGCAACGCAAGTAAATTAGACCTCACAAAAAAAAATGATTGTTCTTCTGACTTAAAGAAAGACTTAGTTGTGAATTACTTTGTCTTACGGTATTCAGTAAAAAAGTAAAATTAAATATTGTTCCTAAAAAATACCAAATAAAAATGTTCAAATACAAACAAATCTACAAAACATTTGATTAATAAATTATTATACATGTAAACTGTAAACATATCTATTAGTCCATATTTTTCTACTAAACATCGATCAATATAATCGAAAAATAATGATATTTTTATTAAATTTTAAATGTTTGCAGTGTTAATATACAATAATATTATATTGCATACTTTCATAAAAAATATATCTTAATTATACTAAAGACGACGATTCTACGTCTTGTTAGTTTTACTTAGAAAATAGTATTCTTAAATACATAATATACTAAAGAATATATATTATTAAATTTAAGCAATATAAATGAGAGTTCTAAAAACCGCATTTTAATTTGTGTACCTAATAAAAATATAATATCCTATATGAATTGTCACATACCTTTTTTTTTTTATTTACAAATGTATTGGACTTTTTGGTACTTGGACATGTTTTCCTCTTGGCTTTTTTGTTTATAGACATTACTTGGGCGTATTATTATACTCGGGTCGTTTTTTACTTAGACATTTTTAACCTGGATAGAATTGCTAATTCTGCCTCGTGTGTGCGTAGGGCTATGGCCCGCCGACTGTTGTATTGCATATTTTGATATTGTTTTTCTTACAGAGTTCCCGAAGACGTTATTATTGGTCCGCTCAACAAAGACCACGTGGATTTCACTTATTCACATTGGACCCACGGCGACGTGTACTCGAAATACGACGTTTGGGACACGATTAACTTGAACTTCGGTTTGGGTGTTTTCGACCGGCAGAACAACGACTTGCTGGCGTGGGGAATGTGCGGAAGTTACGGTGGCGTGACCACAGTGATGGTGCTGCCCAAGTGCAGGAACAATGGGTATGGCGTTCTAATTGCCAAAGCCGTTACCAAAGAAATGGGCGAGAGAGGCATTTCGCCACACGGGATCATAGACGAAGACAACGTCGCGTCTCTCAAAATGGCCCGAAAAATCGGTTACAGGAAATCCGAACGAGTGGTGTTCTTCGAACCCCGGTAGCCCGATTAGTAGTGACAATCGGATTAGTCTTGAAATACTTTAAATTGTCAATTGTATGCCAGCAAAATTGCAGAAGAAAAGCAACGTATTACACATAACACGGAATTGAAATCCCAGTCTAACAATAATTATAATGCTATGGTGGAACTAAAATACATTTAAAAATAAGATTTCATTTATTACAAGTAATCATAAACATAAAATTAGGTAAATGTCAAAATAGTAAAAAAGTAAAATAG
This sequence comes from Adelges cooleyi, assembly GCF_023614345.1. Classification (NCBI taxonomy): domain Eukaryota; kingdom Metazoa; phylum Arthropoda; class Insecta; order Hemiptera; family Adelgidae; genus Adelges; species Adelges cooleyi. The sequence goes on from NW_026096268.1 coordinate 7,188,470, forward strand.
GCTACCGTGCATAAACGAAATAACACTTAAGTAAAAAAAAATAACTCTTTAGGAGGCTTGCACTTTGTAAATTATTGACATTCCGTTACTATATAATATTTTATTCATTAAAACTTATCATAAATATTTGTACATTTAGCTATTATTATACCTATTCTTCTTGCTATATATATACATATATATTGTAGAAGATAAGCAACGTATATACTTGCTATACATAACAATATTTTTATAAAATGTTTGTGGAGATGAGTGAGGACACATACACCGTATGTGTCCATAATTTTATTTAAGTTTTTTTTCAAATATATTCGAGTGCATATTATTTGTAATATAACCTATACCTATTTTGGCTTATTTTAGACCAAAAAAAGCTAGTTAAAATGTGATCAACTTAGGATAGTCCGGTTTCAATTCTATAATAGAGATATAGGAGTTCTTTGGCTATTATACTAGGTTATGTAAGAAACGGATTTTTGAGTTTTTGCTTTTTTTATGTGAAAAAGTATGTTTTTTAATAAGGAAAAATGTACAAATTAAATTTATTTAATTACAAAAAGCTGAATTTTTTAAATGAAAATAGACTTTCTACATAACGAAATTGAAAAAAAACTTTTCCGAAGGTATTGTATATACAAGTCTTGATGTTACTTTTTACTTCGATATCAAGCCAAAAAAAAATGTATGTTCATCATTAAATGTATCAATTATATTGAATTCAATAAAAGGTTGTTAAAAATCTCGAAGGACAAAGCAATGATTATAGTATAATGTCACCAGCGTGAATGGTATTATAAGGACATGATAATAATATTTATGTACATATAAAATTGATCAACATAACAAATTGAGCTTTATCGTAATGTATTTATAAAATTAATAAATGTACAGTAGTATTAAATATTTTATAATTAATAACACACTTAACAAACGATGTCAACACGAATAATTAAAAATAAACCGACTATAATAATAATATAAAGACATAATTTATGTAGAATAAAAAATATGTACAATGCTTTAAAAATAACAGCTGTGGATTTAAATGTTTTAGCACTTCCGCGTATAAATACAATGGTGGCAATGTCTATTGGACAACACTAAAATAAATTTTTGGCTACATAAAACGTACTGACTGCTCGAGATCTAAGACAATTTTATTTTACTTTAGGTGTCATCGTTTTTAAATCAAATTAAAACGCAACCAGATGTCTGGATTTTAAACGACGACGAATATCGCAGTAATAATTGTTTTACAAGCGATTTGATAGATAAACAATTAAGATTTTTTGTTATAAACGCAAAATTAACATTTGGAATAAATACGGAATTTTATGGTCGCCTAACCAAACACTGTTGTTTAATAAGCAGGCTGTTTTTTGGTCCTCCTTAATATGCCGTAGTAGCCGAGTACGTAGGAAACTATGTAGAAAACAAATAGCAAGATCAAGTCCACGTTGAGCCGGTCGATATCGTATCCGTAGCTCAACAACACTTCTTTGCCGTTGTGTAAGCAGTTGTTGATATTGAGACATGCTGTAGCAATATGTAAATAAAATCAAATACAATTTGCATGACCAACAATGACGGTAGGATAACATTATTAGAAGAGTGCCGTTCAAGGGAGGATGGCACAAGTGCTCTAGCTAGATGATTGGACAAAAATCTAAGAACAACAATATAGAAAAACGTTTTTTTATCTATGTAACCGCGGGCATGAAGAAAAAAAAATTAACTATTTGCGAATTTTTTAATTTTATTTGTTACATTGTACCTAATACTGTAATCAGTCAATATTTATACAAATTTTTTTTTAGTCTATACTTTATAATTTCAATATTGATATCTGAATAAACTTTCAATTAATTCGCACCGTACAAAGTACGTAGTAAGTTTGTATTTTTAATGTTCCACCGTACAAAGCGACCTAGAATTACTCCAGAGGTGTGACTTTCCCCAATTAAAAAATAGCATTAGATACTACTTGTTTTAATGTTTATCAAAATTGGGCAATCGTTTTAGGTAAGTTAAAAAAAAAACGTTTAAAACGTTTAAATTTTGGCAAATTCTGGATAATGTTTTAATTTTTATATAGTTTGTTTCTTAGTTTTTAGAATTTTACCTGGAGGTAAAACCCGGCTTGACTAAAATCTATAATAACTGATCTTTTTTTTTTAATTGATATGCTCACGCAACACTGCACAGTAATTTCGTGACACAAGTCAAAAAATATAATAATACAAAGAATAACATAGGGAACTTACGTATGAATGTGTTATCACGCCATTGTAGAATAGACATCGCTTCACAAGCGAGAAAAAATAATGAAAAATATTTTAGGTAGTACAGCGGTATGGAACTGGAACAGAAACAATATTAATAAATCGATTCCTAATGTAAGTTTTCTGAATAGGTATTTTTTTTTTTAATAGCTCGCACCTGAGTGAGATGTATGCGCCGCTGAGGGGTACGGCCAAGTAGTCGTATATTAACGAGAACATGACTACAGTTTCGAGTCTCTCGAAATAAGCAGATAGAACGCTGCCTGGAAAAATATGTTAAAAATAATAAATTCGCTTATTATCCCACTAGCAATCCATAGATGCGAATAACTATAATAAAAAAAAAACTGCACCGTAAGATCTGGCCGCCAACATGATGATCAAGAACGTCATCACTTGCAAAAAATTATAACCGATGCCGACTATCCAAAAGACCAGATAAGTGGACATTAACACACCGACGATGGTCCAGACCAGCTGAAAGAAGAAAAAAAAACAGAAGTTGGTACAAGTGGTAATTTTTCAAAAAATATCCTATTACAAAGAACAAAAATAACGGCATGTCAAATTTAACGATCACGAACCACTCGCGCAGTATCTCATAGGGTTTAATAAGAAACTGAATTTATTTTTCCATAACGTTTTTATACAATGTGATCTCATTTTTTCACATTTTGTTTTTTCCCCCTCTCGACTTTGGTTTTTTTTATAGCAACTTTTAAAACTTAAATGATAACGCATACATTTCATTAAATTGAGAATAATGTATAACATTATCATTCTAACTTTTTAACTCTTATATATATATATATATATATATATATATATATTATATATTTCAATAACACCGGGCTGTTGACAATAGACTGTATACTAACCGTAATGACAATCTCGGAAACGTAGAAAGCGCTTAAGGAATAAATGCTGTTACTGACTTCTCGGTGGACGATAGGGAATTCCAGTTGGTAAGCTATCATAGAAGAGTACCAATAATGGAACATGGAGTATAAAGTAAAACTAAACCAGAACCCTTGCCAGTTTTGCACGGCTTTTGTGTCAAACTTCAAATTTGCGTACGGCGTAGATATAAACAGTCCCAAAAACTGCAAGAAAAAATATAATACTTGTAGTGAACTTACATACATTCGTTTGGCCAATATCGGGGTTTTACCAATAACGTTATTAGTTCCAGAATCTTGGCCTTGTAGCTTCTTAAAAAGCATTTCACGGATCTACCCAAGACTAAATTGAGCTGTGTAATCCATAGTTGTTTTTCGCTACATATTACAATAATATTAGGATAATTAATGTCACTTGTTAAGGTTATACATTCAGAGTTCAGCGTGAGCAAAAAATGTAACTTGTATGTACAAATGTCAAATGTAAGAACAATTGGAACAAAATTTATAAACTCGTATTTATTTGTGATACGAATATGATACTTTAGACGTTTTTAATAATAGTTGTATCGTAAACACGTCAAACTTTGAAAAAGGTGGGATCGTTAAGGTTATAATGCATAAAAAATCCCAATAGATATAGTTAGTGGTGCTAACTGTGTAGAATACTTATATAGAAGAATATTATAGGTTAATTTATAATTGATCCAATGGTTTACATTTTTAATTTTACTTACGGGTGCAAAAGTTGTTGATACTCCAATTGCATCTAGAAAAAACAGTTGAAAATAATAATAATCGAATTATCAGTTTATAACATAATATGTATTATACATACACCTCGGGTCTAAAAGAGCAAACGTCAGTTTTTGATAAAAACGAATTCGATCACTAAATACATTTAAATTAAATTAGGTAGACGCCATTTATGATGTTATTTAAAAAATTACCACAACATAAAACTGAACAAATTATAAAGAGTTTTGTCCAAAATATACTACAGAATATTATGGCATATAAAAATGTAATTTGTCAAAGTTGGTGAGCGAGTGAGATCGGCGCTTTTAGAATCAAGGTATAGGTTAGGTTAGGTCAGAATTTTAATATAGGTACATGCATGCAGTGTGTATCATATTTTCGTTATTTCATGAATAATTAACATTTTGAAACAAGTACCCTATTTTTTTTTTTTTTTTAATAAAACACTGACTATAATGCTACACATACGCTGCATTTGTACGAATCGTAGTTTGAATCTATTTCATATTCGGTGGAAGATATTCTGCACATTTCGTCGACGTTGCTCTTGATTGATTTTTCGTTCGAGTTGAGAATAGACACGACGAAGTCCGCTTTGTTGAACATATCCGGGCACGTGTAATCGAACCTAATTGTAATATTAAATTGGTATTCGGTACATATGCAAAGTAAACAGACATACGAACAGATAAGAACCAAAAGTGTAACCGATTTTATAACATTTTATAAGAGAGCAAAAAAAAATCTTTTGTCCTAAGTGTGGTGATGTCCACTAGTTTTCTTCAATACCACTTTAAAAAAAATTGATAAAAAAGCCAGTACAGTGGGGTCGGGGCATAGTGGGGACGGAGAGGTCACAGGTCTACAGATTTTGTTATAACTGAAAGTGATAAAATCACTTTTAAATAAACGCTTCAATGCAAATCTGTGGATAGTACGTTCAAACTAGTTATAATGGTTCAGAAGATATCGTGGGACCAGCAATAATGTACTTAAAATTTAATATTTAGTCTTGTGCAGGGTGGATACGATAAGGGTTGATCGTCTGTCTACAAAAATGTACTGTCATAGTTACCCATAAATCGTAATTAACAATATAATGAAAATATTTTCATTACCTGTTGACTGTTGATTCACACAAACACATAGCAACCTAGAAACTGACTACGGCCAAAGTGTAAATTTACCCTTTTTTGGGGGTTTTTCCTTAATAAAAAAAAAATTTGACTACAGATTTTTGAGAAAATTGTATATGTTATAGTTCCATTTTAGATTTACCTTCGGTCTAATTTTCAGATCTAAATCTCTAAAACTTTGCTTGAAAAAGTGAAATAAAGAAAAAAATTCTATCCCTTCTAAGGGAAAGGGTTTATGATATTTTTTTGGTTTGTTAATGTTGTTGTTTGTGAAGGAAAAAAGGTATCGTTGGTAAATAATGATTGGTTAAAAAAATTCGTTAATGAAAAAATGGTCACTTACATTATACCCTTTTGGTTTTCATCCCTCTGTATACTATATTATAGTTGTTAGTCGACGGCTAACGTGGTATAGGAAATAAATGCAATAATTATTGTACTTTTTGAAAAACTGATTTACTAAAGAAACGGGTCCTTGGTACGCCAATCGTCCGTTGGACAGAAGCACAACGTCGTCAAACTTATCGAACACGCCGGATGCGGGCTGGTGTATTGTGCAAACGACGATTTTACCAGTTCGGGCTATGCTTTTCAAAGTGTTGACTATGTGTGCAGCCGAGTAACTGTCCAGGCCTGTGGTGATTTCGTCGCAAAACAGTATAGGAGGATCGTTCAACAGCTGAACGCTCAATGCGACTTTTTTGCGTTCGCCGCCGGACAAGTACGTCAGTCGAGTGTCTAAAAAATTTTTCATCCCTATTTTCGACACTAAATATTCGATTCTGGCGGCCAAAGCTATTGCGGTAGTACATTTGTCCATTTTCAACTTGGCCTATATGAGAAATAAAGAGTGTTGTTACATTTTTATCCCCGATTAACATATATAATCGGAAAGCTGTACGTTTTTAAAAATTAATTAAATAGTATATAATTCCACTTTTACTGACCATAAATGTTAAATGTTCTAGAGCTGTCAACTGTTCAAAGCTCAGGTCTTGCTGAGGAACGAAACCGGATATTTTTATCATGTTTTCTTCTGGCACGGGTTGGCCGTTTAGTAAAAGCTCACCGTCGAAATTTCCTTAAACAAAGTATAGGTATACAATTTATCACGATTGTTCAATATGCATTCACAGTATATAATACCCTTTGTCCGGTGACTTATAGTGGCCATCAAGGTTGTTTTTCCCGAACCACTAAATTTAAAACGGATGTTAGTACTTAGTATTATGATAAATGCTATACGAAAATTATACAAACCTCGGCCCCACGATTCCTAGAAGTTTTCCACTTTCTATGTTGCCACTGACTGGAAAGATAAGAAACACATTTTGTTTAATTAGTCATATAAATACTATTTCAGGCATAAACACACTGTGGGAGTTCAGAAAAAGTTTTTAGATAAGCCCAAAAAGCTAAAACACAGTAAAGGTCAAGTTTTTTTTAGTTAATTTTATCCTAGAAGACTAAAAAGGCAATGGCCCAGGGACCTGCTTAACGCATATACATTAATTATTCTGGTCATGTGGCACTCAGCACTTTCTATTCCTACATTATTGAATATTGTCACTGTATCTTTGTCATCAGACTTGCTGTTCATACATATAATTGTATAGATTGTAAATAAAGAAAATTGTTTAATAAAAAAAAAAGTTAATTTTAAAATATTGGATTTTTTTTTGCCTCAAAAAAGTTTTCTAAGGTGTAGATCAAATCGATTTACTTCCCGATTATTGTTATAGGACTCATTACAATAGGCATACTCTGCAATAAGAGCCAAATCGGCCTAATATAAACAAAGCATTGTAGAGACAGAGTACACATTTAACAACTATAATGTAATAGAGCTCTTTTGAACCGAAAACGTACCAATAATTACAAAGTTTAAATGAGATAATAATAATTGATATATAAGTATAGATTCGTCTAGTATAGGTACACTTTTTTTAAAGCAAATCAATTGAAGCCATATGTTCATAAAATTTAAATAACAATAATAATAATAATACCGGACTGCACAAAACTTTTTATTAGTGTCATTAGCGGCAAATCGTGATTCTTGATTGAAATACTACTACGTCTTAGTATATAAAGAAACAATAAAGTGTTGTGCGATCAAGCATTAATTACAGTCATTGCGCTTTTACGTTTGTCCATAAGTTATGCAACATAATATTCTTAATGTTTTTATTCGGTTTGATCGAGCAATTATTTTCGTCGTCAGGCACTCGTTTGTAATGTTACAATAACTATTTATGGAGTAATGTATATTTTGTAAACAATATAGTAGGTACTAGAAATGCGTCAACCGGTTCATACTTAGTTGTGCGTAAGCGTTATCCTATAGGATATAACTTTAACCCAATCTGTACCTACTTACAATATTTTTATGTGTGTATGAGTAATTTTTATTGTTAAAAAAAATATATTATTTCATTTAACAGCAACAAAAGCCACTATCGATCTCGGCCATGTGTGGTAACTCACCGTTGAACAATAACTGTTTGGATGTTAATTTTGTCGGCTTAACGAGCCTGTGTGTTTTCTTCGTAACCCGCACGTTTAACCGTTTCCAAGACAACACCAGACGACCGTGTTGCTGCTGTTCCAAAATCACCGGTTCTCCAAAATCGCCGGCCGACCCGTCCCAGTCGTTCCACATTTCGTTGTACCTCAAGTCCAACATAGGAGTTTTCTACGTGAAATATGGCCAAGGGGAAAAAAGTATAATATTAGTATAAAAACAACGGTTGTAATAGTGAACGATGTTGTAATATGTATATCGACGGCATTGTGCACAGATGATGTCCTAAGTGCATTAAAAAAAAACATTTACAGAAACGATACGATTGAAAATGTGTGAAAGTCCCCTAACAGTAAAACTATGAACTTCCGGCTTCCGATAATGTGTACACGGTGTGTAGGAGGATAACTTATATAGATGTCTGTCCACACTTGAATCGATTTCCCAAAAAGAGTGCATTTATGCCGTCGATATTAATTGTTACGATAATAATAATAACAAAACGTTACTCACGGGTGACATGGTGTATAGTTTAATGTATTTAATAGGTAGATGTAACAATAACAGGTGGTATACTCTTTAGGCTATACCGACACGACGGGTGTTTAGACAAACTGCTATAATATGATGTAACTGTGTTGGCGTGCGAATTCAAAAATTCGACGTTATCAGACGGACACAACTGTATTACTGGCGCAGCCCAACAGGCATCAACAACTGCGGTGGAGTTTAAACGCATCGCCACTGAAGACTACTAACAAATATATACATTATTTATATTTTATCATATACAATATGTAAACACTTTGGGGAAGGTAGGTAAACGTTAAGAGAAGACAAACCGGTTAGATTTGTTGGAAAACCTATGAATATCCGAAGTGACAACGATAAGCTACGGAATAATATAATATGTACCTACCTAGTATAATAATGTATACGGTACATATACTGTACCGTCGGTTCATGATGATTATTATCATGTTTTAATTTATTCAAATGAAATATTGCGTTGAGATGAACATTCCCTTCGTGTATTGCTCGCTTAGTGTCATCACACACAACGCGTTTATACGCAACAACACACACACATATATATATATATTTATTTATGTTTATATAAGAAAATAGTATTGAATGATAAATTGTTAGTTTTATATTAAATACTATATAATAACTGATGATCATAAAAATGCCAATATAATCAACAAACAGTTATTATTAAGCGTCAAAGACTCGTTTATTAGCTATTATTATAATATTATATAATAAATTATGAGTCTACATATTTTGACGTGACATTAAGGGAATCTAGAAACAGCCTATAACCATTTACATAAATAAATACATATATTTGTAATTTGTATTTTGTAAACAATAATATATGTATTAGTCCAGTCATGTTATGAAAAAGAACTGCATCAATTCCCCCAAAAGATGATAACAAGACCTAGTTTAAATAAACAACGTGTTCAATTATGTTTAGGACTCATTAATAAATTCAAATTGTACTTGGGTAAGTTTTTTTGTAATAGGATTTGCCAACTGATTATTTAAAGAGAAAATTTAGATCCGATTATATTTTTCAAATAAGATGTGTACAAAGAAAGTCGTATTTTATTGGTTTTAAAACTTGTTTGTTGGTTTGAGACATTTTTTTATACAAATTTATTTTAGGATTTACGAGCTAAAACTTTTTTTAGTGGAAAATTAAAAGTAGGTTAAATAATGTATAATGAGTTAGAAATAAATTTAAATCTTATAAAAAGACAGATTATCTTCCTTCCAGACGGTCGGATGTTAAAACTGGGTAATTCCAAAGTACACTATTGTAAGCTGTCAAGTGTATCTATCAGGGAGAATATACAATCAATCACATTTTTTCAATAGGTACGTTGGTCTAATGCACGAGTCACGACACAGGTCTTAAACTAACTTATAATTAGTTAAGAGATCATCGGTAAGTTGAAAATAATAATGTATAATAATATACATTGTATATAATGTAAAAATACATTTTAATATTTAAAACCGATCGTACTTAATTTAAGTTGAGCAAGATTCTGATAATTTAATAAAAAAGTATTTGTGCTGGGCTGCTGCATATTTTTGAAGTCTTAACTATTTTGTTTTGTATTTACATAATACATACATGAAACAGCTGTTTATTATCCTGTGGTTTTTGTTTATAGCGAAAGCCGAAATTAAAATTAAATATTTAATTGTGTTTTATATTATAATAATGTTATATCAATTATTATAATTATGTTTTTTTGAAGTCTAATTATATATTTCTCAAGTATAATCATACGTCCATGTTTAGTTAAAATATTTACTAAAACGATTTGAAAAAATGTTAATGTTTTTAATTTTTATTGTAAATCATTAACTACTGTCATTAAAATTATAAATAATTTGTTTTGAAAAAATATTTTTGTTTAGAATTTCTTGAATTAAGATCTGTGATATTATATTAACTGTCAAGTTAATATAAAAAAAGGTGGCAATGAGTATACATACATAGATATCTATTATTTGACGTTAGAATAAGATAATTTGATGATGATGTTTCTAATTATTGTGGTAGATAAAACTCAATGGTATGTATAGCGGAGGTGTGTTTACTTTAGTAGATAAATTAACTTAGGTATAATATCATCAGATCACGGTGGCATCGTTATTTCTAGAGCTATAGTGATAAGCTGATATTAGCTCGAGAAATACATAAAAAAATCTGTTTTACCCACACCAATTTAACTATGGTCCACACTCCGCAATGATTTATTGATAAAGGTGCTAATACTGTTTAAAGATCACTTTTACCATTCTATTACCTTTCACCGTACGCTATAGCATACATTTTTTATTTTAGTTTTGTTAACAGACTAAACACCATGGAGTTCGATTATTTGGAAGAAATGCCTGAAGACAAAATGGACTATTTTTGCGACAAAGTCCTGAAAAAGGATTGGCCTAATAGTATTAATGTACGTATTATACTTTTTGTTCAATTGTTAAAATTTTTAATTCTACAATTTTAATAATCGCGTCAAATTGAACATTTACAAATAACAATAAGTTATAATCGATGGAATTAAAATATTGTATAAAATATTCAATTTCATAATACAAAAACTTGTATGTACTTTTTGCAGAAACTATACAAACAAAAATTAATCTAGACCCATTAAAAATTGTTTTATGGTGTTATAATAAGCCATATGAAGCCATAACACTAGTAGCGTCCTCAGGGGGTGGGCTAAGGGAGCTAAACGTTCCAATGGAAATTTTATTGTAAGTATAAAAAAAAATCAATTTGAATTTGTTTTTTTTCATCAACTTAAGAATAGTATTATAATACTATTTGTGTCATTCATGCATATGGTAAGGTCGTGCTTATCTCTTTAACTGTCTACTATTCAGATCTGTTGTGTTTATTTGTAAGCTATGGCTTCCAATAGTGTAAACTGTTACAATTGCGATCTTATGTTTGCTGAACTTGATATTCCTATTAAATGTGATGGCTAATAATAAGTGTTCGGGTCTGAAATCAAATGTCTTACTTTAAAGAATAGTCATTTGAAATACTTTTGCGAAGCATGCAATTACGGTTTACGTGATATTCCAGAGCTAAAAAAATTAATTAACAGTTTATTAGCTGAAGTTAATAAAATTAAAAATCAGTAGAATAATAACAATACATCACATCATTTTGATGAGTTTATAATCGGCGAAGTCGGCAAACGCAATATCAGTGCATAAAGTATTCAATTAACTTTATAACGTTCTAGAGTCCAACTCTGATAACGCAGTCGACCAAATTACACATGACTCTAATCTAGTGAGTACTGTTATCGATTCAATTATTAGTGGTAGTAGTATTAAACCGACAAAAATATTTATTCGTCTTGGTACTTGTGGTCATAATAATCTCCGTCCAATTGAGGCTGTATTTAACACAGCAGCTGATGTGTTTGAAATAAAATTAAAAAAATTGTTATCATTGCAACCACCTTCTACTATTGTATCAGTTCGGATCGCACTATTTATCAGAGGAATTACATGAAGAAACTCCGTGATGAATTAGAGTCCCGTTGAACAAATGGTGAAAACGATCTAATCATCAAAGACATAAGAGGTTATACTCCGGTTATTGTATCCAAGAATAACCGTTCTAATACCCGTGCTAGAAATTTTTTATAATTAATATTAAATAAGTTGTGAATTATTAAACGTCCCCAGTTGTTTTGTGTCCCAAGTATTTTTGAAATTTATTTACAATAATATTAAAATAATTATAGGTTGTTTGTATATTCCTCCAAATAGTTCTATTGATATATATTCTAAATATTGTGAGGTAATTGAGTCTTTATAATATAATTACCCTGATTATAATTGTATTATTTTAATTTCCATTCATATGTAAAAACCAACATGGTTTCAGTCCCAATATGTCGATTTCCACTAATAAATTACTTTATCAGACGAAGATTCTTTCAGCCCTTAATGAACGTGTCCAATTAGACACTATATATACTGACTTTCAAAAAGCGTTTGATAAAGTTAATCACAACACTCTTTAATATAAATTATCTTATTTTGGTATTTTCAGTTATTAAATCTCCAATGATGCCATAAAATTACAATCAAACTTTGATAAATTTGTTGATTGGAGTCGTGTTAATCGCCTTCCATTAAATATTAATAAGACATGCAGCGTTATTACGTTTTCACGTATGAATAACATAATTACCTACAATTATATGATTGATATTAATGTGCATTGACAATATAATATTTGTAATTAAATATATATGCTTATAAACGAAACGAAGACTATTTAATATTATTTATAACAATTATTCCTTTATAAACAAATATTAAACATTTGAAATTATTAAGTTTCAAATAATATTCATATAATATACAATAATTTTTGTACCGTATCAGAGTTACTCAGTAACCGAAAAGCGCCACCTATCTTGACACGGTGGAAGCGTGAAGAGGGCCGGTCTATGTCTAAAACAACTTTAAAATTGTGTACAAACTGAGAAGGCGTTAGTAGATAGACCTACAAGTATAAGTAGCCCTAGTTCTGACCTAATGCCTGAGTAAGGACTAAAACACCACCAGAAAATCAATGACCATCAGGTCCTGCACATTCCTCTCACTGATCAGTTTAGTTACGATGCAAGTATAATCAAAAAATTACATTAATACTTTTACTTAACCTAATTCTAAAGCGACACCTACACAGGCGGACCTTAACAATTTGCCGCCCCTATGCTAAAAGGAATTTACCGCTCGTATCCTAAAAAAAATACTCTCTACAATAAAGTTTCCTTACATACACATATTTTTTTAATTTCAGTAAAATATAAAAAAAACTGCAGATGTGGACCCGAAGAATGGATTGGGAAAAAAATACTAGATCGTGTTATGGTTTTTTTTTTTACAGGTATACTATTTTATCAAAACGGGTTTAAATGGAATAACAAAAATGCTGCTCCCACCTACAAACTGTATTATGTCCCCCACGACATCGATAATGGTACATTTCTCGGAATCTACCACCAACCTGTGAGTGTCATTGTATAAATCCGAATTAAGTAGCCAATTCCAAATGCTGAAAAAGATAAATTACATTAAAATTTACTTCTAGGGAGGCAAGCATCCAACTATTTTTGTTCCGTACACGAGCCCCGGAAACGAGCAACAACTACAAACGGTATTGCGCAACACTGAAGTTATCAATTGGCAAACTAAAGCTTACTTTACAGCCGTCTTGGAAAGGATGGCCGGCATCGTGGAATCGACAATTCGATTAAAATTCTCACACGTGTCTTTATGCATGTCTTTAATACTATGGATGCCAGCACAAGAAGCAGCCAATTTAGAACTGAAGTAAGTACATTAAACTTAGTAATAATGCTACTTGTCTAAACGATTACATAATACTTGAATTGTACTTATTTTCTCGATTTTTCTAAAATGGAATTTGGTCTTGAAATTTAAACTATCCATAATCATTAATTTAGCATAATTACAAAGGCTGTTCTATAATAATGATTGTATTAACAATTTCAAAAATTATTTTTTTATTTCTGTGCCAATAAAAAATACATTTTAGTAGATCTCTCATCTGGATTAAGATGCAACGCAAGTAAATATGCCTCACAAAAAAAAATTATTGTTCTTCTGACATAAAGAAAGACTAAATTGTAAATTATTTCGTCTTACGGTATTCAGTGAAAAAGTAAAAATAAATATTGTTCCTAAAAAATACCAAATAAAAATGTTCAAATACAAACAAATTTACAAAATATTTGATTAATAAATTATTATACATGTAAACATATCTATTAGTCCATATTTGTCTACTAACATCGATCAATATACCTAGTTGAAAAATAATGACATTTTCATTACAAATTTAAATTTTTTTCAGTGTTAATGTACATTTAAAAAATAATACGAGTGTATAGTGTCATAAAAAACATATTTTAATTATATTAGATATGACGATTCTACGTTTTATTAGTTTTACTTAGAAAATAGTATTCTTAAAGACATCATATAACAAAGAATATATATTATATATTATTAAATTTAAGCAGTATAAATGAGAGTTCTAAAAACCGCCTTTTAATTTGTGTGCCTAATAAAAATATAATACACTATACGAATTGTCATATCATTTTTTCTTAATTTACAAATGTATTGAACATTTGGTACTTGGACATATTATAATTTTTTTTTTTTTGGCTATTTTTGTTAAGGAAAATTATGTCGTATGGTATTGCATATTTTGATATTGTTTTTCTCGCAGAGTTCCCGAAGACGTTGTTATTGGTCCGCTCAACAAAGACCACGGGGATTTCATTTATTCACGTTGGTCCGAGAGCATCAGGTACTCGAAACACGACGTTTTGGACACGATTAACTTGAACTTCAGTTTGGGCGTATTCGACCGGCAGAACAACGACTTGCTGGCGTGGGGAATGTGCGGAAGTTACGGTGGCGTGACCACAGTGATGGTGCTGCCCAAGTGCAGGAACAATGGGTATGGCGTTCTAATTGCCAAAGCCGTTACCAAAGAAATGGGCGAGAGAGGCATTTCGCCACACGGGATCATAGACGAAGACAACGTCGCGTCTCTCAAAATGGCCCGAAAAATCGGTTACAGAAAATCCGAACGAGTGGTGTTCTTCGAACCCCGGTAGCCCGATTAGTAGTGACAATCGGATTAGTCTTGAAATACTTTAAATTGTCAATTGTATGCCAGCAAAATTGCAGAAGAAAAGCAACGTACAACACATAACACTTTGGAATGAAAATCCCAGTCTATCGATAATCATAATGCCACGGTGTAACTAAAAATATGTTTAAAAATATATTATCGTTTATTACAGTTTGAAAGGCGGTAACATGAACAAAGTTTTTTTTTTTTCTTGAGTTTCAGTGTATCTAGATTATTAAATAAAAACTAATCACGAAATTGGAAAAAAAAACTTTTCTGAGGGCATTGTATATGAAAATCTTGATGTTACTGTTTACTTCGATATCAAGTCTATGTATAGTAAAAATGTTCAGAGATGAGGAGAGAATATTATTTACTTGCCCTCGTCTTAAGTCTTAATTATAGTAAATTTTACCTCGTTCCGTCGCCAACGACCATACCACGTTGAATACACCAGTTCTCGTCCGATCACTGAAGTTAAGCAACGTCGGGCGTAGTTAGTACTTGGATGGGTGACCGCTTGGGAACACTACGTGCCGTTGGCATTTTTTTCTTTCTTTTGGATTTTTAGTTATATTTAATGCACTCTCTGTAGTAGCTTCGATGCTGAAAAGTGTGATGGTAAGATTATTTAAGTATTTTATTTTTCTGCATACAATACATTCCCTATTTGGAATTAAAATAATTTATTAATACGATAACATACGATTCCTTACCTAATTGTAGAGTGCAATTATTTTTAAATTACCTCATAAATGTATACTACAATCCATAACTACCATGTTTATAATTATTATCACACTGTTAAGCTATTTTCCAGTTCCAAGAGATTTTCGTTAAGGTAGGAAGGGGTAAATATAATTTTTGACGAAATATGATCCATAAAATAAAATAATCCATATAAAAGTTTTTGGTAAAAAAATTTATACTACTTTCAGTGCACTGTGCAATTTTTTTTACTATTATAAGTATTAAGTTGTGCACAGATTCCTTAGAAATATAATTAAAGTAGACACTTTTAGGTATATTAGAAGGTTTATTATATAAACACAACAATTTGAGTAGGTATGTTATGTTCTTATCTTAATTTATTTTATAAAAATGTGTAAAGTACTTTACTACCAACAACTTTAAAAACCTAAGTATTTGTTATTTAAAAAAAATATATAATTTTAGGATAATAAGTTAGTATTCTAACTATATTATTATTTCAAATAATGTATTATTTATAATTTTACATTTGTACCTGCTTCAAACAATTTGTTATTTTATATATATTTTTAAATAAATATTTACTTACGAATTCTAAAATAAATGTCGACCTAAACTATATTATTTTGTAAAACATAAAAATTGTCTAAATATTTGTTTAACTACAAATATCTTTTATTACAATTTTTGAAATAAACCATTGTGATATAAATTATTATAATACTTAATACGATTTTAATTCGATTATAGAATATCATTTTATTACTTTATTGTACAATTTTGTTATAATTTATAGTTTTATAGTTATTGATAAAACATTCTACTTATTTTTATTAGATAACCGGCCAAGTGATGAAGATTCATTGTTTGTTCTAATCAACAGGTACTACACTTTATTGTATCATGCGTAAATATCACTAATTATTCCCTTTATTCTTTCTATTACCTTTAACCGTATGCTATAGTAACCATTGTTTAATTTAATTTTGTTAACATATAAAACACTATGGAGCTCGATTATTTGGAAGAAATGCCCCAAGACAAAATGGACTATTTTTGCGACCAAGTCCTGAAAAGGGATTGGCCTAACAGTATTAATGTACGTATGATACTTTTTGTTCAATTGTTAAAATTTTTAATTCTACAATTTTTTTATAACCCCGTCAACTTGAAAATTGATTTATTTTACTAACAAATATCAATAAAGTCATACTCGATGGAATTTAAATATTAAATATATAATCCAAAAACTGTACTTTTCCAGAAGCTATAAAAAAAATTAATCTAAACCCATTAAAATTTTCTATTAATTTAAGACTAAAATAGAAATATAATACATTTTATAATATACTTCATAATATAAAAGAATCGGTAGGGTTTTGGAAATTGTTTTTAAAATATAATAAAAATATTGTTTTTAAATAATTAATTTTAATGCCAAAATCTATGGTGAAATCAGACTTTGTCAGATATACCTACTTACTTTAAAACCAAATTTACTTCGTTTTTTTTTTTGCTAATTCAATAGTCTTATAAGAATAAACTTTCTTTAAAATACTTTTAATGACAAAAGTAAAATAACTTACTTACATTAGAAGAATATAAGCAAATACAATTTTGCTTTTATTTAAAAAAATAGTTATTGGGAAAATAAGAATTTTTCTAAAGTAATTTTCCATTGGTTTTAGTATACAAACTTATATTTTTTTTATGTTTTATTAAATTTTTTCCCAATACAATGTGCCCCTACAATACGCTCACGCCCTATGCCTAGTTCACATTAAGGTTAAATAGATAATAAGAGCAACAGTCAATAATAGTATGGAAACTCAAAACAAATGAATCGCTAATAATAGGGAAAAAACACTTGCTGAAATCGCATAACCCGATTTTTACATAATATATTAAATAGCACACTTAATTGTGTACCTAAATTTAATTTATAACATTTCATCCGTAGATAAACACCGATTAACCAAAAACAAACTATGGACTCGAGAATGTGGATTTTTTGATAAGGTGATTAGGTAGGGAAACGCGGGGCAATACGGGACCTAAAGGAAAATTTTGCTTAATTTGTGAAATAATGATTAAATCGAGATTACAACATACATTTATTATTCTGTATTTATTGGTTTATCAGTATAAATAAATAAAATACGGGCATAAAGAAACAAGATTTTAACGCATAATATAGTAAAAACTTATTTAAATTATAAAATAACTCAAAGGATAATTTAAAAACAGTTCAAATACGCTAATTAATTAGGTTGTACTTTAAATTAGGTCAATTATGTTTTACAATATTCGTTGTCTGTCCAGAAGTGCAGATGTCGTCTTAAAGAATGAATTGGAATAAAATACTAGACTGTGTTATTGTTTTTTTTTACAGGTCTACTATTTTATCAAAACGGGGTTTAAATGGAATAACAAAAATGCTGCTTCCACTTACAAACTGTATTATGTCCCCCACGACATCGATAATGGTACATTTCTCGGAATCTACCACCAACCCGTGAGTGTCATTGTACAAATCCAAATTAAGTAGTCAATTCCAAATGCCGAAAAAGATAAATTACATTAAAATTTACTTCTAGGGAGGCAAGCATCCAACTATTTTTGTTCCGTACACGAGCCCCGGAAACGAGCAACAACTACAAACGGTATTGCGCAACACTAAAGTCATCAATTGGCAAACTAAACCTTACTTTCAAGCCGTCTTGGAAAGGATAACCGGCATCGTGGAATCGACAATTCGATTGAAATGTTCAAACGAGTATTCATACGCACCGTGTATAATACACTGGATGCCAGCAAACGAAGCAGCCGATTTAGAACTAAAGTAAGTACCTTGAACTTGATTGTAAATAATTTTGCATACGAGTAGCATATTTGAATGTCGAAACGATTACTTAAATACTACTGCGGACTCACTCTGCCTCGTGTGTGCGTAGGCCTAGGACAGCCCGACTGTTGTATTGCATATTTTGATATTGTTTTTCTTACAGAGTTCACGAAGACGTTATCATCGGTCCGCTCAACAAAGACCACGTGGATTTCATTTATTCACATTGGATCCTCAGCGACGTGTACTCGAAATACGACGTTTGGGACACGATTAACTTGAACTTCGGTTTGGGTGTTTTCGACCGGCAGGACAACGACTTGCTGGCGTGGGGAATGTGTGGAAGTTACGGTGGCGTGACCACAGTGATGGTACTGCCCAAGTGCAGGAACAATGGGTATGGCATTCTAATTGCCAAAGCCATTACCAAAGAAATGGGTGAGAGAGGCATTTCGCCACACGAGATCGTAGACGAAGATAACGTCGTGGCTCTCAAATTGGCCCAAAAAATCGGATACAGAATAACCGAACAAGTGGTGTTCTTCGATACCCGGTAGTCCGATTAAAGACAATCGAATTAGTCTTGAAATACTTCAAATTGTCAATTGTATGCCAACAACATAGCAGAAGAAAGTCAACGTATTACACATAACACTGGAATAGAAATCCCAGTCTATAAATAATTATAATGCCATGGTGAAACTAAAATAAATTTAAAAATATATTTTCATTTATTACAAGTAATTATAAACATAAAATTAGATAAATGTCAAAATAGTAAAAAAGTAAAATAGGCTACCGTGCATGAACGAAATAACACTTAGTAAAAAAAATAACTCTTTAGGAAGCTTGCACTTTGTAAATTATTGACATTCCGTTACTATATAATATTTTATTCATTAAAACGTATCATAAATATTTGTACATTCAGCTATTATTATACCTATTCTTCTTGCTATATATATATATAAATAAACATATATTAAGTAATAATTAAGTCGATGTAATAATAGTTACACACACACACGTATCACAGAAGTTTCAAAATTTAAGGTCTCAAAAATATTTTTGTCGCGTAGGCATAAAAAACGTTAATTTTCCGACGCATTTTCGTCTGCGAAAAAATTCAAATACATCCACACTATCATACACAGCATCACGCTGATACATATGCCCATGACAATGATCTTATTCTGTAACAAAATAATTCAACCCTTGTTATGTAAGTAGAAAACATAAAAACAAAAGCCGCCGCAGAGCCCAAGGGTAAGTGTTAGTAGGCATGTGTGTAAATATGACGCCAGAGTAGGTTCTTGGTAGACATAATAATAAAAAAAAATGTTTTTTTTATAAGTAAAAATGTACAAATACAAATTACAAGAAACTAATTTTTTTCTAATGAAAATCGGTTTCCTACATTACATGGTAAAGTAAACTCGAATCGCTTTACATAATTGAAATCGAACCACCCTAAGTAGTCGAAATTTTTTCTAGCTTCTTGGTCTTAAATACCACAAAAATTGCGTTTACTCAGTGAATAAATTTTACAAGTTAAAGCTTATACAAGCTGTAAACAATTAATCTGTAAATAATTTTCTGAAATATTGCCTATATAAAACTCCTTAAAACTTGTCCGCTTTCAATCCCCTTAATCGTCCATTTTATAATACAATCCTTTATATTCTATTAAAGAGATTTAAAAAACGTTACCGAATTTATAAATATGAAATAATTATTGTATATTTTGGCGATTTAATTTTTGTTCTTGTGTATTTTCAGTAACTTTTCAATTTCTTGGTGTATATTATTTGTGTGCGATTCAGATTAAGTAAGACAAGTGTTATACTAGAACAACGGAGGAAGGCGGTTTAAAAACAAACGGGTCCAATTCAGGGTACAAAGCAATTTTAGTAACGGTTAGAGGTGTTAAAAGGCGGTAGAGAACCTGTTTTGTTTGGATAGCAGAATATGGCGAATAAAGTAGTGAAATGTAAACATTTAGGATTAGTTGTGCAAGATAAAGATAAAGATGTGGAAGGTTGGTGATGACAAGTGGGGACGAATAGAGAGTAGATAAAGATGTTTTGGCTGACCGATCCCGATAGGAAGAAGCGCGTTAACCATTTGAATACATTAGACAATGAATGAAGAAAATATTTAATCGTAGTAAGTACCATTCTAGTTTTGCTTTGGTAAATAACGGCTTTTCTAGTCTCGATTTTCGCCGTTTCAGCAGCATCTCCAGCTCTCAAAACATGTTGTTCGATGCTATTTATGATATCGCCCTAAAACAGTTAAAACAAAACAAAATCATTTTTTTAACCAATTAAAACGCGTTTTACAAGTTAAATTTTAACAGTCTGCGGTTACATTTTCAGTTTTGAATCTCTATTAGAAAAATTAAAATTAAACCGTTTTAAAAAATAATTACGGCCGTAAGATCAAGAGTAAAAACTTAACATAACCTAACGTAACATATCCTAACCGTTCTACTTATTAGTTGTTTGCAATACTCTCGAGGACTTAGATTATATAATTGTTGATAACATTTAAAACAATTAGTACTACACAAAGGTTATCGTAAGACTTAGTAGTTAGCTTAATTGTTTTGTTATTAAACCGCATTTTTTAAAAATTACTTCAATAGGTAATTATTGAATTACCTACTCTACCTATCAGTAAAAAAAAACCTTACGTTAGTATTATAAATCTTATTGTATTAGTTGCTCAGCCTTAGAGGTCAATGAGCAACTCGTTAAATATACAATGGAAGTCATCCATGAAGTTGACACATCGGTCACGTTAATAAAAAAACAAATGCCTAATAAAATAATGAAAATCGACAACATAATTTTATATAATTAAAAAAATGTCATACTTGCTTTTCAACTAACAGCGCCATTTCAACAAACATGTCTCTGAGCTCTTGGATGCTTTTCTCTAGTTTTAACAGTTCCAAGTGCCTGTCCTGGACTTCTTGCAAGGTCTTCCTGGCCTCTAACGTGTCGGCAATGATCTATAACAATAATAAAATCCAACAAATATAACAATTACAGTGTTCTATCAAATTTAAAACTGCGTCTAAAATGTCATTATATCCAGAGTTGTGCAAATTCTTATTCAAACTAAATTTTTTTTGAATGACTTTGCAAAATGCATTTGAATAAAAATATAATTCTAATAAAAGATTATTTAAATATCTATTTTTTAAATTATTCGAATAACTTTTACTTGAATAATTATTATACATGTATAACAAGTATTACACGATTTAAATGATTTATTTTTATACTTCTCCGTTGAGAATAATCTACTGAACATTTTAACCGGTCAATCGAAAAATGTATAATGTAATTAAACCAATATTTACAATAAAAATACTAAAAATTTACTATTAAGCGTCCTACGTTAAGTTTATCACCCCTGTAAACACCTAGTCAAAACAATTAAGTATCAGCAATAATAATTATTAGTAAATATCAACTACAGGTAACATAATAAGACTCACGTTGCCGTTGAACACTGCCGAGTAATTGCCCTGACTGACGAGTTCGTCAAACTGTTCGCTGGATATTTCGGCTTTTACTGAAACAATAATATTTTTCCGTGTCGACAGAATTATTGCAAAAGCGTTGGTGGTCAAAAAAAGCATACCCAACAACAAACAATACAAAGATCAAGGTCGATAAAAAAAAAAAAAATTCCTTTTACCTATGGACACGACCTTTTGCATGCGTTCTTCGCATTTTTCTTTGTAGTCGATCTGCTCGGCGTTGAACTCGGCTAAGGCTTCGACCAACATGTGCACCGTCGTGGCTTGTTGAGTTTTTCGGATCCTAAGTGCGGCGCTAGCTGGTTCGCTGCCGGTTGACGACTCATCTTCTTCCTGGTGGATCTGTTTCTCCAGCTCTAAGACAAACGGAAACGGTTGTTTTTAACGGCTGGCCAAGCACCAATGCCAGTGTATATATATATAGTTGTCATTTTTTGGCTTTCTCGCGCAAATTTCCACTGGATTCGCCGCAATGCTTTTGTAATCCATCATATAGCTATAGATTATAATATAGGAAGAGGTAGAACTGTACACTACACGTTCAAGCATTCAAACACCACGACGGTCCGGCTCGGTATCGGTCACGGCGATTGGCGACGATAGCGAAAATAATATAATATTATTAATGAATTATCATACAGCTGGATATACTGTACAGAAATCGAAACGTTATAAAATCGCAATCCGCAAGTTAACGCACTAAAAACGACCGGAAATATGCGTACACTTATGAGCTAAATATTACCTAAAATGTGCAAAAAAAATGCGCTAAATTTTAACTTTGATGCGAAGCTGAGAAGGGGTGATTTTACAATGTTTTGTTTTTTTGTATTTTTTCTATGCGTTGTTGACCCACTATGTATCCTAAACCGCTGGACTGATTTCTTCATGTAGCAAGTCTAATAAACATCACAAATATCCGTATCTAAAATTTACTTTATTGGGCCGAAAATGTAATAAAATACACCCTTTTCTCTTAAATATCACGAAAAATGTACACATTTCATCTTTAAATAACAGAACGCAATAACTTATTTAAAACTATGTATACACACTCTATTAAATATCCACTTTTATTAAGTTATTACCTAATTATCAATGGCAAAAAAATGTCACATAACGATGTTAGGTGTTCTGATAATCTATAATAACATATAATACAGTAGTATATATACATGTTTTCATTACACTGCATCCTCATTAGACATTAACATATAAAATATCATCCAAATTTGTTTTGAAATTATGACTTCACAACCTACTTGACAAATTGCCAGCGTGTAATATTGTGATTAGTATAATGTTATCAGAATTTAGATAACATGTTTTGTCTATGTCAAATTAGAAGTTTTATTTTTACTCACGTAGCAAAGAAAAATTTGCATAAACGTATGTGAAGCGTTAAATTTCACAGTTGTAATCATAACATAGGTGTATAATATCGTTTTATGTAAAACTTAACTATACATTGTCAAATTAATACTAGGCTAATAACCATTACATAGCAGTTGAAGTTAAATTAATTTAAGAAATATGTAGTTTAGAAAACGGTTTAAGTAATATCTAATTTTACATCTAATATCATGGTTGTGATTATAATTTATAACTAAACATTTCGATAAAAATAAAAAATGATCTAATATTTTTTATTTAAAAAAATCCCATTTACACGTTTGTCCCATTTGCTTACAAAATTTCTTCTCGACCCTATCCTATGTCCCCCACTCCCACGTTACACTACCGATGCACAAAAATGATCCTATATAATTTAAGCGTTCTACACGTATCCTGAAAACCGGAAGAGGGGATACCCCTATCCATATAGACACTATACCGGATGGAACGGTTTTGAAAAATATTACGAAGTAGCCGATACGTCACGTCAAGTTCTTTTTTTTTATGTATTGCCTTGGCGTTAAAAGAATATAATTTTAGATTCGTTGTACATGTGTGACACTTCCTAAGATCAATGCTGTCGGCATTGGGCCTTGATGTTGGTTTAGAATTCGTTCTGGACAACCTACAGATTGCCATTTACGATTTTTTATTATTATTATTAATAATAATATATTACCTCGCTCACGTGTCGGTTACACGGCGAGTGTATAATACTCACATTAAAACCCATTATTGTGCCGATTCTGCAGTGTCATCCGGAAAGTATATTCCTACATTGCCTATTATTGTGATTTTCATTAACATACACATGTATAATTTCCAAGTGAAAAATCAACACGACTATTTTCACTTACAATTCGAATGTTTCTAAAACTTTAGACAAAAACACTATCAATAAATGCTAAAACAGCAGAGTAAGGGAGGTCACAGGTTATAGGAACTATTATAACTAAAAGCGTAATGAGAACCGAGGGAGATTACAGGACATTTTATCAAAACAACGAGTTAAATGAAAAAATAAGTAAAATAAAGTCAATATTAACATTTACCGTTTTAGAGATTTATAATAATACACATAAAAACTATTAAAACAAATGTTTGGTTTTTAATTAGTAATTTTATTTTATTTCAATGTATAGATATTTATAATATGTGTATTTTCGGTTGGTAATAAACAAATCCATGTGATTGGATAAAATCTTTTTTTTTAATAAAATCTTTCCAGCTTCACGTTGTAGGTTATTACGTTTGTGATATTTGAAATATTTACTTCGAACGCACAAAAAATCCATTAGAAATACGAAATTTTCGGTACAAAACAATTATCTATTTTCACTAAAAAATGCACTTCTAATACTTAATTTAAAACACAATCTATTGACTATTAGTGCATTTAGCACAATAACAAATTGGGGAATTGAACAATAAACAAAAATCAAAAGAGCCCTCGTGTCTAAAACATTGGCCAGCCTAAGCCTGTTAGGGTAAACCTATCAAAGAACAGTCTAAACCAGACTAGAGCTGTATAGTTTTCTCTACTAAACCGTTAGCATAACATAATATGAGTATATACATAATAGTTATTGGCCAATCGCGCGCCATATTGCATACATTCAGCTTAACCAATTATCACCAATTAAAAATAACGAATGTCAACAGCTGCTGTGTGTAAACGGAAAAAATAATATTATAATCATTATTCTGTTGTTCTTCGCCAGGAATTAAATGTCAATCGTTGCCCATATTATGACAAAGATATATTATGTTACACAACATTATAACAAATAACTACTTTTTACCTTTTAACGTGATGCTGACTTGTTTGCCCATTTTTTTCACGTTTTCCGTTTTTGAGTCAATTTCCCGTTTCAAACCTACGCAAACAAAAAAAATGTACACATTTAATAATCACTTGCTATACGCAAGCTATACGGACGAAAACGAATTGTTTTACTTTCATCTTGTCTCGTCAAAAGCAATAGTTTCCTATGTAACACCCTCATTAATACTACGTGCTCTTTGATTTGTCTTATCTTTGAACGGCATTGTTCGATCTGAAAAAAGTGTTATCCAAGTTTAATTTTTAAAAAAATGTATAATACATGCTATCCATAATCGGCTAAAAAAATTATTAGTAAGTCAAAACTAAATGAGGAAAAGGAAAAATTTTTAAGAATTTTAATTTTATTAATTTTTTTTCTGTATTGTTTGAGACTCATTTTTTGCTAAAATGAGTTTTCTTTATTATTTAAACTCTTAACTCACCTCTACTGGGTTGTCGTTAAATGATAAGCTGATAGCAATATATAAATTTTATGTAATATAATTTTTAAGAGGATGTTTCACCTCTAAAACCACCTTCAATAATTCGGTACAGTTAGTTTTTCGAAAACATACTTTATCAATTTGGTACAAAAAACTTATTTGCACCACATAACTTTTTTTACGTTTTGACTAATTAACGTTTTTGTAAGATTCAAAGATGCACAAAAGAATTCATAAGCTAAATGTAAAAAATGTAAATTTTTAAATAAAAAATTGTAAAGAATCTTTTTTATCTAAACCTCCAAACTTTAGGTCAGAAATATTATAAACAAGTTAAAATAGATGTAATAGTTAACCTGTTTAAAAAAATGTTCCATGTAACCGTACTCCGAATCTTGGATGTCCAAAGCGACATTATCCACTCCTGTGATATGACACCTTGAGTCCATTCTGTTTATATTGCTTGGGAACACATCTTCGACTATCTGAAAAATAAAATAATCTAAGTTCGACGTGAGGCGTTAAGTGTTAAGATTTTAATACTAATACGCCGTCAATTAAAACTGTATCCACAAATACAGTAGTAAAAATGTAATTGTGTAATTGCGTATAATGTAAAACAACATTTTATAACAATATGTTTGGTTTTTCCAGTGAAATATGTCAAGTATTTCACTAAGTCCACATGTCGTTTAAATTGTATTAAGACATTTTGAATTTGGACATAATGATTATTGTTATACAACTATAAATATTCGAATGTCTTGGTAGCCTACATTTGTGTGTTTTACACACACAGCTGTGTAAAACACTATAACAAAATATCAGTCACATTTAAGTAAAAGAAACTAGACATTTTCAATCAGCGTTAACAGACACTACAAATTTGCTATTCAACAGTCACAAACTCATGGTCAAAGGGGTAATCAAATTTGAAGAGATGATCGACAGCACTCTAAACGATTTAAAAAAAAAATCACAATAATAATAAAACGATTTTTTGTAGTATCCTTCGACAAATTTAAGACCCTTAATTTATTTGAATTCCTGAAAAAACAGTTTATATTAATAACAAAACAAATAAGGATAAGAAGGGGGGTCTAGAACTTCTTAACAAAGCAGACTACCATAACCTACAATTGTGTTTTTAGTCTTGATTTATTATAAAACCCAAATGCTATATCTACTTAGCAAGTAGACTTTTAGAGGCTTAGATTTTTAACTCATGTTATAAATATTTAAAAATACAGTCTTGATTTAAATAAAATAACGTTGACTAGCTTGATTATCTAATGCATATTATATGACTCATTTTACTATTTTAATACAATCATTGAACTGACAAAAAAAAATAATGACGATGATAATAAAATTCAATTCAATGCGTGTGCTCTAAATGGATACAATATTATTTATTATACATAGACGGATAAATATTATTTTTAATTTGTTGAAATAATAGATATTAATATTTTATTAAAAATACTGGCATATTTTCTTTAAAGATGGTGTAGATAGAAAAATCCGTAATTTTCTAGAAAAATTATGGAAAGTCCAGTCAAAAAGATACTAGGTATGAAAACGAGTGTCAATAAAATATTAATTATACATTTTAGTGATTTCTATAATTTAAAATTTAATCATTTTTGGTATGCACTGTTAGGCAATTAAAACAACAAAAAATTCGATAATAACGGACAATTTCGGATTTTTTTTTTATTTTCCAAAAATTTGTTTTTTTTTAGAAATAAATATTTGTTTAATCAATTTTCTATATTTTTTTCATTTTGAGACTAGAGTAAACCCTACTTTCCGGAATATTCCCTCTAACCTTCTAGACGTTAAAATATAATTTTTCATACTATATTTTGGTTGCTGATAATCAAGCCTCAAGGTATAACATTTGTCATGACTCATGACATAATATGATATAATTGACACGTCATATTATACCAAACACAAAAGTTGTAAATAATTATGCTTTCCTTAGTATTTCAGATAACTATTCAATGATAAACGATTAATGTGACACGATTAAACCACCAAGAAAAAACGATTTATAATGGAATTTCCTGAGATTATTGACATCATATTAGAAGTGTTGATTTGACTTATATTTTACACTATTTAAGTATCAAAGAAATATATATGTAGAAATCAAAGTTTGATTTAGCACTCGGTACTTATAAAGCTTATAAAGTAACAGTATTTTTTAAATAATTGTAGACAACTTAATTGTAAATATTATGATCATAAGATTAATATTATGCGCATTTGTAATTGCCTCACATCAGTTAAGCGGAAAAAAAATTATTCGTAAGTAAATGTAATACAATTTTTTTTTGCGACTTAATTAATGAGTTAATTTAAATCAGAAAAACGTGTTTTCTTTCATAAAATATTCTGAGAACAGTTCTGAATTCAGCAGAAATAAAATCATTCAAAAACCTAATAAACGACAATTATGTTTGTTATGTTGTCGTTCGAATATGTTGGTTAAACAACTGCTTCAAGCAATAAAAAATCTAATTTTCAATCAACAATTGTTGACAATGACACAAATGGATGGATGCGATAAAAAAAGCTAATATTTCTTTTTCTAATATTTAATTAAAAAAAACATTTGAAGTTAACTTAATGAACCGACTATATTATATTATATTATATACATCAACTATAAGAGTATATGACAATTAATAAAGTGTATAATTCACGAAACATGCGCAATTTAATATGAAACAAAGACTTTCTCTTTTTTATACTTTTGAAAGATAACCGATTAGAAATGTATTTAAGCAACGATGATCAGTTTTATAAATTGTAATAATCACAATTAGTCAAGTATCTCTTTTACGTATTAAAGACAAATTAACAACAATCAGCTAAAAAATAATTTTCCGAGTCAACATACTACCTAACAATTATCTTTTAATTGAAAAACGTGAAGGTTGAATTGATTAGCGTGCTATTCCGTTTAATTCCATAGCGATTACTTGCTATTAAAACAATTAAAATTTAAATAATTATTATAATATTGATGTAAGTAGTGTGTTGTTCAAATGGCGATTGAGTTTTGTTTTTAGTTATTTTAGACGGTTGATATTAGCGAGTATTTTAGTAATGTAGAGTAAAATGATTAAGATAGTGCTCGTAATTTTTACACAATAAGAACCCTATAGTTTTACTGGTGAATTTGCTCGAGCTGTTGGATTTTGGGAAAGGAGCCAAATTGCCAAATGACCGACCCAATTTGAGATTTCGAATAAAACGCCAAGAGGAATACTGATGAAGCTCAGTTTACACAACACGTAGGTCAATAAAAAATAATTAGAAACGAATACAAAAAAATTCATTGAATTCCAAATATTATGTTGTCTCATCCATAACGAACTGTGTTCGACATACGTCATGCTATTTTGACTCCAGTGCGGTGGACTTCATCAATATCATCAAAACAATGACGTTTGATAAAATATGCATGTATTGGTTATTACTAGTAGGTACATAACAATATTTTTTTTTTTTTTGATTTTCAGTTATTGTTTTCAAACACCTTAAACCATACAAATCCGAACAATGGCACCAATAACTAATAATGACGTCAATATCATAAAAAAAGAAAAAGATCTGCCGCAGGAAAATAACTTTTTCTATTAGATTTTTTTTACCATTTCACTATTACAACACGACGCATAATAATAGTTTTTTTTGTTATTAACGTCCAAAAAACGTCGGTTTTTTACGTTCAACTGCAAGCAAACCAGGACAATTTGTATTAAAATAATTATAATTCAAAATTTGATTTGAGTTATTTCTAACTATTTGATAATATATTAATCGTTATTTAAATATATATATATATATATATTTTTTTTTAATAATTACATACTATCCATTTAATTATTAGGTATAATATATATATGCGAAAATTACATTTTTCAACTAGATAAATAATTATTTAATTTTCCAACTATCAGCATTTTAAACGGAAGTATTTAAATCATTTTTTATTTGAATTTTTATTTCAATAAATAATTCTGTAATCAAATTACACTCACTCAAACCCTTTGCAATATCACAACTTGCATCAAATTCACTCCCCGGAAATCCCACTCGCTGACTGCGAAGACATTGGTGTCGAAATCTATACATATATATATATTGTAACTATTTGCTTATTATGCTCGAAGCAAACACTTCACATAATACCTTTTTCTGAATTTTTAATTGTGAGTATTGAGAAATGGTATACATCAACATTAAATCGGATTGCTAATAATGGCAACCCACCCCCCCGCATTTTGATTTTAAGCCTCGTTTCCTAAGTATTTATAGTAAAATTTATACTAATAATATTTTTGTTAACAACTTTTAATTTTAACATTTTTATGTTGTATAAATTCAGTTATATTGTATTAAACGATACCGGAAGAAATCGGCCAATCGATTAAAGCTATTATATAGGCCCAGACAAAAAAAAACCACATCATGGTAAAATTTATAACTTCTCCAATCTACACTAAAAAAATGACTAATAAGCGTTTAAAAAACATCATTATGCCAAATAATAAAGTCAAAACAACAGCTGTAACGGGACAATTTGTTCTATCGACAAAATACAACGGTTTCCTTGGGTTTTCATTGCCATTGTTACCTTTGTATAAATATAATATGTATGTTTATATGGTATAATTTACGAATTTTACATTCAATGAAATATAGTATAGAGCTACACTACTGTCCTTCTGCGCAGCAGACAGGATGTCTATTTTTTTTTTAGCGTTTATTATAGTAAATTAATATTAAAAAAAAAATGAATTATTCAATTGCTGTGAAATATTTTTTATATACGTTTTTTTGATTCTTTCGAAATTTACTAATATAATATGATAATTCGTTCGCATACATAAACAATATTAATATACATATATATTATGTAATATTATAGTAATTTAACTATGTTTGAAGTAAACAAACAATGATAAACATGTTGATTGTCAACGGTTGCGCACCACTAAACATTGACATCAACCACAACAAAACGGTTCACCTCAGTGTACAGGCCTTGAATGCCTATTGTGTTTTTGGAAAAAATTAATTGGCGCCATTTACGACGGATAGACCGGTACAGTTGTTGCAACATTAAAAACAATAGGTAGGTGCTCTAAGCCATGTAATGTGGATGAGTAAAGTACGGCGAAATAAACTATGTCATAGTACCTACAGACATTTTCCAATTTAAATATTTTCCTCGCAAAACCATCCTCGAAGCGAAGCAACAATGCAAAATAATATTATAATGAGGAAATAAACAAATTCAGTTGACTCCTACGCGCAAATTATTTTACTACGGTCACGTCTTTTCAATAAAATAAACGACTAATTTATTTCCAAAAAAAAAAACTACATTAAACACAAATAGACGGCACGTTTTTACATAAACACTCGAACAAACGAAAAATGAAAATAAAAATGTCAACACGACAATATTGTACATATTTACTTGCACCTATACCTACTAAATGTCGTTAATCGTTCAAAGTTAGCACAAAGATAGGTACATAATTACAGGTAAACTATTATGATTCGAACGTGTTTTCGTTAATCGTGTGATGTAAATAAAGTACGTCTTGAGTACCTTTATATATATATCTTTCACTAATGAGTTAATATTGAGTACTTTACACGTCATGATCGATACGCATAATAATAACTAAAATCGTGTTCGCCGAAAACAATCACAGTCAGTAAGACAGTATCAGCTGTCAAAATTATAAAACTATTTTAATCACGTGTATTTTACACACCACAACTGGATCCAGAATAATAATATGTATAATAATGGCCATTATTATGATGACATGATATTAAACGTTTGAATTAATCAAATTACATCGCTGACCCAAGGTCGCATTTTTGAACTATACACATACATTGATTATGTAGTAATCTATTGTAGTAAATCAATGAAATGTCATCTGACCACTTATACTGACAAATCGATAAATTCAAAATATTATCACTTCTGGTTTAACGTCTTTTTTGCAAGATTCAAATAGCTTCAGACAATTTTTCGAAATTAAAACAAATAAAAATATTATACAAATATTTACGTTAAGATAAAAAGATATATACATTAAAATATATACGTTTAGATTGGAATTCCTTTTTTTAGACCGTAGATAATATAAGCACGACAAAATCCAGTGTCTAAGTTTTCTTTGAGATAAAAATTGTAAAATGTACACAGAATTTGAAAACTATCCACTAGTGCGACAAAATATAAAACTTTTTATGTCTCGATTCTACGAAAACACAATGATTATTAACGCGTAATTTACAACAAGAATACTATTTTTAAAAAAATGTGTTTTTTTGTTTTTAATTGGTATAATATATACAATTTATACAATTACAGGTATAATGAGTATATATGCTAATTTTGATTATATTAACATGTTAGGCTTGAATAAGAAGCCGTCCACCGAAGACACTTTAATTACAAAAACTAATAATAATAATTGTCATTATAATACTATAATCCGCATTTCGATTAATATATGACATAAGAAATTATAATTACAGAGATAATGCATTAATCCAACGGTGGACAAATAGCATTCACACTAAGAAAATGCCATAGTACATATTGTAGGAATTAGTCATCTTCTAGAAGTTCTTTACTGACCATTGCAGTAAATAATTATTTATCGTTATAAACTTAAAGCGCACAAGTTCACAAAAGGCCAATCGTGGTACAAAAATTCCAACAAACGTGGGAAATATATTTTACAATTATTATTGTTATTATTTTAAATAAAATAATTGACGAATTTCAAATTTCAACAGAAAACTACACAAGACAGCACACGGTTAAGTTTGGAACACCTCCCACATTGCACATTAAGCTTTATTCGTTTGCCATCGACCGAACTCTGACCCGACATCAAGTTTTCATATTATAATATCAACAGCATACAAAACTTACCGCTTGAAATTCTTTTAGTCTGTCTTTAATCATAGTAACTTGGATAATATAATATTATGATTACGGCGTTTAATTTATTTTCGGTTTGCAACGAAATACGATCCTCCTCGGCCGCCTTGCTGATCACCATCGGTATTAATCGGTTTAATTAATTGACCAGGTAACTAGTTAATACCGCATTATGATGGCACTTGGAACGTCGTGCGCCGACCACCAGACACAAACTAGCTGCTGCCGGTTAGCGCATATGTTCGGCCAACACGCGCGTTTTTTAACTTTTGATTTCTTATTACTACTCCCCCACTTCAGTCTACTCTATACGTGCGGTTAATAGTTGTGTTACATTACATTACTATAATTTATAAATAATACATACATATTACCACAGCGTTTGTTATGATTTACAAATAATAATCGTTATTATTATTATATATTATGTACCGTAGCGGAATAATGTAGGTAATGCCAAAGGATTTGTTCATGACGTTTTTTTAATAATTATTGCCGAGTCTTATTAACCGCGCACACATGTTACTTCCATACACGTCTTATGCATACTCGACCGTCGTCTAATGAATTTTGTTGTGTTTTGTTTTATCTGATCCGATTACGGGACACTCGACGGCAATATAATAATATAATATACCTAATCATTGATATAATTTTGTACGGGTACTTGTATTTTGTTTCTTTATCTCAAAGACATTCGGTATTTCCGTTATTGAGAGTTTTTACAACAGTTCTACTGCAGTATGCATGCGCTGTATAGTGTAAACTTTTAACTGTATACATCTAAGTAATAATTATTGGAAAATAGTATTATACTGTGTTATTGAAGGGAATTTTTAATAATTATTGTTACGGTAAATAAGTAATTAAAAAAAAAAATAATTCGCGTGAAAAAAAAATTATTTTAAAATAAATGTACTTATTTGAAACGGTCAAAAAATGTTTTTCAATTTATATAAACAGAAAGTGCCCAGATTTGGTCCAGACACGAAAACAGAAAAACAAAGCACATCATTGTAACCGGCTCGGCTCCTCGTAGAAGTTAAAAGATCTCGTTGATTCTTTATGGGTATTGCATGCGGTCTGTTTTTAAGGAGTATTGTATAGGCAATAATTTTTGTGCGTACCAGTGTCGTCGATGGTTGTGTTAAAACAACATTAGTGCGTGCGTGCTGTTGTATTTCCGTGATCAAACCACTCTTATCAGCGGTCATTAAATATAGCAATAAACCATCGCACCCCCCGCTGTGGTGACGGTCAAATTTTTAATTATTATCGTGATGAAAATATCTAGTCTACAAAATACTATTTTGACCGGGTAGATCAATGTGTACTTGTATAATATGTAAATGCCTACTCTAAATAAGTACTCCAATCAACAGTCAACAGGTAATGAAGTTATTTTCATTATATTGTTAACTACAATGTATGGGTAACTTCTACTATGACAATACATATTTTTGTAGACAGACGATCGACCCTAATCGTATACACCCTAATACTAAAAATTAACTTTTAACCACATAATCGTCATAAGGTACAATGCTTTTATCGATATTTGCATTTTACACTATAAAAAATAATATACTATATTGCCAAATTGTTTTTTTCTTTTTATAGAATAACTAAAACTATAATTTTGTATGTAGAAATATAAATAATGTGATTATAATTTAAATAATAACAATGGTAGGTAGTAATAATAATTCTCTATTACCTCAGAGTTGAATAAGTTTTCGTCGACGGATAAGGATCAGACTTTTCCCATGTACGTACGTGTTTAATAATAGTAACTTGTTTTGACTTACCGAGTTTTTCCAATTTTTCCAATTGAGAAGTGATTTAATATTTCCTTTATTTTTTGATAATATAATTTCTTTTTCAGGAACACTTTCCATTTTAATTTTTATAAATCTTACACAAAACTAAGTGTAAAAACATAAATGCATGACGTGCATCAAAATACTGTAGCTTGTTTGTACTATTTCATAAGACTTCTTGTACATATTATAAGTAGAGTATTTCTATTTACAATCCCCCGGATTTTTTTGACATCTATCATGTACATGGAATATTATTATATTATACTAGCTGCCAGTGGCGTAGTTATGATTTTTTTCTGGGGGGGGGATAGATGAATTTTTGAGTAAACGTAAAGGGGGGGGGGCTACGCCCCCCACACCCCTCATTCAAGTTTACGTTTTTTTTTAATATACTACTGTACACAGTTATATATTTTATAATATAATATACATTGAAAATTTGAAACAAATTAATTTTATTGACTCGGACATCTAATTTTTTAAAATAATAATTTATAAAACAAGATCTATTTTTCGAGTTCTTTTCGCTAGCTCATCAATTACTGCCCCGGTGTCAAGTTCTAAATTTTTATGAACTGCCAACATAACTAATCCATTCAATCTATCCTGTTTTAAGAGAAATAATAGTTAATTATTATTAAAATGTATTGACAGTTATTAAATCACAATGCATAAAATGTTAAAATTGTTTTGTTCTTACTTCACACATGGTATTTCTTAAGTACGTCTTTACTCATTTTCAAAGCACAAGTCAACAACAATGTTTAAAATTAAAATTATACACATTTATGAGATATTTCTTGAAGCATTTTCCGTTTTGTGGGAAATAGTCTAAACGGCTACAAACATTATTGAATATTTTTTTGTTAAATCGGGTTTCTACACAATACATTTTCAATTTTGGATAAATATAATAGGAGGAACTTACACTTTGTAGTAAACAAAGGTACAATAGCAACAATAGGTTGCTATTCGAGAGTGAAAAATAACACTTAACAGGCTTTTGAAAAATAGTTTACAATGCTTTTTATCGATATACCTATTTTGTAATATTGCTCCCTAGTTAAGTATGTTTTTTATGTATTGAACACTATTCCTAGTCATATTATATTTTTAAACAGGGCTAGAAATCGTTTTTTTTCAAATACATAAAACAAAAGATATAATTTTACATTTATTAAAAATTATAACTTTTATAATTGTATAATAACAGTTTTTTAATAATGGTTTTTAAGTCCTGACTTTGGGCAGCTCGCTTTAGTTTTTTCAACAAATGTATTAATAAATATTATATAATATAGAATCCATTTGTTCCAGCAAGAATAACTCGATGATTTACATTTTCAGCTTATTAGAAAACATAAACTTTGTACGGAGCGTAGCATGTTTATAAATTGAATCGCTTATTTAATTTTATTGTCTTGTACAGCAGCTAAAGCCAACATTTGAAAATAGTGAAAAGTCAGTGAGGTTAATTATTATTTCCTTCTTGTGGATTAGATATTATAAAAAAAAAAAAAAGCCAAAGGGTAAGCAAAACATTGATAGCTCTACTACAACTATGAATGATTTTAACTATAAAACAAGAAGTCAATAAAATAATAATGTAAAAAAAATATTTATTAATTATTATAACTTAAAACAATACAAGTAATCTTATAAAATAAATTATTTCACAGATGAATTTGATTTCTTTTTTTTTATTCGTCTAGGTTTAATAATTAAAATGATTACTACACAAAATTACTAAATATATTTTTGAATATAATTAATGTTATAAAAAATATTTATCGAAATGTCAATTGAATAGTCTGCATAGAAAACCAATACAAAGTATTTCTTTTATTAATAATTAAGTAGTATACTTAAACAGTTTAAACATGGATAGATAGACCACATTGTATGCTTTTTCGGCGGTGCTGTTTTGGACCTGATCATACATTAATGAGGTTGATTCGTAATCAAAAGTGTAGCTGAAAAAGTACATGCCGCGGTCTTTCTATGTATGTTTTAACGATGATACAAATTAAATAAAAAAATTAAACATATTATATTCTATTTTTTCTCTTATGTGGGGTAGGACAAATGTTGACGTCGTCAGGGGAAATCACTTCCGCCTTATCTAATAACAAATGATCGTACTGTCCGTCTCTGGCTGTTGTTTCTTTAGCATGATTAGCATATTTTTTTATGTACTCTACTGCCAATTTTGTGTCCACGTCGTTCATATATAGCCTGTTGCCCCACGTAACCAACACGATTGGCTGTAAATAACAAAACAAATTGTTTTAATCAATTAGAAATATTACTTAAGAACGTGATTTGCTGTCCGATACTCACCCTAGACGTAGGAACCAAATTGTACGGAGTAATGATATGTCTGAAAAGACAACCTTTTAATACTGTTCGCATGCGTTGTACCAAAATGGGATGAGTACACGGATGATACAACATTACGACGGCCCCATGCTAGAAAAAAAAAAAATTGTTAGGTTCAAGATTATCTTGGCACAATACTGTACATACTTCTAAATTATGAAGCCATCTTTGTCTTGGTAAAAATGTGTACTCTCCGTATTTGGCCCATGCTGGACGATGTGAACCGCTGAAAAAGTTAACCTGTAGTTAAATTTTTGATAAATGTTTAAAGGATATAATAATAATATAACTTTAAATAAGTTAAGACCATTTTTTTTACTTTTCACCGTTTAATTTGTAATATTAATTAAAATAAATGAGAAAAATTATTGTAAAATGTAAATACAAATTGTTATACACTTACAAGGACGGAATATCCTGATGATACGATATATTTTCTTTCATACACACGTGATTAGCCTGTTAACAAAAGTTAATTAATATTAATATAACACAAAACTAAACAAATAAAACTGTTTGAGACTAATAATTATTCAATAAATGTAGGTATAAAAATTAAATTAATATTTTTTTTAAGAACTCACAAAAAACAACTATTAATTTTAATGTTATTTTATATTTTTTTCATTTTTAAAGAAAACGTATGATTTGTATTAATTTCTAATAATTGGTATAACGTTGTCAATAATATATACGTTGGTGAAAATTATCGTTTAAATAACTCAAAAACATCTTCTTACAATAAGAAGCATCAGTGGTTCAGTGGTAGAATGCTCGCCTGCCACGCGGGCGGCCCGGGTTCGATTCCCGGCTGATGCATAAATTTTTGCATTTTTTATTTAAAACTTTCATAATTTTTTACTGGTATTATTTACATTACTCTTCAGAACGCGTTCAAATTCTATGATAACATATAAAACACTTTTTTTTGTTCGTTTCTTTCTTTGTTTTTGGTAAATACAAAAAAGAAAAGAAATGATCACCCCTCCCCTCGATACAATGGTAACATTTTCATAGTGTTTTCGAAATAAGGGGAAGAATCACAGCAAAGTTGCTCCAAAGTGTCTACCAAAATGATTTAAAATATATTTTTGTTATAAAGTTTCAACATCTCATCAATGTTGTCTAAAAGAACAATTTTTAAAATTGTGTAACAAGTGAATAATTTTTTATTTTTTATTGTTTCAGAGAAAAATAATTAAAAATATTATGTTGTAACTGGATAAACTTAATATTTATTTACCCCTTAATTATTTGGCATATTTAAAATGGCTTCTAGATTTTTTCGGTTACTCTTGAGGCTAAATTATTTTTTTTTAAATATCTTATCTTCTTAATCCTAACTATATTGTGGCCAACACAAAATAGAGTTTTTTTTTAACGCACTTTTGATTTTAATGAAAAATTGGGGAACAAAATATTAGTTCCTTAACATAAATGAGGAAAAAACTAGTTTTATTCTTCTAGCTTGAAACTAAGTTCTTTTTTAAAGGAACTTTCCGAGCACTTAATTATTATTTAAAAAATCATAATATTTATTCTTATCAAATAAAAAAATTAACACACTAACAAACATGTGATATTATACCGCATAATTTACTCTAGAATTAACTAAGAATTTAAGTGGACGTCATAGAACGGTAATACTTTATGACAACATTTTAATTTGATAATAAAAATGAGTAAGATAATTTTATAAACTTACCACATAATATTTTGGCAACAAATCCCTTTCTAATAAAGGCTCGACTTCAGGAGTTATGGGTAAGTAATCCATTTGCAGACATGTGTAGTTATAAAACGAACCATCCCAATCTGTGGTTAAATTTGTCTGAAAAGAAACGTTAAGTTAATTTGCAAAACCATTAAGAGAATATTTTTTACCTTTCCGTCATCACAAGTAGAATTAATATCCATGTAACCCATTGTTGGAACGTTTACTTTACGCTTAGGCGTATTATACCATGCAAAATCATCATTTTCAACGACTTTTGGAATTCCTTCATAATGATCTGAATCTGTACGGTCTGGCAAATATCTCCCATTCCATCTGTTAACAAAACATTGAAAAATTTGTAATTATAATTAATTTACTATTAGCGTTGAGTTACAGGTAAAATGTTCGTAAAATAACATTATTAAAAAAGGTATATTACAAATAAATAACGTATACTTACGGACGGTCTTTTTTGACATGATTAGGATGTTTTAAATTAATAACGTTGACCGAATATGGTATGTCTGTAAAAAAAATTTGATTTTAGATTTAGTGTGTATCTATGTAAAAATAAAAAAAGTGCAATGGCTCATCGATAACTTAATTTTCAAATTAGGTTATGATGAATTAATTTTATTCAAATGCCACTAAATATATTCCATGCATCTATATTCCATTCATTTTTTTTTTAGATTAATTACTAAATTATTATACTAATTAATTTGTTCTGTGTAAATGTATTAGCTAATGATACATAAATATGTTCAATTTGTACTTTTACAAATTGTAAAGTATAGTACGTAAGTACTGTATGTATTGTAGTGTACATAGAAGTTTTCAATTTTTTGGTTTTTTATAATATTGTCTCATTACTGTATGACAATACTATATACCCTGTGTTATTAATTTGTTACTTTGATTTTGTTCCTTGTTTTAAGTTCGATATAACTTTCATACATAAATATAAGTGAAATACCAAAGACACGACGTACCTTCTTCTTGTACTTGGTAAGAAGGAATTTTATTGTTGCCCGAAATCAGTACGCATAGCGTTAATACGTTAAGTAAGCAAAAACAAATTTTTACAGTAAACATTTTGGTGAATTGTCACTCGAAACGAGACGTCATTACATTACAAACAATTTCGAACAAGCGCGCTGGAACGTTTTATTTTAATGACTGATTTAACTTGTTCGAGGAAAAATAGTCAAATATTAGTTAAAAATTTTAATTTTAAATTTCAAATGAGAAATCAGTGATTTTTGTAAAACTAGTGTTATCAGTAAAACAGCAATAATCACACGTTATCGCCGTCAGTAGTTGATAACGAGCTCCGCTACGGGAGCATAACGGCAAAGACGTTGTAAACCAGTGGTACATTTGGTTTTTAATTTTTAAAAAATACATTTCCTTATTATTAATAATTCGAGTAATTAAAATATCTACATTCGGTCAATTTTCGCATATGCAAACTGACGGATAAAGATTTATTTGAAGTTTTGACATTTTTCGAATTTCAAATATGACGATGAATGCGGTTACTCCTTGACGTGTCCACCGCGTCTCGTCATTTGAGGTTATAAACAAGTGAACACTTTACGTTCCTTCATTGAAAAGTAGTATTCGCGTTAGTAAATTTTTAGGAACTGACTTACATTTTACGTTTATAAACCGATTCAATGGCACCTAAAGGTGATAAAAAAGGTAATTATACACATTTAAATAACTACCGAGTGCATTCGCCGACGAATGAAAATTATTTTATGTATTTTTCTCGATATTTATCGTCGACTGTCATTGTCACGGTAAGCACATGGCTTACCGCAATATCAGTCGGTCTTACCGAGCATGTTATTTCCCAGAAGAGGCACGTCCAAGTCCAAGATCTCAATTAGAATCTTTGCTAATGTGTCAGATAAAATTTGTAAAAAATCTTGTGCTTGGATATCGGTGGTAGTTTTGTCCAAAATCTTGTTTGGGCATGGCCGTCATGCGATATCACTTTTGAACTTGATCTATTCTGTTTTAATTTTTACTAGAATACCTGACTTAAAAATTAAGCGCCTTAGTAGTTGCTGGGCAGCGTTTTTCCCAATTATGTGTTGGAAAAATGTCAGAACATTGTATTTACACGCTGGCCTGCCTTTTCTGCTTAAACCACATAATCCAACGTCGTATCTTCAAAGGTTACCACACGAAACTATTTTTGAAGCAATGGTACTCTTAATTCCGATTAGGCTCTCTTATCCCGATTTGATTCACTTGTTTTATATTAATTTTCTCCCCTTTATTTGTGGTCCTTTTTTTCACTTCAGTGATTTAATTTGGTTAAAATAAATAAATTTTGTTGAATGGTTTTCTGGTATTCTAAAACTTTTTAAAAGAATAATAGAATCAAATATAACCGTGTAAGAGATTTTAGTTTAAAAAAAAACCTATCAAAGTATAACTCTTAAAATATCAAATTTTGCATACATTTAAAGCATTACATATAATTTATTGTAATTACATAAGTTGTCTTTATCACCTTGCAATGCATCCTGGAATAGCTAATTTGTTAAGAAATATTCTGCGGAAACGGTGATGGCCTTAAAACAGGTAGTTGGAGTGATTTGATTAAATATATCGACAATGATTCCCATGTTAATTCATATTTTTTGTACATTTTAAATGGTTTTGAAATTTATCATTTGATATTTGTTTTTGTACCTGGGTAGCAATTCATTTTTGCACTCATTTTTTCTTATTATAAAATTTATTTATTTATAATATATAACAACATTATATTTTTAATTATGACGTTGATGTATTTCAATTAAATAATCCAAGTATTACAATTTATTTATTTGTAAGAATTTGTTGGTTGAACACATTTTTGCTTTATAGTTCAACAAAATTGATATACTTTAGTTGAGATAGATTGAATCTTTTTTTTATATGTTTATATCTTTGTATATACCTAATACTTGTATATTTTGTTGGATAACACTATGTCATAACTAGGTTAGAAATTTTTTTTTCTTTTTATATGCTTAATGGTATTTGATATCAAATTAGTGTTGACCTTAACTTATGTCTTTTTTTGTATACATAATTTTTTTTTCAAAACAACATGGTAACATACAAAATACAAAATTTTAAATTTGTTACGGAATAAATACTTTACCTATATTGTTTCAATTTGTTTCATGTAGGCAAATGGTAAGCAAATCTGCATGAAGTTTTAAAATTAATATGGTAGAATATCTGATGTAAACACCATTTACTTTTAGCAATGTATACTTTAAGCTGGGTTTGAAAATGTATGCTTTTACTGTCATTAATTTTAAAAGAAAGTAAAGAAGAAAAAATAGTATACAGGCAAAATGTTTTTAATTTTATCACTTGATTATTTTTGTTTTAGCTAAACCCGCCGCTTCTGGTGGCGGTGGTGGTGATAAAAAGCCATCTGGCGAAAAGAAAGACAAGCCTGCAGCTTCAACGTCCGGTGCAAAATCGGATAAGAAGCAGCCAGCACCTGCACCGTTGCTAGACACGAAAAAGACCGACAAAAAACCAGCACCCGAGAAAAAAGCAGCGCCCGCCGACAAGAAAGCAGCCCCGGCGCCTGAAAAGAAGGCCGCTCCTGCCGACAAGAAAGCACCAGCCGATAAAAAAGCTGCTCCAGCTGACAAGAAGGCACCAGCACCTGAAAAGAAAGCCCCTGCCGCCGACAAGAAGGCTTCTGCTGACAAGAAAGCTGCTCCGGCCGACAAGAAAGCACCAGCTGACAAGAAGGCTGCCGAAAAGAAGCCTGCCGACAAGAAAGCTGCTGCAGCTAAACCCGCCGATAAGAAGAAGGAGGAACCTAAAGCAAAGGCCGAGGCATCTAAAAAGGGTGAACAAGCCAAACAAGGTAAGGGTGCCGACAAAGGAACAAAACGACCAGCCACTGAAAATGAAAAGGCTGGACCAGCTCCCAAGAAAGCCTCTGGCCAGAAAGGTGACAATAAGCCCAAGAAAGAAGCCGATAAGCCTAAGAAGGAGGCCGATAAGCCTAAGAAAGAAGCAGCGGCTAAGAAGAAGAGTGCCGATGCACCCAAGAGCGCTCCTCCTGCAAAGAAAGCAGCTCTAGATCCGGCTGCACAAAAAGCGAAAAAGGCTGCCGCACCTAAAAAGGACAAGTCGAAGGCTGCTGCTAAACCCAAAGCCGGTGACAAGAAAGACCAAAAGGCCGGTGACAAGACAAAGAAACTGGTTAAAGGTAAATCAGCCGCTGCCAAGAAATTGACCAAGGGTGCTGCTGCCGCAGCCGCTGCTAAGCTTAAGAAAGAAAAGAAGGCCGATGGTACTAAAACCGAAAAGAAGAAGGG
Organism: Adelges cooleyi; assembly: GCF_023614345.1. Classification (NCBI taxonomy): domain Eukaryota; kingdom Metazoa; phylum Arthropoda; class Insecta; order Hemiptera; family Adelgidae; genus Adelges; species Adelges cooleyi. Next base: position 7,231,347 of record NW_026096268.1, read on the forward strand.
TGTCAAAGGACTGAAAGTTGGTTCGAAACGTGATGCTGTCAAAAAAGCATTGAAATCTAAAATTAAGGTATTTTTTTTTTTTTATCAGGTTTAGGAATTTTTTCACTTTCCCGTTCATAATTAATCATTATGTATAAATTAATTTTTAGACTTTGAAAGGACCACATGGAACCAGAATACGTAAAATTAGGTATTCAGTGCACTTCCGTCGTCCCAAGACATTCAAGCCTCCGAGGAATCCAAAATACCCGAGGAAGTCGGTGCCCAAGAGAAACAGGTAAGTCGAACATTGTAAAAAGACACACTTTTTGTATTTTACAGAAATATAACACCGTTTATTTGAATTTGTTCATAGGATGGACGCTTTCAATATAATTAAATTTCCATTGACAACTGAATCGGCGATGAAGAAAATTGAAGATAACAACACTTTAGTCTTCATTGTACACTTAAGAGCTAACAAACACCACATTAAAGCCGCTGTTAAAAAGATGTACGACATCAATGTGGCCAAAGTGAACACCTTAATCAGGTAAATCGTCAGGAGAAATGGTTTTAATATGTAATGCTCTTATTTCAATCGCTAAATAGTTTATGAAAGTCGTATGATGATTTTATGAGAATCTCTCAGAAGTAGACGGTTTAGAGTCGTCTTAATAATGATTGAGAATACTTTTTCTGATGACTTCTACGTCTATACATTTTATTTATAATATCTTCTACATGATGACTTATTGAGAATCTCTCAGATTATCATAATTATGATTGAACAAATTTTGGTCTGATAATGAATTTTGATTATAATATTTCTTAATTTGTTGTAAAAATTACTATTGTTAAACACTGTTAAAAAATATTTAAAAAAACATTTTACTATTAAAAATATTAGACAAGCGTGAAAAAATTAAAATTAAATTTCAAACTTAAGTTAAATTTGAAAAATAATCAAGAGAGAAACTAAATTTTGTTTTATTATTTGCAGGCCTGACGGCAAGAAGAAGGCGTATGTACGATTAGCGAGAGATTACGATGCTTTAGATGTTGCCAACAAAATCGGAATCATATAAACGTCTAAATGTTGTATATTTGCTTTATTTTAATAAAAAAAAAAAACCAAAAAACCAACAACAAAAACTTATTAACATTTATTTGTTTTCGAAAAAGAAAACATACCTTCCTTAATTACTTGACGTTTTTTGTTTTAAGAGTAAATTAATTTTCTTAAAAGATTAATGATCTATTTTTCAATTATGAAAATTGTTCTATACAACTATAGATTTAAAAGCGTCATACTAATGTTTTTGTACTTGAACATTTTGAATAATATTATGGGTCACCATTACAATAGTTGTCTATTCACATTATATTGGCACCGAATCACAACATTAATGAACATAAAATATGAATTGATAATAATAAAAAAATAACTGGAGTGTGTCAATAGGAAATAGTATATTTCTTCTACTGATTACTAAAATATTTATGTCAAAAATGTTTGAATCTGTTGAACATTTGGGACCCTTTTGAACTATTAAAAACATATTGTGTTAATTTTACATGGAATAACAGTTAAAATTACAAGATTAATAATTAGAATAGAAAAAAGTTTTTTATTCTTAGAATTTATACTTTGTACTTTAAAACTCGGTTAGTTGTGTATTTTGCCCATCTTCAGTAATTAGGACTCGTGTTAGATAAAAAATGTTCATGTATATAATATTATGTAATTGGAAATATTGCGAAAAATACAAATAGCAAATCAAATGTGTTTCCCAGCCAATCGCTAATAATAATACTAGTTAAACAATAAAATAATGTATTTTTCGTTTACAAGCGGGGTTCGCCTGAAAGCGGCCATCCGTCTTGTAAAATAGATTCCTCTTTCCTGTGTTAATACATTATGTTGTGCTTAAAAATTCTTAGACTTGGTTATTGTTAAATTATAGTAACAATTGCCTATACAATGCGCCTTCATAAGTTCTAGTGTAGAGGCTAATTAAACAACAGTATGACTCGACAGATGTTTGAAAGTTTGATCAGAACAGTTAAAATTCACCCACAGACCACAGCTGTGGTCAGAAGTCTGCGAAAAACAAGAGGAAGCGTTTAAAAGAGATAAAAAAGTTGCCACGAGGTTTATGCCAGATGAATATTTTATTTTGGCAACTTAATTTCCACAGATGAATTAGTTTAAATTCTTGCAATTACGTCAAACCATTTTTTACTACAAAAAAGAAAATGTGTAAAATATTTTTTACAATTTTCGGCTGTTGCGACCAAATGGCATAACAAAATGATATTCATAAAAATTGGATACATAAAAAGCAGGGGTGGGAAATGGGAATTAATGAACTAAAAATAATTTTAAAATTGTGCTACGATCGATGTCTTCAAAATGTTATAAAGAATCAAAAACTAATTTTCAAAACTTAAATCTAAGTATTTTTAGGTAAGTTCTGTTCGAAGTAAAAACGCACGTTTTCGTACAAAAATAGATCAAATCTGCATTATGAAAATTAAAAAAAAAAATTAAATATCAAAATAGATCCTTTTTAGTTTTAAATTTTAATATTATAATTTAGCTTAATGTTAATTTTAATGAAAAAACTAGGCATACAAAGCGCCTTAATAAATGCTATGGAGAGGACCCTTAAAAATATTCCAATTTTTTTTACAGCCCCCCCCCGTCTGTATCATATTTTTGTAAAAAAAAATTAAATAGTTAATGGATTAAACCAGTTATAAATGTAACTGCGCAATTATTACAAAAGAGATTATTCGCGTTTCAAACAAAAATTGTTTATAGTGAACAACTAGGCTGTGTATAATATAATAAGGATCTAGTAATATATCATGGGACTCAAGTTCTATCTAACCATGTTGGACAATTTGATTTGATTGAACACTTAAATACTAAATAGAGAGAGTCGTGGGTAGATTGATGGGTTTGATATAGCAATAATAATTTTATAAAAAAATTTACATGTATTTTAATATTTTTATGTATTTTTATGAATATTATACATTCAAATTATTAAGATAAATCAGGAAAGGTTGTCAAACGTGAATTTGTTTATGTACAAGAAACCTAAATCTAAATAATATTTATTGATGACCTCATTTACGAGTTCTTTAATTTGAATTCCGAATTGATATATGATATCCGATTTATGTTTTGTCGGAAACTCAGCTAGAAATGTTCTTACCATTATTTTGATGTCCTGGTTTTCCTTCCCCTGTAGGACGCAATAATTGTGTACGAACGGTCCCAACGAAAACTGATTCTTACCGTTAATAGACCTTAACAATTGCATGACAAGTAAATCAACTTTTAAGTTGTACTCGAGATTAAGTTCATCGGTATGAGTTAGAATAGAGCGTTTTAAATGTATCGATATGTCCTTGTACCACTCCACAAGCAGTAATATTTTTTGTACGTGCTGTATACCAGGATGTAAAACATATTCCACGGGTGGAAACAAACTGAATAAATATGTTAATGCGTCATACATGTATTCGAACATCTGCTGACTATCCAATAATTGTTGATATGCATAATTGAAAATTTTCGACGAAATATCACAGTAATTATCGTCTAAAACTTTATATTTGACATTAACATTATTCTGTTTACTTTCTTTCTCATCATCCGATGTGTGCACTTTGTCTTCCAAACTGCCACTATTTTCGTCATATGATTGATACTCATGTTGTACATGAGTTTTCGATTGCTTGCCTGGCCTTTGATTACGATCCATTTTTTCTAAACGCATTTTTTTGAGTTTGAGGTTTTTTTCTTTACTGTATCCTCTATTTCTAGACAAACGTTTTTCGTAACTATTTATAGACAAAATGTTTTTGATCAACGTTGTAAATTTACGGGTCACGTTCGCGTACACACATCCTAACAAATTAGTAACCATGTAGTATTTCTTATACACGTTTTTGACAGTTACATGAGAATTTTCAATATTCTTAGTGCTTGAGTACAAACCTCTGTGAATAAATAAATCTTTTCCTGAAAACAAAACGCATTCTTTTGTATAATCTGAGTTTGATTTAACTTCCTCATCGGTAATCTGTGCCCATTGCCGGTAGCCCAAAAGTGAGTTTAGTACGTCAGCCATGTTTTTTTTGACCGCGTAACTTGCAAATGTTTTCTCGTTGTTATAATAGTATATTATAAAAAAATACAGTAACACTTTGACGTGCATTTGAACTTTTGAGCCTAATCTGTATATTGAAATTTTGAATATATTTATTTTAAAGTAAAGTTTTAAACGGTGAACGGTAGTTTAGGTTTTAAAGCTTTACAAAAATACGTCTGTTGTATGTAAAAAAAATGTATCTACAATACAAAACACGTACTAAAATTAATAGATATTTGTGTTAGTATACAGTGTTATATGTATAGTTTAAAAACACTTGTTTTTAATAAAATAAAAATATACACATACATATTAAATTCTTAAACAAAAAATATGTTATTCATTCTCCAAAAAAACGTTTTGATTCTTATATGGAAATCATATTATGATCGAAAGGGACATAGGGACGCTGGTTTTACATGTAAAATACATTTGGCAATTTAACTAAATTGAAATATCAAGCCAAAAAATTGATGGTTAAATATAGTAATATTTTATTGTGTATAATAATTCAACATGTATTTGAATATTTTAATGTAATTTTATGATTATTATTCATTCAAGTTGTTAAGATAAATCAGAAAAGGTGGTCAAATGTAAATTTTTTTGTATACACAGAAACCTAAATCTGAATAATATTCATTGATGACCTTATTTATGAGTTCTTTAATTTGAATTCCGAATTGATATATGATATCCAATTTTTGTTTTTTTGGAAACTCAGTTAGAAATGTTTTTACCATATTTTTAATGTTCTGCTTTTCCTTCACTGGTAGGATGCAATATTTGTGTACGAACGGTCCCAACGAAAACTGATTCTTACCGTTAATAGTTCGGAACAATTGTAGGACAAATGAATCAACTTTTAACTTGTACTCGAGATTAAGTTCATCGACATGAGTTAGAAAAAAGCGTTTTAAATATATCGATATGTCTTTGTACCACTCCACTAGGTGGAATATTTGTTGTACGTGCTGTGTGCCAGGATATAAAACATATTCCACGGGTGGAAACAAACTGAATAAATATGTTAATGCGTCATACATGTATTCAAACATCTGTTGACTATACAATAATTGTTGATATGTATAATTGAAAATTTTCAACGAAATGTCATAGTAATTGTCAGAAACCTTACATTTGCCATTAACATTATTCTGATTGCGTTCTTTCTCATCATCCGATGTGTGCGCTTTGTCTTTCGAATTGTCACTATTTTCGTCATATGATTGATGATCATGTTGTACATGAGTTTTCGATTGCTCGCCCGGCTTTTGTTCACGATCCATTTTTTCTAAACGCATTTTCTTTCGTTTGCGGTTTTTTACTTTACTGTATCCTCTAACTCTAGACAAATGTTTTTCGTAACTATTTACAGACAAAATGTTTTTGATTAACGTTGTAAATTTACGGGTCACTTTTGCGTACACACATCCTAACAAAATGGTGACCATGTAGTATTTTTCATACGCGTTATCGACACTAACATGAGAATTTTCAATATTCTTATTGCGTGAGTGCAAACCTCTGTGAATAAATAAATCTTTCCCGGAAAACGAAACGCATTCGTTTGTATTTTCAGAGTTTGATTTAACTTCCACATCGGTAATATGTGCCCATTGCCGGTAGCCCAAAAGTGAGTTTATTACGTCAGCCATGTTTTTTTTGACCGCGTGACTTGCAAAAGTTTTCTCACTATTATAATAGTATACTATAAAAAAATACAGTAACACTTTAAAGTGCATTTTAACTGATGAGCCAAAACTGTATATTGTAATTTAATATATATCTATTTTAAAGTAAAGTTTTTTACGGTGAACGGTTATTTAGGTTTTCCACTCAAACTGTACAATACAAATTGTGTTAAATGTAAAGACAAAAAAACCGTGTTTTACCTACTGAAGTTAAGATATACCTATTTGTATTAGTAGACGACTATATTATACGTATTGTTGAAAAACACTTGTTTAAAAAAAAAAATACTAATAACATAATATTAAGTTGTATCATAATTTTGGTGCGAAGCTTAGGAGATACTGTGGTCATAATTATTTGTTTTTATTTTGATATTTTTATGTCTGAACCCACGTTATCTTTAATTATTATATATTCTGGCGAAAGCACTGTTTGGGATAACAACTATAAAAAAAAAATAAATACTACAAATAATTGTTAGAGACGTCGGTGTTAATATCATAAATCAAAAAGAGTCTTCTTCTTCTTCTCGTGTCCAGTTAAAATTGCCAATAATCACAGTTAGTTATAAAATAGGTTATGCCAATCAAAAATAGTGAATCGAGGATTAATAGGTTTAATATAGTAAAAATAATTGTGTATAATAAATTAACATGTATTTTAATATTATAATGTATTTTTATGATTATTATTCATTTAAGTTATTCAGATGAATCAGAAAAGGTTGTCAAAAGTGAATTTTTGTATGTACACGAAACCTAAATCTAAATAATAATTATTGATGACCTCATTTGCGAGCTCTTGAATTTGAATTCCAAATTGATATATGATATCCGAATTTGTTTTTGTTTGAAACTCTGTTTGAAATGCATCTATCATTCTTTTAATGTCCTGCTTTTCCTTCACTGGTAGGATGCAAAATTTGTCTACGAATGGCTCTAAAAAATGCAGATTCTTTCTACTAATAGACTTCATAAATTTTGTGGCAAATGGCTCACCTTTTGACTTGTACTCGACATGAAGTTCACTGATATTAGTTGGAAAAAAGCTTTTTAAATTTATTGATAAGTCTTTGTACCACTCTACTAACGATAATATATTTTGTACATGTTCCATGCTTGGATGCAAAAATATATGTTCTTCGGGTGGAATCAAACTGAATAAAAAACTTAATGCATCATACATGTATTCAAACATCTGCCGACTATTCAATAATTGTTCATACGTAAAATTTAAAATTTTCAACGAAATGTCATAGTAATTGTCATAAACTCTATAATTGGCATTAACACTATTCTGTACGCTTTTATTCTCGTCATCCGATGTGTGCGCTTTGTCTTTCGAATTGTCACTATTTCTGCTTAGTTTTAATCTTTTGCGTGCTCTATCTGTAGACAATAGTCTTTCGTAACTATTCACAGATAAAATGTTTTTCAACAACGTTGTAAATTTATAGGTCGCGTACGCGTACATACATCCTAACAAATTAGTGACCATGTAGTATTTTTCATACGCGTTATCAACAGTAACATAAGAATTTCCAATATTGTTAGTGCGTGAGTACAAACCTCTGTGAATAAATAAATCTTTTCCTGAAAGCAAACTGCATTCGTTTGTATTATCTGGGTTTAATTTAACTTCCACATTGGTAATTTTTGTCCATTGGCGGTAGCCCAAAAGTGAATTAAGTACGTCAGCCAGGTTTTTTTTGACCGGGTAACTTGCAAACGTTTTCTCGCTGGTATAATAGTATAATATTAAAAAATGTAGAAACCAGATTACCACTTTACCGGTCATTCTAACTATTGAGCAAAAACTGTATATTGTAATTTAAAATATATTTATTTTAGAGTTAAATTTTGTATAGTGAACGGTAATTTAGATTTTCTATTCATACTGTACAGAAAAAAATCGATTGTACCTATGTGAAGACAAAAAAAAAAACCGTATCGTTACCTACTAAAGTTTAGAAATATTTGTATTTGTAGACGACTATGTGTTATGTACAGTTAAAAACACATGCTAATAAAAAAAAATAACAACATAATATTAGCTTGTGACAAACATGGCTTGGTATTTTGAAGTGAGTTTTTGTTAATAATAAAAATACGTACAGTACATTAAAATAAAGATAAAACATTTATTATAACTAGTTACGCATACATTTAAAATTTTTAAACATAAAATATGTTTTTCATTCTCCAAAAAAACTTTTTGATTTTTATATGGAATTTATGTTATGATCGACATAGGGACGCTGATTTTAAATATAAAATACATTTGGTATATTTTGAAGATATTCACATAAATGTTTAAACTTAATTTACACAAATAAACTAGTTGTTGAAATCATTAATAATTTTTTGCATATTTGCAATTACATTAAACCATTTATTACACCGAAAAATCATTTTGAAAAATATTTACAATTTACCTAACAAAATTATATTCTTAAAAAGTAGATATATAGAAAGCAGTGAAGGATTGTGAAAATTCAGTAAAAATTCAGAATTCAAAATTCAGTAAAAAATTGCCTATTCAAAGCGCCTTATAAATGCTAGTGAGAGACCCCTTAATAATAATCAAATATTTTTTTTTACAGTCGAGGGAACGATACGGCAAAATATATTATTGTTAAAAAAATGTAAATGTTAATGGGTTAAACCAGTTATAAATGTAACTGTGCAATCATTACAAGAGAGATAAATTGGCAACTAAGGAAATTGCTTAAGGATTCAAATTGTTTATAGACTATAGTCAACGACTAGGCTGTGTATAACATAATAAGGATCTAGTAATATGTCATGGAAATCAAGTTCTATCTAACCATGCTGGACAATTTGATTTGACTCGGTATTTATATTGAACATTTAATTCTTTAATACTAATTAAGCATTATTAACTATGTATTGTAATATCACGCCAAATAGAGAGAGTCGTGGGTATACCGTAGATTGATGGATAAAATATAGTAATATTAATTGTGTATAATAATTCAACGTTTATTTTAATACATTAATGTATTTTTATGAATATTATACCTTCAAATTATTAAGATAAATCAGGAAAGGTTGTCAAACGTGAATTTGTTTATGTACAAGAAACCTAAATCTAAATAATATTTATTGATGACCTCATTTACGAGCTCTTGAATTTGAATTCCGAACTGATAAATGATATCCGATTGTTGTTTATTTGAAAACTCAGTAAGAAATGTTTTTATCATTCTTTTGATGTTCTGCTTTTCCTTCACTGGTAGGATACAATATTTGCGAACGTACGGTTCCAGTGAAAACTGATTCTTAGCGTTAATTGACCTGAACAATTGCAAGAAAAGTGAATCAACCTTTAACTTGTACTCGAGATTAAGTTCGCCGGTATAAGATAGAAAAAATGGCTTTAAATCTATCGATATGTCCTCGTACCATTCCACTAGCAGTAATATTTGTTGTACGTGCTGTATATCAGGATGTAAAACATGTTCCTCGGGCGGAATCAAACTGAATAAATAACTTAATGCGTTATACATGTATTCGAATATCTGCTGACTATACAATAATTGTTGATATGTATAATTGAAAATTTTCAACGAAATGTCATAGTAATTGTCAGAAACCTTACATTTGCCATTAACATTATCCTGATTGCGTTCTTTCTCATCATCCGATGTGTGCGCTTTGTCTTTCGAATTGTCACTATATTCGTCATATGATTGATGATCATGTTGTGCATGAGTATTCGATTGCTTGCCTGGCCTTTGATTACGATCCATTTTTTCTAAACGCATTTTCTTTAGTTTGTGGTGTTTTACTTTACTGTATCCTCTATCTCTAGACAAACGTTTTTCGTAACTATTCACAGACAAAATGTTTTTGATCAACGTTGAAAATTTACGGGTCTCGTTCGCGTACACACATCCTAACAAATTAGTGACCATGTAGTATTTTTCATACGCGTTATTAACATTAACATGATAATTTCCAATATTGTTAGTGCGTGAGTACAAACCTCTGTGAATAAATAAATCTTTCCCTGAAAACGAAACACATTCGTTTGTAATATCTGGGTCTAATTTAACTTCCACATCAGTAAACTGTGCCCATTGCCGGTAGCCCAAAAGTGCGTTCAGTACGTCAGCCAGGTTTTTTTTGACCGCGTGACTTGCAAAAGTTTTCTCACTATTATAATAGTATACTATAAAAAAATACATTAACACTTTGACGGACATTTTAACTAATGAGCCAAAACTGTATGTTGAAATTTAAAATATATTTATTTTAAGGTTAAGTTTTATATAGTGAACGGTAATTTAGGTTTTCCATTCATACTGTACAGAAAAAAATCGATTGTATGTGAAGACAAAAAAAAAACGTGTTGTTACCTACTGAAGTTAATATATACCTATTTGTATTGGTAGACGACTATGTTATATGTATAGTTAAAAACACATGCTTATAAAAAAAAAAACAACATAATATTAGCTTGTAACATACATAGCTTGGTATTTTTAAGTGAGTTTTAGTTTTGATGCGAAGCTTATGAGATACTGTAGTTATAATTATTTGTTTTTATTTTGATATTTTTATGTCTGAATCCACGTTATCTTTAATTAATATATATTTTGGCAAAAGCACTGTTTGGGATAAACAATTATGTAAACAATTCAATAATATTATCATTTGTTGGAGACGTCGATGTTAATATTCCAAATCAAATAGAGTGAATCGAGGATTAATAGGATAAATATAGTAATATTAATTGTGTGTAATAATTCAACATGTATTTTAATATTTTAGTGTATTTTTATGATTATTATACATTCAAATTATTCAGATAAATCGGGAAAGGTTGTCAAACGTGACTTTTTGTATGTACACGAAACCTAAATCTAAATAATTATTATTGATGACCTCATTTACGAGCTCTTGAATTTGATTTCCAAATTGATATATGATATCCGAATTTGTTTTTGTTTGAAACTCTGTTAGAAATGAGTCTATCATTTTTGTGATGTCCTGCTTTTCCTTCACTGATAGGATACAACATTTGTCTACGAACGGCTCTAAAAAATGTCCATTCTTTCATAAATTGTGTGGCAAATGGCTCACCTTTTGACTTGTACTCGGCATGAAGTTCACTGATATTAGTTGGAAAAAAGCGTTTTAAATTTATTGCTAAGTCTTTGTACCACTCTACTAACGATATTATATTTTGTACATGTTCCATGCTTGGATGCAAAAATATATGTTCTTCGGGTGGAATTAAAGCGAATAAATAACTTAATACGTCATACATGTATTCAAACATCTGCTGACTATCTAATAATTGTTGATACGTAAAGTTGAAAATTTTCAACGAAATGCTATAGGAATTATCGACTAAAACTGTATATTTAGCAACATTATAATTTTTTTCATGTGATTGATGATCATATTGTACTTCAGTTCTAGATTGCTTAACTGGCATTTGATCACGATCCATTTTCTTTTCTCTGATTCGTCTTAATCTCTTGTTAGTTTTATCTCTAGACAAAAGTCTTTCGTAACTATCTACAGACAAAATGTTTTTGATCAATGTTGAAAATTTACGGGCACGTTCGCGTACACACATCCTAACAAATTAGTTACCATGTAGTATTTTTCATACGCGATATCAACATTAACATGAGAATTTCCAATATTCTTAGTGCGTGAGTACAAACCTCTGTGAATAAATACATCTTTCCCTGAAAACGAATAACTTTTGTTTGTATTATGTTGGTTTAATTTAACTTTCACATCGGTAATCTGTGCTTATTGACGATAGCCCAAAAGTGAATTTATTACGTCAGCCATGTTTTTTTTTGACCGCGTAACTTACAAACGTTTTCTCACTATTATAATAGTATACTATAAAAAAATACAGTAACACTTTAAAGTGCATTTTAACTGATGAGCCAAAACTGTATATTGTAATTTAATATATATCTATTTTAAAGTAAAGTTTTTTACGGTGAACGGTTATTTAGGTTTTCCACTCAAACTGTACAATACAAATTGTGTTAAATGTAAAGACAAAAAAAAACCGTGTTTTTACCTACTGAAGTTAAGATATACCTATTTGTATTAGTAGACGACTATGTTATACGTATTGTTGAAAAACACTTGTTTAAAAAAAAGAAATACTAATAACATAATATTAAGTTGTATCATAACTTGTTACTTTTAAGTGAGTTTTAATTTTGGTGCGAAGCTTAGGAGATACTGTGGTCATAATTATTTGTTTTTATTTTGATATTTTTTATGTCTGAACCCACGTTATCTTTAATTATTATATATTCTGGCGAAAGCACTGTTTGGGATAACAACTATAAAAAAAAAAAAAAATACTACAAATAATTGTTAGAGACGTCGGTGTTAATATCATAAATCAAAAAGAGTGAATCGAGGATTAATAGGTTTAATATAGTAAAAATAATTGTGTATTAACACTTTGACGGACATTTTAACTTATGAGCCAAAACTGTATATTTAAATTTAAAATATATTTTGTTTAAGGTTAAGCTTTATATGGTGAACGGTAATTTAGGTTTTCCACTCAAACTGTACAAAAAAAATCGATTGTACGTGGAGACAAAAAAAAACCGTATCGTTACCTACTAAAGTTTCGAGATATTTGTATTAGTAGACGACTATGTTATTTGTATAGTTGAAAACACTTGTTTATATAAAAAAAAAAAATAATAATAACCTAAGTGATAAGTGATAAGGTTGTCCGTTTTTGGGGATTTTTTTTTCTGTAGTATTTTATTTATTTTAGTGTTATTCTTCTGTGTGATAATACGTACTTTTTCCTAAACTTCTGTTTTTTTAATTGGTTGTGGCTGCTAGTGAATCAGTCTTCAGTTAGCTTTATAATTTGCATATTATAAAAGCATATTCGTATAAGCTGTATACCTTTTTATCACAACTTGTGTTTCTTCTATATTGGGGGTCACTGCAACTTGGTGTGCTCATTCACCTGCTTTATGACGTCACATCTATGATATCTACCGGGTCTCTTTCAATCATCAGTTGTGTTCTACTGTATACACCGTGTGCTATGTGATTTTTTTTATTTTTATTATTATTCTTACACTTAATATATACTTTTTAGTATTACAAATAATATTTTGTCTCCTAACTTTGAAACTTTGGCTGGTGAGTTAGCTTAGTGGAACAAATCAATGCTTATTGATTTCATTCTTAAAAGAACTCTTCCGGTGGGGATTAAACTGACCGATGATTTATCTCATGCATTAACGGTCAGTCCAGCAGTTTTGAATAGTAATTCAGATAAAAGTGTTGCTACTATACTCCAGTCTGATGTTGCTGAACTGCACAACTTGTCCAAGAATAGCTTAGATATGCGTGATGCTGTTAACAGTTTAATTGTTAGTAAATCTCCTGTAAATGCCGCAGAAAAACCTATGGCTTCAGGTGGTAATAAAGTGCCTTCTCGTGGATCATATTTACATACGGTTAAGCCTTTTATGTCTTCTCGGGGCTAATAGTAATATTAATTGTGTGTAATAATTCAACATGTATTTTAATATTTTAGTGTATTTTTATGATTATTATACATTCAAATTATTCAGATAAATCGGGAAAGATTGTCAAACGTGAACTTTTCTATGTAAACGAAACCTAAATCTAAATAATAATTATTGATGACCTCATTTAGGAGCTCTTGAATTTGAATTCCAAATTGATTTATGATATCTGAATTTGTTTTTGTTTGAAACTTAGTTAGAAATGTTTTTATCCTTTTTCTGATGTGCTGATTTTCATTTGCTGGTAGTATGCAATATTTGTCTACGAACGGCTCTAACGAATGCCGATTCTTAGCACTAAAAGTCTTCATTAATTTTGTGGAAAATGGATCACCTTTTGACTTGTACTCGACATCAAGTTCACTGATATTAGTTGGAAAAAAGCGTTTCAAATTTATTGATAAGTCTTTGTACCACTCTACTAACGGTAATATATTTTGTACATGCTCCATGCTAGGATGTAAAACATGTTCCTCGGGCGGAATCAAACTGAATAAATAACTTAATGCGTCATACATGTATTCAAACATCTGCTGACTATTCAATAATTGGTCGTACGTAAAATTTAAAATTTTCAACGAAATGTCATAGTAATTGTCATAAACCTTACATTTGGCATGAACATTATTCTGATTGCTTTTTTTATCTTCATCTGATATGTGCGTCTTGCCTTCCGAACTGCAACAATTTTCGTCATGTGATTGATGATCATATGGTAATTCAGTTTTCAATCGCTTTACTGACATTTGTTCAAGATCCACTTTATCCAGATACATTTTCTTTAGTCGTTGTTCGTTCTTGTATGCTCTATCTTTAGCCAAATGACGTTCGTAAGTATTTACAGATAAAATGTTTTTTAACAACGTTGTAAATGTATTGATCGCGTACGCGTACACACATCCTAACACATTGATGACCATGTAGTATTTTTCATACGCGTTATCGACACTAACATGAGAATTTCCAATATTCTTAGTGCTTAAGTACAAACCTCTGTGAACAAATAAATCTTTCCCTGAATACGAAACGCATTCGTTTACAATATCTGAATGTGATTTAACTTGCACATCGGTAATCTGTGCCCATTGACGGTAGCCCAAAAGTGAGTTTAGTATGTCAGCCAGGGTTTTTTTGACCGCATAACTTTCAAACGTTTTCTCACTGTTATAATAGTATATTATAAAAAAATACAGTAACACTTTCGCGGACATTTTAAATTTTGAGCCTAATCTGTATATTGAAATTTAAAATATATTTATTTTAAAGTAAAGTTTTATACGGTGAACAGTAATTTAGGTTTTTAAACTTTATAAAAATACGTCTGTTGTAAGTAAAAAAAAAAAAAATAAAACGCTTCTACAATACATAAAACGTACTAAAATTAATAGATATTTGTGTTAGTAGGCAGTGTTATATGTATAGTTTAATAACACTTGTTTTTAATAAAATAACAATAATACAAATATGTACAGAACAATAAAATAAAGATAAATCAGTTATTATCACTAGTTAGTCGTGAGTGGATTGTTTGGTTTGATATAGTAGTAATAATTTAATTTAAACACTTTTATTTTATAGTGAATAATTAATAATAACCACTGATACTGTAATTGTACCCTATTGTACTCAAAAAAGGAATGCAAGTAGTGTAAACCTTTTTAAGTTACGATAAGCTTTGGGTTACGATTAACAGGCCATTGGGATGCAACTAGTATGCACCGATGGAATTACCAATTATCACACTTAAAAGTATCGTTGATAACAACGGTCTGCCAATCTAAAACCAAACTAGTATTATTCAAAAAAAAAAAAGCGAAATAGATGATCTTGTCAAAAACAGTATTCTACGCGTTAATATTGTTGTTGACTGCCTTAAAAAAATTAATTGACATATATTTTTTTTAAATGTATTTATTTATGGACACTCATTCTCTAAGAAAATATGTAGGTATATGTAAATGTAAATATGTAGGTAATTGAGAACCAAAATCTGTCTTAAGTTAAACTTTACTTTTGATTGAATCGATTACTTTTAGATATCATTATTTTTTGTTTCTTTTATTTATCAGGTAAATCGTACCTGTTAAATACCAGTGCTACAATCGTGTTAGTCGAATTTACCTATGTTTTTCGTTATGTGATTGTTTTTTAATTAATCCAATAGAATACATTCAAAAACATCTATGTTGTCGTTCTTATTGTTTAGTTAAATAATCAAATACCTCAATCCTAATGCCCGTGTTTATAAAAGGGACAATGCGATGAATAGAACTGAGAATAGTATTAAGTATTCTTTAGGATATAAGCAAAAAGATCAACTAGTTGGCAATTTAAGGCGATGATGAAGGAGGTATTACATTGTTTTATGTTTTTCCTTATTACTGTCTTATCCCTCATGAGCGTCGTCCATAGTAAATGTGCATACAATTCATTATAATATGTAACCTTTACAAAGTATACTCTTTCAAAGGGTTGGAAAAAACCATGAAAACTTTACAACATCAATAATTATTATTGTTCTTGATCATTTTTTGTTTTTTGAACATTTAGGTGTGCAAAATATTATCTTTTTAGTATACACAATAATAACACATAACTATAGATTATATTCTAGTATATGCTTTATTATTTAAACCAAAAATATTCTTACTAACAATTTATTCGTTTGCACAAGTTGCACGGAATTAAGCTATTTGAAAAAAATACAAAGAAAAACCATCAGCAGACAATGAAAAAAGTAACACCTTAAGAAATATTTACTTCTAATACTAAGTTAAATTGTGTTAAAGGTATGATTATACTACAACGCATTTACAAAGATTGGTTTTTTTTACAGCTGGTCTTAGCAAAATATGTTAGTAACTATCTCGTATTTTCGCCAAACTATGAAGGGGCCCTATTTGGGTATTTTATTTTTATAGAGTGGCATATAATATATTATACAACTAATAAATCAAAAGCAATTCAGTCCAAAACTTTGGAGATAGATATTATACAATTGGAAGTTTTGTCTATTTACTTGTGAAAAACCTAAACCGTGAAAAACCGTCGATTAGAAGTGGAGTTTTTTCGAGATTTGTAATGCAAAACATAAGCCGAAAATCGGAAAATTCCCAAACATGATTTTTCACCGAGTGTTTAACTTTTGAAAAAAAAATTTCCAAAAAATAGAAAATTTAAAGTTTATTTGTCGATTTACTACCATATCGTCTTAGGATATCAACACGGACACTTTAATGGCTGTTAAAAGTTTTGCATTTTTTTCGTCGTTATTTTTTCCTAAATAGTGCTGTCTATGTATATATAATTATTGCACCGCCGATACGATGCTTAAAAGATAACGTAGGTTCAGACACAAACATATCATAATATAAACGCATCATTTAAACTACAATATTTCATAATCTCCATCCAAAGTAAAACTCACAAGATGAAAGATTATGTTATAAGGTTACATTATATATTATTGTTATTTTTTAAAAACAAGTGTTTTTTTTAACAATAAGTAAAACATAGTCACCTACTAATACAAATATCTCATAATATCATACATTTTTTTTTACATACAACAGGCGTATATTTGTAAGGCTTGAATTGCCGTTCCCGTATAAAATTTACTTTACAATATATATTTATTTATTTTAATGTACAGTTCTTAAACAGCAGTCAGAATGCCCGGCAAAGTATTAATCTGGTTTCTGTATTTTTTAATAATATACTATTATAACAGTGAGAAAACGTTTGCAAGTTACGCGGTCAAAAAAAACCTGGCTGACGTACTAAACTCACTTTTGGGCTACCGGCAATGGGCAAAGATTACCGATGTGCAAGTTAAATCATATCGATGTAATACAAACGAATGTGTTTCGTTTTCAGGAAAAGATTTATTTATTCACAGAGGTTTGTACTCACGCACTAATAATATTGGCAATTCTCATGTTAGTGTCGATAACGCGTATGAAAAATACTACATGGTCACTAATTTGTTAGGATGTATGTACGCGGACGCGACCTATACTTTTACAACGTTGGTAAAAAACATTTTATCTGTAAATACTTACAAAAGACTTTTGTCTAGAGATAGAGCACGCAAGAGATTAAAAAAAAATAAGAAAATCCATCTGGAAATAGTGGATCATGAACTAATACCAGTTAAGCGTTCGAGAACTGAAGTACAATATGAACATCAATCAGTTGAAAAAAATGGTGGTAATTCGAATGACGAGGCGCACACGTCGGTTGACGAGAAAGAAAGCAAACAGAACAATTTGTCAAAAATTATAAATTTTACGTACGAGCAATTATTAAATGGTCAGCAGATGTTCGAATACATGTATGACGCATTAAGTTATTTATTCAGTTTGATTCCACTCAATGAACGTGTTTTACATCCTAGCATACATAACGTACGAAAAATATTACCGTTAGTGGAGTGGTACAAAGGAATAGCGATAAATGTAAACCGCTTTTTCCAAAATTCTATCGATGAAGCTGATCCTGAATACAAGTCAAAAGAAGATCCACGTACCTTACATTTAATCAGGTCTCTTAATATCAAGAATCGTTGCTTGTTGAAACCGTTTATAGACAAACATTGCACACTACCAGTGAAGGAAAACCAGGCCATCAATAAAATGATAAATACATTTCTAACTGAGTTTCCATTAAAAACAAATGTGGATATTATATATAAATTCGGAATTCAAATTCAAGATCTTGTAAATGAGGTCATCAATAGTTATTATTTTAATTTAGGTTTTGTATACATTCAAAAATTCACGTTTTACAACTTTTTCTGATTTATCTTAATACAATTGAATGAATAATAATTATAAAAATACAATAAAATATTAAAATACATTTTAAATTATTATACAAAATTAGTATTACTAAATAAAACGCATTATTCCACCCATGACTTCATATGTTTTGTATATTTCCGTGCTTACACAGATGTCCTAAAACATTACGCAAGCAATTGAAGTAATAATACTAAAATATAAAAGAAATTATACAACCAAAGAAATCATTCAAGTTAAGTCGGAAACTTAGTATTTATTATTATAATACGTAAGTAACAAAGATCATAACAAAATATAATTAAACAATACAATTTCGCTATAGTTTATGATATAAAATATACAAACAGCATAATTAACAATTAAATAAATCAATGAAATATAGAACAAAATACAACAAATAGAATTAATTTACATAAAAATATAATAATATGTATTTAAAAATCTATTATAAGGATAAACTAAGAAAAAAAAGTGGTTTATAAAAAACGAAAAATAACTTTAAAAATTTCATAATATAGTAAATAAAATGTAACTAACGAAAGAAAAATCACTAATATTAGTAATAAAAAAAAGTAAACGTCATAATAAATAAACATAAAAACATACAATGATGAAGACAAAAACAGTTTGGAGAAACAATTTGAAACCCTTTGGTCAAACAATCGAAATTCTAAGTCTTCTGGTAAAGGCTCTCTTACCTCTCTCCCACAACGACACTCAACGAGAAAACTGGGAAGTTTCGGGAGTCTCTTCAAACTCCTGTTCCATTATGTTACAAGCTTGTTGAGTTGAAATCGAACTTCCCACTTGCCAACGGGAGATGGTGGACCTGATGATAACCCGTCCTAATGTTCCAGGACAGCTATGTCCAGCTATATTCAGTTTTTGAACAATATCCAAGTTACTTAACCACTCTTTAGGCTCGTTTACGCTCTCTTCAATTTACTTTTCTCTAATTTTGCCAACTTGGTTTTGAATTTTTTTAGAGTAGTTTGTTGCACTCTTGCATAATTATATTACTCTTAAAGTATAATTGTAAATTTAATTTGTGTATTTATCAGGAAAGGTACCTTAACTTTCAAATATTATTTAATGTTTTTTTATAAACTCATTCTTTTGCTGTGTATTACTTATACTACTTATTTTCTTCTAATATAATCATCCGGCTACTTATTAAGCCAAAATTATTGAAATTAAAATTCTCTTAAAAATAACAAGAATATGGCACAACCCAATATTATGTTGTTATTTTTTCTATAAACAAGTGTGTTTTAACTTTACGTATAACACAGTCATCTACTAATACAAATTTATTTAATTTTATTCCTGTTTTTTTGTATTGAAGATACGTTTTTTTTTAAATGCAATAGTCGTAAAAGTATGACTATACCAATACAAATATCACCTAACTTCAGTAGGGAACAATACGGTTTTATTTTGTCTTTACATACAAATTACAATAGAAGTATTATTGTACAGCATAAAAGTGGATAACCTAAATTACCATTCACTATATAAAATTTTACATTCAAATATATACATTTTAAATTACAATATACAGTTTTTGCTCAACAGTTAGAATGACCGTTAAAGTGTTTATCTGGTTACTATATTTTTTAATAATATACTATAATAACAGCGAGAAAACGTTTGCAAGTTACGCGGTCAAAAAAACCTGGCTGACGTACTAAACGCACTTTTGGGCTATCGGCAATGGGCACAGATTACCGATGTGCAAGTTAAATGAAACTTAGATAATACAAACGAATGCGTTCCGTTTTCAGGAAAAGATTTATTTATTCACAGAGGTTTGTACTCAAGCACTAACAATATTGGAAATTCTCATGTAACTGTCGATAACGTGAATAAGAATTACTACATGGTCACTAATTTGTTAGGTTGCGTGTACGCGAATGTGATGCATAAATTTACAACGTTGATCAAAAACATTTTACATGTAAATGGTTACGAAAGACGTTTGACTAAAGATAGACCATACTGTAAAGTAAAACGACGCAAACGAAAGAAATGCACTGTGAACAAAGGCCAGGTGAGCAATCGAAAACTTATGTGCAAAATGATCATCAATCACGTGGCGATAATAGTGACGATTCGGAAGACAAGGCGCACACATTGAATGACGAAAAAGATAACAATAATATGAGTGTTTCAGGTGCTTCATTTGCCACAATATTGTTCAGGTCTATTAATGGAAGAATTTGGCGTTCGCTAGAGCCGTTCGTAACAGAATATTGCATAATATCTGTAAAAGAAGAGCCGGATATCAAAGGAATGATAAATACATTTTTAACTGAGGGTCCAACAAAAAAAAAAACGGATATCATATATCAATTCGGAATTCAAATTCAAGAGCTCGTAAAAGAGGCCACTACAAAATTATTATTTTAATTTAGGGTTTGTGTACATCCAAAAATTCACGTTTCGCAACCTATCCTTGATTAATCTTAAGATATTATAATAGTTAATAATTACAAGAATTTATAAAATATTATAATAAATGTTATACAAAATTATTAGGTATTACAATGTGACACTCAATCACCCATGACATATTCTATATGACGTGTTATTAAAATATATTTATATCATTATTATATTTTATGTTTTATCTAAGTATTCAATATTCATACGGATTAAGCCTAACCTGTCGAACATTTTTAGCTGGAGTTCCATGAATAGTACTAGATCCTATTTATATACACATAGCATAGCTGATGACTATAAATTACTTTTTCCTTTTAGTTTCTCTAGAGAGAAGCCATTATCTAAATATTTATTATTTTGTATGTTGAATAATATCCTCGATTTGCCATATTAACCTCAATCTTATTTAATTTTTGTACTTGTCTTTCCTATTATTCAGATTGGTACCCAAGTATTTAAAATTATCTAATTGCTCAAATTCGTATCAATCTACGGGTGACATTCTGCAAACAAAATTCTTGAATGTCTACTCATGGTCACAACTAATGACAGACTGTACAATATCGAATTTAAATTAAAAATAGACAAGTCAGGTGTAGTTTTGACGCGTAATAGTCCCCCAGCCTTTAGTAAAGGTCGGTTGTACGGTTTTTGTTTATTCAAAATCCAATATATTGATAAATTATAAAAAAACTAAAAAAATATTTTGAAATCTATTTTTCCCAAAAAAATTCGCTTACCGATGGATCGTTTTATGCCACCGATGATAATACAAAACTTTTTTTTAACAAAATTCGACTTCTTCTGCAAAATGAAACCTGTCGTTTACATTATAATTTTGTTCCACGAATCCGTGTGATTATTTATAGTTATATACTAAATTTAAATAATATTAACGAATGTATAATAAATATTTGTAATTGACTAAAGACAGAAACTTAGTTTTAATTAGTAGATTTTTAGTCAAAATTTTAATTTGCAAATGCTATACAATTGTGTTTTCAAAAATACGGTTAAGAACTGTGCAGATGCGGTAAATAATTATACTAACATAAAAAAAATATATTCAACCAACGAAATTATTCTAGTTAAGTCAGAAACTTGGTTTTTATTATCTAATAAGTATATTTAACAAAGTTTTTTGTTATTAACTACTTAGTAAATATTCGGAACTACCTTATCCGATTTAAGATCGACCATTCCAATTAATATCTCTTAGAATGATTGCGCAGTTACAAAAATGCTTAATAATTGATAATAGATACTTTTAGTATATCATGTTCACAGTAAAAAGCTTTAAGTTTTATTTTTACATTAAAAATATCAATAATTTGACCATCTCTTTTCTCGTAAATTAAGAAACAATATCTTTTATAAACTATACTTGTATTGCCTGCACAATGTTGCTCGAACAAACATATTATAATATAATCATAAGTGCCTTATTGTTTAAGTTTTACTTCACCAACTTTTTCAACGTGTTAAGGCAATCAAAACTGACATCTCATTTAGTAAGTAGTATTACATTTTTTTACATCGTCATTTACCCCAAATTATTCAACAACTAGTAAATAGTTTTTGGGCCGACGATAAACTATGCATTGAAATTAAAACTCACTTAAAAAAAACAAGAATATGATACAACCCTATATTATGTGGTTTTTTTTTTATATAAACAAGTGTGTTTTAACTTTTAACTATAGGTATAACACAGTCGTCAAATATTTATTACAATACAAATATTTATTTATTTTATTACAGTTTTTTTGTACTGTAGCCATAAGTTTATTTATGATCATTATTTATACATTTTTACTATTGAATACTCATTTTTAATTATATATATTGTAATAAAACTTCAAGAGTAAATCGAGGTATAATGTGTTAAAAATAATAATATTAATTGTGTATAATAATTCAACATGTATTTTAATGTATTAATGTATTTTTATGACCATTATTTATTCAAATCATTAAGATAAATCAGGAAATGTTGTCAAACGTGACTTTTTTTATGTACACGAAACCTAAATCTAAATAATATTTATTGATGACCTCATTTATGACTTCTTGAATTTGAATTCAGATTGATATATGATATTCGATTTTTGATTTTTTAAAAACTTAGTTAGAAATGTTTTTTTCTTTTTTTTGATGTTCTGCTTTTCATTTGCTGGTAGTTTGCAATATTTGTCTACGGACGGCTCTAACGAATGCCGACTCTTTGCACTAAAAGTCTTCATTAATCGGTTAATTTAACTTATTAATTAGTTAAAGATCAACTAGTTGGCAATTCAAGGCGATGATGAAGGAGGTATTGACTCATTGATTCATGGAAAAAAACCATGAAAACTATACAATATCAATAATTATTATTGTTCTTGATCATTTCTTGTTTCTAAAATCAGGAGTGCAAAATATCTTTTAAGTATACACAATAATAACACATAACTATAGATTATATTCTAGTACATGCTTTATTATTTAAACGAAAAGTATTCTTACTAACAATTTATTCGTTTGCACAAGTTGCACGGAATTAAGCTATTTGAAAAATATACAAAGAAAAACCATCAGCAGACAATGAAAAAAGTAACACCTTAAGAAATATTTACTTCTACTAAGTTCAATTGTGTTAAAGGTATGATTATACTACAACGCATTTTCAAAGTTTGGTTTTTATTTTACAGCTGGTCTAAGCAAAATATGTTAGTAACTATCTCGTATTCTCGCCAAACTATGAAGGGGCCCTATTTGGGTATTTTATTTTTATAGAGTGGCATATAATATATTATAAAGCTAATAAATTAAAAGCAATTCAGTCCAAAACTTTGGAGATAGATATTATACAATTGGAAGTTTTGTCTATTTACTTGTGAAAAACCTAAACCGTGAAAAACCGTCGATTAGAAGTGGAGTTTTTTCGAGATTTGTAATACAAAACATAAGCCGAAAATCGGAAAATTCCCAAAAATGATTTTTCACCGAGTGTTTAACTTTTGAAAAAAAAATTTCCAAAAAGTAGAAAAATTAAAGTTTATTTGTCGATTGTACTACCATATCGTCTTAAGGATATCAACACGGACACCTTTAATGGCTGTTAAAAGTTTTGCGTTTTTTTCATCGTTATTTTTTCCTAAATAGTGCTGTCTATGTATATACGAGTATAATTATTGAATCGGCGATATGATGCTTAGAAAATAACGTAGGTTCAGACACAAAAATAACATAACAGAAACGCATCATTTTAACTACAATATTTCATAATCTTCATCCAAAGTAATACTCACTTAAAAATAACAAGATAAAAGATTATGTTATTAGGTAACATTATATATTATTGATATTTTTTATAAACAAGTGTTTTTTTAACAATAAGTAAAACATAGTCACCTACTAATACAAATATCTCTTAACATCATACGGTTTTTTTTACATACAACAGACGTATATTTGTAAAGCTTGGAAGTAGCAAACCTGAATTGCCATTCCCGTATAAAAGTTTACTTTACAATATATATTTATTTATTTTAATGTACAGTTCTTAAAAAGCAGTCAGAATGCCCGGCAAAGTATTAATCTGGTTTCTGTATTTTTTAGTAATAAACTATTATAACAACGAGAAAACATTTGCAAGTTCCGCGGTCAAAAAAAACATGGCTGACGTACTAAACTCACTTTTGGGCTACCGGCAATGGGCACAGATTACCGATGTGGAAGTTAAATTAGAACCAGATATTACAAACGAATGCGTTTCGTATTCAGGGAAAGATTTATTTATACACAGAGGTTTGTACTCACGCAATAAGAATATTGGAAATTATCATGTTAGTGTCAATAACGCGTATGAAAAATACTACATGGTCACTAATTTGTTAGGATGTGTGTACGCGTACGCGACCTATACATTTACAGCGTTGATCAAAAATATTTTATCTGTAAATACTTACGAACGACATTTGGCTAGAGATAGAGCACGCAAGAGATTAAGAAGAGTACAGAAAATCCATCTGGAAATAGTGGATCATGAACTAATACCAGTTAAGCGTTCGAGAACTGAAGTACAATATGAACATCAATCAGTTGAAAAAAATGGTGGCGATTCGAAAGACGAGGCGCACACGTCGGGTGACGAGAAAGAAAGCAAACAGAATAATGTAGTCAAAGTTTTAGACGATAATTACATTGACATTTCGACGGAAATTTTAAATTTTGCGTACGAACAATTATTAAATGGTCAGCAGATGTTCGAATACATGTATGACGCATTAAGTTATTTATTCAGTTTGATTCCGCCCGAAGAACATGTTTTACATCCTAGCATATACAACGTACGAAAAATATTACCGTTAGTGGAGTGGTACAAAGGAATAGCGATAAATGTAAACAGTTTTTTCCCAAATTTGATCGATGAACTTGATGTCGAATACAAGACAAAAGACGATCCACGTACCTTAAAATTGATCAGGTCTCTTAATAACAGGAATCATTCTTTGTTGAAACCGTTTGTAGACAATTATTGCATATTACCGCTGAAGGATAACCAGGCCATCAATAAAATGATAAATACATTTCTAACTGAGTTTCCATTAAAAACAAATGTGGATATTATATATAAATTCGGAATTCAAATTCAAGATCATGTAAATGAGGTCATCAATAGTTATTATTTTAATTTAGGTTTTGTATACATTCAAAAATTCACGTTTTACAACCTTTTCTGATATATCACATTAACACATTTGAATGAATAATAATTATCAAAATACAATAAAATGTTAAAATACATGTTAAATTATTATACAAAATTAGTATTACTAAATAAAACGCATTATTACACCCATGACTCATTCTATTTGGCGTGTTATTACAATTGTCCAACATGGTTTGATACAGCTGGAGTTTTATGTAAATTACTAGATCCTTATTATATACACAGCTTACCCGATGACTATACATTTATTTTATCAATTTAGTTTCCCTGCAGAGAAACTTATAGCTAAATGTTTTGTATATTTCCGTGCTTACGCAGATGTGCTAAAACATTACGCAAGCAATTGAAGTAATAATACTAAAATATAAAAGTAATTATACAACGAAAGAAATCATTCAAGTTAAGTCGGAAACTTAGTATTTGTTATTATAATACGTAAGTAACAAAGATCATAACAAAATATAATTAAACAATACAATTTCGCTATAGTTTATGATATAAAATATACAAACAACATAATTGAAAAAATAAGATACAGGACAAAATATAATAAATAAGAAATTTTACATAAAAATGTAATAATATATAAAAATCTATTATGATGATAAACTAAAAAAAAAGTGGCTTATGAAAAACGAAAAATAACTTCTAAAATTTCATAATATAGTAAATAAAATGTAACCAACGAAAGAAAAATCACTAATATTAGTAATAAAAAAAAAGTAAACGTCATAATAAATAAATATAAAAATATACAATGATGAAGACAAAAACAGTTTGGAGGAAAAACTTGAGAACCTTTGGTCAAACGATCTAAATTCTAAGTCTTCTGGTAACGGCTCTCTTACCTCTCTTTCACAACGACACTCAGCGAGAAAACTGGGAAGTTTCGGGAGTCTCTTCAAACTCCTGTTCCATTATGTTACAAGCTTGTTGAGTTGAAATCGAACTTCCCACTTGCCAACGTCAGATGGTGGACCTGTATTATAACCCGTCCTGGAGTTTCAGGACAGCTATGTCGTATAAAATTTCAATTGACCGACACCGTTATTACTGTGTTCAGTGTATAAAACACTGACAAAGTAATTATGTATGATCACATCAATCCAATATTTGTTTACTAAGTTAAACACAACCACAAACTTCCATGAGGTTTTTCACGTTTTTGAACAATACCTAAGTTACTAATTTTTAATTATATATAAATATATATATATGTGTGTGTGTATATATATTGTAATAGCACTTCAAGAGTGAATCGAGGATTAATGTGTTAAATATAATAATATTAATTGTGTATAACAATTCAACATGTATTTTAATGTATTAACGTATTTTTATGATCATTATTCATTCAAATCATTAAGCTAAATCAGGAAATGTTGTCAAACGTGAATTTTTCTATGTACACGAAACCTAAATCTAAATAATATTTATTGATGACCTCATTTATGAGTTCTTGAATTTGAATTCCGAATTGATATATGATATCCGATTTTTGTTTTTTTGAAAACTTAGTTAGAAATGTTTTTATCCTTTTATTGATGTTCTGTTTTTCATTTGCTGGTAGTATGCAATATTTGTCAACGAACGGCTCTAACGAATACCGAATCTTAGCTCTAAAAGTCTTTATTAATTTTGTGGAAAATGGATCACCTTTTGACTTGTACTCGACATCAAGTTCTCTGATATTAGTTGGAAAAAAGCGTTTCAAATTTATTGATAAGTCTTTGTACCACTCTACTAACGGTAATATATTTCGTACATGTTCTATGCTAGGATGTAAAACATGTTCCTCGGGCGGAATCAAACTGAATAAATAACTTAATGCGTCATATATGTGTTCAAACATCTCCTGACTATTCAATAATTGGTCGTACGCAAAATTTAAAATTTTCAACGAAATGTCATAGTAATTGTCAAAAACTCTATTATTGGCATTAACATTATTCTGTATGTTTTCATTCTCGTCATCCGATGTGTGCGCTTTGTCTTTCGAATTGCCACTATTTTTGCCACGTGACTGATGATCATATTGTACTTGAGTTCTCGATCGCTGAACTGACAATTGTTCAAGATCCATTTTATCCAGACGCCTTTTCTTTAATCGTCGTTCTTTCTTGTACGTTCTATCATAAAACAAACGTCTTTCGTAACTATCTACAGATAAAATGTTTTTGATCAACGTTGTAAAAGTATCGATCGCGTACGCGTACATACATCCTAACAAATTAGTGACCATGTAGTATTTTTTATATGCGTTATCGACACTAACATGCGAATTTCCAATATTCTTAGTACGGGAGTACAAACCTCTGTGAATGAATAAATCTTTCCCCGAAAACGAAACACATTCGTTTGTAATATCTGGATGTGATTTAACTTCCACGTCGGTAATCTGTGCCCATTGCCGGTAGCCCAAAAGTGAGTTTAGTACGTCAGCTAGTGTTTTTTTGACCGCGTAACTTGCAAACGTTTGCACACTGTTAGAAAAGTATATTATAAAAAAAAACAGAAACCATATGAACACTTTATCGGTCATTCTAACTTTTGAGCAAAAACTGTAAATTGTAATTTAAAATATATGTATTTTAAATCAAAGTTGTAATACGATGGACGGCAAAATAGGGTTTTCACTTTCAAGTTGTACAAAAAAAATTCTATTGTAGTAAAGACAAAAAAAAACCGTATCGATACCCTATTCAATTTTAGAAACATTTGTAATGAGGATGAATATGTTATATGTTAAGTTAAAAAACACTTGTTTATAAAAAGAAACCTAACAACAACACACTTTAATGTTATAACATATTCTTATTTTTTTCAAGTGCGTATTTTTGTTGAGGAATATAGAAAATATTAAAATAAAAACGTATTATCTTAACCACAATATTTTCTAAAATCCGCACCAAAACAAAAATGTACTTAAAAATAACACGACTATTAAAACCTTGTATTATGTTATTGTTATTTTTTATTAACAAGTGTTTTTTAACATTAAGTAAAACATGGTCGCCTACTAATACAAATATCTCTTAACATCAGTAGGTATCCATACGGTTTTTTTTATTTTATATACAATAGACGTATATTTGTAAAGCTTGAAAGTGGCAACCTGAATTGGCGTCCCGAATTAAAATTTACTTTACAATATATATTTATTTATTTTAATGTACAGTTTTTAAACATCAGTCAGAATGCCCGACAAAGTGTTAATCTGGTTTCTGTATTTTTTAATAATATACTATTATAACAGTGAGAAAACCTTTGCAAGTTACGCGGTCAAAAAAAAGTTGTCTGACGTACTAAACTCACTTTTGGGCTACCGGCAATGGGCACAGATTACCGACGTGGAAGTTAAATCACATCCAGATATTACAAACGAATGTGTTTCGTTTTCAGGAAAAGATTTATTTATTCACAGAGGTTTGTACTCACGCACTAATAATATTGGCAATTCTCATGTTAGTGTCGACAACGTTTATGAAAAATACTACATGGTCACTAATTTGTTAGGATGTGTGTACGCGTACGCGACATATACATTTACAACGTTAATAAAAAACATTTTATCTGTAAATGGTTATGAAAGACGTTTGTCTAGAGATAGAGCACGCAAGAGATTCAGACAAGTATACAAAAACCATCTGGAAATAATGGATCATGAACTAGTCCCAGTTAAGCGTTCGAGAACTGAAGTACAATATGATCATCAATCAATTGAAAAAAATAGTGGCGATTCGAAAGACAAAGCGCACACTTCAGATGACGAGAAAGAATGCAAACAGAATAATATTGCCAAAATTTTAGACGATAATTACAATGACATATCGTCGAAAATTTTAAATTTTACTTACGAACAATTATTAAATGGTCAGCAGATGTTCGAATACATGTATAACGCATTAAGTTATTTATTCAGTTTGATTCCACTCGAGGAACATGTTTTACATCCTAGCATAGACAACGTACGACAAATATTACCGTTAGTGGAGTGGTACAAAGGAATAGCGATAAATGTAAACCGCTTTTTCACAAATTCTATCAATGAACCTGATGTCGAGTACAAGTCAAAAGAAGATCCACGTACCTTAAAATTGGTCAGGACCATCAATGGTAGAAATCAGTTTTTGTTGAAACCGTTTATAGACAAACATTGCGCACTACCAGTGAAGGAAAACCAGGCCATCAATAAAATGATAAATACATTTCTAACTGAGTTTCCATTAAAAAAAAATGTGGATATTATATATCAATTCGGAATTCAAATTCAAGAACATGTAAATGAGGTCATCAATAGTTATTACTTTAATTTAGGTTTTGTATACATTCAAAAGTTCACATTTTACAACCTTTTCTGATTTGTCTTAACACATTTGAACGAATTATAATTATAAAAATACAATAAAATATTAAAATATAAGTTAAATTTTTATACAAATTTAATATTACTATATAACACGCTTTATTGGCACCCATGGCACTTATTTGGCGCGTTCCTTATTATATACACAGCTTACTCGATGAAATTTATTTTGTCATTATAGTTTCTCTGCAGAGAAGCTTATAACTAAATGTTTTGTATACTTCCGTGCTTACGCAGATGTGCTAAAACATTACGCAAGCAATTGAAGTAATAATACTAAAATATAAAAAAAATTATACCAACCAAAGAATCATTCTAGTTAAGTGAGAAACTTGGTATTTATTATTATAGTAAGTATGTAACAAAGATCATACTAAAATATAATTAAACAATACAATTTCACTATAGTTTATGATATAAAATATACAAACAACATAATTGAAAAAATAAGATACAGGACAAAATATAATAAATAAGAAATTTTACATAAAAATGTAATAATATATAAAAATCTATTATGATGATAAACTAAAAAAAGGGCACCACTGGAGACAACGGTAGTAGTCACTTACGAAAATTTTAGAAGATAGCAAAAACAAAGTTCGTGAGTTCCTCTCCCTATTACATAATGACAAAAAAATCACATTAAATGATATTATAATAAAAAATGTATTTATTTAAACAATATATTGACACAATTAAAAAAATTAATGGTATAAATTGAAAAAAAAATGTTCCTAATGTTTTTCCCATGTAAGGGCACATGGGAAAAACATTAGGAACATTTTTTTAACAATTATGCAATACAATTTCATTATAGTTTATGATATAAAATATACAAACAGCATAATTAACAATTAAATAAAACAATAAAATATAGAACAAAATACAACAAATAGGATTAATTTACATAAAAATATAATAACATGTATCTAAAAATCTATTATAAGGATAAACTAAAAAAAAAAGAGGTTTATAAAAAACGAAAAATAACTTCTAAAATGTCATAATATAGTAAATAAAATGTAACTAACGAAAGAAAAATCACTAACATTAGTAATAAAAAAAAAGTAAACGTCATAATAAATAAACATAAAAACATACAATGATGAAGACAAAAACAGTTTGGAGAAACAATTTGAAACCCTTTGGTCAAACAATCGAAATTCTAAGTCTTCTGGTAAAGGCTCTCTTACCTCTTTTCCACAACGACACTCAACGAGAAAACTGGGAAGTTTCGGGAGTTTCTTCAAACTCCTGTTCCATTATGTTACAAGCTTGTTGAGTTGAAATCGAACTTCCCATTTGCCAACGTCAGATGGTAGACCTGATTATAAACCGTCCTAGTGTTCCAGGACAGCTATGTCCAGCTATATTCAGTTTTTGAACAATACCCAAGTTACTTAACCACTCTTTAGGCTCTTTTACGCTCTCTTCAATTTACTTTTCTCTAATTTTGCCAACTTGGTTTTGAATTTTTTTAGAGTAGTTTGTTGCACTCTTGCATAATTATATTACTCTTAAAGTATAATTGTAAATTTAATTTGTGTATTTATCAGGAAAGGTACCTTAACTTTCAAATATTATTTAATGTTTTTTTATAAACTCATTCTTTTGCTGTGTATAACTTATACTACTTATTTTCTCCTTATATAATTATCTGGCTACTTATTAAGCCAAAATTAATTGAAATTAAAGTTCACTTAAAAATAACAAGAATATGGCACTACCCAATATTATGTTGTTATTTTTTCTATAAACAAGTGTGTTTTAACTATATGTATAACACAATCATCTACTAATACAAATATTATTATTTTTATTACAGTTCTTTGTATTGAAGATACGTTTTTTTTTTAAATGCAATAGTCGTACAGTTTTTAAACAGCAGTCAAAATGCCCGGCAAAGTGTTAATCTGGTTTCTGTATTTTTTAATAATATACTATTATAACAGCGAGAAAACGTTTGCAAGTTACGCAGTCAAAAAAAACCTGGCTGACGTACTGAACGCACTTTTGGGCTATCGGCAATGGGCACAGATTACCGATGTGCAAGTTAAATCAAACTTAGATAATACAAACGAATGCGTTCCGTTTTCAGGAAAAGATTTATTCATTCACAGAGGTTTGTACTCAAGCACTAACAATACTGGAAATTCTCAATGTAGCTGTCGATAACGCGAATGAAGAATTACTACATGGTCACTCAATTTGTTAGGATGTGTGTACGCGAACGTGATGCATAAATTTACAACGTTGATCAAAAACATTTTATATGTAAATGGTTACGAAAGACGTTTGACTAAAGATAGAACATACAATAAAGTAAAACGACGCAAACGAAAGAAAATGCGTTTAAAAAAAATGCACTGTGAACAAAGGCCAGGTGAGCAATCGAAAACTTATGTACAAAATGATCATCAATCACGTGGCGATAATAGTGACGATTCGGAAGGGAAGGCGCACACATTGAATGACGAAAAAGATAGCAATAATATGAGTGTTAATGACAAATTTAAACTTTGTGACTCGTTCTATTACAATTCGTGGACAATTTTCAATTTTACGTATCAACAATTATTGGATAGTCAGCAGATGTTCGAATACATGTATGACGCGTTAAGTTATTTGTTCAGTTTTAGTCCGCCGGTGGAATATGCGAGGATACAGCATGTACAACAACTATTACTGATAGTGGAGTGGTACAAAGACATAGCGATACATTTACAACGTTTTTTTCCAACTTATACCGGTGAACTTGTCGAGTACAAGCTATCAGGTGCTTCATTTGCCACAATATTGTTCAGGTCTATTAATGGAAGAATTTGGCGTTCGCTAGAGCCGTTCGTAACAGAATATTGCATAATATCTGTAAAAGAAGTGCCGGATATCAAAGGAATGATAAATACATTTTTAACTGAGGGTCCAACAAAAAAAAAAACGGATATCATATATCAATTCGGAATTCAAATTCAAGAGCTCGTAAAAGAGGCCACTAAAAATTATTATTTTAATTTAGGGTTTGTGTACATCCAAAAATTCACGTTTCGCAACCTATCCTTGATTAATCTTAAGATATTATAATAGTTAATAATTACAAGAATTTATAAAATATTATAATAAATGTTATACAAAATTATTAGGTATTACAATGTGACACTCAATCACCCATGACATATTCTATATGACGTGTTATTAAAATATATTTATATCATTATTATATTTTATGTTTTATCTAAGTATTCAATATTCATACGGAGTAAGCCTAACCTGCCGAACATTTTTAGCTGGAGTTCCATGAATAGTACTAGATCCTATTTATATACACATAGCATAGCTGATGACTATAAATTAATTTTTCCTTTTAGTTTCTCTAGAGAGAAGCCATTATCTAAATATTTATTATTTTGTATGTTGAATAATATCCTCGATTTGCCATATTAACCTCAATCTTATTTAATTTTTGTACTTGTCTTTCCTATTATTCAGATTGGTACCCAAGTATTTAAAATTATCTAATTGCTCAAATTCATATCAATCTACGGGTGACATTCTGCAAACAAAATTCTTGAATGTCTACTCATGATCACAACTAATGACAGACTGTAAAATGTCGAATTTAAATTAAAAATAGACAAGTCAGGTGTAGTTTTGACGCGTAATAGTCCCCCAGCCTTTAGTAAAGGTCGGTTGTACGGTTTTTGTTTATTCAAAATCCAATATATTGATAAATTATAAAAAAACTAAAAAAATATTTTGAAATCTATTTTTCCCAAAAAAATTCGCTTACCGATGGATCGTTTTATGCCACCGATGATAATACAAAACTTTTTTTTAACAAAATTCGACTTCTTCTGCAAAATGAAACCTGTCGTTTACATTATAATTTTGTTATAATGTAAACCAGTAACGATGCCAGCAGTTAAGCTCACCAGATATCAAGGCACCGCTTTACAAAGAAAGCGGCCAAGACTACCGATGGTCTTCTATCTGTATCGAACGTGGTATTATCCAAGCTAAATAGAAAACTTCTTAGCTGAACACAAACTTCATGAGCATCGGATTATTAATGAGATAATAAAAAAAAATAGATGTAGAAATGTAAATGGTCTGAATGATAAGAAATAACTAATAACCTTTTATTTTAGTTTAAAAAATGTAACACACACACACTGGTATTAAGCAAAGAAACACGTGATATTTATGGAAAAAATATGAAAGAAATTAAAATGAGTAGAGAAACGATAGACTATGAGAGCGAAAGGAGAAAACAGAACTGGAAAAACTGATGGAGTTATCCTGTTGCATATTTCTTTTATATGTTGTGACAGGTGTATCTTTTCGTTAGTTGGAATAATTTAGTGGGGTTATAGAAGCTGTGATTGGTTGTGGACAATACATTTGGAATAATTAAGTGGAATTATAGAGGCTGTGATTGGTTGTGGATGATAGTGAATGGTTATAATAGGAGATCTTTAAAAGGGGATATCAGTGTGTATGTTTAACGTTTATTAAAATAATAATAATAATATAGCTTATAGCTTACAAATTATAACTAAATTACAGATATAATTTAATATATTACAAAATGCACCACAGTTTTTTTTATTTGCCGCGTCTCTGTGGCAATATACGTAACGGGTTACAAATAATCGATTTAAATAATTGTTATATAATTTGAATAATGTGGTGTGGTTTATATAAAAAAAATAAATGTATTAGTGTAGAGACAAGAAAAAAAAATTAGGGGTGTGTTTATTATTTTTTTTTTACGTTTATGATTTGGTCTAGCCTTGTGGCGTTTATTATGATGTCTTTTTCTTTTTTTTGTTGCTCTTTTAATTTTATTCTGTACACTCTTAGAAATTATTACAATTTCATTATCTGGTTGTGTTGTTTGTTTTGATATTGAGTTGGAGCTTTCTGTGTCGTTCTGTAAGGTTTGATGGGTCCGCAGTAGCATGCCCAACTGAATCTCCTGCTGATGTTTCAGACGAATGAATGGCATTTCCTCTTCGTGTATGATTGGAATTAGATCATCTGCTAGTTGGCGGTCTACTTCGATCATCCACGGTCCAAAGTCATACCCATTGGATTGGTAGCAAACTTGGTCATATTCGATTGTCCAATCAATATGTTGAGCGTTGTTGATTCTTGCCCATGATTTTAGAAAATCCAATATGATTGTAATTTTTTTAATGTTTTCTTGGTGCTTACTATCGTAGCAAATTATTTTTTTATTCGTTGGATTAACAATTATCATTATTCAATGGCAATTGTTAACTACCATTGGAAAGAATATATATTTTTTGTTAAATATATTTTTTGTTATCCATCTAGGTACTCCTTTTATGTCCCGTAATTGTAGGGCAACGATGAAGGCTGGCAGTAAGGCCATACATGTGTTCCTGTGTTGGTCGAATATTATCTTCAGGTATTCCTCCATAGTTTAGCAATCGTACCACGATCTCGGTGATTTAAAAGACATTTTAAATAAAAGAAAAATGAGTGGAGTTTAGAAGTTTGGTCTGATCGCTTGAGAGATTGTCGTAGGACTGAAGTGTCCAGTATTTTTAAAATTATGTATTGGTAATATGGCAGGGATTTTATTTTCATTTTTATTGGATATGGTGTAGTGGTTTGCCGCTAGATACATCCCATAGGGCATTGCAGATGCCCTATATGGGAAGAATCCACAAAGGATAACGATTTACAGATTGAATGGAAAAGTATTTACCACGTGCCTTATGGATCAACCTAAATCGTATAAGAGTGAAAATGAAGTGAAAATGCAATAACTTGTTACACAAGTGGGGGATGGTGGAATCTCCTTTATGCAGCTGCGAGCAAGGGCCAACCACCAGAAACATAAGCGAAGAATGTCCACTAATAAAATTCACAGGACGTATTCAATAAATCCATACAGCCGGCGAGGAGGCTATTCAATGGATGAAAAACCTAGGCTTGCGGCTGTGACTAAGGGAGTGTCATTTAAAAAAATGAAATCATGAGTTACCAAATTATTAACAAACTTAATTTTTACTATTACTCTAACTTTTCTATTAGTTATAACTAATTAACTTAATTATTACTAATAGTTTTACATTACTATTATTATTGTAGTTTTATGTTATTATTATTTATTCATATCTTGCTTTTTAAACAAGATATGAATAAATAACGGTAATAAAAATAACATGACTGTATTATAATATACATTGTGTTGTTATTTTATTTTATAAAAAAAATGCTTTTACCGACTTATACGTATAACATAGCCATCTACCAATACAAATATCTCCTAACTACAGTAGGTAACGATACGGTGGTTTTTTGTCTTTACATACAATAGAAGTATTATTGAACAGCTTAAAGTGGAAACCTATATTGCCGCCCACCGTATACAACTTTACTTAAAGTACATATAATTAAAAATTACAGTATACAGTTTTTGCTTATGAGTTAGAATGTTCAGCAAAGTGTTAATCTGTTTTTTTGTAGTATATTATTATAACAGCGAGAAAACGTTTGCAAGTTACGCGGTCAAAAAAACCTGGCTGACGTACTAAACTCACTTCTGGGGCATTCGAAATGGGCACAGATTAACGATGTGGAAGTTAAATTAAGCCCAGGTATTACAAACGGATGTGTTTCGTTTTCAGGGAAAGATATATTTATTTCCAGAGGTTTGTACTCACGTACTAAGAATATTGAAAAATCTCAAATTGATGTCGATAACGTTTATGAAAAATACTACATGGTCACTAATTTGTTAGGATGTGTGTACGCGTACGCGATCAATACATTTACAACGTTAATCAAAAACATTTTATCTGTAAATGGTTATGAAAGACGTTTGTCTAGAGATAGGGCACGCAAGAGATTAAAAAAAGTAAAGAAAAACCATCTGGAAATATTGGATCATGAAGTAGTACCAGTTAAGCGTTCGAGAACTGAAGTACATTGTGATCATGAATCACATGATGAAAATAGTGGCAGTTCGGAAGACAAGGCGCACACGACGGATGACGAGAAAGAAAGCAAACAGAATAATGTTAATGCCAGTTATAAAGTTTTTGACAGTTACTATGAAATTACGTCGAAAATTTTCAAGTTTACGTACGAACAATTATTAAATAGTCAACAGATGTTTGAATATATGTATGACGCATTAATTTATTTATTCAGTTTGATTCCGCCCGAGGAACATGTTTTTCATCCAACCATAGATAACGTACGAAAAATATTACCGTTAGTGGAGTGGTACAAAGCAATAGCGATAAATGTAAAACGCTTTTTTCCGACTTATAACTTTTTGAATTGTTGCAAACCTGGCACAACATTGTTCAAGTCTATTAATAATAGGAATCAGTATTTGTTAAAACCGTTCGTAGACAAACATTGTACACTACCAGTGAAGGAAAACCAGAACATCATAAAAATGATAAAAACGTTTCTAACTGAGTTTCCAAAAAAACAAAAATCGGATATCATATAACAATTAGGTATTCAAATTCAAAAGCTAGTAAAAGAGGTCATGACTAGAATAATAATCATAAATATATATATAATAAAATATTGAAATACATATTAAATTATTATTTCTATAGTTAAACCTACTAATCTACCAAAGAATCTCTCTATTTGGCGTGTTATTACAATACATAGTTATTAATGTAAATACCGAGTCAGACTATATTGTGGTGGTAGATGGTGATTATGTATGCTTATTTACTATAAAATAAAACACAAATCCTTTAGTTTTTTTTATATTTTTCTTATGTTTTGAGATATAGTAATTAATTTACTTTTTCATTTTATTCTCCAGTGTATCTTTAAACACACCAATTGGAGTTGTAACATAATTGTGTGTAGAAATATTATCAATAGTCTTTACATATTCGTCATTAATATTACAAAAATATGGCGTTCTATTAGCTAATCCGTCTAGGCTAAGACAATTATTATTAAAAAAAAAAGGTATACAAAATGTATTTTAAGTAACATGGTTGTCAATACAAATTACATAACCTAAA
Source organism: Adelges cooleyi (assembly GCF_023614345.1). Taxonomy (NCBI): domain Eukaryota; kingdom Metazoa; phylum Arthropoda; class Insecta; order Hemiptera; family Adelgidae; genus Adelges; species Adelges cooleyi. Next base: position 7,269,123 of record NW_026096268.1, read on the forward strand.
TTGTAGTAAAATGAGTATCGGCACCGGTCCAATGTACGACTCATTTTTTGTCCAATGTGCGAACACTTTTATTTTAATTTTTAATTTTATGCCTACAAATGTATGTAATTAAAAACATATGTTGCCATTTAAACAAATCAAAGCCCCCTCCCCCTTTTTGCTGAAAAAGGTTAGTGTTAAAAATTCAGTTCAAAACAAGTGTTTTCAAACTACCAATACGAATAACATTGTAATATACCAATACAAACATCTCCTAACTTCAGTAGAAAACGATACGGTTTTTTTTTTATCTTTACACACAATAGAAGTATTATTGTACAGATTGAAAGTGGAAATCTATACTGCCGTACACCGTATACTGTAAAATATATAATATATTTTAAATTACAATATTATATAATTTTTGCTCAACAGTTAGAATGACCGGTAAGGTGTTAATCTGGTTTTTGTATTTTTTAATAATATACTACTATAACAGTGTGCAAACGTTTGCAAGTTTCGCGGTCAAAAAAAACCTGGCTGACGTACTAAACTCACTTCTGGGCTCTCGGCAATGGGCACAGATTACCGATGTGGAAGTTAAATTAAACCAACATAATACAAACAAATGTTATTCGTTTTCAGGGAAAAATGTATTCATTCACAAAGGTTTGTACTCCCGCAATAAGAATACTGATAATTCTCAAATTAGTGTTGATAATGCGTATACAAAATACTACATGGTCACTCATTTGTTAGGATGTGTGTATGCGAACGTGACTCATAATTTTACAACTTTGATCAAAAACATTTTATCTGTAGATAGTTACGAAAGACTTTTGTCTAGAGATAGAGGATACAGTAAAGAAAAAAACCGCAAACTAAAGAAAATGCGTTTAGAAAAAATGGATCGTGAACAAAGGCCAAGCGAGCAATCGAAAACTCATGTACAACATGATCATCATTCACATGACGAAAATAGTGGCAGTTCGGGAGGCAAGGCGCACACATCGGATGATGAGAAAGAAGGCAAACAGAATAATGTTAATGTCAAATATACAGTCTTAGACGATAATTACTATGACATTTCGTTGAAAATTTTCAATTTTACGTATCAACAATTATTAAATAGTCAGAAGATGTTCGAATACATGTATGACGCATTAAGTTATTTATTCAGTTTGATTCCACCCGTAGAATATTTTAAAATGCAGCACGTACAACAAATATTACTGTTAGTGGAGTGGTACAAAGACATATCAATAAATTTTAAAAGCTTATTTCCATTTTATACTGGTGAACTTGTCGAGTACAAATCAATAGGTGGTTCATTTGCCATAAACTTGATCAGGTCTATTAATGGAAGAAATCGGCATTCTTTAGAACCGTTCTTAAAAAAAAATTGCGTACTTCCTGTGAAGGAAGAGAACACACGCTGGAAGAGAACACATGAAGACATCAAAATAATGATAAATACATTTCAAACAGAGTTTCAAACAAATACAAATTCGGATATCATACATCAATTTGGAATTCAAATTCAAGAGCTCGTAAATGAGGTCATCAATACATATTATTTAGATTTAGGTTTCTTGTACATAAAAAAATTCACGTTTGACAACCTTTCCTGATTTATTTGAATAATTTGAATGTATAATAATCATAAAAATACATTAAAATATTAAAATACATGTTAATTTATTATACACAATTATTATTACTATGTTTAACCTATTAATCTTCGATTCGCTCTATTTGATTTGGGATATTAACATCGACGTCTCCAACGAATGTTAATATTATTGAATTGTTTACATAGTTGTTTATCCCAAACAGTGCTTTTGTCGGAATATATAATAATTAAAGATAACGTAGATTCAGACATAAAAATATCAAAATAAAAACAAATAATTATGACCACAGTATCTTATAAGCTTCGCATCAAAACTAAAACTCACTTAAAAATACTCACAATCAGTGAACTTTATGTCCAGTACAAGTCAAAAGGTGAGCCATTTGTCACAAGATTTATGAAGTCTATTAGTAGAAAGAATGGGCATTTTTTAGAGCCGTTCGTAGACAAATTTTGCATCATACCAGTGAAGGAAAAGCAGGACATCAAAAAAATGATAGATGCATTTCAAACAGAGTTCCAAAAAAAAAAAAAAAATGCGGATATCAATTCGGAATTTAAATTCAAAAGCTAGTAAAAGAGGTCATCAATAATTATTATTGCGATTTAGGTTTCGTATACATAGAAAAATTCGCGTTTGACAACCTTCCCTTGTTATCTTAATAAATATGAATAAATAATTATAAGAATACATCTAAATATTGAAATACATGTAAAATTATTAAACAATATTATTATTACTGCGTTCCATCCCATTAATCCACCAATAAATTTTCGGATTCTCATCACTACTTACTAGATCCTTATTACTAAGTACACAGCTTAGCTAATGACTAAAAATGATTTTTGTTCAAGCGCGAGACCCTAAGATTTTGCCTTAGTTGCCAATTAATCACTCTTGTAATGATTTAATTATTTATTTATTATTACATCACATGTGCCAAAAGTACAAAATTATAATATATAAAAAATTACAATCACAATTATAAGCCAAGAGTAAATACAACAGTGAATGAAAAAAACAGATATTAATTTTAACAATAAAATAAGGAACTATAAAAAGTAACCGTCGGGTTAATATTGGTAATTCGTTGCATCTGATGTAAATGATGGTTATTACTATAGTTAGTGCGATGTCTGAGAACTTAAAAATATACAAGAGAGCGGAAGTGGTGTTGATATACAGGGAAATAAATTCCCGCTTGACGGGTATGAGAATCTATGGATCCACAGAAAATAATGAGAATTATTGTGAAGAAACTTAAGGATTGCATTTAGACGTCGATCTACATGGAAGCATAAGTTTAAGTGAGTAGATATTAGGGAGTAATCTTGTGGAGGGTGATTATATTTTGGAAGTCATAAGTTATACCTAAGTGTTTTTTGTAGTGGGCAATATTAACAGGAACGTTCCCAATTATATACATAAAACAAATAGGATTACGATAGCGGGAGAAAGACATTAATTCACATTTAAGGATATTGATGTCTAAACCATGTAAAGCATATAAGCTAATTAAGATGATTTTGAAGCATATGACTATCGTGAAGGGAATCAATTTTGGAATATAATTTGATGTCGACATCGAAAATCAGGAAGTTAGAGAAAGGTGGGATAGTTTATATGCCTTTAAAAACAAAGAGTAAACCCGATGGAAATAAGTTAAGTATTTATATTGCAAAACATGCAAAAAACTGACTAGCCAGGAATCCGGAAAATCCCCAAAAATTAGTTTATTTTGAAAAAATACAACTTGTCTAAAATGTGCAAAAACTCGCACATACAAAATCTATAGCGACTTTTTTGACTCATCAATATTTCAAGTTTTTGGGTAGATTTGACTACCATATAGCCTGAACCATATTACCACCGACATCTCTATAATGACTGTTAGAAGTATTGTATTTTTTACATTGTTGTTTATCCAAAATTGTGTAGTCACCACTGACCAGCATATATAATATTTGAACCTGATACGATCCTTAAAAGATAACGTGGGTTCAGGCATAAAAATATTTTAAAAAAATTTTAACCAAAAAAATATTCTAAGATCTGCATCGAAAATACGCACTTAAAAATAATAAGAATATGTTACAACCTTATATTGTGTTGTTATTATGTTTTTGGAACGAAGTTCCTTATTTTTATAAACAAGTGTTTTTTAACTAAACATATAACATCGACAAATACAAATATCTCTAAACTTCAATAGGTATCGATACGGTTTTTTTTTGTCTTTACATACAATAGAATTTTTTTTGTACAGCTTGAATGTGGAAACCCTAATTTGCAGTTCATCGTATTACAACTTTACTTTAAAGTACATATAATTAAAAATTACAAAATACAGTTTCTGCTAATCAGTTAAAATGTTAATCAGCAAAGTGTTAATCTGTTTTTTTATGATGTACCATTATAACAGTGTGCGAACGTTTACAAGTTACGTGGTCAAAAAAAACTTGGCTGACGTACTAAACGCACTATTGAGCCATTCGCAATGGGCAAAGATGAACTATGTGGAAGTTAAAACATATCGAGATATTACAAATGAATATGTTTCGTTTTCAGGGAAAGATGCATTCATTCACAGAGGTTTGTACTCCCGCACTAAGAATACTAGAAATTCCCAAATTAGTGTCGATAACGCGTATAAAAAATACTACATGGTCATCAATTTGTTAGGATGTGTGTACGCGTACGCGATCAATACATTTACAACGTTAATCAAAAACATTTTATCTGTAGATACTTACGAACGACATTTGGCTAGAGATAGAGCACGCAAGAAATTAAGAAGAGTAAAGAAAATCCATCTGGAAATAGTGGATCGTGAACTAATACCAGTTAAGCGTTCGAGAATTACTCATGTACAATATGATCACCAATCACGTGACGAAAATCGTGACATTTCGGAAGACAAGACGCACACATCGGATGACGAGAAAGGAAGCAAACAGAATAATGGTAATGCCAAATGTAAAGTTTATGACAATTACTATGACATTTCTTTGAAAATTTTAAATTTTACGTACGAACAATTATTGAATAGTCAACCGATGTTTGAATATATGTATGACGCATTAAGGTATTTATTCAGTTTGATTCCGCCCGAGGAATATCATCCAAGCATAGAAAACGTACGACATATACTACCGTTAGTGGAGTGGTACAAAGAAATAGCGATAAATTTAAACCACCTTTTCCCAACTCATATTGGTGAACTTGATGTCGAGTACAAGTCTAAAGGGGATACACCTACTATAAAATTGATCAGGTCTATTAACGGTAAGAATCAGTTTACGTTGGGACCGTTCATACACAAAAATTGCACACTACCAGTGAAGGATAACCAGGCCATCAATAAAATGATAAAAACATTTTTAACTGCGTTTCCATTAAAAAAAAAATCGGATATCATATATGAAATTGGAACTCAAATTCTAGAGCTCACAAGAAATGTCATTAAGATTTATTATTTAGATTTAGGTTTTGTGTACATTTAAGGAATTTGAAAGAATAAAAATACATTAAAATACTGAAATACATGTTAAATTATTATTACTATATTCAGAGCCATTAATCTCACAAATCCACCATTATAGTTTCTCTGGAGACCAGCTTATAACTAAATATTTTGTTCATTGAATATCGATTTGCCAGATTAACCTCAATCTTATTTCATTTTTGCTTGTCTTTCCTATTAATCAGATTGACACCCAAGTAATTAAAATGTTCTCCTTGCTCAAATGGATGTTAATTTATGGTGAAATTCTGCAAACGAAATTCTTAAACGCCTACTATATATGATGCCACTATCATATAACTATTGAACCGCTAATACAGTTCTTAGACGATACCGTGGGTCCGGATACAAAAATATCAAAATAGAACATTTTAACCACAATATTTCATAGGCTCCTCATTCAAGTAAAACTCACTTTAAAATAACAAGAATATGTTTTTTTTCCTTCATTATATTGAATATTTACATCTGTACACATATGAACAGCAGTAAATGAGTAAACAGTAAAAAGTTAATGATATAACTTGAATATAAAATGAAGTAGGGGGGCACCTAATGGCACCTACTTTGATTATTAAGTGTTAGTTTTGATTATGTTATGACGTTACGTTATATTATTGTTATTTTTTATAAACAAGTGTGTTTTTAATAATAAGTAAAACTTAGTCGCTACATTGTTGTTTATCCCAAATCGTGTAGTCACCACTTACCGGCATATATAATTTTTAAACCGCTGATACGATCCTTAGAAGATAACGTGGGTTCAGACACAAAAATATCAATTAAAACACATAATTTTAACCACAATATATTTACGATCCGCATCGAAAATACGTACTTAAAAATAATAAGAATATGTTACAACTTTATATTGTGTTGTTATTATGTGTTTTTAAACAAGTGTTTTTTAACTAAACATATAACATCTACTAGTACAAATAACTCTAAACTTCAATAGGTATCGATACGGTTTTTTTTTGTCTTTACATACAATAGAATCTTTTTTGTACAGCTTGAAAGTGGAAACCCTAATTTGCAGTTCATCGTATGACAACTTTACTTATAAGTACATGTAATTAAAAATTACAAGAATGTTCAGCAAAATGTTAATCTGTTTTTTTATAATATACCATTATAACAGTGAAAAAACGTTTGCAAGTTACGCGGTCAGAAAAAACCTGGCTGACGTACTAAACGCACTATTGAGCCATTCGCAATGGGCAAAGATGAACTATGTGGAAGTTAAATCATATCGAGATATTACAAATGAATGTGTTTTGTTTTCAGGGAAAGATTTATTCATTCACAGAGGTTTGTACTCCCGCACTAAGAATACTGGAAATTCTCAAATTAGCGTCGATAACGCGTATGAAAAATACTACATGGTCATCAATTTGTTAGGATGTGCGTACGCGTACGCGATCGATACATTTATAATGTTGATCAAAAACATTTTATCTGTAGATAGTTACGAAAGACGTTTGTCTAGAGATAGAACATACAAGAAAGAACAACGATTGAAAAGAATGCGTCTGGATAAAATGGATCTTGAACAAAATATGTCAGTTAAGCGATCGAGAACTCGGGTACAACGTGATCATCGATCACGTAAGGAAAATCGTGACAATTCGGAAGACAAGACGCACACATCGGACGTGGAAAAAGAAAGCAAACAGAATAGTGTTAATGCCCATAATAAAGTTTGTGACAATTACTATGAAATTTCGTTGAAAATTTTCAATTTTACGTACGAACGATTATTGCACAGTCAACAGATGTTCGAATATATGTATGACGCATTAATTTATTTATTCAGTTTGATTCCGCCCGAGGAACATGTTTTTCATCCAACCATAGAAAACGTACGACAAATATTACTGTTAGTGGAGTGGTACAAAGAAATAGCGATAAATTTAAACCCCTATTTCCCAACTTATACCGGCGAGCTTGATGTCGAGTACAAAATACAAGGGGATCCACCTTCCTTAAAATTGTTCAGGACTATCAATGGTAAGAATAGTTTTTTGTTGAAACCGTTTATACACCAACATTGCTCACTACCAGTGAAGGAAATCCAGGACATCAGAGGAATGATAAGTACATTTCTGAAGAAGTTTCCGTTAAACAAAAATTCGGATATCATATATGAATTTGGATTTGAAATTCTAGAACTCATAAAAAAGTTCATTAAGATTTATTATTTAGATTTAGGTTTTGTGCACACTTAAATTTGAATGAATAAAAATATATTAAAATATTGAAATACATGTTAAATTATTATTACTTTGTTCAGAGCCATTAATCCATTTCTATTTTATTATGAATTACATTATTGTGTTAATACAATATATAGGATAATTAATAACTATTCATTTTTAATATTTAAGTGTTCAATATAAATACCATGTTAAATTAAACTACTCAACATGTAACCATGTTTGTGTTATTACAATAAATTAGGAGTCAAACCAAATTGTCCAACATGGTTAGATACAACTGGAATCCCATGACATATTACTAGCAGTGGCGGTTCTGGCATTAAATTGTTGAGGAGGCAACAACTTTGTACCATTATTGATAAAAAAAGCGCAAAACCCCCAGACCTAAAATTTCTTCATACTGGTATACTGGTATCTTCCCTTTTTTAACTGTAAGAGAAGACTTTTGCTTATTATCCTAGTTATTAGTTAAAATCGCATTACCGGTCATCTATTAAAATAATTATCATTAAAATGTACGAACTTAAGATAAATGTATAAACATAAAATGTAAACACAATTTACAAAAGATGAAATTATAATCGCAAACGATATCCTGTATGGATGTTGCTTAATAACCACTATACTGTCATATACAGGATTCATTTTGAAAAAAAAAATAAAGCTAATAAGTATAATAATATATTAACTAATAACTTAAGAAAACTAAATAAATTTTTTATGCGCGTGGCAATTGCCTTAGTTGCCTGGCCGCTAATGATGGCATTAAATACATAAAACATTGTGGTAAAAAATTAATACTTTAACTGATATATTTTATTAAGAATTTACTTTGTCGTTTGCTTGTTGCCATTTATATTTTTTTTGAATCTTAAAAGTTTGTAGTCACACAAAAAGAAAATATATTAATAATAGTAAGAAGTCATACCAATCATTGTAAAGTTATACCTGCCTGTTCTTTAGCTTCACCTTAAAGCTAAAGTGAAATTGTACTACAGGCTTTGTACACCGTTTTTGAAACAAAGTATTTTTTTTTCCTTTAAATTAAAACACACTAGTACAATATTGTTAAACTAAAAGGAATTGTGGATGGCCACAATTTTTAATAAAAGTCAATAAAATACTAATGTTTTCGAAGTATAAGTATTTTTTTGCTTAAATAAACATCAAAATATTACCATTTAAAATTCATAGAAAACTGTTAATTCGGAAGCTAGATACAAAGGGTTTGGATTGAGTTTTATTAGTAAAAAAAAAAAAAATTATTCGGGTAGACTTTTTGTTTTGACTAAGAACAATAACTATTTGAGTCTATTCGATTTTACATTGAATGGCATTTCGTTAATTAGAAAAATTATCAATTTACCAAAAAATGATTAAGATTTACATAAAAACATTTAAACTTCTGTATTTGAAATATACAAAAACAATAATTGTCATTACAATTAATAAAACATCTTCGGAACATATTATTTTTTACCACGACGCGTCTTAACGAGAGGTTTGGCACGAGCGCCTTTTTTATTGGACTTTTTCTTGTCCATTCGCATTTTGGCTCGCATGTCTTTCTTCATCCTCGGATCGACCACCTTGTACGGTCCTTTGACACCAGGTGGACGACGTGCTCGTTTGGCAGCAGTATGTTTCTTCGATACTACATATTTGATTTCGGCTTTAGGCTGTTTTAACTTTTTGTATATTCTATAAAGGAATAAAAGACAATTTAAAAAAAAAACTGTACGCTTTAATTACGCGGCAATAAATACTTACTGTCGGACTTGTCTGGCTTTTTCGGCTTCTGTTACGTCAACATTTTCTATAACTCCTTCCAACTTCTTCTTGGCCTTTTCCATTTTACGCATGGCACGCTTCTTTTTCCTAGCTTTTGCTTCGCCCACCTTCTTGATGGGACGTATGTTGATCTCTTCGTGTCTCTTACCAAACTCGTCAACCAATTCCTTTAAATGTAAATTTAATTATAGTATTTACATAAAACAAACTAAACAACAACTGCAAAAATCCTAAAGTGTACCTTAGGTACAGGCGTGTCTTTACGCATGTGTTTCGCTTCGTCTTGCACAAACCAATCGGGTAAATCGTCATCATTAAACGCATATCTATTCCAAGCGCCATCTATAATATCTCGTTTCATTTTTTTCGAAGAGGCAATCATCGTACCCAACGCCAAACCTTTATCGTCCAACATCTTTGCTTGTCTCTTCTTTCGTTTTTTACCTACGGATAATTTTATTAATTAAACATTACACAGTTTGATCAATGAAATTTTGATAATGAACAACTTACCAGCTAATGTAATTGTAGGTTTGTCGTCCCATTCGTTTAAAGGCATGGCGGCACTAGGATCTTCCTCTTCGCTTATGTCGGATTCGGAATCTGAATCTGTAGTTTCGTCATCGTCTTGGTTTGTTTTCTTGACAAGTTTTTTAGCAATCTCCTTGGGTTTAGCTTTATTTTCTACGACATCATCGTCGTCATCGTCCAAATTGTCTCTATACATTTTGCCACCTTTAGATTTTAACACGGCAGCCATTTTGTCCAGTTCGTAATCTTCGTCTTCTTCGTTTTCTACATTTTTGAATATATCCTAAGTAAAATTCAAACCGGCATATTATGTAATGTTGTGGTTATAGAACTAATGTTTGATTATTATTGTGCTTACCTTATCGAACCAGAGTTCGGCTTTTGATAATCGTTTGTCTTTGACATCTCTGTAATCCAAATCCGTAATAAGAGGATGATTTTCATTAGGATCGGCAAACGTTACTTTTTTCTTTGGCAGCGCTTTGGAGGACAGGTTTTTATCCTTAAAGCCTAAATTTGAAAACACAAAACGTCAAGTTTTATGGACGTTAAAAATTGTTCACACAACATACCCAATCCTTCCGTGTCGCTGTCCACATCGTCGGACGATTCTTGTTCCGATTCGCTCTCCTCAGACCGATAGAACCTAAAAAATAAATTAAAGTTTTAGAAATAAATAAGTATTGAACATTACAAAATAGTAGGTACTATTTGTTACTGACATTCCGGATTTGTCGAGGTATGTAGCGCTAGGATCATATTTAGTTTTTTTAGGTTTAATTTCGGCGTCAGAATCTTCGGATTCAACAATGTCTGGCTCTTGATCGACTACCGAGTCCAACGCTTTTTTCGTTTTTATATCGGACAAATGGAACACGCCCGATTCTCGTTGTTCAGTAGGACCTAAGTCGTTCTTGTGCACCATTTTCAAATTCATTCTCGTCTGCAGCTTTGTCCTCTCTTTGTTAGTCTTCTTCTTCTTACGTTTCAACTCTCGTTTTTCTTCGTCCTGATAAAATTTGATTGTAATTAATATGACACGTACAAAATTTTAAACTGGTAAATAATTGAAATGTTATTTATTACTTGTAGCTCTTTGATTTGTTTGTCGACTTCGTCAAGTTCTTTCTCGTCTTCGGATAATTCAATATCATTCTCTTTGTTTTCACCACCGGACCCCAATTCTTCAGGGTTGGATTCCTTTTCTTTTTCTTGAAATACCTTCCACCAGTTCATTAGCACCCGGATATCTTTTCGCCCCAACACTTTGATGTCTTTGCAACATTCTTTTATTTCTTTTGTCGTGTTGGGATGATTTTCTATGTTTGGATCGTCAAAAACAATCTAGAAAACAATAATAAACTAATTACTTTTTGATGCGATTCAGTATTTACAATTAAATAACACAATAATAAATAATAGTAGAGTTTTTTTTAGTAGTGTCACTGGACACTCTTCTTTCACATTATCCTGCCACTGAAAAATGTTCAACAAATTAACTCATTGTTTTTGATATTATAGATTGTAAATATATTTTTAATATAAATTTTTTTTTAAAAATCATTGATTTAAAACTTTACAAAACCAAAATTTATACTATGTGTAATAACTACCACAAAAGTTTATTTATATAATTGGTAGTATGATAGTAAGATAACAGATTTAGAACTTGTAAAAAAGAGTCAATACAATTTTTTTAAAGTTAGTTACACCTTTTGGACCAATAAATATAAACTATTTTTCCTAGAACGAAACACTTATATCATTTCAAAGAGCATAAGTTAACATTGCAATTTTTTTTATTGACTTTTTTTTTACAAGTTCAAAACCAGCTAAGCTAAATAAATATTTTAATTACCAATCATTTGAATCAACTTTGATGGTAATTATAAGAAATGGTGTAAATTTTGGCTTGGTAACGTTTTTAATCCTTGTTATAAAATAATGTTATTTACAAATAAAAACTATATTATTTATTATCTTATTTGAATTCTATGCAACTCTGTTTACAAAACCCAATTTCAGCCCCACCGAAGCTAAACAAATTTGCTCTTTATTAATTCATTATTATAAGGTACATAAAAAAATGTGTAAAACAAAAATGCATAAGACGAATGCATCAAAGATACAACCAAAATAAACTAAAAAAAAAAATGATACACCAATTTGTTTTGAATACTGTAAATTAGACTTACTTCGTAAGCGTCTTGCAACGCTATAGCAGGATTTTTACAACTCATGTAGGTCGAAACCGGTAGTTGTTTAAACAACAGAGTAGTGTTGTCAGGGTAACCTTCTGCTTTAGGTTTTTTATTGGATTTGCTCTCTGAATCCAATTTTACCTGGAAAAACAAATAACATAAATATTTTTTAAACATGTAATAAAATAAATATCGGTTACGATAACTACACAATCAATTGTTTTACCTGAGGTTTGACTTCCAAGTCTTTGAAAACGTAATTTGCATTGAAAAAGCGCAAATCCAATTTTGCAGGTTTCAAGTAATGCTGACATACGACGAAAATCTCGGCAGACTCGCTACGCGACGCTTGTGGTTTGGTGGCATGCACTTTTTTGAAAAGTTGCTTAAACACCCACATTAGGGCATTGTAATCTTTGGATCGGAACACTTTGGTTATGAACCATCCGCCTTCCCTCAGATTGTAACAACACAACTTCAGCGCACTCAGCGTAAGACATGATTGTGTATACGCGTCGTAAAGCCAATTTTGTCCTGTAAAACACAATCGTTACATGGCGATACGAGCACGGTTGTACTTAAGTGCGTAATCGTAACCAAATACTGACCGACATTAGGAGCTCCGTCGTTGAGAAAAACATCGGCTTTGTACGATTGCAATTCCTTGGCAAGTGCCGACTGACATTCCTGTGTGGTAATGTCGTGTGTCAAACACAGACATCCGGGAACTGGTTTTATGGGGTACAAATCGATACCGATCACGATGCTGGACACCGGCATGTTTTGTTTGGCCACTTGCATCCATCCTCCCGGTGCCGCACACAGGTCGACAAGAACGCGGGCTTTCTGGAGGAACTCAAATTTCCTGTTCAACTGGAGTAACTTAAAAGCGGCTCGAGATCTGAATCCTATGTGGTGACATTTTTCATATTATAAGAAATACACAAAATTAAATTGCACAATAACAATTTAAATTCTACTCACCAGTTTCCTTGGCCAAATGGTAAAACTTATCTTTACGCTGCTTTCCAATTTTACTTTTTTTACCCATTTCGATAAATTATATATGATTTAACTAAATATAAATAAGACTATTATAATAATAATGTTTTTTTTTTAATTTAACAACGAAATAATAAAATTCAATTATTTTATTTTCTTCATCTTTTTTAAAACGAACCGAAGTGTGTTTTGTGTATGTTTATTATTCTGTGATAACTTATCTTTTGTTAGGTTATGTTTTGAAGAATACTTGCACATGGACCCCACGTGCAAACGGACAACGCCAAAGACGTTCTAAGCGTATATTAAATGGCGGACAACCGCCAAAGATTTTGTAATAAATTAATATTGAAATTTGAAAATTATACTCGATTTTTTTTTGTCTTAAGTTAATAAGTTACTTGTAAAATGTTTAAGTATAAGAATGAAATATGTTCAAACGGCAATGTAGTACCTCATTGCGTGTTACAATTGCCAAACAAGCGAAGCGACTTATTTGCTGCTAATGAAATAAATAGATAAATATTATTAAGAATAAGTATTTTGACTGAGTTTTTATTATTAACTACTATTTGTCATAACTCATAAGCAAACAACTTGAACGATAAATTATAGTTACATTAGAGAGTAAAATGACGATTAAATATAATAAATTTAAATCGGTACTGTACAATAATTATTTGACTGTTAGATTTTTATAGTTCATGCTTTACTACAGGTACATTATATCAATTATCAAGATGTAATTGCTTTATACTTTTCACACGACATTATAACATAATGATACAGTTGATTTTAACGAAACATACTACGTATTTTACTTTGAATAATTATACAGTAGTTTATATCGGTGTTTTGTATTAGGCTTTGTTTATTTTAGTAGTTCGGAAAAGGCTATTATACTGTATACAATAGACAAAACTAATACAATAATATGTACAATTATTTGTATAATTATATTAATATGTAATTATTTCTACTCGTGGCGAGTTGCCACGTAAATTGTATTTGTCTGGTAACGGTACCTATATTTTTTTTTATAGAATTTGGCATAAAAGTATTAATAATAATTGTAATTGTATATAATTACACTTGTCACGTATATTAAAAATCAAAAATGAGTTGCTTAGGTATTATGTTGAATTTTGCCAACGTTTCATAATGGTACATTGTATTTAATTATTATGAATATAATCCCTCGTCATCGCCAACGACCATACCACGTTGAATACACCAGTTCTCGTCCGATCACTGAAGTTAAGCAACGTCGGGCGTAGTTAGTACTTGGATGGGTGACCGCTTGGGAACACTACGTGCCGTTGGCATTTTTTTTTTTAAGTTAAACATTTTTATTTATCGTCAAAATAATTTTATTTTGGGTTAGGTAATTTTCTGGTCTTATTATTTTCATTTAAACGCGTGTACTGCGTGATTTTTATTTTTTGTGAAATTTGATGTTTGGCTAATTTTGGAAAAAAGAAGAACCATAATAATATTTGTTTTCCTAGTTTTTCCGGGATCGGCCGGTCAAATCCTCTTCTCTCACTTTGTTATGGGCGGAGATTTGGGGGGGGGGAGGGGGTCATTTTAACTAAACCCTCAAAAAATACCTTAAAACTTATAATTAAGTAGTACTACATTTATTTTACATATCTCACTGAAAAATAAATGTAGGTATTTTGAAAAGTACTAATTTTAAGTTTTAAGGTGTTTAGTATCCCAAGCCCCCTCCCCCTTAATCTTTGTTATATGTTCTTATTAATAACTCCACCCATTTCCTCTTCCTTGTCTACCTTTGCCTCTAACACTTCTACACTAATCTGAAATCGCTGAAAATTAGCCAAACATCAAATTAAAAAAAAAAATCACGCAGTACACGCGTTTAAATGAAAATAATAAGACCAGGAAATTACCTAACCCAAAATAAAATTATTTTCACGATAAATAAAAATGTTTAACTTTAAAAAAAAAATGCCAACGGCACGTAGTGTTCCCAAGCGGTCACCCATCCAAGTACTAACTACGCCCGACGTTGCTTAACTTCAGTGATCGGACGAGAACTGGTGTATTCAACGTGGTATGGTCGTTGGCGGGAATCGAGGGGAATATTTACTACTATTAAATGAAATTTCTAGACCGTGCTTTTGTGATATACCAGTGACATACAATATTTTATTAATACCAAGCAAATTTCGAACGTTACTTTTTTTTTTGTACAATAATAACAGCTGATTCTTAATATTTTACTGTGAAAGATTTGAGAGAGATGGCAAAAATATAATATGATTTACATCCTCATTCCGTATAATATTACAACCAAATCGGCTATTTAAGTTACAATGATTTAAAAAAAAAACAGCAGCTAGCGTTTTAACTTTCGCATTAATGAATTCACTGGATATAAAATAATATGATGTTGTGTGTTACAGTATAAAATATAATAATAATTAACATGGCTCAACTAGTAATAAAGATAAACCATTGAATTTTTCTCCAACTTGGTTCGGTAGATGGCGCCGTGATATACAATCTAATTTTTTTGTGCCGTCTCTGTTGAATGCTATAAATTGTGTTCGTTGACATTGCCATGTTTTATAGTCTTAAGCTATTTAATAAAAGTGATAATTAATAATTCCTCTACAGAAAAAAAATTAAATTGTAAATGGTTAAAAAAATAAATTGTAATCCATTATAATTATTTATTGTCTATCAACTTCGCCAATATTGTGTATAAGTCATAGGTATCATACAATGCTGGCGGACTGGTCAAGTAAACCTATGTATAAACAATAAGTTATAAATAACATTCGCCTTTATTCTTAATGAAGATCATATTGAAGTATATATATTGTATACTATGTAAAATATATTACCTGGTTTATATTTAAATAGCCACTTTTGCTCAAATTGTACATTTTTAAAAACCGTTTGCCTGTGCAAATTTTGAGTTCAAAGCTTTTCATTTGGCTCAATTAAGCCTTAAGCCAAGGTTTTTACTTACCACCCTTAAAACTAAATGACCGAAAAGCAATTTAGACCTAAAGCGTATGAAAAACATATTTTAAAATGGATTGAGTATTTTTGCATATTTTAAGGTTTGTTAAATACTATATCATAAATAACATATTTCTGGTATATAATATAATAGTATAATACTAAAAAAACAAATTTCAGGTACACCTATGATCACGCAGATAGGCATTTATAGACTGTTGAGTAGTTTTAATGTTAAATACCTTTTCATCATTACTAGAAGAATATACTTAGTGTCATTGAGTATATTATATTGTAATAATATAAATGCTAGAATATAATTTTTTTAGACATTTATAATGATATTTTGGAGTTTAAGGAAATGTTCCTAGACATATACGTTGGCGCATTTACAAGATTGTATTTAGTGAAGAAATTATAGCTACTTAAAAATATAAAAAACGGAAGTTTGTTCATTAGTTAATAGAAAATCATTTGAATTATTCGAAAATTCGCCAACGCACAGCATTCAAAAATAATATATTTAATCAATAAAGTTGTAACGTCCTTTCAAGTTATTTTTAAATGTACAAAAGCATCATATTCTGACTTTTTATCAAACCCGAGCAACCGGACCTTAATCGTAAGTCATTTAAAAAAAAAATCTCTTCGAACGGGCATAGTAAATGATATTATGTTGGAAGCTGTGTCATCCTAAACGTTTATACACACTCAGTTCATCGATAGGTTTTCTCTTAAAAAAGGCAAAATCTTCAATGATAAATGAGCAAAAAAAAGTTGTCCTTGAAGATTTCTAGTATACCACATTATTGCCATCTAAATGTGGGTTCGTAGTTTGTTCCCACACAATCCAAAGGGATGACGTCCTACGCTTTTGGGGCTATTTATATTATGTACTAACTGCGAAGGTGACATTTCAAAATGATGCTTTGGTCATCGTTCGCCCACCATTTGCCGATATTTAGACCGACACCGTTTGATAATGGTAATTTGTATCCGACCGTAGTAGGTCTAAGGCGATTGACCCAAACGATAAGGCACACCGTGTTATAATTGCCTCTTTTAAAATCTGCGTTGGAACAGAACAATAAATAAAATAAGATTGCGTTAGCAAAATACAATAATTATATTTCCAATGTTTGCATTAAAAAACAGTGTCATTTCAAATTTCGATCTCGGTCGTTGAGCGAGCAAGCAGAAAAGCTGATGCAGATTTTTTTATCTTCCCACACAAACCCAATTTCATGGTAATAAAATTATTATATCATTCCTAGCAATATCCCGGAAAAACAATCCGAAAATTTCAAGTGGCGACAATTATTTTATGAATGCGTCATTAGGATTATCAAATGGTTTTTTTTTATAACAAAAAATCATAATAAAATTCAACGATAATCGCTAATGTCAAATAATAGATGTACAATTATTTAAAATCGATATGTCACCATTTCTGAAAATCCTCCTAAAAAATATTGTTTATAATCTATACCCAGTTAAGCATATCTGGCAAAAATTGTACTCTGGTTTTAATTTAATTGATAAACTCAATTTAAAATGTACTTAACCGAATTTAAGCACAGACAATTTATTAAATTCTAAACTAGAAAAATTATAACCAAAGTCCTAACCAACAGGAATAATGGCTGAGTAAATATTGGTTTAATTTTTTTTAGTTTTCACCCATAATAACATTTTAACCACTGGGTCGATTCCCTCGTGTATTAAGGTATTTAGATACTCTGACGGTACTTTTTTGTAAGCCAAAAGTTAAATTTAATAAAGTCACGAAAAACCATTCTGATAAATGTAGTCTTAACTTCAACGTACTGAACGTTATAATATTCATAAAACATTTAAGTTAGTTTAAAATTTGTTTGAGCTACTCTTTTGATTAATTTTCTTTAATCTTTAGACATTAATGATACATTAAAAACCCACAACAGATTTACTAGCCTCTTTTCCTATGAGGACGAAGCCTTTTTTTTTAACTCGGATTCTCTGGGGGTAGTTATTATACTTGAAACAATAAAAAAACCTAATAACACTATTAAAACATACGTATTGCCTCTGCACAGTCATTTATATTGATATTTATTATTCTTTATCGCATTGAAGCGTTTTTTAAAAATAATTACCATATACATAATAATTCCCAAACACATGTGAAGGCCCCGACCCCACTATATAAGCGTTGTTCCGCGTTTTTTTTTGATACATTTTTTGGCCTTGTCCTATTTGAAAAAAAATATCCATTTCATTTAATTTTTATTACTCTCGGTTCTCGTCGCTTGTTGTTATACTATTCTCATAGGTATATTGACCTTAAATAATAATATGCACATGACGTTTATTCGACAGCAGAACAACCGCAATGCCATTATATGCAATGCACAATAATATCATCGTTAATTGGGTTGTGTAAAAAGAAAAATACTTATGTACACTTAAACGTCTTAACCACAGCGCGGTTCACTTTCACCGATAAAACTTTGTACTTACTAGTTTGTACCACAGACAATAAAGTATTACACCCACACGAGTAGACAACGATACACACACACACACACCCTTTTATTGGATTTATACTTCGCCTTGAATGGCTTTACTGCAAGTCAAGCGCCTCATTTATTAGAGATGGCCATTTCGATTTATACCGATGTCATCTGCCAATTGGCCGACCGAAAATTCAAATGGAACTTGTCCAATATCCTACTTCTATCAGGGATTCAGGTTTAAATGGAGATTTTCCACGACCAAAACCAATTTATGTAGAAAATAATAATAACTAACACAAATCTCCTAGGGCAAAACAGGAGATTATGTTTATCAAAAAACTCCCCCGAGGGCCAAGGTGGAATGCACCCGGATTTACTTTCATACTTGGCAAAGATTCTACCGAAAATATACATGCTTGATAGTGTCTAAAGAAAAAATAATAGCCACACTTAATAACTAAAATGTTTTTGATTCAGAATGACAGATGTCTCGTCATAGTCGTCACGGTACTGAAACCGACACGTGGTTGGTCATTGATAACTAAATAAATATTCTATTTATCGTGTCTCGTTTTTATCATAAAGAATGATTAATTTAAAACATATATATTTATACATATATATATATATATATATATATATATATTAATTAACAAATAAAAATTACGCGGTCACCACTGTGGTCAATTGCAGCGTCCCTAGGCTTGTACTAAGAAGAGTAAGTTACTTGAATTATTCATTTTCAAAGAGATATAATTATTTATTTTCTGCCGTCCAGTTGATATACTATTTATGTGTGTTAAAAAATATTATATTAAGTAACAGCAGTGGTATACATATTTTTGTTTTGTGGAAACATAAAGACCCACACGCATTATGAGCGAAGAGCGTGGGAATCGTACGGGGAATGATAATCTTAAGTCTCTAAGCGATTAAAATACAAGTACAATGATTAACAGGAAGTCATTGGCCGTTTTCTCAATATAACTGTCCATAGAAAATTATACGCTCTACATTACAATAATAGTAAGTATTAGGTTTTTTTTTGTTTGACAGCAAAACGCTTTAGGGACAGATGGAAGGTTTTTCGACCACCTAAGTACTGTGAATGCACACTTCTGTTATATGTACATCAAACAAGTTGCATAGCTGGATCTTATCGAAAAGATAAAAATCACATTTTATCGTTACAAATTACATTATACTTTGGCCGTCCAAGCTTTGCTTCGATACAAGAAGATGTATTTTCATTTGTTACACAAAACTAATATATCAAGTACACACATACCCAAAGTGTGTTTTCTGACTTCTATGCAAATCGCTGACGGTTTGAATTTCGGTTAAGGCGACAGGTGGTAAAATATAGGCGCCATTTGCCAAAAACAGGTGTTCTTGAGTACTAATTTGCATACATTGCGTTTTTTAAAATGGTGTTTTTTTTTATAGTCTGAGTAATTGTTCAATAAATAATGACAAATTCAACCTCGAAAAATAATTGTTAGACATATTTTATATTCATTTTTGTATTTTTTAGAATATCATCAAATATTATATTTGACTATGCATCGTATAGCAGCTAGGATTTCCGATTCGTTTTTTAAATAATAGTTAAAAAAGTCAAGAAAAACAGCCTAAAATGTAAATTATAAGATATTAGCATAATTCGACTGGGAGTTGAAAATTTAGTGTTGACTACACGGTCTATGGCGTTGGTTAGGTTAGGTCAAAATCGGTTTGTTCGACTAGAAGTCACCGGTGCCTTCGAAGGCTGTAAATAAAAAATCAATAAAATAATTTATTTCCATTGTCCTCGACCCTGAATATGTGTGTTGTTGTTCACAATAGCAAATCGTTTATGTTGATGTATAGTGGTAGGTCAAGGATGCTCTACATTAACTGTTACTTGCGCTATTATCAACTTGACCGCTGTTTGATTTGTGGACGAATCATGACCATCGCCAATTGAAGGGAACCCCGAACGAGATGTACATAGCCTATGGTTATGTCGCTATACAGGGTAGTCGTTTTATCGTGAACCAATCAATATTCCATAGAATAAGCGAGTTAATGTTTTTATACAATGCGAACTCGATTTTGTTTTATTTTCACCCCCCTCCCAACTTGATATCGACTTTTGAAACTGTATTTGTATAGCTGCGGTACTAGAAAATATACAAAACAAGCTTGCCGACTGGTATTTTAGGTAGGCATACCGAATTCGGGTAACCGATAAACAAAAAAAAACCCAAGATGAAGACGGTAAAGGTGAAATGCGTTTTTTTTTTTTGTTTATGATTTCACCGTTTGTTTTTTGTGTGCTTAGACGAAGCCGCGTGGACACAATTTTGACACGCCGTTTTCACTGCTGACCTATAGACACGGACCATGTAATGACTTAAAGATGAACGATGCGATGGTGGTGACTATGACGACGACCGAGTAGGAGTTGGAAAGTGAAATGTCAAAAACGTACAGCGATTTTTGTTCCAGACGGTCTTCAATAGTTTTGCATACTATTGCTACTTACTATACATACATAATTATGATCACGAACGGGTCGAAACGATTAATCAGTTTTGAAGTTTTTAAAGCGGTCACGATACGGTCGGTGAGTCCGTTTTTAGATCACAGCCTCGAGCACTGTCACAAATCCGTATTCTTATTTAGATGTAGCCAAGAAATGATCGTGCCTATATGTAAACAGCTAATATCGACCACTGCAGCAGCGACAGACTAATAATTCAAAAACAATAAAACACAAGATCAACGACCTGCTAATGTCATATGCCACACCATTAGGTACTATACAATTAGCATGAGGCTAGTGACTATTATACACAGTGACGCTGTAGAACATGCGACGTTTAGTTGGAAACTTTCGGTTTGAAGTCATGGTCTTGGAAAATGATTTTGTGTTTAACTTTACACATAATATTATATGTGAAATTCTCGGAGTTCCAATCAAGTTCTACAAAGAGCTTATATATGGTTTATCGGGTAAATGTGATCGACGTCACTACCACAATGATTTTAGACAAGACAACTTTGAAAAAGTTTAACTTTTGACAGCTGTATTGTGTAAAAGTGCACCCGGACGTGAAGGTTTACTACATATAGCGTTTTAAATTGATTACTCGCACATTCTTGTTGCCGGAAATTATTTTACGTCCGTAAAAACATTCATACGGTATTAAGACTTTAAAACTTTTGGCCGTAAGTACACAAGCAGAATAATTATGTTTACAACTAAATTCTCATGCACAGTAAACCGTATATAACGTTTACGACGACTACAAAGAGTTCTAAACGACATTTGGTCTAAAACAAGGCGACGGACTTTATCTTGAACTTTTGAACGTCACATTAGTGGCAGGGGTTTAAAATGTATACATAGGCACAATTTCAGGTTTAAATTTGATTTTTAATTAATGAGGTTAATTGTTTTTTTAAGCAAGGATGTTGTATATCAATTTAACATTTTACACCTTAGTTTATTTTAATTTTATAACATAAAATAATACAAATGTATGCAATAGTACAATATTTTACAGGTATTTTAAACAAGAGTTAAACGCTTTGCTTGTTCTGTAAATGTGACGATCACTTTGTTTACGTTAATTAAATTTGTCATATCTTTTTCCAGATATAATATTGGAAAATATGGGAGTCTGTCTTGTCTCATTGAAACCCTAAGCGAAATCTTAATTTTCTTCGAGCATAAAACGAACGTTCGCAAGATGCAGAACCAATCGGAAGTGTGGTAGCCACCTGAAAATGATAAATAACACTGAATAATAAATACTGTTATAACCTCTACAAAAAGCTACTGGTTTTTTCATGTTTAACATTTTTATAAGCAGCGGTTTTAATAAATAAAAACGACAAATATTAAAGGGTGCTTGCTTTAAAATTGGGGGTGCTAATACCCACTAAGCCCCTTCTAATTGCGCCTATGTGTATATGTAGCTACAAAGAAGTTTAAAAAAACTTATTCTAACTGGTATATCAAATGCGATTGTCCAGCCATCGATGAGAGGTTATAATACTACGCTTATAGTTTATAGAGGACTATTGTGAAATTTGTGAGCTAAAACTAATAAATATGTAATGGTAGTGTTCCATTTTGGATTTTGTCGTTAGGTCGCTCGCAGAAAGAGGTCGAATGAAGTGGATTGGAAAAAAAAACTGTGGGTCAACTACTGCCCTCTCTCTCCCAAACCCTCCGCCGTTGGTCCCGTCACTGTGAGCCGTAGTCCTTCGAACAAATATATTCCTGACCTCGCATTTAATAAAAACAAAATAAAACCTCTACAAGTGGTTATTAACTAATTTGTTCGTGCCCGGAAGACCGGACTACGAAAACACACACACACACACACGCAACTATTTCCATATGAATATACATTGTTTGAACCGTTGCAGTAATACTCTATCGGCGATGGCTTCAATCTCTGGAAACATGTGTCATTAAGAACGTGCTATTGTTCTTGATCGGTATTCTTAAAACCAAATGACAAAAAAAACGTCAAGATCCTTGAACGACAATGGGAATTATACATCTAATGATATTAAAAATACACTACACTGTCCCGAAGGCTGTTGCGCGTTGATTATCACATATCGATATTCCCAAACGATTTAGGTCACAAAATATTATACTCTATGTTAATAACTTCAAGACACAGGTAATATACCTGCGTTTAATTGTATTACTTAACATTTATAGTAGGTTACAAAATAACGTTGTTCGTATTCGACTTCGGCGAATCCAGAACATTAACGAGGCAGAATAAAAGAAAACGTATCCGTTTAATCAATACAATATAATGTCGTTGACTTTATTGCTGTAATATATTTGCTATAGTAGTATAGCGTATAGTTTATTGTATTGTTACACACTCAATGATAAATTGTCATCGATTTCAATGGTCTACTCGAAGCAAATGCGCGATTGATATAAAAAAAAATTAAAAAATAGTATTCGTCCGACAAGAAAACAATAGACCTTTCAACGATAGTAAAGTTTAAGGCGGCTTTTGTATGCTTTTTTTTCCCAATTTATTTAAGTAACTTTTTTCAAAACGTCAACCATTGGTAGCATCGTGAATTTGTTTTTAAATCTTTGTTCGTCGAGTATAGACATTATGTTATTATCAACCACTGACCTGCTTATGGCGAGATAAAAATTATTTCATCTCTAAAAGTTTTCCTTCCTATCCGTTTTACCACTTATTGTTATTATTTTTTGTTTACCACCCTTCGGTCATTTTTTTTTTTGTATTCAACTAAAAAGAAATATTGCTGGTACAGCCGATGTTTCTTGATTTCGAAGGTCGTGCGAAATGCTTAATGGAAAACACAAAACTGGCCGTGAGCACGCACAACATTTGAAAAAGATTTTAATCATTTCTCCCGTATACAGGGCAAATAACAAACAGAAAAAAACCATTGAATTGTTGTTTATTAATTCAGAATTGTCAACGTTCCTTTTGTAATAAAGAATTATAGTTTATTTCCTCTTTTCTATAGAAAAAAAAGGAACCTGTTCCAATCCTTCGTTCACTCTTATGTAAAATTAATTCATTATTTTCTTCGTTCTTTACGAGATTCTAAAAAAAAAAAAAAAATGAAAATTGTTTTTGTAGGTATTTAAGTTTCGGAACACATCTATTTTGTAGCCCAAACGATTATTTTCCTTATTACATGTGTATCGCTATTAACCTAATAAACTAACGAGTTATAAATATTTATAATTTTTCTGACCTAGTCATTTGCAATAGCTTTGCCGTCCTCACCAGTTTTGCTTATAAATTAGGTTTAACATTATTACAACTATAGTCTATATATGCTAAAATCAACTTGAATACCGAGCCAAATTGTTGAGAACGGCCATGAATATCATAATTAAGCTTTAGTGATTTGTTTGAAAACAAGTACCTAACATCTTTTTTTTTTAGTTCAAAGTAATGTAACTTTAAAAATTTAAAAAAAAAAGAGCAATATGAGAGTAATTTTATTAATACAATTTTATTGGGCAGTTTTAAAGGGTAACTTTAGTCTATTCAAATCAGAATGATATAATGAAAATAATAACTGGTGGATAACCGGGTTTAATTAGATATTTTTTTAAGTTGTTAGCGTTTAGTGTCATTGGCTGAAGAAGACCGTCAGTTATTTATTTCCACCTGCAATTAATGACCCGCACTTCTTTCCTCGTCTAAAATTTAATAACTTTAAAAGTAATTTATTCAAAGTTATCGAGTTATCCAATCCACTTTTGATGCTTGTTGAAAGCAGTAATAGTGGTAGTTAAAATATTATGTCAGTTGCTTGTCAACCCTTAAAAGTTAAAAGTATTTTTCACTTAAATATTAAGTACAAAATGTTGATAGTTTATTATAAACTGTATTTGCACCATTTTTGCGACTTATACAATAATTACATCACAGAACAAATTACAGCGACTTGAAATTTAGGTAACCTTGTATTTTTAACGCTCTCATCCCCGTAAGTTGTTAAGTTTGCACCCTTCCCCGCCAGCTGCCGGTCGTTGACAAAGATCTCGAAACAATAGATGTTTATTACATAATGGACCTAGCGTAGGTATGCCGAGGGTGTAAACCCATACAAGGTCAACCTGGCGGCACGTATATAATAAATATTGCATTCGAAAGGGGCTCGTCGCGCTTCTTATATAATAATATGATTTTTTTTTGTCCGTCTCTTGGGTTTTTTACGTAGAATTTTTTTTCAGTTTATGACCTCAAAGTGTCGTATCTTAAAAAGGGATAAAAAATACAGATTTTCGCACCTACATAAAAACAGAGAAGAAACGCGCGTAGGCGTTAATATTGGTTTTGTTGGGGTGCCGTCTCCGGGGGGGGGGGGGGGTTGAACTGTAATGTTATGGTTTTATTTCACACGGTTAAATGTAATACACCGAATTGCCACAACGGCAGCGTGCCCACATTCGGTGGTGTCGGTGATAAAAAAAATATATAATTTACTAACCGGTTGAAAAAAAATCAAATAAAAATAACCGTCCCCGGCTAAGATGCCCTCGCAAGAGTGTGTGTGTACCGTCTTCGACATGCTACAGCACTACTCCTCCCACGCGCCCAAAATTTGACAGTCCCAGGTCGCCAAACACAATGCCGCATTGTTCGGTCGCCGCCACTCACAAAAACGGACCTCGGTAGTTTCGGATTTATCATTTTTCATACTTATATATATATATATATATATATATGTATACATATTATAATGTTATATAGATATACATAATAATATTATACAGTATAACACACGCCCGCGCGCCATTAGTTGCCCGGTATATAGTGATCCTCCTTTAGCGGCAGCACCCAGCCGTCTGTACACGGTTCCCTTGACCTAGAAAATCGGAAGTGTTCTCTCTTTCTTTCTTTCTTTCTTTCTTATAATAATAATGCCGCATAATAGATTTATGTGTCTCGCGCGTTTAACGCTCCGTCGAGCACACGCTTGCCTATACGAGGTCGACTGCGCGGTAGGGAAGGATCAGCTCTGGAGCTTTCCAAAAAATACATTTCCAAAATACTCGTTTTGACAATAAGTGCACATACTGTGCCGTACACTACCGCAATAATGATAACATGGCACTATTTAAATATGTACATTATATTTTGGTGCCCAGTTGAACTCTGAAACGTCAATAGTAGAACGTTCCCATATCGTCATGTGTCTGCTGCTGTAGACCGCATAAAATACAATGTTATTATTGATCCGATGGGATTGTGAATTTCAGAAATGGGAAAGTTCTTTTTATTTAAAAAGAACTGATCGTCGCTCTAGATAGTCGTTCTTTGTTTAAAAAGGAAATCGTTCCTTCGGAATAAATTAAGGAATTTTATTTGTTTAAAACCATAACCGATCAATGCCACTGTACAACATGATTTGCAACAAAAATCAAAATACATCTAATTTCTTATTATTATTTTTTTTTTACCGAATCTGGCCACAGAATTTTTTCTGGATGTTTAGTTATCAAATCATTTTAAAAAATCGCCTTAAAGTTGTAAAAAATCGGTTTTGTGGTGTTTTCAGCATGTTAAATGTATGCATTTAAATAATTAAATAATTGCTATTTCAGTTATTATTATTCTCGATCTCATTTATCTCCGGTAATTTCAACAATAATATCTTTAATTTTAAAATCTGGATTCTTAATGTAAGCAACATGATTTAATATAAAATGTGGCATTAAGCTACAATTGGATTATGCAATTTGCAATTGGAAAGCTAAAAAAAATTCCACATTAAAGTTAACTAAATATTATTATCGACACATAAAACTTGTACGAAACATATTTATATAAATTATTAATGACCAATGACAATTAGGTGACAAAATTCGCAGTCAACGATTCAAACGTTTTTGGGCAAAAACGCCAACTTAAAATGAATATTAAAAAACCAGTACCTACTATTATCAGTGTTGTGGTAATTGCTCCATGAAAACTGTGTTTGATGAGAACTACTTTAGCAATGTCATTCCGGTTAAAGGTTTCTAGTTTTTCGTTGCTGGATTTTTAAAAGAAACCTTTCAAAGCTTTGTTTCTACAAAAAAAAAGAAGCACTGTTTCCGGTAATCCGTTTCTTTTGGAACGCATTCTTTCTCAATATCGATAAATATGTTATCTGCAACGCTTTAATCACTAAATCTCATTGCGTTTACAGAATTTCATTAGTGCGGTAAGTAATTAGCAAACTTATTGTATCCTCGTGGGACGTTCTGACGTCTGTCTAGTGCCAATCGATATGTTTCAACCATACACTAATCAGCAACTGAGACAAACTGCCGGAAGTCGGTCAGACTAGTTTATTTCTGTATCGTTATTATTGGATAAATTGTAAAAACATCCAACATTTGAATCTAAATAGTTTTACAAAAAGAGTATAAATCACTTGAAACTTGGCCATTGGATGTGTGTGAGCATGACAGGTTAGATTTCAGTCGGTCCCATTGCCTTTGCACCGGTCTTGTCCATCAGCAACGAATTTTTATAAACTTGTATTAAACAAACGAAAATTTAAAATTCCAAAGCCAATAATCGTTTTCTGTATTCATTTGTTTGTATATGCCTATTTGGTCGAGTCTCGGTTAGGGTTTTACAAAAATATTTTGTCCTTTAGGGTCTGAGACCCAAAAAAACCAGAAGGGTGTCTGTGACAAAGTCTAACACCAGATCCTAAGCTATTAAACGTCTTTTGTTTACAACACTTTTATTCTATTTCGATTGCATTAATATTTTATTGAAATTTTGCATTCAATCATTTGTTATTTATATTACTATACTTGAACTAACTAACTGCTGGCAATTCATCAGTTTATTATTGTCATTCGAAACACCAGACAACTTGCCGACCAAACTTTTCTCGATCAGCATTATTGTTTTGATATAGTCTACATCAAATATTTTTATGAGAAATTCTCTTATTTCTGTATAACATTTTGTGGACGATACAACAACGTTTGTTAACATTGAAGTCGTTTAACTGTTTATGTGTCTCTAAAAACCGCGTATGTGACTCGTTAGTTGAAAGGCAAATGGTTAAATAATAGGCGTTGTCGATGACAACCGTAGAAAAGGTCCTAGTATTTACCATATATATATATATATATATATATATATATTATATATGTAATATTATAATGTTACTGGTTAACGGTTATTTATAGTCTGATTACTAGAAAACTGACTCACCGTGAAAAATAATATAATATTACTAACGGTATGCCCTCTAACGGGTTTCCAATTTGACCAATTTTAATTGTTTCCGTCTTGAATTTTCGACAAACCGCCTTTAACGGTGTGACCTGGAGTAAATTCTCAACTGAAGTAAAATTTATTTTTTTCTATATTAAAGGTATTCCGAATTTCACCCTTATACACCCATTAAATTTCTTTTAAATTAACTTAATGTCAAAATGATAGAATGAAATGTTTTTTCGGTAATTGCTGTTTTTCCTAGATTGAATAAAAAAAAATATCCACTTTTAATCAAACTAATCTATAACTATGATCCTAAAATGCTAAAGTTCTAGAATGAGAACCAGCTTTAGTTATAATTGTACAGTTGCTGTTGGCCATACAAATTGAAGAGCTTGATTCAAAAGTATTCAAGTCCAACTATATTCTCTGCAAAATATAAAATGTACGTTTTTTGTTACTGTTGGAGTAAAAGGGATAACGCATTTTATTTTTACTAAAAAATTAAAAAATTGTTAGTTATCCGGTTTTTGCATAATATAAGCCCTTCAATTAGTTTTTATAAATGTCTTAACACTTAGTTGCGTTTTATTTTATAGCGTTATTAAAAACTCGACGACACTGTGTGTGTGTGTGTGTAAACTGTAAATTATTATTATGTACTTATAATAATTGTTGTAATTTTATTTCAAGTTCATGGTTAATGTTTTATTTACCTGCATCCATTGCCCCAGACGTTTTAATTTGAATATAATAGTAATAAAAATAATATTATTGTATCCTTAAATATTATGTGTATATTACGGTTACGGTTTGTCACTATATTCGCTTAATCGGTGTTTTGAGAGCCGAAATAAAACAATTCAGTAATGGATCGGATGCCCTTGAAGTAATTCCCAAAAATACCTGGTTCTGACAACTTAAACGCCAATTACAACAGGTATAAGAAAATTGTTGATGAAGATTAATAGTTGTGTTTGGTTAGCGTCACGACCGGCACTACCTATATTTTTAAGATAGGTAAAAAAATAATACAATTTTCGAAAATAAATTACAACTTTAAAGAACGGGTTGTTACAACAGAGCTGACAAAAAACTTATTTATAATTAATATTCACGAAAAAGCTGAGATTCGTTTGCTTAATATATAAAATATTATAAAATGTGAAACTCAAGTTTAACGATTTGATGTTTATAATAAAAAACATGTATAAATATATTTTTGTAGTCACCATATTTTTGAAGCTAATAACTAATAAGTTTTTGACCAACAATAAAGGTTATATATCATTAATTCGAATGATTTAATATTATCCACATTGTACACTGTATAGCAGTGGAAAAAGTCTACTTGGGTTTTAGTTTTAAAGCTTTGTCCGTTACCCTATTTAAATGCGACCAAAAAGTACTTACCTACTTGCGAAAAAAGAGTTTAAGTGTATACTT
Organism: Adelges cooleyi; assembly: GCF_023614345.1. Taxonomy (NCBI): domain Eukaryota; kingdom Metazoa; phylum Arthropoda; class Insecta; order Hemiptera; family Adelgidae; genus Adelges; species Adelges cooleyi. Next base: position 7,298,687 of record NW_026096268.1, read on the forward strand.
TGAACAGGATTTATTGCCGTTGGTGAATTATTTTAATTAAAACCCATTTACATACTCTTTGTCATTGTAATTTTGCTGTTGTCTGCAGTGTTTATTAATTAAAATTTTTAATTAAAAAAATCTTTATTTTTAATTAAAAAAAACTTTATCCGCAGCTCTGTCCTTATAAGTTCCTATCTTATCACTATAATAATATGTATTTCTTATCAGATAACTAAAAAAGTTAAGTCAATACTGATCTTGGAAAAATTCTTAAATCTTTAACCGAGTACAGTACTACCGTCTACCATAACGAGTCGTTCTCTCAAAAGTCATAAATAAAATGGATAACGAGGCCAACAGAACACTTAAGTTTACTTACAAAAAGATCAAAGGGATCGTTGACCCTTTTAATGTGTGCATTAATTTGCCTTAATTTTAAGTTACCAAACATTAAGTGATACGCCTTGCACAACCAAAGGGTTGGCCCTTTCGATATTGACCCTTTTCTTGACCCAAGCAACTGTTTAAATATAAACACAAATTATTACTAGTTGTTGGCTACTTATAAATAAATAAGTTATTTTGTTTTTACTTAATTTATTTGTTGTAATTATAATATAATTTAATACAAATGTAATCTAATTTAATAAATTAAAGATGAAGACAGACCTGAGCACTATAATCATTATACTATATTATATTACTATATACTATATACATAATTCATATACTATATTACACTATATTATACATTTTTTTATGGAAAATTCTCAGTTAAAAAAAATATAAACATTAAAACCATACGCTTAATTTAAAATTCAAATAACACAATTTATTTAATAGTTATTTTGCTTTTTCAATATTAAAAAAGTAGGTTTAAAGCAAATGTTTGTACATTTGTTTTTATAAATTAAAAAACAAATAAAATGAAATCGCTTTAAATTAGTATTTCACTTTTTAAACAAATAAATAATTAATCAATCACATATTTATTTATCTTTGTAAAAAATATCAATCCTTATAAATTAATTGAAACAGTACCCACAAAAAATGTTTAATAAATTCCAAATATTACTTGTTCAAAAGAATATCTATGTGTGGGTATAATATTTTGATAATTATAACTACCAAGAAATGCAATATTAATTAGCTAATATCTAAATAGAACTATAGAAGAAATACAATTTGCTTAAAAATAATAGATATTGAATGAGAAAAATCTATAAAATAGATTTTTAGTTTTTTTACTAATATCGTTTAATTTTGTTTTGTTAATAACTTTAACGCCAAATATTTTTTATTTAAATACACATATGCACAAACTGTAATATAATCCATATGTAGTAAAATGAGTCTAAACCGACATTTTTATATGGTCAGAAATACGGTTTTGTGCAAGCTGACATGCAAAGCTACTGAAACCTTAGTAAATAAATAACCGTTAACAGTTGTGTTACCGTTAACGGGTCAGTGAATTAAAAAAATGTACTTGTACAAAAAAAAAAAATCCAGCACGATTATCTAACACAAAAAGCTGCTTCTTATACCGGGCGAATGATCAATAATAACAGCTATAAGTAGACTTTTTATGGTTTTTTTTTATCAGTGCTCATGGGAAAAGCCAGCCAAATGTTTTTCGCTCATACCGTTACTAACGAAGGCCGTTGTTTTTTAACGATTTCATAAACTCATAAGAGTTTATGGCATTTTAGCGTTTTTTTAATTGCCCAAGTGTAAAAAAAAAAACCTAATTTCAGCAATATATTATTACTCCAATATAGGTAACGCACTGGCGCAAGGTTAAACCGAACTGGGAATATTTTGTCGGTTTTTTTTTATTTCCTTTTATAGCCATCGCCGTTCAGGTGTAAATATCTAACTGTACATTGTATTATTATAATGTAGTGGCGTTTATTGTAAGGGTTTTTAGACCTACACAGCAGTCGAGGGCTGCACACGGAAGGCACCCGGTTGACCACTGGTAAATGCTCAGTAAACCTTTTTTTCTCCGCCTTCGATCCCAGCTATGACACTATGGATTTCTCTTCTTTTTTCCTTTCTTATTATTATTATTCATATAATATATCATTCATTAGGTCTACCGGTGGCCAGAAAAAGGATTCGAACCTTCCGCGTTTGAATCGACCAAAGGATAGTCGTTATTATTTTTTTTTTGTATAAACGGTCTGTCGATTGTATTTTTGTATATATATATATACATTTTTTTTCTTTAGACTTGCATACAAGGGAGAAAAAGACCTCCCGGGTGTTAAGGGAAACGGTCGGTATAACGGACCTGTTTTTATTTTGTGACGCAAAAAAAAAAGAAGGCAACAGGCAACCTTGGCTTAAGGTCAAAGTAGGACCCTTTCTGTGTCTTCTTAACGGTACATAATATATTTTTGATCTTTGTACCTGTACTACTGCAGCCCGGAAATCGACAATAGGAATGCCATTATTAATATTGAGCTTTTACAACGCAATAATTATTCATTATAAATTCTATTACGCGCCTATTTGCCAATAAAGAGCTTTTTTCTCGATTGTTGACCACGCAATCGACATTCAGCTGTTAATGATGGTCATTGTGGTTATTTTTTATGATCGATAACCGAAGGTTGTGCATTGACAGTAATCGTCATCCGCAAGACAGGTGTAAGACATTGTTATTGACGACATTACGCAAAATACGCGTGCTAAATGATCTTGGAAGATAATATTATTGCGATTGAGCCGTATCGGTAGTGACTTGCCATAGACATACCTTAATGTATACTGTGAGATATAGCGTATTAAGTTCCTGTACCTTACCTATTTGTTAAATATGAAAACAAATAACAAAAGCGGGCAAAAACGTTTCAAGAAAAGTTAGCGTTTCGTTTAATAAGAGGTTTACCTAAGGTTATAGTTGTATTCGGTTAGGATGGGACAGTACATAGATAACAATTTCGATATCCTAGATTTTTGTACTCAAACGACCATCACCGAAATTAAAAACCTCACTATATGAAGTTTTAGACTTGGTGGGGATGTATGGATTAAGTCGTAGCTTTTGGTGAAAAAAGAAATAAAGACAAACAAAGGAAATATTTGTAACCGTCAACGAATACAATCAACTGATAATATATTTATTGTTAGTTAACATTATAATATAGAGTAATAGTATTGCGCAGACGACCAAATGACCAAATGCCCTGCTGAGGTCAGGGTCTTGGCTTCTGTCTGTAATCGAATATTCGCTTATTTATACTCTTGAACTATCTCTGACTCTATATATATATATATATAAATATTATCCAAGTTGTTACCGACCTCATATAATATACTATTATTACTATTAAATGTAATACCAATTACCAAAACAAAATCTACGATATTCTTCTTCGAACGGTTTCTGAGTTCTTATATTTTAATAAGGACATAATGACAATATAATCGTTTGAATAACAATAATAATAATATTGTTTTTCTACAAATGATATTGCATCTTATTATTATTTGTTTCTCGTAGAAACGCTACCGTTGACCTTGAGACGTCAGTGGGCGTTTTTGCGATAAATTGTTTTCGTGCTTGTTAATTATGCCATACGATAATAATATTGATTATCTATGTTTATGTTTTTGGACAAGTCACCGATATACTATTAATATATACAAATTCGGTAAGTGTGTGTGTGTGTGTGTGAGTCAACGGAAGTCAAACGTTTGGGTCGCCATTACAATAATAATTATTATCATAGTAGGTGTGTACTTAGGCCACGTGACTTACATTTTTTTGGGGGTAGTTTAATGGTCACCAGCGCTGGGAGCAAATACTCCTTTTAGGCCCTGTACTTAAACCTTGAACAAAGGAATTTTTTACAGGGATATCTCAGACATGGTAACATTTTTTGTTAAAAACACAAAGAATAACTGATTGACTTTTTAAATTCCTCAAAAAATGTTGAGTACTTAAATGAGAACAACAAATAATAGATAAAGCCTAAAACTGACAAGGGATGGACAAATTGTGACCTGATCGGGTCTGTACTCTGTTAAAGTATATATATATAAATATGAGATGGAGTCTATTCACATTGTATTACATCACTTGTAAAATTGGTCAGATAACATGTCCTGTCTGAGTCTTGTAAACTAGGCCAATATCGATAACAAAAAGTGTGACACTTATAACATACATGCATACATTTTGGTTTTTTGCACAGGGACAATTCTCATACGGAATGCAATACAGTATAAGTTTTTCTTAAAAATGTAACATGACACTGACGGTTATTAAAAAAGTATTTGAGAGTATATTTATCAATCCCGCTTTGTTTTATTTTGCATGTTATGCAATACTAAACAACATAATATACGATATTAAATGTTCTGCAATAGGTAATGCAACTTTTTTTTTATACATAAATTAAGATGATAATTATTTAAAGAATTATTCAAAAGAGAACAAATAAATGATTGTAATTTATAACGAATCTTTAAAGAAATATTAAGAACTATTCTAAGATATTTCCAAAGTTTACACAGTGGCTCTCTTCGGACAAATAAAGTTTACAAATATAATGCATTTTTTTTTATGTACTTTTGATGTACTTTATACATCAACATCGCCCAATTAAAAGCTTTCAATTGACATTAAAAATGTTATAATACTGCAATTAAATTAATTGTACTTACATAATACAATTTCGTTGTACAATTAATCGTCTGGCCTTTAGTCGTAATTGAGTAGACATATTTATATTAATATATTAATTATATAATTAATTGAAATATTTTCCTTTGGTAAATCCTTTATGACTTCTATTTGATTTTTTGTCATAAGTACTTTTAGTGAAATACCTATTTGTGATTTCTTATAATTGTTATTATTATTATCTTTGCTAGGTAAGTAATTGTTTTTAATACACCATTATATTACATACATTATTACTGCAATAATAATACAATTGTAAATGGAGTTACTTCGCGATATATGTATGATAAACAAATAAATATATTATGATTTAAATTAGTCAAATGGGCACTTTTGCATGATGAAAACTTTGAATTTCCCTTTTTCAAAAAGATCAACGACTTAAATTTTTTTTTAATGTCTTGTTTGTCCTACCCGATCTGAGCAACAGATATATATTTTAATTATGCCAAGTTTTTTGACGAGTGTAAAGTATCGACAGGTAATATATTTATAATTATAACTTACTGGATTGTGTGCAAAATGCAATTAGTAAACTAACTACCTACTTCTATGTGTAACAGCTTATGCCATACACGGAAAACTATGCACGATTTAATTACAATTAATTAACAGAGCTGTTACGTTAACAAACATTAAACGTCGAGGAAACGGCCTATTGTGTATAGTTATTGAAAAATATTAATTGTTATTGCATTAGAAATATTTGTTAAGTACCGCTGTAAAAATTCTCTAATCAAGCAATTTTGCAGATGGGTCAACACCAAGTATAAAATGTGTGATCACTACCTTTTAAACTTATGTGCAGTATATAGGTTAAGCAAAGGTGTATCGATGATAAACTTGCTTTACTGCAGGGCTGTTAAATGTTTAAAAAAAAATTGTTTTATGGTTCAAACGTATTTTTTTTCACTATAATATTCAAATTATACACTATCAAAATCAATTTCATCTATCAAAGTTTTGCAGATTACATTTTTGTTGGTCTATTAATTCTCACTAACTTTGACATTTTTTAAGTGATAATTTATAACTATTACCATGGTTGCCAATATTTATTCTGGCGACTTTTTAAAGTACGTGATTAAAAAATATAATTTTGTAACATAGCATGGTATTATGGTGCATATTTATAAACCTCTGTATTTTCCTGTACACTCAATTCTGGATTATTAAACACTGCTAATACTATAAAAGTGTCACTTTATTATGTCAGTATTGTTTGTATAATATGATAATATAATAATATTATCGTTACGTCTGTGTTTATAATGTATTTTTATCATTACTTGTCGTCAAAGACATGTCTCTCTGTGTACGTTATTTTTTACAAGAAATATTTTTTACAGCTCTGTCAAGGACACGTAAGTATAATAAGTACGCTCACCAGACCGTTTAATAGCATAATATAATTAATTTAAGTATTTGTTTGGTTTTAGTTAGCTAATAACTGTTCTCATTAAAAAAATTGTAAATTGTATTTTACGAACACCCCCATTGCCGTTTTGGGCCACCCTTTGTCGATTGAGTAAATTTATAGCAAAACAAAACTACAAAATATAAAAAATTAAAGACACATAACTACTTCTTGAAAAGTAAATTTAGTATTATTTTTAAATAGTTGAGCGACTCCAAAGTGATCTAATTCTATGTTTGTTCTATAATTAATAAAAACTTAAAAAAACACATTTTATTTGAAATGTGTTAGTTTTTTTTTTATCATGACTCCTAAAATCCTTAAACAGGATCATGAATTATTCCTAAAACAGGAATTCATCTTTTAAATCTTAATCTATCTGTAAACCTAGTTTGAATATAAACTATACATTTTTTTTTGCTTTTAACCACAAAAAAAGGCTTTCCTGAATTTGTTTAAGTACCTCAACAAGGTCTAAGATATGATAATTTAAAAAAATTTTTTTTTATTTTTACTAGTAGCTATAAATTTAAAATTTGGCAACTACATAGTAACATGATAATTGGTAAAAAAGGAAAACAAACACCAGAAATAGGAAAAAAGTGACTTGTTCTGACTTATGTGTATACAATTTATATGTTTTATTCATGATTTAATATTTATCATTGGTTTTTATAATAATGGGGTTCCTTAACAACTCTACCAACAAGAACATACACATTTTAAGACGGTTAACTAGTAACGAGGTAAGTTACTGGGAATTCTATTGGCAAAAGCCTAATGGCGTCTAATTGCACTTGCTTGAAACATACACCGAATCGATTGTAATATTGAAGTTAATGAATTTTATCTGTGTGTGTATGTGTGAAACCACTTGACGCGCTTGAATAATTTATACTGGTTTTTAAACGTTAAACACCGTTGACTGTTTATGTCATAGAATTTCTCTGAACAAATATGAGAAACAGGAGAGCCGAAATCAATTTCTACCAAACCGCCTTTTATGTGTCCAGCCAGCGTGGATAAACTGAATAAGCTTTATGAAAAACGGTATCACAAACAACATAATGATATGCATTATTAAAAACGGTTTCTGGGAAAAACTAAGTGTAGGTACTCAAACCCTGACCCTATGTAAATGTTCTCGGTGCATGATGAAAAGAGGAGGGGGTATAACCTACTTCCGTCAGCACAAAATGGTTTAACTGAAATACGGTAAATTATTATAAAGAATATTCCAATATATTTCATAAGAATAGTAATAATTCTAGTCAAAAATGTTTTTTTTTTCTAAAAAAAATTAATACTTGAGACTTTAGCATATTTAAAAACCTCACCTAACTACATTTTATTGCCATATCTGTGTGTCCTTGTCACAAACTCGTGTGTCAAAGAAAAAAATGTCCTTTGGCCTCGTCTCGGCAGTTTTGAAAATAGATAAAACTTTATTTTTTTTTTTGGTATTTACAAAACTGTTAAGCATAAAAAAAATCATCGTTTATATAACCACATAATTTACATACCTAAATGTAACCCGGTACAAAATTAAATACTCAACATTCACATTTCAGTATAAAAATTCAATATCAATTTAATCGGTCAATAACGCAATTAAAGAGTTTTCTTCTGACGTATCCGATCTGTTTCATTTTTGTAACAATAAAATATTTTTGAGTCTTTGTGCATTATGTCATGTTTGTATTATAGGTACTTGTTGTGCGAAAACGTTGATTACTTCCGTAAGTGGCCAGTACATAAGCTATATGTCTCCCCCCAAAAATTAATAGCTTTTTTAGATGTGATTATTGGAGGGAGTAGCTCTATGCCCTCTAGTTTTGATTTTTCAATTTCTTTCTTGAAAAATAACTAATTAATATTATATAACGAGTAGTATGACATTTGTATGGCTTCTGCAAATATATTAACGTTATATAACACAAAATACATACCAATGTGTGAGTGTTAATAAGGTTTGCTTGTGTTTCAAACGCTGGCACTGTTTCAGTGTAGGTATTGAGCACATATACTTATATACAAAGCAAATAATCAAATATTTGATTACAAACGTATGTATACTTACCTCAAAGCACGGTATTATGACGAGTACGTCTATACTCTATCCCAGGAACTGATTGTGGTACTAATTCAATTGTATTTAGAATATCTCAAACAGTAGGTACACATAGATTCGCAGCACAGAAGTATAATACCTACTTAGTATACTGAATCGGTGTGTGTGTGTGTGGAATCGTATTACAATATTTGAACGTTCACGGTTTGCCGGTTCCTGTATTATAATATATACTGTTTGGTACCCTAACAATGTATACGTTAAGTCATGTATGCCTTAAGTTCAAATGTATGGTAATTTTTCCACAAAACCGTCTGTCGAATTGTCAACATTTATCCGTTTACCCACTGACGCATATATTTTGTACTAAAATTTGTTTGGTCTCATTTTTTAGACTTATTAATTTTACCAACGAAAAGTGAGTAAAATCATATTTTAAAAGTCGACAAAAATGGCAAAAGTCTAAAGTTAATAACTATGTTTAATTAATAATAATTCTTATATAATGGGCCAATTTAAACAAGTGTCCTGTTCTGAAGTTTTTTGACGTTTCCTTTGTTTCTTTTGTTAACGAATGGCAGCTTTGGAAAAAAAAACTGAACTAAACTAATTAAGAAAATGGACCAGAAGACATAAAAAGATATTCTAAAGCAACCCTCTAATGGTGGACTAAATGCTGTATCAGATTTAGGTAGTATGAGCAGCGTTGGGAAAAAATCAAATTGAATAATAAATAACAAATTATTTAAAATTAATTTTGTCACCAATAAGCGAACGTTAAATTATTAAATTGAAGATCAATTTTTGTATATCGCTTCTTCTAGATGAAAAATTATTCAAATTATAACCATATCAGATTATGGGCATATGCTAAGAAATAAAAAAAAACGCAGTAGATCTCAAATAGATAACTTTAATTCTATCGATAAATTTCAATTATATATATTTATTATTTATGGACAAAATATTATCTTAGATGATTACCAATTTATTCAGATATATTTCATAAATATTAAATGAAAAATAAGACCTTTTTTTTTAGAATACAAAAATTAGTGTCAAGGGGTTATTGTAAACGAATAGGGCTAATGTAATTTTATTTATCTCGTATAAGTTTTATATTTATCTATTAAAAATATTAAATAAAAGATAACGATTAAAAACGATTATTATTAAATAGTTATATTCAATGTATAACAATCAATAATTTTAAATGAAAAAAGAATAATAAATTATTGAAATGATTCCTAACTCTGTTTATATAATATTTAATAAGAGTACCTTTTTCTTCTTCGCTAACTTATAACTTATGTTTACAAGTAGTTATATTAATAACTTCTTAAGTACAAGGTACGAGATAATTTTGAAAGAAAGTTGTTTTGCTTTGGAATGTATTTAACTCTGAATATTTTCCCTCCTAGTGTGGACGGAGATCAGGGGAAAAAGCTTGCAGCGACTTAATACTTTTCCACGGTGAAACAGCCACCCCATATTATAAGGGTTGGATGAAATGCCGTTGAGCTAAATTCTAATAGGGATTTCAACCGAGACTTACGATATTTGAGAGAATTTAGCTTGGCTGAGCCAATCTCGAAGTGCGTAGAGGATTTACTATAACATTACCATTGCCTATTGCGACCTAATTATGTCGAGCCAACACGTGTTAAACCCGACTGGCAAAATTAATCATAGTTTGGCGCCGGCACAGTGTTGTTTTTGGTCAAATTTTCAGGCGGCAATCGGTTAAGTAATTAAACACTATTGCCTAGGTAGGTCAGACGTCGTATATATATATTGTTTACCTACCAAATAATATTTTGTAGGTTAAACGATAATATCTCCGTTAATTGCAAATTGATGGATTACTTGTTTGGGACAACAATTCGGGTCGTCACCCGTTTATAGTATGTCATATTACTTACCCACCGGTGAGACAATAGCTTTTCGACAATCACTTTATGACCGTTTCACGAACAGACAAACATGTATTTTGTGCAGATTTTATATCCAAGGCAAGTTTGAGAGTGTGCTAGTCGAATAACTCGCATTCAACAGCTGTTATGGAACATATTTTGAAAATAACCTAGGGACAATAATCATTCTAGGTACGCTATACTATACCCGTGTCGCACAATTAGAATAACATTATCTAGGTCAACCCGTATAAGGAAATAATATAATATATAACTGCGAGACGGTGATATTCTGGGAAGGATGTGTTTTATCAGAACCTTAAGGAGCGGTACCTAAATTAAATAAAATATTATACAAAGTAATATAATATACATATATATGTAGGGACGATGTACGGTTGGGTATGGGCGATGGAAAATCTAGTGCAACTTGAATTTGATACAATATAATATTTGTTATTCGATTTCGAGTCCGCTTTTTTGTGATTCTGTTTTTGGTTTTTTCAAATGTGCAAAGTACATAGAATCAAAACTGTATTTCCCATTTTTGTTGCTGTGGGTAAAATAAATACGGATAAAAAAGGTTACTTCGACGAATGCTGTTTGATAAACTAACAAGTGAAAAAATGCAAAACATGCTTAAATTACCAGTTTACCCATGATTAGTTTTATAATGCTTTGTTATCCATAATTGTTTAGTATGCACATTTAAATACTTGTATCTTGCGGACAAGATAACAATCTTAATAAATATAAGAATGTTTGTTCTGTTTAAGTCTAGCACTAAAATTGCTTCCCTTTCCTAATTAGCAGCACTTGTTTTTTTTTGTAATTAAAAATAATATATTTTTTATTGAACTCGAATGTGTTGGTTGGAATGTGTTTCTCAACTAGACTGAAAAAGTACATTTTAAGAAAAAAAACAATATCGGCTGCTGTTTCATGTTATATTTTAATTATATTTTGTGACTTGAATCGACACCGTTTTCAATTAACTTATTTCAGTTGTAACTAGATTAGCTACAACAAGAGGACGCGGTAAACTTGTTATATGATAAAAACAAAGTATTTGTGTCAGTTCGAGTGCGGTCTGTCGTTAGATTAGTCGGTTTTTCTTATTGGTTTAGAGCTTTTTGGTTGATAGATAAACACATGTCAATTCCATCGGAGAAAGAATAAATAACATTTCTGCTGGTTCGGCTGAATTTACACAAGTGGATTCGGGTCATTCTTGGATTAGGTTTTATCGTTAGTTGTACTTGGAGTTTTAAGAGACAACAATTTACCCGGAGGATGTACTCCAAATAGATTTTGTTTTATACTTACAGCTTAAATATTTTGTTTTGTCGTTAACCCATGTAGATTTTACCCATCCGATTTTCCTAAATTTAAATTTAAACTATATTTTTTCATCACAGGCAATTAACATTATTATTAATATATTGTTTTGGTAAATTCGTGTGAAATCAAAAATGTTCGCGCTCATATCCCAAAGAGGGTTTCTTTTAAACTACTTTTCTTTAAAATTTAAATGAGGTCTGGTAAAAGTTTGATAAAAAATTACTTTTGGTAAAAGTTACTTAACTACTTAGTAACTAAGTTACTTGATAGCTAGTTTTTTTTTTACTTTCTAAGTACAATATTACTACCGACGGTCATATAATTAGTTATCATTATTCGTACAAACAATAAATTCGGCTCCATTAACAAAGAAATTATATGTAACATTACAGAGATAATTTTGGAAAATATCATTGATTGAATGTCTTGGGAAATATTTAAGAGAATTCAGTAACTCGGGGAGAAAATTTTGAGAAGTAAAAAGTTAAAAACATTAGTTATTATTTAATTAGTTAGATTTATTAGAAAAAAAATGAAAATGATTTTAACTTATTTCCATAAGCAAAGCCCCCATAAAAGAGATGTTAAACTTAAAGAAAATGTTTTTTGAAACCCATTTTTACAGCCACGCGTTTTGTTTTTGTGTCAATTTTTTGTTTCTATTATAAATCCTTTCTTTCTCTTTATAAATCCTCTTTCCAGTTTTTTCCCCCTTAAACAATCATCAAATTTTCAGTTAGACATTATAACTCTGAAACGTTTTGAGGTAGGTTGTAACATGTTACATCTTTTTCATTCTTCTAAATTTATATGTATTTCTTTTATAACAAATCAACTTGTATACAGTCTTAAAACACTAAAAGGAGAATCATCTTACCATCTAAAACTAAACGAAGTGGGTTTTTGTCAATATTAAAAGCATACTGGACAACGGTAAATCCAGAAATAGTTTAACTATACTAAATAAAATGTATGCTTGATGTGCATAAATTGGCACTAGAGGGTCAACAATTTTTAGAATATTTTGGTTTTTTGTATTTTGGGACAAAAATGGTATCCCCTGTTTGGGCTGTTTTGTTTGCACGTCCACGCTTTACGGGTGATATTGATTTTGTAGGTACGGACCGTGTACAATATTATAATATTGTTATTGTAGGCGATTTGCTGCTCGACTTGGCCAAGCATGAAGTATACGATTAACATTTAAATTCACCGAGAGGCTTTAGCGGCAAACGGGGCAACAACAACAGTGGGCCGAGGGTCGAGGGCACACTTTTTAGCCCCCGGATGGGAAGGGGGGGTTGCAAGTTATGTAAATATAGGCCTACTGAAAATTAGCGCGTTTGACGTCAACGGCGACAAGCGAGGCTGCTGTGTTTCATCTCGTCAAAGTGCGTGGGCGGAATCGATAACGGGCGTATCGTCCTCCCCTTGCCCCCCCCCCATATTTTACCTTTGTATTTAAGTCCATGACGTATCCAGCGTCCTCGGTATGCGTATTGCCTGACCCAATACAACCGTGCAACGGTTGGAGTGAACATTGTGAGAACATTTTCGCATCGGTCTAATAATAATTTCCATCACCACTTTTCTTGTACCTACCAAAATTTAGAGCACCGACTGCCATATAGTCATCGGGTATTTCACCTTATCTATCTCGTTGTGAAATCAGAGTTTGCCGTCGATCTACTAATTTTCTAATCGACCAGTCGAACTCAAATTAAGTTATACCTACGAATTTTCAGTTCCCTTTTTTGATTAAAAAGATGGACTGGCCGGTACCACGTGGCACTGATATGACATAATAGTACAAAATATATCAGGCTTAATGTTACAAACGGTTTTATAATGGATGGTTGTATAAACGTTGTATAATATTAATTATATAATTAATAATTACACCTACTGTGTCTCTTATACAAAGAAATATACTTTTAGCACATAGACTTATAGCACACGCATATGTCGGTGAGCCGCGAATACCTGGTTTGGAACTAGGTTGCAAATGTTTTCCAAGTATATTGGTTATAGCACCGAAAAAATGATTTACAAATGTTAAAACCAAATTTACAATTGAACGGGATTAGTGGATAAAGGTGTTAACTAACATTTTTTTGAAAATGCATTTTATTGCATGAATAAAAGGGTTAGGATCCCTAGACCGATGTTTTCCCTCTTATAAGTTATTTCATCTATTGAATATACAAAAGTACATTAAAATGTTTTATGTCAATAGTAGAGGAGGATCCAAGAGAGGGGGGGTGTCCATGGGAACTGGTACAGTACCAGTGGTACTTCAACCGTGTGCATTAAATGTGTATTGTTGTTTAACTTTTTTTTTTATAATTTAATGTGTTAAAATATGTATTTTATTTTTCACTATGTAAACGAATAAAAATATGACTGTTGCTTATGTGTATTTAAAGTGAAATGCTTTGTCCTAGCTTCCATCTCTTTTTTCATTCCTACATCCGACCCCGGTCAGTGTCTAATTGGAAAAAGTAAAGTTAAGAACATTTAAGTTGTTTGGGTTTTTTTTTTATCGATTCGGTAGTGGAAGGGGTGATTTTTTTAAATGGTAGCAATAAAGTACTTTTTGGATTTTTGAAACACATTGGGTCCAGTGACAATGAGAGAATGAGGGGAAAACAAATATTTACACACCACTTTAAAAACAGTATAGCTTTTTCGCGTCGAAACTGTAAAGAAACGAGTGATTTTCTTCGAGGAAAACTCGAATGGAAATTATTGTTGCGTTGTTCATTCACGTGGAAAGACGGCGCATATTGTTCCGTTTATGTTGTTTTTCCTGCGGGAAAGGGAGGAGGACGACGACGCGGAGGAAAAGGAGGAGGAGGACGATTTTCGGCAAAATCAACTTACGCAAACGGATCGAGGGCCGCAAATGCTGGGGTGTGGAGGGCGCGCAAAGCCGTGGGCGAGCAGACGCAGGGACGGGACGGGACGGGCCGACCCGGTCCCGGCGTTACCCGGGCGACGGCCTTGGCACGCATCCCGGCGGACGATGGCCGTGACCCGAGTCGACCCCGGAAAACAATATAAACACACTACCCGGGCGGCGGCGCGACCGCCTCGACCCCCGACCGCCCGGCGGTAAATTGTTGCTATAGGTACACAACACCCGGAGCTCACCCGCGAGATTAGTGCGGACGCGCGGCCCGCTCTCTCCCGTCCGGGCCCTATCTTCGCCGGCCCCCGCCAATCTATTCCGCAGTTATGTTTGTTGGCCTACATTTGGCCAACGTTCGTTTACAATATTATTATTGGGTGTAGACGCATATAGGATGGTCTGAAAAATAATTTTTATGAAGTATTTTAAAAGTGGCTACAAGCGATCACAACACACACACACCTTATGTAATAACTAATAAACGTACTTAAGAGTTACTTAAATTGTAGACTGTGTCAAGAAACAAAAACGGTTTTACTTACCCCCTTACACCTTCCCCTCCCCTTTCCTCACAATCGATAGTAGCCTGTTCAAATGGGAAATCTCTAAAATTTCAGATCCATAGCCCAAACCTAAGTACCTTGGTTAGAGATTTTGCAATTGATTAAAATTGTTAAAAAATATTCTAACTTTAAAACATTTTAAGGATTTCCTATTTGAATAGGCTACTGTCGATTAAAAAGGGTGAGCCGTAACTGTCAAATGTATTTATTACACCCGATTCACAATGAAACAGCGAAAAAAATACATTGTTGGTCTAACTAAAAATATGGTTAATACCTATAAGGACACAATACATTTCCAGTTGGAATAGCCCTATAAGTAGGTGGGCCTACTAAATGTTTATGGTAATGATAAGTAAAAAATAATTGTTGTTTTATTATTGTAATTTGAATAGTAATTGACGTTTACCAACTAATCGAAACCTTATTTATACAAATTTGAAAAGTTTGATTGACTATAATTGAAATATTTTCAACAAATTTATTCCACAAATTATGCGGTAAGAGTTCTCAACTATATTTATAATGGTGAAATGTTTGTTTGCATTGGGTGGCAAATTCACTGATTAAGATTTATTTATGATTACCAAATAGTGTGCTCCTCTTAATCTTCAATCTACGTCATCTGTGCAATATATTTTGTTGTTATGACTTGTAAAACAGAAATATACAACTGCTCTACACCCGGAAGTGGTAGAAAATATCAGTGGTATTACAAATTATACACAAAGGTTGACCTCATCTTTTAGTTATGCAAAATCGTTTGTATTATATTAGAGTAACTTAAAAACAAATACTTGTGAATGTTGCTCGATATACTTGGGGTACACATAGGTACAAAAGAACACCAGCTGTTGATGTCAGATTATACACTTACCCCCACTGACAAAAATGTAGTTTGATATTATTATGATCACACATTGTTTACCATGATTTGCGAAGACATTTTACAAGAAAATTTGCAAGTATTAACGGTTTTACCATTCGGCTTTATATTATAATAATCAACAGCTGCTGTTGATGAAATATTCACAAAAACAGCTTCCTCTCGTCTTATGGCCGGGTTAGAGTGTGCGCAAAACCTGTTTCTTCTTTCGCAAAAAGCTTCTGGGAAAATGAAATATATGGCTGTTATTTTCAGAATAACATGACTCATCCATCTTGAAAGTAGACAACGCATCAAGTCGGTTATTGAAAAATGATTGTTTTTGTTTTCCCCGTTATTACGTTCGTTTACATTTTGACAGTTTATTTTTTTATTGTGTTTATACTTTACACGTTCCAAGACGAAAGAGTATTGTTTTGCCGAGATAAAAGTTTGTAAACAAAACGTTAATAAAATTTTAAAAAAACCGGCCGTTTCAATGCGGTTCAAGGCCAAGGACTCGGCGGAGAGTTTATGGTCGAAGTTCACCAGCAGATCGTAGTCCATTCTTGGCCACGTTTCAAAGGTTTGTACGCGATGGGAAAAAATAACGTCTCATTACTTTCACGCGCGTATATATATAGCGACTAAATAACACTAGTAACGATTATACCATCATAATGTTATGCTGACTTTGTAGTCAAATGTGAATACATTTTTCGCTAGAAAAAAACTTTTTATGCACGTGTATGTAAAAAAATGTATCATCATTTATTTATAACGATCAAAAGATATTTTGTAAATGATGACATTTTTCTTAACAATACAAAATCACATTCAATCATTCTCGATGAGTCGTCAATTACAATTTACTACACTAAACTCTTCTAACGTCTGCTAAAAATTATTAAAAAGCGTTATTATTTTTGTAAGTGACCTAAACTTACCAACCACACTCATTCAATTGTTGCACAAGCCTAATAGCACGGTCGGTTACACGCCGATAAGAAAACATTCAATATATACATATAAAACGGCTCTCGTCGACACGTCTTAAAATATTAATTATTTATTTTTATACTTAAAATGGAACAACAACCAGGTAGGTCACATATTGAACTAAAGAAAATTCGGTAGGTCACCTATAATATCTTAGAAAGTGTCGGTAGGTCAAAAAAACATATTATTGCCCGACGACTATAATAGATTAATTTGGCCTTGAAAACAATGTTATTTAACCCTTATACATACAATAACCATTGGGTAAGTATTTTTCAAAGGAAGCTCAGAGAAGAAAAGATAGTACTTAGGTTGTGATTGACAGATGGGTTAAATACTTAAATGGTAACACTATGCCGGTACTCGTTTTACCCCTATTCTTTTTTTTTCTTTGTTCCTTACATAATTAAACATTATGTCTTTAAGTGGGGCCAAGACGGTCTCAGGCGTCCGATCGAACGCATAATCCAAATGTGAAATACCCGTCAAGGTCGGCCATTATAGCTTTCTATGGCGCTTAAAAGAAAGTTTCCGCCTCTTAAGAAGAGCTACCTGATTCGGCCTTGACGGTTGACACGTTCCTATCCGTCGTTTATTATTTTTACCGTTTCCGCGTACAGGTTTTAACGTTGTGTTAATTAATAGTGTAGTTGATTTACATGCAATTATTTATATATTTATTATGTTATTATGGTATTTAAAATTCCCATACCGGTTTCCATGACTTACCACTGTTTAGTTTTTTGTTTTGCAAATGTCATTAACGGATTTCCAACCGAAAAAAAAACCCTCCCATAGATTCATAATCCAATAAAGTGGTTTTGATTACACAACACAATAATTTGACCTGCTTTTTCAAAAAACAATTTAACGTGCTAGAGAAATGTTAAGGCCAGATTCGGCGTAATAGCGAAAAAATCAAAAAATATATATATATATACTTTAATTCTTATACTTACCAAAATCGCGCTGTACAGTGTTGTCACGTTGAAAAATGATTGTTAAACGTACAACACACTACTTTTGTTTTGCATAGCATGTCTTAAGAGATGCATTTTTCTAAGGAACTGCGATACCGTACTATCGTGAAAGTACACATGCACACAAATAAAGAACAAAACGTTATCTAAATATTGGCACGGCAATTTTCAATAAAAAAAATGTTCAGGCAATTTTTTAAATCACAGAAAAAAGTATCATATAATTAGGTTTTTAATGAGTTTATAACAAATCGCCATAACTATGTCAACATTTAAAAAAAGTTTTGATGGTTAATTTTTTTATCACTGATATTTTCCTAAGAAAAGTGTGTCTCCCGATCACCTAACATTTTTTTTATACAAAAGTAGGTAACTGGTGTGGCGTCCTCTCTAATAAATCTAATATAAACCTAATTATGATGGCCGAATCACATATTATTTTATAATCAGCTTAATATGTATAATATGTATATTATGATTTATGCCTATAATTTTGTATACTATTCAGCACTTAGCATCGCAATACTATTGAGTTTTCTTTTATATCGTCATCATTAAATTTAACCCGGTGATACATTTTAGGGCTGCCATAGTTCCCTCTTTGGTTTGTCAAAATTTACAGCTATGGTTTTAAACACAAGCAATACCTTGACCCTGATGGGCCAAATGCACGGGACTTGAAATACAGATTCATCAACTCTAATCCCAAGGTTAAGTTTGGTTAGGTCATGTAATAAAACATAAATTTAATTTGTAAACTATCAGGTAAAACATTATCTGTACTTAGAAGTTAAAACACAGGAATATAATTGCAAACATTTCTATAGTGTAGAGTGGGACCTGCTCGAACTGTCCCTATCTTATAAATTACATTTTTGGTCGAAAAAGGAGTAAACGTGAAGTCAACACTGTTATTCAGTTTGCATAACTTTTTTTTTTTTGTTGTAGTTTCGAAAAAAAATTTGTTAATTTTATTTATTATAATCTATGTGTGAGTTTTTGTATTTAATCAAACATTTTTTTGAAATTGTTTAATTAAAACCTAAAAAGTAGGTACAAACAATATTTATTTTAAAAGACAATTGAACAATTTTTTTAAGCTCAAATTTGGAGTTTTTTTTTAGTGCACGTTAACGTTGTTTTTATCGCGCACACATTTCCAGGCCTTATGTCTTACTGATGATGGTAAGTATTAAGTAGGAAAATGGAAAACCGTTTTGGACTGTGAAGGAGACGACGACGGCAGTATCAGAAGTATTAAACGAATGATAATAATATCTGGACCAGGAAGGGAAAACGGCTCATAGCATTGTGTAAGTAAAATAATATTGTTATGTTATACCTAATAACAGGAAGACCTAACCCGCAATGAATGACGCGGACAAGCTAAAACAACACCGAACCAACCAATTGTGTTTGTGCATAAAAAAAAAATACAAAATAATAAATTCCAAGGTAAGTTTAATATTATTGTGATTTTATCAAACGTGCACAATTGTATACAAAATATTGGAACGACAAAATACGACGAACATCCGCGTACCAACTCATGTCCGTCGTACATACAGGGTGATCCAAACAACGTAAGACACGTCTCGTTTTACCGGGAAATAATAACCTATAACAAAATTGTAGGTTTTCTACTACTTGTTATATTACGATATTAGACAGTATTAAAATTTGTATTTATTTTTCCAGAGCTCTGTCGACTTTTAAAACTTAAATGGTAACGTATATACGTTCAAGTACCTACATTTTTAGATTAACCATGATTTGCTAAAAATGTAGACTATGGTCGATGACTAATTTTTTGAATAATTATTTTTTAAGTTACTAAAGTTTTTAGAACGTTCGGAGGAGTGCGGTTGAGCAATGCGCGCACAGATAAAAAAATAATAGACTACTTCATTCCATCCTTTCTCCCGTCCTAAACGTTTCAACTTAAATAACTTTAAAAATAATTGTCAACAATTTCAGTAAATTATTTTCGTTTTGAAAATTTCATTAAACACTTGCGTTTTATTTTTAAGGGGGATTGAAAGATACACGAGTTCTTTGGCTTTATTAGGTTATGTTGGAAACAGATAATTTTTTATTTTTTGCTAATGTGATGTAAAAAAATTTGCGTTTTTATATTGAGAAATTGTTAAATTCAATTTGTTAAACTACAAAAAAAACTAAATTATTCAAATGATAATCGGTTTTCATCATAACCCAGTAACGAGGCCAACAAAATTTTGTATTTTTATAGAATTTAAATTGTACGACCAGCGAAAACATATTTTTTTCTACCACCAAAATGACTTTTACTCTTAGATAAAAATCTAACGTGTTAAAACCCATACATTGAAGCATATTATACAAATCACAAATTCGAATTAGGTTTAAACCCAGTAAACTCCACCTAGGAAACGCGCATTGCCTGCCATAGTGGGCTGTTTATGAAAATGTCCACTTGTGGGAGGCACCCACATTTTGAACAGTTATTGTTTTTCACCATCGCCTACCTAGCATTTTTTAATATATTTAAAGCACGACAGAGATCGGAGGGAGGCTTGGGAGTTGGGATTTAAAAAACATTTTAAAAACTTAACACGTTCACTGTCCGATGACCCCTATGTGGTTCATGATTTATTTATAGATAAGTCCCTAATTTATTAATTAATTCCCTATCATCTTACCTGTCCAACTGTGTTATTATGAATTTAATAGAATATAGTCCATACAAATAAATCTCCAGAGAAATAAATGTTTGAAATGAACCACATGTGGATCATGGACTACTAAAATAGGATTAACGTGACCCATATATGGATCATAGGACTGATAACTTTTGATTTAGTTTAACATTAGGAGTTAGGACAGTGAACGTGTTAAAATTAGCGCTACATTAATTTTTATTTCAACAGACAAATAAACGTAGGTATTTTGAAACGCACTACTTTTAAGCTTTAAGGTTTTTATATAGTGTTGGCCGAATAAATTTGTGAAAAATTGTCCAGGTCATGGTCGGGCCGATCGCCCTGTACACCACTCTTTGGTCCGCGCGGCCGAGGCAGACGCGGCGGTATAACGATAATAAGCAAATTATATTATCACACAGCAGTGTACCAAGCGTACGTTACACATGTATATTTTTTTATTAATAATTCACACGCGAGCGAGACGGTTAAAAAAATAAAAACTATACAACCGAATTGGGTCATGGAAAAAATGTCACCGACCGGCAAAAAAAAATGGGTCGAATGACGCACCGCCTCCGACTCCGTTAAACCTTGCACCGCCGCCGCCGTCGTCTTATACTTACAATATGTATCCTATTTAATATTATGTTATAGACTAACGGCACTGTGCATTGCTGATAACTATTCCAATACGATATATTACGTTCCTTAAACAATAGCGTTTTTCTTTCTAACTACGTTCAAAGGTCGACCGGGATAATTATTATTTATTTATGGTTTTTTGCACAGACCAGCAGATCCGGGCCCCCGACGATTTTACGACCGTAAGTGTACTTAAGTACACCTCTCTCTCTCTATCTAGTATAATAGGTATTAGAATATTACAATAACAGCCGGTAATGATGATGATCGTCTTGCACCGTCGTTTAACCGAATAATATACGAGTCGCAAAAAAGAAGAAGCAGAAAAAAAAGGCACCTGTTTTCGAGATCATCCAGACGGACGGCCAAACTAGGTCAATGCCGTTAAGTCATAAATATAATATAATATATATATTATTTATGTACACCGCATATCCGTTTGTTTATACACATGTGTGTGCACCCGAGCTAGACTTAAGGCGCCCCCTCCCCCCTTACCCTCACCCGCCTCCGCGGTTGCACAATTGCTATTCGTTAACATTTGTAAATTATGATTTTTGCTTTTGATAATAATACAATATAGAATTTCTACTGTCGAACATCATCACCCATCGAATAGGTGGCGACTCCGGTTTTTGACATTTTTACAAAAAAAAAAAAAATGATATTTTTGCCAAGTACGGACTTGTCGGGATAAATGGCGGCCCACCGAAGAACTTATTGCAAGCTCCCTATGATCTTAAACGACCATTCCAAACGGATTGTCACCCACCGGTGAAGGTCAAAACGCCTTATGGGTCACGAGGGGGTTTGGTGGGTTTAAGTCAAGTCGAGCCCATCACGGCTGTATATTTATTCAAAGGGCACTTTTCCTTTTATAATTTTTTATTACGGTTCGTTTTCCAAAAAAAAAATATAGGTTCATATCGGTTGAAAAATTAGATAATATATTTCTCGTTGTATTGCGTTGTACGAATATTGAGAATAATGTCAACAAAATTGATTCATACATAATACTTAATATTTTTTGGGTTCAAGAAATTGTCATTGTTATTATACATACATAAATGCTCTGGCCTAGACGATTTAAAATAAATAATACAATATTATTGAAAGTATATTGTGGAGAAAATATTTTATTACTATTAATTTTCTACATTTTTACCATAACATCTTAAAAGTATCATTTTTTTTTTTGCACGCTTATGTATGTGTGCAGTGATGTCATTGTTGTCTTTGAACGTTTTCAGAGAAACGGTAAGTTTGCAATTTTCGGTACTCGATACAATAAATTTATGGTGTTATTTTGTCTATAGTTTTTTTTTTTTGTCTCAGTTTTGTCGGTCAATGATCTCATTTGCGACCAAGGACAAGTCGTCGAGCCGTCTTTGCATTTTGTACGGTTTTCGCCGCGTAGGGCATATAATATAATAATGTCGTTAATATAATAATGTACTTTGAATGAAAAAAAAAAAATTATCTGAGTTTGCCCATTGCCCGGCTGTTGTTTACCAACAATAGTGTAACGGACCGACCGATTACCGTATTAGGAGAGCGAACAAAATAATATTCTAATGCAACGACCACATCGACGGCCACTTTGTTTGTTTTATCAGTATCCGATAATAACATAATAAAAACGTTTATTGTTACAGATAAGTATGGAATATTTTAATACTATAAGTTTATCACATGGTAATTACGTGCGCACGAGTCCTTGTCGGAACCGGCGATGCTCTTGACCTTTGAAATGACTTTTGTTTGCTCTTAAACAAATATTAAACATTTTTTTTTTTTGTAAACGCATCGCAGGGCGTTACATAACACGGTAATAGTAGATTATTAGTATTTTATTTATTACTATTGTTATTATATCCGACCAAAGGACGAAAACTCGGCCAGCGTTTTAGAGGTCAACATAATAATATAATCATAGCGTATTATAGTTTCATTCGATCTTATCTTGGCTACGGCGTTAAGGTGCCAAACGGAATACGATAATCATAATTAATAATAATATTTCCCATCGACTGTATCGAGTGCTTGTGCAATAATAATCATTAACCGGATCGAACAATATAATATTATACACTATACGGTTGACAAGCTTCCGTTATCTTGTCAATAATTGTCTTTATTGTTGACAAAACGGTCCGTCTCGTTCGAATCCAAGGATGTCGTAGATATTGTTACGGAATTAATTTAAATATTATAATTTTAAGATAATATTTCAACGACGGCCAACAGTTGGGGTTCGCAGGGTTAGCCGTTGAACCGGCACTGTAATAACATCACAGATTAAAATATAATAAGGCCCAGATGGGTCCACTTTATGGTGAAACAATAGATTTTTCGAATAACGACTTTTTTGATTGGTTTAAACTTAATGCAGTACAGGGCCAAATCATAGTGCCCAGATTGAATTGTGCACACTATTTATAACAATAAACTGATAAACAAGTAGTTGATTAACAAATTACACGGGCAGCATAATATGTCGCCGTCGAAATCAGACTATCCGGTTGTATTTAATCTGTGCGATATCATAGTAATATACTTATTATAATATTGGTTGGGGTACACGGTTGTACGTTTAATTTAGAATAAATCATCCCTGGTCGTGGCTGTGGTGGAAAACAACAATTGGACTGATTAAAAAAAATTTCGGTCGTCCCGTTGCAAAGGTCGACCCAAACGGGAAAATATCAATTATCTTTCGCGTTGTTGTTGTTGTTGTCGTTTTGGAATATATTTCGGAAATAATATATTATCAAAACGAACTATATGAACGCGGAAAACCGGCGCTGATTGAAACCAGAGTAATTAATTTAACCTTGAAGAAATTTTAGCGCGCTCATAATTATTATTGACGTGCGCGTTTGTTATGACAAGGAAACCCAAGTCGGACGGAAGTAAAATCAACGAAACATTGTTGGCAAATAAATAAAAAAACAGTTGCGAAAATTAAAAGTTAAAAGCGGGGAAAAAAAATTAAGTACTATTTTTCATAATCCGCCCCCTTCCCAATTGTGGACCTCCTAACGTGCAAAACATAAATTATACACATATTATACAATATAGTAGATCGTGGTAGACTATAATATGAAAACAGATAGCTCAAAAACAAAGGACATTTTTAAAAAGACCGATTAGAGACTCGTGATGATGTCAGTGTAGCCGCGTGTAAGAGTATAAATTATCGTGCAGTTGTTTTACAATATTATTGCACAGAATTTAACCAGAAGAGAGGCTTTCCAAGAATTGCATGGGATAGATTCGGGCATTTTATGGCATTTACGGCTATTTACGCGCGATGTCCCTTTTTTTTCTTCGTATACAAAATTTACCTTTGTACTACACACGCCTTTGGTTTCTACAACAAGTCCTTCACCCTAATTCGACAAATTATATACCTGAACCAATTTTTTTTAAATTTTTTTGCGCGATCTAAAAACTAGGTCATTCCGACATGTGCGCATCGACGCGATTGCTAAACGAATAGGACAAAATATACACAATGTATTATATATGTATATGTATATAAGTGTTATGTACTTGTTGCCGTATGTATTATACTAAACGACCTTCTTTATATTTAATTTTCCTCGTCGATAAATAATATCATGTCAAAAATAAAAAACGTTTTTGATGCAAGTAAACACACACAAACACATTGTTTGCCCATTAACGTGTGTACGAACAAATTCGTGAAAACGCATAAAAAACACATTGCTGGAAATCGTCGATCGATTTAATGTTGTTTTTATTTGCCGACGATTGCTGTTGTGATCAATGTTTGCGCTGCACGCCTGACGCCCACACAGACGGTTTTTATTTATTGTTAGTTTCGGTTATCATGATGTGTGTACCAGTTTTGAATTTGGAGCGAGTCCTCGATAATCGCCTTTTTGACTTTACTACTTTGGTGGAGGCTGAGAGTCCAGGGTGGCACATGTCCATCACGAGAAAGTTTATCTGTGTAAATGTATCAAGGTCATTTCATCTTAAATTTGACATGGACGGACTTCGATAAAGTTGTCAGGAACAGAATGTTTGCGCAATATATTGACCATTACAATATTGTCAATGCTTATAACTCTTTTTTTTTAAATTATAAAATTCAATGTCCGTTTACTCAGTTTCCAATAACATGATCGAAATTCAGATAAATTCGTTATCTTAAATTTTTTTATAGATGTGTTTACATTAGCGCTAAAACATCTCGGCTCACCAAGTCATACTCAAGTTTTATCGAAAAATGCCTATAAGGTTCTCCTTAATGAATAAGCGGCTTGCCGTGCTCTTGAACCGTTATGAAACGTTTAAAGAGAAGTTATGCCTTGTCACAAATCACAATATTTAGTTTGTACAGGTAAAATATAACCAAATGAAATTATTGTTTGTTAGAAATTAAAACGGCAACACTACTTTTGTGAAAAGCCGAAAGTGCTTAGTCGTAGAATTTATAAAAAAATCAAAGTATGATCCTACAAAATATTCGTTAAATGTCTAAACTTTAGGATTTTTTTTTGCTGAAATTAATTTCACGGTCACGAGGGTTTTCTCAATAAGAAGTTCTTTACCGTCACTGCTAAACTTTCTTTAAGTAAAAAACCCCCTTGCACGTTTTCGGTACACTTGAAAATATCAACCTTCTTTTGTAAAAGTTTTAAGTAGTATAGAATACAAATTTCTGTTTCGGTTTAAGAATATGCTCTGAATGTTGACGGACACATTACCACTGGTATTATATCGAAGTGTAAGCTCGATCATTAATTTTTCTTAAAGTTCTTATGTGACTTACAGAAATAATTATACAAAAAATTTAAGGCCTTTGAAAAAGAAAAAATACAGGTTATTTTTAGTATTTTTAACAATACACTAGCCCGGCGTTTCCGTCATTCGAGTATACATATTTTATTTACATGCTATTTTTATGAATACACCACCGCTTATATATATATATATTTTTTTTGTTAATATTTTTTACCTTCCATATGTGTTTTTCTCACATCACTACATTACATCACAAGTCACGGTCGCGTCAATCATTTTTGAAAAACAAGTACTCCGAAATAATTAAATAACAATAATATTATTATTACCGGTAACTGTTGAAGTTAAAATGAAAAATCTAAACGGCAAAGAAAAAATAAGGTCAATATTGTTTAGTATAGGTGTAGCTTTTATTCGATTAACTATGTGTTCGTTTTACTGAATTTTGCCAACTCCTGTGTTGGCCTACGCTTGACTATATTTTTTAAAACATTTATTTCAACTACCTTTTTTATGGCCGTTATTTATGGCTATCTTTAATCATTAAAAACTCGACTGTCAACAAAAGACTAACACAACAAAACCATGATGACAAATCAAACAAAATGTACAATATTATTCTAACGACCTGTTGCATCATGTGGCTACACTGCACTGTTGGAACTATTTTTATCCATTCAACCTATTTACCAGCCGCGGTGGCGGCGTTATATTTGCGCCTGTTGTGGCTAATTGGGTTGGTAAAACTCATATGCAAAATACAACATTATGCTATGAATATCGAGAACAGAGATATTTTATTTTATATGTATTATATTAAAATATGTTATTATTGGAATAGTTGTGGAATCCTCTTCGTGGCCTGACCTTCCTTCGAGTATGCGTGCACATCATTAGTAATGTACATAATTGGCTTGTTATCGATTAATGACCGCCGATGTTCAAGTCTTTGACCCCGAGCACTAATTTCTTTAGGTTGTGCGCACATATTTTTGTTCTCTATTTTCGAAAACGGTCAACGCCATATTTTGTGAAAACATTGTTCTCATCGAAATTGCCAGACATGAACAATATCATCGACTTGAGTAAACAATATGTTCATCGAGTGTGAGAGGAAAGGTATTGTATGGTTAAAAAAAAAAATTGTAATATTCATAAGTTCCGGTTCGGATAGATCCGATGGAGTTTTCCACGTTACACCATTGACGTTATGGGTATTTTTCAAATCCGAGACAATTAAATCGAGTACGTTAATTGAATTAAATCTGTGTGAACACAATTGGGTTTATATAAATCCTAGTTTGGTACAATTATTCACAACGAAAATGGCAAGAGCACAATATTGATTATTACTGCTGTGTTCATATTACAGTATATTGAGCAACTTTAAACGCAATTCCAAAAATAACGTGGAGTGATGTGGAGGGGGCGAGGTAAGTTCGGACTCTTCAATACACTTCTACCCAAACAACAAAGTATAACATTTTTTTTTTATACAAATCATACCGTACAAACCTCCTCTACCTGTGGAAATCAAACTATGAATGGTGTTTGTTGAGTGTCGACGGTGCGGTGTTTTGATATAAACAAGTATACGTATAAATATTTATTTTTCAAGGAGCTCCGGGCCAGGGCCATCTCTAGTGAATCGATTCAGGTTAATTGTATTTAGGGCTTTCCAATATGACATGACGTTTCCATCACACTCTTAACGCCTTTACAGTTGTTGAATATAAATCCAAATGTCTTAATTGTGTTGACACAGCTCAGTTATTAAATAGTCAATAATACATATTGCTTACAGTTCGGCGAAAACAATTTCCTCTACTTGTACTGCAGATTGACTTGAGGGAACGCCACAAAAGCCGTTTTTTTTTTGTGGCAAAATCAAAGGTCATCATATCTCATGTTGACATTAATAGAAATTAAGACTTGCACTATGTCTTGTTGATGATTTTTTTTGTTCGTTTACACTAATAGTAAAAAAACTGAAGATTATGACTTTTAAAACTGAAATGGTAATTCAGATTTTAAAATTCTTGAAAAAAACTCATCGACAATACTCAGTCCAGTTGAGGTTCTCTATTTTTTCAAAAGAACTAAAGAAAATATTTTTTTAAATTTTCTGTAAGTTTTTTTTGGAAAACGAATTGTTCTCTTTTAAACACAACATTTACAGTGGAAATTGTCATGATTAAAAAAAAAAAGATGTTAATTAAATTGAATTTAGAATCCTCATTAAATATACATTAACATTTTAATTTATTTTTAATGAATAATAGCCAGTTGCCTATACATAACTCCTTAAAAAGTTTTGTGTATATTAAATGGCAAAATAAAACCAATTTTGCTTATTATAGGAATTTGTTTTAATTAGCTTAGACTAACTTATTTTTGATTATTTTATTTAAACTTTAAGGCAAATATTTTTCACGTGTACAATATTCTATGTGTTTTTTTTTATGAAAGTCTTTTTAAAGAACATTGAACTCTGGTTTTTAAAAAGTCCAATTTATCTATACGCTACAATAAAGGGTTAACATTTGCGAAAATGTATTAGTTATTATAATTCTTGTCATTCTTAAAATTGAATATAATTCTGTTGTCAATGCCCAGTACTAAAATGTCTTAAGTGTCATTTTAGATTAATAAATTGTGGACAAGTGTTAAAAACAAAAATAAATAATATATTTTCGTATCGACGTCTTAAAAGTTAAAATAAAAAACTTTCAGCTGAAATTTGAAAATTAGCCGTTCTTTTATTAAAAAAAATCGCATTTACATTTGCCTGAATTCTTTTTCAATAGAACGCACGCACTTAAAAACAAAGGACAATTTTTTTATCGCAATAATAATGTTTTCATTATGAAACTATATTATATTTTTAGCGTGCAAAGTGTCTTTTGCATTTTTTTTTTATTAATATATTTTTGACAAATGCATCGTCACAGCGATTGTAATAATATCATAGTGAACGCCGTCGTGGCATTTTGACAGAACGCCATTTAGACATTATTATGTATGTAGGTTTTATGTCTCAGACCTTGGGTGGAAATTTTATTTTGCTCGAGTCCGTTGAACTTGTGTTTTTTGATGTCTGACAAATTTAAATGCGCAATGGTCGAATATCATTATTATTATCATTCATTTTTTTAATTTTATTCCAGTTGTGTCACCCAACACTTGTGTATTATACAAAAATAATTTATATTATTAACACAATAATATACTTAATTATTGCTGACCGCCGCGTCTTGTATGCGCTACTAAAAAATATGTTTAATCGAGACAATTTTGTATATGTATATGTATATATATATATATATATAAACGTATATTGTTATTGCCGAGGCTTGGTAAAAATAACATTGCATTCATTATAATAATATTAACACAACAGTAAAATAATGACCAACGAAGAAATCCGTGCAGCAGTTTGTACCGCAAAAGTCAATGACTCTATTTTGATGATAATAACATTATAATTCATCGTCCATACACATAACGCTAGTTGGATTCGTCGTTATACAGTTAAAATATGTATATGTATGCATTTTTTTATTACATTTTTTTATTTTTGTCGAGCACGGCCTGTTGCGCGACGGATAAGGTGACCTTGAAAATCATGAGTGCAGTCTGGTTGACGTTATCATCATCGTCATAATAGTCATATTCCATGTACAACACACATCCCCGCAAAACAGGAAATGTGTGCTTGTGAATAAAGAAAAAAAAACAAATATATGCGAATAAAAACAACACCGTTTTGTCGAGATTGTCAAACACAACTGTTGTAGGTATATGTCGTTAAATGTGTCCAAAATATTTACACATCAAACCGTTAAAAACTGTTTTTGTTTTTATTTTTTCGTTCAGTTTTTCAACTTCAAAAGCGCATTGCGGACACATCCGATCGTCGCGTCGCACAGTTTGATGTTTTGGATTCTTCAAAATGGTCCCAAAGACCTCATGTTTTTAGTAGTTATTAACAGCTGTAGTACAGTAGTGTATAAAAATACCAAGCTTTAATATTCACATTTTTTTTTTTGCTACTCTAGTCTCTGACTGTTACTTTTACTCTTTCTACTTTTGCTACTCTTAATCGCTGGGTTAAATTTGAGAGGTCACGCCTAAACTGTTATCTCACCTATACACATACTCTATTTTTAATCAAATTTTTAAGGTATAAAAAAAATATTTAAAGAAAGTTATGTACGTTCTATTATAACACGTTGTCTAATGTTTAATTACAATAATATATAAACAAAAACATATTAAACTCTACAAAAAAAAAAACGTATTAAAAGCTTTACTCGCCAAACCGACATTATAATATACAATAAGGATACTTAAACAAGAAAAATATACCAATGTGCAAGCTAACAACGTGTTAAATATTTTATAAACAAAATATTAAAAATAAATGATAATGATAAAAAAACATACCTCCTCTAAGTTGGGGATCGATGAGACGAAATAAAATCATATTGAAAATGTGTATTAAAATACTTTACTATGGATTCTTTTTGCCGAAACCCAATCTAGCCTCAGATTTTACCTATTTTACTGTAGCCCGTTAAGCTGTAAACAACTTGAAAAACAAAAATCAGAATGAAAAAAAAAAATACATATTCTAAAGTCTACGCTAATTCTAAAATTAGTTTTCAGTTCAGCAATGAAAATAGTAAATGATATTAAAATTATGTATATTTATTCAAACTTACGGACAACGCTGACATTTTTTTTTACAACTTTTGAGGTAGAGGATTTTTTTTTTTTATTCCACCAAAATGTATTACTGATTTTGATAACTGAGCTGTGTCAACTCAGAGATACTCAGAGAACTCGGATATGTATTCTTATAAACTGTATCTCCCCCGTTCCATTCTTCTAAACACTGTTTTCTTGATGTAATTTATGTCTTAACGGAATTTTTATGGAAAACAATATTTGCACAAACAAAGTTATAATATGTTTAAATACAGCAAAAATGTATTAACAGTTAACCGTTTGTAAACAAACAAATACTTTTCAAACCCTTTTTTTCAAGACGTTTTTGAAATTATAATTTGTTGTTTGGGTAGAACGGTTTTGAAGGGTCCGTAGGGTTACCCCGCCTTCCCTTCGCCCACTTCTAAGTACGCGTACGGTGCTTCGGATGTCTGGTTAAATTCGATTATAATTTAGAACAAACAATGTTTTTTTTTTTTTGTGAATCGCGTTTAATGTTGCGCAATGTATTGTAATATAAACACAACAGTGTTAATCAATATTGTGCTCTTTCACGTTACATCAAATTGTACCAAACTGGGATTTACATAAACCCTATTGTATTGCAAAGATTTAATTCAATTAACGTACCTAATCTGATTACTCGGTGTAATGAATATTTCATTATATGTGTACTTGTATAATACCTACATAATATGTGTCTAATCGTATATCGAGAACTAACTATTGCATGCAATCATTTTTTTTAAATCATTAATACACTCAACCTCGATACACGACGTATAGGTTCAAGAAAAGTATTTAATTTTTTCACCATTATTAAATGTATCCATTCATAAGTTCTGTTATAAAAATGAATACCAACCCGATGGAGTAGAAAAAAAACTGATATCCGCCAAGTACGTTCTATTCTATATTATGCGTTTGGTGTCCAATTTTTTTTTTTTTTTGTTATCGACCTAACGAGACCCGGAAAAAATGATATATGTTAACGATAAACATTGTAATTATTTTGAAACGTGTACTCAACTCATTAATATTCATTAGGTAGCGCGTTGAATGAAAATTCGAACTCAAAGTCATTGAGAAGTACACACGGTTATCCTTGTTCGGTATACATGCTAACTACCTATAGTATTATTTCTGTATTTTAATTGACAGTTTATTTTTTTAAGCGTTTATTATTACCTACATAATTATTATTATTATTCTTTTTGAGTGTTACACGCGGATGTAAAATGTTTGCATAACAATCACACACGTTGTTCGCGTCAAACATGCAAACACAATTATTATTGTCTTATGAAATCTTGACTAAATACTGCAAGTAGCTCAGGTACACAGTCGGCCGGTTGCAGTTAATAATGAATATAACGACGTCGGATAATGGCCATTTAAAATTGATCGCTTGTGTAGTATTTGTGTAAATATGAAATATATGTTAACACGAATTTAGTTTTTTTATGGTTCATTAAAAAAATAAACAGTCCATATTATTATATGCCTTTAATCGAGATAGTAAAATTACTTTGAGTATACAAAAATTGTAACAGATACTAACATACATTTACCAGTCCGGGTTAACATTTACACAGAATTATTATGCCGTACTTAATTTTAAGCTAAATTAGTAAGAATTAAAGAATGACTGTATAAACCGCAAAAAAAAACAGATATCTGTTATAATAATATAATGAGTAGCATTCAATAGTTGTGCCTCATTGAGGTAAAAAGCATGTTAAATAATATGGAAAATGTTGGCCAAATTGAAATTATTGTAAGTTTGCAAAAATATATTCTTAAAAGATAATTATTACCACTTTTTTTGATCATTTCCGCAACGGTATAGTTGGAATGTGAATTTGTCAAATGTTTCAAGTGTCAAATGATAAAAATGTAGTGTTTTATTTGTATACTAGCCTATAATTACAATTAATATACACTCTTGGCTCGTCTGCCTCGTCTCTGTCCCGAGTTTAATAACCTACCGAGACCGTGTAAGGGTAGCGTACATCTACTAACGCTTTTATCGCCTGTCCTGTGCCAAAAAACAAATATTTATTAGACCGTTATTTAAATCCCCATAAACTAAGTCCTTGACGGTTGTCATCGCCGTTGTCTGTTAGGATATCATCATACAAATATGTATGTATGTATGAATATTATGTACTATATCTATACCGTTTATTTATGGCGGAGTAAATTGGAGTTAAGTTTGACAGTTGTTGTACATTATATATTATGATATACGTGTATGCATTAATGTCAATAACCGCTGTGAACTTTGCTTTGCACCGAGGTCATGTCGGCGATGCTCTCATGACGACAAAAAAATTAAAAAAATTAAAATAGAAAAAAAAAATTGTAAAAGGAAACATACCACGTCGATAAAATTTAAATTTAAATTAGCTATCCGACGATTACTGTTAATTTTTTTTTTTAAACATTTTTATTGAACGACAAACGCTCGGCCTTGTTTGTGTGTAGTTTTTCCATAGTAATATTATAATAATAATACTATTGTAACCGTTTGAATAGTATTGAAGCGTTTATTCAAACATAACAATATATGTATTGTATCGCACATATTTTAGACCAACACATTATTAATTATTATTATTTGTTTGACCGATAGATGAACATAATTGATCATAATTGATAAACATGGTCGTTAAATATATTTTGATATATTAGATGTTAAACGAAAGTTGTATTTTATCAATTTTTTTTTTTGCCGAAATTCAAAATTTCCGCGCCCGAGTCGAGTTTAAGTTTGATTACAATTATATAATTATAATATATTAATTCTATTATAATATTTTATTGCCTGCGTGCGTGCACCGTGTGGTGTAATGTAGGTACCTATTGGCAAGGCCGAGGTCACTTGGGTTTTTTTTTTTTTAAATATACATATATATTTTACACTGTTTTTTACGTTAGTCCGAAATTTATTATCATTATATTATTTGTATTATTATTCGAAATTCACAGTCAAGATCAAGGTCTTACATACACATACACGCCGGTCGTTCATTAGCATTTATGGTTATTCAACGTTCAATTCTGCACCTATCCAATGCAAACGTTGACAGAGGACAACGGCGGTTCTAGGAATACTATTATTTTTTTATTATTTATTTTGTGCACTTAACATTGAATAACGTTGAATACGTGCATTTTATATTACAGTAAAAAACACATAATCAGTGTTGTTTTGCCGCAATCGATCCGGAAAAACTGATATAGGATTTTACTAATTGTCAATCGCATTATGTCAACTTGTTATTATTATTTTAATTATTATTATAATTAAACGTTGGACACGAGCAACGACACAAAAATACCATTACAATGATGGTCCACTGTACCGGATTTAAAAAAAAAAATAACTTTTATTGTTTTTATGTTATTTTAGAAACCCCTTTTAAAATAAGTGTACTGCGAAAAGACGATAAGACGTGGAGAAATCGGCTTAAAAGATATAGTTAAGGTTAAGGATTCAGTTAAGGGCAACAGAAAGCGTCAAAATGTATACAAATAATTCAACTAAAACAAAGAAGTCACTTTCTGAATGTCTGCCGAACCAATTTCCACATTTTTTTCTTTCGCTTTCTTTTTTTCAAAGTTATAAATTATAAGTTATAATATTTTTACTAAATAATAATTTTTATTTTCTAATAGCTAAATCAAATAAACCGGCGTTTTAACCCTCATTGAGAAAATATTAAGCTTCACGTAGAAAAAAAAATGCGTCTAATGAATCCGTTTTATAAATTTATGTTCACTGTATGGGCAACAGAGCAAGTTGGTTTTTGTAAGGACCTCAAAGGCGATTGAAACAATTATATCAAATTATTAAAATATAATTGAAGCTCGCTGAAATTCGAATAAAAATTAATCGGCCTCTGTAGCCATAAAGTAAAATTCAGATAAATATGAAACTTCATCGTCTCATTATTCTACTTCATTAAAACCAATTTATTTTTACTACAACAGGAAACTATAACTCAACAACTTGAGGCCCCGGTGGTATTTCGGTTGTTGCCAATAATGTGCCTAACTATATTTAAAATTTTAATATTAATTTCCGCCTAATCTGAATTATGAAACTGCCAACAGTTGTTTTGTGTTTTATGTCAAATGAATTAAGGAATGAATAAAGTATACACATAAAGGAACTCATCAAGGTTAAATTACAAATGACTAATTTTTAAATAAAACAAAACTATAGTCAAGGCAGTAGCTCTGTAAAACAAGATACTTGGTTATGTCTATGTTAAATTTAGAGTAGAATTGATTGCAAGTAAACAGCGGCCAGTGGGCAAGGACGTTTAAGGTAGCGATGAATGTATTTATTTTGTTTTGATAAATTGAGTTAATCAAACCGGGTTGGACTTAAAACTCTCGGGCAAAAACAAAAACAAAAAAGGCTTTGTACTTTCGTTTTTAAAGCCATACAATTTAAAACTGAAATTTATTTACTAACACTTCCACTCTCAATGTACATTTTGTTAATATTTATGCAACACAATATGTTAATTTTGTTGTTTTAATTGATTAAAACTGAAACTTTTCAGTTTTTTATTAATGTTTGTACATAAGTACATAACAGTTGATAAAAGTATACATCAATATATATCAATGTCAATTTTTTTTCTCCAAATTTCAGTAATTTTTCTTCTATAATACAGGCTCGGCTTCTGGTAAATTCCTACATTCTTCGAATTACTGTAATAATTT
Source organism: Adelges cooleyi (assembly GCF_023614345.1). NCBI lineage: Eukaryota > Metazoa > Arthropoda > Insecta > Hemiptera > Adelgidae > Adelges > Adelges cooleyi. The sequence continues at coordinate 7,333,998 of NW_026096268.1, forward strand.
TGTTTTGTAATAGTAGTACCATATACAGATAAGTATATTGTATAAGCGATGAGAACCAATTGGGCACGAGTGAACAGTTAAAAAAAGTAAACATTGTATGGTCATAGAATATATTTGTCAACGAACGCTTTTTCTATCCGTTTGTTTTACAATTTTTCTCGAAGGAGATACTGAATGAAATGAGCTGTTTATTTAGCTCTATTGGTTTTTTTTAAATTTTTCTTATACCCTTAATATGGTCCATACCACTGGATTTGGCTTTATCTATACTCTGCTCTGAGGTTGGCATGTCATGTAATCGTCAACGCTATAACGTGCGTTTTTTTTCCAATAACAACTATAACGATTATTTATATTGAGCTGTAAAAACATAATCATAATCTGGTGATAATGTCATCGTGATGAGGTCCGTCCTCTTGAAAACAACATGGCTATAAAACTACACATACATACAATATGCTAGCGGTAATTTAAAAATTAGACAATCGCCTTTTTGGCTTATCGACAAACTGTATTATAATTGTTATATGTATATTCGATTTTTAATAATAGAATGATATTTGCTTTTTTTTACTTTATCACACCAATCCCAATGGCGGCTCTCCGTCGATTTCAATGTCAAAGTAAGTCACCTCGGCCACAAGCTTATCTCTCGATGAAATTGCGATTGCCAGTTCAAGGTTCCACTTGTACTGTACTATTAACATAACGTTACTCATCCGTATTAGACCTATGCCATTACAATAAAACATTAATAAAAAAATATATATATATAAGATCTCTGCAGATGTATTTAATGCATTTTTTTTTCATCTAAAGGCATAGTTTTTTTTATAGCATCGTTGTCGTTAAGAAAACGTTCGGTTGTCGAGCATAGCTGCGCTGTTACAATAGCGCGAAAATTAAAATGTTATTTTTTTTTTCTTTAAAATAAAACACTAGCTTAACGACCGAAACGTTTCAAGAGCCAAGTGCAACGGCTAGAGTTTTAAATAAACAAACTGACGCAAACGCTTTACCATATTACTATTATTACTATATTTTATTCTCTAAGTTTAATGAGTTAATAAAACAAATTAAACAACCCAAGCGCTGTTTAAATGTTTTATACATGTATATGTATATATATTTTTTTTAAACATTTCCGGTCTGTAATAATGTGTTGGTAAAAAAAAAACCATACACAAGCGCGTGTATTTGCCAACTGTAAGCGCATCGCCATTACTCATTTAAGTATAACTTCTCTCTCTCTCTCTCTCTCACTTTTTGAGTTGTAACGCACAAAAAATGTTTGTACAAAGTATTTCTTTTTTTTTTAGTACTGTTCAAGGGCGCGGCTAAAAATAAAACTCAATTGCGCGATAAATACAAATGGTTCAAATTACCGAGCAACAATAATGATAGTGATAAAAAAAAAAAAATACAATAATTATAATAATTAATTGGTTGTTAATAATAGTAAAATACGATACGTGGACCGTTCTTGTAATTGTAAGGCGAAGAAGACAATGCAGAAGGCGAGAAAAAGACTTTCTCGTTTAATAGGTACCTCCTACTACTCACCGGGCGTACCTGTTTTATTGAAAATATATAATTAGATAAGTAATAGACAAAAAAAAATTCGCTATTACAAACGGTTCATTGTTAACATCCAATTGGTCAATCACCGGTCACAAGCCTAAACGAATTTCGACTACTTGAATGGGTACGATTTCGGATTTTCTGTAACAAGATAACAATATTAGAATTTCTTTTCAAATTTGTTCTGTCTGATAGTTTTAAATGGAAATTTATTTTCAACAAAACCCAATAAAGATACCATCGAACTTGGGTCTTTTACCTACAGAATTAAAATCGGACGGTTCTAAGTAGTCGAATTTTGTAAGGGTTTTTGATGTACAAAAAAAACACAACTATAATTTATAAATTGTAAAAAGAAAAATTAACCTGAAAGAAGTTATCAAGCTCGAATATTGTCTATAAAGTACATTTTATGCACGTTTCACGTTAAAATACATTGTTGACGCAATAATTAGATAAATATGTTTATCTTGTAGTCATAACAATCGATTTCAAAACATTTTTCTCGTAAGTCATTTAGAACTAAAATATTTTCCATAATGGAATATTGTACTCGAACAAATGGCTATGTAGTAGGTAGATATCTATCGTGTCTGTGTGTATCATTAATTTGTACTCGGTTCGGTGGACATAAATACATATTACACGCGGACGACAGACGATGATCATTATTCTATTTTTCCAGCAACAAAATCTCCGTTGAAAATCTGACTTAACCTTGCAGTAAGAGCGTTCACATATTTCATTCACAGTGGTGTTCCACAACAAACGTTTAGGCCGCAAACCGCCGGCCGGATAGGTCTACTTTCTACGTCCTTCGGTGTGTGTGTGTGAAACGATTTGGAAGTCAAAACATCCTCTTGGGTTCTCTTTGTCTCCCCCCTCCCCGACACCTGACAGGCGTCGCCCTTAATTTTCTAATTTTCAAGGGTATAGATTTTTGGTTTTCTTTGTTTTGGTTTTTTTGAAAGGATCAAATTTTTTTAAACTGCTGCCACGTGACGACGTACAAACGGTTCGTACCTTAAAAAAAATATAAGCAACGATAATATTATACTGAAACGTTGTACGCGACGCAGTATAGAAAATTGTGTCACTTTTGGGTACTTTTGTTTTCAAAAAAAATTGTCTGCTATACGGTGCTCGCTTTATTATATTCAATAAAAATATAAATTTTGCGTAAACTGTCAACTTTACAAAAGTTTAACAAATATATACGTATAGTGTATTCCGTTTGATTTCTAGTAAGGCTTGAATTATGAATTCTATAAAACCCAACCTAACAACACCATGCGCTTCTTTAAAATAAATAAAAAAACAAAATTACACAAAAATCCTGAGGTCAGATTATCGTAATCAGCAGTAAAAACTTTCTTTAAAAATGACATATTTTTTTTTAAATAAAAGGCAACATTTCAGTGTGTAGTGCTATTAATTAACATTCGAGTACAATATATATATCAACAGTGTTTAAAGTCTGAAATATTTCACTAGATAGTGAAATAATAGTTCACCATATTATGAAATATTGGATTTTTATTAATTATTCACTATTTGACCCTACTGACTTACAAAATATAAGCTTCCCGTCAATTTAAGAGACAATTAGACAGCAGTATTATTATTATTCAACGTGCAATCACTATCACACATTTTCGCCACTTTTTCCGGTCTTGTAACATTATATTTCCTTCTACTCTTGTAAGTTTTTTTTTTATGAAGTTCCTCCATCCAAGATCCAGCCACTTCTTCCCTGACCGACCTCGTGGAATTTGTTCGTCTCATCCTGTGCGCTATACTTTGAACTCTTGCGGAGTTTAGCGCTTAAGTCCTGGTGCCATAACTCATACTCAAGCGAGAGTATAGGTCTAATAACATTGCTGTACAAGTACCTGGAAATCTCTCCATTCGGGGTCACGAGCTTGGGGACATATTATTTAATTATTGTTTACAAGTGTTATAGTACATAGCATTGGAAAATGAGGAAAAACAAACCAAATTCTTACGGTCGTTATGTAACTCTTAGGTCACTTATGCGTCATGTCATTACACGGATGCGAACAAAAACTAAAAAGACCTCCAAAAAAAAAAAATAATAATAAACCGGTAACCGCACACCGGATTTTCACGTGATCGGAGTGTACTGTACGCCAGTAAGTGCCCGTACATATAGTATAATAAATAATATATATATATAGGTATGTTAAAATAAAAAAATCGCCCAAGAAGAACGACAGAGAGTAAATGGGGTACGACTGATGAAAAAAAAAAACCAAAACAATGAAAAAGAAGGCGGTCGTCCTTGTGCCGTCGACGACGTTGATATAACACACGGACAAGAAAGCATAAGCTCTGGAGGTGGGGGGGGGGAGAATAAGTACATACTGGGTGTCGTATAAACATCTACTGCACGTTGTAACATCTCTTGGGACAGTTGAGATTTTTTAAGCCAAAGGTTTTTTCCAAACAAAACAATAGCTAACATAAAAAACCGACATAGCCGTTTAGCATAGAATATTAGATGAGTATATTTTTCCGAAAACGTCGTCCGGTCGATAACGACATTCGTTATCGACGTATCGTGTGGTTTGGATACTTTTGAACGCATTGTAACGCTTAAAGTTGTGGCCGAGGTGGTGTTTAACCAGCACAGTAAGAAAGTGTTATACGTAAGTGAGTAGTAGTAGTAGTACCTAAAGTGTGTAAGTAAGGCAGGTCCAGTGTTCACAGATGAAAATACAAATATCGATAAAAGCGTTGTACCTAATGACAATTATGTGCTTGAAGATTAATTTTTAGTATTAGGGTGGATAAAGTTATAGTTACTCAAGTAATATGGAAATTAACAATGTAATGAAAATATTTCTATTACCCGTTGACTGTTGATTCAGTCACACAAAGCAACCGAGAAATTGACTAAGATCAAAGTGTAATTTTCCTCTTTTTTTTGGGGGGGGAGGGTTCCAATAAAAAAACAGTTTTGACTACAGATTTTTGAGAAAATTGTATACTATGTTACAGTTCCGGTTCTAGATCTACCTTTTGTCTACTTTTCAGACCTAAAGCGTTTGTATCCCGTTTAGTAGGAGAAAGGGTTTACGATCATTTTTTGGTAGTCAATGTTTTTGTCGGTAGTGCTATATTGTTTAAAAGATATTCCATACGAATTTGGACCAGACACAAAATAAAAACACATCATTGTAAGAAAAATACCTTCTCAGCCCTCCGCGTCGAAACTATCTTACAATATATTGTGTTAATTAAAAATATACTAGAGATATGTATTGGCAGAGTAATTTACGGTGGAAATTAGTTAAGGATTTCTGGAAAATTATTGTCCAAAGTTTCTCCACTATAGGAGATAACACCACGATGGGTACAATATGCGTGCTGGCCGGACACCCTGTATAAGCGTGATAGGAAAAATAAATAAACCGGCAACTTTCATCTTCGTTTGGATCGTGCACTCGATCGTCACGGCGGCGACCTCGTTTTCACCCGCTTGGCGCTGGCCGAGACATCCCAATGCATATATTATTATAATGTTGTGTGCACATACATATCATATACACTCTAATATATGCGTGTTGCCTTTCCCCTTTCTCCGCTGCCGTTGCCGCTGCTGCAGCAGCCGTCTGACGATAATAATATAAATGTGACCGTGTTTCGCCCACTATAATTGTGTATATAGGTATACTGTATGCATAAGAAACCGATCCTGTCTCCTGATGAATGATATAGGTGCGATATGAAAACTTAAGCAACTCGGCGCCTTGTACCTGCATGAGCATGCGCATTGCATCGAGTGTCTAGCGAAAGGGTTTGTTGACGGCTACTTTTTTTTTTTTTATTCAACTCCTTAACCGGACCGAGAAAGTATTGGTTTTGTCTTTGACCCACGATAACCAATAATATCAGAATATCGTTAAAAATAAAAAATTAGCTAAATTAACTGGAAAAAAAAAATCCAAATTTCATAATATACAACGGGAAAGTAAAGTGAATTTAGACAGAATTTCGGACCTAAGTCTATGTCTCTTCAACGAGTAATCCTAATCAGAAAGGTCTAATTTTAGCTGAGAAAACAAATAACTTTAAGTGTTGAAAAAATATTTGATCAGTATAACAGCTGTTGAAAATCTCATTTCTGCTAAAATTGGACTAGATGAAACATAATTTTTTATTTTAAAGCTGTTTTAACACAACAATTATTCAGTCTTCATTTTTACATAAACTTATATATTATTATAATTATATTGGTTGACCGGACTCGGACCGTAACGTTCGTCGGGGGACGTGGAGAAAGTAAGTACTGATAGCGACCGTCAGAAAGATCATAATGTATATTTTTATTAAATTTGGTTTTCTATTTATGAAAATGTTTGAACAAATAATTAATGTAATACAATCAAGGACAATTATTTTTCGGTTTTTTTTTATTACTTTGACTCGATGAAATTTGCTACTGTACAAATTTACCGTACTCGAGAACAAGAACTGATGTGTTTTTTTTTGTTTACTCATCGTATGACGTTTTTTTTAAAATTCGTGTCTGCGTTATATTATACACGGCAATAGGGCGACCGGTGTTGGCTGCGCAAACGGGTTTCCAACAAAAGTGAAAAAAAAGCTTTTGGTTTCAATGTAGGTTTTTTTAGGTGTACACACGGTTGGCTTTGTTTACATTTATTAATATAATATTACACGGTAGACACACGCAAACTCCGCCGTGCGCATCGACTTGACTAATGTTTTAACGATAAATAAATTATAGGCCATTTTTTTTTAACACTAGTGTGTGTGTCTGTGTTAAACGTTGAAATGTCCAAAACCATGATTTCCACATAAATATACTGTCCAATTTCTATTTAAATAAAGGCCCGAGATAGAAAACAAATATGCACAGTTAAAAAATATTTAAAACAGAAAATAATAGTTAAAACACATAATACAGTTTCAGTGTATTGCTTTTAAAAAATAATTTCAAATAGCGCAGAAATAAATTACAAAAAAAAAACTGTACAAGTTATTTCTATGAAAATTGTTTTGTCTAGAGATTTTCATTTGGGATAATTTACCAAAGACTGTTTTAATCTTCTGGTTGGGTTTTTTTTTTACAAACTATCACAGTTGTTACACACACAAAAAATTATAAACTAGTCCTTATCACCTGGTAGAGAGTTTTTAATTTTTTTTTCTTCCAAAAGGAAGGCAGGTTTTATGTAAATTAACAAATTTAAAAATTCGTGTTTAAATGTAGACTTTTTTTCTTGTATTTTTTTTTTTTTTGTATTAATTATAATATAATTATGATACTAAAAAAAACTTATATCAAGGGCATAGTCAAAGTCATGGTCTTTCTATTCTTAACAATGACAAATAACTATAACTATGTAAAACAGCTCAACATGTCTTACGTCGACCCGGGCTTTTACTGGTAATGATATGTAAGACTATTTTAGTCAGTGTTGGGCACTTGGTATATCAAAATTTCCTTCAAACAACGTCCATAATTAGCCAAAAAAAAAAAGTCGCGTTTTCAAAATAAATTGTGAAAACTTTTGAAAATTATTTAATGCTAATAAAATGTATTTAAAACTATTCATTGCTCGCAAAGTATATTATTTGTTATTTAAACAATAATTATTGTCTCTGATTTGTGTACAATGTAGTACATTTGTCTGGTATCTAATAATTGTTTTAAATAATATATAAATAATTTGTACAACGTTCGAGTGTCGATATTTATTGCAAGTAGAATATTATAATAAATCAATTTGAAACTTTCTCCTTTTACTGCACTTCGAGTAGTGCTATTATTATTTTTTAATTTGTTTATTCTATTATTTGTTTTTTTTATCTTTTAGCCAAGATTGTATAATACATGTATACTGATTAGTTAAGGCGTGGCGACAGTGTCGACCTTTGATAGTAATAATTGTTGCTATATAGTCAATTAGATTGCGAACGACAATCGTACAGCGACTTGGTCGAACAAAACGTTTCGGATCGGATCGTTGCTCTCATACCGACCCTGAAAAAAAATCTGTGTGATAAAAAATAATACAATATTGTAATACTATCAATATTCGGACACGTGTCGTCGTATCTGTTTTTTTCAACCTAACCGACGTGTACTTTTAATTGTTGTATGTATATGTATATATGTCTTACATGTGATTGTTGCAAAATCTAAAAAGATAGTGACGCTTTTTTTTTTTGTGTGTTTACACAGGAGGTTTCCCTTTTTGATTTAATCTACAATATAATGTTATGTGACACGCCGAAAACGTGTACAATAAAGAGTGTATAATATGCACGACAAGTACGGGCAAAACGAATAATTAACTTTTGTCGAAACACAAGGATAGTATTTTCTACTTTTTCTCGCCGACGAATCCCACGCGTTCCTTATGATTTTCTAATGTTCTGCTCGTCCTAAATACGATCACATTGTCACGGAACGTCTAGTCATCGTGCCGTATTAGTGTCGTCTCGTCCAAACAGATCTATCGTTTATCTCTGTACGATTATTGTGTTTGAGTTATTTTTTTTCGGCTTACAAGTATGAGAGTACATGAAAATCTGCGTCGGGCGGTCCAGGGTCAATTTCTGATATCACTTTTGCATAATGCACTTTTTAAGTACAAATAGTCAACAGATTTCAATTTTAATTGAAAACTTTTAACCGTTGGTAGTTTATTAAAAGATAAAATAAAACACAATAAACATTGAGAGTTAAACCCTAATTTTCGTGTAGGTATTTCATTTATCCCGATTTCAGTTTTGCACCAGTTTGGCGGTATAGCCGAGCTCAAGATTTGCTCGCTAAAACTACCACACCGTCGTTGACCTATAGGTGTAGATCTCGGGCCAATAACATTTGCTTCCAGCCGGTTTCCGTGTCGGTAACATCGCGTACACGGCAGTGAACATAATATAATAATATAATAACATTATACCATTTCCTAACACCGTAATCGCCGCACAAATGAGAGTAGGTACACTACAGCGCATGCGGATGCTATAATATCACAACAAGCTGCTCGGACGCTTCCCAAAACAAAATGAAAGCGATGATGATCTTTATACGGTCTTAAAACGGCCGGAAGGCTTAATCCGGTGACTGTGCTTACCTTTAATTCTAAGTCAAATCGAACGGATACTGTGCTTGAAAGGTGTATATATATACACACAAAGGTACACCATTTAAGGGGGTCGCTCGAACAGTAGTGTCACCGACCATATATGTAAATTAATTAATTATATATTACACTAAGCGTGACACGGATTCGTGCAGTTCGTTACATAATAATTGACTAGTTTTAAAAACGATTGGGCAAACTTAATTGCAAGCGTTTGATATGTTATGTTCTATGAATAAATAAAGGCACTCGAGTTTCGCAAACTTACAATATTGTTATTATGTACCTACTATATAATATGTATACAACGATAAGCGTTTAATTTTTTTTTTTAATTTAAACTATAACTTGAGTGTCGGTTTATCGTAGCTTGTGGTTAGCGCAACAAACTTCTTCATGCAATATATTAACATATTATTACCAATTAAATAGCAAATAAGTAAAAAAAAAATGTACACGACGATACAACGACACATATAATATTCAATAATATTATTAGTATTGTTTTTATAATATATTGTTATATTTTCAGATTGATCTATTTTACAAGATTAAAATCGTAGGATTTTAAACGAGGTCGTGAGCGTGATTTCTCTTGTGTGATATTTGATATTGTCTTGTCTTCTTTGTATGGATGTACAAACTATTGTTAACACAACTAATAAAAAATTACAATTAAACGAATGAGTCAATGATCGATCAATCAATTCCACGGACAATTAATCACATTGTTTTAATGAATCTGCAACCGCTCGTGAAAAATATTGTGACCGTTCAACAGATAATAGGCATACAGGGTGATTCATGTGATCCGAGTTGTTTTTTATGTTACCTCTGCATTATTTTTACAATAACAAATCATTTAACTTTTTTTTAATATTTTGAGAGACGGAATGCGGAGTGCGGTTGAGTAATGCGCGATCATAAATATAATACTTCACATCCGACCTTAATTTTAAAAGTAATTATTCAAAACTTGTTATCGACCAGCAAACATTGCCAGCAAATTATTCTTGGTAAAAAAAAGTTAATTAAATATTTACGTTCCCATTTATGGGTTTCGTTTAAGTTGATTTAGCGCTCTGGAAAATAGCAAGAAAGGTAAATAAAACACATGTTTCAAAAAGAAAAACTATAAAATAGAAATTACTTTTCCAGAAAATGAGTGTCTTACGTTAAACGGATCACCCCGTATACACCATAGATATAATATAAGATATATAAAGATATAAGCTTCCACATAAGTTAATAATATAATTTATATATATTTTTTTTTATTTACTATTGAACAATATAGTCATTTTAATCTTCTTTGGGAGTTATTGATAGAAGTTCAGAGACGAGAGGATTAGGATGACGACTTGTTCGGATTATGAGATGTTTGTAGTGCAATTTGGCTATTTCAGTCACAGAGGTGAGACTTTAGGTAGACGTATTATATGGAGCTTTACAAACAGCAATCTCCGGATACGGTTAGTAGTGGATATTTTGGCTGCTGCCCACAACTGAATACCATATGCCCAGATAACATGTCCGCTATTTGTAGAGTAATATTATAATATAGTATGTAGGTAGTTTGATGTGTTTAGATGTTAGTAGCGAGCGAAGAAGTAAATCGAAATCTATCGTCGAGTATGTCATAGAAGGCATGTAAAACGTATGCATATTATCTTCGATGGTATAGCGTTAAGGGTTGATAGAAATTAGTTGTACATAAAAAACAGACAGAATATTTTTAGTGGAGTTAACAATTAATTGTTGATTTTAAGGACTGTTTGTTCAGCGACTGACAACTGTTAATGATTTCAAGTAGGATTGGATCATCAAAATTGGTCCAAAAAGTCGCCCATCCGAAGAAATTATATTTTGTTGTTTTGTGAACAATTTCAACAAATTGCTTTTAGCTATCTAGTTATTTGAAACCAGATGCGTCGTTTAAAAATAATAATATATCATGTTATTATCGAGTGCGTTCGGTGACATTGAACCGGTTGCATATTATTATTCACTGATATTGTTAATTGCATACCGCGTTCGCTCTTATCGAAGTGCAAGTGAACACAGAATGTTTATAGATTGCGCGTAACGAGAACAACAATATTAATTACACCTAATCGAAAATCACTTACAAAATGAATAATAACACTGTTGGCGAAACAAACTGAAACCGTCGAGCTGTATAAGAGAAAAAACGATTTTGACTACAAACGGCTAAAAGTTAAATTGAATGGCTAAAAAACATTAATAATAATTAAAACGGTACATTTTTTTTACCAAAAAGATATTTATTATTAAAACAAAAAGTATTTTTTCGTTAATTTAAACATAATATACTAGTAAATTACTGTTGTTTTATTATTATTGTATTCAGTTTGAAATAAATAAATTAAAGTAAAATGTATAAAATATTATGGGCGTTGTGCAGTAGAAATAAAACAATATACATACATAATAACTGTTCTAATAAACGTTTTTATTATTAGGATAAATAATATTATGATTAAACCGATCAATATTGTAGTTAAATAACAAAAATTCTAAATTTGTATACAGAGTTATGTTTATTCAATTAATGAACTACAATGAAATACGAAAATATACAGACACACTCAACTTATCATTATTAAAAATAACATTAAGAAATTTAAGTATAAAAGAAAAACTATTTATCGCTTTGACCAAAAATGTTATTTTACTTAAAATAACAATTTTCATTTGCACAGCAAATAACACTCGAGTGTTATTGTCAAAATGTTAATAATTATTAATAAAAAAATATATATATTGTTATTTGTTAAAACCCATCATATTTGAACATTGTAAATGTACATTAAGTAATTTGTGATCGACAAAAGGTATTGTATTAATTCATTGACCGAATATATATGAGTGTTTTATTTCTAAAGTAAAACACCCATTTATTTTTAATGGACGTGTAATCACAATGGCTCCATTTGGTTTAGTCCACTTTAGTTGGTGAGGGCATTAAAACCGCAAAGGCCTTTGCTAGGGCACAGCTTACACGAATTCAAGCCGCTTTGTGCAGGACAAATGCAAAAGCATTGGATACTAATCTAATGCTTTTGTATTTGATGTAATGTAATTGAGTTTTACCATAATTTTAAATTATACAATGAATATGTATGTATAATATATGAGCAATACACGGATGCGTTTACGCCAAATAGTGCACGTGCTCGACCTTGCAGCGTTCAATGAATAGTGAACAATTTTTTATTTTTAAATAATATAATCAAGCACGTGTTGCATCTGATAGTTCTGAGACAAATTAATCAAACCAAGCCAAAGAACGCAGGGCATATTTTTTTTATGCACAATGTAAGTATGATTAATTCGATGGATTTCAAAGGCGTTTTGAATGGCGCATTACATTATGTACACGAGTAAACGTTTTTGTAAGTTGAGATTAGTTACTGAATTTTTTTGCTGTTTTTAGACTAGAACCGTGGCCAAATGCTATTTGTCGGGTTCCTCAAAGTAATAAATTGTATGCATTTTTCTGGTGACAGACCTTTCAGTCGACTGTTTCTGGTGTTTTATTTTTGTAATTCTTATTATAGATACTCGAAACGAAGCCCGCTAAGAAATAGGACCGAAAGCGAAAGCTACAAACGGTTGAACTCTGTGCAACTTGAACAATATTGAACAGTCATCGGTTTGCACTTTCAGCAACAATTACAGACCATTGTAAATTATACTCCAAATGTTTGTCATGTAAATAACATAATTAAATCTATAATTGACCGATTGGCATACGACCCAAATGCACATCTGTCCAGTTACCATTAACGGTCACATATGCGTTTAGCCAATTTATTTCAACTCTGATCAACTATATTTAGTCATAATTAATTATTATTATAATAAAATTAACTTCTTGATTTCTACTTTCTACATAATATTGTAAGTACTTAAATTGGTTGAAAATAAAACTAGTTTTAAAAGTCAAAACCTTTGACCAATGGCCAAATAATTAAGTATGGTTTAGATCCATAGTTAAGCAAGTCAAGGAAATGTTCTTTCTTTATTATTTGCGTCTGATTATTATTTTAGTTCTTATTGGGTATTTTTTCTTTTAGGTTAGATTTTTTTTTATTTACCGAACCAGTCTAGAGCGACCCGTGCAACTCTTTTTTACGAAACCAGAGTGTATATTATAATACACTACTATGTTATAACTCATCAAATCATTCATTAAACCAACCAACGGGAAATAAAATTACAGAATCCAACTGAACTGTACGGTATTTGATGCGTTCTTCTCAGTACCGCATTAAGGTCAGTAATTTCAGTGGACTACTACTGTCGACCTAGTTCTTATCAATCTAAACAAATAACTATTATTATATTGTTTAATAATTACACATTACATTAAATTAGTTATGTGCAACATATTATATTATATGGAACGACAGGGTCGCGTTCGCTGTATTTGTATTTGTGTGCAGCGTGACGGTAGTTGCATTTGGACCGTCCATAGCCAACGGTTATGACTCTTAAAGTTTAACATAATAAGAAAAAGAGATCGTCAAGCCAAAAACGTGGATTATTTCACCACGTCTTCTTTTCCACCGTACCAGCGACGTTGGTCAGGCAAATCTTATAATATAAGAAAAGGGTTTTTATTTACAAGATCCATACTCACTCCTTCCAAGTTCTTAAATAATTTCACTTAATTTCTGTTAAGTCTTGATGCCTTATCAATGCACTATTTGAAACGTTTTAAATGATTTTTTTTTTATAAAAACGTGTACTTGTTTATGCTATTTTTAATTTTTAATTATTTAAGTTTATTTGGTGAGAAATTTATTGTACTTTGTTTACTGCTTTTTTATTATAGGTTTTATTATGATAACTAATGAATTACATTACATTTTGGTAATAAAAAAAGTGTGTTAGTATTTTGTATTATCATATACGGAAAAAATACATAGTCGGTGTTGAAAAAAGCGACTAAATGTTTAGTTAGACAAAGTATGTATTTTTTCCTTGTAATTATACTATTTCATTTTCCGAAGCATATTTTTATAAGATTAAAAGTTACATTTTACTTCATAATAGACTTGTAAGGATTATACTGTAAGTTTAATCACGGCCCTGGAAGGGTATAAAAGTAAATGACTTCAGCTTTATGGCTCGAGAATAATTTTTTTAGTTGAAAATTCATTATATCTAGGTATTATGAGTTTTAGGTTCTTGAAATATTAAAAAACTTAAGCCGACTTATAGTATTAAAAAAAGAACATATTATATTTTATTAATACTAAAAAATGTAGCAAAATAAGACACTGCATTAAATTCCGTAAACTTACACTTGAAAATAAATACATAAGACATTATACATTTAATACTCTACTATCAGTTTTTTTTCACTTTGAAGTGTTTACTTCTTATTGTCATTTTTTTGTCAGTTTTGTTTTATCAAATTTTATGAAATGTCTGTAATTTAAATTGGGAAAACTTCAAATTTGTATATCTCTTATACGCTTTTTTCTACTCTACCACATCCGTACTTATAGATTTTTCTTTTCTCGATTAACATATATTATGTATACCTTTCAGGCACAAGTTTCAACAAAAATGTTGGCAACACTTTTGCGGTGACCGAATTTTACTGACCCCTATATAGTAATGCAAGTGTCGCTCGAGGGTCAAGATGAACCAGGACGGGTTATAACGATTTGCGATTGTATAGCTTTGGTATTGAAAGAAAAAAACAGTTTTAACAATAACACAATAATTTGCTCGGATAATCTTCGAGCGACCTCCAAACGTTTTGGCATTGTAAACGGTTTTTAATCAAATCGGCTTAAACAGCTTGCAACGGTAACATTATACACTGGTGTATAGTTATTAAATATTACTACTGTAATATGTGTATGGTGTTAACAATTATTATTTTATTAATATCGCACGTTTGACAAACGAACAGACCACAGCAGCTGCGGTATCTGTCTTACCGGGTAGGCAATAATAACCACCGACAATGGCTGTAATTGAAACGACTGACATGCGATACACAACGCTTTGACCCAGCTTTCCTGTTTTTTATTGCCAACTCACTTTGCCAATACTGGGTATTTAATAAAAGATTAATTTCCAAGTGCCCCGAGGTCGACGGTGCAATAAGTCTGCTCTGTGTGTAGGTACTATTGTTAGTGGGGTGACCCGACCCAGGCAAAATCTTATTTTGTTGTAAAGAAAAAAAAATCGAATAATTTACTTAAAAAACGTCAACACTTTAATAAATAATAATTAAAAAAAAAAACGGCCGATCAGAGTTGAAATAAATTGGCAAAAATCAAACGCAAATAATAAAAAACATTTCCTTAACTAGCTTAACTATGTATCTAAACTATACTTTTAATTGTTTGGTCATTGATCAAAGGTTACTATTAATTTTTGATAATTATTGATATTATAATTAAACCTAGTTAAGATGGGAAAAACCGTTTTTAATCTCTCCTGGCATATTGTTATCGCTAAACTCGTTTTGTTTTTAACCAAAGTACTTAGAATAAATGTAGCTATTTGAATATTAGAAAGTAGAAATCAATAAGTTATTTTTATTGTAATAATTAATTACGATTAAATATAGTTGATCAGCGTTGAAATAAATTGGCTAAACGCATATGTGACCGTTAATGGTAACTGGTCAGATGTGCATATGGGTCGTATGCCAATCGGCCAATTATAGATTAAATTATGTTATTTACTTGACAAACGTTTGGAGTGTAATTTACAATGGTCTGTAATTGTTGCTGAAAGTGCAAACCGATGACTGTTCAATATTATTCAAGTTGCGCAGAGTGCAATCGTTTGTAGCTTTCGCTTTCGGTCCTATTTCTTAGCGAGCTTCGTTTCGAGTATCTATAATAAAAATTACAAGGTACAGAGTGCTATGCAATCGTTTATAGCTTTCGCTTTCGGCCCAGTTTTTTAGCGAGCTTCGTCTCGAGTATCTAAAAAAAACACCAGAAACATATCGTTGTCGACTGAACGGTCTGTCACCAGAAAAACGCATACAATTTGCATGAAAACAACTTACAGTAACCCAACAAATAGCATTTGGCCACGGTTCCAGTCATATACAAAAAAAGTCTGTAACTGGCTTTAACTTATCAAAACGTTTAGTCGTGTACATAATGTAATGCGCCATTCAACGCCTTTGCAATCCATCGAATTAATCATACTACCTTGTGAAATGGAAAAGAATATGCCTAGCGTTCTTCGGCTTGGTTTGATTAATTTATACGGGAACTACCACCAAACGCGACACGTGGTCGATGACAGTTAAAAAAAACATATCCCTGTTAAAAACCCTATCAAACCCCGTTTGATTCACTTAACGCGGCAAGTTATATTTTATGATTTACATACAGATTCGTGGTATATTTTTAAATTGTTGTAAAACTCAATAAATTACATACCAGTCGATTATAGTATGGGCTTTTTGCATTGCATCTATCACAGCCCCTTTGTGATTCTCGAACCGTTCAGCTAGTGTGAAACACAGTAAATCCCAACGGTAAGTTAGGTTAAGTAACCATAGGGACCAGTAAATACCATTGTCGATTTATTATGTTAAATTATAGACAACCGATTTATTGGAACTAACTTGAATTTATTTAATAGTAATATAAATTGAATAGTTTAACAGTAATACTTCCTGCGCAGATGGTAATAATATTATGTTACTTAAAAAGTACAATAAGTATTAATCAATTTAATAACAATACTATTGTTCGAAGCGATAAACTGGTTTTCTTAATTGCACAGGTTCATTTCGATATTCGTTGTAAATATTCAATTATATAAAATTAATTTTGTTGTAAAATGTAGACTTCATTATGTTTACATAACATGAACGTATCAAATATAATTGTAAGCAAGTCGGTGCAATCCAGTCTATTGATTATGATTATTTATCAACCTTGTTACCTGTGTATCGCTTATTCATGCTAGCTGTCTGGCAAAATAATGTGCTTAAAAAGGTCGTTGTCCTATAATAATTGTGCTTAATGGGACAATTGGTACAGTGTTGCATCGTCTGAGACAAACTCGATTGGCTAATTTTCAATAAAGCGATTTTATACGTTATGAGTTATGACTTATGTCAAAGGAACCTTATCAAGTGGTCTATAGGGACAAAGATGGCTTATAATTATTTTTCACTTTGAATGTTGAACATTTCAAGTGTATTTTGGTTTGAAAAAAAAATATATATATAAATACATATCAGAAAAACCCCAATTATTTGTTTAGCCATTTTGTACATTTTAATAGTTTTGATAATTTCACAGCCAAGGTGAAAAATAATTGGCTCGAGATTATACTTGTTGTTACAAACCGAAGCACGTTTATCATTTTAATTGTATAGCATAATAACTAATAGCCGGGCAGTGTTAAAATGTAATTACTTATTCAATTAATAACCTTTCGACCTGTACATATCTGGTGAGCAATTTCAAAGGACTTTCTACGATGCGCGGTTTTACCAAGCGGTATTTCGAAAATTAATTATCTCAGTCACAACAAAACACAATTCATTCATTCGCTTTAAAATAGATCCGAGCCAAATGAGTTTTACATCTTCCTCTCGTCCGACGTGCTGCTTAACAAAATCGGGCAAGTCACTCATTTTGCCAGAAGACACAATTTAGTTCTACTTAGTGCCACAACATTAGGATTAAATACGGCACACGAACGGTCAACATTAAAATATATATACAAAATGATTTTGTCACATTAGTAGGTAAGAAAAGACATTGCCGACTGGATAAAAAAAAATGGGTAAAACAAAAATACCTGTAACCATAAGCCACCTATGAAATTTTGACCCATTTCCATCCCAAATTCTTGTTAACTTGTTCCCTTTGTCGTCAAACTAAACAAGCCAAAAAGGTGTTTACCTTTTGGCCAAAAACGTAGATTGACGACCGTGTTTTAATCATGCCACGTTTTGTATTTTCATCGGTTTTACCGGGAAATAAGGATAAGGGTCTCGCACATCAGCCTAACCGTTGTGCATAACAAACTGTTGCTGCACACGCCATCCCAAACGACGACGGCCACGTGGTTGGAGAAGATTTGCATTTTAATCGGATTCCTCCGTCGACCTTGCGTGTAGCTGTTGTGTTGTATGGAAAAAATTTCCCGGTTAAAACCGTGGCTGGTTATCAGCATGCAGAGCACACACGGGGGCGGATCCAATGTGGGGGTTGGGTGAAGTCTATAAGTGTTGAAGCTCCTCCCTCCTGTGCTTAAATTGTACACGTTAAAAGTGTATTTTTATGTTTGAGCATACTGTAACTCTATGCGACTATTGCTTATAATAATATAATATGTAATTGAAGTGAAGTTTTGTTTGTTCTACCTCCCCTCCCGCTCCTCTTTTGTGTGCTCCCAAGTAGTTACCGGTGCAAATATCGGACGAATCGTTTGCGGTGAACGACCCGCGTGACGACCAAACTCTAAAAGTTACCAATAAGATAATTTCCAAGGCTCGCTGACCATATTATATTATACCAGAGAAAACTAGTTACAAAACTCGGCCTCGGATCGACTGAAAAACAATATTATAATTATTATTGTTACTACTTTGCAAGTGCACATAGTGGATAGGTCTTGGTTACAACTTAATTTAACACGACCGAGTTTCCCAGTACTAACGTCACCCCTCCTACTCTATTTTGCACAATAGTTACAGCAATTATTTTACACACACATCCACTCAGACCGGTTAAACTTACAGTAGTAAAGCCACCTACAGTCCATTTAAACGGTTCACAAAACATATCATTATAATACAGACATGTCCTGACTAACGATACATGACTATAGGCCGCGCACTGACAGACAACGGTGTCAATAGTGATTAGAAAACGTTTGAAAATAATCAAAAGATATTTTCAGTCATTTGGGGGGGGGGGAGTTAACTAGCGCCCTCTGCCCTCCACCCTTTGTTAATTGCACAAATGTCATTGACAAACCAAGTTAAAAAAATTTAACTATTTCGGTCACGAGTGTCAAAGTTATAACTAGTAAAAAAAATTGCTAACCTTTGATTTATTCCTATTTGAACTGTGGCCACAGTATTTTGAAGACCCTTTTATGAGCTAAAAAAAAAATTTCTTTTTTCTAGCATAAGAGTCTGAGATGCTGCGTCTAAACAATACAGAGTAAAGTAAAAGTGTCACTGAAACCTTAAGTATGGCTTTATAAAGATAACACAACGCTATTTTTGGTATATTGTTCCATTTGCCCGGCACAAATACACAATTAAAATGTACCAAGGGTTGGAAACGGCGATTAAGTCTTACATTATATGTCTTGGTGACCGGCATCGAACCACTTGGGATAGTGTTTTATTATCATCCTTATCTTATCCTGTTCTACAACGGAAGGCATAAAAACGGTCGATTAGTTTGTCGACGGAAACAAATTATACATATTTTATTATTATATTATCTTTTATAGTCGAGATAAGTTGAACAGCCCTCAGAAATAACAAAAATTAAATACCAGTCTGTTCATTCAAAAGCCAATAATTCCAAAAACAACCGTTCAAAACTGGTTATTTTTTTTTTAAGCAGACGATTCTTGATTTAAAATATTATGAGTTGTCGTTTTAGTTTAATAATTCAATGAAATTATAAAAATAATAATGAAAAAATACAAGACCAAAATGGTTAGGTCAGTACACACCATGTACAAATCTTAATTAATAATTTGCAAAATTGGAGATATGGGTGGTCGATCAACAATTAAGTGTCTGCCAATGACCCGATAAGTTATGCCCAATTATTATGTACACTGTCAGACAATAAGTTTATCCAAAACCCACTTGAGAAGTAACTGTTTTGCGAGCAACGTGAAACTTAAATCGACGGTACAAGCGGCAGAGATGTTTTCCTTGCATTTCGCGTCGGTGTGTTTATTATAACTTATAAGTAACTCGTTTTCCACAAAACAGCGACTTAACCCACTTTTTAAGCGCATCCGCGGCGGACTCGATCTATATTGATCACCTGTGCACTACTGTGAACGTCGCTCTGGCAAATGCCGAGGAGTTCCTTTGATCTTTCCAGGTTTGTCTTGTGGAAAATTCCGTGTACAACAATACTACGGTAAACGATTCTGTCGGTATAATTTATATATTACCGGGAAAAGGAACGTTGTTTTCGCTTTATAGTGGGATCCGTCTTTTCCAAGGGCATTAATTTGCAACGTCCCGGGAAAATATTATATACTCTCTATCCCGGCTGTGACCTCAACAAATCCGACAGCATCCGGAGTTGATTTATTACACTATATAGTGTATACATATACATATACTTGTATATTTTTGCATAGGGCGAGGGATGTGTGTGTGTAAATAAGCGAGTACGCGTCAAATTTCAAGGTCGGAATTTAGTTTGAAAAAAAACCCATTAAATGTGCGACTCGTGTAAAAAAACCAAAAAAACAAAACGGGCAGACGAAATTTAAGTACTCAATTATTATTACTTTTTTTTTTTCATTTTGGGCCGAGCACCGCAATACAACAAAAGATATTATATTTTATGAAAAATAATATTACAGTGCGAGAGTGGTTCGGTGCAGCGGCGGCTTGTGTGCGGTGCACATTTTTTATTTATTTTTTTATTGCATTTACAATATGTTGCATGTAGTTAAAATTAAAAAAACGTGTGGGCGACAACCTTGTACACTAATCTGAATAATCGAGGTCTAACTCGTAAAATATCGCCCGGTCAAATAACAGTGTAATAAAAATATTTATGTTGCTTGTAAAAAAATTATCTGACATATTGTATTAACCGCAAGTGCTATACCGCAATGTTATATACATTGTAGTGGATTCTCTGATGGTCAGTGCACAGGTCACGGTGTAGGTATATTATGTTATATTCCACAACCGTTGGGAATCAGTCTACCCCTATGTGCCAGCACGCTGCACGCCCAAACCTACTTGTGTTTGTTTTCTGAAAAGGATAATCCAAAAAAAGAACTTTTCTGGGTTTAGACTGTGCGAGACTGAGTGGAACGCGTTGCACGCAAAATAATAGAAAAAGGAATTTTAAGACATCAGCTCTATAATGTCCACGATAAGTAGCTCGTTTGTCACACGCTGTTAATTCCATAAATAAAGAAAGAACGGCACGTGTATTGTTAAATTTTCTAAAACTATTTCATCAACCCTAAATGATCGTTTTAAAACTGTTCTTTTTTTTTTTTTGTGAAATGGACAAAAGCTTAAATTAAATTTTTTACTTTTTGCTGTTATATAGGTATAAAAAAAATAACCATTGGTGTAGTCCATCCTGAACCCGTTGCCTTGGTCGTTGGAACGCGTTTACAACGTCATTACTGTCTTCTTTAAAAGTCTAGTATGAACATATTATTGTGTTATCGAGTCGTTTAATTTAACATAATAAAAAAAACGCGTTGCTTTTAATCAATTAAACAGCGTTATTGGGTTAGTCATGCGATACTTTATTATTTATTCGCCATTTTTTTTTCACAATTGGCGCCCTTGAATGGTTTACAGCAATCGTCATCAATAAAAATCGTTCGCTATCAACAATAATTATATTACTGTACGCATAACAATATATTATATAAATGAAACAACACTCTACCTCATATATAGATGAATATTTTATTAGTATTTAGCGATTGACATTAGTTGTTTTTTTCCTATTCCAAACAAATCTAAATTAGTCCGTGCTACTAAAAGGTATTGATCGAAAAAAAGGTTATATTTATTCTGTAAAATAATGAGAAAAAAAACCGTTTATCATTACACAAATTCATTGTTTAAGTGATAAATTATTATTTTTTTTATACCACAAAAAATAGAAGTCAAATAGAAACGCTGTGTTGAATTATCAGTGACTGATGTGTTATTGATCCGAGATCTTATAAAAAAACCTTGCTTGCAGAGTAAATCGTCTATTTGCCATCCATTGTTCCCAAAGTAAGACTTAATTCTTTTTTTTTTTATCGATTCCTTTAAACCAACGATGCTCAAAACTATAGTCGTTCGTATTGCTTGAACATTGTTAATATTATAACGTGTCTGGAGCAATAATTGTGATTTCATAATTTAGTTGTAAGTAAAAAATGATTGACAATAATTACACATATTACAGGAATTGTTATGCTATTATATACAACGGACAACGGTAAAAACAAATTTTGACACTACACGTCCCGCAATGACATGTAATTGCACTGTCTCAGTTTGGAAGAGGTGGGTCAAGTACTTAACCTATTTTCCTTCGAATGCGTTTGTGCACATCCTTTTAATAGCTTCTTCTACATAGAAACAACAAGCCAATACAATTTGCCAGGACTCGAGTGTAAGTATAATTGGCCGGTTTAACTGGAACGATTCGAAGAACTGATCCGGCCAACGGTTATTGTTCCAATATACAAACGCCTAATGTTCAGAGGGTGCTTCACTAACTGCTAAAAATGGCAGCGATTTAGTCTCTTCAGCTACATCTCCATGTTTTTTTATTTAAAACATCTTTTGTCCTAACTCTAAAAGCCATCCGCTTTGATCTCTTTTAACAGCTGTTCTACAAATTTAATATGCAAAATATGTTTTGTTGATATCGATGCGACATCCAAAGTCCTATACTCGTAGATCAAGTTCTCAAGTAATTCCTCTACATTGTCCCGTCCCTCCACTGCTGCAGTTTGACTCCTAACGCCTTTGTGCACTGTCGCATCATCTGCAGACACCTTAAGGTGTACCTCATTCCATATGAAAGTCCATCAATCACCGTGGAGAAAACGAGTATTAGCTAAATATAATTCTCCTTTGAGCTTTTATTTTCTTCAAAACGCATACAGAGTTAAGTACATTGACTGACACGCCCATAAACACCCAAGCGAATAATAATACCCATGTGAGGTTTAATATATTGTATTGAATTACTGATTGCATATTTAATATATGCAATCCCGTTGTACCCGTTGTAGAAGTAAAAAAAAAAACAAACAACTGCGGCCAAAGGCATGGCATTCGTTGGCCGCTAATCGGCTTACACCATAATAATAATAGGTTGTACCTAAGACTATTAAGTATTTACCACTTGTGGGTAAGTAGAAGTTCGAGAAAATTTAATTTTTTGCGACACGCACAATATATTGGCCGACTAAACGAAATTAGCCGTGCCATTACGGCTCCTGAAATAGGTAACAAAGGCAGTAACAAGTCAATGTCAGTAAAAAAGTTCAAGGTTTTTTTATATTTGCGTTACAGATAAGTAACAAACAACCAATCAGACGTGTACACGATAAAATATGTAATAGGCAATTTACACGACACTGCAAACGCAAATATCAAAGTATCTCCCCAGGTAAGTGAGGGGACGAAGAAGGAGGGTATTAGTTTTTTAGGATATTACAAAAACCCTTAACGGTTGTGTGTCGTTCTCGAATAATGTTATAAAAAAGAGCATCACTCTTAAGTCGAAGTCAACAAAGTAATAACCGGGTATGGATTAAGGGGTCGCGTTCACAGGGGTGACTTGTTTTTTGAGACTATTAGACTTAAGTATTTTTTATTTTTCTCGACATTTTGTAAACCTACTACTCATTAAAAAAGGCTGTCCCGATTTGTTTTTATTTTTTTTTATCACAAAACCATTCCTGACAAATAAAAAAAACAAGGAGGTCAAAATACATTGTGTTTTTACATTTTATTCAGTAATCATTGGTTTGTTATCAACATGTTTGTAGACACACTTGAAATATTTAAAAACGGTAGTGGGGAAGAATGTTATTTATTTTTTTAGTTTTAAAAAGTCTTTTTTTCTTATAAAACATTATTCAATTTTTGGTAATTTTGGTAAAGAATAAAATAATATAATATTTAAAAAAACCTTGACTACAAAAAATATTACACTTTAGTGAATACATACATATTTAAGTGAAATTACTTAAAGATGTAAATAATTCTAAAGAACTAAATTGTAGAGAGGCAATGGAAATGTTAAAAAAAAAAATAAGAACAATTTTAGCTGACGAATTACTCTGTTTTATATTTTCGGTTAAATTAAAAAAAAAATGTATTTGCTTGAAAAAGAATTAAAAATTTGCGGAGAATCGAGATGACATTTTATAAAAACACTGTACAAAAGAAAAATTGAATTACTAATCAAACCCATTGAGATGTTGAGCGGCTCACGATAAAAAAAACACCCTCTGTTAAAAAAAATATACTTTTGGCCACTTTTTATACGACTTCTCCTCGGTGTTTACTGACCGGTAATTTAAATAGATCAATTTAAATGCAACGAAATTATAGCTGTGTGTACGACCTTGTCAATTTATCGACTCCCAAATGGTCTATTATATTATACTTGAATCGGATACAGAGCCGTGCGTGTTATTTTTCCTTTCCGCCGTACACGACAACAACAATGCGTGGGTCAGTTCGGATAGAATAATAATATTATACATATTCACATTCAATGCCGTCGTTGACGTGTCACTGTCAGGGACGAAGCTATAGCTAGCTGCAGAACGTGTATAAAATTCGTTTGCCCGCTAAAAAACACACCAAACAAATAACACGTGACGCGGACAATGCAATTTGAATTGGTAAGTCGTTTGAGGCGCACGTGCGATATTTTTATTTTTTATTTTTGGTAAACACATTAAAAACGGATGACGTCGCGTCGAGTAAACACTGCGGCCTGACCTCCCAATAGTGAAAAACCTAAAGATAAAAAAAAAAGGTCCTTATCCGATTCCCAAAGCCGGATCCATTAGCAAAATTGTATACATTATGTATAATATTTATTTAGCAAATTTCGCAAAAGTTTCGGTATACATACACCCCACCCCCCAGGCCCTAGCATCCGGTTAGGTTGGCAGTTATGTTCAAGCCAAAATATTTTTTAGTAATGAAAAACGGTTAAAAAAAAAAAAGGAAAGACCCGTGATCTGTCTGTGATTTAGATGAGAAATGTGCTGTCCTATTTAATTGTTTGATTTCTCGCCTGTTTGTTTACCGTTCTAAACAAAACAACAGCTTTGAGTTATACTTGCAATAATAACATATGTACAGGTGTTATTATATGTATTTATTGTAGTAGTCCGCCAGTGATGGATTTATCTGGTAACACAGATTTGCCTTTAATGTTGACTTCGAGAGCTATACGGTTGTATTAGCAGGGCTCGGAAATTTATTACATAAAAAAACCTTCAAAAAATGACTTGAAAACAACAATCAATATAACACGACCTTAATATACGTCATAAATATTGTCTGAAAACGAAAAACAATGCTCTAAATATAAACAATTTACAATAACTTATTTTTTTTTACACAAAATAATACATTTGCCAAAAAATCCCGCTCGGTAAAACTATATTAACTTTATAAAATAATATTCAATTTTATATTATTATATTTATTATTTTTATAATACATAACCACAAGTGTTGTTTCAGTTTTTTCTAGACTAAAGTATAACCTTACCTAAACATTTGATAAAACATTTAAAATAACAATTGGAAATAATGTTTTCAGAGTCTCCTACCTACAGAGTAAATATTATTAAAATAATTCAAACTACCTCGGATATTCTTAGCCCTAGTTATTAGTGACGCTATTACAGCCATTGAGCTTTGATTAAAGTATACTGTTTCAACACATTGTGACTAACTTAATCTTACGAACCAACATTCATAGTTGTAGTGTGATAAAACACAGTAGTGTTCATCAAAACTACTGTGCCTAGTTGAAATGGGCTTGTGTAATATTAAACTCTTAGGCCGGGTTCGATGAACGTTAATATGGTTTCTTTACGCCCGTTATCAGCTAGTGGTCCTTAAACATTAGAGCGCCATCGGTCTGTCGTGTATTCAAAGTGGAGCAGGAACGGGAAGGGGGCTCAGTTTGTCAATATTTATAAATTGATACAGACTTCAGCCTTCTCGAGGTCACTAACCTGTGATTAACAATTTCCGTACAACACGGGATTGGTTAAATTTAAATGATTAAGTAATTAGACAAACGACTTTAAATCAAATTCGGTTTCAACGAAAAAATTCCGATAAAATATAAGTTTCGAATATTTCCTCTCACACACAATCTCTCTTGTCTTGTGTATTTGTGGGGGCAAATTAGAAACTAAATCTAAATCTTGTGTAACCCAATCAAATGTTATCAAACCGAAAACACACTATAGGATACGGTTTAAAGCCAAAAGCAAAACTGTTGCCGTTTGTGTTGTACTCTGTTCCGTTTGATTTGGAATGAAACGTTGATGCTGCGACCTGTACCGACGGCCAATGGCCTTAGCTCGGTGTTCCATTTCACGCCAAAAAACAAAAAAATAAATGTTAAAAAAACATATCCAAGTTCAACGACACCGACGCCTCCGGTCTGTGCTCCTGACGCCGTTTAAATGGAGGCGTTGGCTCTGGTCCACCGACAACACGCGAGCGGTTCAAACACCTGTGCGACCGCCTTCTCCTTCTCTGCGGTGCTTCTCCTCTTGGTTCCCCTTCCACTACGGGCCAGTAGTGCCCAATGTGTACGATGTGTACATGAGTAGATGATGGTAGGTGTGTATAAATAGTATACTATATAGTTAATATATATATATATATATATATATATATATATATATATCTATCTATTTTTATAATAAGCTCGAGTCCGTTCATCGGCCTCTTATAGCCGCGTTCAAACGAAACCGCGAGTGTTGTTGGCCCCGTAGATAATAATATTATAACATGAAATATGATGTAAATGTTTGATATTATAATAATATTATTTAACAGGAAATGCCCGGCGCGACTTCATCGAGTCGGTTTCGATAGTTAGAACGCAGCTAGACGGTCAGAAAGGCCTAAAAGTGTGATAAAAAATTCCCCTCCGAAAAATGTACATACCACCGAAAAAAAAAAATACAATTCAATGTCAAATAACCATAAATACAAATTCAATGTTAAATATCGTACTATTATAATAGTAATCATAATATTATTGTCTATGCCGACGGCGCAGGTAAGAGTTACATTGATAACCACTTAGTTATTTTTTTACCGTTTTTTAGTGAGTCGGACTGCAAAAAAAATGTCATCAAAAGTAAAAACCTTGCATCGAAAAAAGAAAAAAAAATCAATATTCAGATAACATTAAATAATATAACAATTAAATTATCAATGAAAATCTACGGTTTTTTAGCAGTGAGATGAACGCACTGACATAAGAAAAAAAAACTATTCATATTATCATAAAACTTTTATTTGTCATCAAAAAAATGTATACCAAATTGTTACTTGACGTTTTTCAATACTAAGCATTTTATCGTTGGTACTTTTTTTTAATAAATAATAAATAATAATAGTAATTTTATTTTCTCCCAATTGTTTTCTTGTTTATTTTCAATTTCAGTTATCATTAAATAGTTATTATTATTGTTTTTTTTTAAAAATAAGTTACAAAAAAAATGTAATGAACTTTTCAAGTGACCCAGTGGTCTAGTAGAGTCCAACACAAAACCGCGTCAAAACATTTATTTTTACAACCCCATTTGTTTACTGTTAAACAAAGTCATGCTTGGGAATACTGATTTGCGGATATAGGAAATTTGATGGTGTAAAAAAAGTCAATATTTCTTTCATGTTGGAATCGACCAGACCTACGAGTTACAACCAAAATTGGTCATTGAATTGGAATCAGAGTTGGGTCACTTGAAAAGTTCAGAATCACTGTGTATAGCACCGTGTAATGGTATAGGTTATATGTCTCAACAATGGCTGGGGTTAAGGGGTGGTGAGGTGGTAAGCTAAACTCGAGGCGATTTTTCAATAACAAAAAAATAAGAAAAGCTTTTAGCGGGAAAGCGGTTTGCCGGTCTGGTGCTTTCGATATTGAATTATTTTTTGTATTATTCCTCTTTATTCACACATGAAAAATGTTTGTACGAGGGTTATACACACTGTATTGTTAACTTTTTAACAATACATCAACACCGTATTAGGGCCGTTCAATATAATTCAATGTAAAACTCAATTGTCACGGGTTTTCTAGATTTGTATAATAAAATAATACATTGAGCTAAACATCACAGCCTACAGAGTTTGCTCAGGACCGGAGCCCTTTAAAAGCGACCAGGTGTTTGATACATACATACAGTAACAATAATTTCTCTCTTCTGGTATTCAACCCCAATGTTGGTTTTGTAGTTTGCCATATTCTCTCCATTCGTCACTGTTACCCTTTTAAATTCCATGTAGTTTGTTAGTTAATATCGTACAGCAACCAACATTATAGTACATTGACAAACATAAACATTTTGACCGCCTTAGTACTACAAAATGTTTTTTTAATTATCATACCATGCCATGCTTGCTCCCAAGATTTGACTCTGGCCCTTTATATAAATTCTCTCGATAAAAACTTGCTACTTAGACATGTGTTGATAGTCGACTGGTGCCCTTGGTCGAGGGTATATCGATCGATTTTTCAAGTTTTTTTAAGGCGGCCGAGCAGGCCCACCTGGTCTTCTACCCCGTGCCGCAACAGTTTTGCAACGTGACCAACATGATAAATTATACTAATAAATTTTGTGTTGTGTTTTCAATTAAGTTCTCAAAATGGGAAAATAATCATTCGACCAAAGCCGCCTATAAACATGATGCGCAAAAAACAAAGGAAAAAAGGCTGTAACAGTTTATAATGCTTTCCAGCGGTTCGAGCCACGAGGTAATTACATTAGTGTTACACGTGACTGACATAAATCATTCGACACTTAAGCAAACATATCGACTGCGCTGGACGAAAACACGTGAAAGGCATTACACTGTACAATATTTATGTCACATGGTATCTGAACTACAAACGGTAAACAGCTATTGGCGGCAGTGATCTATATTTTCTGATGTATAGTAATTAGTCTACATCAGCTAAATATCTGTGTCCACCATTCGAATAGCGATAAATACTTAAGAAATGATTTGCCTTATGTGTCGTTGTTAGTATCCCAAGACCGGGGAGCCACCCGGTTACCCGAAATGTTTCATATCATATATAAAACAATTTGCGGTCCACATCCTACTTCCGGTATGGGTAAAATCGTGGGAAGTCTTCTAAAAAAGGCTATGGCTAATGCATAATATTTGTAGAAATGCACATAGGACAGCAAGTGAACAAAATAGTAGAATGCTTGTGGCTATACTCACTTTATCACAAGCGGTTGGGCACTCATATTATATCTTAAATCGTGGTTCCGATTGTGCGATTATTGATGGTTTTTTTGGGAATACTCGACATAGTATTGTCCGGATCGAGTAGTAGTGCATTTCTCAAACTGTCTTAGACCGCCGGCTTGTAAAAAGGTTAGGTCAACAAGGTGATTGACCTGATTCGGCGTAGGCACAACGCAAACACTTTGTACTTTATCAACAAGCAATAAATCCGTACGCATATACTTACAGAACATGGATTTTGAAACTTAACGCGCGAGACGTCCATTGCCGATTGGCCGGTGAAAGTGCAATATATCTATTAGGTGTTATTATTACAAAACCATTTTGCCGGCGTTAAGTGGTGTACCATAGCGTTTGGCGATTTTGAAAAGTTTTCCAAAGTGTAATAATATAATATACAGGATACACAAATCATTGCGGCCACCGTTATCTCGCTCGGTACACATGTTTATTGTGTGCTTTACAAGTTGGTAAAATGCCTCTATTTTTTTGTTACTCCACAATAAACTCAATAATAATGACACGTTACTTTTGTCTGTGTGTGTGTATTTGATTTAGATGTGGAGTCAATGTTTACAGATTGTATACTGAACGCGTCCGCCTACACTGGTCGGGATAGGTCGGCGTTAAATCCATTATTGTTTACCCTAACCACAAAAATGTTAATGGAGGTCACTCGAGTCTGGAGTGCACAATCAGATACAGATGCAGTGTGGTATCAGAGAGGGGTAAAATGAATGTAGGAGGATTTGTATTGTGATTTGGGAGGAATTAATATGGAAGGTAAGGATGCTTTGGCATGGAATGTGTCGCGGATAGAAGATAATCAACATTTTCTGTACTGCAGATATAAGTAATACAAAAATTTGGCAACTTTGAAATAGGTTTGTCAATTTGTCGGTGAATCATAAGTTAGTAATACCGAACTCCTTTTGGTATGCGTACATTTTTTAAGCTCACAGATTTAAGACGTGTCTGCTCATGACTTTTCCAATTACACATAAGGTGAAATTCAAGTATATTAGCCTAACCGATAGAGGAGTTTTCCTGATTTTTTTTAGTATTTATACTTAACACTTTTTTCAAGTAAAAAATACTCATTGTTAAGCTATTTGTAAGTCTTGATAATATCAAAACATAGTTCCTTGCGACCATAAGTCAAGTTTTTTTTTTTAGTTATTTAATAAAATAAACTGCACTCCCACTTCTGTGGGCACGTTAAGATTACTAATTTTACAATTCTTAATCAATTCGATTCTTAAAATACTCAAACACGACACTCTGCGAGCGACCACCCACACAGTGTCGATTAACATAACCACTGCAGTTTGTGTTTTTTTTTTTGGAAGACGTACAACCACTGGATGTATACTTAGCGTGTAAACAATTTGTGAGCGTTAAGAGCTTTCTGGACGCCAACGAGTGTGTGGTAGCCTATTTATAAGTCGTTACAATAATTATTCAGTTTTGACTATTTCCGGAGATGTATACATATTTTGTTTCCTTTTCCCTCTCTCTTTTGCTTTCTCGGTTTTCTAGAATCTTTGCCAACCGAACTGAGAAAAACGTTTTAATGTTTAGAAGAAAAAAATGGTCTCGACCTCGGACGGACACCTCGCGAGTAAACAATAAAATTGAAATTGCCCAGTATAGGTTTACCTATCAACTCAGTCCAAACGGATAGTGTATAATAGTATCTTAAGAAAACATCATATTTGACACTTTTTAGAGTTAACATTAAGTATAGATATGTCATTCCAACGAGGTGGTCATTTTTCGCCGTCAATCCATGTGAGATTCTCAGAACGTTGGCACAAAAAAAAACCCACTCAGATGACCAAATCCCAAGTATTTTTTTATTTCCCAGCCCCTCGTGTTACCGCCGTGTTTTTCTGGCGAAAACCGTTTTGCTGAAATGATGTTACCTAATAAATATCATCAGCTATGCATCTCGGTTCAATTCATTGTATTGTCAAGGTCACAAAAAAAATTGACAACTATCATATTATATAATACTGCAAAATTATTTCGTTTATTTTCAACCGTTCTATATTATAGGTTAATGATTAGTTAGTGATCTCTAAACCTTAACAATGGTGGCAGTAGAAAGGATGTGGACAGTACAGCAACAGTGGTTTTGAGATAGGTCAGGGAAGATTTTATGGACAATATTGTGAGTCCAGTCACACGTTAAAGGACTTGGCGTTTAGCGACGATGAGAAAGTTCAAGGATGTGCTTGGGCATTTCATAAAATAACATGAAAGTAGAGATGATTGTATCAAATTGAAAGCGACGATGGTTCTGAGGGACTGTGTGGACAGTCGTCTCCGAAGAAGAAGTGAACGAAAAGAGCTGTTCACTGCGC
This sequence comes from Adelges cooleyi, assembly GCF_023614345.1. NCBI lineage: Eukaryota > Metazoa > Arthropoda > Insecta > Hemiptera > Adelgidae > Adelges > Adelges cooleyi. The sequence continues at coordinate 7,365,355 of NW_026096268.1, forward strand.
GTTAGCCTTTGGCACTATGACTACTGCGAATGACTCGTGTACACTTTATTGTAAAATTTAATGGAAACGTTTGCATTGTTTGCCGGTCGAAAAAGCTTTGCAGTGGGAGTTGATACAACTCAATATATAAAGCTATAAAGGGCTTCATTGTTTATTCAACGAGATGCCGCGTGTACGAGGGGGATGATTAATTGAATATTTATCTGAGACCTGGGTATACACACAGTTCCACGTGGGTGACATTCGACAATCATTCACCGTATCTGGGCAGTGGGCGAAAGCAATGGCGTCGACGATGAAACAAATTTATACCATTTAATATAAATATATATATATATATATATATATACATTCAATATTACAAGCTACAACAGTTCAAGCAAATTGGCCGGTCACTCAAGTGAGTAAAATAAAATGTGCATTTTTAGGGTTTTCATCACTCTATTCATCGTCTAAACGTTAGAATATTGTATTATTTATAATCATAATATGTTAAGTCCGAGCGTATTAAAATGGGGGGAGGGGGATAATACTAATAAAAAAATCCACTTATAACATTACTGTTAATCACTTTTTCCAAGTTCAAGGATTTAACATTTGTTTTGTGCGTACAAAATAATAATAATAATAATAATACTCAAATCGACGGTCGTAGTGCGCGTTAAGTCTATAATAATAACAACAATAATTAGAAAATAATAACCAAACGATAACCTAGACGAGCGATAGGGGACATTTGGTTTTTAAATATGATATTATGGCATTATGCAAACACCTAATAGCGGTTGTATCGAAGCGATTCAGAGTTCAAGTGTTTTTTTTTTTAGAATAATATAATCGCCAAGGTTGAACGGGCTCGGTAAAAAGTATGTATTCAAAAAAATAGCCGATATAAAAAATACTCAAAATAACACATCGTTGCGAAAACGCCAGGACAAAACAAACACATACTAAATATTATGTTAAAAAGCGTAGAATCGATAGAGAAAACAAACATATTGGATTTAAATAACTGTTTAGCATAAGTTTTTTTTTTGCATAGTAAAATATGTTACAATTTTGGTGGCAAAATATTGTAACAATATTATAGCAAAACTTCAGTCAAATTTGTTTTTTTTTTTACTACCTATTTGATTCGTTATAAGGGTAAGACACTCGTTGTCTCTTAAAACAATTGCAATTTCGTAGTTTTCTTTTTTGGAGATACTTTATTTATCTATTTAATGGTTTGAAAATAATTAATGTAAAATGATTTTTAAATTTGTAATAATTAGCAAAATCGTTATTGAAACATTTGTGTAATAAAGAATTGCTGCCAAAGCGTCAAGTGATAACAATTTCCCATAATATTCCTTATGTGTTATTGATAAAATTTCAATCCCATCAACATAATAAAATATTTTATTACATTACAACATTTTTTAATCTTATTAACGAATCCAACGAGTATGCGTTGCATTAGCGCGGTCATAGGAAGGGGGGGCTTGGGATTGTAAAAACCTTTAAACTTACAATCAGCGTTGCATTTATTTATTTATTTCGACAAATCTCTCAGAAAAAAACAAATGTAGTTATTTTTAAAAGCGCAAATTTTAAGTTTCAAGGATTTTTAGTGTCCCAAGCCAAGAAGACACGTTGCGTGTAAGCTTTTTATCACTCGCCTAACCCAACCGATTGCTTACCACATCACTTAGTATAGGCATAACAAGTAACGGGAAACCCAACTTGACTTTGTGTAGAGTTGCACAAATTTCTGTACATCATCGCCGCTATAGCCTCGACCTTTGCCAAAACTAAACTATCTCGTCGATAAAGCAAAAAAAAACAAAAATAAAAAATACAATAATAATATTACTGTAATGCAAAAAAAGGTTGTTTTTTTTTCTCAACACACAAGGCGGATAACGTGAAGCCAAGCGCGCGTGCCGTCTTGCACGAGGAAAGGTCGAAGCAACACGATTGCGTCGACAGGTTGTGTGTGTCTCTCTCTCTCTCTTTTACTCAGTTTGCTTCTTTTGTCGGTTTCGGTGCAAGTTCAAGGTCCCGAACGTCCGTTTTTAGCCTTTTCTATTTTCCGGCGTGGGCTCCACAATGGACGAATTCGATAAACCGCCAAAACGCGACACGTGATAGAGATAAAAAAAAAAAATAATATGATTATAAAAAAAAAATTGGAAAAATTGATTGGAAAACCAACACACCGGCCGTGTCGGGTTCGAGTGGGCGCCCATATAATATAATATAGCGGTTTATGGGAGAATTTTTTATTTATTTTTTTTTTCCATCTACAAAACCGTATCCGTGCCGTCGCTTGTGATACTATTTTAGTACACTACTGACCTTGTTCGCGCAAGAGAAAAAAGCAATGAAAAGCTGCGAAATAAAATCAACGTTACAATATTGTTTTTTTATTAATCTATTCCATATTATAATAATATACACACGGTCGGCCTACAACAACAATAATAATTGTACAAGTGCAAATCTATTTTTTAAATATACAAAACCGACGCCTGCAAACGGTTGTTGCATTGAGAACAATATTTTACACACTGACGGCCTTTCGTGCCGTTTATCCAAAACAACCGAACGGCTAACCAAATCAAACAAACACTGTTGCTATTGCTTCCGGCAAAAAAACATATTGTAAATATAGGTACTCGAGAGAGTGACCAAAAGTCTTGGCTAACTTGCTTGGGCTTGGCTCTAATCTAACGACTTGTTCGACTTGTCATTGCAAACAAATCTCAGACCCAGATTATAAAACATGGAATACGTTTTTTTTAAAACAATCTTTTGTTTTTGACCGTTGTAAAAGCTGATAGGAAAAAAAATGTATTTCCTCTATGTAGCAGCTGTTGCTTTAGCTACTATCATTTAAATTATCATTTGTGTATGCTTTTTTATCTACACGATTGGCTTGAATGTCCCCCTACCTGTTAGTTTCAGGATTGTAAGAATTATGGACTCAGTTTGGAACGTCGAAACCGGCTTGTCTGTTCAGTCTTCTTTTGTCATTCGTTTAGTATACCGATTGGTTTCATTCTAAACGGACAAAGTTTAAATGTAAACACACACAAAGACCGTTAGATTGCTGTTAATTAAAATATATACATATACATTAATTATTATATATGTATAATAGTACTCATTACCGCGGGAGGCCACCGAGGGTTACCAAAACAAAATATAACAAACGAGCAAAAAAATGGACACAAAGCCGAGTGTTCGACACAATATATTGGCTGTTGTCCAACGTTTGGAAATATATTTTTATCGTTTTCTAGCAAAAAGATTACATTAATATATTATTATTATCCGAAAAAATAATTACCAATCGTGTAATAATAAATTCGCGTTTGGGCAAACACACAAAAACAAAAAAAATGCTCTATATAGGTCGTGCGGCGTAGGTGAAAAAAAAATTACAATAATATGTTAAAAATAACTTACAACTCACACACAGCAAAGAGTTGAAAAAACAAACATAAAAACGCGTTGGCATGAATTACAATATAATATGTATGGTATAAAAACAGCTGTATTATAACAGGCTGACTCGAAAGGGACAAGCGAGGCGATTTCAAAATAATTTTCTAAAATGGTATTGTTTTTAGTTTTTTTTTAATTTTCCGGCTTGAGGCCAAACCGTGCGCAATTTATGTTATGCAATCAAACTCAAGGTCTAGATCATAATATATTATGCTGTTATTTAATGCAGGCCACGGGTAAACATTATTTACCCGATTTTTGGTAGAGTATATTATTTTTCTACTCGGGGGTTTTTTTACTCCGTTTGTTAGTATTCTAAAAAATATTTTCATCACCACCACCACCACTGACGTTTGACCGGTTGATAGAAACCCATTGTTGCGGTACTAATCTATGTTGGTAATACGATTTTAGAGAGCAAGTGCCCAGCAAAGTGAACAGAGTTAATTACCTTAGCTCTACAAAGGGTCGGAACAGTTGAGCCGTTACTTGCAAAAGTCATATTATATAGGGCGGTGAGTTTGAGTGTTGAGTGTTTACACCAGTGTAACGACTTAAAATACTACAGTAGGTTTGAAACAAAGGAGTTCAGTTTGAGTAATGGGAAAACTTTAGTAGGGCACACACAGAACCCCAGTTATGTTTGGAAAGCTAGATCGACAAGGCTATATGTAATAGTATTGGGAATAAGTAATATTTTGGATTCGAAGAAGGTATTGGTCGACTTAATTGTAAAGACATCCATACGCTCTGGACTTTTGAGAAATTGGTAAGTATTTCTTCTTGTGGGAGGGGTTGAGTGGGTACGCGGGCTATAGTTTTTCGGGGCCTAGTTACAGCATTTTTTTTTTCTACTAAATTATCAGATACCGCTGTTCGACAGAGCACGCTCGGAGAGCTTCCAATAAAAAACAAATTAATAAACAAAAAAACAAAAAATGAACGCCAGTAATATTATACCGATTGGCCGACCGTGAAACTACTCGGCGCGTGATGTACTATTATTATATTAACAAGCGTCCATGTTTGTGTTTGTGTGTGTGGTTTTTTTTAAGGTTAATTCAAGATCAAGGCTGCCGGCCTGGCGGCGGTGCGGCACGGGGACGAGCGGAGGTGTTATAATTTGCACGCGCTCTCTTCTCTCCCATCGCCGGTCTGTCGCGACCTCGACCACGTGCAACTAACTGCACCGGTCACAAGAGAGACGTGCATTTTCTTTATAATATATTTTCCCGTCTTATTATTTTTTGATTTTCCCAACGCCATTACCCGTCGGTTGACGCCACTTTATCGATTGCTCGAAGCAAAACCTATTTCTAGACGACCGCGGGTTTGCAGGGCGAGTTCAATACATTATAAAAGAGCCGTAACGATTCACTTGGAAAAAGTTTAAATAACTATTATATAAAAAAAAAAACCAACACACAAAAAATTAATATTTTCAGCTCGTTCACAATAAAAAAATTTGGAAATTCTTTTAAAATGTTACATTTGATTTTCTGACAAAATATTATGTGCTAACTTTTAGTAGAAAAATATATTTTCAATGCAACAAAATGTAGTTTTAATTGATAACATTATTTATTTCAATAGATCGTTTTGTTTAAAAACATTAAAATTTATCATTTCTTAATATTTTTCCTGTGTCTTTCATAATCATAAATCATATAATATAGACTTTACATTGTCTAAATAATTACAGATTAATCATCAAATTACAAAGATCAACATAAGATTCTATATAAATGATTCACATAATATAGTATACAATACTCGTATTGTTAAAAGTAATAATTTAATTACAACCGTTGTTTGTTTGCGGCTGATAGCAGATAACAACTAACTGCTCGTTATTAATAGCCGACTAATTAATATTTAATAATAGCTCTGATTGATTCTTCAGTTATTTAAAAACTCAACGATTAATGGCCAACTCTGCTGGATAAACGCCAATTTTCGTGTAAATATTACCTAGATTTTGTGTTTACAAACTTATTTCAAAGTTGCGCTTAAAATAAACAAACTTAAAAACCATGACCTTAAAATTGTTTTTTTTTTTGTTTTTAGTTAATTTAAGTTATTCAGAATACTTATTTTCAAGGTTTTTCCTCGGCAGATAAAATAATATATTGACTACAACTTGAAAAAATAAAAATTTTTTTCAAACTTAACCGTAGAACTATTTTTAAATAATCATAAAATCTAATAATTTTTTTTATTTTCAATTCCATTGGTAATTTTTTGGTAACCCTGTGTTATTTTAAACTATAGCGTTTCGTAGCTTTGGACTATATTATTTCCAAATATTCTGACTGGATTTCTAGTCATAGACACAGACACTCTGACCAAAGAAAGCGGATGGCGATAATCCTTTTTTTTTTTTAAGAAACACAGCACCGTTTTTTATAGTAAATCCAAAAAGATGTCGGCTATATTCGACGAAGCTGAACGGCTGTTTCCTCTTATATTATGCGTTTCCGTTGGTGGGTAACCCGATTCCCGGTTTCCGTAGTCTAGAAGACGAGACACGAATAATGACGATAATAAGAAAATCAAACCGAAAACCGCCAACGTTGTCGGATGGTACTCAATGGCGTTATGTAAACGCAAACATATTTTTCTCAGACGGCGGCCAAAAATAACCTACTTAAGTGTGTAATAATATTACAAAAAAAAAATCGGCCGTCCAGTGTCGAGGGAATATAGGCAAAAACGATAATAATTATTATATTTATATCCTAGTTAGCAAAATAAATAAATTATTGCGTATCGGCCGAACTGAAAATGCTTGCTCGCATAAGTCATTTCTGTTATAACAGCTTAAAAACGCTCACAAAGTTATGAACAAAAAAAAATACATATAAATGTATATATTGCGCCTACTTACAAGACTGTGATCGACTGTCGGCCATAGGATCGTGCGTGTTCGACTACAACACGGATTATTATAATCAATAGTCCTGGCACAATATTATCAATTTAACGACAAAAGGAATACCAACGATCAGAGGACACATATAATCAACGGGTGGAGAGCGGTAATAAAGAATGAGATAAAAAAATCTGGAAGAACTTCTCTCCAATCATAATGATAGCGACTTGTGTAAAAAAAAGGAACTTTTGTATTACCCGAATGTGATGAGCATTCAATGAGTAAGTGTTTTGCACCACAGCCAATCTTGAAGAGTACAATAGACCAATTGAATGCAATTTTGAATTGGAAGTAAAACTGCTAGAGAATGATGAACGTATAGTGATTTGCCCTGATCTGCTTCTATTTGTTCTCCACCTCCTGCTTTGCCGTGTCAAATCCTTTCTCTCTCTCTCCCCCCGATTTCCCACTCTAGTTTAATTCCTAAAATTTATGTACACTTTGTCTGACTAACACCGAGGACACCTCGTAAGTTGATCTATTATCGCTGAGCGAAACCAGTACGGGCTTAATGCCAACTTTTGCTCAACTCCTACTCTCGTTGGGGAACTCTCCCGACTCGTTTCAGCTACTTACATTTTACTTTCATCTCACTCGACTGTCCTTTCCAACATCAACAGCTATTCCGGTTTAGACCTACTTATTATCGGACCGTATTTCAGACACCTAGGAGAGTGCTTTTTGAGTCTGTCCGTTAGTACAAAAAAAAAAAATCATTATCGAATGATACCTTACAGCATTTGTACACACTAATTATACTCTACTTATTTTACTACGAGCATATTAACAGATGTTATGTCTTCGACTAGCCCTGGTTTTTTTGTTTTAGAGCTCGTTTGAGAGGATCAGAATGTTATTCTGTCTCAGCAATAATCTAGAGTGTAAATATTATGTTGTGTACAAATGTCTCGTTGCTTTTTTTTCAGCGTCTCCGAAGATTTAACCGAGTTTTGAAAGTTCTGCCGCATTCACGAGCCATTGCTGACAACAACAATAACAAACGACGACGCCCAAAAAAAAAAAACCTATTCGTGAAAGTATTTTCGAAACTCCAAACAACAACAATAATAATGTACCTATCTAAATGAAAGATAGTTTCAAACGACCGGCGCATATTATAATGAATGTACACACGCGGCATCCATAGTTCACCGCCTCCGCCTGGCCATGGGAAATCGGATTGTCCCAAATGCGTTTCTATACCGCTTTGAGTGTAAAGTGCAACACGGCTTTTGCCCAAAATTAATTATTTCCATTTACAAACCGACGTGTATTATCTATCGAACCGGCCGTGTGCGGAAATCAATCCTTTGACACATTTCGTTTGTCCGTTCATCCATAATCCGGATAGGTTAGGTAAGGTTCCCACATAAATAGATAATTCCTCCAAACCAGCACCTACAAGCGGTGGTGCAATCGAATCGACCAAAAGGATTTTAACGGGATTCTGCTTACGTCAGGTGGATAATAAAAGCACATTCCATTTCAGCATACATTGCTCGATGATCATTTTGATCATGTTAACAGTCTATGGTCTTCAGTTCAGTTCTCCTTCGTTGGTGCTGTACAATAAAACCTTTTTTAAATTTGTGTTTTATATGGGACAGAATTGAAGCACTTGGCACGGTTCCTCAAAGTCACAAAATAAAATTAAAGTATCCGGTAAACTCTACGGTGTAACTATTTTTTAAAACATATTTAACCGAATTATTCTTAAGTATGCTGTATGCGATGGCAATGGCACGTTGGCACGCGAAACGTTCTTCAAGGTCAAAGTCGCCAACCGATTTCCGTTTATTCGTTATCTATTACTGCCTTTGAACGATTTTGTAAATTTTTTTCACGTTTGACGATTAACCATTGTTGGCATGTATACTACGCTTTTTTCTCTCTTTATTTATTTTTTCTTGTGTTGTAATGTTGCGCAACCGTATATTCATTACTAAGTTTTAACTGCATTTTAATAAACAGAGGAACCCACTAAACGGACAGTGTATATTATAGTTGCATTGAACTATGATGACATCGGATGCGTTTAAGAATATTTTATGAAATATTAACATTGAAAAATCAACTGCAGTTTTGTGATATATATATATATATATATACAATTATTTATTTATTTAATTAATTACTAAAATAATACTCATACCAAATACTAATTATATTTGTCTACATTTGTTATCTAAAATTAATTTTAGATTAATATATCCTTTTCGATAATGGCTTTTATTTTTGTAGTTGTAATAAACATGTCCTTTAAAATTTAAAGAACTATTTTTTTTCTCGTGTTATAAATGTTTAAATATTTTGTACTAATTTATGTGCTCACAAATATACTTTTAATAAAATGTTCATAAATATTATTAATTTATAAACTTTGGTTTGTAACTTCAACAAACTCTACGTGAATTATTACAAACCAGGAAAACAATTTTTTTATACTTAAAATATTTCTCACAAAACCTCGACAAAACATAAAAGAAAATACAAAAAAATTTTTAAATTGCTGCGTGGTAGACTTCTTTGTTTATGCTTTAAAATAGACTTGTAATTTTTAGATTAGCCTTCATTTTTTAGGCAAAATAAGTCATTTTATTATAATGCGTGAACACCAGCCAAGTGCCAAGTTAGGATAAGAGTTCAACGTCGTATAAACCATAACGCAATCGCTGTAGTCATAAAAAAACAAATATTTCTTCATATCTCTCTTGGTGTAATGTAAAATTTTTAGTTATTGGCTCGTTGTAGTAATTAAATAGCAAAACTCAGTTGTCTATAAAAGACATTTGTCGGTGGTGGCTGGTGCTAAACACTAATTGATTGAGCTATTATCACGAACATGAAACGATCCTGTTGATGCATAATTATTATTTAAAATAAACACAATTTCAGTGGGCCTCGAATTTGAACCACTCAGAATTAACCTTAAAGATGATAGCAGTATTGGTACATACTATAGGTAGGCCAGGGTTGTTATTGTTGTGGTCGACCTAACCTGGCAGTATGTTTAATTATCGTTTCTCCATTTTTTTTTTTTTTTTTTTTTATAGTATCCAACAAATTTAACCCGACCCGATTCGAAATGAAGTAGTTAATTGTTTTACTCTATTCACTTTTTTTGTCTCGGTGGTCTTAATTATCGCCCAAGTGATTTAAACGCGTTTAAGAAGTTCAGATACGACGAGAAATAGGGATAGAGACAGAGAGAGAGAGAGAGAGAGAGAGAGAGAGAATAGAAAACGTGCGCATTTTCACTGAACGCTCTCAATATGCATATTAGTGTTATTGTAGATTATCATTATGCGCTGTAGTATATAATATATATATATTAAACTATATAGATATACACAACATACTAGTGTGTATCCGTTAAACGTCGTGACAGCAATTATTATTATCATTATTGTGTGCATAGCGTTCCAGTTAAACGACCATTTCCCTTGAATATGAAAAAAGGACGACGGTGCTCTGCTGGTAGGTACCTAAAAAGAAACTCCGTTGACCTAGGGAGAGCAAAAAAAAAAAAGAAATCTAATCATCTTTTGTCTTTATCCAAAGCTCCAGTCGACATCTCCATCCACACCCTGTCGTCTAATACACTATTAATATTAGAGAAGAGATGTACCTAATTATTTTCAATGAAATACAGTAGTCATTTACTAGTAATTACAAAAATCCACATAAATAAATGTTTACACATTTTTGAACTTCGTTGCAAAGCTGACAAGGTTATTTTTATGTATAACATTGTTCATAACCATCGAGTTTCTTATAAAATTAGTTTCTATTAACAAACAAAAACAAATATATATATATATAGTCACAACCAACATTGTATAACTGACTGTGATAAATATAATTAGTATTACTGACTGAAAATGAAGTTTGGGCATTTATCATGCATGTCACCAACTAATATTGTTTCCCTTTGAATTGTATAAGGACACCAGTATGGTTGGACAAAAATTGACATATTTTTAAACGTTAAAGTTTAACGTTATACATTGCCTATTGTAAAAAATTATACCTACCATATTGTTATGCATTATTGTGGTGTTCCCACGACAAGACTGTTGCTCTATATTTGTGTCGTTTACATATAAACATTAGCATACACATGTGTGTGCACGACAGATCATTGGCAAAGTCCAAAAGGTAAGTGCACACATATTTTGCTTTCTAATCTTTCGGTGATTGGCCTAGAGTTGGTACACACACACACACAATCAGTCGTTGTACATTATTTTGTCTGCTGTTGCTGTTCGATTAGACAATAATAATAATTTAAAAACAAAAAATCTTAAATGTTTGTGTACAATAAACTGGTCTAACAAAATTATCATATTATATTGTATACACATAAACGGTTGTTGTATATGTATGTATATAAAATATATATACCTATAAAAATAAATACACGGTAATAATAATGTTAATCTTATTCGACACGTTCACCTCTGCACACTTTCGATTTCCTATTTTATTGATCTCTAATGTATAATTATATACTCCTATATATATATTTATAACTCCGGTATATTAAATGTATCATATAATTTATACAATACACTGTACATTTTATACAGGGTACACAATTTATACTGTAGCACATTTATATTGGAAACCACAAAGACATTTTGATTAAGAAATTTAAAAAAAAAACTACATAATGCTTGGGGTGAACTTGTACCGTTTCGTTTATTCACGTGAAAGAGGTCAAAGTCAACGCGTCGGTTGCTAAAAAAATAAATATGTCATAATTAAACCAAACGCATCGATTGTTTTTTTTTTCAAGTTTATTACAATATGTTGCATTATTCCTTGATTGCGAATAGGTAAGGTTAGGTTAGGTCAGGCTGTTATAATGTATTCAAATGGCATGTACGTTTATTCGTTTTAACCATTTGAGCATTGTTTTCTTTTTGTACTTTATACATATATTTGTAACCTGTTGTAGTCATTTTTATTTAAACAGACAATAAAATATGAATTGTTTTATAAGAATCTAATTTTGTGACCTTAACGCACATTCGAAGTAAATGGTTGAATATATTTTGTTCTTATTAAAATTCTAGGCTAAACGATACTAAACCTCTTTGTGCATAATATGATGCTATCAAAATGAATGAAATGATATTTTTATTCAATAAATATGCGTGTACAAATAGTTAAGCCAAACTGGTTAGATTATTTAGAAAAGTTCTACTTGTTTGATAGTTTAAACTTCGCTGCGCTTGTATGGAAAATTATAAACTATACGTTTTGTAATCTTTAAATTTTGTTTTTTACATACCTACTTGCTCTGTTGTGGCAATTTAATCAATCGTAGCTTAACTTGTTGATCCGACCGAAAGGACTATATCCAGCGACGGCGATTCGACATAATATCATTATGTAACGGTATGATAAGTGATAACTGATAACCCTACTGATAGTCTTTGATGGAACTTTATATAAAACGACGGTTAATTTTCATTGCAAGAAATATGCTTAAATTTGTTTTTTTTCCTTCATATTTTGGCGGCCATTGACAAGAATATTATTCACGTACCCTGCACCGTTATAACCACTAACCGGGTAACCGAGTCGTAACCGGGTATTAGGTATACCGTCGATGGAACGTTTGAAAAACCGTTCGCTTTCTTTTGTAATCTTTTTTTTTTTTTAACAGTTTATCGGTTTTCGTCGCCGTCGCTATCTGAACGTACATAGTTTAACAATAATAGGAATGCATATTATTACAATATTTATTTATCGAATAATAAACGTTTTGATAACACATTCTCGTGTGCGTACGCGCGTTATTATTTTATTTTTCCTTATTATACTCTAAATACGTTATATCGAAATTACTGTTGTCAAGGTCAATGGCGCGCCGGTCGTTACTTATCTCGGCCGTTTGTGTGTGTTTGTCATAACAACAATATTGCGTTACCAATGTCAAAGTACACAGTGTACACACTTGACAAGCTGTCGCGGTCCGGTATTGGGGAAAAAAACCAAATTGAAAAATTATTTTGACAATAAAAACTTACAAATATTTTTTTTAATTAGCCGGTCGTTTTTGGTTTACCTCTGCCCAACAGACTCAACGATGGATCGGATTGGTAGCGGAGCGTGGTGGTGTCACTGTTGTGTTATTATTATTATTATTGTATGTTACACTATACTTGGGAAAGTGAGCTCTAGTTTTTATAGCGCCGTACACAAGTAGGTCAGCAGACGGCCGAGACCGCGGCATTGAAAAATATAATACAATATAATATACATAAATATATTATAGTATTGTATCCTGCAAGAGCAGGATGTGCGAGCTGCATCCTGTTTTTTTAATTTTAATTTTATTGTCACACCAGGGATTAGTTTAGAATAAATAGTAATAAAAAAAAAACACCGGTAATTATTATTACAATAATCAGGTTTTTATTATTTTTTTCATATTTTGTTTTTTACATATTTAATATAATATAATATATTATATGTGTAGTATATACGCAGAAAAGACCTCGGAAAAAAAAGATATTTTTTCTTAGAAGAAAAGAACAATTTTTTTTTTTACAATCTCGAGAATATTAAGAACGAAAAAAAAACAATCAAAAATTGTACAAAGTTTGTAGTAACAAAAATCACAAAAAAAAAATAACTCGATATTACAAAAAAAATTAAACAACGGTACACATCTTTTTTTTTTTTGTTATTTCTCAACACAACAACGACGTTAACCCGTTTTCAAATATTATATATTATTATTTGGTTTTTACCAATTTTTTAATGTTATAATTAGGTACTTCTGTAACAATTATTTATCTAATAAAGGTGTTTGACCGGAATAGCCAACAAACAATATATTTCATAACTACCTAAATATTATACAAAAACTATAATGGACTATGTATTTTTGTTTTTCAAAATGACTACTATACTTTAGAAACAAAAATCCTACATAATTATTTGCAGTTGATCTTTTGGCAGTCCTTAACGACACCACAGTTTATCCTAGCCTTAAAGCACTTCTTTTACACGCCTTTAGTGACAGGCATCTGTTTTTCCAATTCTAGTTTACCAAAATACAAAAAACCAAACCTTTTCACACTCACTCATTCACACTGCAAACCCAAAAGAACTTAAGCCGTTTACGGTGGCTCGATTGGAAAGTCTATAATAATATTATGTTGTTAACCTTAGTCGATTTTTTGGTTGGTATTATTTCTAAAAAAATAGAAAACAAAAAAAACAATTGGAGTAAAATAAAAATGGCTTGACACTTCCCTCAGTCTCAAAAATTTATTTCGAAAACATATTTTAAATATATTATAATATATTATTTGCTTTTTTTTTTAAATAATAATAATCAATATAATATATTTTCATGTAGTGTTTTTCATCATACTTTCGTAAAACGCTTAAACTTAAAAAAAAAACGATAATATTTACATTGAAAAATAATAATAAAGAGGTCACTATATATTACCGTTTAAATATTATTTTTAGTTTAAAAACATTCATAATATAATGTATAATATAATATTTATATATTTATTATTATAATTATAATGTATATAGGTAGGTAAATTGTTTTTTTTTTAATGAATAAAAAGGAAAACGTCAAAAAATCGGTTTGCGCCGTTAAAAACTACACCCGGATAAATATTTTATATAATATAAGTAAATCGTTTAATAATATCATTATTATTTTTACATAAATGATTGATGATAATAATAACTATTAATATCATTATTATTGTTTAATCAAGACGGCAAAAAACAAAAAATATATATATATATATATACATAATATATATTAATCGTTACTTATACGGTAAATTCCAAACTATTATGCACGCACACACAAACAAATATTATGTATGTATAGAAATCAAATGCGTTTTTCTTATTCTTAAAATGTAAAACAATTTTATTTTTTATTATTATATATAATAATTTACCGTTGTATATGAAATAGAACAATAACATTGACGGGTTAATAGGGGAGTCTATAGTAATTCTATTCGGTAATCAAACATTAACTTTTATTTTTTTTTTTTTACATTTTTTTTAACTATCTCACAACGTTGTTTTTTATGCCGATAGTGATAAAAAAAAGAAGAGTCGGACATTCAGGCAGAGAGAGAGAGTGAAAGTGATAGATTTAATGAAGGGGAGAGATAGGAAAAGAAAGAGAGAGAGAGATAAAACTTAATATTAACGCTAAAATAATTAATAATAATAATAATCACTATATTTATATATACAAACACATAAGAGTTGTAAATAATATGTATATATATATATCTATATATATATATTATACATATATCTATATATACATAATAATATTATTATATTGCCACAAAATTAAAACAAAAAAATAAAAATAAAAATAGGAAAACGATCACCGCACCTGTTGGTTTACGCAGAAACCCCAATTTTTTTTTTTTTTTTTATATTGTGTTTTGGTCTAGAGAGTGTTCTCGTGAGATCGAGTCGATGCGGCGGCGGTCCATCATTGTCGACGGGCGGCGAAGAACAGTGTTCAGGCTTCCATAGCCATCACTGGCGGCGGCGTGCCGGCCGCGGACGCCGGCGACGAGGGGGACAGTTTTTTGGACAGGTTCAACGGCTGCGCGGACGACGCGGCGGCGGCTGCGGCGGCGTTGGTGATGCCTACCTGCAGGTTGACCACGCTGGGAGAGGGCGTGCGCCGCATCGTTGTGGACGCCGGCGAGTGAGAGGCCGGCGGCGGAGATCTCGACGAGTGCGGCGAGAGGACGCGGGCCAGCACGCCACCGGTGGGCGACAGTCTGTGCTGGGCCAACGCGGACGTGATGACCGGCGTGGGCTGCCACCGGCAATTGTTGGTGTGCGCGGTGGCGGCCGGCGGCTGGTACGAAGCGTCCTCGCGCATGATGAAGTTGTGTATGACTTCGGTGCGTTTGATTTGTTCCGCGGTCATCTTGGGAGTCTCGCGCAACGATTTAGCCAGCGTCGAGTGGGTGCTCGACAGCGACGAGGTAAGGTGGTGGTGCAACTGCGGCGATTGGACGGCGGCGGTGACCGGCTTGACGGCTTCCGCTTCGGCCGAATCCTTGGCACTGCGCAGGGCTCGGAACTTTTTGTGCGGTTTGTACGCCTCGTCCATTAGCGAGTTGGTATCGTACAACGGTGGCGCTTGCAACACGCGCTTCAGCACGGGCATGTCCTCGATGGTAGGGTGCGAGTCGGCGTTGACGTCCTCGACCGTGGATCGAGGGCTCGAGCACACCGAAGTGGGCGCGCTGTGAGGCGTCTGTTTGTCCAACTTTTCCGTGCCGGACTCGATGCCGGAGTCGGTGGGCGAGTCTTGTTTGCGTTGGTACCGGCACGACATGGGCCGGACGATCACCTGATGCAGGTGTTCGTCGGACGGCGCGGCCGGGTGGTGTCTGATCGGGCAAACGGCGCCGGCTAGCGTAGCGGCCAACAGCGGTGCGCTGGCCGCGTGCTTGCTCGGTCCGTGGTGCTGCTGCTGCTGTTGGTGGCCATGGTGGTGGTGGTGGTGGCCGTTGTACTCGTCTGAGCACACAGACTCCGTGCTGGACACCGAACCCAACGGGCTCTTGACTTCGTCCAGCATGACTAAGCTCTTCATGTCTTCCATGGTGGTTTCGTCGGACCACGTCGACGAGCCCGCCTCTTCCGGGCTCTTGCGGTTAAAGTCTTCGCCGTTCATGACCATTCCCCAAACGGACTGCCGGGCGTGTTGGTTCTCTTGCTGTTCTTGCATTTGGTTTTGCTGTTCGGTCATCTTGAATGCCAACAGTTTCTCGGAGTGCAGCGTGTTCAACGTCCTCAGATCCGGGATCTTTTTCAA
Organism: Adelges cooleyi; assembly: GCF_023614345.1. Classification (NCBI taxonomy): domain Eukaryota; kingdom Metazoa; phylum Arthropoda; class Insecta; order Hemiptera; family Adelgidae; genus Adelges; species Adelges cooleyi. Next base: position 7,381,632 of record NW_026096268.1, read on the forward strand.
CAGTTCTTGGCATAAGCCCGGACGGTCTGGATGGTTTTGCATGAGCACCGACTGCAGCGCGCACTTCAATTTGTTGTGCATGCGCTCGATGAACTCGACGTTGCGCAGACCCGGACGGTCGGCGGCGATCACTATGACGGCGTTGAACAGCCCGATTTCGGAATCGTTCAGTTGCATGGCGTTGAGCCTTTCGGCGAATTCAAACATGGAATCGGTCAGGAATCTGGCGTTGGAGTACGCGCAAACCGATTCCCTGCGCAACACTTGGCCGTTGAGCGTGACCATGCTGTTGCACTCAGAGTCGAACATGCAGGCCAGGCGGACGAGCAGCACTTCGAAAACGCCGGCCTTGAGCAGCGTCACCTGGTCGTCTTGGGCGAGCAAACCGAAACCGGGTATGCGCTTGGCGAACTCGACCACGCCGCGGATGGCCGGCGAGAATCGCTTCGAGAAGTCGTTCAACAGTTCTTGTTGTCCAGTGACGGGTTGCGGGCTGGGGTTCAACGGGCAAGCCTGAGAACATAGAAAAAAAAAACAAAAAAACCATAAGTATACCGTTTTTTTATAATGATAAACAATTATACGAGAAAAATTTATGAAATGAAGAAGACTCGTTTTCGGCCTTGTAAGTAAATAGTCGGCGCGCCGCCTATCGCAAGGCCGACAAGACATTAAAAAAAAACACACACACGTTGTAGACAATGGAAGAGTATCGGGTTTAACGGGTTGCACACGCGATCCGGATGTCGAAGGGGGGAAACAAAGGGGAAGGGGAGAAGAACGGCGGCGGTGCGTCACTAGTCGTTTAGGAAATTTCGGCGGCGGCGGCGACGACGGCCAACAAGGCCAAGGCCGCGACGGCGGCGGAGAAATTTGTGCGTGTAATTTTTCACGCGATAAATTGAAGAACGGGTCAAAAGTCGTTTCTAAAAAACGGAAAAGTTTCACGACAATAACACATAAAACGGTGTCAAACACGCGGTGTTAAAATACTCGATTAATATTATTATTATTAATATGATAAAACAGATAGACCTTGTCGTCAACGGACACAACATATAAACGATTGGCTGTCAAGGTTCTTCCTGGACGAGCAACGTCCGATAACGATCATATTACTATAGTGCGGTCTAATATCGGTGGTGATTGACAAATATGTACTCACCAGTGTTGGATGGCACAGGGTGTAGTTGGGTTGTTCGCGGGCCCTGGCCAGGGTGGGCGCCACCTTGTCCGACGTAAAGTCGCACGTTTCCAGATGGGCTCTGACCACGCTGGCAACCAGCCTCTGGTCGTCTTCGAGTTCGGCGACGGCCGCTTTTTCCTGGCACTTTGAGTTGCTGCTCTGCTGCATGGCCGCCAGTATGCGGGCCTTTTCCCTCTTGGGCACTCGGCCGAATCGTACAGCTGTAAACAAAAAAAAAACAAAAAACGTTAATTACAACACAACAATTTTAAAAAAAAACATTATTTCCAACATATTCAAAATGTGCATAGCGTACGTGCGAGGGCGCCGGTCGTCGAATCGCATTCGGCCAACATTTTCACAACGAATAAAATATTATACGTATATATATATATATATATATAAGTGTATATATATGTGTGTGTGTGTGTATATATATATGGATGGGTTTGTACCGCGCCGCGCGTTCGACACGACACGACCGTCTGGCGTGTAAATAATATGTGAAATAGGACGCGAAAACGAGCACCGGGCCGTCAAGCGGCGGCGGCGCGGCGTCGGCAGCAGCAGGTGCCAGGCAAAAACGTATCCTGCGCACTGTCCCTTTCATGCGGCCACCCCCCGTAGACGGTGCCGGCTGCGGCGGCGGCGGTTGTGTAGGCCCACAGCGGCCTTGACTCGTAACGCCCTTGAAAACGGCGCGGCACGGTAAATCGATGGGTAAAAAAAAAAATAATACCGAAAAATAAAAAAAGTCAACAAACACAAAAAGTCAATAAAAAAAAAAGACGTCTAGCCGACCGGTGAAAGCGAAATATTTGATTATACTTAGGCGGGTCGAGGTGTACAAATTAATAGATGGCTGTTTTTGTTTTCTTTCGATATGGTAATGAACGAGAGAGACCCGCCGCCGCCGCACGTTTCTCCCGAGACCCGCCGCGCGTTTATGTGGGTCGACGCCGAACCGGTGTGTGGGGGCGAACGAGAGAGAAATTAGTCCGGCAATTTCACTTTTACCGGAGAGGTCGCGGACGACGGCCGGCGAAAGTAAACCACGGCCCCCTCCCTCCCCCTATATTTTTTGTTTCCACGACACGAAAGCGGCACCCCGAAATATAAAAAACGACATCGAAATAAAAAAATTAATGATATTTCGTAAGTTTATGATAAATAATAATTGTGTCGTAAAAATGGTGACACGAACAATAACAATACATACGAGCGTTGTGGTAACGTACGACGCCGTTGAGTATTCCTTTGAGTATTGGTAACTTTTCACTCATTTTCGCGGTCGGGTAACGCACAAACGGGTGTAAAATTAATATTACAATAATCGAATATTATGTTTTTCGAAAAAACGCACAAGTCAATTTTCAAACACCGACGCGAGTTTCCCAGACGATGGTACGACGCACGACGTCATGGCGACCGATGAGTTAACGTTTTTCTCCAAGTGTGCGTTCGAATAATATTATTAATTTATAAATTAACGTTTTCGGTATCGTACCGGCGGCCGGGCTGTCGTTCACACACCACGCGTTGTACGGTCGTTGTATGCGCGCATTCCCGGACCAGACGGGCGTACGGTTCACGATCACAATGAGCCGCATTTCACGGCCACCGTCGGGCATTCGGCGCCGCCACCGGAGGACGCGGCGCGGTAATGGTGGGGGAAACCTGCGAACGCCGGCCGCCGTCCCGCGCGCACGCCGTGGTAGGGGGGGGCAGAGATGGCACGGTCGGGGCCCCCCTCTCGCCGCCGGGACGTTATCAACGCGCGCCTCCGTACCCTTGAACTTGGGACGGAGCGTGCGGTGCGGCGCGGCGCTTCCACTCTTCTCTCTTGCGCGCGCGTGCGTTTTAACATCATAACCGCGAATTGCGCCTAAAGTAACGAGCCCCCTCCCCCTCGTCCCGTCGTTTCGTTTTGATGATTCTCCTGTGACGCGCGTTATCCTCCCACCGGCGAGGAAGCCTAAGGTCGTAATGACATTGCGCAGAGAAGGGCCCGGCGAATCCATCGTCGACGACCTTGACGGACAACGGTGTTTTTATGCAATAAACACACACGACGTGCGGCACGGAAAACTGGCAAAACTCGGGTCAGGATTTCAGGATTCAACGTATCCTATGCCAACTAACTATAGTGTTGGCGACGATGACATTTTTAAACAGAAAAACTATCTTGCGTTTATACGTGGAGTGTTTTCGAAACTGGTATTTGGGGTTCGGGCAAGGAAGGAGGAAATCGTCGGTAGTTTACATTGTTGTTTTTGTCTTAATTTATACACAAAGCCGACGACGACAAACATAAACCATTTTTAATATACCTACGTACGATATGTCGAGGTCACCGTGACGAGTGTCGGGGCTGTCCGGAAGGTCGGCTGCTTGTTATTATTATTATTGTGTGTTGCATATTATTATGGTGGAGTGGACAATATTTGTTATTTTTTTTTTGCCGTTTCTTCTTCGCCGGTAAATAATAATAATAGTTAACAATTAACAAGCGCCGACTACGGTTATGGCCATCGGTGGCGCCATCTGGCGGCCAAATCCGTCGGCCGGCCTGGCCGCAGCTCGCCGCCAGAGGACGCCACCGAAGGCCGCTACGGACAGAAACGGCAGAAGAAAGTTTTTTTGTTGGATGCGCGATGCACGACTTTGTTTTCGTTGTTTATATCCCCACAGGGAAATCGTAGAATACTTGAAAATTTCAAAACTGGGATTTTTTTGCTCAATGTTTAAAAAAATCCTCAATTTTTTTTCAATTTATTTCTGGGATGACACTATTCGGTAGTGATAACAATAATAATAGTTGTCGTTACCGTTTGTGTGCAACACCGCGATTGCGAATAATCGGCTCGAAGGGGTCGCCCGCTGTGTGCCGCAGTGAACGGTGTATCGGGTTTAGGCCGGAAGGGAAAGGCGGGGAGAGGAGAGCGAGGCGGCGGCGGCCATCGACATCGAGAGTTGAACGAACTGCAGAAAACAGGTCATTGCGACCGTTCTTTGTACGCGCGCATAATAAACTCTGCCATTGCGTTGCGTCATTGACCGATTACACACACACACACACACACAAATATAAAATATTATTATATACATAATATTATGTGTAATCGTTTTTAAGTGTATTTGTCTCTCGAATAACCCCGGTTTAGTTTTTTGCCCTTAAAAAAATTACTCGACATAATTATTATTATTGCAATATTATTGGCGTTCGTGTCGCGTTATCTGCGCCGGGATTTCGGGTCAAACGCGAAATAAAAAGAATTAACCGACCGAAGGTTAAATGATGATTAAAAAATTTAACACACATGTATAAATAAAGAACGTCCCTGAAGCGCTCGCGATTAGCATCATAATATTAAAACTACGATAATTAATAATAGAACACTCGTTGCTGGACAATCTAGCACTCGTTTGGCTTCTATTTTTGAGCAGAGTATTATTTAAGGGGCTTTTGACCTTTGCGAGCCAAACGACAATAAATAAGCTGTGCACACGCTATATCGCTTAAGCACTAAAATATGTATGTATATTTTTTTAATCTAAGCGGTGAGAATGCTAATTGAAAAAATGTAAAAAAATGTTTTGTTATTTTTAATTGAAATTATAATCCAATTGAAATGCGGCCTTTCTCACCGCTAGTAGTATATATGTGACGCATGAATGTACTCACCATCTCGACTCATGCCGACGCTGATGCACTTGCGCAGGCGGCAGTACTGGCACCGGTTCCTGTTGATCCGGAGGATGTTGCACTGTTGGTTTTTCGTGCACGGCCGGTACTGGATCTTCTGCTGGATGCTCCGCCGGAAGAAACCCTGTAACCGATCGTCGGTGCACGGTGAGTTATCGTCGTACAACGTTAGGTCACCGCCGCGGCCGGCGTCCGAGTCGTCGTCCGTGGACGACGACATGTCGGCCGCGCTGCCGCCAGAGTCGGCGGGGTCGCGACGCCAGCGTCTCGGGCCGCCGCCGAGAGCCGTTTTGTCCGCACAACAAATCGGAGGCATCGTTTAGGAATTTATTATTATATATTATAAAATAGCGGATGGCAAATTTGCCAGCAAAAAAAAAAAAAAAAATGACTCAAATTCAAAGTCTACAACAATATAATATATTAATATGTTCTATTGAACGCGCTTCGAACACACTTGTGACTTATATTCGCACACGCTGTCGGGTGTGTACTGAACGGCACACTGGTGCGGTTGGCGCGAGCCGTCCGTTCCGCCATGGGACGCCGCGACCTAGTTGCGGTACGTTAAACTCTCCTCCTTCTCCTCCCCTACCACCACACACAAACGGCGCGCACACACACACACTGTGTAATTCACAATAATAATATAACGTTATAGTGTATAATATGTATATTATTTATTATTTATTATGCGCTGCACGCCGTGTGTATGTCTTTCACTCCCACCTCGGCTGCAAAATACAAAACTGCATAACCCGTTATGTTGTTCTGTTTTGTTCGCCTCCCCCGTCTCCCGAAAAATCTCCAAGAAGTGGAGGAGGAGGAGGAGGAACGCGCAACAATAAAAAAAAAACTATACCTATACCTATATACCTACAATGATAATATAATTTAAGAAAACACAATAAAGTAAAAGTATAAGTATTACACGGCGGCGCGTGTAACGGGTTATGTACGGTGCTCGGGCCGCGGACCGTTGCACCGCCGGCAGGTCTATGACCCTCGGTCAAAAAAAAAAAAATTGTTCTAGAACTTTTCATCAACCCAAAGGCTCCGATTATTATTACAACAATAATAATTAATAGTGTTACAAAAATCGAGGCGGCGCCCTGGCGATCAACGAACCCGTGATAGGGGAACGACGGCGGCCGCTTATCGCACAAAGCGCTGTGCAAGCACTCATATTTTAATTGCCCTATCGTCGTGCCAAATACCGCGAGCACTAAGACGTCGTATAAGTACTCTACAAACATTAAAAAAAAAAATTGCACACAAACGGCAAACGAGATAGTGAACAAATAAAAAATAAAAAAATTATGTTGAAAAAATTATTGTCGCCGCCAAGGACAGAGACGCGATAAAAAAAATATATATATTATATTTATTGTACTGTAAAGCGGACGGGTCGCGTCCCCGATAATAATAATTGTCAATTGACCTAATAAAAAATCAAATAACGCGTTTCCCGTTATTTCGTATTTGGAATTTGCAAAATAATCACATTGTCAAAAAAGCTCTAAATATTATAATTTTTTTTTATTTTTATCAATATAGGTATGCGTTTATGTGTGCTATTCGGACCGGACCGGACCGAGTAAAGTCATTGGCCCTATGACGTCATTACGGCCTAATTTCATCACATATATATATATTATACACCGGGTCCGCCCAGGTTGTTGTCTCGGCCAGCCGGTGTCAACGCACTCGGGTCGTATACCTAATAAATACAATACACACACTGACACTGACGCACGACCAGCTCCCGGGGGAATAACCCATGTGTGTAAGTATCACACACACACACACACACGGTGTGTCGCAAGTACGGTTTTACCTCCCCTCCACCCCCCCCCCCGTCCCCAGAAGAAGTAATAACAATAATAATGGAAAGAGCAAAAGGCGCAAAATTAGAACAAGTACATATGCGCGTGTCCAAGTGGTACACGCATCCCTTTTGGATCCACATAATATTATTATATCATCATTGTATACAGCATGTACCGTTATATATAATATTATCTCCGACCGAGGTCGATGGGTCGAGCAACCCGTTAGATCTGTCGATAACGGTATGTATTATAATCAACCCCCTCGCCCTGAAGGGTTGACGGGGGCGAAAAAAAAACGGTACATTATGGGTATAAATAAAATAAATAATCGCTTGGGCCACAAGTAAGTAGCCGTATTGTATAGTGCGGGCAACCATCCCCGCGGTGCGACGATATTCGTCCTTCCTGGTGACCCTGACTTGGACAGACCACAACCCTTTGCGAGGAATATATATTAATGTTATGATATGATACAACCGGCACACTATTATTATTATTGTATATGCCACCGTGTAAGCGAGTAGAGGTACAAACCACCCGCCGAGGGCATAACGGTAAACGCGGGCGACCCGTTAAGAAGACCCGCAAAGACAATGGGGCGACCGAATTTTCTTCGACAACCGAATTTTTCGGTAGGTCGAAAACCAGATTTACCCTGTTGGGTATATTTTTGAAAACCACCGGCCCGACACGTCGATCTAGGTCTACTACTAAGTATTGTGTACTATTGGTGTGGTCTACTTAGGTAACGTTGTTGTTGTTGTTGTTAAATATTTTGTCTTAAAAAAAAAATAATAATAACCAACGTGTTTCCGTTGCGAATTTAACGCGGAACGGTTTTTTACGTAACGGCGAGTGGGGTCCGGAAGAAAGTGAAGAAGAAAGTGGACCGGTCCGTTATAGCAAGACCGGACTTTCGCCTATGAACACACACAAACCAAACGGTTGAACGCCAGAAGAAGGCACACGCCATATTATTATACCGGCCGTTACGACACCACATCACATCACAATAACAATAATAAATACTCGAGAAATTATTAATCAAAAAAACACCAAGTACAGCATTAGCACAGCTAAACAATATACTTTCCCTCGGTCGCGGGTTCAACGAACCTCCGCTTGCGCCGAAAAAAAAATCAATAGAACAGCAGAGTTTGCCGGTAGGCAGGCAGGCATGAACGCGAAAAGTATTATGTTAGTTACTTGCAAGTACAGTAAAAAACTTGTAAGCAAAAAAAAAAAACCCCCCAGAGACCTTCGTGCATTGTCCCGTCGAACTCGCAACAAACGCGGTAATTGTTTTTTTTTATTGTTAATTAAGTCACTTGCATGTTATGCGTTCGGTCTATACTTTTATATTTACCAACCCTTAACTTGGCAAGGGGCTAATTTTTTTAATAACAAAAATAATTAACATAAAGGTAATTTGTAATGTTGGTCAAGGAAAGTTATAATATATCAAATTTAACATGTACATCTTTAAGGATACAGTGCCAAGTTAAGGGTTAAGACTTGTTGATACTCTTTATATTATATTGTATATAGACCTGTTTGAGACCCGCCCAAAGTAAGAGATATGAAAATATGATAATTTCACGCGCAGTATTATTTAAGGTAAAAGTGTAGAAAACAAACGAGGCAAAATGTGTAAATATTAGTTTTTAAAATAAATTAATTGAAATTATTTTGTATTTTAACCGAACTGTTTAAATTTTATAATTTTAAAAATTGAATTTGCCCCGTTCGTTTGCAATCGTCCAATAATTATAAGTAAATATTATTGTTGTTGTTGACTACTCACTTTGCATCCTTCGCAAGAGTGTACGCCGTAATGGAAACCGGAAGCTCGGTCGCCGCAAACTCGGCACAGCACTGTGTTTCCATCGAATTCTGTAACACAAGCAAAAAAAAAACACATTTAGTAAATTAAAATTTAAAAAAAGCAAGTTAAAAAAATATTATCTTAAAAACAAATTATTAACCGGAAATTAATTCTTTGTCCGCCGACAACGGACGGAGGTGATGGTAATCGTAAAAAAAATCAATCCACATTTTGGCCAATAATTAAAAAAAAAATTATCCGATAATTAAAAAACGCAACAAGAGACGATCCGTCGGGCCGGCTCGAATGGTGATCGCGCGCGCCAACTGCGGTGGTGAGTGAACACAAGACGCCGAGATGAGCGCGTGTTGCACATGTGCGACGTGTGAGTGCCCGGTGGTGTCCGCGGTGGTGTATGGCCGGTGTATACGCGAGGGTGGCCGAGATGTATCCGTAACGGTGGCGGTGGCGGCCGATTGGCCGGGACACGCCCACGCTGCAGGTTCATCGACCTTGACTCAGTTATGTTGTACCCGTCAAGCGCGCGCACTAACAGGCACGGCTAAACCCGAAGGTCGGCGGCGGCGGCGGCGGCAAAGATTTTTCGCGCCTAGCGGCCGTTTAAGTCTTCTTCATGTCAGTCATTCACTCGCTCACTTTACAAATTACCTCATTTGTTATTATACTATTATTGTTGTTATATTATTATATCGGCGTCCGTCGCAATAATAGCGAACGCACACACAACACAAGAGTTATTCTTAATAAGTTTATTATTATTATTTTCGTTATCGAAGCCGTTGTACGCGGTTCACAGATATTATATATATATATATATATATATATATATATATATATATATATATATGTATATAATAATAATTCTAACAGGTTGTCGACCGCCGCGGCCGCTGACGAGTTCGACGTCCGCAAAAACGATGCGGTGACGTTATTGTAATTCACAAATGTAGAACACTCGTTGCATATTATAATATTATAATATACACTTCAAACAACACACACACACACACACATAATATCACAAGAGCGGTGTTATCGCACTCGGCGCAATGCCATCGACCCGCCGTCGTAACCCAATTTCACCAATGGGAGGAATAGCCGGATTTGTGTGTTCCAGTCTTAAAATATCCAAAAACAGGCCACACACCTATATTATTATTATAATTTTTATAAGCGCCATTATTATAATTTTTTTTGTTTCGCAGGGTTTCTGCCGTACGCGTTTGCTTGTCCTTCGGCCGGTGTCGACACAGCCTGTTATAGGTTTTTATATTAAAAAAAAAAAAAAAAAAATTACACACATGACACACGCCGGTTCGATAACCCGGGATTGCCGTAACCCATTAGCATTGTGTTACGAGGAGAGGCCGTTGCACTTTCTCCGCCGCCGTGCCCCCCTCGCCGTTATATACCGATTTTTTTATATTATTCCCAATACACTTGCACACACTAACAACAAACGTTGGCCAACTCGTCCTAGAAAAAAAAAATATATTCTCTCGAGCCGTTTTTTGTTATCGGATATATTAAAAAAAAAAAAAAAATAGAACAAATTTTTTTCTCTTCCCCGTAATATGTGTGTATATATAGGTACATATATGTTTATTATTATCGCAGCCCGTGTCGATAACGCTGAGGCAAACACAAGTGTTTCGCAATCCGACACCGCGGTACAATAATAATAATAATAATAATAATTATCGTGATTATAATTATAAATTATAGGTATGCGCGCCCCGCTTGTGTGGAGAAACAAATGTTTTGAAAAAATATTTTTATCTTTATTCAAACAAACAGTTTTGTTTTAAAAAAAATAATGAATACTTTACTTTTGTGTACGAAAATTAAGGGTTTTTTTTTTGTTCAATAAAAGACATACAATATGATGTGTTATTCAATTGGCAAGCGGCGGCGGCGGCGGCGGTGGCCGTTCAAATTCGTACACGGCCGTTACGTAAGTAGCGACATGGTTACAGTCATGACCCAGATGCGGTGCGTTGAACTGACAACTCGGCCGGGCCGCTCGGGTCAAGCAACTCGGCAAGCTGCCGCCGCCGCCGCCGCCGCCACCGCCACCGCTAACGCGCGCGTTAGGCGCAAAACGAGTTGTTGGCCCGCAGCCCGCTACACATATCGCTATTTAAAATGTATCATTATTAATATTAACACACATTAATAATGTGTCGCCGGGCCATCTCCTACAAAAATCCTTGTTATTTAAATTTTTTGCCCTAATCTAATCGGAAAAAAATAATAATAATAATTTAACACCCTTTACACACCCCCGTCGCGTATAAATCCCTCCTCTCTCGCGCAAAAATCGTTTGTAACAATATCATCATTGCCTATTATAATATTATTACGGCGCCGTGTTACGTATGTGTTGTGTGTGTGTGCGCGCGCGCAAGACAATAACAAACAAAAGCGGCTGTGGAAATATTGGCGCGGAGGGGATGGCGCGCGGATCGGTCGTTGACCGCGCTGCCGATTGTGGGTCAACGCGGCCTTGAGTGAGTCTGTGTCTGGCCGCTCAATACTGTTGCGCATGTGCCCGCCGGCCACCGTTTTCGCGCGCGCACGCATAACACACACATACACACACACACACGCACGGCGGGTACGCGTAACACAGTTACAATGATAGATTTGAAGAAAAAAATGAAAACGGCTTGAAAATAAAAAAAAAAATATTTTTTTTCGTTTACCTGGTTTGACGACCACGGCGGCGGCGTCCACGACGGACTGGTCGTCGTCGGACGGGGAATATATTTTCGAGACCATTGGACAATTATTATCGGAGACGTGTGACAACGGGCGCGGAAGACTTGCGTGCCGAACGCGGGTGTGTATGATTATTTTTGGCGCGCGCCAACAAACGTGGTTCGTGCGACGCGTCCCGGGTCGGTCTGCGACGACGGCGGCACGGTGCGATGCGATGGTGCCGGGCGCGCTCCACTCACACGCACGATAGACGCAGGGTCAATGTCCTTGGCGTTCCAGGGTTAACGGTCGGAGGGGACCCGAGAAACCGTCCCTCGGGATTCGCGCCGTTGACGTCATAGCGCCCGCCTGTCCTGCCGCCGCTCCGGCCAAAGCGGAAGGGAAGTTTTTTCTTTTGTTAAATTAAACTTTACCCCCCTTGGCAAGTGCCGCAGCGCGCATGTACCACGGCGAGGGGCGGACCGCAATCCTAATATAAATTCCTCCCCCAACGGTTAAAAACAATTATAACTGTAGGAATTAAAAAAAAAAACCCTCCATAAACACGGTATACACCCCGTTGACAGTTAGCGGACAACAGTACAATCCAGGTAGGCAACGTTCTAACAGAAAAATAGTCAAGAATATTAAAAAAAAACATATATCCGATGTACAATGTTTTTTAATAGATGAATTATTATAATTAATATCGTTCATTTTTTTTTTGTTCTGATCGAAAAATGGGTCAATAAAATGCGTGCGGCTTTTTATTTCCCGATAAGACTATTTAATAATAAAAAATTATACAGTGTTATCAGCGTACAAAACATATTAATATGCGAACGATTAAAAAATAAACCGACGACAAAATCCAAATAATATATATAAGATCATCCGAGGGAGGTCATATTGCATATCGATAATTGGTCGCAATTGTGTATACATACATACATAGTGTTATTACATTTTAATACAAGCCAAAACCGCCACACCAATTTCGTGTTGGACACCGTACCAATATTATAAGGAAAAAATGTCGGCGACCATTACAAACAATACCTAATAATTCAAGTGTATATGCAACGCTCACCGATACGGTGATAGATAATAATAATAAATATCGGTTATAAAGAAATACATATTAATAAATAATTATCGAGGTCAGTGTACTTTTTGTAGTCCACGTTACGTAAAACAAAATTGCGCGAACAAAAGGGGCCAATATATATAATAATATTTATTATGTGTGTACATTTTCTACAGTGAGTCTTCGTGTGTGTGTGTCATGTATAGAGATATTATACAGTGTGTACGACAAGGCGGGCGACCGTGCTGCCAACGGCCGGTGGCCGTAAACCGAAACGCGGCACGAAAAAGGGTTGTTGAACTTTGGCCACGGATTGTGTTCGGTTACCTTGGTTACACAGCGGCCACTCGGCCTGGGGAAGGGGAGGGGAGGACATTGCGATCACCTCCCCGCCAACGCATATAACAAAATATATAGGTATACATGTGTGTACACAACAAGGATTTAGCGTGGGCAGAGAGAGATTACATTAATATCATTATAAAATATATATTTTTTTTTATAGCACTCTCGGTGTGTCAAGGGTAGTTTTGCAAAGAATCGACGTTTTCTATTTCTCCCCCACCCACAAACACTTGTATATATTTAGAGCCGTTCATATTGTATTATATATATATATATATATATAGGTACTACCGTATATACTCTTGGCCGTAGTGTACACAAAACTAGGACTGTACGGCGCGATCACCTTGTCTAATCGGGTCACCAATTCATATACATGTGTAAGTGTGTGTGTGTGTGTATATTTATTATTATATCTTATGAGTGGTAATTGGCGTACGGATTTTTCCTATGTGCCACACGGAGAGCCGATAAAACCGCGTATTGGGGTCACGGCGGTATAGGAGAGGGACGTGCCATTTTTTTATGTAGATAGGGAAGAGAGGGGAAACACAGCCGTCGGCAGGGCATTGCTCCCTGTGAGTGATACGGCGGCAAGGGCGATGTAGTAGAGCTTATGTACAAATATGTTATCTATACATATATATATTATAACCGTAGAGCTTGTATCCCGTAGCAACGACACGGCGACCCCATATATACCGTGGTGGGTAGCCCCCACCCTTCCACTCCCCAGGGTACACTATCCGATAACACCGAGAGTGTATTTACCTATCATAACAAATGTATGGAGGATGTAAATATATATATATATATATATATATATATATATAAAGGCCAATTAAAAAAACAAAATAGAAATAACAATTGCAGTGATACTTCTCGAACGAAGCGCAAACGACGGTAACGGGGACTTTTTTTGAAATTCTTTTAATTTTGTTTTGGCCTGTAGCCCAAAATGACAATATTATCATTGTTATTTATTGCACGTCGAGTCATCTTCATCATCATATTATTAGTTATTACAACTAGGTAGGTATTATGATCACACAACCGTCGCCATAACGGTATAGCCGGGTTTTCACTTTGAGTCGATGAACTCTTCACACACACACATACACACCGATAATATAATATATTATTATTATACGTACGAAAGTGAAACTGGTTCGGACGAGAATAAAGAAGAAAAAAAATTATATACATATACACATCCACCATTATATACTTTCACCGTGTATAACGGTTAAGAACTCTCACTTTTTTTTCCGTTCCGCCGGCCGCCGGATCCTACACAGGTATAATATATAATATAATAAACGGTATACAGCAAGCCCCCTCCTTTCTTCTAGGATTTTATTCATCCTAGAGTTCTTTGAACTTGAGCCCAAGAGACACCAAACCACCCAGAGGGTTTTTTCTTTGGTTTTTATTCAGCCGATACTCGGTGTTTGCCCCACATTATAATATGATGTTTAAGCAAAAGGTTGGGCTTTCTAGGAATGATTTTTTTTTTCAATTTATTTGTTGCTGCTCGTTGCCACAATCAAAATTTCGATAAGTGGTCGTTGCATGTTATATAGGAATAATAATAATAATTATTATTATTTTTATTATTATTGTTGTAAGCACCTTGACTGGGGGAGTCGAGCGCCGACGTGAGCCGCCGATAACGCGCGGTGGCGATGCCAATGAACCCGTGTCCTAGAACGGTGTGCGAGGCGGCGGCTGCGGTCACACCGGGATAGCGGCGACATTGCGAATCCCGTACGCGGGCCCGGAGCTTTTACGTCATACCGTTCCAGTGTGGCCGCCGCCTCCTCCTCCTCCTGTATTATAATATCGTATCCCACACCACTTTCTCCTCTCTGCACCACTCGGTGTGCGAGTTATATAGGAGGAGGTTTGCGTTATGAGCAATGGTGGCGGCGGCGCGCGCAAAACATCTTGCCCCAGTTACGGGGCAAACAGAGTTGAACGACCTCGCGTCCCTGCTGTTGTGTTGCAGGCGCTGACCTCCTTCGGGCCGGGCGTTACACCAGCGCACAGTACACTTATAATACATAGCGGTTATATACACACACATAATAATAAAATACATATTCTATATATATAGATATGTAAGCGTTATCCCGAAAACGCCGAGAAGGCCAAATGCCGCCGCCGCCGCCGTTCAGGAGCAACGACCTGACCTAGATCTCGGAGGTCCTCCCCCTCGTGCGATAAATAAATTCCACTCCTCGTCCTCCGCCCGCTTCTGTATAGCGCACACAAAAGATAACTATAATGCCAAAAACAATAAACAGCGCAAATATTTAATGTTCTTTTTTTAAAAAAAAAAATGTATTGGTTTTAAAACAAACAAATATGTATATATATATATAAAAACCAGAATACACACTGATATTTTACTAGGTTAAACTTAAACCGAGCGTTAACGGTTCAATATAAATAGACATTTCTCCCCCAAAAAAAAAAAAAAAATCCGTACCGAACAACCCTCTAGTCGAACGCCAACAAAAACATTTTTCACCCTTATACACAAGAGTCGGTGCCAAATTAGAACAACAGTTCGGCGCCATCAGAATAACGCAGCATATAGAGAAAACACCTGACCCAAAATGGACCCGGGTGATTTTTGCCAAACAACCCACTTCCCCTCGAAATCCAACTACTACACACGTGTTATCAGTCGTCAAGAGTGGTAAATTTGTTTTGTTATTGTTATTGTTATCTTTGTTACCTGCCAAAACTCTTCCCAGCAGCAAGTGCTCGCCGGTGGTCTGTTGTTTGTCCTGCTCGGCCACGGCTTCGGTGGGTTTGAAATTGATAACGGTCATCGTGTGGACTGTATTTATAATATTATTATAATTACAATAGTAACACTTTATTGTTGGCAATCGCCGGTGCGGGCCGCCATGTTGTTATCTCTTGGCAAATTCTGCACACGCGTTTACAATACAACTCGACCGGTTGATGATAATAACAATAGTCGTGATAGTAGCAGTAATAATGTTGATAATATATCGAAAAAGTAACAATATTATTATGCACAGTGCGTGCACGGTACGTTATCGTCGCAGGTACTATCCGACACCGACTGTTAACAAACACACAAGAGCCCGTGAACGCGTTTAACGCGTGGCGGTGGTTCTCTGGGATTCGACCTCGACACGAACGAATAACAGAATAAAAAAAAAACACAAAAAAAAAAATTGATAATAAGCAGCGCACAATGTTCAAAAATAAACGCACGGTAAAAAAAAAAAAACAAATTCGAAGAGAAGAAGCACACGAGAGCTTGTGCCAAACCGACGGAGGACTGACCACGACAAAATCCAAAAATGTATAATATTGTTATGTTGATAGGTACACTTGATAAGTGTAAAGGTGGCAAACTGTCTGTCCGTGTACCCGAATGGTTTAGATGCCGAGATGACACTGAAAGTGAAAACCGTACCGATGCAGTTTGTGTGATATGCGTTTACCGTTAACCGCGGGCCTTCCCCTTTTTACATGCACACACAGCGAGGGGGGAATACCCTGTGTGTGTGTGTGTGTGTATTGTGCAGTTTTTAATAGTATTCCTCTCACCGGTTTCCCCCCTCAGGTCGACGGCGGCGGCGACGGTCAAGTGTAAATCGAGAAATTTCTCCTCCTCTTAAAAAAAATTTCATAAAAAAAATACAACATCACAGCTATATAACGCTTTCCCGCGCACGCGGGTTCAATGACGGCCAGAGCCAACCGTACTTTCACTCTTCCTCTCTTTTTATTATAACGGTTATCTATTTGTTTAACGGGTTTTTATCATTTTGTACTTTCTCCTTAGGCGGCCACCGCCCCCGTGCACATAACGGGTCAACCTAGAAGAGCACTCTGTAGCGGTCGGCGGCCTATATACGGCAGAAAAAAAAAGGAAATCCGACCGTTTCACACGCCAAACGCCACACAGAAGAAGGTCGTTTACACCGACCGGAGAGAAGAAAAAAAAACAACAAAATAAATATAAATGTACCGCTAATGTCAACGGACCCTATTTAACGAGCTCGGATGCAAAGTAAAAGTGAAACGGACCGACCTGGTCTCCTCTCTGTGGCGTTATCTGTGACGGTGTTCTATAAATACCTACATAATATATTAGTATTAACATTTGTGCGCCTATATAACGGTTAGGTTTTTGCACAACTGTCGGTGATCGAGTCGAGTAAAAAAAAAAACAATAACTTAATGGGCTTCTTATAATGTGACAATGTGTGTCACCTGTCTTACACACGCACACCAAACCAATTTCAAAAAAAAAAATATGATAATTACCATAATACGGTTGTTGTGTATAGACAGAATTATATGATAAGAGGAACACGAGAAACGTGACCAAAGGTAAACAGGGCGAATTTTCCACGTGCACCGCGATATAGTCTCCTTGAGCCGTCAAAGCTCGCACATAAGTCACAATTAATCGACGGCTATGACGGTATTTTGCCAACACCTATAAGTGTAAGTATAAGAATTAAGACGTATACGGTTGTCGGAAAACGTGTATAATAACAATGATGGTAAAAGAACACAACGAAAAACCGAAGCTGTTTGCCAAGAGTAGAGTTTAACTACTCTGTGTTAACTACTTGTATTTGTTTAATTCAATATTATCAGGCGATTGGGAGCAGGTGTGTTTTTTTTTTTTTTTGATACGGTTCTGTTAATAAAAAAAAAAAATATGCTCGAGTTGGGTTTTGATAAGAGGTTTTTAGATTTTGCCAAAAGCCATATTTCATGTTATTATTATTTAGCGCCAACTAACCGACTTCGGTTCGGTTCTGTTAAAATGTAATAATAATATATTATAATAGAAAAAACTGTTATTATTATACACTCCATTACATATGTATAAATTGACACGTTGTATATATTATATTATTGTCTTTTAGGCTCGGATGACGTTATCTGTTTGACTATCTGTGCGATTTTTTTTTTTATATAACTCGCATTGTTGCAATAACACACATAATATTATATTTTTGAAACCGACTAGTCCAAGGTAATCGCAGAGCCACAGCAGCAACACGCCGGGCTTTATTATATTATAATATCGTTATTATTATTATTTGTTTTCCGTCGATAATAACAACAATATATGGCCATTATGTGCACCTCTATTGTGTGCGCGTTACACATACACTACTTAACTCATATGTGTGTGTGTATACAAATTATATTATATGTTCTCATGTGGGTCAAACGGACCCGGGGACGTTGGCCCCTTCGGTGTGTTCGTTTCAAATATAAAACAAAAAACAAGCGACAAACAGCAAAAAAAAAAGAAAAACCGCCGAGTCCACATTACCTGACACGGTTTTAAACGGAAAACAAATATTTTTTTTTTCACCTATTCTACCTCAGTCATCGTTTAAACGGTGTGTAATTTACCGGGTTGGATAGCACAAATAAAAAATAAAAATAAAAGCCCAAATGATTTATTTTAGAAAGCGAACAAGTTGCACCCCTCTGGCTGAGACTTGGGGGTCTAAACGAGGACAATCATACAGACTAATAATATAAAGAGACACAAGAAATAGATGAACCAACTAGCTACAATACTAGCTTGTATGCTTGTATGAAGTAAACAGAAGGACTAAAAGTCGTATGGCCACACAAAAGAAGCTGTTTATTTGCACTAAAACAATCATACATGTGTTGTCCAGACAGCAATGAGTCTTATTGTATCGAATTAAATGTATTTTATTATTTTTTTTTTAATTTAAGTCACTTTGTATAATAAGTAGTGTACGTTAGATAAAAGGTCAGGCCGGTCGGGTAAGGGCCTTTGGTTAAAATTATGAAGACTTATAAGACGTGTACGTCGGTGTGTGTGTGTGTGTGTGCATTTTATCACAATAAGAAAAATCCTATAGTCTCTTCGGTGCGGGGTAAAAGGAAAATAAATACATATTAATTTATATTATCCTGTATTATTAAAAATATTATTGTTATTATTAAGTATATACTTTTTAACGAGAGAAACGCGCGCGCGATTAGACGGTTTCGGACGAAAGCGAAAAAAATAAAAAAACCTTTCATTTTTCTCGGCCGGAATACTTACACACACACACAGCTAAGGTAAGACGGATCGAGGGGGAGAAGCGAGGGGAAGAGAGATTTGTCCGTTACTTTCGTTTCGAAAACGAAGGTGAAAAAAAAAAGTAGTACTACAGTAATAGTATTCATAGTGTAAAAATAGTAGTAGTAGTTGTATATAGTAAAGACTACTATAACGCGGTTAACGGTATACTCTCTATATTATATTAACTTAATGTGCCCAGCGACGGTCTATGATCACGACTCGTTTGGGAAAACGGTATTATTATATTTAATTTTTTTTTTCCAAGCGGAGAGAACTGGTTTGTTTTTTTTTTTTTGGCACCGAGGGAAAACGCTCCATCACAACAACAACAAAAACATGAAACTGCGAGAGGTCATTCGCCGGCATTTGGTGAAAATAATTATTATGTTTTTTTTACACATATTATAGTAATGTCGTCGCTCCCGAAAAACCGGCTGCAGAGTGAGAGAGAGAGAGAGTAATATAATACAGCTGTAACGGTAAACCGCGTGGAAAACAGTTGGACAGGCCGTTGACCAGCATTTCCGCGCACAGGTTTCACTCGTGTCTTGAAGGGGGTTTATTACAAGTTGCCAGTTGCTATTATAAGTTTTAAAAATTAAATCAAAATTTTCTCGCCATCGATATCACATTGTCGCTGCCCTACTTACGGTGCACACACAGGTTCAACGCGCCTTAATCCATAAACGCGACTTACATAAAACATGACGCGTTGATTGTAATTTACATATTATACATGTGTACACCAATAACACACAATGTATTTATATATATACAAATACAAATGTGTGACGAACGCAAAAAAATAAAAAATGTGTTTCCCAAGACGCAGTATATAAGTGCTGTACGGTTATTAAAAATACATATTATACACAAGACGGCGTGTGGGAGAGGAGGAGAAATTATGATAAAAAAAAATATATATAGTACCTACATACAATTTTTTCCGCCGGATATTATTTGAATATTATTCTCATTAATAAACGCAGCTCCGTTTGATAACGCGCATAATATAAAAGGTAGCTTACTTAGCTCCGGGTTGGGTTACACCACGGCCGTATTGGAATATTCAAATGTGCAAAAAAAACCACCGGAAATCCACGCACATAGTATATTATATGATAATGTCTTAACCACCACCACCACCTGCTAAAAAAATATGCTGAAATGCACACCGGCCAAAGTGTCTCTGCCGACCGATTTCGCTTTTCATTTTTTTTGACAAATTTCCTTTCCTTTCTTATTTTTTTTTTTTTTTTTAAATAAATCACAAAGTGGTATAGGCGTCGACCTTCTTAAGCGAGCGGCCGAGGCCATAAAAAAAGGGTTTTTATAATATATATGTTTTATTTTTTTATAACCACCCCCTTTGGCGGGATGGCTTCGACCTCGAACACACGATACCAATGTGGTGGTATTGTATATCGTGCGTTATACATACATAGGCGGTGACTTCCAAAGGAATATTATATTATTATACATACTATATACAAAAGGGGTGAAACCGAGGCCGTCGTCCTTCACACGTGATTGCGGGTCAATCACACCTGACCTCCCGACCACCCCCGACCCTTAAAAATCACTTTACTATTATTATCACAGAAAATACCGCCACCGCCGCACAATAACAATAATAATCCAAGTACATTTTTACACATTACGTGATCTTTTTTTTTTTTTGGGGGGGGGGCTTTATTATACTATTTATATTTTTACACCCGGTCAAAGACTCCGCCGCCGTTGTCAGTATATTGACCCACATAAATATATGGTGTACCACACTGGACAAAAGGTATTTAAAAACACATCAACAACGGCCGACCCAACGACCGTTTATTGATTTACAACCAGAGGACTGTCTGAAATTCGGATTTAAGTCCACTGGTACTACTTAACCGAGTATATAGGCGTGTGTATATATATATATATTATATTATATACATATAATATGATATATGAAATATTGGCGAATACAGCCGACGTTAACGATCAATCGGTCCGGGCGCCGGTCCAGGATTTATAAATATCCAAAAGGATGTTGTGTGTTATATACTCGAAGAATGTATACTGCAAAACTCTAGCTAGACCAAACGGTATGGAACATACTACATATTACACTTCTCATAATATACCCAATGTCCGACATATTATTATTATAATAAAACTTTGTCTCTCGTATCAATTTTTTGTGCACCTAATTGCGCGTTTGTTCGGTTGGAATTTAACAAGGTGTGACGCATTAACCCCTTCCTTCCCCCCCCCCACAACTGTTTTTCGGTCACCTTCGAAATGACATTTTTTTTTCAACCTTTTGGGCTTTTTGCGTCGTCGTTTATTGTAATATTATTATTATTATAAGTATTATTGACATACAAACTCGGGGTTTGTTGAACCGCGTTTGTTGAAAACCGGAGCGCGCAGAGTACTCGATATAGTAGCAGTATTAATAATTATTATTGTTGTATTATTATTTTATTATTGCAAACGAGTCGATTCGGAAAGCGGTTGTGTAAACACGGCGTACTTTACCATTACACTTTGAATGGAATATAATACTGTTTTCGCGGCGTTAAACGGAAACGCGCTCTGGCCGGTAACGCACGACGCGGTGTACACTGTGTTGCCTATCCCGGCGATTGTACGGCGCGGCGCACCGACCGTTGCACGCTGTAAGTGATTGCGCCGCGTATAGGCAACCCAACGTACACCACCAACGACTGAAATATTAAAAATAGGTAAATTTACTACCCATTACGAATATTATTTCTAGTCAACAACGGAGCGATAATATGCGTAGCTAAGGTCAGATACATAAATGGATTTTAAATCACCGTCAACGAATGGCTGTGATAGTCCGGAAAATAAAGTAATTTAAAAAAAAATTCCTAATTACTGACGTTATGCAACTATCTAAAATTTTCTACACCTAACTGTTCAATAAGCGTAGGTATGAAATTCTTGTTAAGCGTTAAATTAGTTAATAAAAGAAAACCGACAAACAATAATAAAGACTGATAGTTTCTGCGTTTAGCCGGTGCTGGTTAAGTGGCGACGGTCGCGTGTAGAGCGCGCCACTAGTTGTGCACGCGCGACGCCAGTGGCGGACGACGGGCAATCTTTAAGGGTTACCAGAACTAGGTTGAAGGGCGGCGGCCAAATGTGAATAACCTCACGGCCGGCTGCGGAGGCGGCGGCGGCGGCGCTTGCGTGAGCCTAGGCGTTCGATTTTGTCCAGCGGCGCGCGCGGGGTGATGAGACGACCCATCGCGCGCGCGGTCGTCGGCCCGAGTCGGTTCAACACGAACCCTTGTCCCGCCGCGAGGGCGCGTCCGCTGCCGGGTAGGTGTGCGTGCACTGCGGCCGGGGCTCCGGGCGACTACCCCAACCGGCCGGAACCGCAGGCGCGTTGCCCTTGAGAGTTCAAGGGCTTCTCGGTACACACGCATCCCCTCCGCCGCCGCTTCCGCGCGCCACCAGTGCCGTAACTGCCACTCCCGTGCCACAACTACTACCCTACCGGGACGGGCGGCGGCGCTCCCATACGAAAACATAATTCGTCGGTCGGTTACTTTTTATCGGCAAGGAAAAAAATATTCTTACAGATAACTATACAATTGAAATTAACATTTTGACTTGACTTTTGAAAGAAAAAAAAACCATAGTAATACCGACGAAAAATACGGTTAATGCGCACTTGAATTCACTGTTTGAATAAAAATAAGTCCTTGAACCCGTACGACAGAGTACAGAGTTTTAAAATAATATATGCATATGTGCGAGTGTATGTAAGCCGCGCGCCATCGGGGTAAACACGGTAGGTGATAATTTATTTTTATTACAATGATGTGTGTATCCGCGCTCGTCGTTTGCCGATAGGTAAATACTAGAAAAATAAAAAAATTTCTTTTTTTTTTGTTAGTCTAAAAAAATAACGTCGAAAACCGTCAAACTACAGTAGTCGCGTCGAACGTGTTAGTGAACTTTATCGGCGCTTAGTCACCTCGTTAACATACATACAACACAAATAATAATACGTCCCAAATAACAGAATATAAACAGCAGAAAAAAAAATGGTAATAATTATAATTTATTTTAAGGTTAACATTGAATATTTGTGTAATGGACCTGACACGCGACCGGTAAAAAGAAAAATAATTATGACCGTTTTGCACAGTAAGCCGAAAAAGACCTTGATGGTTAATTTGCGGCAAATTAATTCAGAACCTTCTGTGTGCAAATTGTGTTTCTGACCGGTTTATGTTGAAATGTTTGCGTTTTTCCAATACACACACATAATATTATTATGCATCGGAATGACCGGCGGCGGCGGCGGCGGCGTTGCAAAGGCCGTAAGATAGGGTGGGAAGAGGAGGGCGTGAGGGGAGGGTGCAGCAACGACGGCCCGAGGGGCGCGTTGCCATGGACACCAGACGATTGTTGTCGTCTGCGAAAAATTAAAAAGGCCAAGTGAGGGGAAGACGGACCAGACGGGCGTAGTAAACGTACCTATATGTATAGGCCGGTTGCATCGCCGCCGAAGTCCCCGGCGGCGGCGGCGGCTTTGCTTTTTCTACCCCTATTTTTAGAGCACCGTCTCCGCCCTTTTTCTATACACACACACACTAGGAAATGGTATTTCCACCCTCCCGAGCCCAAGCCCAATTCTCCTCCTCCTCCTCTTCGTCGTTATGTAATCCATACAAAGCAGCACTATCTGCACCTAACTCGAAAAATCCGTGGGTTTTTCCAAAGATTGCTTTGCAGATAAATCACACGCATAATCGATCCTTTGTGTGTGTGTGTGTGTCACGGGGCGCCTAAAAGGGTGACTATAGGAGTCACGGCCGGAAAACGGAGATAGAATCAAAAATCATAATGTAAATATAATAACAAACAATTAATATCGCCACGAGAAGCGACGACGCCAAGGTCAAGAGCGTAACGCCGTGTGTGTGTGTCATACTATATCATCGTTATTTGTACCATATAACACACAATAATATATGCCATTGAATTGTCGGGGCCCCAACCTTATACGACGGCGACCGGCGACACACATTTCAACTTCCCCTCTTTCTCCACCTTCTCCTCATCTCGATCGGTTTGACCGTGAACGTCGGTTTTCAACTAGTCGGCCCGACCATTATATATAATATTATATAGTTAACGCCGTACTTGGGCAAGGGAGACCGATGACGACGACGACGACGGGTTATCGACTTTTGAGGCCACCCTCTTTTTTTTTTTTTGGAAATGCACGTGCCTTGCTCATGTGGGGTTGGGGGAGAGGGGAACAAAGACCGGGGAGAAGAAAGTGTTTTTGCGAGCACGAGGAGAGATGCGTACCTACCTACCCGAAAACGATGACAAGAGATTATATTATACAGAAAGAAAATACATAATAGGCGGCTGCTCCGACGACGGTGGATTGCACAACAGCTGCCGGATGGAGAACATAATATATAATAATATTGTTTGCTGCACACACCGTCGCAACCCTATCGCGGATTTTTACCCTTTTTTTTCCCATCCACCCCCGCATTGTTGTCTATCGCGAAATAGCGAAAACACAGACAGACATGTGTAATGTGTATTATTATTAGGTCTGGCCCGACGCCGCCGACCTTCCTCAAGGGGCCGCTTACAGGTAAAATCACTCCGGT
This sequence comes from Adelges cooleyi, assembly GCF_023614345.1. Classification (NCBI taxonomy): domain Eukaryota; kingdom Metazoa; phylum Arthropoda; class Insecta; order Hemiptera; family Adelgidae; genus Adelges; species Adelges cooleyi. Next base: position 7,406,121 of record NW_026096268.1, read on the forward strand.
CGTTTGGTTTTGCACGCCAAAAAATCGTACTACCGATTTACACACACACACAAACTTTAATTGCGTTCACTTTCGGTCGTTTGTCGTTATAATATACACACATATACATGTAAGACAGACAGGGAGAGGAGGAGCAAGAGGAGAGGTCGACCTTCTGCCGGGGCAACAATGCCGTGTGTGCCGGCGAGATGACCGTGAAACTACCGCCGCTTACCTGTCTAAGGTGGTTCGGCTCGCCGCCCGGTTAAGAGGTTAATAAAAAACAAAGCCACTATAATATATTGTATACACATATCTTATATATATATATATATATTATATGTATAACCTTGGACCCGAAAAATCTCCCTAGACGTTACCGGCGTTTCCCTTTCTTGCGACGGCCACCCTTATCGAAGGTCACTGACCATTTTTTTTTCTTCTTCTTCCTATATTTATTATTTCAATGTCGAACACCCAGGACAACCCAAATGTGTGTAAAAAAAAAAAAAACAATTTCTCGGTATATACACAGAAAAGTGAAATCTCCAACCCCCCCCCCCCCCCGAAAGGGTTGCCCGGGCAGCACCTGATGTTTTTTTCGCGGCCCGAGCAGATGTCGCCCGTGTGTGTGTATTATACTATTATTATACAATTTCGTTGTTATTCATATGTGCAAGGGTATGAGAGAGTGTATTTAGGACCTTGGGTTTGTCAGACGCAACCGGCGGCGGCGAAAGTGAACACCTGAAAACGCACCCCCCCCGTTTGGGGATGGAAAACGGCTGCAATCGTGGGTGTGACGTAACACCCGGCTCCCCCATCGTGAACGCATGGTTTCGGTCTTACGTGTATACTACTATTATTATTATACCGCCCTTAAAACTTATACTTAACTCGGTACAGACGTGCAAGTATAGTTAAATAAGACATAGTATTATATTATATTATATGGTACGACCGTGCGTTCACAGATCTGTGTGTATTTTTTTCTTTTCTTATATTTATAAGTACCTATATTTTTTACATATACATATAGGTCCATACATAACATATTATAATAGTGTTGCGGCGGCGGCGGCGGCGTTGGCTTTTAGTAGTAGGTGCGGGAAACGATTGCGGCGGCCAAGTTCGGCGCACGCATAGCGCAAACATTGACCTTTTACACACACACACCGTACCGAGAAGTGTATAATCGCGGCCGCATCAGCCGATGGTTCACTGTCCTATTCCATAGTGCGTTGGACTTGCCTTCCCCTCCAGTTTCTTTTACATATACACGTACATTTTTTTTTTTTTACATTCATAGTCGTCTCTGCCTCCGCCACAGTCGTCACCGCCGCAGTGCACTTCCTCGGTCTTAAAAAAAAAAATCCTATCCTCTCCACCACCGTTCGGACCTAGCTAGAAAACGGTCACGGGTTGGGTTACCTGACGGGCTTAAATAATAATTTGATTATTGCTAATAGGTATAATCGCCGTATCATATTATAATATTAACACTACTACTGCGTTTGGACGAAAATCGTAGTTTTTACACTGTCGGTGGACACAACGGATTGTTGTATATTTTATTACTTAAAACCCCGCCGGCACCACACTGTGTGTGTGTGTGCATCTTATAAGTGTGTGTTTACAAGGGAAAACGGCCTCCGGAGACCCCGCGGACCAATAGTGAAAGTGATGAGCGCGGGTAAATGCGTTTTTGGTAGTTTTTAGAAATTTCAAGGTCGCCTCTTAAGCATGTGAAAGCATATATTATTTTTATCACACGCCGGTATTTAAACATGTAATTATTATTGTACGCCGGACGAGGATATAGACTTTTGCAATGGTAAAATACAATAATTACAGACATAAAAAAAGGGTCAACGGTCCGCGTCGAAGCCGTTGACCGATTGACCGTGGTCGAAGAAAAGCACATAAATTATTTATTATTATTAATCGTAATTGTTCATTTTTTTTAACTGTTAGACGACGAGACGCAGTGTGTGTGTATGTGTAATACACAATGTTATCTAAACGTTATTTATAATAATAATAAAAGCGATACTAAAATATAATTATTATTGTAAATCACATGTTATAACGCAATCGGCGAGCCGGCGACCTCGGAACAGATAAAACAAAAAAAAAAAAAAAACCAGGAACGGCAACAGCCGGCGAAGTTCAAGTTTAATAACAGCTCTGACGACGGCCGTGACGAATGTGTGTAATCGCACTTGAAAACGTTTTTTCGTTGCGCGTGTCCGACCAGAATCGCAACTAAATAATAATAGTAAAAAATTTGTTTTTTGTTGTTTTAACGAATAACATTATTATGTGTTACAACTGATATAAAATCTATTGAAATAATAAAAATGCGCCAACACACCCAAAGTAGAAACGGCTTTGAGAACACATTATAATTCGGTTTAAAACGCGACAAGGTCGAGGGGCGCGCGGGCGTTCCAAGGTCTAGGTTAATCCGAATGTGCCAAAAAAACAAAAAAAAATTGCTTACACTAATTATTATTATTATGCGTTAAATTATTGCAATAATATAATAGCGGTACGATGACGAGTCGCTTTTATTCCACAAATACCATAATAATATCAACAAAAAAGAAATGGTCGTTTATTTTTTTCTAATTTAATATAATATTTTTCTAACGTTGGGAGAGTTTTGGGTGGGCGCGCGCGCGTGAAAACGAAAGCAAAAACTAAAAAAACCTTCACCCGTCCAAACGTCGCCTTTTCCCTTTCGGATCTTTCACCCGGTCACTTTCACTACGACTGAAAAATCACCTTCGAACCCGTCGCTTACTCTCTCCGCGTGTGTGCTCTCTACTTAAAATTATTAATATTATACCAGATTTTGTACGGCACTCACCCAAATCCGGTATGGAACTGGTCGGCTCTTCGGTGGACAGCGCCGCACCGTTGCCGCCGCAGTGGCCGTTTCCGGCGGCCGCGGACGGCGGGCTGCGCGCGTATTCCGTCTTGACGGTCGCCATGGCCGTGGCCGGCGTCTGCAGGACAATGGCCGGCGGCGGCGGCGGTAGCGCGGACGACGGCGTCTTGCCGGTGACCGGACACCGGGGGCCCGGCGCGGCCGGCGGACGCATGGCCGAAACGGCGGGCGCGACGGCTGCTGGTCCGCCGGTCGACGAAGACACCACGCCCGGCGATTGTGGCACGCGAAAATCACCGCCGACGGTCACTTGCTGCCGGCCACCCTCGCGGTGATTGCTGTACACGTGCATGAGAACTCCCGAACTCGTCACCACTTGCGACAATTGCATTTCGTTACAATTAAATAATAAAAAAAAATGTTAAATATAAATGTTGTTTTTTCAAAAATTAAAAAAAAAAAACCGTAGACACGGAATCGACGTGATCACAACAACGGTACGCAGTTACAGTAAAATATAATATAATTTTTAGTATTACAATTATTACAATTCATGACGATCGCGCACAAACTAGCTCACACGCTGCTCTGGGCACTTTAACGCACACACGACGGCGACAAAAAAATAAATACGTTGAGTCGAGGCGAAAACTCGGTGGGAAATTTTTTTACAAAAAAAAAAATTTGAAAAAAAATTTAAGCACAATCGCGACGACGACTACACGACGGAACAACAACAAAATAAACGCGCAAACGACGACGACAATATTGTTATTATTATTTTTTTTTTTTTCGCCTTTGAAATATAACGACGATGACGACGCGCGTGTGTGTGTATGTATGTACTCGGGACGCACGCGGCGTGCTGCTACCGCTGGCGGACCGGGAATGAAAGTGAGCGCGTGTTGCGGCGGCGATGTTGGGTCCCCGGTGCGCGCGCTTGTGTGTGTGTGTGTGTGTGTGTACGTAAGAGCGCCTTGTGTTGGTTACTGGGCCCCGGTGGTTGCCATTCTGTGTGTGTGTGTGTTGCCCTGCCCGTCCGTCCGCGCGCACCGGCCGCCCGTGGCCTTGTCCTTGAAAAGGCTTCTGAACCCTGACCGACGACCGGGCGGCGGCGGCTGGCGGCCGGCGGGCGGGCGGGGGCGCCGCCGCTGCACGGCTCGCGATGAGACGGCGGCGGCGGCAGCGCGCGTGCGCTCTCTCGGTCTGTCCCCCGTCCGCCGCCGCCGCCTCCACCCACTCCGCTTGCGGGTCCCACGCACAAGTGCACCTCCGTCCCGCCATCGCTGCTCCTCCCCTCCTCCTCCTCCGACCGCGGTTGTGGACCGCCGCGTTCGCTCGTACCGACCGTTTCGACTTGAAAATATTATTATAATAATAATACTATTTATAACGATATTGTGCCCGTTTTTATGCGTCTTGTATAATAATTATTATTATTATACAAAATATTGTTATCAATAATCAAACGGCGTTTCACGTCGTACGTTCACAATACGGTTTATATTATTGTTATAATAAATATTTTGTTGTTTTACGACAAACGCCGCGCCGTCGCACGGTTAGCCCGGTGAACTTGGCAGTGACAAGACGTGGACCCGTCGTTCCTCTCCGTCCCAACGGGCGCGCGCGCCGTGTAATGCGTGTACGTAGTAATAATATTACACCTAACTCCACATCGTTGCTCGCCTATCGAGTAACACAATAATAATTAATAATAATATTATTATTATTATTATTATAGTTAATATCTGAATACTTATACAGGTGTAATGATATTATTATATGTGTTCAACGTCCATTGTGTGTTGTCCGAACGGGTAATCCGGTAGTCCGGCGTGTAACCGTGTGTGTGTGTGCGATAACGATAATGAAAATAGTACAAAAAAAAAACCAATAACAATAATAGGACCTAATTAACAACTCGGCGCGGGTCAACCGACCTGTCGAAGCGCAGTGTGTTGTTATGAGTTTTTATGGAGCAAAATTATTCTACATTGGCTGACAGAATAATACTCCTCCTCGTGAGCGTATTCGAAAGGTGGAGTGTGGAGTTATTTTTTTATGCGCACTTTACTCAGCCGGCCTCCACATGCCGGCCAAAAGTTTTAAACTTAAATGACTTTAAACTTACTTTATAAAAACTGGTCGTCGACCAGTCGGAAGTTTCGGTGAATTATTCTTAATTTATAAATTGTATATGTCACCATTTAAGTTTCAAAAGTTAAAAAAGCTCTGGCAAACACATTAAAAAGAGGACAATTTGAATATTGTCTAATATTTTATTAGAACATAAATATCAAAATATGTTTTCAAAGAGAAACATTACAAAACTATTTTAAGAGTAAACTAGTGTAGGCCGTTAAAAGAATCAAACGATTACAAAGTTTGCTATTTTCAAGTTTCAACGAGATAATAATATATGCGTTTCATTATTCAAGACCATTTCCGAAAGTTGGGCTTACGTTTTTTTATTAAAATTAAATAATAATAATATAATAAAAATTATATATTTTTTTTCGTGACATTCTGCCCAAAAATGTTATATTTTATATCTAAATTCTTAATAGACAATTTATTATTTAAAAAAACTGGGGGGGGGGCTCAACCCTTCTGGTATATTAAAGGATATTATTTATTTTACTTGTAAACGTTTTATTATAATTAACAAAAACGCGTAATAATATGATAATTTATTATTTAATTTTAATTTTACTGGGTTTTTTTTTTGTTAGAAATATCGAGTACACAATAATAATGACAAACGGTAGCGTATGTCCCAAAAGTGGTATTCTAAGTGGTCATTAAACGTCTATTAATTAGCTAGCCAGGCAGATTATTAACGGTCGAGTTTCTGGTTAAAGCACAACAGTTAAAAAAATAGAAAACTTTTTTACAATAACAAAATCTTTGATATCAACTTTAAACGGTCGACTAAGTTTTGCGGTAAAGGAGTTGCATCTCCTGAGACATGTTTTATATGATTAAATAAAACTAGTAGCACTGTTAATGGGCCGCTAAAACCTGGTCTTTATGGCTCGACTTGAACTTAATAACGTGTAATAATTGATTTCTGCGATAACAGTTTTATTTCAACTGAAATACCATACACCGGGTATGTGTTTGTATCGCCGTTGAGATCATATAGCAACATTTTCTGGTCGTCGTTTTCAGTTGGTTAAGTTTAAAAAACGACCACAGTATTCAAAATAACAATTATGTGTAAAAATAAGATAACTTTCTTTTTCTTTTTTCGACTTTTTTGTCACCCTTCTGCTTTCGTCCATTCCGTCTCCGTCTGGTTTTTGATCGATCTGTGTTAGTATTACCTATCTATGTGTGCTTGTGACTTTGTGTGGTTGTTGTCGCTGTTATTATTATTATTTATGTCTTTTCGGGAGAAAGTTTACGGGATGCACACCACGTGGTGGTTTCGAAATCACGGTTTGACATCAACGTGGGTTCACAAGAGATATAATAATATACAAAATGGTGCAGCGTTCGTAAACCGTCGACCTTGGAGTAGTCGTCGGCGACTCCAAGACATTTTTGAAAAGTAAAAAGAAATTACAGATGCCGAAACACCCAACTCGGACAATAATCATAATATTTTTATGTACATACCTACCTGCATAGGTACTGTATTTATATATATATATCCGATACATACTGTATGATAATATTATTACACATGGCGTTTTGATAACCACTTTCACTCTGGCCGTACCGTACACTCTCCGCGGCCGTGTACAGCTGTGATCATTAACGACTCGTGTAGTACTACACGTGGTCTGTTGTGTATTGATATTTTACTTGAATGAACCACTATATGTGTTATCCTAATAGCCATAGGCCAGCCAGCAAGCCTATTCGGTATACTTGTAGGGAAAAACTTGCTTAGGTAAACATATTATATTTTACATTAAAAAAAAAAAAAACATACAAAAATCTTCTCCCTATAGTCCGACACAAGCGTCGACACACTTTTTCTTTGAATTATGTAAATCTTAAGTTATTTATATAACATTGTGTTAAATTAGATTTTTTCTTTTTTTCTAACCGTCAAGGTCCTAGAAAAACATATAAATATATATATTTTTTTTCCCGGCCATTTGTCATAATTATTACAACTGATTAAAGGACGGCCACACGAAATGGCCCCCCAATCATAGTCACACGGGCGGAAATTTAGGGAGGGGGCTTGGGATTCTGAAAAACCTTCAATCTTAAAATTAGCGCTACATTGGTTTTTATTTCAAAAAATCTCTCACTAAACAATAAAATATGTAAGTATTTTGAAAGGGCTAATTTTAAAATTTTAAGATTTTTAATATCCCAAGCCCCCCTTTTCACAAATATCCCCCCATAATCATAGTTAAAAATTGTATAATGCCCCGTACTCGGCAACGAAGCAACAGTGTGACCACTTTGAATATATTTGAGTCGACACTGATTCTGGTCACACTGCAGCTCGCCCTTTTACTTACTTCACCGTGATGTTATGTTACTCGTTGCGACCCCTTGCCCCGAATGATTGCTCTTTGTTTTAAAAATACATCTCACTGCCTTATACCTAACCGGGACTCGCCCTGGTGCGTGACTGTCTCCATTTTAAATTTGTATTTACATAGTAGTTACAAATATAGGCCGGTGAAGCGCATTCACATATGTTTACACTTTTCAAATCCTTTCCCGGCACACATTATTATCCGTCTAGACTCTGCCAAGTTCAACTATATAGATGGGCCAAGAGTGGTGATCCCGGTCTCCACCCCACCCATTTTTAAATGTTACCGTTTTACGCACCGATTAGGACAATAACAATACTTGGGTAATTATTATTATTTTGTAATTGCCGCACGCGTATTAAGTGGTTTGGCATTGCAGTTTACAATATTGTTATAAAGTAATAAAAAAAAAAAAAATTGCAGCCGAGGTCGTCTAATCAAATCAACACTCGACGTTTAATCCGAAATCCGATTAATCAATCCGGATCCAAGGATTTTTTTTCGGTCGAACAGCAAAACGGCGTTCACAACGAGATAACAGCGTTTATGTTATCATCGGTTATCGTTTTTTATACCGTCAAGTGTCATGTTCAAGGCCGGAAGGGAATGACTACCAAAGTGGGGAAGGGTCGAAACAGGAGCGGGTACAAGAAAGGTGTGTCGGAGGGGAGGTACGGGGGCTGAAGCGACATTATAATATGGAAGGTATTGGTATAAGTCTTTTTTACATTTTTTTTATTCATAATTGCAATTTTTTAAGTGACAAAGTCTGAATCTAAATTGTTAATATTTTATTTTAATTATACAATCCATACAACACCTTTGAGAGAAGTTATATTGTTTCATAACTGAGCAATGAGCACAGTTATATATTTTGATCAACGCCATAATATTATCAGTATGGTCACAACTAAGTCGCGACAAGAGTCATCGCACTTGTTATCAGTGCCATCTCGTATTCATTGGTTTTATCTAATCTGTGATAATATTGAACGTAAGAGACACGGTTTTTGGCGGACGAAAGTAAAATCAACCGACCTCGGTGCAAGTGTCGATTGCTGTCGAACGACCAAGACGTTTATAATATATTATTTTCTATTATAAAGAAGTATGCGAGACTCTTTCAGAATGCGTCGGGCCCGACCGACAGCCGGCTCGAGTTGTATTTATACACCAAAGGCCAAACTGTGTGTGTTTCAGCCCCTGAAAACAAAATAATGTAATAATATATATGTACACATGGTCGGTCGGCCGATCGGGTATTCGTTTGGAACTATTCCTATAAGTCGCGTCACGTGCCAAGACGCAATCCGTGTTTTAAAAATAAAAAAAAAAATAAAATATAAGAAACCAAATCTCGACACCGGCCGAAGGATGTGCGGGGACGAGCAGCTCCTTATGTCTATCGCGGCCCGTCTATCGGTCTGTGTCGACACTTTTTTTAACATATAAATATGTAGATTTAAATACGGTACAATGATTACTTATAATACATTTGGAACAAACGTAGGTACTCTCTACGAACGGCTAGAAAGTTTTGGAAGGTAAAAAGATATATGTATGTATAGGAGAGGCGCTACAATTTCGTTTACGCGGTGTGCTGTGGTGTGTAATATAATATAATATTATATAGATTTCTCGAATAGAGCAAAGCACCTTATAGCTATTAGGAGGCGAAGGCGGCGGCGGAGAAACCATTTATGAAAGAAAAAAAAACATTGTGAAAACCGTAGGCGACCGGAGAAAGACACGTTTGTGTGTTGCTGCACAGTAGCGGTTTTGGCATTTTGTTATTTTTTTTTTTTAATATCCACTTTGCTAAACGAGCATAAAAAATACATACATACATAAAATCTGGTGTTAACATAGCCGGCTGTCATGCCGTCTCCGGAGATTAGGACCGGCTTAATTAAGTCTCTGTTGTCTGTATGTCTTTTAGTTTTAATAGTTTTGGGTGCCAGATTAACCTTGGAGCGTCGTGATGTGTTGTTTTTTTTTAAACGTTAAAATTAATCTTTTGTTCGTTCTGAAGTTGGACCTTTCAAAGTGAATGAACTGTGTGAAATGTGCAAATTATTTGATTTGCCTAAACCGGTAACTTGACATAATTAAATAAGCTATCCCAATTAAATTTGTCAACTTATACGATTATAGCTGAATATATCTGTAAAATGTAATTGCAAAATAGTATGAATGGTATGGTCTGACTATTTTGTTAATGAATTGTATGGCAGAAATATATTATTTTTGTGAAAGACGTCATTGCTTAAAGCATTTCTCTTGTTCTCACAAGTATAGCTTAAAGTTTAATTACAATTGTTCAATACCGAGATTTTAGGCTAAACCATACTTAAATGTGTTATTAAACCAAATTGGAGAGAACAAATCATTAAAAAATACATTTTGTTTTATAATTTTCCAAATATTGCTGTATTTGGGTCGATGTCAAAGCCAAAGTATTAAAGAAGGACTTTGATTAGTTACTATTTCAAAGGTATCATCTCAAGGGGAGGTTGAAAGCGGGCGGTATGAGCTTCTTATGGACTTCAGTCGGCCAAATGCGTACAGACAAAAATATCAGAATTTGTATTGGCTTCTTTACCGGGATATGTTGAAAACCGAATTTCATTAAAACCTATCAATCTATACATAGCTGTGCTATTAACCCGATGTACTGGACGTAGTAGACTCATCCGGAGGGTTTTTCCAAACCGAGATTTCACTTACATTCTCAAAATGAAAACGAAAACGGACGGCGTTTTTTTTAAATATTTTTTTTTCGGTTTCTAGGGGTCCGTCACGGCGATTAAGTGGGTCAGTCGAGTATATTATATTGTGAGTGTGACGTTTTAAACCCGTCCACACCGAAACCTTGCCGGTTTCTTTATGGTTTCTTTTTTTTTTGTTGTTGTTGACCGCATCACACACATAATATAATATTGTGACAATAACGCACAGACACGCATAGGTCGCAAACACATAGGTCGGTGGCACGAGGGACGCGCTACATTGTGTCTCGTTCGACGACTGAACAGATTACAATAATAAAAATAATAAGACGTTTTACCCCTTTTTTACATTTTTATTTTATTACCTAGTCCCGGGGTCGTTATTGTACCATTTCGGCTCGCGTTCATCACAATGACTAGGAAGTGTGTGTGTGTGCACAACATAGTAGTGTAATATATTATTTTATTATACGACGCTAAAATATATCCACCGGTATATGTATACGTATATTTATATAGTTATTATTATAATATAAGAATTATATTATTTTTTTGTGGCGACAAGTGAGAACATATCGATGTCGCCGCGGCTAGAGCGCCAAGGCCGCCGACACGAGATAAGTGCTATTAGTGACTTTGAAATATAATAATAAAATATATATATATATATATATGTATGTTATAATATCATAATGCCCGTTTAACCTCGTCCGTGTAAATTATAATTATTTAACATATTATTATGCACATATCATTATTATCATTACACGATTGTGAGTTGTCTGTATGTGTGTGTGTGTATGTGTGTGCGCGCGAAAACCGGGTAATCGTTAATTATTATTATCGTTGTTTGCAAACGGCTTCGGGAAACGTATAATTATTTTCGAGTTGAGTAGGTTTTCCGCCGAAATTAATAAAAAAAGAAAATAATATATATATATATATATAGCCAAAATATATATATATATAGCCAAAATATATATATACCTATTAAAAAAAAACCTCGACAATGATATTATTATTAATATTGACCGGCCGTGACCATCCGCCACCGCACGACCACCGTTTTGGACGTTGGCATTTCGCGTTATTTCAGTTCAGGGTCTTTTTGGTTTTTTTATTTTTTTATTTGGCGGTCGTTGCCGTTTTGGCTTGGTCTTCTTCGTTAATAATAAAAAAGAAAATTTATCAATGTTATAGTTTTTTTTTGTCTACCCGCCTATCCTTTATGGGATAAAGTTAAAGAATACACCGCGAGTGCGGTAAAACGAGACTGAGCTGAATCTAGCCGATTGTGATTTTTGAAATAAATCATACTCAATGTTAAAAAAACAAAAAAAAACACCTATCCGTTGTTATATTTATCCAGATGAATCGAATTTGACGTCCAAACACGCAGTTTTCCAATATAACCAAACTTGATACAACAACCGTTTATTATTATTCCTAAAAATAAGAAAATTCTATTGTCTATATTATGACAATCTATATTTGTCTACTTTATAGGTTATATTCAGATTGTGTCCGTTATGCGGGTAATTTTTTGTTATAATCTTCTATTATCTCATCTAGGTAATATTTTAATGATTTTACGTTTATTATTTTATTGCATAGATGGCTTTATTAATTGATCTACGCTCAACACCAGTCATAGTGTTTATTTTGTATTTTAATCATAGAAAATGTACAAACTTTTTCATTTTAACGCAAATTATTCAGATTTCTCTAAAATAGCCAAATAATTAATTGTTCAATGGACAGGAAAAGCTTTTAACTATTTATGTCTGTAATTCTGTACAGAAAATTTAAAACAATGGAAGCCACGAGGAGGTCAATGAAACAGTCAAACGGTCAAGAGAGCTTCGTGTAGAGGTAGACCGAATGAGTAGTCGGTGACCGTCTTAAAATATAATAACAGAAAAATGTTATTATGCACAGTATATTTCTGTGTATTTTTTTTTTTCAAAGTCTTGAGCGAATCTTATATATATCCATAGTACAGCGCTCTAAAAGCTGTAATAACGTGAGGTAGACACAAGTGCGCTTAATGTGTATTTTTTAAACTATTTTTTTTTCGCCGTCGTTCGAAATCGCACCTATCTATACCGTATCACGTTTAGGTGTACAGTATTGTCACACGACGTATACGATATTAAAATAGTATATTAAAAAATAAAATATATATATATATATAATATTGTTTTCAATAGTTTTCTAGGTTGTGTACACACGAGCAACGGTATAGTTTTCGTTTCAGACGTTAACATACTTTGGGTTTGTAAATAATAAAAAAAAAAATTGTAATGATACAATTTTCGGTTAACACATTAAACTTGACTAAAAATGTACAAATCATAATTTTATGTCTGAAGCAAAATCAATGATGGCATTCGGGATCAAGCCAAATATTTCAACTTGTGTGTTTTTATTTTCAAGAAACTCTTACACTGTAAGTTTTAGTTTTTTAGGTAGAGTTATACGTCGTTATAGTATCCGAGTACTTTTAATAATAAAGAAAATTCCGTTTATATTTGTATGTTTTGCTTACAACCACTCCTAACCTGACCCTATTTGTGTATTTTTTTTTTCATTATAATTATTTCATTGAAGCTTCAGAACTAATTCCATACCATTTCGTTACCCCGGCCATTCCTCAACATTTTTCGATATTTCTTGTCAACCAATATTCTTTGCACACATACGATGGTCCGTGCTAGGACATGCCATTTACTGTTAAGTAGGCACCGCACGTTCAATAATTGCAATGAACATATTTTTTTAATATATTATATATATTACAACAACGCGTGGGTACTCTATAATTATTATTTTTGTGTTATCACTAAAACGGTGACCTTGGTGGATGTGCTGCACACAAACACGGTGCGCTGACCTTTTAATTTCATAGTTAGTTATCGCCCAAACAGTAATAATAACACATAATCTCAATGGTATTAGCCAATACTACACGAGTTCAACGAGTCTGCTCAAGGATGCGGCCACATTAGTACCGCTGCTATACTATACTAATACTTGGGCCTTAGCACGGTCGCCTATAGAGTACAATAATATTTTAATACATTTTTGAGATAAAAAAAAAAAGCTCGAGTGTGCACCGCTGAATAATTGTGCAACACCAGAAAAGTGTATGCAACATAAAAAACAGTTTTTATCAGCATAAGCGCAAGTTCAATAAAATATTTGAGGATGCTTAAGCTCTGCATTTTTTAGGCATTTAAATTTTAATTTTAATTAACGAGGTTAATCGTTTTTTTTTACAAAAATGTTGTATTAGAATTTAACATTTAACATTGAAAAGTTTATTAATATTTTTTATAACAAATAATAATACAAAATAACACAATATTACAGTTTACAGGTATTTTGTACAAGCGTTGTACAATATATGTTCTGAAAATGTGTCTATAATTTTATGTTTATGTTAATTAAATTTGCCATAATATATTTTTCTGTAAGTATGTCCTGCCCCATTGAAACCCAAAGTCAAGTCTTGAGCTACAAGATGCAGAGCTATAATAAGAAGCGTGAGAGCCACCTGAAATTGATAAATGAAACTAAATACTATAAATACTCATTATAAACTCTGCAAAAAGTTTTTGCTTATACATTTTTTTAAGCAGAGGTTTTAATACATAAACACGAAAAATATTAGTGGGTGCTTAATTTTAAAATCATTTTTGAATATGTGTGTTTGACTATGATTTTTTGGATAGCACCGTTTCAAGGTGGTGCAGGTGCGATCGGATATAATGTGATTTTATTGTCTATATAAACCGCGTGCACACAATACTAATAAAAAACATATAGTAAAAATGTTCGAACCCAGAGTTCATGCATCGAACGATGATGCTATTGAAGTCGTTGCCAAGGTTGGCCGCCGGGTCCTTTATATCCAAACCGATGTTAATGAAACAAAAAAAAATAAAGCAATAACCTCCAAAACGATTTTATCGGTTTTTATGTGTATAATTATTTAACTTAATAATGTATAAGCCAAATATTGCCAATATTGCTTTCAGATTGTTGTATGTTAAATAATTATGATGGTCTTTATGCGTGCCCGCGACCGGATCACCCATTTTCGAGGGCAATGCATAATACTTAATTGCCGTGTATAATATTATATACATTACACACACATATGTGTGTACAAGTGTGTCTAGTTTAATATTATTGTATTACAATGATAATAATAATATGTAACATTACAACGTTACTGTTGTACGATAAATATTGACACACTAAATACTGATAGCGGTTATCAGCTTATTAGGCACATTATGCTTTACACGGTATTGTAAACTAAATTTTATTTGAAAAAACACTAAATATAAAATAATAATATAAGTTAGTTGCTAAACTATGTGCGCAAAACAAAATATGGCACACCCAAACGTTTTTTCCGCTAAAAATATTGATCTTATTATTGTTGTAGAATAATGTTTTTATTACTTTAGCTCAACGATAACTTTGTTAGGGCTGTTTTTTTTTACAGAATTTTCATCTGCAAATAACCGGCCATCTCTAAACATAATAATAGGTATAATATAACATTATTGTCTATTTTCGTTTTGAGCTGACACACACCAATAATTTATGTAACCTCTCCTCGGTTTCTATTCGAGGTGACCGTGCTCAGAGTTCACTTTGGTCCGTTCTTATTTAGTTATTAGGCCTTCGGTCGGCCTTCCCTATAGCTTCTCGTGCAAAATATTCTAAGCACCGACACTAATTATTATATTGTCGACCTCATCCGCCGTTGGTCGCCTCATAAAACAATATTATGTTAATATATTACAACTTGACCGTGCCGAATTTGGATAATTAATAATTTGTACTATAGTTGTGCATAATAATATTTACCTTTACTCGTCTATAATATTTCTGGACAATTTCGGCGCAAATAAATAGTTAAATTTTAGTAATAAAAATTTAGAATTATTTAAAAACAAAAACAGTTTATTACTTATTAGTTTCTACGAAAAATCAATTGTGTTTTCATATTTGCCCCATTACAGTTTGCGACCTAATACACATGATATTGTCAATAACAGACCACAATCATGGGAGGAGATTGAGTGTAGCGGATATGAGAATGCCAAAATGGATGAGTGCAGGACTAGGGTGGCCGATTTCATGTAGTTGAAAATGTAAGACGAAGATGAAAAAGAAGAACTTGTTAAGTGTCCCTAGCCTAAAAATTTCAAGTTGGGCGCTTTTTCAACCGTATTTACTGTACGCATTGCGGTTTTGGAGCAGGTTAGTATGGGATTTCCTTGGCGGTCGGCTCCCATTCAAGGAGTTAGCCATTTGCCTGACCAATGAATGAAAACAACAACAGCTGTATACTATCATCTTCTGTGTGTTGTACAACACGACTGTTATGTATGTCAGAGCGAGCAATACAAACGCAAACAAACACAACATTATTATTATTATTATTAGTGTGTTATCGTTCGTCTACACGCATAGAGATTTTTTTTTTCCAGTTTTCAATATTGTCGTTGTTTGTGATACTTAAATAGATGTATAGTAGTATGTTATTTTTTTTTTTTTTTACTCCATCCCCGACGACGGGCGTGACGGGTTGTTTGACCCCAAAAGTCCGGATGTACACCGAATATACTGTACATATTTTACACGGGTTCCATCCATTGTGTAAGCTGCTTGTGTGTGTATATACACAAATACCGAAATTAACTAAACATGTCGTTTGTGTCTGTGTGTGTGTGTGTGCCTGCAGTGGATGCGTGGCTATGCAGTTCCACAACGAATCGATCACGTGCACACAAAAAACATATGTAACCGGCTTGAATATAATAATATTGGTAACTGTGTAAAAGGTTAAAAAAAAACAAATTTTTTTACATTTTTTTTTTTTTGTCATTCGAGTGAATGCACAAAATATGCTCGAGATAACTCTATATGGGTAATATAATATATAACAATATAATAAACTGGAAATACATTTTTGCACTCTTATGCAAAACGTCGTCGACGTTATTGTAAATACATATATTTTTTTTTTGTCTATTTCGATCTCGCATGATTATTATTATTTGAGTGCGGTGTTTACAAGAGCCCCCCCCCCACCGAAAAGGGGTGTTTGTTTTTGTTGTCGAACGTCTCGACACAACTGCGGGTCAACGGATATGTGAACCGCACTTGTGCTAATATCTACAAAAAATAAATAAATAAATAAAAAACCGTTGATGACATTTGTTTTTTTGTTACGGTTCTTTTTTACGCTTCGTACTCCAAACATGATATTATTATTATTATTATTATTATTTGTACCACAACAATAATACAGACTAGGTGTACGATAATGGTATGCTCCACTCGAACAAACACAGCTACTGTATTTGTACCATATTAATAATATGCAGGGTTATCAGCGCAATAGTACTCTGCTATCATTGTAGGGCACCGTGAATGTTTTATTTAAATATATTTAAGTTGAATATTTATTAGAATTACATTGGGCAAAAAAAAGAAAATCAAATTTCAGTATGCATCTACTTCTTCACCTTACCTTGCCTAATCATCTGTCCTCGCAAATTTCTATCTCATCACTTGGCCGTTTCATTTTTCCAATCAACATGGCCCGTCTCAGTATATTTTCATTCATTTTTCCATTAACATGCGCCACATTCAAACTTCTTATCCTTAGTTATGTCTAACCTAGTCACTCCACACGTCCTTCTCACACTGAACGTTCAGTTTTTTCTTCAGAATTCCATGTCAAGCTACGTCATCCTTCGAACCTAACCTACCCTAACTCCACAACGCGTAGGTCTGGTCAGGGCTAGAGATCTAATAACAACCACACTAACGAGTAATCATTTTAAATAATATCTACGCTATGTCTAATTGGATGTGATTGTATGGAGGGGGGGGAGGGTGTTTACGAGCTGTCAAGTCAATATATGAAAATAATTGTGAAAAATGAAAGTTCAAATCATAATATGCGATACATTTTATGTGTTGGGCAATAGCTGTAACATTTATATTGTACTACAGCTGTCGAATTTAGACCAATTAACATGTTTTGATGATTCAATCACAAACGACTTTATTTCAATTTTTTTTTTATTATGAATTTGCGAATAATTGTAGTGTGTTACTATAGGAATTAAAAAGGTCCGCGGTGTCAATTTATTTTGCACAAGGTTTTACGCAGACACACACACCATCGTGAAGACTTCTATTTTACCGGTCTAGACGTCATTAAGGGCGTAGCCTTTGGAGTTATGCTGAATTCGAATTTCACACACATACACGATAATAACGTTTTGTTGTGTTTAATAATAATAATAATATTACAATTATTGCAGATAAGATCTGTCGAAACGACATACAGCCGAGTCGTAGCGCTGTATTGCACAATTGGCCACCGTCGATCCCACAACACTAAAAAATAGTATGATTATTTTTTTTATTTATTCATTTTTTTTTTTCAACGCTCTATAATACACACAAACACGCATATATATATTCCCGTTTCCCAGGCCTTCATCAAATGCGGTACCCCGAAAAACCGTGTTACCACCCCGGCACGAAATGTATGTCTATATCCTGAAAACCAAACGGCGCAAACATATGTATATATATATATTATATAGTGTGCTACACCACTGGTGTATAGCTAAATAAGCAAAAAAATAATTATAATCTGTCGGCGACCGAGTATATCTCAAACAACAATAAAAACCAACTATCAATTTTGCTGATGTGCTGTACTGCGCCGATCATGGGAAAGAAAGATTTGGTATTTTTTATTTTTTGGGTTCCAATCGTCCGTTTATCTATTGCTAGATATTCCCTAAACCGAGTGGAGTCTCCACACTGAAATAATTTTTATTAAAATGTCTTAAATACAATATTTTATTCAGAAAACGTTCATAACTGCCTTGGTTCGACTCTTGAGTAGTTTCAATGTTTGTTTTAGTATTCTAAAAATTATGAACGACCGACTATTTTCCATGGGTTTAAATTAGGTCGCCGGGCCAATGACCGATTACCTAATACTGACTGTATGGCAAAGTAAATCTGTGCCCTCTAAAAACACATTTGGCGGTCGAGTGGGCCATAAGCTTAAACGGCTAATCCGCTCATATACCGTTTAAGTAGACACGTTTGGTCTTTTGCCTTGTTCGGGCACTTCTTGGGGTCAGCAACTCGGGCCCGGCGCCAAGTATTTACCAAAAAAAAAAAAATGTTTAAAAAAAATGACCAAAGAAATCAAAAGCTTATACGAACGCTGATGGACGTTTTGACGGATATATATTATAAATAAAATAGAACTTGTCACTATTTTATCATAATCGCAATGCGTCCACTGTTTATAATGGTCGGCCATAAAAAAAAATCTATTTTATTGCTTATCGATGAAAATCCGGAGAGAACCTCTGGTGTAGAAATCCGTTCATGATTAAAGCTTCAACCGGGGTGGGGGATAAGTAGACTTAATATTATTGTATTTACCCACAGTATCTACAATAGAATAATTATTGCGGTAAGGTTGCCCTTGAAATACAAGACGGGCATTTCGTCATTCAAAAATGCTACAAAGCGATTTTCGACTAACACTAATTGACAGTTTAGACTGATATTCATATTTTATGTGTGCGCTTAATCTATTGCCGTCCGACCTTGGCAAAATCACTCAACTGAACGCTTTACACGGTCAATGTGAGAGAATATTATCCAAAAATAAAACAGATTGACAAGATGTAGTTTAACCAAAATTAAAAGTATGTCTAATCACGGTGTTGAATCGTTTTTTTATGTGCCAAGTTTTTGAAAAATGTAATGGTATTTTTGGTTTTTATTTTTAAACAACAAACCTACATTAGTACCGTGATAGACGATTTCCTTACAAAAAGAAATAAAATTGTAGAAAATGAAAGATACCGGATACGGGTGAATTTCTTATGAATTTTGTGTATTGGCAAAAAGCAAAATATATGGCTTTGGTCGGCTGAAATGCAGTTTTGTTGCCAAACGTTTTTTTAAGTATTAGCCACTAGGTATTGAAACGAGATTAGATGATTTTAATTGAACGGGGTGGGCAAGGAATCGAGCACGGCGTGAAGTAGTCGACTTGCCGGCCTCGCAAAGCGGTATATTTATGATTCTTTATAACAAGTGTTTTGAGTGATACAAAAAAAAAACCTTATCTCTGACCAAAAAAATTAAACGTGGGTACCTATTTTGTAAACCAACCTCCTCCCCCACCCCTGATCTCCGCCGACGGTTTTTGGCTTCACGTGTAAAAACGAAAAAAAAACCTTGACAGCTGTGCACGAGCACAATGAAATTCCGCTTTCACTCGAAGCCGAGAGCGCGCGTGGCGCTTCTTATTTTTTAAGAAACACTTAACTACAAATTTCGTTTTCTAATACCGTGTGTGTACGACGCCCAAAACGCAATCGCGCCAACTGCAGTTGCACGATATATATATATTAATAATATATACATACACCAATCATTATCATCGTCATGTGTGTGTGTGTGTGTATAATTATGTTATTATTGTGTGTGTGTAAAAAAATGTATGTACGTAATGAACGCACGCGCCTCTACACTGGGTCACTGGCAAGGACAAAATCACGGTCAAGGTTATACCCAACTTACACAAAATAATTATATGATTACAATACTATCATCGTTTGCACGATAATCCTTTGTGTGTGTGTTTAAGTACACATTAATGCGTCGAATTGGATATGTATATTAAAAGATCTCCACTCAGAGAATGGACATCTCTCACAACGGAAGCCAGCTTTTGTATTGTTTATTGCTGTAACTTTGCCGGGTAGTCTATAACTTATATTTATCACTTTACACTAATATTGTTGAGAATTCGATATTTTTTAAAACTAAGACTACTTTTGTTAGGTGACTAAACATGTAGATTTTGTATTTAGTATATCTTATGACTCTGTAGATTCTTTATTTTGCCCATTCCTGTGTGCAACAACCGAAATACATAGTAACCGTATAGTATATATTTTATAAAACAATAATAATACAAAACTTGTAATAGGTATATCATTAATTTTAGACTGTAAATGTACAAATAAACAATGGAAACGGTACCTACACTAGTACGAGCCGTCGGGTTATAATACAATATTAATATGTACATCACATCACGTCCGGTTATCACTTTATGTGCACACAACGGTTGCATTATAATTTCATCGGTGTACTGTACTAATGTAATAACGAGGCGACGACTGTCCGGTCGAATAGTAGAACATAATCGTTAGTAAACAGGAAAAAAACGACAACAGTATTCAAAATAGTTCAAAAGATTATATGTAAAAATAAGATAATTTTCCGTTTTTACATCTTATTTTTTGTGTTTCAAAGCGTTATTATGGAGATTCCAATTTCAAAATTTACACATTTTATGTAAAATTTCCTCAGCTTTATGAAAAAAATAACAAACAACTTTTTAGATTATAATCTCAATTTTAATGACTTTCTGTTACGCGAAAATAATAAAAGCAATATTTTTTTCAGAATACTGAGATTAATTTACATAGTAAACTAATTTTTAAAAGTTTTCTTTTTAATAGCCGAAGATACTATAAAAAATGATAAAAAAAAAGTGTCAAGAAAAAAACTAAAAATACTTTTTACGAACATGGCCAAAATTATCGAAAACAATTTGAGAACATTATTTTCATCGTAACAAACATGCAACTCAATATTATATGGAACGCGTATTGCCTATATAATAGTAGGCAGCTTATGATAAATGTGTACTAGTAGTAGGAGGCTGCCATTTTATGAACAGTCGTTGTTTTGTCCATGTTATTTGTTGTTTTATCTATGATCATCATATAATCATCACCTAACTTAACATTTGTTGTCATCGCCTAACCTAGCATATGTATCATGGAAAAGTAACGTAGCATTTTTACTTTCCATGAAAATGGTACACAAAATGGCTGCCTCCAGGTCTGGGCGATTTTTAATCCGAATACGCGTTCCGTGTGTTGAGTTCAGTGTTCCTAAGGCATATGCCGACCGCAGGAACCACCGCGAAGGTTATTGCCTTCAGCTAGTACATTGTAACACTGCTGGATTTGACAGTATTGTTTTGGTCATTTGAAAAATACCACAAAAAGCCAATGAGCGCTAGTTCAAGTCTAAGCGGTGCATTGAGTGCATCTGTCAATGAGTGTCGTCATCGATGGCACACTTTGGTCGGTATTGGCAAACTGCGGTATTTGCGGAAACCTATGTCCGAGTGTCCTTTTTGTTCAATCCTAAATAATACTCTACTCCTAACACAATCCTTGTGTATTTGTCTATCTTACAAATCGTAGAGTAGAGCTTAATGAAAAAGTAAGCACGAGCAGTGTCGACGATATCAACAGTTTTGGACTGAAAGATTTACCTTTTTAGTGTGCCTTTTGCATTTATTACGTGTGTGTATTTGACAATAATTTGTTACCATTCAGGTTCGAGCAATTGTTGAGAGAACTAGCTACTCGTATGCGACGTGATGATGAAAATAAAAACTTTCTGAAAAAAAAACACAGCAACCTAGTTAGGGTTTGATTGACGGAAAATTTCACTTGCGGCAACTAAGGTCCTACGTGGACCTGTCAAAATAAAAAATATATAGCGAATGAAAGATTTCAGCAAACCCAACTGACTTCGTTATGTACCAACGCTTCTGGGTTGTCTGCCCTTGCTTGGATTATTCCACTAATTCACGCTCATATTTGGGTTTATTAATAGCTTATCTAGCCTACGTCTGGTCGACTCGGTTTATGGTCAGACACTGATATCTATCGGCTAACAAACTTTAGCGGCTCTCTTCTGCTGCCAAAGAAAGAAGAGCAGACAGCTGCTGGTATTCCTGAAGACCACCTTGTATTGTTCTGAAACTCAAAGCAAACGGATCGACCTTAGGATAGATTGATGTTTGCATAATATTCATAAATTGCACGTTGGATCGTTTGCAGTTTTTGACCCTAAACCTATTTCTTCGATCGCGATAGTAACCTTAGAAAGTTTTCCGCGTTCTCAAGACAGCAGCGTCGATTAAAATATTACCGGTGTCTTTTTTTTGTGTGTTTCCCTTTCCGTTCACGGTATTTGGCCGTGACTTGTCAAAAAAAAAAAAAAACAACAAACTCCGATCGCCGTTCGATGGGGAAACTCTGTTTACACTGCCAGTATCGGTGAAAGTAAAAGCGCTTCGTTTGGTCGCATAATTTTTTAGTATACGACTATGTGTATTTTTTTTTTTTTTAATTTTTAGTCTCGTGTTTACCGTTAGCAGCTGCTGTTAAGAAAGCAAAGCGACGCCGGTCCGACGACAAAATATCAAACACACATAATTATGTGCGGTTTGTTGCTATAATAAGTGACTGTGTTTGCGCATCTCCGGCACAGAGGGTACACTTCCACCACGTTGACCACCTTGTGTATAATATATATATATATAATAATAACGTATGTATGTACACGGCACGCGTCCTCTGTCTATAGCACACAACCGGAAAACCATTATAATATTAAAGACGTTCAAGGGTGCGCCCGATCGTTCTTAAGGGTCATGCCCGCGAGACGACGACCTTATTCCGATATCGTTTCCGGACACACGATACGTCCGTTTTGCTGCTGCTATACGTGTAGGTCCACAGGATAAAAAAAAGGAAGATTTTTTTTTAATCCGATACAATATATTATTATGTTAATAATAATACCGCACAGCCCGAACAACAGAGAAGTCGTCGGTACGGCTCGTGCCAGTGTCGCGTTACGCCGAAATGTGCGTTTGAACAAACACAAGGCATATACTTTTGTATCACACAATAATTATTATTCTTGTAAGAAAAAGAACACCGAGTACCGTTCGAAATTGAATAAAACGGACGTTCGTGCCGTTTTTCCTTACAACGCGTGTCTGCTGCAACAGCCAGATCACGGATGAAATACCTACTGGCGTTAACTCGATTACTAGAATAGAGTTTTAATAATAGTCTCTAACGTCTTCCTATGAGATATCGACTGGTTCGTGCGGTCATTTGGAATCGCCCTGTATGTTATAGACACCGTGCAATGCGGTAACAACGCGTGCCGGCTTGGATAGGTCCCAAAAGTTTTTCGGTCACAAAGGGTCACAAAAAATATATAGGTAGGTATGACGCAGTGGAAGAAGAAAGCGGTCTGAGAGAAAATGTCACCGTTGGCCGCCGATCAATTATTCGTGCGGTCTACACCCGTAGTTTGATTAGGATTTTTCGAATTTTCGCAGCCTTTTTATAGATAATGAAAAAAAAACACAGTTAAAACGCAGATCGCCCTACAAGGAAAACACGTTGAACAATTTCACCGATGCGCCATATGCGCGTGAACGTGTGTTGTGCAAATTTAAATAGGTAAATCGAGCTGCACACGATTAAGTACACACGAGCAAGGCGAATACGTTGACTCGCGTGTGCTTAATTGTATTGAACACTTACATCCCAAAAATATGTGACATTGACCCCGACCGCGGAGGGCACAGCTGAGTCAATCGATAATTTTTTAATTGCCAACGTTTTGTGCGCGACACGCGCGAGCAAAATAAAATTTGCACGGAATATGCACATATACAATCACGTTGTTAATAATATTTACCAGCGCAACAGTTGTTTAACGTGACAAAAAGCCGGGCTTTTTTTTTTCATGGAAAGGTAGTGCTGCTCGGTGACAAACGGTTGTGGTATATAATGAAAAATAACAGGGCTATCAAATAGCTATGTCATCAACCCCAAACGGTCGATTTTCATTGTCCACCGACAACGATATCAATACGTTAAAACAATGGCTATAGCTGTTGTCCATTAGTTCAGGCGAAGTGAATCTAAACCGCATTTATAGGACAATTTGCAGTTTAACCTATATGGTTTTAATTCGGTATACGAGCTGTAACGTATAGCCGCTCTGTGACTGATGTTTACAGTTGCATTCCCAACTGAAAGTGTGCTTTGGTGCAACGCAGAGTAGATTGAGAACCTTGCAAAATAATAGTTAAGAGACAATAATTGATATCAGTGTTTGCTCTCGCAATGACAAAGGCCTCGCTGATATCTTTTCAGCCCTCTGAATTGGTAAAACGATTAAGTTATTTTACAGGGTGTAAAGGGGTGTCAGTCTATTTGTTTTTAACCACTGTCCGGCACACACTAGTCTGAGCTTATAAAAATGGCCATTAAAAAAAGCGTTTGCTGGACCTTTTGTACTTGAACTTTACTCTCCCGTCACGATTTTGCCTTTGAATTCTGACCCAGTTAATTTACTATTGAAGTATTAATTTCAATCACCAAAGTCTGAATGGCGGTCATTTGGTTAATAGTGACGGGTTGTGTGCGTGTCAGTGGGTTTTTATGCCTATATAGTATACTTATATTATCAAGCACGTGCGCTCGATCTTGGAGTATGTCGACAAAATTTAACGACCTCTAATTAGGTTTTCATGGCCAATACAGAAAAAAAAATACTATAATCTAATATGGAACGACGACGATTATTATTATCAAGTGCTATTAATTATACATAAAGTATTCCAAGACAATTTATTCGGATTGTTCTGATACACATTATTAGTATTAACTTGTAAACAAAAAACAAACCATAATCCACAGGCGGTCGCCTGTTCCACGTGTAAATTATTAATTTTTCACTAAATCGCTCTTGTCTTGTAAATCAGAAAACATTTCTTGTTGTCGAGTGTGTACATCAAGGACGTCACCGTGTTGTCATAATATGCGATTTATATATATATTATATATAAAAAATAATTATTACCGAGTATGTCCGAGGAGTTTTCAGCCTGAACGCGCGTCTACAACGCGCACAAGTCGCCACCATTGTCTCATATAGATATATTATTATTATTAAGTATAACACATATATTATACACTCAATGTATTTTATTCGTGACGTACTTACGCCTACGCGGCCAAAGACAAACGGCTCGAAATCCTATCTGGACGTGACCATGAGATTCCACGGTTGACGCGACAGCCGGTATATTATACGACGGTGGCCTGGACGTCTCCGTAGAGTTTGCCAGGCTTTGCTTTGTGTTCGACAAATATTGTGTTTCATTGTGATAATAATATTATGATTGCGTTGTTAGCGCGCCTACTCGTTTACTCGGGAAGCGATTTAATGAAGAAAAAAAAACGTCTCGAAAATCATTAAAATATACTCTTGGAGTTGATTAGGCAAAAATGTAAAATACAAGTAAGATTCGATCAATATTTCCGCCGCCTTTGTAGGAATAATGATTTGACCGATTTTTGTATGGGAAATCCCACGAGGACTCTTTTTTTTGGAATATCGGAAATTCCAATAAATAATCAACTACCTTTTCGCGTCGGCTAGGTCTGTTTTTTAGTGTTGTAAAAAAAGTTTTGGGATAAAGCTCAAATTATTGTTATCACACATTGTCGGTTTCTGTACAGCAGTTGTTTGGATACCGTCGTTTGGAGGAGGTTGGACAATTTTCCGTTTACCTCATGCTGAAGAGATACCAATAGACCAATATAGATTTATCATCTGCTCTACAGACTTGAACGAATCGGGTATAAAAGGGGTTTAAAATTCAATATCGTGGGTCCAGACACACACACACAAATTGTTTTAATAAAAACACATCATTGTAAAAACATAAATACCTTCTCGGTTGAACCTACTCGTATACTTCTTAACTCTTGGCAAGAGTGAATTTCAATAATAATTAATATCGCTGCAACAAACCGAGAATATATTTGCGGTCATGTTTACAGCCAGCTAATTTGTCGAGTCCTAGAATGAAAACGCTGTATAACAATTAACAGTGTAATTAATAACCCACCGAAACGGATGAGCGTAGGAAATCGGTGTTTATATTTAATAAATATTATGGCGGTTAAGCGAGCCAGACTTTTCAATGTCGTTGTCGATGTGACGATGATAATATATTAAAAAAAAAAAAAAAAAATACAAAATTTAGCATTTTTTGTAACCAAAAAAGTTGGCCAAAAAAAAAATGTGTGTTTCGGTATTTTTAGAATTTTATTTTAACGTTTCATTTTGTTTTTTTGTTTTTTGTTTGTTGCCAAGGTTTAAATAAATAATAATTCACTGTTCAAAACGATACAAAAAAAACCTCGAGTAAAAATTATTGTGCACTTAATCTAAACTATAACTGCTGTACAGTATACCTCCCCAACATGTGCAACTGGCGTGCATTTGACAATGTGACATTGTAACGTTATTTTTAATATTTTTTTTTTACATGGGTGGCGCCAGACTATTAAAATGTTTACAACGAAGCCAAGCGAGAATTATTGGAAGACTAACAAAATTAAAATTGGGCCAACACGAAATAAGTTAACCCTTAACAGCTTAACCGTTGCGGTAGGCCGCCAACATCAGTTTGAGCATAATAATTCCCACGCAGCAATAATGAGTAATTTTATTAAAATATGTTTACATCACACGTTTTGGCAGGAAATCACAAAGGTTAGGTTAGATCAACTCCCTAAAAATACCACAAGAACATTAACAACGTTATGTGGAGTTTTGTAAGTATTAATCGAGAGAAAAAAGATTAGGTTAGGTTAACTCGCTAAAAATACTTACTACTAGCGCTGTTAGCTTAGGTGATGAAGCAGTTCATCAAGCAGCGGCGGCTATCCTTAAAATATTATGTACAGCCAGATTTGGGTAATGTTCAAATAATTGTTTATGTTAATAAAAATAGAAATAACATTTCAAATACAAAATTATTTAAATAATATTATGTTAAGAAGTACTAACAATTTTGTATTTAAAAAAACAGGTTATTTGGTAGCCTAAGATAAAAATCTATTTCAATAAAATATTATTTGTAATAAAAAAATACAATAAATTAGTTTAAATAGTCTATTACTCGATTCAGCAAATAAGAGTGCATTTAATCTAGAAATGTCTTTACAGCGCAAACTACAAAATGTACTTCAAATTACTGATTATTTTACAAAGATTATTTGTTATTTAAATTAAAAAATTACCAGGTTTGTGTAATTAGTATTAACAATATTAGACCATCCATTCGACCGCCTATAATAGTATTATACAATTTTAAACGCAGAATATCAGATTTAGCTGTTAAACAAGCTGTTATGTGCGACAATTCTGGCACGCTAAAGAATAATACGGTTTTATTAAATTAGTTTTATTTTAGTTGTTTTACAAAACGTCCTTAAAAAAATTCGAAGGCGACATGAACTTCCGGAGTAGCGTTATTGCAAACGATACACATACCTAGTGGCGGTCATGCCCATTGTCTAGGACGACTAGCCGGTTGTCAATGATCGCCTTCGAATCATTATATCACATAAATAAAATAAGAAAACTTAATTTCGCGTCCGGGCTTAAGTGTGAAAGAAACCAATCCGACCTTAAAGTACACAGCTAGATCAATTAGGTAGCCATTACATCAGCTATATGACAATATGTTTAATTCTGTACGGTATTATGTACTTCTCTTAACTGCTTTACTTTTTAATTAATTTGTCCGGTCGTTGCCACGTTGGATAAGCGCATCGCAACCGCATACAAACCGCTCATTGTTTTAAATGTTAAACAGTATCTAATGAATTATTATTTGAGAGACTACATCGCGGTAGACCGTTTGTGTTCGACATGGATCACGTCACAAGGTAAAGCGGTTCAAGGAAAACGATTTTTTTGTGCACCAAACGTTCAATACAATCGCGTCTGTTGGGTCTGTCTAATTAGCAATTATATTATTGTTACAGCCATAATACCGCCATGCATATTGGGAACTCTTAAAATACAGTACACGGTCGAGGCCAAGGACGATTATCGTTATTGTTCCTATACGTTGCTTTATTTTTTTCAAAATTATTTTCTACATACGGTCGTCCGGTCTAGACGATAACGTGACGTTATTTGTTTTGCGAAAAATATATTTTTTGTATATTTTTGTTGTTTGTCTCCATCGTGTTCTATTGACCTAAAACTTAGCTTCAAACGGTACACAGCGCCTGTGCGTCTATGTGTGTCCAGAGCTGTTATCTGCCAAATGTGTTTCCTTCTGTCAGATTTGTTTATCATATCCGGTTACACGTTAAATTATATATTTTTTTATCATTCCCCGCGTAGGAGGCCGTACGGCCTGTCAATAGCGGTCTGTTTGTCGACCTATAGCGAAGGTCTTAAACTATAATAATATTTGTAGAATGTATTAAATAATAAAACGTCTAGGACCGACTCCGCTCAGACAACTTCCCGCACGGGTCCTTCCACAAACCGGGAAGTCTTGCGGTGTTGGTCGAGGGCAATGTCAAGACGACGAGAGGTCTCAAGGTCCGCGGGTCAAGTAGTTTATCGAGCAATTAAATACTCCAAAATTTGGCTATACAATTTTTAGCATGCGGTCCGGTGCGGTTTTGCTTTATCTGTGTTTTTTTAATAATGTCTGAAAAAAATTTGGCAAAACGAGATTAGCCACCACCGCGTACACACACAAGCGTGTAAAATAAATTAAGTGCCTTTATTAAAAAAGACACAAGCCGAGAGCTGTGACTTGGAAGGAGAACGATTTCAACCTGATCTCTGCGGTGCTCGGCTCGTTCGGCAAGGTCGCTTCTTCCCCATTATAATGTAATTGTCTACAATAAAATATGCATTCTATTCTACACACACACGCACACACACAATGTACAAGACGTAGAAGCGTTTTTGGGGGTCCTTGACGGGTTCAATCACCCAAAAAATTCGGACAGTTTGCGCGGTTCACCTTTTGTCTTTTGTTGTCCGGCCGAACCCCAAAATTGCGCGCAATATCCCGAGACGATTAAATATTATTACCGAGTATTATGCCTTTATGTTGTGTAAGAAAAAAACCGCTTTTTCCTGTTGTCCTGCCATATCGACACGATTAATATACCTACTTATATGTAATATATACGCCTCGAGCTATGACCAGCAATCGAGTCTTTGTTGGACGGTGCCAAAAATCCCATTGCCTTTCATACCCACGCACCGATTAAAGCGTGTATATATCAGGGCATAGTGATGGGTACGGAGAGGTCACAGGTCTACAGGAGTTGTTATAACTGAAAGTGATCAAACCACTTTTCAATAAACGATTCCACGCGAATCTGTGGATAGTAAGTTCGAACCGGTACAGTATAAACCAGCACAGTAAGAAAGTATCATAATATGTGAGTGAGTAATAGTAGTAAGTAGTAGTTCTGCTAGTAGTAGTAATGGTAGCTATAAGAGAGTATGTAAGGGAGGTCCTGTCCTCACAGATAAATATACACATATCGACAAAAGCATCGTACCTAATGACAATAATTGTGTCTAAAAATTAAATTTTAGTATTAGGGTGGGTACGATTAGGGTCTGTCTATAAAAAATATATTGCCATAGTTACCCACGTACCGTAGTTAATAATATAATGGAAATATTTTTTTTACCCGTCGGTTGTTGATTCACTCACACATAGCAACCTGGAAATTAGCTACGGTCAAAATGTAATTTTTCCCCTTTTTGGGGTTTCCCTAATAAAAAAAAAAGTTTACTACAGGTTTTTGAGAAAATTATATATCTTATGGCCACATTCTAAATCTAGATTCTATCTTCGGTCTAATTTTCTGACCTAAATCCCTAAAACTTTGCTAAAAAAAATTCAACCCCTACTAAGGGAAAGGGTTTGTGATATTTTTTTGGTTTGTCAATGTTTATCGGTAGTGCTATGTTTAAGGAATACTCCATACAAATTTGGAACTAATTCGACTATTTTTAAAAAAGTTATAGAGCGCTGTAGTTTTTAGTTGAAAAACATCTATATTTTTGAGTTTTCCTCGGTTTTGAAGGGGAAGGGTAAAATCGGTTCAGCAGTTTAAAAAAAAACACACCATGCCACAATTTATCTTTAAATTGTGAATGAACTAAAATTCATATTTATTTTTAAAAAAACATCTAGATTTATTAAACAAATTTTTTTTTAAATACAATCTGTATAAAATATACGATAAGTATTTGAGATAACATAATATATACATAACTTGAATAACTTGTGGAGAGACTGCCCAGTGGCGGAACTCCTACTGACATGAGTACTTAAACTAAATTATATTTTTAAACAAATAAGTTAAAATAATTACAATTACAATAAAATATATTATATATTTAAGAACAAAGTTACATATTTAAATACATTATGAGTCTTTGTCGTACTAGTATTTAAGAAATGTTAGATATAATATTTTTTAAACGTATATAATGTAAAAAAAATGGAATACTTAATATCAGGATCTCAAGATAAATATATGTGTAATACAACTGTAATACATTCAATTTAAATGAATTTTATTTTTTTCACATTCAAGTGAATACCAAGAGAGGTAATTTTGAAATTTCCAATCGTCAAAGCAGCTCGACGAAAGGCCAAAAATTAAAATGTATGTTTTTTATTTCCCAAGACGGATTTTTTATTTAATTACTTATTCCTAGCCCTATTAATTATTTGATATATCTTTCAAAATATTTACTGTATTACAAATATTATTATACATTTACCGAGGTTATTTTTTTTTTTTAATTTGAGATTTGATGGAATATAGTTTATCAATTGCCATGTAGGCACATTGTGTTATTAGGTAAGACATAATAATATTATATTCATTACCATTATCATCATTATTTATTATTGTACAATATAATGTTACAATAATATATATTCGTACAATACCGAAAGCGATATTGCGCGTTTTTAATACCAATAGTGTTGTATTGAACGGCGATAACAACATAATATATTATAACGACCGCTTTTTAATCTCGGGTCGACCAAGTTCATTGTCACGAGGGGAATAATAATGTTATATTATATTATATATATTTTTTTTTATTCTACACTAGGGCAATGACACCTGTTCTAATTAAAAATACTAGTAGTATAATATCATAAGTAGTTGTTGAGGAAAATAAATATAAAAAAAACACCAACACACGTAGACGATCGATAACAACATATTTTTAATGTCGAACGTGTTGATTTGTATTGGGCGGTGGGGATTTTCAATGTGACTTTGAATATAATAATACACCTATATATTATTTCTCATCGGATATTCGGTATGTGTTGTGTACAACTGATATTGTATGTACACTGCGCCGCGCGAGGCCGTTTTCTTGAGACACATATTAGCTGTTGCCTTTATAATGTAATACCATTATCTAATGTTATAATCAAGGCGCGTGTAGTACACACACACACACACACACACACACACACGATGATGCGTAGGTGGCCCCGAGGAGCTGGCCCGAAATGGCAACAATATCATTATGTATCTATTGTATAACGCCTGTTGTATTATCATTATATATTGACGGTCGTTTCCTGGATTTTCAACGGTCGCTGAACCGATGGTGTGCGAGCAATAAATTAAATCGTCCACCGAGCTAAGCCCAAGGTCTTGCAGTATGTAGGTACTAGGTATATGTATATTGAAAAAATGTATGCATTAATATTTAAAGCGTTACCGTAGCCTTTCCCCGGCCGGACGTGGGCAAATTGACGGCGACCGCCGCGTTTCCCCCAAGGAATACTCTATACAGTTAACCCCCAAAGAGATTAAATCAATCAATCGACATTATTACGTGCTATCAATTTTACCGCATCTATTAATGGATTAACCTATCCAAGGAGAATATAAACACACGGTGTACTGGTAACCGACGTCCAAAACAATAATAACGATCGTTCAAGCACAGAGTAGATCACAGCTATTATATTATAATATAATAAACTAGATTGCCAAGCGTACGAGCCGCCAATAGAGATAATTGTAGTTACCGTTTTCCGCTGTCTTTGTGGTAATCTTATCACAATAGTTATAAGTTAAACTGATAACGCAGAATCACAGATGTATATATATATATATTATTTTATACACACATTAATCCAACAAAAATGGCGGACGACGACTTCCGTTCTTATCACTATAGTTGGCAATCTAGTCATTTTATATTATGTTATTATGTATATTTGTGACGTCACACGTTTGAACGGATCAGGAGTTCGAAACTTATGGGCGGGCGACAGTGTGACCAGTACAAGGGAAATATGAAACCGCGGTCCACTGTTTAGCGGTACTACTGACTAACATTGGTCGTTGTTAATCAAATATCAATAGTATTTGTTTAAGATTTTTTTTTTTAAACTATATTACTCAATATATTAACAACTAAATGTAACATGTCCGCAGCACCTCTTCGCTAATACACTACTTTGCTGACCCCTACAACTTTTAAACCGTGTACCTAACGGTTAGGTTAGGTTAGGTGTCAAGATGAACTAGATGGACGAGTAACGAGTTATATCTAATTTATATTATTCTATTCTGTTTATGCTCACAGCCGACACCGGTTAAACTTGTACTAATAATTGTACTAACTGTCCTGCACGTGTAGGTACCACGTGGTAACAACCCACAGGTTACCGTGTCAACGTGTACATCATGTGCAGGGCGGTTTTCTCCGGTTACCAAGAAACAACGCTGATTTGAGCGTCGTCGAGTTACTGTTTGAAACTCAAGTTACATATTATTATTGTCATTATTTCATTGACTCAAAGTCCTTTGACAAGTTACCATTAATTGCAGTCAGACAGAAAAAAATTGTTCGCACGTTGACTATAACGTTGTTGAAAAAAAAAATGTAATTTTTTCATATTTGGCAATTAATAATTAATCTACATAAATATAACAACAACACTGAACTTTTACCTCGTAGAAGATAATTTTATTTCTTTTTACTTCTATTTTCGCCAATTATATAAAATACCTAAATATATTGTAATACATGCGAAATCTAAATCGAGCCGAACAACATTATATTATACCGTTTAAATGTAATCGGACGAAAACCGAAAATGCAGTCGGTGTTTATTTAAAAAACTTTTTTTTTTCTATCAAAGTAGATAATAATATTAGTTATTTAATTATTGTTGTTTTTGTAACGGTGTCTCTGTTGGGGGCAAAACCTTGAATGTGCTTGTATGTCCGTTGGTTAAACTGAAAACGTCTATTGCCTACACTGGTCCGACTCCTTAACTGACTTATTAGTATGTAACGTTGGATTTTGTAATTAGTGTTGTATTATTTCAATATAATATACAGTAATATATTATATGCTCGCCACGGTCCTTTGTCGTTTCACAATACGGTTTTTTGCACTGACCTTTATTTTATTTTATCTATTTTTTTTTTTGCCAACGTTCTCGTCAAAAGCGGTCATTGAGCTTTTGAAATGATGAAACCGAAAACGATCTTTGGAAAGTAGCCAAAAACTTTTGTTCGACCGACGGTTTCTTTTCTATCTACATGCAAATCGTTTGATTAAACGTTTATGCGCCAACGACGGTTACTATTTTAAGCGTGCGATTCGCGTGCATCGAGACCGGCTAATCGACAACGAGACGGTACTTTGTCTTAGAACAATAATAATAAAGACACGAATGTACACCGCTGACACCGTCCAATGGCGTTGACTGTAAAATTCAAAAGTAAAAACTAAAACACTGTAAAAACCTAACTAAAAAAAAAAAAACAAGCAGAAATTTCCGTTTTGTTTTTCACACCGATTCGATGGATTTGTAGATCTTTATCTTATTAAAAAAAAAAAAAAAAATTAAATATGTGCAGTACCTACGTGTCGTCAACGGCATAGACAAGAATATTATTATAACACAGTGGTCAGTGTTTATTGTTGAGTTGGCAACATTTGTGATTTTTTTTTTTTTGACTTTGTAAACAAACAAGAAGACATACTACAGGGGTAAAAAAGACGTTTGTTTAAATTAAATAACGTTTTCAATGACCGTTTTGATCAGATCCGTATGTATGTGTGTACAGTCTGCAGTAATTGTCACTCGAGACTTGCCAACCATGTCAAATCATACGTTGCGACATTTTTCAATGAAAAAAGAAAATTACCAATATTATTTTAACACTTCAGGAAAGGGAGTGCCTACTATAATCATACTCATAAGGGCTGTTGTTATAGGCGTAACTAGGCCTACATTTTTGGAGGTAGCTAAAATTATGTATACCTATTCTTAAATAAAAATATGTAACAGAGTAATTACGACGTTTCATGTGTACAAATCAAGGATTGAGGTTTGAATTTTTGGGGGTGCCAATTTTGAGTCCGGGTGTGGTCACATATGGTCGGTTTTATAGATGATTTTAGGGATGAACTTGTCGAGCGACTTCAGACAGATATATTGAAAAAAAAAATACTGTAAGTAGGTAAACCAACTGCACAATTTTCAAGAGGAAAAAATAGTGTCATATTTTATGTGAAGAATTAGCATGTCATATGCACCGTTTCCGGTAGTAGATTTCGATTTTAATTTCCGGTACCGTTTTCGGAAGACCTTGACATTAAAACGAATATGTTGCGATATTCCATTTCCTCAGAAATCATCCTTGGTCTGGTCTCCGTGTACCTCTACAGCACATCATATAACGTCTTGGCAGTGGAAAACAACAGCTCTCGTCCGGGTCACGGCCGCCAATGATAAGTAAACCGACTTTTGTCGAGTTCGTTCCCATGACCTTCCACCATCATGGCGGTGGCCACAAATCGTTGACAGTCAAGTACAAAACATTTTCGGATATCGTTTGCACCCACCGCAACTGGGTAGATTTTCAAACTTGAATATGTTTATGGATTTTCCTAGATATTTTCCCCCGGCTTTTACAGGCGTGACTCAACGTGGGCGAGGCATTTTGTGGGGTGAAAACAAACACACCACACAACCCTCCGGGTTAAAGACCGTTGTGCCGAGTACCGTGTGTTGTACTACCTAGTATCGCATATCAAAGTTAAAACTCTTTCTCGCTGAAACAATATAATAATAAAATACCGTCCTATTATATTTTATACACCAGCAGTGCCTTGGAACGGCACTGGTTTCGTTGCACAATAAAAGAAAAACGGTTGCAATAAAAAATTATTGCAAATAATCACTTGTGGTTTCGTTTATATGGTTTATTATATAGCGACTGGCTGATAACGAGAGGGTACAACACAATGTCACGATGTAAAAGAAATTGTCAAGAAACGCCGACGTTCACATAATATTATCTTTTACATCATAATAAGTTCACGGTCGCAATTGACGTGCAAAACGAACAACACACATAAACAAATCTTGCACGTTATTACACACACCATAATCAATTCCGTCCGAACGCTTGTTTAGTGTGTAATTATATTTTATTGAAAATATATTATTGTTTTCTCCTTAGCAAAAAAAAGTGTTCTCGGTTTAAGACCTGCGCTTACTCTTGTCAAATGTCTTGTACTGTAAATTGTTGTACAACAACTCAAACCGATATAATATATGTATGAACGATTAGTTTTTGTCCAATTGTTAACAGAATAGGTAGTATTTTTTTTTATAATTTTGAAATACTAACAGTAGTATTAATCATCTTTTTTTATTTATTACTATTTTTCCTGGTCTTACTGGCGCAAACAAGCTCACGCTATTCGCAATGTTTACTCAACTTTGTTTACGTAAAACATACATTACTCCCCCCCCCTTTTCTCGGCCTGACCTGACCTTCTCCGCGGCAAATTAAATGCCTTTTTTCGTTCTACTTCCTCCGCCAGATGTATGGAATAATAAATGACCCGCAAATAATTCACCAACAGCCTTTTAGAAACCCTAACAAAGCGTTTTTCTATCCAAGCGGATTCTAAACTCTAATCTTTGCGAGTATTGAGATTGATAAAACGGTTATACAGTTTAAAAATATAGAATAAACAAAAATATTCGGTAAAAAACTCCTTTTTAAAATACACCGACCAAATAGTTATATAATTATTTTGAGATTTTCTATTTAGTATTGCGCAAAAGGGTATTTTTTCTTAATAAAAAATAATCTAAACGGAAGCAAAATCGATTAAATTAGAGTCATTCGCTCTTGGATGTATATTTAACTGATTATAATGTCTAACAAGTCAATAAAATATAAGCAAAAATATAGTTTAATATGTTGTCATATTAATAATTTTGTTAAGAAATTATTTTTCTAGGACTGATGAATATCTAGAATGTATTTATGTTTTTAATAAGAACTATTTGTCTACATTATCAAAATGTTTGACTGACAATTTGTTTGTTTGACAATTTGTCTGACAGTTTGCTAATAATTTTACCAAATATACCAATACGGTTAATAAAATTGACAATTTTATTCAAGTACTTAAAGTAAAAACTAAAAATACACATCATAAAACGAATAATTAATGAAAGTATCCTCTATGAGTAAAAAACAATTTTAGTATAGTACTTGTTAAACAATATACCTACTCTTTTTTACAAAAAAAAAAGATCAACAGTGGTATTATTTGATTTATTCAAATTAAAAAATCAATTTAAAATCTTGTTTTTAACCAAATAAAAATGTTGTATAATTTTTAAACATGTGTATATTTAAAGACATTTTTACAATTTATTATAAATGACCTTACATAAATTAAAGTTCTAGAATTCGAAGAAATTATTCGCATAACCGTAGTATTTAAATTTTATGACTTTTTTTTACATCAAAAAAAAAAAAAAGAACTAATGTAATATGATATATGTATTCAGGTTGTACTACCAATTATAGCATATTTGCATTTTAAAGGAGAATTATTTTTTAGCTTTGCAAAAAACATTTTAATTGCCATGTGTCATATCAAGGGATGTGTTTTTTGAGGTTCCTAAGTACAATAATATAATAGCGGTTTTAAAATTGACCACAATTTAGCGGTAGAAGGAAGATAGGTTAAAAAAAAAGTTATATTTATAACTATGTTTGTATTTAGACAAGCTAATTTTAACTCAAGACCTCTGTTACAAAATTTAATTTGCATCCCTAGGAAAAATATTTAGGTGTTCAATTAAAAAATGATTTTGCTATCGAACATAATTATTTGACTGCACTAACTATTATATTTACATTATTTAGTTACAATGATCCCAAAAAATCTAAAAACCCTCCATAACTTTTGCCCTGCAACTCCTAAAATATAAAACTTAACCTAAACTATGAAATTTAAATTCACCAACCACAAAAACATGTATTTTGAGGTTTTTTTTTTAGATTTTAAATTCGGGAGATCTTAATTTCGATGGTGTTTTTTGGATTCTGGACCACAGTGAGCTAAAGGTAGCCGTATTAAAAAATTCTATGTAGTATCATACAGAGGCAAGTAGAGGCAAGCAAAATTTGTTGGGTATTATTATGTAATATGTGTACTACAATTCTAGCGTTATAATCGGTAACCGTAAAAATTAGAAAAATATTTTTAAAACCTTAAAACAAATAAATTCCGTTTTTTTTTTCAATATCTGTGTAAACCATACGTTTTTATACATCAAATTGAATCATAAATAATTTGATGTATGCGTTTTGATCAAGTTTCAAAAATACACAAACGGATATTCAAAAAACTAAAAACCTCTTATTAATCAAACAATGCTCGATTAAAATATCAACTCTGGGTTTTACAGTATTATACTTAGCTTCAGTAGGATTAACATTGGCGTATCTAAGATCTTTTAAAGGGGGTGTCATAATATACAATATAATATTTACTGATTATCGATCTGGGAGACCATTACCAGTAGGTATATTTTTTAGTATAGTAAAGTAGGTACATTTACAAAAAAAAAAAGTTTTCACATACCTAAACATTAGGGTTGATAAAAATCCACCTTGCCGTAGACCTTATGCTCAAAGAGGGGGATGTCAAATGCCTAGAACACCTTTTCCTCCCCCCCCCCTCTGTATACGCCGCTGGTAGGATATTATACTTATTTTATATTATGGAAAAAACCGTGATCGAAATCGACCATATACAAAAATAAATTACCACCGTGCGACGCGTTTCGCAGCTACTGCTAAAAAAACCATTATGCGTAACGCATATATTATTATATTATTGTTATTTTTTCAACATTTAAATTTTGTTATTATTGTTATTCTAGTTTAGGCGGTGACGACGACGTTGGCAACGCTGATATAGGACGTTAACCCGTCTGTCGGCCAAGGTCAGATGGAATAGCGCAGCAGTGTATATTTTTTGCGTCTCCACCCCTCGAACACCCGTTTAGCCCCGCCTAACCTTCTCCTACCGAACAACAGTGGCAGCAGTAAGAGCAGCAGCAGCCGCCGCCGTTGTCACGGCCATTCGTCGTCACTGGCGTTTTTTATTTTTTAAATATTTTTCTTTTGTTTTCTTCTCGGTATAATATACATTATTGTATAATAATTATCGAGTTATGTGTCACCTACTGGCAGCCAAAAACACACACACAAACGTTTCTAGCTCGTCGCCATTAGAGTACAAAAAAATTAAAAAAATTAAATAAACCTACATGATAAATTGTATTTTGTTGTAAAAAAAAAAACGAGGGGGGCCATTGAGTTCAAATAGAAAACGGTCCACACTGAAACTCTCTCTTTCTCCATCAAGCCTTATCAATACTTATAGGGACGTCGTTGTCGAACCAATAGAAATTCACTTTTATAATAAGTGATGATATAATTAATAAATAATGAAACCTTTTGTAATCGTTTAATTGAAATAAAAAAAAAAAGTCTCATACCTAATCACTTTTCATCAATGGGGAAATGAACTTATGATCAACGCCTCTGATCGGTCAGGACATGATTTTACATATATTATTATCTTGACCGACCTTGGCCACTGCCGAGTTATTTTACAATAACAATAATATTATAACCTCTATCCGGGTTATATTCCTACCTATAGTGTACACTTGTATTATTATTATTACTATATACTTGGAATAGCGTGTAATGTAGACGCTCGGAAAACGCTCTTTGTGCGTCTAGACAAGAGTTATAGTGATATAGTGATTTGTGTTAACCGGAAAAACAATATTGCATTGTCATTAAAAATCAACCGCTCTCGGTGTCTTGAGTAGTGTTGTCACATAAAAGTACATAATATAACGCAGAATTGAACACAAGATTTAGGCAAAGTAAAACAAATACATTACAATTTACAAGGTTATGTGTGTGGAAATTCAGGGCTAAATTGTGTGGGCAGGGTTGAACCCGGTCAACAGTGGCACGCGCTCAAAGTGAAACAAAGGATTTTCTATTACACCCTACAGCGTAACCTACCCATTTAGAGGTGGCAGCTGCGAGCTGTCGTTAACCCCGAAACACATATTGTGCGCCACGGCTCTGTGTTATTCAGTTCGTAATCGATTCGGTGTTTTAAAAAAAAAAAAGCTAAAAAACCACAAGAGCCATGCTAGTAAAAAGCGTACTTACTTGTGGTATAGAGGAGAATTTGTAGAATACATTGACCTGATTTGTCTACACGCGCCGCCGTTCACAACACACTTCTAATCGAGTATTTACTTGACATTAAACGGAATTTTTTTTTTTTACTATATTAAAAAATATACCTATTTCACAAAAAGTAAAAATATCAGGTGAACTGTATATTTTATTGTCAGCAATTTCGTAGCAAATTATTGATCCGAATAAAAAAAACAATATAACAACCAAAGTTATCGCATTAAAATAGATGAGTTGTTGCTCAAAATTGAGTATGATAATATTCCGACGATGCGGTAAACGACTTGAAAGAAGTTTGACCGACTGAATACGACTTCACCGCTGTTTTTATATAAAAAACACCCCAAAAACACAACGCATTGTTAATTTCCGACCGGTATAAATACAATAAGATGTATGATAATAATTACTTATGCTTGTGTACTAATTACACATGAATAATACAATAATAATTATGTGTACCGTATCACACGGTAAATTTTTTAAGACACATGTAATATATTATAATATTATCTATATATACGCTGTTGAGGAGCTATGAGAGGTATTGTTACAGAAATACTAATAATATTAATATATATTTTTATATAATATATATACCTATATATATATACAACACATATACAGCAAGACGGCGGTCTTCGACTCGAACGTTAACCCTGAACCCGGGCAACTCACGCGAGGTCATTTGCGCCAATATAAGTATTACCACGGCGGCAGCATTGCCCTTCTCATTTTATTCGGAACGCATCGTCCGGGTAAAGAAAAAAAAAAGTATTATTTTTTGATTTTTTTTTTTATAGATTCCTCTCCGGCCTCGGTTGTGCTCGGGAAAAATATACATATCATTATAATAATTATTTATCATGCCGTCTGAAAATAATCGTTTGACGTCATAACGACTCCGACCATTATTATAATATTATAATAGTATTGCATAAAACATAACATAATAACAAGCCTACCATAAAGAAAGGGTAGGGAGTAAAAAAACATTGTCGAAACAACGCACTCACATTGTTTAACGACAACAACGTGTAGGGTAAATCCGGCGGGGCTACGCGGGGGTACCCCGACTACTTTTTCGGAAATTGCAGCATAGCACTTGGTAATTTTTATAAGTGGTAGTTGTTATTTTTGGGGGGTAAAAATAATGCCGGGTACGCTAAACAATAAGTAAAAGCGTCCCCTAATTAGATTCCATTTCGAGTGCCAAAAAAATACCCCCAGCCCCAAGTCGGTATATTATACTAATTAAATGG
Source organism: Adelges cooleyi (assembly GCF_023614345.1). Taxonomy (NCBI): domain Eukaryota; kingdom Metazoa; phylum Arthropoda; class Insecta; order Hemiptera; family Adelgidae; genus Adelges; species Adelges cooleyi. The sequence goes on from NW_026096268.1 coordinate 7,446,939, forward strand.
GTCACTCCAAAAACGACACAAGTCGTTGTTTATAGAAATATGAGTTTGATGAAAAAATGTATTATATAATGTAAGTACGATTGTTTATTGTTTTGTATTATGTTGTTTGCTCGGTTTTAATAATTTTTTCCCAAGTAAAGTTTTCTGGACTTCTATTCAGTTTTCTAAAACTTTTTTTTTTTTACTATCGTTTTGTTTATCATAAAAAAAATTCACACAAGTTTGTGCAATGATATTAACAACATTTCCTCGTATGTTTATTAGTTAAAAATATTGTTCGATTATGTTATGTTTGTTAGTTTATCAGTTTTGCCACTTTTTTTGTATTCTGGACTTCTGATCTATAGTTACGGTATTTACCAATAACCAATGAATTTTTTATTGTTATTTCAAAAAAAAAAATAAAATTCACAAGTTTATGCAATTTTCACAATGACGTGCCATTTTTGTACACGGAAGGGGTTGGTTTTGACCTACTCGCTGCAAATTAGCCGCTGGTTGTCTACTTACGATAAATTTTAAACCTTGTGTTAACTATACGAAAAAAAATTGTCGTCGACCTAATTTGTATATATTAAATTGGTATTTCTTGCAAAAACAACATTAGTAAAGTAATTGATTTATTTAAATGTGGTCAACGGTGCACTAGTTAGATTATATCTAGGACGGACATGAGTATAAAGGCCAAAGCTGTCAAAATGGAGGTCAATGCATCCCAAGTGTTAAAATAACATGATTTTTTGAAGGTTTTGCTACTACTTTCCTATGTGGAATTTTAAACCGTTTTTAAATTATTATGAAACCTTTGAGTTTTTTCAATTAAATATTATGTTACTAATCCATAGCATTGTAATTGGTTAATCATTACTAACAAAGCCTGTGGCCGAGCAGTGTTTGGAGTTTGGCACACAACCGGTTTGGCCGTTTTGCGCGTAACGAATGTCTAATTAAATTTTATTGTTTTGTTTACTTCCTTCTTATTCGTTCACACTACAACTATTATTAGGAATCGGTCGGATTTGTTTTGATGTTAGAACATCATAGACAAGCGTGCCGGCGCTCGCCCAAGCCCGCGTTAGTCATCCGTGAAATGACTCAGAGGGTGTCATGTCGTTTGATAATATTATTTTTACAAAAATAAAACTCCCAAAAACACTCGGCTCCGGTTACCATGGTTACAGCGGTTATTACCGCGTGATATCATCGGCCGATGAGTAAGTCCTCGTGGCGTGGTTTCCATGTGCGTGCAATAAGTTACAATAATCTATACTGTTTTTTTTTTTTGTGAACCTAACCGAGAATCGAATATTATTCAAAGTAAGCCCTATCTTAAGTTGAGCATTTAAATGGTTATGGTTTACTCAGGGACCAATTGTGATGGGAAAATCTTGGCCGTTTTTTAAATCGCCCATATGAAGAAATAGTTTGTTGTTTGTGAAAATTTTCAAAAATCGATTTTAGCTGATTTGGATACTAGACGCCTCGACTATAAAATATATATAATTTCTCGGTGGAAAAAGCAGATTTTTAATTTCAAATGTTCGTACGCGGGAAATACTTACATCACAAACATGTTATTAGGCTCTGTACAATGTATGGGTTTACTGTGCTGCAGTTGAACATTGTTGGCGGACCGGCAACCGTTTATTGCATATTGTAAGCATTCACTTTTCTCCTGTGAAAAGTGTTATTATTACACAACTTTCAGACGGCAATAAAAGTGTCATTTTCGCGTTATTTAATAATTAAAAAAAAAAAACTTTTATTATATTGGCCAAGTACGTGCAATAACAGTGGCGCACGTACCGGTTAGACCGGTCTGAGGCTGTGAAAAAAAAAATAGGTACATAATATAATAATATACAATATGCGCCGTTCTCGGTTCAAAACAAATTCAATCTCAGTTGACAGCCCACACAGACTTAAACATGAGGTAAAAAAACAAACAAAATTTCCAGCAAACATTGTCTACTAATGTAATAGTGTTGCCACTGTAAAAGATGTTTGAGCTTACAACACCGGACAGCAGTTTAAGCTCATGTACTATTAACAGGAGTGGAGGGCAGAGGGTTGGACCATAAAGGATTTGCGGCATCTTGTTGGCGTGAGTGTAGATGACAAAAGTTCAGTTCATTAAACGCCGTTACCTTGTACTTAATGCGGCCTTTAACATCCACAAGACGTTTATTATGAAAACAAAGGCAAAAAAAAAAACCTGTCAACCGTTTTATCGCTCTTTCGAAAACGATATAAAAATCCATTATCTTTTTAGTGTCTAATTTAACTAACGAAAAATTGACCGGTATTGTTTACCGGTTAAGGCAAGCTTTTGTGGGTTAAGTTTTGAGAGCTAAATATCGCTCAACATATTCCATTGGCTCTAGTTCCAATTAACTGTAGTAAGAGACAGTAATAAACATTATTGTCTTTAGCCAGCACCCTGTATACAGTCTTTAAAAAAATAATCGAATTTCGTAACGCGTGAAGATAATACAACGTAAGAAACATGATGATAATATAAAATTAAAAAAAAAAAAATGGTTTTTACTTTAAACGCAAAATACTGCGTTATGCAAATTCCCATGTTTGACCCGGTAAACGCAATTTAGCGAAAAAAAGTGAACGTTGCACATGAATAGTAGATTATTGTTAACAATTTTTAGAATTCCTCCCCCCCCCCAAAAAAAAATAAAAATAAAGAATACGTTCAAGGTGAGAATCGCCGTTCACGATGGTTTTCTAAATTCTACTATTTCGGATGTACCACAAAGGAATAGCCGTTGACCCTTGAATCTAGAATATTTTTTGGTCCTATTGTATTTTTAAAAAATGTCTTTTGTTTTCTGTACTTGTAATATTACTACTGAACTCGCTTGGAGGACGTTCAGACAATCGCCACGATAATTTAGTAAAAATATTGTATTTACTGTTCGGGCAAAATGTCGTTTTTTGTTGTGTTCACATAGAACTGTACACCGACCTGTTAGATTTACAATGTAAATTTTACACGTCGTCCAATGTTATTCATTATAGTCATTATTTAGCCGTCCTGTCATTGTTTTTGCCCACGCACAGACTTATAGACCGGCCATATAGACTTAAATGGCAAAATAATGTTAATCGCTTCCACACGTCCCAGCGCTGTACTTAGCCGCGCTAAAAACGACTTATATAATATGTACTTAAAAATGTTTTTCAGCGCAATTATAATTATATTATTTTTTCACATTTAATACCAATAATTATTGTAATCACAGTCTAAATAAATAAAAGTTTTTTTTAAATAAAACAAATATTTAAATATACACAAATTATGTGTTAGTTAATTATACAAAAATTAAAAAAAAAACACATTTGAAACTAATTATACAAACAAATTACCTTTTTTTTTCATCTAATAAAAAAAACATCATTAGAACACACAAATGAAACAAATTAAAAAAAAAAGATTTTTTCTTCTTTTTCATCTGATAAAACTAATTATTGCTGTATTATCCGATGTCCCTTATATTGTAGCTATTATTTTATAGGTACTTTTAGGTAAACACACAATTTGAAAAATGCAAACCATACCGCAACACCAAAACATATGCTGAAATGTGTGGTTAACGTTTTTGAATTTGGATTCTTTAAAATGTAATTCAAATTTGTAGCTTGTACAGCTTTTTTAGCAATATTTATTAAAAAAAACATGCAAATGCATGAAGTTCCGGACTGATGAGTGTGTACAAAACCTACAGCGGCAATGCCTAGGTATGAAAATCCAAAAAAAACACTTCCATACAATTTAACACTTCCTCAATAATTGTAAAAAAAAACACAGGTTGCCTTGTTTCATGACCCGATTACTCCTCTATTATTTTTAATAACCACAGTCAACATGAAAATATATGTTTTTTTTTAATTCCAAGGTCAACTTACTAGTTGAGCGTGTCGGTAAAAAACCGAACTTTTTTATGCCAATCGTTATCAACGGTAAAAACGTTAAACGGTATGTATAAATGTTTTATTATCTCCTATTCATATTCCATCATTGGATGCGCAATCCTACCTTATGTTTGTTGTGCCGATTTTTAACTGTACACATTGTACCTATATATATATATATTGATTTAAAACTTTTGCCGTGTACCTACTCACAATGGGAACGAATGTCGATGGCGGAAACGTTTTTTTTTTCCTTTTGGCAATAAGTGCCAAAGAGGTAATCACAGCAGCCAGGACTGTGTGTATATACAGCGTAGGTGGGCGAAATGGAAAAAACTTAAGTCATTCTCGCCCCTCGCGTTACGTCATGTCATCGGCCCCATAAACAACGTCTGGGGTGGGGGAGGGCGAACAATGCCAACGGCATCAGGGTGGGTTATCCTCGGTTGTATAATAATATACACACACACACATAAGTATAAGTATAAGTATAAGTATAAAACACATTGCTATGGCGGCGCTGTGGCCGTCTCGAGGGTGCGAAGGGAGACGTATATTATTAATAGAAGCCCCTTGTGCGTTGCTCGGTGGTTTGGAGGTTAAAAAACTACAGTGGTATAACATTATAATCGCATCATACGCCATAAATATATATATATATTACGTATACATTGGTCGAGAAAAATAATTCGCACAACATTTCTATTTTCGTCAGACGACCAGACTCTCTAGGTCACGTCAAACGTCGGCGCGCAGACATACGGTAATTGTGATAAAAAAAATAAAGCAGATGCCCTGTAAGAGCAAAGAAAAGTCATGGTGTTTTTTATGAACCGCAATGTGTACCTTTGAAGTGTGTAATAATAATAATATATTATCATTGCGGTATTGTGCAAAAGTCAAACGTACACAGCAAACACACACACAATATGGACCAGCCGACCTTCGCTAATAATAAAGCAAGTATAATAATATATGGCGACGCGTTTGCATAAGCCCTGCGCCTGCAACGTGTGGGACGACGGACCGTGACCATGACTGCGGGTCTTCTGCAGTATTTTTTTTTTTACATTATATTAAACTGTGTATGATACTAGTTGTTTATTATTGCGTTGTCGCCAATTTTGGATTTCTTCGAGGAACCCCGAATGGCCGACATCTGGCGAGGTTCTATCGAAATAGCGAGGAAACCCAACCGGACAACCGATAAATAATTCACAGTGCACAAGTTATATTATGTTGTACAAGACGTGTACTCGGCGAGTCCCAAGACTAACGGAAAAAATAAATGTTCATGACACTTATTTTCTCTCCTGGAACAATGACAACTTTGTAGTTTTGCTTTTAGGAGACACTATTTAGTTAACGTTTTCTTTAAGTTTTAATTGCTAAATATTTACCTTCCATAATATTCTCTGCTCTATCTACCGTCCAAGCGGTAACGTGTGTAATTAATTGCTATTATTTTTAAATTAACAATAACTTGCTAATTTACGATTACCTACTCGACCGCAATCCGCGTGTCACCATAAATGTCAAACTTTTTATAATAACTTTAAAAGTATAATATTATCCAAAACCGATTATCAACCAGTTAAAACATTTTCAAAGAGCTATTCTTAATTACAAAAAAAAATAATCAAATACATACGTTACCGTTTAAGTTGGAAAAGTCGATGGAGCTATGGAATTTTTTTTAGAAAATTGTCCAAGTATTTGAAATAACATATACCTAACCAATGTGTCTAATTTTGGTGATATACGTTTGGAGGAAATCTGAAGCTCGAGATTGAGGCAAGTCAGAATACGGGTGGCTTAGCGCAGACTTGATATAAATCACAATATTGAAATCGTTCATGAGAGCGAATTAACTTGTTTACTTTTAAATAAGTTTGTACCACAAAAAGTTTTCATTGTAAATGTAAATATCACAACAAATATAAATTTGAGATTTAAAGAACTTCTAAAAATAAAAATAATAAAATTAAGCGCATTCAATTTTCTATCTATTGGTATTGAAAAGTGGACTTATGACAAGTGTGCACAGTTGGACGTTGACAAAACACGTTTACTGGCGATGTATTATTACCATTAATTATTGCTTGTTGTTGTTGTTGAGGTTCAAGTGCAGTGTGCATATGTGCAATTATTGTTGTCAGATGCGACTTTGTTTCAAAGTCACCAAACCGACGGTAAAACGCGCGCGTGGACTATTGTGTGATCTCGATTGGCGTTCAATTGATACCTATGACTGCACAAAAAAAAAAAATTCTATGATCACCTTGTATAGTTTATAACGCACACAGTCATCCCCACGTGTCCACGTTTCATCAAGGCTAGGCATTTTACAACTAGTTCAAAACGGTATGTAATGTGTAATAATAATATTAAAAAAAAAAAAAACACCCATTAGCGAGCTAACAGTTTGTGACCATTTACCTACCGCTAGTAGTAATCATGTACCTACCCATCTGTATGTAAACAGCAACAATCCTTATCGACTGTACAAGATCAATAGATAAATTAAAATTTCATATATATACCGGAGAAATGTAATTTCGTCATTCTGGTCACACTGCAGCTCGCCCGTTGGCTTACTTCATAATATTTCACTTTTTGCGGTGTAGGCCCACTGCCCTATCTATGTAGGTATAAATATATACTTTTTTTTTAACGACCGGTTGACAGCCATTGGCACTTTAAAAACACACACACACACACGCGGCGTCGGTATTATTGTCTGGTACATAAGATGCGGACTTCTTTCCTTGGACTGTGCCTTGGGCTGGACGCAAGGGTGATCGGTGCACATTGCAAAACGTACACACTGTATATTATGACCGTGTACAAGTTATCTGCGTGGATAGATGTTGCTTCCGAGAGACCGTGTCGTTGACGCCAAGAGTGCCTTGAACTCGGAAACACGTCCGTCGATCGCGGTTAAATTGAATAATTGACCGTGAAAAAGAAAAAAAAACGTCGACACGGGCCAACGGTCTAAAAGCGATAGTTTAACATTACATTTTTTTTTAACAGAGCCAAAAGTGTTGTAATATCAAGCGAAAAAATAAGGAAAAGGAAAAAAGAAAAATAGTACCAAAAAAAAAAAAACACAAAAATTCTCTCCCTGCACTGGCAAAACCATTGGACATATGCCCTAAAACTTCACCCTGAACCAGTTACCTCAGGGTGAAGTAAGAAAACAGCTATAATATGTTATTTGTGATGAAGTGGTCAATGATCAACTTCTAAGAAACCAAAACCGTTTTGTCTTGAACAAACCAAGCACGCGACGTGATGGCATAAAGTAGAAAAATTTCATAATTTTCCTGCTTGGTACCACTGATGATGACGATCATCGGGTTAAACCCACATTAATAGCAGGTAAACCAGGCGCCGCCGTTACAATAATAAAACCAATGATGGACTGGGAATTCCCGTTTACACGGTCGCTGTACAAATAATAGATCCCCATCTGATGTAAGACGCTGATTTTTTCCCTTTACTCGCGGTAGGTACATATTTTTCAATAATTAGAAAATTTTCATCTTCATCCCTCATACGTAAAACCCAGTGTCTCACATCGGATGTAGAAAATCCTGTAGAAAAAAAATCACTGTCGCAGCCGATGCCATGGACTAGTATATAGTACTGACAGATATTATACATATACATATAGCCGGTATCCGCACGTAATAACCGTATGGCATAACAACTGCGGTGCATAGATAGAATATAAAAAAAAACCATCTATATTACTGACAGGCATAATATGTGTGTGTGTAAAAAACTGGTCTTGGAAATCGAACGCTATTGACCCCGCGAGTTAAGGGCATTGCACGTAACCACACTGCGCTGACTACAAAACTGTGCTGTGTTACTGCACGTTGGCGAAAGAAGTGGTCGTTTATACGTAATAATAACACTATATATTATTATTATTGTGTAAAGGAAGATAGGATGAAATGAAACATGGCAACGAGGTGTTTGTTGTATAGATATATTGTATATCTATATATATTTTTTTTAGATATTTTTTTTGGCCACTCGCGTTCTCATCGGGTCGTTCCCGTAACGAAAGAAACTTGTTTACCTAATCGAAGCAGCGGCGCACTGGCAAATGGCGGCCACGGTCATGGCACTCTCTCGTTGTATAGATAGGTATACCCACCGCGAACTTGAAATGGTTTCCGAATTTTTTTTTCTTCAATATAATTCACACGGGATTGGTCAACGCCCAAGGTAACCGCAACTGCAGCCCGGAGGCACTGACAAGGAAACCAATAATAATAATAATAATAATAATAATACGGTGAAAAACGCCGGGGAAGTACCTACACATAAGTACTGCCCCATTTGTTAAGGGTACGTAGGGTAGGGTAGTTAGGTGTAGGCGATTTTTTGGAAAATCTTAATTTAAATGTAAAACTGCCATGTGTAGGTAATTACCACCGGTTCAGTAATTATTAGGACTATCACAGCATCCTTGACGGCGATTGAAAAATGTTTTAATTTTTTTCATCTTAACATATTCTCTATGATTGGCTAAACAATAATGGTAGAGCATTTTACATATTTAAAATATTCAGAACTTTATCATTATAATAATTATGTAATCTTATATAACATTAATGAGTTCTAAGTGGTCAATGTTAATTTTATTTGATTACCTACTTTTGTCGTTGCGGTTTATTTGAATAAAATACCTATCTAATCTAAACCGAAAAAGTAAATGCTTTTTTTACCGCAAGAAAAAGAAGAAAAACTAAATTAAATATATATATTTTTTAAAAATAATTTTTGAACAAATTTAAACGTTACACGGTTCGACGGTTAAACAATAATAAAATATAATATCATGTAGGTACATCAAAGTCGCATCGTTTTGCTGGCAAACATTTTAAGTTTAAGAACCTAACCCTGTGCTAGGCGAGGAAAACGAGTTCAAAGGTAATAGCTATACTACAGTCTACATGTATTTTTGTCCTAACGCTCGGGCTCCTTGGCAATTGGCTTCGTCTTGACCGTTGGTCGTCTTAGCATTGCACGTGTAAAAATATATATATATACATATTATAATTAATTATTTACTATTTACACTGTCTTTTGATCTAAAATAAATAAAACAATAGGTTAAACACTATACATGTACCCTGTATATTACATACACTAAATCCTACCCAGGAAAACGTTGAAAATATGCCACTGTTTAATTAATCGATTTCACATTAAAAAAAAAAATATATAAATACATATTATATTTATACCGCATTTGTATATCGTTTTAATCTCTACTTATTTTTGTTTTCCTTTGGCCTCAACCAAGGCGAAACCGTCCTGACCAGAAAAGGCAGTGTTGTATTACTGCGGTTGTTTTGCTCGCCAGCGAAACCGCGTGCCCTCGTAGCCCTTTGACCTCGGCCAATGTCAAAGGTCATAAATAAAAAGCGTTTAGCGGGAAATTCGCACCGATCGTTGTTCACGTGCAAAACGAAAGAGAACCAAAGTAAACAAGCGCCAACGTCACAGGTTGACACAGAAAAAATAGTAAGATGGTTTTTTTGTGGCCGAAGGATGGCTTACAAATGATTTGGCCGGGTTTAGATTCAGACATGTCCAAAGAATACCCCTGGACCAAGTGGACTTTATCCAGGGACTCGTCAATCAGAGACGGTCGGACCTTGTTTGAAAATTAAAAGTTTGCTTCAACATCTACATTTTGTACAACTCAAAGTCAATGGTGGATCCGGGGCTCGAAGACATTAAAATTATGGTTTATTCGAAAATCATGTGTATTTTCATTGAAATAAACTCAATTTTATGTCCAAATTTAATCTCGATTAAATAAACGTTACTTTGTTTTTTGTTTTTGTAGGAGCCTCTAAACTAGTATTTGTTAAGGCGCATTGTATAGGCAATTTTCCACTAAAACTTAACATAAGGCTACAATTTTTAAACTTACATAATATTACCAAAGATAAGAAGGATCTATTTTGATATTTCATTTTTTCCCGACTTTTATAACGCATATAGGATCTATTTTTGAATAAAAACATATGTTTCTACTACAAACAGAACTTACCTAAAATACTGATCCAGATTTAAGTTATGAAAAAAAAACATTCTTCCTAACATTTTCGAGGCATCGATCGTGGCACAATTTTAGAATATTGTTTTTCGATTTCCGGTCTCGCCGTTGGATAAATGTACATGATAAAAAAATTAAAAAATTCTGCTAGCCCTAAAGGTACCCCGCCGTATCAATGACCGTGTTGTACGCGCTAGTCGTGTATGACGTGCACCGTTCAAGTGTTTGTGTGTGTGTTTGTAGGTCAATTACACCAGACTATAATACATATTATTATACACAAATGCCAGCCACTCGGTCGAGTTATATCACATTTTTAAACACATTACTTTTTTTTTTGCTGTTCTCCTTATTTCCCCTCTACCGGGTATTGTAATTGCAATAATATAATAACGATGTAGACGTTGTGGAATTGGATGTTATTATCATTTATCTCTCTCTCTCTACACATATTACAATAATAATATGTGTGTAACGAAATTTTCATTATATCAGCGCTCTCGTTGCAAACGCAATGTAATTACTATTATTATAATAATATAATATATATATTGTAAAATACCGCGAAATCGTTAAGACCTTGAAACGCGTTTCGAGTAGTGAGAATATATTTTGTTTAAATAATTTTTTCGCTTTTTTTCAATGCGTTTGCCGACCAAATACTACATACCCAATACTATAGCGATCGACGACAATAATATAGTATAGGTTCGTTATCTGTCTGCTGTTTGTGTGTGTGCAAACACCTATTGCCCTTCAGAGCTGTAGTTAGTAGTCTGCAATAGTAATAGTGTAATAACACACTGTTATCGTCGTCCGGGTGCAGTACAACGATTGTGCCCGTTTTTCAATGTCACTAATCGCTCAATTTGCTTTAATAGCGTGTACTATTATATTAATACCTATATATGTATTTGTATACACATAATATAATGCAATATGGGTTCAGGGACGGTCTGGATAGGCCAGCGCTCTAAACCTTCCGTTCCGGAGGCCCCGAACCCCTTAAAAAATAATAAAACACGACGCAGTAAACAATTCATTTAACCATATTGTTCAATTTTAACCAAATACAACACATAGAGCAGCGTATCGTTAGTCAAGAAACTAAAAAACACACATTTTTCTGTCTTAAACAATTTCGATTTTTTTTTTGTAAAATTGTGTTTCTTTGTTGAGTTAAAATTTTAGCCTAGTGCGTTTGGTGTTGAACAGGTGAGACGAAAGCAAATAGGAAGTGGGCCAAACGATAATGTCGAGATGGATTTGTGGACTTGAAAAAATGAGAGTAGTCTGGGAGTTGCGCCATAACGCCATAGTGTGGGGAAAACAAGAGAGATTGAGACGGTTTGGACTTGGACACGTCGAAAGAAGAGATTGCATAAAGAGAGACTTACAAAGTAGACAAAGTAAAAAATAAGGAGATGTACAAATTAAGACGTGGAAGCAGCTGTTTGTGAATGCACCAATATTGTTATTACGAGCAGTTAAGGATTAATCATTTTTTTTTTTTTTTTTACTCGTAATCAGTACTTGTTTTTTATTTTATTATTTTTTTTTTTTTGGCATGACAGGTCAGGCTCTCGTCAAGGCCGTACTTACATAGAGAACCTGTGTATGGATGAACATACGTACATATCGGCAAACAATAAACATAATAAAATATTATGTTAATATGTATTTTTTGTGCAAAAAAAAAAAAAAACTTTTTCGATTATTATGGTAATTCGGATTAAGTGCCGGGTAAACGTTCTTGGTTAGAAAATGAAAATTGAAGAAAAAACTTCCATTTTGATTTAAATAAAAACGTTTTGGACGATAATTATATGTGACCTCGGTCGGAGGTCCGGCAAAACATGTATACCTAATAATATAATATATTATAATATTATGTAACCATACCGCACATACACACACAAATCAAATATTGTAAAATTCATCTGTAGGTTTGTTTTGTACCCAAAGCCTAAAACCGACAACCGATTAAGTTCAACAAGTTCGGTAAGTAAAAAGAAGTCACGTGCCGCCCAAAGGGTTATGAACCTCTCTGTATCTATAATAGACTATTGTCGTTTTGCCCAAAGCGTCGCGGGCGATGGCAAGCGGTGCACCTGCGCGAGTCAAGGCCAAGTATAGTTTTCTGTCAATAGGTTTCCACATTAAAAAAAAAAAAAATATGTATAATTTATATACTTACAATATTACATTATCGTGACTAATATGGTTTTTGTTTACACACGTGTGGGCTACCGCAGTGGTATATTGGGGGAGAAGTAAAACTAGAACAAATTAAAAAACATTAGGAAATATATAAAAAAAACACTGCGGACTCCTCGAAGAACACTGTTAACCTATTTTTTTTCTCTAGCCCAAAATTGAAAAAAATAAAAAAATATCACCCATCGCATATAGCACCGTTGTTTGCACAGTGTAAACTTGTGTACAGAATTAATATCATGTTTGTTAGAGTACCTATATTGTTTTTTTTTTCACACCTAACCGTTTGGGGACTTAATATAAAAAAACTAAAAACACTGGCTCGTCCGCAACGTGTAATTTAACCTAGTTAAAAAATAAATACCATGTTCTATACCGAATAAAATGAGTATTCCAACAAAATACCGGCGAAAAAAAAATATAACAATAACCGTGAACGCCGATAATTTCAAGTTAAAATGAGTTTCAAAAAAAAAAAGTACATATATTTTACTATAGTAATTGACAACACGCGAGTAGGCTTGAGAATATATTATTATTATGTTTAGAAAAAAAAAACACTTTAGTAACGTGTAAACGGACCGTTTAAGAATTTGACACGGGGAGAGGTTCTTTTTTGTAGCAAGTATGAAACTATGAATCTTTTCTTTTTTTTTTGTCCAAAAGGTTAGAAATGGAGTGTTTTTTTTAAATAGAGGTTTCGTTAAAAAAAATGTATCTAGAAAAATTGTTTTTGTGTCTCCTGAAAAAAAAACCAAAATTTGAAGTTGGGCCCTTGTTCTGTGATAAGCGTCTCAATTCTAAAGGAATATTTAAAATACCACAATGCAACATCCAAAGGGTTGTACGCTTGAGAAAACCGAATAAAAACTGTGTTGTTATTATTATTGCGTTTACAGTTAAACAGCTAAATTACAATCGTCCAATTACTATCACTTGCACTGTGTGACAGTTCAGTCCGTGTCGTTGTCAATCAACGCGTGGGATAGTCGTCTGCTCTGCGGTGTATATATACATACATATTATTATTATTTATATAAGACGGTTCAATACAATTATCTTAATAGGGTAAATTATGTTTAGGGTCAATCTGCGGAAGTGTCCAATTTGGTATAACGTTAATAATATAACATTGAACCGTGTACACAACATATTTCATACACCGGTTTGTGTGTAATATTGTTGTACTATATGTGAGACGGTTTTTTATATGTATCAATGCCCGAAGCCCTTAAATCGGTCTGGCCGACCGTAAGTTGGCCTTGTTAATCGACTACGGCCAACCTTTTGTTTGCTATTGTATTACTATTGTGCATTTCGGTTGTATGATGTTATGTACAAATTCATAACGGCACATTTTTACCGTCAGGGTAAAAGTTTTGTCGGCTTAGATCAAAAGCTCAACCGTCGTTTACTATGGAGAAGGCGTTGTTAAATGTTTAAATTAAAAAAAATAATACTCGAAGCTTGAACTCTCAACTTATTATCCTACGGCCAACGCGACAGAGCTGGGAAATTTGCATTGAATTCGAAAGTTTTAGGTTTCTTCGTGGATTAACGGATTTAAAATATATTTTTAATCACAAATAATCGCATATATTTGTTTAATTGGCGATTTAAAAGTTACTTTTACTTGAGTGTAAAATTATTATTCGTTGAAATACAAATAACATTATTTATGTCAAATTATTGTTTTGTTAACCTTTCATGTGTGTACCTACGGAAATCGAACAATATTATTTTGGAAAACATAAATCAAATATTCGCATAAAGACAAACTATGAAATATAAGCACTATTTTTCGATAGAATTAAAGGATAAATCGGTATAAGGTTAGCTATTGATTTAATATAAAAGGGCACACATAATATGCTACTCACAGGTGGCAAGTATTGAAATGAATTTATCAAAAAGTTGACCATCCATAATAATAATTATGGCGGACAAAATATGAACAATGAAATAATAGTTAATTTTTTTTATTCTTAAATAGAATACAATTTTATGCCCAACTCGACAAAACAGCGGTTCTGTTGGACCTGTTTTGTAATTATATTTCTTAATTATACTGTTTTGCACATAGAAATTTTGCTCCTTAAAATATTCTACACGAAACCGGCACACTCCAATTGAGTCGAAACGATCACACTTTTACCAACTACACACACACACACCGGTCTTATCGTTAGAACAGGTGTGTTGACTTAACCTTGAAAAATAACCGACTTTCCGCTCTTCTATGTATCGTGCTCTCGAGTTCAACGTTTCCCTAGCGTACGGTTTAACACCACATGATAATATTATATTGCAGCCAAAACTCTGCAGCAATGACACTGTTTAACACTGTGTGTTGTTCAAAACCAAATATAGTTGCTACTTGCTGTGTGTTTTTTTTATAGGTAATGGGCGTTGCACCGTATAGTCCGTTCTGAGTTAAATCGTTGCTCGATAAAATATAAGACCCGCTTTGAACGTTTTACATTTCATATTTGGTTTGAAAATTAAAAAAAAAAAAAATAATAATAATAATAATAATCATAAAACATTTCTTAAAAGTTAAAATCTACTACCGTTCAAGAATATTCTCATATTACTTTACCACGTTTGTGGTGTGCCATGAAGATATTATATACTCATTTAAATATCTCCTATACGTAAAAAAAATACTTATAAAAATGAAGGCTTTATAGCCACTATGGTTACTTATGATTATTTAAGATTTAACAAAAAAAACATACAACTCATTGGAAATAATTATCTTCTCGGTTTTTAAATACGAAGTCAATATGGTAAAAAAATAAAACCATAAAAATGAACCTTCGATAAAATAACTTGGATTAGGAATGCTAGAAATATTATAAACGTTTAGGCAAGGATGGTTATTATATGCATGTAAATAGTTAATTATTTAAAATATTACAGGCTGTAGAGTAAATTATTTAAAACGCGTTATTGACAAGTCACTTTGCATTTTTTTTTTTATGGACAATTTTAATATAAACGTGTAACGTTTAAGGTTATTATATAAAACATTAAAAAAAAAAAATCCACAATATTAAGCAGAAGTCAAGCTAGTCGAAACCAAATTTGAATTTAAATCTATTCGTCTAATAAACTGCGAGTACCTGCGAGTGGGACGTTTTATACCATGTTTAATAGGTTTACCGAACCCCGTCGAGACCAGTTAGGGAAGAGCTGTAGCCAGAGTTGTGCAAGTTCTTCTTTGGATAAACATTTCTTCTTCCCATGCACAATTTATACTGGTTTTTTTTTATATATTATATTTGTACGAAATAATATTGTTTTAAAATATAATTACTAAAAAAAAGTACTTACAAACTACATAAATAACTAATAAATGTAGGTATATTTAAAAAAGCGCTAATTTTGTAGTTTTATGGTTTCCAGTATCCCAAGCCCGCTCTCTCCCTCCCTGATCTCCAGCAGTACCTTCCCTCCCTCGCTTCTCTCGACTCCACGCTCTTTGTTTCCGACCGACGTCGAGTAGTGGTTATGATAAATAATATCATATGATAATAATATTTCATACTTACACACTATACTCGGTAAATAAGTGTTTAATTTTTTTCAAAATCTCGAGGTCGACAAGCAAGTTAACGAACGCGCGTGTGAACGAGTTTTATTATTGTTCCACCCACCCCCCATCTCTCCTCTCTTCCCCTTTCCCGTGCCTAATAACGCTTTAATTCCGTCCGGGATTCCAAGTACAAGACTTGGCCATATTGTATAGAGTTGTTGGTGTGGTTTCCACAGGATATCGTAGTCCTGGCGTATGTGTAAGGTGTGTATGTGTGTGTGTGTGCCGGATACAAGGTCACTGGAGGAACCGGCCGACAAGTGCCGGTGACCGTGGCAGTATGAAGAAGGCGGGCAGATAGGTACGCAACCGTGAGTTCTGCGAGGGGCATTGCTCCTATCCTTGGCAAGAGTCAAGGCCGAGTATTGCCATCTGCACAACCGTCGTCGGTCGACCGCGTGCACCGGCACAGTCCGAAAGACACAACGCGTTTTTTCACCGACATTGAAAGAAAAAAATAATAATACCTACACCTACCTACATCCGATATAAATTATAGGTGAAAAAAAATGATTAGAATATGCCAAACATTTTGACGGTGGTTTGGTGGGGCTGATCTAGGAATGAAAAAAAGGGTGAGGGGATGGCTTTAGAAAATCAATTTACTTGAAGTACATACAAGCAATAGTCAAAGTAGAGTAGAAGTTTAAATGGTAAAAATACAAAATTCTGATATATTGTAAAAATACACTTTTAATGGGCATACCTACAGTTTAAGAATATAAGTGAGGGGTTTCAGCCCTCATAGCCCTCCCCCTCCCCTAGTATCCACCCCCGTTTTGAGGTGAATTCATCGATTAGCTTGAATGGTAGTGTTTGAGCTGAAAATGACAAGTCGATCAAAAGCCGTTTAATTTAAAGTGTCAACTTTCAATACCGGAAACACCCAAACGTTTGTTCTTTTATTCGTAAGACCGTCTTATGTCCGTAATACCGAGTCCTGGTAATTTAAAAAAGTTTGACAGTTTCTCAGAACCGTGCTGGGTCAAAAGCCTGAGCGTGTTTACTATGGATATTCAACTTGGGGTTAACACCATCGCCAATGAAATTAGAAAACAATACACTCGAATACGGATAATAGTGATTTTTCCAAGTGGCAAGTGAAAGATGAAAGTATATTTGATGAATCATTTGTCAAAACAAATTTTAAATCATGAACAATTTACTGACAAGGTTTATTCTGCTATAATAATTCACCTCTATAATATAGTAGATACTGTTTATTGGACAAACCGATGAAAAACCAATATCCATGTTGTACCATACCATCATTGACATTGATCAAACATAAACTAACAGCTCTGAATAGGACAATTTTCTTTCTGTTTTTTCCCCACAAAAGTACAGCGTTTGTGTTTGACCTTGCAATGACTTTTAGGGCCCGTACGCTATTACGGTTTGTTGTTATAAATATCAAGTGGCGATGACAACCTTAAAAAGTCATAATGAATTGTTGTGTTCCAAATAAAACAACGTGTTTAAATAAAACCTTTGCTCCGGGGGTTTTTTTTTTTTGTTGTTGCACTTGTGTCGTTTATAAATCATCTTTATTCAAATACTACATTCAAATAACACTCAAATAGAACAGTGATAATAATAACAGTGAAAACGAAAAAACATATTGTTTACACTCCACCAAATTTCAGGGTCACGCTTGTGAATTCCAATTGAGTTTTATTATTTTGGCTGTGTTATATTGATTTACAGACGGTTGTTTTGCAATAGGATTGCTAGGAAAAAAAATGATCGTTTTTGTTTTGTCATAATACAATATTATGTTTTACTGCAGTACTTCAAGAGACAAATGGGACAAATAATTATTAACAAGTAACCAAAAGTAAAGTATGAAATTATTAAGTAAAAAAAAAATATCGCAAAAATGTTGGTGAAGCATATTTGTTGTCGTTAACAGTTGAAAACATTTTAAGAGCATTTTTATTGTATTTTATGACCATTTCCTTTAATACCTTGAGCAAGTAGATGATGTGTTAGAAACATGAAAATAGTCCATGTCAAGATCTTTTTTTTTATCAATTGGTATACATTTAGTTAGTATTGGAATAATATTGTATGGGCGGTCAATTATTGTTCAACTACATACTTTGAACGTCTATAAATAAATCGCAGAAGCTAAACTAATTTTTAGCGGTAAGGTAACCACCAATGACCCTGAGGGTGTAAGGTCGAAAGTAATAACATAGCCCCTCGCCCCTCCCCCACGCCGGATTCGAGGGTTAAAGTTGCCCAAAATGCTACCCTCGGGATCGATAGTGTTTTGGAGGTCAAGTGCGCCACGTTTGTGTTATTTCGTCTTCTTTGTTGTTTTTTTTGCGTCGTTTTATTAATATATATTATAGTCGATTGGGTTTCGAGTAGGTTGTGGCCATTTTTAACATGTATCCGACATTGACCTTGCGACCGGCCAATGTCTTTATATGGGTGTTTTGCACCGTCCAAGCGTTTATACGTGTGTGTTATACTGTTGGACTACGCAGCTATTGCTTACAATTTATAATAGCCTGGGACGGATCGAATAATAACAAGTAACACGGTATTAGAAGTAGTCTATCGGTGGTGGTCTTTTCCATAATATTCACAACGGGATAAGGCGACCAAAAAGGCGAATGAGAAGAAAGACGTTGGCTATGTTTTTTTAATTTCCTACAAACGTCACACGGTTTCGGCGAACGCCCAACGCACATTTAAGGAAGTATGACTTGGAAACGATTACACAAGGTTTTTTCTTAAAACTGTTATCTCTTAAATTTGCACGGTTTTTATTGTTGCACACTTTTTGTAACTTATCATAGGCACCTCTATTAACGTGTGTAAACAACCTTGGCAGAGCATTTTGCTCGAGTGGGCATAATTAATTTGTTTTCGATTGCCGGTGCTCGACAAGAGATTAGAAACCGCTGGTTTCTATTTTTTTGTCTTAATCGATTTGGAGCAGTAATCGAAAGAGATCATCGACGGAAAAAATATAATACCACATGGTGTTATCCGGTCATTTTGAAGGTGTAGGTATAATTAAATAGTGAAAGTTTCTGGCAACGGTAATACGAAGAAGATACGTTTCCGATGAAATCTTAGATATAACGACCTTAAAATGTTTTTTACGGGAAGAAAACGTGACGTCTTAGTGGTAAATTGATAACATAATAGGGGATTTGTTGACTTTCGTACACACTTTTCGGTTTGTTTGGCTAAACCAACAATCTCGCATGGCCGGGGGCGAAGTTTGGGAAGTTCAAATCCATTTAAACTGACATCGCCACAGTAGTGCTTACCGATGGTGGCATAGCTGATATCCGTTGGCTTTCCGTAATGAAACACACCGGTTAGTTTTTTGGATGGTTTGTTGATGTTTAGTTTACCGTTGTTTGTTCAACACACCGTGGTAGTCGACATGATGTATTATTGTGTTTGACTCTAGTAATCGAGATAAATTGTCATTTGGCCAACGTGCGCCGGAACAAACAACAACAAACTTTCATTTTTTCCTAGCGGCACGCGCCGATGACGGTAATCATAATATGTGTATTACACAAGTCCCAACATAAACGGTGTGTATTATTTATACACACTTAGGCCAACGAGAGTGACCCAAAAAAACACATCATCAACGGCTGTTTTTGTTTTATACTTTAATTGTTAATAGCTCTCCCAATTTCAACAATACCTAACCCCCCAACCCATCCACTATGTGTTAGGACCCTACGAACTCGAAATTTTATATAAACTATAATGTTAAATAATATGTTTTCCCTAACTTTTTAAATTAAGAATAGTTTTCTAAACCATTTTGACTCATTACTAACTCATCACTACTTGTTATTGACATATTTTAGGATGGGAGGAAGGGTGGAGTGTGGTATTATTTTTATCTGAGCGCGTTACTCAGCCTGCCATCCTAAATTTTAAACTTTAAAAGCAATTATTGAAAATTGGTTATCGACCAGTGAATATTTTAAGCAAACTAGCGTTAATTAAAAAAAGTAAGAAGGGGTTCCGAAAAATTTGGGCTAACTGTTAAAGTATGAAAAATAAAAGTATTTAAAAAAGTCTAATGTCTTTTAAGATATCGCCTGGGTCACCGAGTTGGTTTCGTATTATATGTAGGTATTATAGTTTTTTTTTTAAACAATTTTTTAATTTTTTATCGGTTATCACCTGTCAGGAGAACAGCCTCGGGATGCGCATAATAATAATATGAGTGCCAACACTTTGCTTGCTCCGTTCGTTGTTGCCCATTGTGGTTATTATTATTGTTATTTACACCTATTGTTTACATTATTCTTACTGTAATCAATACATATATATTTACCGTTTGTTTATTATTAATAAAAAAAATCAAAATAAAAAAACATACCTACTCCACTACTACGGACGGTGGCGCGTACTTGCCGAGATGAATGAACGTTGGTACCGAATCAAACCGTAAATTCGATTAATGTCTGTTGCGCTGCTTAATATTATTATATTGTTACGTTTGTATTCTTAAGAAAATAATATTATACCGTTACATTAGGTGTGTGTGTGTGTGTGTGACTCATCGGTGGGATCGCTATACTGAAGTGTATACTATAAGACATTATAATGTAAGGAGGCGTCGGGGGACAATCTCCTCGGAAAAGTTGTGGTGAATCATATATAAAACCGTGGTGTAGCCTGGACAAGGGAGGAAATGATAATAAATTACACGGCTAGTTTAAATGCGACTTGCGGAGTGTGGATATGATATGACGAGGGTGACCTGAATTGTAGGGGTACCATTAATTGTCTTATTTTCAAATATTGCTATTATATGAAATTGGACTTTAGTACTTGCAGCTGTGGCGAGCTAAGCTTTAACACTTTATAAGGCGACCGCCGTTTTTCTACAGCACGCTTATGACCTTATAATTTATGTGGGATTAAACACAGTAAAGCCATAAGCCCTGCCGTGTAGCCGCACTAAGGGCGGTCCTTAATTTTTGAACTTTCAATGTTGGACCTCCTCGTTTATTTCATTGTTATAAAAAAGTAATTTTGGATACTCGCTGTCATGATTACTCTCCCGCTTGCCGTGCCCTTAGACGTGGGTTGAAAAATAGTCAAGAGGGTTGTTTCATTGTTTTTTTGAACTTGACTAAAAAAAATTCAGCACAAAAAATGCGTAGAAGTTAGAACGTAATATTTTCAATAAAAAAGTATATAATAAAACATGTCTTAAACAAAATATTTTGATTTCTTTGCCAGAATTGATCATCTATGGTTATTTAAATATAATTGTCGAATCGTTGGAGATAAAACGTTTTGTATAGAATTTTAATTTTAATTTCCTAATAGCTTGCGAGTGAAAAGTTCATTGGATCGATTACTGTATTGTTATAGAATCAGATTAATTTAATATTAAGCTTCGAAAAACTTTTTTCAATGGCCATTAGTCAAACAATATATTAGACACGTGACGGGAAAAATATAGTAAATGCAAGTAAACGATTAGAACAATTTTTACTCACAAGCTTTTTTATTGGAAAATTAAATTTTCTACTAAAAAGAGGGGGTTCTACATTAAAAGTGATCAATATTTTCACATGACACCATCCCATAGGTATACTGACCATCGTCTATGTTATTATTTCACAAATTCTCCACCGAAACCGGTTTAATATCAATATACGGTCCCTGAAAAGTGAAATAAACGACACATTGATTGCGATGATTTTGTGTTGTGTTGTGTGTATTGGAAACTCGGATTATTATGAACTTTCATTTTTTTTCCAATTTCGTTTTCACCTTAGGGCCTCGGTTAAAAATATGACGTTGATTATTATGGTAGCATATTAAGATACACGGGCACACCTGTGTACAACTATTCCTATACCTACACCGGAGAAGATGGCGCAATAGATGCATGTTATAATAGTAAACATCATGTAGATATACATAATAATTATTTACACAGATTATAGTTTATATTTTAACATACTCGTCGAAACCACCAATATATAGGTATCTATTTATTTGAATACTACAAAACATATTTAGACAAGATAGCGTCGGCATCTTGAGACAGTTTTTTTTTCTTCTTTAGAAAACACCTAAAGCCTGATCTACACATTTCGGTCGGCATCGGAAAGGAGGAAAAATTATCCTTTTCTTTTCTCGGTCACGCGTGTGACTCTCAAACAATAATATGTAATTTTTTAATATACCCACAACTGTAACAGCAAGACCCGGCCGACTAACAATAACTACTAATGGTCGTGAGCAAGATGGTTATCTAACTACTTAGAGAATTACCTTTAATGCGGCATCTGTAATATAATTAACTATAGTGTGTGTGTGTGGGTGGAATGAGATCTTCCAAAGATATAGCTGACCACCACTAAGATTTGGTCGAAATCATAGACCATAAAATTACTGAGCATATAGTTTTTAATCGTGGATTCAATTACTTTCCGAGTTCTGCTTCTGATGCCATCTTCTAGTACTAATAGGAACTCTAGTGTTGCAAACTAGCCTGGAAGCTAATATATAACATAACCTATCCTTTAAGATCTACCAGGAAGGAAACCATGTTGTTCCTGGATTATAATGTGATTAACCGAAGGTTTAATATAATTGAGTACTGGCGTTTCGAAAAGAAGTAGATAAACGTGACTAAGGATAGTAGTATTGGACGATAGTTATTGGAAACATTTGAGAGGTCACCTGTGTTGTGTATAGAGGGGCGATAGAGCTGAGTTTTAACATTGAAGGAAAGATATTTGAAGGATGTTTCAACATACAACGTTCTATTGTGCACACTTGACTAATTGTACTTTGGGCTTGGTCGGTTACGTTTATATTACAATTATTGAATTATTGTTTTTTGATTTTTTGTTTTTCGTTTAAACTTAAATTAAGTCTGACTCGAATAAACTCGAGCCAATAGATTTGCCGCCCCTACATCAGACGTATTGCCAATTTACACCACCCCTTGCTCAAGTCATCCACTTATCGCCTTTTCAAGTCGCACCTACGCGTTAATAGACGGACACGAGTGAACTAGCCGAGTCGTTGGCACAACAGTCGTGGGAAGTCAACTAACTAAAACCCCGCTGGTCGGTGGAATCGCGCACAAACATTATAGCAGTGAACGTCTTGGAAAAGGTCTTAGACCCGTGGTTTCGGTCCGCAGTCGAGTTCAAGGGCAACGCGACCGGAAAGATAGATCATAGGCTCCACATCTACACGGTGGCGTGGGCTTTTTTTATTTTGCGTTATTTATATCATACACACAAGCAAAATATTGTATTCACGCAGATTAAATAAAACTGGATAGTGCACTCCATGGTCAGACAATATGAAAACAAATAGCTCAATCAGCCGAAAACAAAGGGAATTATTAAACTGATTATGGACTCGCGAATATATCAGTGTAGCCGCATGAACTAGGATAAATTATTTTGCACATATTTTACAATATTTATTGTACGAATAACAAACTCATCCTTTTCAATCATAAGATTTTAACGGTAGCTGACCATATTATCACAGAATTCTTTCGTATTATCGCAGATTAGAAAATTTATTTGTATCAAATCTGTGATATGATTATGAAATTTTGCGCTTTAATCTGCGGTCACGCTGATTTCATTTTAAGTCACGTGACGTCATGTTTTTGTTTACATGCCGAGTGAGCTATCCGTTTGCATGTGCCTAGCCTTTTTGTGAGTGTATAAAATAATATACATATAACTGTGATTCTGAGTTATCAGCTTAACTTATAATTGCTCTATACACTTATACCTAAACATATTTTCACGTGATAATAGGTTCTAATTCCCACAAAGATGGCATGGAAAATGGTAACTTCAATTATCTCTATTGGCGGTATGTACACTTAGCGATTTAGTTTATTATACATGTAATATACATAACTGTGCACTGACTTGAGATTATTAAAGTTCGTTTACATTTTTTTAAGTAGTGCGCCCCATCTGGTTTTATTTAATCTGTGGTATTATAATATCTGGACTACGAAAGTTGATGTTAATATTATCATGTCATGCCGGCGGTTTTGGACCGGACGAAGAGGCTGGCGCGCGTTTTCTTATATATTAGCAAACTCCCGCCGCTCGTCGTGTTGTTACTACTATATTTCTATATTACATATTATATTATTACCTATATGTATAAATAATCATAATAACGCGTTTGCCCGGCGGCCTTCCACACTCGGCCTCTTCGGCGGCGGCGTTCGCCTTACATTAGCCGGTCTCTCTTTTGTTCCAATGGTCCAATGACCTCGTCCGGCGGTGCTGAAGTTTTTTCACGGTGCGCGCAATCCTTCTGACACGGTATTCCTAGTGTCTGGCGGTGGGGACGTTGTTGCACTGTGTACGGTGCATAAAAATAGGTTTTTATTTTCTATACCACCACGATGATAACTATCACTGCGGCGTACCTATACCTACCTACCTACCTACCTACCTACCTACTGCAGTTCCTCACCCATTTCCACACATACTGTACTCGTAGTAGTCGGGCAGAAGGGGAACCACCGTCGCCGCGCCGGGTTCATTCATCTCGGCCAAAGCGACGGTAACGTCCGCAGTTTTGCCACCGCCGGCGCGCCGGGCAACGGACTCCGAGGATTGCGCCGGTCTTATACTATATAATACTATATTGTCTATGAATGCACTTCATAGCACACACACACACAACATTGTGGGTTATCGTTTTTGTCGTATTCCTATTACAGAGTAAGTTTCACGGGATAATGTTGGCGTGATTCACGACAGAAAAAAAGTGGCTAAAACTAAAAAGAAAACAACTGGTTTGTACTCAACCCTTAAGGGCCGGAATGCACGCGGTCTGGTTTTAAGGAGTTTTGTATAGGCAATACAAATAATGTTAAAAAATGTGGTTTTAATAAATCTCGACCATGTGACATGTCGTCAATTAATTTACCGGTTAAGTCGTATACGCTTCGAGGTATTATTTTTAATTTATATAATTTTGACATGTCAAATACACAGAATGGTCCGGTTTCAATTATGTAAAGAGATTCTAGTTTTTTTATCTACTTTACTATTTGTTATGTAGGTGGCCGATTTTCATTTAAAAGTTTTAGTTTCTTGTACCTGATTAATAAAATCAATTTTGCAATTTTCTCAATAATAAAACCCATTTTTTCATAATTAATACAAATAAACATACTTATGTATAAAGTTCAAAGTATAATACTCTACGTAAATCATAAAGTACTAATTAAAATTGTTTTATTATTTTTTATCCTAATAGGTAGTGTAACTATTAAATTAGTCAAGTCAAATTAGCGGTGGTATATCTTTAAAGATGCACACTATGATATTAAAAGACTGATTATTAAAAAAAAAAAATGCTACACACTAAAAATGAGAAGATAGATATATTTCAACCAACAATATTTTTTTAATCCACTTAAAACTTAAAAAATTAAATTACGAAAGAAGCCACAGTTACTATCAAAAAATGTTGATTCAACAAGTCAACCTAATTCACACAGGCCATGCATTTACTGTATGTATAAAATGCATGCATTTTACTCCTTACACGTTAATTTAATACAGACTAAGAAGTATAGTAACATGGTACCATTGTATTTTCAAGTTAAAAAGTTGAAAAGTATCAATTATTATTCGATTCGTTGCACAAACAGTGTAGTGTAATTTATCAGAAACCCTCTACACTAGCATTTATCAAGGCGCATTGTATAGGCAATTTGCAATAAAACTCAACATTGAGCTAAAATGTGTAAATTCATACATTAACACAACACAGTGAGCTATGTATTTTTATGGTTAATTATTTTCAACTTTTATAACGCATACAGGCCCTATTTTTGTAGAAAAACATAAGGTTTTCACTTCTGAAAATAATTTTCAACTAGCAATGGCCAGAAGAATCTTTGTGCTTGACCGCAAAAATACAAATGAAAATATGCTCTCAACCCAATCGGAGGCGGATTTTCGTTACCTGTAAAACATACAAAATAAGGGTTGAGAGCTACTTAGAATATATAATCAGTATAAAAATAAATATAAAAAATATAAATCCTGTACACCTTATAAGATGTATGAAAAGTACGTTTAATAATCAAAATACATAGATTACTGTAGTTGTTGTTATTTTTTTAGTTGATCTTTACTTTTATGTTTTACATTAAATTACTAAATATTTACCTTTTTCAGTATTTTCTCAAAGTTCTTCTACCAACTTTCAAATCTTAACGCACAGTAACGTACATAATATTTTATTTATTTTTTAAATTGAAAATAATTTGCGCGGTCGTTTCCACTGGTCGATAAACGGTTTTGGTTAAGTCATTTTAAGGTTATTAAAGTTTAAGATTTATGACAGACACTCCGCCTCCCGTCCAAAATTTTTAACTTCAGTGTACCCCATTTTAGTTGACTAAACGTGACCTTTCCGAATCTCATTTCAAATAATTACAAAATCCATAAGGACGTGTGCATTTTTTTGTCTTCTTCATGTCTTCTTAAACAAAGACAATGTGAGATGTGAATATATCACAGTACAGTCATAAGTGTTGGTTGCTTTTTTTTTGTGACGAGTGAAAACCAATCGTTTCGCTTTCACTCGACAAAGTTTTTCAAAGATGTTAATTTTCCGACGTTTTGTTCCGAATCAAACAAATGAAAAAATATTTTTTGGTCGGAAAACATCAGCTCAGCGGGTACCCGTTCGGTCCTGACCGAAAGTAAAAACTTCATTTACCGCGGTCTGTTAAATAACGATAATGATGATGATGATGATGATAATAATTTATAATAATATGACCATTACCGACCGTGTGTGTACAGTGTACACTCCATATTACGGAAGAACCACTCGAATCGAGGTCGTCTGTTGTACACCTATATAGATATACTAATATTGTGTACATTATAATATAATATAGTGAGATGTTCCCCTCGGTCCCATATTCAGTGGAGCCTAATCCAAAATTTAATTGAACCTCGTTAAGTCGGCCGTTGTGTTGTGTGTTATGGCGGTTATCGACGGAATCCTTTTTATTCTAGACCTATCCTTCGTCTCGGCTGGACGGATCCGGACCGGAGTCGTACTTACTTTATTTCCCGTGCACACGGAGTGATCTCACAATATATATATATATATGTACATGTATACTATTAGGTATAATTATTATTGAACCGGGGTGGATTGTCTTAGCCGTTCCTCCAGCCCCTTATACTAATGTACGATTATCTCGGGTTGAAATAGTTGTGTGTGTGTGTGTTTCCATTGTATCGTGTCGTTGCGACGACAGCCAGACAATATTTTATATATATATATATATATATATATATATATATATATATATGAGGCGTCTAGTTTTAAAACCAGCTAAAAGACCAATTTTTCAAAACTGGTTTTATTTTGTCTTTCCTAAATGGTCACACTGGTCACTATGTAACTACATGGTTTGTAAAAATATTGAAAACATCAAACAAGATTACAAACTGGTGTAAACTGATAATGGAAAACCGTGTGGAATGTGTGAAATGTTTGTTTAAAGACCGCCTAAATCATAAAGACAATTTTAAAACCGGCCAAATAGGTGAAACAAATTTAAATTGTTGGTTTCAAAAACGGCCATGGGATGAAATCGAATAATGTTTGTACAAAATAAATCTTCACACATAACGTGTACACACTCCAAAGCTTTGGTCAAATCTTGAACTTGTTTTTGTTTTTTGTTGTTAAAAATTGTAGCAAAAATTGCTTACGCCTGGTTTTGTACAAGTACGGGGCCGGCCTTGGAAGTAAATAAGTACTTAACTTAAGAAGACGCAATAATAATTACTCAATAATCTTGCAAGAGTCCACGAGCAACGTACGGAGTCACCATGGGTTGTTTTTTTTTTTTTTTTTGAAAACGCCATACGCCGTAGGTTGCAAGTATACGAACTTGACTTTGAACTTGAATTTCACTGGCCCGTTTATAACGACTACATCCAATACAAAATATATAATATAAACAAATGTATTATTGTTGTAACGAAACGTCTTGCAGGGCTTTGAGTGTGTGTGTGTGTATATTTATACGACATATAATAATATCTCCTCCAATGTGGGTCTGCGCCTTTGGGGCGTGCCCCTCGTCCTGTTGTCCCCTTTCTTCCGGCATATGTATACACATCACATGTAAGTAATCTTGTACGAGCCGCTATTTCGGGACGCGTTGGCCCTTTACCAGAGACGGCTCCCCTGCAATAATCCGAAACAGGACCCTTGGCTGTCGGGTCAAACGTCTATCCAGCAGAGGACGAACGGATAACGCGCCCGAAATAAATACACTAGTATAGCCGCTGGTGTAATAGCCGTTGGCTTTGGTCCTATAAATGGAAGTCAATTGAAACACTACACTAAATGAAGTATTTATACGCACGTTTATATATTCAGAACGCAAACGCTATATAAGAGGGGGTGGCTGTAAGAATCACGAGTTCGAAAAATGAATAAATTTCAGCCATAAAGGCGTTAGTTCCAGACCGTACAATCATTAGTGAACGACGATAATAAGGAATGGTACTTACATCTAAAAGCGATTGAATGACTTCCAACAGCTGGAAAAAAAACAATCACTCAGATTGCAAACCGAAAAATGTCCACGCTCAAAGTTGAGTGATATTTTTAGCTTCGATGCGGTGCTGAGAAGGTGTTGTGTTTTTTTGGGTATAAATCTGTAATAAAAATACTCGAGATATTTTCTAAATCACTGAACCGATTTCTTCATGTAGCAAGTCTGTGGGCCATACTCTACACCTAAAAGGTACTTTATTGGGTCGAAAATGTAAAAAGCTTACATCTTTTTCTTCGTTTCGCTTTTTTTGGATGTAGATTTAGTACTCTTGTCTCAATATATTATTATATATCTGTTTACCTTAAAATCATCTTTTATGCTTATTGTAATTAAATATATTACAGATTGTATAATTTCTAACTAAAATAAAAAAATAAAAAATATTTAGTACTCGAGGACTGATAATTAGAAAACCCAAGAGCAGCCGACAGTTATTAGAAAAATATGTTCATTATAATATACTGTTAATGAAGAAGACAAATTATTATAGACAGACGATCCACCCTAATGTGATTTTTGTTGGCATTTAATTTAATCGTCATGTATACAGGGCAACCGTAAGGCACGTTTTATTTTTGGAAATAGAAGTGGAATAGTTTTTGTATTATTGCAATACATTCGATAATTCGGTCAAAATGTCTTAACACAAAAAACTTAATTAAACAATTATGTATATTTAATAGTTACAAGTGAATTTATCACTATCAGTCCTGTTTGTACTGTGCTGGCTTTTTTTGTTTATAAAAAGCAGACAAGAACTAATAACTAAAAATGACACACACACATATATATATGAGTTTTCTATTATTTGTTCGGTCAAGTCAACGATCCCGAGATGACGGCAATAATCTAATAATCCACAACTTATATGGAATACAGTCGAATGTGTGGGTTGTGTTGTCAAATCGAATAAAACATTTCATGTCAATTTAATACATTTACAAATGAAGCTGCCCAATGTGTCTACATTCTAACCCATCGCAAGGACGAATGGTTCCACGTGGTGCCATTGAGAAATATAATAATACTATAAGAATGGTATTATTGAAATTAACTGATTTATAAAAATTTCGAATTTTTAATTTAAACTTTTTAATTGATGATGGCGTTAGTGCGATTGAAAGTAATAGTGTGGATTAAGCTCAATCCCGGCCGAGAGGGAAAGTGATGTCTGTCTTAACGTTTCACAAAAGACATATATATATTTGTTTTTTTTTTTTGGCGTTGATATTTTTGTTGGAAAACCGTTGAAATTTATGTAGTTAGCCGTCCATTAAGCCATTTGGAAAATATTATGTACTTTTATCGCTCGGTTACCGTCTTGGCAGCTGCGTATACGATGACCGGTAACACTTAATAAAAATGGTTTTTTTTTTGTCTTAAGAAATGTGATAGTCCGGATAGTACTTTGGCGTCGTTCCAAAACGCGGTGGTTTTTTTATACGACCTTGAACTGTAACGTCCAAAAACGAGTTTGTTCAACCACACGATGACCGCACAGATAATTCGTATGGTCATTAATGTTGCATCCGAACGACAAGTCTTGAAACCGAATTCGGAATAGGATTATACTAACGTGCCGGTCGAAAATATTTGTGGCGTTTTTTGTTTGCTATAAAAAAAAACAAACAACGTTACGATGCTATAAAAAGCGTATATTAACGTTTTATTTTTAGCATTTTATTTTTTTAATTAAATATAATTTTTTTTGAATATTGACCACTGGTGAGAAATCGGGTTTGGGTTCACTTAAGATATAACAGCGTGGATATGTGTGGAAAAAAAAAAAATCGGTCATAAGACCACATCGCCACATCGCCTGGGTGTAAGGTTTTGGACTCTGGGATTTTGGCAAAATTAGACAGACAGCGTTGAAGGGGTGGGGAAGTGGCATGAAAGGGCGATCGAACCCCTCCCTCTGAGAGCTTTATCATTATACTATTTTGTTGTTTTACTTTTAAAATTGGTATTCGTTCAGAAATAAAAAAATGGTATTTTCCATTTGTAAGTAGGTATAAAATTTTATCAAAAAAGACAAAATGCATTTGTGTTTGTAACCGCTATGGACGTTACCAACATTTTGTTACCAAACTATTGAATATACAAAAATCATGAACACAGTAGCTGCAGAGAACCTAGTTAAAATTCTTCTCTTTTTAACGGTATCAATTTGGTTTATTGTTTATACAAAAAACACGACCTGATTTACAGTATAATCAAACGAGGATCAAAATAACGATACCAGTTAAGGTTTAATGTGGTTATCTATTAACTGCTTTGAAGCAACCGTTTTATTTTGTTTTTCGATCAATGTCTAGTTGATGCCACAAGTCTTTTATCGCACGAATTTGGTCTTGTCAATGCTATGCATAATTCGTTTTAAATTCATTTATAATTCGGCCGGTCTCTTTGTAACTCCTTCTCCTTTGTTACTTCATTTATTCTAATAATTAAGTTCTCCTTATACCAGTCTTATCCTATTTTGTCCTCAATGCTTTGATAAATAATTCAAATCAAAGGTACAGATATATATTTGTTTTTATTCGTTAACAAATATATTTAATATATATAATAAACACACACATACAGAATATTTAATACCGCCCCTCCCGGTTGAGTAAACTCTCAAATACAGACCACTGTGAAACTATGCGACTCTAAAATAACTAAATCTATGTAATATATTCTAGTATATGTATTACTTATAAGGAAAGTAATAACCCTTGCATTTCGCCATCCATAGATTGGTTCGGAGGCGTTCAGACGACCTCGGTGCGTTTGGACGGGAACAGGACATACGGTCTGGTAACGTAACACACACACAGGAACATGTGCAAATAAACGCGTCAAGGATTTCACTAACCCAAATTCACCGGCATTCAGAGGACGGTAAACAACGACGAGGGAGGGGAGGGGCGGGGTAATGGGTCTGCGTATGAATATAATATTATAATATATGTATAACATAGGTATGTTCTTAAAGCCACGGTAAGGAACATATAAATAATATATTCGTACCTATACGCGCACCCGTACCTATAATATAAAGAATTGCGCGGGTACATAATAAATAAAAAGGGAAAATACTATAAAAAAAGACGGTCGGAACACTTATACCGGTTGACCCTCCTCTTCCGGGGCAGCTGCAAACGGATAGGATGACCTTCACGCGGGACCGTGTACACACACACACACAATACACGCTCACCCACAGACATACATACATACATACTTATTATTATTATATAGATAGTCAGATTCACTACAGACATGTATTTTTATATACTTATATCATTTCTTTTTTTTTTTTTGTTCAAGGGTCGGGTGGCGGTCCCATTATCCTCGTCGTTGTCTCAAGGTCCCTCTTTCGGTTCGTTCGGTATTATTATTATTATTATTATCACACGAACTGGTCGGATCTAGACGACGACAGTTTTATACTATTTAACTCGTGTATAATACACATTATACAGAGGGTACTGCACATGTATACGAGGATACTCAGAGGACACAATAATTAAGAAAAAAAAAAAAAACAATAATTCAATTACGACAAGCCGGTGCCGTGCCGGCGACAAAGCGTATACACGAGTTCCTTCTTCCCGTATAGTATAAATAAAATTATAGGGTCAAAAAAACACTTTCACAATTCTCCCCCCCCCCCACCCTGACCCGGACGACAACGACCCTGAACGGAAATCGAAAGAGCCGCCCGTTCATTATGCCGCTTGGTAGAAAAGTACCCATAGCTGTTACATCACCGTGTAATGTTAAAAAGCGTATATACAGGGTGATCTAACTATATATTTTGTACTACAATGTTTTTCCCTATTTATACACGTATAAATTGGCTCGACTAGAGGGGGAGGGGGGCTAAAGGAATTTTGACCGTTTAAAATCTCTGAAAGCTCCCTCAGAACTTCATTAAAAATTATAAACGTTACTTTGGGGTCTGTGCTTGATTGGATGATGACATTTTTTTTAGAATCTCAACGGATTTGAACTTCCCTGGCTCCCCTCTAGTTGCGTCAATACTTGTATGGGTACATATTTGACTGTGTTTTATAGTATGGACTATGTTTTTTTCAAATGGAAACATATGTTTTTAATTCCATACATACTTGGACAAAGAATTCTGAAAAATTTCAAGTGTCTGAATTTTCAATTTTCATCGACCTTTTCATATAGCCTATGACTGCAAATAGCAGCCCCGTAAAAAAAATATACATCGATCAGTGTATACAAAATTGTAAAGCGAAATAATTTCAATACTTCCACGAACCAGAGATGTTGTTTACTTCCAAGTTTTAACGCGTTGCCAATAAGTACCGACGAGTAGATTTCCCAGAATAATAATTGATCATATTGTCTTCGTCGGACTGCGCAATTAGCAACTCCAACGCGTTTTTCTCCAAACTGCCAAGTATCGAATGGCGGTTGTCGACATGGCTTCTCACAGATCACTGAACCGAATTTCTAGAAACATATATCCTTGGGTGTGTGTATATATAATATATACATATATAGTCCTTGTGTGGTACTTCCATATCGAACTAAACGCAATCTCTGAGCTAAGAATTCATCCGTTTTGTTTAAGAGTAATTTTTCCTATGAAATAATAATAATATCGTTTTGACCGGATGGGTTTCAAATAAAATCGTTTGGACCCGCGGAGAAGGAGGGGCTAAGCCTACCCCGCCCCTAAAGTCCCATTCTTATCCTAAAAGATCGTTGCTGTCGTTAAGTATATTGAAAAAGTCCTCTCTTTTTTCTCTACACACATAAGAATAAAACATTTGCCCTTCGATAAAGTGACCAACTACTATATTACGACTTGTATGGTTTTAGGATTTATTTTGTCGAACTTAAGATAAAGAAAAATAACGAATATAAAATGTTTTGGCAATAAGCTTTTTACTTAGCTGTTTGACTACAACTCAAAAGTATTATCATATTGAAAAAAAAACTTTTTCCCACAATATAGTTTTACATTTAACCTTTTAATGTACAAAGTTTTAACGGCATTTATAATTAAGTCTAGCTTTCTGCCTTAAATTGCCAATAGTCAGTGCCGTGATAAGGAGAGGGGGAGGAGAAGCAATGGGCAGTAAGACGTCTAGTTTCAATACCACGTTCCGGCACTAGTGGGCTAGAGATCTTTCTCCCAGATGCTTGTTGTTTTAATTTTAAAGCTACTTAGTTAAATCTCAGCCAGACACCAGCATTTTAGGTGATAGCTATTTATGCCCACTCCATCTTTACCCAAATGACGGTACTAGTTATCATAAAATTTAAATTAGAACTTAATATTATATAAATGTAGCGGTGAAAATGTTATAGAAAATTGGCAAATCAAAAATTTAACCAGTATGACGATAATAAGGATAGTTTAATCTCTAAGGGATTTTCAGAAATTATTATTCGAAGTCAATAAGTCAAAAGCGACACAAAAATGTTCTGCGTTCATATCGTTATACAAGCAGTTGACATAAATGTTTTCTAAAAATTTAATAAATTGTAACCGCTAATGACGATTTTTAATTTTTTTTGCATTTTCCATAATTTTGGATTTTTTTACTTATTTTCTTTATCTTATTTTTTATGTATTAAATTACAATAAAGAGAACTTTTTAATGATTTACTGTTACAACTTTTAGTAAGTTACATAAAAAAAATATACTACATTTCACAATTTGCCTATGACATATATTTTGTCCCAAGACGTATAAATTTGTATTTGTGTACCGTCAGCCGTAGCAGTTGAATCGCAAAAGAAAAAAAGACTCACACTATAAGTATACTTTAACAATTGTCAACTAAGGCCACCGTTCGACTGTTTATGACAAATTTCAATATTTTTCATAATTATCGTAACTTTTAGTAGTTAGCATAAACATTTTTTTTTAAAATATCAATTGCTAAAAATTGCTCTGTATTTTCGGCAAAATATTCTTGATTTAAAAAAAAAAATCAAGCGTATAAGTTAGCATTTAAGTTTAAAAAGTCCACCTTTTTTAGACCCCCAGAAAAAGTACTAAACGTTTTCAGCCGTTATTTAGCTACATTCGTTTACTTTGACTACTTTTCGCTCGTCGATAAAGAAAACAAAATAATATATCGTTGTAAAACATACACCTTACAATATTATACAAGTACCTTCAAACTTGCTACTAAAACCTGTAATTCTTGTAGGTTTGGTAATTATCATTAATGTATCACCCTTTATATATATAACAGGCTTTTGCGAGATTCCGTTGATCAGTGGACTTATTGGTTCGTCTTGACCTAAAATGAGGCCCGTAATTTTTTAACATGAATATGTCATTCGACTGTGAAGATATAAACTTTTTCAACTTTTACCCCCTCAAAGTACATACAAGATGAAATTTGTGATTTATAGAGTTGCTATTCGAAGGAATTGGCCCAGTATTAAAAAAGTTACAGTGTATACAGATAAAAAAAAAAAAGCCCACATCAAAGTAAAACCAAAACCGTCGCCGCTCTGCATCGAAGATAAAATAACATCATAATATATTCTGAACAAATTCCACCAAAAAAATTTTACATGATTTAAAATGATTAATATATATATTAAAAATAGCCAATAGGATATAATTAATTGTAAAACCTTAAAATTATTATTGCTAAAAGACATATAAAACTGTTTTGATAAAAGTATCAATTACATTTAGGCAGGTTATTCAATTTTTTTATGTATGTATATTATATCACAATTAAAAGTCACCATATAGCCTGTATTCAATTTTATAGTTAAAAAACGAAATTTACAACATGACTTTTACAGGTTTATTACTCAAAAACTTCAAAATACGTGGTCCATAATTACTGATATACATCAAGTACGAGTAAAGTAATTTAAGTTCCAACGAATCCTCAATGAATTTATTAATTTCATCATTTATCAAGTGAGCTACACTTAAAAGCGAAGTGGTTTTGTATCGTAGCTTTATATTATAATATAAAAATGGGATACGTAACGAATGAGATAACAATTTTAGTGAATATTGGATTCTTTTAACCATATTATCATTAGTTTCAAAGCGATAGCTAATGTCTTCTATACAACTTAATAAATCAGTTTCAAAAATAGTATACAAATCATATATGACACAATCTTTTAAATCAAATTTATCAATAACGTTCAACGAAATTTGTTGGAAATCTGATATGTAAGAGTTGAGGTATGATCCTACGTCTTCAGATATGCTTCCATCTGGATCGCGATTATCGTATATTGTATGATTTCTTTCTTTTAGGACTTACCAAGTGATTTGAAACCACATTAAACTAAGAATTTCAATACTTATCAAATTAAGTTTTCCGAACTTGAGTAATCCTGACAATCCATGATAATAAGGGTAATTTAGGTAAAAACATATTTGAAAAACATCGCAAATGTCTGAATCCATAATGGAAAGCGAGATTCTTGTAAAGTTATTTTGTAATTTATTATGTTTTTCTTCGATTGCGTTTTTTAAATAAGTTTCATCGATTTTTGTGTTGATAAAACTTTCAAGACCTTTTACCAGATTTTCCTCATGTATACACTTCATTAACAAATATTTATTAACATTTATCATCTTACGTGTGCCCGAATAAACAAATTGTCTAATGTTTGAAATAGAAAAGTTGCGTTTTAACTTACCAGTTTTTATGTTCAAAATATTGTCATGTTTGTCCAGCTCATCGTTCTGATCATGTTCATCACTCATTAGCGACTTTAGTTGGCATATGAAAATTATGTAC
Organism: Adelges cooleyi; assembly: GCF_023614345.1. Classification (NCBI taxonomy): domain Eukaryota; kingdom Metazoa; phylum Arthropoda; class Insecta; order Hemiptera; family Adelgidae; genus Adelges; species Adelges cooleyi. The sequence continues at coordinate 7,483,158 of NW_026096268.1, forward strand.
ACTACACAACAATTTGTGAAACTCAATTTTGTAATGCAGCGGTATTCCAATATTATATAAGCTAATTAATACAATATACTTGATTTTTTTAAAACTCCGGTGGCCTTTCAATTCAAAATATAATATTTTATAGTTTGTATATTATTGTATACTTGCTTATTAAATACAGCATCGATTTAGTAGCAGATTCTAAAGTATGAAGAACGAACAACGTTAAACTCTAGAAACTATGAAGTGTAAATATTTTCTGTTATAGAAAGATTCGAAAAAAATATACTCCATGTCCTGAGAATTTACCAAATGTAATAAAATTGTATTTTATAGTTATTCCGTTTGCCTATCACGTCAGCTACAAGTGATATTATTTTCGGTTTCAATACACAGCACAATAGTATTTGTCCTTATTATTTGTTATACGTTTTGAAGCTCATAGTTGGGTTTTAAAAGCTGAACCGATATCTTCACATCAAAAGTTACTAAAAAAATGCAAAAATACTATGCATTATACCAGCAAACAAAAAAAATCCGTTACCGAGGTTACTTAGTAGAGTAGCAAAAGAACTTGTATATCTTTACAGAATTTAAATCGGACCATTCTGAGTACACACATTTTGGTCAGACTCAAGACGTCAATAAAAATATAAAATAAAGACTGACAAATAATATTTATGGAACAAATATTTAAAATGTTAAAGAGACCCTACCACTTAAGTATTTTTTTTTGTTAGTTTTAATATATCTGTTTGAGTGATGGTAAATTTTAATTCACTTTTTTATTTATTTTTTTTTAAACTGCACTACTGTCGATTTAATTTTATCGGTTTTCATAACTAAAATTTAATTTTAAATTATTGATATACGAATCATATTTTTAGTAATAGAGTATATAATAATATTTACCTTGTTTTAAAAACATAAATTAGAAGATTCACTGTCTCAGCGTAAGCCAGCTGTTGAATAAATATAAATAATTTAAAAAACAATTGTATATTATAATTTATTTATTTAGCAGTATTACAATTTAAACACAGTAATATTTTTATTATTATAAAATTCGTGTATTGATGAAGATAATATTTTATGTAAGAAATAAATTTAGCAAAAGCAAATCAAACATATCTTATTAGAAACCATATTAGTATAGTTACTTTTTTTTACAGATACAGTAGATTTAATGTAAAATCGAAATAAAGATTTATGTTTTGAAAATTTAACATGATCGACTAAATAACCTTAAAAATAACATAAAATATTCTGATTTCGAAATCAACAGTAGGTTCGCAAATATAGTTGTACATGATTCAAAATGATTAATATATATTATTATTAGGATAAAATGTATTAAAAAACCATTAAATTTAGGCAAGTTATTTTTTATGTATGTAATTTATCATTATTAAATGTTTCCATATAAAATTTTTAAATTCTATAATTAAAAAACTAGATTTTAAACATAACTCTCAACAGTTTTAGTTACTCAATCATTGTGAAGTACTAGAGTCATAATCACATATAAACATCAAGTACGAGTAAAGTAATTTAAATTCCAACGAATCATTGAAGACTTTAGTAATCTCACAGTTTATTATATTAGCCCTATATAAAACCGAAGCCTTATATATTCGTGGCTTTTTATTGTAATATGAAGGTGGGATACCTAAACTGGAAGTTTGAGATTTTAGGTCTTCAAGGATTTTTTGAACCATATCATCTTTAGCTTCAAAGCGATAGCTGTTATCTTCTTTATATCGTAATAAATCAGTTTTACAAATAGTATTTAGTTCATAGACATTACCATCTTTTAAATCAAACTTATCAATAACGTTTAATAAAAGTGGTTGGAAATCTGATATGTAAGAATTGAGTTCTGATCCTACGTCTTTAGGTATGCTTCCATCTGGGCCACGATTATCGTATATCATTTTATTTAATTCTTTCAGGAATTCCCAAATTATTTGAAACACCATAAAATCAAGTACTCGAATTAGTGTCAAATTAAGTTGTCCGAACATGAGTAATCTTGTCAATTCATGGTTTTTAGGAAACTCTAATAAAGGTTTCATTATTCGATTCAATACATCCAAAACATCTTTATCCATAATTTTAGGATAATATGTTTGAAAGTTGTTTCGTAACTTAATATATTTTTCTTCGGTTGAGTTTTTCAAAAAAGTTCCATCGATCTTTGTGTAGATAAAACTGTCAAGGCCTTTTGCCAGATTGTCCTCATACAATGCCTTAATTAGCAACAATTTATTATTAACTATCATCTTACGTGTGTCTGTAGTAGCAAACTTGCGATTTAACTTACCAGTTTTTATGTTGAAAATATTGTCATCGTTACAATTTTTATCGAAGTATTTGTTGAGTTCAGTAAGAACAAATTCATTCTGCTTGATAATATGTGGAATTTGAGAATCACTTGACTGATCTTCTTTCGGTAGACAGAAGTAATTATTCATGTAAAATGCGTGATAGTAAACTAACCATATTTCAGACATTTTGATTTCATTTTGACCGAAAAAAGTTTTAACCATTGCCACGGATTCTTCTAAGAACAATGTCAAATGGGTTTTTAGTAAATTATAGTCTGGCGCTTGAAAAACTATATTGTCGACTGATGAAAAATGATAATGTGCGCTGAAGATATAACCGCATTTGAGTTGGCCGAATTTAGAAATTATCGCTTGCCTTAGTTGTGTGGTAGATAAAATAGTGGGATCAGTTGCTGCCGCCAACCCATCGTCCTTGGTCTCATACCCAGTATTAAATGATCTTACTTGATTCCACTGTGTTAGTAGTTTTGTATGTTTGTCCAGCTCATCGTTCTGATCATGTTCATCACTCATTAGCGACTTTAATTGGCAAATGAAAATTATGTATACTACACAACATTTTGTAAAAATCATTTCCGTAATGCTGTTATTTTCCGATAATACAAAAGCCAATTGATTGTGTATACGATATACTTGATTTTTTTAACAGCGTCAATTTGGTAGCAGACCCAAAAATATGATGAACGAACAACGTTAAAGTACAAAAACTATGAAGTATATATTTTTGGGCTATGGATACATTTGAACAAAATATACTACACGTCTGAACATTTTGAGCTAAATCAAATAATATTGCGTTTTGTAGTCATTTTTTTTGTGGCAGCTACATGTGTTTTTATTTTCGGTTTCGATACCCAGCGGAATAGTATTGGTTTTGCGGTGTAATATTTGTCCTTTTTATTTGTCATACGTGTCGGCGCCCACTGTTGGGTTTTAACTACTGAACCAATATCTTCACAGAAAAAGTAACCAAAAGTTTGCAAAAATATTCTCAATTCATTTTTAGAGGTTCGGTATAGCAAACCAATTAGTGTCGTAGTCTAAAAGTAAATAAATAATATAAATTTCTCATAGTTAGGGTAAAACTGATTTTTTTTCTTTGATGGGGGGGGGGGGGTTGAATTAATGACCGACACTAAAAATTAGACAAATATAATATCTAGTTTGTAACTATAAAACATTAAATATAACGATTATTTCGTAGTCAAACTTTATTTTTACTTTTATTGAGTTAAAAATAATGCGTGGTTCTTCTGATTATTATTCATACAGTGTGTCGTTCATATTGTTCACCTAAAATCGGATGATGTCTGGAAAGTTTTCCACCGATAAATGGATGATTACATATTATATTATAATACTTAAATTATATTTTTCGGGACAGCCATTCCAAGGATAAAAATGTAATAAAATCAAGTGGCAAACTTTTGCTTCGTACCCTTACTCGAACGAACAATATCGTAACTGTTGCGAGATGGGCTTTGCATAGGAAAAACGACTTTAAACTTGTACCACTTGGCTTTCAGTTACACCGTGGTACTTATATTCACATATCCGAAGCGACTGTCCGTTGTGGTCAAGGCAACGCGGTCGACTGGAACGAGAAATGTTATGGTAAAAGGAAGCCATAAACAATTTGAAAACCATAAAAAAAAACATTAACTGTAAACTTCATCGAAGTCAAAGGTCAGCCAACGTGGTTGAAGCACCTGGTGTATGTTCAAAAGATCAAACATCAGTGTCTTATTCGGCAAACACTTTAAGATACAAACAAGCTTACTTGCTTAATATAACTTAAAAATAATTAACGATTTGCTTAAAACATGTGTTTTTGCGACAATTTCCGTTGGCATTGTGCTAATAGTATTATGAATTTTTTTTTTTATTGTTATAATTTAATGTGCCACCTTCGGAAGAGGTGACACATTTGGTGATTCATGTTGAAGGCCAAATTAATATTATGTAAAACCAGCTTAGAAACTAGCCCAGAGGCTAGTTCTACTATTGTCTGAATACAGTCATATTTATAGGTATATTATAAGCAGATGTGTTGACAATTACTACCACACGGTTGCGTAATCAATAACCAAAAACTAGCTGGTCAAATTTAACTCTCGTGTCAGTTATACGACGGAAGGGAATAAACGCCAACAACCGGTTGCCACTCAATGTCTAGGACACAATAATATAATAGTATTAAGTATGTGTTTAAATGAATACAATGTACAGATGAGTAATTACCAGTTATGAGTTGTGTCCATCGGTCAACGGGTTAAGTATATATTTTTAGTCTGTACTTTGTAGTTTGTACACTATTATAAATCCATTAACCGTTATTAGCGGCTTGCTTACAATAGTTACAAGGATAGGTCGAATCATAAACCAACATATTGTGTTTATGATTCGAAGCGACTCTTTTTTTGATTTCATACAAACTAAAAACGGTTGCATTGCAAACGACAATAAATGGGTCGCACTCCAACTATGATGGCATTTCGCAGTTACAGAGAAATTTCATAAAAATTTAACGTCCGAATGACATTAGTTTTTATTATTAGCCTAGTTGTGATCAACGTTTACTATTCACTCTGAGATTTCAGAACAAATCCAACATAACAATCTTACTGATATTTCTTGCATTTTAATGTATTTTTGTATTATGTACAAAACGACTCGAAGTGTGTGATTTGAAAGTTTAGTTTTTAGTATTTCAAAACATACTAGTTTTGTTCGGTTGTGCGCATGCAAACGCGTCAGACACAATATTATTATATACACCCTGTTAAATAATATAATATGCGAACGGGCGACACACCGAGCTTTTTATAGCTCTCTGTAGAGAGGTAGTCGGTCGCCGGATTCCAAAGAAATACACACACACACACACACAGAGGGGTGGGAGTTCCGGGTGGAGCTGCCAGACAGCACCTATAATACTAGGAAATAAGGGATGTGCTTGTGTGAACGGCGAAGGGGGTGAAGAACGCCGCGTTCGAGGTCAATGGAATGCGTGGGGTTAGTACGGCGGGCAGACCGAGTACCCAATAATATATATATATATATATATATATATATATATATATTTAAATACATATAGATATAAGCTTTATAGGGTGTGTATATATAAATGCTTGCTTTTAATATGGCGGCTGGCGTACTGTTGCCTCCAGACGGATAGGGGCGGGCGCGGTACGTGGAAAGTTCACCAGCACCAGGAAGGAAGGGACGACGGCGAAGGACAAAAGGACGAACCGGGCCGGTGTGCTGGCTTGCTTGGCGAAGGGGAGGAAAAACGGATCGATCTGACTAGACGGTCGCAAACCCCTGGCCGGCGTGCCCTCGAAATAGGGTCGCCGGCGTTTCACGGTTGCATGTGCACTGTATATGTATATACATACAAACACAAGTATTATAATCGTTTCACAGTATAATATTAGACTGTGTTCAAAAAAAAAAAGGAATTGTTTTTTTTTTTACTTATCCGCCCAATCGATATAGTACCCCATTAATGATATGAGAAATCCCAAACACACTTTAGATTTCTAGCCTAACAACTTTGTCTATTAAATAAAATACTTTAAGAACTTTACACATTTTTATTAACATGGAAAATTTAAATGTTTTCATAAAAACTTGAAAACTAATTACAATATTTTTTACAATTTTATTATAAAAAAAGTAAATTTGGACTTGATATTTCACGGTAAAAATTATTTTCATCAAATTACAGCTCATTAAAACAGCTGAAAACTTGATAAAAAAATAATTGATCACGAAGCATCTAAAAAATGATTGTCAAGTGTTAGCATTTTTTCAAATTGAAAAAAATTTAATCAGTCATCAAGTTGGAATTTTTTAATGAAAAATGTCCCATGTTAATCTGGGCTACTATCGATTGAAAGGTTAAGAAACAACAAAAATAAAATAAACAGTCTAATATATTAAATTAGGATGATCCTTAAACATAGATATGTGTCGTTCATTGTAAAAGCAAATTATCTTCTTGTAATTGGATTTTTAAAAAACGAGATTTTTGTAATGCGTAGGAAACGTCATACAAGTTTCATCCAGTGTTTTCTATTTTTTGTTTATTTTTGCATTTATTGGAGTTGCTTTTCTTTTGTAACGAAATATGTGACTCCATTAAGTAAAAATATGTATATTTTAAAAATTTGGAGTTACACCAATTTTACAACGAATGACTCATATATGGATGACCGTCGTTCGGAATTGAATATTGAAAAAACATTTCCATTATTTTTTCATATTTTCTTTATTTCATCCGCCTAGTCTGCAAAGAGACCGACCAACTCCTATGTTTACTTAAGAATCGAAATTGTACTAGCCAAAGTCTCAAAATGTTGTCAAGGCCTGAGCGTTTTTAAAATTTTTTTCTTTTAGATGTTTACACATCCTATCCGTTTCTTTATTATCCACAATGAAGACAACAATATGAAGTCGCCGTTTTTAAATCGCCTCTGCCGAACTGAACAGCGATAAGACACAGAATATAATATATTATATTGATTCATTGCGATACTCGATGCCGATCTGCAAAAGCGTCCTTGAACCTGCGCCAAACTTATTTGTCAACGTCGTTCTGGTAAATAAGTGTATTGAAAAAATATGATATTTATGTAATATCTCTGCGTACACACGTTCAAACGTCTTGTTGACCAAATAACCAGTTTGGAAACGTCGCTTGTAACTCTTCAGTCATCTGTGTATATGTATAATATATGCAACACATGTGTAGTGATTGTAAATCCAATTTATTTCGCCTTTACTGCACTTGTAATAGTGGCTGTAGAGTAATTAAACGCGGAGGAGTTCATCGACTTTTCGTTAACATGCACTTTTAAATAATTATCCATCGTGTCACGATCCGGTTACAACGCGGTTTACCAGTAATTCCGGTGGCCAACTGGGAATGTTGCATTTCTGCAGGAAAATCCTATTGGTAGGTACGGCCAAACACAGTACAGTTAGATGTTAACACCGCGTTTTATTATGTATATTATTATTATTTCAAATCGACTCGTGTCTATGTAGACGGTTATAGGTTGGCATTTGTTTTGTCAAGCGTGTTTTGCATTAAAACAACAACCGTCGCTAACGAGCCAACGTTCGGCATAATAATATCGACATAAAATATCTTAATTATATATTATCCTATTTATCATCGCATATTGTATAATATTATGTAGAGCCACAAAACATTTTCTCTGTTTATAATAATAATATATAACTGTAATATATAATATAACTGTTCTGCTGATAAATGAATTTGTGAGGGCTCCGAACTCGGGAAACGATTATAGACTTGTCAAGTGTGCGCTATTAGTCGTTTTTTTAGACGGTCGTCATTATACGGGCCACGGTTCATTGAGTTTACACTCTGTTCGACTTGTCGGTTTTATATATTATTTTAATTAGTTTGTACTTTGTTATAGTTTGTCCGGCGCGGTTGTTGTTGCTGTTGCGGCAAACGCTGTAACACAATACACGCCCACATATTATATTCCAGAAGCTTACCGCATTATTTGCTCGAGGCATAATCCGATCAATACGGTAGCCAAGTATAAAATATTTAAGGGCTCCGTGCAATAGCCGGAGCCCTTCTTAGGAAAATACCGTGTTTAGGGGAAAAAAACCATTAATAAAATATTCTAAAACAGACGTTTACGCCAAGACGTGTGTTGTTGTGCGCCAAGATCAGTCGACTCGACATTGTCGATGGCGGAAAAAAACATGGAAAATCTATTTCTTGACGAGCTGGTGCATTGCTAAGACACTATTATATCATCGTAGAAGTGCTAACGATGTAAACATTTTGATTTAAGTTTTATAATACCAAAACCCACCCCGTACAGCTGCGATCCTCACATTATTTTACCACGGTCGTCTCGTTCCCACTGCCGGAAGGTCGTGTGACGGTCGTTGTTTTGTCCCAAGTTTAAGGTCACCGCCGAGTAATTTATATATATATATATATAATTGTTAGGAGTAACATAATATAATATAGGCCTGAACAGGACTCCGGGAAAGACGTAGAAAGGTTATGACTATAAGAGATGGAAATGTTTTTATTATTATTATTATTTTTTTTTTTTTACCCTTTTCTGTACTGTTTAATGGGATCGGCGGCGGGTTGCCCGTTGAACAGATATATATATATATATATTCTTCTTATAAATATCTGTACTCCCGCAATGACACCGTATAACACACAACCACCTTTATCGACGGTAATGCGGTGTATACATATATATATATATATATGTGTGTCTGTGGGTCTGTGTGTATTCGAGTCCAATGTCCATTATTATTATTATTATTATTATTATAATTCATCCGGGAGGGCTTAATAAAATTCAACCACCGAACTGTCTGGGTCAAACTGCCGACGACCAGGGGTTCACAGACTATATAATATTATTATAACTCACTGCGCACATAGCTTTACCCCTCAGAGCGGTGTTGTGCCCAAGTCAAGCTGTACAACGTGTCACAACACAGTATCTGTATTTTTCATATAATTTTACGTGAAAATGATTTTTGTATGGACGTATGTAAGGCCGCCCCACCTTAACTTGGTTCTAATCACGTCTTGAAACGTCGAATAAGTTGCCAAAAAATGATATTTTTGGCTTAGCATTCAGCTGAAATTGTATATAAGCTCTATATCTGATTATCCGAGTGTTTGTACCAGAGAAATGTAATTTCGCCATTCTGGTCACCCTGCAGCTCGCCCGTTCGCTTACTTCACAATATTTTACTTACCTGCGCTAAAGTTCGGTACAGGTAACACAATCATTATTGTTGGCTCGATACAAATATGTATCCGAAAGTATGTATTCATAACGGTCGACTTTTGTCAGGTGTGAGGTGCACATGTTGTTATCGTTTATGTCACACACAACCCTTAGGACACGCCATTAAGAGAAGTGATAGCTTTTAATGGGTATAATGTTTGAATAAATTACTACCGCGGTGTGGGTGTACGACAAGCTAAAATGATAATAATACTGTCTTTGAAATGCACATATGACATACATACTGTTAAAAGGTTTTCCCATTGCAATTTAAAATGGAATTATATTTCAGCTGCGACACAGCTCGGAAAGCTGTTCTTGTTTTGTGCACAATAATAATTATTCAAATGGAAACATGGGTAAATACGACGTTGGACTGATATGTGTGTGTGTATGTGGATTTCTAAAACGTAAACGGTATCATGGTGTATTAAATTATACCGCATTATAAATATGGTAGTATGACATGACAAATAATAATAATAACTTAAATGTTCACAAGTCACAACCGTTGTGCATGGTCGGCAATGTCGTCGAGTTGAATAATTGAATTAAACCAATAACGTCACCGCCATTGCAGTGGTAAAAAGGTACAGAGTAAAATTTCCCAAGTAGGTATATACTGTTCTTATAAGATATAGACTGTACTTACTTAAACCCTTTCTCACCAAAACCGTTCAAATACAAACTATAAAAGAAGATTTTTGTAAATGTAAACAGAAACAAAAGTACCTACGCGTATGTATGATCTCAATATATGAGTAATATAAATTGTATATTTGTTTTGATATAATAACAAATATCAATGAGGGAAAATACAATTATTTTTTTTTATGGCATTATATGTGATCATAATATTATATTATGAACAAAGAGGTTATTATTATCATAAATACCGATTTTTTTTTATACAATTACCTAGCCAGTTACAATTATTTTACAGTTTCCTGTCCGTCAAATCATGTTATTATACAAACCGCCTAAAATCATAATCGATAAGATCCTGCACGGTTGATAGTAAATGTCTTAATTTGTATAACTATTTTTTTTTTGTACCTATCTAAAACCGGAATAATCAATTATTTTTTTTTATAAAATGACAGTATGCTAATATTGTTATTATTTTTAATTAATCGATAACGCCTGGAATTATTTCGGTCTTCGGCTGTACAATTTATCCAATCTTAGATGTTATGTTAATTTTCCTTTTTCTCACAGTGGCAATAGCATAGAACGTGCGTCAGGCAATTTTATTATTACATATTATATTCGCTGTACTTATTACTATTAGGTAAATCAGAATTAACGAGTGGCATGGTTATTTTCCTGCATTAATTTTTTTAATACTAAATCCACGATGGTTCCAATTAGTTTGTGTCTAATTGCTTAGACGATATAAACAAACTGATGACTCGTGTTCTTGTGGTAATCTGTTCAATCTTCGTGTGTATGTATCTTCGCAGTTCGTCTAATGTTTTTAATTAACAATATTAATAGGTTATCCAAAAAATATTTATTTTTCAGGACCAACCGACGACGGTATAGGACGATCAAGCGTGTAAAAAATTAAAAAAAACTCGAGTTTCCGGTTTGCGTTAATGATGGTCTATTTTTAATTTTTCTACTGACCTTGACGTTGTTTAATTTTTTTTTATCATCGTAGTAAGTGAATACGGTTCTACTAGAGAAAACATATTATTATTTAAGTTGTTTTTCTTTTGTCTATATATATATATATATATATAGGTAGGTAGGATAATAATGTTGTGTATAATGTTCTACTACTAGTAGAATAAGGTACTTATGTAATCGACCGGAATGGATATTTTATCGAGTGGTAAAAAACTATTATTAAAAAAAATAAATAGTATATTTACAATATTATAATATTATTATAGAGGTTGCATGTGGTGAAATAGGTCAGTGACCATATAGCCGTGAGACCTCCTCCGGCCGTTAACTGTCGGCCGTTATACATGTACAATATTTGGATCAAAACCAACACACGCATTGTATATATGGTACCGTATAATACCGCATCAAAAAGCACACAACGGCTGTTTATTTATACACACATTTTTTTTTTCAGCAGATTTACAAAAGTCTTATTAAAATCGGTTGTGTATGTACCGTGTGTCACAACCGCCGCACTGCGTTCACCTTGAACTCGCTAATGGAAAACATAATAAGTATTATTATTATCTGTTCCCTGTGGAATGCGTTTTTCTCGGTTTAGGACTTGCTGGGGATTATTATCGACCGAACATCCTCTAGCCGAATATCAAATCCAATCAACTCAGATCGTTCCGCCTCTACCTAGAATTTTGCAATTTGGGAGGGGCGGGGTCCCTCGGGATGAAGATGGGATTTTGCTCGAAAAGCTTTTCATGTTTTTCCCCCCTGACTATCCGGACATGATAATATTGGCTTTTGATTACAACGTCCCGAAAAAAGTTCGCAATAATAACACTATTGTGAATAAAATAATATGCGAGTCGAACTGACACGCGTTGAGGTTCCCAAGTCGCCTATTACATCAGTAGTTAGGTGTGTTGCTCTAATCGCAGATTAATATGTGTCAATCTGGATTATGTTAAACCATACACACACACACGGATAACGGCGACCGCGAAACGGTTTTTATTACTAGGACGTGCAAAGAAATAAACAAACAAGTTTATAGTCAATGTATACAATTTACAACATCATATCATAATAGTATATTATTTCAAGTAACTATTATTATCGTAAATTACAAACGCCTGTCGGGCAGGCAACTCAACCGACGGCGTGCGTACAGCTAGCACACTCTGTCGGTCAAGTGGAATACCAGAAATTAATTTTGTGTGGTTCATAATTTCTTGTTTTTATCGGAAAACTAATTTCAAAACTATTTCGGATTCGTGTGTGCGTTTTAAATTTAATTTGATAATTTTTATTTAAATAATATTAATTATATTAATAATATTTAATTTATTAAATAAATAATTAAATAAATTTATTTTTTATTAACCGGTTGATCTACAATTAATCGATTAATTTGTTTGGTCAGTATGTAGATTTAAGAGGTTTTTTTTAATGTTCCTGTATCTAAAACTTTTTCGATTTGGATAATTGTGATTAAAAATGAAATAAAAAAAAACTGTTTTCAAACTATAACAATTATCGTGGTAATAATATTATTTATCTGAACCGGTGAAAACGTCATGAGTCGACACGAGAATTAATTGCATTACCCGCGTTACTCATCGGTGCGTTATGAGTCATCTTGTCAAATGCCTACCTATATAATAATAACCATAATAACGAAAATAAATTCATCAAAATTACAGCTCACTCGTAACCCGAATAAATGACGAAGGTCATTTTTTTTGCAGCCAATAAAAAAAAATATATAACACTATTCGGCCGACTTCCGCCATAACCGTACGATGAACTTAACGGAGTCGGCGGTAGGTAAATACGACTTAAACATTCTAAAAAAAAAAAAATCAACTGTGAGCAAAATAATATTTTAATATAAAATGACGTCACAGCGAAACGACCGGTGATTTCCGTTAACTGTGCCTACTTTGTTTTTGTTGCGTTTGTTTTTTTAACCGGAGAAATAATTATAATTGACAACAAATATATATTAAGTTTTAAGGAATTTTCGTAGACAAGTTAACAAAAACGACGTCATCTCTATTAGGCGTTTACTGTTTATAATTATTAAAATTTGACAGCTTTGTTTAACCGTCCGTTATATCGTTTACCGCCATGACGTGAACCAAATATAGGTGTAAGTGACATTTTGTCATGAGCGAATAATTTTTTATTGGCGATTATACAGTGTGTACCAATAATATTTTTATAACATCGGTTCTTGCCCAAATCTCAAGACGATCCGTGTTATTATTATACCAATGGGGTGTTTGTGGTCGGGCGAACGCTGTTTTGTAAATAAGTATTATTATTCTTGAAGAATAATAATACACATATTTTGTCAACTGCGGCCAGGCGCCAGGTGTGTTATCATAACGACATCAAACGGGCGAGTCGATAAAAAAATTGGTAGGGGATGATGGGGGATGGGGTCGGACAGGGCGGTTGACGTTAATGGCTAAAGTCCCGAAGCCGGTTCGAATTACGCGTTTTATAAGGTATGTATAAAATATTATTTTAAACGTGGAAACTTCACTGGAAGTTCGCCCATTACCGTGACTTACCAGCACTCGCCCACGTTTTACTCGTTGTACTTCTCCCCCTCGGTTTTGTGTGCCCGGCCAAGGCATGCGCTCGGTTCGACTCTAACAAGGGCAAGGTCATCGTCCTTTCATTGCCGCAAGCGATCAATAACCGACTCTGCGTTTCCTCTGGCCGCGATTTTGTCGGTACACACGACCAAACGAGAACAATAATAACAACAACGACCACAACCACACCAACGACCGGAATAATGTTAATGCGTGCAGCTTTTAGCTCCACCGAATCATAGCCGAGAAGGTATTGTTCCAATGTTTGGAATAAAACAATATTGTACTTTAAGGGGCCTCCATACAGTCCATTTTTTCAGTCAAAACACATCATTTTCATTCCATCGCACAGGCCTAACCAGTGATCCGATAAGCAATCTAAAAACAGATTTGAATTCGTCATGAAGTTTACTTAGGAACGGTCGAGGTACTTTTTTCAATTTTTAATTTTAACCTTTTGTACATTTTATTTTAAAATGTTCAAAAAAACGTATTTTATACATAGTAGGAATAAGATATAAAAAAAGTACGTCGACCGATCTCAAGTAAATTTAATGAAAAATTCAAATCTGTTTTCATATTACTCATCGGATTACTGGTTGAACCTGTGCGATGGAACAAAAAATGTATGTTATATTAACTAAAATGGCTTTTACTCATAGACAAAATGATTTAAATTAAAAATAAAGTTATAATTATAATAATAATAATAATTGAAGCTTATACAAATTAACCGGTAAATTTATTGACATGGTCGAAATTTATTTAAGCCAATTTTTTCTTAAATATTGCCTGTATAAACTCCTTAAAAATGGTCTGTATGGAGCCCCCTTTATGCGTTATTAATAGTTGACTATTAAACAAAATATTTATTTTTCGACTACCTATAAGAACGCAATAAATATCACAATGTATTTGCTTATGGTTTTTGTGTTTTTTTGCATACATTTATTACAGTTCAGTAGCTACGCAGTTTGATATCCATGTATACATAAATAGTTTAAAGTATTATTTTCTTAGGTTCGTTTGTTCATTTTAATGCGTTTGTACAAGTATAATATATTTTTTCAACTTACACATCATCTGATGTATACCATCTTTGGTATAAGTATCTTGTCGAATAAAACAGTTAACCTTTACTCTTTTCGATAAAAGTTATTTCAAAACTGTTATTTTTAAAAATTTTATTTCCTAACTGTATTTATAAAAATTTTTATTTAACAGTTATTATAAACCATTTTCATGAATAAGTTTAATAAAAAAAATGATTATGCTTTTACGTTTTTGTTAATAGGAAATGTAAAATACAACTTAATAATAATTTTACTATATTATGCATTTAACATAAAAATGTTTTAAAATATTTTGAAAATTTCAATTTCAATAAACAAATGATGATATTATAAAAATTTAGTATAATCAAAAGTTCATAGTATAAGTGACAGTTTAATTTTTTAAACACAATAAATTTGGTGAAAAAGTAACCAAATATTTAACAACAATCATAAAAATATTATGGTACATATCATGAACAACTATAATGAAAAAAACATTTTTTTTATTAATAAAAAATGTAATTTAATCTTAACGTTTTAAATGCTGCCATCATGATGAGATGCTTTCTGGACGAATTCGATATACTTTATACGCAATTTACTAACAAACAAATTTAACATAATCTTACCAACAAAAAAAATTAATTTAATTTAACTAAAAAATATTTTCAAGGGTTTCACTGTCAAGGTTGTATCTGTGATCATTTAAAACATATTTTAAAGAAGAAAATGCCCTTTCTACAGATACTTGAGTTGTATTATGTTTCTTTACAGTTAACGTTAAAATATTTTGTTATATCCCTAGAATTCATTAGTTTTCCACTCGTGAGAGTTTTTTAGTACTGAGCAGTCAAATAATAATGATTTTGCATTGTAATTGAATTTTTTTGTACATATAACTTATTTTAGATGGAAGGAGTAAAAGTTTAACAACAACTTTTTTTAGCTAGAACTTTTATTTAAAAGTTTTAAAAAACTTACGGCCTGACGCAAATGCGTCTAATTAGACCTGTGTTAATACCTCAAGTAGGTTTAAAAATGTTCTCAAAAATCTGTTGTCTGACTAATATTTTTTAAGTTCGTAGTCAATTTCCAGGTTGCTATGTGTATGCTAAATGTTTATTAAATTCAGTGTAGGTGATTTTACATTTAAAACGCAATGTTTTATAAACGTACTAAGTGCCCCATTGTTTTTAGTCTTTGTTTGTTTTTTGCATATATTTATTTAAATTTTGTAGCTCCGCAGTATGATATCCATAATAACAAATAGTTTTACGTGTTATTTTCTTAGGTTCGTTCGATGTTATTGCGATTGCAAGAATATAAAATATTTTTTTTTTGAACTTGCACGTCATCTGATACATACCATCTTTCCGTATAGTTGTTCAACTTAACTGTTTTTAACATTTTTTAAAAAAACTAATTCAGATATTTAAAATATTTTTATTCTCAAAAATCGTTCTCTGATTCCTATTACGTTTGTTTTAAAATGAAGTGTTCGAAAACACTTATTATAGTTGTATTGAACTTTGCGTTTCTCGAGTGTGGATCAGCACAACATTTGGATACAGGATACGAATATAACACCGATGACCATGATCTAACCGTTGATCGTATCACAGACTTGAAATGCGGTTACCTGTTCTTCGGGCTAACGCAAATGCGACTATTTAGACTTGTGTTTATACCTCCAGTAAGTTCACCATCCAAAGCGATGAGTATACTCAACTTTCTTAGTAATGCTGTGAAACGTATGATATCCACGTTGTATTGGTTGGATCGAACGACAATTAGTACATTGTGGCTGTTCCAGTTGTATGCGAATATGTTACCGGGGCACTTCAAATTTATACTTAAGAAGTGTAAAACGAATCTCGAGTATATTGAAACACAAATCATGAAGACACACGCGTATGTCATCGACATATTGGAGAAGGCCGTCTGTAATTGTCGGAAAAATAATATTTTCGATTCGAAGAGCAAGTTTGTCGAAAATCCTGGACTTACTCAAGAAGGCATATCGCAGCTGATTACTAGAAGTAACAGTAAATTGATGGACATGATGGAAAATAATACAACGACGAGTAGCTTAAAATTTGGGTTGCTCAACGATACACTGAGATCTATAAACCTCTTCATGAACAACTTGGGCATAAATGCGGGGCTCAAAAAAGGGTTGATGACCACATACGATGTGCAAGTGAACTGGGGCGATACGTCTGAGCAGTTAGAAAGAGCTTGGTTTAAAGCTCGCGATATGGACTGGACCACCAATAACCTTCGTCACATAGAAGCATATTACACGTTGCACTTTGACTTTTTGAAAGTCATCATGTTTCGGTTGATTTTGAAACATTTGATGGGCTTAGGAAATCACGTAGGTCCGTATCGATTGTACATCGCACTAGATCATTTCATAAATAAATTGTGTATCAATAACGATCAGCACATCATTGAGTTAAAAGAAGCTTTTGACAAATATGCCAAGAGTAAGTCGGATGAACATTTGGTCTGCATTATACGGTATTTAAAAAAAGAACTGCAAAAGATTTGTGAATCGCTCGGGTGCCGCTTGATCGAACCAATGACCGGAAACAACAAGGAACCAATGATTCTTAATATAGGTAAGCATGTACACGAAGAGAATTATGTACAATGCTTAATTAGCGATGTGACAACTGATAAAGTAGACGTTGACCTCTTTTTAGATTATCTAAATGGGGCTTTTGAACAAGTCAGTTTTGACATCATTCAATTAATCATTGAATATATCAGAGAAATCAATCAGTAAATTTATTTTGTCATAATAATCGTATAATATATTGATTTTTATGTACCTTTTTTTCTATGAATAAATAGTAATATTACTAGTAAAAATGTACGTAGTAAGACATATTGTAGTTAATAACTAAATGCACGCGTGTCTTTGTAATTTTTACAACAGTGCGTCCAACATCAAAATAACCTTATTAAAATTGTCTTTAAAAAGTATATTTAAGTTATTTCTTCAGTAACAATACTTACTTTGTTATAAGGCAATACATAAAATAAATATAATTTTAATTGGCCATCAAAGCATTTATTTGAAAGTGATTTTATCACTCTTTGTTTTAATAATATTGGTTAAAACATGTTTAATAAATATCTACCAAAATCCTAGTTCTATCTTTTGAAGAGATATTTTTTTTAAATTGTTTAAAAATTAACACATTTGTGTAAATAATGACAGTTGGATATATATTTTGTAGTACCTACTGTTGGGAAAGTCATGGAAGAAAAACAGATTGTTGTTGTTGATAAGGTAATGTGATAACGGCAAAGTGAAACGTTATCATCATATATTTACATGTGACATGTTATTAAACAACATTTTTTTGAATTAAATTTTCAATCGTTAATGATTTGCTCCTGTTTTTAAAATAATAATTTAATCCTATTTATCTACCGAACATGGAAGTGTGAGTACACAATCGTCGACTAAAATACTTATATATATATTTTATTTTGTTTTGTTTTGCAGAAAAAATACACAAGTTGCGGTGTTGAGTAACTACGAGGTGAGATTTTTGTTTTTATTTGCTGAGATTTAATTAATGTAATAGTTAAATACCCGAAAACGGTGCCATACATTTTTGGCAAGCATTTTTCGCTTATTTGTGTACACCGTAAAGCAATATTACGTTTAACGCAAAACGTTCTACTTGATTGTTCGATTATGATTCATTTTGTTTTTTCTCTTTAGACATTAACAACATTTATTCAATAACAGTACAATTTAATATAACTATTACTGTATTGCAATTAAACGCTATTCTACCAGCTGCGTCATTCGACTATTTAAATAATATACGAGCGACCGGTACATTTGATTGTTTCGAATGTTTTAGGTTTTCGAGCTGTTCAAAAAAACTCAAGAAAACGTTAAACTTATTGGCGGCATGAATCATTCGACGATCTTGTACGAGGTATCAGTTTTTTTATTCATAATTTGTTTCGTAATCACTAACTTTTTCATTTCTATCATTTCATTTAACATACTTTGTTCCTGTTGGTGGTTTGGTAACAAGTATTTTATTTTCTCTGTCGACAGGTCAGTAAATATTTAGAAGAAAAACCGTGCGCCAATCAAAACGGTGAAAAAATACGCGAGTTCTTACTGCAATTAAAAGATATGCCCATAAGCCTGACCAAAAAGGAGAAACTAATGCTCGTCAACGATCCGCCGGACTCGGTCTTACAGCTATCATTGGTATATTTTGATGTTGACTACCAATGACGTCGGTTAATGTGTATATTTTCTTTTAGGGTATCAAAGACTTCTACGATAGACTTGGTGAACAAGAAACAGAAATGTTGTTGAATGCGACCAAACAATTCGGCGGAGAACCTAATGTGCACGAAACGAGTGAAGAAAATACTATGATGGAAGACGTATGAAAACGATTCAACTGTGTCGGTACAATAATTATTTGAATAAGACTGATTGTTAAAATAATTTCTAATGGTGTGGAAATTTATCGTTGTTTTCACACGATATTTGTATAAGACAACTAGCGTAAAATGTATGTAATTTATTTGGGAAAAAAATGTATTAATAAAATTATTAGCTGTACGAAAAACACTTTGTTAAAGGAACCGATTTATTTATAAATGTATAATATTATGAATTTATTTAAATTATTTTCGTCTTAACTATCTTTTTTTGACTTTTACTTAATAATTTGTTTTTTCATTTAATGATTATAACAATTATTATTGTCATACTTGACTGTTTAAAAGAAATTTGCTAAATGCTAAAATACATAGATTATAGATTACAATTGATTACTATTTATTATTGCTATTGTTATTATTATTATTATTAGTATTTATAAACAACAATTTGGAATTCAAATGTCATTTACAAATTATTATTTGCATTATTTTAAGTAAACTTGTTCTATTTACATATTGAAATCAGTCCTAATTGCTTAATTAAACATTTATTTTACATTTTGAGTAACTTTTCCAGTAAAGTATTATATTGGTTTTAAAGAGATATGTTTATGTGCACACGTTTTGGAAATAAATCATTCGACGAATTGTTTTTAACGTAAACAACGGTAATTAAAATTTCAATTCTTGACTTTTTATAGAAATAAAAATAACTTTAGCCAACATAAGTAAATTTTTGGTGTAATTAAGAAACACTATTCATTGAACATTTTATAAAGCGCTATATTGTGTTGTATACTAGCCATAAACGTAAAGACTTTTGACGTTAACTGTGAAAGTCAATTTAAATTAAACTAATGCATCGGGTCATATTTTAGTTAGTCTGTAAAACTCCAAAAAGGAAGTTTTATGACAATATTAAAACATTTTTTTTTAATGAAACTGCTAAATTTTTACAACCGTGTAGCCTTTATTCTTACAAGAAACCGTCGCTCGTTATTTGGTGTCACAATAATTGTCACAAGTAAATTGGAAAATTGAATATACCTTTTTAGGTGATTATTAACCAACATAGTATTTTTGCAAATTAAAAGTAAATATATATGTGAATACAGTTAATAGAGTCAAATTTTATTTTATTTTATAATTATCAATTTAAAAATATAATTTATACTTTGTACCTGTTAAACATTGTATCAAAAAATAATATCGTAATGAATGTCACACTGTTTTTGCTTATGGTTTTTGTTTGTTCTTGTGTTTTTTTGCATATATATTTATTTAAATTTTCTAGCTTCGTAGTTTTTTTATCCATATTAATAAAATAGTTGAACGTATTATTTCCTTAGGTTGATAGTTGTTATTGCTTTGTACGAATATAAATGTTTTTTCAACTTACACGTCATCTGATAAATACCATCTTACCATTTAAAGTTGTTCAACTTGATTTTTGTTTTTTTTAAATAACAGTACAAATTCAGATATTTATTCTCAAAAATCGTATACCTATAATATTATTTTATAAAATGAAGTGGTCGAAAATACTGTTTCTAGTTGTATTTAACTTCGCGTTTCTCAAGTTTGGGTCAGCAAAATATTTGGAAACCGGTTACAAACATAAAACTCATAACAACGACTTGAGATGCGGTTACATGTTTTACGGGCTAACGCAAATGCGTCTCATCAGATTTGCCCTAATACCTCCGGCAAGTTCAACAAGCAAAGCGTTAGGCAAGCTTCACCTACTTAGTAGTACTGTAAAATATATGATATCTACGTTATATAAGTTGGATCAGACGACAATTGGAACATTGTGGATGTTACAGTTGTATATAAGCGTGTTAATAAGTTCTTTTCAATTTATACTTAAGGAATCTATAAGGATTCTCGAGTATAATGCACCGAAAATCATAAAGACCCACACGTATGTCATCGACAAATTGCAGATGGCTGTCGGTAATTGTCTCAAAAATAATATTTTTGATTTCGAAGACGGGTTCGTCACAATTCGAGAACTGGCGTACAAAGAAATGGCAGATCTGTTTTATAACAACCACTGTAATTTGATGAAAATGTTAAAATATAATAGCACCAATAGTAACTTGAATTTTGTATTGTTCGACGAGACGTTGAGACCTAAAAGGCTGTTCATGAACAACTTGGGCATAAATGAAGAGCTCAAAAAAGGGTTGATGACCACGTACGATGTGCAAGTGAACTGGGGCGATACTTCTGATCGGTTAGAAAAAGCTTGGGTTAATGCTCACGATCTGGACTGGACCACCAATAACCTTCGTCACATAAAAGCATATTACACGTTGCACTTTGACTTTTTTAAAGTCATCATGTTTCGGTTGATTTTGAAACATTTGATGGGTTTAGGAACACACTTCGGTCCGTATCGA
This sequence comes from Adelges cooleyi, assembly GCF_023614345.1. Classification (NCBI taxonomy): domain Eukaryota; kingdom Metazoa; phylum Arthropoda; class Insecta; order Hemiptera; family Adelgidae; genus Adelges; species Adelges cooleyi. Next base: position 7,504,438 of record NW_026096268.1, read on the forward strand.
TTGTACCTCGCACTAGATCATTTCATAAACAAATTGTGTATCAGTAACGATCAGCACATCATTGAGTTAAAAGTAGCTTTTGACAAATATGCCAATAGTAAGTCGGATAAGGATGAACATTTGGTCTGCATTATACGGTATTTAAAAAAAGAACTGCAAAAGATTTGCGAATCGCTCGGGTGCCGCTTGATCGAACCAATGACCGGAAGCATCAAAGAACCAATGATTCCTAATAAAGGTAAGCATGTACATGAAGAGAATTATGTACAATGCTTAATTAGCGATGTGATAACTGTTAAAGTAGACGTTGACCACTTTTTAGATCATCTTAATAAAGTTTTTAAACATGTAAGTTTTGAAGTCATCCAATTAATCATTAAGCATATCGGGGAAATCAACCATTAAATTTGTTTAGTTATAATAATCGAATATATTGATTTCTATATACTTTTTTTCTATGAACATATAATAATATTATTAGTAAAAATGCATGTAGTAGAACATTTAAGTTAATAACTAAATGCTGGTGTGTCATTAGTAATTTTTAGAACAGTGCATCCAACATAAAAATAACCATATTCAAATTGTCTATAAAAAGTTTATTTAACTTGTTTTTTCAGTATCTATACCTACATTGTTTTAAGTGAATTTCATAGAATAAATATAATTTTGTTTGTTCTTCTTGTTTATCGAAGCTTTTTATAATTTTTAGTGATTTAATTGTTAATAACCACAAAGATAAAGAGTCACAGACTTTTAAAGATTTAAAATCCTTTTTACTAGACTGCGGTTTATATCGTGCTTGGTTTGAACTGTACAGGCTTGAACCTAATGTCCACAGATCGCATCGAAGCCTTTATTTGAAAGTGATTTCATTACTTTCATTTATAATAATTTTTTGAAGCCGGTGACCTCTTCGTCCCTACTATACCTCGACCCCACTGTACTGGCGTTTTTCCCCATGAAACATTTACACGTACACAAAACGTTGCCACGATTAGAAGAGGGCCTGAGCAAGTTTGGACTTGTTAAACACTCTGAGAGCTATATCGAAATTTCGAAAATAAAATTAAAAACCTTACTTGCCCAGGCGGTGCCTGATTGGTTGCTGAAATTTAAAAACGCTTCAAGATTTTCGGATAAAGTTCTTATCTATTGTGAAAATTCAGTGTGGATGCTTTTAGACTTAAAACGCAATGTTGTATAAACGTAACAAATGTCACACTGTTTTTGTTTATGGTTATTGTTTGTTTTTGTGTTTTTTGCATACATTTATTTAAATGTTGTAGCTTCGCAGTATGATATCCAAAATAATAAATAGTTTTACGTATTATTTTCTTAGGTTCGTTTGGTGTTATTGCGTTTGTAAGATTACAAAATATTTGTTCAACATGCACGCCATCTTTTTTGTACGTCATCTGATGTATACCATCTTTCCATATAGTTGTTCAATTTACTTGTTTTTTTTTTTTTAAATTACAAAACAAATTCCGATATTTATTCTCAAAAATCGTTCTCTAATTCCTTTTACATTTGTATTAAAATGAAGTGTTCGAGAATACTTGTTATAATTGTATCGGTATTCGCGTTTCTCGAGACGTGTGGATCGGTACAAAATTTGGATACAGGATACGAATATAACACCGATGACCATGATCTAACCGTTGATCGTATCACAGACTTGAAATGCGGTTACCGGTTTGGCGTGCTGACGCAAATGCATCTGATCAGACTGGTGTTTATACCTCCGTTAAGTTCAACAAACAAAGCTTTAGGCATGCTTCACCGGCTTTTTGGTACCGTCAAATGTATGGTATGCACGCTATATTCGTTGGATCTAACGACAATTGGTCCGTTGTGGCTGCTACAGTTGTATACGAGTATGTTACTGAGTTATTTCGATTTTATACTTGACAAGTCTGTGGCGGGTCTCGAGTACGATGTACCGAAAATCTTAAATACACACACGTGTCTTATCGACAAATTGCAGAAGGCCGTCGGGAATTGTCGCAAAACTAATTTTTTCGATTCGAATGGTGAGTTTGTCGAAAATCAAGGACTTTCTTACGACGCCACATCGATGATTTTTACCAACAACAGTTATGAATTGATGAACTTGATGAATAATAATAGCACGAATAGTAACTTAAATTTTCGGTTGTTCGATGAGACGGTGAAACCTAAAAGGCTGTTGATGAACAACTTGGGCATAAATGCAGAGCTCAAAAAAGGGTTGATGACCACGTACGATGTGCAAGTGAACTGGGGCGATACTTCTGATCGGTTACAAAAAGCTTGGGTTAAAGCTCACAACCTGGACTGGACCACCAATAACCTTCGTCACATCGAAGCATATTACACGTTGCACTTTGACTTTTTGAAAGTCATCATGTTTCGGTTGATTTTGAAACATTTGATGGGTTTAGGAACACACTTCGGTCCGTATCGATTGTACATCGCACTAGATCATTTCATAAACAAATTGTGTATCAATAACGATCAGCATATCATTGAGTTAAAAGCAGCTTTTGACAAATATGCCAATAGTAAGTCGAATAAGGATGAACATTTGGTCTGCATTATACGGTATTTAAAAAAAGAACTGCAAAAGATTTGCGAATCGCTCGGGTGCCGTTTGATCGAACCAATGACCGAAAGCAACAAAGAACCAATGATTCCTAATAACGGTAAGCATGTACATGAAGAGAATTATGTACAATGCTTAATTAGCGATGTGATAACTGTTAAAGTAGACGTTGATCACTTTTTAGATCATCTTAATCAAGTTTTTAAACATGTAAGTTTTGAAGTCATCCAATTAATCATTAAGCATATCGGGGAAATCAACCATTGAATTTGTTTAGTTATAATAATCGAATATATTGATTTCTATATACTTTTTTTCTATGAACATGTAATAATATTATTAGTAAAATTAGCATATAGAAAGACATTGTAGTTAATAATTAAATGCTGGTGTGTCATTAGTAATTTTTTGAACAATGCACCCAACACTAAAAGTGTCTATAAAAAGTATATTGAACTTGTTTTTCCGATATTAAAACTTATATTATTTTAAAATCAATACATAGAATAAATATAATTTTTATTGTACTTTTTTATTATTAAAACTTGATTTAATTATTCATAATGATAAAAATGATCTATGGCTTTTATGCGTTAGCTGCGATGTGTGGAAATTAAAAATTACATTTGTAAGTGGTATCAGTTAACCATAGTACTACCTATAAAAATTGACAAACCAAATAAATACCATTAACTCTAACCGCATCCACCCCGATACTAAAAATTACTTTTTATGCCCATAATTGTCATTAGGTACAAAGGTTTTATCGATATTTTTATTTTTATCATCTGTGAATACTGGACCTCTCTTATACTTACTCGATGACTAATACTAATACTTATTAATACTATTCACAGATTAGTATCGAAGCGTTTATTTAAAATTAACATTACTTTCAGTTATAAAAATACCTGTGAATCCCCTTCTCATAATAAAAAGTAGCTTTTGACAAATATGCCAATAGTAAATCGGATAAGGATGAATATTTGATCTTCAATAAACGGTGTTTACAAGAAGAACTGCAAAAGATATGCGAGTCACTCGGGTGCCACTTGATCGAACCAATGACCGTAAACGACGAAGAACCTAATGAAAGTATGGACGTAGATGTAGAGATTTATAATCAGTGCCTACGTAGTGAAGTGACAACTGTGAAAGTAGACGTCGACCACTTTTTAGATCATCTTAATCAAGCTTTGAACATGTAAGTTTTGATATCATTCAATTAATCATTGAGTTTATCAGGGAAATCAATGAGTAAAATTATTTTGTTATAACAATTGAAAATATAGTTGCTTATATATCTATTTTCTATAAATATATAATAATATTATTAGTAAAAATGCATGTTAGATATTGTAGTTAATAACTAAATGCTCGCGAGTCATTCTTCATTTATACAGCAGTTTGTTCAATAATAAAATAACCACATTAAAATTGTCTATAAAAATTATATTTTACTTGTGTTTTCGGTATATGTAATAAAGTTGTTATAAGTCAATACATAGAATAAATATAATTCCCTTTTATCGAAACTAATAGAAATCGATTCTTCACTTTTTCAAACAAAGTTTTAAAGATTTAGGAATTAGGTCTGAAGATTTTGATCATGGTCAGTAGGCATAGGCAATTTCCACGTTGCTTTGTGTTCAGTCTCTTCCTCAAACTGGGCGATTTACAAAAAAAATTGGTTGCTTTGTGTTAGCAAATCAAACATCAACAGGTATTGAAAATATGGCAATATAGTTATATCGACAGACGATCAACCCTAATTGTATCCACCCTAATACAGAAATACATTTTTAAGCACTTAATTATCAATACTATGAATTTATCGATATTAGTATTTTTATCTGTGAACACTGGACCCAACTTACTACTACTACATACTACTTATTACTACTACTCAATCACGTGTAATACTTTCAATCGTACTTAATGCGTTTTAAAACTTTTTTTTTGAGTAGGTTTTTTTTTCATTTCTTTAAACCAATAATACAATAACACATCGTCTCGCAAACAATGACAGCCCAGCAAAAGTATTCTATATACCGACCTATAATTGTAAGCTATTAAGTCGTCGGCTTTCCGAATCATAAGACATTGTATAATACAAAATTGTTCAACCGAATTCATTTAATATTTGAGAATGCATTTGAAAGTGCTTATAACAATCGTTCTATGTTCAACGGTGTTTTATTGTAGATCAGTAGTGTCTTTAGAAACTGGCTACAAGTATGAATCAAATCAAATACTAACTCAGGATTACCTACTTGATGATTTAAAATGCACTCATATGTTTGGCGGACTATTCCATATGCAGATGATCGAATTCATATTATACAACCTAAAACATATTCCGACTGGACAAGTGCTCAAATTGATGAATTGGTTCCGCACTAGAACAGGAGTTTATATAATATATATGTTAGATGAATCAAAAGTAGGTGTATTATGGATATTACACTTATATGCGACTATGGCAAAAAATTGCCACACTGGTGCGGCCCAAGGTGTATATGGATCACGTTCGGTAGCAGAAACTGATGAAAAGATCATTTCTACTCACGAATACGTTACACAACTATTAAAAGAGAAAATCGCAACTGAACGTTGTCGCCCAGGAAATTCGTTTGATCGCTATGTCAAATGGATGGAAAGAAAAGACTGGTCACCCAGTATGAGTAGTATAAAAAAGGTGCTTATTAAAAATTTTGAAGAGTTCGAAATTATGTCAAAGAAAAACATGAAGGAATTGCCTCCCGGTGTGGATATCGAACAATTTCGATTCAAAAAGTTATTCATGAACAACTTTGGCGATAAGGATTTAGCCAGGTTGGATCTGATGAACGTGTACAACGTGCAAGTAAACTGGACGGAGACTATTACTCATATGAAAAATGTTTGGACAAATGCTAAACTACTGGATTGGAAAGCAACCAAATTGCAAACTATCAAAAAGTACTATAAATCGCAGTTCAATTTATTGAAAGTCATCTTTTTACAACTATCATTGAAACACTTACTGTACATACAACCATTTACCGACCTACCTAGAGTTTCTTACGTGGAAAAATGGTACCACTTTGTACTTGAATTCGGAAATATGTTGCACATTGGCGATGATCCTCACATCGCTGGCTTGCGTATCCAGTTAGCCGACGTCACGAATTCGAAGGAAATCATTGAAAATGTAATAGTTTATCTGGAGAAAGTTGTGAAAGCGATTTGTAAGATACTCAAATGCGATGCGACTAGTCCGATGGTTTTAAACGGCCAAGAATTTAAGGAACCGTATCAAAGTATCAATCAAGATATAGCAGATTATGTGCAATCCGTGAGTAAACCAGAACCGGTCGAACTCAACAGTCTTGCCAACGTGAAAGCTTTCATGTTACATCTCACAAAGCTTTTCCATCATGTCGACTTCAGTGTGGTCCGTTCGCTCATTGAGTACATCAATAAGAAGGTCAAATAAAATGTGTTGTGTAAATGAAAAAGTCCTTAATCGTTATTTAGTGAGTATGTTATTTAATACTGTAGTTTAAAAAACAAAATTTATTTTTGATTATGTGACAATTATTAGTAAAGTAAAGTTATAATAATTATGTTGAAATTGTTGTGATTATATATTAGTATCAAATATTTTCCCCTCTTTTTAGATAATCTAAATCAAGCTATAAACATGTCAGTTTTGATTAGTGTTTTTTTTTAAACACTAATCGACAATAGTTGTGATTTTATGTACCAAAAGTATAAATAGGTGGTATTGATAAAATCATTATATGTCACAATAATGTACTTAAAATTAGCCCATAATTATTGCATACAATTAGTGCGAATGATGTGGCACCCTTGGTGCAAGACTGCCACAACTCAAAAAACTATAGTTTTGGAGAAATTCGATTTAAAATTTTTTTCTCAAAATGGGTATAAAAAAAAAATTGCGTACTTATTGTTAGATTTTGAATAAAATTATGTTGCCAGATGGCAACGCTAGGCGCTAATGGTTTTAAACATCAAATAACCAATTGCTCAGATCATATTTTTGTTTTAACAACATAAAAAATGTATTTTTTGCGAAAGACAAATACAACAGATAAACTATCAGTTATTTTTTTTTATAAAAAAAACAACACAGACACACACATTTACACATACAAACTCACACTCACTGTGTGTGAGTGTTAAAAAAGCCTTATAAAAATAAAACAATAAAGAATACTTTTAATTTTCTACTCTAAATTTTTGTTTATACCTCGTACAACGGCAATATTCACTCTGTCTCAACCTTTGTAAATATTAAATCTAGTTTCGCATTGTTACAGATTGCATAACTAAAAAAAAACGAAACAAATTGATATGGTAGGAATTTTGCAATATCACTTTTGCTCAAATTATGCCTATATTTTGCCCTTTACTTCAAAGCAACGATGGCGCTTTTTAATGTTTGTACACGTTACAAAATATGTATATAATATATTTACACCAAGCACAGACCTATACAGGCACGGCATTGGAAAAAGAGCATGTCATTACAGCTGTGCTAATTGCCGTCGACTATTATTCAGTCGTCGAGTATCCAAATTCAGAACATAGTTTTAAATAATGAGCGATCCACTCGTCGGTCGTTCGACGGTTACACAAAAACGTTGCACTTGTAATTGTTGCCGGCTACAATCGTTTGGAGTTTGGTTGCTTTTACAGGTCGGTCAGTACAATCGTTGGAAACCGGCTACAAGTATAACATAGCAGACGGGCAAAAACGTTGACCGCCATAAAGATTTAAAACGCGGATACCCGTTTGGCGGAATGACTCGTGTGCGACTAACCCAGCTAACATTTTTAGACTATTCGGATGGCACCTTGTGGCCATTTGTACATATGTACACGAATAATTTCAATAGCTATTCGGATTAAGGAGACGAATGCCAGCGAAATTGATGTACGGATGATCAATATTAGGTAGCACTTAGGTAAACTTTCCACCGTCGCATACTTGTCAGTCCGTTAAACAAATGTCCACTTTTCAAATGTTCACGGCGGTCAACGTCTTCTGTGACACATTTGCAGGCGGTTACCAAGGACCGTACTAATCGACCGATGAACGCTGCCCGGCTCAAAAACGATTATTGTCGACAAGAATTATTAGTGCACCGTTTTGTGTAATCGCCGAGCAAACCAGCGGGAACGGTTGCTATGTGTTAAAGTTGTTCGGAGTTTGGAGACAGTCGACGACTGAACAGCTACCATTTACCAACACCACCGGCTTTGTCGTTGTACTTTTTTTTTACGGATGACGTGTCGGTTTGCCGTACGTTTAGGAAAAAAATAGGTTGCATATTAATTTTATGTTGGCATGGAAAACACTATCTTTGCCTACGATGCGATTTCATGAATGTATTGACGACAATTTACGATACGTGGTTATTTTATATTTGAGTTTTCCAACCTTTATAACTATTTTTTTAAAGTATGATTCGAATCATCTGTAATTACCTAATTAATTTTTTATTTGAATAAACATTTGTTTAAATTAAAATGCACAAAAAAAAAACTGATAACGTATGTCGTGTATTTTATATTTTCCTAAGTGCAACCAAAATTCTAGGACTCTATCACCGCTACAGGAAAAATACGACAGTCAATATGTGACCAATAATAATAAAAATAAAACTAGTGAAAAACGTTAAAAACAGACGCTTTAATAGTGCAATATTGTTTAAAAAAAACCCACCAAGACTTGGCATTACACTGTTAACAAAGAAACTGTTATTAAATTAACAGTTTGACAGCATTTGAACCGGACACATTACACAATCAAACCTTAACCTATAATGGTACTTTGCAAAAATTTAAATAGATACCAAATTTTAAAATATAAATCAATTGTAGACACAAAGTAAAATTACATTGTTACTATTAATTTCTCTAACTTAGTTTCTCGATTTATCAATTTAGCTAATACAAAATATATTTTATTAGTACACATCAGAAAACATTAGTATATTATTATAATAGGGACCGCACAACGATATAATATTATAATATTATATTCCGGTCAAATGTAAATGTGCGACACATCGGTTTGTCTTTAGCACATATTTTTTTCGTCGCCAAATGTTTTTTTTTTATTAAACACACATAGTGCACGGAATGTACAATTCAGGTAATGTACACACACCGAAGTTCAAGTAATGATACTGCCGGAGGTATCATCGTCGCACATACGATTTTTTTCTGAAGAATAAAATACTTTCAACGCGTTAACTGCACACAACTACTACAACAACAATAATTATGGCGAATTTTAAACATGCTGCAATCACGGCCATTCCCAAAGTGTTCGGCACCGCAATTGTAATACTGTTAAATTTTATTATATTGATCATTTTGCGTTTACTGTACTTGGTAATTTTGGAAATTATGTTACTATTGCATTTCATAGTTGTGGCAGTCAAGTTACTACTGCATATAATCATTTTGACACTTGTGTTGTTAGTGTACGTCATTGTTTTAACCGTTGAATTACTATTGTGATTTATCAATTGATGTATTTTGTTTATATAAAATAACATGTAATGTTACAATGTATTTAATATGTTTCAATAAAAAAAAAAATAAGTGAATTGATTATAAATTGAATTTTCGATCGACCGACTGTATTTTATTTCTAATTATCTAATCGGTACACACACCAATGCTCTACACTATCAATTTAGAGGTGAATTTAAAGGTAACTTTCAACATTTATTCTACATACACGTGTATACAATGACATACTTACATGACTAAATAGCTGATGTCTGTATTTTGATATTTACACCCGTAGTAGATAATTATGCCTATACAAAGTGAGCAACATTTCAGTTAACAGTAGATACTTTTTACCATGAAATATATTTGTTTTAACTTCAACAAAACAACAACGTGATGACAAAAAAATGGGCATGACTTCAGCTGCTCGGAAGTGCACAGGAACATGGGTATGTCTTAATAATTAATAATCATGTCTCTTATCTCTTATCTGTTATCACTGATATCTTATCTCTAATCTCACCGTCAGTATCGTTGTGTACGGACAGTATATTATGTAGATTGCAGTTGTATCATTGGTGAAGATGTTCAAGGACAGGTTGCAGCTAACTCTACTATATATATACAGGGTGATCATTTTATCGTGAACCACTCAATATCTCATAGAGTTTAATAAGAAATTACATTTTTTTTTCATAATGTTTTTATACAATGTGATCTTAATTTTTCACAATTTTGTTTGTTTTTACCTCCTCACAATTTTTTTACATAAACTTTTGAAACTTAAAATATGGTAACTTATATATTGTAATAGATTTTTTAAATTAAGCATATTTTACTTTAAACTTTGACTATTTTACAAACTATACTTAAAGTTAAAAGAGTTTTGCAGTTAGGGCGGGAGGGGAAAAGCGCGCAGATAATACTACACTCCACCTACTTCCTGTGTTTAAACTTGAAACTTCAATAACTTCAAAAATAGTTATCCAAAACTGGTTATTGACCAGTCAAGATGTTTAGTGTATTATTATATAATATAATTAGTTTAGGAGGGGGTTAGGAAATAAAAAAATGTGAAAATTGGGGTAACATAAAGTAAAAACACTATAAAAAAAAAAAATGTAATTATTAATTAAACCCAATGAGATGTTGAGCGGTTCACGATAAAATGATCACCCTGTATAAGTATGAGTGTTTTTTTTTTTTTAAATGTGTCATCATTAAAATTTCATACTAGTAAATACTAACAACAAAATAATAGTACATTACGGAAAAGTGGAAAAAAACCATTATTGAAACAATTTCAATAAAACCGTTTGGAAAAATGTCTAGTAAAAATATGTAAAATTATAAGCCATATAGTTATGGGTACCTACGATGCTAGATGTGCTCAAATAGTAATACGCTATATTATAGTATCTTGCACAAATTCTATGCCGTCTATATTGTACCAATCCAATGACTTTGATGCCCTCGCAATTTGATACGGTAACGTTGTGCACAATTTACAGGAGAAAATTTACAATATTTACTATAATCTCACACGCCTTTGCAAGTTAATTGATATTAAGATATTTAATTTTTAAATTTTCAACGGATTAGTTTTATTTTTCAATTCTGTATATTCATATCATGTAAATGGTTTTGGTACAAATGTATGGTATTAAATTGTACATTTAATGCGTTATTAACTGTAAGTTAAGTTAATTTTTTTTTGAAGTAGTTTTTTTTCTTAAACCTATATTAAAATAACACGTCGACGGACACAATGACAGCTCAGCAAAGGTATACTATACACCGAACTATAAGAATTGTAAATTGTTCAGTCATTGGCCTTTCCTAATCATACATTATTGCATACAATTAGTGCAAATCATGACACACTAGTGCATGACTCCCACAATTCAGAAAATATAGTTTTGAAGATTAAACCTGCTCACAAATAGGAGGTTAGGTTAGGTTACAATAAGTCCACTGGTCATTAGTATCCTGGTCATTTACATCAGTACCTTTATGATACGAAACGACTAAATCAGGCTCTGGCTAAATTACCTGAAAATACATTCACTCTGTCCATGTAACCTTTGTAAATATTACGTCCAATATATGTTTATTATTTCGAATTGTAACAGATTGCAAAAAAAAAAAAAAAATTAAACTAATCAATACGGTAGGAATTTATCAATAACATTTTTGCTCAAATATTGCCTATATTTTGCCCCTTACTAAATAGCAACGATTGGAGCCTTTAATGTCTGTACACGTTACATATGCTAGGGCGGGTGTTATCAGGTGGCTACTGCCCCTTAGCTCCCCCCCCCTTTAAACCCACCACTGTACAAATGTAGATAATCTATTGACTCCGAGCACAGTCCTAAAGGTAAGGCATTAAAAAAAATATTAAAATAACGTCTAAAAATAACGTTTTTATGCGCCTTTAAAAATATAAAATACCCCTCCAGGGGTCTTAATAACCAAATAGGACAGGTGAACTAGAAAAACGTGGGACGCATCTTTCTACTTAGATATTAAAACCTAAGCTTTCATGCTAATGCATTAAGTTGTCTCTCATAATGCTGTCTCTCTAACCGAACGGATCAGAAAGTGATAGTATGACTTTTTTTTGGGAATGAAATTTAATGGATTTCCGTGTCACTTGCCTTAAATTTCATTGCAAATTGAAAAGACTTAATTGCTATTCTGTCCAAAGTTTGTTTTATGTAGGTTGCTTCAATTTTTTTGTTAACTACCTACTTGCTTAACATTTAAAGTAATGTGGTGCTCAATTTTACATGACGTGTCATTAAGTATTATTTTATTTAGAAGAGAAAAGATGATTGTGCATGAATTATGAGTTAAGGTAGTTATTAATGAGAAGAGAATGTTATTATATACTCAGACGTGTGAAGTAGTAAAGATGCGCCCCACGTTTTTCTAGTTCATCTGTCCTATTTGGTTATCAAGACCCCCGGAGGGTTATTTTATACTTTTGAAGGCGCATAAAAACGTTATTTTTAGATTAATTTTTTAATCTACTTTAGTTATTTTGTTCTTTTTCGTTTTCGTATGTACGTATCTATACATTTAAATGTACAATGTTATTGCTGCATGGTCAGAAGGATTATCATAAGAATTAGTAATCAATTTAAAAGCTTATAATTTTAGATTTATTACTGTATAAATTATCATAAAAGTTGAAATTAAGTTGTAATTACTATATAAATTATCATAAAAGTTGTAAGAAAATGCAAAAAAGTGTAATTGATGGGAACCGGTTTGTACCTGGTACCGCTCATGTGTGAGCATCGTTCACGCCCAAACGCACCACGCATAATTTTTGCCGGGGAGTGAGAAATAAGTCTTTTTGAATTGCAAGATTCCACCCGGAACGACGGACAAGATATCGACCCCATTTTAACCCCCTTAAGGGTGGAATTTTAAACCTCTTGTGGATGAATAATGCATTGTCATCGAATTGTGAGCTACCCTGATAGTTTCAGCTGGATAGCTAATCGGGAAGTGCTCGAAATTTGAGTTGCAAGATTCCACCCGGAACGACACACAAGATTGTGAGTTCATAAAAACGTTATAATATAATAATAATAAAAAAAAAGAAGAACAGCGTTACAGTTATGTTAATTGTAGACGATTATTCAGTCGTCGAGTGTGGACACGCATGATTATAAAAAAATGTTGCACTGTTTAATTTTTAAATGCAACCAAAATTGTAGGCTCTATAACCACTTAAGGCAAAAAACGACAGTTAAAATGCGACGAATAATAATAAAAAAAACCCAATGAAACCCGTCAGAAACAGACGATATAATAGTACAGCGTGTATACAAAAGAATATCTCAACTTTGAAAATTCATAACTTCAAATTTAAACAACGTAAGGCGTGCTACAGTGTGAAAAGGAAGTAAAATCATTTTAAAGCAAAAAAAAAAGAAAATCAATATGTTTTCTTAAATAAAATCCTTAGATGCTACCATGGCTCGGCTCTAACATTTTTTTTTGGTAATTGCTAGTAAGTTCGGTATGATTCACCGAAAATGACTATCATACCTTAAAATTGCGTTATTAACTTTTGACAATGAAATGAATTATTACATTTTTCTTTTTTTTGAGATCCTTTAGTTTTTTTTTTTTTTTTAAGTCGTGTTTCAATTCTTTGAACCAATAAAATTCTAACACGACATCTCGGAAACCATGACAGCTCAGCAAAGGTATACTGTACACCGCTATAATAATTGCAAGCTGTTCAGTCGTTGGCTTTTCCTTATCATACATTGACATACATAGAACATTGTACCTATAATCTAAATCGGTTTCACCGAATACATTTAACAAGTAATAATGCGTTTGAAAGTGCTTATAACAACCGTTCTGGGTTTAGCGGTGTTTTATTGTCGATCAGTAGTGTGTTTAGAAACTGGCTACAAGTATAGTTCAAACGAAATATTAACTCAAGACCAACTCCATGATGACTTAAAATGCACTCATTTGTTTAGCGGATATTTTCATATGCGGCTGATCGGATACATGTTTCACTACGAGATGACTGATGCTATTGAAATCATCAACATGATCAGATGGTACAACACTAGATCGGTAGTTTATATAATGTATGTATTAGATAAATCAAAAGTAGGCGTGTTATGGTTATTACACGTATACGTAAGGTTGGCGAATGGACACTACAATTATGCGAGCACAGATGAAGATAAACCAAAACAGAAAAAAAAAATTTTAGCAGCTATCATTTCTACCCACGAATACGTCATTGATCTGTTACAAGAGGAAATAAAAACCGAAGGTTGTCGAGGGAATTCGTTTGATCGCTATGACAAATGGATTAGAAAATACGACCGACCTAATATGCGGGTATCTGACATAGAACGGACGATGTTTAGGAACTTCGAAGATATCAATAGTATAATAAAGAAAAACACGGAGGAATTGACTACCAGTTTGGATATCGAGTCGTTTAATTTCAAAGAGTTGTTTATGAACAACATTGGTAGTAAAAATTTAGCCAAGTTAGATTTGATGAACGTGTACAACGTGCAAGTAAACTGGTCAGGCACTAATGCTTATCTGCTAAATACTTGGGAAAACGCCCAAATATTGGATTGGACAGCAACTAAATTAAAAACTTTCAAAAAATACTATAAATTGGTGTTCCATTTCTTGAAAGTCATCTTTTTTCGACTATCTTTAAAACACGTACTGTACATAGAACCAATTACCGGTCCAACTAGAGTGTCTTACGTGGAAAAATGGGACCACTTTGTACTTGAATTCGGAAATATGTTGCACATTGGTGACGATCCTCACATCGCTGGCTTGCGTATCCAGTTAGCCAAACTCATGAATCCACAGGAAAGCATTAAAAATGTAAAAGAGTATCTGGAGGAAGTTCTTTTTGTGATTTCTAAGATAGTCAAGTGCGACGCGACTAGTCCGATGATTTTAGACGGCAACGAATTTAAAGTACCGTACCGAGAAGACGATCAAGATATAGCAGATTATGTGAAATCTGTAAGTGAAGAAGAACCGGTCGAATTCAACAGTCTTGCCAACGTGAAAGCTTTCATGTTACATCTCACCAAGATTTTCAAAGAGGTCGACTTTAGTGTGCTCCGTTCGCTCGTTGATTACTTCAATGAGAAGTCCGAATGAAATGCGTTTTGTAAATGAAAAAGTCCTCATTTGTTACTTAGTGAGTGTTTTATTTACTACTATAGTTTGCATAATAAAAGTTTGTTTTTGATCATGCGCAATTCTTATTAAATTAAAATTGATAATAATCGTGTTGAAATTTTTTTTGTAATATTATCAATTCTCGTTTCCATTAAATCATCTATTTTTGTTTAAATGTATATTTATTAATCAATTATTGAATTGTTAACTTTTAACTAATTTTGAAGACAAATTCTTGAGTAATAATAAATTGAAAATATTTTTTAAACTCATACAATTTCGGCGCTGAATTTTTTTTTTATTACCATCGATAAATATTCATAATTAAAAAAATTTAATTTAATTCCAAAAATTCGAACGATAAAATAATATAATACAAAATTAAAAATGTTTCAATTTCCCATTATTGTTATGTTTTATTTTTTACACTTCTTAGTTTTACTTTTTATAATAAAATTTCGAAGGTTATAACAAACCATCAAAATTTGTCAATTTTTTCCGAATTAGATGTACCATTTACACATGATTTGCGCACATAGATATTTTATTATTTTGCAACTAGTTCCTTTAATAATACGTAAATCGAATAGAAAATTAAAGAAAAAACAAAAAACTAGAGTTGCTGAGCTGACTAAATAAATGTTTCGATCGAATCATCGATCATTTTTCTATAATGACAATAATGATTGGTGTACTTAATATTGTAATTTTACTAAAAGGTTTGTTTAAATTGATTAGTTTAGAGTTACGATTAGAGTTGATCGTTTTTCTACAGTTATTTGTTGTAGTTTTTGCCTGCAATGATATAGTGCAAATATAGTTCAGACACCTGTTGACTGTCGAGTCATCCTCACTCATTGCAACTACAAACTTACAACTTTAAAGTGTAATTTTCCTCTTTAGTTTGGTTTTTCCATAATACAAAAATTTTCACTATAGCTTTTTAAAAAAATTGTACATGATGTAATAGCCCCATTGTAAAAAAAATCTTTGGTATACTAAAGAAAAAAAACCATTACAGTGGGGTCAGGGCATAGAGGGGACAGAGCATAGTGGGCTCCGGGGCATAACGGGAACGAAGAGGTCACAGGTTTACAGGAATTATATATAAAAGTGTTAAAATCACTTTCAAATAAACGCTTGTTGAATAATGTACTTTAAAACTAGCCTAAAGATAGAACCTATTCCTAAATGATCATACTCATAAGTATCCCACATGTTGTAAAAATGTATATACAGTGTGTTTCATAAATTATAAGACCATGTTACATTATTCGAATTGTTAGAAAGTATGAGGTTTTTTGGTATAATTTCGCACATCGGCGCATGTGTTTCAGATGTGACGCCGTGTTCAAAAGTAAACAAAAATATGATTTTTCACTAAATTATTGTCTATCGAGTTCTTGCCATACCGAAAACACAATTTTTTTTTTCTAGCGTTAAACCTAAAACACGATTTTTGTACTTTAGAAAACACGTGTGTGTTGATGTGCGATTTAATTTCCACTGTTTACACAAAAGATAATATATTACTAGTTTATATAAAAATGCTTTACACGTTCAAAAGACTGTAACCTTTATTTAGGTACACATATTGAGTTTGCGTTATAATATTTCTGCACCTAACGTCGACAAATACAGTATTTAGAATTTCATAGCCCACCTCATTTCTCGACGTTGTGTAATTGGTTCTCCTTTTGGCAAGAGGATTTGGGGACGGTTGATTTTGGAATATCTTAAAACTAAGAACATGTTATTTGCAAAAAAATTGGTTCCTTATGAAATTAATTTTTACTAGTGATTCTTACATAATGAATTAAAAAATATACATAAATTATACCCACTGCGCACTACTTATCAAAATGTATCGGTCTTCCTTTATAAATTACGTTAGTCACATGAGTAAAACATAACATCTTTAGAGTTTTAAATTGAAATAAGGAATAGAACATTAAACATATATATTTTTAACTTTGTAAAGGAACAACATATCTAGATAGATTTATTTTTGTTTGATAGCTTGGGTTTTCTGCTTGGACTCATTAAAATTTCGAAGTAATTGAACCTAATTAACCTACTTTTTTATTTAATGATTTTTCGTTCAAGTTTCAATAAAACTCAAATGATTATTAACGTAAAATTAAAGTAACATTAAGACTGTTTTTTTTATTGACTAAAATATTTTATTTACAATCGATAGGTACACATTCTGCACAAACAGTAAATTTAATAAATAAATACAATACAATGAATACGTTATATACATAACTTAAATGGTGGAGGAGGGAAGACATCCATCGATTCCATCCGGCAATATAAGCTAGTTGTTTGTTAGTTTGAAGACATTTTCATGTCTTTGTGCAGGTTGGCGTTTGAAACGTAGTAGGGGGACCTGGCGAAAACACGAAGAGTGATGGAAATGCTTGAATAGTCCTGGTGATAGACGACTTGGCGGTCCCCCAGTTTTGTATGGCATATAGCCATACATGAGGTGTGGTTTTCAAGTTAGTTGTATATCAAATGTAAAACTTAGGTATTTGGCTTTTCACGACGTAGGTACGACTTAATTGTTTACATACATGCTTACAAAAAAAAAAACATTAAATAAAAGAGTACATAAACAATTATGAAAGAGCTTTTTTTTCAAATAAACTATTGAATAGTATTATTTGTGAAAATGACATATACATATTCAATATTATTATCGAACCAACTATTAACCATCGGTGGTGATCGGGTGGAATATTCTAATGACAACCTTTGTTCATTGTATTTTTATATTATAAAGTTTGGCATCAACTTCGATGATGAAATAATTAAAATAATTACAACGGATTCATTTCATTATGCATGTATCATGCAAATAATTTTTTTAATCCATATGTTTGGTATTAAATTGTACTTTAATAGATTATTAACAGTTGATTATTAAATACATTTTTTTTGTCGTTTTTCCTTACACCAATATTAAAATAACACGTCGTCTCGAAAACAATGACAGCTCAGCAATAGTATTCTGTACACCGACCTATAGTTGTGAGCTATTTAGTGTTCAGCTTTCCTAACCATAAGGCATTGTATAATCTAAAACGGTTTAACTGAATACATTTAACAAGTAATAATGCGTTTGAAAGTGCTTATAACAACCGTTCTGGGTTTAGCGGTGTTTTATTGTCGATCAGTAGTGTGTTTAGAAACTGGCTACAAGTATAGTTCAAACGAAATATTATCTCCAGACGACCTCCATGATGATTTAAAATGCACTCATTTGTTTAGCGGGCTATTGCATATGCGGTTGATCGGATTCATGTTTCAACACAGGATGATTGCGACTGGAGAAATCATCAACATGATCAGATGGTACAACACTATTTCGGGAGTTTATATATTGTATGTATTAGATAAATCAAAAGTAGGCGTGTTATGGTTATTACACGTGTACGCAAGGTTGGCGAAAGGACACTTCAATTTTTCGAGCACAGATATAGATACACCAAAACAGAAAGAAAGAATTGCTATAAACATCATTTCTACCCACGAATACGTCACTAACCTATTAGAAAAAGAAATCGAAACCGAACGTTGTCACCCAGGAAATTTGTTTGATCGCCATGAAAAATGGATGAAATCCCAAAACCAACCTGATATACAGGTATCTGACATAAAACGGACGATGTTTAGGAACTTCGAAGAAATCGGTCATATAATAAAGAAAAACACGGAGGAATTGACTACCAGTTTGGATATCGAGTCGTTTAATTTCAAAAGATTGTTCATGAACAACATTGGTAGTTTACAATTAGCCAAGACGGATCTGATGAACGTGTATAACGTGCAAGTAAACTGGTCAGGCACTAATGTTTATCTGCTAAATTCTTGGGAAAAGGCTCAAATACTGGATTGGACAGCAACTAAATTACAAACTTTCAAAAAATACTATAAATTGGTGTTCCATTTCTTGAAAGTCATCTTTTTTCGACTATCTTTAAAACACGTACTGTACATAGAACCAATTACCGGTCCAACTAGAGTGTCTTACGTGGAAAAATGGGACCACTTTGTACTTGAATTCGGAAATATGTTGCACATTGGTGACGATCCTCACATCGCTGGCTTGCGTATCCAGTTAGCCAAACTCATGAATCCACAGGAAAGCATTAAAAATGTAAAAGAGTATCTGGAGGAAGTTCTTTTTGTGATTTCTAAGATAGTCAAGTGCGACGCGACTAGTCCGATGATTTTAGACGGCAACGAATTTAAAGTACCGTACCGAGAAGACGATCAAGATATAGCAGATTATGTGAAATCTGTAAGTGAAGAAGAACCGGTCGAATTCAACAGTCTTGCCAACGTGAAAGCTTTCATGTTACATCTCACCAAGATTTTCAAAGAGGTCGACTTTAGTGTGATCCGTTCGCTCGTTGATTACATCAATGAGAAGTCCGAATGAAATGCGTTTTGTAAATGGAAAAGTCCACAATCGTTATTTAGTGAGTGTTTTATTTACTACTATAGTTTGCATAATAAAAGTTTGTTTTTTGTTTATGTGTCAATTCTTATTAAGTAAAATAATAATAATCGTGTTGAAGTTGTGGTTTTTGTATTATTATCTATTAACAACTAAATTATCTAGTTTGTTTATAATATATTATATTATCAATTATTATTTTTGAGGACCATAGTAGCCTCGATGCGGTATCTAAAAAGATTTGGGCCGTTCTTTTTGGAGATTCCTGTGTGTTCCTTTATTTTCTATACTCGTACACGCTCTCCTAGCTGCTTCTTTTATAACGTTTAAATAATATCATTGTAAAACCCTTAAATGTAAGGAATCGAAATCAATGTTTAAGACAAGCTAGCCTTACAAAAGCGGTCGTTTAATTAACATACTCATCAATGTTAAATATAGAATTAAACGTCTTCAATTATTAGATTTCAGTGTGATTGTGTTTTATTGTACAGGGTAAAATTACAACTATAATACAACATATGTCTTAGTTGACTGGATTATTTGCCGTTTAAACGGCAAAGGTGCTGTCACTTCGCAACCGACTGTGTTAGCCCGCTGATCATGTCCGCACATTTTAAATCTTTATGAAGTTGGACGATTGTGGTTGATTCTTGTGGGCCATAACCGTAACCCGTTTCCAGGGATCTTACTGACTGGAAACCGATTGCTGCCGATATGCTCAGCACGAAAATTATTGGTAAAGTACGAGACATTTTTAACTTATCTTTTGTCTGTATTCTAGCAAACGTATAATCGGTAGTCAATTTTACGAATTGGAAACTCAATAGACAAAACCTCGAAGCTAGAATATAGAAAACAACCTAACCGTTTTACAATTTTCGGTTGACGTGTTTCAATCATGTTGACCCAAAAAAAATAACCTACTCGTACGTTAAAAAAATGTTTAAACAGATTTCAAAGTTATTTTTTTTTGTCGATTACTGAGAAGTGCTCAATGGTAAAACGTAATAAGGTCATAAGTCAATTCGATTCTTCGTGTTTTCACCATGAAACAATATGGAAAAATATATAATTTAAAAAGAAATTAGTTTTAGCTATGGAAAAATTAACTGCTACACTAGTATCTCCAAGTACCTTAGTTATATGGAAAAAAATTATTTTTAAACAAAACGCGATGCTTAAAAGTATTACACATCAACATGAATCGCTATTTAGAAATTAAATGTGCTTACATCGTACTATTAGGTTATTTGTTTGGGTTTTTATTTGGTTTAAAAACGAATTGTTTTAATTTGTTTTCTAATTTACAAGTACACATTAGATCTACTTTAACATCGTGTACTGACATCTCTGAAAGTATCTCTCATAGAGAAAAGGGCCCACAAAAAAAAAAATATATACATTTATTTTTTATTTTTATGTTATACAAATAAAGTAGTATCCGAAATTTGGTACTAACTAGACTATTGTAATATATAATTTAGAATGTTATGTTATTTAAAAATAAAAAACTGTTGAATGGTTGAGGCGTTGTTCTGGACACAAGTACGGAATTTTATACCAATTGTTGGTCTATTAAATATTTATATTATTCGTATATGAAAATCCCGGTAGGTAGAGCATAATAAATTGCATATACCCTGTGTAGTAGGTATTGTTAGTGTAATAAAATAGATGTTAAGCGTTAAAGCATAATAAATTCAAATACGAAAAAAACAACATTCGACCTAAAAATGTGTTTTGGGCAAACATAAGTTGTACAAATAAATGTTTAGTCCCGAACCAACGTCACGCGAACGCGTTTGCCGATAAAACAGATGTTTTTATTAATAAACGCGTGTGTTTTCGCAAAGGTCCAATCAATACATTTTCAAATCGCCATATATGTATACAATTATATTGACATAGGGTGTGTCCATGTGTCTAGTAAGTCGATTACTGACAGCGGAAATGCAAAAAATGACGTACCTCAAGTTGCAGGAAATAACCGTTTTGTTCGTATTATTATCATTCGTGCTCCGGCCAGTGCAATCCATCGAAACCGGATACCGCTATTCCGCCGAAGACGTGGTAGGCGTGGACCGGCATATAGATTTGAAATGCGGATATGTGTATAGCGGTATAACGCAAATGCGATTAATCCAGAAGATTTTCGGATATCCAAACGGCACGGTGGAACAGGTGATGTACGCCTTGAGTGCCTACAATAGAAACGTTAAATACCAAATCGCCACGTTGTACGAATTAGAAGGAGTAAATATAGGAGCGTTGTTTGTCTTGCACTTGTACACGAGCATGGTGGCGAGTTATTATGAAGATATCAAGAAGAAGATGACCGGCGAAATGGTCAAATGGAATATATTCACTTTGCACAATTACGTCACTGAGAAATTGTCATTGGAAGTCTTCCGCTGTCGGAAAGCCGCAAATGTATTTGATTGGGTCGACTACTGGGCCGCCCAAGAACACGTGCCCAGCCTGAGGAGCTTGAACGAGTTTATAAAAATTAAAAGCAAACAAATGTTTAGATTGCTGCAGAAGAACAACGAAAGTGGACAGCTGATGCCGTATGGCATGCTAATCGGCGCGTTGAGACCTGAAGTGTTGTTGTTGACAAACTTTGTCTTCGTTCCCAACATAAACAGAAACTTGCTGAATAATTACGCAGTGCAAGTGCGTTGGACCAGCACCAGAGAAATACTGACAAACGCTCATAAAAACGCGACCACTTTGGAATGGACCGTCGACAATCTTCGAGGCATCAGACATTACTACAGGTTGATCTTTGCCGTTTTCAAAGTCATTATGTTCCGGCTTGTGTGGAAATATTTGCACTATATACATAATATTGCATCAGTCGAACCGGTACAACAATACACCGAAGAATGGTACACTATAATCAACGACTTTGGCAAGACGTTGCAGATCAGTAACGATCCTCAGATCAAGCATATGCTGGTCGGCCTCGACGAAATGACCAAATCAGAGACAACGCGAAGATCCTTCTACAAATCTGTGCGAGAAGTGTTGGGTACGTTTAACTTGATTCTAGGTTGTGAGGCCGACGTTCCGTACGAAATACGCGATTCAGAATTCAGTATACGTCACGGTAGTTCAAGAGACAAACATTATTTTATCGAACGAAATAGCCTAGAGTTCGCTAGAGCTTTTTTGTCGAAACTCAATAACGTGAACTTTCGGATCATTCGGTTACTCAGGGATTATATTGTTGCTAATATTGAGTAAAACATTTTTGTACTAAGTTGTTCATTAAAATTGCAAAATGGCCATACATCTAATCTGTTGTTATGAAGTAAAAAAAAATAGTTAAATGGACGGGACCAATCGTTTACAGTTCATCCTTTTCGTATAGTGTAATCTTTATACAGTATGTTAACACGACAGCTGAGAGATGCTGTGAGGTATTGTTTTTACAATGACGTATTTGTATTATTTACATTTGATATGTAGATGTCTATTGGCTGATGGTCAATACGAAAATCTGTGAGAGCGTCACGCTGAACGTTATCGAGAAAAATTTGTGCGTGTGGCGCGATCTAGCGGTTGTAAGTGGTTATATATTGGAGATGAGAGATAAGGTACTCCTAATTAGGTACTCCATAATAGTATAAGGATATATTAGGATATAACGATATATATATAAGGATAGTCAAATGAGTTTGTTAGGTAGGCACTTACTTACTGGCGAACCACGGAAATTGATTTATGTGAAATGTTAAATATTGATAAATGTTGCCAGTAAATCAAATTAGGCCAGATATTATAAAACTACTAAAAAACGTTTGGCCAGAACATATAACTAAGACTATACTATAATCATTATATTTTGCAAGGAGATTAGAGATCGGAATAAACATATAATTATCAGGACATATCCATAGCCCAGTCTAATTTTGTATCATTGCGTTTATTTGTTTTATTAGATATTATTAGAATATTTTCGTTTACGTGTAATTTAAAAAAAAAATAGAATAGGGTTAATCAATTAACAAAAACCGCAATCATAGTAAAATTTATATTATCATTTTCCGTAGACTTTTTGAATACCATATGTTATTATACAAAAGTATAACAATAATAATGATTATTGTACATTACGTTGCCTATAGTTTAGTGCAAAGGGGTAACGTAAAATACATTTTTTAACGTTGGAAGCAAAACATGTTTTTACCTGAGTTATTTAAACGAAAATATTTTTAAACGAACTTGTTGCTATAAGTATTAAACATTAACATGAATCGCTTTATAGAACATAAATGTGTCTATTTCGTACTATTAGCCATTAGTTTTTTCTGGGTTTTTATTAGGTCAAAAGATAGTTTTGAAAACTAATGTTTATAATTTGTTTTATATTTTATATTTATATTAGATCTATTTTTAACATAGAATACTGATTTTTTTTTTAAGATCTGCAATATAAAAATTATTCTCAAATCTAAACACTATCTCTCATAGAGAAAAGAGCCAACATGTTTTTTTTTGTCTTTTATACTACGAGTATATTTAAATAGTACCCAAAATAAATGTTTTATTTTTTTATAAAAAAGTTGAATGGGTAAGTCGTTGTTTCTGGACACAAGTACGGGATTTTGTACCAACTATTGTTGTACCAATTTATATTTATTATAAAAATTATTCGGATTATGAAAATCTCGGTAGGTACAGCATATTTTATTAGAATTTCATATACATTGTGTTGTTGGTATTGGTAATTGTAATAAAACAAATGTTAATCGTAAAAGCATAAAAACTTAATATACGAAAAACCATAACAATCGTCCTAAAAATGTGTTTTGTGCAAACATAAATAATTGTACAAACGATTTTTAGTCTTGAACCAATGCGTTTGCCGATAAAACAGAAGTTTTTATTATAAATAAGTGTAGCTTCATATCAACACATTTTCAAGTCACCATTGTACTTATATATTTGTATTAATATACAAATGTATAATAGTATAGGGTGTATCTATTCTAGATTCTGGGTAATCAGGAATTATCATCATCAATCACTACAACTGTTTGTATTCATGTAATTCTTTCCAAATCTAAATTAGAGACTCATGCAAAAATATTGGAAGACTATATTCTTAATAAATCACTCGAAATCTATTTAGTCATAAAATATAAGTCAAACAACGTAATTCCATCACTCAATTGTAATATTGAAATAATAGAATAGAACTATAATCTAACATAATTTATTGTTTATCAAGAAATATGTTTATTAGAAAAAACATTAAAAATGTAATGTAGTTATTTATTTTATTCAATATCCAAGTTGTGACATGACGTAAGGAAGGTTCATAACAATAACAATATTGTTTTAATTGCATAATTATTACTGTTTTGTGTTAATATGGTAATATTAAGAGTCGTCATCTAAAAAATCGAGATAATTATTTTTGAACCATTCCATATAATTGTCCAGTTGGATTTCATCAATACATTCTATGAGTGACTGAATCAAGCTGAAGTCGACTTCATGGAACACCCGATGGAGATAAATAATAAATATTCTAGTGTTTTCTAAACTGTTGTACTCAATCGGCACACAGCTAGTTATCTTTACTCTATATATTAAATCAGCGTTCGCCGTACTTTCATAAGGTGTTTTAAATTCTTTACTGTCTAATTTGAATGGTTCGCTGGCGTTACACTCGAGTTGCAGACAAAGCGAACGCAGTATTTCTACTACATAGTTTTCCACAATGGCGATTTTCACTTTTCCCTTAACGAGACAAATAATGGCGGCAAGCAAGTTTTTTACGTGTAGGTCATTGGTCAAGCTTAACAAAATACCGAATCTGTTGACTAAGTTGTACCATTGTTGCGCGTAACGCACGAAGCAGCTGTACAAACCGATGTAGTATTTTAAATATGCCATGTGTTTTAACGTCAGTCGGAACATGATGATTTTTAGGAATGAATAAACCTTATTGTAGTATGATTTTATATTTTGAAGGTTATCGTTAGACCAATCCAGTGAACGCGCGTCATCATACGAATTTTCCAAACGCTTGGTCATGTCTGACCAGCTCACTTGCACGTTGAATGCGTTCATTAAATCTCTAATAAAAACTGGTCTCGAGCCTATGTTGTTCATTAAAAGTCTTCTGATTTTTAACTTCTCTACAAACTTGTTATTAAACGCATTCGCATATAAATTGTTTCTTTCCAGCAGTTCTCTGGAGGCCGTTTCGTTTTTGTGCGTCATTTCTATCCACTCTTCTTTGGACGGATTAGGATTTTTCTTAATCATCGCTTTGAAACTATCAAAAGAATTTCCTTCGCGGCATTCGTTTAGGTCTTGACGTAGTTTGTCGATGACGTATTCGTGTGTGTCCACAAGTTTTTTATAGTCTGCCGGTACATCCTTTGAATGTTCAGTCAAACCCGGTATTAAATTCGTGTACACGTGTAGTAGCCACAAGGATACCGTTGGGCTTACGTTTAAACTGTACAGAGAAGATATCTGGTATCTAATGATGTTCCTATAATAACTTTCGTTGCCGGCTATCAGTTTTTTTGTCTTATTACATTTGGGACCGATTAGAATCTGGGTTAAAAGCATGTGTGTCAACCCATTAAACAGTATCGCGCATTTTAAGTCATCATGGCGACTATCATCATTTTCGACGAGGTCATTGCTTGCATATTCGTACCCGGTTTCTAATGATTGTACTGACTGGCAAAAGAACAGCACCGAACAAAAAACAATTTTATTGATTTTAGCGAAGTTCACCATAATCTGTGTAAAACTATAATACTTGGTCGCAGATAGTCTTGTTTGCTTGATGCTCTTTGAGATAACGAAATTTTGCAACTGAAGAAATATGAATGTAATCGTATGTTAATGTATTGGTTTGTCGATATTTTAGCGATGGGACAGTTTACATTGTATTGGTGTTATTTTAGCGCTACTCTAAATAAACAACTGTTCAGGCCATATCTGTATTTTAACAATAATATAAATATTGTATGTTTTGCGAATGATAAATAAAACAAATAAATTATCAGGTTTTTTGTTGTTTTTTTTTTGTAAGTCAAAATTTAGTCAAAATGTATAATTTAATTTATTACATTATCGTTTATGTGCAATTTGTATATTAAAAAAATAATAACAGGTTTATAAGTTGATCAACCAACAAAAACCGTAATCAGGGTCAAACCTTTATTATTTTTATTTTAACTGGTTCTAAATACTTAGCATAACTATTTATTCTCAAAATATACTTAGGTATTGATTATTATTTGTTTTAGTTACATTTTTCCGTTATGTCGCCGTGTATTGTTCTGGCATACATTGTAATACAAATATACTTGTTTGGCTAGAGGAAAATCTGATTAGTTTCCATCTATTTAATAATGTAATTTTGATTTAACTAAATGGTTAATTGAAGTCCAACCTTCTAATAAAAGGATTTCTAAACCATTTAAATAAAATTATAAAATAATAAAGACTGGTGCACATTATGTTGCCCATAGTACAGTGCAAAGGGTAATGGTATTATATTCTATTTCTCTAACTTAAGCGTTAAAGCAAAATAAATTTGAATAGAAAAAACAATAACCTCGTTTTAAAAACGTGTTTTCTGTAAACATAAATTGTACCGACGATTTTTATGGTCGACCCAACGTCACGCCAACGCATTTGCCGATAAAACAGAAGTTTTTATTAATAAATGTGTATGTTTTCACATAGGTTTAATCAACATTTTTTCAAATCGACATTGAACTTCTAAATTTGTATATACCAGGTGATTGGTTAACTTCAAAAAAAAAAATGTTTTCAGTTCCAATTATTATTGGAAATCACTATGATGATGATATAATTTCTTAATGCTTCATTTGTTGTCATTGTTCTACAACATCTGTTACCATTGGTCATAGTAGACTTTGATGCAATTATTTAGTTTTAAATAACGCGTCATCAAAAAATATATCGTATAATATAGAAATAATAGAAAACACTTTTAAATAAGCTTATTATTTATTGAAATTCAATTATCACATGACCATAGATGAGTTATTTTAACAATATTGTTGTGCTTTTATACCAATTTGTGCTATTGATAAAATATTAGACTATAAGTAGTCAAAATCTGTCGAACCAGGATGAACATTTTTGAACCTCTCCATTTCATTTTCCATTTCGATTTCATCAATAAATTGTATAAGTAACTGAATGAGATTGAAGTTGACAAACTCGAATACCCGATCGAGATAAAGAAAAAATATCCTAGTGTTTTCTAAACTGTTGTACTCTATTGGCACACGACTAGTTGTTCTCTTCAAAGTTAATAAATCAGCGTTCCTAGCACTTCCATAAGGTATCTCAAATTCTTTATTGTCTATATTGAATGGTTCGATGGAATTACATCCGAGAGGCAAACAAAGCGAATGCAGTATTGCAACTACATGGCTAACCACACTATCTATTTTCTCTATGCCATTACAGAGATTATAGATAGCAGTAAGCAAGTTTTTCACGTGTAGTTCTTTGGACAAGCTTAACATAATACCGAATTTTTTTACTACGTTGTACCATTCTTGCGCGTAACGCACGTATTCGTCCGAACCTTCTGAATAGTCTGTCAAGTAGGTCATGTGTTTTAACGTCAGCCGAAAAATGAGGATTTTTAGGAACGAGTAATTAAGCGTATAGTATGATTTTATATTTTGAAGGTTGTCGGTAGACCAGTCCAGTAAACGCGCTTCAAGATACGATTTTTCCATCCGTACTTTGGTAATGACTGACCAGCTCACTTGCACGTTGAAAACGTTCATTAAATCATTAATAAAAATTGGTCTCGAACCTATGTTGTTCATTAAAAGCCTTCTCATTTTTAACGTCTCTATGAATTTTCTATTAAACGAATTCGTACATAATTTGTTTCTTTTTAGCAGTCCTCTGGCCACGCTATCGTTTTTTTGCACCATCAATTTTAACTCGACTTTTGTCGGATTGGGGTTGGACTTAATCATATCGTCGAAACTGTCATAAGCATTACCTCCACGGCATCCGGTTAGGTCTTTACGCAGTTGTTTGATGATATATTCGTGTGTGGCCACAAGTTTCAGATGTTCTGCCTGTACATTTTTTGAATATTCAACCAAACCAGGTACTAAATTCAAGTACAAGTGTAGTAGCCACAAGGATCCCATCTTTACTTTTAAACGGTACAGCGAAGCCATTTGGGGTCTTACGGAACCTCTATAATAACTGCCAGTCGCTAGTTTTGTTTTTGAGTCACAAGAGCACTCGGTTAAAAGCTTTATTAACCGCATGTGTGTCATTGCACTGAACAGATATGTGCACTTTAAATCGTTATAAAGATTATCATTATTGACAAGTTCTTTTCTGTTATATACATATCCGGTTTCCAATGGTCGCACTGATTGGCAAAAGAGCAGCACCAAGCCCAATACAATTTCCTTCTGTGAGCGCACCATATTTCTGTCTACTTACTCGGTCCAGAAATAGTCTGTTGGCTTGGTTCTTCCTGAGGTAATGAAATGTAACGACCGAAGTAATGAGAACTAACTAACTTGCGATTTGAATTTTGTTCGTATACAACCCTATATTTGTTGATACACTGTTAAATAACTGTTTATCATACGTTTAATAATAGTATTTTTAATAGTCTAAATCTAGGTTAAAAATTGTGTCGCGTATGTTACCTGATACAGAACGGTTGAACGATTTGCTATCAACTAAAAATCTTCGTGGTATACAATTTTCATTTGTATAACGTGTTCATGTCTCGTCACTTAATACAAATAATTGCTTATTTTCTATTTGTTCGACGTTTTGAAAAAAAAAGTGTTTTTTATTTTTTGTGATGAATAAACAGAAATGACTTGTTAAGACTTTTTATTTTATATAGTTGGTTTTTATTGCTTATTTTAGTAAGCATGAAATAATTCTAATCTGCAGGTATATTGTACCTTTATATTTCTACAAAACAGTCATCACAATAAAACCAAAGTATACCGCAAGTATACTGCAGGTCCATTGTAAATAAGTTGTCGTGATTACAAACACAGAATCAATCCAAAACTGTTTGAAAATTGAACATGGAACTCTAATTGCAATACAGATCATACTGAAAAACATAATTCTAGCCACTTCCCTCTATCCGTCACAATGGCTTCACCATTTCAATATTCTTCTTCACTTGGTCCCCTCAACTTAGTTGCACATTGCTCAATCCCAACTAAAGTTCTCTCCTTTCTCCATGCATGTCTGTCCATTAGAGTCTCCTTTTTTTTATTTCCTAATTATATCAGGCAATTGATACAACTGTTTAAGCTCATCGTTTTTTTCAAATTCTTCATTATCCCGAGATTTCATCTAAACAAAATATAAGCTAAGTTTATAGGAAAAATAATTAGTAGACCAAAAGTTAAAAGCGTACAATCAAAGATTATTTATTTTATTGGAAATCAGCTAACACATGACATAAGGATGGGTTTATATAATAATTATGATATTGGAATTTTTATGATAATTACAAAATTTTAGTATTATAGAAAATTTATAATTAGTCAAAATCTAAAAAATCAAGATGAACCCTTATAAACTTCTCCATATTATTTTCCAGTTGTATTTCATCAATATATTCTATGAGTGACTGAACCAAGCTGAAGTCGACAAGTTTAAACATCCGACCGAGGTAAAACAAGAATATTCTAGTGTTTTCCAAACTATTATACTCAATCGGTACACGGCTAGTTGTAATATTTTCCAAACGAGTTATAACCTCTTCCCATGTATGTTCAAAAGGTATCTCAAATTCTTTATTGTCTATATTGAATGGTTCGTTGGCCGTACACCCGAGAGGAAGACAAAGCGAATGCAGTATTTCTACTACATAGTTTTCCACAATGGTGATTTTCACTTTTCCTCTAACGAGACAAATAATGGCAGCAAGCAAGTTTTTTACGTGTAGGTCATTGGTCAGGTTTAACAAAGTACCGAAATCTTTAACTACGCCGTACCATTCTAGCGCGTAGTACACATAGCCGCCCGAACCGATATAGTCTTTTAAATATGTCATGTGTTTTAACGTCAGCCGGAACATGATGATTTTTAGAAATGAATAGTTCAGCTTATAGTATGATTTTATATTTTGAAGGTTGTCATTAGACCAGTCCAGTGTGCGCGCATCATTGTACGATTTTTCCAAACGATCGGTTATGTCGGACCACTTCACTTGCACGTTGAATACGTTCATTAAATTATTATAATTACTCGTTTTATTACCTATGTTGTTTAAGAGAAGTCTTCTGATTTTTAAATTCTCCAAAAACCTATCATTATACGACTTAGAACAAATGTTGTTTTTGCATAGTAGCCGTTTGGCTGCGGAAAAGTTATCAAACACCATTTCTCTCACCTCACTTGGTTTTGAATTAGGGTGCGACTCGACGAAACTATCATAAGAATTTCCTGCATTGCATTCGGTTAGGTCTTTTCGTAGTTTTTTGATAACATAGTCGTGTGTAGCTACAAGTTTTGCATAGTCTGCGTGTATATCCCCAGGCAAAGCAGCTACCAAATTTAAAAACAAATTTAGTAGCCACAAGGATCCCATACGATTTACTTCTAGACTGCACAGTGACGCTATCTGGTATTGTATAGTATACCTATAATAACTTACATTGCCGGCCGTCAGTTCTTTTGACGTATTAAATTTAGGGCCAATTAAAATCTGAGTTATTAGCATGTGTGTCAAACCACTAAACAGGTATGCGCATCTTAAGTCATTATGGAGGAAATATTTTGAAATTCTTTTATCTCTGGGATAGACGTAACCAGTTTGCAATGTATGTACTGATTGGCAAATGAACAGCACCAAGCCCAAAACAATTTCCTTTTGGGAACTCACCATGTTTCTGTCATTAAGTCAATGTACCTACTCGGTGATAAATTTAAACGTTTGCTTTTTGAAGCGTTATAAAATGAAACTAGAATTCACAGTTATAAAAATTTAGATTTGTTAACTTCAATTTGTTGAAATTAACGAATTGTTACTGCACTTAAATCAAACGATAATGTACTCACAATAAACTTGGGTGTTGTTGTAGCAATACTTCTAAGCAATAATCGCTTATTTTATATTTGTTCCGACCATATTTTTTATTCAACAAAGTAAGAATTTTATGTTTGGCGAAGGTTAAATAAAATTTATTTATTTTGTTGTTGTGTTTTTGTTTGTTTTTCTAATCCCAGTCTAATTTTATATCATTGCGGTTTTTGTTTTATTCGATTTTATTGAAACGTTTTCGTTTATATGTATTTTTTTTTTACAAAATATAATAGGTTTTTAAGTTAACTAGTTAACAAAAACCGTAATCAGAGTCAACTCTTTATTAGTTTGGTTTTTATACGTCCTAAATTCGTAGCATGATGGTTTGTTCTCATCATTATTAGGCATTGGTTATCATGAGTAATTTTCACTTTTTGCTTTGATGGTCTGTTAGGATTATGAATTCTATATGTTAAATTTATAATTTAAAATCTCAACTATTGTGTACAAATGGTCTGAGCATAGTGGAGATCACACGTCTTTAGGATTTACCATAAACGAAAACGATCAATTAACTTTTAAATAATCGATTCAATGAAAAACTGTTGATGATAATAACAACTGTTCTATACAATTATAAATTATTTTTTAGGTATTACAAATGGGTCTGCTGTAATCATAGTATTAAATTTTTTGAGTGTTTTACAAAAAATTGTAGAGAACTACAGGTTTTTAGTTTTTTCGATAAATATTTGAACTGTATTTTAAAAACTTTTTTGTTGAGAATAGACTACTGAACATATTATAGACGGTTGGTGAATTCAATATTTTGCAAAACTGTACAAAAAAGTTTAACCCCATTTTATTAAAGTGTTATAGCGGTCAATATGATTAGGGTGGATCGTCATGTTTAAACACCATGTTTAAAAAACATGGTGAAACTAAAAACTATGTTAGAAAAGCTATTATACACAAAAACATTGATTCAAAACTAATTCATTTTTATTTTGTAAGAATAATATGCAATCCCCCCCTCGCTTTTAAATCAAGGTCAGTAAATGACGTTTGTATATTTCCATGTATATTTTGTGTATTTTTGTTTAAGTATATTTCCACTACACAATAATTCATATGTTTGGTATAAAATTGCACTTTAATGCGTGATTAATAGTTGATAATTAATGGGCTATATTATCCTTTTTTAAGTTACTTAAATTTATTATTATCATTAATATTCATTTTTTAAGTCGTTGTTTTTTATTCTTTAAGCCAACAATACAAAAACACGTCGTCTCGCAAACAATAACAGCTTTGCAAAGATGTACTATAACACCGACCTATAATGATGTTGTAGCTAGTTTAGTCGTCGGCTTTCCTAACCATTAAACTTTGTGTAAACCGAATACATTTAAGAATTAAAGACGTGAGAATGCACTTGAAAGTGCTTATAACAATCGCTCTATGTTTAGCCGTGTTTTACTGTCGATCGGTAGTGTCCTTAAGAACTGGCTACAAGTACAAATCAAATTACATTAATCGAGATGATGACCTTTATGATGATTTGAAATGCACGCATTTGTTTAGCGGACTATTCCATATGCAGCTGATCGGATACGTATTCAACCACAGGATTTTTCTGGCTGGAGAGTTCATCAATATAATGAAATGCTATAACACTAGAGCGGGAGTGTATACGTTGTACGTCTTGGATAAATCAAAAATCGGTACGTTATGGTCTACTACT
This sequence comes from Adelges cooleyi, assembly GCF_023614345.1. Lineage (NCBI taxonomy): Eukaryota > Metazoa > Arthropoda > Insecta > Hemiptera > Adelgidae > Adelges > Adelges cooleyi. The sequence continues at coordinate 7,537,535 of NW_026096268.1, forward strand.
ATTTTACAAATATGTGTACAAACAAAGATCCTTACTACCCATGATTACGTCACTGATCTATTACAAAAGGAAACCGAAGATTGTCGCCCAGGATATGTTTTTGATCGCTATGACAAATGGATGAAACGCCATAACCAGTCACCCGATTACCGTGACATAAGACGGGCGTTTTATGATAACTGTGATGAGCTCAATTATATGACAAAGAAAAACATGAAGGAATTACCTCCCGGTTTGAATTACCAGTCGTTTAGACTCCAAGAGTTATTTATGAACTACTTTGGCAGTAACGATGCAAACTTAACCACGTTGGATCTGATGGACGTGTATAACGTGCAAGTAAATTGGGGGGACACTAATGTTTATCTGTAAAAAGCTTGGACAAATGCTAAAGCACTCAATTGGAAATCATCCAAATTTCAAACTTTCAAAAAATACTATAAATTGCATTTATAGTAGTTCAATTTCTTGAAAGTCATCTTTTTACGATTAACTTTGAAACACTTATTGTACGTAGAACCATTGTCCGGCCCAACTCGAGTATTTTACGTGGAACAATGGCACGACTTACTAGTTACTACTTGAATTTGGAAATATGTTGCACATTAGGGATGACCCTCACACCGCTGACTTGCTTTTTGCTTTAGAAGACCTCACGAATCAACAGGAAAGCATTAATAACGTAAAAGATTATCTGGAGGCAGTTCTGGATTTGATTTGCAAGGCACTCGGCTGCGTGGCGACTAGATCAATGGATTTAGACGGTCAAGAATTTAAGTTACCATGTAGAAGTATTGACCAAGATATAGCAGAATATGTGCTATCCGTTACTAGACGAGAACCAATTGAACTCAACAGTCTTGCCAACGCAAAAGCTTTTATGTTGCATCTCACCAAGATTTTTTAAATGTCGACTTTAGTGTGGTCCATTCGCTCATTGAGTACATCAATGAGAAGTTTAAATGAAATGAATTATGTAAATGAAAAAATTCTCAATCGTTATTTAGTGAATGTGTTATTTAGTAATATATTTTTTAATAATAAAAGATTTTCTGACAATGTGTCAATTGTACATATATATATATATATTTATAAATGTATTAATATAATAAAATATTGTTATATTATATTGTTCCTTAAAATCGAAAAATTCCCATATTATATTCTATCACCTCTAAACTATTGTTATGAAGTAATAACATAGTTATAATGACGGACTAATCATTTACAGTTCTTCTTGTCTAAGAATTTTATTGTATTTACACAATTTGCGGATACTCCCACTAAATATCTTACACCGTTGATAGACTAGCATTTTCTCAGCTACGTTTTGAAGCTTAAATGATTAAAAATATAGAAAACATTATTAAAAGAATTAAAATAAATAAATATTAAATAGTCTAAAAAATGTATTAGACAACCTATTTAAACCCACGGTGAGCACTTATAGACTAGATAATGTCATACGATGCATGAAGTCTTAAATTGATAAATTTCTTTTTAGATGAGAGAAAACAAGAATAAAGCTAAAAAAGCCTTAAATACAAGTTACAATTATTAATGTTGAAATATACGATGATAACAGAAAATTACCTCTCTTCAAAGAGATATTTTAGAATACAAATTTTTATTGGAATGTTTTATTTGTTGTCATTGTTACAGAATATATAATCTCGGTTCAAGAATAGTTTAGTACATTTTATTAATGGTTATATACAATGAGTCTTAGAAATATAAGTTAAATGCAAATCACATATAAATAACAGAAACTACTTTTTAAATATTAAAAAGCTTATTTATTTTATTGAAATTCACATGATCTGTACATATGGTTCTCTAAAAATATTATTGTAATTTTTTAATAGCTACTAATGTGTGCATATAAGTCATACTAGACTATACCTAGTCAAAATCTAATGAATCTAGATGAAAATTGTTGAATCTCTTTATATAATTTGCAAGTTTTATTTCGTTAATATATTCTATGAGTAAATTGATGAGGCTGAAGTCGACCTTTTCGAACAACCGCTCGAGATAACGAAAAAATATCCTACTATTTTCTAAACTGTTGTACTCAATCGGCACACGACTAGTTGTATTTTTTCAACTTATTAACTCACCTAAGTTTCATAGGGTATGATAAATTCTTTACAGTCTATATTGAATGGTTCGATTGAATTACATCCGAGAAGCAGATAAAGCGAATGCAGTATTGAAACTACAAAGCTTACTACAACTACACAATTTTTTTGCTATTCTATTCATATGACAATTCACATGATATATCTAAAACACTATTTAGAAAGCTCGGACGACTACAGTAGTCAAAGAATTTGGTATTATGTTAAACTTGACCTACATTTAAAAATCTTGCTTAATTCCATCAATAATCTCGTTAAGGGAAGAGAGAAAATCGGCAGTATGAAAAGATATGTATTAGAAATACTGCATTCGCTTTGCTTGCCTCTCGGATGTAAGGCTATTGAACCATTTATAATAGACAATAAAAAATTTCAAATACGTTATGAATCTTCGAATAAATATATATTATAACGGGTTTGACAAATAATGCAACTAGCCGTGTACCGATTGAGTACAACAATTTGGAAAACACTAGAATTTTCTTGTTTTACCTCGGTGGGGTGTTTGGAAGTGTCGATTCAGTGTTTACGTGAGATTCAGTCACTCATAGAATACATTGACGAAATAAAACTGGAAAATTATATGGAGAGGTTTATACATTTTCATCTCGATTTATTTAGATTTTGACTGTTGCGTTATGTTTTAACGAACGAATTTAAAAACTGTACATTTAGCCATACAATATGCTTTTTGTGCAAAAAAAAAACAGTTAGCATTCTGTTAATATATTTGAGTACACATTTGTACCATATTCTAAATAGTTTATAGAAACAATTAATAGTAGAAAAAACGTTTAAAACACTAACAAAGATTATTTATGTTACTTGAAATTTACTGTGACATTACTTACAGATGAGTTTATATAATAGTCTCTATAAAATCTTCATTATACGACTTTGAACATTTTGTTGGCGTATTAAATTCAGGGCCAATTAAAATCTTAGTTATTAGCATGTGTTTCAAACCTCTAAACAGGTATGCGCATCTCAAATCTGTATGGGGAAAAGCTTTTGCAATATTTTTATTTCCGGCATACACGTAACCAGTTTCCAATGTATGAACTGATTGGCAAAAGAACAGCATCAAGCCCAAAACAATTTCCTTCTGCGAGTTCACCATATTTCTGTCCATAGGTCAGGTACTAACAACAAGTTAGTTACTGTACTCGGTTGGGCTATCATATGATAATGTAGTCGTTTGGCCAAAGAGCAACAGCAAGCTTAAAAAATTCCTGTTCTGTTATACGGTGCTCACGCCATATTTCTGTTTACAAGTCTATTAACTCGGTTAAAAACATTTTACGTTTGCTTTTTGAGACATTGCAAACTGTTGCCACTTACAAAATTATAATAATTAATAAGTTTTATAATTTGGATTTTTTTTTTATATATTTTAAGTCCATATGCCGTATTTAAATAAAAAAAAACAATTAACGAATTAACTGTTTACAATGTTACTGTACTTAAATCAAACGATAAAGTATTCCTTTTTCTAAAATATTATTTAGTGATTCGACTGTTAACAATGAACTAACGTGCTGTTGTTGTTGTGTATTACTTATCTAAGAAACAATTGTTTATTTTATATTTGTTCAGACGACATATTTTTTTTCAGCAATATAAAAATGTTATGTATTGCAAAGTGTAAATAAAACCGGTTTATTTGGAGGTTTTTTTGTTTTTTTTTAAGCTTAGTCCAATTTTATATTATTGTTTTTTTTTGTTTTATTATAAAAAATATTTTTATTTATGTGTAATTTATACAATAAAACTATAATAGGTCTGCTAACAAAAATCATATTTAAATTAAAACGTTTATTATTTTAATTTTAACCGGAACTAAGTGCGTAGCATGATTGTCTATTCTCATAATACGGTTAGGTAATGGGTATCATTTTCCGTAAAATCACAATGTAGGGTAATTAGCTATTACTCTTGCTTATCTTGTAATACTAAAAATACTTTGAGTAAATGAAAGATTAATTAGTTTCCACCAGTTTAATAATGTAATTTGGTTTCAACTATGCGGATAATTTATGTCCAACTGGGACAAACTTCACCCGTAATAGCGAAATTGCTATTGACGACTTTATTACATAAATTATAGCGCGGAATAGACTACGTGACTCTGAAGTGATTTTTTATATTGACTTTTTATATTATCTTCTTTCTATATACATTTCTTCTGTCCGTGTGTAAGTATGCAAACTCCTTCAAAACGGCTGGACAGATATCGAATCTTCAGTTCTTTCTGAAATGGTAGGTTACAAAAATTGTAAAATATTATGTTAGTTTAACTTGTATATGTGTTGTTGCAATTAAGCACGCAGCAATTTATTACTTTCTAACTTTGCTAGTTTACTCTGTGCTTGGTTTGGACTATACTGGCTTGAGTATACTAACTACTGATTTGCATCGAAGCGTTTTTTCGAAGGTGATTCTATCACTTTCAGATTTAAAAATTCCCGTAAGCCTGTGACCTACTCGTCCCCACTATGCCCCGACCCCACTGTCTTGGTTTTTTTTTAAATGGATCGATTTGCTTGATACCAAAGAGTTTTGCTATCGATCTGAAATCCTAAGCTATTGCTAATACTAATAATATGCTGTATAATTATTGATACTATCCAAAGAGATAATGTCGGTCCAGACGCAAAAATAGAAAAATAAAAATTCGCATTATCTTCTATGCTCCGGATAAAAACTAAAATTCACTTAAACATAAAAAGTTCATGTTAAACCTCATAGTATACTGTCGATATTTTTGTATAAACAAGTGTTTTTTTACAATACGTATAACATAGTCGTCTACTAATACAAGTATCTCTAAATTTTAGTAGGTAACGATACGTTTTTTTTTTTTTACATACAGTAGTACTTTTGTACAGCATGAAAAGGAAACACCTATATTGCCGTACACCGTATAAAACTTTACATTAAAATAAATAGATTTTAAATTTAAACATATAGTATTTGCCCAATTAAAATGCCCGGCAAAGTGTAGATCTGGTATCTGTATTTTTTTATAATATACTGTAACAGTATACAAATGTTCACATCTTACGCAGTCAACAAAAATCTGTCTGACGTACTAAACGCACTTTTAGGATATCATCAATGGGCACAGATTATCGACGTGGAAGTTAAATCACATCCAGGTATTACAAACGGACGTGTTTCGTTTTCAGGGAAAGATTTATTTATTTATAGAGGTTTGTACTCCCGCAACAAGAACATTGGAAGTGCCCAAGTCAGTGTCGAAAACGTGTACAAAAAATACTACATGGTCACTAATTTGTTAGGATGTGTACACGCCAAACGCTACCTTAACATTTAAAACGTTGATCAAAAACATTTTATCTGTAATATAGGTTTCGTGTACACATCGCGAATACACATCCTAACAAATTAGTGACCATGTAGTATTTTTTGTACACGTTTTCGATACTGACTTGAGAATTTCCAATGTTTTTAGTGCGGGAGTACAAACCTCTGTAAATAAATAAATCTTTCCCTAAAAACGAAACACGTTCGTTTGTAATACCTGGATGTGATTTAACTTCCACATCGATAATCTGTGCCCATTGTTGATATCCTAAAAGTGCGTTTAGTACGTCAGACAGATTTTTTTTGACCGTGTAAGATGCGAACATTTGTATACTGTTATAGTATATTATAAAAAAAAATACAGAAACTAGCTCAAACACATTGCCGAGCATTTTAGTTGGGCAAATACTATATATTTATATTTAAGTCTATTTATTTTAAAGTAAAGTTTTATACAGCGAATGGCAATATAGGGTTTCCACTTTTATGCTGTACAAAAATACTATTGTATGTAAAAAAAAATATGTATCGTTACCTACTAAAATTAAAAGATATTTGTATTAGTAAACGACTATGTTATACGGATTGTAAAAAACATTTGTTTATACAAAGATAACAACAATAAATACATAATGTGATAAGATGCATCAAGTCATAGATTGATATTTTTCTTTTTAAAGAGAGAAAAACGATGATGAAGGTAATATAAAGCCTGGATTACATGTTATAGTTAATATTAGTTAATGCAGAATTTTTACTACATAGCTATCCACGCTGTCGTTTTACTATATTACCTAATATATTACCTTATATACCTAACCTAACCGTTAAATTGATTTTAAATAAATAATCTTTGTGTCCAAAAAATAATATGTTGCCTTAATTATTCTCCTTGAGGTAATGAAATGTAACAACTGAGGTAATTATAACTGTCTAACTTGCGATTTAGATATTTTGTTCGTATTTATCTCTATATTTGTTGATACAATATTTATCACACAGTACATGTATGACAGGGTTATAATATAAACATCACATAACCTAACATTTCTATGGTATATCAAATTTTAAAGGTGTTATTATCATGTTATAATCTCTTAACTCAACATTTTAATATATATCATGGAAAAGTAACGTAGCGTTTTTACTTCCATGAAATTGGTACGATACAAATTATAACAACGATTTTCTATCAACCTATTCTAATAATGGTATTTTTTTAATTTAAATGACGTATTCATGTTTCATCACGTAAAAAAAACTTCTGTTGAATTTATGCTAAATGTTGAATTAGCATAGATAGTATAGCGAAATTCGGGTAAAGAAAAAGCTTAAATCTAATGAGATAATTCCTAAATTAATAAGTAAATAATTCTAGTGTATTTCTGTTATTTATTGTATTGATTTTATTTAGAACTACCATTGATAAATATTACAATTATTTAATTAATATTCATAATAATTACCTGGTGTATCTTCAAAATAGTTTAAAACATATATAATTGATAGAATAAAACATTTTAATTTGATTATTTACTTTATTGAAATTTGCAGTTATCTAAAAATTAATTTTATAATTGTGTTAGTATGGTAAGATTAGACTATGAGCAGTCAAACCTTATGAATCGTTGTAATAATTGTATAACCTCTCCATATCATTTTCCAGTTTCGCATAACCTAGAAATGGCTTTCTCTAACGATATTATTGTTGTAATGTTTTAATAGTTACCAATGTGTGTTCATAAGAAATGTTTAGACTATAATATGTAATCTAACCTAACCAAATCTACCGTATCTTCAAAAAAGTTTATAGGAATAACAATTAGTAGACTAAACGTTTAAAGCTTCCAAAATGTATTTATTTTATTGGAAATTAGCTATGACATGACATACGGATTGGTTTATTTATATAATAGTTATGATATTGGAATTTTGATAATTATTACAAATTTTTAGTATTAAGGAAAATTATGAGCAGTCAGAATCTAAAAAATCGAGATGAACACTTATGAACTTCTCCATATTATTTTCCAGTTGTATTTCATCAATAGTTTCAATGAGTGACTGAATCAAGCTGAAGTCGACATTTTCGAACGCCTGACCGAGATAAAGCAAGAATACTCTGGTGTTTTCCAAACTGTTGTACTCAATCGGTACACGGCTAGTTGCATTATTTTTTAAAGCCATTGTAATATATTTATTCGAAGATTCATAAGGTATTTGAAATTCTTTATTGTCTATTTTGAATGGTTCGATGGCCTTACACCCGAGAGGAAGACAAAGCGAATGCAGTATTTCTACTACATATCTTTCCACACTGCCGATTTTCTCTGTTCCCTTAATGAGATTATTGAAGGCAGTAAGCAAGCCTCCTATGTGTAGTTCATTGGTCAAATTTAACATATTACCGAATTGTTTGACTAGGATGTACCATTCTTGCGCATAATGCACGTGGTTGTCCGCGCTGATGTCGTCTTTTAAATATGTTATGTGTCTTAACGCCAGCCTGAAAATGATGATTTTTAGAAATGTATATGTCAGCGTGTAGTATGATTTTATTTTTTGAAGGTGGTCGTTAGACCAATCCAGTGTACGCGTATCATTATACGATTTTTCCAAACGGTCGGTAATGTCGGACCAATTTACTTGCACGTTGAATACGTTCATTAAATCTTTTTTAATCATTTTATTGTTACCCATGTTGTTCATAAAAAGTCTTCTCATATTTATCTTTTCTATTACCTCTCTGACAAACGAATTTGTATATATCTGGTTTATACTCAGTAGTCCTCTGGCCATATTATCGTTTTTGTTTACCATATCTCTCAACTCATCTTGTGATGGATTAGGGTTTTCCTTAATCATAGCTTTGAAATTATCAAAAGAATTTCCTAAGCGGCATCCGGTTAGGTCTTTACGCAGTTTCTTGATGACATATTCGTGTGTGTCCAAAAGTTTTAAATAGTCTGCCGGCATATCCTTTGAATACTCAGGCAAACCAGGTATTATATTAAGGTACAAATTTAGTAGCCACAAGGATCCCATCTTTACTTTTAAAGTGTACAGCGAGGCTATCTGGTATTTTATCGTATTTTTGTAATAACTTACATTGCTAGCCGTCAGTTTTGTTGACATATTATATGCAGGGCCAATTAAAATCTGGGTTATTAACATGTGTGTCAATCCACTAAACAGAAATGCACATTTTAAATCATTATTGAGATTATCATTTTCGATAAATTCATTGCTGGGATATTTGTAACCGGTTTCCAATAATTGTACTGAATGGCAAAAGAACAGCACCAAACAAAAAACAATTTTCTTAATCATTGCAGAGTGAACCATAGTTCTGAGTAGTAGTCTGTTATTCGGTCAAAAAATAATACGTTTGCTTGATGCTTTTTGAGGTAACGAATTATTTCAACTGGAGAAATATGAGTTAACGATTTGTAATTTGGGTAATAATATGTTGTACAATACAAATTTGACTTTAGAATAGTCTGTCTTGGTGAAAAAGTGTCACGTATACAAACTTGTTACCTTCGTATATCGTCGTGGTTTATTATTATTATTTAAATAACGGGATTATGTCTCATCACTTTATAGATACAATTGCTTGATTTGTATTTGTACAGACCACATTTTTATTTTGACTATTCGAAGAAGTGTTTTTTTAAGCATATCATTATTTAGAATTTATTTTATAAGACATTTAGTTTTATGTAGTAGTTTTTTTTTTTTTTTGAGAACTTTAAACTATTATTTATACGTACCTAGTCTATTGTATATTTTTATTTCTTAACTACATTAAGTATTTGCTCCTAACATTTGCAATAGCTTAGGAATTTAGATCGATAGAAATAATCTTTGATATTAAGCAATTCTTATATACTAAACTTAGGTGTACTATACACCGACCTATAGTTGTAAGCTCTTCAGTGTTGCTTTCCGTACCATTAAATTTTGTGTATTCTAAAATTGTGTAACCAAATATATTTAAGACTTAAATAATGCACTCAAAAGTTCTAATAATAGTCGTTCTATGTTTAGCGGTGTTTTACTGTCAATCAGTGGTTTCCTTAAAAACTGGCTACAAGTATAAATCAAACGACATATTAAATAAAGATGAACTCCATGATGATTTAAAATGCATGCATTTGTTTAGCGGACTATTCCATATGCAGCTGACCGGATACATATTTTACCAGAGAATTATTATGGCTGGTGACGTCATAGATATGATCAAAGGGTACAACACTAGGGCAGGAGTTTATACGTTGTACGTATTAGATAAATCCAAAATCGGTGCGTTATGGTTGCTACACTTATACACGAGAATGGTGATAGGAAGCTGCGATTTTTCGTGTACAGACGTGAATAAAGAAAGAGAGAAAGCAAGAATTATTGCGAAGATGAGTGCCACCCACGGTTACGTCACTGACCTATTAAAAAAAGAAACCGAAACCGAAAGTTGTCGCCCAGGAAATTTGTTTGATCGCTATGACGAATGGATGGACTCCCATAACTGGTCACCCAATATAGGTCAAATAAAACAGGCGCTTGATGAAAACTGTGATGAGTTCCATTCTATGGTAAAGGCGAACATGAATGAATTGCCTCCCGGTTTGAATTACGAGTCGTTTAGATTCAGAGAGTTATTCATGAACAGCTTTGGCGGTAACTGTTCAGCCAGATTGGATCTGATGCACGTGTATAACGTGCAAGTAAACTGGGCGGACACTAATGTTCATCTGCAAAATGTTTGGACAAATGCTAAAGCATTGGATTGGAAATCAACCAAATTACAAACTATCAAAAAATACTATAAAACGCAGTACAATTTCTTGAAAGTCATCTTTTTAAGACTAACTTTGAAACACTTACTGTACATAGAACAATTGTCCGGTCATACTCAAGTGTCTTACTTGGAACAATGGCACCATTTGGTTCTCGAATTCGGAAATATGTTGCACATTAGGGATGACCCTCACATCGCTGACTTGCTTATCGCTTTAGCTGGCCTAACGAATCCGCAGGAATGCATCAATAATGTAAAACTTTATCTGGAGGCAGTTCTGGATTTGATTTGTAAGACACTCAAGTGCAACGCGACTAGTTCAATGAATTTAGACGGTCAAGAATTTAAGTTACCATGTAGAAGTATTGACCAAGATATAGCAAATTATGTACAATCCGTAAGTAGACAGGAACCGGTTGAACTCAACAGTCTAGCCAACGTGAAAGCTTTTATGTTACATCTCACCAAGATTTTCATAAATGTCGACTTTGGTGTGATTCATTCGCTCATTGAGTACATCAAAAATAATTTCAAATGAATTTAGTTGGTTAAACTATAAATTCATCAATTGTTATTTAGTAGGTGTGTTATTTAATAATATAGCTTACAACATTTGTTTTTAATTATGTGACAATTGTAATGAAATAAAATGAAAATACACCTGTTGAAGTTGTTGTGATTGTATGAAATCTTATTAATAAATAATTAAGCTTCTATTACATAATATTATTTTATAAATTAAACCGTTTACTTCTAATGTTTATGATTTGGATTTTTTACTCATTTTTATGCCTCTATGACGCATTTGTCGAGAGACAAAACCATTAACTAATTTTTTCTATACATTGGTTTTATCTTTTTATTTTTTTAAGAAAAAAATATAATTAATACATTACTTTTACCAATATATTTTATATGTTCATTAATTAATATCATTATACGTTGTACAAGTATACATGTTAAATCATATGTCAAAAACCCATATTGTTTTTTGTACACTTTTGAATTTCATATGTTATGTGATCGAAGTATAAGAGTTCAAATTAATTATAAAGAATAATAATCACTGGTGCTCATTCCGTTGCCTGTTATATAATTTATAGTGCAAAGAGATAAGTTAAAAGACATTGTAAGCAATCCTTGATATTTTATTCTTTTATACAAACATTTTAAGGCTGTAGGTTTATGAGATAAACTAAAATTCGATCGATCAAAATGGCATAAACCAAGTATTACTCAGGTATAGTCTCAATGGTGTTTGCCATTAATGCGCATTTTGAATATTTACATGTACAGTCATATCATGTAAATTGTTTGAATTCATATATTTAGTATTAAATTGTACTTCAATGTGTTATTAAGAGAAAATTATAAAATTCATTTTTTTCATACTTATTTAAGCACCTATAATTTTTTCTTATTATGATTATTTTATGTAGGTTTTGTTTTATTCTTTAAACCAATAATACAAAAACAAACATCCCGGAAACAATAACCGCTTTGCAAATGTGTAATATACAACAACCTCTATAATTGTAAGCTGTTCAGTGTTGCTTTCCTAACCATTAAACTTTGTATAATCTAAAATTGTTTAACCGAATACATTTAAGACTTAGAGGCATAAGAATGCATTTAAAAGTGCTAATAACAATCGTTTTATGTTTAGCTGTGTTTTATTATAGATCAGTAGTGTCCTTTCAAACTGGCTACAAGTATAAATCAAACGACATATTAAATAAAGATGAACTCCATGATGATTTAAAATGCATGCATTTGTTTAGCGGGCTATTCCATATGCAGCTGACCGGATACATATTTTACCAGAGAATTATTATGGCTGGTGACGTCATAGATTTGATCAAAGAGTACAACACTAGGGCAGGAGTTTATACGTTGTACGTATTAGATAAATCCAAAATCGGTGCGTTGTGGTTGTTACACTTATACACGAGAATGGTGATAGGAAGCTGCGATTTTTCGTGTACAGACGTGAATAAAGAAAGAGAGAGAGCAAGAATTATTGCGAAGATGAGTGCCACCCACGGTTACGTCACTGACCTATTACAAAAGGAAACCGAAACCGAAGGTTGTCGCCCAGGAAATTTGTTTGATCGCTATGAAGAATGGATGGACTCACATGACTGGTCACCCAATATACGTCAAATAAAACAGGCGATTGATGAAAATTGTGATGAGTTCTTTTCTATGGCAAAGGCAAACATGAACGAATTGCCTCCCGGTTTGAATTACGAATCGTTTAGATTAAGAGAATTATTCATGAACAGCTTTGGCGGTAACCTTACAGCCAGGTTGGATCTGATGCACGTGTATAACGTGCAAGTAAACTGGGTGGACACTTATGTTAATTTGCAAAATATTTGGACAAATGCTAAAGCATTGGATTGGAAATCAACCAAATTACAAACTATCAAAAAATACTATAAAACGCAGTACAATTTCTTGAAAGTCATTTTTTTAAGACTAACTTTGAAACACTTACTGTACATAGAACCATTGTCCGGTCATACTCAAGTGTCTTACTTGGAACAATGGCACCATTTGGTTCTCGAATTCGGAAATATGTTGCACATTAGGGATGACCCGCACATCGCTGACTTGCTTTTCGCTTTAGAAGATATCACGAATCAACAGGAATGCATTAATAATGTAAAAGATTATCTGGAGGCAGTTCTGGATTTGATTTGCAAGACACTCAAGTGCAAAGCGACTATTTCAATGATATTAGACGGCCAAGAATTTAAGTTACCATATAAAAGTATTAACCAAGATATAGCAAATTATGTACAATCCGTAAGTAAACAAGAATCAGTTGAACTTAACAGTATTGCCAACGTAAAAGCTTTTATGTTACATCTTACCCAGATTTTCCTAAATGTCGACTTTGATGTGATTCATTCACTCAATGAGTACATAAATAAGAATTTCAAATGAAATTTGTTGTGTAAACTAAAAATTCATCAAATGTTTTAATAATATAACTTACAACAATTTTTTTTAATTGTGTGGCAATTGTATTGAAGAAAAATAAAAATACACCTGTTGAAGTTGTTGGGGTTATGAAATATTATTTCATAAATTTAATCGTTTACTTGTTATGGTTATGATTCAGATTTCTTACTCATTTTTATGTCTATGTGTCGAATTTTTCGAGAGACAAAACCATTAGCTAATATATTTTTTACACTGGTTCTATCTTTTTTTTTTTTTTAAGAAAAAAATATACTTATTACATTATTTTTACCAATATATTGTATATGTATTAATTTTTTATCAATATACGTTGTACAATTATACATGTTAAATCATATGACAAAACCCATATTGTTTTCTGTACACTTTTGTATTCCATATGTTATGTGATCAAAGTATAAGAGTTCAAATTTATTATAAAGAATAATAATCACTGGTGTTCATTACGTTGCCTGTTGTATAATGTATAGTGCAAAGAGATAAGTTAAAAGACATTGTAAGCAATACCTAATATTATATTCTTTATACAAACACTTAAGTGTGGATTATGAGCTAAATTAAGATTCGATCGATCTAAATGCAAAATGGCATAAATCAAATATAATGAGACACAGTTTAATGTGTCATTAATGCGCATTAAGGAATCGAAATTTTGAATATTTATATTATTGTATATGAAAATCGATCGATTTTCAGCTATGTATTATTAAAATTTCATAGACATTGTGAAATAGGTATATCAATGTAATAAAATTAACTTAAATCGTTGAGGCAAAATAAATTGAAATACGAAAAACCATAACACTCGTTCTAAAAATGTGTTTTGTGCAAATATAAATCGTGCAAACAATTTTTAGTCTCGAACCAGCGTCACGCGCACGCATTTGCCGATAAAACAGAAGTTTATATTAATAAATGCGTGTGTTTTAGCAAAGGTTTTAACAACATATTTTCAAATCGTGATTGTACATACATATATATTTATAAAATATACGTATATATTTATAAAATATGTATTGATATAATAAAATATTGATGTCCATTAAAATTGCGAAATTTCCATATATACACTTTATGAAGTAAAATAATAGACCTAATAACAGAGAAATAATTTACAGTTCATCCTGTACTTAGAGTTATCTTAAGATTCTTGTTATCATAGAGTTGTCTGGTTTTGTTTTATTTACATTTTAAAATCACCGTGTATGGTTATTGCTCTGGCATACCTTGTTATTCTAAAAGAACTTATTTGCGTCTAATAGTGTAATTTTGTCACTTAACTAAATGGGTAATCTGAGCGCACGGCAGTGCACCAGGCCAAGTTCCAGCAATGTCAGTGTATCTTTACACGAACCAATTCATCCAGTTTTTCTAACCTATATAAGTCCAACGCGTACAATAAGAAGGTTTCTTATCCGTTTAAATACTAGGACAATATTTGCCCAAATCAGTGATAATTGCTATATAAACCATCCGTTACATCTATCATTGCATTCATCTAACATTGTCCGAATCAAAATTAGTGACTCATGGACTGATGCAACTGTAAGAATACGAAAAGACTATAACTGACTAGAAGCTTATTTGGTTTCAAAATATGACCAGGCAAACAACGTAGTACCATCAGTAAATTTCAAGTACGATTTTCGATTAATAAATCAGCTATAGACCAATGTTAGTATAGAATTATAACTATTAGTCTATGAGACACCAGATACATTTTCTCCATATTATTTCCAGTCTGATTTCATCGATGTATTCTATGAGTAACCAAATAAGACTCATGTATTTATTCGGCAAAGCGTATGCAGTATTGAAACTACATAACCTGCACTATCAATTTTCTCTATTCCATTAATGAGATTACTGTTGACAGTATATTCTAAAATCAATGGTTTTACTATATAATAATAATATAAAAAAAGTACCGCGGTGCCCTCCGGAATATTGTTTAATTTTAATTTTTATAATGGGTGCTTTTACTCTAAAACCAAAATTAGGCGAGTTATTTTCAGTCTGCTTAAACATGTAGAGATGAAAAAACATTTTTAAATCGCTTTCAAAAATGCTGTAATAGTCCGAAAAATAAATTAACTACCCAAATAGAGTCCTAAGTAATGAACTAATAATTATACGTCACAGTTTAACCTTTAATTAAGATTTTGTAATAAATTGCCTATACTTTACACCTTAGAAATGGGCGGTACGACGCCTTCTTAATGCTTACAAAATGTATTTATTTTATTGGAAATTAGCTATGACATGACATGGGTTTATATAATAATTATGATATTGGAATTTTTATAATTATTACAAATTTTTAGTATTAAGGAAAATTATGAGCAGTCAGAATCTAAAAAATCGAGATGAACATTTATGAACTTCTCCATATTATTTTCCAGTTGTATTTCATCGATATATTCCATGAGTGACTGAACCAAGCTGAAGTCGACATTTCCGAACACCCGACCGAGATAAAGAAAGAATACTCTGGTGTTTTCCAAACTGTTGTACTCAATCGGTACACGGCTAGTTGCATTATTTTTCAAATCTGCAGTAATATATTTATTCGGAGATTCATAAGGTATTTGAAATTCTTTATTGTCTATTTTGAATGGTTCGATGGCCTTACACCCGTGAGGTTGGCAAAGCGAATGCAGTATTTCTCTTACATATCTTTCCACACTGCCGATTTTCTCTGTTCCCTTAATGAGATTATTGAAGGCAGTAAGCAAGCCTCCTATGTGTAGTTCATTGGTCAAGCTTAACATGATACCAAATTTTTCGACTAGGACGTACCATTGTTGCGCGTAATGCACGTAGTTGCCCGAACCTTTTGAATAGTCTTTTAAATATGTTATGTGTTTTAACGAAAGTCGGTACATGATGATCTTTAGAATTGAATAAGTCAGCGTATAGTATGATCTTATATTTTGAAGGTTGTCGGTAGACCAATCCAATGTACGCGCATCATTATACGACTTTTCCAAACGATGGATAATGTCGGACCAGCTCACTTGCACGTTGAATACGTTCATTGCATCTCTAATATAAACCGTTCTCGAACCTATGTTGTTCATAAAAAGACTTTTGATTTTTGCCGTTTCTATAAAACTATCATTAATCGACTTCGGGCATATTTTATTTTTATTTATCAGTCGTATGGCCGCACTATCATTTGTGTGCACCATAGTTACCAAATCATTTTGTGTCGGATAAGGATTCGATTTAATCATATCATCGAAACTATCATAAGAATTACCTTTGCGGCATCGGGTTAGGTCTTTACGCACTTTTTTAATGACATATTCGTGTGTGGCCACAAGTTTTATATAGTCGGCCTCTATATCCTCCGAGTGTCTAGGCAAACTTGGTATTATACTAATGTACAAATGCAGTAGCCACAAAGATCCTAGCCTTACTTTTAAAGTGTACAGCGAAGCTATCTGTTGTTTTATGGTATTTCTATAATGACCTACGTTGCCGGCCGTCAGTTTTGTTGGCGTATTATGTACAGGGTCAATTAAAATCTGGGTTATCAACATGTGTGTCAATCCACTAAACAGAAATGCACATTTTAAATCATTATTGAGATTATCATTTTCGATAGATTCATTGCTGGTATATTCGTAACCGGTTTCAAATAATTGTACTGGTTTGTAAAATAAAAGCACCAAACAAAAAACAGTTTTCTTGAGGTTTGCGGAGTGCGCCATAGTTCTGAGCAAAATTCTATTAGTCGGTCTTGTTTGCTTGATGCTTCTTAAATGTAACGAACTATTGTTAATTGGAATTAACTAGTTTGCGATTTGAATATTTTAATTGTATTTAACAACACTATATTTGTTTTTTAAATTTGTATTAACTGTTTATTACACACTTAGTAATATTCGTCTAAAAATTGTTTCACGTATACCAACTTGTTGCCTGATACTGAACGATTTGGTATCAACTTACAATTTTTTTATGATTTATTATTCTGATTTAAATAAAATGTTCATGTCTCATCACTTTATAAAAACAGTAGTTTAATTTGTGTTTATTTAGACCACCTTTTTTGATTTTATGACTAAAAAAATTGTTCTATGTAGCATATATAGTACCTACTGGTTGGAAGTTAATTCGTTTTAAACGCTTTAAGAGTACTTTACAATACTATGTAGATAGTATTGTTTTACATTATTAAATATTAATAATTATGAAATGACCGTTTGTGAAAAGTCATGGATTATTTATGTGTTATTTGTATAAAAAATATAATAGGTCTGCTATCAAAAACCATTATTAAATTAAGACGTTTATTATTTTAATTTTAACCAGTACTAAGTGCATAGCATGATTGTTTTATTCTCATTATATAATTATAATAATAAAATGTCTGTTTTATTTACATTTTGCCGTAAAATCACGGTGTATGGTGATCATCTTATTACTCTGGCTTATATTGTAATACTCAATGTATTAATTTGAATAAATCAAAATCTGATTAGCTACTACCAGTTTAATAATGTAATTTTGTTTTAACTAAACGGGTAATTCAAGTACAACGCTTCCAAAAAAGAGGTTTATTATCCATTTAAATAAAGAGAAAAACTTCAACTGTATCAGCGAAATTGCTTTCAACAACATAATTACATAAATTATACTGAAACTACGTTTCTTGACAAAATCTACACGCTAGTATTATTAAAATAGTAAAATAAGAACGTATTCAATCAGTGCACTAAATATAATGTAATAACGCAATATTATTATGGTCAGGAAAACGTATAATTGACTAATTTATAATACATATGTAATAATTTGCATTGAAGAGTTAAAAACACAATTTTTTTTTTGTTAATGTTTTTTATGATGCATTAAGTGCCTTGTTTAATATGAACACTCCATTACATAAACCGTCACGCGCTCAAGTGGTGAATGTAAACACTAATGTCGTGAGACTACAATAAAGGTTTTATAAAGAATTATTTGTAAAGTAATATGTTTTATTTCAGAATCGTTTTGATATAGGTATTTGGACGGATGCCTTATTGTATTCTGCAGGAGTAATTACATGAGAATATTTTTATGTTTATATTTTTTAGGTAATACCATTTAATATAATGTATTGTGCATTTCCTTTATAATCACATTTCAATTAAATGATAAGTCTTGTGATTAAAATATAGTAATAGTCATTTAGAACCGCTAGACACTTGTGAACTTACTTATAATTTATAAATATGAGTTAGTAATAATAAGTATATTAGTTACAGAGCTCATTAGAGATACATTTATGCAATATGACATTTTATTTGTAGTACTTTGATGTACAATTTCTTATTACAATTTCATCTGGCGAGTCATAATGCCAAGGTTTATTTTGCATGTACTACTAATCTATATTTCATTTGAATGAATATTTACCAACTTGATTTTTTTTTTTTAATGACCTTCAGCATCCGTGATTATTGGGTCACATAATAAGGTTAATTTACATTATAAACTTTTTACAATACAAATTTTGCCGCCTTCGACTCTCAAACAAGACAACTTGAAGGTGCCTTAACGGCTAGAGTATAGGCAACTCAATTTGCGCTCAATGTAGACTACCTTCAGCGCCTTATTATATATAAAAGGGCGAAACAGCATATATATTTATTATGTGTTTTATTAAAAAAAACACCGGTATAATGTAAAATTACTTAAAGTTATTTTATGACTCCAAAATTTAAACAAAAAACAATGTTGAAAGTACCAAAAAATAGAATGACGGTTTGCGCTTAGACCATTACAAACTAATCGTATAACTACGACGTCTGTCTACTATACATAACATATTATCAAAAGAAACATTAACCTTTTATGAAAGAAAAATAACGAACGAATTTGTACTGCATCTATCGGTTTTACATCATTTATTTTGACTATTTTATAATTTTATCATAACATAAATAAAATTGATTCATTATGAGGTTGTTTTGTTTTTTTAGGCTTAGTCAAAATTAGCCACATGTTTAAACTGTTTTTCCTATAACTTAAAATCTAAACCATGTTGAATTGCAACAAAGGGGCAAAACATAGTAGGCATAGAGAGAACTTAAACCTTTAGGAAATATCATAAATAAAAGCGGTAAAATAACTTTTAAATATATACAAATCGGTTGATGATGAAAACTGTTCTATACAAATAAAAATAGTCTTATAGATATTACAAATGTGTTTATAATAAAAATATATATGTTTTTTAATATCAACTGTATTTTACAGTTATATAAACTTATTGTGTTGTGAATATACTACTGAACACATTATAGACTGGCCGGTTGGTAAATTCAAAATATCATTAAAAAAAACATACCATAAAAGTATTTATTAATATGCATGGGTCAATGTGATAAGGGTTGATAGTAAGTATAATCGGAAATATTACAAGTAGTTAAAATCTGAGGAAGCGAGATGAACATTTTCGAACTTCTCCGTATCATTATCATGGTTACATATTTCATCAATATATTCTATGAGTAACTGGATGAGGTTGAAGTCGACATTAGTAAACAACCGACCGAGATAAAACGAGAAAATTCTAGTGTTTTCCAAACTGTTGTACTCAATCGGTACGCGGCTCGTTGTAGTTATCATACTTTTTATTTCAGCACTCATCGAACTTTCATAAGGTATCTGATATGATAAATTCACCGTATAGTATGATTTTATATTTTGAAGGTTGTCGGTAGACCAGTCCAGTAAACGCGCATCGAGATGAGATTTTTCCAATCGTATTCTGGTAATGACTGACTTATGTTGTTCATCAAATGACTTTTGATTTTTAAAGTTTCCATAAACTTTTCACTATACTTCGACCATACATAGTTTTTAATTGGCAGATTTTTGGCTGTATAATAGTTTTCGTATACCATACCGGTCAAATCTTCTAGCGTCGGATTAGGTTTTGAGTTAATCAAATCGTTGAATTTATCATAGCAATTACGATCACGACATTCGGCTAGGTCTTTACGCAGTTTTTGTATGACAAATTTGTGTGTGGCCACAAGTTTCAAGCATTCTGCTAGTATATCTTTTGGAATTTCAGGCAAAGCAGTTATCAAACTTATGTACAAATGCAGTAGCCACAAAGATCCATGTGCCTTACTTTTAAACTGTACAGTGAAGCTATCTGATGTTTTATAACGTAACTGTAATTGGTTAAATTACCGGCGTTCAGTGTTATTGGCAAATTATAAGGAGGGACAATTAAAATCAGAGTTAACTTCATGTGTGTCAATCCACTATACAGGTATGCACATTTCAAATCATGATTAAGACTATCTTCTGTAATAAGATCTTCTCTGTGATATTGGTATCCGGTATCTAATGATTGTACCGTTGAGCACATAAGCAGCATCAAACCCAAGACAATTTTCTTCAGTAGTTCAGAACAAACCATATTTCTGTCTTCAGGTCAATTTACTCGGTTAAACAAATTTGAGAGACGTTACACAAAATGTCACCACTTTATAATTTGAATTTTTTAGTTCTTTATGTCAGGTTTTTTTTATAAAAACAATTAACGAATTGTTACTGCACTTAAATCAAACGATAACAATATACTATTTTGTTCAATGTAACTGAGCGATTTGACAATTTACAATAAGCGTTCGTGTTGTAGTAGCATACTTTAATAAAACAATTGCTTATTTTATATTTGTTCTGACCATATTTTTATTCAACAATATAAGGATTTTATGTTTGGCGAAGTTTAAACACAGGTATTTTTGTTTATTTTTTTTTTGTTTTCTTAAGCCAAAACAAATTTTATACCATTGCGTTTTTTGTTTTATTTGACTATTTTTGTTTATTTGTAATTTTCATGAAAAAGGTATCAGGTATTTAAGTTAAAGGGCCGTAGTTTTACTAAGCCGTAGGTGTGTAGTTTTACTCGAAAACAACTTATTCTACTTCAATCATACTGTTCCTAAGAATACTCTGATTTAAGTTTAAAAAAAAAAAACCATGAATTCTTCAAAAAATTTTCAAGGCATCGATCGTCACAAAATTAAAATATTATTTTTAGTTAATTAATTATTTCAGTTTAATATTTTATATTTTTAGTATTCCTCCATATTTTTTTAAAAAGAAATTAGCGCTTTATTTAAAGATTTTCTGTTCGAATTTCATGCAAGAACGCATGATCTGGTTTTAGATAATTATTCTAAAGGCGTCCGGAGGAGTGTCACTCGATTTTAATAAGAATACTTTCCAAGCAAGCTCGAGGTATTTTATTCGATAGCTTAAAAATGATTGTTAATGTACCTAGTTTACTTATGCAAAGCCCAGTGTGCGGCGACAGTTGGGCGTGTAGTATTAGTCACAATAATTTAATACTATAATATCAAGTACACAGTATTATTATACTTAAAAAGCAGGCCGGCAGATAGAGCGGCCGCTTTGTGTCGTTTCCCACGATAAAGTACCGCGGCCCCTGGTGGATTTGATTTCTGTTGCGACCTGCGTTGACGATCAACAGTTGTTGTTTACCAGTGTGTTAGTGCAGTTCACAGAACCGGTCGTTAAGTTCTTCATTTATTTCATAATTAAATAATAATACTTTTATTGTTGTTTGTGCGCATACAAAAAGTGTAGCATATATTTTTTTTTTGTTTGTTAATTGTTTGTGAGCAAGACCAAAGAGAAACGAAAATCCTCCAAAATGGGATTTGGAACGACAACCGTTAAATACCTGCTGTTCTTTTTCAATTTCATTTTCGCCGTGAGTACAAAATATAATGCATTATACTGTATACAAGTAGTCCCTTGAACCCAAACTTTGCTCGGGTTTGTGATGTCAACTCTGAACAGAAACGCTTTACAGCGAACAACAATGGTTCAAGGTAACTGCTAGCTTTGCTTAATCGTAAACAACAAATTTTGTTGAAGTGTTTGTGATTTAAAACGACTGACTACAATGATTGAAACGCCAAGGTTTATATCGTTTTTAATATTATAAAAAACAAATATATATATATATATCACACATAAGTATAAAAAGTCTTCCTAGTAAAAAGCAAATACATTTGATACAGTTGATTGGTTATCAACGCACATACGCACACGTTTTTAATGGTTCAGCAGTCAACGCGGAATATTATTTAATTGAATGACAATTTATTTTGTCAAATTTTATACTTCATTGCTTGTTGTCCGTTAAGTTCTGTTGTGTACACTGTTTTATTCCCGACCATAACCGATCTCTGTCGGGGTAACGCGTTTCCAGATCCGTTAAACCACATCAGCCGAGGGGCTCACGGCTGCTCCCTCGTTGTCCAAAACTCTAAACCCTCAAATCCCTTAAAAAACTGTTAAAGGCACGCGCCAGTAATGCCTTAGCATAATACAGCACAACATCAGCTGTGCCTGCAAGCACTACAACCTAATCTATATATTTATTTCAACAATTATCCTGTACAACTAACACATATCCTAAGAACAAAGTACTAAAGCCCTTTTTATGTGTCTCCAGCGAAGTATCCACTCTGAGCTCAACATACCAACGATAACAGCTAACCAAGCCGAACTAAGTTACCTGCTAGTTCACGGTAAACTTCTAAACCATACACTTCCCACTTCCACAAATACCGGAAGCCCCGTCGTCCGAGGCGAAACTCGAGCAGAGATCTTCTAAACGAATTAAACTAAATTTTATAAATTCATTATCTAAAAATAATACCTTTGGGCAACTGTATCTTCTATCAAAATTTTCAAAAATAATTTCTACATAGTTCTATCAAAGCATAATATACTTAATATTCTAGATGTAACGGATTGTACTTAGGTTATAACCCATACACTAAACGTAATACTTTCGGTTTTCCAGTGTAGACTTTACACCCGGCTAGTTTCTTTTGTGGTGTTTACATAATATTATTGTTGGTTTAATAGCGTTTCTTTTTGTTTTTTTACTTCAAATCGTTCAGAGTAGTTTTTTTCAGCTTAGAGGCTTTGACCGTGTGGATCGATTCCGTAAACAGCATGTGTGTATAACACAATATCGTGTGCGGTCTGATCGAACAACGGGCAATAGTAGTGTTTGGTTTGTGTTTGGTTTGAATAAAATAACATGCCCGCCGGAAACCAAACAGAACTATCGCTTGGCTTTTGTGTAAAAAATAGTCGAACGTTTGATTGTATAAACTTTTATATAGAACAGAAAACAAGCAAAGGCGACCGATTGAAACGTTCCCAAAAAGGTCGTCAACTGTAATAATAACCGTGTTATGGTTATGATTTATACTCGACTTGTTGCCTTGTGATTTAACCTAAAGGGACACGGTTTCTTATATTATATTTTTTTTATCATGACATCTATTACTTTTTTATGACAGCATCTGTGATGAAAATTTAATTGTTATAATGTGTCACCCGTACCAACGCGGTACGACACAACTGGAAAAGTGTGCAGCAATTAAAAAATAACATGAAAAAAAGACCATTAAACAAATATTGTTTTTATATTTAAAAAAAATTGTGCAATATTTACCTATATACGAGCACACTTACGTGTCTCTATCTAAGAAAGCCATTTCAAACAATCAAATCTCAACTATCTTCTATTAACAGAAGTTGTTGTTGTATTAATGTAACGATTTTGTCAGTGAAATTTCCGTTTTACTTGTGATTTAAAAATGAATTGCCCGTGCACATATTAAACAAAACATGACCAATACATAATAATATGGTGTGTATATAAGAAGAGGCTTTAATTAGACCATATATAGATGCTTTATACTAGGCAAATAATGAAACATAATAAAATCCTTTAGTTGCTCTTGTCATTTCTGGTCTGCCCATTAAGTATACCAATTGGCATTGATAATAATTGACTCAATAAAAAATACAATATATACAATGCTGCAAACCGAGCTTGAACGAAACGACTTGTGTTTGTTCTCTTTAACCGTTATAATAGGGACTTCATAAAGGGTTGGTCGAAGAAAGTTATACTCGTAAAAATTATTTTAAGGACAATATAAGTCAACTCAAACGATGCGATGCACTCTGTTTGGACTACGGTTACTTTCTTTTTATTGTTTTTTTTATAACTACATGAAAACCTACGATCCAGGGGTAGGTGAACATTTTTGTGGTGGGTGATGGGATGAGATAGGAAAACCATCCGCCAACGCAAAGACGACACGAACAAAGCGCTTTATATTAAATAATATCGCCGTGAATACATAATAATAGTCTAAGCGGTTACGTGGTCGTGCCCAAGTCTTACAGTGTGTGTGTGATGCTTCAGCACAAGCAGACCTCCGTCAAGACAATAATAATAATATAATAATATGATATTCGGCCGAGAAACCGGCGTGTGTGTCTATTGAACGAGCCGTGCTCCGCAATTGGTGTTTCCGGCGGTGCTATCCCCAAAGTTAAAGGCGTATAAGTCTCCACACTCATCATAAAAAACAATTATCTTGGACGTATTTTATTTTTGACAACACCACGACGCCCGTTGGCAAAAACGACTTAACCTCGTTGAAAATAACAAAATAAAAACACATTTAATCCAAGTTCCAATTTCGTTCGAACTTCACTGTCTAATATCTACCAAGACAATAATATGTTGGTTCCAGTAGCTTAATATAATATTTAATATTGAAAACTGGTATAAATTAGTAAACACATGAGCCGACAAGGGCTGTCGTTGGAGTTGTGTATTAGAGTTTAGGATCTATGTTGGGTTAATATAACTAAAAAACAATCTAGATAAGATGTTAGACTATTAATTTAAATTGTATCTAGATAAAGACGAATACAATTCTAAGATAAATATATGAACATATATACCATTTTTATGAATACAAATTGAAAAATTCGCTAATTAAAAACATTAACTAATAGAATTGACAAAACGCTTATAAAGAAAAGACTTAACAAATATTATAATATAACAACGTCATATTACATGAAAAAATTAAAAACGTACTAACACATTTATTTAACATTTAAGTACCTAATTTAAATAAACGAAGATGTTGTTGTTACTCCCGCGTGACACAACATGTAAACAAGATAAAATAAGATTATAGTTAAACATTCGTATAATAGATAATTCCCAACGTTGACAAACAGCTTAAGAATTTTTCTGATCAACCAATGCGCGCCAGCAAATATAATATCTCCCTAACCTTAAACAATACTCAAAGCTGGTCAACTAAAACGTGTTCCTGAAATGTTCGAAAGTCTAAGTACGGTTTTATTGATCTGAATTTATTATACAATCGGCCGGCACGATTTTTACCGTTAGCTCTGAGTATATTTTAATTGAAGAACAAAAAATTAACTGTCTGTGAATTTATTACCTACACAGCAGCTGTAGCAGTGTTTCTATTTGCTTTTGGACCGACAAAGCCAAATATCGATACATAATATGCCGTTTCACTCTGCTTGATCGTGTCCGGCCGCGACGGGCGGTTGCATTTCCATTTGGCATTTACTCGGCAAATGTTTAAAAAATAATTTTTCACCGCCGGTATAGTAATAATAATTATTATAATTTTTTATTATTTCCACGGCGGTACGTACACGTACGTTTTTTAAATACAACAATTTACAATCCCGTCTCGAGATTCAGTGGTCAGAGATAGCCAACGCCATCTCCTTTCTCTATACTCTGCCGGGAACTTTCCAAAACCAGTTTTATTTTCCATTTAGATTTTCGTTATTATACCCCCCCCCCTCCCGCCGCGCCGTTTTGCTGAATTCCGTAAAGGGCGGTCAACTTTCTTCGACCGTTTTTGCCGGCGTGAAAACAGCCAGTAAATCATTATTTTAATATTATGTTTTACATCTTCCGCCGTTATTACCGTTTTTTATATCCGAATATTATTATGACTTCAAAACAATTCAACGATGATTCGCAAACTCACCTCGTTTCGCCGGCACTAAGCGTCAGAATATAGTTTGTCAAAAGAGCAAAGACCCGTTTTTTTCTTCGTCTTAAACATATATTTTAACGACCCGAAACTAATTTCGACGCGTTCAATCGCCATGCCAATCCGGAACGTACCCACTTTATATTTCCCCGTTAACTACAACACTATAATATTGCTATTATCGTCAAAGAACTGTGTTTTCTTAGTTTTGTCGCCAACGCGCTACGGCGTATAGATAACAGACACGATGATGTTCGGTCGACCTAGTCAGGTGATGTAGGAGTACAGGTACTGCAAATGTGCACCGTGTCAACGGCTGCAGCTATTTAGGTACACCGCCGTTATCCATTTATAGATTACACGGCGATGATGCGACTTGCCACAACAATGGACACTCTTATCTGGATGCCGCCAAGATACCGCACAGCTATAGTAATTCGTCCTGTAAGATTTCGTGATAATATTTCGTTGAAAAACAATATAGTGATTAATAATAATAATAATAATTATCCGGATATTATAAACGAATAATGTTCAATACATTATTTTCTAAACGGTTAACTGAGATATTTTTTAACTGCCGCGAGGGCAACAGATTGATAACCTTATATATTATGAACCGTTTATTTATGAAACGTGACAAATCACAATTTTTTGGAAAATTACTTTTTTCAATAAGTATGTTCTGTGCATGGATCGTTTACTTTTGAAAGGAGTCAAATGAGTCGTGTGATAGTTTATTTTATTGTGGCAATTCAAACAGTTACAACAAAAGTCCCTATTAATGATTTATACATTTTTATAAACATTTGTTTTAAAGTCATAAGAAAACATGTTGGTAAAGTAGTTTTGGTTAACATCACTCTATTGCACACAATGCCGTTAGTAATTTTATTAATGAAAAGAGTTGAGGTAACTCATTTGATTATGAAAAGAGTCTAAATTCGTTTAAAGTCTAACATCTTCTAAGTTATTGACTGGACCATAGTTAACCAATCGCCCGGTATTGAGGTGATGCGCCAAATGTAATTTTGTTTTAGTTCACAGTTAGATTTCTCTAAAATAAACTCACATACCTTACCTAACAATGATATCTGAATATCAGAAAGGAACGTTACATTAACAGGAATCGAGTGTACCGTACTCGCGCCTCTACGCGTTAACACAAATGTTGATGTATCATATAAGATAGCGCGTTTCGCTTTTCGAATGCTCGGCTGATGGTAATTATTATTATCGTTATGTGACGACGAGGAAGTCCCGGAAAGAGATTAACGAGAGCATGTTAAAACAACATAATATATCTATGCAACGGTGGCTTCGAACCGAATTCGGTATGGTGAATCTTCCTTATGCAACGTGCGCCCTTGTGTAATCTGTATTGCAGTTGTGGAATATATTTTTTTTTTTTTGCATATCATTTAGATGAAAAAAACCAACAGTGAATTATTATTGGTAGGAAGCAACACGTAAAACCGGTGAGTGGTTGTCTGTAATATACGGTTAACGCGATCAGATCCTTTCACTGCAATAATTATTGTCTAAAATCACTACACCGATGTGCTGCCAAACCGTTTCTCCCAAATATCTTATACGCCGCCAAATGCTTCACACAGTTTCGTCGGCCTGTTTCGCGGGAATCGCATTTCATTTTTCTATTCGTGTCAATCGAGAGAGTAAAACACAAAAGTGAAAGCTCTCGTGATCGCAACCAGTTGACCGTTCTAATAGGTTTGGAATTGCACGGTCAAGGTGTATATTCTCTAAGCAGGTCCTTCAGTTCTAGTGCGATTATTGTAAGGCGCTTTGTCGAGTAGGCCACTTGGACCAATAAGCGTTGCCCATCGTCATTTTTTCTCATTTCGCCTTGGTCATCCTGTTTGCAATCTGTATCTGATCTCCTAATCTCTTCCGAACAGTTTGATAATAATTTCTGATTAAAGTGGACACCTCAACCGAGAATCGCATAGCTCTGTCTAAGCTAAGCGTCGAGGAAGGATGAAATTTTTGTGATCAGTACACTAGCGTGGAACTCAAACAATAAGTATGATTTAGTGCACGAACCACAACCATCGTTTTCCCACGATTTTGGGAACACAATACTGAACTCGTGTATTGTTTTCGGTTGATCACCAGACAAGGTCAATGTCCGTTGTTCACCACTTCGGAGCTTATAAAAACTGTCTTATGATAGCGGACTGGACTCAAAACTCGCAATTAGTATACCGCATAACGTATCATGTCCTATATGATTAAACGGTACTTAGGGTTTCGGACCTGTTTTTGTTGTTATGCTCTCAAAACAATCACGAATGCTATGCGCTTGCTTGAGGCGCGTCAAACAATTGCACGTGGATGCGAACAACGCACGAATAAAGTATTCAATTACATTTGCTAGTTCGTTTACATTTTCAAAACGATAGCTAAAAACACAGTTGACCTCGTTGGACGGGAAAAGTTGCTTCTAGTGCTGGCCAGATCCATTCGAATATCCCTAAGTTCATATTTTCCTAAATCATCCAAGCCTCAGTCAATTTTGATTCCAATTCCGATCACCGTCCGTCCGTTTTTTTTAAATAATTGTTTGACATTCAATTGTCATGGTAACAAATACGGTGCGACAACAAGGTGTAACCCCTCGTATGTCCAATGTAAAAAAAAATAATGACATTCCGAACAGCCTACTATATATATACAACAAACGGTAGGCATTTGTTGCGTTCCAGAAAGGTGAACGAACTTTAAAAAAAAAAAAACCTAAAAACAACACAACACCCCGATGCCACCGAAGTGTATCCGTCGCAGGACTGTCGAACCGAAGGGTTAAAAGTGACAAGTACAACAGCTCTCGTGTATAGTGTACAAGTTGATATGCTTACACGCCACGTCGTTGCAGACCTATCAAATAGGTATAGTTATTGTGATTGTGACGGACAGGAATGAAACGCACCTCGTTCTTCCCATTTCCGTTTTAATGGCGCTATTTCCCATCACGCGGGTTCCGGCCATTTTACGGTTCCACGTGCTCGTGACTTGTGTTTACATCGGACACAAACAATAATATTATTACAGAGTTCATAACCCGTTCACTGCGGATAGACTTCAAGTCGGTGTGTGTGTGTATATTAACATCGTAAGTAAATCAACATGCGGGCAACGCGGTAGTAGTAGCCCGGCAAAAGAACCGCCGAAAAACATTACCCGCTGCGTACTTAAGGAACTGCAGCACAGTGCATAACAAAACGTGTATTTCTAACCGAAAAGCGTGTACAAGCGGCCTATTTACAATACACAACACGGTTCTTCTTTCGATGGGCGACGGCACCTTTAGAACATGATAATATTATTATTGTCGTTGGGTTTTTTTTTTTTTAGCCGGACTCTGTCGAACAAATTACAAAGCAATCCACTGAATTGTTTAGAACATACACACACACATATATTATATTATATTATGTCCTGCGGGTATTCGTCCGGAATCGTAATGAACCGCACGCGAGTCGTCGACCGCCTTGTTTTTTAAGCTCTTACTTTTTTTTTGTAAATTTCCACCGCAAACGCGTTTTGTGTTCGATCTCACTTTTGGTAAACCCACAACGGTGTAATGTGTTGTGGGCGTGAACGAGCATAATATGGTTTTCATCATTGTATCATATTATTTTACTCTTAAATGAAATTCCGTTAAGTTAGGCTAGATATAAGATTAGGTTATTTCACTCCAACGGCCGGGTCGCGTTTTATCTCACAGATACACAAGACACACGGTATATTAATATTTATATAAATACCTAATTTTATAAAAAAAATATGTTCAATTGCTAATGGTTCAATTAGTGCACATGTGCTGTTCAAGTTTTGTGTACTTATCCACTCCAATACTTAAAGTTAATTACAGGTAAATAAAATGTTTACCGTGTGGCTGCCACAGATACTAGGCGACTGAGTGTTAAGATAACTGCTATTAAACATTGAAAAACATCATAAAACGTTTGTAATTCCAAGACAGAGCCACCGTGAAAGGTTCGTGTCACATAGCTTTCGGGTCGAACTGTTTACGAAGCATGTATTTCGATTATGATAATAGGCGTTAAACCGACTGGATGTAAGCCGCCGTGCACAATTAAATTTGTCACGTGTCGCCGAGGTAACTTTTCAGGAACTTGAACACATAATCGATTAGTCTTTTGCGTTTGACGTTTTCGACAATATCTGCAGACACGCAATATGTTGTTTAATGTTTAATATACATTTTTTTAATTGAAATTCCCATAAAAAATCAATAATTCCACTTCTTTTGTCGAACCTGTCGTGCGGTCACAAAAGCAACAGCTGTGATAAACATGTCCTCTTCCTTATAAATGACCGGAAACGCAGCTATACTTGCCGTTGCTAAACCGTACTTACTCTACACAATGTAGTGCTTATCGTTGGCTTCCTGGTTTCTAATTTTATTTGGAGCGCCACCGCCGCCAGTGTGGATTAAGTTCAGACGCTTTTTTCGTTTGTGCCACTACTCTATTTCGTATATTTTACCATTACAACAAAAGTACATTTAAATGATTAATGGCACAACAACTGACGGAAAATAACATGCATTGAATGACTAACGTGCTCGGTTTTATTTTTTGTCACGTCTTCGCGTTGAACGAAGCAAACCTATATAATAGGTAGGTACAAATTATATTCGGTCCGTTAGACCTGAAAATAACAATATTGTATATTATTGTGAGTCGTCGGAGAAATCCTGAAAGAAAAAAATACCATTTCAAACCATAACTCACAAAATACAAAAAAAAAATAAACGTTTGATAATAATATGCCACGCTCGTGTTTTAATAATAGTGTTTTGCTATTGTCCTATAAGTCAATGTTGAATAGATTGCGAAACGATTGGTTAAAAACTTATAATAATTAATAAAAGCATAAGAATGCATAAAATATACATTTTATGTGTGTGTGTTGTTTTCTATCCGATAGAAGTGCAATTAGGTGTATATGTCAAGAGTTTAAGGTTCAAGTGTAAACAACAAATGGGTACATAATAATGTATAAAGACTTGATAATGTTAAGTTATTATTCGCAACATAAATCACCATCGACTTTTAATATTGTAATGATTATTTTGTTTGCACTCGAAAGACAAGAGCTGTTTAGAGAGTGGCAAGTACGAGCGACCACTGCTAACTTTTGGAGCTAGTCAAGTCAAGTCAAGTGGATTGATGGCTACATAAAATTAATGTTTTTTTATGTTTTTTTACGTTCAAGTCTGTGCCATGTGATTGGACGGAACGAAGCCGATGTAATTTTCGCATTGTCTGTCGTTCTGATTTCCAACCGATTAATCGTTATGCCTAAATAACGGTAACTGTGTTTCCATCTTTCCTATTATATTATGTAGCCGGTTGCAGCCGCCATTATCAGCGGAGACGGTGTTTTAGTTTTTTTTTTATAATTAACTTTTAGACGCACTGCTCTGCTACCGGAATTTTATAATATCCTATCTCGCGGTATTCCACGATGAGCGTAACTGTGTAAATATATGACTAATTGTCTCGATATTGTTTTGGAACTGTAACAAAACAGTACACGAACAACACCTATATTATATTGTCAGTGTTTTACACTTCCATCCGCTTCTTCTGCCGTCTGCCGACGAGCCACTATAACTCTACAATAACATCCGTTTACTGCCTCCTTTTAAACACTACTGAGGCAATCTGTTCCAACTGAAAAGGAAATGCCCTTAGCTAATTTGGTAATCAATTTGTAATAGTACACTGAAATACAAAATCTCATGATTAATTAATTGCGAAACGGGCCTAGATTAGTTTTTAATCGTTTATAACTTCAATACATCAGTAGTTCTAAGTTTTTCCAACTTTTCCCAATTCGAAATCTCAAATTCTCAAACTTATTTTTAAAAAAAAGGGACTTATATTGTAATAAACGTTAAACATTGAACGTGTAATCCATTTTTGTACTTTAATGTACCTAGTCTTTAATGTTTCTAATATAATGTACGCCTTAGGGTGTTCTACATTTAGCAATATCGGACTGCCTGTATAATATATTTTTACCTTCAAACCGTACATAATTTATTGTAATTATAAAAAAAAAATAGTAAGTATAAACAGCGACTATTCTATTACTGATAGCATTTACCGTTCTTAATTATTGTATGCTACCCTCGCGAGTCCCCCGAAATTTACAGATAGGCCTGATCGCCATATTTGAAGGTTATTTTGAATTGAACGTTCTACTTGTATTACACAGTAAGGTTACTATTTAACCGACTACGCTAATATAGCTTGTTATTAGTATACACTTGATATAATATTATTGTTATATCACGGTTTTTAATTGCGAGTTCATGACGTGTCATAGATTATAATATATATATATATTGATTTAACTTACTATGATTGTGCAGTTATTTATTTTAGTATTAAAAATATTGCAATTTAATATTCTATCATCTTGTCAGCCGTCAACGGTAATCAGACCAAAGGCATTAGGCGTAGACAATTATTATTTTGTTTTGCGACCTACACCGAACAACATAATGCTATTACTATGTAAAGCGTGTACCGGATTGTTCTAGTGTACCACATATGATGCAACACGCTTGTTGAAACTTCAAAAGTAATACTATTATCTATGAATATCTTAAGGTTTTCTTTTTGTGCGTGTGTGTGATGGGGGTTTGTGATAATATGTATTGTGTATTTTACAAAAATGTAAATAATATGCAATTGTACAAAAATACTATTATGACGTCACGTCTATACCTACAATGTATTCTATTAGTTTTTGAAGTTTAAACAAATAAGTGTCGGCTCATGGCAATAGCGTTTAGTTTAATACAATCATGGCTTTTGAGAGAGAGAGAGAACATGTATTATTAGTGTTATTGTAGTAATGACTAATATTATTTATGGGGCAGGCGATCAACAAAATTTTTGTGTTATCTCTTGTGCTCATGGCGAGGTACAAAGACAGTACAATATGTACTATCTTTGCAGCCAAGTGTTTTCATAGATATTTTTATCTTCGAGTTGTTCATAATATAATAGTTTATTCGACTACGGAAAATATGACTTTTCGATCGAAATCGGTTTTTTTTTTACCTTTATTTGCTTAAAGAGATATACAAATGGTTGTTACTTTGAAACAAACATAATTCAATACTAATAAGTGATAACAACAAACGCTAGAGCAATATACAATAATAATAATATGTAGTCACACTTTTGTGGCGTCCAAATATTAAGAGTTCACGTTGTCGTTTTATTAGTATCGGTCGTTAAATACGATATAAGCATTATAAAGTAGGATTCAACCTTGTATATAATAGACAATTAAACTGAATGCGACTTACAATAGCAGTTATGGCCGTCTTATGTTTGTCTTGTCGTATTACTCGTTTTTTATCCTATTTAGTAAATAACATAATAATATTATAATACATGTTGTTGATTCATCATGTTCCTACGGGTGTGCCTCTAAAGGTGGTTTTAAAACGGTTAAACAGCAGCGATTTTGAAACAAGGAAAATTGTATTCCAAATAAAGCTTCTCAGACCTGAGTGAACAGTTGTTGTACAGTTTGGTATATAATTTTGCTTATGGCTACTAACCCTCAGATTAGTTTGTTCCAGCTGCTCCTCATGCCTCCCTGTTGCACCTTGATTCTTCTTCTTCATCTCCCTCAATAATTGTCTTTGTTGAACATTTATGTCTTAACCCGTGTCCTATCAACTTCTCACATCTGGATTTAATACTTTGTCAAAATTGTCGTTTTTCTTTCATCCAGTCTAATAGTAATTCTTTCAGCCCACGATATCCTAACCCACCAAACTAAGCCACACTCTATATTATATTAAGCTCTTTAGCCAACCCTACAAGTTATATTAATTTTACTGAGGCCATTCTCTGTTTTACTGGTATTTTCTATTTTTTTTTTTTATAAAACATTATTGTTTTCCCACATAATAGCTATTGAGCCCTCTAAGGGCGTTCCGGGGTTGTTTTGTTGTTTTCGACTGTCCATCAAAGTCGAGGCCGTACTACATGGTGGGTTGATCGGATAACGATTATCGTACAATATTTTTACGATGATACCAATTATTTGTATATTATACTGCATTAGGTCACGTTACACTTTCGCGCGGTCGGAGAACGCCACATTAATTATGCAAAATAGGTAACAAATGGTTGTAACTTGTAACCCATCATTATAGCAAAATAATATACAGTGTCATAGTATATTATGACGTATGCTATGTTTAATATTTATTAAAATAATCGATAAAGTATAATATATTGTGTGCGCAGAGGCACAACAAGTCAGAACAAATAGAATATTTTTCTTTTTTCAACAGTACTGTGAATACAAATTTTCGTTTTGAAAACAAATCTATCCACATAATTCCCGTTGCATTGGCCGAGATCAAGAGTGGGCTTGGGATTCGAAAAACGGGTCTTTAAATTGTAGTATTTTTTCACAAAATAAAAAACCTAAAGCAGCCGTTATCAGCGAGACACGTCACGGGGACAAACACATGTTTGCGGTGTGTAAGTGTGTTACGGCCGTATGTGTTTACTCAAGCTATGTAATGTAAGCAGAACTCGACAATTTTTTTTTTCCTAACCGCTTTGGCTTAGAATTTTGTTTTACTACTAACGACTATTTAAAAACCTCCCTTATTCGAATGTCGGTACATATTTATTTTTATTTCATCGGGCTTAGGAAAATTAAGTAAAAGTAGAGAGAAAAAAAATCAAAAAATCAGCGCAGTAGCGTTTGTTTTAATTTTGTTTGATGGACACAAAAAAACAACCGACTTGTACTTTAAATTCACACTGTAGTTTTAATTATAAAACAAATTTGTTTGACCTTGTAGGGTATTATTACCCTAAAAGGCCAGAATTTATTTATTCAGGAGTAATGTATGGGCAATATTTCAATCACATGTGGATAAACACTACTGTGACGGTGTGTGATGGTAGTAAACGGATCAAGGTTAGGTTAGGTCAAGCAATATTTCATCATAGGTAATAAAAACACGGATAGGACATTTCCAATTGATGCCACTGCGTTTTTGCAGTCCTGAACTGATAAGAAACTGAGGCCGTTTGTTCACAGTATTGCATATTATTATCTTATTAAGATTATAAATAAAATTCGGCAGTGATTTTTTAGCATAATATTTTCAACGCAAATACGCTGTTCACATTGTCAGTTGCTGGTTTTTTTTTTCTTCACATTGATTTATTTTTAACGGCACAAAAACGGCAACAGCGGTAAATCGATGATTTTAATTACCGTTGTAGGCAACACGGCCATAATTAAAAGTCATTTTCTGCGGGCGTTTGGAAATAACAATTAGCCGACCCGTCGGTTGCATAAAATAGTTTTATTTGTACAAGCGATTTTACGGTTTTTTTTTTGTTGTTTTCTTCGTCAAACACGAATCAGATTAATCCCCGACGGATTAAAAAAAAAAACAAATATAATGAAATTAATTGCCGTCGGTAGAACGCAAATGATCAAATGGTGTCTATATAAATTAGTGTACATGTCGACACCGAGTGTTTAATTGACACGGGACACGGCACGTTCACATTGTTTTTCCATCGTCGGTCGTCATAGTAAAATAATTATAATATTGTATAATAATCATTCATAGCGACAACAGCAAAAATACCACGTTATGGGCTGTGGATTTTTATCAAATAAAAATAGAAAATAAAATAACCCATAAAAAGATGGGCTATTAAGAAAATGTCCACCACTAGCCTCGTAGGTTGCCATATTATGACTACTGACCAGTTACTGATTTTTTCCAGTTGATTTATCAAATATATAATATGACAAGTGTTATCACCACTAAACCTTAACATTTTTACTTTCCATGAAATTATACACAACATGGTTGCATCCTCGTAGGTCTGGACAAATTTCTATCCGTGAGCGGATTTCATATATCTTCTATTTATCTTTGGGAATTGTATTAATTCATAGTATTATTATAAAATTATAAATTAATGTATACACACCGCATCAAACGCGTTTCTGTGAGCCGCCCAGTTATTTTTTTTCAGTCACGCGATTAAATTACTTAAAAAAAATCATAATCGAAAACGCGGCGTTATTAGTCATAGCTTTTAATAAAATTATAGATATCAGATAATAATAATTGGCCAGCACAAAAGTATCATGATATCTACACCCTTTTATATCGTTTAAAGCAAGTCATTGCCGTTTGTTTTGTGGGGTGCCCATCCTCTGACAGACACTATTGTTCTAATGCCGTTAGCCCGTTTTACGGATCTATTAAATATATTACACGGTTGTTGTGCGCGCTTTTAGCTAATAATATTATAATAGAGTTACCTCGCTGTTGTTGCCTGAAGGGGTTTTCAAAATCCATACATCATTTTACTGTTTTTGCTAATAACTATTTTACACAACTATTAATTTCCACGGCGAGCAGCCAATATGGCTGTTGTTGTCGGTCGGTCCAATCCCATTACGGTAATTAAATGCAAGATTTCCGGTTAAACAATAAAGCAAAAGCCACAAGAAAATCTTTGATTAATCGAATGTGTACAAATAATATTATTGTGCACGAGTGGAAAGCTTTTAGACCTGTACAATGCTTTCACGAAGAGTATTCTACTTGGTTGTATCTTATAATACAGCAATAACAATTCAAGAAAACACTGGTTTTTATCTAATATTTACCAATAAACCAAACCAGTTAACAGTTCGACTCCCACCCCTGTGCTAAGTACCAAACCTAACTCGATATGATATTATGCATAAAGGACATTTTACTACACTATTGAATACATAATTTTTTACCGTGCTCTAGGCTATCTTAGCATTGAACAAGACGTCGTTATCCTTGTTTTTAACTATACAATCTATTCAAAACGACAAGAAGTTGTTTATAAAAAAAGTTAAGACAGATTTTAACTATAAAAATCAAGACTACGTTTTGTTTGTGCACAATGTGAAAACCATTTGTTTTCTTATTGTATTTAGGCACGTTTATACCGTATAATAATATTATGTATCTGTTTAGCTTAGAGTTTGTAATCGAATTCATTGTGTTTGAGGTTTGTCCAAACACATTTTTTTTTTTTTGCCATAAAAGTCCTTGCTCGTGTCCCTCTTATCTTGTGGTGGTCCTCGAGAATACTCTCTTCCGAGCCATACCGGGACGAGACACCGATTGGTTTCGGTACAGATTTTTTTTGTTCCAGGCTTACCAACACACGTTTACTGAGGGTCTTCGGATATCGATTTAAAGAATTCCTTCACAATTCCGATCTCCGTTTTTTACCGATTCGGCCAATTATTTTTTTAAAATTACTTTTTTTTTCCATACCCCGTGTGGTCGACGGAGGAACAGTAGTGTTTTTTTCTACCTTTGTGCAAGATTAGTCGAGCTCGGCGATGAGTAACCGCTCCTCGTGTATACATAATTAACGCCTGACAATCGTCGACACTACCGGCCGGTTCACAGAACCGTGACCGCCCCTCGCACCCGGCTCGTATCATCTTCACGGTGCACTCGGTCCGGATGTTTTTGACAATAATAATACAGCCGAAAAAGCCGGTACAGTGATAAAATCACTTTCAAATAACGCTTGGTCGATGCCAACCTATGGGTAGTAAGGATCCAGCAGAGAAATGAGGTCCAGTGTGCACAGACTCCTCACTTTCAGTGCGCTAATAATTCCTGTGTATACTTTTTCACTCTTAATAACTCTTATCCATCTCAAAGTACCGACTAGATAAAAATTGTGATCTACAGAGTTGAAGCAATTGGTCCAGCGGTTCAAAAGTTATTGTGCGTACAGACACAAAAAAAAATGAATAAATAAATGGTTTAATGGTCTTAAACTGATACCACACTTTACACCATGTGCTTAGTACTACATGCGATTTTTCCTATCTTTTCTTTCATTGTTCTATTCTCTCTTCTGTCAGAAAAATGCTTTTTAAATTTCTCTCCTTTATGAGTATTAACAAACCCAACCTATCATACCATATCCTCAACTCCCGTTCTGTTCCCATCGCAACACCCATCATTGCATTTACATTAGGCGCTGGATTTTCTATTTAATTAACATTATTAATTATAAGTGATAATTATACATATTATGCTTGTTGTATTTATTCATATTTTAAGTCGATTCAAACGTAATACTCTATGAACTACAGATGAGTCATAACAGTGTTAAATAAAAAAAAAACATCCTACACGCGAATGATGACTTACCTAATAATAATAATAATAATAAAAAACCGTATTTATAAATACATTATGACAAAATTGTTCCACTCTACTTGAAGGCGTCAGACGATATTCGAAGGTCCAGTTTTCGAGTATCGAATGTCACACTATACGTTTGTATAGTACCTACATATTTTAATGTTATAGTGATATATGTAATATTATTATTATTACCGTATCGAATATAGTTGTTATGACCATCGTCGGATTGATCGACGGCATTGAGAGCATAACCTTGCCGGACTGAGTTTACCCGTAATACACTAGTGAAAATAGTGTTTTTCTTTCTATAAAATCTGTTTGAGACGTTCCCTCGTTAGACGGCAACTACTGTCGGTACCCTCTTAAGCATAAAAAACCTTCTAGACTCTTAGAGCCTCTCCGGAGTGTTCGGTATAATACTATACCCAATATAGTACATAATCGGAGTGTAAATATATGAAAAAAAATAGTGCTACCAACGTCATAATTGAAAAAATACTGTAGAAATTAAAAAACCAACGTCCATTATGGGGGACACCCTTTGCTATCGAAAACGGTTGAAAGTCAATTGTTTGTTTTACAGCCTAACCGTTTGCCTTAGATCAAAGTGTCCAATCATTACGGTTCGTCGAATAATTGATTTTAATTGATCAGCCAGCGGTGGACCTTACCCATACAATCTTATTGTGTACGGTTAAACATCCCAATGATGATAATAATAATAATTATATAGCGAACACTGTGTCGTCTTCGGAACCATGAATTTCAGCTACATTTATAACTATACAGAGTCATTTGATCGTGAACCACTAAATATGTCAACGGGTTTAATAAGAAATTTGATTTTTTCCCCATAGTGTTTACAATTAATACTATACTCCGCCTTTCCTCCTGCTCTAA
Organism: Adelges cooleyi; assembly: GCF_023614345.1. Classification (NCBI taxonomy): domain Eukaryota; kingdom Metazoa; phylum Arthropoda; class Insecta; order Hemiptera; family Adelgidae; genus Adelges; species Adelges cooleyi. Next base: position 7,576,898 of record NW_026096268.1, read on the forward strand.
ACTTAAAACTTCAATAACTTCAAAAATAGTTATCCAAAACTGGTTATGGATCTGTCAAAATTTTTAGTACATTATACACAATTTAAACTATTTTTTTCACGCTAGCGCTATTCGTGTGTTGTTTGTATTTATTTTTTGGTAATTTATCTTTCCTCGAGCCAAAATCAAAAGAGTTTTCAAAAAATATAATCGTATGTTAGGTAGTGTTGGACATTTTTATAAGGCCTAAATTAGCTAAGGGTATGACCAAACCGGATTAAACTACATAAAAAACAAACTAATCAACACTCGTATCTGCAATGGTTTTTTAGTGTTACCAATGATTTCGATGACTCAACGGTTAATCGGTATTTCTGGCGAAAAAACAAATGATGAGTACTGACTGATTTAGAGTATATGCGTTTCGAGACAAGTGAATTAATTAGGCCAAGATAAATCATCACAGAGTGTTCTCGGTACCCGCAGCTGAGTGTATTATTTTTGTGCAAGCTCTTAAGTATGAATTGTAAGAGTCATAGCACGTACATACTAAAATCAGTTCATTCATACACTTTATTAATTCAATTTTCGATCAATTGTATATAATATAATATATATTTTGTTTATAACAAACGACATGTGTTGTGGTTTCAGCTGTCCGGTTTGGCGTTTCTGGCCTACGGTCTGATCATCAGATATTATTCGTCCAAGACGGATAACCTGGCAAACCAAGCAGCCGGCGATTCTGCCGGATTGGTCGCTTTGGCTTTAATCATCATTGGCAGCGCCGTGTTTGTCATATCGTTCTTCGGGTGTTGCGGAGCCATCAGGGAGAGTCATTGCATGGTCACCGTCGTGAGTATAATAACTTATGGAAAATTATAAAAAAAAAACCGCCTAATATATAATATGTCATAACGCATGCACCTCGCGGTTAGGACCAAACAAATGGGTTTGCCCGTGTGCACCGATTTGAATCGACAGCGGAATCACAGTGTAGTGAAACCGAGTATTTTTTATTTTTTGGTCTCGTTGAGTAACTATACAAACAAACAAATAATATTTGTACAAAAAACCAACAAGATTTCCAGATAAATTAGATAAACCTACCTAAAACCGGGATAAATAGGCATTTTTTTGTTGCTATCGCCGTTAATACGTTTTAACTCCGACACTTTTGTTTTGCCCAGTACGCCATGTTCCTGTTGACTTTGTTCCTCGTCGAGTTGGCAATCGTGGTTTATCTGTACATCAACCAAGGTAAACTGGAAGAGATCACCCGGTCATCGATGACGTCCATATTCAACAGCTACTCGACCAAGAACGAATCGAAAGCCTTTGTTGACGAAATGCAAGCCGATGTAAGTATATTATAATATTTAACTATACTATACTAGTTTCTTAAAGATAATAAGATTATAAAGAGACGGACTAATACAACATAATAGCTTGTATACTATAGTGAAGTAAACAGGAGGACTAAGACCAGTGTGACCACACAAAAGAAAAAATGCCTTCGTGTCAACCGATTGGTCCGCTTTTCTTAAAATATTATTATTGTTTTATTTTCTTTCAAGATATCATTGATATCTCAACACCTCGGTATTTTTTGAATGATATTTTTGTTCTTCTACTTAGAAATAGGCATTTAGCTAGGCAGACTGACTTAAGTCCTTCTGTTTGCGTCACATTAAAACCATTATGGCCACTCCTCCTAAAATATATGAAAAATAAATACAACGACAATACGGTTTAATTATTGTGCACGGTTAATGACATTAACAATTATTGTACAGTTCCATTGTTGTGGCGTGGACAGCCCGAGTGACTGGACAACCCAAGGAATCCCGGCTCTGCCACACTCCTGTTGCCGGGAAGACGGAGGACAGGGCACGACTTGCTCAAAGACTCAAGCTTGGCAGGACGGATGCATGTCGAAGACCATTGAAGTGGCCAAGAGGGAAGGATCCAAGTTGTTTAAATTCGTGTTGGGAATAGCCGGTGGTGAAGTGAGTAACGAATATTTTGTCTAACTGCCAAAAGATTGTATTCTTTTAATTTTTAATTAAACATCTACTGCGAGACAGTTTAATTATTCCTGTTGTGGAATACATAAAAAAAAAAACAATTTTAATACACAGTTATTGCTTATTACATTAACATTTTGCCGATTAGATAGGTCAGATTCTTTTATGGTTAATTTCGTTATTAACTCTTCCGGGTAGTGAATTTTAAGTAAATTAAAAAAAAAATTACAACGAAAACACATAAAACTAGATTCGAAACAATAATAATGCGGTAATTTCCAAATGGAACATTTTATTGGCTTTTATATTGTTTAATGGCTCGGTTGAACCTAACCTGACATGTGCTACAGATAAACTGGGAAACAAGTATTTTTTTTTTTTTGCTTTTATTTCCAAACACACCCATCTTCCTACAATTTTAATTTATCGGATAAAATTCAGATAAAGCATCGTATGTGTACATATTCTATCTCAGATTAATTTTGAAGAAGCTGACTAACCCAATTATTGACACAGACATTTAAAATATGTATATTTTTTATCTAAAACTATTCAAAAACATATTTTATTTGTATTGTTTTTCAATCGACCGTTTCTGTTTAACTATATTATTGGTTTTTTTTTCAGTTGGTCGGTATCATATTTGCTCTGTGTTTGGCGAGTAGCATAAAGAACGAGGAACGCAGACAAGGCTATGCTTAAGTATTCGCTGGAATCATAGTTTTCTGTCACATTTCATTCACGTCCCAAACGTTAATAATAATAATAATAATATTATTAAGTACACAAGACTATACCCGTTTCTCTGTTTTGGTTTTCTCCTACACATAAGTCTACAACGATACACAATCGCCGGACAATTTCACAAATACATTTTATATCATTATTTGTTTGTATAATTTATAGAAATGATAATTATTTATATTTATAGTGTATAAGTTAACGATAATCGTGTTGTGTGTACAATACAGGCATTTAGTTGAGTGTTTTTCTTTTTATATAAAAAAATTCTAGCACTAAAAATTCTAGTGTTGGCAAGTTGAATATAATATTTTATAAGTATATAACGTTACAATTTATTATTATTATTTTATATATTTCTATATTAAATTATTATCATTATTATTGTACAGATAGAAAACAACAACACTGAACTAGTATAAATTCATTATTTTGTTGTTAAATCTAATGATAATATAAGTTATGTACAATTCGCACGTGTCCTCGTCCGTTTGTTGGCGACCGTGTAGCTTTTATTTTTGTTTTTGTCACTTAATTTTAAAGCTTTAAGTTTGTTTAGCTTGATTTAAAAATAAAAAAAATCTATAACCTTATATAGTTATAATTTGACTGTTTTTATTTAGTTTGTACTAGCGTTTGAGTATCTAACATTTATTAGAAATCTTACAACGAAAACCGTTATAATGACATCATGTATAATATCAACATTATAATTTATAATAATAGATGAACCATTTATTGTGGTTTTCTTTTGTGAACGTAAAGCTCTAACAGATGTCTAGAATTATTGCATATTTCACTGTTATCTCCAGTGATGATTCCAAACAAATATTATTATGATTGTTTATTTAATTACAACAAATACTGTATAATTTAGATTGGATATGTATTCATATCCAAATTATAAAAAAAAAACATGATCAAATATTATCCAGTACCTATAATATTAAGTGGAGTTTTCATCGACTTTAGCGCCACCACCTAGGCGACCTCCCAGCATTTGTATTAACAATATTTGTCACCATACTTGTAATAGTGGATACACTATTATATTAATATTGGATGTAGCTTTGCCATTTTTTTAAAATAGTGTTAAATTCATTAAAGATATCGTCATCGATTAAATTTAGCGTATCGACTACGTTTTGTCTTATCGATTGAAAATTTGTCATGTGAAAGTCGAGGTTTTCTTTGAAACCAAAACTGTTTTTACATTCAACATATATGGTTTAAAATCATAATTTTCATACATTTTTTTTGTATTTTGGAGATTACTTTTAAATGATTTAAAAATATATATTCTTCGGTAGTATTTTTGATCAAATTACAATAAATAACGTGATACTTTAAATAGCAAATTTGCCTAGGGTAGGTCAGAAATATTTTAAAAGATATAAGAATGAATATTATTAAATAAAGAACAATTTTAACGAGTAAGAGTAACATTTTTCAACAAATTTTTTTTAGACAATTCCAAATGCCTTGTGTTGATTAAACATTGTAACTAAAAACAAACAATTGTATTTTTGAGAAAACATTTTATTCAAATGATAAAATTAACATGTGGCTAAAAGTAACATTCGTAGGTACCGTTAGTTAGTTTATTATAAGTACAGTATAGATAATGTAAAAATTATATGGTTTGAAAATTTAACATTGGCAACTCTATAACCTTAAAAATAACATAATATATTGTGATTTCAAAAACAAATGTAAGTCCACAAAAATATTTGTAAATGATTCAAACTAATTAATATATATTATAAACAAATTATAATAACATTGATTGATTTATAATGATTAATTTTAAAACAACAAATGAATTATTCTAAAAGACTTAAGAAGCTGTCTTAACAAACGTATCAATTACATTACTTAGGCAGGTTATTAATTTATATATGTATTCTATCATTATTAGATGATTCCATTTAAACTGTTTAAACTCTACAGTTAAAAAACGACAATTAATCAAGTTTTTCTGCAGTTTTAAAATTCAAAAACATCGAAATACGATCGCTATAGTCATTGAAAAACTTCAAGTACGATTGAAGTAATTTCAACTCCAATGAATCTTCAAACATTCTATTAATCGCATCACTTATCGATTTAGACCTACCTACGAGCATAAACATAACGATTCGTGGCTTTATATCTACAGGTGGGATATTTAATGATGAACATACAGAATCTAGTTCATTTTTGACTTTTCCAACAATATCATATTTAGGTTCAAAGCGATAGCGATGGCTTTTTTTATTATGTAATAATTCATTTTCAAAAAGTGTATATAGCTCATTGAAGACACTATCCTTTAAATTCAATTTATCCATAACGTTTGATAAAAACAGTTTGAACCTTGATATGTCAGAAATGAGATTTGGGGTATATTCATTCATTATGGCACTATTATGATATTTTGTAATTCTTAGTTCTATCAGGAATTTCCAAGTGATTCGAAGGCAAATAAATCTAAGTATGTCAATCATCATAAAATTAAGTTTTCCGAACATTAGTAATCCTCTCAATCCTTGGTTTTTAGAAATCTCTAAATGAGGCTTCATTGCTTGATTCAATGCTTCCCATGTACCTTCTTCCATATAAATAAAATAATATGATTCAAAATTGTTTTGAATCTTAATATATTTTTCGTCGATTACGTTTTTTAAATAAATTGTAGTGATCTTTGGGTTGATAACACTTTTAAGACCCTTTTCCAGATTGCCTTCGTGTGAATTGTTAAGCGATTTTTTATTATTAAATATTAACTTACGTGCGCGAGAATGAGAATATAACTTTTCAGGATTTATGTTGAAACGATTTTTACCTTTACAATTTGACTCGAGATATTTGTTGAGTTCAGTAATAACAAAACGATTTTGCTGCATTATGTTTTTTTGAATACCGCTTAGTCTCCACCGTGTTATCAAAGGTATTTGGAAGTAATTGTTCATGGTAAATGCGTGATTGTAAACTAACCATATTTCATTCATCTGTATTCCATTTACATCGAAAAAAGAGCTTACCATTTTCACGGATTCTTCTAAGAACGAAATAAAATCGGGTTTTAGTGAAAAATAGTTTTGTTTTTTAAAATTGTTGTAGACTATTAAAAAATGTAAATGTGCACTGAAAAGATTTCCACATTTAAGTTGGTCGAATTTGAAAATTATTGCTTGCCTTAGTTTTTCAATAGACAAACTAGCGTAATCGGGTGATAACTCATCGTTTTGCATCTCATACCCAGTATTAAGTAATTTTACTTGATTCCATTGTGTTAGGAGTTCTGCATGTTCATCGCACGACATTGATGTCAGTTTGAATATGAAAATTAAACATATTACACTGTACTTAGTGAAAACCATTTTCGTTTTGTTATATTTCTACAATTCAACTATAATTGTATATTAATTTAATAGATCCAAAATAAAATTGCAAACAAGTAACCTTATAGAACAGAAAGTACAAAGTGTGTGTATTTTGGAGATAAATATTCGAATAGATTATACATGTTTATATTAAATTATATAAGTTCAATTGTTTATCTAAATACACATTATTTTAAATAAATTTGTTTGTTTATGTATAATTTACAAGTGTTTTATTGATTATTGGTTTTGATACGAAGCTGCAAGGAATTGGTTTTACAGTGTTACGTTTATTTTAGTTGGTTTCGTAAGTGTACATATATTTTAGGAATAAAGAATATGCTAAGAATCGTGCTGGATTATTAATTGCGTTTTATGAAACCAGCAAAGATGAATCATTTTTCTTTGTTACTAAGCATTTAAAAAAAATATATTTTATTTTATAGTTGTGGAGTAATTTTTGATAATAATCAAATAATAAACCATTAGTAAAAGAAGTTTACAATTTTTCGATGACATTCGATTTGCTATCACCGTTTATAGCAATGCTTAGGTAATTGAAAAAGATCAGTTATTAAGGAATTTTATGTATATTTTTTATTCATACCTATTCTGTTGGAGGTTTAAGGGTTTTGTACAGTCTAAATTTATTTTGTGTAAAAAACAAAACAATAAAAAATCTGCATTAATTTACATTGTTGTAATTCCTACAAATATTGTACCTTTTTGATTGGATGTGTTTTCAATTCCTGCTAATAACCCAAAGTTCTATTTTATCAAGTAAAAAGACCGTTTCAATTAAATCTGAGCCGGTGCGACACATTTTTCATATCCATATTATAAAAAAACAATGATCAAATATTATCCGTTGATAACATTTTCAAGGCCTTTTACCACATTGTAATCATGGAAATTGTTTAGCGATTTTTTATTATCAAGTATTAGCTTACTTACGTGAGGAAGAAAATTTGTATTGTTCTTTAAAATAGAAAAATTCACTTCAATGCTTTCTAACGCAGCAGAATTTTTTCTGAAAATATTGTCACCGTCACAATTTTTTTCGAGATATTTTTCGAGTTCAGTAATAACGAATGATTTTGCTGCATCATGTTTTTCGGGATATTGGACAGTCCCCATCGACTTACCGAAAGTAAATGGAAGGAGTTGTTTATAGTGAACGCATGATAGTAAAGCAGCCATAATTCAGTCATCTGTATTTCTCTAACATCGAAAAACAAGCTAACCATTTTCACGGATTCTTCTAAGAATAAAATCAAATCGCTTTTTAGTAAATAATAGTCTTTTTGTTGAAAATTTTTTTCTACTACTGAAAAATGGAAATGTGCACAAAACAGATAACTACATTTGAGTTGGTCGAATCTGGAAATTATGGCTTGCCTTACTTCCTTGTTAGATAAATCAACTGGTGCCAACTCATCGTTCTGCGTGTCATACCCAGTCTTAAGTGAACTTACTTGATTCCACTGTGTTAGTAATTTTGCACGTTCTTCCGTTGAATTATCTCCGCACAACAGCGTCTTGTGTTGGAGTATGAAAAATATAAATAGGACACAAATCTTTGTGATGAAAATCATTTTCTATAATAGGTCAAAAAATTTACGAACTAGCAACCATCAAGAACGGGGACTTTGTACTGCATGTTTGTTTTGTTGGGTACAGATTTGAATAACATACTTTTCTGAAAATATTTAACTTAATACGTGAACGACAAGTATTTTTTGTTTTCGATATTGCGCTGAAATGGTATAAGTTGAAACATTTTTATGTTTTTGTATTTTTTTTATATGTTTTCGATCACGTTTGTTTTAGCCGCCTAACCACCATCTAACAATTCAATACAAGACACCAATAAAAAAAATAAATTAAATATAAATAAATATAAATTGCTATATGAGCCTATTTTTCTTAAAATTTTTCGAAAAAATGTGTTCAATACGTTCGAGCTTATTGAAAATTTTGTTTTATAAGACATAATTTACAATTGAATTTCTATAGTTTAAAATACAAAACTTCTTATTATCCCCACTACAATTGACACTACCTCCAAAATCCTTCTCCGCAGCCGAAGTGACAAAATTGAAATGAACTGTTAACACTTTTAATAATGGGTTTTTTTCTCTTTAGCGAATGTTATTCTGTTTAAACGCGTATCGGTGAATCAAATTATGACCCAAAAACCTCAAAATTTGATATTAAAACACTTGTTGAAACTTACGGGTAATCGTGGATTTGATTTTGGCCACTCGATTGATTACTACCTAGATATTTAACTGTATTTCTATAAAATTTTACAATATTATAACGTTTTTTTATGAATCAGCCAACCATTACAAGAAACTATTAATTAAAAAAACATAACTCCACTAAATTGGCCTAAGAAAATGTATTTCTAAAGTTAGACCTACGAAAAAACTCAGGATGTTCGTGTCGGGAACAGAGTCAGACGGACTTTAGTTTTTCTAGTCGAGTCGTTCACTCTGACACATAGCCTGATTAACCTTTTTAACGCATTGCCAACCGTAGTCATCGCACTCCTTATGATCTCTGCTTTGGCATTGACCACTTGGAACAGTCCGATCACAGCTCTAACGGGCTTCGACAGCATGGAGTGTAAGGTAGACGTCATGTTTCTGACACGGTCAAGCGTGGCAATAGCAATGGCGATCACCCTGTCTTGGATATCTCCCGGGCTCGAGGGCGATGCCAGGGGGGCTGCATTTGAGGGTTCGGGCACGGTAGATTGTCTTCCGGTGGATTTCGATAGACCCGGATCTACTGAGGGCAATGACTTGTCGCCCCTATTTTTCGTCTTCTCGAGACGCTCAGCACCTTCCAACCCTTCCGTTAAGGTGGCAATCGAGACTTTATCTCCGCTTCGCACTTTGTTGTACAATCCGTTCAATTCCATTAATTCGAACCTGCGAAAGTGTTCAGAGCTAAGCTAGAAGCGGTTGGCCTTAGAATCCATCGCTACAGACACCGATCAGATATCTGTAGCCACGATTTAAGGTAATACTCTAATAAATTTAATCCAAAAAACATATATTTCGAATAACTACTAGTGCTCCTATCGGTGATTCAAGATAACCATTCAGAAAATCATCTATTGGTAGCTGAGCAAACTCAGTTAAAAGTATCCACACTTCATGCAAATACATCAATACATGGATATGTCCTGTTTAAGACTATATATTGCAAGGAAATTATAGATCGGATAATGATAGCGGTTTGGTAACCATATTATCTTAAATCGTGCCCACGTGACCTAACCTGACCGAGACACTCGTATAACCTCCATGGGGACTACCGCAAATTTTTGGGGAAGCCACCCTATTTTTGTCCAGAAACAAGAATCAGAAGAGTCGGGGAGCTTCGTAAAACAATGTCAAGTCTGGTACTTGAGGGTCATTTGCAGTCTTCGCTTTTGGCGCATCATCTCGGTCAGTCGAACTGCGCAGGAGTCGAGCTTCTTCTGGATTGAATCCAACCGGGTGTTCTTGAACCCGGCTATTCGGTTGGCCATTACCTGCAGCTGTACGACAGGTGGAATTACCGGTTGGCCCTGTAGATCGTCTAACGCTTCGGTCCATACTTTTTTGGGTTTTTTCGGAAATAAGGCAGCAGGGTTTGCACCCATCACTACCAGTTTGGCGGCCAGGTCTTCCCTAATCATCAGCAGCACTATGAATCCGATCAACGTACCACAAACTACATACGAAACGAGTGTGAAAATATTTAATAAAATCGCCACAATCATAACCGAACGACAGACAAGTCGTGTCAGATACAGAAGTCACTTTTCATTTTCTATAAAATTAGAGTTCAAAATTTTCGTTTTAGATTTTTTTTAAATCATACACAATACTGACAGTTGTTTACAGCGTTGTCACGGTTAAATCTTTAGCGGTGCTTGAAACAAAAACGGATCAGTCGACATTCATAATTTAAGTTTATTTTACTATTAACGTTTTACCTTGATTGTTTTCGATAACTATAAGGCCAATAGATAATAACTAAAAACAAAATGTTTAAATGTCTTGGAAGTATATTAATACGAAATTATATTTAAAATGTTATGTTGATATTTATACAATAAATCTTATTTTAGTCCGAAATGCACAAGTAAATTTGAATGAAATAATTTAGTGTCATGGTGTGTCTGCTAAAATCATAATTAAATACTTCATAAACGGTAGATACAATCTTTGATTGTATTATTTGATCATTTGAGTGTTTAAGTAACTACACTAATGTTGAGATGGAACGATACCTAAGCATGATATGATGTAGTAAAATGAAATAAATTGCACAAAATTAAACATAAATCAAACGGTTTTATTTTGTACAAAAAGAAAACATGTCATAAGTTTACATATCGAGTCTAAATACTTAATTCTAAAAAAGAAAAAAAAACATTTTTTTTTTTTTTAGGTACAAGCACAGACTACCACCGCGAGTAAGCCGAGGTGTTAAAATCAATTATTCTGTTTAAAAATTATAATATTGTATTTTACCCTACGGATATATAAAATTTTATTTCGTGTTAATATCACACAAACAAAATAATTTAAAAACAAATAAAATATCATCGGTAAGTACAACGATGAACGTTGACAACAGGTAACCTAGGAGCGCTTAAAAAAAAAAAAAAACAATATAATATACTGTACACGACAATAGTAATAGTAATAATAATTGCAATAATATATTATTTAAAATAAATTTACACCTTTATATTATATATAATAATAATATATTGTAATAGCGTATCATTTTGTAAAAAATAATAATACAATTTGTTTAGTTTCTTAAAGGATTTCTTGGTGTGTAAATCCTAATAAGACACACTGTAGTAAACGATACAGATAAATCGGGAGGGAGGGAGGAGGGTCAAGCGTCGAGGACGTTCATTCGGAGTCGCCGCAAGAGTCGCTCAAGGACAAGCCGGAAAACCGGCGGTGGAGCGAGCCGTTTTGCTTGACGGCGGCTGGCGGGTCGCCGGAATCGGTGCTCAGCGAAGTGGTGGACAGTTCCTCGAGGAAGTCGAAGTTGGCGATGGCCTCGCGTTCCTTGTCGCCGAACCGGACGAAGAAGTCGCTGCGGCCCACGATGGACTGCCTGAGGCCGGCGGTCGGACACCGGATCACGCCGAAACCGTCCCGGATCGCCGAAGCTATAAGCAATAAGAAAACAACAAGCGTGAGAACCGCGTTTAACCGTATTATACATTGTTTGATTACACCTTTCGGCCGTGAATTCAATAAAAAATAAAAATAAAATAGTTAGACGTCCCATAAATTTGTCGTACGTCTCTCACCTTTTTTCTGTCTGCGAACGCGGTGCAGCCTGTGCAATTGGTTGTACGACTCGACGTTAGCACCGTCGACGGCCACCGCCGCCGCTCTGGTCGCGACGCACGTATGACCGCCACCGACGTCGGTCGTCCGCTCGTTGTCCGAACTGCTGTCGTCCGCTTCGCTACAGCTGCCGGACGAACTGCTGTCCACGCTGCTGTTGGACGGCGCGCTGGTACTGCTCGACGAGCTCCGGCTGGACGCCAACATCACGTCCAGCAGATTGGCCCTTTCCTGTGGACACAAAACGGCACGGCGGTCATTCATCGTGTGGTTTTTTTGTGTTATAGACTCAAAAAACAAAATCCAAAATCTAAGTACACCGTTAGTCGTCTACAGCGAAACGAGTATAAATACACAGTAAACAAAATCACAACAGAACGACATGCAATATTATTGAATACCGATTGCCAAGGTGACAAAAACGATAGTACACGCCAACTGACAAAGTAACAAAGATTTGTCATTCTCTCTCTTAAAAAACGCCACAATCGGGTTAGGTCGAACAATGAAAGTACAGCTAATGTAGACGATTATAGGCATAGGTAACATTAACGAACGCCATTGTTCAAAAAACGATACGAGATCGGTTCATCATAACATTGTTGGTCATTAAAAAAATATTTAACCCGGGTACCAATTTTCGGAAACTGAGAAATTATTGAAAAACAGTATCTAAACGCTATTGTGTACGGTAAAAACCGTTTGTCCGGCTTACAAATGACACCGCGTGTGGACGGTTTATTTGTTGTGACCATTATAAAATGTTAAACGTACAAATCGATTTTTAATGTCACGATTGCGGCTGATAAAACGCCATTAAGTTTAACGGCCCGTCGCAAGCATATTGCTTATTGATTTTCAATAACGGTAAATTGTACACACGGAGCACAACAATATTATCAGTTCCGATCAGACAAGAAAGTCTAAAAAAACGAGACGTAAAGGATTTTTGTTTTTGAAATGATATTTTAACGACCGAAAATGAAGCTGAAAATTGCCGAAAATAGTACATTTTGTGTTTAACAAGTATTATGATTTACATGCTGTGGTGATGCCAAAAATACCATCGCAAACACGGTGTAGTAAAGTTAGAAAGGCCAAATGAATAATGTAATGATTACCAACAACGACTGATAAATAATGCACGAGACAGAGACGAGAACTGTTAAACGTCGAGGGAGAGACTTTGTGAATAATATAAACCGAAAGCAAGACGTTGAATTAAGACCGCTGCGATATGTCAGAATTTTGCTTGTCTTGGAAAAACGGTTAAGTTCAATGGCAAAACAATCATAATGCATTATTGAATAATTGATTCAATGGCAAAATGTTCACCTTGGGGTCGGCGAAATCGATGTCCCGCTCGAGGTGCACCCAACCGGTGGGACAACAGCAAGCGGCGTCCAGGTCGGTTTGCAGCGGAGACGTCCGTTCGGCGGACATGGGCGACACGGTCATGCCATCGACGGGCGAACCGGAAGAACGGTGACCGCCGGTGTCGCCGACCACCATCCGGTTGAGTTGTTCGATGAAGTCTTTGGACGACGTCGGCCACAGCACGGTTTCGCCGGTGCACACGCTGCTGGAATCGAGACGGCCGGAAGACGGCTGTGGCGACGTTGACTTGGCCGACGAGTCTTCGTCCTCTTCGGGCACGGTGCGCAACAGTGCCGCGGTAGACGACGAAGACGTGCCGATCGGCGAGGACAGAGTCGACGGCCGGTACTGCGAACGGACCGGCGAGTGTTCGTCTTCGGGCAAACACTCGATTTCGACGTCACTGCCGCATAGTCCGCTGTCTTTGGAATTGAGCAGGTTGTCGCTATAGCTGTTGCTGACGGCCGCGGCCGACGGTTCGGGAGGACCGGCCGGTTTTGGGGTAGGTTCGACCACGTCTTCGGCCTGTCTGGTCAAACAGTATTGTTGCTGTTCCGCGATAAAGTCCAACACGCTCTGCAGCGCCTGTTCGCGTTCTTGCACGGCCATATCGGCGGGCCGCAGGTGTTCGCAGCAGCCAGTCACGCTCCTCGACGATGTGGACGCCAAGCTCTTGGAACTCTCGAACTTGACCAGCCGGTAAAAGTCTCGCGTGAAGTCGGTGCCGGCGATGGGCCCGGGCGGCGGCAACAAGTCGACGCTGTCGCAACAGCTCATCGATGACCGTTTCGACGGCGGCGTGTCGGCGGGCACGTATTCGTCCGCGCTCGACCAGGAATCGCCGCCCGGTGAACCGGTGTTCCGGCTAAAGTGGTGCCACGACAGTACGTCTTTGGTGGACAAACACTTATCGACACCACCACCGCCGTTGTCATCGACCCCGGCGTCCCACCGGCGAGGGTCGCCGTCGACGTCCGAACCGCCGTCCTCTTCGATACAGGGCAACGACTGTGGTTTGCCACCACCGTCGGCGGCCAATTTTTTCCATGCGCCGCCCGCACCACCACCGCCGTCGGCCGTCGCGTCCTCCATGCTCCAGTCCTCCAGCTCGGCCGCGTCGTATTCCATCCGTTGCTGTATGGCCGTCCGCGTCTCGTCCAGCCGCAGCCAGTGCTGCACGTAGTCCATGTCCCACAGTTCGCCGCCGCTGTACCACGACGTGCGGTCCTCGTCGTCGGCCAAAGCGGCGGCCGTTCCCGACGCTTTGGCCGCGGTGGCCAGTTTCAGGAACAGGTGCGAGTCCGAGTAGCTGCGCATGATGTGCTGCACATTCGGCACGTTCGATAGACAGCGCAGCGGCGGGTAACTGTGCCGCGGGTTGATGAAGCTGAACGACAGGCTGAGCGGCAAAAATATCACGTCCGTGTCTTCGCTGTTCGTTACTCTGAAAACAAAAAACAGTCGTTACTATAAAAAAAGCCAGTACAGTGAGGTCGGGACATAGTGGATCATTATGGGCAGGGGTCCGTAAGAATTATTAAAACTTAAAGTCATTGGCGGAGATCAGGAGGAGGGCTTAGGATTTTAAAAACCTTAAAACTTTTAATTAGTGCTTCATTTAATTGGATTTCAACAAACATCACTTAAAAATAAATGTAGGTATTTTGAAAAATACTATTTTAAGTGTTAAGGTTTTCAAGTATTCCAACCCCTGATCTCCGCGAATGATGAAATTGATAAAATAGTCTGTAAATAGTAAATGTTATTGCAATGATAATAGCTGTCTGGTCGAGTTGTGGTTTATTACCTGGAGCACGGCGAAGATTCCATGAGAGCGTTGGATTCGTTCTCGTTGGCTTCTTTCACGTCCTCCAGACCTTTGGTCGACGGGGCTTCGGTGGTGCCTTGCACGTCGCTGGACATGGTCGAGTACCCTTCGTCACGGTTACCGCTCTCGGGCGTCTCGTCTCCAAGCACTCGGTCGCATTTCGAAGATTCTTCGGCTGTGTCCGAGACAATAACGAAAATTATAAATTCAAAATTTTTAACAATATTTTAACAATACTCACCGTTGCGTGAACAAGATATTTCCAGGTTCAACGACTGCGGTCTGTGATAGGAAAACGCCTGCCGACCGACGTCGCCGTTGGCGAGTTTCTTAAGTCCTTTGGTAAGATCACAGCTGGCCGGCCGTTCGATGGACATTTTCTGAAAGCCACACAAAACGTCAATACCAGCTATTTTTGATTAAGTCCGGGAAACGCAGAAGCAGGCTAGAAGCTTACCAACGAGGGCGAACGATGAATATCGAACACCACGGACCTGGTCTCGGCCACGGGCATGACGGCCGGTGTGTAAGTGATTTTTTGCCCTAAACGCTGCACCAAAAGAGTGGACAGCGCACAGTTGCCGGTTTCCAACTCTTTGACTCTGTGCTGCAACGACGATATCTCTTCGCGCAAACCCTGATCGAACAACATGTGATTAGGCGATTAGCATCTTAATGCAATGAATGTCAATCGGTGCAAAATCATTGGACTTGCAAGAGTAATGCTAATCGTGGGGAAAGGACAATACAATCGGCATGGTAACACTTGATTTCTACTTTGGGAATATGGAATGAATATGAACGTAAGGATAAGTTTTAGGGTGTATCTGGAATTAGCCTCATTAATATTCCTTGACCCTTTTCCGGACAGCGATGAGAAACAGCTGATTATAGCTAGAAGAGGTGAGGATTTTGTAGATAGAGCGTGGGTAGTAAGGGAATTCATTGTTTTTCATAGCTAATTCACTAGATGTCGCTCCGGTTATAAGAGTATTAAATGATTTGGTGGAAGGTGCTACATCTGCAAGGAGGAGCTGTGGGCGATTTACTTCATCTCAGACGTGTACGTACCTTTTGCGACAGGACCGCTTTGACCACTTGTTTGGCCACGTCGTCCAGACACCTCTCGTACTGTTTGCGCTGCTGTTCGCCTTCCCTCTCGATGCGACTCTTCTCGTGCTCCAGTATCCTCAGGCGTTCGACCAGCGCCTTTTGTACCTGACTAATGCCCTGCGCAAACAAACAAACGTCGTATCCGATTACCAAAAGGAGATTTTGAGACAACAACCCCTCGGGGGGGGGGGGGGGGACAATGGTCTCTCTCTATCTAAAATACCAAACAATTTTGTCGGTCGTTCGACGCTTACCGTGGCCTCGAGCGTGTTGATCTGTTTCTTTAGCGTTTCGTTTTCGATTTTCAACTTGGTGATGGCGTTTTGCAATTGCAGTATTTGGTTCTGGAACATCAAAAAGACACAGCGTTAATGGAGTGGGTATATCACACACAACGTGTGTGGCCTCCGGGGAGGAGACCGCCGCGACGACGTTTTTTTGACAATAATTTGTTTTTTTCGCACAAATAGACATGTAAGACGCCGCCGCCCCGGTGAAGTCTCGCGGTTAGGTTTTGTGTAATATATTAATACTCCAGCCGACCGCATTAGAACGTGACGGTGGAAGATTTATAGACCTCCCGGCCGCCACGACGGTTTTCGGATGATTCGCCAAGACCCAAGAGAAGTGCCAAGGAGAAGAAGTAAAATAAAATAAAATATATTATAAACAAACGTCATTAATCTTGGCGTCCAATTTTACCCGCATACAGCAGAGGAGAGGGGGTACGAATAAATAAATAAATTGATATCCGCGGTTCTTACCGTATACCTTATCTCATCCGCATAACGATATCCCTATCCCCCCGTCCGGACGCTCATCGATCAGACAGAAAAGAAAGGTAATAATTTCCCTTTGTCTAAGCGACGAGGACCGAAGGCGGTGAAGAGTTTACACGTGACATTTCATTGCTTTTTATTTTCCCAAAGCGGTTTTCCGAAAAAACTAATAAATATTAAAAGTATTTACAGTTATACACCAACGTCACTTGTACCACGACCGCACTTCAATAATAATTACAGGTACATGTATAGTTTTTTCAAATGTATATTTTTCGCTATCGGATTAAAACAAAAAAACAAACGGACCTACTGCGAGCGACGCTTAAGTACGACGACCATCCCTCGGTGGTAAATTATTATTTTCATATTTTTGTCATACTCCGGACACGAAAGGCGGTTGTAATTTATAGCGTTCGCGTGACGTAAACGCATATAGAGCCACACAACCGAGTTGTTTGCCTTTGCCCACTAAACATATCATAACCATAATAATATAAAATAAATGCAAAAATCGCGATAAATATTGTGTTTTTATTTTCGATTTCAGAGTCGGTTCAACTGTTGCCGGCCAATTTCACATTAATAAAACGGTACACTTAAACTCAACCGAACGCATGTAAAATATTGTACAAAAACTACACACATTTTCTACTGTAATTACACACAATTGTACGAATCGGCTAACACCGCGTTTTTTTTGAATTTCAAAAGAAAGTACCAACGGAAACGGTCAACGCTTTAATGTCGATGTGATGATAACACTATGCGGAAATTAACATAATGCATACACTCTTGTGCTCGCTTGTGCTGTTGATCATAAATAAATGTGCAAACTTTTTCAGCCGTAAAGCTTTTAACATAATGGAAATGAATAATAGTTGTGACGCGTTACACGCGTTATTATTATAATATATACATAAGAGAGCTGTGTATATATACTGTCGGACAACCCGCCATATTTTCTTTAAATAAATTCATATTTATGATGATTCGCGCCAAAGTCGAGTGCTGTTACACAAATGCATTTTGCATGTAAAATTGCTATCCGTTTCGAAACGCGAACTCGTTGATTGCCGTATTATATTTTCATGCAAATATTGACACAAACAAATTGGCAAAAAAAAATCTCGTGTGTGATGTGAAATGGAAACTGTACCGTAGTTATCGATTTGTTAAGCAGATAACGACAACTAATAATAATAATAAAACAAAATGTCATTTTCAGATGCTCAACGCAGCCCGATCGGCTGAACCGGAAGTTCCAACGCCTATCACAACCGGAAGTAGTGAACAGTATATCGCATCTTTATTTGCAGAGTTTCAACAATTTCACATGATTGTTTTGCACGCTTCAAAATGTAAAATAAAATTACTTAAAACGTTTTGTCGTCGAATTTGTTTCTACTTCAATAGCAAATAATAACATTAGCAAACAAGCTTTGGGTAATAATTTAATTTGGAATAATTGTCTTCAGTGACCATTGTAGGAAAAATGCAAGATGTTTATTACAACATTCTATTTAGTTAGAAAAAATACATTTAATTTAATTCAAAACGCCAATTTAGTTATTAAAGAATTTATTTCTAATTACCAGATGTTATAAAGTAATTTAAAAATGTATGTATATTTACTTATTTTTCTTTTTATAAATTTGTTTTGTGCTTTTGGTCAGTGTACAAAGTGTGTCGAGTAGAGGACACGAAATGTTAACACAAACACACGGACTTGTCTTTGAACGGGTTTTTTGGCAGTATGGAGAGGACGGATATTTTTCCCAGGATCGTAAAGTCTCCGGGGATTTGGTCGGTAGGGGAAGAGTGGTGTGGGGGGGGGGGCGTAAGTATGGCGAGCAGATGTCCCCGGGACTGTATGGCCGGTCCGACCGGAACTACAATATAAATACTACTCGGTTAACACCTGCCCCGAGCCGCCGAGGATAATAGTACAGAGATAATGATTATATTGGCAAAAAAAAATTACCCCGAGATTAGATCTCGTTTACAAAGCCAAAGCGGGGGGGAAAACCGGCACGACGTTATACCGCGGGGGTGTTTTTTGTCTGTACCGGGCAAACAAATATATATATATATACATATATACATATGTAGTTATAGAAAACACTATTATACGCTAGGCCGGATTGGCTTTGTCAAAGGGGAATCGCGTAGACCGTGGAGGCTGCAAACAATTACCATAATATACGATAAACGTGATGTTGTACAAGTTTGTATCATATTGAAACGGTTAGGTCAGGGATGCGTTATAACCGACGGCAAAATCATAATAATTCGTTCGCAAAGAGGAAACGATAAAATTAAATATTAAAAAAACACTTTTTGTAGTTTACTGAAATAGATAAAAAAAAAAAAAAAAAAACGTTGAATTTAAGTGCAATTATAAATATTTAAATTAGAAAAGCGGAGGCGTTATGCTAATTTTTGAAGAAAAAAAATTACTTGTTTATCAATTTATTTCTAATTATAACAATATATTTTACGTGGAACGGCTTTAAGTCTTAAGGCGACTTAAAGGAATATTTATTGGATAGATTAAACTATTTAAGAAGAAACAAATAGAGAGAGGAAAGAAAATGAAACGAGCAGTTCTCAAACTTGGCTGTACATACATTGTATAGTTTAGTTTTTAGTAACATGAGTTTGAAAAAAACACACACTCACATCATTGTAGATTTTAATACCTTATCATCTCCGCGTTGAAGCTACAATACTTGGCTTGTATTGATTCCATTAGGGAAAATTAAAATGACTAAAGTAACTGGTTAAACAAACCAAAAGTCAGCTCTTTGTAAAAATAATTTTAGTGGCAGTTTCAAATTTAATAACTCTAAATCCTAACTATATCCTATGTGTATAACAAAATAGTTTACATACTACTAAAATTAAATTTCTTAATTTACACTTTTATGTAGTCTCACACAGCATAATTTCGTTAGCCAAACAAAAGTGTTTGGGAACCGCGCTTGGACGTTTGATGACTTTTCCCAAACGGTTACTATTTCGAAAGAAATAGGAATGGCTGTTCTTTGAAACGAATGATGATGGTAATAATACACCTGAAATCGGCGAGCACTGTCAGGGTTTAATAGGACTTGGCGTTATTGGTAAAGTTTCCAGGAAAAACATCATCGTTGTATGTATACTTTGTGCGTACGGGCTCGCCTGGGCACAATTATCGGGTCGTAAAAACCTTTCGGATCGATTAGCTCTGACACACAAATAATACTTTTTACAATCATCATCACGACTGCTCGCATACTGCTTAATAATGTACAACAGACTTGCGAAGGAGGAGAAAAGGGGAGATAGATCCGGCTGTATTCCCTAACCGGCGGTTTCGCTTATTTACCTGCACGCGCTAACGACGGTAGACTTCCTGCACGTAAACACTACAAGGCGCAATCCGGAACTACTATGCATTTGATAATTATTACACGGTCTTATCTAATATTAATCCCAGGGCCGCCGGTTAAGTGTAGGACCTAAAATCTCAGACCACAGTGTAATCCGCGCACGGTGTACACCGCACAAGACTCGAACCTCGAAGGATAGACAATCGAGAAAACAGTTAAGTGGGGTAGGGGCATGGGGGGTGGGGGGCACAGATCTACAGAATTATTACAACTGAAAATGATGGCATCTGCCAATGTGTAGATGCTAGAATCACAAACATTGATGATAAAAGCATTGCAAACTCTTCACACCGTCTAATGGACCCCAATCAAACGAAATTAACAGATCTCTGCAATAACGGTGGCCGTTGTTTATCGAAATACGTTGGCGTTTATTGGCAACAGTAGACTATTATAGGGATGAATCTTAATTTTCACAGCACCAGAGTATCATGCCGGCTCCGGATAAGGTTGTGTAGCGGGTGTTAAGGGGAGAGGAGCGGATGCGACAGCTGGGCTCCCCTTTTTTGGACGCGCATAAACGTCGACAGCATTTTTTTTTTTTTACGAATTTATTAAACGCGTTATATTATATAGCACACACACACACACACACATACGGGCACACATATAATAAATACATATATATAAACTGAGATGATAATGGCGCCCTTCTAGACACTCCCTGTCTAATTTCGAGCGGCATAATATGAAGACCTCGCGAATTCGCACCATGCGCAGTTTTTTTAATGTTATTATTATTATCAGAGTCGACGGATCGTACTTTTGCCCCATACGCCGCCATGATCGATTCGGTTTCAAAAAAACATATTTTCCTCCGTTTTTTCTGCCCCTCTAGACGTGTTATATCGACGCTATCTGCGTTCAGTGCAACTGCTCTTCCATCGATTCTCCAACAACACCTTTAGAGCAAACGGCGCGGCGCTCTTGTCTTCGGCGCGTTCAAGCTTTATCTCTGCGCTTAAAACTCCATACAGTCCATTAAATTCAAGTCGAAAACTTCCCGGTTCGTCGCCGTACATGATTTACTCCATAAATGAATCAAAATACGATTTCCATTTGGCGTATCGGTCGCTGGAAATCAAATATATGATTGCGACGGCACGAAGTGCGTGGTTGGCCGACACTAATGGACGAAGAGTTGATGGTAAATTCGGTTTCGCGTGGTCACCGACATTAGGGCGAGCTTATTAAGTACGTTTTCCAAAAAAGGGTTAGGTCGGACCTTTTGGAAATTGAATGAATGCGTAAACAGTTTACAAGGAGATTACTTGCGTACACGTCCGGGAGGTCAACCCGCGACAATGATAATTATAGTGGAATATGTTAAGGTGAACTCTAGGTAAAGGGGTGACGGCTAAATAAATCTCAGGACCGTGTCGACAACCAAGTATGTGGAATACATTGAGCCTAAGGGAGAAACTGTTACCGCCGGCAGTGAGCGAATGAGGTATATCATATATCGTTATCGACTGTATTAATAAGTTTGGGGCGTGTGCGTTTTATGGGTTCGACGGGAATTTTATAGTCCAAGGAATGATCGTATTAAGTTGGAGTATTAAATTGGGCATAGTCGTTTTATTTACGCGTGGCTTATTGTTTTTAATTCAATTCATAACGGCGCGGGCAAGTCGAATACGTGCGAGGGAAAATTAACAGCCGCGTTTGCGCCCTATTCCCCGTCGCATCCTTTCCGGGTCCTCCCCTTCGTTTCCCTCTTCTCCCGTTCATCGTGCTACCACCGCACCGGCTAAGGGGGAGAGTTCCATATAACTAACGACTTCGGGGGCAAACTGCAGCGGCCAATGCGCACACAAGTCACCGAGTGTTAATTAGCCGAGGATTTCCAAACAAACTTTACTACACTGGGCCGCAACACCTTCATATACAATACTTATAACCCATTAGCCCCGATAGGTACCGTATCCCGACAATGAATCGCTTAACGAGCGCATTCCGGCGACATTGATGGCCGTTTTATTACGGTAAATTAATAGTCTTATCGATTATATAGGTAGGTCGAAGGACGAAGCCGAAACTTTTGCGTTGTGTGCTTAAGGTTGACCCTCGAATCACCCTGTCCAAGTCCTGTGGGCACACCACGACTGCAAACATATTTGCGGTCCGTTTCATAATAACTGTTAAAAGTTGTTGTTTTACACACAAAGGTTATTCGTCATGGGAAACCGATTTAATTTGTTTTTTTGGAAATAGCTTAAATGACAGCATAGACCGTCATCAAACAATGTGACACGTGTCGGTCATGCATGACTAGCGCGTTTTGAACTTGCTGTGGGAATTTTTCTTCCGTTTGTAGTTTGAACGCACCAACGACGGTAATTAATACTTCAACGCTAATCCATATAGGCTTACGTCGAATTAAATTGGACCCCGGGCAAAGTCGGCGGGAAGTCAATTAATCAGGAACAACCGCCGCAACAATATGTATTAAATTCCTAACCATTGTGGAACGCGCTGACTGATGTCTACAATATAATTGGCGTTTCCGAAATAGACTTCCAGAGTCCAAGTTTTCTCGTAAAACATATTCTCCTAATTATATTCTTTTACATTGACAAATACGTTGACCGAAGTGACTCTAAAGACTCTTCTCTTGAAATAAGTGCACCTTTGTAGGGTTCCTTTTTGAAGACATTTTAGTTTATGTTATTTTAATTTTTTTCCAGAGCTATCTACTTTTAACGCTTAACTTTTTAAATAAAAAACTGACCGACAGACTGTTTCGCAAAAAAAATGTATACTGTCTCAAACCGTTATGCGCCATTTTGTCAGCGATGACACAGCGGGATCTCTATATTGATCTGCGAAACTTGTGTCGTCCGTGTGGTTTTACTTTTTGTCAATCTCCCAAAATGTTTGAAATGAAACATACGCCCTAAAAACGCCACGGGGGATGACGACGACCGGAATGATTTGTATTTGTGTACACACTAAACACTCGGTTAATGAACGGCCAACGCAAATATGTATACAGAACCCCCTCTGCGATTTTTTTCGTCAGAGATAATATAAGGGTTTTTACAATTATTTTTCAAGAGAGTAATTTCATATTATGCCGACATGATTAAAACGCCTGTACACGTTCCTCGTCAGCCAGGGTTGGCTCATAAACCAAAACGTCCGGCTAGGTTTGCTCAGCTGTTCGGTTGTTGGTCGGACGGTCAAGGATGCGACCGTGGTCGTGGTTGGATGGTGTTTCGAAATCTACGACCCTCCCCTTCTGCTGCCCCCGGAGGAGGGGTCACCGTTAAATCGCGAATAACTGTGTGAAATAAAATAAATATTAACTAAGGCTAATAATGATATTTTTAGGGGTGTCTCTATATGTGATGTTATATTGTCGTGTGTGGCCAAATAACAAGCAGGAGAATACAATATACAGGGTGGTAGTGTGGTGGCGGTGGTGGCAGTCACACGCAGGATTTGGGGTCCGGTAATGAAGCGACGGTGGTGCACGTCCCTCGGGATAAAGGAGAAGGGAAGCTGTTGTGTCGGTAGTGGCAGGATACGTGGTTGGCCGGCCGGCTGAACGCGAATATAAAATAGGCAATAAAATTGCTTTTCGGGATACAAACACACACAGACTAATTCATTACAGACTATATCTCGTTCTAGGACGGAAACGACCATCGACAACATTGCTATACATAACTTCATAGGTAGATACTGTAGGCGGTAGGGTAATTACCCAATAATATATATATATATCAATAGGAAACCGCCAAACATTGAATTCAGTCTAGCCTATAGGAAATTATAAACTTGATTATGTAAATAATTGCTGCGCTACATCATTGCCAAATACTTTCCAACATTAGAGCACAGAAATCAATTTGAAACATTCGCCGTACACAATAATAGCTGTTTCTAACGCTGACCCCTTCCAAATTGTCCGCCTGAAAACTGTGGTCTATCACGCTTAAGGTTCCCCTTGCAACCCCTTTGCACCCAACAGTAACAACAACAACAACAACCGGAAACGGCCGTAAATCCTGTCCGGGTTTCAAAATAATTGTTTTTCTTTGTGTAAACCGCGGTACGTGCGCTGCTTATGGAGCAGATTAATACGTTAAATTTTCGTGCCCACACTAGGGGGGTGACTAATTTTCTTAAAGAGCCGATCCGCAGATTGCCACGCGGCCGTTTTATACAGTTTTCAACGACGAAACGGCAACGGTAATGTATAAAATATTTTAATTGAACCTAAGGCAATCGTAAAACGTGTATAGGGCGCGCACACATACCACAAAAATAAAAAATCCGTTTTCCGTCAAACTTCCGAAATTAATATCGTTAAAAGGGTAGGTATACAATATAGAGCCCGGGAAAGTTTTAACCGTTCGGAGCACGTGTACTCGGGGGACTTGAGCGCTGGCAACTTGTTTTGACGTTTCGGCCAACGGCAGGCTGTAAACGCAACCCTTGTGTTTTTATCGGGTATTTCATTGAAACAATTTCCAGCTTATCTAAACGTGCGCCGGTCGCGTTTTGTCGTGCACATAAAAAAATTACTAAAATAACCGTAGATCTACAACATTTATGGGATTTCAGTCAGACAACGCGAGCTGTGCCCCCACAAAGAGATCCGCACGATTGAAGTGAACCGAACCGATTATGTGTGGTTAATTAGTTGTGATTAGGAGGACATCACAATATGGGCATGCGGCAAGGGATGCTTTCTATTTCTTAGTAAAAATATGTCATTGTTGGTTTATAGTACATAATATTATTCCATGTCTTTGGAGGGGCCAGAGGTATTTTGCGTGTGTGGTCTTATTCGATAAGTCTTGGTACAACCCACAGTGGAGTTTCACGACCAAACACTGCGGCTTTGTACACAGTGTACACACCGTGGAAGGGAAGCGGAGCCGGGGTATTATACGAACAAGAACAGGGGCGCGGTTATCGTCTCACCCCACAAAAAAACGCGGTATGAACCCGGAAAAAAAACTTTTAAACGGTTATGGCCCGTGAACCGTTCGCCGGAGATATGATTGTAATACATACCGAGAGATTCATAAAAACGAGCTTATCTATAATCCGCAGACCACGCGGAGAGGGTGGTGTGTACGAAAATTAAAAGACACTATACAACTACCCTTGTCGCAGCCCTCGGTTAAGTGGTAGACAAATTTACTACACGATCCAGACCTATGCCAAAAGCTCTGCGGCACAGAGGAGGAGCTTATATGGTTTCTTTCTCGAAGCCCCAATACTTCCAAGTCCATTTCCTTCGCCATCGAGGCCTAACCGTTTGCACCGCTTGTGCTATTACCACAACACCCGGAGTTTGTTAACATCTATCGTTCGACACCCCCTCTCGTGTGTGTGTGTATTTGCAATGCCCAAGGGGTTCTTAAGCGACCCGTCGTCTCGTCTGGGTCCGACAAGAACCGCGCGCACTATATCATTTGGCAGACACGCACTACACACGTCCGAGGGTTTCCGCAATTAATTCCGTATTCCCCGTGTCTGCTGTTTGTGCTGTGTTAGATGTGCCCCAAACGTTTCGTTTACAACAACTACGCAGAGCAGTACACCGACCACCAGACGAGGATGACGTCATTGTGTTTGTGTGTTGTCATACAACCGCCACAATCGATATACTCGCTGTAAACCCCTTTTTTTTGACAAGCTTGACAACACAGACTGACGCGGGAAGAGACCGGTTGGGGCCGGGGGGGGGGGGAATAAAAGAAAACAATAAACCCTCGGTGCTAAACGCGAAAACCGAATTCGGTTCTAAAAAAAAAGGGTCACGTTCACCGAGGGCATTGGAGAGACTGTGCACATCACCCTAATTTTGGCAGCCGCTCTAGGATTTCTTTGTATGTATGTGTGGGAGTATTGTACGGCCCGGAGCGGTCGATTAAAACATAACGAGTGGCGCAAATTCAATTTCCAACAATATTGAAAGAAACCTCGTTTGATAATAATCAAATCGGTCTCCCCCTTTACATGCGGAGACCGTCATAACGTCGTTTTTATCGACGCCTTATCTCGTTGCCCGCCCCTTGCAAGACTACTACTGGCCACGATTTAAGATGATATGGTTACCCGTCGGCCTACGACAATATTCTCATTCCACGGCCCTGAAAAACATCTGTTTCGATAGTTCATACGATTAGTGACAGTTGTTTTGGCGTTTATAAACTGCCCGCAGACTTCAGTCGATCCTGGGCCCTTGGCGACCATCGTTAACTCCACCCCCTCCTCTCTCTTACGCCATGTAAATTATTATTATTATTATGGAAACTTACTTCGTAGGAGTTGGCCGCAGAGTGACGGTCTTGTTTCAATTGTTCGAACTTGGATTTGTACTGCAGCAACGTCCGTACGGTTTCTTCCATTCTGTAAAATAATTTAAAAAAAAAAACAATAAGTGTTTATTGTCACATTGAAATCGATATATGAGCGTTGGCAACGTGTGGTGAGGGCGAAACCGAGTAGAAGTTTATGATTTTACCCTACGGAAGCGGCAAGAGGATAAAAAAAAATAAGTACAACGTCGCTCTCTGTGTCGGATGTAGATATCGGTTTTGTGTATTGTTTACAGCCTCGGCGCGGAACCGTCGAAGGAGAAAATTGAGTAGAAATTGAAAATGCTAAAAAGTGTTGGGTAAAAAAAAAAAGTGAATGAAATACAGACCTGGCTGGCTCGGCCGGATATGGGAAAATGATAATAAAATAAAATCGTCTGGTCGTGTATCGCACACACACACACACACACACCACTTGCAAGTGCTATACGACAGAAGCGAAAAAAATTATTATTTATTTATTTTAAAAAAAATATATATATACATAATATATTTAATAAATACAGAAAGTATGCGCAGTTCTTGGGCGGTTCACTTTATCCGACGTTCAAACGGTGTCGATTATATTATGTATTTTTTTTTTCGAGGGAAAATATAAAAAATTGTCCAAAGGCGCTCACGGTATGATATAAAATAGCCTATTATATTATTATGTCTTTATTATGAAGTGCTTTGGGAAACGTTAAATGGAGGCGGGCGAAATGCACGGTATTAAATAATAATAAAAGGAAAATATTATGTAATTTTATGGAAAAAATAAAATTTGCAATTTTCTCGCATCGACAGAGACACTGTGCTGTCGCATAATACATTACACGGTGCAAAAAATTATTTGTATGTAAGCTTTTTATATTATATTAAATATTATTAACCCTCCCCCGCTGTAGGAAAAACAAATTGTAAAATTAGCCATCTTGGCCGTCTTGGCGTGATCCCCGTTTTGCGAGACAAACTCTAAAATCAAGTATCGACCGGCTAATAAACGTTATTGACTAGATTATTATTATTATAATGAAATCGTCATCGGATAATTTAATAATACTCTCCAAAAGAGGGTCGTCCCGCTGGCGAGAGGCTCATTAAAATCCGTGAGTCATGTTTGGCAAATCCTTTACCCTTCTTTTATTTTTTTATCATACACTGTCGTTGCACCGGGTTCGTTAATATTGCAATAATAATAATGACGATGACGATAATGGTAAAATTGAATATTATAATACACAAAATATAAGTTAATAGTAACATTGGGAAACCCCTTGGGAAAATCACTGGGCAACGTCGCGGGTTTTCTTTAGGGCCAATGATTTTGTTTTCATTCATTCGACGATGACTTTTATTCGGTTCTTTGGTAACCGTCGCCGAAAAATAATCGAGTTTTCCAATAGCGATTAACCGGAATGACAAAACCAAAAGTGCACTCACAAGTACAAGTAAGTTGTGTTTAAATTTAATAACAAAAAAAAATACAGGGAAAAGCTCTTTGCGCCAAGACAAGCCGTCGCCACGACAAATATATGTTATATTTATTTTATTTAGTTATTTAAATCCAACCCGGTCGTCGGCGATAAATTGTTATTTTTCATTCAAGCGAATCGCGTTAATCATAATAATAGTAATTAAAGTTAATCACAAATTGTTCATCAACTCAAAAACACCGTCGACGAACAACCGACCCCTCCCCCTGCCCTTTAGTCGAATTATCGTTGATTCAAAAATCTTTTGCGAAGCATACACGAGATAAATAATATTAATGTGCAATTTACATAATGACACATTGAGGCGTCTTGTCCGTGAGTAATTAGCGAGGGAGCGTTATGAGGGAATTTGATGGATGACTTTTGAAACAAAATCAAAAAACGCCATTTTGTCTGTAATTAAATCATGTATTTATGAGAAAAAAGGGTTTTGAAGAAAACAAATCTACCTATAGCATCCTACAAGACCATGATGATATTTTTTTTTATGCAAACTTTATAAACTTCAGTTTACTTGTTTTAAAAGTTTTTGGAAATTAAGCAACCTCACCTTGAGCGTTTTATTCGATGAACAATAAACCTTATTAAAGTTGAACGATTACAGAATTTTCATTACTAAAAAAAACTTTTCGGCTTCGACGCTGAGCTGACTAAAGGTGTTGTTTTTAATTGAAAGCCGTTGTTGTTTTTACCGTCTAATCGGGGGGTTTCCACAATTTAAAACAACTTGGATTTATTTTCTTTAAGTAGGACGTCGTTCGCTATCAAATGGTTTCAGTGTGCATGAACGTCGATTATAGGTTTATGAGAACTTATGTATGAAAACATTACACGTGGCCGATGTAGGTCTTCTTAAAGTTGTGTGTAATATGAAACCAGTTAAGCTGTCCAACAACGCGCATAGTACCTGAACCAATAAATTGACTTAACACCGACACAGTTTATTTCATTTGCCGATAAATGTAAAAATATTACCAGTGGAGTGTAGGTCACGTCATGAGTATAATATATTAAAGTAGCGTTTGTTAAATTAAGTTTAGGAAGGAGATCGTAGACTTATAGAGCAACAAGTAAATAGACCGGGGTAATTTAAGTGTTAGAATGAAGTGTGTCTGAACAAGACGGAAACAGGCCACAAGTAAATCGAATATAGAATTTTTCAGAGGAACCAGCAATAGTACATATGAATACTAGTGTTGGTAATGGTGTCAGTTCGACCAAACTAGGAAACAGTTGAAATAAGGTAGCAAAATCTCTAAGAAACCGTGTAAATAATATTAAGGATTTAAATGGTAGGATAATGTGAGAATTGAATAAAAATAAACATACAAATGTCGCCATCTAAACGTCTTGAGCACTTTTTTTTTTTATGTACAGTTTCCGTGTTTACTTTCCGTCGAAACGCGTTTCCGGTAAATGAAAATTTATATACATTACAATATATTCCATCTCAGAGAACGCATTGAGTTATAATCTAGTACCATATATAGTTCAACGACAGCTAGCTGCTGTAAGAAATATCTTTGAAGGCTATAAGTTTTGCGCTTCAGACTTCCGGTTCGGGGTGGTTCGAAATTGAATTCAAGCATAGACACACAGATAACACCGCCGTCGGTCGTTCCGGCAACACGGGAAATTAACTTCCGATGTTTGAAATTCCTCCGAGCACGTGTAACAGAGACAAAGACCATGGTATCTAGCCAGCGAATGGCGAGCAAAACACAACCCTTTGCATATTATTATTACTATTATTATTGGGCCGTGAGTATACATATATAGAGCCGGCTGTATTATACAGAGAAATAATTCCTACACAGTGTTGTGCGCGCAACCGGAAAAGGAATTTCTGGGCGAGCAATACCGTTTTAATTAGTCTGCTGACTGTGCGGTAGGTGCTGTCTGTAACGAACGAACTGTTCTTTATTGCAACACGACAATGTGTATAATATGTATATATATATATTATCTACAAAGAGTACAAGTACACTCGTAATGACTAGTATATTAACATCATGCGGATATAGACTGGGTCGTCGACGTTTCAAAAACTTTGCACCACCTTCCGGGGTTAACAGTAATAATTTCTATCTCTTATGCTAGGTAGTTAAAGATGCCGCATTGAGAATCTACAGGGAACTGAAAAGACTGACCAATTACAGAGAAGAGTGGAGGGAGTATGGAAGAATGCTGTAGAACCCACCTTAGGGTTGATTACTAAAGAAGAAGACGCTTGGTATGATTATATTGAGCCGGCCATTTCAAAAACTACGCATATAACGTTTTTAACAATTATTCTGAGTTTAAAATGGAGTTTTGTAAATTATTCCTTTTTTCAAATGCCATTGCCTACTTCGAGTATTAGGAATAGGAATAAGGATGGTAGTATTTATGACATCATAGAAAGGCGAGCAAAGTATTCCCGTGCGCATATTTTTGTGTACAAACAACACATCATGTACCATTAAATAATATTTAAAAAAAAAATCCGTTCATACACAGCAGAAACTACAAGTCCAAAACATAGTTTGTGGTTTTCTCATAAAATCAGAAAAACGTTACAAGTGTCTGGATCAATTGACGGTTAGTCGAGGAACCAGGAATGTTCGTTTAGTAAAGTATAATAAGACTGTTAATGACTTTGGGATGGTGCGCGCGGTATGCTTTGAGGTGGCCGGCTAAATT
Source organism: Adelges cooleyi (assembly GCF_023614345.1). Taxonomy (NCBI): domain Eukaryota; kingdom Metazoa; phylum Arthropoda; class Insecta; order Hemiptera; family Adelgidae; genus Adelges; species Adelges cooleyi. Next base: position 7,607,417 of record NW_026096268.1, read on the forward strand.
AACAGGTATATAAGAGTTCCTTTAGGATTAAATTTTTAAACGAATTAATACCATACCGAGTGCTTTGTGTGACGGAATGCGGGCGCGGGGTGCTTAAACTCGAAATGAAAAATCGATATTGTCTCGAAAGAAGTTTTCCACGAACTTACTTTGGGCTATTATCGCAGTCGTCTACGGCCAGTGCGATTCACACAGGCAGGTCGGATCGAATTTATCGTTTGCCAAAGTCGTCGTGAATCTTTAATACGTTGTTTAAGCGGGCTAAAGTACCTACGTTTTTTTATCTTCTCTCCGCCCTTTACTCGGCTAATGCACATTTTAAAGAAAATGGCCATTCTCCCAACGGCCAGACGATTTACAATTGACGTTTCGACAGAGTTTACAGTGGCGAAAAGCGTGCACAACACATTATTATCCGTATTGTATATTATACCTTTTGAATAACTATTATACTTGGCCGGCGTCGTTAGAATTTTCAGACCGTTTAACCCGTTTATATTTGGGGCAAAAAAATAAAATAAAACGTTACCACCCCGCAAATGTATCGGCAATAAATCCGGCTTCTTTCAACGTGTCACCGGCAACCGCCACGGCTGTAAATCATTAATAGCTCTACTCTCTCTCTCTCTCTCTCTCTCGTGCACACGTGTACATGCAATATTATCGTACCGCGATATCATTTGTAAACTTCAGAGAAACTTAAACTTATCTGCGCTGTGGATTTTCGCGCTCCGTTGCTGATTACGTTATAACATATAACTTTGTCGAGGAGTTCACTGCGGTTACCGTGAAAACACCAAAAGCGCAGTTAATGGATTCAAAGCGCAGAGACCGCGTTTATCCAAGTCGAAAACGGCAGTAATTTTGTGGGCCGAGTAATTTATATTATTATGTGTAATTAAAGGCAAGTCACTCGGCGACCAAAAGCGATGGCGATTAATATTCCATCGATATTATTAGATTATGGTCCGTGGTATTCCCCTCAGACGAACGTTTTATTCTTTAAAAAAATAAAGGAAATTTCCGTAGAGATTCTGCCCCCTCGTTTACTACTATAAAACCATAGCTTTGTATCTGAGACCACTGACTACTGCTGCTCTACAAGCGACCGGAATCAGCCAATAAGTTCGTCCGGAAGCAGCGACCGGCCGGCGAAACTTAAGTTGTGCGCCGATGGCTTTTAACGCCATATAGCAAGTTTACAGCCGGCTGGAGTGATAATAATATATTCCCACGGCATAGTCACCGGCGGCGAAAATCCAACCGATCCTATGTGAAACTTGTGTGTGGGAAGTAACCGACGAAAGTTTTAAACGGCTCCGGCAACAAAAGAATTTACCCGACTGGGAAGTTTGTACACCACAAACGTCGTTCGAATACTTTTCAAACGGTTATCGGGTACGGTTTAATCCGGTGTTAAACGCCAAGATACAAAAGTGGCTATTATTATGAAGAAGGGTCAAACTCGTAGTTGGCAGCAACGCGGTCGTGACGAAGGTTGATTTAAAATATATAATTTGACATTGAAATCGGTGTGACGTTTAGGAGCTGATCCAAAGTCCTAACCGTTGTGCGCCATTATATTATTACCGGAAAGCGTTTTCTCAAACACTAACAAACCATATTATTACCGTATCCGCTTGTCTTCTGACCGGTTGGTGACGTCGTTCCGGTGGCAAGACACTTTAATTATTATTATCATATTATTGTAGTTTGTTGACAAAGGGCGCCGAACAAATACCGATAAAACTTTTGGCCGTCAAACGATACACCCGAGGACAATGTCTTAGAGTTTAACTAAACGATACAGAGTTTTATTTTTTTTTTATACTTCAATATTTTTTATGACAGCTTTAGCCGGAAATCGGGTGGCCTTTTCAAGGTTTTTTTTTTTTGGATGTTATGGCGTTTACCCGGAAGGCGCATATAGTATTCCTCGGAGAGAGTCGCCGGATAAGGGCCGTAGGCTCCAGAATCGCGGTCGGACAAAGTTTGTAGCAACAGCAAAAGGGGACGGTCGGGTGTATGGAAAATCGCGTTTAAGTGCACACAAATACATGTATGTATATGCCTACATCACATAATCCACCGCCGACCGGTCGAATATAATATAGCCGGCAGCTGTATTATCTATCCCGATAACTCCCGGCAAGATTTTTACGACGATCCGGGCCACCGATAAAAAACAAAAGGATAAAATATATACCAAACAGAAACAAGAAAATATAAGAAACACTCATGTTATGACCTAACACGCAACAGAGCACCCGTATCCTGACCGTCCATCCGTAGGATATTTTTAACGATTAATATTTGTTTAGTTTTGTTTCTGTTTTAATTTCACTAAAAATCCGAAGTAGACTATCCGAGTTGGCGGTTACTCGGCGATTAGACGTGCTTAGATTTATGTACACAGCAACGACAACCGTTGGGCTATTATCCCTCGAACGATCAGAAGCGACGAGCACGAGTTTGGCAAGTCATACATTGAACTGTATTTGACTTGTGTACTCACACACACTCGACTTACGGGTTGTTGCGCGGGTGTGATTTCAACGGCAAACAGCCGGAGGGGCTTATAAACAAGTAAAAAAAAAAAAATCGCCCTCCCCTGCGAACCGAATGTGTGTGTTTTGTTTGCTCCAACGCTTTTGCCCGCAGAAACAAGGGGACGAAATCCGCCGTCGTCTCAGGTGCACCGGCGATTACGTTGAGCTGTCAGATTATATAAAATACACACAAGCGCAATGACATGATAAAACGTCGTCGGCCGAATTCGATTTCCTCCCCTTACACAACGCGGCTTAACCCGTTACTCCGTGCTAGGGGAGGCAGAAGAGTCGCCCGTTTCCCGTACAAAGTATTTAATTTGTTTTTGACGAAAAAACCCTTTTTACCGAGGCCCGTCCACGCGGGGACAAAGTTAATGAAGGTGTCACGGACATACGACGGCGATGATTTATTTGCAAACGCACTCCGTTCCCCTTGCAAATGGAACTGGCCACTTTTTTTTTTCTTCTGCTGCACTTTGGACTCTCGATGCAAAGTTGAAAATGGTTACAAACAATAATTGTAGGTACACAACAGGAAATGGAGAGAGAGAGAGAGAGAGAAATATTCACTGTCCTCCTAAAGAGAAACGCAGTCAACGCCAAATTTAAAAAATTGAGATTATTTCATAAGCCGGGTAATTGGATAGTTTAGTGCTTATTTTTCCTAAGGTCAAACGCAGTAAGTACAAAACAAAACTTTCAATATTTTCAAGGTGCAAAACAAAGAAATAATATTTTCCCAAAAACTTGACTTTTGGAGATACCACATGTCTGAGGGCAGTAGTACACTGGGCGTTCACACGAGTTGCTGCTTGTTTGTGGGATGGTTTTTGGGTTGTTAACAAATTTGGAAATCGAGAGCCCTCGATGGCGAGGGGGGCCGACGGAAACGGTCAACTTCGGTAATGACTATGCGCACACACACCGGAAACCGGCTGTATAATAAAGGTACCCCATCATTATATTATTATTACTATAGTAATTGTTCATCGACGAGACCCGAATCGTTTTCGACGTGTGTACACCATAAACACCGCTGTGATATGAAGGCGAACGCCGTAATGGAAACGCCTTTGTTGTTTTGTATATAAATATAATATAATAATTGTTTAGTTTGCTCACGAAGGACTCTAGTTTGTCAGACTTTTCATTCCAATGCACTGTGTAACGGTATGGGGCGATTCGCCATACTTTCAGTTTACTTGTACCTTGTTTTAACTAATATAATACATAATTCGTGCGCGACTATGCGGTATTTTTTTTGACATTTGTTTTTTCCATAGCATAATATATCTGTATTCCATAAATGTACAATAAGTTTCAACAAGTTTAGTTTGAAGCTATTCCATTGTGAGACACAAAGTCTGGCTTCTGGAAGTATAAACTCGAGTGTTGCGCGTGGCCTAGTTTGGTGAAATTAATTTTGTAAGAAAGACAATAAACCGACTGATTATTATGAACGACCAAAGTTGTTGTGCTCTTGTGTATACATTTTTCATAGTACAACCGTATTAACATAATATGTATATTGAGTTACAAGCGCTAAGATTTCATTAACACTGGTAAACTTTCTAATCGATAAGTCGACAAGCAGAAGGGCGATTGATGTGATCTGTTAACAATCAATAACTATGGCAATGAGATTTTTTCGTGTCCTTCGAGGGAGACACTAAATAACACGGTTCGACAAAACTTAGGGTGGGTTTTGACCAAAGGACGAATAGATTTTTTGACGAGAAATCCAAATTAGTATTCAAAAAATCTACCGGATGAAGTTAGATCAAACCCCACCCTAAATTTTGTCGAACCGTGTAAATCGGTTTCCCCTCGTGGCATGCGTCTTTGACTCCTAACGGAACCTCCCTTTCCGTGTTGTCGGGTTTGAAAAGAAAAAAATAACCGGATTACTTAAAACATAATCCGTTGGCTCTCGATTATTGCACCACATGCAGAGTTAACGCGCTGGGAAAACCCATGGCCGGAACATCATGTGATGCGAGGAGATCCGTCCGTGGGAGAGGTCATCTGTTAATGAAACTATGGCCGAACATCATCCGAAACGAATGCTTAATGAAAGCCCATTACTTCGGTCGGCCCATAACTTTTTCACTGCCGCCGTATTATGAGCGGAATCCGCCGGCACACGTACCTTTTTTTTTTTTATAGACCTTTTTAGTGCGAGGGGAAGAGAAAATGCAAAGAAAAAGAACAAGCCGAGGGGCAGGCACTTGATGTCCGCCCCCCCCTCCCGACAAAAAGGTCGTATAATTCCCCTTTTGGGTCTCCGCTCTCCCTGGGCCGGTCCCCTATATTCTATGCTTTTTAAGTGCGGCACCTGCAGCAACCGGGTCCGGGAGAGATTGCTCGCTTACCCTGCACAAAGTCCTAACCGCCGTCCGCCGACGACAATGGCACAAGATAGGTGTATACGAAAATCGACGTTAAGTAGTCAAGGGTACTTACAGCTCCGGTTAGTAGTAAGATGGAAATACGTTTTTTTTATACGCGTCTGCCGCCGTCCAATACTTTTGGGAGGATTTTTTACGATAGTTTTCTTACTCTGTATCCTTAAGAACACCCCCCCCCCCCATCCTCCTTTCCTATTTGGTCCTCGGCAGGGGATTCATTAAGTCGACCATGCAGGTGGGTAGACCCGAAAAACCCTTTTAGGATATGACGGGCTCGGACGTGTGTACTTACTATATCGGCGAACGAGGGGGAGTACATCTTTTACCGGCAGTGATAAAATGTCATCAAGCCCGTCCATTAACGCATCGCATTTTTCTACCGCGCTTTAATTATCAAAATTCCACGAGGGGACACGTCTCCGCTGGAACCGTAAGGCTCTCTATGAATTCGGTACACAGCTCGTCATTTAATAGAAACGTTTAAGTCGAACAGCCCCACGAGGAAACCTAAAAACTCTTATAGGATACAAATTGAAATTTTGCACAAAAAAAACCGCCCTTTTCTTCACCGTTTAAAGTCAACCCTAATAAATTAGTATTAAATAAAAACATTTTACTAATTGAAAATAACAGTTTGTAAGAATGTTGTCTATTATCAGTTAATTCTTAGCCCAAATAATTTTGAAGAAATATGAATGTAATTAGCGGCATAGATGATGGTTATTGGAAAATAAAAGCGTTAGCTGTTTTTGGTCTAGAAACTTCTAACCTAATGAAACGATTCAGAATGTTTTCATTCTATAATAGTATTTTTTTTTTATACATTTACAATATTTTCAAAGTTAACTCTTAACTGTTAAAGGCCGCCTTATTTTTCATCATTATTTTATGATCCTTTTATCGTCGCAATAAAATAAACGCTGTGATCGCGTTAAAATTGTTTTGATTTTAAACAATAACAATAATAATGATGTTCAATGACTATGAGTATATATAATATTATTTTAGTACAAGCACATTGGTGGGTTTCGCGGGCACGTCCCTTGGGAATTTCTACAGATGAGCTGATTTAAACGCACAGTTGCCGTCATCCCTGCTACTATCACCGCCGCGGGTGGGTAATAAAATACATATTATATTATATATTATTATATTATACACACAACCGAGATGAGCCCGAGGTCGAAGCTCACTCAGCATGGGCACAACGCAAGTTATTAAACGACAAATAATAATAATGATAATAACGCAAGAGAGACGTTCAAAGAGCCTAAGTGCTACACCGAGCACATTATTCGCGGTCGGTCGGATAGAACCAACGTCGTTAATTAAAAAATAAGGGATAGCATAAAAAAATACATCCTGTACGATAAACATAAATATATATATTGTAGTTTTAATTCGGTTAAAAAAAATCATAAAAAAAATGACATTAAACCGTACGGGCGCGCGATTTAGGGTCGACAATAACACACTGTTAACGCAACAACGTTTATTTAAGTCCTGGGGAAAAAAACTAAAATAAAAAAACCTGATTTAATTATGGAAAATAATACATAACAATAAACGCCATCCGAAACTCGATTGTGTTTTGTGAATCAATTGAATTAACTCTCCTCCGCAGTTGTTATCTGTGGGTTATTGAACGGAGAGCCCCACCACACAAAAAAAAAAAAAAAACCTTTCTTGATTTTTACATTATTTTTTTTCTTTAAAATTACAATCTTCTACTCATAGTACAATCGCAGGTCGAGTTCGTCTCTATTCGGCTGCCTAGGGCTAATCACGAACAAAGGCTCCCTACGAATGGGGTGGGTATGAATTATTTAGATGGAATAAAAATATCTTAAGAGGCCCGGCGCCTCTAGGCGGATAGTATTGTCGGCAAAAACTGATTTGTAAAACGGTTCAAATAATTCATTTTTAAACAGAGACAAATAATATTGTACTCTACGAATAAACTCTAACAAATATGTCTTTTATGCTTCAAAAAAATAAGTACAACTGATCCGCTTGATTCGGAGTCGGCAACGGGTTTTTGATACGGCCGTCCCTCGAGGTTTCATTAAAGCATTTTAGATATTATTATTACTTTTTTCTGAAAAGATATAATATTTTAACGAAATCCCTTAAGGAATAAGAAATCACAAAGCAAAAGGGTTACAACATTACTACTAAAATCTTGACAGGTCAATCACTATAAAACTTTTCGATTACCTAGATTTGTAGGGGAAAAACTGATTACCGTGAATAAAATTAAAAACGCCAAACGACAGAAAAGTTTATGAAAACAAATGTATACATATTGTACAGAGCTTGCAAAGCCCTATTTAAGGGAAGGTGCTGGGAGGCAGAAACCCTCCCCAAAATGGTTTTTTCGACAATGACTAGTTAAAAAAAAAAAATCATATCAATCCTCTGGATGCGAATAAATATAATAGACAATTTGAGACGCTTCTCCGAAAAATTGGTCGAGCAGTAGTCTTGATGACATGTATATAGCCTAGTATCAGTCAGGAACACAGTGCAATGCCTACTGGTACAAGATGGATCTGTAACTACCGTGCTAAGTACGGTGAAGTGTCATTGGAGGGTAACGGCAGCGGTCGAGTGATTAATGACGGCGGCAGGAGATCTCTATAAGAATCGGTGGACTTTCAAGACGGTCGCCCCGGGACGGTGTTGGCCGGAGATTTTAATCGGTGGTGAGGACTTGATATTTTTTTGTCGTTTTTTTGCTCCACTCGAAAGTCAGATGTACGGTATTTGCAATGAGGGGAAAAAACGCGACCGATCGCCCTCGAAATTCGAAAAGACCCTCGGGCCGACTTGCAGGTCCTCTCTATAAAATATATCTAAATTATGGGCACCGAATGTTTATGACAGCCTGCAGCCGAGGTAATTTGTCTAACTGTTCACCGATAAGTACTCTTCGGAGAGGGCGGGCAACCGTTTTCAATAGGCCCCCTCACCCTCCCCTACCGAGCTCTAAAGTCGACGGTTAAACGGCACTTGCTAGCCGGTACTTGTTCTTCATTCCAAACCCCAACACTTCCGGCCGTTGTACATGTGATATATTGTTATTAGAAATTCTTTTGGACTAGGCCTCTTCGTTTTTTTTTTGTCTTTTTCCACTCACATGACGGCCAACAGATTTGATATATTCAAATGAAATGTTTTTGTGTTTTCACCAAGTTCACCGCCAAGAGACCGCCGGAATGTCTTTTTGTTGTCCCCCGTGCATTCCGTACCGTCGGGAAAGGTAATTTATGTGATTCCCCTGACTTTTTAGTTTTCCCCACAATTTTATTAAAATAGTAACCCGAGAAAACTGCAGACGGAATTTTACCGGGTGCCCGTTGAAACGTAGGTACTATGCCACTCCGGTTAGGTTGGCAGCACTAGTCGAGTGAACCGGGTTTTAAACATGAGGTTTTGTACTTGAAAAATCAATAACATTTAAATGTGGGTTTCTTTTTAGCATTTCAATTTAGTATAGTTTTAATTTATAGAGGATAGGATAAAACGGCGGTTGATAAATTTATGGACACTGTATAATGGCATTGCCCTTCATGCGGTTTTCTCCAACGAATAAATAAATTAGTTAAGAATATTACGTAGGTATGTATTGGGTATTGATATTGGTAAAAGTGTTTAGAAAGAACACATATTGACATGACGGACAAATGTATAAGCCAACAGTCTAGTCGACCGGACTTGGCTATGCACCTGCGAAACCGACAAATAAATATTTACGACTTAACTAAAAAATTGTTTTAAAAAAATATGTCAGTCGACGTGTCGTAATTTAGTGCCATGTTGCAACAATAAATAGCTACAAGTCCAACACGTTTTTTAGCCTTACAAGTTTTTTTACAATGTTTTCATTGTATTAATTACGTTTTTTTGTTGGTCTTTTATGAGTTTTTTACATTTGTACCGACAGCATTATTTGTCCATTAGTCGTCGGCAAACAAACAGTAATCAACTGTGAACTTGAAACTGCTCGGCTGTGATGTGTCCGTTATGTACTATGTCACTATGACCCAAATAATGTGTAGGTAATATTATAATCCGAAATAACAAGTATAATATTATGTGCATGTGCTAGCCACTACAATCTAGTCAACGTGTATCTATAACGATAAAAAGTAAATCATAATACCAAAAATTATTGTGTTCAATTTCCAGACGCCAACAAGTCCTTCCAAATGTCTTTTGGACAAATATTGGACCCCCTAAACGACTAACGCCCCTTATACCTATAATAGTAGCAATATTGACTGTAGGAAAAAGCTCTGCCTAAGAGTTTTGAAAAATTAAACCGTTTAATTTTGTATAGACTTCTGAGCGAATCGTTTTCCACGCAATAACGACCACGGCGATTATACACTTACTAAAGCAGTCAAACGGCGATGCACTACCCAAATTTTGAAAAGCCAGTCGCATGCGGTTCGTGACAAAGTCCAATAAGACTTGTGAGAGGGGAGGAAACCGAAAAACTGTCGACTCGGTTTAGTTAATGCAAAGGAGGCGGATGGTTGGGTAGCAGCAGTTGCCTTCGGTTGACTTAAAGGGTCAAACAAAGTTTTACCGGGCGAAAAACAATAACGCTTTTTTTATTTGACTTTTCCCGGCGCTGGACCGCGAGACGAACAATACACTTGAAGAGATTCTTTTTTCAAAAAGTATTTAAGTATTGCAATTTCGTTTGAGCGCGGGTACACGTGCTTATATACTCGGTCGCCATCGCGTGATGTTCGCCTTGTGTTCAATCATTCGTATCGAAGAGCACGCACCGCAACGGCTGTACATATTATTATTGTTCAGTATACTTATGTGTGTGTGTGTACAACGATAATACCATACTTATACTTGAACGCACGACACGAGTAAGTATAGGTACACGGGCAGGGCTTACGGTGTATCGCTGGAGCCGTGGGCACGCATCAATCACCGCGACTGCACCGGCAATGACAACGGCTTCACGACTCGCCCATAACTTACAGCGGCCGTCTCGGCGTTATACTTATACTTATAAAATATGTTATACTTGGAATATCGTACGGAAGAAAAGGGAAAGAAATCACACTCGAAAGGCCCGTCGCGTCCGGTTGTGGACCCGTCACACAAGCTGAGACCTCATTTTTGCGTTTAACCGGTCGAGAAGGTTAAGCACAAAATTATAATTTATTATTATAATGCATGTACAGTAGTGTAGGTTAAACGCACATAAAATGTAAGCTCAACCATTGTAAAAAAAAAAAAATGTAAAATAATAAGCGGGTGTCAGCTCGAAAAGGCATCGTTAACAAAACAGAATATATTATCATGTTGTACTTTAAATTGAATATTAAGCGTAAACAACGCCTTATTCGTCATTGGGATATGGGATATAGATCCCTCCCTTACCCCCTGTTCTTGAGCTAAGGAGTGAAATGGCCGAAGAAAATAAATTATCATTGTTTAAAATTTATCTTGATTGAGTTACATTAAATGGGCATCTATCCCGCCCCTCTTAAATATGCAACTTAATTAGACAGTGTATAGTAATCAATCGCTTTTGACTTGGCACGATTAACATTGAATAAATGTTATTTTATTTGTTGTGAAGACTTTACTTTTTTTTATATATTTTTTCACGTCTCATAAAGTTATCGTTAATGCTTTTCGGTTGTATACAATTTCACTTGATTATTCTTTACACAATGTTACTGGGTAATTATTTAAGGGTATAATGTAATTTTGCTATCAGTTTTCATTAATTAGACTCATTTAATATCCGGCACAGCCTATTGGCTTTGTAGGTAACCAACAAATGTCAAAATTATATTGTATATTATTGTTATTAGAAATAAACATAATTGTTATTATTATAAATAGCCATCTGTTAACTATCGTATGTATCATGCAAAAAGTGTCACTTAGAATAGAATTTACTTCTTTAATAATATCTTCTCATAGCTGATGTGGTATTCTACTGGGTCAGGTTAGGTCGAGTCATCATATTAACTCAATAAACCCACAACACGGTAACATGACGTTGTGATTAATGATTTCTCGCCTAGTAAGTAATAATAAAAAAAAACATTTATGGGTACAAGTTTTATATATTTTTTTGGGTAGGCGGATTAGTGGCAGTGGCAATACGGTGGCCGGGTTCGAAAGCAATTACCTACTACATGTTATTTGTATGTACAACGTGACGGCAATTACATATCCGGAAGGACTTTTATACAACAGATGGTGGACTGTAATCGTTTAGGCTTGTGTTTGTGCACTGGCGGGCGAGTATATAACAAACGACCGGCGTACGAAATAAGATGCCGGTAAACACCGCCAAGACGTTGATGGTGGCGGGGTGGAAACGCGAACTTCGGGCCGACCCTCAACAAAACCGTGGCCGTGAAAAGAAGAAACGCAATAAAATATTATGTCTTGCACTCGAACGAGGGTGCCGGAAGTCGATATCCGGGGGACCTATTTGCTTTTGCGCTGCCATTATCCTAGCACCGGTTTTCCCGGTGTAATGGTAGGCAGACCACCGCTGCCGGTAACGTCTACACGACATTATCCTAGGAGACGCGTTTTTATTGTCTTAGAGAGTCTCCGTTTGAAGGGCGAAGGGACAACTGACAATCCACAGCGACCGCACTTTGGAAAAAATAAAAGGCCAATGTCGGAAGCGAAAGTCCTATCAATGTGGTTAACATCGTTTTCGAAACACCCAAATTAACAACTGTCGATCGAAGCCTTAACGGTAGGTTAACTACGGTGGGACCTTGCTGTTTTTTAATTGGTGTAAGGACCAAAATAAACATACTGAAAATAACTACGAGTTATTTAAAATATTAAAGGCGTTTTTTTAAAACTAGTTGTGCTAAAACAATTCTAAAGTCTGATCGAGCAAAAAAAAAAAAGACTCCAAAGAAGTAATAACAGTAGTTGGGTTTTCTTTTATTCAAAACCTTTATCACAAATACCCTTGCCCTGAAGAGACTGCTCCGGTCGGGTTCTGTAGATTCATATATAAAAGGAAATATTATAGTCTTTAAAAGTGACGAGCCAACCAGTGACAATTTGTTTTTTTTACACTCTTTAAATGCATTAATTTAATGAATTTTGTTCGACAACTGTGCAGGTGTTGGGAAACAATGAACGAACTACGCGCTAAATTCTAGTAAACAATAAGAGATCCGGTTAACAACAGCTGTACTAACACGGAGCGACGGTTTAAAAGAGTTTGTGCAAATATTTTGGCAAATGAAATACAGCAACGACAGTGGTGTTAACTTAAACCTTACTATTAAAACGCATGTACAACGGTGTATACTTGTCAGTGTCTACTCGGCGGTCGGTGCTGTTCGAGAAAAATAGCTAACACAGCGGCTGTTGATAATAATAATATATAAATTTAATGGTGTACGCCCTTCCAGCCGTCTGTCGCAGCTTTATAGGTGTACCACACGACGGTTCTCGCTTGGCCCTCCTCCGAGAAGCCCCTTTTCGCCCCCGTCAACTGTATATTTTCTATTTCTGGGCATAATAATAATATTTTGGTGGGCAGGCAGCATCATAATACACATATTCAAAACAGACGTCTACGGCAGACGTTTATTATTTATACATTACACACACACACACACACACCTCTCTAACGACTGGAGATTTAGTGTCCCGTGTGTGTGTGTTTGTGTGCGTTTTATACCTAAAAACATTGGAAAAAAAATAATTGATTCATTTCCTAGCCGGGTGATGCTGCCCAGTATAATCTCCACGTATGCCTAGAAATAATTACTTACCGGTCACCGTATTTCACCCACCTTCGTCTCAAAAAAAATGAAAAAAGGAAGAAACCGAAATGTGAATGTGAAGGCGACGATTAGAATTTTCCGGTGGATAACGCTTTGGAGAGAGTAGGTTTTCGCCGCCGAATAAATGGCCCGTGCCGAGGACCTTTGCCCCGTGAAAATATCCCCAAAGGGCTGTGTGGACGAGAAAGGGGTTGTGGCAAAATGCCGTATAATTAATATTCAAGGCGCGCCAGGCGACTATGGGGAATTTTCGCATTGCTCCGAAATTATTATTATTATTATAATTGTTCATACTATTGCAGTGCACGCAGACGGCAGATGAGAGAATGAGCCGTTGTGCTTGCCACCCACACACCCGGCGGAAAGGTGTAAAACCGCGAGATTTATGTAAACGTTTTAATTGAGATTTCGTCGGTATATATATGGCTAATGGTTTTTCTTTACTTTTGTTTTCCACCGTCGAACAGCACGGTAAACGGCGGCAGCTGCCAGGTGCTCCAAACCACCGTTAAGCGCACTTATTATGTACACACCTCCTACTTACATCTACTAAATCACCGGTTGTGACACCCCACAACACGTGTCGACGAACCCGCTCGTTAATTTATTCAAACAATGCGGTGTTTTTTTTTTTGATATTGTTAATTTATGTAATATTTTTTTATCTAAAAATAAAGGCGTGACAAACCGTTTCTCTATAAGTACTGTATAAACGTGCCGCTCTACGGTTTAGGATGCTTGTTGTTGTGGTGCAATACCAAAAACGGAGGACAATAGCCGGTGTAGGATTGATCGATAGTCAGAACGCGGCGCCGTCAGAGATTTACTATCGTCAGCATTGACTATTTGAATTGAAGTTTAAACACTTTTACAGTAGCAAAACCGTGCAGTTCGGTGTTAAGAATGAAGGGTCACAACATGTGCAATAGAGGACTTGAATTTTATACAACGTGTCAAGTGCCAGTTTTGAGTTGTTGCCGCACACGCTATTTATCAGAATTCGAATTGACCAAAGCGGGGTTTACATAGTTACCTTGGCTTAGATTTTAGTATAATATAATCTAGGTATGGACATAATCGGATGGAGTTCTCTGGCAGACTAATGTACATATAGCCTGGATCGGGTGGTCGCAGTAAGTAAAATAGAGTCGATAAGGATTATCACACTGTCGCTCGCCTTTTGGATTGCCTCGTTGCCGAGTACAGGACATTATATGGTTTTTACTCTAGACCCCCACAATTGGTTATTAAGTCCCGTATCAGACCAATGCTGGCCTTATCAGAGTTCTCACACGGCTAAACGATTCAACAAATCTGCACTTGTACGCGTTTTATCGCGCCGGCCGAAATTTAATCAAATTCAACGGTGCAGTCGTTTGGCATATTTTACTATTGGATTAGAACGACAGTCGGTTGTGGAAGTCGAGATCAGTTTTATCTTTATAAACGGAGTTTGGGGAGGAGGTGAGGTGGATTTAAACGGAATCGGCAGCAGCGTTGCCGTTTTAGGGAAAACGCGGCAGAGACAATAATTATGTAAATTCTCGGACGGTTTTGCGGGCGATCGTCCGATAAAAACTAGCAGGAGCAGAAGATAAGGTTTAAAACGGATTTTGCTCGGTACACGGTGACTATCGAAAGACATAAAGTACAAGTATAAGTACGGGCGCCCAAAGTCTTTCTTTTTTCCCCTTCTAAACGACCGGCGGCTGACCATCACCAGGATTACCTTAGCTGCACGTCCCATCTATCAGCTCGCTTTGTCTCTGTCTGCTGCGACGGTAATAATTATTATTAAGTCTGGCGAAAAGTGTAAAAGAGGTGCTCGATTTATCACGGCTGTCCTATGCGGGCGACTACGGGGTTGGCTTTGTGCCCGCACCGCGTTGATAATATTCGTGCGGTTGAAAATCCTCTGGAAACGTCCCCCCTCAAGGATTGTTAGAAAAGGCGCCAGAAAAAGTCCACCGGGGCGGTCTTGGGTTTTTTCCCGAAATCCTAGGCCGAAAGCACAAATGGTCGCGTGCAAATCCCAAATGAAAAAAAGCCAAGGCGTATATTCCTATTTAATGGGAAAACCGTGTCTTTGTGTCGAATAAAAAGCCGAGCGAATATTGGCGCTTTTTAAACAGAACAAAGGAAACCCGAATCCGACGAAACACTTGCCCCCGATAAGTTATTATCACTGCTGTTAATAAACAACACACCGAAGCGTTTCACCGATGCCTCCAATCTGACGCCGATACGGTTCGAAATACCAATCTTGTCGTAGAAAGTAAAAATATTTATAACATAATGTGTAACAGTATCAAATTATAAACCATGATGAATACGTTTTTTAAACAACCGCAAACGAGCGAATGCATTCTCCGGGGTCGTGATGTTGTGTACTTGAAACTTTTGTACTTATCATTTTTGCCGCCCACGCTCTTATTAAGCAACCTTAATATGACTGGCTGGATACTTACTTGGAGAAGTCTCTCTGCAAAGATGACAACTTGGCCCGGCATCGGTCCGCCTCGCAACTGGTACCTTTGAGTCTGGCCTCAGTGTCCAACCGCAAACGCCTTTCTCTGTCCACATCCCTCTGCAACCACTCTCGCTGTAAGCAAACGAATAAAACATTAATATCACCACTGTCTTGGAACACATACCATATTATTATATTCCGAATAGATAATAAAAAATAAAAAACCAACACGGTGGCGCGACAACCCGGATACACCACATTTAATGGATCGTAAATAATTCCATCCAAAGCAAACCAATGTACACTGGTATGAGCACACAAAATAACGCGTCAAATAATATGTCAGCATTATCGTTATTATTATTATTGTTTTTGTTGCCATATTAATATTTATGGTGCGCACTTACAGCGTTGTCGTCGTCGACAATGGCCATATGAATATTTATGCAACACTAGCTGCCGTATTGTGTAAAGGTACGCTCGTGTGTTCAGTGCATCCTCGTTATATATGGACCATTAGTCTTGTGTTAACAAACAAAAAAAAATGAATGAAATCGGTCCGACTCCATCATCTCTTGTGTTGCGTTATCTCTTATCGCATCAGAAATAACGATAGATTTTCGACTGATAACGCGCAGTGCTGACTTTTGGAATTGATTCATAGGTTTATTTTTTTTTAAAAAACTCACATTTTTCACATACCGGTGCAGGGTCAGACTGGTCGACTGTGGTCGGTTTAGTATATACTAATCTATCAAACTGTAATCTCTACTTACAATCATCGACAGTAGAAAATTATTGTTTAAAAATAAACGATTAGGTAAAACATGAGACACCATTGTACTAGTGCACCGTGTACCAATCAACATAACGTTATATACGCTGTCTGATTGTGTTGACCCGACCATTTTAGTCGTTGATTTTACGATCCTTCGCACGTTTATGCTATATTGTAAATCTCAGACGACGGTGTACAGAAGGAAGGTTTACATTAGTGCTAGTATAATTATTATTGCTGTTGTCTGCGGTAGGTAAAACAACGACCGACACCGCATATTTCGCTTGTCATTGTAATTCATAACAACAAAAATAATTATTATTATTATCTCGAAAGCATTTCAGCAGTGCTGCCGGACGACCGCACATGTTTTATATGCCAACCGGACAACCGCAAAACATTAGTCATGCGTCCGTCAGCGACTTAAATTACACACCAGAAGAACGCAAACACTTGAGGGAAAGGTCGACCAAAAGATTATCCACGGTGGCCGAGACAATCTAAAATCAACATCGAGCATGATAACACACCGTCTAGATCTCTTACACCTTAGATCCTCTCTGCTTAAGTATTTAGATGCTAGTCGTTGTGATGGGGCACATAGACTTAAGTTTCCGAATCGAGTCTTATTCAATGGCGTAGGTGCGATTAATTTTCTTCTCTAAAAATGATAACTTTGCTAAGACGTTATATTTAAGATCTTGAAGTTTGAAACTACACAATGTGGGTTCGAAGCCATTGTTTATCGTCGTCCTCGACAACTGGATGAAAGATTTACAATTGATTGGAATCAGCTTAAACTGGTGCTCAAGTTTGAAATTTAACTATACAAAATGGAAATTTTTAATTATCTGCTTAATAACACTACAAAATTGAATGTTAATAGGATCTCGGTTGTTGTCATCGACCCTTTTGAATAATATAATATAATACTTGACGGCTGCCGTCGGGGAGCAGCATTTGAAGAGCGTTTTTCTCCTGACTAGACACGTTGTTCCCCTACCGGAAACTAGTTCAAAAGGTATTTAACGAACACCCGGCAAAACTATTGGACAAATTAAACCGTTTTGTCCGTGTAATCATTTTTCCTGCGGCTAAACTTTTACTCGAAAAGGTCGCGCATTTTGTAAAACCAAAGAAATAAAATACTAACTTGGTGAAATGAAGTAATAATTTTTGGAAAACGCCACAAACCTGTGTGCGCGGAGGTGTAAAAGTTTTTCAGTCTTACCATTTTTTTTTTGGGTGGGTGCGCTTGCTGTATGACTCGTAATGCCTGCACGATGCTGTTGTACTAAAGGGAAAAAAATGTTTTCGAAACTTGATTCCTACCGGGTTCGACCAGCCGTAGTATCGCATTACGAGCGGGCGACAGACGTCATCGGCAGGACAACAAGACAGAGGATAACATAGCACTATACAATATACCCGCCCACAGAGCTGGATGTATGTCCCTTTTTGTATTTTTTAGGAGAGGTGAAGGAGAGAGAAGAAGAGCATTTTTCGTACATATCATAATTTTTATCGGGCCCTTCCGCCCGACTTGTTCGACGTGTTCTGGTTGATTAACCATCCACCGCCGCATTTTGCTGCCTTTTTTTTTTGTGTGTGTATTCTCTTCCCATCGTTTCACGTCTTTAGTACGGATTCGGCGAGGCTTAAGCTAATAAAGTCACCACCGTTTCGTCTCGTGTATTAAATAGTAGAAACTTTTTGCGAGACCTGTCATAGTGCGTCATCGTAACTACACTACCGAGTGAAGTGCCCTCGCGATCTAACCGGGCTACGAACTCACAAAAATGCCCACCGCCGAAAATTCGATATCAATTACTATAATAAATGACACTTTCAAAAATCGAACGCATCCACCACTACTTCTAATTTTTATACCGAGGGTCTTTTAACGTGTCTCGTGCACACACACACACACTATTAGCATAGTCATTTTGGGGGATGCCACGGAGACCGGTTGACAATGTCACATAACAACAAAAACGCATATTGGTCTTTTACATTTTTTTTTTAAGTGGTCTAAATATCAGGATCTAAAAACGGATTTTTTTTTTTAGTAGTAGTCTTATTCACGCTTTGATGTTTTTTTTAGTACTTAAACACATCACGGCCTTGACGGTACACGTGGCGCGGAAAGGGAGGACTGCACGTGGTCGTGTCCAGGGTGAGTAACGTCATTTTTATTCGTTTCTATTTTAAGAAAACGGAATGTCGGCTATGCCCATACGTCTCGGACAATATACAAAATATACACGGCCTCGTTTACACTGTGTCGTACAAACAAGTACCGGAGAAAACGAGACAATAAATTATTCGTCACTAATTGCTGGCACGCCGAATTTGTAAGGCTTACATTGCCCACGAGGTCTTGAATTAACGTACAAATCAGTTGGCAGACCGTCGGTTTTGTGATCAATTTTCAGCACCTGGATTTGACAGGTTTTCTTAAATGTGACATTGCAGCACGCGTTCCACGCCCTTCTAGCGTCTCGGCAAAGTTGTTATTTTCTTAAAAAAAAAAAGTAATACAAATCGCACCCGGTTTGACGAGCCTTGTACGTTGGCAGAGGGTGCTTTTTGCAAAACTATCCATCCGACAAACGAGGCTGCTTGTTTTGTACGACTATAATTGAACCGCGAGGGAATCCATCCAAGTCGCATAATATTTTAACGTCAAACAACGGAAAAGAGGAAAAAATTGATATTATGTGACTAACTGGAAAATAAAATGTAAAATAACGAATACTTGAGCGGTCCCCAGAATTATATTTTGTAATGATGCATGATGACAATGAAATCCAGCGATGAGTGTGAGAAATTAAATGCGAAAAATTCGAAACTACCGGTATTAAATATGTACATAATAATATATTCCAGATACGCGCACTTAAGACTCGCTGTAAAAGGATACTCGTCGAAAGTGTGCTGTAAAAGTCGCTTGACAATAGCAGACACCCGTCGCAACACGCCCATAATTTATCGCTGATCATCAGCTCTCCGTTGGAAGTTTTAATATACATTATTATAGTACCCTCGAGCGACTCGAGTAGCATAGGAACAAAAAAAAAAAGAATCTTCTCAGAAGCTCACGGACGACACTTCCAGGCGCGTTTTTAATGGAAGCGACCGCAGCACATCGATGCAGTTAAAAAAAATGAATTCCAGCAAAAAAAAAATAGAATAAATAAAAAAAGACAATTCTTCAGTATTGTAATATCCTTTGATCACCAACGTCAAACGATATATTATTATTGAACACACTTCAGGAGTATTCGAGAGGATCCTATCTTTGACGCGCTTCCGATTTCAGGTTATTGTTTGGAAAATGTTCAAAAAAAGATCAAAACATTTTTTTGTTTTAGATATGGTTGAAAACTTATTTGTCGTGCCACGGAAACGAAAATAGACGCTAAAACACATTCCACATAGCACAAACAATACAAAATGGTCGAAATTCAATACTAAGCAGATCATTTTTCTTGATACTTTAGGGCTAAGAAGTTCCATGATAGACGAGGAAGCGCAACAACTTAATAAGAATAATAAGACAACACTGTTCGTTTCGGAAGGCTGAACTTGATTTTCGGATTATGTCAACACAAGCCGTCGTCGTCGACGGATATAATATGATGTCATTAATCAGCGCACGGAATTACCGAAAAAATATTATGCAAAAACGCGACGTTCCGTTAAGTTGGCGAGATTAGATTTCTTTTTCTTTTAGTTATACTCATCCTCTTTGCCTATCCGGAAAATCCCAAAAGAAAGTGATCAGGCAAGCGATCATCCGTGATTCACCTGTAGTGTGACGTCACATCAAATATAACGTACATCTCGTTTGCTCGCTGATGATGTCTTCGGGACAGATAAGCAATTTGAAATTGTGGCAGAAGGGAGAAAGGTGGGGGAAAGTCTTGAACGCTGCGTTGATGAAATTGTTAGACATTTACTGTGAGTGTTTGTTAGATAACGTATCGAATAATTACTTTGTATTCAATCATAAACCAAACAAAAAACCAACAAAAATGATGGCGGTTAATTGATTTCCACACGTTTCGGATGATCTGAGATCATTGTATAACGCAGAGATAATGGGCGCTCTTTGTTTATCATAGCCGGTACACATAATGCACATTAGGAGAGACGTGATACGTGTCACCGATCCCTCTAAAGGCGCCAGGCAGACGCCTTTGGATTCGAGAACAAACTTTTACACGACCCCTTAAGGCGCGCCAAAGGATTATCTGTATTATGATAACCCGACGGTATTCAATGTCCACAATCACATTAAAGACCACGATTGTTGACCTACATCAGTGTATTGTGTTGAAAACGTTAAAACCCAAAAGTTTTCACCAAAAGTTCTCAAAGAATATCGCCGTTATTGTTGACGATGGCGTTTCTGGCACATTCTCCAACACGGTTCTTTGACATTCAAACCCTACTTATGCGGTTTCTTTTCACTAACGCTTAGCCAAACTTTAGCCTCGTGTCGTCCGGTCGAGTAATGCACAGCCAGAAGAGTGTACAATATCAGTTGTATGCAAGTCTCGTTTCACTTGACACGGACAAAGAAAACTACAAAAATAAATCTCAAAACTTCTCAGCCCACCACGATGGACTGTACGATTCTGCAACGCAGAATCTTCCGGGTTGTGAATTATTATAATGAATATTATATTAATAAATGCAAGCGCAAATATGGTTTATGATTTTCATAATATATTTTTTATCTCATAAAGTACTGATTGTATTCCAAATTATCATTGGCGTCCTACGAATTCTGATTGCACAGTATATAAGTTTTAAATTAATGAAAACTTACCATTTAAAGTCAACTCGTATGCAACGTTTTTGTTTTTTAAAATTTAAAATTCAGTTGACAATTTACAAAATTACTCCACAAAACTAGGGCTTGTGAGATAAAGTGGGTAAACAAATTCAAGTTAAACTATTATTATTTAGTAACGCGTTGATGTTTAGCATTGTGATTTTTTATCGATAAATTTCTTAGAAATTACAAAACGGTAGTTGTAAATTGAGCGAATGTGAATTTTTCTACAATTTTATGGCTTTTCAAAAATCATTATTATCTTATCTTTAACAATAATTATGACTATTATATTATTTTAACAGAATGACCAAGACCGTCCTTGGCTGATTTTCTGGCGCGTCAACGATGCTAAAACATTATTTTTTTTATAACATTTAACAGTCTAAAATAAGAGATGTTATGGATTTCCGCTGATTAGCCGAGTGGATGGGTCATCGCCGGATATATTTTAGAGACCGGTTAGATAATAATATTTATAATTAAAAACAAACAGAAATGTTTTATTGCGGCTTGTGACCGACGACGAATGTCGTAAAAACTAATATTAGCCTAATTAATATTAACGGTGGTATTCTGAGCACGCGACCAAATCCACCGCGTGTGCTTTGTGCACAACGAAGAATGTGTATTATTATTATTATTATCATTAAAATAATATATTATAATAATATGCACACACACGATGTAAACACCGGCAACTAAGCTATTCAGTGTTCACCGGGGCACATGTGGCCGACAAATGTAAAATAGCCTAAGCCTATGATTTTTTTTCCGGGTTGGTATCGTCTGACAAGCGAGTAAAAAATAAAAAAAAAATAAAATGATTTAAAAAACACCGACCTTTGTATCGGGGGAGACACACGTTTTACGATTGGAGTTTTACTGATCGACCGGCACAAAAAGTGTTCCTAACGGTTTGTCCCGGCTACAGCAGCTGTTGCACCCGGCTCTCGGTTCACTAACAACGATATTATCATAATCATATTATGTACTCTACCAGCAGACTACTGGCCACTGTCTGTGCAAGCTTGGCAATAAAAAAAATGTACTTACAGTTCTTTTTTTTTCATCCCTAGCAAGTTCAACTCGCTATACTGAAAACTTTTGCCACTTTTTCCCGTGCTTTTTATGCAGGTAACCAAATTTATAGCGCCTTAAAAGAATGGAAACTTGACATCAAAAAGATATTGTCTAAGAAACGTCTACCGTGCGATGCGTTGTACGATCAAGACAAATAGAAACGCTGTGGACAATTTTTATGTATAACAACATTAAACAAATTGGATGGTCGAGGCCACGTCTAAATGGATTAAATATAATATTTATCAAAGTTTTACTAATAGAAACATATTTGATTGGTCAGTTATTTATATAAAAAAAATTGTTCTACAAACAGACCAATAAAATTGCAACGAAAACTGAGAAGGTTTCGGTTTTGTCAAGATGTGTTCTTTTTTGTGTCTAACGTCGCCACAACTTAGTGTAATGTTCTAAATAATTGTCGTTGGATGATTTTTATGGATTTTTCCAGATGTAGATCAATATCGTTAGGTCAATGATTTTTCCACGCCTCTGCAAGCGCGTTTAAAGTGAACAGCGTCTAGACATTTTTAAACTTGAGCAACCCAAGCGCGTGCCCCGTCTCGCCGGCTTCGCAGGTCGGGCTCGGCGGGTGTCTTAAGCGTAACAAGAAAATATTAGCTCGGACTCACGTTTCTCCCTTTGGACAAGTTAGTTCCCATGCCATGAGTGTGACCACCGCGGCAGGCCACGTTGCTATCCCGGTGGTGCTCACATCGCGTATCCGTTAGCGAAGAAATCGTGCCGGCCGGAACGAACGCGAAACACCGCAGATTCGTCGTCGATATAATAATAATAATTAGTATTGTACAAGAAAAATTTCACGTTTACGACTTGTTAATTTTCTTATCTACAATGAACACAGTCCGCGGTCTGCCCGGCACACGTTCGGTTTCCTACTGAACGGTCCGACGGCGACCGGCGGCGGTGGCGTTGGCACACGCTGCTGGCGCACGCGGTGGCAATTTTTCCCTTATTAGTCGAGTAAAAATAAAAGCCCGTCCGGACCACGTTTACCCCCCCCCCATTTATCCCCCCCACCCATTTTCGCCCATAGATACTGACGGGACGTCAGTATCTATTAAAACATACATTAAAGGTGTAGCCGCTAAGCTCACGTGTGCACGGTCGTCGTCCGGAGACCGTCTTGTTGTGCCGTGAATATTGTCGATGTGACAAATTAATATATTAATAAAAAAATAAAAAACTTCAAAGCTTCGAACCGGCTACGATGGTAATTGAAATAAAAAATAAAAATCGACATTGAAAATGATGAGAGCATGTTGCGAATAATATGGAAAAAAAAACTAAGTGCTACTCGATAGTAAAAGAAATAATAGATATTCTTCTTAGCTTTAATAAACACCATTACCATCTTAATTTTCGATATTCTCTACTATAGGACCACAGGAGATACAAAAGAGATGAGCTTAACAGAAAGATAACAAATATGAACTAAATACAATTTTAGCTAAATTTTCCTTTAGCCACGCAAATATCTTTAACCCATGAAAGGATTTGGTTATTTAGGGTCTTTATGGAATCACTTTGGTATATAGAGGTGCAGTGAAGAGTTTCAGAGCTTTAAAGGGCCTCTACAACTGCATATTTTTGGTCGAAAACCACTCATGCTAATTCAAATGTATACCATAATACCTTCAGAAAATTATTACTACTATTTTTAATATTTGTTTCAAACCTACTCATGAAAACTTCCGCTAAGAAAGATGATAATGGATTACCCATCGCTGTGCCTTCAGTTTGTGCAAAGAAATCCTATTCTGAAACTGAAATACATTTCTACTCAAAACGATAATTTTGTTAATTTTATTAATTCATTGATTTTATCTTTTTCTATATTTAAATTATTTAACCAATCTATTAACAAACCTATTGTTATATTAATGGGAATACTTGGAAATAGAGATACCACGTCGAAAGATATCAGCCTGTCGTTTGGTTGGATTTTGTAATTAGCTGGCTTGTTAACTAGTTCAATGTTGTTCCTCTAACAATCAAATTTCTTAAAAGATGAAAAAACTTTAACTAAATACTTAGATAAATTATAAATTGGAGCATTCATATTTGGTACAATAAGTCTCATAGTGTTTCCTGGTTTGTAAATTTTTGGTAAAGTATATAATTTCGGCAATTAAGGATATTTTGAAACCCTAATAAGAAACCTACTTATTTCCTCAATTATAAGTTTTGAATTATGAATTACGTTGGTAACTCCTCTAATCATTTTACTTAAGGGATTCTTTCCTAATTCTTTATATGCGCCTTCATTAATCATTTCTGCATTTTTTTTATAAAGACCTGTTATTAATGTACGGGTGTAATCAAGTAAATATAATTACCCGACGCTTTTGTCGGGTGAACTGCAATTAAGGTGCTCTATAACGTTTAATCGAGGCTCTTTAGTTATATAAATAAAGCGTCCTAAGACGCACAATGCTCCAGCTCTATTTTTTTTTTTTAAGTTAAAAATGAATAACAAACCTCTTCACCTATTTTTAAAACGACAAACGCCATAGTTGACGGTTCAATACAAACATAATATTATGTACAGAGTGTACGATGCCTTGATGGTAGCACTGGAAGAGTTGTCCGTCAGTTTGCTCTGAACAATACCACAGTTGTTGGAAATATTTTACTTGAATTTCACTATGTTTTAAGAACATAAAAAAAAAAATGCACTATTTTAGTGTAAGCCAATTGTTGAATAAATGTAAATAACTAAAAAGCAATTATATTTTTATTTAGCAGAAATAATATTTAAACACAATTATGATACAGCATGCACACCTTACAAATGTACACTACATCGTCTACTACTAAGGATACAATTATTGTAATGATAATAATAATATTTTATGTAAGAAATAACATTCACACGATTCACCAAATCAAACATATTTTAATAGTACAATTTCGTTTTTTTACAAGTACAATCGATTTATTGTAAAATCAAAATAAATATATATGTTTTAAAAATTGTACATTAATGACTAAATAACCGTAATAATAATAACATGTATTCTGATATCGAAGATTGTTATCTACTATTGTAAGTCCGCCATAATAATTGTAAATGATTCAAAATGATGAACATTATTTTAAATTATTGCCAGTATAACAACAATAGTATTTTAAAGAAAATCTTTTATTTAAATTTTAAAATTATCATAAAACACAAACTTAATATAAGCCTTTAAAAACTATTATTATTACAGTATTTTTTACGAATACATTAAACTCTATAAAAACAATAAAATATGGATATATGTTTAAAATGTTAACGACAAAATAACATTATACTTTCTGATATCGAAGATAATAGAAAGTCCAAAAAAACAGTAGTTCCTAATTCATAATTATTAACATATATTATAAATAGGATATAATTAATTAAAAAACCTTTAAATTAATATTTATTAGAGAAAAACAAGATGTGTTTTAACAAAAGTGTCAATTACATTGAAGAAGGTTATTAGATTTTTTATTCTAAATCGAGTTTTCTCGGTAAATTAAACATATTTTAATTTTTATTACATGACTTATATTTTTTACTATAGCGATTGTTTTAAAAATGTAACTTTAACGACGAAATAAACTACCGAAAATACGGTATTCTCTATGTTTTAGAATATAATAATAATTAATGAACTTAAAAAACCTGTAGTTAATTCAAAATAGTTAATTAATAAAAAACCTTTAAAAATTATTGCTAATGCAAATTTACTCAATTCTGCAGTAAAAAAACAACATTTAAACATGTTGTACTGCAGTTTAAGAATTCAAAAACATCGAAATACGATCGCTATAGTCATTGATAAACTTTATGTAAGATTGATATAAATCGAATTCAAGAGAACCTCTATTATAGTACATGGCAATGTCCTTAATAACTGTGCTTGCTTTAACCGAAAGGCGATTAACTGATGACATATCAACTAACAGTGGGATATTTAAAACACGGCATACCGTATCATGCTCACATTTGAATTTTCTAAACATATAGCTTGTGTTTTGTTTATAATGATCTGCACCTTCTTTTAAGATGCTATTAAGTTCATAGAAGATATCGTCTTGGTTTAAATGTAAACTCTTAATAACGTCTGGTAATACCGACTGAAAATCTTTAATTAATAAATTAATGTCTTTTTCTGTGTTATTGTCGGTGTTAAATTTATCATCTGGGTTTAGCTGTGAGTTTATCATGTGATTTATTTGAATTATGAATTCAAAAGTGAGTCGTAACAACATGAATCTAAAAATATCAACAATCATAATATTAAGTTTTCCAAACATGAGTAACGCTTCCAACCCGTTATTTTTAGGAAACTTTAAATAATGACTCATCGATTGATTCAATGCATCCCAAATGTCTCTATCCATAATTAAACCTGGATAATTTGGAAATATTTCTAAGAACTGATTATATTTTTCGTCAATTGCGTTTTTTTAAAAAGTTTCACTGATATTTGTGTTGATAAATCCGTTAAATCCTTTTCTCAGATTATGGTCATGTAAATCGTTTAGCAATTTTTTGTTATCAACAATTACCTTATGTGCATAAGAACGAGAATATTTACTGTTCATTAAAGTAGGATCCCCTTCAATGCGTTCTAACATGAAAATATTGTCATCGTAACATTTTGCCTTGAGATATCTGTCGAGTTCAGTAATAACAAAATGATTCTGCTTCATCAAATGTTTCGGAACACCTTTTTGGCCCATTCGTCTTATCAAATTTAAACTGAAGTGGTTATACATGGCGAATGAGTGAATGTAAACTAACCATACTTCAGACATCTGTAGTCTTTTTACATCGAAAAAAGAGCTAACCATTGTCACGGATTCTTCTAAGTAAAAAGTCCAACTGTTTTTTAGTGAATCGTCTGTTTGAAACATTTTGTCGACTACTGAAAAATGAAAATGGGCGCTTGAAAGATAACCGCATTTAAGTAGGTCGAATCTGGTAGATATGTTTTCCCTTAATTCTTTATTGGATAAACTAGATAAATTGGGTCTCAACACATCGTTGTCATAGCCATTTTTAAACGAACTTACTTGCTTCCACTGTCTTACTAGTTTTTCATGCTCGACCAGTTCATTTTCTTCGCACAACAGCGGTTGATGTTGGATTATGAAAATTATAAATACGACACAACATTTCGTGAAAATCATTTTAGTAATGCTGGTCATTTTCCAATATCATACAAGACAATTAATCTTGTATACAATAAACTTAAGTTTTTTTTAAAACCTAGTGGCCTTTCAGATGCAAAAATATGTAGAACGAGCAACGTAATATACGAGAACTATGTAGTGAATGTTTTTCTGTGTTGGATAGAATTGAAAATATTATACACCACGTCTTAACATTTTCTAAACCAAATATTTTTTTTTTTTATTAAATAAAGTCCGCGACAGCTGTGGTCATTGGACTGTCATTATTTTACATAATTAAATAACAATCTTATGCATTATATATGAGTAATTATATGAAAGAAACAGTTATATTTTTAAATTTTGTTGATAAGCCAAACCAAATATTATTGAGTTTTGTACAGTCGTTTGTCTTTCCTATGACGTCAATCAAAAGTGTTTTTGTTTTCGGTTTCGATACGCGATACAATTTAGTATTGGTTTTATGGTGTACAATTTTCCGAGTTGTTGTTTTTCACAACTAAACCGACATCTTCACAACACACGTTACCGAAAGGGGCAAAAATAATAATTCTACCTTCAAAATCGGCTAAAAAACTCACTAGAAAACAAATAGCATATTTAAACGTAAAAATATGTGGCCCTATTGACTTTTACACACTTTTCGCGACAACAATTTTCAACATTAGGGTCAAAACTTTTCAACATTTTTACTAGGGGGGGAGGGTTAGTTTGTATCTATAAAACATTATATATACCAATTATTTCATAGTCAAACTTTATTTTTACTTCTATTTAATTCAAATAAACTGCACGAATATCTAACTATATTTTATTTTATTTGTTGGTATAACTGAACAACATTGTTTTTATGTTCACACGTTTTAGACGTGGTCAATTGTTTTTTTATAAATACTTAATAAGTAATAATACAAATAGGAATACCTATCTAAA
The DNA here is from genome assembly GCF_023614345.1 of Adelges cooleyi. Lineage (NCBI taxonomy): Eukaryota > Metazoa > Arthropoda > Insecta > Hemiptera > Adelgidae > Adelges > Adelges cooleyi. The sequence goes on from NW_026096268.1 coordinate 7,635,494, forward strand.
ATAGATTTGTATTTTATGCATCGAGTTATGTTTTTTTTGATAAATTTTGTACAGCAATATTTTATGATTTTTAGCTGTTTCAACTATATAATTTTAACTATGATCGTCCATGACATTGTGTTGTACTACAAAGAATATTGGGATGTATCTAAAAATATATATTTGGATGTGAAAGTAACAAAAAAGTGCCTATTACCAATAATAAATTTAAGCAAATATTATTTTTTTTAGAACAATGTAAAATATAATTGATTGAAACAACTCGGTTGTTAAGACTTACATTTTTATTCCTGTTTGAAGAGATATCTTAATTCGCCGTCTTACTGACCATCATGGCTGGATGTAGTTTTTATTTTAATTTTTTTTTTAATATTATTCTTAATCTACGTGTATTGTTTTTGTACAACGTCACAGCATGTCCCCCTGTGTATAATTTATTGCCTCTGTAAACCGCACACGTTCAGGGGTAAAAGAATTAAGAAATGATTAAATTCCCGTCGAACAAAAAGTTTGGTTTTTCGCTTAAGTACTATTTACATTAGACGGTTGCGGCATAGGTGGTCGAACTTTGTGTGGAACGGTGAAATTATTATTATTATTAAATAATATACTAAAATCCAATAAGGCCCGGAGGCAGAGTTCTTTTTTATTACACACACTATGTGCCGTTTAGGATTAGATTTACAGACTAAACTTTTACTCTTAATATTTTGTTTTTAATATCTATACCCAGCGAGCGAGCGACTCGAGGAAAACGTTTTATTTTTATTGTTACTGTTATTATTTTTGTGTTTTTTACTCTATCGGTTTTCTCGAATAAAACGGATTTTAGTTGCGATACTTTCACTTATCTCCGGGACGGGTGTCGATAAAAAACAGTTAAACCAACTTCGGGGAGGCAACCAATAACGTCTCGGCAGCGACGTTAAAAGCGTTAAAGCACATTAGGTTTTTTTATACTTTTCCAATAAAGACCGGCGCGCGCTATCCGAGTATATTATCAAACTGCAAGTCCAAGGCGAAAGGCGATTAAACTTTTTGTACCAGTCCGCATCGTACACAGTTAACGTTGTACTTTATATCGATTGACAATATTTAACTTGGCTATACAGAGTGGTCCGTCTAGATACTTGTTACCTTCAACCTTGTTAGCAAACGCGAACCGATTGGTGGTGGAAATAAGCTTTTGGCACCCTTACATACAATACTATTTTAAGTTAGGTTTTGCAAACCAACACGTGGTCATGGTCTGCTGCAAGATCCTAACCGGCCGGCCAATACACTTATTGTTGGCCGTGGAATACTTGTGTTTGTTGTGTACTGTAACTACTTAATGTCGTGCACGCCGTCGCGGTCGACGACAACTTGATGTGTTTACCCTTTGCTGGGGCGACAACGCGTTGCTTGTAATTATTTACATATATAGTATTGTGCGGGTGAATTTGTACTTGGGTGGCATTCGGCCGGGACCAACAGCTGAACAAGCCTGCACGTGAGCTCAATATTAATTTATCAATACCGTTTATGTATTTATGTACACGCAATATCGATTTTATACATATTTTTTTTAAATACCCAAATAGGCTCGACAGTATTGTCGGTGTTGTTGTTTGTTTTAATTGAGCTTTATCGGAGCGTTACTACTCGTGTGTGTGTGTGTGTGTGTTTTTTTAAAAATTATACTCCTCTATTGCTAAGCCCCGAGTGTTGAGGGGTGGGGAGGTGTGTGGTAGTGGTAGTGGATATGGTGGTTACCGTGGTCTGCGGGTGGTCCCCTTTGAAAACAACTGCGGCATTATACTACATTTCATCACACAATAATTGTTTTAATCTTCCGAACCGCCGTTTACTCTTTACCCCCCCCCCCCCCGTTCACGGACAATTTGTGAAATAAAACACGTTGTTATACGACCCGAAATTGTACGGTCGTCTCGAGACGGCACAGAGGACGGATAGCCCCATAAACTAAGACTAATTTGTCGTCGTTAAACTCATGTCGAGTACGGCGCTGTAGACAATTACTTTTTTTCCACCCGAAACGAATAAAAGTCCAAAACGCTGTTGCCGTGGTTATTTCATAAACCATTACAACGTTGCTGACGATTGTGTACTTGTTCAGCTGTTGTCCACTTGTCAACTGTTAAAACAAGACAAAAACAGTACACTTTTACCTGACCAAAATAAAGACTAGCTCCTTAAGTCGTTGAAATCGAGCGAATGAAAAACAAAAGTAACAGCGGATGTAATAAATTAAAATACGAAGTGCTACTTAAATGCCAAACGATTTAAGAAAAATCCAAAACAAACAAATGTATTATAAAAATGTTTCATCATTAATAATATGTCCTGTAAAATATGTATAAAAATACTTAAAAAATTATACACTGCGCTTTTGAGGCAATTGCAAGAATGTGTTTTGTTATAATATTATTATTTCACAAGTATTAAATATATATATATCTAAGCAAGTGTACTTATGTGTCAACCGCATACTGTCCACAAAGGTATATTTTTTTTCTTTAGTCGCTTTCGTTTACCATATTATTCTGGTGTCTGACCCCGTTTTGCCAAAGTTCAATTTTGGAAAAAAGAGCTAAAAAACTGGCAAACGCTCGTGTCAGTTTGCGTTACGTTTTAGACGGTTTAGAATAATGAAATTTCCTTTAGGATGTTTTCCATAATATATTGTTGATGTATGTGTATGTGTGGCCTTACAATGGCGCCCTCCCGCGAGTTTATACCCTCGTACTGACAGACCTCAAACGGACCAGTCAACATGCATTAGCTACTTGATTACTCTGTCCGGGATTAATCAAAAACCACGGCCATCCGTTTGGTCCAAACGATAGGTTTCCATACAAAGGCATGGTATACAAATCGAGTTCCAAATTTCGAAATTCTCCTCCTTACAAAGGACTCGCACAAATTCATTGACAAACTAGTCGCCAAATCCATCAGGTTAACCTAACGTAACCGCAAGACGACCGTCGTTAACGGTTGGTCTGCAAGTGGCAAATTACTTATGCCAATTATTGCCGTCGTAAACTTTAAATTAAACAATTTAATTCCTTTTTTTTGGGGGGGTAAATCGCTTATGTGACGATCGGCCGTCATAAAAAGTTTCGGATCGTTTGGACTTGCAAAACAAAAGCGGTACTGAGAAAAATAAAAATAATATACCTAATTATGCGAGTAGGGCTTTCAGAAATTGCCAGTTTTTCTTTCTAACCGCACGAGCCATTTAACGCGTGAGCTCACCATCTCCGAAGGCGAACACACTTAAACTCGAAACTGTTATTATTACAAATTGCTCGAACAAAGTAAGTCCAAGTTTTTGACAAACGTCGCCCATTTAGGCTGCCGGCGGTATGACTCATAACAACTTTAGTTACTAACGTGTACTTGTGATCTCGGCGAGCGGTCATACAAGGTCAAAACCAATACGGGCCAAGAGTCTTTAAACCAAAAAAAGAAAATATATCTAAAAAACCGGCGTTCACATATTGTAATGTAATAGCCCAGCTGGTTTCCCACCCTCCCGACACAGCAGCTCGCGCACAGATGGCCATACAATTTACAAACACAGCATCACTGTTGAGTACGGCTAGCATAAGGTTACCCCGGTATCGTTTTACCGGCTGCCACAATTATATACTTGTGTCCTGAGAGGTACCTCTCCCTTCAAGGTCAGCACAATCACGAGGGCTAATGTCTGGTTGAGTTTCGGACAAATCGATTATGTCCACCTTGTCACCTCGTCGACCCGTGTAACCGTACACCGCCGACCAGGTACACAAATTCGGTATACTACGCAGAACCCATATACCCTACAAGCAGATAATATGGTCTTTTCTTAAGTGGTCGACTATCCTAGCGACTGCGGGATCAGAAAAAACGACCACTTCCGTTTAGGGTGCCACCGATACATTTTCATAGACAACACGGCTATCGTCTCGGCTCTCCCTTCGGGTAAACACAACTGCAATAAATCCCGCGTGCACAGTATCTAAATTGCTTTTGTTAGTGACCATTAGTTTGACACGAGCACCCAACGAGATAACGCCGGCCAAACACTTGACAATTATTCAACATTTAAAAATATTCCTAAAACTCTAGGCAATTGGACATTGTCTATATTGTCTGAACCAATAAATAACATAGACAATCGGTTGTGCTTGAGCTATGCGCTCGATAGTTTCTGGTTTATATTGAAATATTTCACCAAGCGCTCCACAAGAATGTAAGTCGTAGAAAAATAAAGTAAAAGAATCGTGAGACGTAAACTCAATACGACGTTGGTGGTTTGTATCAAAGCTCCGGACGAAATTCAATTAAGGAATCGTCGAAACGGAGCGTGTCAAAAGGGTTTAACTTTAAAGGTTTCGACGGATCCAATTGTGTTACTCGCGTTACTACCGGGTTTTGTAGACATTTTTTTGAGATTTGAAACCCTAGACTAGCTCTGTACATCTACTGCATTCGTTCGACCATACCCGGGCCGTCGTCGTCTATTTTGTCGTCACAGCGCTTAACAAAGGAGCGTACTTAAATCTAAACTATAAAAACTACATTTTAGTGTTGTGCGCTTTTAACACTCGAACGATCAACTCGGCACGGCCGGGATGGGATTTATTACACGTTCAGGTGCGCGTTTATTCTACCAAAAAGTACATAATATAATATATAATATGTGCCGTATCATTTTACTAGGTATCGTTAAATCATGAAAACGATATCCCCCGCCCGATATTCGCTAAACGGAAATTACATTACAAAAAAAAAAAAAAAAATAAGATATTAAAGTATCGAAGAAGACAGCGTATATGTATTGGTATATTTTTTTATCGTTTGAATATAAAATCGGATCGTTGCGCGCGCGAAAGCCAAGCTCAGAATCTTCGAATTCAAACGCTAAAGGTTAAGCTGCTGGTAAATGTATTTGTTTTATGTTTTCGAAAAACAAACGCCGCATGTTTTACGATAAAGCGATATATTTTATTTGCCCAGCCCTTGCGATGACTTATCGATTTCAATATAATAAAACCTCATCAGGGCGCATAGACGCTCCCAAAAGAAATAAAGCGTTGAAAAATGTAAAATGTATTTGTTTATAATTTTAAAAATCGATTATTGTGCAATTGTTTGCACTAATCGAGATGTTTGATAACTTTCGAAAAATGGACAAACCATTAGAACAGCTGTAGCAGTTTTTAAAAATAGAAATTCCCATATTACATCACAAATATTCGAATAAGAGAACTTACGGATTCGCCCGCAAGGTCACGCTGTTTCCAATCGTTTGACGCTATTATTAAATCGTAGGCTTATCGTTCAGTTACTATTGATTACAAAACCGTATTGCAAACAGATCTTAAAAAACCAAATCCTACCGGCTGAATATCTCTGCGGTAGACGCAGTGCGCCGAGTGTCTTAATGGATCGAATCACATCAGCTGTCGGGGAAATAATAATTAACGGTCCGACGGTATTTTATAGGTTTTTATAGGATTATCGAAAAACTGTTTTTTAACGATAGCCATCCGTTTTGTTCGAGTCCGGCTAACGCTTTTCCGCTAACAAAGCGTACATACGAGGGGTGTGGGGGGGGGGTGGTTGTGAAAAAAGTCACCCTATTATATACGGTCTGGCGTTGTGGATTACTCGAAAATCACGTAGGGGGAACCCTGGACGGGCCTTGTTTGTTATTAATTAGAGAGTCGACAGGTCTGTCGGAATCGATACGACTGTGTTCACATAATTATTGATGCCTGCGGGGAGGTTGTGAGAGTTGCGTGCAACGTGCAACTCGCACGAGACCGTTGGCCGTCGTTGTTTATCTTGCGGTATATCGGTTACCATATTACGTACCTACGACCTCTAACCGACTGTTGCGGGTAACCATGGATACCACACACTACCCGGCTGCCGGATGCCACGCGGTGGTTGGGTATTGTGTTTTGACGGTGGCGAAACAATACACCTACATAGGACGCACGAAACAAAAATGATAGCGTCTCCATTTGGCTGGATGTCCGGAAGGCGTTTTGCCAGCGCAGCGTGACAGAGGAAACGACGATCCACGGCTTATACTCCTTCAACCGTCACTAAACAGTCCGGCGGCCCGAAAAATGTTAAAGAGGAGAGCTGCACACGACATGTTGATGTTTCCAACGTTTTATTTATGGAGAGCGAGCATTGTGTGTTTACCCGGCATCTACGGGGGCGAAACGCGCTAATGAAACTAAATATCCATGAGAGACGTTTACCCCAGTGACAGTGCAGTGCGTAATAGGATCTTGGGGCGGTGGAACGATGAGGGAGGGCCATTGCGCGCAGGGGAAGAAGAAGCGTGGTTTTAATGACACGAACAACGGTACACAAATAGCCGAGGGGCGATGGGAAGAACGGCACGGCTCTGTATGTACTACCGAAGGAGGGGAGGCAACAAAGCCCGTGAGGAGAGGGTGGGGAAAATCATAAGTTCGCCGGATTGCCGGAGAAGCGTCGGTAAATAATTTCGTGTCGACGATGCAGATGTTCTTGTAGAAACAGCTACCTAAATTCGCCAAAATTCTACACAACGCTTAACCTCCTCGTCGAAAGTCATTGGCTTGTTTAGTTCAGTCTAAACGGTTGCTGCTCCTGTGCATCTATAAACAGTTGTGTATTGTTGACCGATGGTGTGTCAGCAATGTGCAGAACGTGACAGCGCGCGTAAACGGTCTTGGGCTGACGAATACTCATCGACGACAGTTTATTATTCATACAGATACACACGTTGATCACGTGTCTAGTCAATGACCTACCCAAGATTGTGGTTTGATAGCCTAATAGCAGAAAAATAAACCTGAAATTCAATTGGACCTTTTATCTCCTGCACTTAACTCTTAAATTCTTGTCAATTCTTCCTTGGCCGTTAGTGTAAGTTGTACGTCTCTACTACAATAGAATAATCGTATTCGGTCGATATGGCCAAGATAGAAAACAGATACCAAACGGCCGTTCATAAAACATCAGGTCTGGTGTACCTACTGGGTGTGTACACCGTGGTAACCGTCCTAATGTAATTTCCACGGTTGTGATAAACAGTTATGCGGTACTTAGCCGAAATTAAATACCGTCTGGACGCACAAATCGATAAGCCATCGAGTCGGGGGAGGGGGGGAGGAGGTTTTTTTTTATACAAACACATACACCGTATCTCTATTGTTCTACATTATAAAGTTATGCGAGTCGGGGGGCGTTAATTTTTATCACGGTAATTGTTTTTTACTAGCTTTTGTTGGGACCGACGACGTTAAAAATATGTATACACGTCTGGTGTACAACGTTGGCGTTAATATCGAATCCTTTTTTTTTGCCCCCCCCCGCCCGCAGCCGAGTGTGTGAACCTATAGAATCGGAAGGGATTTTTTTTATGTATTTTTTTTTTTACTGAAATGATGTAATTGTACCAGCCCCGGCGGTATTGAATGCGCGACGAAAACATGCATTCAGCAACAGCAGGATGTTATCGTTGCAGATTTAAAATATTATACAAGAGCCTACCGCTAACCCCGCCGCCCGTCCGGACTTGTGTAATGTGTTTATTTTTTTTTATCCGGAAGGCCCACCCACACACGAGAAGCATACGTTCTTATTACATTGTGCAAGCGTTGTACGCGTTTTGCATTCCGCAATGCATTCGTTTAATGGAAAATTACGGATACGAGGGAGGCAGACACACACGCATAGATAGAGAGGACTACTATTTTCCGGCGACGTCACGTATCTCTGGAAAAACTCCCCTTTGTCTCCGCCGAAGCCCGTGCAGCCGTTTTCGTTCAATTTCGATAATGTTTTTTACATATTATTTTGGTATTATTTTTTTGCTTTACTTTGGTCTCGCATGATTCGGTTCGTTTTTGGGATGCCTACAAGAGCGTACTTTTTTTAATATATTATTATATTAAAGCTATATACTTCGGTGTTATTGCAAATGACAAACACTCACGTGCGCGTTAATTCATTTAACAGACAAGCGGGCGCTGGAAAAAATACAGTTTTTATTCGTTTAAATGTTCACTTTAAGACACTCCGAGTTGAGGAGGATTTCGGTTTGCTTACACTTTTAGCAACTACATTGCTGTAGTAGGGAGTGTACCATATTATACCTAATTTTATCTAATCTATGGCTGTGAACTTTTGGATCATATTCTAACTTTTAAGCAAACACAGTTTTCAATAAAAAATTAAAGATACTTTTAAATCGTTTCCTTAACATTTGTACAACTGCAACTGGGCGTTTTGCCGAACGACCGTCGTGTGTCGTCTTCAGGAGAACATGACAGATTTTTTCATGTCGCTGTTGTCATCACGGTCTGCTATAGCGAGAGCGGCCAAGTAATTATTGTGTGTACGCCGATGTATTAATAACAAACCGCGTAACCGTGACCTCGGTCGTGGTGGAGGTAAAAACAACGACCGAGCAATCAATCAAAACGGTCGAGAGTGTGTTCCAGTCAATCATTGAACAGGTTTTATATTTAGAACCGACCGAGGCGTTTGGACACATACACATGCGCTACAACCAAATGTAAAATGAGTATTTGATACCCGAAAACCTACGATCCCTCTATTTTTAAACTAGAGCAGAACCTTTAAGAACTCTCTCGGCCGATGGTTAAACGAATAACAAGTGCAAAACAGTTTAAAAAAACATATCTAACATCAAAACAGAACAATAAGGGGTATTTTCCATCACCGAAGAAAATTTTGTAAGGTTGCTCATTCAAAACAGACATGTAAAACTGAGGGACTTATCGTGGTAAGTTCTATACACATTGGGAATTTCTGCAATGTAAAAAATAAAAAATCGTATGGTTTTTTAGAAAGCGATAATTATTTGTCATCTAAGATAGAATGAACAAGAGGGGAAAATTATGCGTAAGCCCTACAAAATTGATTCTTTATTTTATGAGCATCAAATTAGTTTCAATTCCATAATAGTTTTTTTAATTTTGGAATAATAAACATATACAACTTATACTTTGTTATAAAAAATAATAAAATGAAAAAAACATTTCTGTACTTAGTCTTATTGGCAGCAAGTTGATCGTTGCTTCGCCAGCTCAGAAGACAGATTTTCAATGAAGTAAACGGTAAAAGGCCCGAATAAAGTAAACTTTGTTGAAGCGTTGTTGATAAGATTAGCGTGAGGAAGCCGATCAAAACGCTCGAATAACCTAACCGAGATGTCAGCTCAAGTTGTCATTCGGCAAAATGATTTTTTCTTTATTTCCGAGACGAACGGTAATGGGAATTCAGTTTTGACGCATTTCCATTTCGCTAAGCGAAAAATAATTTAGGTTTAAAAGCAAAGCAATGTCTACTCGACGAACCCCCGAAGAGCGACTTTGTCATAAACCCGACAGGTAAAAAGAACTCTGGGGATTTCATAAAAAAAAAAAAACGTATTACTAACTTGTATTGAAAGCCTAAAAACGTCATGCGTAAAATTATAAACTATTTTCTTACTGTAAGCTAATAAGAAACCTTAATGTTTATTTATTAAGCGAAATCTTACAAAATGACAACTAGTTTTGAATAAATTTAACGTCAATTAACTTAATTGACGTTAAATAAAAACAAAACTTATTTATTTATAACTTATACTGAATCAGGGATAATTAAAATATCGTTAGGAAAATAAAACAATGCCTGCTATACTTGCTAATTGCTTAAATAAAGCGTTGACCGAAAGCTTCTTAATATCAACCAGTACATTTTTCACAAAGAATCATTATCGTTTATGATTAGATTAGTAGGTCGGAAACCCGTTTGAGATGACTATTAACAACTGTTGACTTCAAGTGGTTTTTTTCGGATCCGATTGGAAGGTAGGCGGTGATTTCAAGACCGGCCAGCAAATAGCAGTATGCGCGGACGACTTGTGCCGTCATTATTGGCATATCATATTTTGTCGAATAATAAAAAAATAAGAAGATATTGTTGTAGCGCGCGTAAAGGAGCTGTCGGGTGGATATGAAAATGCATAGCGAGGGGACGGCGTGCCAGGTGGAATTCGCTTTCACCTTATTAAAACGAGGGAGAGACACACACACACATACACTCCAAGACGGAAGGGTGGCCGCGCTTTTCAAGGATACGCCCGTAAAGCGTCGCGTGCGGAGAAGACGACGACGGGGTATCTTTTAATCTAAGTTCTGAAAAAAAAATATCAAAAAAAAAAGAGTATAAACTACACAGGCGGGATCGAACGGCCAGGGGAAAAGAACGGTATCCGCTTAAGGGCGCACTTGGGAGGGACAGTATTTTCGGTACACAAACTTACCGGCCGAGGTGAACACTACAGGAGCGTTTCTCAGATTTGTTTGACCGAATTGACTACCGAGTCTTTGATGTCTACCATAACTGTTCGCCAGCGTCTGTCCTTGCCCGCGTTTAATCCTTAGCGGGGTGTAAAATTAATTATTCAGAGACGAGATTATACATTTTATTATAAACTCCCAAAGAGAGCGCGGCTACCGATTTTGACGAATGGCGCGAGTCACATACAAAGCCGAAGCCGGAAATTCTTGAGTAGGTATTCGGTATTCCACTTGTGTGCGCTCGCTTATTAGTTATTACGACGGTTTCGGATATTAATTAAAGTGAAAACTTTTCCATCAACACAACATTGTTGCAGCAAAGCGACGGGTAGTGTGATTAAGACAGAGCACATACAAGCACACCCGGAGACGGATTGTTCAGCAGCACCAACCCCATTTTGGACAAACCTTTTCCCGGAGATTATTCTGATAAAATGGTTTAGTTAGTAATAGACCTCTAAAGTGTGTATGTTTTATTATTATGTTTTATGTCTAGAAAAAAAAAATGTTTGGGACTCTATTTTAGATAAGGATGGATTAAGATACATGTATAAATAACATGTTATTCTGATAAATCATCTGGTGTAACAATAACACAAAACACTAAGCTGGAAAATGTTTAAAGTTAACTGTACAAGTTTTAGCAGAAAAAAGTTCTGAACACCATTTAGGCCGAATTTGAAAAACACATTAAGCCGTATAAAAGTGAAACGGAAGAAAAAATCAATAATAACAAACGAAATTTTAAAAACTTGATTGAAATAAATAAATTAAAAATTGTTTTGGTTCAATAAATTATAAAAGTCAGAATAAACTGGCTTTTCAAATTAATATTAGGCTCTATAACATTAAAACACTTGAAACGATTTCATTCACTGTGCATAATTTAACGATTTGCTTACATTCACTTCTCTACACCAAAATTCGTGAACAGAATCATACCGTCCGAGCAAACTCCGAGCTCGGTTTATTTGTTTCTCCAAAATCTCTGAATTAATTAAGATACTTAAACGATCCCGTTGACTCGCTTCTTATTTGTTCTATTTAAAGATTACACAGCATTAAAATATGAAATATTATTTACAAACTCATTTACCCGGGACTCGAGGCTCCTAATTAAAACAATTATCATAATTGAATTATTAATCCCACCTGGACGAGATAATGATTTATATTTATTTTCGTTAAAAACTACTATTTTAAAATAGTCTAATGTATTTAACATGTATGGAATGGTATCTAGCTAAGAGTTAACGCTAAATATAAGCTGAGTTTGGTTTTGGACGGTGCAAAGTAAAATTGGAAAACCAAATTCAAAGGTTTTTTTATGCGATACAACCAGCAAACTGCTTGAAAGTCGTTCGAAATATTGAAAATTCAAATTGAACTTTCATTTCAAACGTTATATTGTTGTTTTCAATATGCGCGCGTGGAATTAGGTGTGAAAACTTTTCGGTGCAAATAACACAACGCCTCTCTGGGGATGCTTACGGTTTCAAATTTCACAAAAGCAAAAATAAAATACCTACCTCATTTTGGATCAAACGGGGGCAAAAAAATACTGCATCACAATTCGATCAGTGTTGGAAAGTAACGGCCCCTTCCAGTTAGAATGCTTTTTATTGCAAGAGGTTGCTTTGAGAGTAAATTTTTAGCGTTTGTTAGATAACAAAGTCTGTTTGCATGATACGGCAAGTATTGTGGTTAGTAAGTTATTGTCTATTGAGTAAGTTAGTAGGCGCAGTTTGTGTTGTGACGGCGTTTCGTGTATGCAATATCGGTGCACGTGTGCGTGCCAGTGACATGCGCCTTGGGTCTTAGGTTTAATGTCGTATGAACGTGGGGAGAAAAATGTTATTGTTTCGCCGCCAAGGTTCCCAAGGGTGGAATAAAGCAGTCGCGGGGCTTAGGGGGGTAAAAAGTTAAAAGATCCCCGACATCGCAAGACAAATGCGCGCCGACACCCTCGCATAGGTGTGCAGTGCATGCAGCTGCAGTGGGTAGAGATTGGCAAAATATGGAAAGTACAATACAAAATAAACACATACAGCAGAAAAAAACGCCTTTACCAGTTCACCATTTACCACCTGTACACGTTCTGTGAATGTGTAGTGAGCAAATTATAGCTGCAAGGTTAACAAGGTTATTGCTGAAAATTCACTTCGGCCAAGAGGACTAACTCATCCCGAAAATGAGTCCTTATTTTGTCACTGTCGACAGCGCACAAGCAAAGTTGGTAATCAAAATTATTTTGACTAATATTGTTTTTGAGTTGAGCAAAAGTAAGTATCTAATCGGATGGGCAAATGCTGACTGAAAGATTAATTTGTTAGAGTCAGCCCGATAATAAAAAAATAAAACTGAAACAATAATAGGAAAACTGTAGCTTAAATATGAAAAGTTTTTTACTCAAAAACAATATCTAAACAACATGAAAATCAATTACTTATGGTAGAACGTATGAAAGTTCGTCGAGTGTCTTCCGGTTGAACAGATCCGTTTTCAGTATTAAATCAGGATGGGTAGTACCCTCCTCTGTAACAGTTTGTTGTGTGATGGGAGACACACTTATTGGTGGATCTCGAGAATGTTTGCTACATGTTTTAATAAACCTGTCTACTACACTTTGAAACGGCGTGAAGTATGTAAACTATACGACTCGAGCCAGCTAAAGTTTGGCGATTTCGGCATTGATTTATGAGCTACACATTTCTTCAGTTGAACGTCAAAAGTATCGTCAATGTCAATTGGGGTGGTCTCTGCAAAATAGCTGCGCTTCATTTTCAGGGGGACGTTGTATCTATATGTATATAGTATTCGAAAGTACTCCATTGTATAATCCGGACGATTACAGCGTTCTTAAGGACCGGGTACACTCGTATATTATCATAATAGTCGCCGCGTATGACTACTGCGGGGTATTCCCAGACTCAGCTTCTCCCCTTGGCCCCTTGGACCCTCCCCTGGTCGTGTGACCGCGGCCGCAGAAAGTTTTGCCGAGTCTGTTCCAAAAACCGGCGACGGCTATTGAAAATTCGCCCACGATCCGGCTTTTATGTCCGTTATTTATACTACTGCACTTTAAACGGCTCTCTCGGTAATCATAAACTCTCGGTGCCGGAACAAAACGTTATACGTGTGCTCTTCTCACAAGACCCGCGCCCTCCAGCCCTTTGCAAAGTCACAGAGGAGGTACGGAAGTTGGCCGTTATGATTTTGGGCGCCAAACATTATTATTATTATTATAAGACCGCGCCTCCCCCGTCGGGTTCCTATCTAGTGTTTACCCGGCATCGCATCTTGGTCGCACGGACAAAGTTTTAATCCGGAAAAAGTCGATCGGCAAATTGTATACCATAAAAGAAATTATAAAAGTTTTACGACGGAGGAGAGGGAGTTTAATCGAAACGAACACTCTTGGCGGTCTGACCCGGGACATCGCATAATTAAATACGTTTAGGTCATATTTTTGAATCTAAGAAAAAAAAATAACCGAGGAAAATGTTATTTTATCAATAAAAAACTTTGACAAAAAAAAAGTCCTAAATTATCCAAAAGGTATACATTGGTGAAAAAAAATGTATTATTTATTGTTATATTGTTACACGTGGTATGGTTGTCCCGTGACCGCGGTAACCCACGTGCGGTTGGTTGTGATTGCGGCGTATAAAAGGTTAAGGCAGCGGGTATAAAGTTATTAATAGACAATAACTCGAGGAATTACAACCATTAAACGATACCCGTATTAGCCGTATATAAATTATGCAAAAGCGGTTTTAGCATTTAAACCCAACGTCGTTAGGAAGGAAGGACGGCATACCCTTTATTTATTAAGGAGTTGGGTAGAGGCAATTTTTTTGCAACATTTTAATTTAAACGTTACCTAAGACGTGTAGTTGTTACCTATTATAGTTCAGTAATTAGCAATGTTTTTTCGGTTGTTAATTTACCACTTTTGAATGATTATGAAAAACTCATCAACGAGGCCACCTCGGATGTTCTATCTCTATACGGAACCAAGTCGGTGCCAAAATTTTGCTGGCAACAACTCGGTCATCAAAAACCGGATAACACCAACAGAGATAGGTGCGCTGGTTGGTACATAATATTATTATATCTTGTAATTATTATTATCATGCTATAGTGTGTGTGTGTGTGCATCGTTTCAAACGAATGAAAGTGAAAACCTCGAGGGTGTAATTGCCGAAGAAAATGTACATAACCGTGGACGAGGGTAGGTGGTCATTTTCTCCGGCCCACCTGTTATGTATGGGTTTCATTCCCCGGTGCAGCTCGCCTAACCGGCGTGCCATCGTCGCTAATTAATAGCCGCCAAACGTGTGTGTGCAGTAGTATTATAACCGTGCAAAGGGTTCCGTTGGTAGTTTTTTTTATTCCTTTATTACTTTGAGACACGAGCACACAAACAACAACGGACCGCCCCCGGGACGGTAGTGGTGACGGTGAAATTAATAACGAAAAAAAAAATAATGTAAAAGAGGCGCAAGTTTCCTGCATATTTCGCTGTCGGTCCAGGGATAGGGCGGGTTGTGCGATATCATTATTATTGTTATCTGCAGGGGGCTTTGTTTGAAAATAGATAATGGCGCAGACGGTCCAGTCGGGGTAGGCGGAGGCGTGTAACAAAAGAAGAAGAACATATATTATTATCAGCACACAAAAGACGGGCGATGAAAGGCAAGTTTTTTTCTCCAGTTAAAAAAAAAATGTATACAATATTAAAAGTTGAGTAAATCATCTCGAACTCTGTGAACATTCAGCGCCAGAAGAATCGGTAAAAAAAAAAAAATTTGATTTGATGATAACAAACTGGCGTTCTATTGTCTCATTTTATGTCTACCGGTTGAATCAGTTTTGCAATAACGGATTTATGAATACTAGCCACACCTACTTGCACTGATTTTAATAGTCAACACTACGGCCCCAGATTAGATAACACCAAACCGTGCACTCTATATTGAAATCAGTGTAAGAGTAACCAAAAGTAGGCAAAAATATTCTTTATATCCGGTTAGGCCGTCAGAGCAAAGTTTAATGTGCGCACGCGTTAACTTTGATATCGATGGTTTTTATCCCCGGCCGTTATTTTTAATTAAAAAATAAATATACTTATTTATTGTCAACGAGCTTTTCCGATTAAAACCTTTTAGGACAGTAAAATATAAATCCTGTGTTTTTAACAATATGATGTTGTAACAGTTGGCAGACCGTTTGAGACCAAAAACCGCTATTATTATTTTTCTGTCCGACTCGCCCAACCGATGCGTTAGGACAAACCAGAAATTGGATTTTAAAGCATAATAAATAATATAATACAAAAGCACTTAAATTACATGGTCAAAAATATTAGATTGCAAATCGTAAACATTCTTTAACAATACTGGATTATTAATAGAAATAACTACAAAAAAATAATTGGCAAATTAGTTTAAAATACTATGTAACATAAAGCAATTAGCAACAAAACGATTAGAAAAATTATCATTCTTTACAAAAGGTCAAATTGCCATATTGATGAGCTACTTTTGGTTAAATAAATAAATACTCATCAAAGATTCTTCAACCGAGATAATGATGCACTTGGAGTCTGAGACGATAAACAATAAACATACATATTTCGGTTGTTGTCATAGTCCAAACACACAAAAACCATTTTTCTTCGATGATAGTACTGATCTATAGATGACACCCATTTAATATGCTACCGATGACAGTGCAAAATGAATATTAAAAAAATATATATATACTGATTTAAAAGATATTCAGTAAGACACTATGATTTTTTTATTTCTACATTACATATTATTGTCTTATTTTGCATTTGTCAATACAGTTCAGACCATTCGACCAGACCGTGTATTTTCAACACTTTCTACTGCACTGTGTTTTTAAAAAGATGTTCCCCCAAACATTTTATACCGTTATAGCTGTTATTTTTAAAATGTATTATATATTTTCACACTTATAAAAGTATATTCTTTTTTAATGGACTTTTATTATTCTTTTCCCCTTTGGCCTTTGCTCTGCGCATGTTTTATGCATACCGGCCAAAGAACAGACAGACGGAGAGCTGGTCGTTTTAACATATATTATAAGATTTAAAAAAATATAAATAAATAATGCCCAAACCGCCGGGTGCAACAGCCACATACCTACATGTATTTGATTTTCTATGACCATACATAGTCTATCGCTTCGGCCGGGGTAGAATAAGGGCCCGGGTTAGGTTTTGTATGTATTATATTCTACGTATGAATTATTTATAAGTACAGTTTTCCACCACCGTGTTAAAAACAATCGAATGGTCGTTGGATTTCCGCCCGTTTGACGTACGGCCCGCACTCAGACCGGACAGTGAAAAACTCTTGTGGAAATCCGGCGGTGGTCGACCGTCCGCCAAAGGGCTTTTAAACCGAACGACCGCGGCCGTTTAAACGGTGTGTAAACCTTCGAGGTGAAAAACTGTGTGTACATGTGTATATATAGGTATATAATTCATTATTAATCTCCCGTGTAAGGGATAGCGTGACCGAGTTAATGTACATATCGGCGGGCAGCCCCCCGACGAGAGTTTAAGTAATTGAAGGGCCGGTGATAAACGACAGCGGTGTCGGAGGCGACCAAGTCCTGCTTACAAAAGGTCGTCGTACACAATATATTATATTTTGTACACGCCTAAATAGATCTTTCCCGGAGATCTTAACAATAGAAAAACATAATAATTTTAAATAAAAAATAAGTTTGAACACGTCAAACATACTTTACAAAGTTATTTCGTAGAAGGAAAAAATAATGTTTTTGCTTATGAGACTTATTCTCTTAACTTTACTTAATAGGCTCCACTTAAAAGCCTCCCCCCTCCTAGTCGGTAGTGTGAATACAGGGTTTATAGAAAAATGTCTATATTTTGGTTGTAATAATTTTTCGATGGATAGAATCATTTTTTTTTTTTTTTTTATATTTCAATGTACTTTTAAACGTTATAGTGGAATGAGTTCACGAAAATTGAAAAAAATTCTTAAGCACACGAAGTTTTCCTATGTTTTTCTGAGTTTTCCTCAATTTTCCAAATTTATTCTGATTATGATGATTTTTAAACCAATTAAATAAAAGCCCACCCGACTTAATCTGACTGCATTCTAGTTTACAGCATAAAAAATTACCTACATTTACTTGAAATAGTTTTATGATAATGGCACAAAAGTTAAAAAAAATTACTAAATAATATAAAATATATTCATGTACAATCGTTTTCAAAATACATTGTATTTTTAATATTTGCCACTTAACGTGGAAAAAGCATAATAAAATTATTTACATTTCTGAATAATAGCTCTATATATGCTGTATAGGGCGTTTATATTTTTTCAGTCGACCGCTAATCGGCTAAAAAAACACAATATCAATAACGCGTTTCAGCTGATATTTATTGTTTTAGACTATATTATTATAAACATTGTTTATGCGATAACACTAGTGTTGTTGACTGTTGTTTTAAACGCCACAGCTCGACGGGGTTAGGTTTATTTTGTTTTCAATAATAATTTATGTACACTCAATAATGAAAATAATAATATGTACTTTTTAATCCGCTTACAGGTTAAACGATTAAACCCGTGCCAAAGATTAATTATTGCCAACGTTGACCAGCCGAGTATAATTATTATTTAAAAAAAAAAAAAGTTACACACTGTTTTCGACATGTTGCCCTTAAACGTTTGGAAAATAATATATTATCATAACGATAATAATAATAATTTATCTTCCTGTGTACACTATATTATGGAACAAGGTTTGTCCGTTAATCATTATTAACAAAAAAAAAAAATTACTAAAAAACGAAGAAAATATCAATTTTTGCGACTGCTTTAATAAAGATTTCACTTTTATTTTGATTTTTTTTACTGAAATATTATACTTAATAGTTTGCGAAAAGATCATTTATCTTTTCAGTTAATTGTATTCTCGACCCGACAGCGTTAATTATTCAAACGATTAATCGGGTAACCGAGTTAAAATTTCAAAAAACAAATCTAAATAAATAATTAACTTATACTTGCGTTGTTGCCCGGTTGATACTCTCGGTATCTTTAACCCGCGACCCCTTTACTTTCGAAACATTATACATAACATTGTACTGTATATAGCTCTTAACCCAAAACTTCTTTAATACATTTATTATTACCTTGGAATCGACTTTATACTTATATACTCGTCGTTGTTCATCCGAGTGCGTTATCCGGCCGGCAAGTTAGTTAGCGCCAATTCTAAAGTAAAGCAGTGAGGAGAATCGCATAAATTTCGAATTTACCGTCCGGCCCTCGGCTAAAAAAAAACTTTCGGTTTGTTTGAGCGTTAATAATGCACGGCTAACGCTTGAAAAGAAGATAATATTTCTTATTCTTGGCATTTATATACAAATATATTATTGTGTTGTGCCCCGTTGATTTTCAAAGGTGTGCCCTTCTCTCTCGCATTGCCTAACCTAACTTGGCGTCTTAGCGGCTCATCGGTAGAACATACAGCATATATTATGAAACCTTGGTGGAGTCTTAGAGTAAAACATTTTGCGAGATAAATGCCATATAACTGTCAAATCGTTCGACCATATTGTCAAAAGTCACATTAGATGAAACTCAAACCAATACAACCTTAGGTACTATAGTGAAGTAAGCATAGAAGGATTAAAACCGATATGGCAACGCAATGACCAAAAACGTCTTCACTGTTCAGCGGGTGGTTAAATATAACATGATAAATAAGCTCCTCTTCTCCCTATAGTCTGAAATATAATTGTTTTTTTTTCTTCAAGATAATGTTATTTTCTCACTAAACAGACTGACTTTAGTCCTACAGTTAAAACATACCATAATAGAAAAAAGACAACCAGAGATTGCCTGCAACGGTTGGGCGCAATAACGAGCAAATCTTGTTGTTCTCGCAGAATGTGTACAATAGGTTTAAAGTAAATATTATGAAAATGTTGAACAGGAGACGTTAAACGCAGTATTAAAGTCAATAAAAAACACAGCCGGAGCAGCTTAAGACGCATTGTGCAAAGTAAACGAACCGTTAAAAAAATTATAAACAAATGCAGTTTAGGTTTTCCCGGCAGTGCGTAGCGCAAGACACTTATATTTGATACACTATATATTATTATAAGTATAAATGTATATACATTGAAGATATTAAAATTTAAACAGTGCAATAAATTTCAAAACAGAAACGCTTTACACACCAAAGGAGTCGGAAATATAATTTATATTATTACAGTTCGGTTAAACGGCTCGAAGGTATATCATTATACATATTATACACCATAAACATGATTTGCAAACGCTATTATTATTTGTTTGCAACTATCTCACTTGCAAAATACCGCTTTTGTGTTTTCTATAATTTCCCGGTGGGGAATAATTTGAAATGCGGTATTTAAACTTATGTATAGAATAAGAGACAAAGTCACTCATAGCTTGTCTCTTGCTCAATATAATTGCATCTGAAAGCAATGGAAATTTATATTTAAAGATTTTTCTTGTCGAAACTAAACGCAAGTATCAGCTATGTAAATGAGTTGTTTGAGGGGAAACAACTAAAAAAAACTTAATCTAATGTATACAACGGTGGAAGTGATTAAACTGGATGATCTAATCCGTCGCAGTTGCACAGTTTACATTATTATAATATCCTAGTCACGATTACATTATTCTCGGAGTAATTTAATTTCAAAAGGATTATAAAGACGGTTCCGTTTCTCTTAAAGTCTTATCTTCAACGGTGTGTTTTGTCAAGAGTTTTTTTCCAACAGAAATACACGGCGTTTATTATTCTAATATAAATTATGTACGTCCTTATCTTTAACGTGAACGTATTATTATTACCGTTGTTGTGAAGCCGCGTAATCGTGCAACACAACACAGTGTGCACACAACGACTTAAGTCACAAATATACACAAAAGTAAGTACACACAAGGAAATATGCGTCAACACGCTTCCGATTTTTTTCTCTCTAAAAAAAAAAAATATAACACCACATAAACAGTAACGCAATACGTTTTGGGCCAAACAAAATTCTTATGTTATTATTTTTTAACATTTTGTTTTTCAGTCATAATGCAAAAATACTTTCCAGTTTTTTTGGTAATATTAAAGTACCGTATAAAAAATTCCGCAAGCTTTTATATTGAAACAAAAGACAAATTAAAACTATTATAAAAAGCCTCGCCTTTTATTAAAAACAATATATATATATATGTATATTTTTTTCATCGAACTTCAAATAAACCCTAAATACCGAAGGGTATATTTTAATTTTGAACACAAAGCTTGTTTTTAATAACTGAATATCAAAAAACCGCCGAGGCTTTCTGTGGCCAATTAATTATTTTTACAAATTATTTAATTGGCATAATTTGTAGGTTATTGACCGTTTGCGCACAACTTCAACGTCAGTTTTAATTTTGTACAACATAAAACGCCGAAGACTTACAAAGTAAATTATACAATACTTATTATGAAATTACTGTTGGAACGGGTTTCTTAAAAAAAATCAATGGAAAGAAGTACGTTTCACGAGGGACATTCAAAAGAGTTCATTAAGGGAATTGAAAGCGGTTTGTGCTTTTGGACGTTTTGGACTAAGGAGCCTAACAAAATGTTGAATTCTTTGGCTAATTTATAAAGTAATGCTGAAAACGGATTTTAAAATTTTTGCTTTTTTGATTTACGAAAAATTCGTTGAAGCCGTTTCAATATTGAAATATTTTTTGAACTGCAAAACAACTGAATTCGTTAAATGATACTCATATTATTATACAGACCAGCTACCGGTAATTAGTTCAACGGACAAAACAAAACAACATGGTTGTATCAAAATGCATGGAAAGGTCGAGAGTTAACAGCTGTAAGTGGGTATTTCCGATGGATTTTCCTAGATTTTACTAAGAATTTACTAATTCGTTTTATAATCAACACTCGAGTCCACTTGGAATCGACCGAATAAGAGACACTTCGACCTCGCCGGTACAAGCACCGTCTGCGGTGGATAGCAAATATTTCACAGTAGTTTCTTTTGTTTTCTTTTCAAAATGAATCTCATCTCGGACACTACGTTACGCGGTTACCGGGACAAGACACGCTATATAATGTACTGTGCAGTGTAACAATATCCGTGTACAAGTGCGGTCTATGCCGGCTTAGGTGTGTGTGGTGTAAATTGTAATAACCGGAGAGCCGATGTAAGTGTAAAAAACGACCGCTTGTTTCCTCCGGGGAAGACGGCGACAGACGTGAGAGCATTAGGGTGAGAGAGAGAAAGAGAGATAGGTAGAGAGACAAGACCAAATAAAAAAAACAAACACAGCCTGGGCTCAGATCGTATACTGTGTAGTGTGTACGCAACAAGTACAACGCAACCGTGTACAGGGCACGACACGGATGTGCAAAATCAATTTCTTCCTAGACCGTTTCCCACGAAGATGATTGTGTGTGTATTTGCCAATAAAATACATAAAAGGACAGCGTGACACCGTCGACAAGTGCAATAACGACGAAATGGACAAATACCGAGATTCATATACACCATTTACTGTGCCGGTGGTACTACCTTTGTTCGAGGCATGTTCTACCATCAGTACAGTTTTTTTTGTTTTTATTTTTTTACGAAATAAATCTCATCTACTTAATTTTTCGTCGACGGACCGTTTTCGTATATGAAAATAAAAAATTACCGACTTGGATTTGGTAAATGGTCCGCCATTTAAATAGGTTTTATTCAAAGTTTTCGGCAACGCGAAGCCGTGCAAACGAAAGAGAGAGTAATTCAAAAGTGTCGAGTGGTAAGTCTTTTAAAGTTAAAAAATAACGAGAGATTTTTCAACCGAGGCTCGTGCGGCAAACAAAAGTAAATTGTTTGAACCGCAATGATTACTTCCACTCGATTTGATTACTGAAATCTCCAAAAAAAAAAGAAGACTTTAAAACGCCAAAACGCCTTTTACTTTAACTAAGCGGATTTTTGATTTGCTAGCTGACATTTCCAAAAACGTGATTGAGAGTTGAATATGATTTTTAATTGGCTACAACGACACTTAGTTTTTAAATTTGAGTACCCAAAATACGAGGGGGGCTCCCTCTATCTTACAAGCCCTGATTAGATTAAATTTTTAACAGTGTTCGGTGTAAACGGTTGTCGGATAAAACCTTAAGCGTTTCACAAGCATAATAAATATCACTTCGCGGCAACTGGTTAATCAAACGTCAGATGTGCATTGTGTACTACTGACGGATAACAGTATCACCGGTTGACATTCCTCGCGTGTCTATGTGATTTCCTAAGATAACAATATTACAATGAATGCATCTGTCGGACAATTAGATAACTTTAAAATGGGTTAGGTTCGACTGCGGTGGCGGTTGGAGCTTTGTATAATAGGTACAATCGGAGGTCAAAGGCCGTGACAAGCGCTGGCTGAGAAAAGACTAATGATTGTCTGAGCGTCAACGGCAGCGGATAAAAAAACCTTGAGCTGATGACGGACTACAATGTACATAGAAAAAAGAAACCGGAGGTGCCGAGAAATTAAACGCCTATTGATGATGTCTACCATATAGACACACAGTAATAGTATGCGGTAATGGCCTGGCGTGGCAGTAGCAGCAGAGGGAAGGTCACGGAGAAAAGCGCGTTGGGACAAAAAAAATAAAAGGCGTTTCGAATGAAATCAAGACACGAGAACAAAAATCAAATAAAATGTACTCCCGGTTATCGTCGCAGGGTTCAAAGCGGTCTATAAAACAAAATAATCCGTTTAAACAACGACAGAGAAATAAAACCGCGCCGGCGAATCTGTTTTATTGTTCACTAGACAGACAGTGATAATTTACAACGGTCTTAAATACAGTTTATATATTATAATAATATACAAGAGCATTCCGACATTGCACGTGGCCCGATTGGCTTCCTTTGCAGAGAGCGCAGATTTACATAAGTCCATCGACGGTTTTACCAAGACGGGTGTGCGTCGAAAAGAACTTTGACCAGAGCCGACAGGTACACTATTAAGATAATTATTGTTATTTGTGTTTCGCCAATGAAAACCTTTTTTTCCTAAACCCAAGTACGATTTCCAAAGTTCTCGTTGTGATTGACAAACGTGATGTTTAAAAATGACTCTAACATAATGCTTTCCTTTCGGCCCGCCTGTGTGTGTGTGCATCACGTCACATCCGAAGCAACAGCCCGGAAACAAGGATCAAAGATCACGAACACGCCCTCACGAACCCCATTAGACCTGACAGCAAACTATATTTTGGTTGTCGGTAAAAAAAAAATCAAATTCCTTTTACCGCACAAAGCGATGCGTTAAGATGACCGTAGGACACACTTATAGTGACGCTGTCGAATAATAGAACAGAAAAAAAGTGTTGATGTGCAGTTAGGCAAAGTCAATTGAATGCAGTAATAAATTTAAATAATTTGAATAGTACAATATCATTGTCAATCTTATGTTATTCGTTGTCTATTCCTTTAACTAGGAACTATGATGAAAACATAGTTTTCTTTTAGTGTCCATAAAAAAATATCTAAGATGGCTGTGACTTTAAAATTGGTTGGAAAATTAAAAAAAATTGCCAACCCCTGTGCAGGGGGTTGCAAGTTTTTTAGCAGTATGTTTAGGACCTTTCATTTGGAAAAAATTGCTAGGAGTCAGAATTCATAATATGTATCTATAACTTACTAGACGTAGAAAAAATTCGGGAATACTTTTTTTAATTGCCGGAAAAATGTTTTACGCCAGATGTTAATCTTAAAAAAAAAAATTATCAAATAATGCCAATATTTTTACAGATACTATTTAGAGTGGTCCCAGTAATTTTTGGTTGCTCAAGTACCAGTTTTAGGTTTTAATTACATTTTTCAAAAGTGAATTTATCACATTCAGTCAGCTCGGTCAACTAAATTCCCAACCCCAATTGTAATGGCTTTTTCTTTTGTGAATATCCGTCGATAGCCTTACTTAAGATTAGGTTACTATTTGTTTAATTGACTATTAAAGGCAGTAGTTAAAAACATATCTATGCGCACAAATCGTATGTAAATAGTATATCCGATTCGATAACATTTTCAAGTTTTGACAATTCGCTATGCCCTTCGAATTTTCAACGTAAAAAGTAACATTAAGATGTGCACAAAAGAAAAAATGTGAAATTCAAACATTGACAATTTTATTTACATATTGTTTTTGTCGTTAGATCGACGTATTTTTCTGCTTGAATTTATGAATATTTATCGATGGAAAAAAAAATGTACTAAGCCATTCAAATGTGTGCACGAGTGCCGAAATTGTATGATTTTCGAAAACATTTTCAATTTATTATAACCGTTGAATTTTCTGTTATCTATAAAATTGCACATGGAAAATCCCGAAATTTCGACAACCCACCGGGAGAAATGCTGAAAGTTTTAAAAATTTTATTTGGCGCAAATTTAAGATATTAGAACTGAAAATTAGCCTAAAGGCAGGTCTAACAACCATCATATAACACGTGTAGAAAAAAAATATCCACACCTACGCTTTATCGATGTAACTTAAAAGTAGGACAACGAATGATACGAATTTTGGTTGTACCTATATATTTTTAAATCATATATCCATTCATAGTAATTTGATAAATTATGGATAATTAGGGACACGTGTATAGGCATATATTTCAATCAAAATAACGCAAAGATTTCTAGTAATTTCAACCTAAAAAATACACTTAGTTAACTCAATGTAAATGGTCACTAAGTAAAAAAAAAAAAAAAAGAAATGTTTCAACATAAGCTTTAAAATACGTGATATAATAATACATCTAGTATCTGTTTTCAGATTAGCGACCTTATTGCCATTTGTTCGCAAGTTTATATATTCTTATAGAGTGGATGACAGTAAAAAAAAAACCTGTAAGGTAAGTAAAAAAAAAAACATTTACTATTCATCTAGAAGTTTTTTTTTTGATAAAACTCTTGTGCATAAAAACTCATCAATTATCAATTAAGAAATTATAATGCGACTACTAAAACTAAGTGTTGGATTAACTAATTTGTGTTAGTTCGACTTTGACACCTTTTCAGCAAACCATTGCGTTTTGTTTTTTTTGTTTTTTAGCACACCGACTCGAATAATATACTTTGGTGAAGACCGTGGGGAAAAAATTAAAAATATAAACTGATATATGACTAGACTAAGACCATAGAATTTACTAGGTAGCTATCGGGTCATAAGACATATATAGATCATAAGACAGATGTGGTACACGAGACGGGGGTTAAGTAAACATTGTATAGTGTGACAAATGCGCCGAGATTAAAAAAAAAGCCATAGTATATTGTTATAATATATGGTAAACAATTCCAATTTTTTGTTTTTTTGGTTTAGCCGTGTACGCTTTGGAGTGGCAAATCGACTACTTTTGCCGATATCTAAGTGCGGCCATGTATTTTTTCGCCAACAGAATGCGATTTAAACGTTCCGTTTGGTCGGTGGCGCGTTAAATCGGTCCCGAATTGACAAAAAGCTGTGGCGGCGAAGCGCTATTGAGGAAGAAAGCTCTTTTTTTAATGGCCACTAGATTTATCCATTTCCCGAGTAAGAGGGAATAAAAATGAGAAAAACAACAGAGACGCCGTGGCGAGATAGGGGAGTGTGCAATACAAAAAAAAAAGAAGCTTTTCTATTGCAGAGCAAAGAAAAAAAATATATATATATTTAATATCAGTTGGTCAGTTTCTGGTCGTAGGCCGGACTGTCCGTTCCAGCCTCGCCGCTATCGGACGCGTTCATCTAATTTAACGTTTCTATTTTCTCGTTTATTCCGTACGACTTGTTTTTAAACGATTTTCTGAGACGTTAAACTCCTCACGTTAGGCCGACCGTGTACGTTCATAGCATGTAAACAACATGGTCTCGCAAACGACTTTTGGAAAACTAATACGGAACCGGCGACTCTTCTCCAAATGGCCCAGATCATTTCTGACCAGAAGACACCTTAGACCAAACCTATCTATCATCAAGTGTCTCGCAAAACTGAATCCAGAATTTCGATATTTCTTCTGAAGTTATCGCCTAACAAAATGATTAAAAAAAAAAATTATATAGTCATATTATCTTTGAAGTATTTATAACTCATCAAACATACTATAAAAAACCTACGTTTTCTTACAATTATCAAGAAGGTTATATAAGACCATTTGACCTGTTTGACAAAACATTTTGTGAATCTGTTTATGAATCCTCTAAGATATTGATAACAAAATTAAATCTTTTAAAACCATCGAGACGTTTTTTTTTTTATTAAATCTATAACATTTTTTATACGTCTTATATTGGCTCGGACGAAGTGTAGTTTTTTTGGGCCTAAACTTGGTCTCCATTCTGCCGCTGTTTCTAGCACAAGCGTTTGGGCGATATTGGCCACGGATAAAGTGGTCATTTTTCTTTCGGTCGCTAACGGCCGCTAACAATATATTTATCGTTTTCTAAAAAAAGAAAAAACTCCCCTGCAAACTATTTTCCTCCCTGCTTTTTTTTTTTGTTTGTTATAAATTGGATTGGCCGCGTTAGAACGGTGTACTCGCATACAAACAACAAATACATTCCTATATATATGTATTGTCACCCCTCCCATTACCGAGAGGTTTTCGCCCGAAAGTCCTAAGAGAAAAAGGAGAAAGTGAAGGTGGAGTAGGGGGAAATATAAGAAGAAGTAATTTATATTAAAGACGAAGGGATTCGGGCGACTTACGATTGTATTTCCTATAGTTACGGCCTTTATTTTCCTCGGCCGTGATATAGAGAACTCGGCGGCCGCCTTTGATGATTGATGCTTTCCCGGGAAAATCCTTCTCCACGGCGGCCGGATGTTGTTCAAAGGAATTCCGCGGGGTTACAATCCAAGTATACAAACATACATACACACGGGTAGGTAAGACGGCCCTCATAGAAGGGAACCACCGACGGTATTTACCGGCTTATACCGCACGCGGTTCGTTGGCTTCCTGTTCGGGCGCGATAAATTTCCAGATAGAGAGAGAGAGAGTGTGTGTGTGTGTGTGCTGTGGCTAGACTCTTAAAAACGGGATTGCTTTTGAAAACGTAAATCAAAATTCAACTATACACTCGGGCGAGGGCGAATAAAGCTTAGGTACGCGTCCGCCGAGGGAGAATAGCGGTTTTTATTTCTTCCGAAATTAAGTTTACACGTGAACGGGCCAGGATCACCGTTCTATAACGTCCAAAAGATTAGATTTATTAACATAAAGAAAACATACGAAAAGAGCAGAAATGATATTTCATAGAGTACAGGCATGACGGCTGGAAGTCAAAAGTCACAAACCGTCCACTTCGTCAAACTTACTGATACGTCCGGGACTGAACGAGAGAAAGTAAGCAAGTGGGTTCTTATATTGCTGCCGTTGTACGAACCAAGCACAAGAGTGTAAAACAGCCGCCGACAAGTATTGTGTCGTTAAAATATTTATAAGCTATTTTTCCGGACGAACAAGTCGCGCTCCATGAATTTTTATCAAACGATTATCCGGCGGGTCCGATACGCAGCAATAGGGTGGTGGTACACACGACCGATACCCTTTGTGAGCCGAACACTTTGCTTCCCCAAAGTATTATACACACCTGTATATAATGTAATCCCGGACGCGTTTTGCATAACGTAATTATAGCCATAAATCGACAGCGGCCCAGAGAGGGGACGCGGCCAGGAGAGCATTCAAATACAGTATAAATCCGTAGTCCTTTAATCGAAAACCGGCAAGGTTAATTTCGGACTGGAATAATATACCGACCGGATTCGCGACACACATGCAAGTCGAAACTTTGGCTCGTGTTACAGTTGTGAGCATTTACTTAGCTAGACCAAACGCTCGTGTGGGTATTTTTTTGTTTTGGCAATTGAGTTGACCAACGGCCGTAAAGTCCAATTAAAACTACAACTTCAAACGAAACTTGAACCGCACGCATTAAGACTTTGCGCCGTCGTTGTTGTTAATCTCTTCGGGTTACACAGAAACGGCTTATCGTATAAATTCTACCAAGATCCGTCCAAGAGATTTCATATCTTCTTCCGTTATAGTCGTACATGACTAATCCACCCAACAATATGACCGTTTAAGCAAAAACTAATTATGTCCAGAAATTTTGTTGGCAACACCATAGCTGTTATTAATAGTATGCTATTATGCTCCTTAAATAAATTGATCTTAATATGCAATCTTATCTTGATGCAAACTATTTCTTTTGCGATTACGAATCATATTATCCTGTTTAAACTGACTTGCTTTTAACGACGAGGATAAATAGTAAAAATCTCCATCGAACATGTATGGTATTTTTGTTTTTAATTAGAAGCTTTCTGTCTCGAAAAAGAATGCATTTACACGGTTTTGTTTGCAAAGTCAATATCTGCGATTAGTTAATTCCGTCGACGAGATGTTCGTCAACTGTATATAATAACGCTATGCACATTATTATACATGTTCAGCAAACAAGGGATTTCCGGTCATTGTTGCGTCGTTATCCTTTTCGGTGTTGAGCTTTTGACGCTGTGCAGGGCGGTACTACCTTTATTGTTTCGGACAAACCGAACGGAGCACTTTTCAAAATTAAAAGAGGGGGCGGCACGTCAAACATACGAACATGAGGCATCGTATAAAAATAATCCTAAAGCTCTTTGTTGTCTTTGTACCTATATCGGTTACAAGCCGATGACGCGCTTACAAATTAATTACATTTTCTTCTTACCGAAAAAAACCGTAAAAAAAATTCAAACCCTACACTACCCAAAACCGTCCGGCGAGACAACTCGATTACAAGTTAAGATAAAGTATTGGTTTCGACTATGATAGGAAAAACTATTGTCGTGAGTTATGCGCGCCAAACGTTGTGCGATTTGGCAAAGTAAGCGAATTCTGAGTTGTCCAAAATATGTTTTATGCGCTGAGAGAAGAAAGAAAAAGAATTGACCCGCCGGCCCATATTTTATTATTATTATTATATGCTATACCACACGAATTCTATGTATAAATCATGCGTCGTTGACAGTCCGGGAGACCTCCGGAAAATTTAAATCCTTTTCAAATATAGATTTAAAAGATAGCAAAAGTTTTTGTTGCTCTCCCCCATCTCCTATTTTTGTCAACCGTCGGTGGCACCAAACTTTTATTTATTAC
This sequence comes from Adelges cooleyi, assembly GCF_023614345.1. Taxonomy (NCBI): domain Eukaryota; kingdom Metazoa; phylum Arthropoda; class Insecta; order Hemiptera; family Adelgidae; genus Adelges; species Adelges cooleyi. Next base: position 7,665,113 of record NW_026096268.1, read on the forward strand.
CGATGTTGACACAACAGAAATTATTACTATTTCCATATTATTATCAGCTACTCTAGCCGTCGGGAAATATTTTCCCCGTAACTACTCACGGTGTCCGCATAGAAACCAAACCACCAGGCACCATAGTCCGTAATTCTGTTTCTGTTATCGAGGTTAAGTCCGGAATAAACGAAGATAGGTTTTTTTTGGTTTTTGCTTGACATGGGAAAAACATAAGCCGTTGTCTTGTATCCAATATGAAAAAAACCGTTCCCTATAGTCTAATTCGACTCAATTCGTTTAACGTGTAGAATATATTGTATTATTTTCCGGTACCGTATAGGGGAAGAGAGTCCGCGATAAAGATCAACGGGGAAGGCGACGTTTGCCGGAGAATTCAATATCGGCGGCCAGCACCCACAAAAGAGCTGCAGCACAAAAGGCTACACGGTTTTGTGTCGTCATGACAACGTGGGCAACCCTCATTTGCTTAACTGACCGACCGCTACTCGCTTCCCTCCGCCGAAGAATGATGATGATAATAGTAATAATAACATGCCACGTTTTCACGTCAGATCAGATACATGTGTGTCCGCTATAGACTATATTGCTTTGCAACACTTACCCGAGCCAGCTGCTTTTGAAGTTTGGAGTTCAACGTTTTTTCTCGCTGAGCGTTTCTGCGCTCGGTCACCAATTCCGATTCCAGTTGTACGATCTTCGCTTCCAAGTACTCCTGAAAGACAAATAAAAATAATTTAGAATTAGCATCGGATCATGTGTATGAAATCACAGACTGTACAATAACTTATTGATTGACTAATGAAAGTTGGTCCTTCGCACCAGACTACAAAACAAAATACCAATACGGGGAAAACAGTCGGATATCTATTTTACAACCGGTGTTCATCATTTGTTATCAAAGAACAGAGGGCCAAAAGCATAAAGACGAATGCATTCCTGTACGGTTTTTCGTTTGAGAAGAATGACTTACGGAGTTGATGGACCGGAAGTATCAATTGAATTTGTGAAAGAGGAAAACATTGTTGTTCGGTAAAAAAAAAAAGGGTCTGACGATGGCAAACGCGTCCGCCATATAAGAATCTAATAACGTCGTCCGAAAAAGGGCGACACAGGTGACTTGAAAAAAATCAATCACATATAAAGTAGATTGCAAAAAAAACAGTATCTGCTTTTTGAAATCGGAAGTCAATCGTTAACGGATTTCCAAGTCGCTTTTTAATTTGCGCAGAGATCTCCAAATATTGGTATTTTCAACATAATTTATGATTAAGTACTATGACCCTTATTTTTTAGCAATTACAGTCTTTGTGTGTGTATCGTTTTCAACAGTATCCAACGTTTTAAAACGTGGTACAATTTTGCTCAAACAATAATTATTGTCATGTGGTTTTCAAGCACCGGCCTTTTCCTGTGTGAAAGTTAATCGCGACCACTCAAATCCAAATTTTAGCATCATCTTACCGTGACCACAGTGTTGTCAGCAAACGATGCATCAGTGTTTTGATACGAATTTTGTAAGAAACATTGAGCATAATTAATAGCGTTTTGTAGCCCCCTAAACGCCCTGATCTATACTATTATGGAAATTAAATACGAACACCGGTGTTGTCACATCAAAGTGTTGCTACGCTGCGATTCAATTATTGAGAGGAGAGACCTTATGGTATTATGAAACACGGTCGGGGTTCGTTTTGCTTGTCAGACAAAGTGACGGGGCGAGACAAGGGTACGACGAGCTAAGTCCCGGACGCCGAACACTGTGAAATAGACGACCGTAAGAATAGGGAAAACGGGATTTTCAGGCTCTGTAATTGGACGGATTGCAGTACACGTTGACAAACGATTGCAACAGCCGTGGATGTGCCTGGCCGGGGAAGTAAAGATTTTCGGGATGCCATCAATAACGGTGCATTAATAAGTTGGCTGCTTAAACGGGAATTTGTCAAAACTAAGTGTCCCGGCAAAACCTTTTTCTGGGCGCTAACTTGATAATAAGTACACGGCTACGGTAGTGTTATGTGTACTATATTGTATTGTTCTATAATATGCTCGAGTTGTTGTTATACATCATTTTTCAATTGTCAGCAAGGCAGGACGACAATACAATCCGTGTACCCTCCGGGAATCGCGTCTTCTCTTGTTTTAGCAATTCCCCGGACGACCGCCGCTAAGATTAATCGATCCAAGGTCCGAGGTCGTCGATCACCGAGACAATATCCCATCGGACGTCCAAACGCCGTGGACCGTACAAAATACACCGACAACGAGCACACGTTAAATTGCCTAATAAAAACCATCGACAGATATCGTCTCGAAGACATTGCGACGATCCTGTGATCGACTTCCAGATCTCCAATAAACCATACACAGGTCTCAAACCATTAAGTCAGCTCTGCGGGTCGAGGTTAACTGACTATCAGATTTACAATTAGTCGCAGTGTCCGTCAAGAGAACGCGGCCAATGATGAATGACAATTGACCGTTTCCATTGAAATAGCTATTCACGTTGGACGTGATGTTTTTAAATTATTGGAATCTTTTGAGTTAAATACATTCAACGAAATTATCTGATACAAATTGGCCAATTATTCACATGTTAACAGAACAATCCATGTGCCATCTTCTTTGAAGAAGTTTGCAGTCTTCTTGGAAATTGTAACCGAATAATTGGATGAAGTCAAATATAGAATTCCTAAAAGTATCTGGCGTGGGTATCTGTGCAATATATTTACACAGAATAACTGCAGTAAATATTATGATATAGAGAGATTTACAAGGAAATGCGATACTTGAGAGTTGTAGGTATCTAATAATAATTTACCTAGAAATCCGTTGGCGTTTTTCTTCCTAAAATAAATGCTGTCAAACATTTTCAGTGTAAAATAATGTGTGAAAACTCGGGGCAACAACCAGACATATTCATTTTTATGAAAAATTTGGTTTTTCAGGGGAAATGATCTACATTTTGTGAAAAAAACAGTCAAATTAGACTATCACTTACAAATATAATACAAAACGCATTATCTCCAGCCAGTGTTAGTGTAAATGGGATAAAGAATTTTATTCATGTCTGATTGTTGCTGCATTTGATTTTCTGTATCCGACAAACATATAAACGACCGTGTCTACAATAAAAAACGGTCGGCAAAATCCAAGTAGTACAAAACGCGTTTTCAAATAAAACCGGCAAAACCTTATACTTAATGTGTGACGCTGAAATTTCTAGTCGTTTTTCAGAGTCCAATTATTATGAAAACCGTCGAAGCGAGTTGCCAGTACTGAGAAACGTCAAAAATTTAACGAGAAAGCTAACCCTTTGAAGTTTCCGTACACCCTCGTGCGTTTAACGCCAACGAAATTGGAAAAGTCATCCGGCGACGACAGTAACAAGTCATAAGTCTGTACTTCCCTAATAAAACATTTATATATTTTTTTCAGTTCCGCTTGAGCGTCACTCTTACATAACGCTAAAATGTAATACAACAACAAATGAATATTGCCATTAACAGTACATTAAAGTACAGCACAAACGGTGTTATTATCACAGCGCTGACGTTTTTTTTTTTTTTAGCATTTTGTAAACTAATGTAGAAAAAACTTTTTTATTATTATTGACAAACATCTTATTAACAAACCGTTTCGAATCTTCAGTTTCACTTTCGAGTAAATAACAACAAAAACTACAGAATAACAATAAAAAATTACCAATATTAAATGTTGGAAATGAAATGCAATATTGAAAGCTTCTTGCATTTTCGGCGAATAAGATTTTTTTTTCTATTTTCTTTGTTAAAGGTACTTTATTTGCTTGGTCGGAGAGACCAGGGCAAAATACATAATATTAAGACTGCCGCTTTGATGAATAATTCAATGAAATCCATTTTCCAAACTATTCGCAGCCGTTTCAATCGACAATAAAATATCGAGTAGGTAAACAATACAATATATTATTATAATCCCGTGCGAGGCTGTATCGAATAGAGCCGCGTCCGTTGGGTAAATACTTGCAATAAACAATCAGTTTAATTGAACACTAGACAGTCATAATTGTTGATGATTGATTGGTACGATGGAACATTAACATTGTAAATCGACTAGTGGTAAACTAAAGGTGGTTTACACAGTTACATAGAAAATCTTAAGTAACACATACTAGTATCGGGTCGGTCGATTCAGTTAAGATAATAACATTGAACAAACATCAGAGGAAACGACGATTGGGTTTAACTGCAAAACGTTGATGAACAAACAATTGATATGTGTTGATATTCTCAGCTAGGCAGCACGACACTGTTGTTGTACCAAGTCAGGAGAACGATCCGATAAAGGCATGTGAAAATTATGTGTTTAAGTAGCACAACTGCTGCTGTGATAGCCAGGTATCGCAGGGTGTAAAACTGTATATGCAGGTGTTCGAGGTACACTAACCCAAGTAGGAATACGGTATAACGTTATACCTTATAATACCGTATAATAACACACCGTGAGATTTACAACGTGTGTGTGTGTGTGTTATTAAACGACGCTCATCCGTGTGTTCTGATACGATGTAATGGTAAAAGATATTAATATAGCGCATGTAGGTAATGATGATAATAATAATAATAATAACATGAGGCTGTTTAACACTGTATGTACAAAGCAAACGGTAAAATAACGGCTCTGGGCGACCTAGAAGCTCGAGGGGGAGGGAGAAACGTTAAGTCCAAGGGTTAACTTAATGTAAATATGCGTCGCGCCATCGCCCAGGTGCATTGGTACGGGATTAATGGACCCTGAGCGTTGTTATTTGTACACGAGCAAACTGCACACGAGATAACGCCGTCAGCGACCGGGGGAGGGTTGACGACCCGATGGGTTTGTTTGATTATGGTATAGTCTCTGAGTAAACATTCAACCAGACAACGTCTGATAATTATTATTCATAATATTTCACCAGGAGCAACCTAGTACAAAGTCGTTCATTAGATCTCTCTCTGGCTCGCCAAAAGCTGTTCGTCAAAGATTTGCCAAACAGTATAGCTGTTACTAGTGATAAGGAGTCATCACATGATCCAATATATCCCGTCGGATACCTTTTTCTATAAAGTCAGGTGAATAAGTTCTATAACCGTTTTGAAACCTAATATTATGTTTTTCATAGATTGCGGTTTTTAAAGAAGTTGTAGTGATCATTGCGTTGATAATATTTTAGGGCCTTTTTCTAGATTGTAATCATAGAAAATTGTGTAGCAATACTTTATTGGAAAATATTAACTCACGTGAGTACGAGGAAATTTGTTATTCTTTTTTAAATAAAAATTTGCTACAATGTGTCTTAACTTTCCAGAATTTGAGCTGGTCAAATATTATCCAGTATAATATTATGTGGAGTATTATCATCGGCTTAAGCGCCACTATCTAGGTCACCTCCGGGTAATCATATTACTGTTATCATAGTACAATAATAAGCGACACATCTGTGTCGATAATGATAACGTATCGAAAATGAATAATCTCACAAGTCTCAGACAATATTATTATTACTATTTTATTGTTTCATGTGTGTTATTAGAATCAAACACCGACGAGTGATAATAAAATATTTGTTTAAAAAATAAACAAATAAAAAGATCGGTAACATTGTATTTTATGTTTTCCTGTAAGGTAAGATTCCAATAAAATAGTATTGTACCATATTTTAAATTATTACTTCTTTTCATTGCGGCATCAGTTCAGCGTTGTTTTTTTGGCCTTGACAGGCAGCTCAATAGTATGAGTCTTGCGGTACAATGTATTTCAATTTTTATTTTTTATGTGTCTTAGCCTACTGTTGTGTAAATAATTTAAAACGCGGGCTAACCTGAAAAGTGTAATGAATAATACCAGGTAAACTTGTGTTTGTGTATATTTTATTTACACACGAAGGGCCTGTCTATGTCATCGTTTTGGGCATGACACCATTAGGATAAAAAATACGATAGAACCAATGTATTTTAATTATTTACACTGAAGCTGAACAATTTTTTTAACCCCCTAAGAACAACTGTTCTTAGTAGTATTAAAGAGAGTTTGAAAAAAAAAATGTTGGCCCATCCCAAACCAATATTTTATAATAACTAATTGTTTTGTATGACCACTTCTATACAAAAGAACCTGTATGGTTTAAAATCAGTATTTTTATACATTTTATTTTATTTTAAAGACTACTTTAAAATGTTTAAATAATATATTTTCTTTGGTAGTGCTTTTAATCAAGCTACAATAAATGTATTGATACTTTAAATAGAAATTTAAAAGATATAAGAAAGAATTTTTTTAAAAAACAACAACTATAGGGAGTAAAAGCGATATATTTAAACAAATTTTTTTTTCAGACAATCCTAATAACCGTGTGTTTAGTAAAAAAATAAACTAAAACAAACAACTGTATTTTGAAGAAAATATTTTATTTTAATGATCAAATTAACATGTGGCTAATCAACTATATTTTATATGAAAAGTATCATTCGTACAATTAGTTAGTTTTTTATAAGTACAGTATATTTTATATGAAAATATGTTTTAAAAATTCAACATTGACAACTATATTATAACCTTATACATTGTGGTTTTGAAGACAACTGTAAGTCCACAAAAACATTTGTAAATTATATAAAATAATTAATATAGATTATAATAAACTTAGTTGATTTATAGTGATTAATTTAAAAACAACAAATTAATTATTCTAAGAGACTTAAGAAAGTGTCTCAACAAACGTATCAATCATATTTAATTAGATATGTTATTATTTATATATTAAAAACTGTTTAAATTCTGCAGTTAAAATACGACATTTAATCTAGATTTTCTACAGTTTTAGTATTCAAAAACATCGAAATACGATCGCTATAGTCGTTAATAAACTTCAGGTACGATTGAAGTAATTTAAACTCCAATGAATCTTCAAACATTCTATTAATCACTACACTAATCGATTTAGACCTACCTACGAGCATAGACATAACGATTCGTGGCCTTATATCATGAGGAGGTGGGATATTTAATGATGAAGATACAGAATCTAGTTCTATTTTTACTTTCCCAACCATATCATAATTAGGTTTAAAGAGATAGTCATGGTTTTTTTCATAACGTAATAAATCAGTTTCAAAAATTGTATATAGTTCATTGAAGACACTATCCTTTAAATTTAATTTATCAATAACGTTTGATAACAACGATTGGAACATTAATATGTCAGAGAAGAGATATTTTTTTACTTCTTGAGGTATTTGCTTAGATTTTTGTACGCCATCCTCATTTTTAGGTGTTTTAATGATGGCACAAAAATGATATTTTTGAAGACTTAGTTCTACTAGGATTTTCCAAATGATTCGAAGACAAATAAATCTAAGTATGTCAATAATCATAACGTTAAGTTTTCCGAACATGAGTAATCCTCTCAAACCTTCATTTTTAGGAATCTCTAAATGAGGCTTCATTGCTTGATCCAATATATCCCATGTATCTTCATCCATATAAAGTTTTAATGATCCAAAATTGTTTCGAAACTTAATATATTTTTCGTTGATTGCGGTTTTTAAATAAGTTGCAGTGATCTTTGGGTTGATAACACTTTTAAGGCCCTTTTCTAGATTGTCCTCGTGTGAATTGTTAAGCAAATTTTTATTATCAAGTATTACCTCACATGCGTGAGTATACGTATCTAACTTTTCAGAATTTTTGTTAAAACGATTTTTACTTTTACAACTTAAATCGAGATATTTGTTGAGCTCAGTAATAACAAAACGATTTTGCTGCATTATATTTTTCTGAAGACCGCATAGTCTCCACCGTGTTGTCAAAGGTAATTGGAAGTAATTGCTCATGGTAAATGCGTGATTGTAAACTAACCATATTTCATTCATCTGTATTCCATTTACATCGAAAAAAGAGCTAACCATTTTCACGGATTCTTCTAAGAACATAATAATTTCGGGTTTTGGTGATAATTGGCTTCGTATTTTAAAATATTTGTCGACTATTAAAAAATGTAAATGTGCACTGAAAAGATTTCCACATTTAAGTTGATTGAATTTGAAAATTATTGCTTTCCTAAGTTCTTCTATAGATAAACTAGCGTAATCGGGTGATAACTCATCGTTTTGCGTCTCATATCCAGTATAAAGTAATCTTACTTGATTCCACTGTGATAGTAGTTCTGCATGTTCATCGCACGACATTGAAGTCAGTTTAAATATGAAAATTAAACTTATTACACAATATTTTGTGAAAACCATTTTTGTAATGTTGTATTTTTATATGTTGTATTTCTACAATCCAACTATAATTGTATAATATATTTAATAGATCTTAAACAAAATTACAAACGAGTATTCTTATAGAACAGAAAGTACAAAGTGTGTGTTTTCTGAATTCGAATATATTATACCAAAGTTCAATTGTGTATTAATGTTGATACACATTATTTTGAACACATTTTCATATATTTTTATGTATGACGTATTTTGAAATATACTAACCAAATACGGCTTAGGTTTGTAAATAATCTGGCACACTAGCAAAACTACACAGTGTTAAGTACAATGCAATGTAGCCTTGTGATTTTGAATTAAATGGGTGAACTGTTAAAAGATAGAACCAATATATTTTAATTATTTACACTGAAGCCAAACAATTAATTTTAATAAAAAGATAAAAAAAGAGATTGGGGTGGTCTGAAAAATTTTTTTAACCCCGAAGAACAACTGTTCTTAGTAGTATTAAAGAGAGTTTGAAAAAAAAAAAATGTTGGCCCATCCCAAACCAATATTTTATAATAACTAATTTTTTTTTATGTCCACTTCTATACAAAAGAACCTGTATGGTTTAAAATCAGTATTTTTATATATTTTATTTTAAAGATTACTTTAAAATGTTTAAATAATATTTTTTTTTTGGTAGTGCTTTTAATCAAGCTACAATAAATGTCTTGATACTTTAAATAGTAATTTAAAAGATATAAGAAAGAATTTTATATAAAAAACAACAACTATAGGGAGTAAAAGCGATATATTTCAACAAATTTTTTTTTTCAGACAATCCCAATAACTTTGTGTTTAGTAAAAAAATAAAACTAAAACAAACAACTGTATTTTAAAGAAAATATTTTATTTTAATGATAAAATTAACATGTGGCTAGTCAACTATATTTTATATGAAAAGTATCATTCATATATTTAGTTAGTTTTTTATTAGTACAGTATATTTTATGTGAAAATATGTTTTGAAAATTCAACATTGTCAACTATATTATAACCTTATACATTGTGGTTTTAAAGACAACAGTAAGTCCACAAAAATATTTGTAAATTATATAAAATAATTAATATAATTTATAAATAGATTATAATAACGTTAGTTAATTTATAGTGATTAATTTAAAAACAACAAATTAATTATTCTAAGAGACTAGAGAAGCTGTCCCAACAAACGTATCAATCACATTAACTAGGCATGTTATTATTTTATATATTTATGTATTTTATCATTATTAGATGATTCCATAGGAACTGTTTAAATTCTGCAGTTAAAAGACGACATACAATCAAGTTTTTCTGCAGTTTTAGTTTCCAAAAACATCGAAATACGATTGCTATAGTCGTTAATAAACTTCAGGTAAGATTGAAGTAATTTAAACTCCAAAGAATCTTCAAAAATTTTTTTAATCGTTTCACTTATCGATGTAGCCACAGATAAGTGGTGAGACATAGGGTATTGTGGCCTTATACTTAAAAGAGGTGGGATATTTAATGATGAAGATACAGAATCTAGTTTATCTTTGACTTTTCTAACAATAGTATAACTAGGTTTAAAGCGATAGCTTTGGTTATTTTCATAACGTAATAAATCAGTTTCAAAATGTATATATAGTTCATTGAAGACACTATCCTTTAAATTTAATTTTTCAATAACGGTTAATAAAAACGGTTGAAGTTTTGACATGTAAGAGATGAGATTATTTATTACTTCTTGAGGTGTTTGCTTAGGTTCCTGTATGCCATCCTCATTTTTACGTGTTTTAATGAAAATAGAAAAATTATATTTTATAAGACTTAGTTCTACCAGGATTTTCCAAGTGTTTAGAAGACAAATAAATCTAAATATGTCAATAATCATAACGTTAAGTTTTCCGAACATGAGTAATCCTCTCAATCCTTGATTTTTAGAAATCTCCAAATGAGGCTTCATTGCTTGGTCCAATATGTGCCATGTATCTTCATCCATATAAAATATTACATCTGATCTAAAACTGTTTTGAAACTTAATATATTTTTCGTTGATTGCGGTTTTTAAATAAGTTGCAGTGATCTTTGGGTTGATAACACTTTTAAGGCCTTTTTTCAGATTGTCCTCGTGTGAATTGTTAAACAAATTTTTATTATCAAGTATTACCTCACATGCGTGAGTATACGTATCTAACTTTTCAGAATTTTTGTTGAAACGATTTTTACCTTTACAACTTAAATCGAGATATTTTTTGAGTTCAGTAATGACAAAACGATTTTGCTTCATTATATTTTTCTGTATACCGCATAGTCTCCACCGTATTATAAAAGGTATTTCGAAGTAATTGTTCATGGTAAATGCGTGATTGTAAACTAACCATATTTCATTCATCTGTATTCCTTTTACATCAAAAAAAGAGCTAACCATTTTCACGGATTCTTCCAAGAACATAATAATATCGGATTTTAGTGAAAAATGGCTTTGTATTTTAAAATGTTTGTCGACTATTAAAAAATGTAAATGTGCACTGAAAAGATATCCACATTTAAGTTGATCGAATTTGAAAATCATTGCTTGCCTTAGTTCTTCATTAGATAACCTAGCGTTATCAGGTGATAATTCATCGTTTTCCGTGTCATACCCAGTATTAAGTAATCTTACTTGATTCCACTGTGATAGTAGTTCTGCATGTTCATCGCACGACATTGAAGTCAGTTTGAATATGAAAATTAAACATATTACACAGTATTTTTTGAAAACCATTTTCGTTATGTTGTATTTCTATACGATACAATCCAAATTTAACTATATAGTTTATTATTTATTAGATTCAAAATAAAACTACAAACGAGTATCTTTATAGAACCGTAAGTACAAAGTATGTGTTTTTTGGACGAAGATATTCGAATAGATTATAGCGAAGTTCAATTGTTTATCTAAGTACGCGTCATTTTGAACAAATTTCTTCTATACATCATTTACAAGTGTTTTATTGATTATTGGTTTTGATACGAATATCTGCAAGGGTATTGGTTTTACAGTGTTACGTTTCTTTTTATTGGTTTTGTAAGTGTACATATCTTTCTCATTTAAGTTCTTCGAATTGTACTCGTATATGATTCATAAGTTTCGTATATTTTAATGTAGACCCACTTCGATGTATGTATTTTGAAATATACTAACCGATTACGGCTTAGGTTCCTAAATAATCTGGCACACTATCAAAACTACACAGTGTTAAGTTCAATGTAATGTAACCTTGTGATTTTGAACAAAATCGGTTAGCTGTTCAAAATACACAAATGATCAAGTTTTTGGACAAAAAGCCAACTAATAATGAATAAAACTAATCTAATATTTTTTACTTATTTACACACCTTGGGCTGAAGCTCAAAAAAATAAATAAATGGATGCACACACTATTGGTTAATTTTAACGTATCAATAAAGTTGAGCAACATCAGTTGAATATTTTTTATGTAATGTTTGAGGGTTTCTTCGAGTTTAGGACTGTTATTACATTCCTCAAATTCGTTTTGTTTTTTAATTATTATATTATTTAGTTGATTTATGAATTCCAAATGGTCCGTGACAATATAAATCTAAATTTGTCAAAAATCATAAAACTAAGTTTTCCAAACATCCTTCCAATCCATGATTTTTAGAAAACTCTAAAATTTGTATCTATTTGTACCGTTTTTCAAAGCGGTAATTGAATAGGATTTGCCGACAAAATTACAAGAAACCTACACCTCTGGTCTACAGTAAATTAGTTTTCTTGTCTATTTTACAGCTGATATAATTATGGTAAGTGTGGAATGTACACAAAACCTACATTATAAATTTAATGCTGCAGGAGCTTACGGGCGCCGAAAAAACAAACCTATTGTCATCCGAGTTGGACGGAATAAAATAGACTAAAAAATAAATGTTAAAACTGTATTATTTTTTAACAAGACAATATTGTAATTGTTTAGTGGGTGCGTGTGGAGGGTTTATATTCGAACTAAATGATGGAAACTCGCACAGCTCGAGAACAAGTCAAAAAGAAATAATTTAGATTAATAGGCGCACTCAGAGGTCGAGACGCAGCAGACGAATTACCAGAGAGAAAGAGTATTTTTTTTTCTTTTTTATTAGCCGAGGGCGGTTCATGTTGCAACCCCTTCACGAAAAATACATATTATTATGTATAATTATCATGTTTCCCGTTATTAATATTATTTGCCTTGCCGCACTCGCCCGTTTATATAACGGCACTGTGATTTAAAACAACGATTAATGGAATCATAAAAAAAAAATAATAATAATAATTTTTAAATTATAATGTTTTGTGGTACTTATGTAAGATATTTAATATTATTACTTGATCAGATTAAATTTAAAAACTATTACAACGCGTCAAACAAAATCGATTTTGATGAAACCCTTCTATCTAAGCTTACCTTTCGTAGTACGCCAGTTCTGGCGGTCCTGTGTCTTCACCGTACATCATCTTTTTTTGTATTTATATACATATATGATCAAAACATTACAAAGAACAAAAAGAAACTGCGAGCGCACTTTCAGATCCGCCGCTTGTTGCTCGGATGGATTACGGACGTGGTAATTTTTTTCTCCTTGTGTAGACTCTTCCAAAACGTTTCAAAGAGAGAGTCTCGTCATTTCGTCGGATTAAAAAGAGTATAACGTTATAATATATATATATTTTGCGGTTTTTTTTTTATCAAAAAGGGTGCGCTCCGGGTTTTCAGGAGCGTTTAGGTGGAAATATATTATATTAACGGACTTAAACAGAAGTAACAAAAAAAATAAATAAAAATGGAGTTGGGGTGGAACGAAAAAAAATGAAGCACCCGAAATCTGTCATTGTCGTTTGGACGGGAAGACCACGGTCTCCTCGTTAAGTTCCTTAACTCATTCAAGTCCCCGTGGGAGGGAAAGTAATTAAAACTATATAAATAAAAAAAAAACAAAGCTACAAACCGCATCGGTTCCTTGAAGTCTCGAGAATTCCATCAAAGATGAACGGAAAATAGTTCTAAACACAACAATCGTAGGCATTCAATTAAATGTTGCTTTATGGAAATCCATCTTAACGGTTGAATATTAAGACACTTGCGCCGCGCATACATAAAATTTAAATCAAGTAATTCCACTTTTGTTCAAAGCTGATAAACTATTTTTTTATTATATGCACAGTGCGTCGATCGCGATTCTATATTATAAATGAAAGCGTTATCTTTCGCTTCAAACTGCACATCCGTAAATAGGTATAAATTGAAACGATATCAGCAGTACAATAATAACACTGAATGGCGTTAATAAAATCTTGGCGTTGCTCGAAAGCTGTCGACGGGATTACCGACAAAGCCGGCAAATGCCTCGTTTTCTCAGTCTCTCTTCTTGGTCTTAAGAATACTATTACTATACGATTCAAATTGGATAAACAGACATTTTCCAACGACAGTGTTTTATCACACTGTCGCGAATGCAGTTGTCTGGTGTGATATGACACTTCCGGATGATCTTCTTGGTATTAGGCGAGAAGAAGTGGCTTTGTTTAAATGCGAACGTAAGGTAACAAATAATTTTACTAATTGAAACCTATCCGCCATATATATATATATATATATATATATTATTATCAGCGGATAAAAGCCGAGCTTAGCAGCTTTTGCAAAAATAATAAAATATCAAAACCAGCGGGTACAACAAAAGGAGAATAATGAGAAAACCTGGACAAACCATTCGACAGTTTGTGTTTGCATTACAATAATATCTGTGCTAATAGCTTTCACATATTCTGCCGTTTTTATCTACCAGGTTAGGTTAGGTTAGATAATTCAAGCACTCGGTATATTTCCTTTATAGATGTTATTGACTTTCCGTTTGGCACCAATTATTAGAATGATTTGGTAGTACTCACAGTGATACTCAACACAATATGCAATGCATATTCCATCTGTAATGAATCCTCTACAATTCTCTTTGTCCCGTGTTAATTTTGCTAAAATTATATGAATGATTTTTCGAAATAAAGAAACGTAGTGTAACGTCACAACAGACCGTCTCAGCGACCGCCCACGACATCATTATAAAATATGTGTTGCAATGGGTCGTTTGCATGTTTCGCGTCGTTGAGAAAAAAATCACACAAAACAAAAGCTCACCATAACTCAGACGGTTTGTCTTTGGTGCGTTATTTTTTTTACTATTATTCGTCTTTTTAGCTGTTAAATAAACAAAACAAAAAAGTGCCGGCCGTCGTGGGTAACGGTTTGTCCGGTGTAAGAGCAGAATATGCTGTCTTGGAATTTATTGCCTACCGTCACGGAATCCGGCGGCGGTTGTGCAGGTTCTTGCGACAACGTGGGAAAAACATCTTATACTCTTATTATATTATTATCATCCTCATGCGGTCGTTTTGTATTGCACGGTCAGACTGTATACATGATCTCATCTCGCCTGGGCTTCCACCTGGGAAGATTCCAGTATAATTCCATTGAGAATGTCACTGGCAATCGTTACAATTATCAAAACCCCGTGGATAATTGATCAGTTTTTTTTTATCATACCGCCAAAAGCAACGCGGCAAACCGTTTGTAAATTGTGGAAAAAAAACCACACTCGAAAAAGGTACGATTAACCGCGTTTGATCAGATCACATAGTAATTTCTATTATATATTTTGTTATCTTGGTCTGTTCCAAGGGCAATATGAATATTCATATTGGACACCAACGTTGTGCGACGGCTCTGAGGGTGGTGGGAGCTGTTCTCCTCGAGACTAACAGAATATTCATCTCATTATGTATTCTGCTAGCCGGCAAAGGGTGTTTTTCCGCTAGACTTTCTTTTGATATTGTACCACGCGCGTGCCGAGTAACAATATTTGTTTGCAAACAGAAAAGCTGTAGCAAAAAAAAAAACAAACACTAATAGCACAATTTACTCGGTCCCTTTTTTCTCAACTCAAAAAGACACATAAATAATTAAAATACAACCGTTTAACAATAAGTGGAATTCTCTAAACAAAAAAAGGACTATATTATCTGTTTCTTTGATGGAAAAAAATGCGCTGTCAAACGAAGGCCGATAACTAAATCTTTGTAAACATTAAATGCAGTTTTGACTGACAGCAGATTGTTTTTTTTCTGCAATTATTATTGGTATAATGACGTTACTTACTCCGATATAATAACGCTACATAATAATATATACTACTCACTACTATGACTAATCCGAATGGATTGGCACTGAAGGGTGGTTTTATTTTCTATTTTCTGTTCACATATAAAATGTATAATTTTCCGAGCGGAAATAAAAAAACACTACTCGCTCAGCGTCAATTCGGTTTTGCATACTTAACTAGAAAGCGCAAAAAGGCAAATCCGACCACAGCGAATCGTCATAATGGGAATTTTTATTTTTTAAACCCCTCTCTCCCCAAATGAAAAAGGTGGCTAGGAAAATACGGTACTCGCTACGTTGGCCGTTTACGTTTAATTTATAATGATATGATCAAATGGATCCATTACTATCAGGGCTCGGAAATTTTAGCACTGAAAAAAATAGAAAATATTTTTGAACGCTTTAGTATACACTTTAAAATACTAAAATTTTCGCATCCAATAAATAGCACCATCTAAGTATTGGGAAATATGCAAAATAAAATCTCTAAAAAAATGCATGTATATGTGCAAAAAATTGCGAAAAAAAACAATTTCGCTTACGACATCAGGTAAGTGTGAAAGAAAATTTGTATCTTACCTGAGATGTTTTAAGATTTACCAATGTATAAATAAAAAACCCATTCGTTAAAAGTTTAAAAGGAACGTACAAACACACGTCGGCTAACAATGTTTTTTTCTTTTTTCCTTTTTTATAATTATTATAAGCCTGTCGGCGGCCGTGTAGACGCATAAATCATTGATATTCAAATGTCGTTTCGCCGCTGCCGGTTCTGGAAGCGGTTTTTCGCTGGAGTGGAAACGTGCCAAGAAAAAACTTCAAAGTACACCGTGAAAACAATTATTTTCCTCTGAACGGCAAGAGAGAGAAAGAGAAAAAATAAGTAAAACGCTTGTATTTATTTTTGACTTTTTGGAATAATCAAACAGTGTGTAATTGGGAAAAATATCGATTCAGTATTACAACTCAGAACATATTCTCTGCTTTTGATTGAATAGCCACAGTCAACGACATCTTATATAGTAATTTTCAGATCTTAAATTGCAATGACTTTAAATTGGCAAGTCTGTATTCTATTATTCATTTTTAGTCTTGACGACTATGGTTTTTCAGAACCGAAGAATACATTAGCCAAATAGTAATTCAGACAAAACTACTAGTCTCCTGAGATTTAAGTATCCAACTAGTATTGACCCGAAAACCACCCCCCCCCTTTTTGGTGGTAGCGTTTTATCATGATAAAAGTAAAAACAAAACAGCCAAACCAAACAATCGTATTTCTCTCATTGCCTTTTTTACGTTATTATTTTTAATCAACTCCGAAATTGTTTATAACAAAGAAAATCTGTCGTTTAAAAAAAATACCGTAAAAAAAAAAAGATGATTTTTTTTTTCAACAGTCATCTTTAATTTTTAAATGGAAATTAAAAAAAAATAATAATAATAACAACGAATCGCTTCAGAGGCAAAGTGAATCGCCATAAAACGCCAACAAAAGTTTCTGAAATTTAATTTCGTATGATTTAATAACAAAAATATGCGTTTGTCGGTTTTTTATAAACAGAAGTTTTTTCTATAGTAAATAAGAAGAAGCCACGAAGACAATTATTATTTTAAAAAACAATATATATTTTTTAATAAACTTAAAAAAAAAAATACATTGAAACCAGTGTAATATTTAAAGACTCCTATTAGGTTTTTTTTTTGTTATTATAAAAATCAATAAATTGGCAAACAAAAATGTTGAAAAATGAAAATTTCTAACTATAGCAAACACTTTTTCTACGGTCGAGGTCGAGTATAATATTCATCTTGGTAATGAAAAAGAAAAACAATATGCTATAAAAACGACGGTGTACACAACTTAAGTTTATAATAATTAAAAAACACGTAAATGAAAAACGACTATCCGAGAGAGCACGTCGTAAAACAAGCTTTTATAAGACTTTTCATAAAACATGCAAAGTTTATTAATAAAGTCAAAGTTAACGGTTAAATTATAAAAACGGTTACAATCAACGCCGTAAACTCGAGTAATTTCAAATTTTGATCCGTTTGAACGGAAACCAAAGCAAATCTCGAATAACTAAATTTCTACTACCGAAACGGTTTAGGTAGGACTTGATTTATTTCAGATTTAGGTCACAGTGGACTTTATAATGATTAAAATAAACGCACATTTTCAAAAAAAAATTTATTTGAATCGCTTAAAGAACATACTATTTTTTCAATACTAAAACGCGCAATTCAAAACGTTAACGTTTGCTTTTATATATGTTTTTTTTTGTTTTTTACTCAGCCGGTGCCGACAAACAAACCGATGATGATTGACACTGTTTAATTATAAACATACACCGTCTTACAATATATTTTAAGTGTTTCCTTCGTCCCCGGTCGTACCATTCCCATTCCCATTCCGGTTTCCGACAAATGGATCTCTTCTGCCGCACCGGGGAAGTGACGTTTTCCCTTGGATACCTTCCAACGATAATACCAAACTACGTCGTCCGGACAATAATAATAATAATACTAATACTTTACAAACGGCCACATTTGTATATGTTTTTTTTAAGTCCACCTTCGCCATCGCAGAAGCAACACTTGGCCGGAGGCCATAATTAAGCAAAAAAAAAGCGACAAACGAGGGCTTTCGACCGACCGACCGAAACACAATAAGATAAAACTAAGACACAAACTAACACATGTAAGTGTAAATTACCAGTGAAGAATAAATTCGGTTATCAATAAAGTAAAAACTCAATTTAGTATAAACTCAGTACAATATAGCTCAATTTGGTGGTATGCATTATCTAGATAAATATTATTCAGATGTTATTAATTTTGCACTATTTAGATTTTAAAAAAAGGTTCTAAAAACAACCATCTAGATAATTCATATCTAAATACTCGGGGATTTTTATTAAACAAATTTTGTAAATTACTTTTTAATTTTAACTCCACAAGTAAAATTATTAGGTTTATATTCATAACAACAAGAAAAATCTACAGCAACAACAAATAACAGACAGTATAATACATCTGAGCACAGAATAATCAGTACAACTCAGTAATCAACACAATCTGGTCGATGTTAGGTTAGCTGATTGCTGGAGGAAGTCTCAATGAACTTGAATGTTTTTATTCGTCATTGTTAAACGTTTACAACGAGTATTTCGGTCTTCAGTGGAACCTTGGCACATATAAGTCAACCGGTTCAGCGTGGACTCGGTCAAAACCCAGCACAGATTGATAGCAGCAGTGGTAGAAATGTTAAAACAAAAAACCACCCACAACGTCCAACGGTCAAATCACAATAATTAACTTCGAACTAACGTTTTGTGAAGTCACGGGACTTCATGTCCGGAGGGGATACTATCAACCGTATACCGAGTAAGCACACAATAGGTAATTGGAAACCTTTTTCTCCCATGTAAATTAAAACGGTCGCGACAAAAATAATAATGTAATTAATGTTAAATTATACTTCTCTCCTCTCATTTCTTCCATTCCTATTATATTGCCTTTTTTTGTCATTTTATTTACAAATTGTGTTACAATTTCATTTTCAACTGCGACGGGTTTGAATTTGTTTTACGACCGTTATCTATACATTCACAAACATACACATAATATCATATTATAATATTTATTGAAGGTACTCTCGGCTTCATACCAGAGTGGCCGTTTCATATGAGTGTCGTCGGTTGGAATTTCTTTTTTGTTTGTCTCTCGTTTTTAGTCGTTTTCAACGCTAACAAATTAATTAAAAAAAAAAAAAGGTTAACTTATTATAATTACGGATCCTTTTTTTTACCGTTTTAAATTTGTAATTTAAAAAATAAATGAGTTGGTACGAACAGACTTAGGAAATCAACTATATTCGTTCGGTATGATAATAATATTATTATTATAAGGGAAAACTTAACAACAACAAAAAAAAACACAATTATTCGTGCCAGAACAGAGCACGTGCGATCCACGTGATAAAAAAAACAGACAAAAAAGATGAAATCCGATGACAGTTATTTTTACAGCTACCCGTTTCCGTTGCGGCGAAAATTTATTATTTTTGTCATAAATTATTCTTTTGAATAAACATAAATAAACGTTGAATTTTTACTGAAAGCATTATTGTGCACACGACTTCCGTTCCAAAAATCTCAAACGGTTTGATTTCTAGCCAAGGTCATGTGAGTTTGATTTAGTCTACTCATGTATAGGTTGATTTTTCTGGCACTTTTAGCCAGCCAACACCTGTATCGTCCTCAGCCTCAACTCATATTATTCGCAATTACCTTTTGCCGTCTTTGCTTTTTGGGTAGACGTTTTCTATACTAGAACTATTTTCGACGTTCACGGTTAGTATACGATATTATTATGCTTCTTGCTACTTCTCGAGACTACCTCCAAACGCGGAACAGTAATTTACTCTGCATGTGTGTTGTGACCGCAACTGGGATGCATAAGACGTCGATTATCGTTACTTCGGTCGGTTGCAGAGAACGGGGCGAATCATTTAATGCCACACTTGTCGTCGTGGGACAATACGACGATGCCTGGTGGTAGTTCCGGTACTTCCGGATCGAAGAGGCGCACACCAAAGTCATTAGGTAAACTCTAGATTTGGTTTCCGGTCGTTTTGACGCGGAAACGGTAAAAGAACGGCGATCGGCACGGCCATTAACCGTGTGAAATCGGCTTAACGTGAAAACTGCAAAAGTTACCGAAAAACATAAATGTATTCCTCGAGGCCTTTTCCACGCTTTCCAGTACCCAATATCGGTTGACTGGTACTAAAATTGTATGCATATTAAGTTACTAAATCGCAAGAACCGCTTATCTAGTACAGAGATAATCAATTTTGAAGCAGAATTCTGTTTGTTTATTTCCAATACTAATTTTTTTGTGACTGACTTTGAAAAGTGTATTATTTACTGAATAGTCTTGAATTATGTTTAAAACAACAAATTATAAAGTGTCAAATATATAAATATAAATATTGATATAAATCAAGAAGGGGAAATACTGCGATTGATGTACCTATTAGAGCAAAATTCTATGAATATCTTTTCTATCCATTCAATTAATGACGATGAGTCATACAGATATGGAGACCGAACGTTTAATCGAGAAAGGGATGTAATTTTGACGAGTGACTGACACGGTATTCGTGAGCTTTCCGCTAAACGTTAAACATCGCCCAGAGAGCTTAAATACCCTAAATTTAATGCTACTCGATCGCATACCAGTAATACTATACAATCTCTCTCTCCCTGTTCTATTAAATAAAAAACTGTCCGACGGATCCACTATCGCATCTGTGAAGGCATTCATCACTGTAATGCCCCTCGTTGCAACAATAACAACAAGTATAATAATTATCATAGCGGTTATTATGATATTTTTTTCTTCTTCTGCTGTTCCGGAGCCTCCGGCTTAAATCGAACGAAACGGAAACGACACGACGCGAGTTTCCGGTTTCCTCCTGGACGAATTTGTATAAAAGCACTTGGCTGTGGTGGCCGGTGTGCGGGGTCGAGAGGCCGGAGATAATATTAACAGCGAGCGGCGATGCGTTTTGCAACAAAACAAGACCCTCGTCGTAGTCGTCGAGGATATTTTAATAATCTCCAGACCCGGAGATTTAATTAGTTTTTCTCTTTTCCACCGCCACCGTGTAGGCGGCCCCTAAGACTATGTGCTGTTGAAAATAACATGCACATTACAAACGCCAGATAAAGACCGCATTAGAGGAGTGCATCGTTTGTTGTCGGAAAATCCGTCGTTCCGGCTTCCTGAAGAACTTTGGCGAATTATTTTTGCTATTAGCACCAAGTCGCGTTGAATCACAGTCCACAGAGCTCATCAGGGAGGTATCAAAAATCATTTAACGTAGGTGCATACGAGATCCACTATATATATATATATATATGTCTAATCTATTTTCATTTGCAAATATAACTCCAAACAGGGGTTTTCCAACCAACAGAACAAATGGGGTAGATAGTTTTTGAAAAATGATGCACAACCAGTTTATTTTATAAGCTTATTGACGACCCGATGGCCTGTTAACACCTCAAAAATGTAGGACTACACGTGTTAACGTGACACGAATAGCTTTTATTGCGTTTTTCCCTGAAATTCGGTCGAAAAATAAAATAATTTCATTGTCGTGCGTTTATGCATTAAAAAAAATATATGTTAAATACTCATACATCCTAATTGCGTTGAAAAATAATAACCCGGAATGGGATATTATGTTTAATAACGCTCGTCGTTTGTGAACACACGAGACACGCCCACTAAAATAACGTTCATAGTGGTTTATGGTCGGGTCAATTTTTTTATACAATAATAGTAGTTATTTTAATTTAGGTTTAACCGAGCTATTTCGTGTACTCTGAAACAACAAAAAAACTTGGAGGGAAAAAATCGGTCAAAGTATAATTTAATAATCCGTTTTTGGCGGCTGAAAAAATTAAGTCTTAATTATTACCTTTACATAACCCGAGGTGCGTTTTCATGTGGGCGCGTGGGCTGTACTTTTCACACTTAAAAAAATTAAATTAAATTACCACATCGAATAACTGGGTTGCTTACATAGTTCAAAGGAAATAAAATGTATATGTATGAATATAATTAGGCGATAAATTGCTGCAAGGTTTTCACGCACAATTTCACCGGGCCATTACGATCCTCTTCATATAGTTAAGTGCTATGCCTCTTGTCGTTAGGCCCGCGATGGTAATACTAATAATAATAGTAATAATAACAATAAAATGTTTTACTATGCCAAAAAACAAATTTGTAGGCATGTCCCACCAAAAATGATCACAAAAAAAAAGAATGTTGTGCGCTTAAGAACTAACATATTTTGATCCTGAGAAATCGATATGGCCTCTTAAATTTTCTCAAGTAAAACCATAGTAATATTTGTCATTCAATTTGTTTTTAATATATTTTAAATAGCCGCATAACAACGCTGTCAGGCTTTAATTTAATTTTTTTGTACCGAGTTTTTGTGTCAGCTCGAATAATTTAATTATGTTTTATCGGCAATAAGAGTATTACTTTTTTTTTTTAATTTTTGTCGAACAGATTTATTTTTTGTTTTTTTTTAACAGGTGAACGAGTAAGCCTTGTTAAGTTGTAGTTATGACTCCCAAATGACTGAGTGGGGGAGGATGAAATGCCTGTCGGCACTCAGCCCCTCTTATAGAACCACTGGGCCTTTTTTCTTCTTCTTGAGAACAACGTTATCCGTCCAAAAAGTCAAACCCGTCGTTCACTCATTCGCTAATATACACGGGTAACGACCGGGTAAAGACAGTTGTATATATTAATATGTGTTTAAAAAGGACATTAGACGGCGTTGGTGGTGGTTAAAAGACGGTCAGGTTAAGAACGTACCTACGTGCAAGAACGCATTCGGCGCAGTCACTGCAGTCACTTTGGACAAATAAAACGGCCATTAAGAACAAACGGAGACGAATAGTGTTTTATCTACACGTTGTTCGACACCGTGTAGAGAAGCCATTTTTTTTTTTTGAAAATTAAAAAGGATTTTTTTTTTTGGTACACAAGACACGTTTGCGGTGCGCGTGAGCCGACAACTCTAATGACGTCCGAGCTAAAGTCTCCCCACAAGACAATCTCATCAAACACAATAATAATTATATTCATGTCTGTCGGTTTGTGTGTTGCACGTGCGTCGCCCGCGTTCGGCTTGTGTATGTACATCATTAGCTATGTGGATTTTTTAAAAAATAAACATTTTTTTTTTTAATCACTCCAACGCCATTAGGATAGGATCCCGCCGGGATGCAACCGACCAGGCCTCCCAAGAGTTTATCGGTAAAGTTTTTGAGATACAGTTCTCCGGCTTGGCCACGAGGGGTGGCACTCCTCGTATCAACATCCCCATGTGTGTGTGTGTACATTAACCCTTTTGTGTTGGTCCCCAAGACTTGAACAAGCGCCGGTCGTAATATTGTATATTAATATTAATATAACTCGTCCGAAACATCCATTCGTCATTACAATATACAGGCATAAGACACGAGACGAGACGCATTTGCCTATACACACTATGTAAAAGGGGTGACAATACAATATTATAAATCAATCGTTTGCGATGTGAAAATGGATACTTGAATTTAAAAAAAATAATAATAATTAGAGCTTCCGAGAGACCGAGTTAACCGTTTAGTATGGCATACAGCGTCAGAACACAACAGCTTTGAAAAATCTGAAAACTACAGTAGTAAATACCAATGGGCAATTTTTTCCTTAAAACTGTACCAGGCGTAATCTACAATGGCATGATTATGTTAAGTTTAGTAAAAAAAACACTATCCTGACAAATGTAAAAATCAACTACTAATATAAAGTTTGAACGGTTAGGTAAAAATTCATTTTTGGATTTAGATCCCTGGAAAAAAAATCAAATATTGACTCCCTAAAAGCTAGCTAGTGACGGTATTATATTTTAATCAAGGGTCAAATTTATGAATTTGCTTTTATTATTTTTTAATTTTGACTTATTATTCGAGATTTACACGAATAAATGAAACTAAAAATAAACTACACATAATAATTACATACCATATTATACATTAATAGCTGGTAAATTAGTATGCATAGTTTTACAAAATTGTTAAGAATTTAAGTTTTTTTATTATTTTATTGCTTAAACACAATTAATCGCTGTTACCCAAGTAGATATTTAAATAGCAGCACTCGGAATGTATTTTACAACGCTGAGTCGATAATGTTATAACTATTTATGTAAAGCACTTTAGGGTCAATGTGTACCTAACATACATGCCATATTACAATTGTTTTATCATATTATAACACTGTATTGTGCTAAACTATAAAACAATAATTGTTGAACCCGCATAGTATAATGGCAATAAGCGTTGTTGACCGAATCAAATGCGGTCACGGTCTGGCCCGCAGTCGACTTAGTGTGTATTTTAATATTAGTGTTAAGTTTTATAAGCATCTCGATAAGAACCTGCATAACAAACTTATTCAGTAATATTTTATTAGCATAGCTTTTAAAACTGTATCCACTTAAGCGGGTTATAAATTCTTTAGAGGAAAAAAAATTGTACAAACAAGTACCAGGAAATAATACAAAGTATATTCATTAAGCGTGCGACGAATATAATGTCTTGAAAAACCACCAATAAGATCTGGGCGAGTATTTGTAAATTGCACGTACAAACCGATAAATGGTTTCAATAAAAAAATATGTTATAATTTTACAGTGAGCTTGTAACAGATAAAAATAACAATAAAATGTTGTGTTATAAATGATATAGTTCACCTTTTCCAAACGTTTCTATAGCTAGTAGATTTTGCAAATATTATCATAATATTAGAAAGCTACATTTCTGACGCCTGTTTGTACCCTTTTTACCTTGCCCGGCAACCTAA
This sequence comes from Adelges cooleyi, assembly GCF_023614345.1. Taxonomy (NCBI): domain Eukaryota; kingdom Metazoa; phylum Arthropoda; class Insecta; order Hemiptera; family Adelgidae; genus Adelges; species Adelges cooleyi. The sequence continues at coordinate 7,690,005 of NW_026096268.1, forward strand.
GTACGAAACCGACCTTTGGGTCTGAGCAAACCGGCTCCTTTGTGCGCTCCTCCTGTTAGACGCTGTACGACGATATCCAACCAAATCGTTCCATTCTAAAGGGTTCCCCATTGGGACCGAACACAAACGCGGTGGACTTAACGTCCGAAGGCCAGAGTATGGCGTTTTTTTATTGTATATTATGTTCTCTATATTCCTGACTGGATAATGACACTTGATAAACCCCGGTCGCAAAGGGCTAGTTTTTTTAACAATTTTTTTTTTTGTACCCGTCCAAACCCCGATCATTGGCACGCTCAGTGGACATTAAAAAAAAAACGCCATAACGCTCTCGGGCTTTTCACCGATCAATCACGACCTTTGTGGTCGGGCCTTTTCAATAAACACGGGCAACGACAGGCACGCGTACAACTCTATGATATAACACACTGGCCGTAATAACACAAAACGACCGCACTAATGGGTTTTCCCCGTGGCAAATTTACCGTCATCCCCTACAGATACAGAAGACACAAAAGCCACCAAAGTACGACCGTTCCGGACGATGTGTGTAAATCGTCTAGGACAAAAAAAAATCTGGCGATATTACATTATTACAACAGTGTAATATACATAAATTGGGTGTAGGTGAAGATGTGTCAAGAAAAATACAAAAAAATATATATACACAGACAATATAGAGAAAAAGGAAATTCCATAACGCCATGTGTGCCGTGGCAGTTCAGAATAGTGGTAGGCTGAGGGGCGGTAGAGGGGGTTACCCATTATATTGCATTTTCCGCCCCTCCACGCCTGCCGTTTTGCCGGCGTAGATAAGAGCAAAAAAAATCCTGTGTCGTACTTGTGTCTTTTTTGACAAACACGAAAAAAAAAAAAACACTACACATATAAATAACGTTATATTATTGTTCGCGTCAAAAGATAATAATACGTGTCAGTTTCAATGGCCGACCATAGCCGTGTGTACCCCACCCTCCCTGCCCCCAGAGAAGATATTGAACAAATCGCCAACCCTGGCGGACGTGGAAAATAAAAAACCCACCCCGTGGACCAAGCGAGTTTTTAGCAGTTGTTGTGTTGTCATTGTTAGCAGCGAAAAAATGATAAAGAAAATAAAACTAACACTATGGCTGCAGAGTTAACATTTTTTTTTTAGAATATGTCTTAGGGTACTTGTATAATGATTATAATAATATGTGTGTTTCACGCATAAGTTGACCGACCGTTCGGATTACACTGTCAATAAAGCGCTTTTTTTTTAAACCAGCAACTTAACTTACCTATAAAATATCTAACCATATCCAATAAAAGTAATAATATGTTCTGTTGGAAACTGAATTAAGACGTTTATACATTAACGGCAACATATACATATATTAGTATAGATTTTTCTGCGTCCTACATAGTGTTTGGATGGGATATTAAATTATATTATGCCGGCGTCGGCTCATCATCAACATTAACCGGGTTTAAATTTTCAGTAACAATAATAATAATTGTTTTTGTGTGGCACTGTCGGCTACCACCGGTGTGTGTTAATTTTTTCTGGGCAACGAAGGCAGTAGAAATAATAAAAAAGAAAATCCGGACCGACGGCTGTGAACAACGGTTAGGTAAATAATTATTTTAGGGAAGAACCATAATAATTATTAATATGGACAGCTATTGTTCTAACGGCGTCCCCGGCCCATAATATATCTAACTCCGGTCCGGTTAGGTATCCACATTGTGCATCACTATACACAACAATGTGCGCGGGCACGTCTCCGGCAATTTGTTAGCCCGTTCGTTAAGTACACACACACACATACCGGCTCGTCTAGTTTTGGGCAAGTGGAAAATTGAATTTATCGTTAAACACTGTGTGTAGTACGATTATATTATTATTATTGTTATTATGTACGACCGAACCCCGTGCACGAGCCCCGTTCAAATACTTCAACTGAAGAGTGGCTCTCGCTTTTTCAAAAATCGATACAAAAGTCGCCGTTTCATTACAATAGCCAAACGATTTTGTCGTCGACGACACGAGAAATTGGTCCACGGCTCCGGTTAGGTCAACGCTAGCATCGTCTTCCCTAAGGATTAAAATAGCCCACAAAAAAACGGTTTGTAAGTTTGGCTCCTGAAAAGAATTTTTCATTTTCTACTACTTAGAAAAAATAAAACGTTTGAGACGGTTTTGCATCCAAGGTCCCTCTTTTTAGCTCCTCCTCTAGCTTTTGTTATAAATATCAATACAATTCAATTATAATGTTTTTCTCTTTTTTTTTGTCAGAGATTCCAGAGAAAAGAAGACATATTTTTTAATTTCATACAATCCACATCTGTTTAAGATATTTCTATTCCTAAGTATCATTTTAAAATAAGAATAATTTTTTTTGCACCTATATTCGTTTACAGTATCTAATTGGATTCAACTGGATGAGCTGCTGTATGTTTTTTTTCACCCAATGTCTTCTCAATAGGTTTTTTTTCTAAATTACAAATTAGACTTACAGTTACTACATTAACAACAGTAGGCCTAGTATTTTACTGAAGCGGACTGTCTCGCTTTTGTGTCGAAGATAGCGCAAGTATTACTAGCTGGGCAAACAGCAACGGGCCAAATCAAATTATCGCCTTGAAATTAAATTGCATTTTTCCACTCCACTGGATCTTCACACCGTCACAGCACAGCAAAGGCAGTACTCGGACGACGATATCCGAATGCGATTAAATAAAAAATGAAATAAAACAACGGCCGTAAAGGTGAATTATTAGGTACAACGGTGTAGTTTATGTACTGGAAAAATGTAACGTTATTATCGGTTAAACGATTTTAATTATAAAAAGAAAATTTGTTTTATAAAAATGGTTATTTATTTCTATGTTGTTTTCTACAATCATTATGTATATAAATAGTAACTTTCAACGGCCGACACTTGGGCCAAATCTTATTCTACAAAAAAAAAAAACAGAAGACCACCTAAGCGGTTCTTCAGCCAAGTACAAATGTGTAATAATTTAAACGATTTGTTATTATTTTTTAAAGAGACTATCAGTGAACTCATTGCCAGCGACGATTTAAAATGGTCGATTTCCAAAAACAAAAAATATGACCCTTCGCTTTGACTAGTGTAGTATTTTTTAAAAATAATTACAGTCATTACGCAAAAAAAAGTGTTTTTTTGTTTAACCTAATCCGGAATGACCCGACAGACTTAGACCTGAGTAGTCGTCCTAAGCAGGTACTGTTTGCCGAATGGATATTATTCACCGGCAGAGATTCGTTAAACGCAGACAAACGAATGGGGCGCTATGTACACCGTATGTGATCGACAGCATTACTAATCCAATTGACGGACCCTCTTATTGAATTTATTTTTTTTGCATTTTTTACATTTTACACAAACAAGCCGTCACGAAATACAACAACCGATCAAAACGCGCGCGCTAATTGCTAACGTCATTAGACACACGTTTGTTTGTGACACATCAACGCCAAACACCGTTCACCGTAACAGACTTAACACAATGGACAAACGATGATGAAATTCGATTCAAAGCCGTCGGGGCGAGTAGTACGGATAATAGTATGCTTTTGAACATATTCGACAACTAGATTTTTCCCTTTGTAACGACATTATCGCACCCATGAAAATATGCAAATGCTTCTTGACATTGGATCCCGAGGGACCCTGTCAAGTCTGTTCGTACATAAACACTACCAGATTGTTACAACTTACACTTCACCGTTAAAAAAAACATAAATATTTTGGTCTGTAAACCCTCTCTCAGTCTTTGCTTTTCATAATTCATGCCAGCTCAAAATAATGATGAGTACCTCTGTGGTGATGAAACCATTAAAATGTACATTTGAACAAAGCCCACCTTTATTCAGGTACAACTTCTCGTTCCAATGACGTCGATATTTGCCTAACATTAGTAATTTGAACAAGCTGTTCCGTCGATTGGGTTGTTTTTAAAATTGAAATTTTTCTTCATGTTCGAAAATGTAATTTCCACGGTCATTCGAAATTAGTAGTTAACTAGTTGCTGTTTATGTATTTTTGTTTTCATTTCTAACGTCAGATATATGTACACACAATAGGTAATAATAATGTAAATTGAACTAAACAGATTACATTATTGCCACCAGCCAGCCGGTTCCATCCTGCACGACGGCGTCGGCAGCCCAAAACCGCATTAGTCAGGAAAACCGGAAGTAATGCGAACGATGACGAGGCTCTTTGTTGCTGAATATTATTACGTCCCTTTTCGGTGGTTTCCCCTATTTTTTTTTCCATTCAAGTCCGTTCAAAAGTCATTTTTTTCCTGATGGCGAAGCCCGGTGGGGCGTTGAAGTTGATAGGGGGGGGGAAGTCGACGGCGAAATAAAGAAAATCACCGAAAAGATGGAAGATCTTAAAGCCACTTGTGTATATCCGTGTATATATATATATATATATATATATATATTTATATTCTGCTGGATTTTTTTTTTATTTCCACCGCCTTTAGCTACCATTATTTCTTTAAAGACGTCATTTTTCCAGCAAACGTACAATGGCTTTTTTTTTCTAATGCTCGCTTAAAGGTCTCTCTTTTTTTTTTTACATTTAACAGTACAGTTACGGTACTGCAGTTACACACTGCAACGCACGCTGGCATAATATAAAATTATATATATATATTATTTGTACTTGAATCTCCGGTGACTTTTTATACAATTTCGAATGTACCGAATTGTACATCATACACAGTGAACATAATATATTATATTATATTCATAGACCAATTGCTACAATGAAAAATAGCCCCGAGGGGCAACCGTGTAGAGACCGTTCCGGATCCGGTCGACCGCATAACAGTGGAATAGGATTTTGTAAATAATATGATTTCAATAACTGCTGGCAAGCCGATAATAAACATTAGCTGATTAATGTCCCCGTCGAAATCACAGCCAGCCGGGGTGGTCTCAAGACGGTTGGAAAAAAAATCCAAAATGGCTTTTACGACTTTTATGGTGTCCTCTCCGCCGTCGCCCATAAAGCTTGCCCCGCCATATATTATTATACACACTGAAGTCCGCCGATCCGATGGGCAAAACTCTATATACTTACATAATATTAAAGGCGGCGCTAATACGATTCGTATGAAGATGTAGTGGCCGTTACAATCGCGAGGGCGTTATACTTAAGTGTAATAAATAAACACAGCCGATACGGCAGCATCGTTCACAGAGCTTAAGTGTTTTAGTGTTTTTCGCCAAATCAGCGACTGACGATTTATCACGAATATGACGGCTAAGGCGACGCTCACCGTCCACGCACACATAACGCCAGAAATCTTGTTACCCATTTTGAAATCATAAAATTTCACTTGAAAAAAAATAAATATCTTATCTCCGGCTATGCAAATTATTATCGCTCAATTACCTTTTTCCGTAGATGACGTTTGCCAAAATAGACAGATAGGTACTGTCATGGTGCAGTGCTTGTATGGTCTGAATCCAAAAGACGAATCAACGTCTTCGCCAAAACCCTCCCTCGACAATTACACTGTAGTAATAGCATCGGTGCACAGTATATTAGAGTCACCTAAAACGCCTAACATAATCCCCCGAACACAGACTCGGCCGACCTAATCCGGCCAACCCGGAGAGTCGACCTCGCCCCCTAAGTATATATAATATAAATAAAAGGATTACTCGTCGACAATCTAAAACAGTCTACAGTACACGCCGACTGGCAAACACACTCACTTACTGCCGGTTAAATCCGTTATGTGCGCGATTTTGAATTACGACCCGAATGCCGGTACGGTGCACGCCAAGGTCCCAGAGGACTTTCTTTATCCTCTTACCGCTCTCCCGAACGACGACGTCGTCGCCGAAGTCCCTCAGGACGGAACGGGCAACCTCGGAGGGAGCACACACACACACACACATAGGATAGAAGAACGCGCGACTAATTGTTTTTTTTAGGTAGATACACAATATAGGGACAAAAACCTCACACGCTAGAGCGGTAAAAAATTGATTTCGTTTCCACGTGCACGTGATGAGCTTATTGAAAACGCAATTCCCTCGAACGGCGGTAAACGGATTCGTCGATAAACCGTTCTGTCGACGGCACCGTATGGCCTTTTTTTTTTGTACTATTACTATTATGCGTAAATTGGCTTAATGTAAAAACCTCGTTACAGCAGTACAGCCGAACGAAAGAACGCAGCGTGCAGGATTGATCTATCTTCCCCTAAGAGCTTATGTCTATGCCTGCCTTAAGCCTAAGCCTCATCATTGTCGTTAAAGCCAAAAGCTAACCTACCGGTCATAAGCAGTTTCCTTGGGTGTCTTGTAATTTGCACAACTAGTGTGTCATATACCGCTCTGCTGTCCAAGTAACTTTGTCTTCCTAAAATTTATGGTTTTGATGATCACCCTCTTTTTTTTTATTCAGTAGCTAGTATCTGATTGTTTGCTTTCTACGCTGTCCAGCTGGTTTTGTAATTCTTCTCCAAAACCACATTTCTGCAGCTGTTTCTCTGGGATCCACGCTTGACACCAATAAGTCAAGATGCTAGAATATATTTGAGAACTTTTTCTTTGTAGTGCTTGACAGATTTTTGATTTACTAATAGGTTTCGTTTCTTCTGGAAGGCTAGTTTAGCAAGTGCTAACTAGTGCTTTGACTACCCAAATACAAATAAGTACTATTACTGCTAGTAGTGGATTTACTTTATGGCACGTGTATGACTTAATATCTCATCAAGTTATAGCACTATTAGGTAACTTGTGCGTGTAGTAAACTAGGCCAATAAAAGCAGAATTAAAGGTCAAGAGTGTCAAACCCATGTCGCTTTCCCTAGCTATTTTGCATGAGACTAAAAAGTAGTAGGTCGTTAGTTTTGTTGTACCGGTAACACTGATGCGTTTATGGACATTGGATCACTGATCGCCGCACGTGTGACTTTGGTTGTAATATGTTTGTGTGTCGATGGTTGTCTGACAACGGGTAGTCCCAGTGTGTGTTTGTTTGGAATCAGATATCGGTTTCAGTAACGGCAATACGTTAAATAAGCCCGTGTCGTCTCGGTTGTTGTTAATTAAAATACTCGAAACGGGCACGTGAGATGAAAGTCAAAGTACCTACGCCTTTTTTTTAATATTATTATTATTATTATATTTATACCCGAGACACGGTTGCTTTGGCCGTTTACACGCCGTGCACCACGCTGCGATGCAATTAAATAAACATCCAAGCTAATAGTAATAACCGTTGGCCGTTATCATCTCGAGTCTAGTATATAAAGCAATAAAACGTCCGCTGGCCTTGGAAATGAGTTTCAGATTTCTCTACAGTTCGGTAAGTGTAAAGGAAAACAATGCTTCGTCAAACCCAAAACGTGCATAATAATAATATTAGTCGAGACCATAAACGTTAGTATAATATTATTGTTCAAAATGGAGCGTTTTACCGCAACAAATGTGTCGACTTTGATTAGCTATTAACCAATGATAAGGCTCAATTTAGACCCATAAGAGCAGCTCAACTTTCTGCACCGCCGTTTATGTCTTGTCAGACGAATCAGCCAAGTTGAGAAACTCATTAAAGATGAAATTATACCAACGTTTTCTAAACTTGTTTTATTTTAATTTGCTTTATTAGTCAAAATTGATCTAAATATTAAACTGAAGCGACTGACCGCAATAATTTAGCCCAATCATGGAAGAAATGATAGTGTCTTTCCTTTATTTTAAATGCCAATTGAAAAATAACAGATTGGTAAAATAACCGGCTAAGGAAAAAACAACCAGGAAATTACATTACAAATTGATTGTGTTCACTTCGGCTATGAAAAGTGTGGATCTGGTCGTTGTCCAGATCCATAGATCCACGTCACGGTATGACGTCTTAAAAGAGTTTTCATTTTTAACTTTTATAGTAGTAGTTCCCAAAAAACGCACCTCGTGTGGGTTATTTCGCGAGCGACGGAAGTTTTTCCAATAAAGTTATACTTTGACCGTTTAGAGCGTTTACAAAAGCTACTACTGCACGCGATATTGTTAATAAAAACCCTATAGGTACGATATTATGTTGGCGGCAAAAAGGCGCTACCGGTATATTATTATTTTTGAAAACAGCAAGTATTACTTTCGACTGTACCGGAGTGAACATTGTTTATTTGTTTCCATGCCTATTCGAGGCATTGGCTATAATATTATGGCGAGGGGTATCCGAATTCGCCAGGGTGCTGTACGCAGGTTTTACGATTCATACGTGTGATCCTCCTTTATGACCATCACGTCATTGACCTCGTTCGGTACCAAAACAATTTTTGATCATGCCGGCGAAAAACGTTATTATCGTTGTGTCAACCCATGACCGAAACGTGAGAAAATAGTATGACAGAGTAAGAAGCTTGGCGAGAACAGCCAAGCTGTATTATTTTTTATTTTGTATCCGTAAACGTGATCATATTATTGTGGAATCGACGAACTTGGAATACCAAATAGGTACTACAAAATATATGTTGATTTATATTGTACAATTCTTGACAAGTGTCTTAATTGGTTATTATTGATCACAATAAGCAATAAACGCTTCAATTCGTTTTTAAAAAAGATATCAGTACAGATAGTGTAGAACGATTACACTGTTGTTTTGTTTAAAGTCGTTCAAGTAGAAGCAAAGAGCTGAGGCAGTTGGATATCATCTGATTATTTTATGTGGCCAAGTGGATCCACTGAAATTTGAACGACGTTCTTAGAGAGCAAAGAAAACGTGATCCGACGACAACATTAACCGAGCGTGGAAGATAAATAAATAAAGTTTGCTATCTCGAGATGCCTCTACTGCTGCTTACAGATGTTTTATTTTTTTAAGTACTTCACTGCGGGTGGAGGGTTCACTGGTTTACACAGCTCCGGTTCCGGTCGCCTTACAAGAAAAACTGATTGAAATCGTTACACGGCCGGAGAACAAAGGATATCGTTTATATTGTGTACTGTTTAATCGGATAACGAATAGGATCGAGCAGAGGAGAAAACCCGTATTGTTCTCCATCTGTTGGGCGTTTGGGAATATTAATTTGTTCATCGCTTTAGATTAGTTTTCCAACGCCGCGGTCTGAGTTTTGTGTATTCTTCTTATTATTATTATTTACCGTCGATAAACCAATCTGTTTTACTTTGAATCAATCCAAACCGAGCCCGGACGTCCGTCACTACTCCCACAGCATAATCAATCCCGGTATAGATTTTTCCACTTTCGACAAGTCGGTCGAGACTATGAGCTTACGAAAATCAAAACGAATTTTTTATAGGTTTCCAAGCCGCCCTACCATCGATCAGATAAAACCAGAGATATTGAAGCAATGCGATTGCTGAAAATTTAAACAAACCAAAACCCTTCTCAACTTATGAACTGTGTATTCTTTATCTCGACGATGAACATAGACAATAAAAGAATAGATAGGACATCGATCTTATCGCCTGAGATAACATTTTTAAGCTAATTCGGGGTACTTTATTTTCACATACATTTGCACAATAAATAATTATAGTTTATTAAAAATATCGAGCAATCAACAATTAAATAATAATATATCTGTCTTATACACGTACATACACGTGTGACCACACTCTGCACTGCCAGGAAATGCCATAAAACGGTCGGCGTAACGTTAAAACTGCAAAACGCCACAACCGGGAAAGAGAAAGAGGGGTTTATTCAATATATGTATATATATATATATATATATATTATAATAATATAGCACATATATGATCAGTTTTATCGCTTGAGGGATAGACAAAACTATAAATCTTAACGGAATAACATATACATATTATAAACGACTACTATATTGAATAACATTACCGGGCTAGACCTTAGGATGGGGGATGTCATGCGATTTTCAAGGTCCAACGAATCCGAAATTTATATTTTGAGTTTTGATAGAAAAAAAAAGCTGCAGCCGTTAGCTGTACTTGCCGGTTGTAAGTTGTGTGACTTGTGCCGAGTATAGAGAAAACAATATAATCGGCTAATGCGCGACACTACTCGACTTTAATAATAATAATCAATCCAAAGGCGTAAAGTGGTATTTTTATTGCTTGCACCGTCAAACGATAAATTAATGACCGTATACATAGCAACTAAATACACACTTTGAACGGTATTTACGACCCCTAGAGCATATATAGATCATTGATGACCGACGGAGCCTATACTATGCTATGTGTTATCGCCAACGACTCTCCCTCGTCCAATAAAACGATGATACAGATAAAGCCGTCGCAATTAGTATAATGTTATTAAACTTGAGCTAACGGCATTTTCCGAGTAGAGAGTATCCGAGAAAATGTATGAAATACTACTAATCGACAGAGTAGAAAAAATATTAAAGCCGTTAACAATGCAAAACGAATAAAAGTTTTGAGTACAGATTTCATGGAAAGTAAAGTGATGTTAGGTTACTTTTCCATGATCAATGTTAGATTAGGCGATGATAACATGATGATAACTCTGTTATATTGTTGATCAATCATAGAGAAAACAATAAATACCATGGACAATACAATAACTGTTTGCAAAAAGGGTAGTATAAAATGCTGAAATTCTTGCAAGTCAGATTATTGCCCCGCGGATATAGATTTACCGTGACTCGTTGCAAAGTCTATTTTTGGACGGCAAAACCCAAAGAAGATGACCGCCACTTTTTTCCGCGAGTAGCATTTACTTTGTTAATTATTATTATTGAATGTCGACGGTCCGATGGAAAGTCTTCTGAAAACGAATCGACCTCAATAAAAAAAAATAAAAAACGCTATTGATTTGCCCGGATAAGAAAACAATCCCGGACAAGTTCATCGCGCGCGCGTTTGCATTTTAAACAATAACTTAATCTCAACGTGATTACGCCTTCGGGCCGTTTGAAAGTAGATGGCGCAACGCTTTTGTGAGACACCACGTATTGGCCATTATACCTAGTATTATAATGTCATTTACACAGACCGGAATGATTAGCCTAAGGAGATTAATGTTCTTCGGCGTAATCGTTTAAAAGAAAAAATGTCACCGTCCTCAACTGGGCAAATCACTTTTGATCATAATGCGTACCGCACTGTGACGGCAGTTGGTAATATTCTCACGTGTCCGGCTTTCCCAACGATTTATTATCTTCCAGTCGATCACCTTGAATCAATTTTATTTTATAAGACCTATAATTGACCAATTACGGTAATTTCATTGTTCTAGCTTCGATTCGGAACTGAAAAGATTTTGTTTTTACAATGATGTGTTTTTTTTATTTTTGTGTGTCTGAGCTCACGATATCCTTTTAAACCGTTGAACCGATTTCTTCATGCGGCCAGTCTATAGATCAGAAATCGAACCTTCAAAAAGTTCACCCTTTTCCATTCAAATTCGAGAATGAATGTACATATTTTCAACTTAAAATTACGGTGCTCTAATACTTAAAAAAAACTAAATAGTCAAATTAGTGCCAAATTTGTTTGAGATATGCTTTAGGTACATAGTACTAACGATAAAAAATGTTATAGCCTTTTCACTTAGAACGGGTGGAAACTTTTTTCTTTTTAACATTTTTCAGTAGAATTTTAGGGATTAGGTTTGAAAATTAGACCAAAGGTCGATTGAGCGGATATATCATATACAATTTTCTCAAAAGTCTGTTTTAAAACTTGTTTTTAATAAGGAAAACCCCCTCTTTTGTGCGCCTACTAGATTTGTTTTCTTTTGAAATTCTCTGATTTCCCCATTTTTATTCTTTACAAAATAATCTTCATAGTCTGGTGGGCTCCGACCGAATAGGTTGTGTATGTGTTCTGCTAACGTCTTCTCATCGTTACCGCGTTAGAATTGCCTATCTGTTGCGCCGTCCGAACATGCGTTTGCCGCATATTATAGCAAGCATTGTAAATGGATACGCGGTACAGAAACCGATGCGGCAGAAATAACCCCCGGGACTTGATTATTATACCATAGCCGTGGAAGTTTTCGGCGAGAGGATATTATAACGGCTGAAAGTTTGACGGAAAACCACTGGAGTTCGCACTGTATAATAATCCATTACCGTTGTGAGTGTAATACACCGCAGAAGACCTTTTTGACGAATACATCACACGGTGGGAATCGAAAACCGTGTAGTTCGGCCTGAAAGTTGGTTGTCGGCTGATTGTGAAATCAGATGATGCTATAAGCTGCTATGCGCCACGTCGGGAGGGAAGGTTTTTGAAAAGCACCTCTGCTAGAATATTGCATCTCGCGTCGAGATAAAATACACTAACTACACCAGAAGGGCGAGAATTATATACGGTATAATGTTCCAAATTGAAAACTTTCACTACGCGCACAAGATTTCCGTATACAGCCGGCTTAAAATAATTTCACGACGAGAGGCTTAAATCCGCATATTTTGTTTTGTCGGAGCGCGGCTTAAGTATAACGCGAAGGCAACACAAACTCATGAAAGTCAAAAAGGAGGACACCGCCGCCGATGTATACTTGAGCGCGAAATGGCAGAAATTATGCATATTAATTGAATTTTTTACCAAATTAAATTTAATTCCCTGGCGAACACTTACAGTTGGACCATTTCAATTTTAGGATTTGTACTTCTCGTTAAACAAATAAATAAACAGCCACAACTAATACATTTTACTTATAAAGTTATTAAAAGCAATCATATTAGATCCACTAGTAAAAATATAATACAATCCGAGCATTAAAACTATACATTCCCTGGTAAATTTAAAGCAGCAGTTGTAGCTTCATTGTTCTAAGAAGTAAATCGGACAGATATAGGCCAATATCGATGATTGATTATTTTACAAAACTTGAAATTTCAATTCGATACAGACTGTAATATTAAAAACACAAACAAAAAGAAATAAAAAAACAAGCGTGTCCACCTTGGTCAATACTTGAATCACTGAATCGTAATTTAGGATGTGGCCCTTAAAAGAAAAAAAATAAGGAGAAATTGAAGGCCAGCGTACAAGACGAACGAGTAAATCGTTTGAAATCTTACATTTGTTTTTTCATCGCCGACCTTGCCAGTACAACAGTATCGATTTTCGCGGTCGATTATAAAATATCAAGAGGACGTAATACCCCCCCTCCTCTTATCTATATACTACGGAGTTTGGTAAAGGAGAATTTTTTATAAAATCTTAATTCAAAGGTTAAACCGCCATGTGTAACATTATTAGTACAATAAATTGAATTTTCTGATTGGTATTTTGAAAAACGCTTATTACGAGGTTCCCTCGAAAACCTATTTTTCTTATTAAAAGTGTTTTATCTCTAAAACTGTCACTTTGAAAGATCTGTTTCGTGTAAACATGTTTACACCATTGATAATCTTCGACGAGACGGCCCCTCCTTCGAAATATAACTAAAATCTAGATTTTTGATTTCTTCGTTCACAAGGTAAGGCGGTATACAACTAAACGTGCAAAACGACCTTTTGGCAAACCGACAGGACGGTCCATTTGGCGCACTCTATCCACAGCGTTTACTCACCTTCAGATAGTCCTGTTTCTCTTCGCCGCAATCTACCGGAGACTTGACGAATTCGATCCGACCGCCCTCGATGCATATGTTAGGGGCGGTAGTCGCGCCACCACCGCCGCCAAGGGTGGCAGCTTTGTTGCCCGAACGACTTCCGGCTCCAATAGGTGGCGACACTGATTCCGGTTTGCTGCAAACATTTCCGTTGTAGATGGAAATTTTCGAATCCGAAGACACCGAAATCGGTTTTAGAGTGTCGTAGGTCACCGAATAGTGCGAACCATCGTCGTGCACCGGATACAATTGTCTGCCAAACAAACAAACAAATCCAAAATCAAAGTTTATCCAAAAGAGTACAATATTTAAATCACAAAAGTACATTGTAAAAAAACACAATAGAAAATAGTGATAATAATAATAATAACTAAAATAAGAGTAAAACGCGCAATAAGCCGTAGTTTAGATAAATATTTAATATAGTTTAAATTAGATAGGGAATCAAATCAGCTTTTTTCTCTAAGTGAAATACAGGATTGTTTTCTGACTTTGGGCAGTTGATATGGATAGGTTTTCTTTAAAATAGTAATAATATCTATATTATTACCATTAGACTATTGTCTTTGTGAAAAGACCTAACGCGACGTACCTCGTGACACCTGACAACTTATATTAATTATTAACGTGGCTTTTATGGCCTTTATCGTTCAAAAGTCTACTTATACGATCGATAACGCGCACACTCAAGTCCACCGACTGAATTATTTGTTAGTTCCATTAGCGTGGGTAGACAATTCATAATTTCCAATGAGCGCATTGTGCTTTGTGTGTGCAGCTGACATTTCTAGTTAAACGCCAAAGGAATATTGTGTATTGTAATAAATAACTATACTGAAATGATTGCGCAATTTGTTAAGTTCAACGAAGTAGGTTGCATGCGATTCCGAAATCTAAACTAACATAATCTAGATGGGGAAGCATATAGGGTGATCCATTAAGGGTAAGACACTCACTTTCTCCTAAAAAAATCGCAATTTTGAAATTTTTTTTATTGAACACATTTTTGGTGTTTGTTTTTTTATAACACAAACAATTTTTCGTTTATAAAGTTGAGCGCAGTTATTTTATAAAAACTTAGATGGTTTAATAATTAAATATTGTTACGAAATTGCGCTAAACATATTATTGACAGGGGTTATATTGTGTAGATGCATAATTTGGTTCTTTGAAGTAATTAAAACCATTGCGGTGAGAAGAAAAGAGTTTCTAGAATTTATCCTTAAGGGAGTACAATAGTTGTTATGTACGTTATATTATACAACAAGCAGAAAATGTAATTTTTATTATGGTCTGTGAGGTTTTTTTTTCATATTTTCTCTTACACTTAACATTTTAAACTTCAAAGAACATTGTAATAAATCCCGAAAGCCATTAAATCTGCTGCAAGAATTGCACGCCAAGCAATACATAAACATCAAGTTAAATTTATTGTGTTCAAGTATGTATTATATTTCCATTACATTTTGCATTGTCGGAAGACGACACCATACCGATCGTATGAGATGGAAGTGCATTAAATAATGTTCACTCGATTTTTAGATTTTTTTCAAGTCCTGCCAGAGCAAAGCCCGCGCAAGAGTAGACTATTTCTTGGTGAGTTTTGACAACAAAACCGCAAGTTAATATTATAAAATACATCACACATTTTTTAACCTGCTCTGGCTCGCGTTTATTTGAGTGGAAAAACCAAAACAATTCCAATCTAATTACAATCGACCGCAGTGTTTTCGTTCACTCGAGAAATGACGCTAATAGTCATAATATTGTTAGCCGCATGGCACCGCGTGGGCTTCGACTTTTATTATCGTTGCACTCGAAGATTACGTACAAGGAAAGATGTATAAAAAGTAATTATTATTATTATTGTTGTTGTTACAACCGTGTAGGAGTACTATACGTTGGTCATGAGCCCACCACGGTCGTACCCCGTGATTTTAATGTGTTTTTGTGCGTTTGACGACGACAGTAATAATATTTTTATAAACGTGACAAAGCCGGCCCAGAGTAACGCATTTCTCCTTATCACTAGTCCTATTCGAAATACCATATTGTAAGTAAAATATGTACCCAAAAGTTAACAGGGAAAACACAATTGAGTGTCTTACGTCAAACGGATCACCCTGTATAATGATGACGTCGGTTTTACTCGATACTTTAGTAAACTAGGGAAACGACAATGTGAGTCCAGAAGTTATCGATCGCCGACGAGGAACCGTAATAACATAAGTAAAAGTGTTGTGTTTTTGGCGGTCGCAGCTGTTTTTGGCGGCCGAGGGTGTGCGCCATGACCGGGGATTAGTATAACCGTTAACCGTATTGCAGGGGTCGTTTATGCGGCAATGACCTTGGACTGTGTGTGCGCCGTCGCCGGGCATACCCTTTTGGCGGTGGCCTTAAAGGACACGAGCTAAGCATTGGCAATAACAATGTGTGTTAATGTGTTTTATAATTATTATCATGACCGAAGCGATTTTGACATTAATATAGGTTTTTATCCTCCTTGTAAGGGGAAAAAAACCCATTTGGGAGGTCGCTTAAATTCGGAAGCAGTTATACCGTCGAACATGTTATTATCATAACGTTGTGTTTTGACAGTGGTATAATTTATGATTTCCACTGCACCGAAGTCGTCGGCGATGGAGATTCGAAACGGAATATCATATTTTTTTGTACCGTGGGCGATTCATAATAAATGGTATTTTTTTTATTGCCCAAACGGAATAAAATAAAAACTTCTCAGTAGACATTTACTCTAGTCACAGAACGGGTTGATTGTGATAGAAAATACATCTATAATAAACTATTACGTTACCATATTATATAAACTTGTAGACTTTGACTGGTCAAGCGTCGAAATTATCATTCCATCAAGTATAGGTAAAAGGTGTGTATTGTGTCGATTTGAATAACTCGAGACACAGAAAAACAGAAGGTTAGCTGTGACTTGTCATCAAAATAACCTGTATTAGGTAATAGTGTAAATATTACAAAAAAATAATAATTAATAAACTCATCATTTCGAACGACGCACGAGGTTCACTTTAGCCTTACTATTATTATTATTGACTAATGTCGATGAAACGTCATTAACCAAACCGGTTTGCCCAACGACGACGCTTGCGGTTTGTACAACTTATACCTAAGTAGAAACTTACAATTTTGTTGAGATTGGAAACGGTCTGTTTTTTTTAAAAACTTTTTCAGTAGGTTAGATTGGTGGAAAATAACTTTATCTAAGCTTTACATAGTTCTAGGTCTTTATATGATTGTTTTCTTTTGTTTATCTGGAATGATCACAAAACAGTAATAACTGATATTAATAAGTATGAAGGGGAAAAATTTCACTCAAACCATAAAATTAACCTGAACAAAAAAATGACCTCATTGAAATCGATTTAGACTAGTTTTTTTTTTTATCAAATATTGTCCCAGTTTTTATAACCAACAAGCTCTTCTGTACAATAATAGTACAATAGAAACCGAACGGCCGACCACAGTACCTAAAGGCTTTGACCTATATAATAGCAACAATATGATTATTGTTATTTTGTTTAGAGCGAATCACTCCGAGCGGTTCAATTACCATCGATGATGTGTGTCAAGCTAAAAAGTCTGCAATGGCCAATGCTCCTTCACTATATTATTATGGTACATTGGTGTGTATGTAACTCATATACACATTTATATTATGGTATATTTGTATCAGTTAATAGCGCTGATTAAATAAACCTTGTTGTCGACACGTTGCATTTAAAATTCAAAATAAAAATATACAGGAAAATCGTTGGTGTTAGATGTACGTCTTGTTTTTATAATTTTTATCCGATTATACTTGTTTGATGCAGAAAAAACACTGTGTTATGGCTACTAATGGTTTTTATAATCAGAGAAAAAAACAACTTTTCAACAAACTTTGTAAAATGTTGAATAGGTAATTTTGCCATACGTTTACCTTTTTATTATTTAAAAAAAAAACTATACTTTCATTAAAACTCAATTTATGTTTTTAACATAAAATCGTTTCTATAGACGGTAAACTAAATTACTTTGGCCTCTTCGCCCTTCGGTATAACGTTTACCGTCGCGCACGTTACTGTAAAATAAATAATAATAAAAGACGGCTCGTGCAGTAAATCTTATAGATATAGAAATACAAATACACAGAGGGTCTTTGGCTTGGCCACAGCAGCATTGAAACACACACAAAATCACACATAATTTAAAGCTTTCCTCTGTTGTGAGTTGATAATACCGATATTCATTTTTTTTATTCAAACTAAACAAAACTCTAACAGCCACCTCCGTTTTTAAGAGTTTTTTTTTTTGGCTCCTTAAGTGGTTTAAAACACTATTTTACCAGAAAAATTGTTATACACAAATAATTCGATATTTTTCCTACTGTATTTACTCGGTTTGTAGATTATTTAAAGAGTCTTCGGTTATTTATTTGCATACAAATAAAAATATACAAAAGCTCTAAAAAAACAGACTTGTGTTTACTCGCCATTCTCATACATCGATTCTGTTATAAAACGTGTGTGCTCACGAGACACAATATGTGTCCTTGTAACCTAAAGCTGAAATCGAATAGTTGTTTTTCTTATTAAATTTGTAAAGAAGAGTTTAGGAATTATATTATTATTGTATTCGCAAGCAAAACGCCCACAATGAGCCGAGCATGTTATTTTGTTTGTTCGGCACACATTATAATATTATTATCTCTCAACCCCAAACGATAATAATAATTTTATGTCCGTTTCGTGGGAACGTCAAGAAGATGGCAAAAAAATAACACGTTTTTTTCTTTCTTCAAAAGACATGATTGATAGTCGCATAAAGTGTAACCACATCAAATCCAAGTCGCAGACGTGTGTGTGGTTTACAATTTAATGGATTTCTGTGTAATACTTAAGGCGCATCGCTTTAACTCATCCTTAGCTCACTACCGGTGGGAATTATTAAAGCCTCATAAGACGTTAAAAAAAAAACGGAAAATTCAAAGAAATAATATTGTTTGGGAATGTTAAGTTTTGAACAATCACATTCGAAATTGAATGCACTAATAAAACATCATAATAATTTATATTAAAACATAATATTAATACTGTAAAAGTTCCATTGAAATATTCAAAAACCAATTTAAATTATCTAATTAGACGGCGCGGCGTTGACACTTGAGGATGATAATCAGTTATAGTTAATTGATCTCGTTTATAATTTATATAATATCTGTACCTTAGATCTGAGTGCGCAAATACATATTATAATGGTTCATCATTTATTATTCAAAATACTGACAGACGGTCCTCGAATGTAGCGAAATGGTTTTTGTTTCAGACATTCGAGTAAGACAACTCCATAACAATACTTAGTGGTTCCCAGTTATCATTCTTGAAATTACATTTAATATTATAACTTGAAAACAATACTATTCATGAAAACGAAAGCTGTAATTTCTAAAGTTCAGTATTTTATTAGATTAAAAAAAACCAGTTATCACCTTGCACCACTTGCACCCCCCAAACCTTACCTTGAGTACCTTATCACAAATCTAATTGCGATTGTTTTAACGTTTTAAGTGTTGAGAAAGGGTAAGCGGTGTAGGATTCAGATGAAATAATTAGCGCGGTCGATAAAAGTGGAATGCTAACAAAACTATATTAGTGTTATAAAACAATTTTGCTATCCAATTTTGCGCGGCCCTTTTAAAACATATTTCCCTTTGACAAAATAAAACCATACCTATCCACTCCTGGCCCTAACCTTAACCCGCCTAGAAACAAGTAAGTTGGACTCCGTTTGCCTTAATGATGAAATACAAAACAAATAGACAAAATGATTGTACCTGTTCGCTGTTCACATACAGATTTTCTCTTTTCTTTTGGCTTTGATGTACCTACCTACCTCAGCTGTAATGACAAATGACCGTGTGTATTTTTTTACTACTTTTACCTACCGCCGGGTCTTTAATAATATCATGTAATATCATCGGTCAACCCGTCCGAAGGGGTTTGCATCCGATGACGGATATCTCACACCGCATGACGTCGTCAGCACGATGAAAGGCCGCATGAGTCACACACACAGACTCCACTGGGAACACATTACACATCACAAGAGGGATCGTCACCCTATATATTTGTATATATTATTATATTTAACCGAGTGACCGACTGAGTGTGTGTGTGTGTGGACTTAGACACCATTACCGTAAACGTTTAATGTCCTATTGACAAGGCACAATGACAACGCACGTACATCGTAAATGGATTCCGTCCAGACGATGTGACGCTGCTGTCTAGGGTAGACGATTCGAAAAATAAAAAACTAATAGTATATAATATTTTTAAATTTAACCGACAAGAGGTAGACGACGGATGACTTTCTAATTTTTTTTTAAATTATTTATTTACCGTATACCTCCTGAGAAGGATTATATTTTATCCCCAAGGAACTGCCGCCATATAATATTGTAAAGATCATAAAGCCGGTACACCAAACTCCAAAGAGCGCAAGATTACTCGTTCAAAGCTAATAACTGCAAAGTTTTCGAACAATAATATGCTCTGGGAGTTATTAATTAAACATCCGTATATTTTGGCAGCCAATGCGAATAGTAAAACGTGAAATTCGAACTGGCAAAATCTCTTCAAACGATATATTTATACTTACACGGTTTTAAGTTTTACCGCGGCTGAACATGGCAGTTTTGAAAACAAATTTAATTTGCATAAAATGTATAAATGTGCGTTTGCACTATACCTTAGAAAACCCATTTTGTACTTACTCAAGAGGTAAATCTCGATGAATTCAAAACAACCAAGTTTTCAGGGCAGGATTAAAAAAAAAACCCAAAACCTTTTATAAATAATAAAAATCAAATAAATATAATAATTGAAATTAATTTATCGAACAATTTGTTGAGATATTTTTTAATTACTTTTGACCATTATTTTTTTAATATAGATTTTGAAACATATTTCGATAGGAGAAAATTCAAATTTCTACCATGACATAATTCATTTAAAATATTAAAATTTACTTTTTACACTCATCGTGATTTGCCTGTTTCGAAATTTTGAAGGTAAAAACTATTCTATTAACATCTCAAGGTGTATTTTTTCAGAATGAAACGCGGTTCAGTCAAATAATTTTTGGCTTAATCTTTTCTCATAAAAAATGACTTTTGATGTCAAACTAATAACACCAAAATTCTTTGAAGTGGCCAACAAAAGATGTGTGTTGCAATCCATCACAGATGTTAATTAAAGTTTGTTTCGGGATCTGCCCACGTGTCAGTAATAATACCTATATTAAAAAATATAAATTACATAAAAAGACTATTGTGCACATTTATTAGTTGCAGTCCAGACGCGTATTGACCTCTTTACGACCGAGGCGAGGACTGTGTGTTTTGTTTTCAAAATAGACCGAACCCCGTTATTTTTCAATTTTGAATCCACCTAAATTTAGTTTAAAATAATAATATTGTTTTCGTACACACACCAGACGAACCCAGAAATGGCTAACAATACTGTTTTGATTGAGAAATAACATGATATATTTGTTATGCTATACACGTTTGCCCGGGCCAAAATAAATGTTTTTGTTTCACTTACCATATTATACTTGTATTGACTATACACACATGACATGCTACAATGGATAAAAAAAATCCGTCATAACAGTGGATTGTAATTTTCAAAACACTATTCATCGCAATGTAACTAAAGAAATACATTTCCCGAGTATTGTGTAATGCAATCTTTGCGTTATTGAATATATTTTCCTATTTTTGTTTATTTAGTGAACGCGCAAATTGCAAACGTATTGTTAGCAACTATCTCAATTGTAAGATAACTTTAAATAAATACAGAGAACTTGATACTGATGTTATGACATCTAAATGTGCTACAAAAAGTAGTTAAAGCACAATTTAAAAAAAATGTTACTCATGTAATCCTCTTAAATCTCAATCGAATCGTACTTCTGATTTATTTAAATTAGGATTGATTTAAATACAAAAGTAATTACAGAACAAACCTGACTACTTATATCTTGTACTCGGTTAAACAAAACCACTTTGCTGGCTAATGTTTCGTTCGGATTGCTGGCGTGGAGTGCGGCTCTTAACTTTTTCAGGGGTGGCGAATATTCAACTAAACACACCATTAGAGCATGCAAGTTGTGTCCTATAGATTTTTTTTTATCAAACCATTTTGCTGATTTTATCATTTTTAACTTGCCCCTTATTGGAGACATTTGTTGCCTTATGAACTGTTTTTCCCATTAGCCTTTGTGCTCTGCGAATTAAGTCCGGAAATAAATGTCAACCTTGATCTAATAAAAATTGTCTAAGTATAGTCAATAGTTTTTTTTACGCGTACAACATGAACACAAAAAATCGTTAGATACGGTTCGTAATGAATTTCAAATTAGATTAATCTGATAATGTTAATTTAACGCATATCTTTTGTGATCACAAATAGTCTATTGCGCTGTACTTTTATTATTTTTTTTTTTTTGCATATTTTCTTTACATTGTACACCATAGTAAATCAGTTATTGTTTGACTTCAGCTTATATGCCCACGCTGCATGTACACACTAACACCGCAAGTGACGGACACACTTGTATCCCATCAGGACAGCAGTATGGACTATAGTAATATTTGTACATAACAATAATGCTATGTAAAAGAAGGTTTTTTTTTAACAAGGCGGTTCGTTAAGGTACTTAATTGCCGTCACTAAACAAAAAATGTTTAATTTACCTGGCTGCACACAATTTGTCAATGTGGGTGTCCGGCAGTACATAGGCGTTGATCGGTTCTGAGTATAATTCGTTGCCGCAGTTCAACATGAGATCGTCGACGTGTTCGCCGCTTTTGGAAACCCTAAAACACATATTTTGAAAATTAATTATCGTCGACAAAGCATGGAACCGCTTTCAGTGTATTATTATTATTATAAGATTTCACTCATTAGGTCGATTAGATGCAATCGACGAGGCGCTGCAGTTAGACGCTGCTGCCAAAAAAACAACCGTCGAATCCGGAAGATGCGATTTAAAAATATTCAAATTAAATACAATAATAAATCTTCTCGTTTTGCCTGGTTCGTTAAAAACCGCCGTGTTCACCCAGTGTCGTTTTTCAAAGCGGTTCGAACGCGTATACGGGCAGATTTTTACAAGCATAAAGTATATATTTACAGCCACATTATTCAAATCAAGTGCGGCGCGACGTGACAACCGAAAATGAATACATTAGAAATAATAATAATATTAATAATTCATTACCTAATCGGTCTATTTAGGCCATCGAAACCGGAATGGTTCGAAGATAAAAATAACTCTTATATGATAATAATATAACGATAATTTATCAATAGCTTATCCGAGCATGGACAACACCGGGAGCAGCAGTATACACTCATATATTATCATTAAAAACGCAGCTATTTTTTCCATAGGATATGTTAATGCTACCGTATAACCCACTGAACTCCTTCTCTCAGTCACCACCATTTCCACTCTTAAGTATTTTATTTTAGACCTAACTCGCCTTAAGTGTCTCCATCTCCAATGCCCCCATTAATCGCCCTGGATTAACTGCTAAAATTTAAACATTGGCTCGGTGCCTAACCCTAGCCTTCTTTATGTTGGAATCTAATTGATATTTCATTAACGATACGACCCAGACAATTTTTATTTTTGAGTCTCAAAGAATCTTAAATTTTTCAATAACTTGCATTCAATCATTTCATGAAGAGGATGCTTTTACAACCACAATTTAAAAATAACTTAGTGTAAGAAAGCCAGCGAGAAGAAAAATATGTCATGTGTACAAATGAGTCAAATGTAATAATATTTCTCTAAGATGTCGAGAAAATATTTTCTTTCCTCGTGTTCACTATATTTAAGACATATTTACAAGTGTATATCTGTTTTGCTCACAGAAAATCACATCACCTCACTATAATGAGCGGCTTACTTTTATACTTACGGTATGAAATGCAAAAAATTTTTTTTTTTTTTTGAGGGAACGGGGTGCTAATTTCAAAACTAGGGAAACTTGACACACAAGAGTGCATTCAATATTGTGTTTGTTACGATTATTTTTTGATTGAAAATATCAAGCGGGTCCAAAGTCTTGGGTCCGGCCTAGCGCGTGGGTGTTGGGAAATTTAAAATTTACTTTTAATAACAACATATTATGATTTATGTGTACCATCGCACGTGTATTGACGGCCCACGATGGTGGTAATAATTAATATTTTAGCCGGCAGTGTAAAATAATATGGCGGAACCATTAGAACCGTTTTGGATGGCATTATATTTTAAGAAGCTATTTATCATCGGCGGCCGCACACGTCACACGGCGCTTCTATAATATTATACTCTATTTAATGTTATTACAACCATTAGACGAATCGGTTTATGTGTTCAAAACAAATTTCCTAGCACCGAGATTGTTGCGCTCGATTCTTGTCTACTATACACACACACACACGCGGATTAAACATTAAGAAAATCACCTTATCAACTGCGGCCGTGTTGTGTAAACCGACCGCGTGTAACACGTGAAAAGCATTATGTTAAGTCGTTAAAATAATACATACATACATATTATACCGTACACGTACGCGGGTGAATTAATGACATATGAATGGGTTACATAAAAAAAAAAAAAAAAGCCGGATAAATTAGATAAGCGACCTCATGACGGACGTGAGAGAAGAGTGTAGCTGTTGGATGCAACAAACAACGGTGTACTTATTATTTTATTTGTCTGTGAATAGATAAAACTGTTTGAAGATTATAAACTCGTGTAGGGAGCACGGGAAAAAAAATATGCGGTAGCCGTGTCTATGTGCTATAATGGTACATTGATTGTGTTGTAATTATTTACAAGTCAGAGCCCATTGTCGTTATTTTAACGGAGCGGATAATTGTCGAAAAAGACGTTTTAATAGGTACACTAAGTATTATACCGATGGCGTTGCGCACAGGACAGGTGTCATAAGTGCATATTTTCGAGACAATTAGTTATGTCTTGAAATAGATGTCCACTAGCACGTCTTACGCGCTGTGTACGAATATTGGTAGTCAGAAATAATTATAATAATATACTAGAGGTCATTTAAGTGGATTCACTACACATATTTAAAACTAATTAGAAATGATAATTTCAATAATAAACTAGTTGTGTAAAAAAAAAAAACAATGTTTAATTGTTGTGTTATTTGCCGTCTGTTGATATTAAACTACTATTAAACGATTGAGCATATTATTGCAACACAATTATTAATCATTAATATGTATTTTGATCGGCCGTCAGTCTGAAATAATATTATCAATTATCGACACCCGGATAACGTGTATTAGTATAATTTTTAATTGCTTAATCGACTTGTCATTATAGAGTAATAAAGTATTATTTCTTTTATAGGCAAGTCTTATAAAAATAAATATGTTTTATTGTATGTGTAAAATTTAAATTTGTATTCAAATTTGTTATTGTGTTTTGGTGAGTATGCGAAAATCCGTAACGGATCGAACTTTTAAATTTAATTTTTTATTTTTAATATACACTTTGTTTTGCCATTTTTATTTTTCACTCTATACAAGTGTTGCGCTCTTTAAACCCCAACAATAAACCGTATTACCAAAAATCTTAAAACTAGCGCTTTTCATAATACTTTTAGCTTAATTTTTTAGAGAGGTATTTGTTGAAAATAAAATAAATGTAGCACTAATTTTAAGTTTTAAATATTTTAGAATCCCAAGCCCCCTTCTGATCTCCTCCAATACAACAGGACTAGAGGTCCTTAGTTATTTTAGTTCTTGGACACTTAGTTGAGTTTCATCTGGTTAGGTGAAAATCACGATCCGCTGCAGTAAACTAATGGTATTAATATGAATTATTATAATGATATATTATTTAGGTAACACATAAAATAGGTAAAATATCTTGTTAGCCTGCACCAGACGTGTTCGTATTAAACATTAATAACACAAAATAGCGTTTCCGCGATTAATAATGATTATTATTATTATTTCTCGAGCTCGATGAACGACTAACGGACTGAGTAGGTATAGCCGACGATAGAAAATACATAATTATTATTATACACCGAGTACCTATACATAAATATTGGGTAATAGGAACGATGAGTTACACGAAATCAGCGTACAAGGATATTATGATTATCACACGGTCGAAGTGATTATCAACAAGAAAATATAGACTCGAGTAAGTTAAGCCAAGTAGAATGGAACAAAATAATTCATTTTTTATAATACGCGGAATTGCCTGCGCTGGTGTTAAAATGTAGTTCAATATTTGCCATATTATCGTACTTACTTGACTTAATGTACTTCTAAATATTTCCAATATTTTATAAAACAATTTTTCGAAACGTTCAATTTCGTGCAAATAAAAATAACATAGTTAAAAAATGTTCAAAACTGTTTAAATTTTGTTCAAAATATTCGACAGTTGGTTTTGTTTTTTTTTATATGTGTTACACTGAACAGTGTTCGAATGAAAGTACTTAATACTCGTGTGTCTTGACAACAAACAAATGATTATTATGCATAATATATATATATTACCATTGCGGCTAATGAAATGATAATACTTGGTTTGTATGACTGTAACTGACTGAATGATACTTTTGGTTTATTACCATTAAATTACTTTTGAAGTTTTGGCTTAGGTTTCAGTGTGGACGAATCCAAACGGTCGCTACGCTTTCACCTGAATGTAAATGCACTTCATTTGTAATAACTGTTTTACATTATTATTTTAATTATCGAATTATCCGTCGTAGTAAATACGATCCATCGAATCTCTATTGTTTTATTTTGTTTTAATTATCACAGAGCACAGCCCAAAGCAAATTATGTTACTCATAAACCAATAGCGTCCATTATGTTTTATACACACAGCCAGCGTGGCAGTCTCCTAAGCACAAATGAGAATTAAATATTTTCTGAATCCTTCCTTTTACGGAGGCGGTGAAATCGGTGTCAAATTCATATTGTATTGTTCTTCTTATTGTGTTGGCCACAACCAGGACCGCAATTACACTTGTAGAAACCTTTTTTTCTAATCTAATAATATTATATTATTGTATGCATTGCAATATGCAACCTAACCATTTTTTATATGGATTATAAGTAGCTGATGTTCGCTAAGAATTAATTAGTCTTATTTATATTTTTTTAAACAAAGTATATCTTATTACAGTCTGGAATTTGGATTGTAAAACTAAGCTGCTGAACCGCGTTTCGCTGATCGTAATAACGTATGAAATGCATCGATGGTTTGATGGAAAATGAAATTATATTGCAAATAATTCATGAATCGTTTTTAAATTTATAATATTATTAATGCAGGTGACGTTGCAAGTTAGTTTGAGATGGGTTTTGAATAAATTACAATAAAACGGAGGTTCGGATAATAATGATTCTTTTGTGGCGGCGCTAAGTCTGTGCGGTTCAAAAAAGCCATTGTAAACAATTGGAAAATTGATCGAGCACCTTACCTATACCGTCAAAGTACAGGTTAGGCGAGAACCGGCGCTTTCGAAGCTCCGGGTAGATTTATTTTCCGGTCTGGTTTCAATAAACTCTTGACGGCTGTTGGAAAATCTCCATCAATCAACGAAACTTGTCAGGAAAGGTGGGGGGGGGGGTGTTTTTTTGTATTGTTAGTTACCGTTCTGGAAATAATAAGTTTTCAATCCGTCACGAACGGGGTTGTATTGAAATAACCAAAAAAGTCCAGGGGTTCGTTGGCGTTTTCTATATTATATATATTTCAGGCTATAATATTATCATTATTATTATTATTACTATAAAGTGAGGCGATATTAAAAAAGCTTTGTGTAAAAATAAAAATTTGAAAAAAAATCACTTAACAACAATAACTTAACGGATAAAAGAAGACTGTATAATACTGTTTTTGGCGCCATCCGTCCGAGCGTAAGCGGACAGTGAAAGCCGACCGATTGTCTGCTCTGCCGCTTGGCCGTAATCAACGAAACGCTATTATATTCTTGTAATATATTATATTATATAGAAATATAGAAACTTATTTGTATTTTTGTGGGTTACCCGATTGTCCGGCCAAAGAGGAAATAACAAAGCCCCGAAACTATATTATTATAATAATATACTACTGCAACGCACTTTCGTTGGCCGCGAAATTTCAGTCACATCAAAACCTATCCAATCAATAATGATAATAATAATAATTTGAACAACTTAAAACGTTTTAACGAGTCATCCCCGCATTTATAGTATTAATATTATGATTTCGATGGGCTCTAAGAAATTTTCCATTAAAAAGCTCCTTCTTTTATTCTCTTATTTTCCATTTCACTTTCTTGTCAAATGCACAAAATAAATGTTTGCAAAAGCCCGCAGACAAACATTAAAAACACTGGTGGCGACAAAATAATATGGCGTTATTATTGTTTCCATTTTATTTTTTATAAGGTAGAAACGATTTCACATATAAAATAGACGGATTCGTTGGAGTGTTAAATTTAAATAATTGAGAAAGTTTAAGACTTAAATGCTGTACAATTCGACCTCGTTCAGAGAGGAAAGTTTCAGAAATGAGCGTTCCCCAAAATGGTTGTGCTCACTTGAAGTGCTTGTAACGAGCTGTCTTCAAATTATTTTTTTAAACTTACAAATGACGAAAACGACTGAAAAGTTCATTTTCTCTTGTAAACTTCACGTTTATAACAAATTTTTCAATACTCTGCCCTAAGTACATATTTAGCTTCAGTAGATTATACCGGTGCACTTGAGATAATAATCAAAAAGCTTTAGGCTATTGAGTGAAAAAATGTAATAATAATCTTTTTATAGTTCTATAAAAAAATTAATCTAATTGCTAATAATTCTAATTTAGAGGAAAAAGGCACATATTACCAGTATTCGTTGATTTTGAGGGATAATTGGTGATTTTAGCAACTTTGGATGACTTCTATTATAAAGATGTCGGTTAGGCGGTTAAAACATCCGTGTTCGAAAACACATAAAACGCATAATAAAAACCAATACTGAAATGGTATATATTGATATAAAAACCTAAAACACTTTTGATTGCCTTAGTAAACAATATATTTTTAAAATAATATGTTATTCTATGTTAATTCACGATAAGACTTGGAGTAAATGGGTGCTTTTTAGCAATTTTTATTATAAATATGTTGACTATGTCGTCAAAACAAGCGTATACTAAAACACAAAATAAACAAATACGACTTAAAACCATTACGTTTTCAACACTATATCAAAAACATAAAACAATTGTGATTGCCAAATAGTTTGTTGTTTAAATCTATATTAACAAAATAGTGTACAGTACAGAGTTCCCGTTCTATATGGTTGCTAGTTTGTAATTTTTTTAATCTATAATTGATTTCATAAAACATTATTTGAAAATGATTTTCGCAAAATTCTGTTTGCTTATAATAATTTTCATAATCCAACATAAGAAGCTCTTGGGCGAAGAAAATGAAAAGGACATACATGAAAAACTACTAAAACAATGGAATCAAGTAAGGCCATTTAATACTGGGTATAAGACGAAGAACGATGAGTTGGCAACTAATTTCGCTATTTTATCTACCGAACAACTAAGACAAGCAATAGTTGATAAATTCGGCCAACTTAAATGTGGCTGTCTTTACAGCGCACATTTTAATTTTTCAATAGCCGACAATATGTTTAAAGAAAAAAACCATTTATTACTAAAAAGACGTTCGAATTTATTTTTAGAAGAATCCCTGACAATGGTTAGCATATTTGTCAATATAAAAGAAGTAACGATGACTGAAATATGGTTTGTTTACTATCACGCACGTTTAATAAACAGCTACTTCAATCCACCAAAAAATATGAAGTTGAGCGTTTCGTGTTTGGAGATAATTATGGAACAGAATCATTTTGTTCTAACTGAACTCGACAGATACTTCCAGCAAAATTGTAGCAATGAAAATATTTTCTATATAAAATCTAATAAGTCAAAGCGCTATTTTTGTATTCTTAACACCGTAAAACATATTTATTCAGACACACTTAAGGTGTTGCTTGCTAAAAAAAATTCGCTATTTACGCATATGCATGAGTACAATCTAGCAAAAAGCCTTACAAGTTTTGTCAAATAAAACATCATTGAAAAATATCTGAGAAAAGAAATCCAAGAAAAACATAATAAGTTTCACAATAAATTTATATTATTATCTCTTGAGCGTATGGAAAGCCGCATTTGCATTAAATTGCAACAAGTATTGTATGATTCCTACACGGAGTTTGATAAATATTATTATGGGTTCAAAAAATTACTGATTTTCAGACAACACGATTTAAATATTATTCATATAATAAAATTGATGTGGTGTCAGATCACTTGGAATTTCTTAAAAGAAATAAATCAAATAATCGACGACAATTTTCCCCCAAATAAATCTTTAGCTTCGTGGATGCAAAACACTCCTAAAGACTTCGAAAAAAACCTCTATTATTACATATTAGAATTCCAAAATGCATTATCAAACGTTATTAATAAATTAAATTTAAAAGATAGTGTTTTCTATGAACTGAATACCATTTGAGGCAGTGATTTATCATGCTATACGAAAGACAATAGCTGTCGCTTTGAGGCTAAACATAATATGGTTGAAAAAGTCCAATATGAACTTGAAAATGTATCTTTGTTATTGAATATCCCACCTTCATATTATGATGCACAAAAACGAGAAAGTATAAAGGAGCTTTTAGAATTTACTAACTCGTTAAGAAACGGCATTAATAATGTCTTTTTTGATTTGTTCGAATTTGAATTACTTGAATCTTACTTGAAAATTATCGGTGACTATAGCCATCGTATTTCCATGTTTTTGAATTCTAAACCTATAACACAACAAGTTTTAAATGCTGATGAACATCTTGAATAATCTAAGCTGTCGATATGGAAACATTCAATGAAGATAGAATACATAAATACAAAAATTACTGACTTGCCTCAATGTAATTAATACTTTTATTAAAATAGCTTTTTATGTGTTTTAGAAGTACTAATTTGTGGTTCTATAACTAATTACGTCTTATTTATAATATACTATTTCAATTGTTTAAAATCATGTACAGCTATTGTTTGTGGGTTTACTGTTATCTACGATTATAAATTAAATAATATTATTTAGGTCGCAAATTTACTATAGTAATAAAATGTCGTTTAATAAATTTTGTTTTATGGTTATTTTATCACTCGAATAAAAGATTTTCTTCAAAATACTATTGATTGTTCTGTTTACTTTTATTTAACAATAGATTTACACTGAGTCCAGAGCATCTAGTTTTTTGGTTCAGTGGTTAAAATACAACCGTGTTCAAAAACAAATAAAAGTCTATATGGAAATAATTGATTATATTCTATTTAATTGTGTAAAGCGATACGTTTTTTAACACAAAAACGGCAACCACGATGTAAAACAATGAACGGATTAAACTTAAAATAGATTGAAATTATAAAAATTGATTAAAACAACTTGTTTCTCAAATATTGTCTACATTAACATTTTTAAAAACGGATGGTTTTCAATTCCTTATCACTGATTTAAGCGATTTTGAACTTCTTATACGAACACTAATGTTTTATTATTTAATAATTCATTGAAAAAACAATTATTTTTCGATAATTATAAAAAAAACTTTAGTCTAACTGATGTATTTTATTCAATACAATGTATTAAATATTTTGTTTTAAAGGCTTAGTGAGAAGAAATGATTCATTTTTACTCATTTCATATAACACACTAAATAAATGAGCATGTATGTACATTATTCCTAAAATATATGATGTACACCTACAAAACCAATAAAGAAAAACGTAACACTGTAAAACCAATACCCTTGCGGCTTCGTATCAAGACCAATAATCAATAAAATACTTGTAAATGATTTATAAAAAATAATATGTTTGCAACAATGCGTTATTTAGATAAACAATTGAACTTCGGTATAATCTATTCGAATATGTACAGCCAAATAACACACAATTTGTACTTTCCGTAAAATAAGAATGATCGTTTAACAACATAACGAAAATGGATTTCACAAAGTATAGTGTAGTATGTTTAATTTTTATATTCAAACTGCAGTCAATGTCTTGCGACGAACATGCAGAAATACTATCACAATGGAATCAAGTAAGATTACTTAATACTGGGTATGAGACAAAAAACAATGAGTTGGTGCCCGATTACACTAGTTTATCTATTGAAGAACTAAGGCAAGTAATAATTTCCAAATATGACCAACTTATATGCGGTTATCTTTTCAGTACATACTTCCATTTCTTAATAATCAATAAAATGTTTCACGCAGAAATATACTATTTACTAAAAAACCGTTTGATTTTGTTCTTAGAAGAATCCGTGAAAATGGTTAGGTCTGTTTTTGACGTAAAAGGAGTACGGATGACTGAAATATGGTTAGTTTACTATCACGCATTTACCATGAATAACTACTTCCATTATCCAACAGAACAACAGTTGAGTGATTTCTTTTTGGAAAAAACTATGGATCAAAATCATTTTGTACTTGTTGAGCTCAAGAGATATATCGATACAAACTGTCCCGGTGATAATATTTTCAGCATAAATTCTGGTATGTTTAATCGCATTGAAAATATTTTTTCTTCGTCAAAGAATAAGGTATGTTCTTGTCTTCTCGCACGGAAGCTAATATTTGATAATAAAAATTCGCTAAACAATTTACACGAGGTCAATCTGGAAGTTTTATCAAGTGTTATCAATCAAAAGATCAATAAAACACTTTTAAAAACCGCAATCGACGAAAAATATATTATGTTTCGAAACCGTTTTATAAAATATAAGCCTTTTTTTATCGAAATAGACATTTGGAATATATTGGATCAAAAAATGAGGACTCATTTAGAGATTTCTAAAAATCAGGAATTGAGAGGATTACTCAAGTTCGGAAAACTTAATTGTATGTCTATTAACATACTAAAATTTATGTGGTATCGAATTACTTTGAACTTCCTGACAGAAATAAATAGTATAATATACTATCAATATGACCCAATTATTGAAACATGTTCTCCAAATGATAATAACACACCTCAAGACATAGGAAAAAACCTCAACTCTTACATAGAAAGATTCCAACCGTTGCTATCAAACGTCATTGATAAAATGAATTTAAATGATGGAACCCTCTATGAACTGTATACTTTATTTAACATTGATTTATCACATTATCGAAATAACAACAGCTATCGTTTTACAGAAAAATGTTATTTGGCTAAAAAAGTAAAAAATGAACTTGATTCTGTATGTTCATCATTAAATATCCCACCTTCATGTTGCAGTATAAATAACCGATGGTATATGTTTTGGATTATAAGTAAGGTTCATATAATAAGTAAAGAGATTAGTATAGTCTTTGAAGATTCCGTGAAATTTAAATTACTTCAATCGTACTTAAATTTTATAAGTGACTATAACGGTCGTATATCCATGTTTTTGGATTCATTATACGCAAATAAACACGATTAAATGTAATTTTTTACGCATAATATTTACATTAATATTCTGTTCTAGTAAAAAATGCAACTGTATATTTTCATATTTGTTTGATTTGTAACATGTTAATTTTATCTCTTAAATTTGTCATTTCAATAAAAAACCATTTATTACCAAAAAGACGTTCGAATTTATTCTTAGAAGAATACCTGACAATGGTTAGCATATTTGTCAATATAAAAGAAGTAACGATGACTGAAATAGGGTTAGTTTACTATCACGCACGTTTAATAAACAGCTACTTCAATCCACCAAAAAATGTGAAGTTGAGCGTTTCGTGTTTGGAGATAATTATGGAACAGAATCATTTTGTTCTAACTGAACTCGACAGATACTTCCAGCAAAATTGTAGCAATGAAAATATTTTCTATATAAAATCTAAAAAGTCAAAGCGCTTTTTTTGTATACTTAACACCGTACAGAATTTTTTATTCAGGCACACTTGAGGTGTTGCTTGTTAAACAATTTTCGCTAATTAAGCAAATGCATGAGTACAATCTAGCAATTGGCCTTACAAGTTTTGTCAAATATAACATCACTGAAAAATATCTGAGAACGTCTTTTTTATAATATACTATTTTAGTTGTTTTAAATCGCGTGCATTTTTTGTTTGTGGTTTTACTGTTATCTACGATTATAAAATAAATAATATTACTTAGGTCGCAACTTTAGTATTAATAAAATGTCGTTTAATGAATTATTATATTTTATTTTATGGTAATTGTATCACTCAAATAAAAGATTTTCTTCAAAGACTATTTATTGTTATGTTTACTTTTATTCAAAAATAAATTTACACTGAGTCAGAGCATCCAGGTATTTATCTTTGGTTCAGTGGTTAAAATACAGCCGTGTTCGAAAACACATAAAATACAATAAACAACTGAAAATATAACGATTTAAACAAATACCCTTTTAGTTCCATATGGAAAAATAAAAACACTTGCTATTGACGTATTAAGTAAAATATTTTTATAATACTATGTTTTTTTTTATGTAGGTCGACGATAAAACTTGGAGTATAATTTGTTTGAATGTGTACCTAACAAAATAGGGATGCCGTTAAGTTCCGGAAAATATTGTCACAGACGATTGATTCACAATAGTGAATCCAAACATACCTATGACCTTAGCTAGACCGGTGCCTGGCTAATACTAAATAACATACTTATAGATCATTTAACCCGATAGTAGTGTTGTGGAGTGTAAAAAATCTGTACTGTTTACCTGAGTCTCGTCGGGACAGAAATTATTTTAGCAAATTTTTGATCAGATTAATATCGAGTTGATATACAAAATAGAGCACTCCGGTTTACAGAGGCGGATACTAGGTAGGGAGATAGAATACCATTTGTTTATTAACAAAATCACAAATAAAAATACTAAAAAATATAAATTTATAAATTTAATCTGTTTATCTGTTGGACGCTTTTTTTTATACTTTTCAACACTATATCGAAAACAGCCAAAACCAAAATTTCATGTGACTAACTTACAATTAATAAACAATATATTTTTTTAATAATATGTTATTATATGTAGGTTAACGATAAGACTTGGAGTAAATGGGTTCTTTTTAGCAATTTGTATTATAAAGACGTTGACTATGTCGTCAAAACATCCGTATACCAAAAGACAAAATAAACAAAAACGACCTTAAAACAATACTTTTTCAACACTATATCGAAAAAAAAAACACTTGTGATTGCCAAGTAATGTTGTTTAAATCTGTATTCACAAAGTAACATACAGTACAGAGTTCCCGTTCTTTATGGTTGCTAGTTTGCAATTGTTTGAACCTACTATAGATTTTATAAAACTTTAATTGGCACTGTAGTATCATATTGGAAAACGACATTACGAAAATGATTTTTACAAAATGTTGTTTCCTTATTATAATTCTCATAATCCAACATAAGAAGCTCTTGGCCGATGAAAAAGAAAAGGGCAAACAGGCGAAAATGCTAAAACAATTGCATCAAGTAAGTTCATTTAAGACCGGTTATGAGACGCTGAACGATGAGTTGGCAACTGATTTCGCTAGTTTATCTACCGGACAACTAGGAAAAGCAATAATTTATAAATTCGGTCAACTTAATGTGGTTATCTTTACAGTGCACATTTTATTTATTCAATTGCCCACAAAATGTTTCAAACAAAAAACTCTTCTATACTATAAAGCCGTTCGATGTTATTCTTAAAAGAATCCGTGACAATGGGTAGCTCTTTATTCAATAAAATCTAACCATATATTTTCGGTTCTTTAAACTCCATTTACATCAAAAAATGACTTAAACATTTTCGCGGATTCTTCTAAGAATAAAATCAAACGGCTTTTTAGTAAATAACAGAATTCTGCGTGAAACATTTTGTCGACTATTAAAAAATGGAAGTATGTACTGAAAAGATAACCGCATATAAGTTGGTCGAATCTGGAGTTTATTGCTTGCCTTGGTTGTTCTGTAGATAATCTAGCGTAATATGATGTATTTTTATATGATACTATCCAACTATAATTCTTGTATATCTAAATAACGCATTATTGTGAACATAGTTTTTTTTATGCATCATTTACAAGTGTTTTAGTGATTATTGGTTTTGATACGAATCTGCAAGGGTATTAGTTTTACAGTGTTACGTTTTTCTATATTGGTTTTGTAAGTGTAACATAATATACCATAATCTAGTCATCCTTAAAAAATTATATTATTATAAAAATTTGCTAAATAACCATCTGCGTAAGGACACTCTGGTAAAAGGCCTCAGGAGTTTTATCAATTAAAACACAACCAAATCTTAATTATTACCTTATTTATATTAATCATTTTGAGTCATGTACAACTGATTTTGTGATCTTAATGTTATCTTCGAAATCAGAATATATAATGTTATTTTTAAGGTTATTTAGTCATCATTAAGTCAAATTTAGTAGTAAAAAAACGCTACTGTACGAGTAATACTGTTTAATATGTTGGATTTGCAACATGTTAATTGTATTTCTCAAATAAAATATAATCTTCATCGATACAATAATTTTATCCTTAGTGATAGACGTAAATATATTGAATAAGTTACAGATTTTCAATGGTTAGTTTACCAGTGTAGTTTTAGTAAACTAAATTTTTTCAATGTAATCATAAAACGTATAGTCCATTTAGATTTATTTAGTCGTCCCAACAAATCTAACTTAAACACCGAAAATTCTTATTTTTTTTTCGTTATATTTATATACAGGAAAAATCGATTAAAACTGTTAAATGTTGGTCCCTTTTATATTAATTTGTTATTTTGGACCAAACAACAGCCAGACCATTTTTGAATACTTTTGTGAACTTTTTACACTATTACTAGGTAAAGCTAGTTAACTATGGTTAGCTGTGCAATAATTATTGGAAAAACGATTATACTTATTCTATTATAAAAAACTATATCTTAATTGATATTTTTTTTTTGAAATAGTGAGAAGCAAATGATTTATTTTTACTCGTTTCATAAAACGCATATATAATAATTCGGCATGAATATTGTTTATTCCTAAAAGATTTGTACACTGACAAAACCAAAAAAAAATACTTTTGAATGTCGTATACAAAAACATATGTTCACAATAATGCGTTAGGTACCTATTTTGTTAAACAATAGAACTTCGATTACCTACTCTATGGGAATATGTACCATAAAAACAGACATTATGTACTTTCTGTTCTTAAGAATAACTCGTTTGTAGTTTTATTTTGTACCTATTAAACATAATAAAAACTCATAGTTGGATTGTTTCATATAAAAGTACAAAATCATGAAAATGGTTTTCACAAAAAATGAGGTAGTATGATAAATTTTTATAATTTTCAAATTGCAGTCAATATCGTTCGGCGAACATGCAGAACTACTAACACAATGGAATCAAGTAAGTTTATTTCATACTGGGTATGACACGCAGAACGATGAGTTGGCACCCGATTACGCTAGTTTATCTAATGAAGAACTAAGGCAAGCAATAACTTCCAGATTCGATCAACTTAAATGTGGAAATCTTTACAGTGCGCATTTCCATTTTTCAATAGTCGACAAAATTTTTCAAACACGAGACTTTTTTTTACTAAAACCCGATTTGATTACATTCTTAGACGAATCAGTGAAAATGGTTAGCTATTTTTTCGACGTAAAAGGATTACAGATGAATGAAGTATGGTTAGTTTACAATCAAGCAGTTACCATGAACAGCTACTTCCAATTACCTTTGGTGGTACAACGGATGCCATGGTGTATTCAGAAAAATATAATGCAGCAAAATCATTTTGTGGTTATTGAACTCAACAAATATCTCGAGAAAAATTGTTACGGTGAAAATACTTTCGACATACATTTTGAAAAGTTAGGTACATATTCTAGTTCTAGCGCACATGAATTAATACTTGATAATAAAAAATTGCTAAACATTTTACACGAGCTCAATCTAGAAAAAGGTCTTAACAATTTTATCAACCCAAAGATCAATGAAACTCTCTTAAGAAAAGCTATAGACGAAAAATATATTTTGTTTCAAAACCGTTTCCGATCGTATGCACCTTGGTTTATGGATAAAAAAAATTGGAACATATTAGACCAAACAATGAAGCCTTATTTAAAGATATCTAAAAATCATGGATTGAAAGGATTACTCATGTTCCGAAGACTTAATTTTATGATTATTGACATACTTAGATTTACTTGGTTTCGGTTGACTTGGGAATTCCTGACAGAATTAAATCAAATAATAATCGAACATTTTGACCCAATTGAAACGTTTGCTCCAAAAAATGATAAAACACCTGAAGACATAGGAAAAAACATTAACAATTACATAACAAGATTCCAACAGCTTTTATCAAACGTGATTGATAAACTGAATTTAAATGATGGTATCTTCAATGAGTTGTACAACGTTTTTGAAACTGATTTATTACGTTATCAAGAAAACAAAAGGTATCGCTTTAAAGCTAAAAACGATATAGTAAGAAAAGTCAAATATGAAGTAGATTCTGTATCTTCAGCATTTTTTTATATCCCACCTTCGTTTTATAGTATAAAGACACGATACATTATGATTTGGAATTTATCTAAAGCTAAGTTGATAAGTTTTGAGATTGATAAAGTCTTTGAAGATTCGATGGAATATAAATTACTTGAATCGTTCTTGAAGTTTATCAGTGACTATAGAGATCATATATCGATTTTTTTGATTTCCTAAACTGCAGAATACCTTGATGAAATGTTGCTTTTAAACTCCAGAATTTCAAAATTTCATATAGCATATCTTAAAGATGATATGCCATATATGATAGATATTATTTTTTTTTAAAGTTTCGTTAAGCTTTGAAAAATATAAATTTAAAGGTTTTATAATTAATAATTATCCTATTTATAATATATAATTATCATTTTGGGTCATGTAAAACTATTTTTGTGGATCTACTGTTATCTTCAAAATCAAAATGTATAACGTTCTTTTTAAGGTTACTAA
This sequence comes from Adelges cooleyi, assembly GCF_023614345.1. Taxonomy (NCBI): domain Eukaryota; kingdom Metazoa; phylum Arthropoda; class Insecta; order Hemiptera; family Adelgidae; genus Adelges; species Adelges cooleyi. The sequence goes on from NW_026096268.1 coordinate 7,728,725, forward strand.
GTCGTTATAGTTAGTATATAAGTGTTATAACAGTTGTATTTTGATGTTTTTCAATTCTGAAACTGCAGAAAGTCATGTTCTAAATCTTGTTTTTTAATTATAGAATTTAAACAGTCTATATGGAAACAATTGATTATATTCAATTTATAATTAATAATAATCATTGGAAATTGTGTACAACTATTTTTGTGGTCTTACTGTTTTCTTCGAAATCGGAATGTATAATTTTATTTCTAAGTGAAGAGTTGTATTTCAATGTTACATTATATCTGTACCAGTTAAAATAAGTCTACTGTGCCAATAATAATGTGTGATATGTTTGGTTTTCCACATATTAATTATATTTCTCAAATAAAATAGAATCTTCATGAATACAAGATTTTTGTCTATATAATATAATGTATGGTCATAGTTACCCAAATACTGTAAATAACTATAAAATGAAAATATTGTCATTGCCAGTTGACTGTTGATTCACTCACACATAGCAAACTGGAAATTGACTACGGTCAAAGTGTAATTTTACTCATTTTTGGGAGTTTTCCTTGATTAAAAAAAAGTTTGACTACAGATGCGTTTTACTATTTTACTAAATTTTTCTACACATACGAAAAACTGAATTATTTAAATGAAAATCGGTTTGCCAATTTATAACTCAATAAAGAGGCCAAAAAATTCATATATTTTTACAAAATTGAAATTGGATCAGACAAAGTTTCACAATTTTGTTACAGCGATACGTTTTTTAACACAAAAACGGCAATATCTAAACAATGAACGGATTAAACTTAAAATACATTGAAATTATAGAAATTGATTAAAACAACTTGTTTTTTATACATTGTCTACATTAAACTCTTTAAAAGCGGATCGTTTTCAATTCCTTATCATTGATTCATACAATAGTTGTAAATCTGTAGATATTGAACTTCTTATACGAACACTGATGTTTTACTATTTAATAATTCATTGAAAAACAATTATTTTTCGTTATTTTAAAAAAAACTACAGCCTAATTGATATATTTTATTTAATACTATGTTTTGAATATTTTATTATAAAGGCACGACGAGTAGAAAATAAATCATTTTTACTCGTTTCATAAAACACAATAAATTGATAAGCATGCATATACATTATATCTAAATTTATTTATACTTACAAAACCAATAGTCAATAAAACACTTGTAAATGATTCATAAAAAAATAATACGTTCAAAATGATGCGTTATTTAGATAAACAATTGAACTTCGGTATAATCTATTCGAATATGTGCAGCCAAGTAACACACAATTTGTACTTTCCGTAAAATAAGAATAATCGTTTAACAACATAACGAAAATGGATTTCACAAAATATAGTGTAGTATGTTTAATTTTTATATTCAAACTGCAGTCAATGTCTTGCGACGAACATGCAGAAATACTATCACAGTGGAATCAAGTAAGATTACTTAATACTGGGTATGAGACGAAAAACAATGAGTTGGTGCCCGATTACACTTGTTTATCTATTGAAGAACTAAGGCAAGCAATAATTTCCAAATTCGACCAACTTATATGCGGTTATCTTTTCAGCACATACTTCCATTTCTTAATAATCGACAAAATGTTTCACGCAGAAATGTATTATTTACTAAAAAACCGTTTGATTTTGTTCTTAGAAGAATCCGTGAAAATGGTTAGGTCTGTTTTTGGTGTAAAAGGAGTACGGATGACTGAAATATGGTTAGTTTACTATCACGCATTTACCATGAATAACTACTTCCATTATCCAACAGAACAACAGTTGAGTGATTTCTTTTTGGAAAAAACTATGGATCAAAATCATTTTGTACTTGTTGAGCTCAAGAGATATATCGATACAAACTGTCCCGGTGATAATATTTTCAGCATAAATTCTGGTATGTTTAATCGCATTGAAAATATTTTTTCTTCGTCAAAGAATAAGGTTTGTTCTGGTCTTCTTGCACGGAAGCTAATATTTGATAATAAAAAATCGCTAAACAAATTACACAAGGTCAATCTGAAACTTTTATCAAATGTTATCAACCAAAAGATCAATAAAACACTTTTAAAAACCGCAATCGACGAAAAATATATATTTTTTCGAAACCGTTTTAAAACATATTCTCCTGACTTTGTAGAAAAAGACATTTGGAATATATTGGATCAAAAAATGAAGACTCATTTAGAGATTTCTAAAAATCAGGAATTGAAAGGATTACTCAAGTTCGGAAAACTTAATTGTATGTCTATTGACATACTAAAATTTATTTGGTATCGAATTACTCTGAAATTCCTGACAGAATTAAATCATCAAATATACTATCAATATGACCCAATTATTGGAACATGTGCTCCAAATGAGAATAACACACCTCAGGACATAGGAAAAAAGCTCAACTCTTACATAGAAAGATTCCAACCGTTTCTATCAAACGTTATTGATAAATTGAATTTAAATAATGGTACCTTCAATGAGCTGTATACTATATTCAACATTGATTTATCACATTATCAAAAAAACAACGGCTATCGCTTTAAAGAAAAACATAACTTGGTTAGAAAAGTCAAAAATGAATTAGATTCTGTATGTTCATCATTAAACATCTCACGTTCATGTTGCAGTATAAAGAAATTATGGTATATGTTTTGGATTATAAGTAAGGTTCATATAATAAGTGATGAGATTAGTATAGTCTTTGAAGATTCCGTGGAATTTAAATTACTTCAATCGTACTTAAATTTTATCAGCGACTATAGCGGTCGTATTTCGATGTTTTTGGATTATATTATTACATTATATGTAGAAAAACTTGATTAAATGTGTTTTTTTACGCATCATTTTTACATTAATATACTGTTCTAGTAAAAAAAAACGCAGCTGTATATTTTCATATGAACTGTTTGATTTGTAACACGTTAATTTTATCTCTTAAATAAAATATTTTCTTTAAAATACAATTGTTCCTATTAGTTACATATTTTATTTAACTCTATGCTTACATCGAGCTTATGTATCTATTAAAGAATGTCTAAAAAAGTTTTGCTTTTACGCCACTTAATTGTTCTTTGTATCATAAAAGTAAATTTTGCTAATCTAGTGCTAATTTAGTAAAATATATTGGTATTTTACTATTTTTTATCTTTAGGGTTTCTTGCCCAAAACTTTCTAATTTTTGACAGCTAATCGAGTTCATTACTTATCGGATCTGCAAATTTATAATAATAAAACGCTAAGTTACTTAAATGGATTACTAAATATAATGATAGCATCTCTCCTTCGCATCGAAACTAAAAGGAGCTTCAATAGGATATAAAGAGGTTTTGATTCGTTGCATTTATACAGCAACAACTTTTAAATTATAGTAGACAACCGCTTCGTGTGTAAAAAGTATACACAAACACAAGTCTACATGGCATTACTCATTACACTGTACAAGTTCACCTGTGTTCCAAATTATTTATGACCCTATGCTGCATTACTTAGAAATACATAAATCGACTAGCGCCTACAGTACGGTATTATTGGTATTGGTTTGGATTGTTTTTGTAGGTGTCGATATTTGCAAAATTCGGTTGTTGTCGAGATTTAGGTTAAAATGTTAAAATAAAATCGTAAGCTTAGACACATAAAAGATAAACAAAGAAAAAAATTGCACTGTAAGACTCATACTATTGAGCTGCCTATCGAAGCAAAATATAAGAATACTTATAGATGATATAATAAAAAGAACTAATAATTTAAAAAATTGTGCAATACTAATTTATTGGAATCTCACCTTACTGGAAAACATATACTACAAAGTATGTGACAAACTTACATTACATTAAATATAACACTGTGTAGCTTGGCTTGTGTCTCTGATTATTCATTAACCTAAGCCGTAATCGGTTAATATATTTCTAAATACATACATCGATTGGCGCATACAATGCAATAACATTTGAACATCATTCATTATTGATATACTATCATTATTCAGGTGGGAGGCTAATTACTAAACTATGATAATAATAATATGGGTGACATTATTTGATAATATCTTTCTATAGTTCTTGTCTGAATGTAAAATATAATTTATCATATTAATGGATACCTATAAAAAAAATGTAACTTATTGCTCATCTCAAAGAAAGTGTATAAAGCCACATTTTGAAGAAGAATGGGTGATTTTAGCATCTTCTGGTAACTTGTATTATAAAGATGTTTTTGGTTAAATCACAACCATGTTTCAAATCACAGAAAAAAACCAAAGGAAAACATAACAACGTAAAACCAATACCATTTCAGCAAGATACCGAGTGAACAAAAAACACTTGTAGTTGATTTCAAACGTAAAAAATGTTTAAAATAACAGTATGTTATTCGAATCTATACTTAAATAAAAAACATACAGTTAGATGTTCCCGTACTTTATGGTTGCTAGTTTGTAAATGTTTTGAATCTATTATAGATTTTATAAAACTTTAATTAGTTTCCATCATACTGCAAAACGACATTGCAGAAATGATATTCACAAAATTGTATTTCCTTATCACAATTTTCATATTCCAACATAAGACGCTCTTGGGAGAAGAAAATCAAAAGCACGAACATGTAAGACTACTGAAACAATGGAAACAAGTAAGTTCATTTAATACTGGGTATAGTAAACAGGACAGCAAGTTGGCAACTGATTTATCTACCGGACAACTAAGGCAAGCGATAATGTCCAAATTCAACCAAGTCAAATGCGGTTTGCTTTTTAGTGCACATTTACATTTTTCAATAGTCGACCATATTTTTCGAGCAGAAGACTATTGTTTACTAACAAACCGTTTGACTTCATTCTTAGAAGAATCCGTGAAAATGGTCAGCTCTTTTTTCGATGTAAAAGGAATACAGATGAATGAAGTATGGTTGGTTTACAATCACGCATTTACAATGAATAACTACTTCAGTCAAATGAGAAAACAAGAGTCGTGTGGTATTAAAATACTGGATATTATGAATCAAAATTATTTTGTTATTACTGAACTCAGCAAACATCTCGAAACAAATTGTGACGATGGCAACATTTTCAGCATACAATCTGGTAATTTAGAACGCATTGAAGACAATTATTTTTCATTTGTAAACATGAAGCGTTTCATTGGTTTAAGCACACGTGAGACACCAACAAAAAATAGATATTCTTGTTCTCGCGCATGTAAGATATTAAAAGTTAATAAAAATTATACGCTAAACAAGCGTTTGTATAAGGACAATTTGTTAAAAGGTCTTGACAATTTTATCAACCCAAAAATTACTAAAATATATTTAAAAAAGGCAATCGACGAAGGATATAAAAAGTTAAAACTCCATATTTATAATTATTCATCCAGGTTTATGTTAAAACATATTTGGACTACATTGAGGCAAACAATGTATCGTTATTTAAAGTTTTCCAGCAATCGCGGATTGAGACGATTACTCATGTACGGACAATTTTATTTGATACATATTGAAACACTTAGATTTCAGTGGATTCGACTCACTTGGGAATTTCTTACAGAAATAAATCGTATAATACACGACCATTATGATCCCCTTATTGAAATATTTGCACCAGATCAGGATAACATAGGAAGGTACCTTGAAACTAGCATATCAAATTTCCAACCGTTTTTATCAATCGTTATTGAAAAATTGACTTTTAGTGATAGCTGCTACGACCTACTACTACAACTACATGCTATTTTTAAAACTGAATTATATCTTTATAGAAAAAACCACAGCTATCGCTTTGAAGCTAAAGTTAATATGACTAAAAAATTCCAATATGAACTAAAAAATATATCTTCATCATTAGAGATCCCAACATCATATTGTTATATAAAGCCGGACACCGATATGCATTCAATGATAAATGATGCTCACTTGACAAGTAATGTGCTTAAGGATAACTTTGAAGATTCGTTGGAATTTAAATTACTTTACTCGTTCTTGGAGTATATCAGTGCATATAACAGTCGTATTTTGATGTTTTTGAATTCTGAAACTGCAGAAAGCCACGTTATAAATCTTGTTTTTTAATTTTAGAATTTAAACACTCTATGTGGAAATAATTGTTTATATTCTATTTATGATCAATAATAAAACAATTTAATCGTGTACAACTATTTTTGTAGTCTTATTGTTTTGTTCGAAATCGTTAATGGTAAAATATTAAAACATATATCTTATTTTTTCAATTTTACATTAAATCAACTGTAGTAGTAAAAAAACGGTACTGTGTGAATAATACTGTATAATATATTTGGTTTGCCACATGTTAATTTTATTTCTCAAATAAAATATTATCCTCATGGGTACAAGAATTTTATCCTAAGTGGCGATATATTATTATTTAAAAGGCTTAGTGAGAAGCCAATTAATCATTTTTTCTCGTTTCATAAAACGCAATAAATAATTCGGCATAAATATTCTTTTTTTTTAAAAGATGTAAACAATAAAACCAATAAAACAAATGTAACACTGTAAAACAATACCCTTGCAGCTTTAAATCATAACGAATAATAAATTATACACTTGCAAATGACTGTAAAAAGGAAAAAATTTTCACAATAACGATTCATATAATTAAACAATAATTGAACTTTTGTGTAACCAATTTGAATATGTACATCCAAAAAACACACACTTTGTACTTTTTGTTCTAAAAGTTTCTCGATTGTAATTTTATTTTGGATCTATTAAATATATTATACAATTATTATAGTTGGATTGTAAAAATACAACATAACGAAAATAGTTTTCAACAAATACACTGTACTATATTTAATTTTATACTTAAACTACGATCAATGTCGTGCGACGAACTACTAACACAGTGGAATCAAGTATATTCATTAACTACTGGGTATGCGACGCAAAACGATATTTTGGCGGCAACCGATTTTGCTAGATTATCTAATGAAGATCTAAGGCAAGCAATAACTTCCAGATTCAGCCAACTTAAATGCGGATATCTTTTCAGTGCGCGTTTCCATTATTCCTTAGTCGGCCAAATTTTTCAATCACTAAACTATTTTTAACTAAAACCCGATTTGAATTCATTCTTAGAAGAATCCGTGAAAATAGTTAGCTCTTTTTTCGACATTAAAGAAATACAGATGAATGAAGTATGGTTGGTTTACAATCACGCATTTACCATGAACAATTACATCCGAATACCTATGACAATACGGTGGAGACTATGCAATATTCAGAAAAATATAATAAAGCAAAATCGTTTTGTTGTTACTGAACTCAACAAATATCTTGATTCAAATTGTATCGGTGAAAATATTTTCAACATTAACTCCGGTAAGTAATCCACTAAAACGGAATTGACTAAAAAGTCAAAGTTAAAAAAAATGGAAATGATCGAAATTGATTAAAACAGCTTATTTTTTAAATATCGTCAACATAAAATTCCTTAAAAACTTCTAAACATTGTTTAGGGAATAAACTATAAAATGCAGTAAATTAAATATATTTTTTTGAAATGCTTAGTAAGAAAGAAAAATGATTAATTTTTACTGGTTTCATAAAATGCAATAAACAATTCAGCATTATATTTATTCTTAAAAGATATGTACATATAAAAACCAATAAAAAAACAGTAACACTATAAAACCAATACTCTTACAACTTTGAATTATAACTCGTTATAAATTAAACATTTGTAAACGACATATAAACAAAAGTATGTTTACAATGATGCGTTATTTAATCAAAAAAATATTGAACTTTGGAATAATTTATTCGAATTTGTACTTCCAAAAACACATACTTTGTACTGTCTGTTCTATAAGGTTACTCGTTTGTAGTTTTATTTTGGATATATTATACAACTATTATAGTTGGATTGTAGAAATACAACATATTAATATCATATTAAAATACAACATTACGAAAATGGTTTTCACAAAATACTGTGTAATATGTTTAATATTCATATTCAAACTGACTTCAATGTCGTGCGATGAACATGCAGAACTACTATCACAGTGGAATCAAGTAAGGTTACTTAATACTGGGTATGACACGGAAAACGATGAGTTATCACCCGATTACGCTAGTTTATCTAATGAAGAACTAAGGCAAGCAATAAACTCCAGATTCGACCAACTTAAATGTGGATGTCTTTTTAGTGCACATTTACATTTTTCAATAGTCGACAAAATTTTTCAAACACGAAACTATTTTTCACTAAAATACCATTTAATTTCGTTCTTAGAAGAATCCGTGAAAATGGTTAACTCATTTTTCGATGTAAAAGGAATACAGATGAATGAAATATGGTTAGTTTACAATCACGCATTTGCCATGAACAATTACATCCAAATACCTATGACAATACGGTGGAGACTATGCAATATTCAGAAAAATATAATAAAGCAAAATCGTTTTGTTGTTACTGAACTCAACAAATATCTTGATTCAAATTGTATCGGTGAAAATATTTTCAACATTAACTCTGGTAAGTTCGAACACTTTGTAGCAAATTTGTATTTAAAAAAAGAAAACAAATTTTCTTTTACTCAGTCACGTGAGATAATATTTGATAATAAAATATTGTTAAACAATTTATATGATTACAATCTGGAAAAGGGCCTTAAAAGTTTTATCAACCCAAAGATCACTTCAACTTATTTAAAAAACGCAATCGACGAAAAATATATTAAGTTTCAAAACAGTTTTAAATCGGTGTATTTGATGGAAGACGATGCTTGGCATATATTGAATCAAGCAATGAAGCCTCATTTAGAGATTTCTAAAAATCAAGGATTGGAAGGATTGCTTATGTTCGGAAAACTTAATTTTCTGATTATTGACATAATTCGATTTATTTGTCTTCAAATCACTTGGAAATTTCTGACAGATATAAGTATTATAAGATATAGTTATTGTTGCCGATTTGATAGAGATGATCCTAGCACACCTCCAAACATAGAAAACGAACTCGTCTCTTACATGTCAAAGTTCCAACCGTTTTTATCAACCGTTATTGATAAATTAAATTTAAAAGATAGTGTCTTCAATGAACTGTATACAATTTTTAAAACTGAATTATCACGTTTTGAAGAAAACCATGACTATCGCTTTGAACCTGAATATACTATAGTTGTAAAAGTAAAAAATGAACTAGATTCTTTGTCTTCATCATTAAACATCCCACCATTAAGTATAAGGCCACGAAGCAATGTTATTTCATTTTTAATAGTGGCTGAAGCGATAAGTGATGAGATTAAGAAAATCTTTGAAGATTCGTTGGAGTTTAAATTACTACAATCGTACTTGAAGTTTATTAACGACTATAGGGATCGTATTTCGATGTTTTTAAATATTAAAACTGAAGAAAAACTTGATTAAATTTCTTTTTTTAACTGTAAAATTTAAACAGTTTATATGAAATCATCTAATAATGATAGAATACATAATAATATATAAATTAATAATTTGCTAATTAATGTAATTGATACGTTTGTTGAGACAGCTTCTTAAATCTCTTAGAATAATTCATTATTTGTTTTAAAATTAATCACTTTAAACCAACTAAGGTTATTATAATCTAGTTATAGTATATATTAATTTTTTTGAATCATTTACAAATATTTTTGTGGACTTACAGTTGTCTTTGAAATCACAATATATAATGTTATTTTTAAGGTAATATAGTATTATAATTTAATTGTTTAGCTTCAGTGTAAATAAAAAAAATATATTGGTTCAATTTTACTTGTTATTCATTTGTTATACATAGTTTTATGCCCTAAACTTTATAACTTTGAATAGCCGATCAATTTCATTAGAAATCGGATCTGTACATCAGTTATCATGCAACGTCGAGTTACTTAAATGGATAAGAACTTGCCAAAATTAAAAAAAAAAAATTTCAATAGGATAAAAAAAAAAAAAATGTTCATTCGTTGCCTTGAGGCGACGATGACTTGAACAGGCCCTTCGTGTGTAAATATAATATACACAAACACAAGTTTACCGGGTATTACTCTTTACAGTTTTTAGGTTTACCCACGTTCCAAATTATTTATGACCCTAAGCTGTACACTTGGATATACATTTCAAAATACATATGTGAACTAGCACTGATAATTCAATACTATTTGTATTAGTTTGGATTTGTTCTTTTAAGTGTTGTCTGTTGTCTGTGTTGATATTTGCAAATTTTAGTAACTTGTTATGTCAAGATATCGGTTCAATTGTTAAAACACAACAGTAGGCTAATACACATAAAAAATAAATAAAGAAATACATTGCACCGAAAGACTCATACTATTGAGCTGCCTGTCGAAGCCAAGAAAAAAAACGCTGAATAATAATTCTGTGGCTTGGAGCAAGAAGGGCCAATGTCACTTTTTGCAACTTTCGGAAAATGAGCTTTGAAGTTTTTATTTTCCATTAGGCTCTATGTTAATTTTTTTATAAAATTCTTCATGAGTGATTCATTTTTTGGCCTCAGAGTGTGATTTTTTCACAGTATATAAAGAATGATTCAATTTTTGCAATTAGTGGACTAACTCCTTTATGCACAAAATTGACATTGGCCCTTCTAGCTCCAAGCTACAGAATTATAGATGACGTAATAAAAGAAATAATTTCAAATGGTACAGTACTAGTTTATTGGAATCTTAAAAAACATAAAATACAATGTCGCGCACAAATTTTTAGAATGATCCCCACTAAAAGACATATCCAGCATGACCAAAATATATTAAATACTTCCATTCTGTAGAACCATTTAGGTTCTTTGGCTACTTTACTAAGTAAACTCGTAATCGGGGTTTTTTTTTTGCTACTTTAATGAAAAAAATTGAGTTTTAATATTCAATATTTTTCTTTAATTACGAATAATTAAATTTTTTTAATGAAAATTGGTTACCCAAAAGAGTTCAACAAATTCACTCGCCGAATTTATTTAATACCACTAAAATATAATTTATTAAAAGGTTAACGTTAAAAAAAATTGAAATGATCGAAATTAATTAAAACAACTAATTTTTAAATATCGTCTTCATAAAATGCCTTAAAAACTACTCGTTTTCAATTCCATAAACATTTTTATAAACGGTGGTAGCAAATCGAATGTCATCGAAAAACTGTAAACTTCTTTTACTAGTGGGCTAGTAAGTATAAATTGAATGAATAAAAGATCATAATTTGTTAATTATAAAAAAATACTGTATAACTATAAAAAAAATGATTCATCTTTACTAGTTTCATAAAACGCAATAAAAAATCTGGCATGGATATTTTTTATTCCTAAAAGTTAAATAAACTTACAAAACCAATATAGATTAATGTAATACTGTAAAATCAATACCCTTGCAGCTTTGTGTAATCACTAATGATAAATTATACTTTTGTAAATGTCGTATAAACAAAAATATGTTTACAATAATGGGTTATTTAATCAAACAAAAACCGAACTTTGGTATCATATATTCGAATACGTACGTCCAAAAAACACATACTTTGTACTTTCTGTTCGATAAAGTTCTCGTTCGTAATTTTGTTTTGGATCTATTAATACTCTATACAATTATAGTTGGATTGTATCATATAGAAATACAACATAAGTCATACATACGTATTCTTATGTTTAGAAATGGACCTACAAAACAATTAAATAATATAAAAAATTGACCTGGGATAGGCCAAAAATACTTTTTTTCAAACACACTAATACCACCAAGAACAATAGGGGGTTAAAACAATTGTTTAGACCACCAAAATCTCTTTATTTTTTTTTTTATTATAATTCAATTTTTAAGCTTCAGTTTAGATAAATAAAATATATTAGTTTTACCCTATTTGTTATTCTAGTGGTTTCATGCCCAAAACTTTATAATTTTGAACAGCTGATCGATTTCATTTGGATTTTCATCAAAAATAGCATGATAAAAAAAATCCAATATGAATACAATAGTGTATCCACTGGTTTGAGTATCTCACCGTTAACAAATATGGTGACAAATTTTAACTATAGTTCGCTATCAGATAAATGCAAAATCATTTATTCGTGATAAAATTAAGTTGTACTTTGAGGATTCGTTTGAATTTAAATTATATTAATCGTACTTGAAGGTTATCAGTGAAAAGCAACATTGTATTTGGATGTTATTGAATTCTAAGACAGTAAAAAGCCATGTTTTAAATCTTGTATTTAAACAGTCGACGCATCGATGCAATGAATGATTTTGTTAAAATGGTAATAGAAATAATTATTAAAGGTTTTGGAATTAACTATTTTAAATTCACTACGAGTATTTAAAGTTGACTATTTATTATATTTAAAAAACTAAGTGAAGACTATATTTTCGGAAATTTATTTCGTCATTAAAGTTAAACGTTTAAAACAATAGTAATTGTAAAAAACATAAGGCTTGTAATAAAATATGTTTGATTTACCGAAAGCACTAGATAAATTGTTGTCTTCCAACTGTTTTATTGTAAAATGGTAATATAATATTTTGTTTAAAATACAATTGTTTTTAAATTTTTTTTCGCCTATTGATACACACCGAGTAGCATCGCTTGTGTCTGAAGGTTATGAATCACATACGATTCAAAATAAGAAGTCCAGAATAAGTATAAGCGTTCGTTGTTATTTTGATGAACCGACCATAAATAATTACAATAACTTGCCCCTGAATTTTGCAAATATTATGTAGGTATTAATCATTTCAATTTAAATTTAGATAAATATTACTCAGATGGTTGGCTTATTGTTATACTATGATATTAACAATACTATGATTACCCGCGTGATATTCTAGATACAATTGCTCGGAGGTGGCCTACACGGTGGTGCTTAAGTCGATGAATACTCCACATAATATTATACTGGATAATATTTGATCGTGGTCTTTTTGCTTGATATAATATAACTTTGAGTTATTAGCAGGAGTTGAAAACATATCCAATCAGAAAAAAAAATTTAAGCAATTATAATGTGTAAAATATATTTTTTTTAAATGCTTAGTAAGAAAGAAAAATGATTCATCTTTACTGGTTTCATAAAACGTAATTAATAATCCGGCATGAGTATTCTTTATTCCTAAAAGATATGTACACTTACAAAACCAATTTAAAAACCAATACCCCTGCAGCTTCGTATCAAAACCAATAATAAAATAAAACACTTGTAAATAATGTATAAACAAAAAAATGTGTTCAAAATAATGCGTATTTAGATAAACAATTGAACTTCGGAATTATCTATTCGAATATGTACGTCCAAAAAAACACATACTTTGTACTTTCGGTTCTATAAGGTTACTCGTCTGTAGTTTTATTTTAAATCTATTAAATAGTAAACTATACAATTATATTTGAATTGTATATAATACAACCTAACGAAAATGGTTTTCACAAAATATTTTGTAATATGTTTAATTCTTATACTCAAACAGCAGTCAATGTATTACTGTGTATTGTTTACACTGACAAAACAAGAAATAAAACACTTGTGAATGTCGTATACAAACACACGTTACCTATTTAGTTAAACAATAGAACTTCGATTAATATACCTACTCTGTCGGAATATGTACCATAGAAACACACATTATGTAAGTCTGGTCTTATGAGTAACTCGTTTGAAATTGTATTTTGTACCTTTTAAATATAATAAAATCACATAAGTGTATTGTTTCATATAAGAGTACAACATAATGAAAATGGTTTTCCTTAAACATCAGATAATATGTTTAATTTTTATATTTAAACTGCAGACAATGTCGTGCGACGAACATGCAGAACTATTATCACAGTGGAATCAAGTAAGGTTACTTAATACTGGGTATGAGACGCAAAACGATGAGTTATCACCCGATTACGCTAATTTGTCTATTGAAGAACTAAAGCAAGCAATAATTTTCAAATTCGACCAACTTAAATGTGGAAATCTTTTCAGTGCACATTTACATTTTTTAATAGTCGACAAACATTTTCAAACACGAAACTATTTTTCACTAAATCCCGATTTTATTTCGTTCTTAGAAGAATCCGTTAAAATGGTTAGCTCTTTTTTCGACGTAAATGGAATACAGATGAATGAAATATGGTTAGTTTACAATCACGCATTTACCATGAACAATTACTTCCAAATACCTTTGACAACACGGTGGAAACTAAGCGATCTTCAGAAAAATATAATGCAGCAAAATCGTTTTGTTATTAATGAACTCAACAATTATTTCGTGTCAAATTGTAACGGTGAAAATCTATTCAAAATAAATCCTAAAAAGTTAGGTTCATATTATCGTTGTCAAGCGCGTAAGATAATACTTAATAATAAAAATTCGCTTAACAATTCACACGTGGGCAATCTAGGAAAAGGCCTTAAAAGCGTTATCAACCCAAAGATCACTACAACTTATTTGAAAACCGCAATCGACGAAAAATATATTAAGTTTCAAAGCCGTTTTAAATTATATACCCCTATATATATGGATGAAGATACATGGGATATATTGAATCAAGCAATGGAGCCTCATTTAGAGATTTCCAAAAATCAAGGATTGAGAGGATTACTAATGTTCGGAAAAATTAATTTTCTGATTATTGACATATTTAGATTTATTTGTCTTCGAATCACTTGGAAATTCCTGGTAGAAATAAGTCTTATAAAATATAATTATTATAACCGATTTTCTAAAGATGACATGCCTCCGTACATAGATAGAGGAGGATACACCTTTTTTTCTTCCGATCTCCTCTCTGACTTATCAATTTTCCAGCCATTTTTATCAAAATTTATCGATAAATTAAATTTAAAGGATAGTGTCTTGAATGAAGTGTATACAATTTTTGAAACTGAATTATTACGTTATGGTGAAAACCGCTGCTATCACTTTGAACCTAAATATTATATTGTTGGAAGAGTAAAAAATGAACTAGATTCTTTATGTTTATCATTAAATATCCCACCTTTCAGTATAAGGCCACGAATCCGTATTTCTGAGGTCTTTATGGTGGCTAGATCGATAAGTTGTGAGATTCCGAGAGTATTTGAAGATTCGTTGCAGTTAAACTTACTTCAATCGTACTTGAAATTTATCAATGACTATAGCGAACGGATTTCGATGTTTTTGAGTCTTAAAACT
This sequence comes from Adelges cooleyi, assembly GCF_023614345.1. Taxonomy (NCBI): domain Eukaryota; kingdom Metazoa; phylum Arthropoda; class Insecta; order Hemiptera; family Adelgidae; genus Adelges; species Adelges cooleyi. The sequence continues at coordinate 7,743,866 of NW_026096268.1, forward strand.
AAAAAAAAACTTGATTAAATGTCGTTTTTAACTGCAGAATTTAAACAATTTATATGGAATTATCTAATAATGATAGAATACATAATAATATATAAATTAATAACATGCCTAAGTAATGTAATTGATACGTTTGTTGAGACAGATTCTTAAGTCTCTTAGACTAATTAATTTGTTGTTTTAAAATTTATCACCATGAATCATCTAAGGTTATTATAATTTATTTATAGTATATATGAATTATTTTGAATCATTTACAAATATTTTTGTGGACTTACAGTTGTCTTTCAAATCACAATATGTAATGTTATTTTTAAGGTTATTTCGTCGTCAATGTTGAATTTTCATAACAAATAGTTTTAACAAAATAAACTAACTGTACGAATAATACTTTTCATATAAAATATATTTGATTAGCCACATGTTATTATTATCAATAAAATATAATATTTTCTTTGAAATACAATTCTTTGTTTTTAGTTTTATTTTTTAATAAATACAAGGCTTACACTCAAAATAAGGTAATAATTTTACTTTTGGGATTTTGAAATGAAAAATTTTTATAATTTTGGCCAATTAATGTACTGTACAGGTACTATTTTCTGATCTCTGGAATTGCTTAACCAAGAAATCAGTTCAGCCGTTTAAAAGATATCGTGGGTCAAGAAACAAAATAGCTGGCTCAATGGTGTAAGGGCAGTGGGTAAAATAAGAATTTCAATGTAAAAAACTGAAATTTTAATCTTTTATAAATTGAAACAACTAAAAAACTAAAAATAATTTTAAAATGTATTACGCTACGATCCATGTCCTGAAAAATTAATAAAGAATACAGATATTTTTTCAAGCTCACATATGAGTATACTTAAGAAAAGTACATTTGAATTGAATGGGTTGTATTCGACCAAAAATACCCAGTTGTATAGACCCCTTAAAAGTACGATATACTTTTAAACAGTTTCAATAGATTTTTAAGGAAAATGGACAAATAATAGGAACTTTTGGTGATGTCTTTTTTAATGTTGGTTAGGCAGTTAAAGCATCTGTGTCCAAAAAAACATAAAAAAACAATAACGGTAAACATAACAACGTGAACCAATACCCTTTTAGCTATGTATCGGAACAAAAAACACTTGTGGTTAATGTATTAAGTAAAATATTTTCAAAAAGTATATTATTCAAATCTGTACCCAACAAAATAAAAAACAGTACAGAGTTCCCGTTTATTATGATTGCTAGTACATAGTTGTTCAGATCTATTATAGATTTTTAAAAACTTTATTTAATTGGCTTCTATCATATTGGAAAACGACATAACGAAAATGATTTTCACAAAATTTTGTTTCCTCTTTATAATTTTCATAATCCAACATAAGATGCTCGTGTGCGACGGCAATCATAAAGAAGACCGTGAAAAACTACTAACAAAGTTAAAACAAGTGAGTAAACTTAATACTGGATATAAGACGCAGAACAATGATTTAGCAGTAACCGATTTCGCTAGTTTATCTAATGAAAACCTAAGGCAAGCAATAACTTCTAGATTCGACCAACTTAAATTCGGTTATCTTTTCATTGCGCATTATCAATTTTCAATTGTCGACCAAATTTTTCAAGCAGCAGACTATTCTTTACTAGTAACAGATTTGATTTCATTCTTAGACGAATCCGTGAAAATGGTTAGTACTTTTATCGATGTAAAAGGAATACAGATGTCAGAAGTGTGGTTAGTTTACAATCACACATTAACCATGAACAAATACTTCCAATTACCATTGATAACAAGGTTGATATTATGTAGTATTAAGAGAAATATAATGCAGCAAAATAATTTTGTTGTTACCGAACTTAACAATTATCTCGAGACTAATAATTGTTACGGTGAAAATAATTTTAGCATAAACTCTGGAAAGTTAGTTACATATGATCGTTCTAGCGCACGTAAGTTAATACTTGATAATAAAAATTTGCTAAACGATTCACACAAGGTCAATCTGGAAAAAGGCCTTCAAAGTTTTATTAACCCAAACATTAATGAAGCTCTTTTGAAAACCGCAATCGACGAAAAATATATTAAGTTTCGAATCCGTTTTAGAACATATTATTCATATCGTTATATAGATGAAGAAAATTGGAATATTTTGAATCAAGCAATGAAGCCTTATTTAAAGTTTTCTAAACATCATGGTTTCAAAAGATTACAAATGTTTGGAAAACTTAATTTTATGATTATGGACATATTAAGATATGTATTGTTAAGAACCACATGGCAATTCTTAATAAAACTAAATGATATGATAGCTGAAAACTATGCCCCGTATGTTCATTATAGAACCAGATTTGAATTAGAAAAAAACGTCAATTTACACATACAAAATTTTCAGCTCATACTACAAAAGGGCATTGATACATTAAATTTAAATGATGACGATATCTTCCATGAACTCAATACTATCTTGAAAAAAGGTACAATACATTATAAAGTATACAAATACTTTATAGTGGAGAAAATTAAAAATGAATATAATAGAGTATCCACTATTTTAGGTCTGCCACCATTACAATGTATGGAACCACAAAATTTAATTCGCTTCTATTTGTTATTAGTAGAAGTGTTTATTAATGAGACTAAAATTTACATTGGAGACTCACTTGAGTTTAAATTATATCAATCATACTTGAAGTTTATCGGAAACTATAGCGATCGTATTTTGATGTTTTTGAATACTGAAAATGGAGAAAACCCCGTTTAAGCGTTTTTTTAACTGCTGAATTCAAACAGCCTATGCTTCCATACAATCAATGCATTTTGTCAAACTGGTATGAGAAGTCATTTTTAAAGTTTTCTTATTAACCATTTTAAATTAACTACAGGTATGTTTAGTTAACTAATTATTGTATCCAAAAACATAGTGAATACCGTATTTTTGGGAATTTATTTCGTCGTTAAAGTGTACTTTTTAAAACAATAGCAATTGTTAAAAAGTATTAGTCTTATGATAAATTATATTTGATTTGCCAATTGTTTTCATCCAGTTGCTGTATTGTACAATGTTAATAAAATATTTCGTTTAAACCACAATCGTTTGTTTCTCTTTATTCGACAAATGGTATACACCGATAGTCTATGAATCCATTTATTTATCTTTTTTATTTTGTAGCTTCAGCCTAACGTGTGTAAATAAGTAAAATATGTTAGTTTTATTTTATTTTTTCTTAGTTTGCATTTAGTCCGAATGCTTTGTTGATCGTTTGAACAGCTAACCTATTTTATTAACCTTACGATCTCTATACCGTTCGTACGGCAAGAAAATATACACATGTTTTTTTTATAATATGTATATGAAAAATGTATTGACAATATTTATGACTCTAGCACGTCTTATAAGCGCCTTACAAATTTTGAATAATTATCTATAAAGTATTTACAATATAGGTTTTAAGTTATTTTAATTATATTTTCTTCACTTAATTCAAAACTCGTCTCCTAAATAAATGTAGGATTTTTAGTGTTTCTTTTTTGTATACACAAAAAAAAATTAGACTTTATACAGAACCACGCACTGAACTTGTGAAGAAATAATTCTTTAAATATGCAAGTTTCTGGCTTTTGTTTTAGATATCCCAATGTTGAAGGACCTGTGCAGTTAACTTCCCTTGCCTCACCTGTTAATATCATACAGAGCGAATATTTTATGAGTTAATTTATTAAGATGTTAATAATCAGCTTTAATAATCGGTCGATGTTAAAATAAGATTTCAACACAAGAAAATATTGTAAGTTGACGAAATAAAACTGCAGACATTTTTTTTACAGTTGTGGTTTCATAATCATCAACACAACAAAATCTACAGGACAATAGTAGTTTTTTTTTAAATTTAGTTTATAGGCGATTAAATACAATGTACTATCATATAATATACATACAAGGTGTTCGAAAAGTATGCAATCACCTCCGGAGTATGAGTGTTTTTATCTTCCATACTTTTTATCACACTGATATAATAAATATTTTTGTATTATATCGATCCGCTGGCAAGTATAATTCACCCAGTCGTAGACACTATACGTTTTACTCAATATAATATGCTCCTAACCGTCTGACGAGTAATTTTTTATACACACATGAATAGGTACAAGGATTGATAAGCATCAGTCACTATATAAACCGTATTTTGTATTTTTTGAAATCTGAAACTGCAGGAAAACCCGTTTAAACGTGGTTCATTAACTGCTGAATTTAAACAATCGATGCTTCGATACTGTCAACAATTTTATTGAAATGGTATTAGAAAAAATCATTAAATGTATTGTAGTTAACTATTTTGAATTAAGTACAGGTATTTTAAGGTGAATAATTATTATATTCAAAAAACAAAGTGAATTTATTTCGTCGTTATAGTTATATTTTTTAAAAAATATCAATAGTAAAAAATATATGTCTTGTAATAAAATATGTTTGATTTGTAAATTGTTTTCTTCCAATTGTTGTATTGTACAATGTCAACAAAATGTTTCGTTTAAAACACATTTTTTTGTTTTGCAAATGGTACACACCAATAGCCTGAGTATCCATTTATTTATTTATTATTATTTTTTTTTTTGGGCTTCAACCTTCAGCCCTAGGTGTGTAAATAAGTAAAAAATATTAGATTATTCATTAATAGTTGGCTTTTTGTCCAAAAACCTGGTCGTTTGTGTCTTTTGAACAGCTAACCGATTTTATTCAGTGACTCAAAATCACAAGGTTACATGAAATTAAACATAACACTGTTTAGTTTTGCTGGTGTACCAGATTATTTACAAACCTAAGCCGTAATAAACATTAAAATATACGAAGATTATGAATCATATACGAGTACAATTCGAAGAACTTAAATAAGAAAGATAATATATAATTAGAGATAAAAAATGCAATTTGGTCCATTTTTGGACCAAAAGCCAGACCATATTTTGAATACTATTGTAAACTTTTATACTATTACTAGGTAATCGTTAACTGTGTAATAATTGTTTGAATAAACGATTACACTTTTTTATGTTACAAAAAAACCTATAGCCTAATTGATATATTTTTTTTTTGAAATGCTTAGTGAGAAGCAAATGATTTATTTTTACTCGTTTTATAAAACGCAAATAATAATTCGGCATGAATATTGTTTATTCCTAAAAGATTTGTACACTGACAAAACAAGAAATAAAACACTTGTGAATGTCGTATACAAAAACACGTTACCCGTTTAGTTAAACAATAGAACTTCGATTAATATACCTACTCTGTCGGAATATGTACCATAGAAACACACATTATGTAAGTCTGGTCTTATGAGTAACTCGTTTGAAATTGTATTTTGTACCTTTTAAATAAAATAAAATCACATAATTGGATTGTTTCATGTAAAAGTACAACATGATGAAAATGGTTTTCCTTAAACATCAGATAGTATGTTTAATTTTCATATTTAAACTGCAGGCAATGTCGTGCGACGATCATGCAGAACTATTATCACAGTGGAATCAAGTAAGGTTACTTAATACTGGGTATGAGACGCAAAACGATGAGTTATCACCCGATTACGCTAGTTTATCTACAGAAGAACTTAGGGAAGCAATAATTTCCAAATTCGACCAACTTAAATGTGGAAATCTTTTCAGTGCAAAATTACATTTCTTAATAGTCGACAAACATTTTCATACACAAAACTATTTTTTATTAAAACCCAATTTTATTTTATTCTTAGAAGAATCTGTGAAAATGGTTAGCTCTTTTTTTGATGTAAATGGAATACAGATGAATGAAATATGGTTAGTTTACCATCTCGCAGTTACCATGGACAATTTCTTCAAAATGCCTTTGAATGCACGGTGGAGACTAAGTGGTATTCAGAGAAATATAATGCAGCAAAATCGTTTTGTTATTACTGAACTCAACAAATATTTCGAGTCAAATTGTAAAGGTAAAATTCAATTCTACATAAATTCTGAATTGTTAGGTACATATTCTCATTGTTACGCACGTAAGATAATTTTTGATAATAAAAAATTTTTCATCGATTCACACAAGGTCAATCTGGAAAAAGGCCTTAAGAGTTTTATCAACCCAAAGATCACTACAACTTATTTAAAAACCGTAATCGACGAAAAATATATTAAGTTTCGAAACAGTTTTGAATCATTGAAACTTTTTATGGATGAAGATACATGGGATATGTTGAATCAAGCAATGAAGCCTTATTTAGAGATTTCTGAAAATCAGGGATTGAGAGGACTACTCATGTTCGGAAAACTTGGTTTTTTGATTATGGACATACTTAGTTTCAGTTGTCTTCGAATCACGTGGAAGTTCCTGATAGAACTTAGTCTTATAAAATATAATTATCTTGCCCGATTTTCTCGAGATGAGCGTTACGCACCATGCATCGAAGAGGAACTCATCTATTTCATATCAAAATTCCAACCGTCTTTATTAAACTTTATTGATAAATTAAATTTCAAGGATAGTGTCTTCAATGAAGTGTATACAGTTCTTGAAACTGATTTAATAAGTTATGGAAAAAGCCGTTTTTATTATCGTTTTAAACCTAAATCTACTATGGTTGGAAAAGTCAAAAATGAACTAGATTCTATATGTTCGTCATTAAATATCCCACCTTTAAGTATAAGGCCACGAGGCACCATATATCGACACATAAGTGTGGCTCAGTCGATAAGTGATGAAATTAAGTACATGTTTAAAGATTTGTTGGAGTTTAACTTACTTCAATCGTACTTGAAGTTTATCAATGACTATAGCGATCGTATTTCGATGTTTTTGAATTTAAAATCTGCAGAAAAACTTAATTAAATGTCTTTGTAAGCTGCTGAATCGTTTATATGAAACCATCCAATAATGATAGTATGATAATATATAAATTAATAACATGCTAATTAATGTAGTTGATACATTTGTTGAGACAGCTTCTTAAGTCTCTTAGATCAATTAATTTGTTGTTATAAAATTAATCACTATAAATCAACTAACGTTATTATAATCTATTTATAATATACATAAATTAACTATTTTTAATCATTTACAAATATTTTTGTGGACTTACAGTCTTTGAAATCACATTATATAATGTTATTTTTAAGGTTATTTTGTTGTCGATTTTCAAAACATATTATTTTTACATTAAATATACTCTATTTATAAAAAACTAACTGTATGAATGATACTTTTCATATTATAAAATATATTTGATTAGCCACATGTTAAAATGTTTTTTATCATTAAAATAAAATATTTACTTCAAAATACAATAGTTATTAGTTTATTTTTTTGTTAAACACAAGGCTTACACCCAAGTAAATGAGACTCAGAGCCAACAAATACCAAGTATATGCGTAAAAAAAATCTTTGTTGAAAAATATTGCTCTTACTCCCTATAATTGTTCTTTATTTAATAATATTTTTTCTTATCTTTTAAAATATTTCTGGCCAATCCCATGCAAATGTACTATTTGAAGTATCAAGATGTTTATTGTAGTTTGATCAAAAATACTGCTAAAGAAAAAGCATTTTTTAACATTTAAAAGTAATATCTAAATTACAAAAAAAAATATATATATAATCAATAATACTAATTTTAAGCCGTAAATGATCATATGCTTAAAAGTGGACAAACAAAACAATAAAATATTGAGTTGATATAGGCCAAAAATATGTATTTTAATATTTTTTTTTCAAACCCATTTGAATACTACAAAATACAACTAAGGGGGTAAAAAAAATTGCTCAGACCACCCAATATCTTTATTTATCTTTCTATTATAATTTTATTATTTATCTTCAGTGTAAATAATTAAAATATATTGGTTCTATTTTTTTTGTTATCCTAATGATTTCATGCCAAAAAAATTATAATTTTGATCACCTGATCGATTTCCAAGGAAATCGGAGCTGTACATCAGTAATCATTCAACGGCGAGTTACTTAAATGGATAAGAACTTGCCAAAACTAAAAAAAAAAATTTCAATAGGAAAAAAAAAAAAAAATTTTTATTCGTTGCCTTGAGGTGACGATGACTTGAACAGGCCCTTCGTGTGTAAATAAAATTTATACAAACACAAGGTAACCTGGTATTACTCATTTCAGTTTTTAGGTTCATCCGGGTTCGAAATTATTTATGACCCTAAGCTGTACACTTGGAAAAACATTTCAAAGTACATATTTGGACTAACACTGACAATTCAATATTATTTGTATTGGTTTGGATTTGTTTTTTTAAGTGTTGATACATTACAATTTTAGTAAGTTGCGATGACAAGATATCGGTTCAATTGTTTAAACACAACAGTAGGCTAAGACACATAAATAAAGAAAGAAAAACATTGCCCCGCTAAACTGATACTATTGAGCTGCATGTTAGGCCAAAACAAAAAACGCAGAACAATTATAGATAACGTAATAAAAATAAGTAATATAATTTCAACAATAATACAACACTATATTTTAGTGGAATCTTACTTTACAGAAAAATATAAAATACAATGTTACCAATCTTATTATATAGTTATTTTTTTAACATATATTTTATTATCATTCGTTATGAAACGGTGATAACAAATCGAAAAATTGTAAACTTCTTTTACTTGTGGCCCTTTATGTATAAATTATTTAAATAAAAGTTTATACTTGGGTAATTATAAAAAAACTACAGCATAACTATAAAATGAAATATATATATTTTTTAAATAATATGCTTAGTAAGAAAGAAAAATGATTCATTTTTACCGGTTTCATAAAACGTAATAAATAATCCGGCATGAACATTCTTTATTCCTAAAATATGTGTTCACTTACAAAACCAATAAAACACTAATAAACGTTAAAAAAATGGGTTTATAGATAAACAATTAAACTTCGGTATAATCTATTCGAATATTTACTTCCAAATAACATATACTTTGTACCTTCTGTTCGATAAGGTTCTCGTTCGTAATTTTGTTTTGGATCTATTAAATACATTATACAATTATAGTTGGATTGTATCATATAGAAATACAACATAACGAAAATGGATTTTACAAAATATAGTGTAATGTGTTTAATTTTCATATTCAAACTGGCTTCAATGTCGTGCAATGAACATGCAGAACTACTATCACAGTGGAATCAAGTAAGATTACTTAATACTGGGTATGAGACGCAGAACGATGAGTTAACACCCGACTACGCTAGTTTATCTAATAAAGAACTAAGGAAAGCAATAATTTTCAAATTCGACCAACTTAAATGTGGAAATCTTTTCAGTGCACATTTACATTTTTTAATAGTCGACAAACATTTTCAAACACGAAACTATTTTTCACTAAAACCCGATTTTATTTCGTTCTTAGAAGAATCCGTGAAAATGGTTAGCTCTTTTTTCGACGTAAATGGAATACAGATGAATGAAATATGGTTAGTTTACAATCACGCATTTACCATGAACAATTACTTCCAAATACCTTTGACAACACGGTGGAGACTATGGAATATTCAGAACAATATGATGAAGCAAAATCGTTTTGTTGTTACTGAACTCAACAAATATCTCCAGACTAATAATTGTTGCGGTGAAAATATTTTCAGCATAAATTCTAGAAAGTTAGAACGCATTGTAGCAAATTTTAATTCGAAAAATAAAAACAAATTGTTTCATACTCAGGTCCGTGAGATAATATTTGATAATAAAAAATTGCTAAACAATTTATATGATTACAATCTGGAAAAGGGCCTTAAAAGTTTTATCAACCCAAAGATCACTTCAACTTATTTAAAAAACGCAATCGACGAAAAATATATTAAATTTCGAAACAGTTTTAGATCATACAACATTTTTTATACGGATAAAGTTGAATGGACAATATTGAAACGAGCAATAAAGTCTCATGTAGTGATTTCTAAAAATCAAGGTTTGAGAGGATTACTTATGTTCGGGAAACTTAATTTTCTGATCATTGACATAATTCGATTTATTTGTCTTCGAATCACTTGGAAATTCCTGACAGAAATAAGTCTTACAAAATATCATTATTGTGCCCTATTTGATCGTGATAATCCTATAACACCTCCAAACATAGAAAACGAACTCATCATTTTCATGAAATTATTCCAACCGTTTTTATTAAACGTTATTGATAAATTAAATTTAAAGGATAGTGTCTTCAATGAACTGCATACAAGTTTTGAAACTGATATATCACGTTTTGAAGAAAACCATGACTATCGCTTTGAACCTGAATATACTATAGTTGGAGAAGTCAAAAATGAACTAGATTCGTTATGTTCATCATTAAATATCCCACCATTAAGTATAAAGCCACGAATCAATATGATTTGGCACTTAGGTACCGCCAGTTCGATAAGTAAAGAGGTTACGAGAATGTTTCAAGATTCGTTGGAGTTTAACTTACTTCAATCGTACTTGAAGTTTATCAATGTCTATAGCGAACGGATTTCGATGTTTTTAAGTCAAGTAAGCTAAAACCAAAGAAAAACTTGATTAAATGTCGTTTTTTAACTGGAGAATTGAAAACCATTTATATGAAAACATCTAATTATGATAGAATACGTAATAATATATAAACTAATAACATGCTAATTAATGTAATTGATACGTTTGTTGAGACAGCTTCTTAAGTCTCTTAAAATAATTAATTTGTTGTTTTAAAATTAATCACTATAAATCAACTAACGTTATTATAATCTATTTATAATATATATTAATTATTTTTAAACAATTACAAATATTTTTGTGGACTTACAAATATGTCTTTAAAATCACAATATATAATGTTATTTTTTTTTGGTAGTCGTTGATTTTCAAAACATATAATTTTTACCTTATATATACTTTCTTCACCCTATTCAAAACTCGTCTCCTAAATAAATGTAGAATTTTTAGTGTTTCTTTTTTGTATACACAAAAAAAAGTTAGACTACAAAACCCTTCAACCGCGCACAGAACTTATGTAAAGAAATAATTCTTTACTTAGAACATATTCAAGTTTTGTTTCTGGCTTTTATTTTATGTATCCCAATGTTGGCGGACCTGTGCAGTAAACTTCCCTTGCCTTCTCTGTTAATCTCATACAGAGCGAATACTTTATGAGTTAATTTATTAAGATGTTAATAATCAGCTTTAATAATCGGTTGATGTTAAAATAAGATTTCAGCACAAGAAAATATTGTATTGCTAACTTTTTTCTTACAGTTGAGGTTTCATACTTGTAAACACAACACAATCAATAGGATATTAGTAGTTTTTTTTTAAATTCAGTTTATAGGCGATGAAATACAGTGTACTATTATATAATATAAATACAAGGTGTTCGAAAAGTATACAATCACCTCCAGAGTATGAGTGTTTCTATCTTCCATACTTTTTTTCACACTGATATAATAAATATAATATGTGTATTATATCGATTCGCTGGCAAGTATAATTCACCCAGTCGTAGACGCTATACGTTTCACTCAATTTATTATGTTCCTAACCGTCCGACGAGTTATTTTTTATACACACATGAATAGGTACAAGGATTGATAAGCATCGAGTTTTTTTTATGAACTTTGTTTTTTTTTTTTACATCTTATATCTAGATTTTAAATCACTACGACGGGTACCACGGTGTACGGGTTTAGCTTGTGTACACCAAGAAGAGTTGTCGGCGGGCACTACTGTATTATAATGATAATAAAATAATGTATTACTTGAAAGTAACTCACTAAATTACAACCGTCGGACTCATATCGAAATCGTCATCGCACGCGTGTTTTTTTTTTTTTGGAATTTGAAACTTTTTTTTTTAACTGACAAAGAAAACGTGCATCACAAACGTCCACCGCACGATATACATTATATTATATACATATTATAAAAAATTGACAATATCACTACAATGGAACATAGGTACACGTGTTTTTTATATCCACCGAGTACAGACTGGCTTATGGGTATATATTTTTTCGCCGTGTGGCAGTCAGACGGACAGTGCCCGTATGGGATAAAAAAATAGACATTAATAGTACATACATAACAAGAATAACACTTTTTAAGTATACATAGAATATCATATAGGTAAATCGGTTAGTAAACGTACTGCGCATCGAGGCTCCAGTCATGATTGCATTCGAGTGAGGCACATAGTTTTGGAGTGTTTTATTTTTATTCCTATAGAGTACTGCACCTAATATAATTTATATATATAATTTCACAACAGTACAATCTAAGGCCACTCGGCTATATTTTAATTACCATCTAAAACAGAGAGGATGTTTAACCATCCAAAATTTACCGACTGGAGACGGTATAATTTTGCGGTACGCCTAAGTGCGTTCTTAGCGAATCGGAGAGTACAATGACAGTTACGGTGACAGTCACAGACACCTCAGAGTTCGCCTGCGACATACACTTGTATGTATATATATGTATATATGTCTAGATAATATACCGTTTGCCGCGAGTCATTGTCCTTGGACAAGACCAAGGAAATTGGATGCAATAAATTGTGAATGATTTAAGACGGTCTTGCGTACGGGTTGCCAGTTGACAAAAAAAAAAAAAATATATATATATATATATTGGAAGACGGGCGGACACGGCAAAGCGCTTGTAAAGACACATTTTTTTTCTTTACTAAAGCGAAATACAACATATGGAGTTCCTGCTAGTCTGCTTGTATATGACTGACTAGCGTACATCAATCAAACGCGCGAAGGAATGTCTTGAATACATCGCCAAACACGAATTTTACTTGAAAACTGTAACGTATAACCAAAAAGGTGATCGTACTCATAACGATAGTATTATGCCAAGATTAAGGTAGCGACCACTTGACTAGCCGGAACAAACTTAACACTTGTAATAATCTTTTATCCGTCTAAACAGTCCTGGCACTAACTAGACGATTTCCTCAAGTTGGATCGACCATTTTTCGCCTCTAGATAGAAATTGTTTACAAATATTTAAGTGACACGTGTGGCGGTCGTTTTTTACTCACCCAACGCCGTTAGTCATGCAGTCAAAAAAACATGTAACTCAGTGAAAAATGTCTTACCTGAAACAAAAATAAAAAACATTATTAATTTAAACATTTCGAATTTTTTTTTAGAATAAACTGGAGTCTGGAGCTTGATTGGACACGCTTCAAATGTTCATGATAATTTTATTATAATTTAATATTGATTAAAATACTATGTTGGATCATTACGATCATAATCAATGGCAAATAAACGTTTTATATCGCATATCTAACTTTTTATCGAATACAATTACTTCAATTACACGGACAGTTATTCAATTAAGTACGCTATAATTAATATGTAAACTGTTTAATTTAAAACTACACCAAAAACGCCTTAAACACCATATCGTTAACACTATTTTCTCATTCAATCTTGTAACACATTTAAATTACACGTTCAAAAAGGTTCATTGTAAATGTTAATGTATTTAATAACTCAATGCATGTAGAACTCACGGAACAGATTAAATTTAAATAATAATTGAAGGTATACTTGACACCAGCATACTTCCATATGAGGTTTAGAGCGGCAGGTTTTATGTGTTAAATTGTTTCATTAAAACTAAAACGACAAGCGGTTAAGGGTGGTACGATGGTTGTGGAATTCAGGGGATATTGTATTCCCCTCGTCCTTAGTCTAGTGGATACCTCTTGTAATATGTGCTCGTCACGCTCTACAGCCAATATAGCAATTATACATATAAATACCTCATACACGATTATAATAATATGTCGAAAATGTCCAACAAAGTGAATGCAATGAGGTTTACAGGGCTGGAAAAAGCCGAAAATTCAGGATTTTTGAAAAAAACTGACTATGCCATTGCGGAAGGAGGTTAAAACGTCAGTGTCCAAAAACCCATAAAAAACAATAATGGTAAATATAACAACGTGAACCAATACCCTTTTAGCTATATATCGGAACAAAAAACACTTGTGGTTGATGTATCAAGGTAAATATTTTCAAAAAAGTATGTTATTCAAACCTGCACCCAACAAAATAAAAAACTGTACAGAGTTCCCGTTCATTATGGTTGCTAGTTCATAACTGTTCTGATCTATTATAGGATTTATAAAACTTTAATTGACTTGCATCATTTTGGAAAACCACATAACGAAAATGATTTTTACAAAATGTTGTTTCCTCTTTATAATTTTCATAATCCAATATCAGACGCTCTTGTGCGATGATAACAAAAAGGAAGAACATGCAAAACTACTAACACAGTTGAAACAAGTAAGTTCACTTAATACTGGATATAAGACGCAGAACGATGAGTTGGCAGTAACTGATTCCGCTGGTTTATCTAATGAAAACCTAAGGCAAGCAATAACTTCCCGGTTCGACCAATTGAAATTCAGTTATCTTTTCAGTGCACATTATCATTTTTCAATTGTCGACCAAATCTTTCAAGCAGCAGACTATTCTTTACTAATAACAAATTTGATTTCATTCTTAGACGAATCCGTGAAAAAGGTTAGCACTTTTATCGATATGAAAGGAATACAGATGTCAGAAGTATGGTTAGTTTACAATCACGCATTAACAATGAACAAATACTTCCAATTACCTTTGATAACAAGGTGGAGACTAAGTAGTCTTCAGAAAAATATAATGCAGCAAAATAATTTCGTTGTCACTGAACTCAACAAATATCTCGAGATTAATAATTATTACGGCAAAAATAATTTCAGCATAAATTCTTAAAAGTCAGATGCATATTATGATCGTTCTAGCGCATGTAAGTTAATTCTTGATAATAAAACTTTGCTAAACCAATTACATAAGGGCAATCTGGAAAATGGCCTTAAAAGTTTTATCAACCCAAACATAAATGAAGCATTTTTAAAAACCGCAATCGACGAAAAATATATTAAATTTCGACAACGTTTTAGAACATATGAATCTCGTTATATAAATAAAGAGAAGTGGGATATATTGCATAAAGCAATGAAGCCTTATTTAGAGTTTCCTAAAGTTTCCTGTTTGGAAAACTTAACTTTATGATTATTGACATATTTAGATTTGTATTATTACGAACCGCATGGCAATTCTTAATTAAACTAAATGATATAATTAAGAGAACTTATAACCCGTATGTTCATTATAATACCAGGTTTGAATTAGAAGAAAGCATCAATATTTACATTAGAGATTTTCAATTGAGATACAAAACGGTATTGATACGTTAAATTTAAATGATGACGATATCTTCCATGAATTCAATACTATTTTAAAAGAAGGTAGAAGATGTTATAGCTCATACAGAATCATTATGGTGGAAAAAATTAAAAATGAATATAATATCCACTATTTTAGGTCTGCATCCATTAAAATATATGGAACCATTAAACTTTATTAACTCCCATTGAGTTTTCGCAGAAAGATTTATTGATGAGACTAAACGTTACATTGGAGACTCACTTGAGTTTAAATTATTTCAATCATACTTGAAGTTTATCAGGGACTATAGCGATCGTATTTCGATGTTTTTGAATCTTGAAACTGCAGAAAACCTCGTTTAAATGTTGTTTTTTAACTGCTACAATCTATGCATTTTATTAAATGCATTAAATTATGGAAATGTTTTGTATTTAATTTTTTTAAATTAACTACAGGTATTTTTAGTTGACTAATTATTATATTTAAAAACATAGTGAACACCGTATTTTTTGGAAATTAATTTCACCGTTAAAGTTAAGTTTTTATAACAATAGCAATTGTTCAAAAAACAAAAGTCTTACGATTATTTATGTTTGATGAAAATTGTTTTCATCCAATTGTGGTATTGTACAATGTTAATAAAATATTTAGTTTAAAACACAATCGTTTTGTTTTTCTTTTTATGACAAATGGTACACACCGATAGTCTATGTATCCATTTATTTATATTTTTTATTTTGTAGGTTCAGCCCAACATGTGTAAATAAGTAAAATATATTATTTTTATATTATTCATTTTTATGTTGCTTTTAGTCCGAATACTTTATCATACTTTTATAATATGGATATTAAAAATGAATTGCCAATACATAGGGGTCTGGCACGGTTTTTAAAGCGCCTTACAAAGTTGTGAAAAACTTTACTTTTGTATAATTATTTAAAAAGTATTTACAATATAAGTTTTAAGTTATTATAATTAAATTTTTTTTTACTTAATTTAAAACTATGCTCTTAACCATCCGACAAGTTTTATTTTATACTCACATTAATAGGTACAAGCATTGATTGATAAGCATGGAGTTTTTTTATGAACTTTTCCATATTTTACATTGTTGAGGTTTAACAAAAAAAAAAGACTCTTCATATTTGCCACCTTCCCCCCGGGGGATAGTAGGGTCAAGGAATAGTGTTAAAGGGGTTGTCACCTGATTACAGGAACTATTACAACTATAAAGTGATCAATTCACTTTCAAATTAAGAATTTATTAAAATATTTAATTTTTTTTTTCATCATTTATAACGCATATAGGATCTATTTTTTTGAAAAAACATGTTTCTACTTCGATCAGAACTTACGTAAAAATACTCTTGTTTAAGTCTTGAATAACATTAGAATTCCTAGAATTCCTAGAATTATTTCTAGTTAAATAATTATTTCAATGAAAGTATTCATCTTAAAATGAAACAACTAAATAACAAAAAAATAATTTTAAAAATGTATTACGCCACGATCGGTGTACCTATTGAAAATGTTATGAAGAATTCAAATAATTATTTTAAAACTCAAATAGAAGTATACTTAGCATCATCACGTTTGAATAGAATGAGTTATTTTTAACCAAAAATACCCAGTTGTTGACGCCCGTTAAAGGTACTACTTAAATTATACTTAAATTTGTTTAAAAAAGTACATTATTCAAATTTGTACCCAACAAAATAAAAAACAGTACAAAGTTCCCGTTCATTATGGTTGCTATTTCATAACTGTTCTGATCTATTATAGATTTTGTAAAACTTTAATTGACTTGCATCATATTGGAAAACGACATAACGAAAATGATTTTTACAAAATGTTGTTTCCTCTTTATAATTTTCATATTCCAATATTCCATATAAGACGCTCTTGTGCGACGATAATCGTAAAGAGGACCGTGGAAAACTACTAACACAGTTGAAACAAGTGAGTAAACTTAATACTGGATATAAGACACAGAACGATGAGTTGGTAGTAACCGATTTCGCTAGTTTATCTAATGTAAACCTAAGGCAAGCAATAACTTCCAGGTTCGACCAACTGAAATTCAGTTATCTTTTCAGTGCACATTATCATTTTTCAATAGTAGACCTAAATTTTCAAACAAAAGACTATTTTGATCTAAAACCAGGTTTTATTTCATTCATAGACGAATCCGTAAAAATGGTTAGCACTTTTATAGATGTAGAAGGAATACAGATGTCAGAAGTATGGTTAGTTGATAATCACGCATTAACCTTGAACAGCTACTTCCAATTACCTTTAATAATAAAATGGATACCATGGGGGATTCAGAAAAGTATAATGAAGCAAAATAACTTTGATGTTACTGAACTTAATAAATATCTTGAGACCAATAATAGTTACGGTGAAAATAATTTCATCATAAATTCTAAAAAGTCAGATAAATATAATATGTAAAATCATCTTGAAATTTTAATTCCTATTAGGCAGTGTTCCTTGTATATGGATTTTAGAGAGTTTTTATGTATTGGAGACCGTACATAATATCATACTTAATTCCAAAATCATGAGAAAAAATGTAATTTTCATGTTTTAATTGCACAATTTTTATTGAAGTTATTATTTATACATCGACTGGCGCCTACAATGCAAAAACTTTTGTATTTACAACAAAATATACGAAGGTTATGAGTCACACACGAACATAACTGTTCATTTACTAACACATTTACATAGCACGCCTGGAAATACTGTATTATATTTTTAAGCAGTTTCAATAGTTTTTGAAGCAGAATGGACGAAGTATAGGAACTTTTGGGAATATGTTTCTTAAAGTGTTGTCGGTAAAGAGGTTAAAACATCTGTGTCCAAAAACACATAAAAAACAATAATGGTAAACATAAAAACGTGACCCTTTTAGCTCTGTATCGGAAAACAAAAAACACTTTGTTGATAATGTACTAAATCAAATATTTTCAAGATAGTATGTTATTCAAATCTGTACCCAACAAAATAAAAACAGTACAGAGTTCGCGTTCTTTATGGTTTCTAGTTCGTAATTTTTTGTAACTATTATAGATTTTATAAAACTTTATATAATTGGCTTCTATCATATTGGTAAACGACATTACGAAAATGGTTTTCACAAAATTTTGTGTGCTGTTAATAATTTTCATAATCCAACAAAAAACGCTCATGTGCGAGGAAAATGAAACAGAAACACATAAAAAACTTTTGGCACAGTGGAATGAAGTGAGAAAACTAAATACTGGGTATGAGACGCAGAACGACGGTTTAAAAATAACCGATTTTGCCAGTTTGTCTAATGAAAATCTAAGGCAAGCAATAACTTCCAGATTTAGCAAACTGAAATGCGGATATGTTTTCATTTCCATTTTTCAATTGTCAGCAACATTTTTCAATCGCGAAATTATGTTTTACTAAAACCCGATTTGATTTCATTCTCAGAAGAATCCGTGAAAATGGTTAGCTCTTTAATCGATGTAAAAGGAATACAGATGTCAGAAGTATGGTTAATTTACAATCAAGCAATTACCATAAGCAACTACTTCCAATTACCTTTGATAATACAATGGATACCATGGGGTATTCTGAAAAATATATTGGAGCAAAATCATTTTGTTGTTACTGAACTCAACAAATATCTCGAGACACATTGTTACAGTGAAAATGCTTTCAACATAAATTCTGGAAAGTTTGGTACTTATTCTCGTTCTAGCGCACGTAAGTTAATTCTTGATAATAAAACATTGCTAAACCAATTACACAAGGGAAATCTGGAAAATGGCCTTAAAAGTATTATCAATCCAAACATTAATGAAGCATTTTTAAAAACCGCAATAAACGAAACATATACTAAATTTCGAATCCATTTTAGAACATATTATTCATATCGTTATATAGATGAAGATAATTGGAATATTTTGAATCAAGCAATGAAGCCTTATTTAAAGTTTCCTAAGCATAGTGGACTCAAAGGATTACTCATGTATGGAAAACTTAATTTAATGGTTATTGACATATTAAGATTTGTATTGTTACGGATCACATGGCAATTCGTGAACCATCTAAATAATATAATTGAAACTTACTATACCCCGTATGTTCATAGTGATGAATTAGAAAGAGACTTCAATGGTTACATAAGACATTTTCAATTTAAATTACAAAACGGTATTGATTTGTTAAATTTAAATGATGACGATATCTTCTATGAACTCAATACTATCTTAAAAAAAGATATAAAACATTATAATTGGTTAGACCAAGAAATTATGGTGGAAAAAATTAAAAATGAATATAATAGAGTATCCACTGTTTTAGGTCTGCCACCGATAACATACATGGAATTACGAAAAACCAAAACTATTGAAGACCATGCGATATTAGCAGAAAGATTTATCGATGAGACTAAACGTTACATTGGAGATTCGCTTGAGTTTAAATTATATCAATCATACTTGAAGTTTATCAGGGACTATAGCGATCGTATTTCGATGTTTTTTTAATTATTAATGAATATCATTGAATTATTTAAAATTATTAAATGGTATTAAAAATAATTATTGAAATATTTTGTGATTAACTTTTTTTAATTAAATTCCCCTTTTTTATAGTTGACTTATTATTATATTCAAAAACAGAGTGAATACCGTAATTTCAGGGATATTTTTCGCCGTTTTAGTTAAATTTTTAAAACAATAGCAATTGTTAAAAACATAAGTCTTGTAATAAAACATGTTTAGTTTGCAAATTTTTCCTATGTAATTGTTGTATTGTACAATGGTAATAAAATATTTCGTTTGAAACAATTGTTTATTTTTATTTACTCAATATATGGTATACACACAAATTGACTTATTTTTTTTATTTTGTAGCTTTAATTTAAAGTGTGCAAATAAGTAAAATATGTTTTTATTATAATATGGATATGAAAAATGTATTGCCAATACATATGGCTCTAGCACGTTTTTTAAAGCGCCTTACAAAGTTGTAAAAAACGTTTGTGTTCTGTACTTTTTTTATCTTGACTTTAAATCGCTACATCGGGTACCACGGTGTACGGGCTTAGCTTGTGGAGGAGGAATTGTCGGCGGGCACTAGTGTGCAAATATTTTAATAATATTTTTATATTCATTTGAAATATATTTTCATTAGTCACACCTTCAAATAATTTGAAATAGATTTGTATTTGATCACATACTAGTATTTGGCCGTTTCAATTTTCAAATAATTTTATAATTTTAATATTATTGAATCAAAAAATTGTTTTTTAATTTGCCCAGGTCTAGTTTAAATGCAGAACGTTAGTATTTTTAATTTAATTTTTCAAAATAGCTAGAAAACTACGTGGAACGTAACTATGTTAGTACGGTAAACATTAAAATAACAATTATGTGAATGTTTTAACAATTTTATAAATGTATATGTTTTTTCATAATTTATTTTTACATAATAAGTTAGCATTTAGTTATTATTTACTCATATGATACGTTAAGACAAACACAGATATGACTTCACATACAAAACCAGAGATATTCAAACATTCAAGTATACGTATATTTTGTGTTGAACGTACAGGCAGAAAATATACAAAATACTCTCAAAAAACAACAACAAAAAAACATGCAAGTGAATCAAACTTACAACAGCCATCCCTGCAATTATATTGTACACATTTAATACTAGCTATTTATTTTGATACGACGTGCCACTTTAAAAAAGGTTCAAAGACTATTAACCTCTTGGCCAAAATACTATTATTACCCTATCGTTAAGTTTTTAAAGGTTCTCTGGCACGAAACAATCCTTTTTAAAAATGTAGATACCAAATGTGTAATATCGAACAACATGTTATATGAAAATATTTAAAACACATTTGAACATTTTGGTCATAAGAAATATCAATATGATTTGGCCAACAATACTTTTAAAAAAAATTGAAATCCTTTTCAAATGTGTATAGAGTTACAATATTATTTACATTGGTTGCGTTGTACAAAGGACCTGTTTTTGTTTTTCTGGTTTTAATTGAATTTCCCAATACATTTTCTCCGCCGTCGAAACAATATTTTTTTTCTTGATATTATATATTTATTTTTTTTTTTTTTGCTAAAACGTTACAAGATTAATTTATTCTGGTTTCTGGTTTATATTTTATAATGTTCAGGTCTAACAAAAAAAAAAAGACTTCATCTTAGTTCCCCTCCGTTTCTTATGTGTAAGTCGATAGCTGTTGTACATTTTTTTTGTTGGTTTTGCATTTTACCAAAGCTAACGACCTTACCGAACGAGTGATGTATTTTATCGACTTTTACTTACTTGCTCATACTTTGTTTACACAAGCCCACCCGCGTTGTGTGAACACCGTTTTACTAACTAATCACGGCTAATGTGTGCGTGTAATAGTGTACTATTATAGTATGATCATTAGTGAACTAGTGTAAAACAAAATATTATTAACGACTTCCACTCGTTCGTTAAGAAATTGTGTTGGTTGGACCGATGAATATATATATATATAGCGAGTAATTATAAGTCAGGTCTAAAAATATCTAAATTCCATTACCTGGCCACGAATAACACAAGTAAACATATTATCATTATTTTCATCCTCTCTCGCTAGAGAGCAGATGATGTTTGGTAAAAAAACACAGTTACACTAAGCAGTGCAAGGTAGTGTTGAGGTAGAATCTAAAAAAATGCTATTGGTGATCCGTTAAAGATAAGACTCTTGTTCTCCTAAGATAATCAAATACATTACATTTTATTTTGTGTTTTCCAGAGCTCTATCAACTTTTGAACTCAACCAGGTTAGGTATTTATATATTCTCTTATTCCTCGTTGAAGTTCTCCTTAAAGTTTTAAAAAAATGTTAGCGGGCTAGAGAAAAAAGATAAAAATTGAATATTTTCTAATATTGTAAAAAAAACTATAAAGTATCTCCATAAAAAACAACTACACAATTGTAATTATTTTAAGATATATGTATATATTATATTCCCAACTAGAAAAAAACCGTCTCGATGACGGGCCATACTGAAACTACACAATATCGAATTCTAAGGAAATAACTAAAGGAAACCGATACGGCATAGTACGTGAAGGGTTTTAAACGTGACGTGTGCTTTGTCGGGTATGCAAGTTTCCGGTTTCCTCGTGGCGTCCGCCTTAAAAAACCGGAATTTTCTTATCGTTTTTGATTATTGTCAATGTCGGTCCAAAAGACACCGACAGCAGATACAGCGATTTTCCACGTGTTGCAATACCAGCTACAGTCAGTTGTTTTGTTATATTATGGTATATTCCAAACGGAAAACTTTTCTCGTTGAAATTACATATTTACCATTTCAACGCTGAGCGAGATATAGTAAAAATAGATAATAATAAGTCTGCTATGGCGCCGATGCGGGAGGAAAATTATACAGCAATGAGCTGTTGTCATCGTCGCAGGTGGAACAAAATAGCTTTTGGGGAAAACAACAACGGTTAAAAAAAAACTATTAAAAATCCAATATCCGTTAAAATTATATGAAGTCCGTTTCCCAGTGAAAAAAAAACTTGCCGTTTGTCATTCACGAATAACACAGTGTGAATTCGGGCGAACCGAGTGAATGGCGAACTCGCAGACTAGTTGGATACCTAGTTATAATATATATATTGTGTGTATTTTGTATACTTTATTAATGACATCAAATTAAATTAACAACAATCCGGACACGGATCATCGAGCATGACGTGTTAAACGAGCATTGGATACACCGTGTTGTGATGTGTCACATGCTGATTAATAATGATATGTGTAACAGTTTGTAACGGTTAATGTACAACTTGGGCGTGGGCTGTGTAGTATTGTTATATGTATCAAATTTTGATTTTGACAAACTCCCGGAAGAAGCTCGAAATTAACACCTAAACACAGCTAGCATTTTTTCTAAAAAAAAAAATCCATATTTTCGGATTCTCATCACTAAAAGTTATTATAAAGTATTTTAAGTAAACTCGGTTATTTCACAATACCTTTAATTTATGTTAATCTCTAAATATTATTACTTTGCGGTTAACACGGTTCACACGAGTGATTATTACTAATTCCGGTTATTGATTGTTTTGTGGTTTAAACAAATAACCTTGTTAAACTGAAAACACTTGTCAAACATAGTCGGAATAAGTACTATATTTTTTCTATATTATAACAACATTTTAGAAAACAAAATCAAGACGCGACACTTAAAGGTATCTTTTGTTGTTTTCGGATCGGGTTCCAAGCTTAAGTACACAACTCGCAGACGAGCAAAAATGAAAAATTAACGTCGGCCTGTTCCGAAATAGACTCTCTTGGTGATGTAAACCTGCGCGCCTAAGTTGCAATGGGATGGCGACCGGACGCCATTCCGTCTCGGTTCAGATGAAACCACTCCAACTACCGGAGACCGTGAACAAAAATTAGATATGTATAATATATATATATAGGTATATTAATAATATTATGTGCTTTATAATAACACATAATAAACGCTGAATGTACCGTAATGGCTTGCCACCGAGCAATCGTCATCGCGGTCGTCGTACCTCTGCGGTTGTTTCTCGTTTGGGTTTTTTATTCTATTATTTTTTATTACCACTAAAAAACACCTACGACGATATTAGAGTAACTACAGTGGAGCACACGGGATTAGAGGACGGGAAGAAGACGTTAACCGAAGCGACGGGCGAGCAGCACCTACATTCGGGGTTGGTCATGCGGTGTTGGACCGGTCACGGTCTGGCGGTCCAAACGATAATAATATTATATACTTAAGGGTATTAAAAATAAGAAAAAAAAACTCCTAAGAACGTAAACGTGTACCGCAACGAGACGTTGGCACAGACGCTTGTTTACTCAACTTATAGTTAAGAAAAACAAAACCACCATCTTGAAATTTTAATTCCTATTAGGCAGTGTCCCTTGTACATGGGTTTTGGAGAGTTTTTATGTAGTGGAGACCGTCTCGAATGAGTAAAAAAAAAAATTGCCATAGCGCAGTGTACATAATATCATACTTAATTTCAAAATCACGAGCAAAAATGTCATTTTCATGTTTTAATTGCAACATTTTGTTAAATTTATTATTTATATTTTTTTTTTTATTCGGACCAGATGTTCACTCGTTAAAAATAATGTTTTAAAAGTTTTGTAATTAACTTTTTTAAACTAACTACAGGTATTTTAAGTTGACTAATAATTATTATATTCAAAAACCGAGTGAATACTGTAATTTCCGGAATTTATTTCGTCGTTAAAGTTAAATTTTTAAAACATTAACAATTGTAAAAAACATCAGTCTTGTAATGAAATATGTTTGATCTAACGAAAACACTCGATCTAGATTAAACAAATTGTTGTCTTCCAATTAGTTTATTGTACAATTATATAATATAAAATTTTGTTTAAAATACAATTGTTTTATCGAACGGCGACCACAATACAAAAACATTTGTACTAACAAAAAAATTAACGAAGGTTATGAGTCACATACGAACATAACTGTTTGTTTACTAACACATGGCACGCCTGGTAATACTATATAATATTTTTGAGCAGTTTCAATAGATTTTTAAGCAAAATGGACAAATAATAGGAACTTTTGGTGATGTCTTTTTTAATGTTGGTTAGGCAGTTAAAGCTTCTGTGTCCAAAAACACACAAAAAACAATAATGGTAAATATAACAACGTAAACCAATACCTTTTTAGCTATGTATCGGAACAAAAACCACTTGTGGTTGATGTCTTAAGGTAAATATTTTCAAAAAAGTATGTTATTCAAATCTGCACCCAACAAAATAAAAAACAGTACAGAGTTCCCGTTCATTATGGTTGCTAGTTCATAACTGTTCTGATCTATTATAGATTTGACAAAACTTTAATTGACTTGCATCATATTGGAAAACGACATAACTAAAATGATTTTTACAAAATGTTGTTTCCTCTTTATAATTTTCATATTCCAATATCAGACGCTCTTGTGCGAAGATAACAAAAAGGAAGAACATGCAAAACTACTAACACAGTTGAAACAAGTAAGTACACTTAATACTGGATATAAGACGCAGAACGATGAGTTGGCAGTAACTGATTCCGCTGGTTTATCTAATGAAAACCTAAGGCAAGCAATAATTTCCAGATTTGACCAACTGAAATTCAGTTATCTTTTCAGTGCACATTATCATTTTTCAATTGTCGACGAAATTTTTAAAGCAAAAGAAAATTTTTATCTAAACCTCGATTTGATTTCATTCTTAGACGAATCAGTGAAAATGGTTAGCACTTTTATCGATATAAAAGGAATACAGATGTCAGAAGTATGGTTAGTTTACAATCACGCATTAACGATGAACAAATACTTCCAATTACCTTTGATAACAAGGTGGAGACTAAGTAGTATTCAGAAAAATATAATGCAGCAAAATAATTTCGTTGTCACTGAACTCAACAAATATCTCGAGACTAATAATTGTTACGGCAAAAATAATTTCAGCATAAATTCTAAAAAGTCAGATGCATATTATGATCGTTCTAGCGCACGTAAGTTAATTCTTGATAATAAAACTTTGCTAAACCAATTACATAAGGGCAATCTGGAAAATGGCCTTAAAAGTTTTTTCAACCCAAACATAAATGAAGCATTTTTAAAAACCGCAATCGACGAAAAATATATTAAATTTCGAATCCATTTTAGAACATATGCATCTTGTTATGTATATAAAGATAATTGGGATACATTGAATCAAGCAATGAAGCCTTATTTAGAGTTTCCTAAACATCATGGTTTCAAAGGAGTACTCGTGTTTGGAAAACTTAACTTTATGATTATGGACATATTAAGATTTGTATTGTTACGGATCACATGGCAATTCTTAATTCAATTAAATAGTATAATTAAGAGAAACTATAACCCGTATGTTCATTGTAATACTAGATTTGAATTAGAAGTAAGCATCAATATTTACATTAAAAAATTTCAATTGAGATTACAAAACGGTATTGATTTGTTCAATTTAAATGATGACGATATCTTCCATGAACTCAATACTATGTTAAAAAAAGGTAGAAGACATTATAATAGGTTAGACCAAGAAATTATGGTGGAAAAAATTAAAAATGAATATAATAGAGTATCCACTGTTTTAGGTCTACAACCATTAAAATATATGGAACCATCAAACTTTATTTACTACCATTTGGTTACAGCAAAAGGATTTATTGATGAGACTAAACGCTACATTGGAGATTCGCTCGAGTTTAAATTATATCAATCATACTTGAAGTTTATAAGAGACTATAGCGATCGTATTTCGATGTTTTTGAATCCTGAAACTGTAGGAAAACCCGTTTAAACGTTGTTTTTTAACTGCTGAATTTAAATATCCCATGCTTCAATACAATCAAGGCATTTTGTTAAAATTATGTTAGAAATAATTATTGAAAAGTTTTACAGTTAACATTTTAAAATTAATTGCAGGTATTTTTAGTTGACTAATTATTGTATTCAAAAACATAGAGTATACCTTATTTTTTGGAAATTAATTTCACCGTTAAAGTTAAGTTTTTATAACAACAACAATTGTTAAAAAAACATAAGTCTTACGATTAATTATGTTTGATGAAAATTGTTTTCATCCAATTATGTATTGTGCAATGTTAATAAAATATTTAGTTTAAAACACAATCGTTTGTATTTATTTGTTCGACAAATGGTACACACTAAAAGTCTATGCATCCATTTATTTATCTTTTTTATTTTGTAGCTTCAGCCCAACATGTGTAAATGAGTAAAATATATTATTTTTATATTATTCATTTTTATGTTGCTTTTACTCCGAATACTGTATAATACTTTTATAATATTGATATTAAACACATATGGCTCTGGCGCGTTTTTTAAAGATCCTTACAAAGTTGTGAAAAACTTCTGAGTTCTGTACTTTTGTATAGTTATCTAAAAAGTTGTTACAATATAAGTTTCAAGTTATTTAAATTACATTTTCTTTATTAATTCAAAACTTGTTAAAAATGTTTTACTTTATATATTATGCTCTTAACCGTCCGACAAGTTATACTTTATACACACATTAATAGGTACAGGCATTGACTGATAAGTATGGAGTTTTTTATGAACTTTTTCTTATTGTACATTTTTTAAGTCTAACAAAAAAAAAGACTCTTCATATTTGCCACCTCCCCCCCGGGGAATAGTAGGGTCAGGGCATAGTGTTAAAAGGGGTGGTCACCTAATTACAGGAATTATTACGGCTATAAAATGATTAAAAAACTTTCAAATAAAGGATTTATTTAAATATTAAATATTTTTTTTTCATCTTTTATAACGCATATAGGATTTATTTTTTGAAAAAACATGTTTCTACTTCGATCAGAACTTACCTAAAAATACTCTAATTTAAGCATTGAATAACATTAGAATTCCTTCATAACATTTTCAGGGAATCGAGGAATCGTTGCACAATTTTTAAATAATTTCTAGTTAAATGAATATGTCAATGAAAGTATTCATCTTATTTAAAATGAAACAACTAAATAACAAAAAAGTAGTTTTAAAATTTATTACTTCACGTACCTATTGAAAATGTTATGAAGAATTCAAATAATTATTTCATAACTCAAACATAAGTATACTTAGCATCATTACGTTTGAATAGAATGAGATAATTTTAACCAAAAATACCCAGTTGTTGACGCCCGTTAAAGGTACTATATATTTTTAAGCAATTTCAATAGTTTTTAAAGTAAAATAGAGGAATTATAGGAACTTTTGGGGATGTGTTTCTTAATGTGTTGTCGGTAAAAACGTTAGAACATCTGTGTCTAAAAACACATAAAAAACTATAATGGTAAACATAACAACGTAAACCAATACCCTTTTAGGTATGTATCGGAACAAAAAACACTTGTGGTTGATGTATCAAGGTAAATATTTTCAAAAAAATATGTTATTCAAATCTGTACCCAACAAAATAAAAAACCGTACAGAGTTCCCGTTCATTATGATTACTAGTTTATAATTGTTCAGAACTATTATAGATTTTATAAAACTTTATTTAATTGGCTTGTATCATATTGGGAAACGTAATTACGAAAATGATTTTCACAAAATGTTGTGTCCTATTTATTATTTTCATATTCCAACATAAGACGCTCTTGTGCGACGATAATCGTAAAGAGGACCGTGGAAAACTACTAACACAGTTGAAACAAGTGAGTAAACTTAATACTGGATATAAGACACAGAACGATGAGTTGGTAGTAACCGATTTCGCTAGTTTATCTAATGAAAACCTAAGGCAAGCAATAACTTCCAGGTTCGACCAACTGAAATTCAGTTATCTTTTCAGTGCACATTATCATTTTTCAATAGTAGACCTAATTTTTCAAGCAAAAGACTATTTTGATCTAAAACCAGGTTTTATTTCATTCATAGACGAATCCGTAAAAATGGTTAGCACTTTTATAGATGTAGAAGGAATACAGATGTCAGAAGTATGGTTAGTTGATAATCACGCATTAATCTTGAACAACTACTTCCAATTACCTTTAATAATAAAATGGATACCATGGGGGATTCAGAGAAATATAATGAAGCAAAATAACTTTGTTGTTACTGAACTCAACAAATATCTTGAGACCAATAATCGTTACGGTGAAAATAATTTCAGCATAAATTCTGGAAAGTTAGTTACATATGATCGTTCTAGCGCACGTAAGTTAATACTTGATAATAAAACGTTGCTAAGCCAATTACACAAGGGCAATCTGGAAAATGGCCTTAAAAGTTTTATTAACCCAAACATTAATGAAGCTTTTTTAAAAAAAGCTATCGACGAAAAATATATTAAATTTCGAATCCGTTTTAAAACATATGCATCTCGTTATATAAATAAAGATTTTTGGGATATATTGAATAAAGCAATGAAGCCTTATTTAAAGTTTCCTAATCATCATGGATTCAAAGGAGTACTCGTGTTTGGAAAACTTAACTTTATGATAATGGACATATTAAGATTTGTATTGTTACGGATCATATGGCAATTCGTGAATCATCTAAATGTTATAATTGAAACAAACCATGCCCCGTATGGTCATTGTAAAGAATCAGAAAGAAACTTTAATGGTTACATAAAACATTTTCAATTTAAATTACAAAACGGTATTGATTTGTTAAATTTAAATGATGACGATATCTTCCATGAACTCAATACTATCTTAAAAAGAGGTATGGATCATTATAGTTCAATCCAAGACATTATTGTCGACAAAATTAAAAATGAATATAATAGGGTATCCACTGTTTTAGGTCTGCCACCGATAAATTATATGGAATTACAAAAAACCAAAACTATTGAATGCCATTCGATATCAGCAGAAAGATTTATCGATGAGACTAAACGTTGTATTGGAAATTCGCTTGAGTTTAAATTATATCAATCATACTTGAAGTTTATCAGGGACTATAGCGATCGTATGTCGATGTTTTTGAACCTCGAAACTGCAAAAAGACCAGTTTAAATGTTGTTTTTTAACTGCTACAATCTATGCATTTTATTGAATGGTATTAAAAATAATTATTGAAATGTTTTGTAATTAACTTCTTTTAATTAAATTCCCCTTTTTTTTAGTTGACTTATTATTATATTTAAAAACAGTGTGAATACCGTAATTTCAGGAATATTTTTCGTCGTTTTAGTTAAATTTTTAAAACAATAGCCATTGTTAAAAACATAAGTCTTGTAATAAAATATGTTTAGTTTGCAAATTTTTCCTATGTAATTGTTGTATTGTACAATGGTAATAAAATATTTCGTTTGAAACAATTGTTTTTTATTTATTCGACAAATGGTACACACCGAAAGTCTATGCATCCATTTATTTATCTTTTTTATTTTGTAGCTCCAGCATAACATGTGTAAATAAGTAAAATATGTTAGTTTTATTTTATTAATTCCTACTTTACATTTAGCCCGAATGGTTTTTTTTTGTCAATTTTTTTTCAAATTCGTGCAAAATAATATGTAAAAACGACACCCAGTTTAATTTTTTTTTAAACCGGCGGATATGATAAATATATTTGTCGTTATCACTGTTTTCATGTTGAAATTATTTACAAACACTAACGTGTGACATGTGGTGATCGTTTTTTACTCACCTAACGCCGTTAGTAAAGCATTAAAAAAAACATGTAATCCATTTAACAATGTCTTACCTGAAACAAAAATAAAAAAATATCATTAATTAAATGTTTTGACCTTTTTTTTTAGAATAAACTTGAGGCTAGAGCTTGATTGCTGACACACATCAAAATATTCATGATAGTTTAATTATAATTTAATAATGATTAAAATACCATTTTAGATCATTACGATCATAATCAATGGCAAATAATCGTTTTATATCGCATATCTAACTTTTTATCGGATACAATTACTTTAATTACACGGACAATTATTCAGTTAAGTACGCTATAATTAATGTGTACACTGTTTAATAAAAAACTACACCAATAACAACTCAAAAACATTTAATTATAGTACTTAACCCTACCTAGCATTATTTTTATAGTATTTAAATTACTAAGTACTCGGCTAAGTACCTAATCGCTGTATTTTTAAATATAAACTAATTATAAAAAAAACACGTTGAATCTTACTATCTGTTAGTTGTTACAACTTATTTTACGTTTACAATTTGTGTTAATGTATTTAAACGTTTAACTAATGAACTTAAATTACAAACAACTTAGTTATACATTTTATAATTTACATAAATAAACCTATAACATACGTTTGGCACTGCCCAAAAAAGAATTGTAGTTGGTAAAGTAAAGATTTATTGTAGGTTTGAAAGAAACAATTATTAATAAAAGCAAACTGATATACTGACAAACATTTTTATCAAATTGTCATTCTGAAAAGTAAACAGTTATATTCGGTACCTAAATATATAATATCGAATTTGAGGTTATAAGAAGTTAATTTTTGTTCGGTGGGTACTTAATATACTAATATATTGGCACCAACATAGTTCCATTTGGGGTTTAGAACGGCAGGTTTTTTGTGCGAAATTGTTTCATTAAAATTAAAATGTCAAGCGGATAAGGGGGGTACGACAATTGTGGAAATTTAGAGGATTTTGAATTCCCTCACCCTTGGTCTAGTAGATACCTCTTGTAATATGTGCTCGTCACTTCGACAGTCAATATAACAATTGAACATATAAATACCACAATAGCATGTCGAAAACGTTCAAAAAAGTGAATGCAACGAAGTTTACAGGGTTGGCACAAGCCGAAATATTTGGATTTTTAAATAAACTGACTGTGGCTACTGCGGGGGGGGGGGATGGGGGTCGATAAGAAAGTCATTGCGTCGACCAAAAGAGTTATTTAAGAACTATAAAAAAAACAGTATACTGCAGGACAAACGGGGTAGGTAGGCACAGAGTATAATACAACAATAGAGCTACTGTTATATTGGTGACCGTATATAAATGTAAGTATGTGTAATGTATGAAGCGTGGGCCTATCACAAACAAAATA
The DNA here is from genome assembly GCF_023614345.1 of Adelges cooleyi. NCBI lineage: Eukaryota > Metazoa > Arthropoda > Insecta > Hemiptera > Adelgidae > Adelges > Adelges cooleyi. Next base: position 7,775,685 of record NW_026096268.1, read on the forward strand.
AATCTTGGCTCCTGCAACAATACAGTGCCTGGCGTTAACAACAACGATAACATTATAGACGTCATTTAAGAAAATATTAACTAATAGAGGCAGCTAGATGGTCATTTTTTTCTCTTTGTTATTATTCTTATTTTTTTTATATACATAATACAGTTCACGTCGTGTTAAAACGGTCGCGCCGAAGTGTTCTTACGGTGTTAATATAAATGGGTTTATATGACGTATAGGATATACCTATTGTAATTTAATATTATTAACATAAAACATATAGGTATGTATATACATACATACCGAGCGGAGGCCCAACCCCGGGTACCCGAGTCCCATTACAATATTATATTGTGTATTACCGTTGTGTTTTGTTGTTATAATATGTAAATAGTAAGATTCTTAATTAACCTGAATCAATTAACGACCGATGTCGATTATCTCGGGGCTCGGATTTTAAAGCATTTACAAATGTTTAAGACCCGCAACCAAAAGTGTATACATTTTTTTAATGCATATGGTAATAGCTCTAATAGCTCTAAAATATTCCTTTAAAAACAAAAATTAGCAAAAAACAAATTGGATACCACTAAACGCTATAAAATTCATTCAAAAACGAGACACGTTCTAATCGAGTCTACAAGCTGCCATTAGTGCTGCCCACTTAGACACCCAAATACATCCGTTATGTAATAATATGCATATAATGTATATTTTTTTTCTATTCGCTATACAGTTATAATCACGTTAGGTTCTATCACTGTATGGCCTCCCTCCTCATATTATATCACCGTTTTATTTTTTCTGTATATATATGTACATATTAATGTTACTATTTGCTAATTATGCCTTGTAGCATAGATTGTAAATATTTTTTAAATCGAAAAAAAATACAGTATATTATAGTTGTCGACTGAATGCGCTCCACGAAAACGTCTAATAAGTGAAACATTCAACTCATTACAACAATAAATAAAATTCCAACGATAACGTCTTATCGATTTCGAACAAAGTAAACATAAACAAGAGCATGTTTTTTTTTTTTTTTTGTACAACAAACTAATAAACATACATTTAGAATAATTCAATCATCAAATGATTTACATGATATTAAGTAGTAGATGTATACAAAGCTATAAGCAATTGTCATCATTAATGAGCATCAACGTAGTAGTTGCAAAGGAAAAGAATGTATTTTCATAATATTCTATTCTGACAAGTGTGATGTAGGCCTTTTTAAGTGTACCAACATTTTGGCTTGAACATTCAGTGTACGGCTAACAACCGATGTCTTAGGCTAAATGCGTTTCACTGATGTTCACTGTAATGAAGAAAAAAATGCCACGTTATGTCTTACAGCCGGCACCACCTGCCTCGGATGACGTTCTCGTCGAATGAACTGTTCGAAAACCCGATCGAACGAAACGAGAGGAAAATGTACTAAAAAAATAAATACAAATAAAAAATAAGACTTCCTGCACAGTCACGCTTGGTCTTAATTTAACCTCCGACCACTGTTTTTGGTAGTCTTCGGCTGTTAAATAATAAATTGTACAAAAAGTAGCAGGGAAAATAAATACCAGCATAATGTTCGGGTGGAAGTTCAAGAATCCGGATTTTGAAACTCTTATAGTAGATTTTTTTATGCATTTCTTTGTACGATTAAAAAACAAACAATTATAACTAGACATTCATTCTAAAAAACAAATACAACAGAAGAAAATGTCAAAACCGTAACGACATGTATATAATACACAATATAGTACTCAAGTATGTTGTTAAATCATTGATTTAAAAATCATAATATAAAATCAATAGTAAGCACCATAAACAGTGAACAGTAGAAAGTCAATAAATAAAAAACAGAAATCAACATTGTAAAATCAAAAATTTGAGTTTTGGATTCTAAAATCTGGAATATGAAATCCGGATTTCAAAATCCGAAATCCGGATATCAAAAATCTGGAACCCGAAATCCGGATTTATGTCACATCACTAACACAATACACATTAGATGTCATGACTGCATATTTGCGAGAGTCGTTGTTTTATTTTATTTTTATTTTCTGGCTAGACTACCTACTTTAGGACTGTTTATTTCTACAGATTAAAACTTGAGCGAGGATAATGTCGAGTAGGCGGACCGGTACGGAAGTTGTTGGAGATTGAGCTGCATAATAATATTATGTATTATTCGTCGTGGCGATGTGATCAAATGGAATTAATGGCCATAACAACAATATCATATTAGATCAACGGTATTATCGTTGCGCGAACTTCCCGTGAATGGACAGCTGAACCTAAATGCGCGGTTGACCTACAAATTTCGAAATAGTCACTCGCAGACTCATGTGGTCACGGTACATACATATATTATGACCAATCGATTATTATTATCAAAACCCAGAAATCATTTGGACAGGAGAAACCCATTATTATCGTCGTTATTGTGGTTTTCGTCTGGCGAACCTGTTAACAAATTCATTACAATTTGGTTTTATGTGTTAGTCGGGTTCGCATAACACCTATTACCCGAACAATACGCCGCAATATCACTTGAAGCGATGTAACTACTTTGTCAAGATACAAAAACGAATTGTGATCAACGAGTTGGATACAATCGGAAAAGGATTTCTATTTACAATGTTCACATCAAATTTGATCAATAATTGTCTATACTGGACACCTTAATAAGTAGGCGATGTCCTTTGAATCGAAAAAGGTTGAAAAGGACCAGGAATACTTGAACGTTACCCGACCAGTTTTTAAAAGGAAAATTATTGCTTCGTTAAATTTATCAATAATTTAAATCCAAAATACAAACTACAAAACTGCGCCTGGCACAGTTGTTTTTATCTACGAGCTGGTCGTTCAATCTACCCGACTACTAGTAATATATTATAGTGACCTTGTTGCATTTTAAATTTGTAAAAAAAAAAAATTACAAACTACCGAAGAGACGGTTGTATATCAGAAGGGTTTTGGACGTTGCTTCGATAAGAACCGTCGACGTTGTGGGCAAAAAATAAAAAAACGCAACCATGCATGCAACAATGGCCCGGAACGCTATGGAAAATGTATAACGTCATTGTCATTGACCTTTGACGATAGTAATAATTTAAAATATAAGATGTATTGTGTTTGGTTTGTGAAACGATAAGACTGTATAATTGCGATTATGTGTCCGTCGAAATGGGTCAATCGAATCAACGTTACCGATTAAATGTCAACGGCACTTATCGTCGGTGTATACAAGACGTGCTGGCCAAGGCACAAAGACTATGACGTGAAAACTGATGGTAGCTCATTCAACCGAAAACAATAAGAACATTTTTAAAAAGACAGCTGATAAGAGACTCGCTAAGATATGTTTTTGTACCTACACATTGGTCAATTGTTATTGTAATTCTACGACCACTGTAAACCGGTACATGTAGCTCAACTGGAACTACTTTAAATACACGGCATAACATTATTAATGTAGAGCATAAGTATACAATGCACGACACAATGTCTAACACACTGCTCGCATAACTGGCGCCCAGTGCCTACGATAATTGGCGTCATGATCTCTGCACGTTAATATTATTACTATTAATAATAATAATATAATAAACCAGTAGTCCGATTTTCCCATTCATTATTATCTACACCGTGGCCCAGAGTGCAAGGGGCCAAGACCAAGAAGAAGATTATTATCTACACCACACCATTATCGGACGACCTTGTTAACGGTACTTACACCATTGTCCATTATATTACAATAATGCACGTGCAATATTTATCATTGTAACACACAAGTCAACATGCAGTGTGTTGTTCTTCTATTAGCTCGGTCGCATAGAGATCTCGACGACGATATTCACAATGGGTACACGTGCAGCCTCGAGACAACCCGAGAGGTGGAGGCGAATTTTTTTTTGTTTAGGGTAAGAATCAGCCCCATAACGCCATATTTTTGGACGAATACCAAAAATTTGCTGGGCTTAAATTAAATGTTTATAGCAGCTGTGAAAATATGTCACAACGTTAATAATTATTATTCTGAAATCCGACTTTCAGCGAAACGCAGTTGGTGCTTGAGTACGCAATAAATGTTATTGTACAATATCAGAAAACATACATTTCCTAGGAAATTCATTAATAATATTATTGCGTGATCGCATAGCTGTTGTTCGTGACAATATTAATGGAATAACGTTTTTACTTGGATTCACGCTGTAAGTACAGTTTAGTATTTCAATTAATAATAATTTGCAATAAAAAAAAAGGTGATTATTTACAAAACAAAAATGACAAACCGAACGACGTTGACAAATCGGTTTGTAATCGTTTTCCCCGTGAGTAACGTTTGTGCAGCAGTGGATATTATTTTACGAATAATAATAAGAATAATTTTAGTAACCTCGAGGAATCTCATCAGGTTCTTCATTGGCATCCATTTTGTTGATTTTGTTTTGGCGGCCACCGTGTTCGTCTAAATTTAATGGCTGGCTTCTTTTGATATTATGTCCACTATTTTGTTGCAAACGACTTGGCGATGACGTTAATTTTTTCCTCATGAACTAGTGCCAATTTTCTCAGATATTTTGTTTACCGTATCTATACTGTAGGCACAACAAATGCGAGTACTACAAAATAGATTCCATACAGATTTCCATTTTTTTTTTTTTAAATAAATGTACAAGATTTTTTATTTTTGTAAAGTACCTTCTTTGTTGGATTTTTTTTTAGATTCAAACATCACATCCATGCACTATATTATCATGTGTTATTGTGCACAAGTGTATCAGAAGAATACTCTCCGGACGTTGGTGGAAACACACGAAGGACATAAATTACGGTTGGGAGACAACCCGTGCCGCGGGCAGTGCGTGGACCGCGTTTAGGGTTCAGTGACCACGGGCTACGGGCCACAGAACGATTATTATCAATTTGAGTAGACAATTTCCAGTCCAGTTTTTTATTTTACATCCCTCGCGCCAAATGCCCGTCCGTCCGAGAGACCAGACGCAATAAATTTGTCGTCGGTCGATATCTCAATATATGTAATAATATAATAATAATAATTGGACAGACCTCCGACCAAGACGTCTCAATTATCATTATTATATTACACAACGTCACATGATACGTTTTCCTCGGACGTTCATCATTGTCATTTTTTGAATTTTTAAATGGTTTTCATTGCTTCCAGCGACAACACAACGCCGAGATGATAATAAATATCAATAATATTATATATGCGTTTTGTGCACCGGCCATTGTGATTTTTTATGCGACCGTAAAAACAGCGCAATTAAAATAATAATACAATATAATAATATATAGTTTACCAACGTTACCCGACAATGGTATTGTAACATATTATCGCCGCCCCCGCCGGAAATAGCTGGCCGTACTGACGGCTTCCGATTCGTTATGGGAACGTCTCTATGCATAGCTGTTTACCGGATATGTGTGGCGGAGATGGACGAGTGGAGTGACTAGGGTGGATAGAACAAGAAATAAAATATACTTAAAGGGGAGTCTAAGTGTTACATCAATTGTGGGGAAAACGAGAGATAGGGTTGAGATAGTAGTTCAGTGAGAGTTGTGATGAAGATATGAATGTAGAAGCAAAGAGAGGAAACGAAGGTGTAGGACTAGGGTGGCCGACCGAGATAACAGAACGTGAAACACTACTCCGCCTAAGAATCATTTGTATTTTTACAATTAATTCTCTTTAGAATCATTAATGTTTTTTCCCTCATAAAGTCAGTTCATCCTATGAAGTCTGCTGTGTGAATCTCAGATCTGATCTTTTGTATTTATCGCTATATAGTTGTGTTATTATGTAACTAGTGTTTTTGGCGGCAGGCCGTTACCTGAGGTTTAAAAATAGAGCGTAATGCGCGATTATAAAAATAATTACATTTTTTACTTCGTGTGTTGCAAAGAATTCCGTTCAAAGAGTGTATTTTTCCATACTGCAATGTGTTGTTGTTTGGTGCATCGATTAATCTTGTCGGAGGACGGTATAAATTAATATATAGAACGCTGGCGTACATTATTTTTGAACATAAAAACCTGGCACAGGACACCGACTTGTGTTGAAAACGACTCTGTCCATGATATATATATCTCATTATACCAGTGACCCAATAAAAAAGCATCAAACAAAATAATATACTTTATTGGACACGGAAAAAAGCTGTAAACAATTAACGAGATGTCAAGAGACGGATTAAGAACCCGCCAAAAAAAGTCTTGTCCGAAAAGCCACATAATAATATATGTGAGTTTGGATCGTTTGTATATTATTATAACTATTATATGGCTGTCGTCGTTCGCTACAAATAAAGACTGTTCTAACCCATTTTATTGCTTAGAACTGGCCTCGTTTTTTTGTATCTCGAGAAATTATAATTAATTTGGGCTTATAAAACATAAGCGTTGTACGGTTATTATCTAACCCAACTCCTACTTCGTTCATCTTTACTAAATGAAGTGTTAAAGGAGGTAAATCCAGTGTGAATCCAATGATATTGTTAGAGCTTTAAATATACTGATTGTACAGGATAGAATTTTTTGAAAAAATATTTTGTGATTTTGATTTTTTAGTCTTCTAGCTGATATTGTTTATCCTGTTCGCCCATCTGCTCCATGTCTTCAGTTTTCATTTTTATTTGGACGCATGTAAAAGACCCGCGGTTGCATATTTTCGAGTTAACACCAAACATTTCCTGGTCTTAAATAAAAAAAAAACAATTTTTTTGCTAACTCTAGTATTGCTAGTGACAGTGGAATAATGGTTATACCGATGGTTCACCGTCAAAACTGTGGTCTGAACCGCATGTATATCCTTTTGTTTCGACAGACGATTAAAATTGATCCGTCCAAGCTTGTTCGTGTTTCGCAGACGACCAAAAAAAAAAACAGCGTTTATTGTTATCGTTTATATTATTGTCTTTTGGCCGGGACAATTTGTCTCTTGTAGTCCGGAAAACGCTAGTTATACATTACGACGACAGCCGAGACGCAACGGGGACGGTCAGGTCTGGGGTAGGATATAAGGAGACTATTGTTCGGTCGATCCGAAAAAGACAGTAAATAAGATGATAACAGACTTGTTTTTTTTTTGTAAAAAACAACCAGATACCGCAGAGCTCTTTATTCAAATCAGAACATACCCACATTATTATTGCCAGCCGTTGCCGGTGTATACGCATGCATAACGTGTTCATCCGCAGTGATAATGTCTTGAGCCGCGAACACCCACGCACTGTTACAACTCTCAAGTAGTATACATGGCGTGTGTCGCGCATAATGAACCGGTTCCCCTATCAGGTACAGTCCCGGTCGGTCTGTCTGTCTTGTCCGTACACAATTATCCGTCTGCAGGACCTCCTGCACGCTGGCCGGTGCTTAAATATAATTCGCTTGTTTTTATTTAATTTTTTTTTTTAATGTAAAAGGCTATAATGCAATATTCCACAGAGAACAGCAAGGCTCGAGGGCACAAATAGAGTTAAAACTATTTTTATAATCAAGGGAGGGGGGACAAAAACCTATTGACTTCTTTGGTGTGTATAATAAACATGTGCAAAAAAATGCACTAAAATCTAAGATGCAAAATAGTCGTACGGGGTACGATTTAAAGTAAAACATTCAAGATGTATGCATTTTTTTGGGTCTATGAATTTTTTATTTCTTATACTTTTTTTTTGGGAGGTGTGATTTTAAAAGTGATACCGCTTATATAAAAAACGATTCGGCGTTGGCAATTAAAGCTCAAGCTATTATTTATATTTATAAGTGCAATAATGAAAATTATATTTTGGTGATTATTTTTCCTAGCTTGTCCTTGTCCTAGCGACGTCTTAAACTTTTTGCTTGATCTTATTACATCGTTTTAGTCACTTTGTTTCTGGGAATAATTTAAACAGAAACCTCGTCTTTTGTTGATTTTATAATGGGTGTTGTGTACTGAAAAGCTGTGAAACCATCGTGAAGCGAGTAAAACATTGGGCTTTGAATGTATGCAATTTATTTACCAGCCAAATCTGTTAAGTTGTCAGCTTGTCTTGATGAATGTGGCGGAAAGGAAAATTTCAAGGCTTACAAATCATGACTGATGACTTCGGTGATTATAGAGGACAAGATAAAGAATGGATACGGCGGGATTAGACAATACGGCGGAAATAACAGTTATTTTAACAATCAGTGTGATTTTCAAGATAATTTTCTAATAGGGAATTACGCGATACGATCAAACAAACTATATCACGAAATTGCTTATGCCACGAAAATACCTTTCTTCACCCTATATTTATAAAATTGTTTTTTAATTAAATTGAAAAAAAAAAATTTTACTTTTTTCTTACAAAACGACTTCTACAATTTTTGTTTATAAAAAAAAAGGTTTATGAAAAATCTGGGCAGTGTTGCTCAGGTTTTTTTTTCTAAAAGTCCATTTATATATTTAAATATCGTTAAGTTTAGTGCTAAATCGATTCCTATACAAATTTAATTAGTTATTCACTTAAAAATGTAAACTGCAGCAACTGAAAATACAATTTTTTTTTTGTTTTGAATAAGAATTAACAGACAGTGATAGTAATAGTACTACTACTAAAGAGTAGGTAAAGATTTAAGTGGATTAATTAACTTCAGAGAAACTCACTACTGATGTACTATTATTCGATTGGATGAATTATTATGCGGAAATATTCGTACAATTATACTTTAGTACAGCTACAGAAATCTAGAAATTTGATTAAAATAAATTGTTATCTTTTAAAACCGCATTAAATAAACCAGTTTGGCTTTACACGTCAATCATCATCGAAACCATCAGAAAGAATTGGAAAATGAGATACAATTTCTCGCTTGCCATAATAAACAACCTATATATTATTAAAATCACACCTCAGACACTCGAGGGCAATAATAGTAATTGAAATTGAAATACTATACTTAACAAAAACAAAAAAAAAAACTTTGTCCGTTGTAAAATATAAAGCGTAATCAATAGTTTGCTCTCCTTTTTTTTTTTTGATTCTCTATAAAATTACAAGCGTGTAATAGTGTCATACAAATGATAGTAATTGAACGCCAAATAACTGTATTTTTAATAGTTTTGAACTCTTAGAAATAATAATAAAAAAAACACTTTATAACAATTCTTTTATTTAAATATTCAGTTTATTAATTGAATTGAACACGAGTTAAAGAAAAAAAATAATATCACAAATGTGAAACGGTTCCAACACACATACAAGCCGGTTTGGAGTATTATGAAATCAAAATTAATGTATTTTCACACTATTTAAATTATAATTATGTATAATTACACTTATTAATCAAGTTTCAATATTTTTTTAATGTATTTTTAATAAATACAATATTTGATTAAACAACGTTACTTGTGCGCCTAATTAAAGTATAATGAAATCACATTAAAACACATATACATACATTTTTTTTTTATTATTATTACCACTAAATATATTTTGTCACGAGAAAAATGTATGTTAAAGATTAACTAGAAAGTTAATACTCTTGAGCCGTACCCTAATAAGCTTATGGTTTATGGAATTTGATGTTATTACATCAGTATTGTGTCCGTATAGGAGTTTTGAATACTATAATTCTACGCGTTATTCGCCGACACAGGTTTGTCCGGTAAAGTAATATAATACTATACTCGTTTATTGGTTAATGATTTTTTTTTATGAATTTGTAATCTCTACATTTATAATATCTATATTTTATAGCTCAGCCAAACCTCTACAGCAAAATCTTAGTGGTTGGCGTGCCCAGAAATAGATTTTTTGTTTCTACTCCTTCGTTGTTCAGAGTAAAGTAAAATAAAAGGCTCTACACTTCATACATTTATGATAATAATAATACACAACTAAAAGATGATTTTTTTTTCAAAATTCAAACAGACTACTAGTGTGATAACAATAGATTGGTTAACTACCACAAAAACGATACTAAGACTAATAATATAGTATAAAACGCTGCAGTGACCGCAAACTTTATGGAAACCGACCGTGTGAATGAAATGTTGTTTTAAACATCATCATCAGATATTCATTGTAATTTTTATACTGTATAATGACACGGGAACCCATGCTATAGCGGGTACAGCAATTTAGTGAAGCGTTTTAAAATCATAATACATACTGGCACAAGGTTGTGAGGATAACATGGAAACCCTAATGTAGGCAGCCTACTTAACACATCCGTGAGGATTTATATGTCATATTATTCGCTTGTTAGCGGGCAACGGGCATTTGCGGTTTTCGTTTAGTGTGTACCTAGACAAGATAATGATGATATTCGAAATAAAAGGATCCGTAAGCCGCAGCTCTAAACAGCTATATTGCGGTAATCATAACTTTACCGAAAATGCTTTCAATCTATCCAGGAACCTCCCCCCCCCCCGGTTAAGTGCCCTAACCGCGATCACGATGTGAGAATTTCAAACAAAATCTTTAAAAGCATCCTAGTCACGACGGCGACAAGACAATGGCTCGGATACACGACGACGAGATAACCGGACGGATGAAAATAAATCCAAGACATTTGTTTTTTTTTGTCGGTCCGCCAAAGACGTTTGTCACGACCTCAAATGGGTTTTCCTTGACGACACCGATTATCTTCGGGCACGTTGAAATATAATTTATTAACTAACAATATAATAACGATAATAATGGTAAAAACGACAAAATGTCCATATTATTATCACTAAAAGCGTTCCCTCGAATTTGAAGTGAAATGTAAATTGTCACCGGTCGAACTTCTGTCGAAATGTCAGTTTTAAATTAAAATTTTAATCTCATGTCAAATATTTTCCTCCCCCGGCAGGTGCTAGCTTTCCACCCCAACGGTCCGACCATTAGCATTAATAAATTATGCGTCCAAATGTAATAATGACCGATGAAGTTTATTGTCCAAAACAAGTTAAAATATACCGCAATAAACTTGCTAAATAAAAAAAAAAAGAAGTCACCAAGTGAAATGAAAAAATCTGTTATCACATTATAAATAATTGTTATGGAAAATCGTTCACAGAGGTTACAAAGTACGAAATGGCCCTTCTTGCACTTACTGACTTACATAGATAAAATATATAATATTAGCATACACCAGCCTGTACAATAGTTTGATAAATATAATGGTTCATTAAAATTTAACTAACTAATCTCGTGTTATTAAATATCTATTGATTCCTTACACCTTTGCCGATAGCCTTTGAGCATTTGATTTAATAATTAAATTTTTAAAAAAATGATTCACCTCCAAGCGTTATTTTTTTATGCGATTTTTATTATTTTCATCATTGATAATCATTTTAAATGGTTTCATTTGTAATAATTTCCAAGACCTGTGACCTCGACGACCCCACTGTGTTTTTTAGTCTATTTAGTTTTTAATTAACTTATAAAATATTATAGTTGTAAGATTACAATTTGTTTACCAATTATGATACGATTAAAAATATTTTAACAATTATATTATTGTACAATATAAACACCGTATTGTGAAAATTCGTATAATATTATGGGAATTAACAAATAATTTTAATCGCATTCATAATGGCAGAACGAGTTATTATAGCAACAATTGAAAATATTATTTATGGCCCAAGAAAAGACCAAAAAGAATAGTGGCTAAAAAAACTGTTTCATCTGACATTTCAAGACATCATAGATAACTTTTAATTTGGACAAATTCACGATAAGGAGGAGTTAATAAAAATATTTGTGACCAAGTCTTATACTAGAACCAATAGACGATGGAAAATAGTTGTACATACAGAATACAGATGCGTGTCGTCTGGCAAAAATACTTGAAAGAAAAGGGCCGTTTATGATGCATTGCTTCAATAATAGTGTAAAAAGCTGAGAACGAAGAGGATGAGAATAATGAAACACTTGTCTTTTGTTAACAGACAAAAAGTCAATTGGAAATTATTATTACATAAGTATTGAACGAGTAGGTCGTTCACATAGTTATCATGTCAATAAAATTGATGCGTCGCCAAAGAGTCAAGAGATTTGGATACTTAGATTTAAAAAAAAAACAACACACACACAAAACGATAATTTCTCAAACAGAACAATAACATCACGGTTTGTCTCATCTTGTCTGGCAATCGTTAAATAATAACTTACTATAAAATAAATAACCTATTTCTTAATTAGCATTATGCTGTATTTATTGCAAGACGCTGATCGACTTGATCACGTACATTCTTAATGGCACATTATTCAACTGCTTGAGATTATCACGGCTGGACTGCACGCACAAGTGTTACATTGGCGATGAGCAGATAAATATAAAATAACAGATATTAAATACCAATAAAAATGTACGAGATAATGCTAAAGACATGCAAACGCAGTGGCACATCAATCTACATTAGTGTAATGATTGCCATAGGGGTTATCTTTTTTTTTTTTTTTGAAAGTAGGTTTTCAATAGCGCAATACAACGTAAAGCGTGACAATTAATTTCCGAATGAGTTTAGATGTACCTACTAAATATGCTGATAACCAATGGATTACTTTAAGCTTGAAGAGGCGCAAGAGAAACGTGGAAACCCGACACAGCGCATAAGAAAAGAAAATAGGCTTATAAAATAATTCGATTAAACCCTCTCTTATGGGTTTTAAGTTCCGATTTTGGTAAGGTGGGAAAGATTATTTTGACTTTCGACCCGCCCAAGTAATAATAACCGATCCGTTGAATTATGTTGAACATTTTTTAATTGCAATATTTTAACGTTAAAGATAATACATATTTCTTTGTAAAATGTTGCATTTGCTTCGGCCCCGTTGCATTGCTGTTAGGTCAAGTTCATTTCACTCTACAACGCGTTGCAAGATTAATTGATAACGGTTCAATGTAATCTTCGGTCTTTAAATGATATTTAAGGAATCGCTAAATGACTGTAATGATTCATTAAACCCGTAATAACTAATAAACGATTAAATTATTTATTTTAGAGCTCTCTAAGAGCATACCCATAATTTTATTGAACCTAACAATGAAAATAGTAATAATTGTTTATGGCGTACCAAATTTTAGTACCTATATAAATTGCTACGGCTAGACTGTTTTACCATCTACGTCGGTTTACTGCATACCGGAATACCTTAGTATAAGTACAAAACCTTATACTGCCTTTTGTGAGCGTTTACCGTCTAACCGCAAACTTGGAAGACTAGGTATGATAATAAATAATATTACATCAAAGGCGCTTTTCCGCGGTAAGCTTTGTTGGATTTCCACGTCGAATGAATAATATAGAATCCGCCTGGGATTTGTCGATGAAACCTTTGTGAGCCTTCCTATCCCGCAAAGTCTCGCACACACAATATATTCACACGCTTGAGTAAATTATGAACAATTTTATTATTTTAGTAAAAAAACCATAACCCGTGAACGGTAGCGAATCGGACTTGGCCTAGAAATACGCTTTACCTTGAGCTCGGCTACGTTGTAATATGTAAATATGTGTACCAACGTGTAACCGCCGGTTGTATATTATTATAATGTACAGAAATCCAAAGAAAACTTTGTTCTGTTTCGATTTCACCGAGATGGTTCGATGTGTGCGGGCTCGCCGCCAACCACAATACCTATCACAGTGATAATTATTATTATTGTAATTGCGCAATAGGATTGCCCGAAGGCTCGGCCGGGATAAAGACAAAAGGTGTCGTCCACGGGCGAACGACAACGGCTGCACACGGTCGCCATATTTCCTTCTCGGGATCCCAACGAGATTCGATATAAGGAGACTCGACTTGTACACGGGAATAGCTGTTACAAGGCTGCGTACAAGTACTGCACACCACACACAGGTTAGGCCTGTACATAAAGTAACCCGGTACACGGTCCGAGGAAGTCATTAGCGCGTCCAGGTCCAGACCACCGGCGAAGGGTGACCACCGGGTCCCCTCAATACACACTTATGACGATACTAATAATAATAATATATGTACACATAATAATATGTAGCGTACGAACCAGCACAACCGTGTCGTATCCATATCGGTAGGTACATAGCAACCGTTGGCCGGGCCGAAGGCTAAGACAATAGATTAGATAGTATTAAGTAGTCGGATGGGATGTATCATGCACAGTCGTCGCAGCACACGCGGTATTATCGGTCACGAGAAATTAGAGCACGTCCGTTATCCGGCTGAAGATGGCTATTACAATGGTTTATAATACAGGAAAGGATTCGGATAATCTTACACTTCTCTTCTAAGCAATGTCGGTCATCACGACCGTCTCGATTGTGGAGTGTTTGACATTGGATTAGTCCGAAAAGTCGCTAAGTCAACCTAACCCAACAGGAACAACAGAAAGAATGCTTAGTGTTAAAGTTAAAATTAATACTTTAGGCGCGCGACGATAAGCACAAGAAAACTGAATCGTCGCGTGAGATTAAATGTTAACATCCATGCCGGATGAAAGAAAGCAGAGGACGTTTGAGAATAAAGTATGGAGAAACATTTGTGGGCCACTGTTTGGCGCATGATCAATAGAAATCAGCGGAGAGAATTCAAACGGATGTAAGACGGGTGGTGGTTAGTTTTATTAAAAGACAATGACTTAGTGATTGAGACATAAAAAGCCTCAAGGGAAGCCAAAATAAAAACCCTGTGGCAAATCTTGAAAGAGATGAACTGAGAGAAAATGTCAGGGAAAGGCATCTATGAGCGTCGGGTGTGAAAAACTGGAATGATTTACTATTGGTTAACAAATTTATTAACACAAATCGATATTAGGAAGTAATGTAAATTTTTCCCGACCAAGTGAAATCATTGGTCAGCCAATACACAAACGAACCGAACGCTTTATATAACGGTTTATCAGATCGGAATTCAATAGGTTTTTGTGTGGTGAAAAAATTATCCAATGCTACTTAATAATGTGTACAACAATAGCGATCTAGGAAGTAACGCGAATAGTTTGGAGCATTAAAAGAAAAGAAAAAAAAATAGCGGTATCACCCACGTTATTGCTAATGTTGTGAAACGAAAGCCGGCTTTATGAACTTAAAAAAATGTGTGTATTCAATTCTATATTTGAAAAATTATAACAATTAATGTTCTCATCGCATCGTCGGATGCCATCCGACCGTGGGAAAATAGTTTAAAATGTATTCGGAAACATTTTTTTAATTAATCGACCGTCGGATGCCAGAATTTGCATAAAAAATGGAATAATTATAAAATTATAACAATGCTAATATTCTAATGGGTAGCCAAATGCTGCAGGTACCGTTTTACCTATAAACCTATATTTGGCGCGTTGTAATGTAGACCTCTGCGGTTTTCCGTTCAACTCGGAAACGGTATAATATAGCTGTTATATTATTATGATCATTTGTTCCCCTTTTAACAACAAGCGTCGGGTTTCGTGCGAATTTAATATGCATGTAGAACAGTGCTAGTGGACGAGGAAACGGGTAAAAAACAACTTGGATGCGGAAGCGAAATGGACACAAAAAAAATATATAAAAAATAGTAATAATAATAATTTAAAAGCCACAATACATTTAATAAGTCCGGCTTGTTTATGGTACAGCCACTGTGTGGGCGTAAATCCAAATAAATTAACAGTATATTATGCGGTTATGCGTTTTGGAACGGACTGCCAGTGCCAGCATTTCCACAGAGGCTAATAAACTCCTCTCTCTCTCTGGAAGTTATAATATACCGATTATTATTTTTAACAAAAACAATTATCGCCTAATGCTATTGCGGCAATAAACTAACTAATTGTCGAATAAGATTTAGAAATGGGAATTTAATGCGGTAAGAAGGGGAAGACAACAACGAATTCGTGGGGGAAAAATTGGTACAAGGCTATATTTTTGTTTATTCAAATTTCAATAACACACAAGACACATAATTCCACTAACTGTAAGACGTACAATACTACAATGTAAACAAGCGTAATATATTTACAACAATAAGGTCAAAACCGTGATAAAATTAATTTAAAAAAAAATACACATAGTGTCGAGTACACGAATTGATAGTGGAATATGATCATTGAACGAGCAACGATTTGTTTTTATACACAATATTCAATAATTGCGCGGTTGTCGATTGTGTTTCAATTAAATGCAATCACGTTTAAAAATTTAAGCATTTGTTACATTTAATTAACGATTAATATTGCAAATGGTTTATGTTAACCCGCGTGGGTTCTTTTGCTGTAATTAAATTTAAAATCCCCCAAAGGTCAATGCGCCCTGTATAATAAGTCTTCCCCTTCTGAACAAGCTAAAAAAAAATTATTAAAACTCATCACTCTTCGAGGTGTCATCCCCGTTGCTGTAATAATCATTTTTTATCGCCAAAAAGGGCTTTAGCTCGTGCAAAAAAAGTTATTAGTTAAAAAGCTAATATTAACGTTAAAACATAATAATTCTAGTGCCGGCATGATCAAAATTTTTGTTTTAAAATAGTTGTTCGTCAAAAAAGGCCTAGATTTTGTTTACCGGATCTCTTGATGAATTTAAGTTCAGTTACATGAATAGTGTTATTTTTTATTTGTGTACAAGTTAAATGACTTATTGCGGTTTAGTACATTTTCCTATTGATAATCTATTTATTTTTTTTAAATCAAAGGCAAAGTCCAGCCAGAAATATGTATAAAACTAATTTTATCTAGATTTCAAACAAGAACATATTTTTAGAAAACCGTAGACCAAAAATTGTAAACTACTAATAAATAAAATGTCATGTCTCACAACTCGACTAGGTATCAACGATTTTATCAGATTCTAAAATATAAACTTGTAGTAATACAAACAGCTAGAATACGACATAATATATCAACATTACATACAATACAACACAATAATAATATTGTACTGGACATTGACACCTATAAGGAACGTGTAAATATAGACGACCGGTATTACTTAAGACGGACGACTTGCCGACGTCGAATAGAGATGGATCGGATGGACGGATCGGTTTCCGGTTTTCCGATATTATTATTATATATATATATACCTACTCACAATATACACACTTGCATTCATGAACGGCGGGGGATCGTCACGTCTTAAGATTAAGACTAGTAATATCAGTCGATTATGTGTGATGCGGTTCGCCGATCGGGTCAGTATCACGGGTATTAGCCGTCACAATATTATAACACACAGATAGGTACACATAGAATTGTACAGGGTACACAATGTCTTTGACTTGAAAGATTGGCAGGAGTCCTTTAGTTAATATGTCAAACTTTGGTTATTTATTACAAATTAATTAGCTGCTTGGTATTTATATAATTTAATTTTTTTTATTGTCTAATAACTGTTTTTATTCGTTTTCATTATTAGTTTTAATTTGTTCAAAGGATTTTAAATACGTTTGTGTAATGATAGTAATGTATAAAGATTAAACAAATGTAGATTTATTTAAGATCAATTTTAATACATGATAAAAATATATGATTTTTTTTTTTAAATTTATGTTACTTATAAAATTAAGTTAATATTTTGATAATGAACTTTTTTTTATCTAAATAAGTCATACATCAATTAATTATTTATCATCTTGTTAAAACAAATTGCCCTAATACTGTCATAGTCATTGGGAATTATAATAGCATTAGTGTACCAAGAAAGAGAGGGGAGGGTTAAACCTTTTGAACTCTTTCGAGCTCTCAAAAAATGTCGTTCTCTAAGTCCTAATGATTTTTGGTCTTTATTTTAATTGTATGAGAGCTTAAGAGCCTGAACTTCCTCGCTCCCGTCCTCCTCTAGTTGCACCATTGAAGGACTGAAGACTATATTGCACGTCTTAACTCACTTTGACTTTGGCAAAAATCAAAGGAGATAGGGAAGGGAGGATAAGGTGGCTAAGTTTACGCCCGTAAGTACTGTAAGTTTGATTTAGGATTATTAAATTCGGTGGTAATATTGTATGGCTGAAAATATAAATTCTACAAATGGATATGGCTGAGATCTTTTAACCGGATGGGTTGTTTTTTTTTCTAAGCGCATCTTTGCTTTACCCTATATACAATGAACAGTCAGCTACATTTCACAAGCAGTTCATCGATCTCGCACGGTCGAGGCCATCACGGTTACCGCAATAGTGCACAAGTCCTTTCCCAGAAATGATACCAATGTGTTATTAAATGGATGGAAAAAAAACAAAAAGGATCTCGGCGAGAGGATTATGATTTCATTACTACATTATTGTACATAACTGATAAGTATTTGTACCTGCGATTCATTCCGAACTCGATTGCGGCTGATAGAGCAAACAAGCACTAATTAAATCTTAACAGTAATTAAATTAAGTTCCTGGTATAGATCGTTTGCGTTTACTCACCGAGCAATCGAAATAGCGTGTCTCTGAATGGTAAAACGACTTACCTGAAACAAAAAATACCACAAGATATTAATTAAAACGTACAAAAGATTTTTGAATAATTGCTTAAAATATAGTCAACAACAGCTATCGTGTTAGATCATTGTGCTCGTTATCAATGATACACAGCGAAATCACAACTTCTTCTATCGAATGCAATTACTTTCAAAACAATTGGATAATTAATTACAATATATATTATATTTACAATATAACGCCTCAAAACGATCAGGTTTTTCATAATCTAAATATTTGAAAATTTTTTTTTCTCTTTAAGTTTTACCCTTAATCATTGTACAGTGCGATAAGTTAGTGTAATATATACAAGAATTTAAAACTTATAAAGTGTATAACAGTTACTACCGTGTCATACACTGTCTTACACGTTGACATATACTTAAATAACCGTCTACAAATAAAGTATAAGGTCGAAGGGTAATTTAAAACAAATGCGGCTAATGTAAACGTAAATCACACATTTTATGAATTTAATCTTGTAAATCATTAAAATTAAACGACCAATAACATATTTTAATTATACTATCCGACTTTGGTCGTTTTAACTTATTAAATACTCAATCGGTAAGTTTTCAAATGCAAATTAATTACAAAAACAAAACAGCCATCAATCTTATTCTGTTCGATATAATATAGCTTAGCCGTCACAACTTATTTAAAATCCATTTAAATTTGAAAATTATGTTAATGTATTTCTCAATGTCTAATCAACGACTAATTAAAATAACCGTAACGACCCGGCAATACATTTTTTTTGTTCGCTTGGTAACTTTTAAACAATGGAAAACGTTAGACGTGTTGTGGTAGTTTTTTTTTAGTTTTTTAACAAAAAAAAAAAAAAATGATAAATTTACTGAACCGAGTTCAATCGTTTATACGATAAAACGATATTATGAAAAAATAAAAAACACAATCGCTCTTTATTGATGTCTACGTTTTAAGATAAATTAACTCACGGTCGTTTCATATAGGGAACGATAAAGGCACGGTTAAAAATTCTACCGAGACGGACAGGTGCTTAATTAATTATTGTTTAAAAAAATAAGAAACACCTGCAAATTCTCTTCCGCCGCAGTGCCCACGCGCTGTCTACCGACGAAACGATAACCCCAAAAATGTCTTACGGTCATCGTTTTGCGGTTATCTCATTTGTGGAGGGGGAAGAAAGGTCACTACTATTTGTGTCGACCATTATTTGTATTTAATTTACATAAAAACCCTCGTGGTAACAAGTAATAGGACGATAGGGAAATGTCACAAAAAGCAGGTATACATATAACTTCAAACCAAACTAACGCTATCGTTTTGGTAGTTTTTACACCCATTAAATGACATTAGACCGGTAGTGCAATTTGTATTTAAATTTTAACTTCCCCCGAGCGGTTACAAACGACTAATCTAGCTACATTTTTAATTTGGAACGATAATAATGGCAAAGTAGATTGGATAAAGGCGTTAAGTGGCGTTTCAGTACACTAATACTGATAAGCACTTTTATCAACCGTTTTTTGCGTTATATGCCCAACAATTGTATAAAATGTGTATTTTACTAGTTCACTTTTACTAATGAAATACAAAAATCGTTATACAATATGACATTGTGTCGGTTTCCATTACAACAGACTAAGAGAAAACATCCACCATTATCGTTACACGTTCATTTTTATTCACCAAATTTAAAACAAATTTAAAAAAAAAAACATTTTATTTTAATTTTTTTATTTATTGTATTGAATGATCGAAATACATATTTTGTTCTAATATTTCACATGTTTCCTTTTTTTCGGTTTTTTATGACTGAAAAAAACTTTTAAGTAAATATATAATAAAACAAAGTAATGCCGTTTAACGGGTTCTTTAAAAAAAATCTTCATTTTAGGAAAATATACAAACAACGAATAGTTTTATCATTTTAAGAAGTGAAACTATAACTAAATACAATTTGTATTGAACCCAAAAGGGTGTAAATACATTTGTATTGATCGTGCATACAATTTAAATTAAGAGACGATAGGGGCGGTACTACCCTTGTGATTTATTAGTACCAAGTCACGACTTATATCCTACAATTAAATTCAGAACAAATAGTATGTTTTTAAACGCAAAACAATTATTGTAATTTAATTATTTTTGTAAATTGGAATATAGAAAAAAATATATATTTTCAAAACCATTTAAGCTCAGTTTTTTATTATACATAATATAATCATTTTGTTTGCGCATTGTATGAAACACTGCAAGAATAATTTGATATAATAATAATTGGAAAACATGTTATATTATGTTATTTTCAATTTTGTATACCTATATTATAAATATAATAGCACTCGAGCGCGAATTTGCAGATTATTATTATTCAACCATATACATTGTCATTTATTTCCCAAATGGATTTTTCCACCGTGTATAAGCAATAATGGTCGTTAGATATTTTCCTTATAACGCGTAGGAAATTCATTGTCGTCGGTAAAAAATACAATATTCCGCCTTTTTTTTTTCTTTGATCCGCTCGCGATGGAATCGAAATTGGTAATTTCACATAATATTTGCCTTGTTCATAATATTTTATCATGTACAACATAAAGCGGAGTATTTCCCAAATGGAATATTCGCATATTATAATAATAATATATAGGTAGGTATGTAGTAAACAGGCGAAATTAATTCACCCACGTCCAAAGAGCATGTGGGCAAATATCAAAAGCCGTTTACGATTCTCAACGCGCATATTTTGCAAAGAATACCAAATGCGAGAATTCATTATTACATACAAATTTATACCTTTTTGCCATTTGTAAAAAGATAAAAAGTGTATTGGATTTTTACCTTTTTATAATGTTAAAGTAAATGTATCGAATCGTTTTGAACAAAAAAGGATTAGCTTTATTTTAAAAAAATGTGTTTAACGGATGAAATTTGAACCTTCTATAAATTTTAAGTTTCTTTTACTTTGTAAAATGTACATACATATACTTAAACTGTCAGACTACCGTGTATTTTCGTAGAAGACTATTAGGTAATTGCATTATTTTAAACGTATACTTTGTGCCTTGTAAGATATATGTCGAAAGCTGTACATTTATTATTTTATTTAAAAAAAGTGGTTTATTTAAGAGGTATAGTTAGTAATAAAAAATAATTTCATCATCATTTTATTAGTTCCTTTTTCTTATTATTAAGGTTTTCCTGTTTTAAGGTCATCTAAACTTAAATTAAATTTTGTTTTCGGTTTTAAACAACATAACTATTTAGAAAACGTACAGTTCGTTAGGAGAACTTAAACTATATTAATTATTATCAGGAAAAACAATTATTATATTTCGAGCCGACTAATCACTGTTGAGTTTTAGAAATACAAAAAAATAAATTTATTGATTTTTGCTCCGCCCAGTTAATTATGCCGGCATGGCGTTTTTTGAATCAGATTAACCGAAAACACTATAAAACTAATCTCTTTTCTCAACAGAAATTTTCTCAAATAAACTGTGTAAATTATATTATACCCGGTTACATCTTTTCGCCGTGTAGTGTAATTATTATTATGGCTTAAAACAAACGTGACGAAGAGAGAAATCGATCGATTTCCAATAAAAAAAAAAAGTCTTGCTCGTCGACTGCCGAGGGAAATTTCAATTATTATACCTACTATAATGTGTTCCTCGGTTGGAGTTAAGGGCTGCTAAAAAATACGTGATGGGTATATTATTATCACATTGTGGACGGCTTTGTAAAAGTCGATTCGGCTGTCGATCACGACCTCTCTGGCCGTTTCGGATGAAGTGAAACGACGATGAACGGCCCCGATGGGTTTCAAATCGTGTCTTGTACAGTATAGTAACATCCGCAAAACGTCCATTATCAGTTATTATTTTTTTTTTAATCCAATCGAAAACCTGAGCGTGATCAGACTAAAATTATCACATTAGGAAAAAGTAAAAATAGGTAACAAATAACGACCAGAGAGCATCAGGAAGACGGGCCCCGGCCGAATGGATTATGGCTATTAAATATAACAGGCAATCAACGCTAACTTAGATTTTAACATGGATACTTGATTAGACTTGATTCAAGAAATTTCATGTCGCCATTTTCGTGTTACACTTTCACATGATAAGGACAAGAGAAAAGTGATAAGAAATAATATATCCATGGTTTATGTGTTACCGTGGAGCTGAGAAAATCACTAGATTCTTTTGTTTTCTTTTTTCATGTTGATTTTACTCTGTAATATACTCTAGCGCACGGTAAGTCCCATTACGATAATTGGTTAAAATAAATCCCATTCGATGCCGAAGACGGTTTATGGTATTTCCATTTTACATTAAATCGTACCTAATTCCATTACAGCGTGTCCTCGGCTAAAAAAATCCATTTTCGCGTATCTCAGCGTAGTGTGACTTAATTTTGAAGAGCTTATAACGACCAAAACAACGCGTCGTCGAATCCAAAGAGGATTACAAAAAAAATTAATCCGAAGAGAGCATTTATTTCGAATAGTCTTTGGAAGAGTTCAAGCTAGGGCTTTATCCATCGAGGATGGAATTTTAAGATTAAACTTTAATGTTGATCAACCGTTTTGTTCAACTTTTGTGTCCCAAGACTTTTAAATTTTGTACAAAGGGATATTTCATAATATAATTTTGTTCTATTATATCTGTCAAAATAGAACCTAGTAGAAAAAGTTCCATAGCAGTTTGGTCGTTAATCTAAGTATAGTGATAATACTTATCTATATTGATTAAAGTATTGTAACAAATTGAACGTTGAAGTTGGATAGGACCTAACTTAATATGTAAGCATATAATTAAATAAACAACATAATATATTATGTTGGCTATCCGGCACGAAGAAAATTAAAATTGGAATCTCAGTGATTACTATACCGTTGCCGTAAAACAAATAAAATAAAAGCCTTTTGACGGGCTATTCGTCTTGAGTCGCAGTTCAGTTACTTCTTATACATAAGATGTATGGATATTTTATGCAACGGTTCGTTTAGGGGTTTTCGAGTAAATTCATTTGTCAAATTACAGGGTTGGCCGGTTGTACACGAACTAATGGACCGAGTGGACCGATTTGATGTGGCCGAGGACAACTGCCAAGTAATTTTCAGTGTATTTTCGGTAAGTTCTTCATGTATTCAAGTATGATAATAGAAACTCGATAGCCCAGAAATGGTTCTATGGCACTGATACAAGACTCGGCCGGGTCCGTCGCCGCTGTTGTGACCTTTGTAATTCCACACTGCGTTAGGTCGGATAGCAATTTGAAAAAAAAACATTATTAACGAGAAGGCAACATTATTTTTCTAGTGTACATTAAAACAATAATGACCGTATTAACTCGAGTAGGTACTAGTTATTGTGCAGAGGCCGATGACTCGATGGAAAACAAACTCAATACATACTAAATACCGCTCAAACAATAATAATTATTATTATTATTATTATAATTCTGATCGAGTATCTTTGAGTGGCTCGTAATCACGAATAAACATCACTGCGCTCTAGATGTTATTGTATGTAAATAAAAATAAATAAAAAAGAGTACACGGATTAAGTGTAAAATCAGATTTGAAAATATGTATATATATTAAAAACGTTAAGTTGGATCTTTACAGTCATAATTTTTCAAAATATTTTTTGTGTATATCCACTGAATGGTTAAATGAATAAATAATGAATTATCCAATACAAATCCATTGTTATCAGTTTTGAATTTTAAATAAACCATGTGTTTTTTTTTCATTTTATAGACAAGCCAAAATGACATGCGTTTTTAAATGTGTTTTTTTATACAAACCGCTAAATTATAGACAATATAAGTTGTACAGTTTTTTAAATAAAATTATACAATCGCCCACGACTATACTTTAACGTTAATATTGTATTTGTTGCATATTATGTAAAGACACGTTCTTAAAAGATAGTTTTTAATTTGGAGAAATGTAGATTTTTTTCCCGTATATAAATAGGGCCAGTCAAATGTTATAACTTATTGAAACCCGCCAAAGTGGAAACCGGTCAGTGACCGATTCGGAAACCGATCTGATTAAGTTTGAGAGTTGTTGGTATTCATTTAATTAATATTTTATATTAAAAACGATTGGTAAAGAGTTTTTATAAACTCTACTACAGACCAAAGCACTGTAAACATTATCTAATGAGATTTTCTCTAGTTTATTGACAGTGTCGACCAAAAACCAATAGCAGATACGGCCAAACGTCACTGAAAAGGTTACAATAACAAAACCGATAAAGCGCTTCACCGGGTCAGACACGTTTAGATCGGTTAACACTATAAACGTACTTAAAAAAAATGTAAGTTCTAAATATTGTATTATATTTATGAAAAAAAATACGCTGTTATGTTTGTACGACATGCGAATCCGCTATTTTGAATTTCACCAAATCGGATAATGTTGGTTTGTTCAAATATAAACAATTATTATTATCGTTAATGATTATGTTAATATCGTTTACAACAATGTACTTGAGACGACGATGTGTAATTTAAAAAATAAAATGCGCAAGACATGACTGCGATAACGGCGGCTCAAGACCGTGACTCGATATGAATATGATTTTTTTTTTTTAAACAAATTTCTTATACACTCTCTCGTTTAGTGTGTGTGTGTGTAAACAATATAGCTCACTTTGCTTGAATAAAACTCGGTTATTATGGATCCAAGGTGACGTTGGCAAAATAATAATAATAAGAAATCTATTACAATGTTTTTGTATACAAATTTAGCGTACGAAAAATTGTGTGTAAACCGAATTTAATCGTTGTTACGGAAAACCGTTTAAAAACTCATTTTTCCGGATAAAATTCGATAGGTATTTGTTTTTGTATAGTACTGTATTTGTATGTACATTATGTTAATGTATTTTTTGTGCGCACCACCGTCGAATTATGCAGATTACACAAACCCACGTGACCAGCGGGAGATTTTTTTAACGCATTAAAAAAACAAAAAACAAAATTTTAAAACGTACTAAAAAAAATGTATGGCGCACAAACCCGTCATCACCTTATAGTGTATATTATAATATAGGATGTATAATATATCTGCTAGTGCGTCCGAGTAAACACAATAACATGCCCGAAAACGTATAAATTATTTTATTTTTTTACCTTCGACACGATGCTGGTAAAATATATCTTTCTCGTGAAAGTGAATCCTCACCTTCATATAGTACGTGAAGAGTAAAGATCTAAAATTTAATGTCTCGTACCTATTCGTACCACAAGAAAGGAGAACATTAGACAAACCTAACGAGACCGGAAGTAGGTGCACGTTAAGAGAAAGAGGTTGTTGCTACCCCAAAGTTTATAAGAACGGTCGTTGAGTTAACCACTAACACTATTAGATACTTGTCGTTTCTTTAGACGATACTGCTAGTCGACTTGAGTCACATTCATATAAAACTAATAAAATAATTAATACAATTTTTTTTAAAAATTGAGTTTTACAATAACATACATTTGTTTTAAATCTATAATTTAAAAATTAATTTTTCTAAGTTTTCCACCAGTGCTTTCCGGATAAATATTGTAAAAATTGAACAGTTTAAATTAAAATTTTTATTTTTTATTAAAATGCATTTTACGATCGAAGTGCGAAAAGCTACATATCAACTTCGGTAAACACAATAATGATTTTTAAACTTAAAAAAATGTTTTTTATTATTTTCTTATGAAATTCTAAACTCTGGACTAACATCGGGTTTGCACAAACTGATTTAAGCGTACATAATTTTTTTTAACATTTTTTAATTCGATAAATAACTTTGAAGGCTTCCACTGTGCTCTATCTATAACTGCTAATTAAAACTATCTATAGTTTGTTTTGTTCTTGGTGTCTCTCTTCCAGTTTATTCAGTTTGCACAACTGTTACAACGAACCCGTTAAAAGGTCGCCCCGGGCAAGCCAAAAGGTACAATTTTAAGGTGTTGGGCGCCTTTAAAGTTTCAACCGTTGTTTACGTCGCAAGGAAAATATTGTGAGTTACTATCATCGTTAAAAGAAGGCTACAAATTTAGAACAATTTAAACCTCCGATGCGTTTGAAGTGGATTTTATGCGATTTTTACGACCAGGCCGAGATAATGACGTTAACACGCGTTGTTCCGTTCATCGTTTTAAACGTCTCATTGATATAACAATAATATAATGTACTATTATAATAATATATTGTATATACAGTCGGGTAAACAATCGTCGCTGTGTTTGAAAGAGCCTGTTAATTTGTTTGTTAATTCACATGGACACGGCGAGTTCAAACAGCTGGAAAGGACGAGGGCAACGTTCTTGTTTATTAGCCGAGTCGAAAAACTAATAGCGAAACAAAGAAAAAAAAATGGCATTATAAAATATTTCTAAGCGCGTGGATATCACCCTTGAAACGCAACGCGAAAAGTAGATTTGCATAAAATATTAAAGTCAATTCTGTTATAATATATTTTGATTTACAGGGTAGACCTATGACGTTATATCTATTATATATGTTGAGTATACTACACTTTTTTTAAGTACTACTAAACGTACTTACTCCTGTTTACTCCGTTTTGTTATGTCTTCTGTGCATACAGGTTTGAATACTCTGTAAATGGTATATATGACAATCCGTTTTGATGTGCAAATTTAATTAACACCGTCACGGATCCACGTTGAATGTTTAATTATTTCCCATTCAATTTATCATACTGATCGCGTGGGCTCCGTTCGAAGGATCATAAAAATTTAATTCGCCGAAAACTAATTGAAATTTTTAAGATTCCCAAACACACTCGATCCGGTATTTATTGCGTTCAGTGTGCAATTTTTTTGTTTTACTATGAATTTAACGATTTTCTAAATTTACATTGTTCATAAACCGTAACTGGTAGGATCATTCGCCATAGTGTTTAAATTATTATGAATGTATTGAAAGACTAGCCAA
Organism: Adelges cooleyi; assembly: GCF_023614345.1. Taxonomy (NCBI): domain Eukaryota; kingdom Metazoa; phylum Arthropoda; class Insecta; order Hemiptera; family Adelgidae; genus Adelges; species Adelges cooleyi. Next base: position 7,803,045 of record NW_026096268.1, read on the forward strand.
GACCCACCCGCCCACACTATACAATTATTGCACAAATAAAATATAATAATACTAATAGCTACTAAAAAATTAATTGAACCTCGCGGCGCGGAGCCAGCCAATCGGATAATAATTATTATTTTGTCTATTGATTTTTTTTAGAAAAATTAAATTAATTTAAACTTCTAATATATTTTCGGAGGAGATAAATTTCACCAACAATTTGGCGTTAACGCCCAAAATAATTATTTTATTTGTGAGGTTACTCTAGTAAAACCTATAATAATAAAAAAATAGCTACAAGACAGCTTATCGTGTATGCCATAAAACGTGTTACTTTTTAAAAGTACCTACTCGAGTAAAATTAATTTACAAAATAATGATTCGTAAATGTTATTTTTATTGTTTTATAATGTCAAGGAAATATTTTTAGAACATTAAAAATATTTCAATACGATAACCCAACACTGGCCATAAAACTTATTATTAAATGTGCGAGGACACTTGAGACTTAAAGACAACAAATCGAGCACTGCTAATCGTTCAACATGTATGTAAGTATGCGATACTTATAGGTTGGTTTACTGGCGTGTGTTCGTCCAAGAGAGTGTTTGAAAACGATTAATTAATGACAATCGCTCTTTAAGACAGAAGAAGGCTTTTTTGATAATACAGCTTTTCCGAAAATTGTCTTACAGGAAAGTCACTTAGGTCAGAGTTTTTTTTTAATAACTCAATTAGTTTTTTATTTAAATAAAGGTGAAAAAAGTTTAAGCATTTTGTTTTTAAGCACTCGTTTTGGTTTTAATAATAAAGTTATTATGAAAATTTCGCCGAGACGACAGATAAAGTTATAAGTAAGTTCCTAACTGTCGGATCTGAGATCAAGAAAGCAAAGACAATTTTTTCTAAGCAAAAAAAAATTTTAAATCTCTGTCAAGGATAGTCTGTGATAGCCCGAAAAATAATTTACCTACCTAAAAAAAAGAGTCCTAATTACTGAACTACTAATTACTACACATCACGGTTTAACCACAAAATAAATTAAATAATGAAAAGCTATTGTGTAGACTAAAAACGGCGGCCATTTTCTCAATGGAAAGAAACAAAAGAATAAAATAGATGTATAAGAATAAAACAACAGCCACTGAGAAAATGGCCGAAGGTCGCGGATAATGTGTCTTATATGTATTTCCCAAGTTAAAATATCAATATTTCTATTTTGATTTTATTTGTTCTGTAGTTTAACCTTTAAGTTAAGATTTTGCGAAAAAATGCCAATACTTCACTCCTTTAAAACGGGCGAAGTGGCGTCCTTTTAATAGTTTATTTACTGCAAAACCAAACAGTGGACAATGATAATATTTCTATCATAGTCTGTATTAATGAGTTTTGAGGTCAGAACGCAATTAACCGACCGAAGGCTCTCGTTTGATCATTTATTAACGTTTCGATTAAAAAAAACGCACGGATAATCATTTTTGCATTATATAATACAATTTAGTGACGTATTGGGTTGTTGTTTTTTCTTTGTTGACAAGCAGCGTATGTCTTCTTAACAACAACAACAATAATAATAATGATACATGCAAACGCACGATGCTGTTTAGTCATCTGTTAAGTGGCAATTTGACTTTCGGACGGATCGCCGTGTCGGTTCTGGACGGGAAATAAAAAACGACAACAACGTTCGGATTGAGTAGCCGAAACAAAAAACAAACCAAGTGCGCACATCGGACGGGTTTTATGCTATAACATCATACACAAGTGCGACTGTTAACAAGTACACGACACGTGTATTTGGTCGGGTTGATTTGCATAATAAAAAATGTTCACACACAGTGTGTGCATGTGCATTGAATGCCACTGCGATTTTCCTTGAAAGCGACCAAGGCAACAGAATAATTGAAATAGGAATTTTAAAACGTTATCTTTTGCGAAAAATTCAATTTAAAAAGAACATCAACCTAGTTGTGTGCATCATCTCCCATCTCTAACTGAAAACGAAAGAGTAATGTGAAAATGCCGGTAAGACACACGATGGAGACGTTTGTTTTCTTCTACGTTGTACTTTTTTACAAAGAATACGAACCACGGTAGTGTCACGGTCGTGTTTACCAGAAATTAACATACAAGGTCCTCAACCTCTACACCAGTATAACTACCGTATGTGTAGGCAGAAATTCAAAATAATTGTTCTGTGAAAGAAGACTAATTAGCTTTTGTTTGTTCTTGCTTGAAATACTAAACATATTTTAAAGGAAACGTACACGGCGGAAAACATATGATAATTCTGAATATTATACTACTATAAAGGAACCCCGCGGAGACGCACGTCGAAAGACTCTGCGCACTTTGCCCAAAGCCCACAATTATTTCTAAATCATTTTTGGAATGTTCCAGAAGAGGATTAAAAAACTAACGAGCTGACTGCTGTACGAGTTAATAATTTAAAAAAAAATACTATTCAAAAGTTAAAACTGATTATCGACCAGTCAAAATGTTCAATAAATTATTCTTGTATTAAAAAACGTTAATAAAATAATGTTTAAAAATTAATATGCAATGTATACCTACGTTATCGTTTGAATTTCAAAAGTCGATAACGCATTGGAAAATACTAGAAAAAATTGTAATTTAGAGTCTGAGAAAATAAATGCTTCACGTTAAATGGATCATACATGTCTATTGCATAATAATTATATTGTAATTTATTTAAATCAAGATTTAAAAATTAAATTAAATTAAAGTTTGTCTACAAAGTTGTACGCGTTATAGGTGTAATTTCTGTCTACTTCTCAGACTAAAAGTCCTAAAAATACAACCAAGAATAAGTTTATGGTCTTAATTTTTTTTTTTCAAACATGGGAGTTTTTTATTTTATACGTGTTAACCCATTCCACGCACACAAACTGGCAGTAGTTTCCAACATAAATGAGTTGTTGTATGAAAGCCATTACTAATACGCCCCCCGTGTATTTTTTTGGACATAATTTATAAAAGGGTTTTTTTTAAGTACCTACAGATTTGCATACGATGATCGTTAATGGGTAGGGAAAAAACAAATAGGATTTTCCTCATTAACCGAAGAGTGGAGGTACCTAATATAATAATCTCATTGACGTACAAACCACCATAATAACACATACATTATAATATATTATTACTGTTAATAACGCATTACAGATTGAAACGCCATTGCGTGGAACTGGTTACGTTTCATTATCATATTTAAACCATTGTAGCGGTCCAACTTATATGTATAGGCCCATACACAAATTATATTATTGTATAATTTGAAACTAATCTGGCGTTTACACCGAAGCCGGGTGTATTAATATACCACCCTCTTGATTCGTGAACCGACCGGTTTATAGAATAATAATTATTATTATGTAAGTACACCGTAAAGGTGAGTTTTTTTTTTTTGGTTGTAATTAAATAGGCAATTTAGTCTCGGTTTCAGCCGAATTCTCTTACCAAGTCGCAGTACTTAACAAGACATTAAACCCGTTTGCCTTTTTTCGAAGTGCTTATACTATTTTTAACTTTGAACTGGACAATCATGTTGTACGGATATCCGCGACGGGAGCCAATGTATTTTTCTGTCGCTCTGTAATCGCCAGGAATTCGCCAAACGTCCTTGGCAATACCTTATACTTGTCACGAGCAACTCGTGTGATAAATAAAATTGCACGACTTTGCAAGAGGTGACCCACAGCAATATTGGCACCGACCGTGGACACATGCACAAACACAACCGAGTACAAACAAAGTAGGTATGTATATTTAAAAGAAAAAAAGTAACACTGTGAATGCCAGAGATTTATAACCGCCGTTAGTGTAATAAAATATAAATACTATGAGACCAGTATCCCCCCGCTTGTTTTAAATCGTTAAGACTTTTGACACATGCCAAACAAATCAAAGCACATATTATTATTTTATATCAAATACAAGCTTTGAATACAGATTTGAAGAAAAAAAACCAACACAGCAGGGACGGAACACATTGGGGTCGAAAAGTTCACAAGTTATAAATCTACTAAAAAATGTTGCCAGTGGTCGATTAGGTGCTTTATAGTATTGCAAAAAAATATATTCAATATCAACTCGTACGTGTGATTTTTAATACATTTTAACACTGGGCTCTTGGGTTGAGAGAATTAAAAAATATTTTTTAATTGGCACTGTTAGCTGTTTATAAGTATTTTTAAATACCGACAGTTGCGCGTTTAATTAAAACTCACCTGTTTCCCCAACAGAGATGTTTTAGTTAATTAGCTGATTATCACTAGACACGACCAAATCCTATCAAATGTGTCCTCTTAAAAGAACACCTTTTTTTAAATTTGATCATTATTAGTTTAAAACTAGACTATCTAGAATTCATTTTTTTATATAGTTGCAAGTAAATAAATACTTTGGTACATTTTTAGTAATCGCTGTAATGATAAAAATAAAAATATTTAGTCGAGATAGACAACAGAAATAATTACCTTTTACACATGGTTAACGGTACAAGATAATATTATGCACCTCTGAGTAAGACATATAGACAAAAATCACAAGTGTGTGTGTTTTTTTTTTTTGCTGCCACCAATTGGATTTGTGCCAACCGGGTTATTAATAACGTGTGCATCGTTTGGCACGTGAGTAGGGGCTCGGCGAAGAGTTCTTAAAAATAATAAACACTAAATTTGTGCACAGCAATGAAATGTTAATTGGCTATACGATTTTTATGCGATATTCCTCGAGACTTCCTCGATAATTCTTACAACACAGCCCGTAACGCGCCTATCTATTAAAGTTAATGTCGTTCGACGTCAACCTTTTTGTGGTATTTACAATATTAATATCACGAAGACCGTCGAGGGATTAGAAACTTTCAGTTGGTGTTTGTTTTTGCGGTGAAGCAATTATATTGTATTTCAATATTATCACAAAGTTTAGCGCCCCGAAGACAAGCCTTGAATACACCGACACCATAATATGATATTTGGAACCACAATAATGATGATTTCATAGAAATTACAAGAAAACGCGCTTTGGTAGTTTGATTACTTTGCAAGTATAAGAACACATACTATGTCTGCGTGTATAATTTGTAAAACGTTTTAAATATATTTTTTCCGAATAAATACATTTTTTTTAATGACCTAAAAAATGTATACATTCATTTTTAACTGCACGTTTAAAGTACCCGTTTATAACGTGATTAACAAAATTATGATTTTTTTTTTTCATAATAAATTCATGAAGTAACCGCGCGTGACTATTCGGCCTATCATTAAATTTTAATACTTTTACTTTTTTTCGCAATTGAAAAATGATAAATTATTATATATATATATATACATATGACCTTATATATTCATAGATCATTAATCCTCACCCCAGATGGAATGGAATATTTTTTTTTACAAGTAGTTTTTAGACTGAAACTCTGGAAATAAGACGTGTAGTGTTGTTTGTGTCAGTTTACATGTCAAATATTTTAAAAAAAAGTTATTTTTGTAGAATTTTAACAATTACCATCCCTCGAAAGTTGAACAAAATATAGATGTAGTGTATTGTTTTTTTTTTGTTTTCCTCAGAAAAATAAAATAAGATTACAAACACTGTTAATATACTTAAAAACTTTATCGCGTTTACATAGTTTTAACTGATTTTTTAATTTTAAAAATGAATAAGATAAAAGTTACCGACTATTGGCAACTTTATGTGGCATTTGGTGTGGAAACTACCTAGTCAAGCTATAAGCTCAGCTTTGCAACAATATAATATAATGAGATAATAATATACATAATGCACAACTCGTGACTGTATATCTTATTATAATATATAAATATACAAACCGTACGGAGTGTGTTGGCCCCGATAAGAATGTCGAGATTTTCGCACCCACGCGGCAGTCATTACCGATTCAATTTTGTATTGCAAATATATTCATACTAATAAATATATATATATATGTACAAATTATTATTCTTAGAGGACAAGGTGAATAATTTGCATAGCTCGTGCGTAGTTCACGCACAACAAGAGAAAGGGTCGTTCCCCGTGTTTAAGAATACACTCTTAAATAGTAGTGCATTCCCTTCCCCCTCCCCAGACAATTGTGATATAATCCACATCGGCACATTGTTAGGGTTTCTGCGATTTTTCTAGTGTATCACGATAATAATATATCAGATTTTTGTATAGATGCACTATATAAAGCCAACGGTAGGCATAACAACAATAATAATAATAGTATTATATCATGTAAACGATACAAGTGGCATTATTATAATTGTAGGTACATATTATATTGTGTTCGGTTTCCCAGGAATATTCCCATATATTGTAATACAAGTGTCCGTAACATAACGCGATACTATATTAATCACATGAGTATACTATGTAGGTATATTAATAGTGATTTTTCTTCGCCCTATCTATTGTAACAATAATAATAATACAATAGTTTCAGTCGTCCCTGCGCTCATTGTTGGTGCAGGTCAGTGTTGTCGGCCAGAAAACAATAGTGAAATTTTTGTATCCCAAGTGTTTAATTTCCAAGAGATTCTAATGGAAGCGGTAAAAAACGGCTAGAAAATCCGATTTTCCAATGTGTTTCTATTTATTCAAATACTTACTAACAAAATATTTCCAAATCGGTTTTTGAATACGATACTTAAATATGTTAATTTTTATTTAACTATGAGAAACCAAGGATTAAATTTAAGAGCTAATTTATACACAATACAAATGTACATTAAAACTGTTATTCATTCATAGTCTTCTATTCAAACTTTTTTTTCATAACTTTTTTAACTGAACTTCTAAAACTATTGTATCGGTCCTAGCTTAGTAATGAGCAATGACTAATGTCTACTCTGAATTCTCCATTAGTAAATGTGTAGTACTAATTACTGATGTTCACTTCTCGTTTAATATCTAAAATTTACATATTATTCATGTTTGTTAGTCATCAAAAACAATATTCGACGAATATTACCAGTCACTGCTCTAGAATATTCTGTTATAACCTAACTATTTCATAATTTAAAACAACAAATTTTAAAAAATCCAAAGCTCGAGCATTGAAGGTTAAGGACAAGTGCCACTTCAATAGGTACGCGTGTGCTTTTATACTGACCTTTGAACGCTGGTCGAAACAACAACAATAAAAAATGACTTAAATCGTATTTTTCGCGTTAGCTTTGAACGTTTTCGTTCATGACCATTTTGCAGTTAGTACATATTATAGTAGTAGTAGTAAACGAGTAGTAAATATACAGTAAAATGTGAGACGTTTGTCAGTACAAGAATTAATATTCGACGATTGTTTCGCGTACGCCTCCTCACAAGATGTAATTATGATAATTTTTTACATTTTTTTAAAGAAAACACACATACATGTAAGCAGTAACTCATAACAATATTGCAACCTTACCTATGCCCGTTGGCTACACGTCATGTCACCACCTTCATTGCCGTTAAGCGTTGCGTTATGCAACCGTGATACAATATATATAATATGATTATGCTAGTTATATATTTTAGCTTATCTCAACGGAACGATTTGATTTTTGCAGAATAATAGTGACAGTTTTTTTTTCAAATTTATTTTTTAGACGTTGCTTTCGCCGTGAACAAAACATGAGATAGCCAGTTGGTGGAAAATTCAAGGACGCGTTGGAAAACCACAACGTGTCTTGCACACAAAAAAGTCAAACTTGTAAATCATAACAGCTTAGATAGATATTATAATACAGGCTCGCCATTACTGCACTTACGAGCGGCTCGTTTTTACCCGTTATCGATATTTAAATCTGTCCGAGATGGTTTTTTATTTGGGTTTTTTTTTTGGTTTTTCCCCTCCGTTCCATTTGAATTTGCGTGGGCGCCTTAGGCCACCTCGGGCAGTCGTCATACATCAACCGGATAGATAAGACGGCCCCGTGTGGGACGTTGTGCTCTAAAAGCATTTGCGATAAACACCGAAAAAATAAAAACAACAACAACCTATCTCTCGTGGAGTCATGCGGTCGCCTCGCCGTGAGTGTGCAATAGTAAAGTCCAAAACGCAATTACTTCCTAATGTGTGTGTGTATACATTTCAGGCTAAAAGTTTCCAACAAGCCGCCGGTCGGCTGACCCAGTTGCCGTTAAGTTTTGAAGGTCGCCGGATGATCAATAAATTCGCATAGGCCACCATGCGACATTTTATTTTAATGTTATTTCATATATACATGTATACATCTACAGTGTTTTTCTTAAAACCCCTAAAGGCTCGCCGACGTTGTTTTTAAGAGTTTCGACCTAACAAATCGCCAAAATAAACATCCAAAACAAAAAACCACACAGAAACAGTTGCTCTGCGATGAAGCAAAACCCAGGAATATGACTTTTTCAGTAATACCCAAGTTGCTATTTACTTATATAGATTGGGTTTTTTAACAGTTCTGAAAAACATTTTATCCGAAAACTATTAAGACAGTCTGAGTGGAGAAAAAAAATTCACATCATTTGTGTAAGACACAAAAAAAAAAAAAAGAGGCTCTTAAAATGGGAATATCTTTTTTCGATAACCAAATTAATATTTGTTTGTAAAGGAAAAATTGAAAATTCCAAAAAAAAAACAACAGATTTTAACGCAATAGTATCTTACCAAATCAACTTAATAATAAATACAACAAGGTTAACTTATATGAGTAAAAGAAATTACATTAAGTAAATTAATTAATGTACTACCTACATTATGTTTACACCACTTGCTAATTAAGGTATTAAAACTGTTTTCAAGATTAAATAACCGTATGATACCATATTTATGTGTCAAGATATTTAAGACCTTTATCAAATCAAAATGAACTTTAACTACACGTGATTTCTTAGAGTCCAGCGACGTCGGTGATTTGTTAGCAGTGAGTACTCAGAAAGAAATTTGAAAACAGTGAAAAATTGTACAATTATGTACAACTAAAAAGTCACCCACGCCCTTAGGCTAACTCAGAGCTGTTTACCGAGCGGTTACTTTGTCAACATTATTTACTACAACATGAATATTTCACTCTCAGATTTAATATTAAAAAAAAAAAACACATTATACCATGCTGATTATGCGTTTTACATGGCCGTGGGCATTAGGTACAGATCAAAAATAGTATAGAGCAATTAGGTAACACCTATGCAGGTATTAGTGTATGATATAATATGGCAATACTCGGGTGTATTAATCATAATGTATTATAGGCAGATGTGTTATCCTTTATAAAAATAAACTTGAAATCGGCTTAAGAATTTATCAGTGTACCTACACTTCAGTGGTTTACACGTCGTAAGACAGTATGGCGTTATTTTAAATAACATTTTCATAAAGGCTAAAAAGTGAGATTTGGCAAAATAAAAAGTAAGTGTATATTGTTTTAACCCACCAACCCACCCTTGTTTTATAGGGGTTTGTGCATACCTGAAAAATTACTGATAATAATGAAACTAGACATTGTTTTCATAGTTTCTAGGTAGGTTTGTTAGAATTACACCTGTCTCGTATAACGCATTTATATTTGCGGCAATTACATAAACATTTCACGGCATAACGTAATAGCTGGATAAACATTTTTAATTTTTAATTGCACTCTGTATAAATAAGTAATACCACTATCGAAGGTAATGACGTTGATAAAACGAGTAAGACAGGTAGATTTAATAACTAATTTATAATAATATATACACAATGACTCGATATAAACATTGGAAAACAAAATCATCAACATTAAATTAATATAAGAAAAACGACGCACGTCACAATTGACAATACAGTATTTTTTTCAAGACTAACAAGTGCATGTAAAATTAAATATAATTATAATCAAATAAAAAATAATATTTATTCAAGATTTTAGAAGACAAGAATTTTAGTACAGTGGGGACGGGGAGGTCGTAGGCCTACAGGAATTATTACAACTGAAAGTTATGAAATCACTTTTTAATAAACGCATAAACATAAAAAGTAAAAACACATCATTGGAAAAACAATACCTTCTCGGCTTGGTATCGACGATCAAAACAATTTAAAAAAAAAAAAAAAAACTAAATCAATTTACAAAAACACTTATAATACTCGTAATATTTCTACTGCACTCTTGCTGATTTTTTTTTTTACTTAAGTAACACAATTTAACAAAAGTTGAATATGTATACATTGCTTTTCTCAAACGGAAGACATAAATTGTTTTTAGAAAAAAGAAAATAGATTAATTTTTTAACTATTCGGGTACGTTTCATTAGCACAGACTTTATACTCGAGAGAGCGTAACGTTAAGAAGATACCATTTTTTTTAACTTAATCTAATTTAGAAAACGTATATGAAAGTATAATAAAATAATTTTAGATCATATCTTACCGCTTTACATTAAACCAAATAACAGTTATTTTTTAAAACGCCAATGAATTATTATTATTCTTTATATGTAAATATATATTAATTTTTTTTTTTTTACTCGATTGTAACAGCAGATATTTTCTTGTAAAAACGTTTTTCACATTTAAATCCGTTTATCGATTAGCAATTTGTTTTATATTTGCACATTTTGAGTATGTTCTTCAAATAAAATTTTAAAAAACCTTTTTATTATTTTAAAACCCTTTGTAACCGGACCGACTACGACAATCTTATTACATTGCCAAGGAATATTATCATGTGAACCAAAAAAGAAGAAAGTGACTATTATTTCAAAGTCGAGCTTTTTATCACAAGTGATGTCTTTTTCTACATTTACTTATGATTTAAATTTCTTAAATTTCGGAGGAGATATTGAAAAAATCGTATAGTCAGCAACAAAAAACAACATTGTAACTGAACTTAACCGCATATTATTATTAGTTGTGTTTTATAGGTTCATAATTTCATAATATAAAATGTATTAGGTAATAAAAAAAACAAGTTATAAATAAACAATAATATTTAAATAGCTTGAATATTCTGCTAAATAAGAGTATTAAAATGTATATTGTAAACTGTATAAATTATAATATATTTTATTAATTTATCACTAAACTTATTCATGCGATTAAATGTTGTTATTCGATTTCGGGTTTTGAATTTTTAATAAAATAGATTAAAAAAACGAGTTAGGTATACAATGCGAGTTTTTTAAAGATAAATTAAAAATATTTGTCTTTCTATAGCATTTAACGTTTTAAATTCTGAAACTCATAAGAAGAAGTGCTTCTTCTTTTTTTGTAAGTTAGTTAAAAATCAACACAGACAGTGGTATATGAAAACTGGTTTTAATATTTTTTTTTTCATCTTTTTGAAATCTTTTATACAATATTTCGCAATAATTAATTTCACTAAATTTTCAGACCTCAACGATAGTTATTATTTAAACTTGGACAAGTTCTGTGTATCGGGTAACTCATTTGCCAAAAGTTGCGCACAGGGGTGAAATGAATATTGGCCGGGCCACGTTTTTTTTGAACCGGGCGTACCTGTTTTTGGGCTTCCACCTTTTTTTGAAAACTCCCAGCATATTGTCCTAAACGGTTTTTGGCGACTTATACGAGACGACCAAGTACAGAAGAAAAAACTATGGATTATCCTCGATCGACCGTCGCAAACTCGCGAATCACATGACCAAAAAAAAAAACGCACACACTCGACACACGGAATAAAAACGCAAAATCAAACGGTCCAAACAAAACGAAATCAAAATATAACTAGGGAAGAAAACCCGTAATCCCGCACACACGACGCGTGTTGTGCAATAATTACAAGAACAAGACGATCAACAGACGACATCGACCACCGACGACCAGCGATTGACTGACGGGAACGCGTGACGCCGGTTGCCGGTCTACCGAGTGCGGTATACTAGTGGTAACAGCTGTTCCATCGACCGGCCCGCTGCCGCCGCCATTAGCTATGATATTATCACACTGACACACTCGCCGGCGACTGACCCAGACGAGAAGTGCATTGTAATGCCCGTCCGGGTCTGCAGTTGTGTGTGTAGGCACTTTTTAATATATTTCATTCCCATTGGGACACTCGAAGGGGCAAAATTGGCCGAGGGAAGTCCCGCCTCAAATTTTCTCGGCTCCAAGTGCAAAAAACATTAGACCGCCCATACTGTCGACGCAAATCGACACTTTATAATAAAATACATCCATTGACCATTATGATATTATTAACATTAAGATATATATATATATAAAAATGAATGTACGCCTGTCTCTGTCTGTCTAGCCAACCTAAAAAATATCTACTATTATTTTAAATACATTTGATATTTAATAATAAATTAGCCCTTGCCAAATAAAACAGGTTAACATTGATTTTCGTTGCGAAAAACAGCAGTGTTACAACACACTGCTGAATTAAGTCGAGTAAACGACGAATTAGCATGGGTAAAAAATCGATTAAATAAATTGAGTAAACGAGAAAACATATTAAGTAAATGAACGGATTAGAAATTAAGTAAACGAACAAATGCAAAAGTGGTAAACGAGTAAATAAATCTAGTAATAGTGTAAGTAAATCGAGTAAATAAGTACATTGAATAAACGAGTAAAAAAAAAAAAGATCTAACGAGTAAACTTACCTATCGAGTAAGCAAATATTATAATAAATTAATAGTGTAAATGAGTAAATAATTCGAATAACGAGTAAACAATATACAAATTGAGCATTTAGCGTGACGCGTCCCGTAAAACTAGTAAATGAGCAAAGAAATCGAGTAAACAAAAAAAGTAAATAAATCAAGTAAACGGGGAAATAATTCTAGTAGTTATTGGTATTATGAGTAAATAAATTAAGAAGGTGAGTTAATGAGTAAACAAAAAACAAAGTGAGCATTTACTGTGACGCACACGAAAAAGTAAATCGTGTAAACGAAAAATAAAAGTAACAAATGAGTAAATAAGTAAATTAATTAACCTAATAAACCAATCGAGTAAGCAAATCTAGTAAATGATAAAACGAGTGAAACAAATTGGGAAAAGTAAAGAAATCGAGGTAATAAACCAAGTAAACAAAGAAATAAATTAAGTAAAGTGTAAACAGTCTAGTAAATATGTCTAGTGATGTTAACTATAGTTCTCATCAACAAAATAAGGATTTGGGAAACACTGTATGACAGTAAATTAAAAATTTGTTTATGAAAAAAATGTCAATTGCGCCTTTTTATGGTTCTCATCACTAATTCGTTTGTTGTGTTGATACTATTTAAACGGGGAGGTTCAAACGCGATAGTGTATGGGTGATATTTTTTGACAAAGTTAGTTAATATTAGCTATAAATATTAATAATGTAATCAAAAGATAACTGGAAATACTTAATATTCGTAGACGGATAAGATACTTACTAGATGAATGTTTTATATTTTATGAGTAACAGCTGTTATAATTAAAAATATACTCGTGAGATAAAACTCTAAGTCAAGTAAAACGAACATACAGCGTGACACGTCGCTCAAAACTATTAAACGAGTAAATAAACGAAGTAAACGTATAAATAATTCGAGCAAATGAGTAAATAAATCTAGTAGATGAGTAAATAAACCGATTATACGAGTAAAAAAATCTAGTCAATAAGTCGAGTAAATGAGTAAATATATCGAGTATTAGGTGTGACACCTCGCGCAGGGTTTATCATTTTTTGCAGAAATTTCTAGAGAACCAAATGCAATAAATTCTCTTTACATTGGCTTTATTGTACACGTCGGTTAACATTTTTCTATAGTTTTTAACGTTATACACCACCACCATAATATACCTTAAGTCCTTTTAACAAAACATAAAAAAATTGCATTAATTACCGTAAGTCAGTTATTGATGTTACGAAAAACGACCGTAATTACCAAGTTAAAATATGAAGTTATAAAGTATTATACTGAAGTGTCACACAAGAGTCTACCATTTGTGTAATTACTAATTTTCAAGTCCTACAACTAAAAAACAGAAGTAAAGAAAAATATGCCGGCAAATTTACCGGTTTTGTTAGATGACAAAGACGTTGTAAGCGTTGCCTTACTTATAACGTCCTTGTTTACCCGCGTTATCATGTTGTGTTATCATTTTCCCGCGTAGCACGGCGGCATTCCGTATTGTGTATAGTATGATAATCGTCATTGTACTGATTTTTATCACGCTTGCTGTAGCCGTTTAGTGTTTACTATAGTTGTTGCATGTCACAAGTGTTCGGAACGCACACTTATGTCGACAGTTTTTCAAACGTCCACAACCGAATACTTGTAGTTTATGTTTTGAATATTGCAAAAATGGATTTAGAATTCCAAGATGTCCGCGCAGAAGTCAAAGGGATCATGGTAAGTCCAATAGTCAACCCGCGTGACATTTCATTAATCATATCTTGGTTTAATTCAAGTTAAATCGACAAAAATGGTTCCTAATGTGTTCAACAACAAAAAATACTTCACTTTAGTTGTCGATAATAAAACAGTGTTTTATTTTAACATTACAAAAGTAGAACAGTCGGTAAATTGATTGTTTCGTTTGAACGATTTCAGTGTTCCGGACGTCTCAAGTTCACCGACCAGAATATCGCTTTTAAGAATGTCAAGACCGGCAAAGTAGAACAATTGACGTCTTCGGACATTGAATTCGTCAACTGGCAAAAACTAGTCGGCACGTGCGGCATAAGGATTTTCCTGAAAAATGGCAATTTACACAGATACAGTGGATTCAACGAATCCGTAAGCAAGACAAAAAAATTTACACTGTTATGATGTATATTATGTAATAGTAAAATTGTTTTATTTATTAGGATCAAGAAAAAATTGCAAAATATTTCAAAAATACGTACAAGCTAGACATGTTGGAAAAAGAACTGTCTATTAAAGGATGGAATTGGGGTAGCTCTAAATTTAACGGCGCGATTTTGAGTTTTGATATCGGTAATTTAACCGCATTCGAAATACCATTGAACAATGTATCGCAGTGTACGACCGGAAAAAACGAAGTCACGTTGGAGTTCCATCAGGTAAACATTAATAAACATACTTTCTACTAAGGTTGTTCTTAGTTTTAACGCCGACGTATTTTTATTGTCGCCGTTTCTCCATTAGAACGACGAAGCGCCAGTCAGTCTTTGCGAAATGAGATTCCACATTCCAACGGCCGAGCTGGCAGGCGATCAAGATCCTGTAGACGCTTTCCACGATCAAGTAATGAAACAAGCCAGCGTTATATCAGTGTCCGGCGATGCGATCGCTATATTCCGTGAAATGCAATGTCTCACTCCTCGGTAATTATCAAACTCGTGTTTGTTTATTTTTAATAAGTTTTACATTTAGAGTTGTAAATGATTCACAAGTTGGCATATTCCAGCGGTCGATACGACATTAAAGTGTTCCAAACGTTCTTTCAACTTCACGGCAAGACGTTTGACTACAAAATTCCGATGACTACCGTGCTCAGGCTGTTTATTTTGCCGCATAAGGACGGCCGTCAAATATTCTTTGTCGTCAGTTTGGATCCGCCCATAAAACAAGGTCAAACGCGGTACCATTATTTAGTGTTGCTGTTTAACATGGAAGACGAGACTTCTATTGAACTTCCATTCACTGAGTGAGTACTTAGGTGATCGACAACAGAAAATAACGACCATGAGGAAAATCTGTTTCTAATATTTTTGTTTTTTAAATCAGTGAAGAAATCGAGACTAAATACGCTGGAAAATTATCCAAAGAAATTAACGGTCCGACATACGAAGTTCTAGCACAGGTCATGAAAGCTATCGTTAACAGGAAAATTACTACTCCGGCCAGTTTTAAAGGGTAAGCGTTAGAAACAGCGTCATAGCTACACCGATTGAAACCAAAAATACACTAATCTTTGTACATTAGATATATTTAATTTATAGTGTTACTAAAATTATTTGGAATTTTATAAATTATATTTTTGAAACACTTAATCTCCGGCCAAAACGTGAGTTTAAATTATTAACACACTTAGTAATATAATAAGTACAAAATTAAGAACACCAATATTTTAACAATTTATTTTTGAATATTATTTTTCTTGATTTGATTTTGCTATTTATTAAAATACGTAATAATGAATAAAAAGCTGTATGGATTGTCACATCTTTAAATTTTAATAATTTTTCACCTCTAAAACTCACCTGCATTCAACTTTTTAATGAAAACCATTCAAGTTAAAATTAAATGACACATTAACATTGCTATATACCTACTGAAGGTAATTTTTTCTAGAAATAACATTTTAACTACAACACTAATTTTAGAAATATTGATTTAAATACATAAATTAAACATCTATACCCTGTTCGCCGAGAGAGCATGCCGCGACCCGACAAAAATTAGCCGTTCTGCGCATCCCCGTGCGGCACCCACGTGTGACTAGCATTCTCCCCGGAGTCCGCCCTGTCTGCCAGCCTTAGTCTTGCTGCTTAATCTTCAGTCTACATGCTCTCTCAGCGAACAGGGTATAGTTTTTTGAGTCTATTTTAATTGTTATTCGTTATATGGTTTTAATTGTACTTCGACAGTTGTAATATTTTTAATTTAACTAAATAGTTAACACAATTTCTGGAATTAAAAATTTATGGCGATTTTAAGTTCAAACTAATTTTCTTTTTTCATTTCTGCAAAAACTTACACATTAAATTCATCAAACATTTTAAAAAAACCACTACCAAAATATTTTTAAATCAAATGCTCTCTTATAAACCTACATTACGATAGTGAATGAAAATTGACATATTTTGGTTTTGTTTTCTAGACATTCGGGCACTTCAGCTATCGGCTGTTCGTACAAAGCGGCTGCCGGTTATATTTATCCTCTCGAACGAGGATTTATATACATACACAAGCCACCGATACACATTAGGTTCGAAGAAATTTCAAGTGTGAATTTCGCCAGAGGCGGAGGTAGTACACGTTCATTTGATTTTGAAATCGAACTGAAAAACGGCGTTATCCATACGTTTAGTAGCATAGAGAAAGAAGAATACGGTAGTCTGTACGATTTCATAAACGCTAAGAAATTGAGAGTGAAAAACACCGGAAAATCAGTAAATGAAAAATCAATTTTATTTGCTTGTTCGAGTCTAAAATTGCAAACGTCCAAATTTTAGGATAAACCAGCTTACACCGGAGACGACTACGGCGATTCAGACAACGAAGGCGAACCCGACGCTTACTTGGAACGCGTTAAACGTGAAGGAAAAGATCGAGACGAAGACGGCGATTCGGACTCGAGCACGGATGAAGATTTCAACCCCGACGCTCAAGAGAGCGATGTGGCCGAAGAGTAAATTTTATATTTAAAATAAATTCAGAACGTGTTTTTTTAATATCATTTTGTTTCTCAGGTTTGACAGTAACGTATCGACGACGGAATCAGAAGACGACGAAGAAGGCGGAAAGTCTAAAGAGAAAAAGAAGAAGAAGGAAAAGAAACCGAAAAGCGCTAAAACTATTGTAAGATGAAACATTTGTATAAGTTATGGTATATTCATTAATAATTTGCCCGTCTTCATTGCAGTCTGAAAAGCCGCGTAAACCGAAAAAAGCAAAGAAACCCGATGACGGTCGACCAAAGCGCGCCGCTACTGCTTATATGATATGGTTCAACGAAGCCCGTGACGAGATTAAATCGAGTAATCCAGGAATTTCTTTCGCCGAAATCGGAAAGAAAGGTGGTGAAATATGGAAAAAGATGACTTCTAGCGATAAATCGGTAAATTTACTTTTCCAGTAAAAATATAATTTGCGTTGTGGAAATATAATTGTACTTATCAAGCGAAACGTTTAGAAATATGAAGAAAAAGCCGCTAAATCTAAGGAAGAATACACAAAAGCGATGAAAGAATTCAAAGAATCCGGCGGAGGAGCCGAATCTTCTAAATCGAAATCGTCCCCATCGAAATCTGCGTCCAAAAAGTCTTCATCGATGAAAAAAGTCGTGACTCCTGTAAAGAGTGGATTGTATATTTCCAAAGAGTTTATCGAATCCAGTGACGATTCATCGTTAAGCGGGAGTGACAAAGAAAAAAGTAAAAGCAAATCAAAAAAAGTGAGCATTTTCTACCGTTATTTATCTCAAGTATAATTGATCAACAGCTATACTTAAGATATTTTTGTATTGACAGGCTTCGTCAGATGACTCGCCCAATAAAAAGAGGAAAAACAAGGTGCGATTGATTATATTTATAGAATATAAAGATTATAGTTAAAGGAAATTTAAAAAAATACTGCTAAAAAAAATGTTAAACAATAAGAAAAATAATGTTAAAAATAGTCTTGCAATCTGATACGAGTGAAGTCGAAAATATAATATAACACGTATATTAATTTTTGCAATTTATTTTTCTAGAGTTCATCTAACGAATCGAGCGAAGAAGAGAAACCCAAGTCAAAGAAAAAAAACAAAAGTGAATCCGAAGAAGACGAAAGCAGTGGAAGCGCGTCTGACGTGAGCGATTCAGATTAAAAATGTATTTGACAAAAAAAAAAAAGAAGGGAAAAAAATGCAAACTATCATATGAATTTTTTTTTTGTTCCATAATTTATTATAAGTATTTTTTTAAGTGTATTGTTAAATAAATAATTTTTAATGCTGTATTTGTTAGATAAATTTCTTATAGATGATTTTTTTCTTATTTACAAAAAAAAACCCCCAAAATCATTTGTCGCTCTTCTACGGCTTTTCTTCTAATGCGGACCAACACTAAACGGATCTTTGAATAATTTACACAACAATTACTTATTGAATTCTTCGTGTCTCAAACCAAATTATTAAAATCATTAAATTTTTTTTAGCTTACATTATTTAATTTTAGTCAACTATTTCATGGAATAAACTAGGGTAATGTGACGTTAAAATAAATCTATATCTGTAACATATTTATTATAAATATGTTATTAAAAGAAACATTAGATGAAATTTTGGTAACACAAAATACAAAATTTTAAATAGGTACACACTTGACATTAGAGGATATTTAAAATATTTAAACTTCAAATCGACAATGTAGTTATCTCTTCTTTGACCCGTTATTGACGGGTTTATTTTGTTGGTGACGTCATTAACCATTTTGATAATGGAATGAATGTAACAAAAGCAACACGTCCCAAATTTTTTTTTCAATTTACTTATAAAATCGTTCGCTGTATCCATAATTGTCTCTATGTCTGGTTTTTTACTATAATCATATTTTGACAATTAGTATTCACTAGGATTTTGCCAAGCGTTTAAAATAATATCAATCTCGAGTTCAATATATTTGATGATAACGGACTGATTATCTGGGCTATATTTTATACAATCGAAATTTAAAGAATCTTTTAAGTACCCGAAGAAATGGTCTTCGCCCAAAGCCATGGCATCCATAAAATCTGTTAAAACTGCATTGGTTCGTTTTATACTCGAGCTAAACTCGTAATTAAGATTAGATAATAGACAACGTTTAATGTGTACAAGACAACGTCCTATTTTGTTCAGCATGATTATTTTCAACAAATCAATTACCATCTGTACATACGTTCCGGTGTATGTTATATTTGATAGTCCTGGGTAATCCGTGAATTTTAACGCCACCGACTTGGCTTTTTCAATCTTTGAAGACACATCGTCCCATCATTCGGAAAGAAAATCTACAGCCAGATAAGACTGTAGATATTCTCTCAGAAAGTCATAGAGCAAATGTGGATTATACATGTTGTTAAAAAACAACTGTGATACACTATAAAACGGAGGACCGTGTTTCGAGGCGTAGTCCTTTTCAGTATTAACTTTGATTAATTCATTCAACGTTGTTTTGTTACTCTTGATTGCATTTTGTGTGGATAAATAATAATTATCCGTTTGATTATCATCTGGCAAGGTAATGACGTTTTTGTAATACTCGCAGCACTGACAATTGGTATCGAAATAATAATTGTCTTCGTAAGACAATTAAGACAAACATCTTTGTAAAATCTGTCCATTTGTTGCGCGTACATGTAAAACATCCATAGCTCATTCAGTTGGATACCTTTTTTGTAGAACAGTATGTTAATTATCTTGATTGGTTCATTAACGAATGAAATGTCATCGGGTGGGAATCGTTCAGTAGTAAGCTCTGGTTCTGGTTCCAGATACATATTCCTTGTGCAATACATATGGAAATGGGCACTGTAAATGAATCCGCATTTAACATCATTATATTTCAAGCACAAAATGTGTCTGCTATTGGGAATAGGCTCTTTAGATATTGCCGTTAATGTGTTAAACACTTCACAAACACAATAGTATCGTTTTTGTGGAATTTCCAGCGAACAATTCATTATGACAAAACATTCGATTGTAATACAAAAAATAACTTTCCACAATTTCGGTGAAACCATAATTTTAAGTTTTAGATTTTAGAAACACTGAAATAAAATAATATGTATATTATAATATGTGATGCTTATCGGACCTATACAATATTACACGTATTGTACTTTCCTTCTTAACCAAATGGATGTTTTTTTGTTCTTCGAATTTTACATTTGTCAATAATAATGTGTTACTTTTTGCGCCGTTTAGACGGTTTAAAGAACATCTGAGTACACAATTATACAATTTTAAATGGTGTGCTATATTTTCATTTATTCTTGTACATAACCGCTAGCACGTCACGTAGCAGGAAAAATTATTATAACAATAAGACAGAGAAGAAAGCTGTAAGGAAACAGAGCGGTTTTTTGTATCGAAGACAGCCAAATTTTTTAATCGGTATTAAGTCGAAATGTTTATATTATATGTTAAGCATGTCTCACGTATTGTCTTAAGCCCAATTTTCGACCACCAATCCCCACCGCCGGGGGGTTAAAATATATATATAAATATCTGAAGATAGGTCTAAAATGTACATGTTTAAAAAGTAAACTGTTGTCAAATTTTTGTTTATAACGAAAACCCAATAAATGACTTTTTTAAACATTTTTAACTCATAAAATATAAATTATAGCCCTATTAAAAAAACATTACTATTGCCACTTTTCAAATAAAAAATTAACAAATCTACCACGTTGTCAAAAGGTTAGTATTAATAGTTTATAAACAACAAAATATCTAAATGCATTTATAAACGTATACATACGTTTACACAGTATTAATTTAGCGAAATACATTTTTTGTAATTTTACAGAGAAACCCGTTTTTTGTATGTATATATTCATTAAACCAGACTTTTACAGCTAATGAATAAAAAATGTATTCACTTGAAACTAGTCCAGCCATTATTTTCAATCATAATGCTATAAATAGGAAACAAAAATAAGTAGGTTGCTATTTGATTTTTAAGAATTGAAATCCTAAAAAAAATTATCATCATTTAAATATTAAATGTATTTTTTCATCATTTAATAATAGCTAAGTGAAATAACGTACACTTTTTAATTTTAGCTATAACTATTTCATGGAACAAGTTAAGGTAAGATGACATTTAAATAACTCAATACTCGTAAAATATACTTTATAATTATTTTATTAAACAATACACCATTGCGAATTTATAATAAAACATTTTATGGGCTTATGGTAACACAAAATACGAATATTAAAATAGGTACACACTTGACATTAGAGTAGATTATAAATTTTAAAACTTCACGTCGACAATGTAGTTTCATTTCATTTCATTTCCAAATGTCAAAAATCGGGATATTTTGTTGGTCATATCACTAACCATTTTGGCGAATGAATAAATATACCGAAAAGTGAAAGAAGATCCGAATAAATTGTGTATTTTACCGACAAATTTTCTAGCCGATTCGACAATTTCATTAATTTCAGTTTCAATAGCATAATCATAAATCGACAACGAGTACTCACTAGGATATTGCTAAGTTTTCAAAATTGTATCAATTTCACGGTTAATTTGGTCGACTATAATATCTAGTTGCTTGTGATCTTTGTTTGAGCTTTTTAAATAGTCAACATTTATAGAATTGTTCATCTTTACGAAGAAATGGCCGTCGTCCAATGTCACGGTTTCTATAAAATCGGTTAAAATTGCAACAAACTCTTCTATTGACGAAGCTTGCTTTTTAAATTTGGACCGTTTAAGGGTGCTCATTGACATGATGTAACGACCAATCTTTTTCAGCATGATAAATTTCAACAAATCAATTACCATTCGTTGGTACACTCCCAAGTATACGATTCCTTCTAAACCCGTGTCAACGGCCATCGACTTGACGGTTTCAACCTTTGAGTTCACAACATCCCAATCATCTATCCCTAGATGTTCTTTCCAAAAGTCATCGAACAGAGTTGCAACAAACAACTGCGATTCACAATAAAACGGAGGACCGTGTTTCGAGGAGTAGTCCTTTTCAGTTTTAACTTTGAGTAAGTCATTCAACCTTTTTTTTGTTATCCTCGATTGCATTTTTTGCGGATGCATAATTAACCGTTGGATGTTCACCGGGGACGACGGTAATGACGTTTTTGTTAGAGTTTTCTCCGCAATTCGACCTTAAATAGTTTTCTAGTTGGGCAAATACAAAATCGTGCATCTTCCTATTCTTAGTAACTCTATCAGAATAATCAATGTCTGCAGGTTTCTCCACGATGTCTTTGTAAAAGCTGGCCATTTGTTGGGCGTGCATGTAAAACAGCCACACCTCGTTTAGTTGGATGCCTTTTTTGTTGAACAATATTTTAATCATGTTGGTTGATTCACGAGCGAATGAAAGTTCATCGGTTGGAAATCGTTTAATAAGCTCTGGTTTCGGTTCCAAACACAAATTCCTTGTCCAATACATATGGAAATGGGCACTGTTAATGAATCCGCGTTTAAGATTATTATGTTTCAAGGACGAATTTTCCCCTCTGATATTAACAATAGGTGTTTTCGATGCAGGTACTTGCGTTATTGCGCTTAACAGTTGACCAGCAGAACATTGTTCTCTTTGAGGAATGTCCGGCGTACAATTTATTTTGGCAACACATTCGATTGTAACACAAAAAATGGCTATCTACATTTTCGTCGAAATCATTTTTGTTAATTTGTACGTTTTCAAATGACGCTTTGAATATTGTATTATAACAAGTAACGCGTAATAAGATCTACATGATATTACACATTTTACATTCCTTATTATCCGCATAGATGTATTTTGTTTCATACACTTGTTAACAATAATGTGTTTTGTTGTAAAAAATATAATATTTGTACGTTGTGTTTTACCTATTTCGCCGGTTTGATGGCTTTGGATAAACAATTGAGTACACAATATTGTGGTAATTTAGCATAATCTTGTTTTTCCCGAAGGGTGTGTTAGATATTTTTTTTGCATTTTTACTTGTAGCAGGAAAAATTATTATAATACTATAACAGCGAGAAGTATGCTCTACAAAAAAAACCTTCCATGTTTTTTTTTGTGTGAAGACACGATAACTTTTTCAACTTTGGTACACTATAACTAACTTGGCGAATAACCATCGGTATTAGGTGGACATTTTTATAAAATATTTGTTAGGCATGTCTCTGTCCACGAATTGCCTCAAACCCAATTTTCTACCACCACCACCCTCCCTCCGGGTTGTTACAAGATTTATACATTTTTCTGGCTCAATTATAGGATTTAACAGCTGAAAATTAGTCAGAATTTAGGTCTAAAATATACATATAACAAGTGTACAAATAAAAAAATAAAATGTCAAATTTTTGTTTATAACGAAAAAACCCAATAAGGGATTAAAGGCAAGTTAAACCCAATACCCGTGGATTATTATGGATTAAAAACTTGAAATTTAGTACATGGCCTTCCTATAATAGAATGCTTTGTTGCGAATTTATGAATACTTAAACTTCATGTACTTTTATAATAAAATAATTTTTGTAGGTACAATTCATTTAAATTGTATCACAATAATTGACTGTGATATTTTAGTTTTTTTAATTTTATGGCATTACTTTTATTGTTTATTTTAAGGTGATTGCATGCGATCTGGTTTTAAGGAGTTTTGTATAGGCAATATTAATTAAGAGAAACATTGGTTTTAATAAAATTCTACAATGTCAATATATTTACCAGTAAATTTGTATAAGCTTCTAGGTATTATTTTTAACTTAAATCATTTGCTCTATAAGTAAAAGCTATTTTGGTTTATTTTTGGCCAAAAAGAACTCTTATACCTTTTACAGAATTGAAATCGGACCATCCTGAGTAGTCGAAATTACATACATACATTTTTACAATATTTATTTGAAGAAATCAGTCGACGTTGATTGTGCCGTTAATTGTAAACCTATTGAGTTATTTTAATATCAAAAAGAAGTACATAATAATATCTATCTTGAAAACGGAATGAAATAATTACAGAAAAATAAAAATGTTTAATAACTGATCGCATCAGGTGGCATATAGCCTGAATTGCTGTAATTGAATAAAATCACATGTCCACCAGGAGGAATAGCGAGTGAAGTTATACTGGCATGGTCCAAACTAAGGCGCAACCACGCTTCCGGCGGTAATTGCAACGCCCTATGCATAGTAAAATACAAAAAAAATAAATATATACTTAAAAATTTAATGTTACTAATTTAACACAACAATCACCTCATAACGAAATATCTGATAACGTTGGCGTGGCAAACAATAATTTCATACGAATCTTCTGTTTGTTCAGGAGGCGCTCTATGAAAGAATTTTCTGAAGGCAGCCTCAATTTGAGCTCCTTCTTGATAAAACTCCTAAAATACAATTTTGATTATAGTTTAACAATAATATTTTACTGTTGTCACTCGCTTTCCTACATAATCATCGGGTTTCCAACGTGGATGGGGTGGATCCGGTGGTATTGGAGCCCCTTCTCTTAGTAAGTCGGTCGAACTTACAGGTATATCTCCAGGTAAATGTTTTTGAATCAACGAACAAGTTTCCATTGCTCGTGTCATGGTCGACTGAGCAATTGAAGTCCATGGTAATTTTAATGCACTTAAACGTTCTCCAGTTAACAAAGCTTGTTTTCTCCCTTAAAGCAAAAAAAAATAAAGGTTACACAATTTTCTTTGATCAATAATATTATAATAATTAACCATGTTCCATATTTTAAGATAAAACATACCGAGCTCAGTCAGTTGTCGTTCTTTGTCAGTTTCACCTTTTGTATTGTATTGGCCGTGTCTAATGAGAAAAATGTACCTGACTGCTTGGGATACTTTCCCATCCGAACTGTTATGATTTTGAGTGTTATCCGGGTAAGGTGATTTCACGATACTGACCGGTTGACGTCTAGAAATCAAACATTCAGATACATAAAATCACATACTCACATGCTTGAAAATGTAATTGAAATAAATAAATACAAATCATATTTTATTTTGACGACCACTTGGTTTATTTGCTTCAATTATTGTGCGTTAATGTCAGTGGTTTAGTTAAGCATACAACGTTTACAGCGGACATCATATTATAAACACATAGGTATGACATTGACACAACAAAATAAACAGTTATTAAAACTTGAATGGGGTATTATATTTACACTATTTACACGCCTTGCGGTTACTCCCATTTGGATATCTTGACTGGTTAGCCAACGTTTGCTCAGTCTACGGGAGAACGCGGTGCGAGCAACATCGAACCAGAGCCCTGAAGATGGAAGTGTTTCGAAACGTTGGCGAACCAGTCAAGATATCCAAATGGGAGTAACTGCAAGACATGTAATTAGTGTAAAAAAATATACAGTATCGACATACGATTGGCTTACCTACCTGTCCCAGTTTGCATCCCACTTGGATTGTTTGTTTTCAGAAATATTGTAATGTCGCTGTTGATTTCCATCGCTTAACTCAGTCTTGTTGAATCCATAATAATAATATGTGACTAGACTACCGCAAGTCGCACCTACGCCTAATGTAACTAACGGACGTAAACGGGAAAACTTGGCCATAATCATAATATGATGAAACAAAAAAACAAATAGGTACTAAAAATGCAAATTAAACGAGTTGCCGTTGGAACTTACTCGAATATTTAAAAAAAAAAAAAAATTGCAGTATATAACTTGAAGAAAGTCCGAAGTTGCGTTGCGTTCATTGATAACAAAATATATTATGTATTAATATTATTATCTACCATGATTGCCTTGCAGCGTTATCTTATCCAAGGAGTAAACAAAAAATGATAACAGCAAATGACACAGATTTTATACAAAACTAGATTTCCAACTAGTGATAAGAATGGAAGTCGATGTTTTTGGAACTAGTATGTTATCTTTGTTTATTAAACAATTAATTCGTTTATTTACGGAATTGAAATCGGACCATCCTATGTAGTCAACATTTTGTCTGGCTTTTTAGACAAAAACTTACCGCTTTCAATCCCTCTGAATAAAATATTGTTTAAAATAATTATAAATGTTAAATAATTTATTACTTGAAACAAAAATTATAAAAATATTTCTTGTACGCTTTTATTTGAGTAAACAAAATTTTACTCCGAATAAAAAAATCATTTAATTTACTAAAAATAATGTAAATTATATGGTTTTATTAATTTAAAATAACTTTTTTATTTGTAATTAAAAAAAAATGTCCATGTTAACCTAACCTAACCTTTGAGTCATTGAGGTATTATATTGAAACCATCTTTTTAATATTTATTGCCATTCTTAATTGTTTATTTAAATCACCGTCAAAATAATTTTCAAAAAAAACAAATATATAAATATTATGTAACTCAAAGGATTAATTTGCTGAACAAATTGAAATCAAATGAAGTATTTTTAAAAAAAAAAAACCCCGAGTGTAGATTAACTCATCACAATAGTCTTGTCTCATCCATATGTAGTACGCTATTCACATAACCTAGCTTAATTAATATACTACATCAAAATGAAATTTACCTAGAAAAATTATATTTTCCCAAAATCAAAACATACAAAAACCAACCATATATTATAATAAGCTGTATATAGTATATTCAAATTCATTATATGGAATGTAGATACTAAACAACGGAATGCCTACCATTTATTTTTTGTTCTAAATTATCAGAATTTATGTCTTACAATTTAAAAACATCTTTGTTTTCATTTGACGTTACATATTACATAGTACATTATATATTATTTTTAATTAAAATAAATTAAATATTTATACTTTATACAATTATTTCATTGGCATTGTAATTAAAAATAATATAATGTTAGAAGTCGGGTCAATTTAATTTCGTTATCAATGCAATTATCAACATGCGGAGTACATACATAAGTGGAAACAACATTTAGATGATTTGACATAATGGAAAAATAGGATAAAAATAACGTAACAATGTGTACACCATGATGGGAATATTTAAATATCATTTAAGTAATTATTATAATATTGAGTGTTTTTTTTTTGCGTTATGCCGCAACATTTATCAGCTATTGCTAATTTAGGTACTTAGCTGTATTTATAGCATGTAAACACGTTGGTATTTGCCATACTTACTCTTCTAGCCCCTCTCCTTTCAAGAATAACTTTGCAATCCGGGCATTTATATAAGGACATCAATTCTACCAACAACACTGAACACTTTTAGTCTGCTTACACATTTCAATCGTCAACGTCGTGTGGGATTACTGAATTTTATTGGTCAAAGCAAATTATATAGGCAATTTCGTCTAAAAAACTCTAAACTATAAATTTGTAAGTCTGTTTTAATTTTTCTATTATATCCATAAGGTTTAGGTTTTCATTTTTATCACTTCATGTAGTATTTAACGGTTTATAAGCTCATTTGTGTACAGACATTATTCGAAATATAATATATTTAATAACTTGAAAATTACTTTTTTGTAAATAATAAGTTATAAACATGTAAGGTAATTTCCAATACGTAATGACAATTAAATTCACTAATTCACTCGTCACTAGACCCGGATATTATTTAAATAATAAATCAATTTGCACTCGAATGAATTTAAACAACTATTAAACGATTAATTATGTTATTTTCCCAAAGTTTAAACGTCAAAAAGCGTCTTTCTAACATCGATTCCAACCCAAATAAGTTATGATTGTATTTAATTTGTTAATGTTTTTTGTTTTGTTTTATAATTTTAGTGTTTTTTTTTTTTTTTACAGCTTTGGAAATAATTGGCCATTAGCTGTTGGTTGATTTTTTTTTTGGGTTCGTTTTGGAAGGGTTTGTATCACAACTTAACGTCGGTTGCTTTTAGCATGTTTTACTTATGTTAATAATATTGTTCTGTTTTCAGCAAAAATGGCTTCCGCTAAAGTAGCGTTACTTTTCATGGCTCTAATAGCTTCGTCGGTCGTACAAGCCGGGCCATTAGGAGCTGGCGCTTGCATGACTGGGTGTTCTGGACATGTTGTAGCATGTTTTTCAGCTGCCGGGTTTTCCTTAGGTAAAGTTCCTAAGGATGTTATGGCGAATACACCTTCTTTAGCAGGGTGCAACGCCGCTTATGATGCGTGTAAAGAGGCCTGTCTGATCTTATCATTTTTGCCAACTCCATAAAATGGTCACACCTAAAATTACGGTTGTGTGGCATACTCCTGAAGACTTAATTTTTTTATTTAACTGTTTATTTTACTGACCCTACAAAAAATAAAATACGAGGTTTATAAATTATAGCATTATCTGTATTTATATTAAGAGGGCGTCGCACAGCCCATTTTTAAGGAGTAAAGTATAGGCAATTTTTTATAAAATCTTAATTTAAAGGTTCAACTGTGATCTGTAATTATTATTTCAATAACTAGGACTCTATTTTGGTAGTTAATTTATTTTTTGGACTATCACAGCATCCTTGAAAGCGATTTAGTAATGTTTTTTCGTCTCTACATGTTTAAGCACACTGAAAATAATTCGCTTAATTTTGGTTTTAGAGTAAAAGCACCCATTATAAAATTAAAAGAAAACAATATGCCGGAGGGCAAGACGGTGCGTTTTTTTCATTGTTTCAATTGTAACGCTCAATTCATAGTTAAGAAATAACGACTATTTTAACATTTTTAAATGACTGTAATTAATTTTTTTTAAAAAACGCACCGACTTGCCCTCCGGAATATTGTTTTCTTTTAATATTATAATGGGTGCTTTTACTCTAAAACCAAAATTAAGCGAGTTATTTTCAGTCTGCTTAAACATGTTTTTAGCACTGAAAATCACCGGTGCGACGCCCTCTTAAGATGTTTGTAGTGTTAATATATTTGTCGGTAAAATACGATTAAGAACGTTTTACCATTTTGGCCGAACGATTGAGAAAACTTAAAACTCACAAAGAACTTACCGCTGACCCACAAAAACAGTACGATTGAGAACGAATTCAACGTTGCCATATCGTTTATTTAGCTATCGAACGATTCAGCACATTGTATGTAAATAAAATATTAAAATGTTCACAAATTATATTAATTATATCAAAATTGAATAAGTATTAATCAGCATGTTGTATTTTTTTGGTCATTAACAATTAATGTATATAAACAAAATGTGTAATACAATTATTCATATCATAGTCATAAGTTTAGTTGTAATAATATTTTTAAAAAATGAGACGCTGAGTAAATGTATTTGCCTTAAAATCATAAAAAAGTTTTTGTAACCTGGATATCGTAGGCCAACATACCTCGAATATTTTAATAAATTAACCGAAGTTGTATTTTCTACATACCACTTATGTTTATTATTAATGTCTAAAAATGCATCTTCGACTTCCTCATGATTTAAAAATTGAAGACCATAACATATTTTAAGCCACTTTTCTAGGCCATCAGACTTTGTATATGCGTTTCGAAGTTTATTTTCGCTATTTATCTAAACAAATTAAATGTTTTAACTAAATTATAATATGTACTTATATTTTATTGTTATAATTTTTTAAGTTTTATACTTTTTTGAATATTATTTTAATAAATAATATAAATACAAAGTATATAAATATCAACAAATTATAGTGTTCGACCGTTCGATAACAATTGCTAAATATGGCAACCTTGGAAAAAAATAAACTCTATCGAGCGTTCTCAATAGTAACACTAAAAATTCCGTTCTCAATCGCCCGATAGCCATAATTGTGCCGTTTAATAGTGTTATTGTATATATTATTATGTATACAATGACAGTATAAAAATTCTGATTTCATAACTATGCCATTACATAGATATTGTAGTATAAACATTTTTACAATATTTAAATTATAACGATGACAAGACGAGATTTAAGAATATTAGTTGAGTCGTTAGAAATATTATTGTTGTAAGAAAACATTTAATTATTAACTTATACCTATACTCATCGAGTATAGACTCCACGGTAACTATGGTTGGCTATATAAAGTGAATATTTAATTAATCTTTATTAACGTTCTCTCTTACTACTTACCCTTTTCAACGACAAACAACAACTGATATTATGTTTTTTAAAGCTTATTTATATAATATTTAGAACAAAAAAAAAACATCAGTTAAACCAAATGTTACTTATTAACGGTAACTTAAATTTATATTCAATTAGCCAAAATTTCCAGTACATATGAAAATGGGCACTGTAAATCACCCCGCATTTAAGATCATTATACTTCAAGTGCACTGTGCAAATTGTGACTGCTGTAAGAAATAGGTACGTATGCTACGGCTGTTAATGTGTTTAATATTTTACCAACACAATGTGTCTGGTGGAATTTCCGGTGCACAATTAACTATTTACCATATTTTTAATTTTTATGTTTTAAGATAACACTGAATTAATATTTATTGTATGCGACGCATATTAGACCTATGTAACATTACATTAAAATATTAAAGTTAAAAATCGGTTACCTACTACTTTTTTGGTTTATCGAACTTATGTCGACGTTTAGATGCTAAAGAAAAACTGAGTATTATTTAAATCGCTGAACCAAATTAAAAAATCTCACCCTTTCTTCTTCAAAATCGATAAAAACACTAAAAAAATACATATTTTTCAACTTAAAATTTCTGTGCTCTAGAACTTTTTTTTTTTAAACAGTCGATTTAGTTCTGAATTTGTATGGAATTTTCTTCAGACGTAGTACTATTGATAAACATTGACAAACCAAAAAAATATCATGAACCCTTCCACCCAGAAGTGCTCGAAACTTCGCCTTTATTTATCGTTTGTTATTTAAAACAATTTTCTCAAAATTCTGTAGTATTTTATTATTTCATAGAAGTATCTGTTACAGTGTACATTGGAAAGAAATAGGATGTCGCCAAAAGTCTGAGTTTGTAGAGGAGAAAGAAATATTGTATATAGTACTAAATACAGTAATTTACTTTTTTATTACTTTTTTAATAGTCAAATAGTCTTAAGATGTAATAAACCTATTTTGTACCTATAACAAAATTTTTTCAGTGTTCATCAATAGTTGTATAAACTTTAATCCACAAAAAACCTTCAAACCTAATTACAATACTTTAGTCATCAGACAATAGCACTCAGTCAATGTCTTCGCCATTTCACTATTTTGATAAAAACACGATATTCTCAACAGCTCTTGACTTTCAAACGGTTTCATAAAACAAATAAAAGATAATTTTAACATAGCTGTAGACAATATAATCAAATACATTTTCATTAAAAATAACAAGTTACTTTAAACAGTCAAATAAAAGTGTATTCAAGGGGATTTATTTGGGGCGGTTTTTAAGGAGCTATGTATAGGCAATTTACGAAAAAAAGTGTATTTAATAAATTTCGACCATGTCAATTTATATTTAGGTTAATTTGTACAAGCTTCTGGATTTTATTTTTAACGTATACCTTGTTTTCTGAGTAAAAGCCATATTGATGGTGAAAAATACTATGACAAAATTGTGAGACTTCGTCTAGTCTAATTTTGGTTTTGTAAAAAGACAGTAATTTGTTTAGCTACTTTACAGGTTTATGTTTATAACCGATTTTCATTTAGAAAATCAGTTTTTGTAATTAAATAAATGAAATAAGAAAATTTGTCATTATCACTACAACCAACTAGCGATATAGGTACTTATAATATTGAGTGTATTGTTTTTTCGTTATGTCACAACATTTATCAGTTATTGTTTTATTAGGTACTTAGCTGTATCTATAGCGTGTAAAACGGTTGGTTTTTACCATACCTACTCGTTAAGTCACTCCTTTCAAGAATAATTTTGCAATCCGGGCATTTATATAAGGACATCAATTCCACCAACAAAACTGAACACTTACACATTTCAATCGTCAACGTCGTGTCGGATCACTGAATTTTATTAGGCAAAGCAAAATATACAACAAATTTCGTCTAAAAATCTCTAAACTATATATTGGTAAGTCAGTTTTGATTTTTCAATTATATCTATAAGGTTTTGGTTTTCATTTCTATCACTTCATGTAGTATTTAACGATTTATATGCTCATTTGTGTACAGACATTATTGTAAATATAATTTATTTAATAACTTAACAATTACTTTTTTTGTAAATAATGAATTATAAATATGTAAGGTAATTTCCAATACGAAATGACAATTAATTTCACTAATTTGCTCGTCACTAGACTTGGATATTTTTTTAATAAAAACTAAATAATAAATCAATTACAAATAAGTTATCACTCGAATGAATTTAAACACCTAATAAAAGATCATTTAAATATATTTCCAATTTCAAATCTTTATAATTAGGTATTAAAATAAAAATGGACATAATAATAAGAATTTAAATTAAAAAAATATTTAAATGAAATTCTAGGAAACTTTGTAGGAGAATTATATTTGGCTAGAGATTAAGCTTCATATGGCTGCTTAGTCTCAATTCCAAGGTGAAAACGTTATAATCTTAGATAACAAAAAGCTTAATTAGTTTAAGGTAAATCTCCTATTAAATAATATATTTTTTTTTTTCAACCTATATTAGGTTGGTTTACAACGTTTTAACTTCGCTCTCCATTTATCACGATCTTCAGCAAGTCTTTTTAATCCGGCGTAAGTATCAATCCCTGCGTCATTTTTCAGTTGAGATATGTACGAGTTTCTTGGTCTTCCTGGTGGTTTTCGTCCTTCAATTGCACCTTCTATTATAGTATGATGCAATTCTTCGTCATGGCGTAAAACGTGTCCCATCATGTCCCATCGTCGTCGCTTTATGGCTTTAATTATGGATCTTGTTTCTCCAACTTGGGTCAGTACATCTTCATTTGTTACTCTTTCTGTCCAGTTTATTTTCTCCATACGTCTCCAACACCACATTTCGAATGCATCAAGGGATCTTTTTTCCTTTTCATTAATGACCCATGTCTCGCAGCCGTATAAAGCTACACTCCATACAAACGTTTTTAAAAATGTCTTCTTAATTTCTCTGCTAATTTTTTTCGAAACCAAAATTTTCTTTTTCTTGATAAAAGCTGCCTTTGCTTGCCCGA
Organism: Adelges cooleyi; assembly: GCF_023614345.1. NCBI lineage: Eukaryota > Metazoa > Arthropoda > Insecta > Hemiptera > Adelgidae > Adelges > Adelges cooleyi. The sequence goes on from NW_026096268.1 coordinate 7,836,402, forward strand.
TTCTTTGTTTAATTTCCTGAGAGCTTTTTCCGTCTGATGTTATTAAACTTCCCAAGTATTTAAAACTAGAAACTTGGGAAATAAGTTGGTTTTCTAAATAAATATTTGCGTTAATTGTGGGTTCACGTGCACAAACCAAAATTTTTGTTTTACCTGTATTTATACGCATTTGATACTTATTTATAATTATTTGCATTTCTGCCAGGGCTCTCTGAAGGTCGTGCTCTGTTTCTGCTAATAATACGATGTCGTCTGCAAACCGGATCATAATAATATTATATTTCAAATTATGTACAATTTCAAATAATTGTATTTAAAACAATACATAACATGTATTTCTAACATGTTTTATTTGATACAGTATATAAAAAAATACTCCGAATAAAAATCCTTAAATTTGCTAAAAAAAAGTTTTGTAATTAAAAAAAAATAACGAGTCCAGGTTTACTTATCACAATAGTCTTGTCTCATCCTTATGAAGTTTGCTATTTACATAACTAAGCTGTTTATAAACGTTGTCTTATTTACCCAGAAAAATGATATTTTCTCAAAGTTTAAATGTCAAAAATGCCTTTCTAATATCGATCCAAACTAAATAAGTTATGATTGTATTTAATTTGTTATTGTTATTTTTTTGTTTTATCATTTTAGTGTTATTTAATTAATTAATTTAATAATTTTTTTTAAAAGCTCCGGCAACTTTGGCCATTAGCTATTGGCTGATTGTTTTTTTTGGTTCGTTTTGGTGGGGTTTGTATCACACCTTAACCTCAAGTTTCTGTTGTAGCATGTTTTACTTATGTATATAATATTATTCTGTTTTCAGCAAAAATGGCTTCTACTAAAGTAGCGTTGCTTTTTATGGCTCTAATATTTTCGTCAGTCGTACAAGCCGGTCCAATTGCAGCCAGTATTTGCTATGCTGGATGTGCTACAGTGGCTCTAACATGTTTTTCAGCTGTAGGTTTTACCTTTGCAGTTCCAGGGTCTGTTATAGCGTGTCAAGCGGCCTGTGTGGCCGCATATGATTGGCCAACTCCATAGAACGGTCACACCTAAAATTACGTTTGTGAGGCATACTTTTAAAAACTAATTTTTGTTTATTTTACTGACCCTACAAAAAAAAAAATTAGGTTTATAAATTATAGCAATATAATATAGCTGTTTATTTTTTTATCTGTACCTATTTATATTAAGATGTTTGTACTGTTATTATGTTTGTGCCGTTTAATAGTATTATTGTACATAATTGTATGTATACAATGACACAGTTAAAAGTCTCATTTAATAACTATGCTATTACATTAGACATTTTTACATTATTTAAATTATAATGGTGACATGACGAGATTTAAGAATATTAGTTGAGTCGTTAGAAATATTATTATTGTAAGAAACATAATTTTTTTTCTAAATTATTAACTTATATATTACTCATTGAGTATAGACACCACGGTAACATTAGTAGGATATATTATGAAGTGAAAATTAATCTTTAGTAACGTTCTCTCCTACTCTTTTCAACAACAAACAACAACTGATATGTTTTTGACATGGTTATGTCTACCTAGTACTATCTTTTAACAGTATTATATGTATTTACTGCGAATATCACTATTTTAAAAAAATACCAATTTAATGGATCTATTTAGACGATGAAAAGGAAATCTTAAAAAAAAAATAGGCACGGAAACAAAATACGAATAGGTACAATAAAATAAAACAAAAGCCAAGACATTTAGTTTCATTTTCCCCTTTTAATTATGACGTAGTTAAGTTAAACAAAAATTACTTATTATAAATAATTGACAAAATATATAAAAATTATACATTCCTCAAAATATTTTGTTTTGATTTTTCCTATGTTATTAGCTTCAGTGCAGAGCTGCGAAGTTATTGTTTTAACAATGATGTGTTTTTAATTTTATTTTTTTATTTTTGTGTCTGCACTCAAGATATCTCGTAAACTGCTGAACCATTTCTTCGTGTAGCAACTCTATAGATCAGAATTCATACCTCGAAGGTACTTTATTAGGCCAGAAATTAAAAAAAGTAAAAATCGAGAAAAACACCCAACAAATTTACAAATTTTACTTTTTATAGTACTTTTTATAGACTTTTTAAAATTGTTTTACTGTAATAAATATTAATTTTTTACTTGTAGTTACCCGCTAAAACAGACTAACTCCTCAGAAATGTTGATGGAAAATTACAACAATAACATGTACGTAAAAACGAGATTAGTTATGTTTAATATGCCCCTATACGGCAAATTAATATACACCTAAAAGCCACAATTAATTCATACCATAATTAGACTAAAATATACAAATACTCGTCTATCATACCAGACTTTGACGGCTAATGCCAAAAAAATGTATTCACTCGAAACTAGTCCAGACATTATTTTAAATATACGGCTAACACTATTTCATGGAACAACATAAGGTAACGTGATATTTAAATAATTACATTTTCAAAATATTTAGTATTATACATATTATAGTAAATAAAACACCATTGGGATTTTATAATAAAATATTTGATGGACTTTTGATACCACAAAACACAAATATTAAAATTTCATGTCGACAATGTAGTTATCTCTTGTATTCCACAGCAAATTTGGGTACGCTTTGTTAATAATTATCTCATTGACCATTTTGGCGAACGAATGAATATACCGAAAAGTGGAAGAAGTTCCGAATACATTTTTCAATTTATCGACAAATTTTCTGGCTGACTCCACAATTGCTTCAGTTGTTGTTTTTATATTATAATCATAAATTGACAACGAGTATCCACTAGGGTATTGCCAAGCATTTGTTATTGTATCGATTTCAAGTTTAATTTGTTTGACTACAATATCCAGTTGCTGTTTGTTTGAGTTTTTCAAATAATCAAAATGTATAGAATTTGTTATCGTTGCAAAGAAATGGTCGTCATCCAATGTCACGGTTTCTATAAAATCGGTTAAAATTGCAACAAACTCATTTGTTGATGAAGTTTGTATTGTAAATTCGTTCAGTTTAAGAGTGCGTATTGATATGACGAAACGACCTATATTTTTCAGCATGATTAATTTCAACAAATCAATTACCATTCGTTGATACTTCCCGGTGTATTTTATTCCTTCTAATCCTGTGTCATTGGCTTTCGCCATAAGGTTATTCAACTCTGGAATCACAAATTCACTGAAATCGTCCGACTCTAGATTTTCTTTCCAAAAACCATCGAACAGACATGATTTGTTCAAACTGTGAAAATACAACTGTGACAAACTGTAAAACGGAGTACCGTAGTTCGTGGCGTAGTCATTTTCGGTATAAGCCTTGAGTAATTCATTCAACATTGTTTTGTTATAAATTATTGCATCTCGAGTGTATATATATTCATAAACAACTTTTGTTTCATTTTTACCTGTAACGGTAACTGCGTTTTCGTAGTACTCACAGTGTTCACAATTTTTATCAAAATAATAATTATCTTCACAATTCAACCTTAAATAGTTTTCTAGTTCGGCAAATACAACATTGTGTATCGCCATGCTCTTGGTGAACGTTGTGTCATAATTATTATTATTGTCTATAGATTTGCCGACAATAGTTTTTTGCTGGAAGCTGGCCATTTGTTGAGCGTACATGTAAAGCAGCCATAGCTCATTCAGTTGGATACCTTTTTTGAAGAACAATACTTTAATTATCTTGATTGATTCTTGAACGAATGAAGTTTCATTGGTCGATAGTTGTATAATACTATTCAGATACAGACACTTTGGTGAATACTGATTTTTGGTCCAGTACATATGGAAATGGGCACTGTAAATCACCCCGCATTTAAGATCATTATACTTCAAGTGCAAATTGTGATTGCTGTTAGGAATATGTACGTATGCTATGGCCGTTAGTGTGTTTAATATTTTACCAACACAATGTTCTTTTTGCGGAATTTCCGGTGCACAATTTACTATGGCAACGCATTCGATTGTAATACAAAAAATAACTCTCCACAATTTCGTTAAAACCATATTTTTAATGTTTATGTTTTTAGATAACACTCTGAATTGATATTTATTATATGCGACGCATTTTAGACCTGTATAATATTACACATATTACATTAAAAATATTAGAGGTAAAAATCGATTACCGACTACGTTTTTGGTTTATTGAACTATGTCGACGTTTAGTTGCTAAAGAACAACTGAGTATCATTTTAATACAAATTCTTTTGTTTGAATGGTACGTTAGGCATTTTTTTATCTTCGACGAGGAGCTGAGAACGTATTGTTCTTACAATGTCGAAAGGTAGGTATACTTTAAACATCAACTGAATAAACATTGTGTATAAAGTTGGTTAGATACTGTTTTTTTAAATTATACTTTGGTAAATTTATTGGTTGTAGTTTATGTATTTTGTTATAGTACATATAGCTACAATGGCTTGTACCTAAATATTTTTCTAAAATCGCTTCTACGCAATGAGACAAATATATTGATAATTTGAATATAAAAGACAAACAGCTTAAATGGGCTAAAAAAGTTATTGCATTGAAGCTAAAAACTTTTGTCAATTTTGTTTTTAGTGGAAACCCGAATAAGTGACTCGAACACTATAAGCGTGGTCTCTGATGACTGTTATGAGTTTACAAACTTGAAATTAGTAAATGACCTTCGTTTTTTGCTTCAATGCAAATCTTAGTAATGAATTTGATTATGATGAAATCACATTCAAATTTAAAAATTTATTTGACCCAACCTAGCTAACTAGGCCTTACATTTTTAAAATTTAAGCCCCCCCTCACAATTGTTTTTTATTTTGTGGAAAACAAGTTGTTTTTCGGTTTATGAAAGTTGAACTTGCTTGTATGACAGCGTACTATATTGTTACAAATATTATAGCGAATTTTGTACACATTTTGTACATAGATATTCTTGAAGACATGTAAGATCTCCGTCCCCATTGTACTGGCTTTTTTTATATTCTAGGCGTGAATCATAAAAACACATATTGTTTTTTTTCATATCGCTTAGTTTAAAGGTGTATACGTTTTAAAGTTGTTGTTATTTTTGTTATTATGTTATTTTATATGATACATTGGCCATAGCTGTAATGTAAACAAATTGTTTACGATTGTGTGCTTGTTAAAGTACGAACTTGTTATTGTAAATGGGTCACAGCAGATGTTCTTTTAGTGTTCATTTCCAGACTTTAGTCGTATACTACACATAAATACGCCTATATAAAATGTAGTATTACAAAAATGTAATACAATTATTTATCCACACTGAGATGGGGTACAAAAAGTACATACTATGGATACATTATTAGCGAGCCATAGCTACTATGGCCTATGTTTAATAGGCTAAATAATTCCAAACAAACTATTAACTTTTTGTACTTCTAAACAAAAATGTTTTTTGTATAATACATTTAAATTGTATCACACTAATTGATTGTAGTTAAATCGAATACAGATATATATATATTATAACTTATATTTATAAATGGTTTTTAATGGTAAACATTGATCAAAATGCTTTTTCAAAGTATTTAAATTTGTAATCTTTTAATATCATGACATTACTTTCATTATAAACGTTTTAACGGTACATTCATTATGTCGATAATATTTTACTTATTTTAATCCAATCTATTATTTAGACTCTAAACTGTTTAATTTTTCTTTTTAATTTGCAAAATAAGTGAACGAATTAACTTTGACAACACAAATTATAAACGAACTTCTCTTTTCTTTCTACAAAGGTCCCTTTACTTGTATTCGAAATAAACTAATTATTAAGTAAAAATCTATACATATAATTGTCCTGTATTGACCAAACTTTTACTTTCTCTTTGGTTTTTTTATCAATTGGCAGCGCTATCACATCTAAGCTCGTTTTTAGAGTCTGAGATTTTATTTTGCAGAAAACAATAACCATGCTTTTACTTTTGAAAATCGAATTTCTGATTGATTTGCTGGCACTTTGTAATTAGCTTTTAAATTGTTTTAGTGTTTCGCATAGATTGCTTACTAAAAAAAATTATCGACTCAAGGCAGGACCGAGGCATGTCTTTTAGAGCAGGGCTTATAACATTTATTATATTGGCGGCCTGTCAGTTTTCGATAGAAGTTCGACATGCAGCCCGCGTTACCTACCTTTTTTATCTTGAAACTTATCGTTGATTTATTCTAAGTAATCCACTAGGTTTTGAAATCGAAAATAAAAAATAAAAAATTATCCCAGAACTCCCAAAAGACTTCTGGTAATCGAAAATGAAATACAAATTTATATTAGCAGTGTAATAATACATTATATTACACTATTATATTACATAGTACTTTACATTGAGTACATTGTATAACACTTAAATTTATTATTGTTGGTTAATTTTGACACAGTTACAACAATATATTTTGATACAATTAACTATGTACTCATCCTTGTTTTGCGGACATATCTTTCGGCGTGGGTCAAACGACAAAAGCTTTTGGGGGGCCGTCTAATGTAAAAACAGGCTAGCCAGTTACAAATCCCTCAGGATATCTTTAGTAGTATAATACATGTGTTACAGAATATAAACTAATTATACGTACACTCTGGTGCTGAGTTGTCTTATCTGGCAAGTTCAACCAAAAGAGACGTTAAATTGTCACTGAAACAGTTCTCTTCGGTGTGGGTAATACGAGTATAAATAGCTATAGTCATAGAATTTATGAAAGTTTTCTATTACTGATGTTTAATTACTAAACTCATTGTTGTAACTGAGTCGTCGAATCTAAAAATATTTATTTTTTAAAATAATGTTCAGTTATAATATTTCGGAAACATTTTAGATTACATTTTATCTCAGAAAGCTGAACACAAAAAAATACTTCAAATTTTTGTACTCTATCTTTTAATTATTATTATCTTTACTTCATCCGCTACAGAAGTAATCATTTTAATCGCAGGGAAGACTTATTGGGCTATATCTATCTTTAACGATATCCTATAGCCACTATAGGATAGTGCAAACCCATTGAAGAAGAGTTGTGGTCGATTATTTTTTTTTTGTCTTTTAATAAATTCTAACCATTAAGGTGTTTTTCCCCAATTATCCAAAATGTACAACACTTTAAATATTAAAATAAATTACAGTGATCGAATAGCATTGTGGCAAGATGAGATATTGCTCGTACAATGCTTATATTTTAATATTGACAGATGACTTTAGAAGTTCAAAGCTATCAATTCAGAGCTGACAACAAACAAAAATGGTTTTATCCGAACGATTTTTAGATGTAACTCGCTATTGTACCCTCAACGAATTAGCGGTCCTGCGCAAACCCATAATACAGTGATATGTAAGTACCAGTATAGTTTGTGAAGTACCGGCCTTGGGTGAAACGTGCGGGGAATGAAAAATAATCAGTCTTCACGTGACACCGGAACGATGAGAGCCGTCGTTTGTTTGTTTTGGATTATGCGCTGTTCCGTTTTTCTAATACACAGTGATTTATACAGTCAATAATATTATGTGCAACAAGTGCATAAAGTCTATCACAAAACAGTGTGTTTACAATACCTACCGTCTTGTCCGTTTGTTGTGTTAGACAAGTATGGCAAGCAATACAGTTGCCACAATCTTAGACCGGATCGTTACAGTAAGTATACTTATGCATAATTATGTCTATCACCAACTGTTCATCTACAAGACATGGTTGTGGTTCGAATGTTAATAGATTATATTTTTAATTAAAGGTGCCATATAAATACTTGAGATTTTCAATAATTCCTAAGCCGAGCTCTGATCTGCTTGGATTTTGTCCAGCAGTGTTTTTACCTAACAACTCAGAGAATGTCATCCCACTGTTATTTTAAACTTACAACCTTTTTCACTCGTGTAATATTATTATAACCAAATCGATTCAATTTTAAATCACAAATCGATTACCGGTTTTCCATATCGTAATTGAAGTATCTAAATACAAAAAATGTTTTTAAGCAAACTACATTTCACAATACTTGTAACTTATCAGATTTATGTTTACAGTATTATATTATGTTGTTATTTACTGTCGAAAAACACTTCCCCGAACCATACACAAGTTTTTAGTAAACTTAATTTTTATTCGATGTCGAACAGTCGAAAAAAAATCAGGTCTTTGCCAGAATAAAAATATTTTAATTATACAAATAATTTAATATAAGCAATTGTTTTATCAAAAATGTTTTATTAAAAGTCCTTTTTTGTTTTTTTTTTGTCAATCCGTAGATTGGTTTAATTATACAATGTTCCTGTATCCTTCTCTATCTGTAGCGACTTCCAACTCCAATTCCAATTTTTTTTTCTAATAAAAATGTTATAAAAATGTTTTAAAAAGTCTACCCACAAAAAGTCAGCAAAAATGGTCAATATAGTTTATTCGTACAGCAGTTTTTAACTTAAATTAAATATTCGGCCTGAACATAACAATATGGATAAAATATTATTTATAATGTGTTGTTATACAATTTTAAGTACCCATAAACCGTTTGGTGATAATTCGTTTGCGATTGTATCGCTTTAACGACTGTTTTTTTCCATAAAAAATTTCCCCCATAGTGGGGGGGGGGAAGGAATTCTCACGTGTGAGCGTTTCATTATTGCACCATTTACATTTATAAATAATTACAAACGTATATTATATATAATATTATGTATATGTGTACACTGTGTTTCATGTATATGGCTCTCATCAAATAAAAAAAACCCCTTACAAATTCTTTTAAGTTATGTACGTGTTATCCTTATATTATATATATATATATATTATAAATCGGTTTTCGAATACTTGAAATTATCAAAATACACACTCGCACGTTAATAATTGTTTTTTTAATGACAAAAAAATATTGTAGAAAAATAATTATACTTTATTTAAACTTCTCTTTAGGTACTTGGTGATACTGTACTATTCTTGTTGATATTATGTGAAATTAGATGTTACATTGACCGTCTTGGGAAAGCAATGTAAAGCACGGCTACAGCTGTATATAGAAAAACAAATTTGAACATCTTATTATAAACTATGCTTCTCATTTTCCCATGTAGACGCACCTTCTTTCCTCACTTTTCTTATTCAAATCTCTTCATTAACTCTCGTTTTATGTTCCACCATTAAATTATAATTATTGCTGGGTTCCTCATTTTGTGTATACCACTAATTTTGTTTTATTATTTCTTCATGTTACTGTCATGCTATTAAATATGTAAGCAAATTATATTAAGAAAATATTGTATAGACTACTTTACAAGCTTGCTTTGTGTACTCCTTTTGTATGTGTTTTTTTTTTATATTAAAGGTTGAATTTCATCGCTACCAAAAGTAAACGCATAATGAACGTAAATTATTAAATCTAATTTAATCTATTCTCTCATAAAATGGTCGTGTAAGGCTATTGTATGCTTTGAAAAGGCCAGGAGGACATACATGTCACATTTTTTATGATTTATATATCTATTCAGACAGATTCCCTTTTTCATTTACTATTTTTAAAATTTTTTTTTTAAAGATAATACGTTATACAATAAGATGTATTACTTAAATTTCGATAAAGAAGCCGTTACAAACTTTTGTTCCAGGTCAACAAGTGTAACAGAAGTTATATATAAAACCAACGAGACTAAAATGTTATAACGTTATACAAATTTAAATCGATCTAGAAATTGCCAGATGGGTGGTTTGGGGTGAATACGGATTTTCTCTGGATATTCACAAAAACAGTGTCTGCTTAACATGACTAAAGTTGTGAATGAAAGTCAGTGAAGTGAATGTGGAGGGTCTAAAACGGGAATGAAAATAAAATATATGCCACGTGTATCCCACGTGAAGCCGGTCACGTACAGATGAATGTAAAACAAATAATAATGTAATAAAACCAGAGATAATCAAAAGGCTTAAACCCATTTTAATGTGTTTATTTTTTATTATTTTCACACGTTTGAAGTTATAATAGGCGCGACGGGAAAAGGAAAATTAATGACAATACGGCCTTGGATAAGTTATTTGAATAATATACACCAAAAAATATGAATAATAATTTGACAAAAAAAAAAATCCTATCGGCGTTAAAAACGCAAAGAAGTTTAATAAGATTTTACCACGTGGTTGAGGAAACAAAAAGTATATAAACAAATGATATTGTGTGATAAAAATAGATTGGATAAACTCAACCTATTGGCCGTGTAACAAAAAGACTAGATTAATTTATGTTAATTTATTCTATTACATTAAAAGGGAAGAGGTACAAAAAGTTTTATTAGAAAAAATATGCACTACTTATGTTTAACGACGGTTTTAGGAAAAAATTCATCAATTTTCATTTTTTAAAATTAACGTATACCTAGTTTAGTATTTTTACCTTTATTTTTATTCTTTAATCGCAGAATAAAAAAAGGAAATTAGCTGAATCGAAAACGTCGAGTAGCTGATGAACGGTGATCGATCAAGAAGTATGGCGAGTAAAGATAAGCCGACGGCCGAATTCATACTTATAAAGTTGATGAAATATGGTGTCCATGAGTTGTAATCCCATTTAAAAACAAATCTAATGATTTATAGCCCCAGTTCAAAAGTGGACTTAGTGAACAGTGAAATTGATAACTCAATATTACGACGCTAGGGAAATTTTAGTATTTTTATTTTAATTTTATTATCGGATGAAAAATTAAAATATATATTTGATTCGCCGTTCGAAAACCCAGTAAATTATTTATTTACATCTTTGCCACGGACAGCTTTAATTTCTTAGCTGATTGACGGTGCACTACCGCAAAAATAAGCATATCCTACAAAAAATGTCTCATTCATTAATTTATTTTGTCGGCGCTGTAAAGTTATATTCAAAAACAAACCAACGGCGGTATGCATAATGTACGGTTAGGTATAGAAACGCGTTAGGGTATATTAAAGATTCAAGAGTCGACAGCCGACGGATAATAAATTATACAATGAAGCAATAAAAGTTGAAGCACAATTGAAATTTAATAGACATATTTAAGTAGGAGAACGGCGCGAGTAACGATAATCGAAATAACGCTTTGATTTGACTACATTATAATAGTAATAATTTAACGGTAGGTGTTTGACATTGTAAAAAAATAACACAGAGCGATTGGGGAGAAATGATAAAATCTCTTTTAAATATATGCTTCGATGCGAATCTGTGGGTAGCCGTAGGTCCAATAACCAAGCACAATATAAACCAGCACAGTGGGAAAGAAATCGTTTCAGCGATTTAAAAGATATCGTGGGTACAGACAAAAAAAAAAGACAAATCATTGTAAAAACAATACCTTCTCAGTTTACTATTTAGAGTAAACCGTTACCTATAAAAGTCTGAAAAAAGACCATTTTTAAGTATTCAAATATGTTCTAAAATATTGAATGGACCATAGTTAACCAATCGCCCTATATAATATTTAAAACATAAATAACACAATAAATTCGGTGTTTTCGTGTGAACATTTTTTTTTTCTTTTAATTTTTCAGTTGGTGTAACACTTTGGGGAAAAACAGAAATGATCATGCCAGAAGTCGTGAACGTTTCCAGTATTGACGAAGTGAGCTCTTGGAACGTTTCTGACATTGTAACGGACATTTCGTGCCAAATGAAACCATACGAGGAAACACTTGGCTCGGTTGTGTTCAAATCCATAGCCTTTGCGATAGGTATGCTCGTCATAGTCACTGCGCTCGTCGGCAACGGTCTGGTTTGCATTGTGATCACATCTTCCACACAAACGATATCCGTCATCAACACGTTAATCCTGAACATAGCCATTAGCGATATGATCATATCGTTGTTCTACTTTCCATACTTGGTAAACGTCATTTTCATGAACTACTGGCCTTTTGGCGAAGCTCTTTGCTGTATTTACACTTATTTGAATACGTTAGTCATTCAGGTGAGTTCCATTCAAACGTACCTATATATTATATAGTTTAATAGTGTGACTGCAACGAACCGTTGAATTAACTGGGAAATCGAAGAATTTGTCAAGTAATAATTGTCTCAAACAATATCAAAAAACGTACCCAAAGAGTTGCCTAAACGCCCTAAGTTTAAACCATCCAACGTTTGTTATGTGCTATAAGGGTAGTAAAATAAATCATTTGTAATCTCCAAAGGCACAAACCTCGTCGGATGTCCCTTATTAAATACCCGACAGGAGTTTGCCTTTGTCAACAATTGCCTATTCAACTCGGTCAAGTGATACCTAATAAAATAAACCACTGACACAACTGAAGACAGATGAGAATTGACAGTTCGTTAAAGGGTTTTAATTAATTATTATCTAACTAGAGTGCAATGTTCTCTGTAGAATGTCGTGAGTTGCAAGTGACACCTAATTTAGGCGTTTTAATTATTATTCATATATTGACTCACTTGTCAAATGTTAATATGTTTCTTTAGGTCAGTACCTACACAATGGTCGCCATCAGTATAAACAGGTACGTGGCAGTTATGTGGCCTTTGAAGACGCGAGCGAGCAAGCACAACGTCAAGTCGATAATCTATTTGGTTTGGACATTGTCGGCGGTTACCTCGTTCCCGTATCTGATCGCTAACGGATTGCAACAACCGTTTGTTTGGTATAAGGTAATAGTGCTTGAAGATTTATAGATTAAAAAAAAAACCTACGAACCCTTTGCAACAAATTGACTTAAATTTTACAATATCGGCCAGTGAGCCAAAACGGATCTGTTAAGTAGGATTTAAAAAGCAGGTAGTAAGTATATGATGCAACTATGATGACCAATTTTAAGTTCATTGATGTTTATGTTTTATCGGTCCAACGATGAACGTCGACTAGGTCGTTAAGGCGGATGTCGTTTGCTTGAAAAATGTTCGGAGGAAGTCTTAAAGGCCGGAAATCTTTTAGTTTTTTTTTTATTTCAAAGCAACTTTGCGCCAGTTCGATGAAACAAAACTCAAATTCCGGTTTGGGCACATTAAGCTGACGAAATTGAAGTCGTTTGCCGGCAAAAATCGTTGTACAGTTTCATTTCCAAATTAGTTCCAACTTATATGGAATATATTCTTTAGTATTCATAGTATCATCGTTGACCAACCAAACATACATTGTAAGCCCTTTCTACCAAAAGGAGTGGAAACTGTATTTCCTTATTTCGCTTTTTAGATGAAATTTTAGGGATTAAGGTACGACTTCTCGTTTATAAAATTGCTACACGAAGAAATATCAAAGGCAGAGAATTAATTGAGGTGGTTCGAAAATATCAAAGACAATGTAGTAATATCTCATAATGGCAGCGTTGGACCTTAAAGGCTCGTTAGCTCGATGATGATGACAATAGTAATATGAGTGACACTTATTCGATTGCTCTTAATATTATTTTCCAGAAATGCGACTTGTACATTTGTAATGCGACTTTTTCGAACAGAAAACTTAAGAAGTTGTACATCGACACATTGGGCGTGCTGCACACTTGTATACCGACGGCGGTGCTTTTGTTCACATACATCAGCATTGGAGTGGTTCTGTGGCGTCAAACGACTCCCGGCGAAGCACAGAACTTAAGAGACCTGACAATAGTGAGATCGAAAATAAAAGTAACCTCTGACCGAATGAAATAATAATTATTGTTAATTGCCAATGACACTATCGGTCGATTGATTTTTGCAGATGACGAAAATTATGCTTATCGTTGTGTTGGCATTCATAATTTGTTGGTTGCCGTTCAGCATTCTGTTCGTAAGTAAACGTGTTGAGTTTGCAACAAAATAAAAAAAAATAAACATTTTTAGACAACCTCTTAATTAAGCATAACATTTCGGTCGACTCTATTTTTTCAATTGTGCAAGAACAATATAAAAAAATTTTCGTTTAAACTGCTGGCTATATTAGTGCCGAAATAAATTGCATTTTGGTTTATAGTACTGATATATTTTACGGGTTCGCATAAAATATGACCTTTTTAAACGTTAAGTTAAAAACCAAGCCAAACTGAGTAAAAAAATGTTTTAAAAAAATAGGTTAATCATAAAATTATAGGAAAAATACTTTAAAAAAGTTGTATAATTATTTTATTGTATTTTATTCACTCAAATCATTTATTTATTCGAATAATTCATATTTATTCAACTGAGAATTGACGAACACATAATAGATTATTCGTTTAAAATATCAGGTATAATCTTTTCATTTTCCATAGCTGTTGTTGTTACTGGCTATTTAATTAAATTTCGCCAACTAAAATGCCAAAACATGAATATTGCATTCCATAAAGCGTTCGGGTTGGATATATGCTTTAGGGGATGTGGAAATATTTCAAAAAGACCTTTCTCGTTCACTTATATTTGTTACAGTCAACATATTATAAATATATTAAAGTATACACAGTATGAACCATCTGATGTCTTACATTAATTTTCTCGGAAAATGTGAATATTTTAAGAAAATTATTATTTTCCTAGACTAGTAGTATTTAATTTACTATATATTTTCAATAGAAATTTTAATCTTCATCCCTTATAGCGCAGCGATTTCCCGTTAAACGGTGGATAGAAATATAGATATTTTCCGAGAACACAGACAGAGGTGTCTTGCATCAGACGGATCACCTTTTTGTAAATAAATATACACATTTTTCACTATTGTAATGCGTTCTTTTCAGAATACTACGCCGTACGAACCGATAGTTTCGATGAACACGTGGGATCACAGAGCTCCTTTTTGCTTCATGCTGTACTGGCTGGGCATGTCGCATACTTGTCACAATCCTATTATCTATTGTTGTATGAACAACGAATTCCGGAAAGAACTCGTGCGCTTGCTGCGAAAAAATCCATTGCTCGGAAGGTGCCTTTGTAGGGTAAACACGAGTGCAGCCGAAGCCATGCCGTTGCAGGCGAATCATTGTCAGTCCGACAGGAGTTCATCGCGAGGACAACCGAGCAGCGTGGCCACTGTTCCTGTGGATTTACCATTTCGAGTCTTCTAAAAAAAATGTTTTGTTTTTGTTTTGTTTAATTTAAAACAGTGTTTGGAATATTCGATTGGCATTTCGAAAACCGTCTGTGATGTTGTAAAATTGTTGTACACTATTAATATCGATTCCAGTGAGATATAGTTCCTAAGACAATTAAACAATCATCAAAATATTATAAATATACAGGTTAATTATTTTATCGTGAACCACTCAATATCTCATAGGGTTTACTAAGAGATTACATTTTTTTTTTTCATAATGTTTTTATACAGTATGATCTCAATTTTTCACAATTTTTTTTTTCGTTTTAACACCCTTCCCAACTTATAATATATATTTTTTAAACCCAGTGAGATATTGTGTGGCCCACGATACAAAATTCACCCTGTGTTTATTAAAAACGCACGCTTTGGCGGAGTAATGTAAGAAATATCATATTTGAAGGGATCAGTGGATAAAGGTATTAATACTAAAAAGCTTTGGAACTTGTTTGATGTTCAATATATGGAATAACTTATAAGAGGAAAAATATAGGTCTAGGGATGCTCTATAATGCTTTTATTACACTATAATAATTTTAGTCTCATGCAATAAAATGCTTTTTTGAAAATATGTCATTGAACACCTTTAATCCACTGACCCCTCTTCATTTGTAAAAATCCTTTATTAACTGTGATAGTCACAGAGATTAGTGAAGTATTTAAGTATTTTGTCGGTGGTCGTGTTAAACTGATATTTATATATATATTTTTAATAGAAACCTTCACGACCACAACTGTAGTACTTTATTACTATATTTTATTTTTATCAATCAGACCATGAACGGCCAAGTTGTAGCCGTTAATAATATTTGAAACATGCAAATAATAATCACCGATGTGTATTTATAATATATTATTATCTACTTATGAATATTGTTTGATACACAGTCATTTTTTTTTTGTTTTTAACTGATTTTTTTTTTTTATTCATTTATGAAATTTTAAAGAAGTGTATAAGTGTATAGTTTAAAAAATAAATAATGCATCACTGATTTTTTAAATTAAAATAAAATAAATTACATCTATGTTGTTTCCACACGTTTGGTTGTAAATGTATCAAATTATAATGTTACTATAACATATTGTAAGTTTAAAAATATTGCTGTGTCATACGTTGTACAGAAAGGAATTTTACATATTTTCCTAATTGTCATGTCAGAGTATCTTTGCTTCATTCAATATTTCATCTGCGGTCAGTGGCAAGTCGATTTTACAACACAAAATACAATTATTATTTTTACAGATTATTTCTTCTTTTTTGTCGTTTATTCAATTTTATGTTTTTACTATTTCCGACGAATAAGTCCATACACTGGTCTGCGTATCCGGTTCGAAGGACCACCGACATCATGGGCTTAAAATAGTTGTCATGCTGTACCTTATAAGAATATAATCAGCTAACAGAAACCGGACAATAATTGTGTTATGCCGATGCGTTTGTGTGTTTCTTCTACTTTATTCTCGACCGTGTGTACTAACTGAATTAAGGTACTAACTGAATTATAGTAGGTAGACGAGAAAATATGCATTAGCGAAATTGCCGTGTAAATGTGACAAACACATTATTAAATGCGAACAAAGGTTTATTTTGTTAAACTCGCGAGAATTTCTAATATAATAATAATAATAGCGGATTTGCAGAATACAAAGATTCACATTTAATTTAAAAAAAACAAATTTCAATTAACGGTGGCCAATGCAATGTAATAAACTGAAGAGTATTTGCAATGAGATCAGAAATAGTAGTACAGCACTAAAGCAAAAATATGAAATCATTTATCACTTTCGTTTCAAAGTGGAGAACAATTCCTTCAGGAAAACTGACACACTTTTCAGCTAAGCAATTAATTACCTCGGTAGCAATAAAACGTTGATTTTTTTATACAAGCTATAATAGTAATAATAATCGACCGTTTAGAATAATTTCTTTAGGGTTTCCAGTGTTAGGTGAACATGTATTTACATTATAATTACAAGTATAATTAATTGTGTGTAATTAGGTAAGACATTAGCTTAGAAACTAACAATGTACAGCTCCTCACTATCTGCATGCAATATAAAATATAGTATATGAAAAGTTAAAGTATTCATAAAATATCAGTACTAATTTCAAGCAAAATTAAAACTCAGATATTTTGACTTTTGCACAACCAAAATGAGACCTGAACCAGAATTGGGAATTATTCGAATATTTTTTTGTTTAAATAAAAAATTATTCATACAAAAAATATTATTCTATTGAGTAAAAATTGATACTAATTATGTTGTTAGTTTGTTCAAATTTTTTTTTTTTGTTCAAAGAAAAATATAATATTCTGTGAAGTGAAAATTTGTAAATA
The DNA here is from genome assembly GCF_023614345.1 of Adelges cooleyi. NCBI lineage: Eukaryota > Metazoa > Arthropoda > Insecta > Hemiptera > Adelgidae > Adelges > Adelges cooleyi. Next base: position 7,853,762 of record NW_026096268.1, read on the forward strand.
TTTTTTATAACTCAACATTCTAGTTTTCTGTAAGAGTTTTCTGTAAATGACCATAGATATGTTAATTATTTTGGTTATCCGAATAAATGTATGTTTTGCTCGTAGATTGTAGTATTTGTTAATGAACCTAAAACAACACTACTCAAATGATGTACGATTTAGGTGTCATGCGCAAACGCAGAAATGTGCCAATAGCTTTTGGGGCAACTTGCAAAGGCCGGACGAACTGACAAGGGAAAAATACACGAAAAAGCAGTCCTCACCTGACATTGTAACGACGAGAAATACTCTGTTTTTTTATGGTCTTGTTAACCAAGTACAAAATATACTTGGTGATTTTTAAATTAAATTTGATCGATATTTTTATACAATAAATTATAATAAAGTGTGCGAGAAACACTACCTATCGTATTACTAACAAGGATGGATTTACCTGTATTAGAGTTGACCCGGTCATAGATAAAGCATTCACACTCACAGTAAGTCAATTGTTTATACATTATTCATAGCGACATATTAATAATGTGATAGTTATATTTACTTGGCCCGGTTGTCTGCTTATAATGACTGTATTCATAGAATTATTATTTATCTGATGACAATTTGTATAAACAGGTTCATTACATATTTTGGCTTTTGTGTTTAAAATAATAATTATAATCCCGTCAATATCATAAAAAATATAAGATTTTACATTTTTGCCTCGGACAGCTTTAAATTCTTAGCTGCTTGACGGCGCACCATCGAGAAAAAAATAAAATTAAAGAATGTCGCATTAATTAATGTAACTTGTCGGCGCTGTAAGGTTTCTTCGAGCCGAAAGTAATTTAGGTCAAATTCAAAAACAAATCATCGACGGTATATACATTTAGGTATGCAACGTATAATATTAGGATTACTATTTAGGGTAAACTGTTACCTAAAAAAATATGAAAAGAAAATAATAATTTTAATTAGTCCAATATGTTCTAAGTTATTGTCTGGGTCAAAGTTAACCAATCGCCCTGTATATTTAAAACATAAATAATACAATAAATTCGGTTTTTTCGTGTGAACATTTTTTTTCTTTTAATTTTTCAGTTGGTGTAACACTTTGGGGAAAAACAGAAATGATCATGCCAGAAGTCGTGAACGTTTCCAGTATTGACGAAGTGAGCTCTTGGAACGTTTCTGACATTGTAACGGACATTTCGTGCCAAATGAAACCATACGAGGAAACACTTGGCTCGGTTGTGTTCAAATCCATAGCCTTTGCGATAGGTATGCTCGTCATAGTCACTGCGCTCGTCGGCAACGGTCTGGTTTGCATTGTGATCACATCTTCCACACAAACGATATCCGTCATCAACACGTTAATCCTGAACATAGCCATTAGCGATATGATCATACCGTTGTTCTACTTTCCATACTTGGTAAACGTCATTTTCATGAACTACTGGCCTTTTGGCGAAGCTCTCTGTGACGTTTACTCCTATTTGAATACGGTCGTCATTCAGGTGAGCTGGATTGACTCTTTTGTCAAATAATCAAATGTTAATGTTGTATTTCCTTAGGTCAGTACTTATACGATGGTCGCTATCAGTATAAACAGATATGTAGCAGTAATCTGGCCTTTGAAGACACGAGCAAGTAAGCAAAACGGCAAGTCTATAATATTTTTGGTTTGGACATTGTCGGCGGTTACCTCAGTCCCTTTCCTGTTTGCCAACGGACTGCAACAGCCGTCTATTTGGTATAAGGTAATATGCTATTAAGATTTATACAATTAACGGATAACCGGTGTTGAGGTAGACTAATTTGGGCGGATACGTTTGATTTGGCTTGTGCAAAAGGGGTCCTTATCACTTTTATTTCATTTTGAGAAAATTTAAAAAAACTTACTAGTTCTTTTTGAATTTAAGATTTTTTAATGAATTTTTTTTTTAGTGTTTACATAGAACATGTGTGTCATTAACGCAAATTGCTTTTAACTCATTAGACATTATAGTTAAAATAATAACGATTTTCGATTGGAATCAACACATTAATGGATGTTTAGATGTTGCCGTTTGTGTTAGCACATTGGGTGTACATATGTTTAAACATTATCATGTTTCTATGTTTGTAGTTTTAGCACAAAATCTGATGAGCCGATTGGAACAATTAACATTGTTTTTTATTTCCCGCATATCAAAAATGGATTTTTCGTATGGCGTTGATAATTTTACGTTTATTGTAAAATAAAATTGTATTGAATAATTAATATGTACAATATTTACTTGTCTATTTAAAGAAAAGAATCTCCATAAAAACGGACAATAGCGGTCATAACTCGTAGGTTGATAATATTTCGGTGACACTTATTTGAGGTATAATTTTTTTCAGAAATGCGACTTGTACATTTGTTATTCAACGTTTTCGGACAGAAAACTTAAAAAGTTATATATAGATACATTGGGATTGATCCACTCAGGTATATCGACCCTGGTACTCTTATTCACATACATCAGCATTGGAGTGGTTTTGTGGCGTAAAACGACTCCCGGCGAAGCACAGAATTTAAGAGACCTGACAATAGTGAGATCGAAAATAAAAGTAACGTCTGACCGAATGAAATAATTATCAACTGCCGATAAAATAATTAACGGACGATTGATTTTTTATTTTTATTTTCAATAATTTTGCAGATAACGAAAATTATGTTTATCGTAGTTTTAGCATTTATAATTTGTTGGTTGCCGTTCAGCGTTCTAGCCGTAAGTAAACCTGCTATTACTTTTGCTAGTACAATAAATAACTATTACTGTTTAAATAAATTACATTTTCATATTATTTTTTTAATTTTAACATTTCTCCCGCCAAAATAATGCCAAACTGATAAGAAATAAGTGATAACAGGTAAGAGACAAGTGATAATTACAGATTTATTTAATAAACTAGATTGCTTTGTGTACAATCGTCAATAGAGATAATTAAAGTTGCCATTTTCCGCCATATTTGTGGGAGTTAGAACCTTATTACATGAAATGGTCGAAGCCTACTCCCATTCTTATCACTAGTTACAATCTAGTTTATTATTTATATATACGTGGTGATGAGAGAAAAATGATAAGATATAAGTGATAACAGATGAACCGAAACAAATCCATGATTCAATGTTTTTCGTGTGGAGCGTAGAAAATAACTATTTTTAACGTTATTTTACCACTGCATAGCTTAAGACTGTTGGATTTGTTTTTTGCTATGCTTTTCCAGAGTACTACGTCTTACAAACCTATAGTTTCGATGAGCACGTGGGATCACCGAGCTCCTTTTTGCTTCATGCTGTACTGGCTGGGCATGTCGCATACTTGTCACAATCCTGTTATCTATTGTTGTATGAACAACGAATTCCGGAAAGAACTCGTGCCCTTGCTGCGAAAAATGCCTTTGCTTGGAAGGTGCCTTTGCAGGGTAAACACCAGTGTGGCCGAAGCCATCCCGTTGCAGGCAAAACACTGTCAGTCGGACAGAAGTTCATCCCGAAGATAATAAATTAAGTAGCATCGTCATTGTGGATAACCATTTTGGGTCACTTGCTTTTTTTCAAAATTTTAAATTTAACATTTATACAAGGTTTGATTTATTGGACTGAAAAAAAAATGTACCATATCATTTTAATCGGATTTGTAAAAATATAATAAGTGATAACGACAATTGTAAATAGTGTCATTGATTATGGATACTATTATTATAATAATATATCATGTATTTTTATAATACCTAGTATTAATTTCAGTACGGTATAGTTACTAAGACAGTAAATTATTTTTAAACTATCCTACTTTTATCGTGAAATTATTTTGATCAGTTAATATTATTTTTGGTAGATTTCAAATCGGCTCAAAATCCTTATAGTTTTGGTCATTGTTGAAATTTATACATTTTATTTCTTGTCAACATATATATCATGTTATGATATATTAACATTTTATATTCTAAATAGTTATCTACACAACTACATAACAGTATTTAAATGTTATTATCTATATAGATCTCTTAAACCCAAGGACACAGTCGTTATTGGCGATAATCATCGGTCATCGCAAACAAACACTGTTATTATTGTTACTCTAAAGTAGTTGTATAAGTTTATTTTTATTTTGAAATTATTCATTTTGGTATTGCATTTGTACATTTTATTTAAATATACATTTTAACTATTGTATAATTGTATTCACTTAACGTTTTAATTATGATCATATCTGTTAAGATTACAATTTGTGTTATGATCATTTTGTTTGTAGTAACTAATAAGTTAAAATGAATAATACTATTTTAAAGGAGTCTTAGAGGGCTTTTTACCGCACAGTAAAATAAAACAAAATGATTGAGTTAGTAATGTAGAAGCATGAACATAGCGTTTAAAAGGTTTTGTTGTAAATGCATAAACCGAAGTAAACCAGCCTAAAAACATTGTAATAATTTCAACAAAAAACTAAGACAAATAACAATAAATGGTACAAATGATAAATATTATATTTGAAAGTTCCGTGACTAATTATAAAGTTTTGATATTCATTGATGTAAAACATTAATCGTGTAGAGCCGCTGTCATTATAATATTATACTCGGTTGTAACTAAGTTTTTTTATGATGCTTTAATTTTGAACCGTTTATATTGCACACACGTCCGTTGCAACAAAAATTTAGGGCCGGTTACCATGGCAGGGTGTGCTGTCAACAACGTTGGACTGACAATAGTTTTATTGTGATATATTTTTTGAGATACCTTACAGCAGTTATTCGTGTCTGTTCGTCTTCGAGCTAATAGTATTCAATTAGTTTTAACACAGCAAAATGGCGTACAGGACGAAAATTTGTGACGAAGGCGGCCTTTTCAACGCGTCCAGACCGTCCGGATACAGCGCAGAGACTCGAGCTTTTTTAAACGGTATTATTCCTACACAAACAACCAGATGAATGAATAAATAAATAAGTAAAAACTCTAATGGAATTTTCAGTTTCCAAAATATGATTTAGATTTCTTACTAGAATAAAATAAAAATTACAATCAAATTTAAACGTTTATCAGACATATACTGAGTAAAAATAATTCAAATGAATTGTTGTATTTGTTTAAATTATGGTTTGATCGAAGAAATCGACAGACAAAATAATTAGAGTTGGTCATTTTCTTCGAATCATTTTTTTATCTAGACGAAGCCAATTAAATACTGCCTTTTATTCAATAACTTATTATTCGATTGTGTAGTACGAGATATTTCTTAAATGCCTTAAAAATACTAATAGATATAATTTTAAAAAATGTTGAGTTAAAAAAATATACCTATTCAAGATAAACATTAAGATAATTTTCAATTAAATTAAAAACAAAAAGTGTATTTATTGTTTAACAATTAAATGAATAAATACTATAATATGCATTTAATACATATTATGTATTTATTTAATATGCAAGATAATTCTATTTTTTTTTTTTAATAAATAATAAATAAACTAATCTATCTTTTGTTAATCAAGTTACAAATGATGATAGATATTATTGAATAAAATATTATCTACTATGTATTTTTTAATTTAAATTTTACCCTACTGTGATAAATATGATACAATATATTATTATAATAATTGTAGAACTTAACATAAATAGCACCCCTCATTAGTTGAAATGAATAATATTGGACGCCATCTATGAGATAACATTGCAGTAATATACTTTGGTTAGTGTATTTTTTTTTTAAGCCAGATGCCTTTAGTGGTTGGGAATATGCCTTATGACCGGTTTGTTATTTTTTTTTGTTTTTCTCTCATCTATACTATTGAAATTAATTAAAATATAAATCTTACAAAGTAAGTAGTTTATTTATAATGTATGAAAAACTATTTACAAATGATTAAGGTATTTCCTGAATAAATACTGACTTCTAAAATATTCCATTAAAATGTGTTTGTCATAACTATTTCAAGTACTATTTATGCTTAACACAGATTTTAATAACATTGCTCAAACTAAAAAGCATTTCAAGATTATAAAAGCACAAGATCGGTGTAATTTTATATTTCTAAAACAAAAATTAATTGGCAAAAATGATTAATAACTATTTGAAGTAAATTCTTATTTACTGTTTCAACTAATTTGTTATATTAGTATTCTTTTAAAATAAATTTTCGAAATAGTTTTAATTACACTAAAAAAAGCCAAAAACTGATGTAATCATACTTTTTAAGAAGGTAAATAAAAATGTATTCGACTTAATTGTTTGAGTTTCGTTGATAATTCCCATTTTAATTCAAATACATATTTATTCGAATTAATAATTGCAAATACGTTTAAATTAATTGTATTTATTAAAACAAAAATGTTGGTTAAAATGGTTTTCATCTATACTCAAGTAAAAATAAAACTGTATTCATTATTTGAATACATTTTTGTTCTCTTAATAATATTAATTTTATATAATATAGTGTATTCGTAAAAACTATTTGCTAGCCATGTTTTTACTCTTTTTACTTTTAACACCTTAGAGATGACTAAAAATGTAAAAACCTAACATTCAAAATATTCGAATTAGTCCCTTCGCCGTCAAGTGTCATAAATAACTGCGCTAAAAGGACGTTAAGTCGATATTATTTCATGCAACTCTTTGTGTCATTCGAGTTAAGTCGATGTCGCGTGATTCTAATCTGAAAGGCAAAACGAGTGAATTTTTATTTTCTCGATTTAACTAATCAAATCCCTCGTGTTTGTATTTTATTCAAACACTTGACGCGCGCGTGCGAATAATTCACACTATTACCATTTCTGCCGGCCGGTGTTGTGTACTTGATCATTTTTTAAATTTGTTTTTCCTAAACGTCAACATTGTTTTTGCTTTTATGTGATTTTCACGTAGCCGCCAGAATGATCCAGACACCAATCGTATAATAAGCATACAAAAAAAAAAAAAAACAATGTGAACAAAGGTTTTGTTAAAGTTTACAAAAAAGCTCGACTTAAGCAAACAATATTATATAAAACAAAATAATTTTTTTTTTGATGAAGTTTATTTTTTTTTCCACCGTCGCACAGCTACTGTTTGTTACCATTGACATGAATATGTCTTATGGCCAGAGTAGTTGTTTTTTATGGGAATGAACCTAAAATATTTTAAGGTTTTTAGGGGTAACAACGTCATACAGCTATACCAGCTATAGACAGCTGTGATTCTCTCTTCCTCATTCCGTACCAAAACCCTGTATGTTGTTAGCTCCTTTTGGAGTGCCCTATTCGTTCTTCAATTAGCTATGGTAACCCGTCATGATGCAAATCTAACCTAAATTGCCCGATAATGATAACACAAAATAACCAGAAGAGATACTTCTCAAGGCTTACATGGACGATAGATATCTACCACACCTGTGGGAGAATCAGGATAGGCAGTATGAATATTACCATTTTTCTCTTATTTCAGGCGACAGTGTTCCTTTTACCGATTTCGAGTTCTCAGCGACTGTCTCTTTTGGTTATTCCGCGGTGATAAGAAATGGCTGATTGCGTATGTCGATAAGAGACAGTTGATAAAGAATAGGTGATAAGTGACGGCTGATAATGGCTCCTGATAGAGGTGACAGGTGATACGAGATTAGGGACAACTGGAGGGGACATGTTTATGATCCGATGTTATTCCTTCCGAGGGAAAAACTAATTTTCGGTGTGTTTTTGTTTTATTTATTTCGGCAAACGTGTTTGGTGTTTACAGATTTGATTAAGGAGAGCCGGTTGACCACGTTACAGCGCAAATCCGTGGTGGGCTGGCTGAGATCCGGTACACCGCCACAGTCGCAGCAGCAAACAACAAGGTCCGTTCGTCCACGGGCGCCTGTGTTCAACGCAGCGGCAACCGTCAAGAGGTACCGGTCGTCCAAGCCCAGAACGCTCAAAGACATAATCGAATCCGGTGCTTACGAACCGGAAACGTTTGTGCCCGACACGAAAACAAGTAAATCGATAGCCTATATGTATATATATATATATATAAATTTAAAGTAGAATGTGTATTGCATGGGGTAAACACAAAGGAAACAGAAGAGAAACTATATAGTTTTTACATGGGCTTGTAGAAAATGGCGACGACATTGTTGTCAGTGAAGGACATTTTTCAGTGTGACCAGAATGACGAAATTACATTTCTCTGGTGCATATTATTAATTTTGTTTCACTACTGCAACCGTGTTGTACAAAACATAAATGACATATTATTTATAATATTTTTTTAGTAATAATAGTTGATAAAGATTAAACTGTGCCGGGTTTAACAACTTATAAAAAAATAATTTATTTTTATTTAAGTGGTCACACTGTCGATCGCCTTCTTGATTACTTCGTTGCTGAGAATATATGTTGTAGCTCTATATTATATTTTTACTCTGTCATCCGAGTTTAGACTCAGGCTTTTCTAACAGACTTGAAACAGTTTGCATAGATAACTGGTACAAACTATATTGATTTGTGTTCATATTAGCCTTATCGTTATGCATTAAACATAATTTTTTATAGTTTTTTCAATACTTTAGGCTTCACCCATTGTAAATATATTTCCCCTTATAGACTCCGTGTTGTTTAATATATAAACTTTTAAACATTTACCACTCTTGTATGCACGGTAGCCGCTGTCACTCTTAACAGTAGGCTTACTATTTGTGTAATAATATAAAATTAATTGAAATAAGTCAAAGAAGATTTTGTGTAAGTGTTGTTTGGAGGAGTCACTATTATAATACTTGTAATTTTGGAGTAGTGCTTCTACATAAACACCGACCGGTATGTATATTAATCAGTAAGAAATAATTATATTTACAAAGCGCAAACAAGCGCATGAGCATTTATCCGTTCACAATTTCCCTTTAAAATGACAAAATAATTTCAATTATCACTTGTAAGTTTGACATTTAAACAGCCTGACCGAAATACACTGAAAAAATAGATTAAATAAAACAATATGATATCAGAAATTTAATTATATTTTTATGTCAAAGCTATTATGTCAGCTGTTTGTACTTAATAAGTCTTGATCCGTCTCAACTTTGCATAGCACCGTATTCATGTATTTATCAGGGTTTTTACTTCTTTTTATAATTTTAGACTTATCTGTATTATGACTTATATAGCAACTTTTATGCAATAGCCCCGATGCAATGGGCCGTGAACTTTAAAGGTGAACTCGGATTTGCATAGGCAAACACAGACGGTTTTAACCTTTATCCAATTTAAATGTGCGGACGCCGGATGATAATATTTTATACAGTTCATAACGAGCTGGTATTTTTTTTTCTTTTAGAAAACTACAGTGTCGAGAAAGAAAGACTGCAGAGTATTATGACGTACGGTAAATTGACCAAAATGGATCCTGTAGCAGCGCCTAAGAAACCTAACGTTAAGAAACCGTCGAAAGTATACACCGAAGAAGAGCTTATAGATTCAGGTAATATACTTTGTATACAATAACAGTTATTTATAATTATTTGGCAACACTAAAAGCTGTGTACAAATTATGATTTGTTCAACTCATTATATTTATCTTATAATTTATGTAATGAAAATGTAAAGAACCTTATATTTAAACTTAAAATAGCTTGTATTGAATTTCTATGACAAATAATATTATATCACTTCAAAACATAACGTACATTAAGTTAGGTTAGTTTTAGAAAGTTTGTTAAATAGGTTCCCAAATTTTCTAAAATAACTGTCTATAAAGAACAGATGAATTGTTTACCAACCTAAAACTTGTAGACGACGAAACAAAATATATTATTCAATATGGTACGGTTTAAGAGCCAATAACAAATGGATTTTTAATTTCATTTGATCTTGTGTAGATCCGGTCCATCCAAGTGTTTTCATGTATGAATGTACACAAAAGGTTGACCAAAAATCAATTCTTAATTTTTTTAAGGAGCTGGGGTAAATCACCATTATTATTACTATTGGATGGCTGATTGGTTTACGTTTTGGCGTACCTTATACCTATATATATATATATACATATTTAAGATAGGTTAAGTCAATTAACCAACAGTGGCCTACATGAAATAATAAAAGTAATGTATGAAACACGTGACTAGTGTTTGTACTTGAAAAGAACAACATATGTCGCTGGCGCATAGTAATAATTAATGGAGTCTAAGAATATAATAATATATTATACTTTGTGTAAGAGTATTAAATGAATATAGTATCCTTATATAAAAAAAAAAAAACAGCTAACCTTGGCGTAGGAGACAACATTGTTTTGCAATTGTTGTTTTAATTATTATTTTTAAAGTAATGGCTTACAAAATATATATTATGTAATTCCGACCATCCTGTACTATGGTGTAGGCCGAAAACTGCTCGCCTTATAATTAACTTTGACGTTAATTATTGCTAAACGGATCTAAGTGGCGTCCGTTGACTTAATTGAGTTATATCGTTATTTCTATTGAAGAGCTGGAAAATACGAATACACGTGTACGAAAATGAAAATGCCTCGTTATTTTACTTTGAGATGATAGTACTTTGTTAGGTATTAAAGTATAATCATATTAAAAAAATAATAATAATATTAACGATTTCAGATTTTGCTTAGCAATTCGGTGTTCGCGTTTCTATTGGAATACTTGAAAAACTTAAATGTTATTACATAATATATACCTTACATGCCTTTTTATTTTTTTTACAATTAGTAGTCACAGAGATAATATTCCAAGTGAAATAATATTATCCTCTTTCGAAATGCGTTCGTTTTACTCGATTACTAATATTATTTGTATAATCTTATAATTAGAGTATCGACTAAAGAAAACTATAAATATTTACATAACAACATCATGCCGACAGTATAAATAATATATTTTAGTTTATAAATGTCTCGCAATTGAACGGTTCGCGCAGATGTCTTGAGATCCGTTTGAGTTGTTTGTACAATTCAAGTGAAGTAAATAAACAAAACTCCCGGGCGTGACAGATAATCACGACTATCTTTTGCAAAACTCACACTTAATAATGTTATTTTTGTACTCAGCTCAAAACATGAATAATTGGTGTCTTACCTGCATGATACATCACATAACATAATTGTTTTGCGGACGATTGGAAATTCTATTATTATCATTGTTGGGTTATTATTTTATAAGTTGTATTATCTATGCAAAAAAAAAAAAAAAAACCTTTTCAATATTTCCATCGTGAACGCCGAGATTTGATGAGTTTTCTTAAGGAGGGGGGGGGGATAAAGGAAATTCTGAGCTGGTTATAGCCCACTTAGTTTACTACCCTGGTTTTTGTATCGAATAACACAATTATTATTACTATTGTACCTAATAAAAAATATCAGTATCGACAATGGAGAGAAAACGCCTCCATAATAAAATAGCGAGTTAAAAAAATATATATATACACAATTTATACAATGTATAATGTACAATATTAGATTATAATACACAATTTATGGTTTATCTAGAAGGAAACGTTTTTTTTTTTACATTTATGTATACCATTACGTTACACTGACCCCGGTGACATTTTATGTGGGTAATTTGTGTGGTTTATTAGGGCGGCAAATCTTCTGTACTTGATTTTTCTTAAATATTCCAAGTACGTGCTTCCACGTACTCTTCCAAACCCAAGGTTTGTTCTGCTAATTTGTATTCCTGTCATTTCCGGTTATCGCGGTGGCAAGTTTTCAAATACAATTATTTCACTAATTATCTATTAAATTATTTTTATTTTCTGCTTGGCCTCAAACGGCCAAACTTAAAATAAAACACTTATATAGTACTTAAACTGTGTGCTTATGCAGTTAATTAAAAAATATATATGTATATTAGTTTTACTTATAGTAAGCCATTGCGGTAAAAAAAAAGGTTTATTGTTTTCGGTTATTTAATATACTTTTTTTTTTGTTTATTCCAAAAAACTACAATACGATTCAAACGTGGTAAAAACAAATATTGTTGTAGAGTCTGTAAGAACAAATATAATTTATTTACAGAAATCAATATACTTACCGTTTATCTAAAAAATACATCTAAACTGAGAGTTCTTTGGACAAAAAAAAAAAAATCTAATTAAGATTCGATTTGTTTTGAAATGGCAAGAGAGCACCAAATTATTAAGTTATGTCGAATCTGTGCAAAGTTTTAAGACAGTTATGTTAGTACTTAACCGGATTTTTTTTTTACCAACGGCTAATCTTGAAGAATTCTTAATGAGTAAAAAAAAAAATTAACCATTAAGCTAGTTATAGCCATTTGTTGGCTAATCGAAGTTGAAACTTGTGTTTCAACCACGTTTGTGGTTTTTTATTGGTGGTTTTTTTTTTTAATTTTAAACGTGAAAGAGTGGATTTATTTGACTCTAGACTTCTTCGAGTGCTTTGGATTTGCATTACGGTTAGGCCGGTCCAGAGCTGACACCCTATGTGTAATGGACACTAAAATCTTAAAAACACTCATTACTGGGAAAAAAATACTTAATAGGCTTTGCATTGAAGATGAAATCATTATCCGGTAGTTAAAGAAGAGAATATTTCTAGTAAAACTCACAACAGTGAAACTTTTAAGTCTAAAGAAGACAATACTGAGAAATCGGTTTAATTTGATATCCAACTAAGAACAGTAAGAATATCCTATACGCAGAAGTACTGCTATTGTTTGTAATCTTACAAGTTATATAGGTACAATATTATACCGGTTGAATTGATTTAGTATTTTCGAAAAAGACGGATCTTATTTTTGTTGACTGAAAACGAATTATTTGCAAATAATTCGTTTGAAAAGTTTTCCTACAAAATGTACTTATTATTGTTACACGAATAATATTTGATTAAGTGTCTATAAAATGGTTTACCCAATTAGGTGTTTTCTTGTAAGTGGCAAGCGTAGTAAATAATACATCTTCGGACATTGACATGTCGTTTATTTTTTATTGATTGTAATTAACATAGTATTATTATGTACTTCTTATTCAATAGTGTAATTTGCAGGTAGTAATTTCCAAGTAGTCTGTGATTTTTTTTTTTTACACTTTTATAAAAAAAAGTAATTCCACGTATAAACATACATTATTGTTTCTAATAAAAAATATTATACACTAACAGCGTTACATTAAGTCTAACAGTGCTAGAACCATCTCAAAAAGGCGCAATAAATAGACCGTCTGGAAAACGTTCACTTGGACGGAAAAATTGATTTTGCGGTTGGCTTAACTTCTATCAAAACATGTTTAACATCAACATATTAATGTTATTATTGTTCCCGCGAAACTAGAAAACAAAAATTATACACAAAAGATGTATAATAATATTATTACGTGGGACGTACCTATGTATGTTTTTTGTTTTTACATAGTAATGCTTGTTGTTTTCTTTCTCAGCTAAATTTCTGTTGTATTTTTTTAACTATATCATTTTGATCCTTCTGTTTATTACGATATTATGTACACTTTACACACGCGGCTATGGTAATAATATTAGGTAGGTATAGACAGTCTTACGGTTCGACAAAACATCAGGGTAACCCTGAACGACAATAATAACAATATAATATCGATGAAAAAACCCAAAAAGGTTATCGTTTGGCCAATGTATTCGTTAAAAAATAAAATATTCTTATTCTTTTCAGTCGGAAAACGGTGTACATACAGAGTGATCCAGCGCTGATAGCGCCGTGGATCACCCTGTATTTGGGATTTTATTTGTTCCTCGGTTTTCTTATTATATTATTAATTCCAGTCGTTTGTGTTTACAGTTATTTCGGAGATAGAAGACCGCGAAAAATTCCTTTCCGACATGGAAGTGTTGGGCGATGCGGCCAAGTACGAAAAGCTCATGTTCGGCGAGATCCTGGATCGCATTAGACATTTGCAGGAATTTTCAAGAAAAACCACCAATTCTTACAGAAAGGGCGACATACAAGCAATAGCCGTCAAATACCAAAAACCGCGATTTCAGCTATTGAAAACGTTGGCCAATACCACACTGATGGATTAGATTAAAAGAAAAACAGTATAATTATTATTATAACGTCGCAATGTACTTAAGCTTTTTTGCCATTATATAAATACTATACCCTCAAAATCGTTTCGGTTGCAAAAAATATTTTTACAGCTTGTTTGGAATGTCACAATTAACGTTCAAGTACACTGTGATAATGCTTTCTTTCTCATTATTAAAATTATAACGTGTAAAAAACAGTGTAAGAATTCATAAAGTGTTTTGGAATTTAGAAGAGACAAGAGATAATAAAACTATAATAAAGAAAGTGTGCAATTATTGCAATAATTGGAATTCAGTAAAAAACAAGCGGCATTGCTCGTTGAAAAAATTAAATTATATTAAATAATAATTGTCAAATGTGTCCAGTTAAAATCAACGCTGTAAACTGTAAAGTAAATATTACAGCAAAAGAATTTTTTAATTATTGTTAAATAAAAGTTTTATACAACTATATATTTTAAATTGAAAATGAGAAGAAAAAATATGTTAGTCAGTGAAATATTTAATTTGTTTTATTCAGTTAATTTACAAGACAAAAATAATAGTAATAAAAATTGAAATATTTCAAACACTTCACATAACATTATATAATTACTCTGAATATGAATAACGTTTACAGTTATTAGGTTTTATTTTTATTTTTTTACTTTTACTGCTTGTCGAGGGTAATGTGCAACCATAAAAACATACACCTGCTTACATGCACTGCATATTATAACAAATCCTGTTTAGTATAAATATAAATAACATGTTTACGGACACTCAACCCTTTTTAAAATTTGTTATTACCTCTAAGGACATGATAAAAATAATGAACATGAACCAAACAATTAAATACACAAACCATTGCATTCGAATATTATAACGTCATAATGATTTAATCGTTTCAGATAGTGCGATAGTGTGACCACTTTAAATAAAAAATAAACACTTTTTTTACAGGTCGACACTGCACAATATAATCCTTATCAACTACTATACAGTTCAATAGATAAATCCAAACTTCACATGTCAATATGATAATGTATTATAACTGTAAAGTAAAACCCTGCACAGATTTTGTATGTGTACAAGTTTACTCCGGTTCTACTTCCTTTGATGTGTATTTATAGAGAATGGAGATATTTTATTAGAAAATGAAAGGGCTTATAATCGTCGCTTGAGTTATAGTTTTTTAGATTAAACATTAACGGTGTATTTTTATTTTTATTTTTTCTTAGCCGTAGTTTTAAGACTAAGTTAAAAACGTTATTACAAAAGTTACTACCATTCTATCATATTATATGACGTGTTACGAGGCATTTTTTTTTATTATTATTAAATTATCAATATCTCGTAAAAAGTTTTTGTAAAAATATTAAGATAAATATGTTTGTTTACTTACAAAATATGCGAACTATAACCGAGAAAAGTTTCCAAAGATTTTCGGGAAAAGTGCATTATTTTGAGGTGTGAACAATGTTCAATATTACTAACCTGCGACGATGGACCGGGCGACCGTTTGATACAAACGACCCTAAAGTATTTTATGTTAAAGGTCTGTATGCATTTGTAATATACTACATTCTCGGGCTGGCTTTATTCATATAATTCCACTATTACAGCTGTAAAATGAAATTCGCCTTACTAAACATATATAATAATATAAAAACCCTCGTTATTTCACGTGCAACAATGATAATATATCCACCATTATAACGCGGCCGTTGTAATAACAGTAGACCTTACATTTTACTTAAAAGGTAATCACCCATGAACGGAGTATGACTTCACGAGAAAAAAAAATATTACCTGACTGTTTTTCGGGACTACAAAAACAGGGTAATTCGTTTGGCACTACACTATACCGTTTTCATTGAAAATAATTTAAATCTTATTTAACCTAACCCAAATAATTTGTGCTTGGATTTATTTTTTTTTTTTTGTATACTTTTTACAACATAACGAGTGTTTGATTTGTATCATTTTACATATTTTGTCTTACGATTTATTGTCATACTCCGTGAGACAGCACTACATAATGGGCGCTAAGAATAGCATTCAAATGTAGACTATTTTGTTTAAATAGAACTATCTCAAAAACTATTAAAACATATATTTAAAGTATACACACGGATTTTTAGGAGAAAAATACTAGCTGTTTTTGTTATCCAAGTTGTAACAAAATTATGTTTTTGGATAGACGTTCTTAAACCAAGTATAAAGACACGTTCGGTAATAAATAATGTATTACTTCAGCGGAATTTAAAACAATTTGTCTGGCTTTCAATCTTATTCCTAGAAAAAACATTGAATATTTTCCAAAACTCAATTGATTTTTAATATGTTTACCGCATCATGTAAATACTTGTTATGTTTACAATATTTCATATCATTTTTTTTGTTTGTGTATAGTCATTGTAAGTCTAACAGCAAAATAACCACACTCAAAACACTTCTAACAATTGAAAGAACGTTTTTAATTTTTACTTCAACCAAAATTGTACACGCTAACCAAACACTTACAAATTGTGATTTTGGGTTTTACTGCACATCTAATCTGTTTTATTACTTAAAGCGATAGTAAATTGTAATTTTAAATACTTACTAGAAATAATGTCACATTTATAAAAATATATTTTTTGAATTAATTCGACAACCATGAACTAAATCACATGTCATTTTGTCTCTTGTTCTACATAAAAAAAAAAAAAGGAAATCTGGTCTATTTGATTGATTTTATTGCAATTTCATACCACCGATGTATGTTTGTGTATTATTAGGACAACCTAAAAAATAAGAAGAAATTTAATATCATTAAAAAGACTGTTCGTACCTGTTCAATGTATCGAAAACTATAGTTATACGTGTACCTACAAGTGTATAGAAAAAATAATTTTGAAAATATTCATAATTCCCTGGAAAGCGAGTGTCTTACATCGGATGGATCACCCTATATTATATGGGTTATTAGGTATATACTGTCCAGCCTTTACCACCGTTAATAATACACTTGGGTCGTTTGGTCGTTAGGTATTATTACACACACGGAACCGGCTCTTTTGCCGGCAACCAAACGGAAGAGTAATAAGTATACCTTCAGCCAGGGTCTTATGTATGAGTTCACACGGTCGTTTCAATGGGAATTATGCAAATCGACTGAGCGTCTGGGTCCGGACGCCGTATAGCTAGATCACCGGTCCTAATAAAATAGCTACCGTGTACACGCGTTGTATAATACATCATAGTATTCCATATAAAGGGAAAAAAACAGGTAGGCGTTTACAAAGATGACCGGACAAAAGACAATATAAGAACAGACAGGGTACCCTGCGATTTCAATGAAAAATAAAGAAAGCCACCAACATCCAAAAGGAACGATGTAAGAAAATATATATATATTTTCTTTATTTTTATTGTCTTGGCCTGTATTGCTTGTAAACCGCGTTTCATTGATGATGGCATTGACGAACGAAAGTGAAAAATAACAATAATAATAATATTATGGTATTAATAATTAATATCGTGTGTCGTTAGCGTCTAGCATATGTCGCCGACGGGTATGTGGTCATGTGGCCCAACTCGTTCATTCATGAACTTAGCTCTGAATGAAATGGATGGATCCAATATAATAACATAATATGTTGTATATTCGAAGACCAACAAGTGGGGGTGCGATGGACCGGCAACGATGGCTGTAATAATAATAATAATAGTGTTAATACGAGCGGCAGCGTTAATAACAAGGCATTATACTATAATAATAATATTATCACGATACGATTATGGTCTTATGTACAATAGCGATCGAGTCTTTTCACATTACAGTGTAAGTACATAGTTAGGAATTGTAAAATAATACTTCATTTGAGAAAACGCTAAACGAGCGTTCCGAGAAAAATATAAGAACAGTTTTAAGTCGAACTCAACAGGACGTCATCCCCTGTTTATTAGGGATTTAGGCAATTTCTTGTAAAATCTTTTTTCAATTAGTTTATTGATTAATGTTAAACTGCGGCGATGTGTTATTATTAGTTCAGTAATTAGGACTCGGTTTTTGGTAGCCCATTTATTTTTCGGGCAATTACAGCATTCTCGACAGCGATTTAAAACAAAATGAGAACTTTATCTCTAGGTTTTCTTGACGGTTTTATTTTTAGTACCTAAATTTGATAATTTTATTTTGGAACATAAACCGATATAAGTCTACTTTTTGGATTTGTTTCGTCTAAACCGAATTAAGTCTCTCAATTCCTTTGCATGTAGTAATTACAAAACAAAAATCAGAGTATTATAATTATCTTTTATTTATACAAAAAAAAAAAAAAATCTTCATTTAGTTCCAAGGCTAGTTGGGAATTAATCAGATAAAATGAAAAAACTTTGTTAGGAATAAATATAAGAACATTTTTCCAGTGGAACAATCCTATTTTAAAATACAACTAAATGGTGTTGTTGGATTGAATTTTGTGATACAAACTGAGATGAACTCATTTTACATATTTTGTGAGTTGTACTTATTTTGTTATTATTTTACTTTAATTTTAAACCAAACCAGACAAAACGAAGCAGCAGTCCAAATGTGTAAGCATATGTATGCTTATTCCTAAATGAGTAGCAGTTGGAAGGCCAATCGAGAGGCAGACTAGCTCGATAAACCAAGCATTTTCAGCAGAGAATAATATTGTAACTGATTGAACAGACAAACTGCCAATCCTTGTTGTTTGCATAATAATTTGCATATTTGCAATTCACATAGCCAGTAACACCAGACGTCTCTGGAGCGCCTATAATAATATTATACGAAATGCATAAGCGAACGGGATCAAAGGAGTGCCCCGCCAAAGGAGACCCTGTGCGACCGATATCCTGGGGCCTTATTATGTACAGGGTGTCTGGCGCGAGATTTACATATTTTATTGATTGTATATATTATGATAAACGGCTATACTATGATAATCGGTTTGTTTATGCCGTCCAAACTATTGTGGTGGTGGTCTGTGTGCGAAAGGGCAGACCGCGGGCACCTTGTATTTGTTATTCCTGTAAAGCCCGGCCAGCTATTTCTCAGAACGGTCTGGATTCCGAGTGTATTGAAAAAACTGTATATTGACTTTAACGTCGATGTTTGTTTATATTTGTTTTTATGTCTGAGCAGCCCCGAAGGACACAGTCGTTTCGGTCACTTGTTTCAGTAAGTTTTCTTTTTTCACCGACGTATACGGTTTCCAAAGAGATTAAATGTACAACGCTAACCCACCTCCACCCACCGGGCCATCTCGTTTGACTGTTAGTAGACATTACACGGCGAGACGGCCGTTTCATCTTAATAAAAGGATTACAGTTTTGTAGTTTTCTCGTTTTAGTTAATATGTTATTTTACAATATTCAACATTTTATAAAAAAGTTCAATTATTAATTAGACCCAGTGAGACATTGAGTGGTCCACGAAAAACAAAAATCACCCAATTGTCTAATCTAAAACGCGCCATGTATTATTTACCATGCCTATATAGCTGTTATAATATGGCTATGTCTGCAAAAACGGTCGTGTGTCATTCAACACTTGTCGTGCGGACGTGCACTGGCGGAAGGATGGTTAATCTAAATGGAATCTATATTTTGGTGTTTTAATTGTTTCGTTAATTAATCAATTTCCAGTCGGAAACAGACGTGGAAATTGGCAAAATTCAACGTAACCGAGCGCGCAAATGGAGCTTGAACGGGGTTCGAATGCACAATTTGAAAAGCCCATTTAAATAATATAAAACACACCACAACTGCACTTGACAGTTTTCGCTAATAGAAATACCGTCCGTTTAAATTAGAATAATTATTGAAAACCAACAAACCACTCGACAAGGCGGCGGAAGTTATGACATTAAAGTGTACATTTTACACGTGTGTTGAACACTAGGCCGTTTGTTTACCGGACATATTATATATTTTTTAATACACCCAAATAATTTCCACCGGTAAAGCCAGCCTGCGTTTTATTATAATAACGACCTGAGTACCTTAATGCGTTTTTTTTTAAAACTTATTTCCCATGAAAATGTCACTCGGGTTCAGTATGTGTAGCCCTTAAAAATGTGTCTTTTTTAAATGTTTTGCTCTAATTTTACTGGTGGGCTCATATAGTTGGGTTTAGTGCCTTAAAGAGTCCTAATAATTTAAGTTAATTGTAGTTTAATATTTGTCGTTTGTAGTTTATGAGTGTGTGAAAACGCATACAACAGCTGCTAACCTATATTTTTTTAACAAAGAAAACATGATAATATCTAAAACAATTCGTACAAAACAAGTTGAACAACAAATAGGTATTATTTGTACACTTGGTGTTCCAAATCTTCACTTGAATTGAACTATTTCAATAACAACGCATTATTAATATTATTTTTGAAAAAAACATACTAGCTACGGCTAATGGCATTCTTAGGAACGGCGATTAAATATGTAATATTGCGCTACTATATGCCATTTGGGGTAGTTAAAGTTAAAAAAATAATTTCATTAAAACCATTAAGGGTGAGTACGAATTAGCGTTACTCCCTTTTTTTTTGGCACAACACAACTCGAGCTTTGCATTGTATAATTTTATTCATTGGAACCACATTCAAGTCAAAAACTAAGTAGTAAACGCGTTAAGTAAAACAATTTATTGTTTTATAAACAACACAATAATATAATGACGACGGTGAAAAATCACATTAACGTTGATTACGTTTCCAGGTAGGCAGACAAGACGTGTTTGCCCAAAAAATAGCGTTTTAAATAACAGACCAACACAATATTTAAAACATAATTTTTAGCTTATTTCGAATATCTAAGAACAACCTACATAGGTAGCAGATGGCAATTGAGGGAATAGTTTGTACTGTCAAAGTTGTATGCTATTCCTTTGTGTTGTTTTGAGAAAAAAATTAAATAAACTAACGCTCGTTTTGATTAGTTTAGAGGCGGTAATAAATTTAAAAACAATTTTAGTTACCGACTTGATGAATATTTTATATATTTTACTATATTTTTGAAATAAAAAAACATTTTTTTTTTAAAGTATGACGCGAAGCTTATTACATTAAAAATTATGAAAAGTAAAAAATTAAATACAAATTCGATCTTTTTACGGTTAAACAGTCTAACTATAGCTTGGTGCAAGGAACAAATCAGTTTAGTTCTCAGCTTGGAGAAACTAGTCAATGTAAGTCTAGCCACGGTCAATGATACATTGAAGATAATCACCAGTCATATTATCTATCATTAATATATTAAAGTATTATTATTATTATTGTGAAAAGGTATTTTGTAAAACAAATGTGTGGTCACTTTTTTTCTGTGTAAAAAGTGTAAATTTTTAATCTCTTATCGATTGATGTTCTCTACTCCTATTTATCGGTCTAGTGGTTACAAGGTTACATTGGGTACAAACAAACAAAAGAAAAACCACATTTTTGTAAAATCAATAAGTTTCGAGCATAGCATAGAAACCAAAAAAATGGTACCGATAAGCAATAATAAGGACTTGCATGCCAATATTGTGACACTACCAGAATGATTTTACCTATCAATTCTTAGTGCATTTTCATTTAACATAGTATTTGTATATTATGATAAGTGTTTGTAGAGCGATATCAACAATAGCTTATTCAGAGTTAAGTTATTAACGTTAAGTTACTTCGCCTCTGTTTTAAATGATTCCGCCAGCTTAAGTAGAGCTTATTATCAGTTGTATATATATATATATATTTTTTTTAATTAAATGGATAGTTGCAATTATGAACAACTGTGCAAACTCATAACGACTTTACGACTACGGCGGGTAACGCCGTCAAGTGTCATCAGGTAAAAGTTCAGCAGAAATTTTAAAGTTTATTCAAGTTATTTTTCTCTGATTTCATAACGGAAGGAACAAAAATAAAATAATAAAACTAATATTATCTCAAGCTGACATTGAGTTTACCCTCCCAAAAAAAAAGGTCCTGTTTACTTAAAAAAAATATTAGCCTACATATTTGAAAATGACTCCTGAAGGCACACGTTTAGAGTATAGGTAATGAAACCCAAGCTACGTTTCTGTTTTAATGATTTATCATTTTTTACCCGCCGTCTGCTCTAGTGGATAATATCTTCAAGTTAAACCATAGATGCGGTAACTGATTTTTATATAGATAATAGGTTCAATACCAGTGCAGTCTCCCTTCGTTAGTGTGTTGGGGTTTAGTACGCCCCATAAGTTAAACTAACAACAAATCTTAAACAAATTTAAAAATAATGCTTAACAATTATACAACTTAATTTCATAACAACTTGTATGTATAGGATTAAGTTACTACTACAAAAAACAATTTTTAGTAAACATTTTTTAATAGAAAATATTATTTTTGGTGTTGAACTTATAAATTAATTAACATAAAATTAAAAAAATAAAACCCTTTTCTTAAAACATGTTGTTTTTAAAAATAAAATAACCACTTTTAGGTTTAACCATTCGTCAGTAGACAAATTGATTTTCAGTCATCTACTTCACTTTTTAAGTCTGTGGTAACAAAAATACAAATTGGTACATGAATAATGTGTTGGGGTTTGAAATACCCGCTTATCGATATTACTCAGTTCAAAACACAATATCAGCAAAAGATGTGGTTATTTATCAACCAAGACGGTTTTTAATCATACAGTAACATAGAAAGCAGGATGTCATGGAAAAGAAAATTTGATCTAGTTTGATAACTATTAGTATCACACAAAATCTTATCACGTGGGGTTTAATAAACCCCAACACACTAACGAAGGGTTAAGAAAAAAACAATTTTAGCATTATTGGAGATTAAAAAAATATAAAATGTTGTGCTTTGAGTTCATCTAATAACTAAACGATTCAATATGAAAAAATGGAAATGTAATTATTTTATTGATCAATAATAATTAGTGTGCTACTCGTGTTCTTAGATTTGGTTGTGTCTAAAAAGTAAAATCATAATACACATAATGTTTAGCATTGAATCAAAAATAGTAAGTAGGTGACAAATACATAGCGAAAAAATATTTTACAGTATACAACTTTATAACAACAAATGTTTAGTCAGTTGTTTTTTAAAGATTATTCCAAAATCTAAATGGCGAGATAGGCACAAAAAACATATTATACCTAGCGACTGTGTTTCAAAAAACACTTGTTTTGGCTGAGTTCAAAGTTTAGTTCTGCACAGAAGACTTAGTTGTGTTGTCGTCTTACATTTTGTTCTTTGCAAGAAGGTAAGTGCAAAATCCTTAGAACAAAATTACATATCATTTAAGTTTAAAGCGAATAAAATAATTTTTGCTTGTGATAATGCTTTTTCAGTGTTGTCCATGCAAATTAAAACCAACGAAAATGGTTTCGACGACATTGTGGAAAGTTATCATTTGTATAACAATCAAATGGGTTGCCATGTTTTGTGCGCCAGAACACCGGCCGGAACCAAATGACTATTGTGTCGTTAAACTGTTGGATACATTATATGGTAAATGGATCGAACGTACTCCTTATAGTAATTACAATTTGTACGTGAAATATAATACGGCCAAATGCGGGTTCGTGTACAGTGCCCATTTCCATATGTATTGGACACGAAATATGTATTTGGAAACGAATCCAGAGCGCATTAAACGATTTTCACACGAGGAAATTTCTTTCTATGAAGAATCAAGCAACATGATTAACCTTTTGTACGATAAAAAAAGTATCCAAATGAATGAACTATGGCTAATATATGTATACGCGGAAAAAATGAGAGATTTCTACAAATATTATCTTGAGAGAGGTAAATTCGACGATAGTAGATTGGATGAGAACATGAAGATGCATAATTTTGTAGTGACACAACTGGAAAACTATTTAATTTCCAATTGCGATGACAATTATTATTTTGATCGCAATTGGGAACATTGTGAGTATTATAAGAACGGCATTAGTGTTTCGGGTAATAATCAATCAAGTTATTACATAAAACGACTAATAAATACTAACAAAATTGTGTTAAACAGAACACTCTACAATGGTCTGGATATTAAAGTGGGCGTAATGAAATTTGGTTTGCCGTTTTTTGGAATGTCACAATTATTCTTTAACAGTATTTACACATCTGGACTTCATAGGTTTTGGGAAGAATATCTGGAATCAGAAAAATGGGAGTTTGTGGTACCGTTGTTAAGAAGTATGATCACGACAGCGATTGGTCCAGGATTATCAGGTATAACAGAAACGGGAAAATACCTTCAAATGGTTATTGATTTGTTTAAAATATTCATTTTAAAAAAAATAGAGCGTATGCTGATATTCATTTTTAAATATCGGTTTAAAAGAACTCATAACAAATTTATATCTCTTTTAAAAAAGTATAAAGGTGCCATGGCTTTTGTAGACGACTATTTCCTCGCAAACATAAAAAAATCTCTAAATTATGGATTTTTTAAAAACCCCGAAAATCAGCACGGTATAATTGAAAAAATCAATCATGAAGTAGACATACTATCAGGAACATGGGGATATCCTATGGAATACATATATCCAAAAGATGCGAATATTTTTGATTTGACAAATGATTTTTTTAAACAATGCGAACGCTTTGGATCGGCTAAAAATCTTCGTTTTAGTCGTTCTTTACTACAAATGACCAACGATATAACCATCAAAATAAACACACTGAGTAACCGTCAAACCAGAAGTCACTACACTGTGGAATTAAAGTTTAATAACTTTTAATGCACTATATTTTCTAAATTTTGCTATATTACTCGTTTTACTTATTGTATCATCCAAAAAAATACTGTTAAAATGTATCAATTGTTTTGTTCTGAAATAGTTATAATTATGTCTTAATATTTTAATAAAATATGCTTTGAAAATTATACAAAATTATCCCAACACCAATAATAAAGGTTATTATTTTGTTTATAAACTCATAGATGTAGGTATAGAAAACACACAGGCAATATGTACATGGTGACCTTTTTCTGTAAATTGTACATATCATAACCAATGTATGCCTAAGTTGGCAAAAATGAGTTTTTAACTGGTAAAATTTTAAACTAATTAAAAAACAATGTTTATTACTTAAATAAGGTCATCATTTTCATGAACAGTTTTTCTGCATTATCAATTAATATCTTAAAAATAATTATATTATCAGAACCTAAATGCACAGTGTTGCTCTTAAGCTACATTAAAATTATTGCGTTTACGTCAAAGTTATCAATTAAAGATCAAAAATTAAAATTGAAGTAGGTTTTAGTACAAAATAATTTTTAGTATCCACTACAAGTCTGTTTTTTGTAACTCAATAGTTTAAACAAAATGGTTTAATTTCAAAAAAACGGTGTATATAATATTTTTTGACAAATAAATACAATTTTAAAGTAAGGGGCGCACTCTAGCTTGTTATATGGTACAAAATATGTTATCAGTCGAACAAAACATAATTATATACTTAAATTGATAATGTTTAAACGTTGCACTTGGGTAACACGATGTATTGTAGGGTTAAAAAGAATACCGGAGATGAAGAGTACACCTAATCCAAATAAAGACAGAAGTAGCTAGAATATCGATTATCACTACTTTTGCCTGATTCTAGTATACTGTGGAAATATGTAAAACTTAATTAAAGACTAAATGATAACTATTAATAGTTAAAAAATAAAAAATTCAGTACGGCA
Source organism: Adelges cooleyi (assembly GCF_023614345.1). NCBI lineage: Eukaryota > Metazoa > Arthropoda > Insecta > Hemiptera > Adelgidae > Adelges > Adelges cooleyi. The sequence goes on from NW_026096268.1 coordinate 7,879,435, forward strand.
TCTCTTTTTAGAGTGTTGTCTAAAATTATCAAAACTATCAAAAAAATGTTCAACGAAACTGTAAAGTGATCTATTTTTTTATTATGATCTAATGTGTCATCGTACTTAGGGCACTGGAACTTCTGCAAAAATAATAATAGGTATTGTGTCGGTGAACTGTTTTACACACTAACGGCAATAACGAACATACTTATTCTTAATAGCAGTCGCAATAATTTGTGATATTGCTTTAGTTGTCGACCATTTTTTTGAATACATAACAAATTCTTTAAATCATGACTACTTAATAAACTCAAAAAATCAGTATAATCGAATAAATTTAGTAAGAGATTAAAATGATATCAACAACTTGGGTATATGATAGATATCTGCAAGTATAAATGTGTAAAAAAAAGTTATACTTGTTATTGAAATAAAAACAAACATTTAGTCAGTTGTTCTTTAGGTTATTCCAAAATCTAAACGGCGACATATAGAGACAATAGACCGCATGTGCGTAGTAAATGTGTTTTAACAAAATACTTGTTTCGACAAATAAAGTTTTGCACAGAAGACGTCTTAATTTTGTTGTCGCCATACGTTTTTATTGTATTTACAAGCAAGTGCAAAATTCTCAGAATAAAAATTATATCTTTAAATTTTGAAGTTAATGAAAAACTAAAAAACTGTGATTTAATTTCTGCGTTTCCTAAAAAAAAAACTAATAAAAATGGTTGCAATGAACTTGTGGAAAGTTATCATTTGTATATCTATCAAATGCGTTACCATGTTTTGTGCGCAAAAACAGTATTACTGTGTTAATGAACTGCTACACGTACTAACGGCCATAGCACACGTACCTATTCCTAATAGCAGTCACAATATGTACATGAAATACAATGATGTTAAATGCGGGGTCATTTACAGTGCCCATTTCCATATGTATTGGACAAGAGATATCTATTCAGAAATAAATATGGAGAAAATTAAACAATTCCCAAAAGATGCAATTTCATTCGTTGCCGAATCATGCAAGATGATTAACCTTTTGTTTAATAAAACAAATATCCAAATCAATGAGCTATGGCTGGTTTACAAGTATGCGCAACAAATAAACGACTACTACGAACAATTCGCCGACCAAGGTACAAACGATGATCGTAGCTGGGCTAAGATGTTGGAGCAGCACGATTTTGTGTTTAAAGAACTAGAAAACTATTTGGGTGCCAATTGCAAAGAAAACTATTATTTCAATTCCGATTATGAACATTGTGAGTATTATAAAAATTTCATTGTCGTTCCAGACAAGCAGACAACTCAGTATCAGTATACAATTGTCATAATAAATGTTAACAAAACAATGTTGAATAAATTACTCGACGACAGTTTAATGATAACAAAGGACGACGCCAATAAAAACGGTGTTACGTTCTATAGAATCTCACAGCTATACTTCAAAAGTGTATACGATTCATCTCCATTTGATGGCTTTTGGACAGGAAATCTGCCTTCGGAAAAATGGAAATATGTGTTACCGTCGATACAAAGTGTTAAGACCATGGCGATTGGTCCAGGATTACAAGGAATAACAGAAACCGGAAAATACCAACAAATGGTAATCGATTTGCTTAAAATAACCATTCTGGACAAAGTAAGACGTTTCCTCGTGTTAACGTTTAACCTCAAAGATGAGTTTAATTCAACAATACAACAATTTATACCAGTTTTCACAAATTGTATTGATACCGTGGCTTTAGTTGACGACCATTTCTTCGGATACATTAAAAATTCGTTAAATTATGACTATCTAAACATCTTTGAAAATCAGCAAGTTATAATCGAAAAAATTAAATACGAGATTGATACTATGACAACAGCTTGGGAATATCCTACTGAATTATTTGTGTCAAATAGTATAACAACACCAAAGGATATGATGGATTGGATAACGGATTTTAAAAATCAAACGAAAAAAACATTTGGGTCATCTTCTATCTTTGCTTATGTCCATTCATTTATCAAAATGGTTAATGATATGTCCAACAAAATACAAGTATACACATCAAAAAACCGTCAACCAAGAAGTAACTACATCGTGGAATCAAAGTTTTATAATTTTTGATGTACCTAATTTTCCAAAATGTATTGTTATACTCGTTAACTTGATGTATCTTCTAAAAAAAACTGTTACATGTCATCAATTGTTTTTTTTTTAGTTTTATTTACAATGATTTAAAAATTAAGATAATTACTGTATTGAAATTTCGACCTTATGATATTAACAATAAAATAAATTATACTATTTACTACCAAAATTGTATTATAATAGGATTTTTAATTTCACTAATAATTAACTATATTATTGTGATAACAAACTCCTATAGGGACTAATATTAAAATTGAAAATACACATTAACATAAGTATCACAAAATATAAACCGCTAGTATATAGCTATATTGCTTAGGATGGTTTTAACAGCATTTTACACAAAAATGCTTGCACGTAAATATCGCTCTAAATCATTATTTTTTTCGAACAACCCTTATGAACAGTATCTAAAAGTAAGAAATATGAAAAAAATAAAATTCCTACATTCCGTTATAATAATAAAAACAACTTTATACAAACAAACGTTTAGTCAGTTGTTTTTTAAGATTATTCCTAAATCTAAATGGCGAGATAAGCACTAAAAACATATTATACCTAGCGACTGTATTTCAAAAACCACTTGTTATACAAAGTTTAGTTCTGCACAGAAGACTTAGTTGTGTCGTACATTCTGTTGTTTACAAGAAGGTAAGTCAAAATGTTTAGAACAAAATTACACATCATTAAAGTTTAAAGTTATTATAGAATTTAAAAACATTACTGTTATTTCAGTGTTGTCCATAAACATAGCAACTAACGAAAATGGTTTCAATGAAATTTTGGAAAGTTATCATTTGTATAACTATCAAATGGGTTACCATGTTTCGTGCGCAAAAAGAGTATTACTGTGTTAATGAACTGCTAAACGTACTAACGGCCATCGCACACGTACCTATTCCTAATAGCAGTCACAATATGTACATGAAATATAATGATGTCAAATGCGGGTTCATGTACAGTGCCCATTTCCATATTGTATGATATGGATTGTATTGTATGTATGTATTGTATGATAAAAAAAGTATCCAAATGAACGAGCTATGGCTGGTTTACAAGTACGCCCCACAGATGTACGACTACTACTTTTATGTTGAGAACGTCTTTGAAAATCCTAATGGATTAGCTGAGAACATGAAGATGCATGATTTTATAGTTACAGAACTAGAAAACTATTTGATTTCCAATTGCGAGGACAATTACTATTTTGATCGCAATTGTAAACATTGTGAGTATTATAAGAACGGTATTAGTGATTCCGGTGGTAATCAATCGACTGATTGCAAATACACAAAACGAGTAATAGAAGCTAACAAAACAATGTAAAATAACTTACTCGACGTCGGCTTGGAGTTAAAACATAACCAAACCGAATCTGGTTTGCCGTTTTATGGAGGGTCGCAATTATTCTTCAAAGATAACCCTTCACTGGCACTTGTTGACTTTTGGAAAGAAAATCTTGTGTCGGAAAATTGGAAATTTGTGTTTCCGTTAATACAAAATGTTGATACGACGACATTTGGTTTCGGATTACCAGCAATAACAGCAACCAGAAAAATACCAGCAAATGGTAATTGATTTGTTTGCAATAATCGTTTTAAACAAAATAGAACGTATGCTCATATTCATATTTAAATATCAGTATGAATCAACGATAACAGATTATTTATCTCTTTTACTCAAATTTAAAGATGCCACGGTTTTTGTTGACGACCATTTCTTAGCATATATAAAAAATTCTCTAAATTTTACATTTTTAAAAGAACCAAAAAATCGGCACGATATAATAGAAAAAATCAATTATCAAGTAGACATATTATCAGGAACATGGGGATATCCTATAGAACACATAGATCCAAAAAATTTGACAAAAACTGAGAATATTTTTGATTTGACAAGTGATTTTCTTGAAAAATGCCAACGCTTTGGATCGGTTCTATTTCTTCGTTTTATTCGTTCTTTTATAATAATGACCAACGATATAACCATCAAAATAAACAAAATGAGAAACCCTCAAACCAAAAGTCACTACACTGTCGAGTTAAAGTTTTATAGTTTTTAATGTACTAAATTTTGCTGTTTTACTCGTTTTGTTCATTGTACCATCTAAAAAGTACTGTTCCATGTCATCAGCTGTTTCATTCTAAATAATGATGAATATTTTTATAATTATGTATTTAATATTGTAATAAAATATGCTTTGAACATTATAGAAATATAATAATTATGGTGGAAATTAAAACCGATAGTATTGTTAAGAAAATACAATACATATACCCAAATTATACTGTAACAGGATTTTCATAATCCCATCACCAAATATAAACTTTGTTTATAAACTCTTAGATATAAGTATAGACAACCGCGTGTATGGTGTGGTTTAAACTAATAATATCTTAAATTAACTGAACAACCATGTTTATTACTTAAACAACAACAAGATTTTCATAAATTTGTTTTTTATCTATTGTCATAATATAATTTTTAATTGATATTATTTTTGAGAAAATTCTTGATTTCCATTCTAGATTTACCATCGGTCTAATTTTAAGACCAAAATCTCTAAAACTTTGCTTAAAAAAAAAATTAAATAAAGAAAAATCTTTTATTCCTCCTAGGGGAAGGCACAAATGTGGTACAGGTATTTTCTTATAAATTGATACACTGACAAGTGACACGGCATGACGAACAGAACTTTACTGAAAGAAATGTTTTATTAGTTTTTTTTCAAAATAAATAAATCACACCCACTAGCTTAGTACTATTCCCGTTTGAATACAAATCTACGTTGTCGCCGACCTACATTTTGTTGTTTACGACAAAGTAAGCGTAAAATACTAGAAACAAGACAGCTCAGTACATTTAGTATTATTTCAGAGCGTTATCTAAAACATCATAAATAAAAATAAATAAAAAAATGGTTTCAATATAGTTGTGGAAAGTCCTTTTTTGTACAACGGTCGAATGCGTTTTCATGTTTAGTGCGTCGGAACTACCCCGAAAAAAACATTATTGTGTTAGTGATGTGTTAAGAACATTAACGGCAATATCGTACGCACTTCTTCTTAATAGCACTCACAATTTGCACTTGAAATATGATGATCTTAAATGCCGGTTCATTTACAGTGCGCATTTCCACATGCATTGGACGCGGAAAATGTATTTGGAAAAGAACCAAGAAAGAATTGACCAATTTCCAAATAATGAAATTTCATTCGTTGACGAATCAATCAAAATGATTAACTTGCTGTTTTCCAAAAAATGTATCCAAATGAATGAGCTGTGGCTGATATACAAGTACGCCCAACAAATACACACGTTCTACGAATATTTTGTCAAGAAACACGTTGAAGATTCTGATGGATTAGTTAAGAACATGGAGATGTACGATTTTATCTATGAACAACTAGAAACCTATTTGAACGTCAATTGCGAAGAAGGTTATTATTTCGATCCCAATTGCGAACACTGTGAGTATTATAAAAACCCTATCACCGTTCCAGGTGAGAACCAAACAAACTATTATCGATACCCACTGAACGTAGTAAAGGTCAACAAAGTATTGTTGAACGAATTACTCGACGTTAGGAAAAAAACCGAACAGGAACACGGTATATTATACCGTGGTCATCAGTTTCGTGGTACATTGCAGTTGTTTTTTAACGGTTATTTCGAAGATTATAGATCAGAAAATTTGAAATGTGTGTTTTCAAAGATTGAAAAAGCGAGGACGGCGGCGGTCGATCCGGGATTATCGGGGATTACCGGGATAATAAACACCGGAGTATATCAACAAATGGTAATGGATTTGTTAAAAATAACCATGCTGAATGAAACCAAATGTCGCCTGAATTTAATTTTTAGTCTCAGATGTAAGGATCAGTCGACAATAAACGACCTTTTTGCAGATTTGTTATCATTTTTATCGGATTTCATAAGTGCCATGGCTTTGGACGACGACCATTTCTTCGCATACTTAAAAAGCTCTTTAAATTATGACTATTAAAGCCGTTTCATAAAATCATCACACGATCGGCTCCGTATTATTGAAAAAATTGTGAACGAGATTGAAATTATATCAATAACATGGGAGTACCCTACTGAATGTTCGGTGTCAGATCTTACAAAAACTACGAACGTTATTGAGTCGTCGGCTACTTTTGTTAAGGAATTGAAAAAAACGTTTGAATCGTCTTCCGCTTTTTTCTATGCTCATTCATTCATCAAAATGGTTAATGATGTGACCTACAAGTTTCACACATTAAAAAACCGCCAAACAACCAGTAACCACACTGTCGAAATAATATTTAAATGATTTTTGATGTACTAAAATGTCTAAAATGTTATATTTTACTCGATAGCATGATTGTATGTGAGTTAGTATTAATTATAAATTTAATAATGTAATAATATATGCTTGGAACATTTTTTACAAACATTATAACTATGGTGAAATTTTGAAAGTAGCTACTTTCTGAATAAAATTGTACAGTTTTTATGACCTAAATCATTATTTTTTTCGAACAGCGCCAATACATGTAAAAAAAATATATTGAAATAAAAACAAATATTTAGTCAGTTTTCGTTTTGTTTTTTCCGAAGTCTATATGGTGTTATAGAAAAAATAATCCATGTACATGATAACTGTGTTTCATCAGAATACTATTATGACATTTAGTTTTGCACAGACGACTTACTTGTGTTTTACCAGTTTTAACACATGTCATAGATGCCTTGGCTTTAGGCGACGACCATTTCTTCGCAGACATTAAAAATTCTTTAAATCGTGATAATTTTGACTCCAAAAATAAGATCGCTATAGTCCAAAAAGTGTCACGCGAGATTGATACTATGACAACAGCTTGGAATTATCCTACTACATTATTTGTATCAGACATTAAACCAACACCTAAGAGTATGATGGACTGGATAAAAGATTTTACAAAATCAGTGAATAAATCATTTGGACGACCTCCTGTTTTTCCTGTTGTTCAATCATTCATCAAAATGGTAAATGATGTGTCCAACAAAATACAAGTATACACATTGAAAATTTCGGGAGTAGCTATAGTATCGAAATAAAATTTTATATTTTTTTTTATAAGTACAATATCTAGAATGTAATAATATAATCGTAAGCTTTGTGTATGATTTAACGAAATATTTACATATTTCATTAGGTAAAAATATTAAATTTAAGAAAATAATACATAAATAGCCTTACTAAAAATATTTGATTTTGTTCTGTGCAGTAAGTGATTAAGTAGGAAACTAATATTATTTTTTTAACTTTTTTTTTTTGCCATAGTACGTTAATTATTGTTATTAGATGGTTTTGTTTGTGATAATTTGTTTTCTATTTCTTAATAATTGGGTTTTGTTTGGGGATGGGTTTTCAAAACACTTGTTGATTTCGGGTTTAAAATTTATATTTGATGATTTTTTTTTTTTGTGTTGGTTTTATGAAAACAAATTGTGTATACTTTATTAAAACTATCTGTATAATTATTGTTCGCAACAATGCCCATTTCTGGAGATGTATCTTCATTTTTGCTAATGCAAAAACTAGTTTGAATTTTACCGGGAATCGTTGCTACTTCTGTCTCATTCGCAGTTAAATAAGGCCGTGATAGTTATCAGCGGTCAGTGAAGTCAAGTCAGAAATCATGGTTGCCAGAGCTTATATCGGTAATGTTATGTCACATTACATTCGTAGGAAAGCAGTTTTACAAAATAGAACTTTTTTGAAAGAAATGTCTAATCGGTTGTACTTGAATTGACGTGGGAACTGATTTTCACTTTCACACTTGTGCTGATTAAATACAAATTTCGGCAGCGTGTTGTCGCCGTACCTAAATTTTGTTGTTTACAAGAAAGTAAGACGTGTAAAAACTCTAAGAACGAGATACTAGAACTATGAAATATTGTTTTTTTTTTTAAATACGACTGTTCTTATAACGTTATTGCTCAAAAGGTCGTGTGTGTTACCGACATGTGTTTTTCAAATTTTGTTTGAAACGCGACAGTCATATTGTGAACGACATTGCTTAATATTATTGTACTTTGTAAGGAAATAATATTTAAATATCGTTGGCTTTTCTAGAACAAGGTGATTTTAGCTAAAAAAAAATGCTAGCTGTACCTATTACCTATACGTCTTATACCTCTGCGTTAGACGCTGATTGCAATGTAGTTACAATAATATGTCATAAAGGGCGAAATAACGAATAAAATCATTCTATTTTTTGTATTTATATTTCTTATACTTTTTGTTAATTAACAATGATATTTTATAAGATGGTTTTGTTTGTTAATAATCCACTATTCTTTGGAGAAGGCATTGAACACACTTAAAGATTTTTCTCATAAAATTGACATTTGATAAAAAAAAATTTATTTTTTGCCATAGAACATTTTTATTTAACATAAGTATCACTAAATAAAAATCCCTAGTATATAGGTACAATACGCAGGTTGGTAATAACAGTAGTTTATACAAAACTGTCTATATGTAAATATCAACCTGTGAACTATTATTGCTTTCGAACAACACGTAGAGTATGGCGTATAACATAAAGCATTATACTATAATAAAACCGCCTTTATAACACCAAATGTTTAGTCAGTTGTTTTTTAAAGATTATTCCAAAATCTTAATGACGAGATACGGCCAAGTAAAACACATTTGCGTAATACCAACCATGTTTCAAAAAAAAAAATAAAACTCTTGTTTTGGCCGATCAAATAAATTTAGTTCTGCAAAGAAGGCAACTCATACATATTGTTGTTTGCAAGAAGGTAAGTGCAAAAATTCTTTGAGCAATATTATATCATTAAAGTTTAAAGATATTATAGAATTTAAAAGGGGTACTGTAATTTCAGTGTTGTCCATAAACATAGCGACTAACGGAAATGGTTTCAATGAAATTTTGGATTGTTACTTTTTGTATAACGATCGAATGCGTTATCGTGTTTTGTGCGCCAGAAAATCCGAAAACAAAAGGCTATTGTGTCGATAAAGTGTTAAAGACACTAACAGCAATATGGAACGTACCTGTTCTTAATAGCGGCCATAATTTGTGCTTGAAATTCAATGATTTTAAATGCGGGTTCATTTACAGTGCACATTTCCACATGTATTGGACACGGAAAATGTGCTTGGAAAATAATCCAGACAAAATTATGCATATTCCAAAAAGAGAAATTACATTCCTCGACGAATCGATCAAGATTATTAATCTATTGTTTAACAAAAAAGGTATCCAAATAAATGAGCTTTGGCTGATTTACATATACGCAGAAAAAATGAGTTGCTTTTACAAAACTGATTTCAAGGAAGGTAATATCGATTATGACACAATAACAGGTAAGAACATAGAGATGCACGACGTTATCTATGAACAACTAGAATCCTATTTGAACGTCAATTGCGACGAAGATTATTATTTCGATCCCAATTGTGAATACTGTGAGTATTATAAAAACGCTATCACGGTCCCGGGTGAAAAACAAACAAAATACGATTATCAATACTCACTAAGTGTTATAAAGGCCAACAAAAAAATGTTAAATGAATTACTTGACGTTATGCGAAACACCGAAAAGAAGCAAGGTATCGTAGTAGACAATATTAACCCGTTTCGCGGTATATCACAGTTATACTTCGACAGCTATGACGTTTCATCTATGTTTCACTTTTGGAAAAATCATCTGCAGTACGAAGAATGGAAATGTGTGTTGTTCAATATGAAAAACATCATGCGGGCGTCGATTAATTCACAACTGTTGGGAATAACCGCAATAACGTCAATCGGAGTGTATCAACAAATGGTAATTGATTTGTTGAAAATAATCATGCTGAAGAAATTAATATATTGCGTGAGATTCATATTTTCCCTCGGTACTTTGGGTACCAATGAATTATGGGATCGACCAATAAATGACGTTTTCGCGATTTTAACAGATTTCATAGGCACCATGGCTTTGGACGACGACCATTTTTTCGCATACCTAAAAAGTTCTATTGATTATGACTACTTAAGCTATAGCACAAAAAGGCAGTTCGAAATAATCGAGAAAATTATGGACGAGATTAAAACTATATCAGCGACATGGGGATGTCCTACTAAAAGCTTGTTGTCAAAAATTACAATACCTGTTGGTAATATGGATTTGATAATTGCTTTTCTTAAGGACTTGAAAAATACATTTGGACGATCTTCCGCTTTTGGTTATGTTCATTCGTTTATCAAAATGGTTAATGCCGTGACCAACAAGATACACACATCAAAACCCTATCTAACAAGAAGCAACCACATTGTCGAATTAAAATTTTATCATTTTTGATGTACTTAAAATTATGTATTGTAATTATAGTACTATATTGTAATTGTGTTTTTGAAACCTAATCGTTACTGAAATTTCTCGTGTATTATTTTCTATTCGTTTTGGCAATAAAATGTATTTTTCAATTTTGTCAATTATAATTAATTTTTATTGAAAAATATACCTAATCGGTTTCATAACTTTCAAACAAAGGTTCATTTATTTTATAATTAATATCAGAAAAAAGATATAACCTATAAATACAGGAATACAAAATTATAGCAAATTTTTTTAGAATTATATTATCTTAAAGTGTTATAGATAGAGTGATTCTGTACTGCTAAACAGACTAACGGAAATACGAGTATCATCAAATTCTTAATAGCTGTTACAATATTTTGTACTTTTTATATTACAATAGTTATTGCTATAGAACTGTGACCTCTGTATCCCACTACACCCCGACCCCACTAAGCCTCAAACCCACTGTACTGGCTATTTATGGATACGATTAGAGTTGATCATCAGTCTATAAAAATGAACTGCCATAGTTACCCTTATATCATAATTTACTATATTATAATGAAAATATTTTCATTACCTGGTGACTGTTGATTCACTCACACCTAGAAATTGACTATGGTCAAAGTATAATTTTCCTCTTTTCTTTGGGTCATTTCTTAATAAAAAAATGTTTGTCTACAGATTTTTGATAAAATTGTGTATGTTATGGTTTCATTCTAGATTTATTAGAGTTAAAATTTACCTGTGATCTAATTTTTAGACCTAAATTCCTAAAACTGTGCTTGAAAAAGTGAAATAAAGAAAACATTTGTATCTTATTTAGAGGAAAGGGGTTATGATATTTTTTTAGTTTGTCAATGTTTTTCGGTAGCACTAATTCATAGAAGATTCCATACAAATTTGGAACTAATTCTACTATTTTGGAAAAAGTTATAGAGCGTCGCAATTTTAAGTTTAAAAATATGTACATTTTTTGGATGTATTTCTCGAATAAATTGCAATCATCGCAAAATATTCTTTGTCCATTCCCCTGGTACCTAAAATATTATTATGCTGTTATACCTAACGTACTCAAAGTCTAGCTGGCATAATAAATATTAAACGTCAACCCACAAATGAGCGTCCTTGATCGATAACAATTTCAGGTTTATGTGACTTGTGTTCTATGTATGTTTTTGTATGTATAGTAGTCTATCTATTTCTACTGTTATATTTGGCTAGGACAGTGCGAATGGCGTTAGTTCGTGATTGAAATTTAAGTTAACGCATCCATCATTTTTTTAAATTAACCACAATTTATAAAAAAAAAAATGTTGCGATGGAAAATCATGAGCACATTGTTGCCAAAACACCGCCTCTCAACTCCGCGTAGTAGGTTACACAAACCTATGCTTTGCATTGAACATACAAATGTTTATTCAATTGTTTTCTAAAGCGTATTCCGGAATCCAAGCAGTGAGACACGTATAGCAAAATATCACAAACCTAGTGCTATTAACTGTGTTCTAACAAAATACTTGTTTTGGGTGAATACAAAATCTAGTTTTGCACAAAATTTGTCATCGTGTCGTCGCTATTTATTTCGTCAGGAAGTAAGTGTAAAATTCTAAAGACTGTATTAACTTTCTATGGCTTAAAACGAGTTAGACGAAAATAACGTGTAATAATATTTCAGAGTGATAAAAAAAAAAAAACAAATAAAATAAGAATGTTGGCGATGAAACTGTGGAGAACATTTTTTTGTACGACGATCGGATGCCTTGCCGTATTAAGTGCGCCGGAGCTTCAGAAAAATGAAAATTATTGTGTTGGTTTACTGTTAGACACACTAACGAGAATAACGAACGCAGATCTTCCCAATACCAGTCACAATTTGTACTTGGAAACAAATGATCTTAAATGCGGGTTCATTTACAGCGCCCATTTCCACATGTATTGGACACGGAATATATATTCAACGAAAATAAAAGAGATAATTAAACTGTTTCCAAAAAAAGAAATTTCATTTGTTGACGAATCAGTCGAGATAATCAACCTGTTGTTTTTCAAAAAGGGTATCCAAATGAATGAGTTATGGCTCGTTTATATATATGCAGCAAAAATGAGTGAGTTCTACGAAGATTATGTTGAGAAGAGTATGAACGCTGATGATAATAGATTATCTGTGTACATGAAGATGCACGATTTTATATTTACAGAACTAGAAAACTATTTAATGGTCAATTGCGAAGAAGACTATTATTTCGATTCCAATTGTGAAAATTGTAAGTACTATAAAAACGGCTTGAACGTCCCGGGCGATAATAAGGAAACTGTTTACAGCTACACAAAAAGTGTAATAAACAAAAACAAATCAATGTTGAATGAATTACTCAAAAAAACCGATAAGGACCAAGCTTATCGTGAAAAATTCATAACCTTATCACAATTATATTTTTACGTTTTATACGTACCAAGTGTATTGGAAGACTTATGGTACGACAATTTAGAGCGTGCAAAATGGATTTCTGCTGTGGCCAAGATAGATGACAAAATTTGTTCGGCGAAGCGTTTGGGATTATTTGGAATAACAGACACCGGAGTATATCAACAAATGGTAATTGATTTAATGAAAATAATCATACTAAAAAAAATTAGATTTTGCCTCTTATATTTGTTTGAACTCAAAGACATGAATGTTCCAAAGTTTTACAATTTTGTTGGAATCTTAAAACAATTCATAAATGACATGGCTTTGGACGACGATTATTTTTTTGCATACATGATAGATTCTCTAAATTATGCTTTTTTAGTAAACCATGAAAATCAGAAATGTATAATCGAAAAAATCAATTATGAAGCGGACAAGATATCAAAAACTTGGGAATATCCTACTAAATACCAAGTGAAATATATAATACCCGAAGCTTATGTTGATGGCAATATTTTGGATTGGACATATTATTTTTTTAAAGTATGCAAACATTATGGATCGGCTCCAAATATTCGTTATATTCGTTCTTTCATAAAAATGGCTAACGATTTAACCGTCAAAATATACACATTGAGAAACCGTAAAAAAAGTCACTATACTGTCGAGTTAAAGTTTTGTTAAATTGTTGATGTAAATTTACGTTCAAGTTTATTGAATGTATGTACTAGTTAGCTCGATATTCATTTAAATAAATATCTGTATGTGTCATAACTTTATTCATAATAAATCATCATATCATAATTTAAGCTTAAGTACAATATAAACGGTGTAAAAGAAATTATTATTTGCTGAAGTTTTCTGTAAAGTGACTGGCATGTTTCAATAGAAAACGTTCATTACCAATGAAGGCCTATTTTCACAAAAGTGAGGGTTTAACTGATTATATCTCAAGCTAATTAAAAAAAAAACATATTTAATATAGTCAATATCGGCAATACAAGTTGAATCACACTGTTAGCCGTTTCCCCACTTGTTTTTTAAAGTTTATTCCTATTAATTGGTACGTAGGTACAATGAACAATAATCGTAACTGTTTATTTACCAAAACACTTGTTTGGCCGAGTAAAAATTCTAGTTGTGCGACAAAATTCGAAACAGCGTTGCCGCCGAACGTCGTAATGTCTGAAACCGAAAAAAATGGTTTCAACGAAATTGTGGAATGTTATTTTTTGCATAACCATCGAATGCGTTACCATAGTTAGTGCGCCGGAACTACCGCAAAAAACATACTATTGTGTTGGTGAACTGTTAAAAAAACTAACGGCAATATCGAACGCACCTGTTGTTGATGGCAGTCACGATCTGTATCTGAAATATAACGTTCTTAAATGCGGGTTCATTTACAGTGTCCATTTCCACATGCATTGGATACGGAAACTGTACATGGAAAACAATCCAGAGGTGATTAGACAATTTCCAATTAATGAACTTTCATTGACTACCGTGTCGTGCAAAATAATCGGCTTATTGTTCCACAAAAAAGGTATCCGAATGAACGAGCTGTGGCTGGTTTACGGGTACGCGAAAACCATGACGTGGCTCTATGAAAAAATCGATGAAAACAGTATAGCTGAGAACATGGAGTTGCAAGATTTTGTACTAGCAGAACTAGAAAACTATTTAACGGTCAACTGCGACGAAGGATATTATTTCGATCCCCACTGTCAACACTGTGAGTATTATAAAAATGTCATAGCCGTCGTCCCAGAAGGAAATCAAATGGACGCTTACAACTACACCAGAAATGTATTAAAGGTAAACAAAAAAATGTTAGGGCAATTGCTGCTCGTTTGGAATGAGACAGAAAACAAGCTCGGTATAAAAAACGATAATCCATTTATTAGTTTATTTGAATTATTTTTCAACAATTTCTACGATTCGCCTGCGTTTGATGAATTTTGGGAAGAAAATCTAGATTCGAAAAAATGGAATTTAGCGCTGTCAAAGATGAAAATCTTGAAAAAGTCGGCCGTTAAATTCGGTTTATTAGGAATAGTAGACACTGGAGTATATCAACAAATGATAGTTGACTTATTGAAAATAATCATGCTGAATAAAATAAAATGTTGCCTCATTTTAATATTTAGCGGTACCAATAAGGAGTTTAATTCAACGATAAAAACTATTCTGAACAAAATTAGACGTTTCTTTGCATTCAAATTTAACTTCAAAGACGAGTTTAATTCAACAATCACAAACTTAGTTGCTATATTAACGGATTTCATTGATGCCACGGCTTTGGATGACGACGACTTCTTTGTGTACATAAAACATTTTTTAAATTATGACTATTTGAAAAATCCAAAAAATCAGCACGTTATAATCGAACGAATTAAATATGAGATTAATACTATTTCGACAACTTGGGAATATCCTACTGAATCATTATCGGTGCCAAATTGTAGAACAACACCTAAGGGTGTGATGGATTCGACACACTATTTTATTGATCGGTTGAAAAATACATTTGGATCGTGTTCCAATTTCCGTTACAGCCATTCGTTTTCCAAAATGGCTAATTATATAAGCATCAAAATGTACAAATCAAAATACCGCAAAACCAGAAATGATCACACTGTGGAATTAAAATTTTGTTAAAAAACATCCCCCCAGAAAGATGATAGTCTGTCTATACTAATTTTTTGTTTATTGTTTTCAGATTACATTACCTAGTTATTAGATTGATCATTAACAACAAAAATTTAACCTATAAATAAATAAAAAATAAGGCGTTATTTTATAGCAATAACAAATACTATATCTTATGTTATACTTTAAGTGCATCTAGTAATTAATCTTGTTTTATTTGAAAAACGGCAACGAGAAGATTATATTGAACTTCGATACTCGTGTTCGTAGATCTAATGGTTGCAATGTTGAAATCGGTATAGACAAACATACAAAAATAACGCCTAAAATAATATTCCGCGTTAAACAAAATTTAGGGCATAGGGCATAAGTACATATTTAGTCAGTTGTTTAGATTATTCCGAAATTTAAATGGCGAAATAGAGACCATGAACGTCATTGAAACAATGTGCAGCATCTGTGTTTTAACAACATACTTGTTTTGGCTGAACGAAAAATCTAGTTTTACACAAAAGACATTATTGCGTTGTCGTCTTACATTTCGTTATGTCTACTAGAAGCTAAGTGCAAAATTTTTAGGACAAAATTATATCTTTAACGTTAAATAAAGAATTTAAAAAAATGTAATGTGATTTCAGTGTTTTCCGATAAATATCAAAACTAACAGCAATGGTTTTAATAAAATTGTGGAAAGTTATTTTTTGTATAACCATCGAATGCGTCACCATGTTTTGTGAGACGGAACAACCGCAAAAAGAATATCAATGTGTTAGTGAACTGCTAAACACGCCAACGGTAATAAGAAACGTATTTATTTCTGATAGCGGTCACAATTTGTATTTGAAGACAAATGATCTCAAATGCGTGTTCATTTACAGTGCCCGCCTCCACATGTATTGGACACGAATAATCTATTCCGAAAAAAATACTGAGCTCGTTAAAAAAACTCCAAAAGATGTACTTTCATTCGTTAAAGAATCAAAAAAAGATAATTAACCTGTTGTTTAATAAAAAAGGTATTCAAATGAATAAGCTGTGGCTGATTTACATGTACGCGGAAAAAATGAAAGGGTTCTACGAAAGTTATGTTGTGAAAGGCAAAAAGGTTTGTAGTAAATTTGTATACATGGAGATGCACGATTTGCACAACTAGAAAGCTATTTAATGGCCATGTGCGGAGAAGATAATTATTATTTTGATCCCAACGATGAATATTATTGCGAGTTCGTTCCAGGCGACGACAAAGAACATTATTATGGTTACATGCAAAATGCAATAGAGGTTAATAAAACAATGTTAAACAAATTACTCGACGAAATGAAAGAGACCGACAATGACCCAGCTTCCGAGTACAGTGATTTATTCTTAGATTTAAATCAATTATATTTTTTCGTTTTGAACGCTCCACATTTGTTGGATCGCTTTTGGTATAACAATCTAGGGCTTGCAAAATGGAGCTATACGGTATTCAAGATAAATCACAAAATGAGATCGGGCATTGATTTAGCATTGGTCGGAATAACAGACACCGGATTATTTCAACAAATGGTCATTGATTTAATGAAAATAATCACACTAAAAAATATACGTCTTTGCCTCTTGTATTTTATTAACCTCAAATACAAGTGTACTTCAACATTAAACAATTTTGTCACAAAGTTAACACAATTCATAAATGACAAGGTTTGGGACTACGACTATTTCCTAGCATACATAATAAATTCTTTAGATTATGACTATTTAAAAAACCCCAAAAATCAGAAATTTATAATGAAACAAATCAATTATGAAGTTGACATGATATCAAGAACTTGGGGATTTTCTACTGTACACGCAATACCAAATAAAGTACCGGGTAAGATTCTTGTTGGAGACAAAATTCTTAAATCAACATATACATTTTTTGAAGACTGCAAACGATATGGAGCGGGTCCAACTATTTGTTTTATTCATTCTTTCATAAAAATGGCTAATGATTTATCCGTCAAAATAAACTCAAAAAACCGTCAAACCAGAAGTCACTACATTGTCGAATTAAAATTTTAAAATTGTATTTAAGTTTATTTAATGTATTTACTAGTTAGATTTTTGTTCGTCCAAATCTAAAATTTAGTAATATAATCAAAAATGCTTATAATATTACATATATATTAAATATGATAAAATTTCTAACCTATTATATTATCAACTAAATAATAATTATAACTATATCTTTAAATACAATATAAAATGTTACTTCATCTTAAATAATGGTTAAAAAAAAATTACATGGTATGATAGCTGATATCATGGTTTTTGAAATGATAAAACAAGTATAATATGGTGCGACAATCTGTACATTTTTAACAATAACCATAATGTTATCTCCAAAGAACATAGAAAATAAAAATAGCCCATACAATATCTTTTATATTTTCAATTTTGCGTACCATCTTTAAAAGGCGCATCGCCAAGTTATGGTATTAATAGTTTAAAAACACAATAATATACTGAAATTAAGTGGTTTCTTCGTGTCATAATAATATAATATTATTTATTATAGTTTTTATATTTATTATTTACATAAAATTTCCATCGGCCTGACCAGCAAAATTGTATTGCCTAAACGGGTTTCAAGTCAAAAGTATGCAAGTCGAAACGGTGCACACCTCGTTAACGCTGGTCGTCTGCACCAAGTACACGAGTTTGTGGAGTCCAATCTCCCACGGTGATTTCTTTTCATGAAATACTTACCCAACAACAATAGTAATAATTACTTTAACGCCAAAATCGTCCTTTCGCGACCCGTCCAACGAGTGCTATTGTGTGCCAATTGTTTTTACTCGATCAGACAATGTGTGTGTGTGTGTGTGTGCGATGAGTATAAAATAATACCTTAAGTGCGGGTGGCCCGAGTCGAGTGCACTTCAAACAACGCAACAGGTCCGAAAAAATCTCCCAAAAATATTAAAAACGATAAGCGGTCGTCGTTAGTTCAATGTAAATCGGTCCGTTGGGTAAATCTGAAAAGGAAATATCCGTCAATAGCATGTCCATTGTCACTCTCACAGGTCGCACACGGATAGTGTTGAGTGTCAGACGTTGCGTTATTGTATTATATCGCACTCGAAATATTACGGCGATCTCCCCACCCCCTCTTACCAGCTCTTCGAGTGCCATCTCACGGAAGAAAAAGGTGGGTAGGTACTTACTTAAAAATCGCCACCAAACAATCAACCACATCCGTTTCCACAGCCCATTCGGTGTATTTGTGTTAATGTAGTGGTCTAAGCATACCAACAAATACCATGCGTTCGGTTCATTTTAATTGGCTAAAAGTTTTGCTGCTTATCAGCTGTAAGTATTTACGGTTTTCGTTCCTGTGAAAAATGTTTTTCTTATGTTTTATTCGATTCCTATTTGTATTTGATACACACACGGCCCTTCGTCAGAATGAAAATACACACACCGACGTTCAATGAAAGAGTGGCCAGAATGAGAACGTTAAAGTAGACAATCAGATGTGTGAAGTGATAAGATAAGTATAAGAGGTAGTTATGGAACTCCGTCAATAGCGGGAAACCCGAGAGAAAAACAATAGATATATGATCGGCTGAGTGGAAAGAAGGGCTTCTTCTATATTTGTTCATACTTCACAATGTTCGCTACTCAACGCGTGCGATTATATACAAGCGCCTAAACAAACAGGTATCATAAACCCTTTCCCCTAGAAGTAGTGGAAACTTTTCCTCTATTTATTTTGTCGAGCGACGTTTTAGGATTTAATATCAGAAAATTAGACCTAATGTAAATGTACAGTAAGGCTACTAAATGTAGAGTTTTCATAAAAAAAACTGTGGTCAATTTTGTATTGATAAAGAAAGGGGAAAATTACACTTTTACCATTGAAATTTCTAAGTTGAGTCACCAACATTATCATCCATAACTGGTTATCGACCAGTCAAAATTGTCCCCACTGATCTCCGCCAATGTTCTTATCCTTAACGAATCACCCTGTATTTTTCGTCTTCACTTTGCCCAGATCTCGTTGTGCAGATTTTTTTTTTTAAATTAAACTATATAGAGTTAATTGAGAGGGGAAAAACAAAAATACACACTATAATCGCATGACCGCCACCGTGGACGAAATTTATATTTATTGTGTGTATATAATAATATAGGCGACCGCGTTAACGATAACCGAGTTAGTTGTGACGGGCTAATGATAAACTATATCGAGTTTCCATAAGTTTGTCCATGGCTGTGTACATAAACACAGACAATTTAAATACAGCCCGTCAGCCAATTTATTCTCGCGGTGTTTGCGACGGTAGTTTATAGCCTTCAACTTCTTAAACAATCTTATCGCGTACAAACTACAAATTAGAATCTCACAGTAGCCGTTGGGAAGTATTAAATTATTACAAATGCAAAGGCTCGATAGAAAAGTGCAAGTACCTCCCATTTGGTTGTCACAGTAAATAGAGGACACCGGGAATTTTGGAAAATTGGATTATGTGTGACAAAAAAAAATGTTCATACTTTAAAATTTTTTTTTTTTAGTACAGATGCATATTTTTAATCCCAATCGCAATTTCTGTTTCAATACGCATTATTCGGCATAATATGTTTTAATAAAGTCTGATTTCAGGCAATTGAGTAAACTTTATCATCATTCCAGTATATGTAGAGTACCGACCCGGATCATATTTCTAAGTGACTGTGTGTACAAGAAAAGATATCAACCCCAACACAATGCGGTTAATTTGTGCAGTAAGAACGAAACCCAAGTATCGTGTTTCCGAAAACTGAGTCTGTAAAATTTGCAACCGCACCGTGGCAATTATTATTCCAACACTGTTGAATAGGGAATCATACAGTACACACACAATTGCAAATTGTAATTTATTTTACTATATTATGTGAAATAAAAACGAATTGGAATTTTCGACTTCCCGGGAAATCAATATTAAGAGCTTGTTGTGAGTAGGAAAAAAGAACATAATGCTACACACTAATAATGAGAATACAGATATTATTTGTCTTGATTTTAATACAAGATAACAAACAGGCAGATCGGATTTCGTAACAATGCGGTACAATGATTTTGAATTTGAAAAAAGTCTGTGTGTTAAATTTTATAAACGCTTAATTAACGATTTTTTCTTAAACTATAAGACATAGATAGTTGATTCTAAGCTCGACAGAAAGCGATTGCCACGAAGATACAACATATGAATTAAACAAATTATTCAAGTTTTTTTAGTGCGTTTACAAATTTTAGCTAAATTTCGCTGAAACCGATAAACGGATTTTTATTAGAATCATGTACCCACCGACATGGTACTTTGCAAATTTAATCCCGATCACGACCACTCGAACAAACACACACCGGATAAAGGCGATAATGTATTCATAAAACAATTGACAAACACAAACACGGTACGCCCCCAACCCGTGTAATCCTAGGCGCAGACCTCTATTGCACGACGAGCGATGGACCGGATAAACCCTACTAGACATAATACCATATTAATGTCAACACTATCATTATAGTGTACCTATCGGTGCCGTTGGCAAACATTTGGTGGAGGACCACTATAGGGTTCGGTCACTGAACTCAATATATGCACTGAACTCGTATTGCCTATATTGGTCGGCTACCATTTTGTGAACAGTTATCGCTTCGTCCATGACATTTATTGCTATGATTCATGACGGATATAATATTATGATGGAGCTATCATCGTATAATCATCACCTAACGTAACGTTTCTATGATTACATATTCGATAAATCATATCAAGTGTTATCATCACCTGATCGAACATTTTAATACATGTATCATGGAAAAGTAACGTAGCATTTTTACTTTCCATGAAATTTGTACACAAAATGGCTGCCTTATATTGACTATCTCTAATCTCTTATCACTTGATCCAATAACACGCATCCGTGTTGAAAACGTACAGATTGTATTAACTAGTGTTAAACGGACAAAATATAATAAATAATATTACTTTTGGAAACATTTTTTACCAAAACAAAAAATATATATACATTACACAGCGGGTAATGGAGTAGGTAAGCGATTGAAGGTAAATTCCGAGTGCGAGGAAATAAAGACGGCAAAAGATTAATGACATTATCGTCGGTTGTTTAGTGTTAAATGCTTGATAAATATTCCGGTCGTCGAAAGGTCAGCCGGTACACGTTAGGTTATACGGATTGACATTTTAGAATTCGCAGTGCAACACCATTAATCAAGTTTGGTCGAAATTCACCGTGGAATTGATTTCGTTGTGTAGAGTATAATATGTTCTAATTCTATGTACAAGGTACCTACTATGGCAATGGAGTTATCGCTAAATTACACCGTCAAACTTTTGGTCGGACGACTTTTTTATCATTGCAAATTTATATATTTTTTCCAGTAAATTCTACAAATTAATTTCATGGTGTTTTTTTTTAACCGTGTCTTGACAATTTTTTTTAACGCATGGTTAACCCTCTACAGTTTGACGTTAACATAATATAGTCATCAAATGCGACATCATTTAAATATCACAGTTACCAAAAAAAAAAAAAAAATAGAATATTGATGCCACCAACAAAATGTCTATTCGTACATACTAGTAGGCTGTATAACGTTTGAAACGCTTAACTTAATATTTATTAAGCCATACATATTTAAAGGTTAGGGCCACTAAATAATACAGACAAGTAAAAACTGTCTATTTGACTATAATGTGTAAATTGTCTATTTGTACTTTTGCTTTTGGACGTTTATACTGTTTTGGTTAATCAATATTTTATCTTATTACATAAAGCGACCAATAATAATAATTGAAAAGTGGAATAAAAAAAGGCTTTAAGTGGCATTTTTTCCCAAAAAAAAAATGTTTCAGTCAAAAAGGATATATGTTCCAACGCTAATGTAACGCGGAAATTTCCTCGTCGATGTGCACTTACAGCTTTTTTTGATTCCACTCTTCAATTTTATATAAGTATATCTTTGATCTTCAAAACGGCTTTTTAACGATTTCGACAAAACGAAAAGTATTCAATGCAATTCTTCAGACATTTATTTTACTTTTAGTTTAATCTTAGTTGATATTGTCGTATGATAATTTTTCATTTTAACAGCTCAATATCCATTAAGGACATTTAAAGGCCTAAACAATTTCAAACTAACCGTTTCAAAAATAAGCAATATAATATAATTTTATGACAACATTTCAGATGATATTATAATTATACGGACACAATATAGTTAGGTCTGCAATTATATGCCTAATACAAACAAAACATTGTGTTTTCTCTTGTTGATAAGTTTACTTTAGAAAGGTATGGTTGTAATAATTAGGTATACCGGTCATGTGTAATTTTCGGAATCAAAAAAATTACAAAATATCGAATAAAACAACGACGCAAATTTGATTAGATTTACAACTATTGTGAATATGATGTTATAATTATATAGTTTTCAGATGTGATTGGGCACTGGCTTTGGACTGTTGACTCATTGTACTTGAAACGTACTGTTTTTAAGAATACTCCAATTTAAGTTTTGAAAAACATTTAAATTCTTCATAATATTTTCAAGGCAATGACTGTGGCACAATTTAAAAATTATTATTTGTTATTATTTCAGTTTAAAAAAGTTAAAATTTTTCAGTTTTGTTACATTGAAATAATTAATTAACTAAAAATAATTTTTAAATTGTGCCACAGTCATTGCCTTGGAAGTGTTATGAAGAATTCAAATGTTTTTTCAAAACTTAAATCGATCAGTACGTTTGAAGTGGGGACATATTTTTTTATACGAAAATAGATCCTATATGCGTTATAAAAGTCGGAAAAAAAAGTTAATTATCGTATTTTAGCTTAATGTTAAGTTTTAGCGAAAAATTGCCTATACAATGCGCCTTAATAAATGCTAATGTAGAGGCCCCTTAACCGTGTCGTTACAAAGTAGTGAATTTTTTTTCGCCTGCTTTTGTATGTAGCTACAAAAACAAGTGCACTTTGGCGTTGCGTGGTCGACATTAAGTTTTCTATGAACTTTAACCGAGAATAATAAAATTATCTCACTCGAATAATTGCACTTCCATACGTTTTATAATGTCGTGTCCGACGCGAAACGATTATTGGCTTTCGGGTCTGTATTTATGTGTTTCTTCTACCTTAATAATAATATGACCTTAAGAACGTTTTTATTTTATCGCCTGAAAACAGCTACCGTTTGGCAAGTCGTCGGCCACAATACCTCGGCATCATTTCTATTTTATTTGTAGCTTATCTAACTCACCAACAGAAAATGTTCTAAATGGGGGAAAATTGAAAAAAAAAACAAATATTTAGGCAGGATGGCCACAGGTGATATTATCTCACTTAATGGTAGATTTTGTTTGAATTTTGGTCAAAATTATACATCCTCTTCCCATTGTCTCGACATACATACAGGGTGATTTATCATTAATGATCAGACACTAATTTTTTTTCTTAAATTAATTGCAATTTTTATTCTACGTTATTTACGAAATTCTTTCTCAATTTAAAAAATTAATAGAATATAGCTCTTAAAACATATAACTAAAGTTTCTCCAAAAAGAATAGCTACAAAATCATCCTGTATATTAAAAAATCCATCTTTTGTTCAGTTTTAAATATGCCGGGATCATAAGGAACATAATTACCTATAACATTTAACGATATAACAAAACTTTTATTATTAAAATGTTTTATTTTTAAAAAAAGCGGAGAATTAGTTCCCGCTTTTTTGGCAAACTAAGTATACTATTCGTTGTATGATTTTTGATTTACCGGCAGTATGCACATTGTAATAATATAATATAAATGCTTTAGTAGTTTGGTTAAAAAACTTATATAAAAATATTATAATAAAAACATCATTGAAAAACCAATACTTTTTATACACATTACATACTTACCACAGTTTGAAAATAATAAAGAACAGCAACCACTAAGACGTCCGTACTGAACATGTTATGCATAACTTAATTTTTCTGTTAGGTTCGCATTGTGTTGAAGGCTAAACCTTAGAACGATAATTCCAAGTTAACCGAGAATGCATTAGTCGACATTGTGTTACAGAAACCGACCTCATACCGTCATTTATTATAGCCCATACGTACAGGTTGTATGTATACACCATATGCATACTGTATGGGCGTGAAAGCCTGAGACGTTTATCTACATCTTACCACGTGCACATTTTTTATTCAAATTTAACCGACACAGTAGAGGCAAAAAACGGATGCAATTTAACTTACATCAGACCTACGGCCCACTTGCCTGCTCAAAGTTTTCATACAATGCTGCTAACGCCGCTTTTAGTATGTATTTTCGAGCTAAGAATAAGCTAAACCCATTGTGTAGTTTCTTTGACAACCGACGGCTAAGAAGTTTACTTATCTCTAATATTGTTTTTCAAGTATTCGCAACGGTATTATAAACTATACAAAATATTAGGTAAGGTTTGAACGGTTAATTAACACAGCAAGCGGTAGAATTACATACAAATAATAATTTTATTTACACACAATCTTAACATAACATAGTTCAGTCTTGTTTGGTTACGTTACAAAATTAAATTTTTTTTTTATATTCACAATATAGAAATAGATTATAATATAAAGACACCGGTTGACACGACAAAACAGTTTCGGTATTATATTATACACATAATATTATATAGATTTCAATTAATATTTTATACATTAATAGCTTAACGTGTACAATCGAATATTACAGAAAATAAATAACACTTAACTAAAACCGAGTACGAATGTATCTTTATATAATTATCATCAGCGTTGGGCAACAAAAATTCATTATCACATTATACATTTTGAACGCATCATATCTATAAAAAACTTTAAATTTTGAAAATTTGTTGTTATGTGAATTCATTTGACAAAAAATGTAAGAAGTTATGAACAAAAATATGTAATCAATTTCTTTTAGTATGTTATAGCCTAACAGTTTAAATAAGTTGAATAGTAAATAAAAAAAATATCAGGTTTTGACGAATTTAACAAGAATAAAAAAATAAACACATCAAATTTTATGAATTTTAAGTTACAAATAAGTTTTAAGTTAAGTTATAAATGTTTATACATTTGAATCATGTAATTTTTTGAACAACACTGAACAACATACTAAACGTTCGAAGAATACTAATAATAAAAATAAGATCTGGTAAAAAAAGAAAATATACATATAACAAAAAATAATAATAACTGGAAAGTTTGGTCGTTTCAAAAGTAAGAAATTCGATTGGGCGTCCGGTAAAACTCACCGCATGGCTGGGTGGCAGCCACCGCGTGGTGTGCCTGTGACGGCGCCTGTGCCTGTGGTCGGATGTCCAGCAGTTCGTGCAGCGTCGCTATGTACGTCTGGGCCATCTGCAGCGTCTCGAACTTGGACAGCTTGCGTTCGGCGTCCGCGGCCGGCACCACTTCGCGCAACCGGTCGAACGCCTCGTTCAGGTTGTTCATGCGCCGCCTCTCGCGCGCGTTGGCCGCCAGCCGCCGCCGCTTTCTGCTGCCGTTGTCCGGCGCGTCTGCGTCCCACCTGCCGTCGCTGCCGCTGCCGCTGGGACACCGGTCCGTCGACGGACGACCGCGGCAATCCGTCGAATGTGCGTACCATGCGCCGTCGAAGCCCATGTCGACCGTGTCGTCGTACCCGGCCGGCGGACGAGGAACGTTGGCCGACGTCTGCAGGTCGCAGCCGCCGCCGATGCCGAGGCCGTCGTCGTAGCAAAAATACTCGTGCGCCAAAACACTGTCCGCGGCACGCAACATGATAATTCGATTTTTCGGTATTTCGGTTTTTCGGCCGTTCCGCACCGTGTGAACACTATCGCGAACGCGAACGGTCTACCCGGCAACCGGTGCGCGGCCACCGTTTTATCCTCAGGGCACGGCCACGGTAGCTGTAATTATCATTAGTACCCATCGTCCCTTAATAGGGGGCGGGCCCGACGGGACAATAGCAACGCCTGCGGTCCCGTCCGATAGTATCGTCTCTTTTATTTTTGTTGTTGTTGGGTGTTATTTTATTATTATTATTATTATTTTTTTACAAATCACGTTTTGTTTTCACACGATAACGTCGTAATATCGCATCTTGTGTTTAACGTCGACCTTTTTTCCCCTTCTTCTTTATTTTCCATCTTTGAGTAAACCGTTTGGATGAGCAACGCAAACGCCATAATAACATTGTCTTCTTTAAACGTTGCTCGCTAAGGAGACGTAATAATGTGATAATAATTGTTCAGTGATAATTATTAGTGAAAACATGTTCAATAATATTTATATTATAATATTTTGAACAAACATCTTCAGAAATATAATGAAATCCGATCAAAGAAATCGGTTTAATTAGTAGTTGCAGACACACAAAAAAAAAAAAATGCACACTAAACCCGACACGTTTCCGAGTCACGATGTAACTCACAAAAATGTTTTTAATAATTTGAAAATTTTGGCTAATGAAAAAAAGGTGTCAGGTTCCTCGAAACGTTTTAAAAAAAAAAAAAAAAATGTCAGAACACCGACTTTAAAGAATTACATTCCAACTCTCCAGCAATTTTTTTAAGGCGCATTTTTTCTGTGTACATTATCAACAAAGAAACAATTGATAATAATATAAGTTATTATTCCAAATCGTGATGAACTCTACACGACCACTAGTTGATTGGTCCGTTGTAATGGTTTTCTGAAAAAACGAAATTTTGTTCACCTAAAGTGAATGCTCGTTAATAGATTCAAGTTCGTCGTCTAATCTGTGGGGCACTCGCGGAAGTTTTCGGAAGCATCCTCTGAGTCAATAAAAATGTTCATGCCGATTCACAGCTGATGTGATTTCACTGTACGCGAACAGGTGCGGCCCAGACATTTCGCAACAAGAGACCGTGACTCGGTCGACAGTATGTGATATAGTAATAACAATATAATAATAATAATAGTATTATGATGTAGAGTGCAAACAATAATAACGAACACCCTCCCCCACCTATTCTACCGATAAAACAGCTATGTCGCCTGCTACGACAATAAGGTATTTACACAAGGGACGTTATAACGATAACAATAATGTATAATGAACTGTTATAACTATGCCATAGCAAAAAGCAAGCAAATAAAAAAACGCCAACAGTTGGGTCATAGTGGTCAAATTATATAGTATATACATTATACATATATTTACTATTTAAAAAAATAATACAAAATACTAAACTAGTGAGCCAATTGAATAATAAACCAAATAACTAAGTAAATAAAACTAGAAAACGAGTAAAAATAAATCTAATAATCGAACGAATAAACCGAATGAATGAGTAATTTAATTTAGTAAATATATTGAATAATAAATGAGCGAAAATCTAAGAAAATAATCAAGTTACTAATCGATTGAACAAGTAAATACATTGAGAAACAACTAACACCACAAGAACATAAATTTAATAAACGAGTAAACAGAACGATTAAATAAATAGAATAAATCGAGTAAAAAAAATCAGATAAATGAGTAAATAAACAGAAAAACCGAGTAAAAAAAACGAGTGAAGAAATCAAATGTGTGAGTAAATGAGTAAAAACTAAGAAAATAAACAGCGTATATGAGTAAATAATCGAATGAAGAAGTAAATAAACCAAGTAAATACATAGAAGAAAATATTTAAACCCCAAGAAAATAAATTGAATAAATGAGTAAACAAAACTAGTAAATCAATACAATGAACGAGTAAGTGATTAAATTATTCTAGTAAATAAATAGTATAAACGGGTGAATAAATCGAGTAAATGAGTAAATACTATTTATTTACTCATTTTCAATTCTTTGCCTGTTGCATATTAGCTTGATGTTATAGGCTTCAATATAAATAGATAATTATTGTTTAAACAAGTCAGAAAATCTATAAAGCAATATGAGTAAATAAGTAAATGGGTAAAAAGTAAAAACCCATCTAAAAATAAATTAAAATGCAGTGTGGTAAAACAATTTAATTACATAACAACTAACTACTAGAACAAAACCAAATAACGTATTATCGTAAAGAAAAAGATAATGTTTTATTCGAGTGAATTAATAAAATATAACATCATTATACGATTACGTTATTTAAACTAACATTTATGTAAAAAAAATGAATAATTTTGTTCTGCTTGTACAGAGACATTGTTAAATATTGAACCTATTTAAAGTCGAAAAGTGTAGTTTTAGCAGCAAAGAACACTTGAAAATACAGTACATTATTATATTTTACGCTCGACAAACTGAAACGAGATAGGTAGGGCCAAAGTTCTTGGAAAGTGGACTACACAAAGAAAAAGTTAAATAGTTAATGAAAATATTGTAGTTAGCAGACAAAAAAAAAAGTGTAGTATATACCATAAAATGTCTTTTGTTGTAGATATAGTTGTATTTTTTTTTTTTTAACAAGTCGCAAAAGTAACTGGATATTGTATAAGCGTGTCGCTCGACTATTCATTATTATAATATAATTAGTAATAATCATTTCGGTCTAGAAACAATTTTCAACATAACATTAAACAGTATATAGATTTTTATTACTCCAAATGGGAAACCATAGGGAAAATCTGAACTATTTGGTTGTGCTAGAAGCCATAATGAATATTTAAATTCGAAGATGTTATAATTATTATTATTATGGCTAAAAAGTACAGATTTATTACACAACAAACAAAACATTACAAACATAATTTGTTTGTGTAGTTGGCAGTTCGGTAAATACAATATTGTTATATTGCAATAAAAACGTACCGTTTAGCCTTTTTGCCGTCTGTTTAAAGGTGTCTAAAGTAAATCCACTCTAAAAATAAAAACTACTTATGTTTTCTTCCATGACTGAGAAAATAAACTGTATTATGCTGATGCTATTAATTGAATACTTATTGTGCTGCAAAAAATAAAAATGTTCTTCTTTATATTGTTTGAAATAAACATTCATATTAATACAAAATAGTATAATATGTCATTACCCCGGTAAACGTATGAAATATATCTTCAAGCATAAAATCATAACTGTATTGTATCTTTTGTAATTCAATTTTGCGTTGAATTTGGTCCTGTCTAATTCTGTAACAAAAAGGACGACCAAATTTTCTAGAAACTGAGAAATTGTTTGTAAAATATAATCGCTTATGTATTTAATAAATTACACTGCCAATCAGCTTAAAAAGGTAAACAAATTTATAGTTTGTGTGTTAAACAGCTAAACAAATGTAGTCTAAACAAATATACCTAAACCGAAAAATGTTTTTTTTGTCATCAACGCGAATAAAACAAATTTAATATTTTTCTCAGTCAGCGCATTTCATTACCTCAAGAACCAAGTAAGCAAACCTAATTATTTTATACCTGTATATTTATACAATACTTATACCTGTCAAATCAACTTTTAAAAAAAATAATGATGCGTTCAGGAATACTGAAGAAATGGGTTATAGGCATAATGATGTTTGTTTACACTTCGGTACATTCACTGGAAACCGGATATAAATATACGAAAACCAATATTGAAAAAAATGAACTTTATATGGAACTAAAATGTGGATACCTGTTCGGCGGGTGTACACAAATGCGGCTAGTTAAGGATTTACTTGAAAATCATACAGAATTGAAAGCAATTGTTAACTACATTAGTAGTTTGAACGGTATAGTGAGATCCCAGATAATTTCACTGTTCTGTCTGAAAGTAAAACGTATTGGTGCCATGTGGGCATTACACTTGTTCACTAGTTTAATAACGGCTTTTTACCAGGATACAAAAAGTTCAACGGAAGACCATCCGAAACTTATCGAAACTATCAGCTATGTTATCGAAAAACTGGACGACGACCTATCCGGGTGTCGTAAGGGCAATTTATTCGATTCGTACGAGAGCCACTTACGCTCAGGTCAGAAGTTGGAATACTTTACTTATATAAAAACTATACTACCACAGTACATGAAACAGGCCAATGCTCAGCTAAGAAGAAACAAAATAATTAGTGATGGTTTGTTGAAAGATAGGCTTGACTTAAGTATAAAATCTAATTCGCTGTTGATGAGCAACCTGGGGATAAAAGACAAGCTTAAATATGACTTACAAAACGTGTACAACTTGAAAATAACATGGAATAACACTAGCCCAATACTGTGTACGGCATGGGGAGAAGCGCGTGCACTGGACTGGAAAAACACCAACCTCCGACACATAAAGTCATACTATAATGCGTGTAATGACTTTTTAAAAATTATCTTGTTTCGTCTGACGTTTAAACACATGGCATATTTACGACCTTACGTTGGTAAATTGGGTCGCTACAAATTGTACGCACAAGAATGGTACAATATAGTGCTTCAATTCGTTACTATTGTAAACTTGTCTGGAGATCTAAATGTATTAAGGTTGCTGCATTGCCTGATGGATTTAATCAATGGGGTACAGATAATAGATAGTGTGGTTAGCTATGTAGTTTCAATACTCGTTACGCTATGTCAGCCTTTTGGATGCGAAGCCAGCTCTCCAATCGTTATAGACAATCAAGAATTAAAAATAAAATATACAGGTCTGACTGAAGAAGAAATACTATCTTTGAAAATACCGTTTAGTCCCGTGCCCATTGAGTATAATAGTTTGGGTAACGCGAGAACTTTTCTTTCTCATCTGAAATTGGTTTTCAATAATGTCAACTTTAGTGTCATTCGGTCATTAACAGAATACATTGATGAACTCAATCCGATAAACTGTGTAGAGAGGTCGGACGCTAGTATTGTGGGATTGGAACATCTTCATATCAATATGTCAGATTTTGAATTATAATAGTCTAATATTTACAATAAAACACTATGCTATTTAAATTATTTAGTTTTAATTACATTTTAATAGTAAACGGATTTGTCTGTAATTATATAAATTATATATGTTAATATGATTTTAGGATAATTCAGTTTCATGAAAATAGACAACCACTTTAAAGTTTTAGCATTTTTTCTACTTTTTGATAAAAATTAGGTTGACTATAATTTTCATTGATTAAGTAAGTTGTAAGAATTTTTATTAAAGGGTTTTATAAAAACAGTACAAGTGTATTGTATCATTTAACTGTTTCAATCATTATTATTATTTAAAGTGGTAATCAATATAGTCCAAAAAAATAAACCTACAGCGAAAAAAATGTTTTTTGTGTAGCGACATAAAATAATATTGAACAAGAATTAAAATGTTTTGAATTATAAAATTTGAATTGCATTTAATAACCATTGTGTATCTCATAATATGATAATTCTATTTATATAAAACAAACAATCATTTTGGGTTTTTAACATTTCTGAGTTTACCCGTTTTAATATGGCGTTATTATCTATTCCCTCTTAATTTTAATGCATGTATTTTTCTAAATCTAAATTTATAATCTTTATACTAAAAAGTATAAATAGGAATAATATATTTCACTCGAAATCTAATTAGACATTTTGCAACTAGTCACTGTGACTCGGTCGACAGTATAATACATTAATAACAATATAATAATAGTATTATGATAGAGTGTACAAACAATAGTAACCAACAACCTCACCCCCTCCCCCCATATAAAACCGCTATGCCACCTACCAGGGCACAAGGGACAATGTGTATTGCAAATAGTTTAGACATAATAAATATTTTTATTATGGCTAAAAAGTACTGATTTATTATACAACGTACAAAGCATTACAAACATTAATTTGATGTGTAGTCGGATGTTCGGTAAATAATATAAAATATTATTAGTATAACGGTACAGTTTAGCTTTTTTACCGTCTGTTCAAAGGTTCAAAGTAAATACTTAAAAAAAAAAAACGACTAATGTTTTCTTTCATGACTGAGCAAATAAACTGTATTATGATGTTGCTATTAAAATGACGATAAATTTTTGTGGTGGGAAGGGATCAAATATTTCAATATTGAATATTGTGTTCTGGAAAAAAATAAAATCGTTCTTAATATTAGTGTTTGAAATAAATTGTAATAGTAAATTAAAATAGCATAATATGTCATTCAAAGGGCCATAAACACCCATTTAAGTTACTTAGCAAGCTGCCACAACACGTCTGAACTTATATTAAAAAAATGCATTTAATTGGATATAAATAATATTACTCTACATTATTTCAAATAAATAAACTACTTAAAAAAATATGTGCAAACCTATCTTTTTTTAAAAATTCATTTTTGGGAATTAATAGTTTTATTATTTATTATAATATTTAGACACATGATCCAACAATAAAATTCACCTATTGTCATTTTTAAACAGTGCTTCATAAAACTTGAACCTTAAGTATTGTGATGTGTTAATATAAATGTCTGTAATATATTTTCAGGCTTTAAATAAGAATTCTAATATTAATTCAAGGTGTTCTATTAGCTTGTATATAAAACAGCTAAACAAATATACCTACAGTTAAATTTTTTTTTTTTAGTAATCGACCTAAATTCGATTTTATACTAATATACAACAAATAATTAATATTTTTCACAGCCAGTACATTTTGTCACCTTGAAAACCAAGCAAGCAAACCTAATACTTTTATATCTGTTAAATCAAATTTTAAAAAGATAATGATGCGCTCTGGAATACTGAAGAAATTGGTTTTAGGCATGACGATGTTTGTTTACACTTCGGTACATTCATTGGAAACCGGGTACAAATATACCAAAACAAATATTGAAAAAAATGAACTTTATATGGAACTAAAATGTGGATACCTGTTCGGTGGGTATACACACATGCGACTAGTTAAGAATTTACTTGAAAATCATACAGAATTGAAAAGATTGGTAAGACATGTTAGTAGTTTGAACAGTGTAGTGAGACCCCAGATAATTTCGCTGTTCACTCTGAAAGTAAGACGTATTGGTGCCTTGTGGGCACTGCATTTGTATACCAGTTTACAAACGGTTTTTTACGAGGATTTAAAAAATACGCCGGAGGACCATCCGAAAATTATCGAAACTGTCAACTATGTGATCGAAAAACTGGAAAACGACCTAGCCGGGTGTCGTAAAGGCAATTCATTCGATTCGTACGAAAGAATTATACAGTCAGGTCAGAAATTAGAACTTTATACGTATACAAATATTATACTCCCACAATACTTGGCACACACCAACGCTCAGCTGGAAAAAAACAATATAGTTAGTAATGGTTTGTTGAAAGAGAGGCTTGATTTAAATATAAAACTAATTCGCTTTTCATGAGCAACCTAGGGATGAATGACAAGATGAAATACGACTTTCAAAACGTATACAACTTGCAAATAACATGGAATAACACTAGCACAAAACTGTGTACGGCATGGGGAAAAGCGCGTGCACTGGACTGGGAAAACACCTTTCTCCGACAAATAAAATCATACTTTAACGCGTGTTATGACTTTTTTAAAATTATCTTGTTTCGTCTGACGTTAAAACACATGGCATATTTACGACCTTATATTGGTAATTTGGGCCTCTACAAAGTGTACGTGCAACAATGGTACAATATAGTGGTACAATTTGGTACTATCCTAAACTTGTCTGGAGATCTAAATGTAACAATTTTGCTGGATTGCCTAATAGATTTAATCAACGAGACACGGATAATAGACAATGTGGTCATCTATGCAGATTCAACACTGAATAAGCTTTGTCAGCATTTTGAATGCCAAGCGAGTGCTCCATTCGTTATAGACAATCAAGAATTTAAAATAAAATATAGAGATCTTAATGAAAGAGATATAAAATCTCTGCCAATGATATTTAGTCCTGTGCCTATTGAGTTTAACAGTTTATTGAATGCGAAAAGATTTCTGTCTCATCTGAATTTGACTTTCCGTTCTGTCAACTTTAGTTTCATTCGGTCACTAACAGAATACATTGATGAACTCAATTCGATAAATTGTGGAGAGAGGACGGACGCTGGTATTGTGCGGTTGGAACATCTTCATATCAATATGTTAGATTTGAATAATGTTTGATTTATTTATATTGTTTTTTTTTTATTTTACTGAATAAAATTTTAATTATAAATATAAGACTATAACAGTACATGTATAAATGTATTACATAATATAAAAGATCGTAACATACATAAATTATTTAATATAAATTTAACAATTAAGTACTTATCTAAAAAATTTTTTTTAAATTTTTTTAAGAATATATTCAACAGGTCAATGATATTAATACAGTTTCAATAATACGTTTTAATAATCCCAGTTTCATAAATTACTTATTATGAATGAAGTCTACATGATTATTGAAAAATAGCTTTGTGTCAAATAAAACTCCGAGGTCTTTAGTAATATTGTTACGTGCTATATTTGTATTATTAACTGTATATTTAAAATAAAGAGTGTTTTTTTAAGAGCAAGACATAATAAAGCATTTATCAATATTTTAAGACATTCCATTATTGTTGAACCATTTATACAAATTTTATAAGTCAGATTGAAGTTTCAATGAATCCTCCATGCATTCGAATTTTTTAAATAATTTAGTGTCATCAGCAAATAATAGACATGTCGAGTAATTTAGAACTTTACTAATATCATTTATACATAAAGAAGACAGTATGGGAGATAAGTGATCTCCTTTGGGTACACCAGATCAAACATATATTGAATTAGATATACAATTTTCATATATTACAAATTGGACACGATTGGTTAGAAATGAATTAAACCACAAAAGTGAAGCATCACAAAAGCCATATAATTTGAATTTATACATAAACATTTAAACGTGTGGTCAACTCTATCAAATGTTTTTTCAAAATCCGTATATATTACGTCTACTTGGGCTTTAAGAACAAGTAAATCTAGAATTGATTGTTTAAAGATACAAACATTAGTTACGGTTGAACGTCTTGGTCGAAAACCATTTTGTTCATCAGTAAGAATTTTCTCACACAGTGGACACATTTTTTTAGTTATAAGTTTGGAAAATATTTTAGGAAGTATTGATATTTTAGAGATTGATCGATAATTAGTGTCTTGGGATTTATCACCTTTTTTAAAATAGTCGAGATAAATAAAAACGTTACCATTTAAGTTTCAAAAATTGTTATCAGAAAAATTAAGTTGGGAGGGGGGTAAAAACAAAAACAAATTGTGAAAAATTGTATAAAAACAATATGAAAAAAAAAATTTAATTTCTTATTATACCCAATGAGATATTGAGTGGTTCACGATAAGTGGATCATTCTGTACATCAGTCAATATCATCATTGAGAACACTTGAAAAATGTTATTTTTAATTTTTGTTCTTCTGTAAAGTCTTATAAAAATCAAAAATCTAATAAATTATGAGTATTGAAAGGAAACATAGCGTTAAAGGTTAAAGGGTTGGATGGAAGATGAAGAGCGGTAGATGGTTATTTTGATTTGCACGCATTCGGCATTACTCTACCGCACTCCACCTTCCGTCCTACACTTGAATAACTTAAAAAGTAATTATCCAAATCTAGTTGTCGACCAGTCAAAATGTCCATCAAATTATTCTTAATATAAGGACATCTTGAATTTCTAAAAATAAATGTAACAAAAAAAAAATGTATTTCAAAAGATAAAATAGTTAAGTGCAATAAATAATGTGGTGCTTAAAGCGCAAATGAGTATAAATTTAATTAAAAAAAAATCTTAAATTATTCACTAGAAAAAAAGTTATTACATTTGTCTTATCTCTATAGGCCACCCTATAAATTAATTTGGATACTAATTAAATTCCTCTTTATTATTTCAAGTAAAGAAACTACTTGTAAACATATGTTGAAACCTATTTTTTTCATAATAAGTTTTTTGTAATTAATAGTTTTATTATATAGTATAATATGTACACACATGATCCAAAATATATCAATTTAACCAATGTCGTTTTTAAAACAATACCCTTAAATATTGTGATGTGAGTAATATAAATGTGTGTACTATATCTTCAGGCTTTATAACAGAATGGTATTATAACTCCAAAGGGTCACCGATATTTGTTGTAATTTAATTTTGCGTTGGATTTGGTCCGGTCTAGTAATAACGAATTTTATGCTACGATAAAGTACAAATGAAACATTCTAATGAATCGTAGGTTGACTAGTAACGGCCAAATTGTGTGTAAAATATAATACACCGTAAAACCGCTTAAAACGGTAAAAGTTGCATAGTTTGTGTATAAAACAGCTAAACTAATATAGCCTAAGCAAATATACCAACAGTAAAAATTGTTTTTTTGTAAAGCGACATAAACAAGATTCAATCCGAATAAAAAAAATAAAAAATTTCTCAGTCAATACATTTGGCCGCCTATAGAACCAAGCAATACTTTTATTTAATCTTAATACCTGTTAAATTAACTTAAAAAGATAAAATGATGCGCTCTGGAGTACTAAAGAAATTGGTTTTATGCATGATGTTGTTCGTTTTCACTTCAGTACAGTCATTAGAAACCGGATACAAATATACGGGAAAACATATTGTAAACGATGAACTTTATATGGATTTAAAATGCGGGTACCTGTTTGGCGGCTATACACAAATGCGACTAGTTAGGGTTTTACTTGAAAATCATACAGAATTGAAAGGATTAATTGGCCCTGTTAATATTTTGAACAGTGTAGTGAAAACCCAGATAATTTCGCTATTCTGTCTGAAAGTAAGACGCATTGGTGCCTTGTGGGCACTACATTTGTATACCAGTTTACAAACAGTTTTTTACGATGATTTACAAAATACGCCAGAAAACCATCCGAAAATTATCGAAACTCTCAGCTATGTCATCGAAAAACTAGAAAACGACATACGCGGGTGTCCTAAAGGCAACTCATTCGATTCGTACGAAAGCATCTTAAATTCAGGTCAAAAGCTCAAATACTATACTTATACAAAAAAAATACACCCAGAATACATGGCACAAGCCAATGCACAGCTAGATGAGAACAATATAATTTGTGATGGTTCATTTAAAGAGAGCCTTGTTAGAAGTATAAAAACGAATACGATTTTCATGTTCAACCTAGGAACGAAAGACAAGCTTAAATATGACTTTCAAAACGTATACAACTTGCAAATAACATGGAATAACACTAGCACAAAACTGTGTACGGCATTGAAAAATGCGCGCGCCCCGGACTGGAAAATCACCAATCTCCGACACATAAAATCATACTATAACATGTGTTATGACTTTTTTAAAATAATCTTGTTTCGTCTGACGTTAAAACACATGGCATATTTACGGCCTTATATTGGTAATTTGGGCCTCTACAAATTGTACGCACAAGAATGGCACAATATAGTGGTACAATTTGGTACTATCCTAAACTTGTCTGGAGATCTAAATGTAACAATTTTGCTAGATTGCCTGATAGATCTAATCAACGAGACACAGATAATAGACAATGTGGTCGTCTATGTAGATTCAACACTGAATAAGCTTTGTCAGCCTTTCGGATGCCAAGCGAGTGCTCCATTCGTTATAGACAATCAAGAATTGAAAATAAACTATAGAGACCTTAATGAAAAAGAAATAAATTCTCTGCCAATGATATTTAGTTCTGTGCCTATTGAGTTTAACAGTTTGTTGAATGCGAAAAGATTTCTGTCTCATCTGAATTTGACTTTCCGTTCTGTCAACTTTAGTTTCATTCAGTCACTTACAGATTACATTGATGAACTCAATCCAAAAAATGGCGCAGATAGCTCGGACGCTAATATTGAGGGGTTTGAACATCTTCATATCAATATGGAAGATTATTCTTAAAGTTAGTCTAATACTTTTAATTAAATCCTAATTTTTTTTAATTATAAAATTATAAATACACTTTAATAGCCAATGTGTATACCAGTATATGCTAATTATATTTCTTTAAAATTAACAACCACTTTTAATATTGTATTGTTATAATATATTTTTTTCTTTAACTTGCAAACACGTAGCATAACTTGCCTGTACGTTTGTACTGGTATTTTTCAAATATTGCATAATTAATTTAATCTACTTCTCGATGTCGTAGAGAGCTGTAACTTGGCCCGACACTCATCTCCGATGACAACACAAAATCCTAAAATATTACTGGTACTCAGACAACCAGGCGCCCTACAAAATGTCATATGCAGGGGTCATTTCTTAAAATTTCAATTATTGTTATTAACAATTTTTGTCTAAAAAGAAAAGCGTAGGCCTATTATAAAAATGTAAGTGTCACACACTAATATTGAACCAAATTTATATTACAAAAAAAAATTGAGAGAGAATAGGACGAGATGGTTCGGTCATATTATAAGAAGAGATGAGGCAGAGGCTGTGAGAGGTGTCATGAAGATAAATGTAAAGGGAAAAAGAGGAAGTGGAAGAAAGAAAAGATTGGTGGACGGAATACAGAGTGATATGATGATAGCGTGGGTGATTGAACGAGATGTAGAAGACCGAGTGTAGGGCAAAGATAAAGAAGAAGAAAATGAGATATTTCATTAGTAGTTTTCATAAAAACATTACAATAATATTGCTAAATCACTGTTTTAAACATTATTATGACTGAAACTAGTTAATTAATGCAGTGTTTATGTTTAAATAAAAACAGTAAATCGCAAAATCAGTAGAATACACAATATATTAATTAGTATTCAAAGCAAAGGAATTTCCATGTTAATTTCCATAACGTCCATGCTAACCTTCATGTTAATTTCCATATATATCGTGTTTGTTGCTATGGGCGATTGGAAGTCATATACTAATCAACTAATTTATGGCATTATATTTTTGTATACCTTTATGATTTATCCCTATCCATTTAAAACATATTTTTTTTTAAATCGAAAACGCGTGCAACAGCTTCAGTGAAAGATGTACGAATTGGTCCTCTAATAACTTTATAAAATACTCGCTTTGTATCGATCAAAGCAATTATTCTATCATATTTCAAAAAATTTGCTAGGTAGTTAATAATTTTTGTTAAAATTTTATGCCATTGTAGAAATATGAAAAATTTAATTCGCTTGAAATCTTTCGAGTTTCTAAATATATAGTTTGTCAAGTTAAACAGTATATCATCACTTCATTTATTTTAAATGTATTATTACTGTTGTAGACAACATTTGACAAATTTCTACCGTTCAAAATAAACCCAAGCGTATTAATAATAATGTTTGGTAACCATAGTCCATAATTTTCGATCCTTAAGTCGATAGTTCTCACAAAAGAATGGAAAATAGTTCACGGTGAACTGTTTTTTCGAAATAGAACTCTAGGACGAAAAGCTCAAGTTTATTATACAGTACTCACTGATAAAAAACTGATATTATATTTTGAAAATGAAAAAAAAAAAATTATAATTTATAAAGTATACATATTCTAATGCATCGTAAGTTGTATTATAACGGCCAATGTTGTTTAATAAAATACACCAAGAAAAAGCTTGTATAAGTAAAAATATCAAAGTTGCACAGTTAAATATTTTTATTAAAATATTTTTAAACGTATTTAGATAGCTAAACAAATATACCTACAGCGAAATTTTTTTTTTTGTAGCGTGACTTAAATGAGATACAATAAGACTAAAAAAAAATGAATATTTTTGTAATTACTCCTATATAGTCAGTATATTTCGTCACCTTAAGAATCAAAGAATTAAACGATTTTTTTTATTACTTATCAAAATGTTTTCTAGTTATTACTAATACACCAGTCGATACATTTTGTAACTCAAAAACTAAGCAAGTAAATCTAATACTTTCAGACCGGTTATATCAACTATAAATATTTTAATGGTGCGCTATAAGACAATCTTTTAACATTTTTCTAATAAATTAATAAAGGACACGATTTTAATAATACATTAGTTAAACGAATCTTTATATGAAAAAAATTATTCGAATGTTGCCAACCTCTGCTTGTACAATGTGCCATTATTGAACCTGTTTAAAGTGGAAATGTATTTTTTTTTTTTGATAAACCGCCAAAGTTCATTGATATTGTATAACTATTAAAAATTATATTAACTTGAATATTAATTAAATAACTCAACATTATTTTTGGTAAAGAAACTACTTTCAAACATAATATGTTAATACCTATTTTTTAAATTCATAGTTGTATTATGTATTATAAAATGTACGCACAAATATTATTATTAATGTTTTAACTAAAAAGAAAAGCGTGGGCCCGTTTCCACAAAGTCCAAATTCATTAAGTTAAGTATTATAAAATTTCTAATTCTATAAAAATAACGACGGGTGAATTTTCTAGAAACTACTAAAGTGCGTGTAAAATATAAACGCTTATGAATTGAATAATATACACTGTGTAACCGATTGGAAAGGTAAAAATTGTACAGTTCACATGCAAAACAGCTAAACTAATATGGTCTGAAAAAATACACCTACAATGAAAAATGGTTTTTTTTCGTACAGCGACATAAATGTGAAACAAGAAGAACATAAACAAAATTTACATATTCAGTCAGTGCATTTTGCTGCCTTGTGAACCAAGCAAGCAAACCTAATACTTTTATACAAACCTGTTAAATCAATTTTAAACAGATAATGATGCGTTCTGGAATACTGAAGAATTCGGTTTTAGGCATAATATTGTTTGTTTACACTTCAGTACAGTCTTTAGAAACCGGATACAAAGATACGGGAAAACATATTAAAAACGAAGAACTTTATATGGATTTAAAATGCGGTTACCTGTTCGGTGGGTATACACAGATGCGACTAGTGAGGGATTTACTTGATATTCAAAAAACAAAATGGAAAGGTATAATTGGCCCTGTTGGTAGTCTGAGCAGTGTAGTGAGACCCCAGATAATTTCGCTGTTCGGTCTGAAAGTAAAACGTATTGGTGCCATGTGGGCATTATATTTGTTCACCAGTTTATTAATGGCTTTTTACCAGGATTCAAAAAATACGCCGGATTGGAAAATTATCGAAACTGTCAGCTATGTCATCGAAAAACTAGAAAATGACATACGTGGGTGCCGTAAAGACAATTCATTCGATTTTTACGAAAGCATCTTAAAGTCAGGTCAGAAGTTAGAACTATATACTTATTCAACAACTATACTCCCACAATACTTGGAACAAGCTAATGCTCAGCTGGCAAAAAACAATATATTAAGTTATGGTTCGTTGAAAGAGAGCCTTGATGTAAGTATAAAAATTAATTCGCTTTTGATGATGAATCTGGGGATGAATGACAAGATGAAATATGACTTTCAAAACGTATACAATTTGCAAATAACATGGAATAACACTAGCCCAATACTGAATACGGCATGGGGAAATGCGCGTGGTCTGGACTGGAAAAACACCAATCTCCGACACATAAAATCATACTGTAGCATGTGTAATGACTTTTTTAAAATCATCTTGTTTCGTCTGTCGTTAAAGCACATAGCTTATTTACGACCTTATACTGGTAATTTGGACCTCTACAAAGTGTACGTGCAACAATGGTACAATATAGTGGTACAATTTGGTACTATCCTAAACTTGTCTGGAGATCTAAATGTAACAATTTTGCTGGATTGCCTGATAGATCTAATCAACCAGACACGGATAATAGACAATGTGGTCATCTATATAGTTTCAACACTGAATAAGCTTTGTGAGCCTTTCAAATGCCAAGCGAGTGCTTCATTTGTTATAGACAATCAAGAAATAAAAATAAATTATACAAATCTTAATGAAAAAGAAATAAATTCTCTGCCAATGATATTTAGTCCTGTGCCTATTGAGTTTAACAGTTTGTTAAACGCGAATAGATTTCTGTCTCATCTGAATTTGACTTTCCGTTATGTCGACTTTAGTGTCATTCGGTCACTTACAGATTTCATCGATGAACTGAATTCAAAAAATGATGCAGAGAGCTCGGACGCTAGTACTAAGGGGTTTGAACATCTTTATATCAATATGGCAGATTATTCTTAAAGTTAGTGTAATACTTTTAATTATATCCTAATTTTTTTTAATTATAGTGTATTCAGTACAATTTATACATTATAATGACCAATGTGTATTCCATTATAATATGATAATTATATTTCTTTAAAATCAATATTCACTTTATTGTATTGCTATAATATACTATACATATATATATTTAGTTGAATGTAATATTCAAGCAAGTAGTGACGTATGCAGTTACTAAAACATTACGTTCTAAATAAATATACCTACAGCAAAAAACATAATTAAATTTAAGAAGTGTAAAAAAAAAAAAATTTGGTCTAGTAAATTCTTATGAAAATTTATTTCTACAAGTTAAACCGACAAAGAGAAAGTTTTTTTTATTTATTATTTCTTAACCCAACTTCTATACCTAACAGTAAGCAAAAGTATTTTAATTTGAAATAAGGCTGTTAAATATTGCACGGTAAATTTATAAAAGTCGGGTTCTTGATAAATCCTTCTACAATGCCACTAGATTTGACTTTTAAAAGTTATCTTTTAAAATAGATTTTATATTTATGTGAACACGAACAGGTTTCTTTGATCATTTTACATATTTAAGATTAATAGTACAGCTTCAACACGATATCAATTTGTTTTAGTTCAATTTATCGTTGAGTAATGTCCTGCCTTTTACAATAATAAAGACGATTGAATTTTATGCTATGACAAAATACAAGTGAAACATTCTGATGCATCGTAAGCTGTTTAAAACCAACCAAAATTATGTGCACAATAGAATTGTTGTAACTATAAGTAAAAATTTCAAAGGTTTTCCGCTAAATTAAAACCATATAAGTTATATATTATACGTGTGTAAGGCGGTTAAACAAGTTTGGTCTAAACAAATATACTTACAGCGAAAAATTGTTTTTTTTGCGATTTAATACGAATATAAAAAATCAAATTTGTTCCAAATTATTATAATAAGTCAGTAAGTTTTTTCGCCTCAAGTATCAAGCAAGAAAACGTATTTTCGTATTACTTATCAATAATTTGTCCAGCTAATTCTAGTACTTCATTTCGTTGCCTCAAGAGCAAGCCAAACAAGCAAACCTAATACTATTTTAGACCGGTTATATCGACTATTTATGTTATACTGTTATGATCTGGACTATACTGACGAAATTGGTTTTAAGCATAATGTTGTTCGTTTACACTTTAGTACAGTCAATGGAACCATTGATAACTTTAAATTTACTATTTAATATGTGGATACCTGTTCGGCTGGTATACACAAATGTGGCTAGTGAGGGATTTACTTGAAAATCATACAGAATTGAAATTATTGGTTAGCTCTGTTAGTAGTTTGAACAGTGTAGTGAGATCACAGATAATTTCACGGTTCGACAGTTGCCCTCGGCCCATGAAAGTCGTGTAGCTGTCGCTCTCGGCGCATGAAAGCGTGTCGATTGGTGTCCACCTATTGCTCTACGTGGGAAGAATTGATTCCGGCTTCAATATTGGATACGGTTGCACACGGTAAACGACCGCCGGACGCTGCTCGTTGGAACGCCTTTGGCATACATTTGCCGTACAGTAGTACCATAGGTCAGGTCAGTCCAGTTGCGATCCGGTGAATCGTTTTGGCAGCGGGCTATCCAGTTGGGATACAACGAGCCATTTCCGGAGCACGGCAGTTTCCTGGGGTCAAGGATGAGACAAACTGTAGTTAAATTTAATATTGTTTTTTGTTTGCTTGTACTTGTAACTGGACAGGGACGCCTGTCCAGGTAGATAAGACCGCCAACAATAAATTAATTCTAGAAAAAAACTAGACTATCTTTTTTTCTATAGTGCCTGTTTTTTGCTTGTAACGTGACCCTCTCCGTTCGGGAGTCAG
This sequence comes from Adelges cooleyi, assembly GCF_023614345.1. Taxonomy (NCBI): domain Eukaryota; kingdom Metazoa; phylum Arthropoda; class Insecta; order Hemiptera; family Adelgidae; genus Adelges; species Adelges cooleyi. The sequence continues at coordinate 7,923,799 of NW_026096268.1, forward strand.
TCGTCGAGCGAGGCGGCGAACAGCTGCTATTTCTGAAAATACCGTTTAATCCTATATGGATTGAATATTACAACTTAGGAAACGCTAAAACATTCTTGTTTGGCGAATACGAAACTAATTTCTGTCACATCTGAATTTTACTTTCCGTTCGGTCGACTTTAGTGTAATTCGGTCACTTACAAGGTACATCGATGACTCAAACCGATAAATTGTGTAGAGAGTTCGGACGCTAGTATTGAGGGGTTGGAACATCTTCATATCAATAAGTCACATTTTTAATAATAGTAGTCTAATATTTCTAATAAAACTATTTTATTTTAATTATGCAATTTTAAATAAATTATAATAATCAATGTGTCATGATAATATGATAATTCAATTTCTATAAATTATAATATCTCTTAAAAACGTTAACTTGTTTTTTAATTATACATATATATTGTAATTTACCATCCTTAAAATTCAAAATTTAGTTGAATGTAATATTTAAACAATTTGTGGCTTATTTAGACAGCTAATAAAATATAGCCTATACAAATAAACCTTCAACAAATTATTGTTTTTTTTTTCAGCGACATAAAATACAATTAAACACGATAAAAGAATCAACATTTTGTGTAGTTAGTTCTAATACTTCAGACAGTACATTTCGTCACCACAAGAACCATACAAGTAATCCTATGTACTTTTTGACCGGTTGAATCGACTTTTTAGACATAATGGCGCTCTCTGGACTACTGACGAAATTGGTTTTATTCATCATGTTGTTCGTTTACACTTCAGTACAGTCACTGGAAACCGGATACGAATATAAGGGGAAAAATATTGAAAACGATGAACTTTATAAGGATTTAAAATGTGGATACTTGTTTGGCGGGTACACACACATGCGACTGGCGAGGGTATTACTTGAAAATCAAAATACAGATTTGCAAATGTTGCTGGGCCCCATTAGTAGTATGAACCATATAGTAAGATCCCAGATAATTTCGTTGTTCGGTCTGAAAGGAATACGCATTGGTGCTATGTGGATACTATACTTGTTCACAAGTCTGATAACTGATTTTAATCAGGAGATAAGAAATAAGATGGAAGGACATTTAAAAGTTATCGAAAGTCTCGTCTATGTCATCGCAAAACTACATGAGGACCTGGCCGGGTGTCGTAAAGGTAATACCTTTGACACTTACGACATCGTATTGGCACGTCAGACGTTTGATTTCTATACTTATACAAAATATATACTCCCAATACATCTGGATAAAGCCCGGGATTTGCTGCGCAAAAACGATAAAAACAGTGATTCTGTGTTGAAAATAAAGCTCGAAATAAGTTTAAAAATGAATTGGCTTCTTTTGCGCAACCTGGGTGTGTTTAATGAACTCAAAGTAGACCTACAAAATATATACAACTTAAGAATTAAATGGCACAACACTAGCGCAATACTGATTTGGACTTGGCAAAATGCGCGTGCTCTGGACTGGAAAAACACCAATCTCCAGCACATAAAATCATACTATCAAGCGTGTTATGACTTTTTAAAAATCATCATGTTTCGTCTGACGTTAAAACACATGGCATATTTACGATCTTTTATTGGTAAATTGGACCTCTACAAAGTGTACGTGCAACAATGGTACAATATAGTGGTACAATTTGGTACTATCCTAAACTTGTCTAGAGATCTAAATGTAACAAATTTGCTGAATTGTCTCAGAAATCTTATCAACGGGGTAGAAAAAATAGATAGTGTGGTCAGCTATATTGTTTCAGTACTGGCAACGCTTTGTCAGCGTTTCGGATGCGTAGCTTGCAATCCATTCGTCATAGACAATCAAGAATTTAAAATAAAATACAAAAGTCTGACCGAAGAAGAAATAAAATCTCTACAAATAACGGTTCATTCAGTGGGGATTGAGTGTAATAGTTTGGTGAACGCGAACACTTTTTTGTCTCATCTAAAATTGGCTTTTCATTATGTAAACTTTAGCGCAATTCGGTCACTTACTGAATATATCAATGAGATCAATCCGACATTAAGACGTGTTGAGAGGTCAGAAAATAATATTGTTGATTCGGAAAATGTCCATGTCAATATATCAGATTTTGAATAATTATAGTGTAATACTTTCAATTAAACCCTATTTTATTTCAATTATACAACTTTAAATACATTATAATTGTGATTTGTATGTTAAATTTCTATAAAATAAACAATCACTTTGTGGTTTTTAACATTGCCGTCTACCGATGTTTACCTTTTTATAATGTCACCTATTCCCTCTTGATTGAAGTGCATGTATTTTTCCAAATCTAAATTTTATGCAAAAGTATATATAGGAAAAATATAATTCACTCGAAAGATACAAAGTTACAAAATACCTGTTGTAGATCAATTGACTTTTTATATTGAGAATAATGTATTAAACATTTTGACTGGTCTATGTTTCGTATAACTATTTTTGAAGTTATTGAGGTTTCAAGTCAAGGGTAGGAGGAAAGGTGGAGTGTAGTAATATTTTTATCTGCGCGCATTTCCCGACCGCACTTGCCCTCCCATCCTAACTTTAAAACTCTTATAACTATAAAAATAGTTTCCCAAACTGGTTTATAATAGTCAAAATTTTTAGTACATTATTCTCAATATAAAAAGTTAGTAAAATAAGTACTTTACCATTTAAGTGTCAAAAGTTGCTATCAAAAAACCTAACTTGGAGGAGAGTAAAAACAAAAAAAAATGTGAAAAAATGAGATCACATTGTATAAAAATAATATGAAAATAAAAATGTTAATTTTTTATTAAACCTTATGAGATATTAAATGGTTCATAATAAAATAATCACCCTATAAAGGTTGCGATTTATAGATTTTTATCGAATCATTTATAGAATGATTTTATACCTGTCATTCGTTAAAACGCTTATAGAACCAAGACTACCTCAATATGAACTGACACTAATTGTATTGATTTTTATAAAATCTACGAGTAAAAACGATAACCTTTTATATCTTTGATAATTATTATTTTCAACTAAATATGTATAATATTGGTAGTTAATAACAAAATATATAATTAAAAGAAAATATGCTAACATTTTAGAATGCTTGTTATATTTTATAGAAATTTAATTATCACATCATGACATATAAGTTGATTAGTATTATAATGATATTTGAATTTTATAAATATACAAATTTGGGTTACATTATAAATGTTAGTCTATAAGTAATCAAAATCTGGTGTATTAAACTCCAGCATTTGCTCAAGCTGTAGTATTCAATCCATACAGGACTAAACGGTATTTGCAGAGATTCTATTTCTTCTTCGGTTAGACTTCTATATTTGATTGTAAATTCTTTATTGTCTATAGTGAATTGATTAATAGCATCGCATCCAAAAGGCTGACAAAGCTCAACCAGTATTGAAGCTATATAGTTGACCACACTATCTATTTTTTCTACCCCCTTGAGAAGATTTCTGAGACAATTCTGCAAGCTGCATACATGTGAATCTTCGGACAAGTGTAATATAGTACCAAACTGTTAAACTATATTGTGCCATTCTTGTACGTAATACATATAGCGGTCCACGTCAAGAATATAGAACTCTAGATAATTTATGTGTTTTAACGATAGACGAAACAAGATGATTTTTAAAAAGGCATAGCATAACTTATAGTACGATTTTACATGTAGGAGGTTGGTTTTTTTCCAATTCAGGTAACGCGCATTTTGCCAAGCCATAAGCAGAATTGTGTTTGTGTTTTTCCATATTATTTTCAAGTTGTATCTATTTTGAAAGTCCTCTTTGAGTTTTCTATACATACCAAAGTTGTGCATAAAAAGCGGATTGGATCTTAAACTGCTTTCGAGCTCTTCTTTCAACAAATAATTACTAATAATGTTGTTTTTGTGCAGCAGATCCCACCTTTTGGTCATATGTTGTTTAAGTAGAATTTGCTTGAAAATATCGTATCCTAACTTCTGACCTGACATTACCATGCTGTCGTACCAGTCGAATGAATTGCCTTCACTACACTCGGCTAGGTCATCACGCAGTCTTTCGATGACGTAGACAAGAGTGTCGAAAACACGCGCATAGTCTTGCGGTGTATTTTTTGCAGTCGTATAAAAACCAGTTATGAAACTACTGAACAAAATTAGTGCCCACATAGCCCCAACACGTACTCCTTTTAAAGCGATTAACGTAGCTACCTGGCCTTTCACTAAATTGCTTAAATTACTTATGGTGCCAATCGCTACATGCACTGTCAAATTATAAGGTTCATAAAATAAAAGCTTAATTACCCGCATGTGTGTATACGCGCCAAACAGGTATCCGCATTTTAAATCCTTGTAGAGTTTATCTTGTTCAATATGTTCATTTGTATATTTGTACCCGGTTTCCAATGACCGTACTGAAGTATATGGAAACAACACCAAGCCTAAAAACATTGTCGTCAATAATCCAGAACGCACCATATTTGTATCTAAAAGTTGGTATAACCGGTCGAAAAGTAATAGGTTTGCTTATCCGGTTCTTGGAGTAACGAAATACTGCGAATGAGAAATTCAGAATTCACTATACAACATTTTGATATTTGTTATTCGCTTTTAAGAGCTTAAAAAAACAGTTTTGGTCGTAGGTATATTTGATTAGACAATATTTTTAAGCTGACTTACACACGTTAAAAAATACAATTTCTAATATTCAACTGTTTTGCATATTTGACCTATTTCTAGATGTTTTTTGCATTGTTTCTATTTTGTTTTTATTCTATTCAATACATACTATAATGTATGCATAATTTTTTACTTTTCCAGTTACCGCATTATTATGTGTTAATATTTTAGATTTCTCTCAAAAAAAAAATTTTATTTGGTTTTTCCATCTACTTGAGCTCGATTATCAGCTTTTTAACATAGTGTAAATTATTTAATTTAATTAATCCCCCCCCCCCCCATCATTTAAGTTTTTTATAATCCAAATCTAAATTGCGACTCATTTTAGAGTTCAATTCCATTACACGATGAATACTAATCGAAAAATCGCCTTTGTGCATGTAAAAATCGTTTAAAATCAATTAATAATAACGTACCAAAAAAATCCGAGTCATCAGTCAGTAAATCAAACGTTTTCATTTTTTCGCATGGGCTTAGATCATTTTGTTCAAATATGTCATTCGGCTTACAAGAGTAATAAGAAATGTCAAAGACATCATGTCCACCAAATTTTTGTTAGATTTCTACACTATAGTTTTGTTAATAGCTCTCGAGAGAATTATAGTCTTTCCATATTTCTACACTTGCCTATAGCTTTGATTTGGGAAAAATATATAAATTCACTCGAAAAGAGAGGCAGGGGGTTAATCAAGTTAAATATGGTAAATTATGCAGCGTCTATTATTGTGATATTTTGGTGGTAAAGCTTCGGTTTTTTTAAGATGATACATTGAAAGACACATAAATAAAAATAAAAACACCTAATTGTATGTATAATACCTCCATACACATCATACATCCTACACATCAAAGCAAGAACATCTCGAAATAACTTAAAATAGTAAAAAGATTGAAAATTCAAAACTGAATTATTTAATGTGTGGTAGACAGCCAAAAAATATGGCCTGAACAAATACACCCACAACAAAAACTGATCAGCCGTTTGTTATAGGCTAAAACACTTAGGTAATAATAAAAAATAACAACATTTTGTGTAGTGAACTTTTTAGTCGGCACTTATTGACACCACAAGAACTAAGCAATCAAACGTAACGCCTTTAAACCGATTAGGTCGACTTTTAGAAAGAAATATGGTGTGCTATAAACTACTAAAGAAAATGGTTTTGGGCATGATGTTGTTTGCTTACACTTCAGTACGGTCATTGGAAACCGGGTACGAATATACGAACAAAAATATTGCAAAGGATGAACTTTATAACGATTTAAAATGCGGATACCTGTTCGGAGGATATACACACATGCGGATAATTAAGTTATTATTTGAAGAACCTTATAATATGACATTGAACGTTGCGATTGGCACCATTAGTAATGTAAGCGATTTAGTGAAATCCCAGGTAGCTACTCTAATCGTTTTAAAAGAAATTCGCGTTGGGGCCATGTGGGTACTACATTTGTTTACCAGCTTAATATCGAGTTTTTACCAGGAGACAAGACATACACCGCAATGCTATCTGAATGTTTTTGAAACTCTTGTCTTCGTCATTGATAAACTGCATGTTGACCTAGCCGGGTGTCGTAAAGGCAATTCATTCGACTCGTACGACAGCATGTTGAAGTCAAGTCAGAACTTCGGATTTGAAATTTTCAAGCATATTATACTCAAACATCACATGGACAAAGCATGGTATCTGCTGCAAAAGAACAACACAATTAGTGATAGTTTGTTGAAAGAAAAGCTCGAAAATAATTTAAGACCGAAATCGCTTTTTTGGCGCAACCTGGGAATGTTTAGAGAACTCAAAGAAGATCTCCAAAATATATACAACTTGAGAATGACATGGAACAGCACTAGCAGAATTCTGCTTATGGCTTGGCAAAATGCGCGTTTTCTAAATTGGAAAAAAACCAACCTTTTACACATAAAATCGTACTATAAGTCGTGCTATGACTTTTTAAAAATCATCATGTTTCGTCTAACGTTAAAACACATAAATTATCTAGAGTTCTATATTCTTGACGTGGACCGCTATATGTATTACGTACAAGAATGGCACAATATAGTCACACAATTTGGTACTATATTACACTTATCCGAAGATCCACATGTATGCAGCTTGCTGAATTGTTTTAAAAATCTTATCAATGGTATAGAGATAATAGACAGTGTGGTCAGCTATATTGTTTCAATACTAGCAACGCTTTGTCAGCCTTTTGATTGCGATGCTATCGTTCAATTTAATATAGACAATAACGAATTTACAATAAAATATAGAAGTCTAACCGAAGAAGAAATAGAATCTCTACAAACACCGTTTAGTCCTGTGTGGATTGAATACTACAGCTTGGGAAATGCTAAAACTTTCTTGACTCATCTCAGATTGGCCTTTAAATGTGTTAATTTTAACGCCATTCGGTCACTTACTGAATATATCAATGAGATCAATCTTACATTTATTGTTGAGACGTCAGAAAATAATATTGAGGTTTTTGAAAATTTCCAGTTCAATATACCAGATTTTGATTACTTATAGACTAACATTTGTAACAGAAATGTATATTAATTATAAAATTCAACTACGTTGTAATAGTAACCAACGTTTATATTTTCTTAATAACTATTATTATGATACACGGTTAATTGAAAATAATTAAAATTATCAAAGAAATAAACTGTTATCTTTTATACTCGTAGGTTTTATCAAAATCAATATAATAGGTGTCTCTTTGTGTTGAGATAGTATTCTTTCTTTTAAACATTAAAACGGCTGACATGTATAAACGTTTCCTATAAATATATATGTAAATCGCAAAAACATTACTTTATATCAATAAATATCCATTCTTAAGACAATTAAATGTTTAAAACTATATTAATGATACTCAAAATTCATACATCAAAGCTATATAACATCGTTGGCCCTAACAAAAAAATTAAATACATTAAAAGTAATCTTATCAAAAATAATGACGACGATTTGTTTAGAAACAGCAACATATTGTGTAGATTATTTTGCGGTAGGTATAGGTAAAAAATTAAAAGTTATTCTGCTAAATTAAAAACATATTTATTACATTTTCAAAAAGGCAAAATAATATTAATTTTTCAAAAAAAATTGTTTTCAACTCATGTAATATGTTTGTGGGTGTATGCCATTTATTTTACAGCAATTTTCGAAAAAAAATGTATTTAACTTGATGTTATGTAATATTACGTTTGTGGGCGACGGGTGTAAACCATTTACTTCAAGTAGCAAAAATGAGGTCAAGACGGTGATATCCGTCTTCCATGACTTTCCAAGTTTCCAAGTTCTTTCACACTCGTTCTAGTGTCTCCCTCGTGATTAGTGCTACCTCTGTACTAATTGCCACAAGAAAATTTCTGTAAAAAAAATAGTGTACACTTGTGGCTTACACCCACAAACATAATATTACACAATATCAAGTTAAATACATTTTTTTTTTCAAATATTGCCGTTAAAAAATTGCATACACCCAAACATGTTACACAAGTTGAAAAACAATTTTTTTAAATTAACATTATTTTTTCTCCGAAAATGTAAAGTGTTTTCGTGGTCACCCTGTACAAGTGCTAGACAGCTAAATAAATATTGACTAAACAAATGTAACAAAGTGAAAAATTGTTTTATTTTTATGCGACATAATAAATTCGATTCAATACGAGTAAAATAAATCTTCAGTAATACGTTTCGTCGCATCAAGAAATAAGTAAGGAAAGGTATTTTTTATTTTGCCTAGTAAATTATTCTACTTAAGTCGGTACATTTCGTCACCTCAAGTACCAAACTATCAAACCTAATATATTTAGACAGGTTAAATTGACATAAAAGAGATAACGAAGCGCTCTGGACTACTGACGATATTGGTTTTAGTCGTGATGTTGTTCGTTTACACTTCAGTACAGTCACTGGAAACTGGATACGAATATAAGGAAAAAATTATTGAAAAAAATGAACTTTATAAGGATTTAAAATGCGGGTACCTGTTGGGGGGGTATACACAGATGCGGCTAGTCAGGACTTTACTTAAAAATTATACAGTATACAAAGGAGTTAGCTTTATTAGTAGTTTGAACATTATAGTGAGATCCCAGATAATTTCGCTGTTCAGTCTGAAAGAAATACGAATTAGGGCCATGTGGGCACTACATTTGTTCACGAGTTTAATAATCAATTTTTACCAGGATCAAAAAAATACGAAAGAAAACGATTTGAAAGTTATCGAACCCTTTAGCTACGTCATCAAAAAACTGGACGACGACCTGACCGGATGTCGTAAAGGCAACTCATTCGATTCGTACGAAAGCATCTTAAAGCCAGGTCAGTTCGGATTCTATACTTATACAAAAACTACACTACCGCAATACATAAAACAAGCTAAAGACCAGCTGAATAAAAACAATATAAGTAAGGATGGTTTGTTCAAGGAGAGATTTGATTTAAGTATTAAAACCAATTCGCTTTTGTTGAACAACTTGGGGTTGAAAGATAACCTTAAATATGACCTACAAAATATGTACAACTTGAAAATAACATGGAACAACACTAGCCTAATGCTGTGTACGGCATGGAAAAATGCGCGTGCTATGGATCGGCAAAACACCAATCTCCGACACATAAAGTCATACTATAACGCGTGTTATGACTTTTTAAAAATCATCTTGTTTCGTCTGACGTTAAAACGCTTGGCATATTTACGACCTTATAATGGTAATTTGGACCTCTGCAAAATGTACGCACAAGAATGGTACAATGTAGTGGTACAATTTGGTACTGAAGATCTAAATGTATTAAGTTTGCTGGATTGTCTGATAGATCTAATCAATAGAATACAGACAATAGATTTTTTTTTTTTATATCTTATTCCTACTACGCATAAAACACGTTTGAACATTTTATAAAATTTCAAATTTTAAAATAAAATTTGGAAAGGATTTAATTTTAATATGTTAAATAATACTCTGACCGATCTCAAGTAAACTTCATGAAGAATTCATATCTGTTTTTAGATTGCTTATCGGATAATTGGTTCAGCCTGTGCGATGAACAAAGAATGATGTGTTTTGACTGAAAAAACCGGCGGTATCCAGGGGCCTTAAGCATTATATCGTATTATAATTTTTAAACCTTTAAGATTTCTCTGTATCCGTTTGTAATATTTTTAAATCGGAATTTCATAAATTCGCTTCAGTGAGAGACGCACAAATTGGTTTTATAATAAATTTCCACATAATCTACGCGATTCGTATTAATCAAATCAATTTTTTTTATGGATATGTTTTTGTGGTCATTCCTAAATTTGCGTGGTAAGTTCGTGCTACATTTCGCGTCATCGACATAATGATAAAGATTTATTTATTGGACAATAAATATGGGTACCAGGGTTCTATAAAACACACGTCTTCATTGCCACCGCCAACGCATAGTGGGCTTATTGAAAATACACACGTGCACAGTGCACACATTGAATACTAACATTAATTAACACGTCACAATCTTCGAAGCCATTATCAAAAATACTCTCCGCTGCCGTCGTCGATCTACCAGGGACCCATACGTAAAGTTTGCTATAAATGGCTCAGCGCTTGGTGCAGACGATAGCGCCAAAACTGTTTAACCTTTTAAAGACTAAATTTCGTTTTATTAAATATGTATAGGGAGATCATTTTATCGTGAGCCACTCAATATCTCAAAGGGTTTAATGAGAATTTTTTTTTTTTTTTAATGATTTTATAAAATGTAATCACAATTTTGTTTGTTTTTTCACCCCTCCAAATTTTTGATCTGTACCCGCGATTTATCTTCTAAGCCCTCTGAACCGAATTCTTCGTGTAGCAACTCTATAGATCTTAAATCTTAACCGTAAAGTTATTAGACCAAATGTCATAATTTACCAAAAGTTATATTATGACAAAATACAAATGAAACATTCTGATGCATTGTAGGTTGTTAAGAATCAGCCAAAATATTGTGCGAATATCGCTGTGGGTATAAGTGAACATTTCAAAGTTAAAATCCGCTAAATTCAAAACCTAATATTATGTATTTTACAAGAGTTGACAGCTAAAAAAATATGGTCTAAGCAAATATACCTACAGCAAAAAGTTGTTTTTCTTTTATGACATAAATGAAATTTTATACGAATAATATAAATTACATTTTTTTTTTCAGTCAGTACATTTCGTCGCCTTAAGATTGATTCTTAAAGTTAACGTTTTTTTATTATTACTTATCCAAATTTTTTCAAGTTAATTCTTATACTTCCGTCGGTACAATTTGTCACCTTAAAAACCAAGTAAGCAAACCTATTACTTTTAGACCGGTTATACCAACTTTTAGATACAAATATGGTGCGCTCTGGACTATTGACGAAAATGGTTTTGGGCATAATGTTGTTCGTTCACACTACAGTGCGTACATTGGAAACTGGGTATGAATATACAAACGAACATGTTGAACAAGATGAACTCTACAATGATTTGAAATGCGGATACCTGTTTGGTGGGTATACACAAATGCGGCTAGTGAGGGATTTACTTGAAAATCATAATACAAAATTGAAAGTAATGGTTCACCCTGTTAGTAGTTTTAACAATATAGTGAAATCCCAGGTAGCTACGTTGTTCGCTTTAAAGAAAATACGTATTGGGGCCATGTGGTTACTACATTTGTTCACCAGCTTAATATCGATTTTCTACCAGGAGACAAGAAATACACCGCAATGCTATCTGCATATTTTTGAAACTCTCGTCTACGTCATCGGAAAATTGAATGACGATGTAGCCGGGTGTCGTGAAGGCAATTCATACGACTCGTACGAAAGCATCTTACAGTCAGGTGAGTTCGGATACAATACTTATACAAAAACTATACTACCACAATACATGGCACAGACCAAAGCTCAGTTGGAAGGAAACAAAATAGTTAGTGATGGTTTGTTGAAAGAGAAGCTCGATTTAAATATAAAAACTAATTCGCTTATGATGAACAATCTAGGGAGAAATGGAGGGGTTAAATATGACTTACAAAAAGGATATGACTTGAGAATAACATGGAACAACACTAGCCCTATACTACATACGGCATGGGAAATCGCGCGTGTCCTGGACTGGAAAAACACTAATCTCAGGCCTATAAAATCATACTATAATTCGTGTAATGGCTTTTTAAAAATAATCCTGTTTCGTCTAACGTTTAAACACATGACATGTTTAAAAAATTATGTTGATTATGTGGACGCCTTTAAGTATTACGCGCAAGAATGGTACGATATAGTCACACAATTTGGTACTATGTTAAAGATGTCCGAAGATCACCATGTAGACAGGTTGCTGGATGCTCTCAAAAATCTTATCAATGGAATACAAACAATAGACAGTGTGGTCAGCTATATAGTTTCAATTCTGGTTACGCTTTGTCAGCCTTTCGGTTGCGAAGCTAGCGATCCATTCGTTGTTGACAATCAAGAATTTAAAAAAATATATACAGGTGTGACTGAAGAAGAAATAAATTTGCTGGAAATGCCGTTTAGTTCTGAATGGATTGAAAATTGCAGCTTGGAAAACGCTAAAACTTTTTTGTCTCATCTGAAAATAGCTTTTTGTAATGTCAACTTTAGTATCAATCGGTCATTTGCAGAATATATCGATGAACTCAACCCGACAGTGTTTGTTGATTTGTCGGAAAATTGTGCTGAAGGATTGGAAGATCTTCATATTAATATGTCAGACTTTGAATATTGATAGTCTAATATTTTCAATGTAACACAACTTGTTTTAATTATATATTTTCAATTAAATTATAATATTAACCGACGAGTACGTCATGAACTATCCATATGATACATATTTAACTCAATATAATAATTATCAAATAAATAAATAAACGGTTAGCTTTAGGTTTCATCAAAATCTATACACAATGTGGCAGTTTACATTGAAGTAATTTTCGTTCTTTAAGCACTAAAATGACAAATAGTTATAAAATCTTTTTCTATAAATGTTTCGATAAAAATCTGTAAACCGAAAAAGCATTGTTTTATGTCAATAAAATATATTCACTGTAAAAACAATTTAATGATTTATATTGTGTTTATCTTCTTCTTCTTTATCTTCGCCTTACATCTCAACTACATGGGGCCGGCCACCCTAGTCCTACACCTCCATAGTGATTGGTCTTTTACATCTCGTTCAATCACCCCAGCTATCCTCATATCATTCTTTACTCCATACATTCATCTTCTTAACAACTATCACTCCTCCTTATGTATTAATTTCTTATTCATAGTCATAATGTTGTTACAAGCCATCCATGTTAAAAATATTCTGTTGAATATTATTATGTTGTCATGATCACGTCATGTTTAACACGTATGATTTATTTAAAAATAAATACGGGCAGTGCTTCCGGCGACATCCGCGAAGAACTCGGGCAGCTAACCGAATACTTTCGGCAACTACACTATACATACAGTATATTCATCAGTATCTCGTTTTGTCTTACAACAAAGTGGCGCCCAACCCCAGGCTCAAACCCACGACCCAGAGATTAAGAATCTCGTGCTCTTCCGACTGAGCTAGCTAAAAAATTATCATTAAAATAAATTGTGAGATTTTCCTTTCGGAGGCTTTATGAAATTCATAACGATAAACCATTCAGATAGTCATAGTCCTTTTAGCATTGTTATAACTGAAATATACATCAGTGTATTATGTTCAAAGCAATGTTATGTTCAATATCGTTTTTTAATTTTATAATAATTATTCTCTATAACAAAAAAAAAAAAAAAATAGCTGTATACTCTTCTGTAAAGTTCGTACATGCCATATGCGTACACACTTAAACCAATATAACAATTTTATTATTGTCGTTTTTACAAAAACTCAGCATATAAATTACTAAAAGTCATTGTATAGGCAACAGTTTACTAAAACTTACCATCTATGCTAAAATTTGTAAACTTAATAGTATTAACACTAGGCAAAGGGAAAATTTAATACTTGACTCCAATTATTTTTAGACTTCTTTATTGCAAAGTCGCATAAATACATTTAAACGCTACTAAAAAAATTAAAACTTTCGAGTTAATTTTTACATATTTTGTTCGGTACACTTCGTCATCTGAAGAACCTGGTAAGAAAACATAATACTTTTAGATTAAGTCAACTTTTAGAGAGAAATATGATGCGCTTCGGAATATTGACGAAAACGGTTGTGGGCTTGATATTGTTCGTTTACACTTCAGTGCGGTCATTGGAAACCGGCTACAAATATACAAACGAACATGTTGAACAAGGTGAACTCTACATGGATTTAAAATGCGGATACCTGTTCGGCGGGTATACACAGGTGCGGCTAGTTAGGGATTTACTTGAAAATCACAATACAGAATTGCAAATGTTGCTGGACATCATTAGTAATATGAACAAATTAGTAAGGTCCCAGATAATTTCGCTGTTCGGTCTGAAAGGAATACGTATTGGTGCTATGTGGGCACTACATTTGTTCACGAGCTTAATAATAAGTTTTTATCAGGATTCAAAAAATACGGCTGAAGACCATCCGAAAATTATCGTAACTCTCAGCTATGTCATCCCAGCAAATTGTGGATTGGCCTAATTACTAGTATTAACGTTGTAGTGAAATCCCAGATAATTTCACTGCTCGGTTTTAAAGGAATACGTATTGGTGCCCTTTGGCTAATACATTTGTTTACGGTTATGCTACCTTTTTTTTATCAGGAGACAAGAAATACGACGGAATATCATCCGAAAATTGTTGAAACTCTCATCTTTGTCATCAAACAACTGGATGACGATTTAGCCGGGTGTCGTAAAGGCAGCTTATTCGATACGTACGACATCGTGTTGTCAAAAGGTTCGTTTGGATTTTGTACATATAAAAAACATATATTTCCACAATACTTGGAACTAGCTCAAGCTCAACTGGAACAAAACAATATAATTAGTGATAGTTTGTTGAAAGAAAGGCTTGAAAATGGTACGACAGCCAGTTCACTTTTATTGAATAACCTAGGCACGCATAATAAGACCGTAGATGACTTACAAAATGTCTATAACTTGAAAATTAAATGGAAAAACACTAGCACGACACTGTCTATGGCTTGTCTAAACTAATTTTTAGTTGAATATAATAATTATCAAATAAATAAACTGTTAGCTTTTTTAATTTTAGGTGTTATCAAAATCTATACAATATATGCCAGTCCACATAGAAGTAGTCTTCGTTTTTTAAGCACTGAAATGACAAGCAGGTATAAAATAATTTCCTGTAAATGTTTCGATAAATATCTGTATATTGATAAAAAATGATTTGTAATATATATTTGTTACAAGCTATCCCTATTAAACATATTCGGTTGAATATTATTATATGATGACCACGTCATTATTTTCACGTCTTTTTAATATATTTTTGTACGTGTCACTCCGCTGCTTTATCTCCGAATTACCAGGTAACGGGTGTAAAACCTTTACATATAGGTATATTTATACATATTTTTTTAGTCATTTTGATATTTTAATCGATAACTTAATTTTTACTGGTCGTTAAACCTTTTAAATAAATAATAATATTTGCAATTTAAGATATTAGTTAATTATCTTGATAGTACTTGCAAGTTGCAACCCTTCTGCTCTTCGGGCGGTTACATACATTTATAAAGAGTCTCTAGAGATATTTTAGGGTGGATATCGGGTAGCTTCCTGTCCCGGCTAGGGTCTCTTAATTTAGCCCTCGAAGACAGACAGTCGTGGGTGTGATCCACTCACCGTACTGCACTGCATCCTATGTGGCTTGAGTATTATAGTTTTGGAAAACGCTAAAACTTCTTTGCCCCTCTAAAATTTGCTTTCAATAATATCAACTTAAGCGTTATTCGGACTATTATTACATATTTGGTTGAATATAATAATAATCAATTAAATAAGTTGTGAGATTTTTTATTCGTAAATATCATAAAAATCATCATGTTTATTGCAGAGCTCATTGGTCGTCCAGAAGACGTATACCGATGAAGTACCTTGAATACCTTACGAATTAGACTTATAATAACTACTTAATTTATACTCTATAATCTAAAAACTTATTCATATTTGTTAACCTATCAACTTAAAAAAACCAAAGCCTTACCACCAACTTAGTCACAATAATGGACGCTGCATAATTTACCATATTTAACTTGAATAACCCCCCGCCTCTCTTTTCGAGTGAATTTATATATTTTTCCCAAATCAAAGCTATAGGCAAGTGTAGAAATATGGAAAGACTTTCGAGAGCTACTAACAAAACTATAGTGCAGAAATCTAACAAAAATTTGGTGGACATGATGTCTTTGACATTTATTACTACTCTTGTATGACGAATGACTTTTTTACACAGATTAATCTAAGCGCATGCGAAGAAATGAAAACGTTTGATTTACTGACTGATGAATTCGGGGTTTTTTGATACGTTAATATTAATTGATTTTAAACGATTTTTACATGCACAAAGGCGATTTTTCGATTAGTATTCATCGTGTAATGGAATTGAACTCTAAAATGAGTCGCAATTTAGATTTGGATTATAAAAAACTTAAATGATGGTGGGGGGGGGGGAATAATTAAATTAAATAATTTACACGATGTTAAAAAGCTGATTATCGAGCTCAAGTAGATGGAAAAACCAAATAAAAAATTTTTTTTTGAGAAATCTAAAATATTAACACATAATAATGCGGTAACTAGAAAAAGTAAAAAATTATGCATACATTATAGTATGTATTGAATAGAATAAAAAAAAAAATAGAAACAATGCAAAAAACATCTAGAAATAGGTCAAATATGCAAAACAGTTGAATAATAGAAGTTGTATTTTTTAACGTGTGTAAGTCAGCTTAAAAATATTGTCTAATCAAATATACCTACGACCAAAACTGTTTTTTTAAGCTCTTAAAAGCGAATAACAAATATCAAAATGTTGTATAGTGAATTCTGAATTTCTCATTCGCAGTATTTCGTTACTCCAAGAACCGGATAAGCAAACTTAATATATTCTGTTGACCAACTAAGCCGCATTTTAAACAAAGATAAGATGCGCTCCGTACTATTGACGACAATGTTTTTAGGCTTGGTGTTGTTTCCATATACTTCAGTACGGTCATTGGAAACCGGGTACAAATATACAAATGAACATATTGAACAAGATAAACTCTACAAGGATTTAAAATGCGGATACCTGTTTGGCGCGTATACACACATGCGGGTAATTAAGCTTTTATTTGAAGAATATAATATGTCAGTGCATGTGGCGATTGGCACCATTACTAATGTAAACGATTTAGTGAAAACTCAGGTAGCTACGTTAATCGCTTTAAAAGGAATACGTGTTGGGGCCATGTGGGCACTACTTTTGTTCAGTAGTTTCATAGCTGATTTTTTTAAGACTGCAAAAAATACACCGCAAGACTATGCGCGTGTTTTCGAAACTCTCGTCTACGTCATCGAAAGACTGCGTGACGACCTAGCCGAGTGTAGTGAAGGCAATTCATTCGACTGGTACGACAGCATGATAATGTCAGGTCAGAAGTTAGGATACGATATTCTCAAGCAAATTCTACTTAAACAACACATGACCCAAGCGTGGGATCTGCTGCACAAAAACAACATAATTAGTAATTATTTGTTGAAAGAAGAGCTCGAAAGCAGTTTAAGACCCAATCTGCTTTTTATGCACAACTTTGGTATGTATAGAAAACTCAAAGAGGACTTTCAAAATAGATACAACTTGAAAATAATATGGAAAAACACGAACACCATTCTGCTTATGGCTTGGCAAAATGCGCGTTACTTGAATTGGAAAAAAACCAACCTCCTACATGTAAAATCGTACTATAAGTCGTGCTATGACTTTTTAAAAATCATCTTGTTCCGGCTATCGTTAAAACACATAAATTATCTAGAGTTCTATATTCTTGACGTGGACCGCTATATGTATTACGTACAAGAATGGCACAATATAGTCACACAATTTGGTACTTTACTACACTTGTCCGAAGATTTACATGTATGCAGCTTGCAGAATTGTCTCAGAAATCTTATCAACGGGGTAGAAAAAATAGATAGTGTGGTCAACTATATAGCTTCAATACTGGTTGAGCTTTGTCAACCTTTTGGATGCGATGCTATTAAACAATTCACTATAGACAATAAAGAATTTACAATCAAATATAGAAGTCTAACCGAAGAAGAAATAGAATCTCTGCAAATACCGTTTAGTCCTGTATGGATTGAATACTACAGCTTGGGAAATGCTAAAACTTTCTTGGCTCATCTCAAATTGGCCTTTAAAAATGTCAATTTTAACGCCATTCGGTCACTTACTGAATATATCAATGAGATCAATCTAACATTTATTGTTGAGAAGTCAGAAAATAATATTGAGGTTTTTGAAAATTTCCAGTTCGATATACCAGATTTTGATTACTTATAAGTAATCATAATAATTATCAGTAGTCTATAGACTAACATTTATAATGTAACCCAAATTTTTATTAAATATAAAATTTAAATAACATTACAATACTAATCAACTTTTATGTCATGATGTGATAATTAAATTTCTATAAAATATAACAAGCATTCTAAAATGTTAGCATATTTTCTTTTTATTATATATTTTGTTATTAACTACCAATATTATACATATTTAGTTGAAAATAATAATTATCAAAGAAATAAACTGTTATTGTTTTTACTCGTAGATTTTATAAAAATCAATACAAAAGGTGTCAGTTCACATTGAGATAGTCTTGGTTCTATAAGCGTTTTAACGAATGACAGGTATAAAATCATTCTATAAATAATTTGATAAAAATCTGTAAATCGCAACCTATATAGGGTGATTATTTTATCATTAACCATTCAATATCTCATAAGGTTTAATAAAAAATTAACATTTTTATTTTCATATTGTTTTTATACAATGTGATCTCAATTTTTCACAATTTTTTCTGTTTTTACTCCCCTCCAAGTTAGTTTTTTTGATAGCAACTTTTGACACTTAAATGGTAACGTACTTATTTTACTAACTTTTTATGTTGAGAATAGTGTACTAAACATTTTGACTGTCGAAAACCAGTTTGGGATAACTATTTTTAAAGTTAGGATGGGAGGGGAAGTGCAGTTGGGAAATGCGCGCAGATAAAAATACTACTACACTCCTTCTTTCCTCCTCCCCTAAACTTGAAACTTCAATAACTTCAAAAATAGTTATCCGAAACTGGTTATCGACCATTCAAAATGTTTAGTACATTATTCTCAATTTAGAACGTTAATAAAATATATACGTTACCATTTAAGTTTCAAAAGTTGCTAACAAAAAAATTTATTTGGGTGGGGGGTAAAAACAAAAAAATTGTGAAAAATTGAGATCATATTGTACAACAATAATATGAAAAAAGCCAGTATAGTGGGGTCCGGGCATAGTTAGGACGGAGAGGTCACATTTCTACAGATTTTATTATAACTAGAAGTGATAAAATCACTTTTAAATAAACGGTTCGATACGAATTTGTAGATTAGCGGCTTAGAAAATATCACTGTCCTAGACACAAAAATAAAATCGCATTATTGTAAAAATAATACCTTCTCAGCTCCGCGCCGAAGCTAAAAAATATTTTTATTTCTTATTATTCCCTATGAGATATTGAGTGGTTCATGATAAAAGAATCACCCTGTATATATTATGAAATGTGTCACAGTATGTTTATACTCAGTTCTAGTCAGGTTCTAGTTAAATCATTTTATAATGTCACCAGAATTGACTTTTGAAAGTTACCTTCAAAAATTGGTTTATATATTTTATATTTATGTGAACAATAAAAACTTACTTTGATCATTTACCATATTAAAGAGTTTAGTAGAAATATTTTTAGTTAGCAAAATTATTTCGTCGAACGGATTTCTTAAAAAAAAAACAGTTTAAATCTAACCAAAATCTTGCCATATTTCATTTAATCTCAAACAAGGAATCTGCCCTCACGTTACTCTAAACAATTTCCACATACCTTCTTCAAATACTATCAAATAATTTGGGGTACACCTTGACAAAAACTAAGCTGAGCACATACACTCCACTAAAATTTAGGCCTGAGCTAAGGATTCGAACCTTTACGAAATACAAGTCTCTTACCCTATAACTCAAACCATACTTTACATTCGGATCTACAAATGAAAACTACAACCCAACTTTCCAAGTTTTACTACAGTCGTTCTTACAACTCTCTGTACAACCATCCAAACCCTCTTGTAAATTACCTTACATTACAATCGATGCCCAATAACCCACCTAAAATATTAAAAAGAAAGTGGTGCAGAGACCTTTCTCTCTCATAATTAATAAAAAATCAAAATAATAAGACTGTCGACAGTGAGCGGCTACTCTTTTCAAGCCTACGAAGTCAATAGCTTCTACTTGTAGTTAACACTTATATTTATTGCATTTATTTTGTATAGCTAAAAAAAACATCAAAATAGTATATGCGGTACTACTAAATAAATTAAATGGTACTAAATAACTTACTCGTTTTTTATTAAACAAAGCAATTATTATATTATATTATATCATTTGTACACGGTTTTATAATAAACCAGGTGTAGTGAAAACAACTTCTGGCAAGTACAAAATTCGAACCTGGAGTGAGGAGTCGATAGTTTTCTAAAAGAGAAAATTTTGTTTTAATAATTTTTATAACATGTATATTCATAATAGGGCATATGTATTTTGTCAACAATGAATATGGTCACCAGACTTCAGTAGAAAATAAAAGTCATGGTTGATTCGAAACGGGAAAAATCGTGAGTACAATATGGTAGGTTGGTATTAAATAAAACACACAAAAAAAAAGGGAGAAAACATACAAAAAAATATGTCGAACTTTGAATAAGTAACAGTTAAGTATGTGGTAGAAAGCTAAAAAATATGGTCTAAACAAATATCTACAGCGAAAACATGTTTTTTTTTGTACTGACGTCTAATTGTTTGGGTTTGGTCTTGACATATTAATTAAAAAAATTAAAATGTTGTCTTATTCTAATATCTTCAGTCGTTATATGTCGTCATTTCAAGAACCAAGCAAGAAACGTAATACTTTATGACCCATTAAGTCGCCTTCAAGAGATAAAAATGGTGTGCACTGATCTACTGACGAAAATAGTATTGGGCACAGTGTTTTTGGTATACACTTCAGTACATTCATTAGAAACCGGGTACGATTATTCAGGCGAACATGTTGAAAAAGATGAACTCTACAAGGATTTAAGATGCGGATACCTGTTTAACGGGTATACATACATGCGGATAATTAAGCTTTTATTTGAAGAACCTTATAATATGACATTTAATATGGCGGTTGGCACCATAAGTTATGTAAACGGTTTAGTAAAATCCCAGGTAGCTACGCTAATCGCTTTAAAAGAAATACGCGTTGGGGCCATGTGGGTACTACATTTGTTCACCAGCCTAATATCCAGTTTTCACCAGATTCCAACAAATTCACACCAAAGCTATAGGAATGTTATCGAAACTCTCAGCTATGTCATTGAAAAACTGAAGGACGACCTAGCCGGGTGTCGTAAAGGTAATTCATTCGACTCATATGACATCATGTTGAAGTCAGGTCAGAAGTTAGGATTCAATGATATCAAGAAAAGTTTAATAAAACAACACATGAGGAAAGCCTGGGATCTGCTTAACAACAACAATATAATTAGAGATTGTGCGTTGAAAGATAAACTAGAAATTAATTTAAAACTTAATTGGCTTTTTTTTGGGCAACCTGGGTATTTATAATGAACTCAAAGAAGACTTGAAAAATTTATATAACTTAAGAATGACATGGAATAACACTAGCACAATGCTGCTTTCGTCCTGGCGAAACACGCGTATCCTTGATTGGAAAAACACCAACCTCCGACATATAAAATCGTACTATAATACCTGTTTTTACTTTTTAAAAATTATCATATATCGTCTGTCGTTAAAACACATGACATATTTACAGCCTTATATTGATAATGTGGACGACTTTCAGTATTACGCAAAAGAATGGTACAATATAATTGTACAATTTGGAACTATGTTAAGCTTGTCCGAAGATCACCATGTATTCAGCTTGCTGAATTGTTTCAGAAATCTTATCAACGGGATAGAAAAAATAGACAGCGTGGTTAGCTATATAGTTTCAATACTGGCTGCGCTTTGTCAGCCTTTTGAATGCGAAGCTAGTCATCTCTTCGTTATAGACAATCAAGAATTTAAAATTAAATTTACCGGTCTGACAAAACAAGAAATAAATTCTTTGAAAATACCGTATAGTACTAACCGGATTGAGTACAATAGTTTGGGAAACGCGAAATCTTTTCTTTCTCATCTGGAATTGGTTTTCAATAATGTCAACTTTAGCGTCATTCGATCAATTTTAGAATACATAGATGAACTAAATTCAACTATTTGTGAAGAGAGATCGGATAATGGTGCTGAGGAATTAGATCTTCTTATCAATTTGTCAGATTTTGAAATATAATAGTCTAATATTCTCATAAAAACACTTATAATGTAAGTCGGTAAGTCATGATACGATTATTCAATTTCCTAAAATAAACAATAATTTTAAAATCTTAATATATTCACTTTTTTTTTTATATAGAAATTTTCTTATTCACTATTATTATGATACGTGTTTGGTTGAATATAATAATTATCAATTAAATAAGTTTTGAGATTTTTTTAATCGTAAGTTTCATAAAAATCAATATTTTAATATTGCCAACTCACTCCGATAAACATTTTTATGACTGAAAGTGGTAAAATCAGTTACTGTAAATGTTTCAATAAAACCCTGTTAATCGCAAAAATATTATAATTATAATTATCAATATCCATCAATGTTCATTGTAAAGGCATTTTAATATTTATCATCGTGTTTATTGCATTGTTCATTGGTCCGTCAGAAGTCTTATACTAATAAAGTACTTTGATTACCTTACGAATTGGACTTATAATAATTGCTTAATTTGTATTCTATAATTATATCTCTAAAAATGTGTTCATTTATCAATGTTTTTGATAATGACCTTCAGTAGTCGTATACCAATAGAGGAATTTATCATTATAGATTTTTTAAAACGCAATCTCTATCCTATAGAAATACTTCAAAATATTTTGCCCACTCTGCTAATATGAATTATTATACTTTATATACATTTTATTGTATTATAGACTGAGTGATTACAGAGGTTCTATCAACCTACGTAAAAAAAAATGTACTGCTAAGTTCCTATGTAATATCGAAGACATCTGTTTTTATGGAATCTATTTTCACCCCTACCAAAACGGCACCTATCCGGTCGGGCGGTTAGAATTTTCGATAAGCCCGAACGGACTCAACAGCTTTTGCATCGTTAGATCAGTTTACAAAATTATAATACTTACAGGCGGTTGTAGCGAGTACGTCTTCATAGCATAAAAAAAACTCTTAGAAAAGTTATGTAAATTCCATTATACTATATTAGTATAATGTCCAAATTTTGAATTACTGTGTATTGTTAACCCACGGGCCACCCTTTTTTTCGTTTGTTTAAATACAATTAGAGCAAGCATTACCAGCCCTGTCTTTTGAAAAATATTTAGCTCAAGAAATCTGGTCATTTCGGACGAACTCGCGAAACCAACATTAAAATATACAATAAGGTGTAAATAATAGAGATAAAACTATTCAGGTGCAATTTAAGTAATAGCATTGAATGGTAATAGTGTTTGCTTAAAATCAAATAACAACCGAAAAAGTTGACCCCAAATTGGAGCGTTTGTATGAAAACTGAATTCAACGAACCAAAAAAATATTTTCATAAGCTATTTTGGTGTTTGTCAATTTAAAGTTCAATAGAAATAATTTTAAATTGTATACATTCAAACATCAAAAAATCCATATGCCAATATGTCAGATTTTGAACAAAACTTTTACTACGTTATACAAATAACCAATGTGTCAGTTAAAACAATATATCGCGAGTTATACACATTTATAATTAATTTAATACAAATTAGATAAAAATTAAATAAATTAAATTATATAATATTTCAAAACCTATAATCAATATGTTACCATAAACTATATTCTCTACAGTACATATTTAGTAAAATATAATAATTATAAATTAATTAAATAGGTTGGTTTTTTACTGGTAAATTTCCGTGTAGAAAAACTCTTTTGTGTGATGATATAATGTGCATCAGTTTACGGGTCAAAATGCCATGTATAAACTAAGGTTTGGACCGACCGGTCGCGACCCCCCGATATTTTTTTCAAAATTACACTGCGTGTCTGTTGCGATGAAAAGAATGTTTTCCAATTTTTTGGATTTTTTTTTCTATTATTTTGGCTATGGTCGCAAAAAGTATGTTGAGTATTTGTTTTGACACCTCTTTTTTATCGTTTTTTTATAGTATCTCCCGCCATCAACAAAATTTTTCGCCTAACAGAAACTCATCAAAATTGACTTTATTATCTTTATTGTCATTTCTGAACTACCAACAATAACTATTTCTGGCAACCCCCGAAAAAGATTTAAAAGCAATGGTGTCGTGACCTGCTAGTTTGAGTTTGATAGCAAAAAATAAAAAGTTGTAAATAATATCATTAATTAACTCTGTTGAATTTCCTAACACTGAGAGGCCTAAATTATGTATATTGTTTCAGAATGTAACAAATTGTAAAAAAAAAAAAAATAATTTCATTATATTATTACAGTATATAGTCACCAAATGTTCTCCATAAAAATTACTAAGGTAATTTTACTTCACCATACAAATATGTGCATTACGTGCATTATATTCTATTAATACACTTGATCCAAGAAAACAATTTCATCGCTGTAATTTTTAAAACAATGCGCGATACAACTTTACCTTTAAACATTATTTTTTGTTAATATTATTATACTAATATAGCTTCGACGCATTATCTAATTGGTTTCATTTAAATTTGCCGTTGTTTCCTGCCTAGTTCTATAACAATAACGACGACTAAATTGTATGCTATAACAAAATACAAATAAAACATTTTGATGCCTCGTAGGTTGTTTAGAAATGACTAAAATTGTTTGTAGAATATAATGTCGTAGGTATTTAACATAAGTCAAAATTCATTGCCATACAGTAAGTTGTCCCGCTATATTAAAAAATTATATTATTTAACGTATTTAGACAGCTAAAAAAATATAGCCTAAACAAATATAAAATAAACTACAGCGAAGAATTGTTTTTTCTTGTAAAGTGACAGAAATACGTTTGAATACGAATAAAAAAAAACATTTTATCTAATTCTAATATCTTCGTTAGTCAGTACATTTCGCCGTCTCAAGAACGAAGGAAGCAAACGTATAGTTTTTTACCGTTTAAATTTACTTTTGGAAAGAAATATGGTGCGGACTGGAACTCTAACAAAAATGGTTCTGGGCATGATTATGTTCGTTTACACTTCAGTGCGGTCATTGGAAACCGGCTACAAATATACAAACGAACATGTTGAACAAGGTGAACTCTACATGGATTTAAAATGCGGATACCTGTTCGGCGGGTATACACAGGTGCGGCTAGTTAGGGATTTACTTGAAAATCACAATACAGAATTGCAAATGTTGCTGGACATCATTAGTAATATGAACAAATTAGTAAGGTCCCAGATAATTTCGCTGTTCGGTCTGAAAGGAATACGTATTGGTGCTATGTGGGCACTATATCTGTTCACGAGCTTGATAACTGATTCCAAACAGGAATTAAGAAATAACACGGACGACCATCCAAAAGTTATCGAAAATCTCGGCTTTGTCATTGAAAAACTGGATGACGACCTAGTCGGGTGTCGTAAGGGAAATTTTTTCGATTTGTACGAAATGGCGTTGAGGTCACGACAGACGTTCGATTTCTTTACTTATAGGAGAACTATACTCTCACAGTACTTGGAACAAGCCAGAGTTCTGATCGAAAAAAACAATATAATTAAAGATAATTCGTTAAAAGTTAGGCTTGTTTTGAATATGAAAACCAATTCTTTATTATTGCAAAATCTGGGTGTGCATGAGCCGCTCAAATATGACTTACAACATGTGTACAACTTGCGAATAAAATGGAACAACACTAGCGCAATGCTGTATGCGGCTTGGCAAAATGCGCGTGTCCTGGATTGGAAAAACACCAATCTCCATAACGTAAGATCATACTATAATGCGTGTCTTAACTTTTTAAAAATCATCATACATCGCCTGTCGTTAAAACACATGGCATATTTACGGCCATATATTTTTAAATCTGGTCCCTTCGTATTTTACGCGCAAGCATGATATAATATAGTCATACAATTTGGTTATATGTTAATGTTGTCCGAAGATCACCATGTAGACAGCTTGTTGGATGCTCTCAAAAATCTTATCAATGGGATACAATCTATAGACAGTGTGGTTAGCTTTTTAGTTCCAAAACTGGTTACGCTATGTCAGCCTTTCGGATGCGATGCTAGCGATCCATTTATAAACCATCAAGAATTCACAACAACATACACAGGTCTGACTGAAAAAGAAATGAATTTATTGAAAATACCGTTTAGTCCCGTGCCCATTGAGTATAATAGTTTGGGAAACGCCAGAACGTTCTTGTCTCGTCTGAATTTAAGTTTCAGTTGTGTCAACTTTAGCGCCATTTGGTCACTTATGAGATATATCGATGAACTGAACATGCCGAATCGTGTCGAAAGGGCGGAATATTGTGCTGACGAATTGGAACATCTTCTTATCAATATGTCAGATTTTGAATTATAATAGTCTAATATACCAAATACAACACGAATTTAACTCTTAATTTTTAAATTAAAACTACATTATAAAAATAATTAATGTATCAGTTAAAACAATATATTGTGAATTAAACAAATATGTGTGCACAACAAGAATAACTTTAAAGTTTAAACATAATATAACCTGTTAACTATGTTAGTTGCCATGATCTATCTCTTCAATACAAATGTAGTTTAATATAATAATCAGTTAAATAAGGTAGTTGTTTTTTTGGCGATGATGTATAATTAATGTATAGGCAACTTTATGTGCCGTATCGTGTATTTTGTTATATAGAATTTCTCTAAAACAAATATAAAACTCTTTAATTGGTTACATATACCACGTGTATACACTTGAACCAACAAAACAATTTAATTATTAGTCATACAAATTCGTATATTAAGATTACTCGCGACTATGATTAATTTAGGGACATTTTATAGGCAATTGTTTTTATAACTTAACATTTATGTTATAATTGTAAATATATTTAAATTAACAAGGGGCAAAGGGGTCCATTTTGATATTTCATTTTTTTTCTTATAAAATGTTTTATCCATAGCCCATAAAATTCTCTATTTTTGAACAAAGTAGACCATTTGACACTTCCAGCATCCTGTGTTCCCATGAAGTCCGATTTAAATTCGAAAAAATGTTTCGAATTTCTCAATTTTTTTTATTCGTTGACTTTAACATAATCATTGCTTTACAACAATGAGTGATACAATTTAAACTTATAATATTAATCAAAATTGTTTGTGGAAAATAATCTCGAGACAACTTAAATAGTTAAAATATTCAGACAAAACTATTCTGCTGCAGTTAAAGTAATTGTGTTTGCATCTAAATAATAATTTAAAAAATCCGTCTCCCTCAATTAGGAAAATGTATTACAAATTTTAGTTCAGCGACCCCAAAAACATAAAATAACCTTCTTTTGATGGTTTTCGATCTAAATTTCAGAAGATTTATGATGGCTTGTTTTGTTTTTTAGACAACTGTGCTTTGGAATGTTGTATAATATTATGTCCAATACGAGGAGCTTAAAAATGCTTTACAATAGAAGATTACAATACAGGTATAGTAGGCTCGGTTTAAAAGCACTTGATCCGTACAAACCGTTAAGATACCTATTGGGTTTTGTGCGAAAGTGGTTGGTGGTTACACGACACTGTCATTATTCACTGGCGTAGTATAGGCAAAATATTTTTAAGCTCTTGCCTACATTCACCGTCGCGACATTGGGTCGAATTAACCATGCGGTTCCGGACGTAGAGGATTTACCCAGCAGAGATAATTTATCACACACAAGCCTATAGCTGTGTCGTGGCATTTAAAAATTGAATGCATACAACACATAACAATATTATTATTTTTATTTGTGACGACCGACTTGAACAGAAAACTAATACAGATGTGATAAAAATAATATATATTGTGCAAATTACACAATGAATTGACAAAAAAAATTGAAAATCAATAAATAAATACATTATAAATGTTTATTGTTCAAAACAACCACTTGAAAACATTAACATAATATATTCTGTTATACATTTTTTTATATAAGCTACCCTTATTAAACATATTCAGTTGACTATAAAAATTATAAATTAAATGAATTGTGAAATTTCTCATTTGTAAGCTTTAAAAAAATCATTATATGAAGTAAAATCAACCGTTTTTTAGCTGAAAGAGATAAGATATACGTATATCAGTATATTAAATCCAATGTATAGGAAATTTTATGTGCCATCATTTTTCTCTACATCTAATAAAAAGGAACTGTATACAATGTGAACGGTTGCACATGATATACTTGTACATACTTAAACCAACAAAACATATTATTGTGTGTATATATTTAAATCCGATTATTGATGTAACTGCAATGCGTTACTGATTTTTTAAAATTAAATTTCCGTTGAGTTTGGTTCAGAAAATGTGTGCAGAATATGTATAGTATAATATATAATGTATATTATACATATAATGTATGTATATTATGCATATAATGTATATCATGCAGCTTATATGTGTGAAAGTAAAAATGTCAAAGTTGGTCTGCTAAACTAAAAAATGATATTATTAAACGTGTGTTCGACATCTAAAATAAGTATGGTCTAAACAAATATATCTACAGCGAAAACGACACAAATGCCGCTTGGCAAATTCATTTTAATTATAAAAATATTATGATTTCAATTTCTATAAAATAAGTAATCGCATAATATTTTGACATATTTTTTTTTTAAAATTATATAATTTTTTGGAAAATGACAATGCTCGCCCTAGCTAGTGAGTTTTAAGTATGAATTCGAGAGTAGAAATGTATTAATTTGTATGGACATGATATATTTAACATTTATTATTATTACTTTTTTATACCGTTTGATATATTTACACAGTTTAAAACTAAGGCTACCTATTAATAATGTAATAAAAAAAAATATTTATATTCTTACATTAAAACACGAACGTTGATACTACATTTTTAACTGTACGAATTCTAATGCTCAGCAAAATGTAATTATTAACCATTAAATGCGAAGGAATTATATATAACATATTTGTCTGCAGAATTCGAACGAAATAAGCTAAATGATGAAAATTTAAATGCATTTCGTATACAAGAAGCGAGCTAATTATTATCATAAAACAAATTTACAATAGGACTAGATGATTTATCGATTCCGGTCAGATGTGGGCATAATAACACATAGCCACGGTTCGATCGGACAATACCTGAAATGTTATACATTCTTTTACCGTTAGCCAACGTACAGTAAATTATTTTTTATCGAATGCAATTTCCAAGATTAAGGACTGTAATTTCCCCGGCAAGTGTATTCATGTGTTGACCATAATACATACATAACCTCGAACCGCTTACTACTCACAATGAAAAACGTTGTAACGTTGTAACAGCTCATACCCTAAAACAACAATGGTCAGTACGGTTTCAATATTGGCAGGCTTATTAAGAAGATTTGTTTGTTTGTTAACCTTTCTTTTGCCTCCTTTTTTCTTTAACGACGGTACAGATCGATTATCGAGGATCGAGTACTTTTTATTGTGACTTTTCTTGCCTCGACGGTCGGAATGGGTTTATACACGCTTAGGTTTACCAACCGCTATTATAACCCGCATTTCATCGAAATGGAAGTAAAAATAAAAACCAAACCGCTTTTGTGTTGAAGTGTTAGCCATCGGTTCATGCACGTACAAGTACTGACGTAGAAGGTGTTTTGGATGTTTTATCGCTTTCGACAAGATAAGACGGCGTACTAATATAAAGATAATAGCGCATAGCGAATTATGTTGTTTAAACAGTATTTTTCCACGCAAACCCAACACAGTACCACCCACCTACCGGCCTACCTGCCTTCACCTGTGTTAGACCTTCGCACCCAGGTAGGTTCACAGTTCGGTGTCACGCATCGTTTTGAAATTATACATTCGATACCATCTAAACGCACCAACAACAAAATCGGAATGGTAAAAACTGTAATAATTAGTATAATAATAATAATAGTAAAAATAGTATATAATTTGTTAAATTTAAATACATCTCTTAAGAATATTTAAAAAAAATCACATTCTGGAATTGTATTATTTTTTTAGCTATTATTAATATAATATGACAGCTCAATAATTACATACATCAAAAATGTATAAAGTAGACATTATACAAATATAGATAACAAATAATAGTTATTATTGTACTGTCATGCCATTGAACACCCGTTTTTACCGTTTCTTCCTCGTTTTATCACATTAATACAAATTGGAAACTAACCAAATACCAGTATTTGCTAGTGTTAAATTTTTACGCGACGGTCCTAACCCAAACCGCTAAAAATACAGATTTATTCAAACGGATATTTATTTGAATACAAACAATTATTATTTGTCATACTAATATTTTGATATCGCCCTTTTGGACCTGAAAAACAAAAATGTAACGAAATTATTGTTTTAAACTTGTGAAGCCAAACAATAGAACTCTGATTATACGGACCAATCGGATTGAAATTAAGATTATAAAACAAAAATTCAGTACATTTTTTTTTTTACTTATTTGTCCTGGTTAAGGGTATTAGAAGTAAATAACCCAGCACTCTAGATTATAACTTACACTGTTAAGTAGAAAAAAACCAAGAACTTATTATATTGCCTAATATAATAAGTACTAATCAAAAATAAACTCCCTTTAAACCTAGTACAACGTCAGACACATTGTGCGGCGTTTTTTTTTTTACCTTACCTTGTCCTGAAACGATTTTTCGATAACGAGATTTGTTTAGTTTTGTTTTATTTCCATCAACGATGTCGTTGTATCGTATAACACTCGATAATATTACCTAAGCAGTTGCTACGTCTCACATTCACTTTGGCGCAATTTTCTTAATAATAATTTATTATTATAATAATGATATATATATATATATATATACACATATCATTATTATAATACTTTTGGATTACTTTGGGCGGGTCGTCGACGTTAAGGTAAGTTGAAACTTTGTCGGAAACACGAAACTTTTCAGACGGCGTTAAAGCTATAAATTTGTACAATATGAGAAACATTTTTTTTTTTTTTTTTGTAACATTTTAGTATATTCGATATGAAATAAGTGACGTGATTTTTTTTATGAAATATATATTAAATACCGGGTGATATGTTATGACAAATATTAATGGGAAAAGTAATATTTTTGCAAATACATAGCAAACTAACAAATTTATGGAAATTAAAGATTCAAGCGCTAACTTTTTTTAAAAATTGTCATCTACATATTTTAAGAGTTAAAAACGTACATTTTGTTCCTATATGAAAAAAAATTATTATTATTTTATTGGTATCAAATATTCGACAGCAAAATCATATTGGGAACGAATTTTGTTTAACGATTATCTTACATAATTACAATTTAACATTATTGAAGATGATTTAATGTAAAGAGAGGTTTATGGACTTATGACAGAATAGGTTTTAAAATGGACACAAACATTTGCTTTATTGATAAATTCGACCATTGGTTCTATGTACATTGGATCCGGTCCTAATGACTCTTACATGATTTCCTATAAAGTGTTTTTTTTGTTCACATATGAATAAAAACTAGCAGT
This sequence comes from Adelges cooleyi, assembly GCF_023614345.1. Lineage (NCBI taxonomy): Eukaryota > Metazoa > Arthropoda > Insecta > Hemiptera > Adelgidae > Adelges > Adelges cooleyi. Next base: position 7,955,528 of record NW_026096268.1, read on the forward strand.
GTACATAATATCTTAGAAATTGCAAAATTTACTGAATTTATAGCTAAAATTGATCTCGATGATATCGAAAAAGTCATTACTTATGGAATTTGAAATAATTAGTTTTTTTATATCTATTGAAAAGCTTGTTCAGTATTCGATACGGTAATTGGTGTTAATTTTATCGAACACGGATGTTGTAACTGTTGAATTATTGGACATCACTGTACGTTCAGAGATAATGTGATTTCGAATGATTAACTACATTTGGCGAGAAAACCCTGACATTCGGTCGAATGTTAATAGGGTTTTTCGGATTTCCATTAAACTAACGTTAACTAGTTAATTAGAGCAAATTTATTTCACTTCCATAATTTTTTTTTTTTACATTTTATTCTAAATATATTATTGAGTGACATTTCCGGTGAAATGTCACTCAATAATACGCTTACTGAATGAAATTAAATAAAAAAAAGACTTTTTATTGCTTTTTTTTTACTCTATCCATTATGTCTCTTTTTTTTGTTTTTAGTACTCTTTTTCATTAAAACAAATTTTCAACCGAAGTCGGTGAATTGAAAAGCGAATTCCCACACAAAGTGTGTTTACCACGAAATTTTCATTCTGCGCCGTAACAGGTTAAAGAAAATAAAAATGTTCTTTGTAGTCTACAGAATTATACTGTTACGTTGTTTAATAAAAATAATAAAATATTTATTTGACGTTTTGCATACAAAACACTTATAACATCATTAATCTTCAATAATATATCACAATTCATTAAATTTTGTATGATATTGTAAGTAATATAGAGAATAAAGGTACTTTTTTTTTTAATGTTCAGATAAAGCGTTTATGACACTGTAAGATTGATATTAAAGTGTACGGGCGGACGATAAAAAGTACGATTTAATCATTTTGAATAAAGAATATATTAAAACACTTAAAACGTAATAAGCTCAACAAATAAACATTTTGTTTTCTTAATATCCCTGTATAGTGTACACTATAATATGACTTATACCGCGGGGAATTAAACAATAAAAATAAAGTATTATTTTACAACCGAAAGTATATAAAAATACAACTGAGAGAGATCTGCAGAAAGTTATGGCCGGTCTAAGGGGTATGGGGGAGTAATTTTTATAATTTAAAAGCACTTAAGAAGAGATATTAATCTCTGCAATGTAAGTTATAATGCACGATAAATAGTTAATTAAAACCCGATTAAGCAAACCTTTCCAGGGAAATAATAATAATTTTTGTTCTTTTACAATAATATGTTTTGAATTTTTGGATTTTTCTATGTCTGTATCCAACTAACTAGATAATAATATATACAACAACCCAAGCAACACGACACGACTTCGTTTTTTAACTACTATTAGTAAGAAATAGATACAGAAGTATTTTCGACCTTATACAATTATTTTGGACAGTATTTAAAATATTATAAAACAAATATAACAGCCACATTGACATCAGCATTACCCTTTGACGATCAAGTCTGAATTGTTGGCACGTTTAGAGCATCATAAACCTCAGGGAAGAGATTTGGAGCCTGAAATTATTATTACTGCAGTCAAAGTACAATATTTGTACACCGTTATACGCCACAAATATGCATTTTAATTCAACTCATGAACCTCATAATATTATCAGTTTTTTAGGAAATGGTTAAGAATTATAACAATATTAGCCCATTAGTTATATTAATTTTAAATATATTATGATTTGAGTGTGTATACCTATTTCATTAAGTAGGCTATTACATGAAGGGCTGCGGGAAAAAAAGATCAATGTCAATTTTTTTTGAAAATGAGATTTTGGTATAAAAATTATTTGTATTGACGTATTGTATCTTTTATGCGCTCGACCAGGGAAAAACCAGATTAGTCAAGAGTAACGACCGCCGGAAGTTTAGGCATACATGCAGAATGTATTACGTTTTGAAATTAAAAACATGTTTTTTCTCAGAATGAAAGAAAATTGACATTGATCTTTTTTCCCCGCAGCCCTTTAAATACTTGGAACAACGTACGAAAAGAATATTAAATCATGGGCCTATCCCGGTGGAAAATTGACAGCAACATTATATTTGTTAACAGTTCACCCGTCTTTTGTGAAACATTCTTAAAATACCAACATTTAGACGTAAGGCCGAATTGTCGTCATGATAGGGTAATGTGAGCTTCGGTCCTGAGTGCAATAGTGTATCATATTATACCAGATAATAATGTACATTATCGGTCTATCGAAACGCGCAAAACCCTACTACAAAATGTTCATTGTTGTCCGACCACAGCGGCTATCTGCGAATAATAAATTCGCAATATAATAACGTTGCACGTTTAATCGTTTGGGCGCGGTAATATCGAAATCTATTAATTAAAAAAAAAAAAAACCTCTGAAACCGTTGGAAAACTGTGTATTTATCGAAATTCCAAAAAGCGAACCGTTTTCGACTTACCCAACGCGTCGAGTACATTAATAATTTATAACAGTTTGTGGCGATTTTCGAACACAACGATTAAGCACCGTTTTTGGTTTTTTTTTTTCAGGGTTAATTAAAACGAAATAAAAATATATACATATTATATTCAATAGCGGTAAAACCGCCAGACGAACGTACTGGCTAATGGTTTTTCGGTTTTACTGGATTTTTATTGCCTTTTTTTTTTCACCCTCCGACGTTAAGGGAGGTGTTACAAGGTGATCGGCCCGGAATTTACGGCTTCGTCGGTCCCATAAACCACCGGCCAAAACGGTCGTGCGCCACAACAACAGCTACACACAATCGCATTTACCGAGGGGTGACCGGAGCCCAATTTAATTATTATTACTGTCCCCGGTGGTTGCGCCTTTTACCTAAGTACGAAGACCCACCTAGGTCGGACACGAGATCCTAATAATAATAGCAACGGTTATTGGTGGCACACGATCGCCGCCGGTCGAGAATAATATGTTATTTTTTTTTCCGCCTTCCCTAATGGACCCGACCCCGGCGGTCGTGGCCGGCTAGCCAGCGTTTAATAAATAATCGTCCGGCACCGGTTAAAACCGCAATCGAAAATTGGCTAATGTTTACGACCCTTCGGCGGGGGTGTGCGGTGGACTAGGTCGTAAAAAATCAACTAACCGTATTCGACCAGAAGATATTATTAGCTGTTGTATCCGTCTGAGTCGCATAGCGCACCTGTCCGTGTAAACCGCTCCATGTCTACGTGCACACGTGCTCCGACCACGACACATATATGTATTATACATTACTGTATTATCATATTATACCATGTGATGCGAATACGGATATCTCCGAAATTGAGTTAGAGTATTGAAAATAGTATGGTTTTTTTTTGGACGTTTTAGACTAAAATAGTCAAAGAATTTGCATTATCTTTACAGAATTTAAATAGGACCATCTACAAAAGTAGGCGTGATTTTGTCAGGCTTTAAGGTCTAAAATACCACCAAAATGCCGTTCACCCATTGAGCAAATTGTACAAATTTAAAATAATACTTTGAAGCTTACACGAAAATTATCTTTTAATAAAATGACATGATGGAATTTTACCCGCTACATATTTGTAGCTAAGAGAAAATGACCAAGTTGTTGCACTTTGAAGCCTTGGAGTTTTTCTTTACACCAACATTGCCGACAAGAAGTCCCATTTCGCTTACGGCTTGATTTTGTTCATTTCCTAACTTCTTTTTTTTTTTTTTTATAGAGGAGATGCTGGGTTAATTTTAAAGGTATAAATAAATTATAATATTCTATTAGGATTTAAACTATATATTTTTCGATTTGTTTTTATTTTCAGTCAAGATTAAGACGCTGTATGTATTTGGAATACCGCTAAAAATGTTGTAAAAAAATAATATTATTTGATTCATTAAGGATAAGACACTCGTATTCTCTTAAAATACTTACAATTTTGTTATTGCAGTTTATGATGTTTCACATTACTGCCACAACGGTAATAACATTGGCCTACCGTACATCAATGTTTCAAAAGTCAATAGAGCTGTAGAAAACGCTAAAAATTGTAGATAATTATTAATTTTATAATACCATAGAATAACTCATACGGATATGTTTTAAAAAACTATAAAGTCGCTTAAGTTTTTTGAGGAAAATACGAGTGTCATGTTTAGTGAATCACATACCGCTTTTGCGTTGCCAAAACAGCTATTCCCCTCGCCCCGGTTTATTCTCGGCTACAGAGAGACGTGCAACAATAATAATATACTTAGCCCAGTTCTTTCGGCTGAAAACAATATACAATATGTGTGAAAAACAGAAGGTGGGCTCACAATTTGATTGACGAGGGTGGACCGATCTCGCGTGCTTTGTAACGCGTTGGACAGCGTTGACGTGACAACGCACGTTTCCGTTTTGCGATTCAGTTTGGTCATAATATACAATACAAACGCAGTACTTGGAAAATGGTTTTGAAACAGGAACTAGTTCACGTTCATCTTGTTAAAAAGGAGCTATAGTTTCTTTTCCGATCTAGGCTTGACGGAAGGCACTACAGTTCCTTTTCTCGTTCTTAAATAAGGAACATTTCTCAATAATTGTATTAATTGTATTTATCATAACAATTTGTTCAATTAGGTTCTTATTGTTTTATTTTTCAAATTTGTAATTTTATTTTTTTCATATGAGTTAATTTATACATATCATATGCTTTATTTTTTATTATTTATATAGGATAGGTCCATTCAAAATATATTAATTTATAATATAAATATTATGTTGTTAAAATATGAAGTCAAATAAAAATTAAAAAAACATTTTGTTAAATTTTATTATAATTTTATTATATCGACAACATAAACACACGATTACCTTTACATGGGACAAACGAGTAACGTTAATACATTTTTTGAAAAAAATAATAAAAATTGTTTATGTTTTACTTAAGTACTACTAGATATGATACTGCAGTACCACTACATAATACGATGAAATAGTAAAATTAAAACTAAACCAAAACAATTTCAATCAAAGTGTAATAGGGTAATAATTTTCTTATTATATAAATCAGGCAAACTTTGAAGTATTATTACTGAAGTAATAATAATAAATAATTTAACAAATAAAAAAAATCGTTTTTCATAATATTACTTGTACAGTAATAAACTTCTCTTAATTATTCTAAAAAATTGCAGTTTTGTAGTTTTTATATGTGAAATAATTTTTGCCAGTACAGAGGCTTAATAGTAAATCAATTATCCAAAAATATATATAATTTTTCCAACTTACTAAAATATTACAAAAAACATTTAAACAGGGTTTTCTGCAGTTTTAGTATCCAAAAACATCGTAATACGATCTCTGTAATCGCTGATAAACTCCAAATACGATTCAAGTAATTTCAATTCCAACGAATCTTCGAAGACATAATTAATTTCAATAGTTATCAATTGAGTCGTACATAAATGCCAAAATATATAGTATCGTTGGTGCGTATTATAATATGAAGGTGAGATATCTAATGATGAAGACACAGATCTTAGTTTGTATTGGACCTGTCGAACCATATCTTCTTTAGCTTCAAAGCGATAGCTGTTGTCTTCTCTAAACCGTAATAAATCAGTTTCAAAAATAGTATACAGTTCATTGAAGGGGCCATCTTTTAAATTCAGTTTATCAATACCGTTTGAAATTAACGGTTGAAATTTTGATATGTAAGAAAAGAGGTTTTCTTGTATGACTTTAGGCATACTATCTTTGTTTGGAGCTAATGATTCAGTTGGGTCATAAGCATCGTTTATTATATGATTTATTTCTTCCAAGAATCCCCAAGTGATTCGAATCCACATAAATCTGAGCGTGTTAATATTTATCAAATTGAGTTTTTCGAACATGAGTAATCCTGCCAATCCGTGATTTTTAGTAAACTCTAAATAAGGCTTCATCGCTTGATTCAATACATCCCAAATGTCCTTATTCAACAACAAAGGTGAATCAACAAATGTTTTAAATCTGTTTAGTAACTTAATATATTTTTTGGCGATCGCACTTTTTAAATAAGTTGCATTGATCTTTGTGTTGATAAAATCGTTTAGGCCTTCTACCATATTATCTCGGTGCAAACTGTTTAGCAATTTTTTATTATCAAATATTATATCAAGTGCGCGAGACCGAGAATATTCATTTTTATTTAAAATAGAAAAATTCCCATCAACGCGTGCTAACTTACCGGATTTTATGCTGAAAATATTGTCACCGTTACAATTTGTTTCGAGATATCTGCTGAGTTCAGTAATGACAAAATGATTTTGCTGCATCATTTTCTGAACACCGAATAGTCTCTGCTGTATCATCCACCGCAGATAGAAGTAGTTTTTCATGGCAAGTGCGTGATAGTAAACCAACCATATTTCAGTCATATTTATTCCTTGCACGTCGAAAAAAAAGCTAACCATTTTAACGGATTCTTCTACGAATAAAATCAAACGGTCATTTAGCACCCAACGGTCGTTTGTTCGAAACATTTTGTCGACTATTGCAAAATGGAAATGTGCACTGAAAAGACAACCGCATTTAAGTTGGTCGAATTTGGAAATGATCGCTTGCCTCAGTTGTCCGGTGGGTAACCCGGCGAAATCAGTTACTGCCAGCTCATCGTTTTCCTTTGGATATCCAGTGTTAAACGAACTTACTTGATTCCATTGTGTTTGTAGTTTTGCATGTTCATCGCACGGCAGTGACTGCATTTGAAGTATGAAAATTAAATATACTAAACACAATTTTGGGAAAACCATTTTCATAATGTTATATTTCGAAATGATATACAAACCAACTATAATTTTGTTATAGATCCAAAAAAAAAATTACAAACGAGTAACCTTATAGAACTGAAAGTGTATAGTGCATGTTATTTTGGACGTATAAACTCGAATAAATTATATCCCAAGTTTTATTGTTTAACTAACCAACGCATTTTTTTAAAACTATTTTTTCTTTATATGTCATCTACAAGTGTTTTTTTTTTTTTAATAACACTGGTTTCAATACGAAGCAGAAAGTGTTATTGGTTTTACAGGGTAACGATTTTCTTTATTGGTTTTGTAAGTGTTCATGTCTTTTAGGAATAATGAATAGTCATGCGTTTTATGTACAATTTTCTTTACACTTAGTATTTCAAATTAAATATTTAATACATTGCATTAAATAAAACATCAATTATGCTATGGTTATTTCTTTTATAAAAAACAAAGTATAATCGTTTTTTCAAACAATTATTAAACAATAAATCATTAGTAAGAAATTCACAATTCACAGATTTGCATAGGTCTTTATAAAAATGTTTTAGGAATTGAATACGAGTGGTTTCTAAAGAGTGTTATGAAGGCGATATTTAAGAAAAATGTTGTTTCATAAACTTCGACCTTTTCAGTTTATTTTAGGGTTAATCTGTAAAAATTATCAGTGAATGCCGTTTTAGTGGTAAAAAATAGTTTGCTGTGACAAAAATTGTAAGACTTTGGCCGGTCCAATTTCAATTGTATAAAAATACCTATATAATATACAGAGTGATTCTTTTATCACGAACCACTCAATATCTCATAGGGTTTTATAAAAAATTAAAATGTTTTTTTTCATATTGTTTGTTATACAATGTGATCTCAATTTTTCACTACTTTTTTTGGTTTTACCCCCCTCCCAACTTAGTTTTTTTGATAGCAACTTTTGAAACTTAAATAGTAACGTATTTTTTTATTAACTTTTTTAATTGAGAATAATGTACTGAAAATTTTGACTGATCGATAACCAGTTTCGGATAACTATTTTTAAAGTTATAAGAGTTTTAAATTTGTGACGGGAGGGGAAGTGCGGTTGGAAAATGCGCGCAGATAAAAATAATACTACACTTCATCTTTCCTTCTGCCCTAAACTTGAAACGTTAATAACTTCAATTAAGTGGCTCATGATAAAAAAATCACTCTGTATATAAAAATATAAAATCCGTTTTAAAAATTCATTTATTTTTAATTAAGAAGTATATTTTACAATTATATTAAATATATTTATTTTTGTAATATATTTTACTATGTTGTAAAAACACAAATAAATACACTCTCCCAATGTACGCCAATTGTTGAATAAATATAAATAATTAAAAAGCAATTTTCTTTTTTTTTAAATGTTATTATTTGGCAGTAATAAAATTTAAATATAATAATATTACAACACACAATTTAACAATACATACAAAAATATAATTAATTATAAAACCTTTAAATTAATAGTTCTAAAAGACATAAGAAGCTGTCTTAACAAAAGTATCAATTACATAGAGACGGGTAAATAATTTGTCTATTTATATATTTTATCAACATTAAAAACTTTCATATTTACTGTTTAAATACTATAATTAAAAAACAAGACTTAAAACTTGGCTTTCTGCAGTTTTAGTATTCAAAAACATCAAAATACGACGGTCATAATCCTTGATAAACTCCAAGTACGAGTAAAGTAATTTATATTCCAACGATTCTTTAAAAATAATATTATTAAACCCAAAACATACGATGTTAACATTATTTAAAAGTGTAGCCATATTGTCCCGTGGCCTCATATTGTAATATGAAGGCGGGACATCTAATGATAAAGATACAGATTGTAGTTCATATTGGAGTTTTTGAATCATGTTATCTTTAGCTTCGAATCGATAGCTATTGTCTTCACGATAACGTTGTAAATCATTTTTGAAAATTGTTTTTAATTGTAGTAGTAGTTTATAGCAGTCATCATTGAAATTCAATCTATCAATAACTTTTGATGAAAACAGTTGGTATTGTGATATGTAATGACTGAGATATTTTTCTATGTCTACAGGTTTGTTATCGTTCATTGGAATTAATGTTTGATTTGGGTCAAAATTATCGTATATTATTTGATTTATTTCTTTCAGGAACTCCCAAGTGACTTGCATCCACGTAAATCTAAGTATCTGAATATATATCAAATTGAGTTTTCCAAACATGAGTAATCCTGTTAACCCACGATTGTTAGGAAACTCTAAATAATTTTGTATTGTTCGATTCAATACTTCCCAAATGCCTATTTTCTTAAAGTTAGCTCGATAAGCATTAAAATAGTGTCTTAACCTATCATATTTTTCGTCGATTGCGTTTTTTAAATAATCATTAGTGATTTTTGTGTTCATAAAATGTTGAAGACCTTTTCCCAGGTTTTTCTTATACAAATAATTAGTTAGACATTTTTTATTATCGTGTAACATTTTACCTGTGCCCGAATAACTGACGTTACAAAAATACTTAACAGAGTTTATGCTGAAAGTATTGTCATCGTAACAATTTGCTTCGAGGTATTTTTTTAATTCAGTTATAACAAAATGATTTTGCTTGATAATATTCTTTATATAAGGAACACACAACTTTTGTTCTCCCAGTAGACGGAAGTAGTTATTCATGGCAGACGCGTGAGCATAAACTAACCATATTTCAGTTAATTTTATTCCTTTTACGTCAAAAAATAAACTAACCATTGTCACGGATTCTTCTAAGAATAAAGCCATGGGGTCTTTTAGTAAGCAACATTCTTCTGCTTGAAAAATGTGGCCGACTATAGAAAAATGATGATGTGCACTGAAAAGATAACCGCATTTAATTCGGCCGAATTTAGAAATAATCGCTTGCCTTAGTTGTCCATTAGATAAACTAGCGAAATCAGCTGCCAACTTATTTTTCTGCTCTGGATACCCAGTATTAAGCGAACTTACTTGTTTCCACTGTGTTAGTAGTTTTGCATGTTCGTCCAGCTCATCGTACTGTCCAGGGTTTTTACTCATTAGTGACTTTAGTTGGCATATGAAAATTATAATAAACACTATACGATATTTTGTGAAAATCATTTTCGTACTGCTGGTTTAATCGACTTGATTCGTTTTTAGAATTTGTATCACTCGCTTATTCAATACAGATCCGAAATATGGTAGTAGATCCAAATATATGATGAACAAGCAACGTTAAAGTACTGAAACTATGCAAAACATCGAATCAAGTCGAATATTATTGTGTTTTAGCCAGTATTTGTTTTTCATAATACGTCAGCTAAAAGTGTTTTTATTGTCATCTTTAGTATGCACCAGAATAGTATTTGTTTTACGATGTAACAGTCTTTATTGTTGTTACGTTTCGGCGCTGTTAACAGCTGAACCGATATCTTTACAACACATATTACCAAAAGTTGCAAAAATCATACTCTAACCTTCAAAGTCGGTACAAAAACACACTAAAAATGAATACTATATTTACTTGTTTTATGTGGCACTATTTATTTTTTTTTAAATTAATCATATGGCTTACAACTTTTAGAGGTTCGTCGAAACAGATTAATTAGCGACGTAGTGTAAAACTGAAATAAATATTTTACATTTTTCACAAAAAAATCTGCTAAAGATATCGTGGGTTCAGACAAAATAAAATATAAAATATAAGTAAATAAATAAAAACACATAATTGTTAGTACAATACTATCCCAGCATCAAAGCTAAATGATAGGTAAATTTGTACATTATTTTTGATTACATTTTAATAAATTATCGGCTCCATAGGGCTCACTAAACAGGTGACAAACGAATAACATAGTTACATTTTAACTAAAAAGGTAAAGCATTATTGTGAACATATATTTTTTTACTTCACAAGTGTTTTTTTTCATTTTTTTTCAGTGTACAAATCTTTTAGGAATAAACAATATTCATGCCGAATTATTATTTCCGTTTTATAAAACGAGTAAAAATGAATAATTTTATTCTCACTATATAAGCATTTTAAAAAAATATATAATAATTGTGCTATATTTTTTTTTAATAGAACATTATAATAAACACTACACAATATTTTGTGAAAATCATTTTTGTTCTGCTGGTTCAATCGACTTGATTCGTTTTTAGAATTTGTATCACTCGCTTATTCAATACAGATCCAAAAGTATGATGAACGAGCAACGTTAAAGTACTACGCGTAGTGTATGTTTTTCTATGATGGTGTTATGAACATAACCTTCAGTTAACCTCTACACACCATTACACAAAACAACCAACTACACTAAGCCTAATAATACTCATATTACAATAGCTCTCTGAGTCATACATTGGCATACCTATACGATAGATGACTACTGGTTATTACAGAGCGCACCTGCATGGTTATCTGGCGTAGTGATTGAATTATATTACACATATATATATATATCAATACTACTTTAGTCCGTTCCGCTTTGATAAGCTATTTGGGAAAAACATGTTATTGCCATTCTATAAGATTAGATTGCCAAAATAATACCAATTAAAATAATCATACGATGAGCGTTCGCTGTAGCATCCGCCCATCGGGTCAACACAATTTACACAATAACACATTACACAGATTAGCATAACCATATAAATAGGAGTAGGATCCAAGCCTATTCCAGACGAATTATTACACTCATGTTAAATACACTTATGTAGCTGTTGTCTACGCACTTTTACTATACAATAAATTTTATACTTATATTTTGAAAAAGTCTTAAATTATTTTAAATCCATCTTCCTGAACTGGTTTCAAATTGAACAACACGATACTTTTTGATATTATATATCACCAAGCATCACAATGGATAGAGTCGAATTTATTTCACACCGAGGCCGAACATCAAACTAGGTCGAATATTATTGTACTTTAGCAAGTTTTCGTTTATCATAATACATCAGCAAAAAGTGTTTTTATTGTCAGCTTTGATTATGCCCCAGAGTAGTATTTGTTTTACGGTGTAACAGTCTTTATTATTGTTACGTGTCGGCGCCCACGATTGGGTTTTAACAACACAACAATCTTTACAACACAAATTACCAAAGTAGCCAAAATCATACTCTCTCCTTCGAAGTCGGTTGAAACACACTAAAAATGAATACCGTAAATTAATGCCTTACAATTTTTAGAGGTTTGTCGAAACAGATTAATTAGCGTCATAGTGTAAAACTGAAATAAATAATATACATTTTTCAGAAAAAAATTGCTTAAGATATCGAAGGTTCAGACAAAAAAAATATAAAATAAAAGTAAATAAATAAAAACACATAATTGTTAGTACAATACTATCCCAGCATCGAAGCTAAATAATAGGTAAATTTGTTTATTATTTTTGATTAAATTTTAAAATATTATCGGCTCCGTAGGGCTCACTTCACAGGGGACGAACGAATAACATAGATACATTTTTTAAAAATTTGTTCATGTTTTACTAATATTACATATTATAATGGAATAGTAAAGAAAATATATCCAAACAAATTTAAATCAAACAAACTTTAAGTATTATTATAACTGAAGTAATAATTTAAAATATTTAGTTTTTCATAATGTGACTTGTATTTACTGTAAACTGATAATTGTTTATACATGAGACAATAATATATTTATACGCGTTTAAATACACATTTATTTTTGGCAATTTGTAATTTGATGAGTAAGCAAAGTTTCTGGTGTAGTTTTGTCAGTTTTTTTAATTAAAAAAAAAAAAAGAAATCTAAAGAGAATCTTTTTTTTTATTATTCTAATTTCTATAAATTAACTACAGCTATATTTAAGAATAAATTAATGAAAAAAATCGTTTATGTTCTTCTAAAAAATGAAATAAATTCCAATAAAACGTTTCTTCACAAAAAAATGGAAAACCCCACTGTCGCAGTGCAAAAATATTGTAATATTTGATAGAAATGCAAAAAAATATCTATGATATAATGTACGACTGTAACAGGTGACATGACACCAGGTAATAGAATATTATAAATAACATAAAAACGCTCGGACTTTCCCCGTCGAATAAGATAGTATTCATAATGTGTATATATAAATTTATGTTATATCATAAAGAATGATAGTTTGGCAGGTTATTTTTTATAGCAAACAAATAGGTATGTACAGGATGATTCATTGAAGGTAAGACACAATTGATTTTTCTCAAAACTATTGCAATTTTGTAGTTTTTCACTGTGAAAACATTTACACTTAATCCACTTTAAAAACTTAAATGGCAACGTATGTCATATTTAGTTAAATTTTTGAATTATCAACAATTTTCTGAACATTTTTACTTCTCTATAACCACTTTTTTTACTTTTAAAGGTATTAGAGTTTGAAAGTTATAATGGGACGAAGGGTCCAGTGAAGTATTAATTGTATAAGCGCGCTATACTCAACCGCACTCAACAAACACTATTAAGAGGACGCCTAACCGCCTATTTATAAGGAGTAAAATACATATGTAATGTTTTTTGGCGTTTTTCTCGATTTTGAAGTGGTAGAGGAGAAAAAAAATTTAATACTCGAATAGTACAACAAAAGACTGGACGATATTTAAAATGGAGGAGACATTGAAATGACAATAGTCATGACCCCGAGACTAACCCTGAAAAGTATTTCATTACATTTTATTGAAAAAAAAAACTAACAATGGGAATGCCGAATTCGGGTATTTTGTTATTCGAACAGATACAATACAACGGACTTGCAGTTCACTTTAGTTCGAATTGTGGAATATCATTTTGATCTCCATTCCATTAGTGTTAAACAAAAAATAATAAATAAATAAGACAACGAGTCTTGTATTATTTAATTGACCGACCGCGTGCTACACTGTTTGACGTTCAAAGAATTTTCCCACATAACATCCAGCTTTACCTTGTGAGATTTTTAGTACTCTCGCGTGGCATACACGTTTGTCTTTGAGTTTAACACAGTTGCACAACATAAACAGCTGTAAACATTAGTTCAGTGTAGGAAGTTCAATAAAATATGTATTATCGTTAGCGTTTCCTATTGTCCATTTTGTGGAAATGTATAAACCATTTTAATATATTAAAACTTTTGGGAAAAAAAATGATATTTCAGTTCAGTTTCTTCACGACAGACATTTGAAATATATTCATTTTTTTTTTGGCTTAAGCGCGAATAAGTTTTTTATTTTATTAACCATCTCTTTTTATAACGTAAAAAGTATACAAAAAATAATGTAACGGTAAAACGTCCGCACAAGACGTGTCTTGATAAAAATAATATTTCAGCGAGTACGACAGAATGATCAATTGAAATAAGAATTATTTATATTGAGTTATTCAAATGCGTCGGAAAACCATATATTTTATTGTATCGGCAACGTTTTCCTCGGTTTTTAAGTTTAATATTACTTTATATACATAATAATAAAAAATTATTTTTTCTAATATTATTTTTAAATTAAATTGTTTTGAACGTCATATTTTTTTCATTTTTATTTTGATTTGTAATTTTTTTTTTTAAAACGTCAAGTCGATTCTCCACGAAACTACCAATAAAATATTAATATTACCTCTCAAGCCACGGATGTCTCTAAAAAAAATGTTCGGAAGTAAATAAAATATTACAAAACATAATAATATAATATGCGCACAAACCATGTTATTGCGTCTTACCAACAACTTTTGTGTTGTTTAAAAATATAATTTTTTGAGAAAATAAGTGTCGTACATCAGATGGATCACTCTGTATATCGACGCAAATTGTTGTTATATACCTTTTGGACGTCTAATAAAGAAAACAACGTCGATTCATCTTTTGAGAACCAACGACCGAAGCCCTACCGAAGAGGGTGGCACTTAAGCAGGTAAGTAAATTGTAAACAGACCCAAATATATTATTATTTCAATACACCGAACAAGTAAAGTATTTTGGGAATAGCAACGGCAATAAATTAACCTAACCGTCCTTGCACGAGAGTGGTCTTATAAACGGTTTAATAACGCCTATTGCGGTTTTATAGGTACGCGCGACCGGGGGAGAAAAATATTGCACATGTAACGGCAAAATTATTCTAGAAAAATCAAAGAACAATAATTTGGGGCGTGTAAGATGAGATAATACTATTTTTTTTCTACAATCGATTCGAGATAATTCGTTACACGAATACAACAACTTAGATTACTATACTTATACCTTAGATAATTTAATTTTTTAATTTAGCTTCGACGCGTAGCTGAGACGGTATTGTTCTTACAATGATAAGTTTTTTTAAACATTTTTTTCGCCTGTACCAACTACCAACGATATCTTAATATATACCTTTAAATTTAACCTAACAACTAAAGTTAATGGTCCAAAAATGTTCAAAAATTTACCTGCTCTCCTTCAAAATATAGTATTTGATTTTCTTAAAAAATCTCTAACCAAATTTTTTTTTTATTAAGGAACAACCAAATATAAGGTGAAAATTACACAATAGGTTGCTAAGTGTGAGTGAGTCACCAGGTATTTGAAACTATTTGCATTATGTTGTCAATTAAAATACACGGGTAACTATGGCAATACCATAGACAGTCGATCAACCCTAATCGTATCCACCCCAATACCGAAAATACATTTTTAAGCACATTTCTGTCATTAGGTACAATGCTTTATTGTATTTCTACCGACTATAGATTCGCATCGAAGCGTTTGTTTGAAAACATTTATATAGACCTGTGACCTCCTCCCCTTCTTTTTTTTTCTACCTAATTCAATAACCTTAATATGAATCATAATTCTCGCCTAGCTTTTCACTAGTATAAAAAAAAAAACAGAAACGCGAGACCGTAAGTACAATTCAATAATAGCCTATTACTAATTTGACAACGCATTTATTTGAAAGCAGTCGATAATTAATTATCTGCACAAAATAGTTTGAACGCAATAGGCTATTATATCTGGCAACAATTGTAAAACTTAAACATATTGTCTTATGAGTTATGTGTCACTCTTAAAATAACCTTATATTGTCATTAATTTTTTAAAGCAAATTTGTATGTCCTTTATAATTCAGTTCGGCCGTGTACCAAGATGGGATTTGAGTTATTTATATTAAAATAAAAACTACTCTCCAGGGTGCCGTTAGAAATAGGGATTTAAGTTAATGAAACTCCAAGACATTATACACAAACGACAAACGAAGACTATTATGTTCGGGATTTTTAATTAAAAACCCTTCCTCAATATGTTATACGCCTCTTGAAAGTGTAGGTAAAGCACGTTAACAATGTACGGCGATAAAAATTAATACAGTTTTCAGTTAAATACGAATTTTTTTTCAAACCTAAATCCTATAAAGCAAAAATAGAATGAAAAAAACATATAATTCCGTAAAACTTAATACTGCTTTATAGTATAATTCTTCAATGTCAATGTCGAGACAGCTAATCTAAAATAAAATTTGTGATACCGTGACCAAAACGCTATTTACCTAAAAACATAAACACCGTTAAAATATTGTCACATAAATCCTCAAAAGAAATAATTGTTAATTTTTTGGAATACTATTTATATTATTTCATTATATCTGAATTTAATAATATGATACAAAGTGTACATAACTCTTTTGTTGTTAACTGATAGGTAAGGTCTAATTATTTTTTACTATGATGTATTAAAAATATTATAATAATCAGTTAAAATCGCAAACTTTTCCTTATATTTTCTGTTGTTAACAGATTAGTTAGTACCAAAAACGGTTAGATTTTTGTCGAGTTTTGATTTTAATTTGTTAATAAATATTATGCATAATTCATATTTGTTATTTTGTTTTGTTCACAAACAAACGTGCCGGTCAAAAGCTGCCAGTTGTAAAACAAAACCGAAGCTCATAAATTTTGAAGTTTAAATTTAAACGGTATGCTTTTGGTGGATGCACCTTTATTCGATATGTAAAACAATAAAGTTTGACTGTGTTTTTTACATTTATTTGTGAAATTAGAAAGTTACAAAACTACCCTGATCATATTAAAAAATTATTAAAACTTGAGTGGGGTATTGTGTTTGCATTATTTACACAACTTGCGGTTACACCCTCTTGAGTAGTTCGACTGATCTGCCAACGTTTCGGTGTACTTGCACATTCCAACAAGCCCTGAAGATGAATTGTACAAGTATTCCGAAACTTAGGCAGACCTATCAAACTACTCAAGAGGGAGCAACCGCAAGCTGTGTAAATATTGTAATTAACCTCATGATGTTTCAGCATAATGTATTAGTGTGCAATGAAATTGTGATCAGCAGTCATGACCAAAAATGTATCTTCCCGATTTTAATTATTATTACTATTGGCTTAAGTCTTACTATGCCAACAGGAGACTGCCTATCCACGCCTAGATCAAGCTGTGGCGGGTAGCTCAAAAAAATGATTACATAGAAAATCCGAACGAGATTAAACTTTAAAACTACAGGGCCTATTGCGTTGATCGGCGTCTCTATCGGTCATAAATCATAGCTCGCAGATGCCTTCTGGGGATTGTAAGACAAAAAAAAAATGTTTAGTTTTTTCAAACAAATCTAATTTGCAACGCTACAACTACCGACCCTCCCCATAAGGGTTGGGTTTTAACATATTTTTAATATCATAGATAGATAGATGGATTTTTTAAAATAAAATTGTAAAATCTTAGGTACTCAAAAAGCGTCGCTTACTACGTTGAAAATTCTATTCTGCCTTTTAACAAGTTGACTGGCAAGCTAAATGAGATCTTTGGGCTTTTGAGAGTTGAATATGATACTCAAGGGGAGGGATCGTGTGAATTATACAATTAAAACGATCGTATATTTTCGGGCACTTACTGTCATCCGGCAATTAGCCTAGACATGACTGCTATTAATTATTAGAGTAGCCCTGAGTTGTAGTGGCGTGAAATATATCGTGTGGTATCTTCTAGTCGCAAACAAATTGTTGGCAATTAGTAAACTACCAACACATCGGGTTCGTATAATTTTGCACTCTATTCGGACGTACATTCGGAGCTTTAAGGTTTTCAACGGGCAATCATTTCTAATAAAAGTATTTGTCCAAATTTTCACCGTAGGCCAAGCAAACACCGCACGATTGATGGTCGCCACCGCCAACGGCTTAAGGGGCTGTTCATTTATTACTGCGAAGCGCGTGGGCGAATATACAGAAATTCGCAACGATTCAAAGTCTCAGATGTGTTGTGTAATGGCCGTTACCCAACGTGTATGGTCATCCGACTGTGCACGCCTTCAACAAGCCGTTGAAAGCGCAACACACATAACAATAATATCATCTATACGGTATATTATCCGGAACGGAATACACGGATTTGGGACTTTGAACAGTTATTAATAACGGACACAGTACACGAAAAGGCGTTGACGTTGATAGGCTGTCGACGGAGAGGGGAGTTTTTTTTGCCATTACACACCCCTCAAAAATCCCAGTGTGTCAATTTTAAGCACTTGATATGATTTATGTCGCACCGTCCTGCCACCGGCAACGACGGCTCCAATAAAAATCAGTGTCGAACCCGGATGTATATATATATATATATTTATACACAGGGTGATCCATCTGATGTAAGACGTTAGTTTTCTCGGAAAATACGAATATTTTGTAAATTATTTTTACTATACCTATTTGTTAATACTTTGAAAATGTTCGTCTTCATCCCATATACGAAAAATAAGTATGGCCTCGGTGTTTTTCAACACATAACACGTGAAACTTCAGATTTATAATATAGTACAATGGCTATCATTAATCCTAACGATTTTGGATATTAAAACGAATATACTATACATATAAAAATTATTTTTTACCTATTTTAATAGTTTTTATTTCGAGTCGCCTGATACTACATCAAATCGACATATATTCGAACTTATGCGATGATGCTTTCACGGCTGAAATAACTAGCCTGGTTACGTTAGGTTTAAAGATAATATTGCTCCAGATAGCGTAGGTGAATCATGTTAATAAAGTAATATGTACACGTATGTACACATATTTTAAATAAAAGTTGTACCGAGAATTTAATGTTAGATAAAATCTTGCTTGTTTTCTCTATGTGTATATAGTTCAGAACATATTAACGCCAACAAACACATTATGAGTACCTATTTTCTTTTTAACCGAGAAGTCATACGTTTTTTTTAAGGTAATTTAGTTCAAACATTCAAGCGGGTACAAAGGTTAATTTAATTTTAACATAATATTGAAGTTTTTTGCATACCGACACAATGAATATTATCAAGAATAGCTGTTGACGTCGACTTGACAGCAGAAGAGTACAGCCTGAAAACTTGAAATTCAAATAGCAAACTTTTATCGGATCAAACTTAACTTCAAGTGCTGTTAACATAATGTATAACGTGTGATATCACGCAAGGCATCTTCCTGGATTGTGTAAAAGCTGACAATGGATCCGAGTAAAATATATTATCATTCGGTAAGTAGGTCACTGTCGTGTATAATTCGATGGGCTAGCAAGATTAACATAATATTTATATCATTATATCCCATTGACAACATCTGTACTGTTAATTTTCACTCGATTCCCTCCCGCTTGTTTTTTTTATACATTTTTTTTACAAAACGAATACGAGCTTGGCGCTGACAAAAGCAAACAATTTCACATTTATTAATGGCCTAAGGGCCGTTTCTGTTTTTAGGTCAAGCCCGTGTTTTGTCACACGTCCTACGTTCGAGTACTGGTCTGTTCATTGTAGTCCAAAGCTTGGGCTTTAGGTTGTAAACAATACTTCATACGGGGCGGGATGCCACGATACGGCGAAGAAAAAACGTTTAAGGCGAACGTCCCGAAATAGTTTTCAACTATTAGTCATCGTGTGCACAACACATCCGTCAGGTCTCTCAACAGTTTCCACATTGGTGGACTAGTCGCAGATCATTTTTTTTACTTACACAGAGGCGGCGAGGCGCTTAACCGCAACACGAACAATAAGATGTCAAACGTTGTTGTTTTTTATGATTTTTTAAAAATTATTCTCTACAACGAATTTTTTAAGAGTTACCAACACCAAACAAAACACGGTTTCATCATTTGGTCCTAGGCGAGTAGGTGTTCAATAATATATTTTGTCAAGTTAAATCACAGTCAAAAACCATAAAACATGATAACATCACAAGTCATTTCCCCCAGAGTGGATGCAGTTTATTTTATAATAATAAATACTACACAGTATAACGAACGCAATTTTAAATTATAAGGTTTAGTGTCGATAAATACTTGAAATCTTACAAGTATATTTAATTACACTTTTTTTTTTATAAACAAAGAGTTGACACCCTTATATGGATGATGATAAAACGAATCTACGTGGATTGCAATTTTAACAAGTCTAGAGGTCCGCGTTCGGGGCATTTAGTTTTATTCATTGTCTGTGGGCGAAGGCTATACAAAAAAAAAGAAACACATTGATTTAAGTCGGGTAAACCGAGAATCAACGCCTCTTACCCGTCATTCCTATACCGGAGCCCATCTTAAAAAATAACTCCTTTCGACCTTTTAGATACGCAAGTGCACACAATCCACTTTAACATAATGTACCTACTCAAACTTCACCAGTTGCACAACGTTTCTAACCGAGCGAGATTACATAATTAAGCCGCCCATCGAGATATTATTTTATTAAATTTGCATAACAACGACATTGGACTACGTTGCTCGAGTTATAATTAAATGTGATTCAACCGTTTATTCGTTCCTATTTCTATCGTTTCGGCGGGCAAAAGTAGTATCGTTTTAATGGTCTGTTGAACTTGAACCGACTACCTTCCCCTAGTAATAATATATCAAACGGCGTTTGGTCACGCTACTGACTTAACCTTATTATATAACTGAGCGTGCACTAAGCGAATTTTACTTGTAAAATAACAAGCCCAGGGCATCAAAAACCATTGTCTAACATTACATTTCGTTTACGTTGAATAGACGATAGTTAAGTTCATATTAGCATAATAGCATAGATGCAAGTAGACATTCCTGTTGGATTAGACAAAGTCAGTAGCTAATGAATAAGACATTTTGTTACCATTGTGTTTTCTTGTGGCTTTTTCGGAGCAATGTCCTTTTGGATTTTTACATCCAATTTAACCAACCCAAAAATGGGGGGGGGGGGGTTACGGCTAAAGTTAAAATATATCCTATCGCTCAGCCGTTGTTAAACTGGTCGGCGGATTCGATTTGTTTAACGTATTAAATCGGGCCCGCCGGGAATAACCGAGTGGAATTTCTGTCACGTTTCTTTTTACATTTTTTTTTTCCTTTGAGAAATATCCGTGTTTTCAACGCCGTTATCGTTTCGTTTAACGACCGTCCAAGTGTGCCCGTCTCGAATTTATTACGGACCCGAAACCTGGCCAAGGTCGCGGTGTGGGATTAACACAAGATCCGTCGTTGTGTTCCTTTCTCCTTACGGTGTTGTACGATTTGGCACGGTGCAAGTCTCTTCTCGATATTGTCAATAACGTTTCCCGGCCAGCACAGGGCGCCCGTCTGGTTTAACCTGCGACCTGTTGACCCGGCGTTGTTTGTTTTTTGATTGAAAATAAAAAAAGGATTCATTGATTATCGCTCGTCGCGTACGATCCATACTATGTGTACTGTATATCATTATGATTGTTGTGCACCTATAACGCTATTATAACCTTGCTGTACACGTCGGCCGCGGATAATCGATATAAAAGTGCTTAATCACTGGGTTCAACGGTGCCGCCAACCCCTTGAGCGATCCGGCGCGCACAATAAGAAAAACAAATAATAAAACACCTCCGGTAATCAATTGTGTCGTGATTAAGAAGGGTTGTTAATAATAATAATCGTTCTTCCTGGTGTGTTGTACTCGGGGGGGGGGGGGGAAGGGCCGAGGCGGAACGGCAGAACACCGGCTTTTGTGTACACATTAGGTACATCTCAGGTACACGACAACCGTGTGCTCGTTTATTATTGTACGTGCACTGCGGTCCTCCTTTTCGGGTTTGATTGAATTTTACAGCAACCGTCTTACCCGGCGTGATATTATTCTGATGATGTCGTACAAGACCGATAGTTCCCTTAGAATTTCAGCGTCCCGGCTGCGTCCACGGGCGCCACTACCACAGGCACAACCCCCGAGTGAAGTTTATGGTTTTTACTGAAATTCTGAGAAAGTTTTCGAGGTTTATAAGAGATAAAGGGTTTTATACTGGCTGCAAATATTGTACCACATATTATGAAAAATAAATAATCAATTTTTTGACCGACCAATGCTCGGTCTCGTGGTACTTTCTTCATAGGCGAAAACTGGTTAAATACGCTTAAAATTTATATGTTTTGAGTATTCATAGTGAGAGTTGAGCGAAACGGAAAAGCCAAATTTTCTTTTCAAAAATTAACACTAAAACGTGAAGTCTAGAATAAAAGTGGCTAAAAAGCCGGTTTTTCGTTTATGTCCATTTAATCGAGTTAATAGAGTATAATATATTTTTATAGTTTTTATTTTAAATATAAACACTTTTATAGTGAACAAATCAAAAATCGTCCTTTCGGCTCCAATAGAAAGGCTAGGATTTATAACCAAAAACAAAAACATTTTTTTTTGGAAATACTAAGTATTTAATATGAAAAAAATGAAGACACTTAACGTTTTGTGTTGTACTAGGATGTTAAAAACCTAACAAATAATTATTTAAAAATAATTTTTTTATTTGAAATGGATTTTATTTACTATTTGAAATAGTACATTATTTAGAACAATTTATCATTTTTATAATTTCAAATATTATTCTATAAAAAATACATTTTCATCTGACTGGTTCGAATAACCGATTATTTGAAAAAAAATGTTTATCAGATTTTATTATTTAAAAAACTGTTTTTATTTTAGCTATTATTTTCATTTGTATTAAAATTAATAAAATTTAAAGTATATTTAAATAATTTGTTTTGTTCTTTTACTTCTTTCAAATCAAAATATATTTAATTTTTTTTTTTTAATTTCGTTTAAACACATTTTAATTTTGTTTTAAACAAAATGGCTGTTTAAATAATGCACTGGTTTGTTGGCACTATAGGTTTGATACATGCATGATACACTGAACACGTATACGTATAATACTAACTTTCAGAAAAAACCTATAAAATAAATTATTTTTTTTTAATAGAAGTATTATTTTCTCAACATATTTTTAAAAGATATACTGAACTCTGAGCTAAGAAAACTGCAATCAGATCAATAAGCAGTTGCTAATGGCAACATTTGTTATTACATGTTTAAAAAAAAGTTAATCGAATATTTAATTAAAAAATTATTTTGTCCAATAATAATTATAAGGATATAAGAATTAATTCCAATATAATTTTTCAATGAATGGCAATTTTTTTTTTTTACTTTTACTGGCATTGGAAAACACACACAGTCTCCAAGATACTAGGGTAACTTAGGTACTGCAATTTTAACGGTCATTTTCCTGCCTAGAGTTATAGTTAAAACATCAATGAAATCACCTTATGAAATCAAATACCACGTTTACACCCACTCGGGTAAACCTTCTTTGTGTAACCTATTTATTATAAAACGTTTTGATAGAATATGCAATAGTTGGCCGTAAAACAATAATAACCTGTAGACAGTGGAAATTTTAAATTTAATTTTATTTAAGAAAAACCTTTTACAGCGATTTTGGGTATTTTTTTTAACAATGTTTTTATTATTGTCAATAATGTCAATTATAATAGATAAATAAGAAACAAAATTTCACATGGTGTGACTTGTTAAAAAGTAATTACAACAGGTTTTTACATTTAAGTTATTAATATTATTATTATGTTATTAAAGAAGCTCCCTTAGTCAAGTCTTGACAATATAATATTACCTGACAAGACAATACGTTATTACGTTGTTACAATATTACCTGCTTCGTCCAACGTTTGCCCTTTACACTGGCCGTCTACGTACGTCACGAGCGATTGGACTAAATCGAAATCGACCGATTGGAAAGCCTTCTTGAGAAAATCGAGGAAAGCCTGTGCGTTTGCCAGGCTTTTGTAGTCGATTGCCGCTTGGAATGTCGTGCTCTGATTCTCGCTCGGAAGGAACTCTACTGCGTCCAGATTGATTGGGTCGGTGGCCTTGCAAAGGAGATGTTTGTTAATAGTGTACAGATTATCCTGGAGCTGGTAAATAATGCTGACTATGCTTTCGTCGTTGCGGCCGAGGCGGTCGATGGCGACCAGCAAGCCCGCGATGTCCGGATCGTCTTGCAGGCCTAACAGGTTTTGGAATTCCACCAGCAAGTCGCGCCATTTTTTCAAATAACCAAAACGACGGTGACCCCTGAACGTTTTGACGTACAGCATATGTCTCCACATCAGCCGGTACGCGACGCCTTTTAACACGTCAAAGTGTGCGTCGTAATACTTCTTAATGGTCCACAAGCCGCTCCTTTGGGAGAACATATTTTTGTGCACGTGGTGCCACAATTCTTCCAGCAATTTGGACGTGTCGTGCCAGGTGATTTGCACGTCGAACGTGTACAACAGCGTTGACTTGAGCTGATTGTTGTGGGCCATATTGTTGAGCAACAACGGTTTGGTCCTCAACGCGTCGTACCGCGTCCCGTACGTATTTTTCGCGTTGTTCGTGAGCAACAGTTTGTCCAACTCGCGACGGACGTTCTTCGCCGCCGGTTTGATATGAAGCACAAAGTTGGGTTTGCCGCTCGGCATGTCGGCCGCCTTCTCGGCGTACCAATTTTCGTACGTGTCGAACTGGTTGCCCGGACGACAACCGGAGTCCGACAAGTCCTTTTGCACCATGGCCGCCACGTAACCGGTAACGTCTGCAAGTTTTGCGACGGCCGCCGGTTGGCTGTCCGCGTTGGCGTTGCCGATATAGTGTTCGTAATGATATTGCACCGTGATCACGTACAAGTGCAGCAGCCACAACGACCCGATATCCACGTCGGGCACACCGAACAGGGTGCATATCACCGCATGGCTATCGTACTTGTCCGCCATACCGACCGGGACGCTGGGCGCAACGTTTTTGTATTCCAGCATGAGTTTCAACAGCCGCGTCTGAGTGAGTCCCAAATAAAGATACGTGCATTTTAAATCTCTGTACCGGGCTGCCGTCGACGGGGTTTCATTCGTGTCGTATCTATAGCCGGTTTCCAGCGACAGTGCCGGTCGGCTGAATAAGGCCATCAGACACGTCATGACAATTGTCGTTGGCGATAATTTCAAAAGCGTCGTCATTTCGTCGAGAATACGCGTCTAGTTTCGATACTGAATTGCAATTAAAATGCAAAGTTTTTTTTTCCTTACGTGTTCAAAATTCGTCCGACGAATATTAACAATTATTATTGACTATTGAACTTTGTCAGTCACGCCGTGCTGATATATCACATAGAATTTTTTTTTTTTTTATATATACAGTTTTTTATATTTTTTAACGGTAGACGTTGTTCACGCTTAAGGTGAACATTCTAGTTGTCGCGTTTTCAAAATTAAATTTATATACTCGTGTAGGTCCAATATGTTTCTATTTGATTTATTCGAGAACATAAAAATTTGAACACTGAAATAGAAAGTTATTATTTTAACGAAAGCCTGACCATTACAGCATATCCTATAATACTTCTTTGTTGAGTGCATTAAGCAGAACGGAAAGCGCCAAATTTGATATAAATTAGCACTTAACAAGTATTCACTTTCTGAAAAGTGTCTACCCGACTGATTTTATTTTATAAAGTGTAACATATTTACTATGGGGGCTAGAAGGCCAGTTTTTTTAATTTCTCTTTTGAAAAGTGTACTATAGGCATTTATATTTTTACTGTTTTCTAGTTAATCGAACTAGATTTCTAATACCTAAATCAAAAATCGACCTTTTAGGCCCCGCAGAGAAAATAGTAAGCTACTCATAACTAAAAAGTTGAAATCCGTTTAATAGATACGCCGGAAAATGACTTCTACGAAAGTCTTTTTATATCAAACTATCGCCAAAACTAGGATAAAAATAAATTTAAAAGTTTTATATTAAGAAAAACCTAATATCTGCTTATATTAAAATTAGTCGACATACTTAAAATGGGTAATAGATTAATTTTGGTCTAATATTGCCTATTCGTTGCCCCTTAATAAACAGCGTTTCGTTTTTCTTAATTCTTAAGTTCCTCCACCTCTTATTCATAGGTTAAATTCGTATTGACTATTATCAATCTAATAATTAATGTATTACTATAAGAGTAGAAAATTTTTTTTTATTTCAGTTTTTCGGGCAATTTTCAGGACAGAACACATAAACCAACGCAACGGTAGGTACAGCGTGAGGTTATAGCGTATACGATTTTACTAAACATCTGTAGTCGACATTTTTTTTTATTAAGAAAAAAAAACAGGAAAATTAACACTTTAGTAAATTTCTTGGTCGATATTTATGGGTGAATCAGCAGTGCATAGGTATCTGAAAATTAGGGTTATTTTATAGACAGACTATTATCCGAACTGGAGTTTTTAAATGGGTATTTTTCTGCCTGGAGTTAGAAAATTATCAATGCTGTTAAATATATCAAGTTACGGGTAAACCCTTTCTGTGAAACCGATGATGTTAATCGTAACACGTTTTGATGGAATATTGCCATAAAATATTGTAGGTTAAATAACGATAATTCTCTGTACATGTTTAAAATTGTATACTTTATTTTATTTCAGAAAAACAATTTAAAGTAATGACTAGTATTTATTTTATTAATAAATGTAAAACATGGTTGATAAATAAGTAACATGTTTTATATGTTGTCACTGGTTAAGAAGAATCGTTTTTTACATTGGTTATTAATATTATTATCTTATAGAAATGGTCAGGTGTTGAAAATATAATATTACCTGGCAAGACAATACATTATTACATTACTACAATACAACATGCTACGTCCAACGTTTGTCACTTAGACTGGTAGTCTACGTACTTCACGAGCGATCGGACTAAATCGAAATCGACCGGTTTGAAAGCCGACTTGAGAAAAGCGAGTAAATCCCGTGCTTCGTCCAGGCTTTTGCGTTCGATTGCTGCTTGGACGGACGTGCTCGAAGGAAACTCCTCTGCTTCCAGATTCATCGGGTCGGTGGCCTTGCATTGGAGATAATTGTTAATAGTGCACAGCTTATCCTGGAGCTGGTAAATAATGTTGACTATGCTTTCGTCGTTACGGCCGAGGCGGTCGATGGCTACTAGCAAACCCGCGACGTCCGGATCGTCTTGCAGGCGAAACAGTTTCTGAAAATCCGCCAACAAGTCGTGCCATTTTTTCAAGTACCCAACTCGACGGCGACTCGTCAACGTTTTGACGTGCAGCAAACATTTCCACGTCAGCCGGTACACGATGCCTGTTAACAGGCTAAAGTGCGTGATGTAATACTTCTTGATATTTGACAAGCCGCTGTTTTTGGAGAACATATTTTTGTGCGTGTAGAGCCACGATTCTTCCAGCAACGTGAACGTGCCGTGCCAGGTGACTTGAACGTCGAACGTGTACAATAGCGTTGACTTGAGCTGTTTGTTGAGGCCCATATTGTTGAGCAACAGCGGTTTGGTCCTCAACGCTTCGTACCGCGTGCCGTACGTGGTTTTTGCGTTGTTCGCGGCCAACAGTTTGTCCAACTCGCGGCGGTTGCTCATCGCCTCGGGTTTGATATGAAGCAAAAAGTTGGGTATGCCGCTCGTCGTGGCGGCCGCCGTCTCGGCGTACCATCTTTCGTACGTGTCGAACCGGTTGCGCGGACGACAACCTGCGTCCGACAGTTCCCATTGCACTTTGCTCGCCACGTAACTGGTAACGTCTGCAAGTTTTGCGACGGCCGCCGGTCGACCGTCCTCGCTCGGGTTGCTGCCGATATAGGTATCGTGATAATTTTGCACCATACTCACGTACAAGTGCACCAGCCACAACGAGCCGATTTCCACGTCGGCCACATCGTACAGGGTGCATATCACCGCTCGGCTGTTGTAGAGGACCGCTATACCGGTCGGGACGCCGGGGGCAACGGTTTTGTCTTCCAGCATGAGTTTCAGCAACCGCATGTGCGTCAATGCGGCAAACAGATACGTGCATTTCAAATCTCTGTACTGGTCCGCCGTCGACGGGTTTTCGTTCGTGCCATATCTGTAGCCGGTTTCCAGCGACAGTGCCGGTCGGCTAATCAAGGCTATCAGGCTCAACATGGCCACTAGACACGTCACGACGATCGTCGTTAGCGATAATTTCAAATGCGTCATTTTGTCTAATATGCGCGTCTAGTCTTGATATTAAGTATACTACTACTACTTGTATATTGTAATTGAATTCCAATTTTTTACGTGTTCAAAACTCGTAGGCCGAACGTTAAATATTATTTATAGAAACCATATTGATGTCAGAAACGTCATGTTGATTTAACACACACACACATGCTTCAAAGTAATCGTATATTACAGAAAACATGTTTTATTTATATACAGGGGGATCAACTTTTTACCCTTCTCCCAACTTAGTTTTTTTTAATAGCAACTTTTAAAATTTAAACGGTAATTCATACATTTCATTCATTTTTTTAATTGAGAAAAATGTACTACCAATTTTGAAATTTTGATTGGTGGATGACCAAGTAACCAGTTTTGGATAAACCTTTTTAAAGTTATAAGAGTTTAATGGTTATGACGGGTGGGGAAATGCGTGCAGATAAAAATAATACTACACTCTACCTTTCCTCCTGCCCTTAACACGAAACTACAATAACTTCAAAAATAGTTATTCAAAACAGGTTATCAACCAACTTTTTAGTACATTATTCTCAATTTAAAAAGGTAATGAAATGTATATGTTACCAATTAAGTTTCAAAAGTTTATATCAAAAAAACTAAGCTGAGATGGGGTAAAAACTAAAAAAAAACGATAAAAAATTGAGATCATATTGTGCAAAAAAGTTTTGAAAAAAAAAATTAATATTCTTATTAAGCCCAGTGAGATATTGAGTGGTTTACGATAAGTTAATCACTCTGTATACAAATTATATTTTTTTTAATACTCAAATAAAATATAAATTCGATTTACAAAGACTAGATTTGAAATCAGCAAAATTGTACAGCGTATATTTGCATACTTGACACTTTTAACACTTGACATTTTTATCTTACCTGATAAATATCGGACACCGCACGGGTGGCCCTAATTTTTATATGGTGTCACTGGTTAATAAGTTATTGGAATAGGGTTTTTACATTAGTTACTAATATCTATATCTAATATAAGCTGCCTTAGTCAGGTTTTTAATAATATAATATTACCTAAAAAGACAATACATTATTACAACAATGCCTGCTACGTGCTACGTTTACCATTTAGTCTCGTCATAAACGTAAGTGACGACCGATCGAACTAGATCGAAATCGACCTTTTGGAAAGCGAACTTGAGATAAGCGAGGAAATCTTGTGCATCGTCCAGGCTTTTGTCCAGTTTTTTCTGATCGGCACTCGAAAGAAACTGCTCTGGTTCCAGATTCATCGGATCGGTGGCCTTGCATTGGAGATATTTGTTAATAGTGTACAGCTTATCCTGGAGCTGGTAAATAATGTTGACTATGCTTTCCTCGTTACGGCCTAGGCAGTCAATTGCGACCAACAAACCCGTGACGTCCGGATCGTCTTGCAGGCGTAGCGTTTCCTGGAAATCCGACAGCCAGTCGTAGCATTTTTTCAAGTAACCAACTCGACGGTGACCCGTCAACTTTTTGACGTACAGCAAATGTTTCCACGTTAGCCGGTACACGATGGCTTTGAACAGGCCAAAGTGCGCCATGTAATACTTTTTGATGGTCGACAAGTCGCTTCTTGCGTTGATCAAATTTTTGTGTACGTTGTACCACGCTTCTTTTAGCAATTTGAACGTTCCGTACCAGATGACTTGCACGTTGTACGCCTGCACCAGCGTAGACTTAAGAGATTTTTTGACTCCCAGATTGTTGAGCAACAGCGGTCTGGACTTCAACGCTTCGTACCGCGTCCCGTACGTGGATTGTGCGTTGTTCGCGGCCAACAGTTTGTCCAACTCGCGGCAATTTTTCAACGCCTCCTGTTCGATGTGATGCAGAAAATTGGGTTTGTCGCTTGGCATGGCGGCCGTTGTCTGCGCGTACACATTTTCGTACGTGTCGAATCGGTTGCCCACACGACAACCGGCGTCCGATAATTCCTTTTGCATTCTGCCGGTCACGTAGCCGGTAATGTCGGCCAGTTTTCTGACAGCCGCCGTTCGACCGGCCTCGTTCGCGTTGCCGTCGATATAGTTTTCGTGATAATATTGCACCGTAATCACGTACAAGTGCAGCAGCCACAACGAGCCAATTTCCACGTCGGTCACATCGTACAGGGTGCATATCACCGCTCGGCTGTTATAGTAGTTGACCGCCACTTTGGCCGCGACTCTGGTCAAAACGGTTTTGTCTTCAAGCATGAGTTTTACCAACCGCGTGTGCGTCAGCCCGGCAAACAGATACGCGCATTTCAAGTCTCTGTACTGATCGGCTGTCGTCCAGTTTTCCGGCGTGTCATAGACGTAGCCTGTTTCCAGCGTCAGTGCCGGTCGGCTAAATAAGGCTATCAGGCTCAACAAGGCCACTAGACGCGTCATGACGATCGTCGTCAGCGATAATTGCAAAAGCGTCATTTCGTCGACAATCCACGCCTAGTCTCGATACTAAAATTGTTGACTAAAAGGTTTTGTTTTCTTACGTGTTCAATACTTGTTCGCCAAACGTTAATTATTAGCTCTGGAAATAATATTTTTGTAAGAAACACTATGTTGATGTAACACACACACGCGCGTGCGCTTTTAATAGTAATCGTGTAAATATATAGACTTTTTTTTTAATATTTTTTTACGGTAGACGTTGTACCGCGACAGACGACCGCCATACCAGTTGGTTTTTTTAATGTACGAATATATGTTTGAGATGTATAATATGTATATATTAGTAGTAACTATTTTAAATTAACTAATTAAATTTATTTACGTGTTTAAGTATAATACGTTTATATTTGATTTATTCAAAAATAATAGTTATTGTTTCGTCGAAAAACACAAGGTACTCGAGCTTTGCAATATTATACCAGGTGATTATTTTAACGCCCAACACTAATTTACTGTTGAAATAATTGGCAACATTTTTATTTATGTTAATGTACAATATTAAACAATACAATTTTTTTTTATCATTATTGGTATTTACTAGAGCTATTCGTCTTGTAAAAACTTGGCAACGCACATACATTATCTCTGGATTTTAAGTCCGAATACATTTTCCGTGTTCAATGCATGTGAAAATGGGCACTGTAAATGTAACCGCATTTAACATCATTACATTTCAAGTACAATTTGTGAATGTCAATAGGAATAGGTATTAGGTACGTATAATATGGCAGTTAGTATGTTTAGCAGTCCACTAACACAATAATATTCTTTTTGTGGTAGTTCTGGCGCACAAAACACGTCGGTAACGCAGCAATCGATCGTTTTATAAAAAAGAACTTTCCACAAGTTCATTGAAACCATTGTTATTGGTTTTATGTTTGTTTAGGAAACGCTGAAATATCTTCACAGTTTTTCAATTATTTTTAACTTTAAACGTTAAAGATGTGTTCTACGAATTGTGCACTTACTTGTATACTATACAGTTAAATGTACGACAACAGCACAATTCTTCAGTGCAAAACTAGATATTTTGTTTATTCGGTAAAAAATGTATTTTGTTAAAACACATTAACTACGTACGTGGTTTATTGTCCCTATCACGCCATTTAAATATTGTCTAATACTGTACTATAACATAAATAAAAATGTTAAAAAAAAAAAAAACACTACCAAATTTAAACTCTTTAAAAAGTAAACTAGCGTAGGGCGATAAAATAATTACTCGGTATTATAAGATGTGGTATGGTGGATTTAATATTGTATCTGACCCAAAGGGCTGGAAAATTAAATAAAAACAAGTGTCGCGTTTGTGGAGTTATGGCGTGCAATAATAATAATAAGGAAAATCTTTTAAGCTAGGTCGCGCGAACGCCCAATACATATGGTAGATACAAGACATGAATTATTTCCATTAAAAGTGTTTATTTTCTTTTATAATGCAGTATTAAATATACTAAAATGTGTATTTTACTTCAACTTTAAGGCTATAATTTGTATGATGTTGATTTATGTATTTGTAGGGCATTTTGTTTTTCTAGCCCTCCCACATTTTTTTATGCTTACATCCGCCTCTGCCTTTTGTTGGACGAATACCTTAAAAACGTTTAGTTACTAACTGAATTACTTGTTTTGTTCACTCAACTGAGTTAACCCCAGCAAATCTAATAAAAATAACGTTATAATATTTTAATGAAATAAAATAAAAATGTCCAATGAAACCAATCTCACTGTGCTTTTTTTGGACTGTACTGGTTTGAACCTATTATTCACAGATTCGCATCGAAGAAAGCGTTCATTTAAAAGTGTATTTATCACTTTTAGTAATGATACTTCCTATAGACCTTTAACCTACCCGTCCCTACTATGCCCCGACCCCGCTGTACTGGTTTTTTTAAAATTATAATTTCGATTTACATAAAACGGTTGTTTAGTTAATGCCCAGGTTCGTTGACAGACTAAGCACTGTAGGTTTACATGATATACTGAATACATATACCTATAAAAATTTAGTTAAACAAAACCTATGAAATTGATAATACCATTTTAATAGAATTAAATGGTATTATTTTCTTATTATATTTATGAAAGATTTTTTAGTTATATTTAACTCGGGGTCAAGAAAACTGAAAAATTAGATGAATAAGCGGTTGCTAATGGCAATGTTAGTTATTACTAAAGCTCAGATATTTATGCCTTTGCATATTTTTTTAGTGAAATCAGAATTATACCCAAATACGATATAAATCAGATTCACAAAAAAGAGATTTCGAATCAGCAAACTTCTATAACAAATACTTGCATATTTTACACTTTTTTTTTTATTATACCTGATAAATACCTAAAACAATAATAAACTATATGTAGATAGTAGACATTTTTTATTTTATTTGATTTCAGAAGAGCCGTTTACAGTAATGTCAAGTATTATTTTTTTTTAATAACGTTAAATATGTTTGATAAATACGAGTATGTAACAAATTTCACTGGTTAACAAATAATTAGAATATGTTTTTTTATTGGTTATTAAAATAATTTAGTATAGAAGCTGTCTTGGTCAGGTCTCGACAATAAAGTATTAGCTGACAAGGCACTACATTATTACAATATTATCTGCTACATATAACGTTTACTATTTAGTCTCGTCGTTTACGTATGTTACAAGCGATCGGATTAAATCGAAATCGACCGTTTCAAACTCAGACTTGAGATAAGCGAGAAAATCTTGTGCGTTGTCCAGCTTTTTGTGATCTACACTCGAAAAAACCGGCTCCGGTTCCAGATTCATCGGTTCAGTGGCTTTGCATTGGAGATAGTGGTTAATAGTATACAGCTTATCCTGGAGCTGGTAAATAAGCAGTCTGATCAACTCGCAGCGGTTTTTGTACGCCTCCGGTTGGATAACATACCAAATGGGTTTGCCGCTTGGCATGAGGGCTGCATTCAGCGCGTACCATTTTTCGTACGTGTCGAACCGATTGCCCGGTCGACAACCGGCGTCCGACAATTCCTTTCGCATTTTGATCGCCACGTAACCGGTAATGGTAGACAGTCTGCCGATAGCCGCCATTCGACTGGACTCGTCCGTGTAGCGGGCGATATAGTTTTCGTGATAAAAATGCACCAAGGTCGCGTACAAGTGCACCAGCCACAACGAGCCGATTTCCACGTACGGCACGTCGAACAAGGTACATATCACCGCTCGGCTGTTGTAGTGGACCGTCACACCGACTGGGATGCCTGGCGAAACGGTTTTGTCTTTCAACATGAGTATCACCAACCGCATGTACGTCAATGCGGCAAACAGATACGTGCATTTTAAATCTCTGTACCGGTCCGCCGTCGACGGGTTTTCCGGCGTGTCATAAACGTAGCCTGTTTCCAGCGTCAGTGCCGGTCGGCTAAATATGGCCATCAGGCTCAACAAGGCCACAAGACACGTCATGTGACAACTGTTGTTGGCGATAGTTTCCAAACTGTAATTCCGTCGACAATCCTCGCCTAGTCTCGGTGTTTAGTACACTAAATTGTAATTGTATTCCAAGTTTTTGTTACTAGTTCAAACTTTGAACGCAAAACATTACATACTGTCTATAGAACCCAATTTTTTGTCAGTCACGCAATGTTGATTTACCACACGGCACACACCCACACACATAAGCTTAGAAGTAATCGCATAATTATATAGACAATTTTTTTTTTATTTATACAGTTTTACGTTTTTAACGGTAGACATGGTAAATAACCTAAACATAAACATTTTGAATGGGGTTTCTCCTATGAAAAAAAATCACGTTAAAACAGAAGGAATTTCGATTTGATACATTTAAAACCAATATGTATAGAATACAATTCGCGGGATGATTCACCAGAAATAATTTCTACGGTCAACCGAGGTAGTTTCGGCTCGGTAACGCACTATCTGCTCCCAGACGGGGAGGCGGTTTGTATTTGTTTGGAATTTTGTGTTTGCCCAGACCAACATGTACTTAGACAGATTGACAGAAACGTGGTATTGCACGGCCTCAGGCCACAGTGGCTGTCAACTTCACTGGGAAAATTTCCATAAAGTTTTTTTTTTTTTTTTACCCTCCACTGATAAAGTGTATTGCTGGAAGAAAATAAACATCTGGACGGCGGCTAAACTTAAAGTGCGACCAGCTCGAAAAAATGCGATCGACGCTTGTACTCACACTAAGGTCTCGCGTGGAGCCCGTCGACGTTTTATTTATTCACCAAACGACAACTCGTTTTAAAACTGCTTTAATTTGTTTTTCCTTACTTTGATTGTGTATATATGCGTTTGACTGACAGTCGTTAAAAACACACACACACATATACACGACACTAGTCGGTCGTTGACTCGTCGACGGAATTGATATCAGATTTGAATTCGGTCGTTGTTATTTTCTTTTTGCCAATTTAAAAAATAGGTAAAGTTTTTGTACTTTCTACGTTTTGTCCGGACAAGAGACGACTACACCATGATAATAATTACCAAAATATACTTAACAATATTAATGTTTACAAAATAACAATAATGGTTTAACGATTTACTCGTTTACTCGAATAAATTCATTTCTCGTTTAATCCGATTTATTTACTATACTCAATTTATGTACCAATTTCACTCGATTCATTTATTTGTTTTATTGACAAGCTCGCTGTTGTTTGTTTACTCGATTTATTCACTTGGTTACTAGATTTATTTAATCTGCTCATTTTATTTACTCATTTACTCATTTATGGTTATTTGTTTACTTGATTCTTTTACTCAATATATTTACTCGGTTACTGTTTAGATATACTAACGAGTCAGTACAGTTTGTATTGACTCGTTTACTCGATTTATATACTCCATTACTTGTTTTGTTTACTCTTTACTCAATTTTTTTACTCGTTTGCTTAAGTTATTTAGTCGGTTATTAAATGTATTTACTCGATTCACATGCTCGTTTCCTAAAATGTATTTACCCATTCAATTTTATTAATAGTTTAACAAATTTATTTAATATATTACATTTACTTACTCGAATTGATTGCTCAATAACTTGTTTTGTTTATTCTTTACTTATTTTTATTGCACGTTCACCCCAAATTATGTAATAGATATTTTACTCAATTCATGTTTTATTCACTCGAAATGTTTACTATTCTTCTCTATCTATTTACTCGATTACTTGTTTTCTTTACTCAATTGAGTTTTTCCAGTAAATCAATAAAAATAACGTTAAAATATTCTGTTAAAATAAAGTAAAAACGTCCAATGAATTATTATTGATGTAGAAACAAAATACTGTTAAGCTCTTTTTACACGGCAATAGTTGTTGCACTGTGTTTAGTATACTAGTTAGTATTAAATATTGAACTTTTTCTAGTAAGTAGTGTATTGTTGAGTAACGATCATCCTCCCTTATCAGTGTTCCTCGAGGATGATCCTCCCTTATCAAAAAAAGGATTGTTATCAATGTTATCAGTGATAAGAATTTTTTTTTGGCATCAAAAAATGTTTGATTTTGAGTATCTATGTAGTATGACAGATAGTTATCAGTGTTAAGAAAAACGAATTTTTAATTTTTGGTGTACCTGTGGCTGAGGATACAACTCGCTACTTACACCAACAGCTGTTAATCAAAACAAAAACATTTGGCGCCATTTTCAACGTATGGATTGTGGTCTGTGGTCGCATCCATCTGCCGTTATCGTACTTAGTTGCCTGGCGTCTTCATGCTTAAATTATTGTTAATTGTTATTACTTATTTATTTTAATTTTTGAGAGCTGTAGCAGGTGGGTAGTGGGTACCAAGGGCACGTGCTCCCTCAGACATTTTTTTTCTGATACATACCTATAACAATATGTACTTGTCGGGCACGCAACCAAAAAACGGTCGATTGTTGTAAAATATATAGAGTGCGGCGTAATGGACTCTCACATTTCCGAGGATAATTAAAAAAAAACTATACAAGATATGAAAAAAACATTTGTATTTATAGAAACTAATTATATTAGGTTTTTTTTTTAAAATTATATCGTCCAAATGATTGCCTCGACGAACGACGCACATTTGGAGCCGTTTTCGAAAGTTTTCCATCACTCTCGCCAGCATATCGAGTGGAATCCCAGAGATTTCTTGACGGATAGCCTCTTTTAGTTTTTTAATGTTTCTAGGTCGATGTTTGAAAACTGCAGCTTTGAGGTATCCCCATAAGAAATAGGATATCAGGCGACCAGGAAATATTTCTTGCAAAATAACCCGAGAACTACGGGATGTATGAGCTGTGGCTCCATTCAATTGAAATAAAGAAAACATTTCTATCTCTTCTAGGGGAAAGGGTTTATGATATTATTTTTTGGCTTTTCAATGTTTATCGGTACTATCTACAGTGTTTAGAAAATATTCCATAAATATTTCTAACTAATTCGACTATTTAAAAAAAAATTAAGTTGGAATATATGTAATTGTTTTTCTCGATTTTGAAGGGGAAGGGATAAATTTTTTTTTTGATATATTTTTCCCAATATAGTTACCATTTCAGGTACAATTTCTGTACTAGAGAGCTGCTAAAAAATTAAAAGCCATCATTGTAAAAACAAATTTAGTAAACACAACGTAAAATTTTAATTATTAAGTATTTAATTCGGGTACAATAATTATATGATTTACAATTAATTTACAAAAAAATATTTTTTATAACACATTATTATGTACACAATACACATCAACACATATTGTATGAAAAGATAGAAGAAATAATACATAACAAAACAAAGAAAACATTATAAACATTAAACGGAATACATTACATAAACAACAATGTAGTTTATGTGAAATCATTTTTAAACGTAGTTTATTAGCGCAGGTACTGAATATACTTTTCGTCATCGTCACTATCGTCTTCATTAATCCTCTGATCGGTTAATTCCGTATAGGTCGTCTCCCAGCTGGTCAAAGGGACCCGGTCGTCCCACTGACTCAGGTGGTATTCTTGGTCGATGACTTCTTGCTTGATAATTGGACAGGTAATTTCGGTTTCCGAGTCGGTAGTCCATTGACTCAAGTACTGGTTGTACACGTTTTCATATTCGTCGTCTATTACTTCCTGTTTAATATTTTGTACGTCAATAAACCCAGCATTGGTTTCTTCACTTGGTACATGTTCAGCCGCTCGGTTGACACATCACAAATTACATCGTCGACACTGCCGTTACTGATCATAAATAAGAGGGGATGGGAATGGTGTATAGGTGTATAGGTGTATTTGAACGGGTTCTATATTTCATACAGCCCCCCCCCCCCCAGGAAATTATATTAATTGATTACTTGTTGAAATCGATGATATTTTCATCACTTGGGATTAACGATTGATCGACGATAACCATACTAGGCGCCTCGTTTTCGTTTTCCGACGTACCATCACTATTTGTAAAATTATAAACATCTTATTAGGATTAATAGACGATATTCTGTTTATTTATTTACTCGATTTACAATATTAACAATAACTTCCTGTCCTAACCAAAATATTGTCAAATACTAGGGAAAAACACAGTATGTACATTTATGTAGCATGTCCTAAGGAATAAAGCAGTATATACAATGGAGATACTGCTTATTTTTTCATAGTAATCGAATTTCTCAATGCATATACTGCATATTTACCAAGTAATCTTAGCTAAAACGGCTTTGCAGTATGTACGCTATATTTGATCTAAAAATGGTCGTGGTACTAGTCAGACAAGACAATATGTACCAAAACATTTATTGAGATTTTTCAGATACCTTGGTACTAACTATAGCCATTATGTGTTTATCATTCTACTAAATTATTACATAAACTAAAAAATATTTTTATGGAGATACTGCATTTTGTTAAGTTTATTTTGTTTTTAACACACAATAATACTAGAAAATAATGCAGTATCTCCTTAAAAATTAAAAAAAAGCAAAAATAATAAACCAAAGTAGCAAAAAAATCTTTCGAAAAATGAAGGATGCCTATGACTAATAATTAATGCAAAAATTAGTGAGTAAAAATAATAATTGTATTGTAAAAAACAGAAAAATCAAAAAACTAATTTTCCCGACAGTTCAATTATTGGAGATAACGCTGAATAGAAGTATTTTTGTTGTAAAATTTATATTTTTAATGATAATTGAAAAAAAAACAAAATGGCGGACACTTTCGGTCTTTGGAGGGGTGGCGAATTTTTTTTGGTCATTCGGGAGTCATAAAAAAAATTTCTGACAAGTTTCAAAACTTTCCTAATTTTTTTTTCCGGTAAAATCGTTTATTGACAGCTATTTAGGTTACCTGACTCGCTTGGACGCCGGCTGATCGCCTTCAAATGACCTCTTCGATCCGCGTCCACGACCGGAGTCCACCGTGCAACGGTTGTCTACTAATTGTAATTACAGACTAGGTTAGGTTAGGACTACACGTATCAGTTTAACGAAAACTTAACCTAGAATAAGTTACCAACCTTGTCCTGCGGTCGAAGTGCTGGCGGTTGGACAAAATACAGTATTTTCATCTGCCATTTTCGTAGCGAAACAATACAAAATTGGTTTGGTATAAAAACAAAGTTATAGTTAACACAAAACAATTATGGATATACAAAAGAATAAAAGTTCAAATTTAGAGTTAATTCAATTACACTCGTAAACAAAAAAACACAAGACAAAACAAAATTGGTTTGGTATACATACAAAGTTAAAGTGAAGACAAAACAACAATTATAGGTATTCAGAAGAATAAGTTCAAAATTACACAACAAAATATTTATATAATAAATAATTATACAGCAACAGTACCGGATTCACGTTACCAAGACCCAATTATCGATATAAATGTCATTTCATTATTAATTGGCCAACCATTTTAACACTTTTCATCCGTTTTTAAGATCTAACGTGTGTACTGACAAAAACTATAGAATATATATTTTTTATAGTTTTTTTTTATCTTAATTAAGTGTTTCTGTAAAAAAAAAAAAAATTATTTATAATCTATTTCGATTTGTATGTAATTTTCACATACATTTGTGAACCTTTATTTGGTTTTACTTCATTGAAGTTTGAAAGTTTTTCGATGGCAAGATAGTTTTGATACTCGTCAACAGACATTTTTATTTTAACTGAGATTAAATAAATAAATTAAAATTATTATTACTATTGAAATAAAATTCAAAATTGGATTTAAGCATGATGTTCAATAACAGAAACGTCGTTGGTATTAGTATAAAGTGAACTCATAAATAGTGTAAGAGCTAAACAAGAAACACAAAACCGGGCGGTAAGTCAATTTTAATTTTTTTTTTTATAAACAGTTATTAAATTTTATTCTATGCTGTACAGAAGTGATACCGGATTTGGTTCAAGTCGATTGGGACGTCCACTCGACACAGGCACAAGGCGAACCAGACAGCACCAAATAAACGCTGGATTTAAATCTGCTATAAATTAAATTTATTTCTCTTAAAAAACATAACAAATATATCATTCTCTTTAGGAGAAGTTTAGATTTAACAGTGAAAAACAATATCGGGCATATGACCCCCCCTGCTAGCCCTACAGGCGATTATTCTTTTGATAAAATTTACCATCACGCGATCACACATTACCCCATCAAGTTTGTTGAGGACACGACGAATTTCTTGCTTAAGTTCCAAGATATTTCGGACTTAGTTCGTTACCGTGCTATGTTCAGTAATTTTCTTTGGCCTCGTTTGGACCAAATGAATATCGAAAATGTATGGTTTCAACAAGACGGCGCAACTTGGAACTTGGAACTTAAGCAAGAAATTCGTCGTGTCCGCAACGAACTTGAATATTTTGTTGTCATGAACAGCTGCTAATTATTATTCAACTACACACAAACAGCGCGCTTTTTTTTATTCATTAATTATCATACCCAGAGGATACCTTCGCCGCCCAATTTTTTTGAAGCCGTTTTTCTCATCACTGATAACAATCTGCTATACCACATGGACACTTACAATCAACCATTTTTTTAAGCCAAAAAAAACTTCTTATCACTGATAACAATCCTCTTTTTGATAAAGGAGGATCATCCTCGAGGATCACTGATAGGGGAGGATGATCATTACTCAACAATACACTATTCTAGTATACTAGAGTTATAATCAAAATCTATTCACATCATAATTTAGTATCAACTAGAAAATATACTAGGCATAATTATTTATTATTATTATATAAATTCATACAACAGATATTAACCATAAATCATACTACAAGTAAAAACAGCCGAATAAATAAAATATTTGTTTTTAAACAAAATATATGAAATACAGAATACTCGGTAGTTGGTCATGATAACATTAATAAC
The DNA here is from genome assembly GCF_023614345.1 of Adelges cooleyi. Classification (NCBI taxonomy): domain Eukaryota; kingdom Metazoa; phylum Arthropoda; class Insecta; order Hemiptera; family Adelgidae; genus Adelges; species Adelges cooleyi. Next base: position 7,996,396 of record NW_026096268.1, read on the forward strand.
ATTCTCTAAAATCGAATTTGTCGCTGATAGCATTGTACTATTGTTGATTGTTTACTATATTATGTAAACACGCGTATTATTTACATATACTTTTTCATTTAGTGTGATGTGGCAATTTTTTTTGAAGAAGAAGAAACAAAGGGATTTGGCCAGAGGTTCAACGGAGGATATCTTTCTTGTCGTGGAATAGTTCTTCATCAGCTAATCCTTGCTTCTTACATCTTGCTATTGACAAATGGCTTTCTCCGGACGGTATGAAATGAACGGACAAATATTTTATTCTTGCGCCGCGATCCCACTGCAATTTCTCAAAAGACTAACAAACCATTATAATTTGGGGCAGTTAAAAGAAAAAAATTGCTTTAGATAACAATGGTTGCCGTCGCGTCGTAAGCCCTGGTCTACGAGTAACGGTAGTAAAAACTGAATGTATTCAAACGGTTTTTTTAGACCATTAGTGTCTCACGGCAAGCGAATTTACAACTGATCCGGGCAAAGGTGAATTTTTTTTAGACTTATCGACACTGCGATTAATACTAAGTTGTCCATACTAAGTTGTATGATAGTATCAACATAATTACTACATTATTCGGGCTGACATTAGAACTCAATCTTCAGACGGGTCGCCGTACCAATTTAAGTTCAGAAATTTAACAGTTAGTCCACTGCTCCGAACTATGTCTAAGATAAATGCACTAACGTCAAATTAAGAAACGCGTTGGACTTATGCCGTACAGAAAAAACCCATTCGACCATTAAGGTCACTCTATGGTTCTGGTACCGGCAAGTGGAAACCCGTTGGCGATAATAAATCTGCAAACAACAATCGAAACTATTGTCCCGAGTAGTGCAAAAAAATGTGCAACAATAGGCAAGGGAAAAAATGCACCCTTATAACGATGCGTTCGTTTGTTTTCATTTTTAATGTATTATCAAAATAAACAGCTAGTCACTGCCGTTTTCCTTTTGCGGTGAACAAACTCTGGTCATTATAGTAGTTAATATTTTATTTAAATAATTTCTATTGTCCTCGATTAAATTTTCAATCATGATTTATATTCTTAATCATTGTTATTCGTAATTAGTAATTTGTTTTTTTTTTTCGTGTAAAACTCGTTTGATTAGTATAATTTATTTAGTTTGTATTAATCAAGTAGTTTTAGGGGAAACAAAAAAAAACACTTAAGATAAAAATGTCTTATTTTTAAATCGGTTAACTCTATTAATTTTCTAAGATAAATTGTTGCGCTACTAACAGTTTTTTAATTTTTTTTTTAATCTCAAATAAATGTTGTGCGACTACCGCACAACATTAAAAGAAGTCGCACTGTCCCGGTGCCAAATTATCGCTGTGGGTTCTGCGAAGTAATCTACATTTAATATTACGAATATACATTTTTTTGTGAATAGCTCTTCGACGTGAATCTTCCGTTGGGTAGCGTTAAAAAAAAATTTTTAAACGAACAAAACCGTTTTTTTTATAAAAAAACCAACATTGTTTTCACGTCCACGTTTTAGTGTTTAGAAGCTCTGAAAATATTTCATTCTCTCTAGTCGCCCTTGAAATGTATTTATAACAGACTTTCCAAGGGAAAAATTAAAAATACTTCCGGCCGGTTTAAAAAAAATTATAGGTACATAAAAAATTCATTCATTTCTGTGTATATTTTCGCAGCTGTAGAAATCGACTTTTGACTATAGCCTTAAGACTAAGAGCGTTTTACACGTTCTAGAGGAAACGTTTATAGTGATTTTTTTCGGGCTGTCAATGTGTACAATATATTATCCAAAGAGTACCCCATGAGAGTTTGTAGGTAATTTGACTTTTGTTCAACAAGTTATATAGCATGCCCTAGTTTCAAATTTAAAAAAGTGTACATTTTAAGGTTGGTTATATAATTTTTGACAGCCACTTAAGTCTTTGTATGATATATTTCGGGTCTTGATGTGATAATAAACGCATTTGTCGAACTCTTTTATAATAATTTATGAAAACTTATTTTCTGCATAATGACCTTTTCAGTATGTTTTAATAGCCCCGGGGGAGTACAACACTAACGTTGCTATTCAACGCACAACATACTTTTAGTTGGATTCGAAAACATAGCCTAGGTTTTCAAGGGTTTATTTAATACCGTTCAATATCGAGTTGTACAACTTTTTCAAAGATTTTCTTAAGCTCTGCTGTACAGTTTAAAGTGCTCGCTAAGTTATTACTTAACTAACGAAAACACTCCACTGTGTTTCCATAATATTACGATGAACTCTTTTTGGCCCGGTTGATTATAGTAAATCAGCACCCATTGTCGTATTACAAAACTAAAATGAATACACCGAGTATGACTGTGACCCAGTTTTCTTGTTCTTTGTATACGTCTTAAGCGCTTTAACTTCGCGGCACAATGTTTTCAAAAGTATTTATTACTATAAATAAAATTAAACCCAACAAAAGAGTTGTACAACAGCTGTTATTGGATCTCTGTACCTACTTATCGCTTGTCCTACACAATAATTGTCAATTTTTCATAATAATATACCAAATATTATGTTATTAAAGTGTGATCCAAAGAGAATATATTGTTTCTAAAACGTAACAAACATGCGATTTACGATTATTTCTTTATCTCGACAATATAATTTATGTACAATGTATTAGATACGAACACTGGCTCTTAAAATTGAAATTAATCGACCAACCCTAATCGGGTAGGTATAGACTTCTGAGAAAAGGGGTTAGTAGTAACTGGTAACGATTACTGGTCTCGCTAATGTATCCTGTGATTTACATCCGTTCCTTTTACACGAATATAAATTTATATATATATATATATATATATATTGTCAGTAGTGCGTGTATGTAGGTACATAATAATATGTAATATAATATTATGTACATACTTTTTAAGTGAATCTGCTGGCAAAGGGGATTCCCTTTTGTAACACGGATGTACATTCAACCTACGATACTCTAATAATTGTATGTACTAACGGACATTTAAAATATAATAATACTTTACATATATATATATATATATATATATATATATATATATATATATATATATATATATATATATACATATATATATTAGAGTGGTCCTTAAACGATAAATGGTGTTGTATGGCCGTCATTTGGTTTTTGCATCAGATCATACTGGTGGTAAACTTAATTTTGGAATTTGTGTAAAACTGTATACTCTTCTATTTAATTTAACGTGCAAACAGGAAAACTCAGTGGATGAAATTAAAATCTGAAAAAATGCTAAAGCTATTTATTTCCTATATAGAGCCGATTGATATAAGTATCCAATCATAGGTCGTTCAGTTACAGTAATTCATAAGTAATCCACCCAAGGCTAGAATTGGTTATAACCCAATGTAAGTGTACTCGAACAATCACAATAATGAAACCGAGAATCCGGTATCAACTTTGAGCGGGTCTAAAAAGTACAAATGAAGCAGCTAAAGACGAACCTGAATTATTGAAGAGTTTTTTAATAAACAAGAACGTGTTCCGCTTGGTATTCCGTCGACTTAGGCTATAGATTTCCGATTCTGGTCCAAACGACTATTCTGCGACCACCGCACCGCGAGGAGTGAACCTTTCGTATGCAAAAAGAATAATAATAGTAATAATAACACAAGAAAATATTATAAAAAAATGTGCACACAAAAGATGTGTAGAACGGCCAGAGACAACCGAGGTAAGCTTTTATTTATTTCGGGGAGCTTTTGTTATTCTTCTTTTTGTTATGATGTCACCTACTCGACATCATTTTGCCATTGTGATTAATAAAAATAAGAATATAAACTGGGAAATAAGTATTTGACATTTCTTACAAAAAATTAATCCAAGTAATATGAATCACTTGTATGTATAGTAATACATTGTTTTATTTATAGCGTTCTTGACATTAAACATAGAGTTTTTAATTATTTTTAGGGAAAAAAATAATAAAAAACGTTCTATATAATATTTTTGTTGATAAATTATGTGCTTGTATAAAACCGCACGTTATCGAAATACTGTTTTCTTTTATTAAATATTAATATTCTTTCATTTAATTAAAAAGAACAATCAATTAAAAAAAACTTATATATAAATATATTTATAAGGATGATTAATTTAAAATATATACCGACGATTATTATTTATTGATAGTGCGGTTGAACGTTAATTGTGGTATTTACCTTGAAAGAAACCGAAAATTGATTATTTGTAAAATGCAAAACGGTAAAAGTAATTCTAGCAGTTAATTTATCATATTTTTTGAATGGTTATTAAAATTTACGACGACGATAACGAGCGAGATTAAAAAAAAAATTTCACTTAAAATTCCCATGTAAACGTAATAGTGTGTTGTGACATTTTTTGTGAACTCAATATGACCTGAAAACAGTATATGGATGGCTTATCCGGATTAAAAAAAAAAATAAATAATAATAATAGTTAAACATCCAAATCGGTGAAACAAAACTCCCCCAAATTATTTATTCGCTGTTTTTTTTTTTTTTATAAAAAATATACTTTTTGTTTTTATCCGGCCATTTCTGGGAATAAAAACAGGGTCAAGGGTTCCAACTACAACTGTGGCATTTAATATTGACTCCAAAAAGCGACATTAACAAACCGCAATAGTATGCACAGCGAAGTTATTAAATTAATACAAGTGTAATGCATACAGACGGTGACGTCGGAGCCACTCGTCTGTGAGATAAAGTCAATAAAAAAAAACGGAGACGACGAGAAAGGGCAAAAATATAATTGCCCAAAATCCGTCATAAAAACATTATGTAGATAATAATAATAAATGTGACACAGGAGTTTTGACAGAAGACAGCGAGAGAATGCAAACGGGTAGAGACGACGGGTCTAGAAAAGAAGTGAACAAATTTCAAGAACAACTTTTATTCGACTTGAACTATTTTTATATAGTTCCCAGAAGCGATCTTGGGTTTTTTAAGTTTTAGGTCTAAAAGCCTGACAAATTGTTGACTACTCGGGATGGACCTACTTCAATTCTGTAAAGATGCTAATATAAGAATTTCTATGGCTATTTTCCCGGGCTATTATGTAAATGGGGTTTTTTTTGTATATTTTATATAAATAAAAAAATGAGTTTTAATATTGAAATTTTTCTTAAATTGTATAGTTTTTAGTAACCTACAACCAACTATAACTTTTAAATGAAAATCTATTAACATAACATAACTGCTTACAAATTGTTTATATTTTAATGCAAAACAATTTGTTTTAAAATTAAAATAAATAAAGTAAATAACTAAGCGTCTATTATTATAGCGTTTATTAATAAACATTATATATATGTCTATGTTTTATTGTTTGTATGGTTCCTATGTATTATTTTTCACCGAATTTTTTTGTTAGGAAAAAACAAACTTTTTAATTCGTTGTGTAAATACAAAATCATAAAAAATTAATTACACTAACAAGATGGATTTATGATCTCAGGAAAACGATGGAAATTGAATTAAAAGTGTACCTATACGTTTTTTTATCACTTTTAACCAACCGGCGGCATACCGAAATTAATGATGTTTGCATAATACAATTTTTGTGGAATATTGTTCAGTTAAGTCGACGTTTTAGCGATTTATCAGAAGAAAACAAATCATTTAATTTCTACATCGCGCTACATTCTTTTAGGTACGAATAATTAATTTCGTGCACCAAACGTGGTTGTTTCATATAACAATAATAATGTTCTAAAAAAAAGTTAGGTAAGTTGAAATGTATTTTTTTTTTATTTAAACGACAATCATTAACAAATCGTTTTCTTTTTTTTTAATTTAATTGCTTTCTCGGCGTTATTACAACTGTAAAGGTAAATAATTATAGTAATATTTTTAATAAAACAGCAATCGTGTACTTACTGATTAAAATAGCGCCGGTAATAATAATTAAAAATGCGGCGCTTTCCGTTAAATCATTAGTAATTTATTAAAATAATTTTTTAGCCAGCTCATTTTGTTTGGTTTATTATTATCAATTTTTTTTTTTTTTTACTATAATAACTGCAACTTCAGTATATTTATCGTTGTTTGCTGTGATTTATACAACAAATAAAAACTACAACGCGTAAGAATAATAATTTTTATACGTACACTATTTGTTTTGTTATCATAATTTGAAATAATAAACAATATTATAATGACTTTGTAACTACTTTTTAACAATCGCTTTATTGCAATAAAAAAAAATAGAATTCTATAGCAGTTTTTTTTTTGTCCGCCCAACTGCCGTTTTAATAAAGAACTTTATCTGCGCAAAACTGTCTCATAAATATTAAAGTATGTAAAATATTATCAACAGACAACAATACAATTGCATTGGTCCGTGGATAGCACAACGTTAATAGTATTGTTATTTTTATTATTGTTGCACTTTTTGTATACGACTATATAAATTCCAACAAACTCTAAAACGCTTGTTGGCCATGGATACTACAATATTTTAATTTTTTATTCTAACTTCATCGAGCCTCCTAACCTTCTAACCTCAGTAGATTTGCATTAAAATATAAAATAGTTGTAGACATTACATTTCGGTATCATTTGAAGTTCACGCATGCTGAACTTAATGCTATTTGGAAGCACAAGCAAAAAGCATTCGATCTTTAGGCAATTATTATTACATTGCAGATCACCGATTATGAGACGGCCGTGTTGAGTTCAACAGATATCGACAAGTTAGGATAATTATTAAATTTATGAATGGTCGAGGCATAACCAAATATTATTATTATTGTTAAATGTTCAAACAAGTAAAAATACCGTTACATAGAAAACACACTAACCCCATTTAAACAGACAAACCTTACCGTTGAATTATTAATATTAGATGGTTCGAATCCGTTACAACAAATCATTGAAATTTAAAACGTCATAAGTCAATAATTTTTTGTTTGCATAAAATAAAAAAAATTCTTAAATTGTACAAGCTTGATAACTTGCTAAAAAAAAAAATTATCATAAGAAGTAATTTCAAGTGTCATATTTTAGCTTCAAGAATCTTTCCGCAAATCTAAATTAAAAAAATTAGTCGATGGGTAAAAGTGAAATAAAAAAAGTATTTAAAAAATTACCTAAATTATGCCTAACTTTGTCTGTGACGACCAACTTTCCGAAAAACGACAAAAAATTCAAAAGCCTATTCTAACACGCTTAACCTTTGAACTGGGCATCAGAAATTTTTAAGGATTTATTATTATAATATATTATTACTATCGGTTGAAAGGGTAAGCAAAACAGAAGAAAAAAACAGTCTTGTGTACATTTATATTTTTACTCTTCGGCCCTTTTGCATGACCGCCATTCGTCGTTACTTCCGGTTGTATAATAAACGAGTTAACACAAAATACTTATTGTTATTATAATTTTTTTCTTTAATAACATCTTTAAAATGGCTGAAGTGAGGCGAGTCGAGTGAATACAAATAACAATATACCGAATCGTGCTTTAAGGGGGAAAACAAAGGCTCTGCTATTACGGTGTATTTATTTAAGTGCGCCAAATCCGCTCTCAGCAGCTTCCTTGGTATAATAGTAGTCCAAGAGAAGAGATTCGTCCGTTCGGCCCAACAGTTTGTCTACGGTACTTTTCATACATTTAACAAAACGCACACGTCCTATGCAGACTGTGTAATCCCGGCCGTTTTCTAATAGAACAATAAGTGCAACTACAAAAAAAAAAAAGAACTCCATCCCCCTAAACCCTTTAATACTCAAATGACACGGTATCGGCTTAAGTACGTTTGTTCGGATTTTATAATCTGAAGACGCTTTAAACAATATTCGGGACACCGAAAATAGTAATTGAAAAACAGGTGTGTCGTGTGCTTTTCTTGTAACAATATTGAACACGGCGTGTTGTCGTGTCCACAAAGTTTCGGTTCACAGCTTCGTACTTAAGTTGGTGACGACGTAATCGCAATACATAAAACAGAAACTCTGGTCGGATGAAGAAATTGTCGGGTAAGATAATAGTGATCCACAAACAATGTTTACAACGAGCCGTTTCAATGAGCCGTCTTCGACATTAGGTTGGCACCACGGCCATATAGTGAGTGATGTTGGTTTAGTCACAGCCTACGAGTCTGCATGATCAATTATAACTGACAACCATAATAACCGTGATCGACATTATAATAATACAAATATTATTCACATGCCTGTTTCTATATTTTTGTTTTTTCTCAAAAACAGTAAAACTAAATCAAACGACTTCGTAGAAGTTTCCATCCCGAGGGAAAACGGTTTTAGAAATTGTTTTTGGTTTGTCGACGGTCATCGATAGTACTATATACTTCCATAACATCCCACATAAGTTCCAAAGTGACCGGACTATTTTTCAAAACGTTATAAATTGCCCTAATGTTGACAAATGTAATTTATAGGACGTTTTTGTCGATTTCGAAGGGGAAGGATACATTTGTTCCATTTATGGCCGTGTAAAATATATTTTTCGGGTAGGAATTTTGATTTATGACTTGTTGATGTCATCCAAGAACATTTTATCTGCATAACTCATAGTCGAACAGATGAATTTTAAAAACCGTTTAACTATAACACTCGTAGCCTTTATCTATCCGATTTTGTTATGCTTTTTAAACACTGAAGTCAACTACTAATCTTTACTTAATTTACAGTGCCGAAGGAAGGACCGGGTGAGAATAATACATACCAGGAGCTACACCCTTATTAGGATCCCACGCCATCTTGGAATTATTGACTCGTTTTTTAACAAAGGCTAACGGCACTGGAATAGGAAACGATTGTATATGTCATTGCCTTCTAAGGGAACAAACAGTTTTGATAAATATCATAACAAACAACTTGCTTTTTAATTTTTATACTAGAAAAGTAGTTGAATTTATTAGAAAAAGTGATAAAGTAGAAAGCCGGCCTTACAGTCCGCATAGAAGCGACGTTTAAACGGTATAAGAAAAATAAACTAATGTTTTAAATCGGTTTGGTAGACACCTCGGAAAGTGATATATCGCGTTTTAGTCTTAATTCGGCTGTTCCGCCCCCTTAAGCCAATCTGAACTTAGACGATGTGAAAAATTACCTATACTTTACTACGCTTTTATAAATTGGTGGCGTTAAGTTTTGTTGACGGATCGTTGGACCGACTTGACCCCTGAAATCCAAAAACAATATTATAATGTAATTCGGATGTAAAGCTCTGCTGTAGTTTAAACCACGTGGCACAGACTTCCGAATTGAACCATCGAAAACGTCGCCTTCTTTTTTCTTTTGTTTTTTAAAAATAAATTTGATTTACCCTTACCCCAGGGCTAGCCCTTTCGATCGGAGTCGTGACGAAAAATAATAAACTGAGATTATCGCCCGTGGCCTCGTGGTCTAATATTAAAAAAAATGCCCGTAATAACCAAACAACATTATGTGGCCTTTGGCTGACAATGTTTTTGGATTCGATCGGCCCAAAATTGTAAAATAAAGGTCAAGATCGATTTTTTTTTTATCACAAATTTGTATATTTACATTTTAGACTCTTGTATCAATATAATAATAACAACCATCAAGTGTATTTGCCTCTGTTGGGTTTAAATAACTTTTAGGGTCCCGTGGAGTTTAATGTATCAATGTATGTATTTAATGTATGTATAATATTATATAATATATACATATTAGTTTAGTGTATGACTAAAATAGATTAACGATTAGTGATCATAACTTGTTGTGCTTCAATTCACGGTAAACGAATGTAATTTTTTTTTTTTAGGAAACAAGTATTTCAATCATTTAAAAAAGCTTTTTAAGAGCTATAATATGGTTATTTTAAAATATTAAAAACTTCATACTTCTACTTTTCAAGTAATTATTGAAAGCTGGTAATCGACCAGTCAAAAATCTCAATAAATTACCCTTAATTTAAAAAGTTAACTAATATACATATACGTACGCTTAAGTTTTTAAAAGTAAATAGTGATCTGGAAAATATCAAAAAAGATAAATATTCGATAATATTATAATATTGCAGATCATGTAATATAAAAGCATATGTATTATTAGTATTTCAATGAAATTTCTGCTGTAATGGCATGACACATAAATGTGTATGGACATTTTACAGGGTTTTCCCTTCTATTATTTATTTTACTTTTTTAATGCTTATGATAACGATCTCGTCGGCTTAATACAGTAATTTCATAATAAAAACTGATAGTGGAAAATTTGCCGCAAGAAAAAAAAACCAAAAGTAAGAGTGACCTTTGTTTTTCACGAGAGAATTTTCACGGTCTGGTTAATTTTTATTATCATCGCAAAGACATTGCATTTTATTTGTCTTCGCCTTTTCAAAACCCAGTAGCCCGTACAATTAATATAGATGTTCGCATTGTCCGGTGGACGTTAACACCGATAACCAGACACAATAAAACGTTTTGGGTTAGGTAATACTAGACAAGCAGTGATAACGTGTAATAGCATACCAGCAGATTGGTGTAAATTGAAAATCAGATTGATGACAACATCCTGTACGCGCAAATACGGTAATTATTATTTTGAATTGTTTAGTTATTAATTATTTCGTCCGGGTAGAAAAAAAACCGTTTTGGACCACTGTGGCGACGGTGTGGTGGCGGGCTAATCGCGGCAACGGTATAGCGGTTTGCGCAAGTATGGAAAACGACCAACGCGACTCGTACCGGCGCGAGGACCGTCAACAAAAATGTGTTCAAATGTCGTTCGGACCACTCGGGTGCGAGTTGTCGAGTTGGTGGTTTCGTGTAAACCGACAGGACACGTGTTTGGCAACAACGGAGAAATTAAAGAAAAAAAATTGTTAAAAAAATTTGACGGCAAAGTGCGGTAAAGTGTGTTAACATTATAATAACACCGTTTTGGCCGACGTTCAAAAACCGGTGCGGAAGCCGATGTTCATATGATGACGTGATGGCGACCGACACCATGGTAAGCCACCACAAAATATAAACAATTATAAACTGTAGAATAAGACGTCGAAAGTTAGAATAAAAAAAAAAAAAGGCCAATTCACTGGTAAAGTCCCTCGGTAATATTGTCATTTCCGAAAGTGATGCGAATCTGTAGACGGTAGACAAAGATGAACCGATAAAGAATAAATATTGCACTGGCCGTTGTAATGTGCTCGAAATTTGTTTTCTAAATATTTAGGAAAAATTTTTCGTGTATAATAATAATTTGTCACCGTTACTGGCCGTACTTGCGGATTGCATGCGGTCCGTTTTCAATAAGTTTCGTGCAGGCAGTATTTAAAAAAAAAAAAAAAGTTTTAATATATTTTCGACCATGTCAATAAATTTACCGGTTAATTTGTATAAGCTTCGAGGAATTATTTTTAATTTAAATCATTTTTTTCCACGAGTAGAATCTACATAGGATGGTTCAGTTTCAATTCTGTAAAAAGATTCGAGTGCTTTGGCTACTTATTATGTTATGTAGGAAGCCGATTTTCATTTTTAAATTTCAGTGTCTTGTAATTAAATCAATTAAATATGCAATTTTTTCAATATTTAAACCCAATTTGTTTACATAAAAAAAGGAAAGAATCAAAAATCTTATTTCCTACATAACCTACTAAAGTTGGAATAAAGTCATACTTTATGACCCGGTTGCGAATACATTCAATGTTTATAAAGTGATTTAAGTTTAAAAAATTAACAGAACTCTGGAAAAAAATAAATTTCTAAATATCGCCTAGTATTGTAAACACCTAAAGTGTTTCAAAATAGAAAAAACTACAAAATTGTAATTATTTTAAGACAAAATAAATGTCTTATCCTTAATGAACCACTCTGTACATAAGTACAAAAACCTTTTACAGATTTCGCAATCATCATGTTTTAATCGTACCAATAATTTACTTGCTCTGGATATTAATTATATAAATACAGCTCTGATTCAGTGTTATCCCAAAAACTGGGTTACCGTTTTACTTGTAATGAAATATTGCTTTCGTCGCTTAATTGAAGATAATAATATTTTGATATTGTAGAATTTTGTAGAATTTTGTTACAATGACTTTTCCGCTGTCTTCTTGATTTTCTTATAATAAAACTGTCACGTCGAAATTAGAAAGATTCTCACCTTCACGACGTTTATTAAAAAAGCACAAACGAGAGTAAATTGCGTTTCATTTAAGTGTTTATAAATGGAACTTAACCGTTTGACTTGATCGCTGAAAGTCTTCCAATAGAAAACAATTTAAATCCAAAACCGTTTCGACCTTGAATTTAGTTTCTTACTAAAAAAAAAACCGTTGTCTGTCGCAACCCCTGAGGTGGGAGTTGTTGAGTCTGAATGGAAAACCGTTAGTTACCCGTTCAGGTTAGGTATGTTGGTACAAAAACCTAGCAATATATTATGCAATATTTACTTAACACAAAGAACAGCTAACAACGCAAACGTACAGTACCGACACAATATGAACATCTCTTGGCCTAGTGTTTTTTTAAATAATTTAAAAATTGGATTTTTAATTGAAAAATAATTTTTTTTTTAATATTGTCGATTACTATTAAAAACGGACAACACATTTATTTCCTAACCAATATGATTTGTTATTTTAGCCGTTTCTCTCGTATTGCGGTTTCTACGAATGGAGTTTCATTCTGGTTTTTCGGTACCTTTTAAATTTCATTAATTTAGTGGCGTTAGCCATGTCATGCCGTTCATATTGTTTACCGTGACTTTCTTACAGCTCTGCGTCTGATTTCTCTGGTGTGGTTCTGGTTAATCGGTAGTGGTGTGCCAAAAGCAGTGTAGTTAATTAACAAAAAAAAATAAATAAATAAACAATGGGAATCCAATCCAGTGAGAAAGGCGGATTGAGCGAAAAGAGTTGTTATACACAGTCGCCGATTCTACTCTCGGTCACTGGCGATTTCTAATTCCGGCTAAACGACTTATGTTTAGAGAACGAAGCAACAACACACTCTCTCTACTTCGTCAAGGGCCATAGTGTTAGCCCAAAGCTGTGTAAGACCAACATTCTAAATCTCAAGACACCCCCTCCCCTCCCCAGTATTGTGTAGAGCAAATACACCAAAGTTGGCAGTGCAAAAAGAAGAAGAAGAAGATGAAATACCTTTTGTTATATTATATTCCAAAATTCCATTACAACAGAAGCGAACTTTTGGTGCAGCAAGTGGAATTTAGGCTACCTGTTGTTTTTTAAACAGTCATAGTTTTATGGTCTTAACGTTGGAATCGTGCAGTGCTCTAAATAAAACCAATAAACTTAGTACGTGCCGAATAGCAGATTACACTTAACTGTTATGGGCTGGCTCAGCCTAAAGTAATCGTAAAATGTAATTTTCAAACGGGTCTGATGCGTCGGTTAAACATGCAGCCATGTCTTCAATTATACAACATATTTATCCGAGCGACTCAGAAGAGTTTAAAAAAAATATTATCATACTATGAAATTCTCGGTTCATTATAATATATGTAAATATATATATATATATATAATTCGCTTTATTATATAATATTTGTGTACATTTTTTTATTTTTTAACACACGGGATACAAATAGTTTTGTGGTAAGGTGATGGGATGTATTGAACATGTTTGAAATTACATACATTTTTTATTTATAATAGTTTTAAGTTCTTATTGCTTTTTCCTCGGTGCATTCCTACCGGATTGGTCAGACCATGACTTGCTACGTTATGGCGATTTGTCAAAAAATATCATCCATACCAAAAAAAAAAAAAAATTGTAAGTATTTTAAAATAAATAAACTTGGCTGGTACATTCTATTTTATTTCATATTTTCGTTCAATCTGGTCCCTGGCGTCATTATTTCGCTTAAATAAATATTTAAACATTTTTATAAAAATTAAAGCAAAGCCTTGTCCTTAAATTTTACACATAGGAATTTATTCAACTTATATAACTTATTTATTCAATTTATATAACAATAGAAGGTTAGTTGTAACCACATTCCATATTATTCAATTGAACTGTTGAGCAAATTCCGTAACGTTCCATCGGTGTAGGTCCGCAAATGACTAAATTTTATTTCTCTTAAATATATGTAATTTCACGCTTAGAATAGAATATTTTTAACCATTTATTGATATTATAAGCAGGGTGAATCTCACTTTGATTTTATACAAGAAATGTACTTATTGTTAAATACTTGTGAGGATTAAAATTTTCCTAATGTTTGTATAAAACACTCATCGTTTTCTATCCTCTTTTTACTCTGTAAAAATTTTTTTTAAAAAAAAGTTAAGGAGGCATATATGAATATATGTATATAAGTTTTTTTTAATTAATTCAAGTCATGGCGGTCGAGTATAGTTTATTTTTAGATACTAGTTTGATCAATTTTTGCAATCAAATTGTATGAATCGATTGGATTAGAATTTACTTATTTTTTGCAACACAGCTGGACGTTTGTCAATGGATGTTTGTTATGAACTGCTAAACCCAACAAACGAATTAAGTGTTCTCAAAAGTTTTGACATTTTCTTCATAATACTGTCGTATAAAAGTTCTATCTTAAATTTACTCTTAAAATTTATTCTTAAATGTACTAACCTGTAAATATTCCACGTTTTTTTCTGTTCAGGTGGCACTGCTGAGAGCCTTCCTATTCATACATTATTGTCACTGTATCTTTGTCATCAGACTTGCTAATTATACATATTTTGTATAGATTGTAAATAAAGAAAATATTTTAATAAAAACAGTTTTGTATGAGATGAATTATTTGTATAATATCCATTTTTCTCTACGCGATTGTCACGAATTTTGGCAATAAAAACTAAATCGTTTTACAGAAATACACAAAGAAACGTCGCATATTAATTTAAAGAGGCATTTTAAGGTGTACAATATTTTGAATGTTTCAGAAGTAAAAAAAAAAATATATATATATAGATATATATAATACATCAAGTGTCAACTATATCTAGCCGTTATTGAATTTTATTAAGCAATACAACTATGGTATTTTTTCTGACGTTTTTCTGACAAGCTAATGTTTTCGAAGAAAACGGCAACCCTTGTACCAAACTACTTAAGAAATGCAAAAAAAAAAAATGAAATTATCTCAAACGCGAGATATGAAATGAAATTGAAACTAAATAAAGCACGCAACCGCTTGACACGTTCAAACCGTCGAATTCTAGAAATGAACAACCAATAGAAAAAATATACATAAATGTAAATGCAATAATATTACATGTCAGGTAATAAATGTCTACACAGAGTTTCCTTTTTAATTTACATTTTTATATTATAAGGGAAATCGGGTTTATTCTTTTTAGATTACACCAAAGCGTTTCGCCGACGACTATGAGCGGATTTTATTTCATTGCTTTTACATTTTCCTATCTTTGTAAGCTTATATTGTTTTTTTCTTCTTTATAAATAACAGCTTATATTATTGACACAAAACTGATTTTCACAAACTGATTGTGTACAGAAACGACTCCTTCGCAAAATCGCCGTACAATTTTATTACCCGTCAACGTTTAATATTCGATGTATTTTTTAATGATAATACTATAAACTGATTATAATATAGTACGTATTAAACTGATATATATATTATATTTTTTTGGGGGGGGGGGGAGGAACGAATAAAATTACAAACGTTTGGAAAAGTGCTATCACGTGACTTTAGTGTTTGTTTGCCTTTTGTATTACTTATAGCTGTTATTTGCTTGGTTTTCATAATACGTTTCAGTGGGTGATTCGAATAAAAGGAGAATGGCAAAAGTTTCCAGACATAATTCAACTAATTAATAACTAGATATAAACGGTAATCTAAAGTCTTAACAAATATTTTAGTTTACACTACTTAAATATGAATTGTCTTTTTCGTTGTAGTGAGATTTATGGAGGTGCTTCTGAAATCGGTGTACAAACAAAATATGTAAATCGTATACATAAAATAGATTTTACAATTTTATGATTATTATTATTCATGTTTAATTGCTTTGTCGGTAAAATTAATTTCCATTTGTACCAATCACAATGTGCACAGGTTAGTGCAGTACATTAATATATTTTAGTGATATTTAAATTTTTTCTTTTTTTTTTCAGTAAAGTTTTACATAAAAAATTGTTGAATGCGTTCGGTCATAATTCTACTATACTCATCTAGCAAATATGAGTACAACGTTTGAGTTTTTTCAAACGGATTGAATAAATTGAAAATGTATGCTATAAATACATAAAAATTTGTTGAAAATAATATTTTGTCTTTTGAAATTAAATTTAGAAAAACTTAAATCTACCTTTTACATTAGCCGGGTTTAATGTTGTCCAAAGTAATTCCGTCGCCAAATGCGATACGTTTTCTGTGAACCGTTTGCAAAGGTCTCCTGGAACCATAGTTCAGGGAATTAATTATTTAACTACATAATTGCGGTATCCTAACAGTATTAATAAACAAAGCCCTTTTGTATATTAAGACCACCGAACGGACCGCAGATGCTTTTCTGAACTTTGGTCGAGGGAGGCCAAAAAAAAAAATTCTAATCAAAACTAAATTGGCATAAAAATCGTTTTTGGTTTACTCGAATTCCATATTATAATAATCAATTACTTATTCAATGAAAACGGATTGAAAGAAAAGAGTATAGTTTGTGTAACGACTGTTTGTGTAAGAGCTTTTAATACTTCTTCAGAAAATTATTATATTCGTGTGCATGTCGTTCTATAAATATTGTCAGTTTTAGATCGGTACACATCTAAATAAAGTAGGAATTTCCGAAAAACATTACCGGAAAACCCCAAGCATCGGTTAGAACGTACGAAGAATACAAAATTTACCATTATAAATAAATTATGTGAGCAAGCGGGTCAGGTGCACGCCTCTTTCCGCCTAGTACGCAGTATGTCATTGTGAAAAACCAAAAATAATAGCACTTACATTCAGAATAAAATATACATGTACATTTTTTTTAAAGGAATTGAATTAATTATATTTTTGCGCTCTTCGGTTATCAGTTTTAGATAAATTATTGCTATACATTTTAGAACAAATATTTTTTTTTTTCTAAGGTGGTTTATAAGAAGAAGCAAGGGAAATCAAAAGGACACACGCTTTGATAAGAGATAATATTATGAGAATGATAAGAATAATAATTGATAGGCGAGAGCAATTCGATAAGAGATAAGACCTCGACAGGGAATAGCTGTAATCGAGTAAAAATATTTTAATTATGTTTTTCTTAACAACACGCATTTTAGTGTTTGATAGACAATATTTCCAGTGTAATAATTTATAACTGCCTAAAATGAAGCTGTTATATGAACCTACAACATCACAAACTATAAATAAATCTTATTTAAACTCAATTTTGTATACTTTCATTGTGTAAAACTTATTATTTATCACACGGTTAATTACAAATAATAGTCACTCGCATAATATGTATGAGCAACGGTATCGTTAATTGATCAAACCACTATAATAATAATATCCTTGTTAGTTAAACCGCATAAGCCTGTTTGCCTAAAGTCTATAATTACTTACAGTCGACATGAATGTATTGAAATTGCATAACCAAAGTGCCGTCTGAACGGCTTAATTTATTTTAGTATTTATATCAGCCGTTATTAATTGGGATTTGTCAAATTAATTCAGACAAAATCAAACGTGTTTGTCATTCGCCTCGAACCTGTGGTTATCAATGTTGGTACGATTAACATTTTACTTAATTTTCTATTAGATTTTTGACGACATACCACTTTTGCTAACCGTCATTTTTAATGCATATGTATGGCAAAAAAAGGTATAATTAATCTTAAAACATTTTCATCATATTATTATATTATTTTAAAAATATATTTATGATTTTTCGTTGTAATGTATTGGGTTTTCAATGGTTTATTTCTAAACGCTGCGGACCACTCCGACGATCAAAAACGAACACTAAATTTTCGAACCCAACGTTGACAATCTGTTTGAATTCCACACAGATCAGACGTGTCTCATTTATATGTACATAAACACAATTTATTTTTAACGTTACTTTATCCATTCCGTATTCTGGTCATAACTTAAAAGAAACCTAGCGTTTGTACCACGTCTTGAGACTGTCCACACATAGTTGAACGTTGATAGATTGTATTGTCACTGCAGTCCAACGAGTGTATCATATTAGATTTATCACTCTTGCTTCTCACCTAATGCTTAGGACCAAATATAACAAAAATCGAATTCTTTAAAGCCCTAAGTGAATTGGAACCAGGAAAAGCGTCAGTAGTAGATGAAATCCCGGCAGAATTATTAAAAAACGTCGAAAAGATACCGAGTGTAAGCTATTTGAAATGATTGAGAAAATGTATAGGGATAGCAACATTTCGGAGAACTTTCCCTTTTATTTTTGGTTTTTCCTTATTAAAAAGAAAAATATTGACTAAAGATTTTTAAGAAAGTTGTATACGTGTTATAGTCCTATTCAGAATCCATCTTTGGTCTAATTTTCAGACCTTATAAGGTCTAAAACTTCGCCTATGTAAATTGTTTGGATATTTTCTCGATTTTAAAAGGGGAAGGGTTAAATTTTTTAAATATTTTTGCCAAGTATGATGTATAGAGTTGTTACCTGAAGAATTCGGTTCAACGGTTTAGATAAGAAGATATCGCTGGCCCAAACACTATTTTTGTGAAACCCCTTATTTTTCAAAACAATACCTTCTTAGCTCCGCGTCGAAGCTAAAACACTCTACTCGAGTATCGAGTTCGACGAATTTGTCTCGTTTACAAGAGCCAAACTGAGTGCATTGGTCTATCACGTGAATTTCAAACATTCGACATGATGGTTCTGAAACGTACACTACTAAATGAATAGCCACGATACGCCTCCGGTCACATATATATGTGCATTGACTGATTGTTTTCGGTTAGTGTGTGTATTTCTTATGGGCAAATGGACAGACATTTTATGTCCGTGTCGACAGCTAGTACATAAAACATGAAACTACACGTCTTAAGGTGAGACGATCGCCGGTTGTGCGCCTTTGTGATTAGTATTTATCTAATCCAAGTGATTGGACGTTGCCCGAATTCGTTCGTTTTCCGGAAATTAGCAGTTGACTTCGACGCCAAGTCATACTTCCAAGCAACTACATTGAACAAAAATAATACTACACCAACGAACGGCAAAACCGCAGATTAAATAAAACAGATAGTGCACCTAACCATACATAGTAAAACAATAGATTTTTCAAACAATGATTTTCGATTGGTTTAAACTCAATGCATAGTAGGGTCAAATCATAGTGCCGAAAATACTGTACACACTAAACGTAAATTGATAAAAAATATTGATAACAAGTAGTTTATTAACGGTGGTCGATGTTTGATAACATTACAGATGTTTGGTAAAATGTCTTTACACACTCTACAGCAGAAGAATTATTTGTTCAACATTTTTTGATCACACTGACCTGAGATATTAAAGTTTTTTTACATTAAACATTTTTTTTTTAGAGTGCACTGTTTTATTTGATTTAATCTGTGTCATAACCATCATATAGAAATCACTCATAGCTGAGCGTTTGAAAGACTGTTTTGATGGCTTTCTTCAGATTTTTAAACACATTGGCAACGTATTACCAATATTTCAGTCCATAACTGCCCAAGTAAAAAACTAACCCAGAACACTACTCATCTACCGCTTTTTCGGATAATCGACTTTAACGCGTACTTAGGTGTGTTGCGTTACTGAATTGCATCCTCGTTTTGTCCTAAATACCGCATAACCCTTTTACCTTATACGATTTGTTGACCTCGATAAACCCTTATTGACGAAATGCAAAAGAGGTATGGAAGGTGGCTTCATCTCTTTTCTGCCGCTTCTTTGGCCCTTATTTATTTCTTATCCCCACATATATTATAATATTGTGTACAACAAAGCCCGAAACACAGTCTTGTTCGCATAGTTGTTAAAGTTGAACAAAATCTGGCCGAAAATTCCTGTGAAAAACCAACAGGAACATAAGCAAAATCGTTTGCACAACAAGTTTTTCTTTATAACTTTAAAAGTAAACACGATGAGCACTCGCTGTTTTTTTAGTATAAAAAAAAAGATAAAATTTAAACTAAACTCTTATAAATTGTGGTTGTAACATATTTTGATGAATTATGCAAAACCGAAATTAGCCAATCCGTTAAAATTTACAAAAAACAACCGTGTTTGATTCGGTGCAGTATATTGAAGTTTGGCGTTCAAAGTTAAAACGTTCAAAGTAAAAGTTACACAGCTTCACTGGTCGATACGGTTGGACATAACATTAAGCATTAGCAGCAAACATTTGGACACGGCACGTGCGTGTTCCGATCGGGTGCAACCGCGACAAATATAAGTATAAGTATAGGCTATAGCGTAAGTACACGTAAAAGTTTTTCGGGAGGAGTGAAACTTAGACCGGCCCGGCCAATTTTGAGTTTTTATACTTAGAGCCGGATTAGGAGAGCCTTATAGTTTATAATATTTGATTTTCTTTCCGCCGGTCGAGTTTAACGAAATCGTCGACCGACCGATCTTTGGCAATATTACTGTCTTTACCACATCGCTTAAGTCGATTTTCCCCATGGGACGGCACGTTTGTGGACGCAGCGTTAATTTGAGTGAAGTACATTTTTGAAATTTAAATTCAATTACGATTTTCAAAAGATATTTTAAAGAATAAAACATTATTTTTATTTTTTAAACCTTCCCAAAATATTTTTGTTTTATCTGATTTTTACCTTATGGTGTCAAAACTCACATATTATTCCATTTAAGTTATTATCAGCACACACATGTTCCAATTTTCATTCTAAAAATAGAGTTAGTTTTCGGTCCAAACTATTTCGAAATAATTTCGTATAGAGTTTTTTGTTGTTTAGGGAAACCTTCACACAAAAATGTGATTTTTGGATCTTGTAAGTTTTGATTATGCCTACTCTCTTATTATTTTTTTTTTGTTTAAACAGTTTTCACTAATTAGCTACCTCTTTTTGAAATGTTTTTTCTACGTAATATTATATATGTGTACAGACTGTACAGTTAATAATTAATAAGCCTATATAGATACAGTTATTAAATATTTTAACTGTTGGTTTTTACAAAAAAAAAAAAATTAAAGCTGTACTATTTTCCACGCCAAAGCGATAGTATTGTATTCTTGCGGTGTGTATAAATCAATTAGTAGGCCGTTATCTTAAATCGGACCGTTTTATATCGGTCGGTCGGCAAAGCAATAATATCGCCTGGGGGCCTATAGCTTAGTGCGGTGTGTATGTGTGTGTGTGTGTGTGAAAAAGTGCGCTTTTGGTAAAATAAAACCGTTATTAAAGAACAACGGACGCCCCGAAAGTAAGAAAAAGATAATACCGCAGAAGTTTCCGAGGTCCAGAGCCACATTATATATTATATGTGAACAGGCTTGGATTGAATTTCGAAAATAATAGCAGCTCGACCAAAAAAATACTTTCAAAACAACTCAAAAAAGCGTATTAAAAACATCTGCGGTTTTTATATTTATTTTCTATTTCGCCTAATAAATATAGCTATTCCTTCCTATAAATCTATATAAATCATCCGAGACTTCACCCCATAAACAGGACATGAGCCTCATGTAATATAACATCAATAATAATAATATTTTTTACACAACTAGCAATAAGATTAGACAAAGCCTTGGGAAATATGGCCTTGATGTACGAAGAGAATAGTGTCGACAGAATAATAAATTATTATACTATTATTATGTACAAGAAGAAGTTTAGTAGTTGTTTGAATTAAAGCAAAAACGATAGTGACTAAATTTAGAGAGACAAATACTCATAAAACCGGCAAGAGAGATTAAGAGGTAGAGTTAGGCCAAATAAATAGTGTATAGATGTGCGGAGTAGTCAGAACAATTTTGGAAATAATAGAAGCAAGTTGGAAATAGAATGGAATAAGTCAAAGCATAAGATAATATGATATATATATATACAATTTAATACTAATATTCTCCAATGTTTTAAATATTTTAATTTAAATTATCTACCTATGTTGATGGAAAGAAAGTACGGATCGCTTCAGAATTCAAACGGTAAAGAATTTTTTTTTTTAATGTGTTAGTTCTATTGTGTTTTAAATAAAAATTAATCGAGATGGATTCGGTCAGAAAAGATGTAAAGATAAGTGGTAACTGATAGGGATTTGTGGAAAAGAAGCATTTGACTGGCCGACCACATTTCAATATCAAATCATATTTTATAAAGAGAAACCTGACCGGGGTAAAAAAAAATCAAGGAAACAAGATGCAATACGACAGCAACATCACAGAATACCGAACAAGTTAAAATTGTATTTCTTTCAGCCTGGTCTAGACTAGCATCTTCCTATTGTAATTTAAATTTCGCTCCCGTTTCTATAAGTATAGATTTCATCGCGAAAACTTTTTTTTTCATTCCTTGTCACATAAAATATAATTTATACATTGCATTATTTCCTTACCAATCTCCGACTGTACAAAGGGCGCTCCTTATCTTAACAGTTGCCCAACTCTATGTACACAAGTCAACCGAGTGAGCTCATTATTCAAGTCCGTTTGTCCGCGAGTTTTAATTGTTCGTTTTTGAAGAATAAATTATAATTTGTTTGATAATTATCAAACGCGTTCAAAACCATAAATCTTCTACAATTAAGACGGTAAAAATATGCCTCCCCAAGATTCCTCAAAACAAATCATGACAACCGTTCGGACGAGTACAGTTATTACCCCTCCCCCCGGATTTTCTAGGAGTTTAGCCTTAATTCAATTATAGCGAATCTCTTTTTGAAACTTTCTTTATACACCGCTATTGACTTTATATTTTGTACTAATGACCATAAACGGAGGTTTATATAATTGCCCTTTTTCTATGGCGTTGACCTTATTTATTAGGTACTATACATATCATATAAATTGTATACATACATTTCCGTCCTGGTTTTAGCTTCGTGACTATAAGCGCAGCAGGAGTTATCGATCTGAGCTTTTGCTAAGCGTGCAGACTTTAATTAAAATCTTAACTTCCTATCGGACGGACACCGTTGTTTGGTGGTTTCATTGCCAAGCACAAGCCGGTGTAATGACATTTTGCGAATTTCACAGGAACACGAGCGAGCTGCTAAGACATACATACCGTTTTCACTAAGACGATGCCGCCACACGGTCTAGACTTAAGCCTTTTTCGTTTGCTCTACTTCTTTGAGGTGTAATAGAATAATAATTATTGCTCACAAAATGTTCGTCTTTTGTTTAACCAATTGAGAAAATATGTGGCCAACTGGTCTGGCAGTCAACGTTAACTAGCTCAGAACAATCATTTTAGGCCACAATAATTTCTTATAGCTCATACATTTTAACCGTCTGGTTTTAATACTCAAGTATCGTTTGGAGTTTTATCAACGGTTTTATTGTGTACACAACCCAACCGTAGGTAAATCAAATTTCTGCTCGTCATTGATTTACGACATCAGAGATGGTATAAATTTAATTAACCTTTTTGCGAATATGATGTGGTTAATGTTAAAAACATAATATTATTCAAAAATGTGATGTATTAGGTGTACGTTATAAACGTAATAAAGTTTTACTAAAACTTTTTAATTTTTGTAAATTCATTATCATCTCCAGACAAGTTGTATAATATGTTAGCCAGTATGCCGCCACTTTTGTTCTTGCTCTATACCCTGCAAATTAAATTTGCAAGGTACCTATAACAGCTTACCACTCTGCCCACCTTTTTTTATTACATTTTCTTTTTTTCGCACCATATATTTTCTTATTTTTAATAGAAATTCACACGTGCTCATGTACCGGAGATTAAGATAAGATAAACGAGTACAAGTAATGCTCAATATAGAATGTCGTAACAGCTTTTACATGCTGTTTAATAGAAATAAAACGGTTTCGCGTGGGTTTCCGAAATTCAATAGTTCTGCTTAGACTAAACACATCCAAAAAACAAATTTTCTATTTAAAAAATATACAATTTCACCTTTACATAGAAAATAAACACTTTTAGGGGTTATTTTTTGGGGGGGACGGTGGCAGCTGACAATTGATATAATAAGAACGGTGAGAGTCAGCTGATAAGATATGGTTTATTGATAAGGCAATCGGCTGACAACTAATATGATAAGAATGTGTGAATATAGCGGGAGAAAGCCATTAAAAAATAAACATTTCATGCTTTAACTTGTTTTTAGTTTTAGTTCATAACAGCAAGGTTTAGGTTTTTTGCTACAATAACAGTTATTGTAGCAAACCGATAGTTACTACCGGTTTGTCTTAGATTTGGTGTTTTTAGAGACAAATTTTCTTTCATCGCAATTGTAATTCTCCTGGGTGAATCTTCTTATTCATTAATCCTGAATGGCATTCTTACACAAACGACTTTCCCGACGGTAAATCAGTATTTAACTAATTATTATGGCGCAGACGACATTAAATTACTCACCTACTGTGACGGGCTCCTATTTTCAGAACCATGCGAATATAAAGCTATTAAAAGCTTAATTTCTTTGTACTGTAATAAATTCTATTCGTTTAGACTTGGTGAATCCCATTGAACCCCTATTATATGCTATATAATAGAGTACTCGAACAATTATTTTCATCGAACAGAAATGTTTAGCTCTATATGTAATTAATTAAATACAGGTTAATTCAATTAGACTCCATAACAATGATTGGGCCCCTGTCGATAACGGTCGAAAGGGGTAAAAAAAAATGTTGATCCATAGTATCTGAAAAAAATTGTTCTGGTTAAAAAAAAACCAACAAAGTAAAATTAGTCTTAAAAAAGTCCCTTCTTAGTCAATTTTACTTTTTACTAAACCATCTCCGGGTCCAGCGATAACCCTCAATTATGAATTCCAAGTACCACGACGAATAAGTATAATATAAAAAAGATACTATGAAAAAAAAAATACCCTTTTACGTATTAGATAGACAAACTTTGTGCTTGTAAAACAACTATTACATGGTTGCACTATACATGTATTTTTAAATTTATTTGTAATTTTTTTTTACCATACCTTTTGTTTATAAAGACGAGATTATGCTAACATAATAGCATCGCTATAAAACAAATTATGTTTGTTGTGCCCACTAATCATAGTGCGGTTATATGACGTTCATTGTTTTTAAAATAACCACTTAGGTGTGAAATTTAAAAAGAAACACAACATTTTTGACTAGAAAAAGTTGCAATCTTTCCACGTGTAAAAGTCACGAAGTGTTTTAAAAAATTCTCCTATGCAAATGGATGGTTTAAACACTTTTAACATAAATTAAATCAAGTTTAATTCATATTTTTTTTTATCTTAATATTTAAAACTAGATAAGCAGCATTTAACATAAATTAAAATATTCGGTCATATTGATGTCGCCATGCAAGATATATATTATTTACTAGAATTTAAGAAAAAAGTTACCATTTTATACTTATTATACTTATTCTTATACTTCATTAAATAAATATTTTTGTTTATGCTATTGGCCAACACCTAACGTTATAACACAAGATCTCAACAGACTATGAATGTTGGTTTTAGAAACATACATTATACACTGATGTTGGATTATACCTTATACGATTAAATTTTAACTTATAACTCATGTCATTTCTTTGTTTTGCCAAGCTGAAATTGATATTAATCGATTACGCCGGTTTTGCAGAGTGTAGACATGATTAAAAATGTCTACCTCATCGGTCATACTCTGTTAATCTGTCGAAGATACATTATGTTTTCTCTCTTTTAAAATCCCTTTTAAGTATACCATTCAAACGTATTAAATCTTCCACAACACATTTATATTACTCTACTGTGCTTATCCTCTGCTGAAAGTTTTTAAACACCTTTGGTAGTTTTAATATCCAACATACAAATAGACTAAACGATCTATAAAATGATCACATAATAACAGGCCGACCAACATAATATCATACCCAAATTATATCGAACTAGTCGGCCTTGTATTTTATCCGTCATTGGACAAACTCCAAACTAATCATTTTATATTCTTTCATCTCACACATCTTAAAACCTTCATTTCAACTGCTTCTAGCTGTAACATTTTTTTGCAAACGCTCACATCCGTAATAATCCTAGCTCCATAAGTACAGTATTACTAAAATCATTACAAATCCTGAAGTTTTCATTCGTTTTATCCGTATACATTTTCATAGATTTTTTTTAATAGTTTTATGTTGAAAAAAAAAGCATTATACTGTTACTTGTACATTTATAATACTCACCATTTGGAATATTATGCACTAGGCAATTTTTTAACGTGCCAAAATGATGTACCTAACTAATTATTTCCATACATTTGGTCCAGTAAAAACAAATTTCAATGATAAAAGAACTTTCTCTCTTTTTTTTTGCGCATAATAATATTACACTGGAAAAAACAGATATTATTACGGCACATTATCTCCGGCTGTTTCAAAATGAATAACTAACCGTCTTTCTGATTATTTTACCTACGCGTTTTTAAAGGCTTAAGTAACACTCGAAAAAGCATACCCAGCCAAAACACAACACTCCTCTAGCTGTTAATATTCATGTGTTAACCAACGCGGTTTTTACTTTGTTTCATAATTCACTTTATCAACAAGTACAAATAATACCATACATTAAACAAACGGTATGGACTAAGTTAAGTCAACACGATTAAATACAAATTTAAAATAAACAAAAATGAGATAGATGAAAGAAAGAAAAAAAGAAACCTTTTAAATTATTTCCGAAAAAAAAAAACAACGAATCTGCATACTTGTTATTTTTATTGTCAACATACATATGAGTTTATAATATGGATTCGCAGAGAAGTGCTTTTAAGACTGGTGATATATAGGTAGGACGCTGCTTTTAACATGGTTGAATTTCTTATTGTTGGCTCTGCCCATCTTAAACTATATTTCTAGTCGGTATTAGTCGTATTGTGTGTTGAACACGCATTATTGTTTTTCTTTATGATTTAATATACGAAAGACCTTTTTTAATGTAAAGTTATTGTAAAACAAAAAACAGTAAATTATCGAATTGGCAAAACAGTGTTGTTCAAATAGAGAGAAATTCCACTCACGTTTTTCCGACTACTTAAGCCGCCGATGTTTCCCTACAGTATGAGATATAAAAATACATTTTTTTTTATCAAAATGTTTATTTAAGTATTGTAAGATATTACGAAAAATGTCGACTACAAACATTTTGATGCATTGCGGTGTATCAGAATATAGAGTAAAACCAATTGCTGTACTGAATTACTACAACAGCTCTGCTGTCTACTATAACTCCATTGTCTATATCAATATGGGAAATTGATAAAAGTTATTGCATTTTAACCACTCTAGTGTGTATCCTCGAGGTTTGT
The DNA here is from genome assembly GCF_023614345.1 of Adelges cooleyi. Taxonomy (NCBI): domain Eukaryota; kingdom Metazoa; phylum Arthropoda; class Insecta; order Hemiptera; family Adelgidae; genus Adelges; species Adelges cooleyi. The sequence goes on from NW_026096268.1 coordinate 8,023,799, forward strand.
ACATAATATATGGTATTTATTTCAATAACAATAACAATAATGTTATAGTTTACCGCCGTATAAATAATAATGACAACTTAATGGCGCGGCTACGAATTTTCTATTTTTCCACACAATAGGCGGATCCGTTAAATTATAAAATACCTCTTTTCAGTGGATTCGGCGTCGTACTAACCAAAGATATGGGTCACGTCTTGTATGATTAATTTAATAATTTAACATTTTCATAGTCCGCCAGCTCGTTTCGGCTTCATCTATTATTGACCTATAAAATGTCCACACACAATATTATTATTCGAAGAACAGCAGCATGATGTTGTGTTCTAAGTATTTTGCATACCTATATTGTATGTAGGTTATGTTTGGTCTAATAAAATGAAGGGAAAAAACGACCGTGACGTCATGTAATTGCATACTTAAAGATGTAATAAACGTCCTTGCGGTCTGTCCTAAACAAATAATTAGCAAACCATTCAATAACAGATGTAATTTTGTCGCGCAGAAAAGCTCCAGTCTGAATGGAGTCATAATTATTATGGTTATCATCAAGCACTAAGCTTAGTGTCGACCACGGAAACGATGAAAACAGGAAGACAAATTTACAAGCTGTGCCACGCCACAATATATTTATAGAAACCTACCCCCATTCAAAATATATATTGAACAAAAAGATATATTGTGTCAACAAAATGTACGGTTTTATACTCAAACATTTTGTTTTCTACTTCATAAACCGATGAGTCATATGCAATATAATGATTTGTATTATTATTAGTAGAATAAGTAAACCGTACTAAAAACATGTAGAAAATATAATATAGTTGATGTACATATATTTTGTGTGCTAGGAAACATTATATTGTAGAAAATTTACTGAATAAAATCAGAAACCAAGTTTTCAGGACAGCAGTAAAAAAAAACCCCTTGACCACAAAAAATAATAGACTTAAGCGTATTTCGGTAGCATTGCTATGTTTTATAATGGAATTAAGTCCCAGTTTATCAAATTGTTCTTATTTTTCAACGTTTCAAATTCCTCTCTAATTTTTAGTTCCTTAGAAATGTTTACATTTTTAGTTAAATTTACTGATTTTATCCTATGATCAGTATCAAATAATGTTCCACGGTGAGAGATTTGTGTATTCCTTGATTTTTCATATTACCTACTTATATATTATGTTCCTTGAATCTAGCCCGACTTCTTGTTTTGTCTGACCTACATAACATTTATCATATTCTTCTCTCTTCAGATTGTCTTAAAATATATAATATGTACGGTACATTTTTATCTTATTGGGAATTGACACACATAGATTTACTTTTCATTATTGTAATGCAATAATTACACTATATTTTACAAACATTCTTACCCGAAAAACAAAGTATAGACAGTAAAAGTTTATTCATTCATTTCTTTTTAAACGTTTGTATTATAATAACATTTTACACTGTTTTATTACAATTAAATTGTATTAATTTATTATTAATTATTCTAATTGGAAAATAGATCTTAAAAGTTTTGGCCTCTCTTAAAAGCGGCAATCGCAACACTGATGACCGTTGGTATATAATATACATAGACAATGAACATCCACAATAAAGGTAAGCCTAGGACAATGTTTTTAATGTCGACAATGGTCATCAATGCGGCGGTTGGATTTAACAGCAAACGTTTTCGGATTAACGTGGAGCCACTCAAATTAATTTTATAGTCGAAATCCTGCCAAACAAACGACTAAAGCTGCACTGCTTTGTTTATCCCGTTTGATAGGTCATCTCTGAATAGAACCACCGCGGTTCCGTTTTAATTGTGTGTACAGTGTAATTCGGTTTAATTTTAAGATCCAGAAAAATTAGGTCAAAACGCCAAGTACGAACGAACCGTTGGAGCAACCCCCCCCCCCCAATATTTTGAAACTTACCTTGTATGTGGGGTACAATGAAAAATATTAGAAAAATTCTCAAATGTCGGGCAACACGGAAAAACCAGCTTTTTAGACTATAAACAGTTTCAAACAGTTCCGCGGGAAGGTGCTCCATACTTTGTTCGCATTTGGCGTTTCGACTAATACCTATATTATTATGTATTGTTGCTTTGTTTTTCATAAATCGATATCGGTCCAACGACTTGATACTTTACTCTAGGTATACCGACTAAACACTGACGGCGCCAATAATACAATGGCTTAAACAATTTCCGGAAAAGTTTAATGCGTCACAACATCCGATAGTGGTATTGCAATATAACTCCGTTATTGCTTATCCAATTTCACCTGCAAAGCCTTCGTTTTATCCCGCTGGATACCGCCGAAAGGGACGTTTTCATTTTTTTATACATGCTCTATAAAAAAAATCTGTACACCACTAGTATGAAAATATTATACGATAAAAAATACGGTTCGTTAAAATTCAACGGACCAGACATGTGCCACTAAATTATGTACAGTGAACCGTTTAATATGTCTACTGACTCAATGAACTCATTACAAAAACGTTCTTGCACTAAGCATATTATTATTATTTGATCAACAACCTAAAGAGAATTATTGAACGCATTACACATACATAACGTGCGTTAACCTTTGTAGAACTATTCTGGTCGGTATCTTAATGTTATCTATGACGTCTTAAGTGTTGAAAATTGATATGAGATATCCAAAAATAAATTAACGTTATCTGCGGTTATAATATGCGATGGTTTGAAAATGTACAAGCAAATCCAGTTTAGCGAATAATTCAAAACAAACAGTTCATCTGTTTTGGACACAGATCCAAACTTATACCACTGGTCTTTGGGATCCACCCTTGATCCCCACCCCCCTAATCTCTATTTTGAGATCGATAAGGGATCCAAGATGTGAGTCAGTATCCGATCATTGATTTCTTATATCGGTGCTGACACCACAAAAGGTATCGCAATATGTAATTTATACTTCTAAAATTGTTCAAATAAAATCATAACCCTGTAAAGGATGTTCCTTTGTGTTCGCGGTAAACAAAATAAATATTAAATATATTTCATACGCTTTTTGTCATCGTTATGGAAAACATGTTTAACTTGAATTCGAGATTTGATATGTTGGTTTTACAGTGATGTATGTGTTTTATGTCTGCGGTGTTTTTTTTATTTATAACACCGAATGCTTTTTCCCCGTAAAATAGCGACCCGCCCATAAATTGGTAATATTTTTAATGCGAAAGTTGTTTATTTGGAATTTGCAATAAAAGGACTCAAAATTAGCATACCTGTCGATTGTATTCGTATATATATGTATTTCACGTTTTAGCCCTAACTCATATAGCCAATACTATACTACTGGGAGTTTTGGTAAAGTGATTCCTAATGGTGTAGTGTTATATTTTCTCCCCCAAAACCCGCAAATGGGTTGTTATTATATTTTTTTTTTTTGGTATAAAACGATATTACTATAATACTATTACTACAATCATTATGTCCTGGAATCGTCACGCATACCTACCTGGTAGATCAATGTTTTTTTTTTTTAAATAATACTGTTTGCCTTGTCCGAGAAACGGTTTTGAAAAAACAAAGACAGCTGGGATTTAAATTAATTAGTGCAAATATTCATTAAATAAAGTAAATTCAATCATGGGTGATACTATTAAATCTCGATGAGACATTTTATAAACATTTCTTTTCATCGACGTTATTTTATTTAATATCGTTGGTCATTTAAAAAATGTATATATATAGATACAATTTAACCATAAACTTGAATCGCGAAGTTCAGCATGTAATTTTAAAGTAACTGCATGCAATTAGAAGTCAAAATAAAAGGCACACTAGTTTATAGTATATACATATTTTGTTTGTTGTTCATAGACAACGTTAATACACGGAACACGAGCTGAATCTACGAATAAATTGTTGTTTGGGTTCTAAATTGGTTTTATCCGAATTAATTAACCGTTTGCGTCCGAGCAATTATTATATTGACCAAGTTATACCAATACCGACTTAAGTATTAATTTCGCCGATGCAAAACCCCAGGGAATGGTACGCCAAAACAATACCTTATTAGATAAACAACAACAAAAAAAAAAATATATATATATATACATATACTATAATAAACATTATTGTAAAAATATTACATTATGAGAAGAGAGGGGTTTTTTTTGTCTAACTTTAACTCGTGCTTTGAATTACTTTATATTTTGGTATTGTGAACAGTAGCCAAAAAAAAAGAGTCAATAGCTTTGCGCCAAAAAACCGGAACATAACTAAAATGATAAAATCGCCATGATTTTGAAAAAGTTGTGGCATGTGATACAGGAAGAAGTATTTTGAATGGTGGACTTTGTGAACAGTTAGTTTTCCATTAGTATGAATGATAATAATTTTAAACCATGCTTTCTAGGCCAAAAATCTGGATCTCGCTAACCGAACATTCAAAACTCTGCAATTTGAAAGCCAAATTTGTGCTTGTATAGTTTGTAATTGTAAACTATATAATTTTAAATATAATATGTTTATATACTACACATTATACAATGCTATTGTAAATAAATTTCGTTTGTATTTCACCAGCAAATACCCCTGAGTATTTTAATTACTAAAAACATTGCACAGGGTTAGGTTTTTGCTTTTCATCCGAAGATTTGATTAAATAGTCCTCGAAAAGTATTAAAATGATTTGTTTTTATTTTGAACATTTTTTCTCATTTCACTGTAAAAGATGTTTTGTGTATATATATTCCAGTTAGTATTCCTTGTATGTCAAAGACCGTACAACGGTACAGTGGTAATTTTGAGCTGGTGAAAATGCCGCTGTAAATTAAGAATGTCGTCTATGGAAAACTTTTTCAAAGCTGATAAATTTTACAGAAAATACACGGCCGTGGCGCCTATACATTATTTCACAAATAAAAATTAAACATCTGGCCGGCAGCAATGACAACAGCTAAAACTTGCACTGTCAAGTTCAAACTGGCTCTGTAAACTTTTGCTCGGACCGAGATAGTGCAATCGGTTACGCCGACTTTCATATTTAATATATTTGCTTCTACTTGAACAAACAGTCACAGTACCTAGGTCAAACCCAATGCCGATTTAAAAATTTTAATAAAAACATTTTTGAAGATTTTCGCTTCCTAGTTAGTAATTTTTTCACGATGCGTACAAAGGTCGTCGAAGGTACGCCGATGATATTAATAAATAACAATAAGCGGTTCAACGGGGCTTAAACTTGCCCCTTCGACTTTCTTGAAGTATGAAACGTGGATCTTTAATGAACACATAACAATACCATCATTTCATTTATACCTGCACAAAAATATTAAAACTAAAACAAAACAACTTTTACCTGGCTTCACTCGGATTAGACTTTCCAGTGAATTTTCACCATGATGTATAAAACAGGGTGATCCAGTTCCTCGCTAAATTGTTAAACTGGGCTTTTTTTTTATCAAGTATTACCTTAATATCGGTACTATCATAACCTTTTACCTGCCCCTGCCTTTAAACTGGCTCTTGACCCAGTCTCTTTCTGTCGTTTACATATGGAGAAATAACGCGACTTTTTATAGACCACAAAACAATTATTTCGAAATCCATAGAAAATGTATTAGGTAACTTAGAAGAAACAAATACAACAGGCTCGTTATAAATTTATGAAGTTCAAAGTTTCTCACACCAGCTGTTGAATTACACAAAGTATACGTAAGACGTATGAGTCTACAGAAATAACCTAGCAACACAAATGTCCTCTTTTCGAAAATAACAAAAAATATAAATACTTAAAAAATTATGTGTGTCAACAATCAGTAAAACAGCAACAGCAAACAGTACACAGTGCTGGGAGTGTAGATAATAATATAATAGTAATATTAATCTGAGCCACTCATCTAAACGAGTAAAAACTTTGAATCTAAATAAAACTTTTTGATTTGAATAAAACATGTACCTAAAAATGTTATTTTTAGGTACATACTTTTAACCAACAACCTACTTCATTTTATGTCTATTCTAATTAATGTCACCATTAGGTTTCCACATGAATAACTTGAAATAAAAGGTAGCCCTGCGTATTATCGTGACATAGTAATTATCTATTTAAAACATAACTGACACGATATAAAATTATTTTAAATATATTTCAAGTGATTTTTTTTTTTTTTATTATTATTAGGTCAAATATTTGCTGTTATATTTAATGAAACCGTTTGTTGTTTACAAATGAAAATATATAGATTAACTATAAAAGTGCACAATATAATCAGAGCCCCATAAAAATGTAATATCGAAGTAACAAAAAAAAATTATGTTTTGCCATAAAGAGAAAGCATTAGGTAGACTGAACGTGCACGTTAAAAAAAATGTGTTTACATAATAGTAAAACGTGCCGTTTTAAAAACCAAAATAAACGATATTCATATAGGTACAAATTTTACGCACGCATGAAAACAATATTTTTAAATATACCGAAAGAAAATATTTATACATACTTGTTTTCCGATCACAGACCGACATCGATACAAATTTCCAAAGTGTATTATGCCCCGCATTAAATTAGGCAATAGAACATGTTTCAACATGGACCATACATGCACGCGCTAAGTGAAGACTTGAAACTTGATTATAATAATTATTGTAATAATTATACCTCAAAATGATTGGGCATGTTGTTTTTAGCTCAGATAACTGTGTGCATACCGTTTTAAATAAGTGCAATTTTAATGAATAATATTGTTCTTATTAATAATTATTAACTACTTAATTTGCTAAACTTATCCAATTTTTAATCGATACTAATATACTAGTATAATACTATCTGTCTACAGCCTGATGCCCGTTTGACAAAGCCAAGTTGCCACAGCCAATTGTATTCAATATGAGCTGTTATGCTCTTAAAAAGTCATAGGCCATTATTATACCAAATAAGCTGAAATTTTTTTTTTAAAAACATAAATATATAACTAAAATAAATGTACCTATGTATAAAATATAAATAATGCAACAACAGTGGGCAATGATCGGTTCCAGTGTTATCTCCTGGCCACTAACCCATACACATATTTTTATACTGCAGTTGTAAACAACTTTATCTAAAAGGTTCGGCATCGTTGAACGCTAATAATTAACAGCAACAATTATAACCAAACGATATTGTAAATAACAGATTAACACAAAATTTTGCACTACCTGCAGTGAATTCCTTGCATGGTGTGTGAAGTATAAAACGTTTAAATAGACCGATTAATCTCATAATGTTCTGTACACACTTCCAATAAAATCCGACGGCAAACATAAGCTATACCTACGATAATTGGCCAACTCGACAGTTCAATAGCTTAAAAATGATTTAATTACTGAACTACATGACGGTGGAAATATAATAATACAATATAAAGTCGTTTCTAGGCCAACAGTCATGAATCAATGTGATTGTGCGTTAAAGGAAAGTGCTTCACTTTGGATAAGACGACATTAGTCTCGACCAGCAAGGACCCGTTTTTTTATTTTTCTTATATAGTGTTGTTATAGTAACTGGAAAGAGACGGCGGAAATTTTGATGCAATTGATACAAAAAACATAGTACGATTAGTCGAAATTTTCGTTATGAAATTTATTTACAGTTAAAGTCCTTTGTTTACCATTCGCTTTTTATTAACATAAAAAATTAATACATGCACGCAATTTCATATCCTTGGTTTTTATTATATAATTTTCTTAAAAGTTTTACAAACTGCATTATCATTTTATGTACACCGTTTACACAGCTGTTATTGCGAGTAGTATATTGCTAAAGTTTGGCGCCAGTCAAATTTAATAAGCCCGTGACAGTTATTATTATTGCTTTGATGTGATATCTTATAAATATTTACCGTCTATCTATATCATATATTATTATATTTTACATAATAACCTAACCGTTTCGGTACCATCAGTTTATATTCATTATTATTATCTAATATTGATTTTCCTCTCTCGGCGTTGCTTTGCTGTTGAATATTATCGTTAATCGAACCTTCAATTAGTCACCGGTAGGTTTGATATTATTCACAAAGACATTGAAGAACTCAAACAATAAGAGCGGCTCGATTTGATTGAAATGCTGAAAATACTTACCGCAGGATTACCGTTAACTCGTGTTAGCCGTTTTTGTTTTGATCCCTTGCATCCTTTGTACGTAAAATATGTATGGACTTTGTTTTTTTAAACGAGAACATATGTTTTCAGTTCAATAAATATGAACAAGATAAAAATATTTAAAAAATGTTAGCGTTTGAATTTTTATCAATCTGTTAGTTTGCTATGTCTTTGTAAAGATTTAAATTGAAGAACTATCCGGTTTTTTACAACAGTAGCACAGCAATTTCCCGTTAAATAATATTATTGACCGCCGTCAATTTTTTAACTGTAAATTTAATCGAATAAATTGTGATCATTTTTTTACTCTAAGCGCGTTTATATTATAATTCACACGCATACATTAATTATAATTATTATTATCCGGGTACTTTCGGTATATATTATGCTCAATATAATATCATAAAACATGTGTTTGCTTTTAGGATTGGAAAATGTTTTCCTAAGTAGGCCTATCGCAGTGGACAGTGTGGTGTCCCTGACCATTTCATTTTGAACAATATTCATAATAACGATGATATAAATCCGCCCCTCGAGCGTCGATCCAGTAACCGAAATCAAAACTAGCAGAAAGTAAACTAAATATTTGAACGCATAAATGTAATTTTTATTAAACACTAAAGTAAGTGTATTATGTAGTATAAATGTATACACTCACAAAAGTACACGTGGCCTTTCACTAAATTTGTATGTGAATGAACGTTTTAAAAAACTATTTTTGTTTTCACAATAGTATACTTGTAGAAAGTATTTTTTTTTAACCTGTTTTACCGCTTATAGTTATATTCAGAGAATTTATTATGATCATTAAATAACGAGCATTAGACGAAGGAAAATAGGAGCGTAAAGCGACTGGAAAATCAACATAATTTACCTGCATAATAACCATACGGTAATCCACACTTCAAGTCATAAACACCTGGTTCCAATAAAATTATTATTTCTATTTTCCCAAGAGTTTGCATTCAATTTGAACTTTGTTGGATTTATCACCAGCTTTAATCAACATAATATATTTAACCATAAATAGTTGAAACATTGACATTTGACGTGGTTCAATTGTTATTTCTTATATATATATATATATATATATACATAAATTTGAGTCAAGATTAATATTTAACATAATATGATAATTTCTGTATTCCCACGAATCTACCAATAAGATGTGTTAGCTTGAAATACTTACTTTTAGACTATAAATAATGATGAAAAATGTAACAATATTCAAACATTGCCAGAAAAAAATTCGTTTTTGCAATAAAATCTAAAGTTCTTTTTTCAAACACATTTATTAAATTTAAGTCAAGGTGATCAAAGTTTATCTATAGAGATATGGTTTTTATTTAAGATTGAGAGCCACAATAACACACAACTTTGCCAATTGTATCAATGTAATATTTTATAATGTTATCATATTTTTTTTTTTTTTAATAAAACAAAAATAACTCCATCGATAAGTAAAAGCCAGGGATGATTTCTGCCTCCCTTCCCACACAAAAAATAAATAAAAAAAACGCTGGTAATGAAACGTAATGCTTGGCAAACCATATAAAACACACATTTACAATTCTGGCTACTAAAACTGTCAATGCAGTAGTAGTATGTAGTTTCACTGACAATATTGTGTATAAATGTACATAATATTATATTATGATAATATGTGTAATACGTTCGCAAAACTTCTGGCACAAACAATAGTATTATTTTCTACGCTTTGTAATCTTGTAAACTTAAGACCGGGTGAAGTCAACCAAAGCTGCGTAAAGAGAAGTTATCGTTAAATTATTATCTTCATTTGTTTTTATCGAATCGTTTGTTCGTTTTTCAACCTTTAACCTTTTATGAAAAAAAAATATGTATTTGTTCTAATTGTACCGTTTTGTGACGTTGCTCAGTATTAATCGAAACCACACTCGTGTGCTGTACATAAATTCCACGCCAAAACAACCTTCTTCTGCTTTGGCGGAATACAAACGCAACATAAAAGTGTAAACAATGTTTACATCAAACCTCGTTAGACATTGGAACAATGATTTTTGTATTTGTTTTTTCAATTCTAGTCAATTTACCGCCGAAAAGAATAACAACGACGTTTTGCATTTTATTTATAAACGTTAAACACACTATCGAGCGTAGTACAGGTTTTAATTTTCGTAAACAATGTACCTATCGAATAATATTTTGAATAAACTGTATTGTATTTTGATTTTTGTTGTATTATAGTAATTGTTTAAGCAAAATAGTAGCAAGGGATTCGACCGTCGTAAAACGGTTTTGTATACTTGGCGATTCAACTTCAAGTGATAAATGCGCGCACACTAACCGGTTGAGACCTTTCTACATTCAACCCATACAGTTCTGACCAAGTACTCGCATAAATAATGCTTATCTAAAGCAACAACTCTAATAATTTGCAACTATGCTCTTTAATCTAAATAAATTTCGATTTACCTTAAGCATTTTGCCTTGATAATGCAATTCGCTGAAATTCGTTTTTCTCCTCCGTATAACATATTTTGTTTAGCATATTAGTTTTATCTTTGATTTTTTTCCCAAGTCAATCTCATCATCGCATCACAACCAATAAAATAAAAATGGAAATTCCCCTTAAGAAGAAATTACATAATATATTTTTTTTTCAATTTCTAACGTAGCTATTAACCGTTTAGGTACCTGCACTTTTACATAACAACAAAGTTATAGTGGATTGACATATAATAAATGTTAAAGTTCCAAGAATTTATTAACCTAGGCGTACCGTTAAAATAGTTTAAGTGGGTACATTTTTACTATTTATGGACTTAGAGACTAAGTAATGAATACTTGTTTTTTCTTAGTTCTTCAACACTCAATTAGGAAAATACCTAAAATTTAGCGTTGTATTTAAATAGTTGGTTCCCGAACATTTGTGTGCATATTGATTATCATGATGTGATAAGTAATATAATTGATTTACTGTCCTAGCAAATTCAACCTGTCAAGCTAGGGGCGATGTACTATTAAATAGTATTCAAACATGATTTATTATAGACAACATTTTCCTACGGCTGCGTTTTTTAATAACTAAAATAATATATTTTATGGAGATTGTTTAGTTATTTTTGGAAAATTTACATTTTATTTCTGTACCTTGAGTTCGTATTGTAATGTTTGTTTGGTTATAAGTCAATTTTTTTTTTTAATAATATGTTCATTGCTGCAATTGGATATTAGTAATTAGCCGGTGTATCAATACCGAGATCATTCGCCGAAGCCCAACAAAACAAACACAGACATAGCACGGTACCCAATAGCGTTATTAACATTTATGCAAGTAAATCCAGTGTATTAATATTAAATATTTGTTCACCGGTGATTAGTGAATGTCGCGAGGAAAGCCAATCTAAAATATTGTAACAGCATTTTAGTTCAATAAATTTGATTTCAAACTACACCAATAACTAAATAAATAATAATTTATTCGAAACAAAAATTAAACAAACAGTAAAGTTTTTAAGAATTTGTATAATAAACCGTAATTGCGATCGTAAAAGTTACAAAAAACTTTGGTAATAAACGTTTAAAAAAAAATGTAAATTCAAAGATCATAAATTCATATTTATTGCTTAAGCAAAATATGTATACGAGGTGATCAGTTTGACAATAGGCTTTCGTTTTATAAAATGAATTTCAGGTTTATTGTTTTTTAAACCTTTTTTTTTTGTTAGCCTTTATTGTGTAAATATGATTGCTCTTTCAGTTTGTTATTTTACAATACTACAAAATTGTTTAATACTTACTAAATGTAATATTTTTAAGAGATGTCGGTATTATTCGTAACAAAACAACTCAACTGATATCTTATATACCTTTTTATTGCATTTCTGGCAAAAATGTAATAAAATAGAAATGTACAAATATTTTACCTTGCTCTTAGCATGCGACAGTACAAGTATATTTCAATAAACATAGTATTTCAGTAAGTAGCGGTTAAACGAAAGTTATTATGAAAATATAACCACAGTGCCTGTTTAAATATTGTCATGGCCGAATTAAATTTATATTATGCGGTGCGTGTGGATATGCGTGACAGATTGATGATCAAAGAAGGCATTTTAGTATAATTAAAAATACTACCGTGTAAATCATTGGATGTAATAAATTTGCATTTCGGTAAAATTATTAAAGTATACATTTCATTAACGTGGCTTTTTAATATTCTAATCGAAATATGATCAGATATAATTTGAATATTTAACTATGCACTTTCAGTTGTCAGTTCAACATTTTCAAGCAATAAAAAATGAACCACTAATAACATCTATGAAAATACATCTAAAAAATAATGAAATAACAAGTACTTCAAGTGAATTCACTGATTATGCGGTGATTTACATTAAAAAAAACTATTCTACGATGATGCAATACAGATTTTGTTTTAATCTGAACGAGGAACGATCATTGATTGTGCTGCTATGGCGTCATTAATAATGTATTAATTACCGTCAAGTACGACAAGGACAACATTGCAAAGTTTTTCGGCTTTGTTTTCTCAGCTTTATAGCATCGAAGAAGCTAGAATCGCATCAATCACTTGCTTTCATTTACACGGGGTCTTTTTTTTGGCTTATATTGTTATTATATTTATTTAGCTTATTATATAATCAATATATTCCTCATTAATCGTGCCCGACAATAATTAGTACCTCTTGTTTGTGTACTATTGTATGATTTTCACCCATACTGCATATTGTCGTGTAGCTAACATGCATTGACATCCCTTGGCGAATCCCAACACTAGTATGAAATAAATTTGACAATATTATATTAGGTATAGCTATTGTGTATCTGAGTGCGGTTATCATTTTATATATTTTTTTTTCAATTTATTATAACGAACGCAAAAAACGTCTGTAAAAAATATAAGTACATTGTTTCAAAAATAAAATAGATAGAAAATAACAATACAATTTACACCAAGCCCATCAACGACATCCAAAGTTATCAAATAATTAACTTTTTCTCATTTTTTAATTAAAATACATTTACTAATTAACAAATATAATTATTATGTATACAATTTAATACTAAATACTCCAATGTTTCAAGGTCCAATGTTGTTAACCATTTCGTTTATGTACATAAACTTATAGTTGTTTTTTTTTTTTATTGACAACTAGTGTTGATGTCAGTCTTTATTAGGCTTAAGAACATTGGCGGAAATAATATATACGGTCTTAAGGCATATCGAAATAACATTAAATGAATATGCTAAACATATAACTTTAAAACGCTGATAGCTCGATTTATTTCTGAGGCCTAATTAAAAAAAAAAAAAAAAAAAATGCTGATTATTTGACCCCACTCATTTCCGGCTAAGCCGACTGCTTTGAAAGTAATTCGTCTGATTCAAATATTTTTGCAATTTGTAGGAAATAAAGATGACGTGTTTGCAATCTATTGATTTACCCTAATTTTTCTAACAGTTACTTTAAGGTTCGATTAAAACGTTGAAATTAGTCTGTTGAAAATTAACGTCAGCAAATAAACAGACCAGAACGCGTAAATGTGCTTGATTTGCATACACAGAGCGCCGTCTGAACAATAAACTTCAATTGATTTATTTAAAAATATACAGTAACGCTTGAAGACTAAGCCACGGCGCGACATTATTCCCAATGTTTATTCTACTTCTCATCGGCCTCAATCTAATCATAATAATTATGTTGTTTCAGTAGTACAATTTTGAACATTTTGCCACTTGAACCGGTGAGGGAGACGTTAATAACATACATAATTCAACGTAACATAATATTATGTAAATAATATAAAAAAGTGTAACAACACACAAGGAAAATAAACTTTTTTCAAAGTTATGTTTGGTAAAATATTGTAAAACCAATATGTCTGACCCAGACATAAGAAAAAACTTTATTATCGGTGTCGGGGTGCAAAAAGGGTTGGACTTCTAAGTTGACATTATATTTATAACTTGATTTTGTTCACATACAACCGTGACGTGTAAGTATTTTGTAAAGCATTTCAAGTATTTCAACGTTTTAATTAATATATGGGTACCGTAACAGGTAAAAAAGTCCCTCGAAAATCTTAGTCACTTATTTTGGTCCCAATCTAGTACCAATGATATTGTTAGTACCCGCCCTCCGAATTTCCCAATTAACCCATAAGTTAATTAGGTTATTTTAGTATAAGAACCAATTTGGTGAAACCGCCTTTCAAGCACATAACTTTCGCGTCAAAAATATTTTCACACCGAGTTTGACTACCTATACACATTTTGTAAAACGTTTAATCGTTGTCCAATTAACACACTGCAAATTAAACGGTGTCGGTGTAAAGATAATTAAAAATTATTTAAAAAGTCTTTTTTTTCAATTTCTTTTACGCCCAAGTTATGACACGATTCTCGGATTTAGATGCAATAATATTAAAGTGGTTGTACGTTTGATAAATATTATTAGATTGTTTTTTTTTTTTTAACGAGACCGGTGAGAATTATAATAGGTCTCCATAGTAACGTTGATGGGGGGTGAAAAAATAATTTGAAAAATATATTAACCCAGAGTCTACGAAAAAAACCGTTACCTACTAAACTGATAAAAAAAAAGTCCAATTATTTTTACCGAAGGAAAAATTCCAATGTGCTTTGGACCGGAAACCGAGTAATACCAATAAAAACAATTTAGAATGTGCAATATGCCGTCGTGTCCGTGCTGAATATTTAAAGCTCATTTTTCTCTGTTGGAACGCGCAGATGCTTTTTCTCTGTCCGACAAGACGTTTGTCTTTTTCAATTGCACGATTGCTACCTACGGTTTTCCGAAAGGTTTTCTATGAATGTTAAAAACTGAACCTCCCCGAGGGTTATCCAATTTCTCTCTACGGTAACGTTGTACGAATCAGGTCAAAACTCAAAAAATAATATCATGGCGATGTATACCAAAGTTAAAAACAATGAGATGTAAACACGGTCGACACTGAACATTTAAAAACTGCTGCAACCGTTCTAACAATTTATGAAAAGATCACTATAAACTCTTGTCACTTTGGAATATACGTCTACAAAGATCAACTGATTCTGCCTTAAACATGCCGATTAAACGTTATCCTGTCCCATTATTATCTTTCCTAACCTATCCTACGACATTCGTTATTCAGCGTTTACGACCAACCATCTGCACTGTTCAGACAGCAGCACGATCTACAGCTACTAAGAGAAAATCTGATTTTCGACGAAATTTGATTTGCTATCTAACGTTTGCAAAACAACTTTCTCTAATATAACAATGACGCGAATGTTGATTTAAATGATTAGCTGTCACGACCGCCTAAATGCTTAAGTGTACATGAAATCCTGTCGAGATAGGAAGATGAAACTCAAAACCAACAATACATCTGCCAGAATTTAATTTTCCTTTGGCATTGCTTAACTCAGATAAACTTGTTCTAAGTACCACCATTAAAATTAAACTTACGCTCTTGTAGTTTTGGCCTTGATTGACGATAAGGCCAACAATTTTAAAAAACCATTTTCATTAAAACTCGCCTCAATTAGGTTATGATTTCGTTGTCCGATGTCAAACGTTAAAACATTTAAAATATTTATAATACTGCTAATTTTGTTAAACATTCGTCGTAAAAGCCATCATAATCGAATTGGTTTTTTGTTTGTTAATTTTTTTATTTTTTCATTCGGTTGACAAAATTACTCTGATCCTTATCTAACGATATAATAATGTAAACATAACACAGCCTGTACCAAGTTAAAGCGGACAATCTTAACAACAATCATATTATGTGTTTAATTGGATGTACAATATGAATACTGGCTTTGATTCTTGCGAGTACTCAACTTTAATTAATAGGTGAAAATCCAATTGAACAAACAGTAAATATATTTTATTTTAATTCTATAGTTTTAATTAAAGCCAAGTGTTTGCAGTACATGTTTTCAATGATTTAGGCCATCTTATGTAATATATGACTTAAGTAATATTTATTGACTTTGAATCTAAATTTTTCCATTCTAACTGATATTGTTTAACCAAACGCTTCTTTTCGATAAACGACTGTCTCGTGTTCAATTAAACACATATTAACTTATACGCGGAATTGATTTGTTCACAGGTGGCTTAGGAAGTACCGGACTTGCCGGCAGTTATGGACGGGCTGAACTTCACCGAAGCGTCTTCGGCATGGAACATTACAGCGCAGACAACGGACGATCAGTGTCGAGCAACCGAGACGGGCCCGCTGGGTTCTACGGTGTTCAGGACCATCGTTTACCTAATGTACTCGGTGGTGTTCGTCGTGGCGCTAGCCGGCAACGGACTGGTATGCTACGTGGTCATGTTCTCGTCACAAATGCATTCGGTTACCAATTTGTTCATCATGAACATGGCGGTCGGTGACCTGCTGATGACGCTGTTTTGCGTACCGTTTTCGTTTGTCGCCACGCTCATGCTACAGTACTGGCCGTTCGGCAACGACATGTGCCACACAGTCAGCTTTGCTCAAGCCGTGGCGGTTCTGGTATGTCCAACTGTATTTCTAACCCGTTTGTAACGAGGGCAGCGGAAGGCCGATGGGAAGGGTAGAGCAGCAACGGCAATGGGAGAGCAACGTACAGGGGATATGCTGAATCAGCTGTTTGTGTATAGCCAAAGGTGCCATAAGAGACTTTTCCTGTGTCTTGAACAGTAACAAGGTTATTGCGTATCCCCACACTTAATTATGTATTATAAATTCTCACAAAATGGCAGCGTACGGGTAAATCATCCCGAAAGAGGGGAAAACTACACGTTGTTCGACCGTGGTCAATTTCCAGGTTGCTTTGTGTGAGTCAACACGTATTTGGAAAAAATGACATAATAATATCAATTACGATACATGGGCAACTATGACAATAAATTATTATAGACAGACGGTCAACCCTAGTCGCATCCGCCCCAATACTAAAATTACATTTCCAAACACATTATTATCATTTGGAACAATGTTTTTTATCGATATTTTTTCACACCACAAAAGGTTAGAACTACAGTGATTAAAAAAATACAATTATCAAGCCTAAACAATGAACTGACACGAAAATTCAAACCGTTACACAAGTTACAATGACCCGGGATGCTGCACTCCGGACTTAATAACACATAATTCCGTTTAATAAGGGAAGGACAAACGACTGGGGTTTTCTACTGTTGAAACCAAAAACTTTTAATTTTTTCTGAGAATTCTGGACGACCACTATTTTCTCTTAGTAACTTGAATAATAAATGTCAAGTCTAATTAATCATCATTCTTGTAAGACAATGGATGTGCGATTGAATTTTATGCTGTTTACTTAGTTAAATTTCCAAATGAAATTAGTTTATTGGTAGCTGTTACCAAGAATGAGTAGCATAGTTTACATAATCCATTCACAGCGCTCAAATTCTATACAGTAGAAACACAAAAGAGCGGAGAATTACTGAACAATTCCAAACATACATCCCACAAAAGTAAATCACAAACTTTCCCAAGGTAAGAACTGTCATCAATGTAACCCAAATTGTTTTAGAAATAATCTGAAATAGCAAATATAATTACATTGTAGTCTTTCGTGAGCGCTGAAGATGACAACATTGTTGCCGAAATACGACATGTTCGCAGAGAGTATATAATTTTTATGGTTGAGGGTTTTTATTATTATTTTATTACATTGTGCAGACAACAGGGTTTTTCACAAATACAGTTAACATTGTATTGCCAACTTTGGAATTTGGTAATTATTTCAAAAATTAGATCGCTATTTGTATTGTCTGTTAACTAAATCAGACAACAGTGTTATATGTTGCTTAAATAACTTTTATAGAGTATTACGGGTGGTAGAGCCATGAGAAAAATATTGAACCAATAAGCTTATTAGTTGACAAAAATTAGTTTAGATAAATGATTATTGAAATTATTAGCGTTGACTCAAACATTTGTATTATCTTCCTCTCTCGTTTAAACTAGTTGCTTGCTTCCCATATAGGTCTTTAAAAAATTATTTTAAATATTTTGTTTGGTTTTAAATCTTTTTGAAAATCCTAAATAAAAATTGTACTAGACTTTACACAATGCAACTATTCGTTATTGGTTTTACTTAGAATAATTATTCTCTTAATTTGAACCTTTGTTTAATAACTATTGTAAAATCAATTACTTAATATGACAAACGTTTAATATTGAAAATTACAACAAATAGATTTTTGTTTGTTTTTGAAACTACGAGATCCAAACGAGTTCTAAAATGTCTTCGCTTAAGTAGTGCAAAACTAACATTACATTGTACTTTACTCTTTTCCTCATATTATACTGTTTAATGCTAATAAATCAAGAAATATTTTACCGACTAACAGTTTATCGACTAGTACTTATTTTTCATCACATCACACTGCTTGAAATATGTAATACGAACATTTAAAATATATTTATTTCAAGACGGTAAGACCTAATGTCAAGTCGTACAGTGTCTGGAGATGGATAAGTAGTCTTTATACAATTTTATGTTAGTATAAATTCAACAATTATTTCATAGACAAAATTACTAACTCGTAAAATGTTTATCACATTGATTTTTAAACGTTCATAAATTTATAAATGTTTAAAAACCAGTTTTCTTGCAATATTAAACTAAGACAAGATTTCGGAGTCAGTTTTTTATGATAATTTTTGTTTTTTGTTTTGCTCAGTCAGCAATCTAAAAATACAGTAAATTAAAACTTATTGCCTTTGTACAATATCGAAACCATACACTTTTATTAATTTACGAAAACTTTCGGGAAAAGAGCAAAGTTTATACCAACAACAGTATTAAAAACATTTTTACTAATTTTCCCCGAAACGCTCGCAGCGATTTATTCATTTTAATAATCCTCCGCTGTTACAATCGAGTAGCATGCAGAAAAGTTTGTTGTTTTTTTGACAAGCGAGTGGCCCACTAAAGATTATAATAAAATAACTGTAATATTGTATCTAGTTGGTTGTTTACCACAAATAGCATACAGTACTACACGTATCGGATCTGATTGTAACCGTTTGTACCGCAATCGTCGATGCCGAAATAAGTCCAAAAACCAATTTGCCAAACAAATAGAAAATCCGGAAATCCGGCAGTACTACGGCATTGTTTTTCATTTCTAGGAACATACCAATCTGATAGCTCTCCGGCCTTTTTACAATTTCCATCGGGTCGGGCTACGGACAAAACAAAAATCAAACGGTTTACCTCATTTCTGATGGTTAAGAGGACGCCACACACCCAATTTTTTAGCGCTAAAACCTGTCTACGCAGAATGGGTTTTACTCGGCCCACGATGGTCTTAGAGCAAAAACACCAAGTATAAAATAGAAAGATAATGACATTTCTGAAAGAATAGCATATCCGTTTTTTAAAAAATGTCCAAACAAAAAAGTTAAAAATGTTTTAAAAAAGTATAATGTACACTTTTTTAACATTAAATATTGAACTATGTACTAAGTATATCAAAAAAAAAATATGCTTATCCCTCTAAAATGTCATTATCTTTCGATTTTATACTTGGTGTTTTTGCTCTAAAACCATCGTGGACCGAGTAAAACCTGTTCTGCGTAGACAAGTTTTTACGCCAGATTTGTAAATTTGTACGTCGTCATGTGCTGCTTCTAACGGGGCGTTCAAGTATTATTTATAATTGACCGTGCGGAGTGCGGGGGTAACGGTCAGCCGCCGTCCATCCGTCGACCGACAGCCGAAAAACGGCAGGGTTCAATTGTAATGAATCATATAGACCTGTGACCTCTCCGCCGCAATATGCTCCATCCCCACTATGCCTCTACCCCACTGTATTGGCTTTTTAAAATTATTTATACATAACAAAATATATTCGTATAATAGTGCATAATTTTGGAAATTATCACATGTTCTTTAAAAGTGCTTTAAAAATGCTTTAAAAGTCGTATGCCAAGTGCCGACGGCAGTTAATTAGCACCGTAATTCGTGGGATAACAATAGAACTGAATACTGATAATCTAGTTTTAACTGAACGTATTATTTTGTAAATATTGAAGAATTAAGAAATATGCCTATACTAAGGAAATACTATATTTTTGTTGCTATTGTGTTCTGTGTTTTATAGTGAATTTTTTAACAATTTATTATTTTATTATTACTTGTAATATAATTACAAAAATTTTAATTATAATTCTACATTAATTTTTATAGTTGTAAATTTTATAATAATTACCAATATAATTTAACAATAATTGAAATATTAAAAATATCATATTACTTTTCTTGTGTAAATATATGTAATTGGGTTTTATTTCATGATTTTGTCGGTATTAAAAATATCAGTAACAAAATTATTTGAATTGTTTTATTTATAGTTTGTAAAGTAAAAATGATAAAAACATAATTCAAGCTATGATAGAACATAGAGTTTATATTTTATAAATATATCTATATAATTAGGCAAACAGTAGATTTTAATCAATAACTAATTCGTGGTTGCGCGCAGATACTATAAATATGTCGGCTGTGTACAGCGTATGTAATTTCAAAGTATACGAATCGTCTACCAACGACGTTAATTCAATAATAAAACAGGGTCCCGTACGAGAAATTGTCAGACCGGTTACGTCAACAGTAACGTGGTAGGCGGGGCTAAAAACGCGTGCCTGCGCCTCGCTAAAACACCTAACAGCGCGTTCCATCGGTCGTTGCACGCGTTCCACTTTTGGTGTGGCGACCTCTTAAGATTGCTCATTTGTCCAATCCATAATCCTAAACTAGTGTCTGAAAAATTAACCGCTATTACTTACACTATACCAAAGGCGCTAATCGACGATTATGTTGATTTTTTACCAGGTCAGTGCTTACACGTTGGTAGCAATAAGCGTGGACCGGTACATAGCAATCATGTGGCCGCTGAAGCCACGTGCCAGTAGACACCACGCCAAGTTCATCATAACTTTAGTGTGGACGATAGCAGTGATAACTGCTTTGCCTATTTTGTTCGTCACCACGTTAGAACAACCATCCGAATGGCATCAGGTAAGACATACTAAAAATACCCCAAACGTGTTTGGATATTGGCTCTAGTAGTTGAAAAAAAAATTTGAATTATTCCCACCTCAAGTGTAATAACCGTTTTTTTATTATTATAGCTTAACGTTCTACATGATTTTTATCCGCCATAGTTTTATAATATTAATTTCGACGACTCTATCTAGAAACTAATTCCGGGTCAATGTCTGGTACAATTGTCATGCAATTGTATTTAATAAAATAAGCGAATGAATTTACACACACCCGCCGAGTTTGAAATTATTATTAAAAAATATTTCATTTTTTGAGAGTGAAACACTGGCTTTTAGTTCCATGTGCTACGGATGAAAAAATTTATACTATTTAATTAAATTATTACCAGTGTACACACTACACTGCACAGTACACACACAGATAATATATATGTAAAGGACTAATGAAACCAATAATATTATAGCGCAATTCCATATAATGAAACCGGCATTATTCCATCCTTTGTAAACAAAGTTTCATAATCCGCTTCAAGTTGATGTTAAAATACAAATTTTCTAGTTAATAACATAATAGTTATTTAAAAAAAAAATGTCCACGTTAATAATTTTGTCGTTTAATTAATAATATTTAATTAGACACGCCTTCAATATTTTTATTAATACGAAATATTATATACTAAACCATTCGCAGTGTTTGTAGTTACAAAATATGTATAATAGTAGTATCAATTTCGAATATCCAATAGCAACTTTAGCGGTTATTATGATAAACACAATACAGCTGGTATAGTGTAACGCAACAATAATAATTGTGTTGACTATAACGATTATTATAATAATTGTTAAAGTGAAATATGATATTTTGTATCTGTATACAAAACGCTAGGAAAATATAACTTTTGTTCCATGGATGTATTGATTTTATCATAATGCGACGGGAATGTTGTATGATGTATTGCGACTATCTGATCAGTCGTGTCATAAACACCATTTACTATACCTAGTTTAGTTTATACGCCTATACCGGTCAGTTCTCGTCACAGAGGATAATGGTATCTATTTTTCATAAATTTCTGCATCAACGATACTTCTAAACAAAGATAAATCACGCGTCACTTGCCATGCTCTTCGACAGCTACCTATGTCATCCACCGTTTGAAATTTATTAATTTGCCGACCTCAATGACAAATAACGATAGTATCATTATTAAAAAAAAAAAAAAAACCTATAACTAAATAATAGGATTTTTAAATGGGTCGTCATGTTCAACACGTCTATCGTTAAAATAAATCGGTTCAACCTTTTACTCTAACGAAAGACATTATCATCTAATAATTTATCAGTTATCCAGGATTTTCCTTCAGCTCCTGTTCCGCCCGGTCACACAAGACAAGTGCAATGACAATGTAATATACTATTAATAAAACTTTTAAAACGGTCTGGCACAAAAAATCATTAATCAACTCTTCTGTTAATAGTGTAACTTTTCAATATAAAAACTCTAAGCTAATATTTTTGTATTTTCCGTTAGAAAAAACCTTAACCGTGCTATGGCAAACGGGCAAATAAATATGGAAATGTGCTCTGTTTTACACTAGGAATGTGGCGTGTACATATGCAATGAAATGTGGACGAACCAGAACTTTAAACATTTTTACAATTTGGCACTTATGGTGCTCCAATATTGTATACCGTTCGCGGTGCTACTGTTCACGTACATCAGCATCGGGGTGGTCGTATGGGGCAAAAGAACACCAGGCGAAGCGCAAAACTCCAGAGACGCCAGAATGGCCAAGTCCAAAAGAAAGGTAACACGTCTTAGCCCTAAGCCGAAATAGTTCAAAATTAAAAAAATAACACACTATAATGCAAACTAAATGTATGTTTTTTTTTTGTTAATTTTCAGATGATCAAAATGATGGTAACCGTAGTTTTAGCGTTTACGTTTTGCTGGCTACCTTACAATATTTTAATGGTAAAGAAGGTCATTTTTCGATAACCTAACCCAAACGAGAGGTGCACATTGACTAACTGCACCACACTGTCTGCACTTAATATATTGTGTGTTACTAATAAAACTTAAAAACACTGATTTTACAGCATAAAAAATGTCTTAATGAGCTACTATGGTTACACAAATGTTTCAATCGATAAGTTTGATAGCTACTAATACTTACTCAAGCCACGGAGAAAAATATGTTTGGCGTGAAAAAGTTTAAAAAACAGAAGAATAGGTAGACATTACAAAGTCTACGGTTTCGAGTTGAAAATAAATAAATAAATAATTTACATACATTTAACTACCGACATTAGAAATATTCTAAATCACTTCCTCATGACATAAGATGAATTTTTCTAAATGGGTATAGCGTTTGATTTATCTATTCACTTATCTACCAAACTCGTTAAAATATTTCGTCTTAATAGAGCCTCAAGCGACTTTTAAAATCATGTTATTATTTAAGATATTTACAATAAAAATATTTATACAAGTGTGTACAGACCTTTTAAGTGCATTCATACATTGCTTAAGACTTAAATGCGCGTAAAATTGAAACCGGACCGACAACAACAAAAAAACCAAGGTAATAGTTTATAAATTTGTGAATAAATGAGACTTACGGGGTTCACTTTTAATAGTTTTAAAATGAAAAGTAATATCTGGCTATCTCACTATCAAAGCTCAAATAACTCGAATTATAACTCACAACTTTCATTCGTGCACCAAAAATGCCTTGAAAATTCGCCGTTTTAAAAAGTAATCATTCTTTGTTAAAAAATGTATATTTGAAAGAGCAAAAAATTAATAAATTCGTTGTGATTGAAAACACTGTTACAGTTTTGCCTTTGTCCAAATTGACGGTCTGAAAAAGTTTTTTATCCATCATTTAAGGAACTTACTAACTTTTACTCCTATGACGTTTAATACGTTCATTTATTTACATTGTTCATTATTCTATTTTGCGTTTACTAATATGTAATTAGTATCCCACATATTTAAATTTCAATAAAACGGCTAATGTAATGAACTTTTTTTTTAATTAATTTGTTCGTTATAATTTGTTTGTACGCTATTTTGATATCTGTCTAATCCTTATTTATACGCAGTTGTTTGGATATTTGTAGTGTAAGCCTAAATGGGAAAAACTAAATTTGACGTTAATTAGATTGCACGACTTCCAAAAATGTCTTATTTCGTGCAAGAATAAAAAAGCTATGAATTTGTAAATAACCACCACAAACAGTTACTACGTTGTGTTAAATTATCTTCATCGGTTTAACGTATAAGTGTCTCATTAGTATTATGATTTCTGTGCGTGTGCATGCACTTAATACATCCAAGACATAAATCTTGCAAAAATAAAACAACGCTATTAAGTCGCTTAAGTTTTCTAGTAACAAAAATCGAACTTTTGTATAATTATTAGTTTTTCCCCCTATTTTTAAAGCGCTTTTCTCAATCAAAATGTTTCCGAAGACAATTTACTGTTTTTGTAGTCTATTTGCATAATGAACGATAAAATTTAATTAAGTCGGGTATAACCGACAAAGTTAATGAAAACCACTTTGGTATTGGCTAAACTTTTCGTTTTTTCCCGGGAAAACAACTATAATGTTGTTTTATATGAATTAATTGAACTTCCAATAGTAGTCAGTTCCAGTTATATTGTGCACAAGGTTTGACTTGAATAAATTCCAAATTCGTTTTCTTTTCTTTCGAAAAACAATGGCCATTGTCGGTATGATTGCATATTATAATATTTCAGTCAAGTGCCACGACACTATTTAAGTAAACTAGCATTTTATTCCATTATTTATATATAAATATATAAAACACCCACGAGGGTTAGTAAGTTCAGTAAGACAAAATTCAGTAATAATACTTATAAACTAAGTTTTTTAATAATTGTACCATGTAACTATAAAAAAAACCATTTCAGAGCTGTTATAACCACTACAATGCTTAGGCAAACGATAAAGTGGACTATTTTTTAGGTAATCTTTTGAACAAGCTGGCGTAGAAGAGCAAGGTTTAGCTCTAGAATTAAAACAGGAGATTTTGAGACGCTCAAGACAGTCAATTGACCCAATTACTTTATAAATAAAAACAACATCAATAAACCAAGGCGGCGAGCTATTTCATCAGTAGACAAATAAACCGTGTCCGTTGTAAATAGTAATTATAAATGTTCGAGAATATTTTATAAATGAACCCATATAGAAAATGTTCAAAACAAACAAGAAATACTGACTCAACGACTTAGAGTTTAGTATAAAAACAAAAATAAATTTTATACGTTTTTTTTTTTACGTTACTAGGCCTTTGATCAAATTGTTTTATTGCCAAACGAATGTTTCACATGTTTTACAAGTACGGAATTTTGAAAAGATTAAGTGAAAAATAATTTTGTATAAAAGTTTAAAAAACCAAATAATAAGGATTACGGCTTTTATATAATAACATCAAAACCGTCTCTCTTGTCTGTCGCACCATCTGTCGTTATTGTTCTGTTTGATTGGCGGTGTGAAAATAAAATAATATATTTTGTACCTATTTTTATGTTAAAAAAAAATCGAAAAAACACAACACTTACTGTGCGTTTGTATTTTCATTTATATGCGTGTGGTTATTTTTTTGTTTTACCATCATTATATTTTTATTACCGCCGCAAGATAATAATGTAGTTGTGTAGGTTTTATAAAACAACAATATTTCACTCTAAACTATAACGCCCCACTGACAAATAACATTTCTTTGTTCATTCTGTTTGTATCCACCGCTTTGCAGTGCAAGTCAATGTGCGTGGGATGCGATTCGAGTGTGTTTTTTTAGGACTTAACGTAGAAAACGTCCTAAACGCTTGCATTATGCCGGATGACACTTTCTTCTTGTTTTTTTTTTTTTTTTTTACAACTTAGAAAAATCAACATGAACGTCAAACACGTCAATAGCACCAAACTGCCCGGTTTTCTTCGTGTACTTTTTTTATGCGTTCAATTTTCTCCACTGTACAGCATGAACAAAAAAAATATTATTCGTAATGGACATTTTCGAAATTCTTCACCGTGGATTTTATTTTCGGATTTATACACATCCATTATATATTTTTGGCTTCAACAAGAATAAACATAACATTATAATATAGTATTGCACTTTTTAAACGCACATTTTCAAAAAAAAAAAAAGTAATTTTCCCAATTTACTGTACACAATGTGTGCTTCGTTGCTATATAAATACAATATTCATATTCTCATCAG
Source organism: Adelges cooleyi (assembly GCF_023614345.1). Classification (NCBI taxonomy): domain Eukaryota; kingdom Metazoa; phylum Arthropoda; class Insecta; order Hemiptera; family Adelgidae; genus Adelges; species Adelges cooleyi. The sequence goes on from NW_026096268.1 coordinate 8,050,220, forward strand.
CAACGTTCGCTTGATGCACACGAGACTATTAATTAAACCTTATGAGTGGATTTGAAGTTGAAAATTGTAATACCCGTGTCTCGCTGTAGAGTCTTTAATCACGGTAATATATATTAAACAAACGGCCATATAAATTGATATTAAGCACGCTTAATATGTATGTGTAATAATAATAAGTCTCGTCTAGCAGTTCGAACACACGGACTCAGACAAATAATAATTGTAGCGTAAAGCTGCCAAGAATTGCTATTTAAAATATAAATCATTTTAGGACCAACATAACATCAAGTCTATTATCCGTGTAGATAATAAAATGAAAACATTTTTAAAAAAACCATATTTTATAAAGCTAGTAGTTTTCCTACCGTTGACGGCTGGACGGAAAATATCATTATTGAAAGAACATCTTTATAATATTAGCATTTAATGATGTTCCTTTGTTGAAACATTTTTCTGTATTAAAGTACCAATAAAATAAATGATACTATATAAATCATTGATACACGTACACATCTGATTCCCGGCCGTTAAATGATGATCAATTATTGATCAATATGATCAATTATTTAAACACAAAATATTCAATGGTCCGTTAAACATTTAAAGAAAGTTCATTCAACCCGGTGTAAGTGTTATAATATTATATAAATGTATAATCAAGTTGGAAATAAGAAAATCAGTACAAAGTTTTAAAATACAATATAATTGTAAAAAACACAATTTTTAGTACCTACATTATTTTCACAACAATGATTTTTTGTCGACACTCCAGTTTTTAATTTATACAAGGTGATCAATTTAACGTAAAAAACAATAAAGTAATTTTTAAGTTTTTTGAAAATATTTATGTTAGTTTTTTAACTCTTTTTAAGATATCATAAATTTCCTCACTGTGCTGGCTTTTTCCAACTGCCGCATTCTTCAGTTTTTTTTACGAATTTTTCCAATCGGCCAATTACTAAATATTCGGTAGCTTATTTTTAACTTGAAATAATTATTAACACACACAGCTTACAGATCTTTTTAATTAAGGAAAACTCAAAAATATGTTTTTTCTTTGTTTTACATTAGTAATATATAATTTGCAATGTCGTAATTGGACCATTTGATATTGCGTGTGTTAATTTTTTTCGCAATAGTTTAGCGGATCTTGAAGTCTCATTGCTGCCATCAATATACCATTCCTATTAGTCACTATTATATTATGCTCTCTCCATTTGCACATCTTCCCGGATCCTCTCTAATTATTTTATCGCAACGTCCTACCATTTCTGATAATAATTCTAACAGGTTTAGCACAGAACAAACAGAAGGGAATCTTAGAGCTTATCGAAAAACAATCAGACACATTGAAAAATAGGCAGTGATGCCAGAACGCAGATATTTCGTTAATTTTTTTTATTTTGTGTGTGATTCGTGGCTTAACTGTTCATTTGTTAAATGTCTTAAGTCGGCAACAGTTTAACCGGAATGAACGAAAAAACATGATGTTATCTATTCCCATAAAAGCCCCTACAAAAATTAATAACGATAGTTTCTCTTCTGTTTGTTCTGTGGTTTTAGTAGATTGGGCATATGATATTTGGGCTTTTTTATTCCTTGGAATTTTAACATGGCCAAATGTTATTGGGCTGGATACAAGAAATTTCATGTAGAGATTAGAGATACGTGATAAGAGATAAATGATAACATAATATATCAATCAGACCAATGTTGCACCGCGGAACGGTGATAATAACTAACTTTTAAATGGGTTAATGTTATTTTATTATAAATTTTTATCCCCAGATACTGTGGGATCACGAGCCGTCGTTGAGCACCTGGAGCAATCTGCCGTACGTGTGGTTCTCGTTCCACTGGTTGGCCATGTCGCACACGTGCTACAACCCGCTGATTTACTGCTGGATGAACATGCGGTACCGGACGGGGTTCGCGGCCGTGCTGCGCAACGTTCCCGGGTGCGGCAACTGCCTGGACGGGTACCTGAGCGCTCAACAGCAACAGTTCCACTACAGCCAACATGACGCCAGCCAGATGGAAGGTCTCCACCGGATCAACACGTCGTCGTCGTTCGTGTCGGTCAGGCGGCTCAAGTCATTCAACGGTCGACCATGCAGCAGGCACTATCGCGCCAACTGGCTCGAGGACAACCTCTAGGCGAATGCGTCAACCCTACTGCACAATGGGGCAAAAACCTCATTGAAAGTGGCCAAAAGTATAATTTTTCAAAATATCTTAATGACCGTAATTTCGAATTTCCCTTATACTGGTAACACCGTCGTCCGACCACAAGTTTCGAACCCCCGCAAATCATTTTTAGTTCTAAAAGTTAATAAAATTCCAATTAAATTTTAAAAGTTGACAAACCTCTAGGTATTACTAAAAAGCTAAATATTAATTAATTGTATAATATTGTAAAATAACATGGGCAAATATGTATTTAACTAGAAAAACTACAAAATTGCAATTATTTTAAAAGACAATGCATGTCTTATCCTTAATAAATCACCCTGTATTTTAGTTAAGCCTAAGCCGGAGCATTTATTTAAAAACAATTGAAATAATTGAAATTTTGTAGTTTTCTTTTATTGACACATTTTTCAACCCTTCTAATTTTGTTAACGTATTTATTTTTATGAATGTGTTGAAACTTTCGCGGATTGAAATATCACATGAATGTGGATATATCCGCGTCAATGGTTGTTAACCGACAGTATAGTCACGCCAGCGGAACAGTCGTGACATTACCCTGAAGATGGACTCTGCAAAGAGTCAGAAACGTCGGGTAACAACCATTGACGTGGATATATCCGAAAATCATTTATGTGGTATTTATTTTTTTAACAGTACTGTTCTCTAGATAAAGGAGGCAACCAAAAATTATATTTTTTTTAACAAATTCTCACAATAAATTATATGATTAAAAAAATGTTGAGCGATTATACATTTGACCACTTTTAATATGGGTTCTGTTCACTATTTAACATCCCCACTAGGGGCTACGTACGATTGTTGAAAAAAACTTTTGTAAAAAACAACAACAAAGCATCTGGTGGATGTAATATGATTATTATTGTTTAACGCAAATATTAATATCGTATAACATAAAATGATAAGGCATCTTGTACAGATGTCTTAAGTATGTTTTTGAATATTTGTAAACTGCCTTATATGTTGTTACACGTGTTATTAATTTAACCAATGTATTCTATGGCCTCTGATTTGGAAACTACATATAAATTTCTGGCTTCCAAAATAGTTGTACATAATTTGTAAGAAACTGTTACAGTCTATTAAAATATGTGTAGCTCGACGTTTGTCATAAAAGTATATTATTATAAGTCGTATTAGGCAAAACAAATAACCCACGAAAAATGTTTACAATTACTGGAAAATGCTTTTTAATGTGATATTATCCGTTTTTTAAATACATTTGTATTTAATTAACGAACATTTCTATTGATTCAATTCTATCAACATACAAATTATAATACCATACATATATATATATATATATATATATATATTCCTTGTCCACAGATACATTAGCATAATCAACAACAGCTATACGTGCATAGAATTTTATAAATTTAAAATTATAGATAAATGCTTGTATACACTTTATTCGTGGGTATTTGTTATTGCCCAACACTGTTCATGACACCTGTGCACTATGCGAACGAAATGTACATATTTATGTGGGTCGTACGGCGTAACAGTTTTTAACAATAATAAACGATGAATTTAAAAACGATATGTAGTTGATTTTTAATAAGTAAGTTCCAAAATTAACAAAATTTAAATAAGACACTTTGAACACGTACAAAAAGTTACCATATCGTCTCAGATTTTTCTGCTGTGCTTCCCAAAGTATAACAAGTACAGAGTACAACATTTGAATTAACAGCACACCTATTACTAAAATAAAAAAACAAAACAAAAATCTAGCTATAACGTTACATATGGAAGTCTCAAAAGCACTATATTTAATATGTTGTCTAGAGTCTGTTTATTTATGTTATTTGTTTGTGGAGTTCTACAAAGACAATTTCTAATGTATCTATGTGAGGCACTACTAAGAGTAAAACTAAACAAATTAAATTGGGTATATGGAACTCAGTTCTACCTGAAAGCTAGTGAAAATGTGTCTGAATACTAGCGTCTACCATACACTAAAGCCTAAACTATTTTTTTAAAAATACTACGTATTTCATAACAACTTTTAATAAAAATATATACTGTTTTAATTACATGATTTTGTGTGTACGATCAAATTGTACTATTAGAAAAATAATATTAGATGACCACTTGGACGACGTTTTCAAACCCGGAGAATTGAAGGAAAAATTTGAACAAGCATAACACATTATACAGTCTTTATGAGTACCTAAATTAATATAACAATCCCTAGTGTTTCGCTTAAATGCCTTTGAGTAGTATTTTTTATTTAACAAAGTATGTTCAAGCACTTTTAAACCTTTTAGTTTAATATATCTATGCTTGAGATATAAGTGATTTTTCATATTAATTAAACTCAAGCACTTTTCACGACACTACCATTATAATAATTGAATGCAGGTTTAATATGTGTTTACATAAGTATAATGTACATTCTCATCATTATTGAGAATGTACATTATACTTATGTATCAACAACGGTACGTTCCTGGTAACTCATTATTTCGTTATATTTTTTATACACACATAACTTGTTTAGCTTTTATACAATACAACTCAAGTGATCGTCAATCACTTACAGTTATAATAATTCCTGTAGACTTGTAACTCCACTCGTCCCAATATAATATCATTTTATAAGTGTTAGGTAGTACGAAAGTCATACGAAATTTATTTATACATTTTTTTATTATTATCAAACATGGTATATTTCTATGTACACACAAGAATATCATTGATTGATTTCGTTAATATAATCTAAAAATAACCGAATAAGACCAAAGTCAACCTCTGAGAATATCACACGGAGATGAGACAGGAACAATTTGGTGTTGGCTAGACCGTTGCGTTCAATTGGCCTCGGTCTACTCATGTCCATAAAATACTTCGTTAGGCTTTGGTCCATGCTTTTGTAAGGTACTTTAAATTCTGCGCCGTCTAAATTCATTGGATCAGTTGCCACACATTCGAGCGGAGGAGTGATCGTTCGCAGTATATCTTCAAGGCAATATATAATATTGACTATACTTTCCTGTGCTTTGGCTAAGTTATCTATGGCTACCAGCAAATACTCGATGTGAGGATCACCGTGCATGTTTAACAATTTTTTGAAATCCACCACTAAGAAGTACCATTGTACTGCATAATTCTCTCGAATGGAACCGGTGTAGTCTTTAATTTGCAATAAATATTTCCACGACAATCGAACTATGAAGACTTTCAAGAAATCAAAATACAAGTCATAATGCACTTTGATATGGCTCAGTTTGTTCGTGGACCATTGCATTTCTTTCGTACGTGCCCAAGCCGCATGCAGTTGTGTAATTGTGTTGTGCCATATCACTTGCACGTTGTACACATACATCAAGTCCGACAGGACTTGTAAGTTATTTCCAAAGTTGTTCATCAACAGCTCTTTGAGATTCAACGCTATATACTGTCGATTATCGGTTGATGGAAACTTGTTTTTGTTCAACATGTGTCTAATTGCTGAAAAGTTTCTCATTACTTCAAGTTTTATCCGATCAAGACAGATTGCTTCAGTGTTTTTACAGTCCTGATACCAGCGGTCGTACGAGTTGAATTTGTTTCCTCCGCGGCAATTATTTTCCACTTCCTTTTGCAGTAAGCCCAATACATAATTGTTGGTGTCCAAAAGCTTTCCGATAGTTATTTTTTTCTGCTCGTCGTTAGCGTGTTCAATGCATTGCCTGTAAAAAACAATCGCGATTTTCGTATAAAAATGTAAAGGCCACAACGGACCTATTTTCATACCTTCTATGTTGATCAACGCGTGTACCATTGCTCTGCTGTAGGAAAAACCGATCATTTCCATCGTTTCGCTTGGCGGTACCTGTTGGAAGGTTTCTTCTGTCATCAACAGGTTGACTAGCCGTAAATGGGTCAGTTCGTTGAACATGAAACCGCATTTCAAATCAGCATGGAGGGCAGCAGACGAGACGGGTGTTTTGTCATATGTATAGCCGGTGTGGAGCGATAGTACTGATTGGCCAAAAATTAAAGCCAAGCTCGTAACGATGCTCGTTAGCAGTTTTTTGTCACGCAACATTTTCTAAAACGGTTAAACTTCTAATTGTTACACAAGTACTACTCGTATGAGTCTTGTTGCGATTTGTAATTTCGCCAAATGTCGCCAGGTAAACGCGTATAACCCAGTTGTTTAATTGAATGACGTGCTAGATCGTGTGTAGAAATGTACACATCAGCAACATAAAAAAATAAGTTTACACATAATATGTCAACGTCGATGCATAGTTGTTATTGATTACAGTGTGTTTCTATTTCTTTTAACACATCATTGTCATCCATTACTGCCTTGAGATTTACACCTAACCTAACCCATGGCTTAAATATACAAGGTTATTGCATATCCCCACTTTATTACATTATCAATTCATAAAATGGCAGCTTAATGGTACATCATTGTTTTTTTGATAAATATATAAATAATACTTTAATAAAATATATGAATTTGATTGGTTAACCCAATAAGTGCAATAACCTAGTATATTTAAATCACGACCTAACCGTGACCTACACCAAAGTTATGTCAAAACTGACTCTTTCTCTGGTATCTAAGTAATAATATGCTATTGTTAATTCGTTAATTTTACAATCATTACATATACTAACCAAAAAAAAAAATGATAGTACACCGAGGAAAAGTGTAGAAAGAACTTTATTCAATTGTAAAATATCAATAAAACGGTTTGCAACAATTTCAAGTCAAAAACATGGAAAATCGTACACTTATTTTATACCTAATTACGACATAATAAATATTTACCTACCGATTAATTTCGTCGATATAATCCGTGAGCGACCGAATTACATCGAAATCGACGTTTTTAAATATCACGTTGAGATAACATAGAAAAGTTTTGGCGATAACTAGACTGTTGCGTTCGATTGGTATACGGCTGGATGTCTTTAGATAGTGTTTGGTTATAGAAAATTGTTCCTTACTCATGCAATCTTGCACAAATTCTCGGCCGTCCAAAGTCATTGGATTGGTCGCCTCGCATTCTAACCAGCTGGTTATGTCGTGCAGAATTTCCTCAAGATTGTATATAATGTTGACTATGCTATCCCGGGCCTTTGCCAGTGTATACATAGCAGTGGTTAAATACTTTATGTGAGGATCGCCGTCGATACGTAACATCGTTTCGAAATCGATCAGTAAATCGTACCATTTTCTCAAGTATTTAACTCGGTTGGTACCGGTGTAATCTTTAACATACAACAAGTGTTTCCACGTTAACCGGCACATAATGACTTTCAACAAGCCGATATGCATGTTGTAGTACCTGTAATATCATATTATAAGATTTAATCATTATATATTGTAGTTGATTATGTTTCACGTTTTTATTGACATCCATTGTTGTCATAAGTGTTATCATTAATACGGTCGCTACCACTTTTCCCAAATTGCATATTAAATTACCAATGTCTTTGACTAGTTTCTTATCAGTGGGCGGAATTCAAACTGATAAGGACGGCAGGTCACCGGCCGGTGTTAATAAGAGGCGTATTTCTTTCATGGAAACTCTCAATAATTGGCGGGGACAAGTCAATAAAAGAACCACACACGCCAGAGATCGGACAGTTCTCCTTTCCTATCAGTACCCACCCTTCATTCCTTCCTTCCACCTAATTATATTATCTTCCTCTTTTCACCACAAACATACCTTTCTCCATATTATTCCTCCGGGATTCAATTACGCGATTGTTATGTTTAAAATCAAGTCTTACAAGTGTTTTATCAATACAAATTACAATAGGTACTATTAAACCTATTTCTCGGTAACTTGTAGCCTCTTCCTCCGCAGCTACTTTGGGCTAGTGGCATAAGATTGTTCTACGCATCTTCTGCACAAGTTATTTTAAGAGATTACCAGAGTGTTAACAGTCCACAATAATGTTTACACTATATTAAGCAATATCGAAACAAAAACGCAACTCTGCAGAATCCATAGACTTCCAGACAAACCTTTCGGCAAGGTAATATAATAGGAAGTCATATTTAAACTTTAATGGTACGTCGCCAAATAATACTTCCACAATCCGACTAAACAGCTATAACCCTACATTACTGCCCGTCTATTTTTACCTCTAACAAGTGAGCAGCTGTTCGTTTATCTTTTCTATATTCTACATATTACATACCTTTTGACGTTTTTCAGGCTGTTTTTGTGCCACAAGAGTTTGTGCGCGTAAGTCCAAGAATAGTCGAGATACACGTGGGTATGGTGCCAATTCACTTGCACGTTGTACGCGTACATCAAATTCGATTTGGCTTCATTGTCAACGCCCAAATTGTTCATGAACAGCTGTCTGGATTTCAACGCATCGCACCTCCGCCCAAATGTCGACTGTGCGTTGTTGGTTTTCAACATTTTCTCGGTGCCAAAGTAGTTTCTCAGTATCGCTCCCTGTAACTCGTCCAACCCGGGTTTCCCACCTGGAGACGTCTGCATAACGTGTACCGCGTGCCAGTCGCGGTACGTGTCAAACGTATTGCCTTGGCGACAACGAGCCGAGTCCTTTTGTAGCTGCTCGATGACATAACTATGGGTGCCGATGAGATTGTCGATAGCCTGTGATCTAGCCCGCTGGTCCTGCTGGTTCATAAGTACTTTTTCGTGATAGTTCGGCATCGTGTGGATGTACAAGTGCAAGATCCACAACGAACCGATTTTCACCTCGTCCGAATCGTTGTCGTACAACGTACATATTATCGTTTTGCTGTTGTAGCCAGTGTAAACCATGCCCGCCGCAATGCTAGTACAAATGTTTTGGTCTTCCAACATCAACTTAGTGAGTCGCATGTACGTCAGCCCGCTGAACAGATACGCGCATTTTAAATCTTTAAGGCGGCCAGCGTCGTCGTCTTCGGTGCCGCGAACGTAACCGGTTTCCAGAGCCGATAGTACCGCCGAACGACTTACAATAATAATTATTGTTAATGTTGCTGAGCACAAGCCGACTGTCGTCGGCTGCATTTTGTTCGTTTGCGTAGACTTAACTACCTACTGGGTTTTTGTATTTTTACGGGTTTTGTTATTTTCACGGTTAAGCACACTTGCAATATTGTACAACTTCCTTGTTTACTTAAACACAATATTGGATTGAACGAAACAACAACAATAATAATCAAAGTTATGTTAAAACCTACTCTTTTTCTGGTATCGTATGCGATAACTGTTAAAAATACTCGTATCCGTCATATGAATGTTTATCCGTAATAATAGTATGCTATCGTTAATTTTACAACCATTACATATACTAACCAGAAAAATGATAGTACACCGAGAAAAAGTGTAGAAAGACCTTTATTCAATTGGAAAATGTCAATAAAACGATTTGCAACAATTTCAAGCAAAAAAAACATTGAAAATCGTTTTTTTATTTACACCTAATTATGACATAATAAACATTTACCTATCGATTAATTTTGTCGGTATAATCCGTAAGCGACCGAATTACATCGAAATCGACGTTTCTAATATCACGTTTGGATAACATATAAAAGTGTTGGCGATAACTAGACTGTTACGTTCATTGGTATATGGCTGGATGTCTTAAATAGTAATGGTAATTCTATGCAAAATTTCCTCAAGATTATTTATAATATTGACTATGCTATTTTGCGCCTTTGTATTATAAATTATCATGAATAGAAACCATCTCATATAACTTTCAGATATTTTGTGAATCAAAGAATATAATAAAAGATAATATATTAACTTTGATTAAATTTCGTATCATTGGTTTTGGAAAAACTGAATAAAACAGTAAATAATCTATTAGAGTCTAAAAAAATTTCAATTCGAAAAAAGTTTAGACGATGAAGTTCACAAAGCTATTGCCAAAACCAATAATGAAGCGCATAAAAAAATATAAACTATTCAAATTACAATAATTGTATTAAGTTCATTAGACCCGATACAATAAGTCTTCGACTAACATTCGTTAAACTAAACGCACGTTAATATAAAAATAGCTAAATTTACATTCATTTTTCCACAATTAAATTAATTCATTTGGTTAAATCAACCGACTTTTTCTATAGAATAAATTTTAAACACTGCGTTATTTTAGTACAGTAATTATTTTAAAAATAAAAAAAATAATATTGATTAGTCAAATTCTTTTTGTTCAATAAATTCATCCAAAATTGAATTAGACTATAAAAACATAAACAGTTATATCGCAAGAGTAATAAACATTTTTTTTTTCAAGTTTTACATAACTAACATTGTAAATAACTGAAGATTAATCTAAACAATCGGTTGGCAATATTGTTATTATAAATTATATTTATAAAAACTTGTTCAATAGAATTAAACCATCTTTTAGGCAGTTAAAAAGTAAATAATTGACAATAATTACTAATAATTAAATAATTGCACATATTTTGCCATAGTTTACACATAAAATATTTCAAAAACTGAAAATGTATTACAATTTTTTTTTTTGTTATATGTAGTAATATATTTTATTTTGAGTAAAATAAATTAAAAATAACTTATAAAATTGTTTACAAATGTTTTTATTTAACATACTAAAAAATTAAAACTAATATATAATAAATATATCTATATTTAGAAAATCAAAAAAAAAAAAAACACTTAAGTACGAATCAGTTCGTTTTGTACAAACAACATAAGTGAAAATAATATAATTTAGTGTTCTTTTATAGAAAAAAGTGAACACCATGAGTACCGAAAAATAATCTTAAAATATCAACAACAGAATAAAATGGTAAATTTCAATCTTGTTTGAATAACAATAATAAACTGTAAAAACTACAAATTTTTGTTAAAAAAATAATATATTAGTTGCAAATTCACACAGTAGTTAATTTTTTTTTTTTTTTTACAGGCAGATGTATCGCACACAAGAACGGGCGGCACTAAACTTGGACGAATTAAGAATAATTAAATACCTAATCGTATTGAACAAATTATTTCAACGTAAATTGTATTTAAAAATGATTCATCAATCACATATGTATATACGATATTCTATTAGAAAACAAATAATAGACAATAAAAATAAATTATTAACATGATTACTGGAAACTAGATGCGATTATAATAAGACAATACTATTGAGACATTTTTTTTTTAATTTCTATGATTTTCTCCAAAACATATATAACACAGTAACTTGTAATCAATCACTATTATTATTACTTTTTTTTTTTTTAAATATTGTTAACTATTAGTCGACTATGTTAATAATTTGACCGTTCTCATTTACTTCATTTAGTCAAACACTATCTATTGAAAGGTGACTACAATGCTGAATAAAATTAGTTGAAAAAAAGAAATCAACAATACTAAAAAATTAAAATTAAAATAAATGTAACATTGTTGGTGTGTTAAACGAAAATAGAAACTTAACATTAGAAAAAACAAGCAGGATAAAAATGTGTTGTTAATGTTGAAAATAAAAACGGTGTACAACTTCTGAACAGCCCCAAAAGTCGCCAATGGTTTAATTGGCACTTCTTAGTTTTAAACGTGACTAGATGCTCTCGTAAGCGGACGCCATCATCGATGTACCACACAGTTTGCCCTATAAAAACCATTTAGTAAATTTAAATACGATTAGTAGAGCGGCGATTAAGTTATTGTTAATAGTATGTTAGCAGCGACGTGGTCGTAAGGGTATAAGCCATCCGCGTGTACACCCTTATGACTACGTAGTCACTATGTTAGGATAGGTCGAAACAAACTTTGATGTTATTGTACTGCGACGACCAAAATTGATAATGAGGCAATATGTCGGTGCCGGTTGCGTTAAACAAGCAAGCGTTGATTACGGATCCGCCGATAACGTAAATGAAAATGACAAACAACAAAAAGGAAAAGAAGACAGACCAGGAATCCGTGTTGCTGTTTTCGATTGAATCCAATAAGTTCAATCCACACACACGATTCGTTTTCAGCGTGATCGACTGCAAATAACAATAATTAGTCTGTTTTAATAGTAATCATGGACGGTACTAGTATTTCGACAGACTGCAAATACATTTTTTTAAAAATCTCTCCCAAATTTTTACATTAAGTCATCCCTTAAAACCTTAAGAAATAACAACTGATTACAAAATGCTTGAAAACACACATTTCTAAAATTTAAATACATTTTTTTTTTTATCAATTTCAACATTTCAAGGTCCTCAAGCTTATTTATATAATTATATACACACTGTGCGACCAATGTGTTGCATTTTATTTATTCACAGTCGCTGAAATGCTAAGACCTTCAACATTTGTTCAAATTATTTTTCAAAACAGGTCTTAAGTAGTATTTAATATATTTACACTTACATATTGATTAGTATTGTTAACGAAATTGGTTAGGTATTCATTCCCTTCGACTGCTGATGGATCGCACGATAAATCCACCTCAAAATTACTACAAATAAACAGTAATTTATACCTATTACAAGTACATTTGATACAAAAAAAAAAAGTAGTTTCTTTTACCCAGTACTGTTTGAATAAACCAATGATATTTGATCGTCGATATCAAATTGAACATCCATATAACTAGCAAGTGCTGTCGTAGTGCTTGCCGTAGCGTTCACTATTTTTATCTGAAATTAAAACAGACTCTAAATTTAACTAAAAACTTACTATTAACTTCGATGTGGTTTAGTTTGCAGTATTTACATGGCCTTTACTAAAAACTTAAACGAGTAATAGAAGAAAAACTAAAATTATTTTGCGGAGGTACGTAATTGATCTGACAAAAGTGCTCAATTCATTTAAAATAAAAGGGATATATTTTTCCTGTTGAATGACAAAACCACTTCTTGCTTTGCGTTTCGTCAAAACATGTGTTTTACTCAATTTCTTCAGTCTTTTCAAACTAGAAATCTAATGAAAAGTTTCTTAAACTATTGAAAAAGATGGGAGGGGAAAAATTACAAAAAAAAATGGAAAAAAGCTTTATCGGATATATAATATAATTTGATCTTTAGGTAATAGGTTTTAGACTTGTAGAACTTTTGTGAAAAAAATTTTAATTTGGCGCTAGTGCGCATGACAATAATTGACGAGGATTTGACAATTTGAAATAACGTTAAGTAGGTAGGTAAACGTATTAAAAAAGGTAGAAAACATTCAATATTCTTACGGCTGTTGTATCCGGATTTTGAACATCGTCAGGACACGGCTTGTAGTTTAGCGTCACATCGGTCGAGAGGTTCAACGATATGTTTATACCGCCGAGGTCTACTCTGGAATTGTCAACGCTAACGCACACGCAGGGCGATGCCATTTCACAGTAGAACTTGTCCTTATTCTTCAGTGCCATTGCCGACACCACAACACACGACAGCCAAACAACGCGGTTGAACGGGCTCGAAAAATACATATTAATATCGTCGAAGGGATATGGAAAAACGAAAAAAAAAAAACAGCAATTTTAAAAGAATAACTCGTGAATAACTCAAATTACGGACTTATCGAATCGACGTTGAGATGTGACAACGGTTTGAGTACAACATTATTATTTTTATTGTTAATATTAATATTCTAATTATCGTGGGTCGCGTTTAAGGATTACATAATATTAGATAGGTACATTACATCATGATTATGGATATTTAGAATAAACAGGAATTTGTATTATCAAGCGAATGTTATCAGCTGGGAAATTACCGCGCGGAATAACCAGAAGGGAAGCTTGAAAAAAATTACATGGGTTGTTATGTGCCGCCGAAAAAGGCCGACTGCCATATTGTTTTCGCGGCCGGGAACCAGACAACAAAATAATAATAATATATTAATGGGATAATACCTAGAATTAGCAATAATCGTACGTAATCTTCGGCAACGAAATGTCGGACACTTATCAGTATTCAGAAGTTTCCCATCTGGTTATTCCGTGATTTTTATTATCAAGCGAATGTTATCAGCTGGGAAATTTAGAGGCCGGCCGCCATCTCGATGTCGTCCGATAAGGTGATAAACGTTTTCTGCGCATTTTATTTTATTCTTTTCGAAATAATACACCTATTAAATATTATTAATAATTACAATATTATCATCATCGTCAATATAATAAACCTCAATATGAAATCATTAGTTACCCGTATACGATAATAATAATAACACAAGACGATTCTCGTCGATATCGATAAATTATTGTTCATCATCTCCGGATTATTAACAAAATTTAAAATTATAATATTAATAACCAACCATTTTTGCTAGATGTTATTTTGCGTCGCGCTTAGGTTTTTTTTTTTTTATATAAAAATCCATTTTTATTTCCCGACACGTGCATAATATTTATGTACACTAAATGAAATAACAATTTAATATTATTCTCGACGACGGTTACACATAACCGTACTTGAATAATGTCAATATTAAATTACAAATTCGGTTTGAAGACCGGAAAATACTTTTATTTTGGTATTTAAATTAAATAACAAAATGGAAACTGCAGGTATAAAATAAAGTAGAAAATACTATTAATAAACTATTTCATTTAATTAAACTAAATTGTCTGTTTACGATAAAGACATGGTTTGTTCAATGTAAAGTTAATACTACACACATTTATTTTACCTAGAACGTGTCCTTTAATAAACTGTATTAAAAATGTTCATTTAAAAAATATAATACCACAATTTTAAATTCTTTTTTGGTGCATTTGTTTGTACATTATGAAATATTTACAACTTACTAACAATATTGCATCACTTTTTTTGAGAAAGAAATTTTTTTTTCTTAATAAAATATAAAAGTTACTACAAATGTATAATGCAATATAGATGCGACAAGACAAGACAATTCATGCATTTTATTACTTTATTTGAAATTGTATTAACTATATACTACCTTCTTCTCCAATATGCCCCCAAAAAATTCACTTTTAATTGTTTAATAAATGAAATAATTAGCCAAAATTAGAACTCTAAGAGGAAATTAGTAAATAAAAATAGGTACATTTCTGGAACCAACTTCAAGTACAAAATATATTTTAAATACATTTATGACTAAAGACTATTTTTTTTTTTTAAGAAATAATATTAACGATATACTTATATTATAAATTGATCTATTACAATTATTTACAGAATAGAAACAGATTCACATTGACAATAATTATAATGCATAAACGGCATCCAGTTTTTGATAAAAACTAAATCGTACCATTTCTCAATTGTGCGATCCATTGAACAAATTTTCTAATGAGTTATTAGATTTTATACTGTACACTAAATAACGTAATAGCAATTATAATAATAATTTTAAAAAACCTTATACATTTTTAAATTTTTTAAAAAATAACAATACAAACAAAACAATTTTTTTAGACATCTTAAAAAACCGTAAGCGAGTTTTCAAACAGTTTACTCAAGTCTTCTTCAGATTGTTCTCGAGGAGCAAGTTTCGTTATCCTGTGCTGCGGTAATGTACCTTTGACTAGATTTGGAATGTCGTCTTTAGTATATCCGAGTGCTGATAAGCCATTATCGATTTTCATGTCCTGCATATATCCCCGTATGACGTCAGCCAAAAATTTGCCAGCATCAGCGTCTTTAACGCGACTCACGTCAGCACCTAGTAATTTGGCACCTTCCAAATGGCGTTCAGGGCTAGCCGTAGACGTAAATTCAAAAACTGCAGGACCAGACATTATGACACTTAACCCGTGGGGAATAATCGGATGGTCGGTCACGTAATCTTTGGCTTGATATTTTTTCACGTTTCCTGATATAGGATACGACAGAGCGTGGCATAAATGGACGCCGGCATTTCCAAATCCTACACCGGCCATCGTAGAAGCTAAATGCATGTTAGATCGCGCTTCAAAATCTTCTGGATCGTAAACGGCTCTCTTGAAATACTTTTTGATCACGTCTAACGCGTAACGAGCCCATACATCGGATATGGGATTACGTCCTTGGTAAGCGGGCCTTAAGATCGGATTAGTGGGCCGCGGAGATCTTTCATTGTACGGCACAGCCGTGAACGATTCCAATGCGTGACCGAAAACGTCAAAACCGCTGAAAGCGCACACTCTTTCTGGTTGACACAAAGCGTGTAAAGGGTCTACAATAGCCAAAGTGGGTCGCAGAGCTCGATTGGCAATACCCGTTTTGGCTTTGAGTTCTTCAAAGTCGAATATGGAAACACCAGTCGTTTCGCTACCCGTTCCGGTTGTTGTAGGCACAGCGATTAACGGCTTCAACGGTACGGTCACTGGTTTTCCCTTACCAATGGGCGGATTAACGTAATCCAGAAATTCAGCTTCCGGATCAGAGTAGTACAAATTGGCGGCTTTACAAGTGTCCATAACGGAACCGCCGCCAACAGCTATGAACGCGTCAAATTGCAAGTTGCGCACATACTCGGTGGCTGCATTGAGACTTTTTTCGTTAGGTTCCACTCTTACCTTGTCGTAAAGGTCGAATCGAACGCCGTGTTTGGTAAGCGAATCGAGAACTGTTTTTACAGGCGACATGTTGACCAGATTCGAGTCGGTCATTACGCACACTCGTTTGGCATTCATGTTGACCATATCCATGCCCAGCTCTTTAGTGACGCCCGGGCCGTAACGAACAGTCGAGCAAGCCATTTCGAAAGCGTACTCCTTTTGTTCCACGTTTGTGCTGAGTCTAGTGGGCAACACTCCCAAGGTGGAATGCGACGGGCACCGACAAGAGGCCGAATGCAAAGTGTCCATCAGACCGATCACTCTGGACCTCATTTTGCAGTTTCTGTTTTCAAAAATGCGTTAAAAAGTAACTGATAAATTATATTATACCTAATGAAAACGCAGTGGTTGTACTTACATAGTCTTACGACGTCGTTTAATATTTTTAGATGTTAGCTAATGCGAATACACACTTTGGCGTAGATCGATGAACTCGAATAATATAGAATATTATGTACGTGTGAGTGTTATTTAATCGATATGAATTGTACAGATAATATTATAATTGATCACAGTATATTATATAATAGTAATGATACGGTACAACGTTTAATAATCTAAATTTGCTCACCTGTTGATCTGTATAACAATATACATATCATTTATAACAATAAGACGATTACTGATTAGACTCCCAAAACATGTGTGCGATATGCAACTAAACCTACAATACAATAAGGGGTTATTAAAATAGAACTGAATTTTTCACAATAGTCATTTTTGGCATCGCCATGGGTTCTACGAATTTTTAGAGCCCCTGGAACCTGGATTGTACTAATAATAAATCAGGGAACATTTAAATCCGCTAAACGACAACGTTTAATTGTCTACTCCGTGTTGTACCTACTATGGACCCAAAGCACAATAAAATATGAAAAATCGTTTTGGCTTTGATTGTTTAGTTTTTGTTAATTTAGCTGTACTTTTAAATGGGCCGTCGGCCGATGGGAAATGGGAATGGTCAATGGAGATAGCTCTTATCGACTATTATCACTGAGCCATTATCAGCCGTTTCGTTTCACGGACGAACGAAGTACGAAGACAGACAGCAGATTAGTGTTTCGACTATGTTGTGAGAAAAGCATTTATATAAAACATATATTTATTTTTCATTCAATGTTCTTAGTAGTTTATACATTTTTTTTTATATTATGTTGGAGGTTATTCATGTGTTACCAAATATATTTCAAAAGCTTTAGAAAACCCATAAACATTGGTAATCTTCCAGAACGCGGTTGTGATCAAAAGGTATTCAGGGCGATCGCACTGCAATAAAATATAATATTTTAGTTGCCATTCAAATATGAAAAACAACATAATAATTATTATGTCTTTATAATTAGATACTGCCGTTCGACGGAATAAAAATAAACTAATACTAAATAACTGTCCTCCCCCCCCCCAGAGTGGTAGTACAGTCTTAACATTTTGATAGGATTTAAAAAAATATAATATTATACGATGTACATCTTCGTTTTTTTTATAGTTAAGTTGACTAAATTTATATTGAAATAAATAATAACAGAAAAAAGTTGCATTACGATTATTGTAGAAAACTAATTTTTTAAAAGAAATTTCAAAAGGTTACGGTTCATTTGATTGATGTTATAAAATTCAAAGTACAATCAAATTTTATTTTACTAAAAAAAAAATTGCTCAACATGAATAATATCTAAATCAATATACAGGTTGCTGTAAGAGATTCCAAAATCAGGGGTAATTTTATCCTAAATCCTCTGATTCTCATTGGTTGTTTTTTTATAATTTTAGAAAATCGTCAATAAGTCAGACATTGTTATATATATGCAAGCTCAATACGGGTATCTAAATAATGTTAACAGTCTATGGAACTTGAAAAAATTGTTTTTCTAAACGATTGCTATATTTTATAAGCAGTGGAATTTCCACTGTGGAAATGGAAACGCACATCAAAGCACACAAATGTTTTTTTAAAGTAAAAAAACTGTATTTCCGAGTAAACGCCTGGGCGAAAATTCTCTAATCAATATTTTGATAAAAAATTTTGTTTACTTTTAAAGTGGGTGTCACTTTTGAAACAAATCCGCCGAAGAGTAAAATCATTATTTTACGGATTACTAAAAAGGCAGTAGTTGTAAAGTAACAAAATATCTATGTGCACAAATCGTAAGTAAATTTATATCTGTTTCGATAAAATTGTCAGTTTATGATGGTTTGTTATAACCTTCGAATTTTTAATATAAAAAGTAATAGTAATATTTTATGTACAAAAACAAAAATGAGAAAATCTATCATTGGAAATTTAATATTCTGATGAAAATTTAATACTTGGCTTATGAATATTTATCGATAGCAGTTTAAAAAAGTGTACTAGAACATTTTTTGTGCACGAGTACCAAAAATGTAGGTTCTTCAAAATTATTTTCAATTTATTATAGTCTTAGCATTTTTAATATAAAAAAATTAATCAACAAATTTCGAATAACGGTTAAGGTATTTTAAATATGATTTACCTACCTATTCAAACACAGTAAAGGTGACAGTGTTATCGACGGGGTCAATATTATCATTTAATGGGATACTATTGTGCTACTGTTGTAAAAATTAATATTGATTATAAATTCAAATTTTTACATTTTCATAGCAATTAAAGAGATTGATGCAAATTTTAAATTCAAACCCTAACAAAAAAAAAAAAAAAAAATGATAAGAAAAAATAATAACTACAAATTTGCAATATCATCCTGTGGAAACTGTTAACCGTTACAGGTTTTGATGGAATATTGCTACAACATTTTGTCAATGTTAAAAAAATATAATTGGTAGATAGGTATTAACAAGTTTCATAATATGATGGCATTGGTTATAACTCATATAGGCTATTACATATTTTGTTGTTATTGTTATTATCTTATTATGTATGTATCTGACGATACAATAATATATTAGTACATTATTACAATATTACCTGTTAGTACGCACAACGTTTAACATGTATTCAAGCCGTCTATGTACGTCACGATCGACTGGATTACGTCGAAATCGACCATTTGGAAAGAGGAACTGAGATCAGCGATGAAAGTCCATGCGTTTTTTAGACTATCGCTGTCGATGGCCGCTTGGTCGGACGTTTCCTGATCCGCCATCGAAGGGAACGGCTCCGATTTCAGGGTCATCTGGTTGGTGGCCACGCATTGGAGATAAACGTTCATCTTGTGCAGATAAACCTCGAGCTGGTTACTAATGTCGACGCTGCCGTGCCTGTCGATAGCACCCAGTAAAGTCTTGACGTCCGGATCGTCTTGGAGGCGCAGCAGTATCTGGAATTTCACCAGCAATTCGTGTCATATAATAAAGTAATTTTCTCGGCGTTTACCCGTAAACGTAATGACGTACAACAAATGTTTCCACGTCAGGCGATCAACGATGGCTTTGAACAGACCCAAGACCCGACTGTAATAATTCTTGAGGCTAAACCAGGGGAGTGAACTATCAGTGAATGAGTAGATAATGTGCGCGTAATCATAGTCGTTTTCAAGCAATTCGGACGTGCCGTACCAGCTGATTTGCACGTCGTAGCCAGTCATAAATTTCGAGTTGAGTTTTCTGTTGACGCCCAGGTTGTTGAGGAACAGCTGTGTGGCCTTCAACGCTTTGTACCGCTTGCCGTACGTGAAATGTGCGTGTTCGTTTTTAACAGTATATCCAGCTCGTTGCAGTTGAACAGAATCAGCTCCGTTTAGATATCGGACAAATTGGGTTCGACGCTCGGCATGGCGGCCACCAGCTCCGCATGCCAAGTTTTGTACGTGTCGAACCGGTTGCCCGGTCGACAACCGGTAGCCGACAAGTCCTTTCGCATTCTATCCGTCACGTAATCGTGGATGACCACCAGCCAGGCCACGGCCGCCGTCCGGCCGGCTTTGTTCGCGCTGCCAAAGATCGAATTTCTGTAATAAGACTGCACCGTACTCTCGTACAGCAGTAGCAGCCACAACGAGACGATTTCCACGTAGGTCACGCCGTACAGAGTGCATATCACCGCTCGGATGTCGTAGAGAATCAGCAAACCGACCGGTTGGCTGCTCGGTATGTTTCTGTCATTCAGCATGTGTTTCACCAACCGCATGTGGGTCATTCCGGCAAACAGATACGTGCACTTCAAATCCCTGTACTGGCCTGTCATGGCCGGGTATTCATTCGTGCCATATCTGTAACCGGTCTCCAGCGACAGTACCGACGGGGTCAATGAGGCCATCAGGCTCATCAAGGCCACTAGGCTCAAGACGACCGTCGTTGGCGATAATTTTAAAAGCGGCATTCTGTCCACAATCCGCAACTACCGTCGACACTGAATTGTACCTATACTGAACATTTCTTATTTTACCTGTTCACACCTCGGGCATCAATCATTATTTGCAAAACCCATATTTTGTCAATAACGCCATGTTTACCATTACCACGCTTAGAAGTAATCGTATAGGTTGATATTTTTAGATTTATCAACGGTACACGTTGTTACGAAGCATGGTATCAGTCCATTTTTTTAATAAAGAGTTTTAAAGTTATTATACTAGTTCGGACGGAAGGAAAGGTTGAGAGAATAGTTTTCTTAACAATTCCAAAACGGTGGAATAAACTGATTTGAAAATAGCCATTACATTTCACGTTTTGATGGAATATTGCCATAATGTCATATTGTAGGTGATATTTTATTTTATTTAAGATGGACCGTTTACAGCCATCAAGTATTTTTTATAAAAGTGATGTTAAAAATGCCAGTATAAAATGCCTAACAATACAACATATTATTACACAATTACAATATTACTAGCTACACACAGCGTTTACCATTTATCGTCTATGTACAACACGATCGATCGGATTATATCGAAATCGACCATTCGGAAAGCGGACTTGAGATGAGCGATGAAAGTCTTTGCCTCTTTTACACTATTCGATTCGATTTCCGCTTGGTATGCGCTTGAAGGGTACTGCTCCAGAGTGATCATGTTGGTGGCTTCGCATTGGAGACAAACGTTAATCTTGTGCAGTTTAACAACGAGCTTGTTAATAGCATAGCCTATGTCTACGTCGTTGCGACTGAGCCTGTCGATGGTGCCCACAATTCCCGTAACGTCCGGATCGTCTTGGAGGCGTAACAGTTTCTGGAATTCCACCAGCAATCCGTGCCATTCTTTCAAGTGATTTTCTCGACGTGGACCCGTAAACGTGTTGACGTGCAACAAAAATTTCCACGTCAGCCGGAACATGATGACTTTGAACAGACTGAAGACCCCTCTGTAATACTTCTTGATGCTAAACAAGGGGAGTAATATAACAGTGGGAGAGTAAAATTTGTGCGCGTACTCCCAATCTTGTTTCAGCAGTTCGAACGTGCCATCCCAGCTGACTTGCACGTCGTACGCGGTCATTAGATCGGACTTGAGGGATTTGTTGACGCCCAGGTTGTCGATGAACAGCTGTTTGGCCTTCATTCCTTGGTACCGCGTCCCGTACGTGGATTGTGCGTTGTTCGCGTTCAACAGTCTGGTCAGCTCTTGGCAGTTGTGTAACGCCTCGTTTTGAACATGGAACGAATTGGGTGTGCCGCTCGGCATTGCGGCCGCCAGCCGCGCGTACCGAATATCATACGAGTCGAACCGGTTTCCCGGCCTACAACCGGCTGCTGACAATTCCCTTTGAACGCTACCCGTCACGTAATCGTGGTTGACCACCAATCTATCCACGGCCGCCATCCAGCCCAGGCTGTTCGCGCTGCCGGCTATGTATTGTTTGTAATAAATCTGCACCGTGCTTGCGTACAGCAGTAGCAGCCACAACGAGCCAATTTCCACGTCGGTCACGTCGTACAGGGTGCATATCGCACCTCGGATGTTGCAGTGGTTCACCGTGCCGACCGAACAGCTGGTCGAAATGTATTTGTCTTCCAGCATGAGTTTTATTAACCGCATGTGCGTCAGTCCGGCAAACAGATACGTGCATTTCAAATCTCCGTACCGGTCTGCCGTGGTCGGGTTTTCATTCGTGTCATAATCGTAACCGGTTTCTAGCGACAGTACCGGCGGGCTCATTGAGGAGATCATTAGGCTCAGCAAGGCCATTAGGCTCAAGATAGTCGTATGCGATACGTTCCACAGCGTCATTTCGTTGATTGTTCACTCCTAGTCTCGAAATTTAATTGTAACTTAACTACAAAATTGTTTTATTTTCGGGTTCAAACCTTGTGCGTCATACATTATTTACAAAACCCATATTTTGTCAATAACACCATGTTGGCGCACCACACACATACAAATTTATCCGTTCTACGTGTATTTACAAGTCTATGCGATTACATTATATTTATTCAATAACAGTTATTCTTTGAGTGAAAAACACGAGGGACAGCTATGCGTTATTGTATACGATTCGGTGTAGAGGGTAGGTGTGACGGTGTGGACACCTCAGCTGTCACGTGGCATCTGAGTTCAAGCTGTGTTCGTTGCTGCTAAACGTCCTAGATGGGTTAACCAGAATTTTTGGCGATGACCCATGCCATGTAACCACACAAAATACAACAAAAAATAGTTACAGTCTACTTAAAGCCTCTCGGCTAAAATGATAAAACATTGAAAATGCTTTAGTCTACTGGCTCTTGAATAATGATATATATATATTATATACATGTTATATACAAAAAAACCACAGCTAGATCACGCTAATTTTATTCATATATATATATATATTATACTTTTATATAAAACAACCGCTAGATCGCGCTACTTTCGTGACGCTCTTTTGTGTCGTTTTCGAGCTGGGAGGCCAAGGCTAAAGCATGTTCCATGTTAAAAAAAAATGTTACAATATTTTAAGTAAATTGTTATACATATTTCTTAATGTACGAAAAAAGGTGCAAAAAAGAATATAAAATTGTGCTTATATATTTTTTAAACGATTACGAATTATTAAAATATACGATCTATTGAAGGATACGTTCTAGGTTGAATGACTGTATCAAAAATTGTCTGCTGTATTTACACATTTAATTTATATGGAACAAACCAAGTCTTGTTCGTTAACAGACAATTTATTTTAACTAAAAAAGTAAGTTTATTAATAATATTTTTAGTTATTTTTTTATCTATGAACACTGGACCTTTCTTCCTTACTCGCTTATTACCACTACTACTTACTTCGGCTGAACTGATTTGAATCTACTATCCACAAATTCGCATCGAAGAGTTTAGGATACAAACCACTGTTTTTAAAGCGTAAATGATTATATAATATTATTTAAAATTGAATCTAATCTTAAAAATATTCACTAGAAAAAAATGTATTTAATTTGTTAAATCTATGTGGAACACCCTGTACACTCTGATAGTGTTATTAGAGCATTCACTAGGTGCATGTTATATTTTTTAAAAAGTATATTATTTTTTTTATTAAAATTTTGTACAAATTTCAGACAAGGCAAACATTACAATATTTACCTATTCATTTTAAGACGTTTAATGTAAAATGTATTATATTTGGATAAATGAATACTCAAAACGGCAAATTAAAAAACTAAAATATATTATATTATTAACATTAATGTGTGCATATTACTGAAATATTATGTTTAATGCGAGAATATTGTCAGCCGGTGATTTAAAAAATTATAATTGAAAGCAATGACACAGAAGCATTCTTAAAAGCATCGGGATAGTTTGAAACGTTATACATGGTGCGACACTTGTGTAAATAAAAAAAAAAAACTTAATATCAAAAATATATGATTAAGTGAAGATATACCTACCTTGAGATTTCAATAGGTTATTGGAAATAATCTTTATGCGTTTTTGCAAAACTTCGCGTACATACCCAATAACAATATTTTGAAATAATATGTTTTAAAACTATACTTGATGTGTATAATGTCCAATCGTTATCCACTATAATGTACCTACCTAATTTAGGGCGGACATGGGTGTTCATGACTCGTGAGTTACCATACCTGAGAGTAAATGTAATCAATATTATTTTCGGATCAAAACAATTAATTTAAGCTTTTAAAGTATCGACATACTAGCTAAATGAAGAACTTGAGGTTGTGAAGAAAAAAAGGTTATTGTGGGCTCAGACACAATAAGAGAAAACCAATTTCTGATGAGACGTAATAAAAGGTCTCCTTGACGGACGGTTTAAGACCTTTGGTGTAAGGGTTGCCTAAACTTAAAAACAAATGGTCGCAAAGCCTATGTCACTGATAGTATATTTAATTTTTCAATATTGTAGCAAACAAAATTTCTCACTTCTCTAAAACCTATGTAATTTGTCATACAAAGTACAACATGATTTTTCGCGATAAACATACTTAGATTTTTTTATTTAATGAGTTTTTTTCATACAAGATACGTTTCAATAATCGTTTAATACCACCTTTTTGTGAGCGATTCTGTAAATTTAAAATATGTCATATAGTGTTCAGTTATACATTTTAATTTGATGAAAAAAATGTTATGCGAAATAAAAAAATGTTCACTTATAATTTGTTTTATTAATCGTTTAAAACTGATAGACGTTGTACATAGACTGATAGACAACCTACATATTTACCAATAAAAATATGGTAGTTTTTTTATAAATTTATACTGTGATAAACTATTTTGTTTCAAAAAAATATTGAAAAATGGCACGCACCTAACTTTTTATGTGTTTCAGACAGTATCATACCAAAAATTATTAAAAATTTGAAAATAAAATTAAACAGGCAATATTTAGTCTTTGAATGTGTTTCAATATAAATTAATCAAACTATTTATTTATCAATTTATTTTGAAGCCCCCGGTTGCACTCTTTAGATATAATATTAACAGCAAGTGAGAAAATAATAGAAAGATAATATCTAATAAATTGCAATTACTCCCATTGAACGTCTAACCATATTTGTCGTTTTGTCATGTACGTTTTAACTGAACTTTACCATAATATGTTGAAGATGATAAATCAACAGTAATCAGTTGATAGTGAATTTTTATTTGACTTTAGAAGAACCGTTGGCAGCAATGTCAAGTTTTCGTATAATACAATTTTTGATAAATAAGTAAAAAAGAAAAAATTGAGGTCATGAAACCATGGCCAGGGGGGGGGGGGGTGGACAATATAACAGTACTTAACAATATGATATATTATTACATTATTACAATATGAACATCAGTTAAGCCGGTACACGATGACTTTAAATAGACTAAAGACCCCTCTATAATATTTCTTGATGCTAAACAACCCGTTTTTTGGAGAGTAAATGTTTAACGTGTTCATATAGTCGCTTTCCATCAATTCGGACGTGCCTTCCCATCTAATTTCCACGCCGTACCCTGTCATAAATTTCGACTTGAGTTTTTTGTTGACACCCAGGTTGTTGAGGAACAGCGGTTTAGACTTCAACGCTTCTTACCGCTTACCGTACGTAAATTCTGCGTTGTTCGCTTTCAACAGTCTGTCCAGATTGTGCATATCGTCGCCCGGATGTTGTATTGCCTTACCAGACCGACTGGGCATCTGGTCGAAATGTTTTTGTCTTCTAGCACGAATTTCAGCAACCGCATGTGCGCCACTCCGGCAAACAGATAGGCGCATTTCAAATATTTGTATTGCTCTGCTGTGGTCGGGTTTCCCTTTGTATCGTAACCAGTTTCCAATAGTATTGGCGTGCTCAATGATGCCATCAAGTTCAACGAGGCTGCTAGGCTCAATACGATCATTGTTGGCGTCATTTGGTCGACAATCGGCACCTAGTCTCGATACTATATCATTACTAAATTAAAACATTTTTTTACGAGTTCAAACCTCGAGTCTCAAATGTTATTTACAGAACCCACATTTTGTCAATAGAGCCATGTTGGTTTACCACACTCAAACACTCTTAAATATAATCGTTTAATATTTTAGAATTTTTTTTTGATGATTTTCAACCAAGTTTTAAGATTATAGTATACTTTTTTCAACCTCCACGTTGAGTTTTTAAAAACAAATTTTTAATAAAATAACGTTAAGAAATCACATAGGTACAAAAAAACAATGTGTAGCGCGTTTGACTATAACGTATACCTACTGAAATTTAAACATTTGTAATTATACATTAATATAATTTTATATCTGCTAGAAAATAAACAGCATATCAAAAAAAAAGTTTTAAAACAAAACAAGAAAGTAAAATTCTGTATAAATTGTTTTGTAAAAAACTTTAAGCTCACCAAAATATAAATCATAATTTAATAGTCTTATTCAAATATTAAAACATGCCATTAATAGTGAAGTCTAAAATGGCTTTGTTGAGATTGAATCTGGTTCTCGAGATAAACTGCATGTCAATTATATCATATTTGATATTATACTAATACTATACCCACGTTTTTTTCATCAACATGACAAAATCGACTTCTATACACCGTGCGGCAAAATCACTGTTTTTCAGTATTCACTAATACTTGTTATTATTATCATTTCTGTTTTCTTAGTGAATGTAGGTTTAATAGGAGTAAGCATTGGTTACATTGGTTGATAATTTATTTAAGTTACTGAAAATGACTTGGTCAGATCATGACAATATAATATTGCCTGATGATACAATACATAATTACAATATAGCCTAATAATAACAATACAACACACAACGATTACCATTTAGCTTCTTCCTCTTTGTATAACATGATAGATCGGATTACACAGAAATCGACCTTTTGAAATTTAAGTCTGAGATCATCGATGAAGGCCTGTGCATTTGTCAGGCTATCGTAGTCGATGGCGTTTTGGCCCGGTTGCAGATTCATCTCATTGGTGGCCTCGCATAGGAGACAAACGTTGAAGTCGTGCAGCTTACGCGTGAGCTTCTTAATAATGTCGTTTACGACTAATTCGTTGCGGCCGAGGCGATTAATGGCGTCCACCAAACTCTTGATTTCCGGATCGTCTTCGATACATAATAGTTTTTGGAAATCTACCAACAAGTCGTGTCATTTTTTTAAGTAATTATTTCGAGGGTCACCCATATACTTATCGACGTACAACAAAAATTTACACGTAAGCCTGTACAAGATGGCTTTAAACAGACTAAATACCCCTCTGTTATATTTCTTGATGCTAAACAAAGGGTAAAAATTAACACTGGGGAAGTACATTAGGTGCGCGTTTTTATAATCAACTTCCAGCAATTCGAACGTGTCGTCCCAAATGACTTGGACGTCGTACTGGGTCATCAGCTTCGCCTTGAGCGGTTTGTTGTTGCCCAGGTGGTTGAGGAACAGTTGTCTGGACCTCAACGCTTCATGCCGCGTCCCGTACGTGAATTGTGCGTCGTTCGCGCCCAAGAGTCTGTCCAATTTGTGGCAGTTGCTTAACACCTCCGTTTGGATATCTTTCAAATCGGGTTTGGTCCCAGGAATGGCGGTCTTCTGCACGTACTATTTCTCGTACGAGTCGAACCGGTTACCCTGTCGACAACCGGTGGCTGACAAATCCTTTTGCATTCTTGATGCCACGTAATCGTGGATGGCTATTAGTCTGGTCTCAGCCGCCGTCCGGTCGACTTCGTTTGAGCAGTCGATGATGGAATACTTGTTAATATAATGGGCCGTGATCGCGTACAAGAGCTGCAGCCACAACGAGCGGATTTTTACGTAGGTCACGCCGTACAGAGTGCATATTGCCCCTCGGATTTGGTAGTGGCTCATCATACCGACCGGGACGCTGGTTGAAATGGTTTTGTCTTTCAGCATGAGTTTTAACAACCGCATGTGCGCCAGTCCGGCAAACAGATACGTGCATGTCAAATCCCTGTACCGGTCTGCCGTGGTCGGGTTTTCCTCCGTGCCATATTTATAACCGGTTTCCAGCGACAGTACCTTCGAGCTCAATGAGGCCATCAGGCTCAATAAGGCCACTAGTCTCAAGACGATCATCGTTGGCAATAATTTTGAAAGCGCCATTTCTTTGACAATCCGCACCTACTCTCGATACTGAAATGTAACTCGACCGCAGTTTTTTTAATTTTACGTGCAATCCTCGTCAAACATTAATATTTACTGATTTAAATTTTATACTTTATGTGTAAATGTTTTTCGATGGCAGTAAAAAAAAATATATATATATACTAAAACATTTGTGTGGACAAGTTCCGAGTGTTTATGCATTTCGAAAATATTCTTGATTTATTATATATAACCTTAGCATTTTTAATATAAAATGTTAATATATATGTATATATACAGGGTGGTTTTTTTTATCATGGGCCAGTTATTATCTCACTGAGTTTAATTTATAATTAATTTTTTTATTTTCATAGTGTTTTTATGTAATGTGATCTCAATTTTCCACAAATTACTATGTTTCTACGCCCCTTTTTTTGATATCAACTTTTGAAGCTTAAATGGTAAAATGTTGACTGGTTTGGGATAATTTTTCTTAAAGTTAAAGTAATTAGTAAGGATGGGATGGAAAGTGCGGTTGTGGAGTACTGCAGATAAATATATAATACTATACTTCACCTTTCCTTCTGCCCTAAACTTGAAACTTCAATAACTTATATAAATATATTAACTATTAGACTGGTTCAAAAATGTTTTTTATTATATTTTTATTTTTTAATCCTATTCGATTTTCGAGAGGCACTTCGATTTCTGTTTTTTTATTTATTTTTCCAGTTTCTTCTTCCCTCAGGACCTTTTTTAGAGCTTTAATTTCTATCTGTTTAGCGGAAATAGCTTTTAAAAACTCGTTCACTAGTGGCCCGTAATTTATTTCCGGGCTGACTGTGGTTGTGTCGGCCCTTTTTTGGACAAACCTCTGTGATGTATCTCGAAGATTTTGTTATGTAGCTCGTTAGTTTTAGCTTCTAGGGCATTGTAAGTAATTTGTGGATCGTCTTCTTGGTCTTTTCTGAGGAGAAGGTCATCCTGCACCAGCCTATAATGTTCAATATCTGGCTCAATGTTTCATCATCTTCAGCACCTCTTTTAGTGGCAGATGTCCTAGGACTTAATAAGCCCCTTGGAGGTACTAGAACTGGTAGTATCCATTTCCTCTTCAGCAGGCATGGCTACGAAGGGTAATCACTTACACTACTGGCTTGTATCTAGTTGTCACTATCCAAATTTATTCACTATATATCACAACTACACTAAACTTAACTGCCGAATACGAGCGTAAATAATATGGTAGAATTACCAAATTTGGTAATCGGACCTTTTATGGCTGCCCTAAGACGTGTGCTGAGTATGTGACCTCTAGTCCCAAATTTGGGGGGGGGGAAGCCTTGGAAGGGATGGAAGTTCCCTGGAGTTATGACGTACCTGTTGAGGTACTTAAACCAAAATATCCAACGTTTGAACCAGTACTCTGCGACGACCATTTGCCGCGGAGTTATAGCGATTCAAAATTTCCAAAAAATGGGGGGGGAGGGGAAGTCATATTTAATATGATATCCGCCCTAGCACTCCGAGGTGGACGCCGACTGTCCGAGGTCGATTCGACGCGTATTGAATGTGCTACGGCACTTTAAATTTTGCGGGGGGTGGGGGTACCGACCGAAAATACGGCTAGTCCATAACTAGGTTCCCCTACACCCGGTAGTGGCACGGAACGTTCTTGTGGCAGCCGGTATAATTTTATAAAATAATAATTGGCAACTAAAATGACGGAGTTGAACGGCAAAATGCCGTTTGCCGTTTGTAACAGTGAGATGTTGTTGCAATAGCACGTTTTCTTACTTTTAAAGCCCGTATGCTTAACACTGAGAAAACGAAAATCGCTCTAACTTAGCGAGTTTATGGAGGATCGACTCGAAATCGACATTGATCCTCTCTCCTTATTTTACAAACGAGATATGTGGGTTTCACAAAAAACCAACACAAACTACTTGCGCAATAACACAAATTGACGGGAGCTCGCAATAACGCGTGCGCTCTCGACAACAGTGGAAATGGCACTTTAATTGGAAACAAATATATATAATAAGATTAAAATATACATACAACACAAAAAACAGTTTTCTCAATATTTATACGACTACTCCTAATCGTGTATGTGCCGACCAATGCTTATCAGTGAGATTATTTTATATCTATATAATATTCAATAGCATTATACTGTTACTGTTATCAGTAATACTCGGGAGCCATGTAGCTATTTTTTTAAACATGGAATCATGGCGTGAATTTCATATAGTGCAGTATGTATAATAAAGTTTGATCGGCAACGGCAGAAATGGCGGCGGTGCAGTGGTAAGATGAGGCGGGGGCGTCTAACATAGTTTTCTAAAAAACGATACGATACATTTTAAGCGTGTATGAGTGTTGTAAGCCAATAAGGCGTTATTGACAAAATTTAGGCTCTGTAAAAAATTGTTGACACCCGAGGTTTCAATTCGAAAAAAGAACTTAGCAGTTCAGTTAAAATTCAGTATTGAGACTAGTTGTTTTACTATTAGATTATCAGAAGAAATGACGCTTTCAAAATTATCATCAGCGACGGTTATCTTGATCCTAGTGGTCTTGATGAGCCTGATGGTCTCATTAAGCCCACCGGAAGAACATTCCCTGGAAACTGGTTACAGATATGACCCGGAGGAAACCCTGACGACGTCAGACAGGTACAGAGATTTAAAATGCACTTATCTGTTTTCCGTACTGACGCACATGCGATTGTTAAAACTCATGCTAGAAGACCCAGAAATTGAGACCAAAAACCCGGTCGGTCTAGTGGGCCACTTCAGCATTCGAGATTTGATATGCACCTTGTACGACGTGAACGACGTGAAAATCGGCTCGTTGTGGCTAATGCTATTGTACGCGAGCACAGTGCAGTCTTATTATGAATATGATGTCGTCCAGAGCAAAACTGAATTTGATCGGATGGCGGGAGTCCACAGCCTGGTTGTCACCCACGATTACGTGACGAGCAGAATTCAAGAGGAGTTGTTGTCCGATGGTTGTCGATCGGAAAACCAGTTCGACTCGTATGAAAAATGGTACAAGCAGCTGACGTCCGCCACCCCAGAAGCTAAACCGTCTTTAAGCGATATCCGAAAGGAAGCGGTTAACAATAGCGATAAGCTGGACAATCTGTTGGATCTAAACGATGCACAATTAACGTACGGGACGCGGAACGCAGCAATGAGGTCCAGACAGCTGTTTCTCGACAACCTGGGCCTTAACAAACCGTTAAAGTCCTGGCTGTTGACCAAGTACGACGAGAAAGTCAACTGGGATGGTACGTTGGATTTGCTGAAAGTCTACTATCAAAACGCACAAAGAATGTACTCCCCCGCGGACGGGTTGCTTAGCATTAAGGAGTATTATAGCGTAATGTTTAATATTTTAATAGGGATCGTGTACCGACTGACGTTAAGGCAAATGTTGTATATCAAACCATTTACGGGTCGCCTTCGTAAAGAAAACTTAAGAAAATGGCATGCCTTTTTGGTGAATTTCCAGAAACTGTTATACCTCCAAGACGATCCGGACGTCAAGTTTTTGGTGGAAACCATCCAAGGCACCCACAGCGTCGACTTTATTAGGCAGCTCCAAAATAAACTAAACACGATTAACGCTGAACTTCAATGCCAGATGAATCGGGAACCGGAGAAATCATCTTCAAACAAGGATCAGGGCACGTCCCTGAAAGACGCAGAGGCTTTCATCGCTAACCTCAGGTCCTCTTTCCGAATGGTCGATTTCGAAGTAATCCGATTGATCAGGAAGTACATAGACGCCGAGACTAAAATATGTTTAGCACATTGTGCATAGGTGGTAATATTGTAATAATGTATAAGTGTATTGTATCATCAGGCAATGTTGTATTGTCAAGACCTGACCCAAAGAAGTTTTGATATGATAATAACATTAACAACCAATGTAAAAACCTATTGGAATTACTTGTTAAACAGGGACAAACCATATGAAACTTATTTTAGTTACTTATTTATCAAAAATATTTAACATTACATTATTATTGAAAATATTATAAAAACCATTGTTATAAAACTACTCGACATTGCTGTAAACTGTTCTTCTAATATTATATTAAATAAAAACCGTTGATTATCTACAGATTATTGTTGTTTTATCACCTACAACATGTTATGATAAGATTCGATTAAAACGTTACACGAATAACTGTTTCCACGACAAGAATATTTACCGTGGTATATTATCGGATGATATTTATAAAGGATAAGTCACTTAATATCTCTGAAAATAATTGCAACTATGTATGATACAGTTATGCAATTATGTTTTTTTGATAACATTTTTATTTATGTTATTTTAAAATAATATAAAAGTTCTAAATAGTTAGGTACCGTTTTTAATGTTTTCCAGAGCTCTATCAACTTTTCAAACTTATAATTTATGTAAATAATTAATACATCAATGTCGGATAAATGATTTCGAACCTTCTCCAAGTTGATTGAGCTCTAGAAAAATTTACCAACAAAATGTCCTATTAACATTAACCAACAATAGCTTGTATGGCTTAGAATTTGGAAGGTTTGGGTTTGGGAAACTAAAAACATTTCAAATCATTTTCCACGAGTATCAATTGTGCACATAATTGTCTTAGTACATTTTATAACTATCATCAATAATTATTCATAAACCAAGTATTTTTTTTTTTTATTATTATGAAAAAGACGTCGATCTAGCGACAAAATAATATATAAAATTGTCAAATGTTCGAATTTATCCTTTTTTTTTTGTGCACATCATAGCATTCATTTTTATAATGAAAATTCGTAAATCATGAAGGTTTATCACAGACGATTTTATCGAATCGGATAGGTTTTCGAACACAGGTATTTTATTATTTTACAACTTTTGCCTTAAATAGTCAGTAAAATAATATTTTTGCAAATCGGCGCATGTGTTGCAAAAGTAAACAAAAATGTTTAAATATATTTTTTTATTTAAGTGTTGTACGTTGAAATTTTGCCTACACGTTAACTTGAAAGTGTATTTTTTTACATTAGAAAAAAACTTGTGTTATTTGATAGAGTCTCCATTTCCACTGTTTACATAAATGAAAATATAGTAATCGTTTATATAACATTTTTTTGCTCGTTCCAAAAGCCTATAAACATTATTTAGATACTCATATTGGGCTACTGTTATAAAAATGTGCACCTAACGTCGACAAATACAGGGTCTATAGAATTTTATGGCTCACCCGACTTATTGACGATTTTTTAAAATTATGAAAAAACGACCTATAACATTTTTATATATAATATTGTTCTCGATTCCAACCTTGATGATTATGACGCCACTCTTTTTGTATTTTAACAAAAAAAATTCAACCAACTCACACACTCACGGCAAAAGACTACAAACATATGTTTTCTAGATAAATAAGAATAGTATTATAAAAATTACACCAAAAACATACTTTTAACATTATTTGAGACATACTTAAATAGTTATAATATCAATATACCCTGATAAACACGTTAAACATATTATATCTTAATAAAATGTATCAATTGAATTGTTAAAAGTATATAAATTGTTCAATACATTAACGACTCATAATTTTTCAAAAAACTATTGTCCAAATTGGGTTTAGAACTAGATATGAAAACTAGAAAGCCTAAAATATACAGTTAGATAAGGTTAGATACATCATCGAATGCAATATTTCCCATACAAATCCATGGGTGTAAATAATATTTTATATGTTCAAATTTTTAGTGTTGACTTCCTCGTCTTTTTGAAGTGAAAAAGTTATTAAAAATTTCACCTCAACTATTTGTACAGAGCTAAAATCCGATCATCCTAATATTGTAAGTAGGAGTAATTTTATCAGGCTTTTAGATATAATTTGGTTTCTTGTAGGAACAAAATGGCTTTTACCCGTAGAAAAAAGTATATGAATAAAAAATATACTTAAAGTGGCGGTGATGGAGACAGTACAGTGGTTAGGTGAGGTAGAGGAAATTATGCGTCTCACTAATTTTAAACAGTCCTCCAGCCATAAGACATATTCATGTATAAAAAATAATTTTCTAAATAACTATACGATTTCTCCTCAACTTGTGTGTGTGTGTGTGGTAAATCAACATGACCTTATAGACAAAATATAGGTTCTGTAAATAATGTTTGGCGCCCGAGGTTTGACCTAGAAAAAAAAACTTTGCAGTTTACACCTAAAATCAGCATAGAGAGACTAGGTGCGGATTGTCAAAGAAATGACGATCCAAAATTTATCTAAGTGGTCTTGATGAGCCTGATGGTCTCATTAAGACCACTTGGAAAGACCACAATATGCGAAAGAAAGCGTTAAGCAACTGCGATAAGCTAAACAATATGTTGATTGTAAACAACGCACAAGTCACGTACGGGACGCGATACGAAGCGTTGAGGTCCAGACTTGAGTTCTTCAATAACCTGGGCATAAACGCAGAACTCAAATCCAAGATGATGGCCGGGTACGACGTGCTATGACTCCTTGTGGCTAATACTCTTGTACGCAAGCAAAGTGGGCCGACCGAGAAGTTTTTTAAGTATTGAAAAATATAGTAATATGAGTACAGAATTTTATCGATAATGACATAAACAATTTTAAGGACAACGTCAACTAGTAGTCGTTCGGTTTGACTTTTTCTATGTACAATAATATTAAGCATAAAAAGCCAGCACAGCGGGGTCGGGTCATAGAGGTACACATTTTTCTTTTAAGAACAACTGTTTTACTAGTATACGAAATAGTGTTTTTTTTAAGTATTTCATTTGGTTTTTTCATGTTTGAACTATTTTTTTGCGCAGTAGTACTCCATGTTTACATACATTTTAGCGAAAACCTTTTTTTGTAAATTGGTGTTTAAATTCCGTTGAAGTATTTAGATTGAAATTTTCTGTTATTCCTTCCCTTAAAACATGTAGCTACTTGAAAACTAGTTACCAATGCATTATTATAGGACGTATTACAACAGCCAATTTTGGTTTTAGTTGGTTAAACTATTTACGTTTGGTAAACTATTTGCTTACATTACACACAGTAAACTTCACAACGTCTGTCGCATTTCATAAAAAAAAAATCACCTGTTGGTTACAAGAACTTTTATGATGTGATATTATAAGAAAAGTTATATTTTACAAAAAAAATATTTTAAAGTTTTACCAATGTTAAATTTGAATGATTTAAATCGCCGTCGGGCTTACTTGCAAAATATACAACATGATAGTATATTATTATGGGGTTTTTTTAATTGAAAAAAAAAGTTGTTTTAATTTTTTCGTATTTTATGGAAAATAGTAGAAATTTTATATACAGTCGATTAGTCGGAGGCACTTGTTGACAGTTTTAAAACTATAATATTGACAGCAATATTTTTTCGATACATCTGCGGCGGCTGACGATACACAAATAAAAAGTACACGTCTTGGTAGCTCGAAGCTACAAAATTATCACCCAGCCTTTGTGATTAGTTGGCACTAATTATTGGTTTGGATTGTAAATATTGGTGAATAAGTTCGATCAATGCTTTATTTAGTTAAATTACAATGCTCAGTAACTTTTTTTAAAATTGGCCTTTTACTTCTAAATTTTTATAGAATATGAAGACATAGTACTATCAATAACGTTACAATCCTAACTAATATCATAAACCCCACCTAAAAAGGGTGACAATTTTTCGTAACTTCACCTTTTTTCTACTGTAATCGTTTATCGTGTTACAATGTCAAAAACATACAAAATAAAAAAAAGTTCTCTAAATAAATATGCATACTTCTAAATGTAAATATGTGTAATATAATAACATGGCGTTATTGACATACTATGGGTACTGTAAATAATGGTTGACGCTCGAGTTCTGAATCAGAAAACAAAAAAACTTGGCAGTTCAGTTACAATTCCGAATCGTGAATAAGGTTGTCGACGAAATGACGCTTTCGAAATTATCACCAATGACGATCGTCTTGAGCCTAGTGGCCTTGTTGAGCCTCATGGCCTCATTAAGCCCACCGGTACTGTCGCTGGATACCGGATACGATTACAGGACAAATGAAAACCCGTCGGAGGCACAGCTGTACAGAGATTTGAAGTGCACGTATCTTATTGCTGGAATGACACAAATGCGGTTGGTGAAACTTATGCTGGAAAACGAAAAACTTTTAAACAAAAACGTAATCGGTCTGGTGAAAAGCTACAGAATCCGAGCGATCATATGCGCCCTGTATGACGTGACCCACGTGAAAATCGGCTCGTTGTGGTTACTACTGCTGTTCGTGATCACAATGGAGTCTTATTACAAACAGTATGTCCTCAAAAGCGAAATCGAAGCCTTCAATGGGACGCCCATCCTTCGGCCGGAGGAGGTCGCGGGCAAAGTGGCGTTCATTTACGATTACGTGACGCGCAGAGTTCAAGCGGAATTGACAGCCGCCAGGTGTCGACCGGACAACCGGTTCGACACGTACAACGATTGGTACCGGCGGAAGGTGGCCAATTCGCCGAGCGGCAAAGTCAGTTGTGATGATATCCGAGCGAAGGGGTTCAACAACTGCGAGAACCTGAGAATACTGTTGGACGGGAACAATGCAAAAGACACGTACGCATGGCGGTTCAACACGTTAAAGTCCAGACAACTGTTCGTCAGATACCTTGGCACAAACACTGATATGATGTCCAAGTTGATGAACGGGTACGACGTGCAAATCAGCTGGCACGGCACGGCCAAAATGCTAAAAGACGACTTGAATTACGCGCAGAAAATGCTGTCACCCACTATTCTATTATACCCCTTGTTTAGCATAAAAAAGTATTATCAGGGGGTCTACTGTCTGTTTAAAAGTATAATGTACAAGCTGACGTGGAAATTTTTGTTGTACGTCGATAACTATAGTGATGACACTCGACAAAATTACTTAAACACATGGCATTCCTTTCTGATAGAATTTCAAAAACTGTTATGCCTTCAAGACGATGAGGAAACCGGGAGTTTGGTGAAAGCCATTGTTAGCCTCGGTCGCAACGAATTAGTCGTAAACGAAATTATTGAGCCGCTCAAGCTTAAGCTGCATGAATTCAACGTTTGTCTCCTATGCGATGCCACCGAAGAGATGACTCTACAATCGGGCCAAGAAGCCATCAAAAGCGATAGCCTTACAAATGCACGAGCATTCATCGGTGATCTAGGGTCTGCTGTAAGAGATATCGATTTCAATGTGATCCAATCGATCATGTTGTACATAGAGCAGGAAGCTAAATGCTGTATGCGGTAAATAATATTATAATAATTTACTCTATTAACAGGCAATATTATATTGTCACTGTCTAACCAATTCATTTTCGATAACTTAACAACATTATCAAGTAACGAAAACTTTATTCTAATCATTTGTTTACTGATAACCAGTAGCACCATGTGAACCTTGTTACTAATTTATCAAACATAATTAAGATTATTTGTAAAAAATATAAAAATATAGTTTTAAAAATACTCAACTTGCTGTAAGCTTTTCTTTTAAAATAATATTAAATAAAAAACGCTCAATATCTATCTTCGTAATTTATAGGATTACTGTTGTTTTATCAACCAGGATGATAATAATCCATCAAATTGTGTAACATTTACCACAATTTTTCTTGTTTGTATACGCTAACATAGGTAAAATTTCATCTCAGGAGAGGTTCTCAATTTTATCGGTTTAACCAATTTTATATGGTGATCATTATAGATCCATATTCCACAGTCGAACGAGTAAGTGCAATTTTGAAACTTTTAAGCAGAGCCGATTGTTTAACATTGATCACAATGTGTTCAGTGAACGAATCAATAAAATTCTAATATTTTCATTAAAGTAGAATAATCAATTGTGTCGGACGCCTTTTTCAAGTTTGCCTCAATTGTGTCCACGTGGCAGACCGCAGCGACATTACATAAAAATTTTAGGGTAAACCTATATAACGTTTTTTAGCCGTGTCTGCAACCACGAAAGAGCATTTTCATGTCTCGTTGAAGAGCCGAATAAATTTAGAGTAGTGGTGGAATTATAGATAATTATATAGTATATTAAAAAGCAGTAACAAGCTAGTATATTAAAACATCAAGTTACTGGCTAATATTGTAGTTTTTAATATCTGGCTTTAAACAATTCATAGAGAATTTGGGCCCTTAAACTATTTTGAATTTATCATGTAGTTCTAATTTGAACGTTGAACGTACAACAAATCTTTCACCCCCTATATCCCACCCCAATATCTCTCCCCCGATCTTCCACCCTCTATATCCTACTCCTATCTCCCTCCCCTATCTCTCATTCTCTTTTTCTCCCCCCTTTTCCCCACCCCTATCTTCTACCCCCCTCTCTCATATCTCTTGTCAAAATGTTTGACCTGTTTATGTTTATTGGCTGAAGGTCATTACGAAAATATGTGCGTGTGGCACCATCTAGCGGTTGTAAGTGATTATACAGGGTATCACATTTTTAAATTCTAATAGATTTTCTCCAAAAGTACTAATCCAATCAAACAGTTGTTTATTAAAGACTTTTAGAGTACAAAGGGGGACGTTTAAAAAAAAATATAGGCCAAAATTAAAAACTTTTTAAAAATTTTAAAGTTTTTTTAAAGTTAAAAAAAACACATGGCTTCTTTTTAACCAAAATAAAATTGTAAATTAAGTCTCTTAAGCTAATTTTATTTTTTTTTATGCAAATGGTAACCTTGTCATGTAACCCTTGGTTTGTGTGGTAATCATGGTTTTTGTCTTTGTGATAAATAAAAAAAAGAGGGTAACGTTAACGATTAAAATAATGATAATGTAATGGTAATACTAATGATAGTGCTCAAGACAAAGACAAAAATAAAGATATAGATACATTTTAAAAATGTCTTATTTGAGATGTTTGAATATGCCGCTATTGTTGTCCAAACATGCTTGAACTCTTAGCTCAAAACTATCTACAGTTGATAGACCTCACAGGTTACCTCACTTACCATAGTTACCACACATACAACGGTTACCTCATAGACAAAGGTTATCACACATACCATGGTTATCATACATACCACGTTTACCACAAATGACACGGTAACCATATAAATCAAAATAAAATAACAAAACTAGAAATAGCTAGACTTAATTTACATTTATGGGTTTGACCGAAAAATTTTTTCTACAAAAGTTGTGAGTTTTGATAAGAAAATTTGTTTGATTAACAAAAAATACATGGTTTCCATTTAAAAAAAAAAGTTTTTGACCGTAAGTCGGCACAATAGTGAGAAATTCAAAATCTTACAGCTCCTAGTAAATAAAACTCTTTATTAAATAACTTTTACCCAAAGCTTGTTGGACCCAAAGCTCAGATGGGTACCTCAGCTTAACTATCTACTTTCATTTACCTCTCGTTGGGCTAACTTCCTCCGTTGCGTTACAGGCACCTCTTGGGGCTGTCATCCTACTTCTTTACTTCTTATTTATAACTCCGTCATTCGTTCAAAAATAGACTATGGTTCCTTTTTATTTGTCTCTGCTTCTCACACTCATAGAAATAAATTAAACTCCATTCTCGCCTCCTGCATACGTAGTATCATAGGTGCTTTGAAATCCACCCCCATTTCTAGCTTATTTGTAGAATGCTCCTCCCCCCCTATCGAAATCCGCTGCCGGGATCTCGCTGGTAAGTTTCTACTTAAATCCCTTTCTTCTCCCAACACCCCAATATATCATCTCTTCACAGTTATAAAATCTTCCTGGCGTTACGTTCCCAAATCTCTCCCTATTTTAGCCTCGGTTTGCCACTCTCTCTCTCCTATTGCCGCCCTTGTATATAAATCGCATTCGAGACTACCCTTATATGATTGCTCATTTAATTCCCTCACTCTTAAACCCACCGTTCTCTCCAACACTAGCTGTCTCGGTCTCCACGTTCAAACCCTTCGTTCTCTCCACCCTTCTACAGTCAACAATCTCTTTTCCGATTATATCTCTTCTTCGTTTCCTAATACATGCATAATATACACGGACGGTTCGGTATCAATCAATTCGGCAGGCTGTTCCTTTTTTATTCCTGCTTTGAATATATCCTTTTCTTCCAAATTACATTCAGTCTCATCTTCCTTTACGGCGGAAAGTCTTGCCATTATCCATGCCCTTACTTACATTTCCTCCGCTCCTAATACGGCTTATTTAATTTGTTCTGATTCTCTTTCATGCCTTCAAGCTATATCATCCTTTCCGTTCAATTCTCATCTTTCCCCTTTTATCCTAATCATCAGGTCATTAATCTCTTCAATCCTCACACAAAATAAATCAGTTATTTTCCATTGGGTCCCAAGTCACTTTGGTATTATGGGTAACGAGGTTGCCGACCTCCTCGCTAATTCCACTTCATCCCACTTATTTCCGACCATCTCCAATACCCCTTCTTCTGACTTCCTCCGCCTTTTCCGTCACACTGTAGCCAAAGCGTGGCAAGACAAATGGTCCAACGTTAACCTCAGTTCCACCCGCTGGTTCCGTTTTATTTCCCCTTCCATTACCTTTCGTCCTTGGTTCCATAATTTAAATATTCCCAGAAATGTAATATCCTCCTTTTCACGCCTTAGACTTGGTCATAATCTTCTTCCGTCACATGCATTCCATCTATCCCTTAATTCTGCTCCATATTGTCCTCTTCATGATGATGAAGCCATTTGCGACTTCTCTCACCTCCTTACTACCTGTCCGGCTTTGACCAACAAAAGGCTCTCTCTATTTCATTTCCTCTCTCCCCTTAACATTCAGCCTCCCTTTAACGTTAATTTGTTAAACACCCGTTCCACTCCTGTCATTTTTTCTATCCTTTCCTTTTTGAAGAGCTCCGGCCTTTTAATTTAATTTAAGATTATATTA
Source organism: Adelges cooleyi (assembly GCF_023614345.1). Taxonomy (NCBI): domain Eukaryota; kingdom Metazoa; phylum Arthropoda; class Insecta; order Hemiptera; family Adelgidae; genus Adelges; species Adelges cooleyi. Next base: position 8,091,744 of record NW_026096268.1, read on the forward strand.
ACTTCATTTAGTTTTATGCACTTACTTTTTGTTTGTTTTTCATCATTTTATATTTATTATTGAAATCATGTTATTCTGTAACCGCATGTTAATAATGTAACCTAACATTTAGTGTTTAATTGTCGAGCCAAATATTTTATAATAATAAAGGCTATAAAAAAAAAAAAAAAAAAAACTTTTATCATATGTTTTACATACATATAAGTAAGTGCTGTACAAATTTAAGAATTTTTGGTTCATGTGGTAATAAGTTATAGACTCTTAAGTATATCACTTTTTAGTAAAATGCTAAACTTAAAAGTCACCTATTCAAAAAAAAAAAAAAAAATGTTAAAAAAAGTTATGAATCACACAAGTATAGTATGATGTATCAAAATAAAAAATGTTGACTTTAAGTCAATTAAAAAATTGAATGAAATTCATAAAAATTTGAATTTGATTTTCAGTTTTTAACCCTTAACTTGGCGATGTATCTTTAAAGATACACAAAATTGAAATAAATATTCCAGGAAAAATATAATTGATATATGGACTGTTTTTATTTTTTATTTTATTTGGAGAAACCTTTATAGTCATTGATAACATTTTACAATTTTTCGCACGTTATTATATTTGTTATATCGTTTCAAAAATCATGTTATCATGGTAGTGTATCTATAAAAATACATATATCAAATTAGCTCCACGAGGCAGTGTATCTTTAAAGATACAAATGCCAAATTAGCTTCACGTGGCAGTGTATCTTTAAAGATGCAACTATTAAATTAGTCAATGAGGTGGTGTATCTTTAAAGATACACGCTATAGTAAAAAAACTGTTCGTTAAAAAAAAATAACATCAAAAATGAATTCTACGGTCTTAATTTGTAAAAAAAATGGTTTGGAATTTTAATTTTAATTTTTTATTTCTGCCAAGTTTAGGGTAAAGAACTTAAATATTTGAAAACAACATTTTTCAAGTATATTATGAAAAAGAAGACTTAAATTAAAATTGTTTAGTGAAAGTGTCATTACGATATCATAATTAGTGATTAAGTAACGGGATCGTGAACTATGGTGTTTTCACATAAAATTTCCGAATCAGTCTAAGCATTGTCTAAGTCCAAAAAAAAATGTTTTCTTCACTCTTTTGGTTTTATGAAACTATTTGCATAGGATATGTAAGTTTGAGGCATTTCAAAAATCCACTAGAACAAACATTAGGTGATTTGGCATAAAATGACCCCTTATCGATAAACGTTGACAAACCAAACTAATATCATAAATCTCTGCACCAAGATAGGGTGAACATTTTTTTTCTACTATAATCGTTTGTCGGGTTACAACGTCAAAAATATACAAAATAAACAAAAAATTTCTAATTAATTATAAAAATACTCGTAACGTATATGTGTAATATAAAAATATGGCGTTATTGACATAATATGGGTACTGTAAATAATGGTTGATACTCGAATTCTGAATCAGAAAACAAAAAAACTTGGCAGTTCAGTTACAATTTAGAATCTCGAATAGGTGCGGATTATCGACGAAATGACGATTTCGAAATTATCACCAAAGACGACCGTCTTGAGCCTAGTGGCCTTGTTGAGCCTCATGGCCTCATTGAGCCCACAGGTACTGTCGCTGGATACCGGTTACAGATATGGCCCGAATGAAAACTTGTCGACCACACAGCTGTACAAAGATTTGAAATGCACGTATCTTACTGCCGGAATGACACAAATGCGATTGGTGAAACTAATGATGGAAGATCAAAAACTTTTGAACAGAAACGTGATCGGTATGGTGAAAAGCTACAGAATCCGAGCGATCATATGCACCCTGTACAGCGTGGCTAACGTGCAAATCGGCTCGTTGTGGTTGCTACTGTTTTTCGTGAACGCAATTGAGTATTATTACGAACAGTATGTCATCGGCACCGCAAACGCAGTCACCAATGGGACGCCCTTTCTTCAGCCGAATGAGGTCGCAGACATCCTGGTGGGCATTCACGATTACGTGACGCGCAGAGTTCAAGCGGAATTGACAGCCGCCAGGTGTCGACCGGACAACCGGTTCGACACGTACGACGATTGGTACCGGCGGAAGGTGGCCAATTCGCCGAGCGGCAAAGTCAGTTGTGATGATATCCGAGCGAAGGGGTTCAACAACTGCGAGAACCTGAAAATACTGTTGGACGGAAACAACGCACAAGACACGTATGGACGGCGGTTCAACAAGTTAAAGTCCAAACAGCTGTTCGTCAACAACTTAGGCAACGACGCTGATATGATGTCCAAGTTGATGAACGGGTACGACGTGCAAATCAGCTGGCACGGCACGGCCAAAATGCTAAAAGACGACTTGAATTACGCGCAGAAAATGCTGTCACCCACTATTCTATTATACCCCTTGTTTAGCATAAAAAAGTATTATCAGGGGGTCTACTGTCTGTTTAAAAGTATAATGTACAAGCTGACGTGGAAATTTTTGTTGTACGTCGATAACTATAGTGATGACACTCGACAAAATTACTTAAACACATGGCATTCCTTTCTGATAGAATTTCAAAAACTGTTATGCCTTCAAGACGATGAGGAAACCGGGAGTTTGGTGAAAGCCATTGTTAGCCTCGGTCGCAACGAATTAGTCGTAAACGAAATTATTGAGCCGCTCAAGCTTAAGCTGCATGAATTCAACGTTTGTCTCCTATGCGATGCCACCGAAGAGATGACTCTACAATCGGGCCAAGAAGCCATCAAAAGCGATAGCCTTACAAATGCACGAGCATTCATCGGTGATCTAGGGTCTGCTGTAAGAGATATCGATTTCAATGTGATCCAATCGATCATGTTGTACATAGAGCAGGAAGCTAAATGCTGTATGCGGTAAATAATATTATAATAATTTACTCTATTAACAGGCAATATTATATTGTCACTGTCTAACCAATTCATTTTCGATAACTTAACAACATTATCAAGTAACGAAAACTTTATTCTAATCATTTGTTTACTGATAACCAGTAGCACCATGTGAACCTTGTTACTAATTTATCAAACATAATTAAGATTATTTGTAAAAAATATAAAAATATAGTTTTAAAAATACTCAACTTGCTGTAAGCTTTTCTTTTAAAATAATATTAAATAAAAAACGCTCAATATCTATCTTCGTAATTTATAGGATTACTGTTGTTTTATCAACCAGGATGATAATAATCCATCAAATTGTGTAACATTTACCACAATTTTTCTTGTTTGTATACGCTAACATAGGTAAAATTTCATCTCAGGAGAGGTTCTCAATTTTATCGGTTTAACCAATTTTATATGGTGATCATTATAGATCCATATTCCACAGTCGAACGAGTAAGTGCAATTTTGAAACTTTTAAGCAGAGCCGATTGTTTAACATTGATCACAATGTGTTCAGTGAACGAATCAATAAAATTCTAATATTTTCATTAAAGTAGAATAATCAATTGTGTCGGACGCCTTTTTCAAGTTTGCCTCAATTGTGTCCACGTGGCAGACCGTAGCGACATTAGATAAAAAAATGTCCAAATGGAATACGATCGAATTGGTAAAGCTCGATTTTGATATTCGATAACAGTTTTGATAACTACGTATCTATCTAAAAAGTATTACTTTTTATATAAAAAAAATCGTAAGTTATAACAAATCATGAAAAGTTAATGCCTGACGATTTTATCGAATCGGATAGGTTTTCGAACATAGATATTTTATTATTTTACAACTACTGCCTTTAATAATCCGTAAAATAATAATTTCGCAAATCGGCACAAGTGTTTCACAAGTAAATAAAAATTAAAATATATGACTTTTTATCAAAGTGATGTACATTGAATTTTTGTACAATACATTCATAGTATTTAAATATGTTTCGTTGCCCATTCCCCCTGAACTGGCCTTTCTAATTTTGCTTTTATTTTAAAAATGCTAAACTAAAAGACGACTTGTAAAAATTACAGACATGATGTAATTTCACGATCACTTATTAAAATTATACTATATTTTATTATATGAAGATTCAAAACGGTAGTTGAAAAAAATATATTAAAATTTTGTTAGCAAAAATCCTAAAAATGTATGTCTGTTCGAGAATATTGTCAACCTATAATTTATTATACCCTTTGAATTTTAATACACCAATTTATATTAACAAGTGTTCACACAAATTCAAAAAAAAATTATTGCAAAAAGATTTGAAATTACACCGAACTAAATGTCTATTTATTTACACTATTTTTTCTTAAACAAACGAACTTATTATAAGTATATAATATGTAATTTATTTATTGTTAATCTGGGGCAAGATTAATATAACATCAAACTGAAACGTTGCTCTGTAAAAATGAGTTTATTATATTATAAGGCTTTTTACGCTATTTACAACTTATTTATAAGATAATTTACAAACCTGTAAAAATGAGAAACAACATTCAATGTTTATTGATCAAAATCTTGTCTCTCACAGACTACAAATTAATTTTAACAAATTATTTTAACTTTTAATATTGCTCTATACCTGATAGTTACTTTATAATCAGCTTAGTCACCTTCTCCTATCACATGTTGTTTTATCAGTACTCTACCTTATCAACTAATGCTGTAGAATTCAAATACTTAAGAAGTATACTTCTTATAAGTATAAAATCTGACTGATGTTCCTTGGATTTTGTGGTTTATCCCGGAGGTCTCCCCTACGACCGCAGACCGACTAGTAGCGCTAGGCGCTAATTGAGGGCCGGGGAAGGTATGTCTCAACAAGAAGTGATCCTGTAGAAAGGCCACTTAACGTTTGGCCTCAACGACACACTTTAGTCGCCTTATATGAGAGGCGTGTAGACCTTGAAAATATTCTTTCTCCCATTTCCACAGGAATATATAAAATGTGACAGGCAAAACAATCGAAAAAAATCAATCATTCACCTTAAAAATCGAAGAAACCCGAAACAAAACCCTAACCTAACCTTACCTAACCCCCCCCCATTTGGGGGGGGGGTTTACCGTAATAAAAAAAATTTGACTACACATTTTTGAGAAAATCGCATATGCCGTATTTCCAATCTAAAAATACCTTTAATGTAGTTTTCTGATCTTAATCCTTTTAGTTCTTGCTCTATCAAATTTTTTTTTTATTACTTTTTATTTATAAAATTAACAGTCTGTAAATAGTAGTTTTACAATAAGCTCAAAAGATGTTTACAGAAAAAGAAAATAAGATATACATAGATATATATTTATATATATACATTATACATATTAGAGACGGTAGTCTTGTAGAAGGAGTCAGCCAGCATTCATACTTCTTGTCATGTAGTAGTGAAATTAGTTAGTTTTCATTTTTGTGTCTCATGTTGGATGAGGAGAGATTTGGGTGTGATATGGTTAGTTGACATTCTTGGTTTTCGTGAGGGATGAAAGGACTGTGGTGGGGAGGGAAATGAGAGGATTTATTGTAGATTTAAATTCATCAAGAAATTTAAGAAGTGAAATTTCATTATTGTTTGTAGAAGAGGGATTTGGGTTGAAAGGTTGTTGACCTTCAGTTGCTTTAGCATACGAACGTGAGTTTGACAAGTTTTTAATGGTTGGTTGTTGATGATTAGGTTCTGGATTGGAGTTTAGGTTGATTGGTAGTGGTTGTTAAGGTTTATTACTTGAGATGTTGTGCTTACGACTTAGTTGTTTGTACATAGTACATTCTTTGTAGTTGGATGGATGTGGGCCTTCACAGAGAGCGCATTTTGCTGGAAGTTCTGGTGATTTTGTGCAGGTAGGGGATGGGTGGTTACCCCCACATTTTACATTTTTGGGTAGATGTGCACAATATGTACGGGCGTGGCCATAAGCTTGACAGTTTTGACCTGTAGAAATTGCCGTTTTTTGTAAGGCTCTTCGATTTTGATCTTTGTGTTTAAGAGGGACGAGATGACAAAGATGTTGCTAACACATCCATTAGGGTCGATGTCGACAAAGAAGAGGAGTAAAGATGTTTTTGTTTGTTGATGTTTCACATTTATAACGTTTTCACGGTGTGAAAGCAACTGGAGTGGATGGATGTAGGTTTCTGATAACAACTCTTAATGGTTTATCAGTTTGTAGTTGATAATTATGGAATTAGGCTTCGATATCTTTTAAGAAATCAGTTTGGATTTGGAGATGACTCGAGGTTGATTTGCAAGAGAAAATGTTTGGGCCAATGATACTTTTAAAATTGTTGCATAGACCTATGAAGTCAAGAACGCCTTTAATAAGTATTGGTGGAGGTGGAGTAGGCTTTGGAGTATAGTTGGCAGTATCATGTTGCTCCTGGTTTGAATAGTCAAATACATCGTCTTTAACGTTTGTAAGCTCTTCTATATGTAGAGCGAAAAAGCTGTTTCGCGTGACAAATAATTTTGTTTTCTTTAGATTTACAGTAGACGGTGAAAGCGGAGGAGTAGAGAAGCAGATAAGCCTCTTTTATTCTTATTAGTTGAGGTTTTTTTGTTGCTGTTGACAACTTGGTTACGTACGATTTTAACTGGTGATATGGTATTGTCAGAGGTTTTATGATGTATGTAATCTATGGTCCAAATGTCACCGCACACGACGGTGCCTTGCTTTATTGTGAGCGGCCGATAATTGCGGAGTGGCTTGTGGTATTACTAAATAATATTTAAAAATATATATATTACTTAATTTAGTTGGAGAATTCTTTTGGAGATTGAGCTATTGTAGAATTTGAAGTAAAGTAGAGCACAAGATTCAACAATTGATATAAAATCAAAAGTTTTCGGATTGAAACAGAGCGTTAAAGTTAATAAATCTCGAGAGCGGAGTAATATGCGTGTCCACTGTCTAACTGTTCAGGCCAAACTTGTTATTAAATTTTGAAACTTATTTGGAAACAAATATGTGTAATAATACTAGATACATACAAAACAAAATAAAAGGTTTTTCAATAATTATACGACTAGTCCTAATCGTGTATGTGCCGACCAATACTTATCAATGAGATTATTTTATGTCCATATAATACTCATTATAATTATGTTACTTTTAATCTTTTTATGTCTAACCATAAGTCAGCTGTAGTCAGTACTTGGTAGTAGCTATTTTTAGCTTCGATGCAGAGCAGTTTTACTCTGATGTGTGTGTTTTTTTTTAACTGTACACACTGTAACTTTTTTAATACTGAACCAATTCCTTCGAGAAGCAACTCTATAAATCACAAATTTCATCTAGTTGATACTTTAGGAGGGGGGAGGGGGTAAAAATTAAAACTATTTGTAAAACTTTTTTTGATTTCTTAATTCCAGATATAATTGCCGTTATTTTATTACACTTTTCTCAATTTGCAAAAAGAAGTATAAACAGATATTTTAGGTTTGAATCGAAAATCTATTCATTTGCCGTTAAAACGAAATTTTTGTTTTTGTGGTGTCTGCTGCTGTTGTCGTTGTAAGTGTTGTTATTTGAATAAATGTTACGAATACGAAAATATTTCACTAAAAAAACAATTTATTTTTTGTTTGCTGTAAGTCCATATACTGCCATTGATTTTATAACGTTATACAAATTGTTGTTTTCAATTTTATACAGTATTTTGAGTCTCTGAAATTTATTTTACTGTAACAATAAAATATATAACACTGATTTTACGTGCAATAGATTTACATTATACAGTATAATTTAATTACATCTACTTAAAGACTAATTTCAACACCAAAATCTACGGATAAAAAAACAAAATATGACCTTTTTTCAGTCACTTGTCACTTTTCGAAAACAAAATTAATCAACCCACTATTTTTCAAAACAAATACTCTTAGTTTAAAATTTAATTCAATATAATATACGTTAGCGATATTAATTATCAAAAAAATGTTATATAAAATATATATTTTTAAATACTACCATACTTATTTTTTGTCTCTTTTATTATACACCAAATGTACACTACTTTTGCGTATTAATTATACACTGATAAACTTTTTTATTATTTTTTTCCATAAAAGTTGTACAATGTTATCCGTTGTAGGACATATTATTTGGTGCTCTTATGTTATCCTATTGGATACCGATATACCGATATACCGATTGGTATCCTATGTTATACGATACCAATAAAAACCGCAAAAAACAGTATTTTAATTGAGAATTCAAATTAATAACGAAACTGATGGTTTTTTTTTCTTGAAACATGACCACTGTCATTGTGATTTTTAATAATTTTCTCAGTGATAACAGGAATTGTACACTTTGAAATGTTTAGTTTCATTTAATTTATTTAATCGATTCGAAGGCAAAGCTAATTAGTATACAGAGTCTAACTAAACACCACAATAGGCCAAGTTTTTTTTAATGTGTTCTCGGTTCCACCTTTGATGATTATGACGCCACTCCTTTTGTATTTAAGCAAAAAAAAAATTCAACCAACTCACACACTCACGGCAAAATACTACAAACATATGTTCTCTAGATAAATAAGAATAGTAGTGTAAAAATTACCCCCAAAAAATACTTTTAACATTATTTGAGACATACTTAAATAGTTATAATATTAATATACCCTGATTAACACGTTAAACATATTAAATCTTAAAAAAAAGTATCAATTCAATTGAATCGGTAATTTCCAAAACCACCTAAGTCACCAATTTAAAAATTTGCAGGAGGCAATAAAAACTGTGCTACTCACACCTTAACGAATTTTTAAGAATTTTTTTCAGCTAAATGTAACAACTAGACCTAAATACGCTGAAATAAAAAAAAAATCACAAATCATGGAAAATTAAAAGAGAAAACCCAGAAAAACTGAGCTTGACTTATGTTGTTTTAGCAGGAAACGGAGTTAAGGTATATATAAAATGAACAAAATGAGGATAATAGTCATATATTTAATGAAAATATTGAAGATACTCCTTAAAAATTGTAATTTATCAAAATTTATTATGGAACAAACGTAAACAAACAATTTAATCTAAATCACAGAACCTCACAGAACAGACGCTCGAGTCTTCTTTATGGTGCTAATCTGACATGTTTGTGTGCGCGCTACCTTGCGATGCATGTAAAAACCACATTAGTCATTGACTTAGGTTGTTTTACCAATGAACGTTATTAAGAGGGCGCTGTAAAATGGAGAAGGAATTACCTGACTAATGTTGTTTTAACATGGATTATAGGTCTACCTTCAAGTAATAGTTTGCGACCAAAAAAGCCATTTTGAAAAAAAATTGACTTATGTGGTTTTTGAAATGACCGATTCAATTGTTAAAAATATATAAATTGTTCAATACATTAACGACTCATGATTTCTCAAAAAACTATTACCTAAAAACTTTTGTCCAAATTGGGTTTAGAACTAAATTTGAAAACTAGAAAGTTTAAAATATAGAGTTAGATAAGATTAGATACATCATCGAGTGCAATATTTTCATACAAATCCATGGTCGTAAATAATATTTTATATGTTCAAACTTTTAGTGTTGACTTCCTCGTCTTTTTGAAGTGAAAATGTTATTAAAAATTTCACCTCAACTATTTGTACAGAGCTAAAATCCGATCATCCTAATATTGTAAGAAGGAGTAATTTTATCAGGCTTTTAGATATAATTTGGTTTCTTGTAGGAACAAAATGGCTTTTACCCGTAAAAAAGTATATGAATAAAAAATATACTTAAAGGCTTATAGAAAATAAATTGGCATGGTCAAAACTTATTAAAACCACTGTTTTCTCTAATATTGTCAATATGAAACCTTTATAAAACCGCCTCAATTTAATCCTCTTAAGGATATCGTTGAGATATTGAAATTACCTAATTTGTATAAAATACTTTATTTCGATATCTTTATACATTGAACAAGAGATATCTAATAAAAAAATATATATATCATAAATGCAATTGATAAAAATGAATCGTAAGCTTAAGTTATAATTTACTTATTATATTTGTGTTCTCATAAGTATTTAAAAAAATAAAAGCATGTCCCTATCTGACCTACAGAGACCTAGTTACGCCTATGTTTTTAATATTTAGAACATAATAATTTCTATTGGTATGTTATTTCTATTTTGTTGTTTATTAATTTGTATGTTGTTTATTTGAATCAGTATAAAAAACATGTGCACGAAACCGTATATTAAAGTCTGGTCGGCAGTGGCGGTGATGGCGACAGTACAGTGGTAAGGTGAGGCAGAGGACATTATGCGTCTCGCGAATTTTAAACAGTGATCTTGATGAGCTTGGTGGTCTTATTAAGCCCACCGGAACATTACCTGACAACCGGATACGATTACAGGAAGAATGGAAACCAGTAGTAGAAGACCAGTACAGAGATTTAAAATGCACGTATCTGTTTGCTGGAATAACGCACTTGCGGTTGCTGAAACTCTTATTGGAAGACAAAAAAATTGCGACCAAAACCCCAGTCGATCTAGTGAACCACTACAACATCCGAGCGGTGATATGCACCCTGTACGGCGTGACCTACGTGAAAATCGGCTCGTTGTGGCTACTACTGTTGTACGCAAGCACAATTGGTCGACCGGGTGGTGACTGTAGGCAGCATAATGGTCATCCACGAGTACGTCCATGCGTGTATGAGTGGACTTGGAAAAGATCACTTCAAAATATGGCACGATTGGGTGGTGTATTTCCAGAAACTGTTATGTCTCCAAGACGATCCGGACGTCAAAGCTTTGCTGATCGTCATCTACAGTAATGGCAGCGTCCAAATTAGTAACCAGCTCGACTATAAGCTGCGCGAGATTAACGTTTGTCTCCAATGCGTGGCCACCAACCAGATGTTTCTGGAATCGGAGCAGTTCTCTTCGAGCGCGGATCAGGGTACGTCCAGCCAAGCGACCATTGAACGCGCTAGCCTGAAAAATGCTCAGACATTCATTGCAGATCTCGTGTTTGATTACCAAGAGGTCGATTTCGATGTGATCCGGTCTATCATGGCGTACATAGACGACGAAGCTGAATGGTAAAAGTTGTGGGGTGAAGGTAATACTATAATTATGTATTTTATTGTCAGGCAATATTATAAACATCACTTGATACCATGTGAAATTTGTTATTTATTGATCAAATATATTTAACATTGATATTCAAATAATTATAAAAAAACATAATTATAAAAATACTCGACATTGCTGTAAACGGTTCCTAAAAATTAAATTAAATAAAAAACCTTCCATATCTACAGATTACTCTTGTTTTATCACTTACGTCCTACAATATGTTATGACAATATTCCATTAAAATGTGACACGATTAACAGTGTACAAGGATTTATCTTGTCCTACCTTGGATGGTCTTAAAAAAAATTGCAATTTCGTGGTTTAAAAAAAAATACTGAATATTAACCATTCTTACCTGTTACTCTATTTTCCAGAGCTCTATCAACTTTTCAAACTTATAAATAATAACGTACATATTTTATTCATAACTTAAAATATGTTTTAGTTGAACATTTTAACAGTTTTACATAGGTACACAAAAGTAATAACAGTAAACATAAAAATACTTAAAATTATTTATTTACTCTAGAGTGTCCCTTGTTTTGTACCCTGATTTGTACTTATTTAAATCGTATATGAGCCAATTCAACAGCAATGTGGTGCCAGGCAGGATACTTTTTTCCACTACTCGTTCGTGTCCCATATGTATATATAGATAGAAACCGAACGAATATTGGGAGCGAACACCCGCTTATATTTTTGAAAATTATACTGCATGTTTGTTACGACGAAAAGAATAGTGCCAGTTTTTTTTGTATTATCTAAAAACAATTTTTTTGATTACTTGGGCTAAAGTTGTAATAAGTAAAATTTGTTTTTTTTTAATAGTATCTTCGGCCATGCAAAAAATTGATTAAAAATCAGTTTCACATTAAAAAAATCTCGGTTTTCTGAAGAAAAACTATAATTTATTTTTTCGAGTAACAGAAAGTCATTAAAATTGTAGTAATCAAAATAGTTGATTTAATTATGTGTAAAAATAAGATAGTTTTCCGTTTCTTCGACTTTTCTTTCAGGGAAATAGGCTTATTATAATATGTTTTTGGTTTGTCAATGTTTTACCTATTCAAACCCAGCGAGGGTGACATTTCAGTGTTGACGACTGGCTCAATATTTTTAGCTAATGGGAAACGGTTGTGCTACTATTGTAAAAAGATAAAAACCGAACGCATATTGATCTTAAGTTCAAATCTTCATAATGTCATAGCAAACGAAGAAATTGATAAAAGTTAAAAATTCAAACCTTAACTTTTTTTAAAAATTGTTGTCAACGTATTCATGGAACTAAAATCATATGTCCCCATTTGAAATAACAAATTCCATATTTCATTTACTTATATGCGTAAAGGTAAAAGTTTTCTAAGTATTGAAAAATATAGTAGTATGAGTACAGAATTTTATCGATAATGAAATAAACAATTTCAAGGACAAAGTCGGCTAGCAGTCGTTTGGTTTGACTTTTTCTATGTACAAAAATATCAAGCATGCACAGCGGGGTCGGGGCATAGAGGTACACATTTTTCTTTTAAGAACAACTGTTTTACTAGTATACAAAAAAGTGTTTTTTATAAGTATTTCATTTGATTTTTTTCATGTTTGAACTATTTTTTTGCGCAGTAGTACTGCATGTTTACATACATTTTAGCGAAAATCTTTTTTTGTACATTGGTGTTTAAGTCTCGTTGAAGAATTTAAAATGAAATTTTATGTTATTCCTTCCCTTAAAACATGCAGCTCCTTGAAAATTGGTTCCCAAAGCATTATTATAGGACGTATTACAACAGTTAATTATGGTTTTAGTTAAAACTTCCGTGATGTACAAAAACAAATGATAGGTATACTGTTTTTTTACATTACACACAGTAAACTTTACAACGTCTGTCGCATTGCAAAAAATACCTGTTGGTTACAAGAACTTTTACGTTGTGATATTTTAAAAAAAGTCATATAATACAAAAACAATATTTCATAGTTTTACCAATGTTAAATTTGTATGATTTTAATCGCTGTGGGGCTTACCTAAAAAATATACAACATGATAGTATATTATTATGGGGTTTTTTTAATTGAAAAAAGTTGGTCTTCATTTTTACTTATTTTGTGGAAAATAGTAGAAGTTTTATAAACAGTCGATTATTCGGTGGCACTTGTTGACAGTTATAAAACTATACTATTGACAGCAATATTTTTTCGAAACATCTGCGACGGCTGACGATACACATATAAAAAATAACACTTCTTGGTAGCTTGAAGCTACAAAATTATCACCCAGCCTTTGTTTTTGTAATTAGTTTCCACTAAATAGTGGATTAGATTTGTGAATGTGTTTGGCCAAAGCTTTAGTGACTGTGGTATTGTTACTGTCTTAACTTTTTATTTTAGCTTCAAGGCTAGAAATAGTATTGTATTAACAATACGGCATGTTATTAATAATGTTATAATAATACATATGTCTGGACAACAATCGCGGCTTATTCGAACATCTCAAATAAGACATTTTTAAAATGTATCTAAATCATTGTTTTTGTTTTCGTCTTAGTTTTTAACATTATCATTAGTATTACCGTTACACTATCATTATCTTAATCGTTAACGTTATCCTCTTTTTTTTATTTATCACAAAGACAAAAACCAAAGTTAGCATACAAACCAAGTTTACCACACGTAACACGGTTACCATATGCATCGAAATAAAATAACAAAACTAAAATTAGCTATAGAGACTTAATTTACAAATTATGGGCTTACAAAAGTTGAATTGATAAAAACATTTTTTGGTTAACAAATAACACATGGCATTCAATTAAAAAAAAAAAAGTTTTTGACCGTAAGTTGGCCATTTTGAATTTTGACCCTCCGTACTCTAAAAGTCACTAATAAAAATCTTTTCAATTGGACTAGTAATTTTGGAGAAAAATCTAAGAGTATTTTTATATGAGACACCCTGTATAATGCTAGTTCACGCCACAAGCACAAACATTCCTCGATAACGTTCAGCGTGATGCACGTACATATTTTCGTATTGACCCTCAGGCCCCAGCTAATAGACATAATATACATGCAAAAAAAATTTTAATTATCCGATCAGCATAAATAGCCTTTTTTAAAAAATTCTATAGCCTAAAATATCAGCCGTTTTCAAACACTATTTAGATATATACGTATTTATCAAAATTGTTATCGAACATCAAAATCTAGCATTATCAATTCGGTCGCATTTTATTTGGATTATGGATCTATAATGATCACCATATAAAATTGGTTAAACCGATTAAATTGAAAGCCTCACCTAAGATGATATTTTACCTACGTTTGCGTATACAAACAGGAAAAATTGAAGTAATTGTTACACAATTTGATCGATTATTATCATCCAGGTTGATAAAACAACAGTAATCGTATAAATTATGATGATAGATAATGAACTATTTTTATTTAATATTATTTTAAAAGAAAAGTATACAGCAAGACGAGTATTTTTCAAATTATATTTTTATATTTTTTACAAATAATCTTAATTATGTTTGATAAATTAGTAACAAGTTTCACATGGTCCTACTGGTTATCAGTTAACAAATGATTAGAATAAAGTTTTAATTACTTGATAATGTTATTCATTTTCGATAACTTAAAAAAGTTATCGAAAATGAATTGGTTAGACAGTGACAATATAACATTGCCAGATAATACAATACATTATTATAATGTTATTTACCGCATACAACATTTAGTTTCCTGCTCTATGTACAACATGATCGATTGGATCACATTGAAATCGACATCTCGTACAGCAGACCCTAGATCATCGATGAATGCTCGTGCATTTGTAAGGCTATCGCTTTTGATGGCTTCTTGGCCCGATTGTAGAGTCATCTCTTCGGTGGCATCGCATAGGAGACAAACGTTGAATTCATGCAGCTTAAGCTTGAGCTGTTCAATAATGTCGTTTACGACTAATTCGTTGGGACCGAGGCTAACAATGGCTGTCGCCAAACTCCCGGTTTCCTCATCGTCTTGAAGGCATAACAGTTTTTGAAATTCTATCAGAAAGGAATGCCATGTGTTTAAGTAATTTTGTCGAGTGTCATCACTATAGTTATCGACGTACAACAAAAATTTCCACGTCAGCTTGTACATTATACTTTTAAACAGACAGTAGACCCCCTGATAATACTTTTTTATGCTAAACAAGGGGTATAATAGAATAGTGGGTGACAGCATTTTCTGCGCGTAATTCAAGTCGTCTTTTAGCATTTTGGCCGTGCCGTGCCAGCTGATTTGCACGTCGTACCCGGTCAAAAACTTAGACATCAGATCAGTGTGTTTGGTCAGGTTTCTGACGAACAATTTTCTCGACTTTAACCCGTTGAACCGCAATTTGTGCGTGTCTTGTTCATTGTTCCCTTCCAACAGAATTTTCAGGTTCTCGCAGTTGTTGAACCCCTTTGCTCGGATAGCATCACGACTGACTTTGCCACTCGGTGAAGTGGACACCTTCTGCCGGTACCATTTGTCGAACGTGTCGAACCGGTTGTCCGGTCGACACCCGGCGGCTGTCAATTCCGCTTGAACTCTGCGCGTCACGTAATCGTGAATGGCCGCCAGCTGGTCCGCGACCTCCTTCGGTTGAAGGATGGGCGTCACATCGGTGTCTTTGCTTGCGATTTTGACGACATACTGTTCGTAATAAGATTCCGTTGCAACCACGAACAGCAGTAGTAACCACAACGAGCCGATTTTCACGTGGGTCACGTCGTACAGGGTGCATATGATTCCTCGGATTTTGTAGCTTTTCACCAGACCGATCACGTTTTTGGTTAAAAGTTTTTCTTTTTCCAGCATGAGTTTCACCAACCGCATTTGTGTTATGCCAGTAATAAGATAAGTGCACTTCAAATCTCTGTACAGCTGTGTCGTCGACGGGTTTTCATTTGTCCTGTAATCGTAACCGGTATCCAGCGACAGTACCGGTGGGCTCAGTGCGGCCATCAAGCTCAACAAGGCCACTAAGCTCAAGGCGATCGTCGTTGGTGATAATTTCGAAAGCGTCATTTCCGCGACAACCTTATTCACGATTCGGAATTGTACTGAACTGCCAAGTAATTTTTTTTTATGATTCAGAACTCGAGCGTCAACCATTATTTACAGTACCTATTATATGTCAAAAACGCCATGTTATTATGCTACACACATACACGCACAGGAGTATTTGTATAAATATTTAGAAAACTTTTTGTTTATTTTGTATGTTTTTGGCAATGTAACACGAGACAAACGATCATAATAGGAAAAAGTGAAAAAATGAAAAAATGTCCACCCTTTCTAGGATAGTACTATGTGTTAATATTCTATACAAATTTAGAAGTAAATGGACAATTTTAAAAAAGTTATGGATCAACGTAGTTTTAGTTTACCTTTTCATTTACTCATTGAATTCTATTAAAAACACAATTGGAAACTGCTACAAGCTAAGAATAATGTTGAATGCGAACGACTCACAAGCCACGTACGGAATGAGGTACGAAGCTTTGAGGTCCAGACATGTGTTCCACAATAATTTGGGCATCAACAAAGAACTGAAATTCAAGATGATGAGTGGGTATGACATGCAAGTCAGCTGGCACGGCACGTTCACATTGCTTAACGATGACTATTATTACGCGAAGAAAATATACTCCCCCACAGACGGATTCCTTAGCATTAGGAAATATTACAGTACGACTTTTATTCTTTTAATAATTTCTTCACGGAAATTATTTATGAATCTGATGTTCTAAAAGTCCCCACTAACTTAAAAGATGAAACAGCTGCTGGTTTTGATGGAATCTCGGTTAAAATTATTAAACATGTAGCTAATAATTTAATTAGTCCTTTAACACATATTTTTAATTTAAGTATTAAAAACAGTATTTTTCCAAAGAACTTTTAAGTGGCAATAATTAAACCTCTGTTCAAAAATGGGGATAAAACATATATAAACAACTATAGACCCATTTCTATGCTAAGTAATTTCTCAAAAATATTTGAAAAAAAATGTAAAAAATTGAGTCATAATATTTTTAGAAAAATTCGAACTTCTGTCTAAAAATCAATTTGGTTTTAGACTAGGACTAGGCACGGAAAATGCTTTATATAATGCTACTCGTTTTATTAATTCTGCACTTGATGATGACAAGAAAGTAATGGCAATATTTTTAGATTTAGCTAAAGCGTTCGACACAGTTAATCACTCTGCACGTTTAAATATTTTGCCTGAATTTGGTATTATTACATCAAGTTTAAATTGGTTTAAGAGTTATTTGGCAGACAGAAGGAAAATAGTGCGAATAAATAGGTTTATTGGTAATGAAATGGTAATAAACTGTGGAGTACCACAAGGTAGTGTACTGGGTCCCATTCTATTTAGCCTGTACATAAATAGGGTTTGTAATTTAAAAATTGAAGGACTATTACTACATATGCTGATGATACGTGCTTACTTTTCTCAGGAAATTCATGGGTTGATGTACGTATTAAACTACTAAAGGTTTTAAAAGAGTAGTCGATTTTCTAAACCATAGAAAACTATCGATAAATTATAATAAAACTATGTTTATGAATTTCATGATTAATGATAGAGAAGATAATTTTGATACATTAAAAATTCATGTCTGCGATAATAATAACTCATGCAATGATATAAAATGCAAAATGTTAATAAGAGTCACTAGTATTCGTTATCTGGGTCTAATTTTTGACAAAAATCTACGATGGAATCTGCATGTGAACAATTTAGTAATGCGTCTACGTACTATAAGTTATAATTTTTACAAATTAAGAACAGTAGTACCAATGCAAGTTGTTCGAACAGTATATCTAGCATTATATCAAGCATTAATGCAATATGGTCTACTTATTTGAGGAGGCCTTTCTGCTAATGCTCTAAAACCTTTATTAATCCAACAAAGACAAATTGTTCGAATATGTTTACAGAAACCTACTCTTGAAGGTTCAACAAGTCAAAACTTTAAAATATTTAATGTATTACCCGTGGATTAACTATTTAAAAAAATTTCCATTTTATGGGTAGGTAAAAATATAGATAATTTGAGAAATATAAATAATGAAAAAACAAAAAGGGAACATTTAGCATACGACGTTAAAGTGATATACTTTAAAAAAGTTTTTGGCCAAAAATTCGTGGACTACCTAGGTCCTACTTATTTTAATTCTATGCCTGTTATTATTAAAAAGAATATAATCAATAAACATAAAAATTGTTATCAACGGTCTTCAAAAAAAATAAGAAACGGTTGTGCTACTATTATAATAAGAATAAAAAAATATTGTACTATAAGTACCTAAAGTATAGGAAAATATATTTTTTTAAATAATATTTTCCGAGATAATGAGTGTCTGATATCAGATATATCATACGTTATATATTACATTACAATAGCTTTGGTTGGTGAGGGTGACACCAGGTCGTTTGTCGTTACGATTGATATAATATTATATTTCCTTAAAAAGCAAAAAACAGATAAAGTAAAAGTAATAATGCACGCCTACATTTAATATACATCGCGACGTCAACGAACACATATTACTGGTAAACCGGATCGGTAAATTTTTGAGTTAAAAGGGGTAAAAAATTTTATCAATAACGGCATAAACAATTTCAAGGACAAAGTCAGCTAGTAGTCTTTTGGTTTGACTTTTACTAAGCACAATTTCTAATATCAAGCATAAAAAGCCAGCACAGCGGGGTCGGGGCATAGAAGTACACATTATTCTTTCAAGACCAACTGTTTGACTAGTATATACGAAAAAACTGTTTTTTTAAACGCATTTCATTTGGTTTTTTTATGTTTGAACTATTTTCTTGCGAAGTAGTACTTCATATTTACATACATTTTAGCGAAAACCTATTTTGTACATTGGTGTCTAACTATCGTTGAAAGATTTAGAATGAATTTGTATGTTAGCCATCCCTTTAAAATATGTAGCTACTTGAAATTAGTTTCCAATGCATTATTATATAAACAATTTTGGTTTTAGTTAAAATTTCCGTGCTGTATAAAAACGAATAATAGGTATATTATTTTCATACATTACATACAATACTCTTCATAACATCTTTCGCATTGCAAAAAAAAAAACCATGTCGGTTACAAGAACTTTTATATTATGAGATTATAAAAAAAGTAATATTTCACATAAACAAGTTTGTATGGTTTTACCAATAATAAATTCGTATGATTTATATCGCCGTAAAGCCTACCTGCAAAATATACAACATGATAGTATATTATGTTATAATATTACATAATATTATGTTATAATATTATATAATAATTGTTATTAAGGGGTTTCTTTTAATTGAAAACAGTTTGTCTTAATTTTGTGTCTGTCGATACACAAATAAAAAATTACACGTCTTGGTAGGTTGAAGCTACAAAATTATCCTTTTCATCAGTGGCCCTAGATATTAGTTTGGAATGTAAATATTAATGAATGAGTTCGGTCAAAGCTTTATTCACTGTGATAATGCTACTGTCTTTTTTTTTTATTTTAGATATCGAAGAAAACGTATTGTATTCACAATGAGGTATTTTAGAAGCTTCAATAGGTAGCTGAATAGGTAAATTCAAATTACGATGCTCATTAGCATTTTTTTAAATTGTCCATTTACTTCTAAATTTGTATAGAATATTAAGACATAGTACTATCAATAACGTTGACAATCCAAATTAATATCATAAAACCCACAAGGGGTGAAAATTGTTCGTTACTTCACCATTTTTCTACTATAATCGTTTATCGTGTTACAATGTCGAAAACATACAAAATAAAAAAAGTTCTCTAAATAAATATGCATACTTCTAAACGTACTATAATAACATGGCGTTATTGACATAAAATGGATATGTAAATAATTGTTGACACTCGAGTTCTGAATCAGAAAACAACAATTTTGCAGTTTAGTTACAATTTAGTATCGCGAATAGGTGCGGATTATCGACGAAATGACGCTTTCAAAACTATCACCAACGACGATCGTCATGAGCCTAGTGGCCTTGTCGAGCCTGATGACCACATTGTGTCCACCGGTACTGTCACTATACACCGGATACTACTACAGGACGAATGAAAAACCAACGACGGCACAGCTGCACAGAGATTTGAAGTGTACTTATCTTATTTCTGGAATGATACAAATGCGGTTGGTGAAACTCATGCTGGAAAAAGAAAAACTTTTGACCAGAAACGTGATCGGTCTGGTGAAAAGCTACAGAATCCGAGCGATCATATGCACCCTGTACGACGTGACCCACGTGAAAATCGGCTCTTTGTGGTTACTACTGCTCTTCGTGAACGCAACGGAGTCTTATTACGAACAATATGTCCTAGAAGCTACCGTGGGGAAGCCTTTCCTTCGACCGGAGGAGGTCGCGGACAAAGTGGCGGCCATTCACGATTACGTGATGCGCAGAGTTCAAGTTGAATTGTTAGCCGCTAATTGTCGACCGGTCAACCGGTTCGACACGTACGACGACTGGTACCGGCGGAAGGTGGCCACTACGCCGAGTGGCAAAGTCAGTTGTGATAATATCCAAAAAAAGGGGATACACAACTGCGACGAGCTGAGAAAACTGTTGGACGCGAACAACTCACAAGGCACGTACGGACGGCGGTATAACAGGTTAAAGTCCAAACAGCTGTTCGTCAATAACCTAGGCAAAAACACTGATATGATGTCCAATTTGATGAACGGGTACGACGTGCAAATCAACTGGATCGGCACGGCCAAAATGTTAGAAAACGACTTTAATTACGCGCAGAAAATGATGTCCCCCACTGTTACATTTATGCCCTTGTTTAGCATGAAGAAGTATTACACAGGGGTCTACTGTCTGTTTAAAGTTATCATGTACAAGCTGACGTGGAAATTTTTGTTGTACGTCAATAAATATAAGGGTGACCTTCAAAAAAGTTACTTAAAAACATGGCATGCCTTTCTGGTAGAATTTCAAAAACTGTTATGCCTTCAAGACGATCTGGAAACCAAGAGTTTGGTGGACTTCATTAATAGCCTCGGCCGCAACGAAATAGCCGTAAATGACATTATTGAGCAGCTCACGCAAAAACTACGCGACTTCACCTCTTGTTTCCTATACAATGCCAGAGAAAAGATGACGCTACAATCGGGCCAAAAAGCCATCAAAAGCGATAGCCTGACAAATGCACGAGCATTCATCGGTGATCTAAGGTCTGCTGTACGAGATGTCGATTTCAATGTGATCCAATCGATCATTTTGTACATAGAGCAGGAAACTAAATGTTGTATGCGGTAAATAACATTATAATAATGTATTGTATTATCTGGCAATGTTATATTGTCACTGTCTAACCAATACATTTTCGATAACTTAATAACATTATCAAGTAACGAAATCTTTATTCTAATCATTTGTTAACCAGTAGCACCATGTGAAACTTGTTACTAATTTATCAAACATTATTAACATTAATTTTATAAAATTATAAAAAAACTATTTTAAAAATACTGGAAATTGCTGTAATCATTTAAGACCCATTCATTATCTTTTATCATAATTTATAGGATAACTGTTGTTTAATCAACTATGATGACAATAATCCATCAAATTGTGTAACAATTACTACAATCCTGTTTGTATATGCTAACATATGTAGAATGTCATCTCAGGCGAGGTTCTCAATTTTATCGGCTAAACCAATTGGAAATGGTGACCAAATTATAGATATATACCTCAATCGAACGAGTAGGTGCAATTTTTGAAACTATTAAGCAGAGCCAATTGTAACATTTTATGGCAATATTCCAATAAAACCTGTAACGATTAACAGTTTGTACTCGAGGGTTTAATCTAATTTTGCCGATATTATACGCTAACATAATTAAAAAATCTTGGCGGTCGGTTAGGATTCTTATCAGTTGAACTTAGGTGATGTAGTGACCAAATTATAGATCCATATCCCGCATCTACCGAGTATGAGCAATTTAAAAAACTTAAAAGTTCAGCGGGTTAGTTAACAGCAACAATAATGTGTTCAGTGAAAGAATAAATGGTGTCCACGTGGCAGCCCGCATCGATATCAGTTAATATTATATCCAAATAAAATTCTACCAAATTGGTAATGCTGGATTTTGATGTCCGAAAATAACTACGTATCTATCTAAATAGTGTTTGAAATTTCAGCAGAACACTAAACTTATACGAGGCGCAAAGAACCAAAACATATTCACCTACAAAAGTTTATTTTTGCGGGCGAACTAATAAAGTTTTGACTATTTTTGTTTTTGTTTTAATTAATCCACTCTAATATAAAAAAAACGTTCTTTCGTTTGTATAGTTCCATGTCATTTTTTATACCATCTGTGAGGTAATAAATAAGAAAAGAGACATATCCGCATATAGCGTGGATACTATAAAATAATAGTAGTATAATAGACTATAATAGTTTTTTTTTGTTTTTACCCACCTCCCAGCCTTTAATGGTACCGTATATTGTATTTTATGTACTTTTAAAATTTAAAATAATGTACTTATAATGTTGACTGGTTGATAAGCAGTTTTGAACAACTTTTTATAATTTTATAAGATTTTAAATACATATAATTAAAAAACATTTACTATCTACAGATTACTGTGATTTTTGCCCCTGCAATATGATAATGATAATATTCCATCAAAACGTGTAACGATTGACAATTTACAAAGGATTTACACTAAGTTTGCTAATTTTATACGCTAACATATACGGAGACCAAATTATAGATTCATATTCTACAATAAAACGAGTAAGAGCAATTAAAAAACATTTAGCAGAGCAGATTGTTTCACAACGACCACAATATGTTCAGTGAGCGAATCAATGAAAACCATTATTTTCATTAAAGTAGAATAATAGTCTACTGTATCGAAAGCCTTCTTTAAGTTTGCATAAACTGTATATACGTGGCTGCCCGCAGAAGTAGGATATAATATAATATTCAAATCAAATTCAATCAAATTGGTAACTTGTCAGTAATTAGTTTAGTCAACTAAGTATCTATCTAAAAAGTGTTTAAAAACGGCAGATAATTCAAGATACATAATAATTTAATGAGGACACATAATTTAAATCGTAGCTGATCTTTAATAATTGCGTACTTAAGATCTAATCCCCATATTAAAATTTGTGCAACATAACTTCCAATAAGAAGGGAAAACACTAGTCGATAATTATATTAAAAAAATAAATGAATGGGAATGAATTAATGTACTTCGAATTTGCACTTTGATTTTCAAATAAATTCTAACGTTCTAAATATTATATTACATGGTTTTAAGATAAAAACGCTGACATAGCATTGGGCCATACACTGTTAGTGGCTCAACATTCAGTGGAAATAATTGTAATTTCATTGATTTCATTGAGATTTCACCTCATTTGGTGTTAATATTCTATCTATGAGTGGATTTCAAAATCAATTTTAAGTTTGATAAATTTATACTTAAAGACTACAAAGTATTGCCATTTTTACTTGTTAGTTGTTATGTTCAACATTTTAATAATTTGACCAACGGTATTGCCTGCATTACATAATAAGTGAGGTACGTGGAATTTCTCAATATGTTTTTAGACAACTTGGAAAAAAATTTGATAAATTAGTATTTTAAGAATTTTAAAAACTAAAAAATACTGTCTCTATACCTACTATTTTCATTACCCAATGATTACGGTAATTGACTACGCAAAAGTGTAATTTTCCTTTTTTTTTTTTTGAGTTTTTTTCTAATAAAAAAAAAATTGAATACATATTTTTGAGCAAATGTTTATGTTATAGCCCTATTCTAGATGTACCTTCGGTCTAATTTTCAGATCAAAATCCCTGAAACTTTTCTTGAACAAGTGAAATGAAGAAAAAATCTGATGATATTTGTTGGGTTGTGATACAGTCTACAGAATTCTTGATAACAAGCAGAAAGACTTCATACTTCTTAAACCCAAACTATTTTAATTCATCTACTTCATAAATGAATATCCACTAGTTACAATTTGGTTTAATCTTACTATAATAAAAAACACATTTTTCTTAAATTATTCTCCAAAAAATTAACATAGCCCATCTTTACTTGGCAAGCGTTTTTGGTTTATCAACGCATATCATTAGTACTTCAACAAAAAAATATTCCTTGCAAACTGTCTTGGCTATTTTATTTGATACTTGATTTAAAGAGAGCATTCCATACCAATTTGGGACTAAAACCGACGGTTAAAAAAAAAAAAGGCGTGCCATTGTCTTAAATCGTTTTTGAGGATTTTGAAGGAGTCAGTGAACTTTTTAAACATGGGCATAATATGTTTTTAATTGTAATAAAAATACAAATTGCTATCAAATCTTACTGTAATTAAACTGGGAATTATTTTAACTATATGACTGATAGTGTTCATCACCTGTAAAACAGTAAACTTTTACAAAATAAAAGTATTTGGAATTTAAAGAATATTAAAAAAATGTACATTTAAATATTGGTATTATATTCAAAACGTATATTTTCTTGTTGTTTGCATAACAGCAAAATAGTGAACGCGTAAGTTACTTATATATTACAGAAAAATAATCACATGGTCGGATAACCGAGAGAGTATTTGCGCACATTCGATAAAACAACTGGGGATAATATAACCTATCCTCCTTAAGTTATAACTCAAAAAAATAGATAGCAATACATATGATATTATTAACATGTAGACTGTATAGTTTATCTTAAGAACCAGGATCAATCTAAAAAAAGTTACTGTGTTTTGAGAATGTGTAATTTAGGTGCATACTAAAAACATCGACTAATTTGATGCCGTAGAAAACTTTTTTTTTGTGTACCCCATTATAATTAGAAATAGATATAAATTATAATATCAGTATTATCGGAAATGGCAAGTCCCTAAAACTTTTATATTATAAAAGATAATATATCGGTAATATCTACTAAAATTCTAGGAGAACTTCTATGTTTTAAAAATATTCTGTTAAAATTTGCAACTAATAAGACTATTTTTTAAATAGTAATTTACCTAGTGCCGTAATTTTAAATTGAAAAACATGTACATTTCTTGGTGGTTTTATTGATTTTAAGGGAAAAGGGATGAGTTTTTAAAATTAAAAAATGAATTCGAATTTGTATCTTTTTATCAACATTTGAAACTTATATGGTAACGCATATATTTATTAAAATTTTTAAAGTTATTTAGGTATAAAACTAATTAAATGATGGGAGGTGGAGTGCTACTGAGTATTGTATGCAGATAAAAATAACTCTATTCGCCGCCCTTCCTCCCGTCCTAAATTTTAAACAGTAATAAATTAAAATTCCCAAATTAAAAAAAATGTTTCGGTACTATCTTGATCGTCTGCCGCGTTAAAAAAAAACATATAAAAAAAAAAGTTTTCGTGGTAAACCTACATGGCGTTGTTGACAAAACATGGGTTTAATAAATAATGTTTGACGCCTGAGGTATGAATCCCAAAAAAAACACTTTGCAGTTTAGTTACAATTCAATATCACGACTAGATGTGGTTTGACGACAAAATGACGCTATCAAAATTAACACCAACGACGATCGACTTGAGCCTAGTGGCCTTGTCGAGCCTGATGACCACGTTGAGCCCACAGGTACTGTCGCTGGATACCAGATACAATTACAGGACGAATGAAAACCCGACGACGGCAGAGATGTACAAAGATTTAAAATGCACGTATCTGTTTGCCGGAATCACACAATTGCGGTTGGTGAAACTCATGCTGGAAGTCGAAAAGCTTTTGACCAGAGACGTGATCAGGCTGGTAAACTATTCATGATCCGGGAGATCATATGCACCCTGTACAACGTGGCAGAAGTGAAAATCGGCTCGTTGTGGTTGCTGCTGCTGTATCTGAAGACTGAACACGATCAGGTCATATTTCGCCCACTATATCGTCGGCTACGCCAAGAAAGCTAACGGGACGGCGGTCGTGAAGAAACTGGTTGACATCCACCATTACGTGACGGGCAAAATGCAAAAGGAATTGTCGGCCATCAATTGTCGACCGAACCGCCAATTCGACACGTACGAAAATTGGTTGAAGTCAGCCACCATGCCAAACGGTATAATCGAATCGATTAATATCCGAATGGAGGGGTTAAACAACTGTGACGGGCTGAAAAGACTGTTGGAAGCGAACGACGCACAATCCACGTACGGGACGCGGTACGCAGCTTTAAAGACCAAACTCCTGTTCTTGAACAACCTAGGTCTCAACACAGAGTTGATGTGCAAGCTGATGACCGAATACGACGTGCAAGTCAACTGGGATGACACGGCCAGTATGCTAGAAAACGACTTTCAGCACGCGCAGAAAATGTTGTCCCCCACTGTTCTGTTACGCCCGTTGTTTGTCATTAAGAAGTAAAACGAAGGGGTCTTCAGCCTGTTTAAAGTCATCATGTACCGGCATACGTGGAAATTTTTGTTGTACGTCGATAAGTTTACGGGTAAAATTCGAGAAAACTACTTAAAAAAATGGTACAACATACTGGCGGAGTTAATGAAACTGTTATGCCTTCAAGACGATCCGGAAACCAAGAGTTTATTGGACGCCATTGATCGCCTCGGCCGCAATGAATTAGTCGTAAACGATATTCTTAAGCCGCTCAAGATTAAGTTGAAATCGTTTAACGTTACTTTCCTATGCGAGGCGACCAACCCGATGATTCTGCGACCGGGTCAAGAGGCTATCGATCGCGATAGCCTGACAAACGCACAGGCATTCATCGATGAACTTAGGTCCACTTTTGAATTTGTCGATTTCGATGTGATCCGATCAGTCGTGTTGTACGTAAAGCAGGAATCTAAATGTTGTGCGTAGTAGGTAATATTGTAATAATGTGTTGTATTATCAGCCAATGTTATATTGTCGCGATCTGACTAAGGAAATTTCGATAACTGAATAATATTCTCAACCAATGTAAAAACCCATACGAATCATTTGTTAACCAGTAACACCATGTGAAACTTGTTACTTATTTATTAAACATATTTAACATTATTTAAAAAAATATAAAATATAATTTTAAAAATACTCGACATTGATGTAAACTTCTAAAATAATATTAAAGAAATAACAATCATTATCTAAATATTACGTTTGTTTTTTTTAGATTTAGGGTTTCAGGTCTAAGAACTAGGCTGAATTTTTTCAAAAATCTGTAGTCATTTTTTTTAAGAAAAAACCACCGTAACCTATTCCCAGGTTACTATGTGTAAGTGAATTGAAGATGATACGATATAATTTAACGGTTTATGAGTAAGTATGACAACAAAGTTTTATAAGCTGACAACTAACTCTAAACCAGTTATGTAAACTATTTTATGTTAGGTTTATTAGGTTATGTAAGAAATTATAAAAACCATTATTATTAAAATACTCGACAATACTGTAAACGGTTCTTCTAAAAATAAAATTAAACAGAAAACATTCATCACCTACAGGTTACTGTTGTTTTATCTCCTACAATATGTTATGACAATATTCCTTTAAAACGTGTAATTATTAACAGCTTCCACGACAAGGATTTACACCTGTGTAAGAAACACTCAATCGAGTATCGAGTAAAAACGGAGACGATGCATGTGTTATTTCAAGTGGTTAAATTCAACGAATCGTTGTATAGTTGCAAGTCAAATTATGCCTTCCAATGTAAATTTTACCTATTAAATGATTCTCAAGCAATTTTCAAAATAAAATATAACTAAACATAAATAGGGACTCGGATCCCTTGTGCCCTCTAGAGCAATACAAGGGCGGGTGCAGTACAAGGAACACGTGTGCGTTTTCGTATAAGCTTGTTCAGTTCATATACTAAAGTTTAGTCGGCAGCGGCAGTGATGTGGCGGTGCAGTGGGTACGGTTAAAGGGGGGGGGGGGTTACTCGAACTTTTGGCAAGCCTCCAAGTGTCGACAAAATACGTATAAAGACAAGCGTATATGTGTGTTGTAAGCCAACACGGAGACATTGACAAAACACTGTAAATAATATTTGACGCCTGAGGTTTGAATCCAAAAAAAAAAACCATTGCAGTTAAGTAACACTTCAGTATCCAGACTAGATGGGTATTTTTGACGTCATGACGCTTTTAAAATTATCTTTGCTCCTTATTATTTTTTACACAAAGTTAAAACTAATCCATGAAAAAAGGTCCGTATGTTGATCCAAATGGAAGTGACCGGTTGGGCGGGGGCTGTCCCGTCCGTGCGGCGAGCGCGGCCTGTCGGACGAGCTGAGGGGAAAACGGGCGCGGGCGCCATCCGGCGGTGGCGAGTGTGGTTAGTACTCGGCCACCACCGGAGTCGCGATGCGACCGCGTCATCGTGTTCCAATGACAAAATTATATACAAGAAAAAGAAAATTATCTAAATAATTTTACACAAATACTCCTAAGCCGTATATGTGTGTAACAAAATAACACAGCGTTATTGACATAATATGGGTAGGTACTAATAGTTGACAATCGAGTTCTGAATCAGAAAACAACAACAATTTTGCAGTTTAGTTACAATTTAGTATCGCGAATAGGTGCGGATTATCGACGAAATGACGCTCTCAAAACTACCACCAACGACGATCGTCTTGAGTCTAGTGACCCTGTTGAACCTGATGACCTCATTGAACACACCGGTACTATCGCTGGATACCGGTTACAGATATGGCACGAATGAAAAGCCGACGACAGCACAGCTGTACAGAGATTTAAAATGCACGTATCTTTCTTTAGGACTGACTCACATGCGGTTGATGCAACTCATACTGTTAGACATAAACATTCCTTCTAACACCTGGGTTGGTCTCATAAGCATTTACGACATCAAAGCGGTGATATGTACCTTGTACGAGGTGCCCGACGTGGAAATCGGCTCATTATGGCTGCTACTCTTGTATGCGAACACGGTAAAGTCTTACTACGACCAGTATATCCACAACGGAAAGGAATACGCTCGCCCGGCGGCCGTACACAAACTGATGGTAAACCACAATTATGTGGCGGGCAGAATGCAAGTGGAATTGACGGCCGCAAATTGTCGACCCAAAAACCGGTTTGCCTCGTATGAAATAAGATGCGCTAGACAGGATATCCCAACGGAGGCCATAGACAACTGCCGACAGCTAAATGATCTGTTAGACACAAACAACGCAAACTTAACGTTCGGGACGCGATATGAATCGTTGAGTTACAGACAGCTGTTGCTTAATAAGCTGGGCGTCAGCAAAATGCTCAAGTCTATGCTGATGCACTCGTACGACTTGCAAGTGAACTGGAACGGCATGTCCGTTGTGCTAGATGGTGTCTTTAGGAACGCCATCAAAATGTTCTCCCCTACTGCTTTATTACTTCCCTTCTTTAGCTTTAAGAGATATTACAAAGCGGCCTTCAGTCTGTTCGTATGTATCGTGTACCGGCTGACGTGGAGATTTTTGTTGATAGTTAATACGTTTACAGGTGAACGTCGAGAAAATCACTTGAAAGTATGGCAATCATTGCTGGTGGATCGAATCCAGAAACTGTTATACCTCCAAGACGACCCGGACTTCATTTTTATCCTGGGCACTATCGACAAATTCGGCGGAAACGTCGTAAATATAGATTACGTTAATGAAGAGTTCCGAATTAAACTGTTTAGAATTGACGTTATACTCCAATGTGTGGCCACCAACCAGATGATTCTACACACGGACGAGCTCTCTTCGAGCGTGGATAAGGGCACGTCCGTTCAAGCTGACATCGGCTGGAAGAGCTTTAAATACTTAATGGCTTTCATCACTGATCTGGAGAAATCTTTCTATTTGGTCGATTTCAAAGTTATCCGATCTCTCATGAAGTACCTAGACGTGGAAGCTTCATTCAGTGTGTAGCAGGTAATAATTTAATAATGTATTCATTGCCATTCAATATTGTCAAGACCTGACCAAAGCAGCTTTGAAAAATTAATAATATTAACAACTAATGTAAAAACCTATTCAAATTTCTTGTTAATCATTGACCACACTATGTAAAATATACAAAATGTGTATATTATTTATCAAATATATTTAATATTATATTAAAATGTATACAAAAAACTTAAAATACTCGAAATTACTGTAAACGGTTCTTCTAAACTAAAATTAAATAAAAAATTCATTATCTACAGGTTACTGTTATTTTATTACCTACAATAGGTTATAGAAATATTCCTTTAAAACGTGTAATTATTAATAGCTTTCACGGCAAGCATTCACCTGAGTGTGTGTATGAGATACTCAATATCTCTTAAAATAATTACAATTTAGTAGTTTTTAATTTTTTTAATAACATTTTTGTTTAATATGTTATTTTACATTATCATATTATCCAGAGCTCTATCAAACTTTCAAACTTATATTTATATATTTTTATTTAATTAGCTTTCACCAAAAGGTATTACAGCTCAAATGTATAAATAATTAATTTACTGTTTTTTGGATTAATAGTTTTAAACCTTTTCTTAAAATTTAAATTTAAATTTATTATTTAAGTTTAATTTGTTTGAATTTCCGAAAACAAATGCTTGAATGGCCTAGAACTTAAGGAGGTACATGACCTTTCCCTTATGTATTATGCTAAGTACACGCAAGAATTAAATGGCAAACAAAATACAATTTTTTCCGACACTGCTTGAATGATAAAATATTATTTCAAATGAAAATACCCATAAAACAAATTTTGCCTTAGAATTACTTTAATTAGACGAATCATTTGTTACCTTGCCGACTCAAAATTTTAATTTAGCTTTCCTCCTAGAATTATAGAGAATAATATTGTCCTATGTAAATACATTAAGGGGAGATGGTTGTGTAAATAGGAATTTTTTTAGAATTGTTTTTGAAGAAATGGAAAGGTATTTTATAAAAAAGTTTAATATCGTATAAATTACTGCAAAATTTTTCTGTTAAAGTAAGTTCACTATAAGCGTATGTTATAGTGAACTTAAAAAATAAAAAATAATTAAAAATTCTGGATCATTTTTAAAGTAAAATACGTAATTTTTGCATACCACATTTGTATAAAAGAGTTTTATTAATATTAAGTATTAACAATTAATGAAGTTTTAGGTGACGCAAATGCTAGTAAGTTAAGGGAAAAAATGTGTCCAACCACATGTCAATTGGATTAAAATGCATTGAGCTCCATTGCACGGCGTGGAATATATTTCTTTTTGGACAAAACGAGTTTAAAGTTGGGAATTTTCCAAGTTTTCAGTACGCCGTGTTGGTAGATCACCTCCCGTATTTGAAATTTTTATTTTCATTTTTATGGTTTTTTTCGGCAAAAAATGTTGTTCTCCAGAGTCAAAATATCGAATCTCTCCGATGACGCTGCCATTTAGTGTCAAAATATCAAATCAACAAGTATATTTGGCCATAAGACTGAAAGATAAAGCGTTTACTCGCGTGGTCTTATAATATATCTGCACGTATTACGGTTAGGAATGCGCGAACAGAAGTACACTATAGCTAAATTTAGCCTTAACATTTCTATTTGAAAAATAAAAAACAGCATTGAAATAATTTTCATATTTTCCAAAATAATGAGTGTCTTATATCAGATGGATCATCCTGTATATATTACATTACAGTCGCTTTGGTTTTCTAACAGGTGCGGGTGGCAAAACCGATAAAGTAAAATTAATAATGCGCACCTATATTTCACATACATGCTTATCAGTCATCAATAAACGAATATTACTGTTAAACCAGATTGGTAAAATTTTGAGTTAAAATATAATATAGGTAACAAATTTCATGGATGATGGCATGAACGATTTCATGTACATAGCTAGTAGTCTGACTAATAGTTGACTTTTTCTATATGCAATAATATCAAGTATAAAAAGCCAGCACAGTGGGGTCGGGACAGTTTAACTATCTTTGAAGTAATTAGAAAGAGTTATTCCTACATTTAAAACATGTAGCTACTTGTAATTAGTGCCCAATGCATTATTATAGGACATATTACAACAAGCAATTTTGGTTTTAGTTAAAATTTCCGTGCTATATAAAAATGAATGAAGGTATATTATATTATTTTGTTACATTACATACAGTACGTTTCGCAACATCTGACGCATTGCAAAACACCTGTCGGTTACAAGAACTTTTATGTTATGACATTATAAGAAAAGTCATAATTTACAAAAACAATACTTTATAGTTTTACCAATGTTAAAGTGGTATGATTTAAATCACCGAAAGGGCATACTTGCAAAATATACAACACGATAGAAAATTAGTATGATTTTTTTTTTTAATGAAAAAAAAGTTATTTTAATTTTTACTAATTTTGTGGAAAATTTAAGGAATTTGTATATAGGTACAGTTGAATAGTCGTTGGCACTTGTTGATAATTACAAAACTATACATTCGACAGCAATCTTTTTTCGATACATCTGCGACGGTTGACGATACACAAATAAAAAATTACACGTCTTGGTAGCTTGAAGCTAAAAAATTATTACCCTGCCTTTGTTTTTGTGATTAGTTTGCACTAAATATTGGTTTGGATAAGTGAATAAGTTTGGTCGAAGCTTTAGTGACTGTGATAATGTTACTGTCATAACTTTTAATTTAGCTATTGAAGAAAACGTGTTGTATTTACAATGAGGCATTTTTATTAGCTTCTATTAGTAGTTGAAAAGGCATCGTGTACAAGCTGACGTGGAAATTATGGTTGTATGTCGATAAATGTACGGGTAACCGTCGAGAAACTTACTTAAAAACATGGCATGCCTTTCTGGTAGAATTTCAAAAACTGTTATGCCTACAAGACGATCTGGAAACTGGGAGTTTGGCGAACCCCATTAATCGCCTCGGCCGCAACGAATTAGTCGTAAACGACATTATTGAACAGCTCAAGCTTAAGCTGCATGAATTCAACGTTTGTCTCCTATGCGATGCCACCGAAGAGATGACTCTACAATCGGGCCAAGATGCCATCGACAGCGATAGCTTGACAAACGTACAAAATTTCATTAGTGATCTCAAGCATAAATTACGATATATCGATTTCAATGTGATCCAATCGATCGTGTTTTTTATGAATCAAGTAGCTAATTGGTAAACGTTGTGTGTGGTAGATAATATTGTAATCATGAATTGTATTTTTAGGCAATGTCATATTGCCACTGTCTAACCAAGCCATTTACGATAATTTAATAATATTACCAACGAACGATAAAATGCATTCGAATCATTTGTTAACCAGTAACTCAATGTGAAACTTTTTACTAATTTATCTTATTTAACATTATTTTTAAAAAATTATATAAATACTCGAAATTACTGTAAACTATTTTTCTAAAATAAATATAAATAAAAAACATCCATTATCTACAGATTACTGATATTTTATCACCTACAAAAAGGTATTGCAATATTCCATCAAAATGTGTAACGATTAACAATTTTTACAAAGGGTTTACTCCAAATTTGCCAATTTTATACGATAACATAAATAAAAATCATCATTTGGCGAAGCAATGAAATACTATTATTTTCATTAAAGTAGAATAGTAGACTACTGATTAGAAAGCTTTCTTCAAGTTTGTATTTATTGTCTCGATTTAAATATCCGAAAACCATTTAGTCAACTAAGTTCTTATCTAATAAGTGTTTGAAAACGGCAGATAATTTAGGCTACATAATAGTTTAAGCAGCACACATAGTTTGCATCATTGTGGATCTTTAATAATTGCGTTCTTTAGTCTGAATTTCTCTATTATTACTTGTGAAACATAACTTAACCATTGAGAAGAGAAAACACTAGTCGATAATTATAATAAAAAAAGCAAATGGGACGTTAAAGTACTTCGAATTTGCACTCAGTTTTTCAATTATATTCTAACGTTCTAAATATTATATAACATTACTTTTTCTAATAAGATAAAACACTGATGTAGCATTGTTCATTACACTGTCAGTGGTTCAACATTCAATGGTAATAATTGTAATTTCATTGATATCATCTCATTTGGTGTTATTTTTCTACCTATGAGTGGGTTTCAAAATACATTTTAAGTTAAGATAAATTTATACTCAATGACTACAAAGTACTGTCTTTTTTACTTGTTATCTTTAACGTTTTAATAATTGACTATTAAAACGTTATTGACTTTATTTAATAATTTAATAAACATATGATGATATTTATTTGGGTTATCAGCGTTTATTGGTAGACTATTTTCAAGTGTTGAATTTGTGCTACGGTTTAAAGAATTATTTATACGAAAACAAGCAGAACGACTTCATACATCCTAAATCCAAACCATTTCAATTTATCTACATCATAAATGAATATCCACTAGTTACAATTTGGTTTAATCTTACTATAAAAAAATACATATTTTTATAAATTATTCTCCAAAATAATAAAAAACAAAGCTGGACTTAACAAGCGTTTTTGGTTTATCAACGCTTATTGATAGTACTTTAACTAAAGAATATTCCATGTGAGCTGTTTTGGCTATTTTATTTGATACTTGATATAAAGAGAGTATTCCATACCAATTTGGGACTAAAACGACGGTTAAAAGAAAAAAATGGCGTGCCATAGTCATAAATCATATTTGGGGATTTTGAAGAGCAGTCAGTGAACTTTTTAAACATGACAATAATCTGTTTTTTAAATAATATGTTTTTAATTATAATAAAAAACACAAATTGCTGTAAAATCTTACTGTAATTTAACTGGGAAAAAACTGTATTTTTAAATATATGACTAATAATGTTCGTCACCTGTAAAACAGTAATCTTTTACAAAGACTAATTAAAATTTATATATTATATTCAAATCGTATATTTTCTTATTTTTTGCATAACAGAAAAATAGTGAAGGTATACACAGTTTGTAGTATATAGCTTTGTAGAAGAAAAATAAAGAAATTGTTTTTCATATAATTTACATGTTTTAAATCATACTTTGGTCTTTTTTCGCTATAAATCGCTATTAAAAAAAAAAATTAATCGACACGCATTAAAAATATTAAAAGAAACTTATATATAAACATAATTGGAACGAATTTTGAATAACCTATTGGTAATTGAGTTCTGCTCGAAAATAAGAAATCAAAAATGGAAACTTCACCTCTTTCCTTTTAAAATTAAAATAAAAACATTACATATTTTTCAATTTAAAACCATAGTGCGCTATTTGTGAAATGTGTATATGGAACGTAATTTATACCTTTTTTCTCAGAAGGGCTAAAAACTTTTCTTAGTATGGCCTTTTTGAATATAGTTTTAAGTCTAGGGGTCTAAATATCAAACTAAAATCCATAATGGGGTAATAACGATAAAAGGTGCTCAAAAATCTGTAGACAATTTTTTTTATTGAAGAAAAGACAAATAAAAAGTTCAAACAGTTTTTTTAAACTCATTGATTTATTGTTGAATATTCTGTTAAAACTTGCAACTTTTTATAAAAGTTGTTATCTACTGTCGTAATTTTAAGTTTAAAACATGTAAACTTGTTAGTAGTTTTATCGATTTTGAAGGGGAAAGGGTGAATTTTTTATTATTTTTGAAATTAACTCAAATAAACTCAAAAATTAATTCAAATTTAAATATTTTTATCAACATTTAAAACATAACTGGTTACATATTACATAGTTATTTCAATTTTTTAAATAAAAAATTATACACTGAAATTGTTGACTTGTTGATAACAAAATTTAAACAAAATATTTTTAACAAGTTATTTAGACTTAACATGAATTAAATGATGAGAGATGTAGCGCGGCTGAGTGTTATACGCAGATAAAAATAACTCTACGCTCCGCCCGTCCTCTCGTCCTAAATTTTAAGCTATAATAAATTTAAAATTCTTTATTAAAAAAATGCTCTGGTAAAGTTTTCTCAATAATTGTACTCCTAGGCGCGTGTGCACGCAATAAATCTACATGGCGTTATTGACATAATATGGGTTGTGTAAATAATGTATGACGCCCAAGGTTTAAATCAGATAAAAAACACTTTGCAGTTTAGTGCAATTCAGTATCGAAACTAGATGCAGTTAAGCGACAAAATGCCGCTTTCAAAATTATCATCAACGACGATCGTCTTGAGCCTAGTGGCCTTGTCGAGCCTGATGACCACGTTGAGCCCATCGGTATTGTCACTGGATACCGGATACAATGACAGGACGAATGAAAACCCGACGACGGCAGAGTTGTACAAAGATTTAAAATGCACGTATCTGTTTGCCGGAATCACACCATTGCGGTTGGTGAAACTCATGCTGGAAGTCGAAAAGCTTTTGACCAGAGACGTGATTAGTCTGGTAAATCGATTCATGATCCGGGAGATCATATGCACCCTGTACGACGTGATCCACGTGAAAATCGGCTCGTTGTGGTTGCTGCTGCTGTATCTGAACACGATCAGGTCTTATTACGCACACTATGTCGTCGGCCGCAGCAAGAAAGCCGACGGGACGGCGGTCGTGAAGACACTGGTTGACATCCACGATTACGTGACGGGCAAAATGCAAAAGGAATTGTCGGCCATCAATTGTCGACCGAACAACCCATTCGACACGTACGACAATTGGCACACGCAGACGGCAGCCGCCATGCCAAACGGTATAATCGAATTGATTGATATCCAAATGGAGGGGTTAAACAACTGTGACGGGCTGAAAAGACTGTTGGAAGCGAACGACGCACAATCCACGTACGGGACGCGGTACGCAGCTTTAAAGACCAAACTCCTGTTCTTGAACAACCTAGGTCTCAACACAGAGTTGATGTGCAAGCTGATGACCGAATACGACGTGCAAGTCAACTGGGATGACACGGCCAGTATGCTAGAAAACGACTTTCAGCACGCGCAGAAAATGTTGTCCCCCACTGTTCTGTTACGCCCGTTGTTTGTCATTAAGAAGTAAAACGAAGGGGTCTTCAGCCTGTTTAAAGTCATCATGTACCGGCATACGTGGAAATTTTTGTTGTACGTCGATAAGTTTACGGGTAAAATTCGAGAAAACTACTTAAAAAAATGGTACAACATACTGGCGGAGTTAATGAAACTGTTATGCCTTCAAGACGATCCGGAAACCAAGAGTTTATTGGACGCCATTGATCGCCTCGGCCGCAATGAATTAGTCGTAAACGATATTCTTAAGCCGCTCAAGATTAAGTTGAAATCGTTTAACGTTACTCTCCTATGCGAGGCGACCAACCCGATGATTCTGCGACCGGGCCAAGAGGCTATCGATCGCGATAGCCTGACAAACGCACAGGCATTCATCGATGAACTTAGGTCCACTTTTGAATTTGTCGATTTCGATGTGATCCGATCAGTCGTGTTGTACGTAAAGCAGGAATCTAAATGTTGTGCGTAGTAGGTAATATTGTAATAATGTGTTGTATTACCAGCCAATGTTATATTGTCGCGATCTGACTAAGGAAATTTCGATAACTGAATAATATTCTCAACCAATGTAAAAACCCATACGAATCATTTGTTAACCAGTAACACCATGTGAAACTTGTTACTTATTTATTAAACATATTTAACATTATTTAAAAAAATATAAAATATAATTTTAAAAATACTCGACATTGATGTAAACTTCTAAAATAATATTAAAGAAATAACAATCATTATCTAAATATTACGTTTGTTTTTTTTAGATTTAGGGTTTCAGGTCTTCAAATTCGGCCCAAGTAAGGTTTATAATGGGGGTAAAAAATATAGTTTTTATTATTAGTTTATAGTTTTTATTTTTTTTTTTAAATATTTTTGTTTATGTTGTTTTACAAAATCATAAAATTAGTAAACATTTACTTTTTATTATCTCTCCAGATATTGTCCAGAATAGTTTGTTAAACATACATTTTTCAGAATTTTGACTCTCGTAATTTATAATTAACATATGTTTTATACAACTTAAAACTATGGAATCAATTTATATCAATACACAAAGAATTACAGAGTTTCAAACCAATATAATACGCTTTCTTTTATCAAATCCACTATTAGTTTTAAAAATTCTAAAAACATTTTTAACAATTTGACGTTTGACGTGCATGATTAAAACTAAAAAATTATAATTGGATTAATACAAATTACATAAAGTTTCTTTTGCAAAAATGTGTTTTAGTTTAAGTAAATAATAGGTATTGAATATTATATCAATAATCAAAAAATAAGGTTTGCTGAAAGCTATCCTAAGTTTTTTTAAATGCGTAACATTCTGTAGGAGAAAACTCACTGAGCAATTGCACAATAAATCATTCTCAAGGTATTAGGCAATAAAATATTGCTTAGAGTTTATATGTTAATAGGTGTTAGGTTCTTAAATTTTTGTGTTATTATATGTGTCACTCTTATTAATGTATTCAAAAGACGCATAGCGTTTATTAAATTTAAAAAAATGACTGTAATTCTTTAATAAACATGCTAATAATAATATAGAACCCTCTTTGTAGAAATAAAACTAGGTAGTACAAAAAAAAAGGAAGAGGAGTCTATTCCCTCCATTTTCAAAAATTGCTCTGAGCATTATAGAAAATAATAGTGTGCTATGTAAATACATTAAATTGTTCGGTGACCGGGATGTAAAGTATACTATTTATATATAAAGCAATACAATATTAAAAGAATCCAATTTATATATTCACATAAACATTTAAACTTTATAAGTTATATGTTTTTTTACAAACGAACCAAAAAAAACACTTAGTAGCGGTTTGTCATAGCTAAAATACAAAAAATACCTAACACGAAATACAATTTTGAGTATGAATGTTTTCCACATTTCAAATAATTTAAGACAACGAATCGTTTTATAGTTGCAAGTGAAATTCTTATTAAATGATATTCAAGCAGTGTTCATAATAAAATACATATAACTAAACATAAATAGCGACCCGGATCCCTGGCCCCCGCTAGAGTACTACACGGGCAGGTGCAGTGCAAGGAACACGTGTGTGTTTTCGTGTAAGCTTGTTCAGTTCATATACTGAAGTTTAGTCGGCAGCGGCAGTGATGGTGGCGGTGCAGTGGTACGGTTAAAGGGGGGGGGGGTACTCAAACTTTTGGCAAGCCTCCAAGTGTCGACAAAATACGTATAAAGACAACCGTATATGTGTTTTGTAAGCCAACATGGAGACATTGACAAAACATGAGTACTGTAAATAATATTTGACGCCTGAGGTTTGAGTCCTAAAAAAAAACCCATTGCAGCTTAGTAACACTTCAGTATCTAGACTAGATGCGTATTTTCGACGTCATGACACTGTTAAAATTATCACCAACGATGATCGTCTTGAGCCTAGTGGCCTTGTTGAACCTGATGGACTTATTGAGCACACCAGTACTATCGCTGGATACCGGTTACAGATATGGCACGAATGAAAAGCCGACGACAGCACAGCTGTACAGAGATTTAAAATGCACGTATCTTTCTTTAGGACTGACTCACATGCGGTTGGTGCAACTCATAATGGTAGACAAAAACATTCCTTCCCACACCTGGGTCGGTCTCGTGAACAATTACGACATCAAAGCGGTGATATGTACCCTGTTCGATGTAGCCGACGTGGAAATCGGCTCATTATGGCTACTACTCTTGTACACGAACACGGTAAAGTCTTATTACGACAAGCATATTCACAACGCAAACAAAGACGACCGCCCAGCGGCCGTACACAAACTGATGGTAAACCACAATTATGTGGCGGGCAGAATGCAAGTGGAATTGACGGCCGCAAAATGTCGACCCAAAAACCGGTTTGCCTCGTATGAAATAAGGTGCGCTAGACGGGATATCCAAACGGAGGTTATAGACAACTGCCGACAGCTAAATAGTCTGTTAGGTACAAACAACGCAAACTTAACGTTTGGGACGCGATACGAATCGTTGAGATACAGACAGCTGTTCCTTAAAAAGCTGGGCAACAACGAACTGCTCAAATCTACACTGATGTACTCGTACGACTTGCGAGTGAACTGGGGCCGCATGTCCGAAATGCTAGAAGGTGTCTTTATGAACGCCATCAAAATGCACTCCCCTACTGCTTTATTACTTCCCTTATTTAGCACCAAGAGATATTATAAAGTGATTTTTAGTGTGTTCTTATGTATCGTGTACCGGCTGACGTGGAGATTTTTGTTGATAGTTAATACGTTTACAGGTGAACGTCGAGAAAATCACTTGAAAATATGGCAAACGTTGCTGGTGGCTCGAATCCAGAAACTGTTATACCTCCAAGACGACCCGGACTTTATGTTTATCCTGGGCACCATCGACAAATTCAGCTGCAACGTCGTAGATATAGATTACGTAAATGAAGAGTTCCGAAATAAGCTGTTCAGAATTGACGTTATACTCCAATGTGTGGCCACCAACAAGATGATTCTACAAGCGGATGAGGTCTCTTCGAGCGTGGATAGCTTTCAATACTTAAAGGCTTTCATCACTGATCTGGAGAATACTTTCTCTTTGGTCGATTTCAAAGTTATCCGATCTATCATGAAGTACCTAGACGTGGAAGCTTCATTTAGCGTGTAGCAAGTAATATTATTATGACACATTCTATTGCTAGTCAATGTTTTATTGTTAATATTAACAACCAGTGTAAAAACCTATTGGAATTACTTGTTTATCATTGACCACATTATGTAAAATATACAAAATGTGTATATTACTTATCAAATATATTTAGCATTATATTTAAAAATTATATATATATATTCGATATTACTGTAAACGGTTCTTCTAAACTATAATTAAATAAAAAACCTTCAATTTCTACTAGTTACTGTTATTTTATTACATAGGCTATGGAAATATTCCTTTAAAACGTGTAATTATTAACAGCCTCCACGGCAAGCATTCACCTGAATGTGTGTAAGAGATACTCAATATCTCTTAAAATAATTTTGTAGTCTTTAATTTTTTTCAAAATATTTTTGTTTAATATGTTATTTTACAATATCATAAAATTACTAAATATTTACTGTTTATTATCCAGAGCTCTATCAAACTTTCAAACTTATTTTTATAAATTTTTATTTTATTAGATTTCACCATAAGTTCATACAGCTCAAACTTATAAATAATTAATTTACCAATTTTTGGATAAATAGTTTTGAACATTTTCTTAAATTTTAAACTTCAATTTACCATTTAAGTACTAATCCACGATTTGAACGCACGAAAACAATAGCTTGTAAGGCTTAGAATTTCAACTTAGAATGTCACCGTTCTTTTATGTATTATGCTGGGTACACGCAAGACTTAAATGGCAGCCAAAAAAACATTTTTTGCCAAACACTGCCTTAACGAAAATGTATGTGAGTCATTTGCAAACTTTAATTTAGGTTTCCTCTTAGAATTATAGAGAAAAATATTGCTCTATGTGAATACATTAAGGGGAGATTGTCATAAAAACTAATATTTTTTTCAGATTTGTTATTGAAGAAATGGTAAAATGTATTGAAATGAAATAAATTACATCATGAAATTGTCAATGCAAAGTATTTTATAAAAAGTTCTAAAATCGTAAAAATTTATAATAAATAAAAATAAAAACTATTTTATTGTATAATAATTTTCGTATTATATTATATCGAGTTATGTAATAATATCATTTAGAAATGAATACGCATCAAAACTTAACAAACGCTGTAAAAATGTGCGTAAGCAAGTCATAATGTGTTCTAGAAACGCGTTGAAAAAGTACAAGCATTATATAAAATAAAATTAGCGATT
Organism: Adelges cooleyi; assembly: GCF_023614345.1. NCBI lineage: Eukaryota > Metazoa > Arthropoda > Insecta > Hemiptera > Adelgidae > Adelges > Adelges cooleyi. The sequence goes on from NW_026096268.1 coordinate 8,133,603, forward strand.
TTTAGGAATACACAACACACGAGACTAGATTAAAAGAACGTACAAATTTTTATAAAAAAAATGTTAAAACGCGATACAAATAATAGTTTGTCTATTTTAAGATTTCTAAGCATGCGTTTTTTTTTATATTTTGGATGAAGCTAAAAAAAATAAACAATGGAGAAAAAATGTCTTACTTTTCAGGAGAACGGAGGTTTTTTTTTGTGTGGGTTTTTAGGACACATTTATATTATTATAACACTAAAGTATACCTCAAATATAAATGTTGGGAATATTGTTTTGGAGTACTTTTTACATTGCTTCCCTCGTTTACCTAGGTAACATATTTTAGTAATCTTTTGACGGGTGTTTGTGTGTGTAACGAATTGTAAAAAAAAATACAATAAAACTGTTCAAGGTGAAAACCATCAATTTCGGTATTAGTTTTTATTCCCAATTAAAATACAGTTTTTTGCGGTTTTGATTTGTATCGTATATAATAATATGTTTACATTTTTATGGCAAAATAAAACAAAAAATTATTAGTTTGTGTAATTAATATGCGAAAATAGTGTAGATATGGGGTAGAATAAAATTGACAAAAAATAACTATGATTGTACTTAAAAATATAAAAAATATATTTTATAAATTGTATTTTGATAATTAAGCGCCGACGTATGTAAGCATATAATTTGCTTTAAAAATAGTGGATTGATTATTTTTTTTCCTAAAAGTAGCGGAAAATTGTCATATTTTAATTTTTTTATCCGTAGATTTTGGAGTGGAAAATTAGTGAGATTTAAAGACAATATGATTAAAGTATACTGTATAGTGTAAATCGATTACATGTAAAATTGATTCTATATTTATTATAACAGAAAACTTATTTTCAGGGACAAAAAATGGGCTAGAAACTTGAAAATAACAATTCAAATAATGTTATAAAACCACAGGTAGTATATGGACTTATATCGAACAAAAATTAAATTGTTTTACAGTGATAAATTTTCGTAATCGAAATATTTGTACAAATAAAAACACTGACAATGTCAACAAAATTTACTGCAGAAAAGAAAAAACCAAAAATTTGTTTACGGCAAATAAATGGATTTTCCATTAAAACCTAGGCGTCGGTAAAATATCTGCTAAAAGTTGAGAAAAGTGCACAAAAATACCGACTATAATATACGGGTTTGAAAATAATAGCCAACGTCTAAAATTACTAACCAAAAATATTTTAAGCAGTATATTGTAAAATAAGTAGGCGCAATTAGAGGGGAGCTTAAGGGGTATTAGCACCCCCAATTTTAAAATAAGCCCCCTCTAATATTTTACCTGTTTATTTACTAAAACCATTAATATAAAAAAACCAAAAGCCTTTTGGAGAGTTGATAACAGTACTTATTATTCAGTAATATTTATCAGTTTCATATGGCATCACTCTCTCCATCAGGTGTACATCTTTTGAATGCTCGTTTATTGCTTATAAAAATTAATATTTGGCTTAGGTTTCAATGAGACAGGACACACTTACATATATGACAATATTATAAATAGAAAAAGATATGACATTTAATTAACATAAAAAAAATTATTGGCACATTTGCAGAACAAGCAAACCATATAACTTTTGTATAAAATACCTGTAAATTCTCATCATCATCATGTAGCTTAACGGGCCATTAAGGTCCAACGCTGCTATCATGAGATGGTTTCTTGACGAATTCGATATCCGAGACGGCCGTCATTCCGTCGCATGTAAATTCTAGTATTGTATTAATTATAATCATTTTTTGTTACAAAATAAAAATGCTAATAAACTTAAGTGCTAAATGTTAAACTGATAAACAATATCTTTCTTCAAAAAAACATCATTAATTTAAATTTAAATATGTAGAATCTGTGTATTCTAAAGCTTAACACCCTCAATTTTGTTATGGAAATTGCGCCTATGAATATGTTATTTAACAAATAAAAGAGTATTTAATAAAAAATTGTCTATTAGCCTTCTGATCGAATAAATAATGTTTCTGTTAAAAAGTAATCAATTAGACTAAGTAAGTTATAATGGTCTTCGACAAGTTGGCAAACTTAATTTCTAGAATTATTAGCATATTTTTAAATACGTAAAATTATAAATTATTTTGATACCCACATCATGCATTTTTTAATAAAACTACTTTTTATTAAAGGATAATTAATCATTATTTTCAATAAATTTCCAAAAAATAGATAGTTATTATCACTATCGCTCTTGGTGTGGAGCCTTTATAGAAGGCCAAGTAATTCTATTTGAGGTTGATGTATTTTTTTTTAAAATAATTATGGTGGCTGAGTGGGACTGATTTGATGGTTGGAAATATTATTGTTATATTTGTAAAAATTCGGCAGAAAACATACTAGGTGCAAACGCCTTTTTACGATATCACATTGTTCTAAAATATGTTTAAAGAAATAAAATGAAATGCAGTTTTTAATAGATTAACTGCTCTTAATAATATATAAATAAACATAAATAGCGACCACGATCCTTTGGGCCCCCTAGTCCACTACACGAAAGGGCGCTGTACACGGAACACGTATGCTTAATAAGGCGATGGTGCAGTGGATAGGTGAGCAATACTATATACATGTTAAAAATAAAAGTTTTCTAAATAATTATACGATTAATCTAATGACTATGATTTATCTAAGACTATGTGCGTGGCATACCAACATGGCAGTTTTGACAAAACATGGGTAATGTAAATAATGTTTGACACTCGCGGTGTGAATCATAAAACAAAATTGGCAATTAAGCTACAATTCAGTATCGAGACTAGGTGCGCATTGTCGACGAAATGACGCTTTCAAAATTATCACCAACGACGATCGTCTTGGTCCTAGTGGCCTTGTTCAACCTGATGGCCTCATTGAGCACACCAGTACTATCGCTGGATACCGGTTACAGATATGGCACGAATGAAACACCGACGACGGCACAGCTGTACAGAGATTTAAAATGCACGTATCTTTCTTTAGGACTGACTCACATGCGGTTGGTGCAACTTATACTGGTAGACAAAATCAATTCGAACCACACCCCGGTCGGTCTCGTGGAAATTTACGACATCCGAGCGGTGATATGTACCCTGTTTGACGTGGCCGACGTGGAAATCGGCTCATTATGGCTGTTACTCTTGTACGCGACTACGGTGCAGAATTATTACCAACATAATGTCGTCCAGAGCGGTACCGAAGCTGAACGCATGGCAGCCGGTAACAGGCTGATGGTCAACCACGATTATGTGGCGGGCAGAATGCAAACGGAACTGTCGACAGCCAATTGTCGACCCAACCACCAGTTAGAATCGTTTGAAGTAAGGTACGCGCGGCATGCGGCCGCCGCTCGAAACGGCAAACCCAATTTGAAACGTATTCGAACGGAGGCGCAAATCAACTGTCAACAGCTGAACGGACTGTTAGACGCGAACAACGCAAAATCTACGTATGGGACACGATACGAATCGTTGATTGCTAGACAGCTGTTCTTAAACAAGCTAGGCGTCAATCAATTTCTCCAGAACAAGGTGATGTACTCGTACGACTTGCGAGTGACCTGGGGCGGCATGATCGATGTGCTAGGTGATGCTTATAAGAACGCCATCAAAATGTACTCCCCTACTGTTTTATTACTTCCCTTCTTTAGCTTTAAGAGATATTACAAAGCGGCCTTTAGTTTGTTCGTATGTATCGTGTACCGGCTGACGTGGAGATTTTTGTTGATAGTTAATACGTTTACAGGTGAACGTCGAGAAAATCACTTGAAAATATGGCAAACGTTGCTGGTGGATCGAATCCAGAAACTGTTATACCTCCAAGACGACCAGGACTTCATTTTTATCCTGGGCACCATCGATAAATTCGGCCGCAACGCCGTAGATATAGAGTATGTTAATGAAGGGTTCCGAATTCATTTGTTCAGAATTGACGTTCTACTCCAATGCGTGGCCACCAACCCAATGGTTCTAGACGCGAAAGAGCTCTCTTTGAGCGTGGATCAGGGCACGTCTGGTGAAATGGATATCGAATCGAATAGCTTTAAGTATGTAATGGCTTTCATCACTGATCTGGAGAAATCTTTCAATTTGGTCGATTTTAAAGTTATTCGATCCATTGTGAAGTACCTTGACGTGGAAGCTTCATTTAGTGTGTAGTAGGTAATAATTTAGTAATGTATTCATTGCCAGGTAATGTTATATTGTCAAGACCTGACCAAGGCAGCTTCGAAAAATTAATAATATTAACATATAGTATAAAAACCTATTCGAATTACTTGTTTATCATTGACCACATTTTTATGTAAAGTATACAAAATTTTTATATTGTTTATCAAATATATTTAACATTATATTAAAAAAATATACAAAAACTTTATTATAAAAATACTCGAAATTACTGCAAACGGTTCTTCTAAACTAAAATTAAATAAAAAAGTTCAATATCTACAGGTTACTGTAGTTTTATCACCTACAATGAGTTATGGCAATATTCCTTTATAACGTGTAATTATTAACATTTCCCACATCAACTACAACATCCACGCGGTGAAATGCACTCTGTACGTCGTGACCTACGTGAAACATGTACCGGCTGACGTGGACATTTTTGTTGTACGTCGATACGTTTACGGGTAAACGTCGATAAATATGGCACGACTTGCTGACGTCGTTCCAGAAACTGTTCCGTATCGAAGACGATCCGGAAACCACGAGCTTGCTGAACGCTATTGACCGCATCAACATCATAAATATATGTTCCAAAGGGTTAATTATGTAGTCAATAATTTGTTTTTAAGTATAATTTGTTAGGCCATTATTATAAAATGAAGTGCTTTCCTCACTGTTGGGAATATATTTTTAATTTCATCTTTAGATATAGGCTTAAGAAGAATTGAATTTAGATTATCTATGGAAACAAAATTTAAATGGTTTTCAGATGGTGTATGAAATTTAATTTTGCTGCCAATATTTTCTCCCACAGTAGTAAAAAGTTATTAAATTAATTTGCAATATCTTTATTTTCACTGATTGTTGAGTATTCGCGCCACTGACCGATTGCACAGCTGATTGTGGTCATCATTATTATTTTGCCGCAACGCCGAGTCAATTATTAATATTCGTCTCTTACTACCGCTTTGACCGCTGCTCACCGCTGATGCATTGCTGATCAACCGCCAGTCATCGCCGATGCATTACATGTTTTTCGATGTATTTTTTACTGTTAATTTTTGAACTCTGCGTCACCATACGCAATATACCTTACACACTTTCGGTGTATCTTGTTCATTGAACTTGGCGCCACCATACGCACTGTGAAAACTTCTTTCACGCTCTATCAAGTTACCATCCTTCCCCGACCCGCAATTAGCACTAGTCGAGACGTGGTCGTAGGGGATCCCTTTCGGGGCGAACCACTAAAGCCAAGGAACACTTATCAAGTTACCATACTTCCCGCGCTCAAATCCATTGGCCATCATTCGTGCTCAAACCTCAGCATCATCACCGGCGACACTTCACCAGCTTCAGTACCGTCTACACTTCAATCAACACTCCGCCGCACGTACAAGGTCCCTTCTCGTGAGTCAGCATTGTAAATTTGTGTGTATTTTTAGATTGATTTATATCTTAGTTTTTAAGTTTAGTAGCATTAAGATTTAAGTAATTTCTGTATAGTTCATATGTTTCAAAATGTTATCTTTAATATGCATTATACATTTCTTTTTATTTGTAATTTCTTTTGCAAGCTGCATGGACGTTAGGGTTTCCTATCCAATACAATACTTGTATCTAAACTATCTTTGTAAAACAAATCAAGAGGTTTAGTACGTAACGCTAATTATATTTTGTTCAGTTAGTAACGATGGAATGTAAATTTGTGTATTATTTTTGTTATTATTATTTAACGATTCATTTATAAGATCCCAAACTTTTTTAGGATCACCTGATGATTTTATTACTTTTTTTAGAATAATACATACCTTTCGCAAATTTCATAATTTTAGATCATAAATTTCTGTATTTTTTGTATCGTACTTTGAGTTTATTGTTAAAGGGTTGTTGTTTTCATTTACCGAATATTTTATCTCCAAGTTGTATGGATATAACTATAGTAGAGTTATTAGTATTTTTATAAACCCAGCAAACAATAGAGGCTTTTTGTACTATTGGTTACATCTAAAGTGACAACTAAACACAACAAAATAACATTCAACGTATTCCGATATAGAACAAATATACCTATTTAGTTACCTATTTAAGAGCACCTTGCTAAAGTCTATCATATTGGTAAATAGCTTATTAGATGACAAACACGGACTATGATAAAAGTTATTATGACCACGGCAGTGGAAAATAATAATGGAACTAAGTGTTTGTAAAATTGTATTGCTATTGCCAGTTATTTAACTCAACATTGAATATTTAAATTTTTACACATTTAAGATTTTATTATTCAGATATATTTTATTAAAGTAATTTTATGTGTAACATTTTTTTTATCAAAAAAAAAGAAACAGATACTTATATTTTGTTTTTACATGTTAGGTTTAAACTAACTTAGTGTGATTAAATTATACGTATGTTGTTAGTTTCAGATTTATTAATTCAAGACTAAATAGATCAAAAGGAAGAAAAAATATTGTGTACAAATTCAAACTATCTGTCAAGCCCAAAATAATTTTTAAAAAAGTATAAAATATAATTTTAAAAATACTCGATATTGCTGTAAACTTCTAAAATAATATTAAATAAAAACCGATCATTATCTAAATATTACGTTTGTTTTTTTTAGAGGATGATTTAGGGTTCCAGGTCTTAAAATTCGGCCCAAGATAGATCTATAATGGGGGTATAAAATATAAATTTTCTTAAAAATCCGTAGTCAATTTTTTTTTAACTAAGAAACAACCGACCGTAGCCCATGCTTCTCTTATTTTATAATATTATTACAGAGCTCTAATAACTTTTGAAACTTTCTCTAGTCAAAATATCAAAACAACAAGTGCGCATTTAAAGGTGCCTTACACTATAGGCAAATTGACTAGCACATTCTCCAGATGATAAACTAATTTTCTAAACAATAAAAAAAACTTTTTTTTCCCCACACGTTATTCCCCTCTTATATTGGTGGCCGGAATATGAAGTAAAAGTCTTATATATATATATTACGATATTAAAATAATACAATTAATATACTAATAAATACGATTAATTTATTTATATTTAATATTTAACAGCTATTAACATTAAAATTATTATTATATTCAACCCTTTTTTACAGACGAGCCAAGTTTTAGAGCTTACAAGTTTACAGAGAGCAAGGTAAAAGTCAACAGATCGTTGCGTTGTTTAGATGCAAATCAAACGTGTGAGCTTTTACAGTACATACACTGAAATTTGGTCGGCATCGGCAGTGATGGCGGTGGTGCAAGGGTAAGGTGAGGCGGGGGTTGTCACGCGAAATTTGACAGACATCCAGCCAAAAGACATATTATTTATGTCGAAAAAAAAATAGAACATTTTCTAAAAACTTTTAATGATTTTCCTAAGCGTGTATGTATGTCGTAAACCAACATGCGGTGTTGTCGACAAAATATGAGTTGGACGCCCGTAGATTAAATCGGAAAAAATAAACTTTACAGATTCGTATCAAGACCAGCTTCGGATTGATGATGATTCAAGACCGCTGTTCTTCAGTAACATGGGCGTCAACCAATTACTGAACAATAAAAAAATAAAAAACGTTAAATCTCTATAGATTACTAGTGTTTTATGCCCTACAACATTTTATGGCAATATTACATCGAAATAAAAAGATGTAGAGAAGACAAAAAAGTTAAATTACAAAAAATTACAAATTAAATTACATTATTGTAAGCAATACAATATTAAAAGAATCCAATTTATATATTCACATAAACATTTAAACTTTATAAGTTTTATGGCTTTTTACAAACGAACCAAAAGAAAGTACTAAGTAGCTGTTTGTCATTGCTAAAATACGAAATACAATTTTGAGTATGAATATTTTCGACGTTTCAAATGGTTTAAGTAAACGAATCGTAGTCGCAAGTCAAATTCATTCTTTCTATTAAATGATACTCAAGCAGGGTTCATAATAAAATATAACTAAACATATTAGCGGCACGGATCCCTCGCCCCCTCTAGAGCACTACACGGGCGGGTGCAGTGCAAGGAACACGTGTATGTTTTCGTGTAAGCTTGTTTAGTTCATATACTGAAGTTATGTCGGCAACGGCGGTAATGGTGGCGGTGCAGTGGGTAAGGTTAAGGGGGAGAGTAACTAATACTTTTGGCAAGCCTCCGATTGTCGAAAATATACGTATAATGACAAACTTACATGTGTGTTGTAAGCCAACATGAAGACATTGACAAAACATGAGTACTGTAAATAATATTTGACGCCTGAGGTTTGAATCCTAAAAAAAAAAACATTGTAGTTTAGTAACACTTTAGTATCCAGACTAGATGCATATTTTCGACGTCATGAAGCTCTTAAAATTATTACCAACGACGATCGTCTTGAGCCTAGTGGCCTTGTTGAACCTGATGGCCTCATTGAGCACACCAGTACTATCGCTGGATACCGGTTACAGATATGGCAAAAATGAAAAACCGACGACGACACAGCTGTACAGAGATTTGAAATGCACGTATCTTTCTTTAGGACTGACTCACATGCGGTTGGTGCAACTCATATTGTTAGACAAAAAGATTGCTACCGACATCCCGGTCCGTTTCGTGAAAAATTATGACATCAAAGCAGTGATATGTACCCTGTTCGATGTAGCCGACGTGGAAATCGGCTCATTATGGCTACTACTCTTGTACACGAACACAGTAACGTCTTACTACGACAAGCATATTCACAACGCAAACAAAGACGACCGCCCAGCGGCCGTACACAAACTGATGGTAAACCACAATTATGTGGCGGGCAGAATGCAAATGGAATTGACGGCCGCAAAATGTCGACCCAACAAACAGTTGGAATCGTATGAAATAAGGTGCGCTAGACAGGATATCCAAACGGAGGCCAAAGACAACTGCCGACAGCTAAATAGTCTGTTAGACACAAACAAAGCATACTTAACGTTTGGGACGCGATACGAATCGTTGAAATGTAGACAGCTGTTCCTTAAAAAGCTGGGCATCCACGAACTGCTCAAGTCTATACTGATGTACTCGTACGACTTGCGAGTGAACTGGGGCCGCATGTCCGAAATGCTAGAAGGTGTCTTTATGAACGCCATCAAAATGCACTCCCCTACTGCTTTATTACTTCCCTTATTTAGCACCAAGAGATATTATAAAGTGATTTTTAGTGTGTTCTTATGTATCGTGTACCGGCTGACGTGGAGATTTTTGTTGATAGTTAATACGTTTACAGGTGAACGTCGAGAAAATCACTTGAAAATATGGCAAACGTTGCTGGTGGATCGAATCCAAAAACTGTTATACCTCCAAGACGACCAGGACTTCATTTTTATCCTGGGCACCATCGACAAATTCGGCCGCAACGTCGTAGATATAAATTACGTTAATGAAGAGTTCCGAATTAAGCTGTTCAGAATTGACGTTATACTCCAATGTGTGGCCACCAACAAGATGATTCTACAAGCGGACGAGGTCCCCTCGAGCGTGGATCAGGGCACGTCCGGTCAAGCGGACATCGACCGGAATAGCTTTAAATACTTAGAGGCTTTCATCACTGATCTAGAGAAATCTTTTAATTCGGTCGATTTTAAAGTTATTCGATCCATCGTGAAGTACCTTGACGTGGAAGCTTCATTTAGTGTGTAGCAGGTAATAATTTAGTAATGTATTCATTGCCAGGTAATGTTATATTGTCAAGACCTGACCAAGGCAGCTTCGAAAAATTAATAATATTAACATATAGAGTAAAAACCTATTCGAATTACTTGTTTATCATTGACCACATTTTTATGTAAAGTATACAAAATTTGTATATTATTTATCAAATATATTTCACATTATATTTAAAAAATATGTTAATATTCGATATTACTGTAAACGGTTCTTCTATACTATAATTAAATAAAAAACCTTCAATATCTACAACTTACTGTTATTTTATTACCTACAATAGGTTATGGAAATACTCTTTTAAAACGTGTAATTATTAACAGCTTTCACGGAACGCATTTACTTGAGTGTGTATAAGAGATACTCAATGATCTCTTAAAATAATTACAATTTTGTAGTTTTTAATTTTTTTAAAACATTCTTGTTTAATATGTTATATTACAATATCATAAAATTAATAAAAATTTACTGTTTATTGTCCAGAGCTCTATTATACTTGCAAACTTATACTTATAAATATTTATTTTATTAGCTTTCACCAAAAGGTATTACAGCTCAAACTTATAATTACAAATAAGCATTAAAGCGTTTATTTAAAAGTGATTTTATTCAATTTTATCACTTTAACTTATAATAATTCCTGTAGACCTGTGACATCCCCGTCCCCACTATGCCCCGACCCCACTGTACTGTTTTTTTTTTTCAAAAACATAATGGACCAAATAACACATGTTTTACTATGTCTTGTTATTTTACTATAAGTAAATAAAAATAATAATACTCGGAACGACAGCGGATTGACACTCCGGATCAATGTTAAATCAATAACTGATTATCAAATTACCGAATACCGACTACCTACAAATGTCATCACCTTCCGACCTCTCTCTTTATCCACCATGGCCGGCTCAGGCCGATAAGGAGTTTTTCCTTACCGTGTACATGAGACGGTGGACAGTTGATAACGCGACCGGGCGTTAATCGATATAAACGTATTCAAATAAATGTTCACTTAAAAATTACTAAAAAAACAACCGATTAACGATAAACAATGGCTGCCAATTTAGAGCTACTTAAATTAAATTCAGTCAATCCGCAACAAGTAGAGTTATGTTCAAATCAACTTTTTATCAACTGTGACTTAATAAATCCATATCCGGTTAATTATATTATGTTTTCAAATAGTTGTTTTATTAAATCCTAAAAATTGATAAAGTAAACATCAAACTACGTCATAAAAGTTTTACTCCACAATACAAGTTAAAATCAAAATAGAAAATAGCGTTTTTGTACACGAGATTTAGAAATAATATTTGAAACAATATACAATATTTTGTATCAGCTAATTTTATATTTTCATTACGGAGGAGATAAGAGCGTGCAACAACAAAGCGTTCGTACACACGATGATGCCAATACAACAAAAATAACACTATTTTTTTCGTTTTTCACATCATGTGCGAAAACACAGTTTTTCGACAATTAAAAAAAAACTGTAGTGCCGAATTCGTTTTCCGTTTAATATATTATGAATATATATGAGTTCTAACTACTGACAAATTTTTAACCATAAGGTCCTAAAATTACGGCTAAAAAACTAAAAAATTAACAAAAATGAACTCCATCTAGGGGGGTGGGAGATGGGTTTTATTTAAATTTGATACAACTGACGTATGCGAGCATACCAAATAAATATTCCTTATAAACTCGATCCGACTCTTTTTCTCGAAATTTTAGCCAGTAAAAGTTCTAACTTAAAAACTCGTACGGGTTTAGTTTTGTTTTTTTTTTTAATTTCGATTGTGAAGAAGTAAACTTTTCCTTCTTTTACACCTCCAAAGTACCAACTAAATGAAATTTGTGATTTATAGAGTTGCTACTCGAAGGAATTGGTTTAGTATTAAAAAAGTTACAGTGTATAAAGATAATAAAAAAAGCCCACATCAGAGTAAAACAAATACCTTCACCGCTCTGCATCGAAGCTAAAAATAGTTTTTTAAATAATAATAAGTACATTGACATGCGTGTATGTGCGTTTTAAGCCAACATAACGGTTATTGACAAAACGGTAATTTTGTAAATTATATTTGGCGCCTGAGGTTTGAATCCAAAAAAAAAACCAATTTAGTTAATAACAATTCAGCATCGAGACTAGTTGCGTATTTTTGACGAAATGACACTCTCAATATTATCATCAACGACGATCGTCTTGGGCCTAGTGGCCTTGTTTAACCTGATGGCTTCATTGAGTACACCGGTACTATCGCTGGATACCGGTTACAGATATGGCACGAATGAAACACCGACGACGGCACAGCTGTACAGAGATTTAAAATGCACGTATCTTCTTTTAGGACTGACTCACATGCGGTTGGTGCAACTTATACTGGTAGGCAAAAACGTTTCCACAGACACCTCGGTCGGTCTCGTGGGCATTTACAACATCCGAGCGGTAATATGTACCCTGTTTGACGTGGCCGACGTGGAAATCGGCTCACTATGGCTGTTACTCTTGTACGCGAATACGGTGGAGAATTATCACCTACATAATATCGTCCGCAGCGCTACCGAAGCTGACCGCATGGCAGCCGTATATAGACTGATGGTCAATCACAACTATGTGGCGGGTAGAATGCAAATGGAACTGTCGACCACCAACTGTCGACCCAACGACCAGTTGGAATCGTATGAAATAAGGTACACCCGGCTGGCTGCCGCCGCGCCAAACGGCAAACCCAATTTGAAACGTATTCGAACGGAGGCGCAAATCAACTGTCAACAGCTGAACGGACTGTTAAACACGAACAACGCAAAATCCACGTATGGGACGCGATACGAATCGTTGAAGTCCAGAGAGCTATTCCTCAACAAGCTGGGAGTCAACGAATTGCTCAAGAACAAGCTGATGTACTCGTACGACTTGGGAGTGACCTGGGGCGGCACGTCTGGTGTGCTAGATATTGCATATAAGAATTCGCATAAAATGTACTCTCCCACTGTTATATCACTCCCTTTCTTTAGCTATAAAAGATATTACAAAGCGGCCTTCAGTCTGTTCGTATGTATCGTGTACCGGCTGACGTGGAGATTTTTGTTGATAGTTAATACGTTTACAGGTGAACGTCGAGAAAATCACTTGAAAGTATGGCAATCATTGCTGGTGGATCGAATCCAGAAACTGTTATACCTCCAAGACGACCCGGACTTCATTTTTATCCTGGGCACTATCGACAAATTCGGTCGCAACGTCGTCGACATAGATTACGTTAATGAAGGGTTCCGAATTAAGCTGTTCAGAATTGACGTTATACTCCAATGTGTGGCCACCAACCAGATGATTCTACACGCGAACGAGCTCTCTTCGAGCGTGGATCAGGGCACGTCCGGTCAAGCGGACATCGATTGGGATAGCTTTAAATACTTAAATGCTTTCATCGCTGATCTGGAGCAAGCTTTCTTTTTTGTCGATTTCAAAGTTATCCGATCTATCATGAAGTACCTAGACGTGGAAGCTTCATTTAGTGTGTAGCAGGTAATATTATAATGATATATTCTGTTGTCAGTCAATGTTTTATTGTTAATATTAACAACCAGTGTAAAAACCTATTTGAATTACATATTAACCATTGAAAACTTTTACCATTTGTGTATTATTTATCAAATATATTTAACATCCTATTTTAAAAATATATAAAAAACATTATTATAAATATACTCGAAATTACTATAAACGGTTCTTCAAAACTAAAATTAAATAAATAAGTTCAATATATACAGGTTACTGTTGTTTTATCACCTACAATGAGTTATGGCAATATTCCTTTATAACGTGTAATTATTAACATTTCCCACGGCAAGGATTTATCGTGTGAGTATAAGAGACACTCAATATTTCTTAAAATTATTACAATTTTGAAGTTATTAATTTGTTGGAACGAAATTCCTTATCGTGGGTTGGCGAGGGGGCCAAGCCGAGAAAAAATGTTACGTGTTACGAAATCGCGTTATGAAAACGCGTTATAAAAAACTAAAAAGTTTTTCAGCCGAGTGTGCAACCACGAAAGAGCATTTTCATGTCCCGTTGAAGTACCGAATAAATATAGAAAAGTTGTGGAATTATAATTTAAAAAAAAAAAATTACATGGAGCTTCCAGTTACAGCATAAGCCAAGGAAATTAAAAAATTATGTACAATCATGATTCTGGCTAAAATTGTAGTGTTTATTATCTGGCTTAAAACAATTCATAGAGAAATTGGGCTCTTAAACTGTTTTGAATTTATTATTTAGTATTAATTTGAACGTTGAACGTACAACATATTTCTTATCTCAAATCAGATAACAGCGTAACAGATTAACATTCGAAATAGATCCGAAATGGTTATTCCGATAATTGTCTTTCGTCGTCGCTTCGTAGTTTTTGTTACATTGCGGCGCGTAACAGCGTAACGCTTTATTGGTAACACTTTTTTTCGGTTATTTACCGGCTAAATCTCACCCTTATCTCCTACCCCCTATTCCACTCCCGTCCCCAACCCTTTCGCCTTTTTCGTTACGCTCTTTTGGTAACGCTTTTTCGGTTATGTGCCAGAGCTAAGACATGAAAATGTCAAAAGCGTTATGAATAAGTCTTATGGAAACTATATGTGGTGCGGTCGAGCGTGATCGGTACCCAGGAGTGAGTGGTACCGGGTTCAAATCCGGCTACCCTCTCAACACTTTTTGCATTTGTATACAACTTTTTTTTCAACTTTTATGGTAATTTACATTGCAAGAAGTCTAAAAACTTATAAAATATTTATATTTTATAAATACAGAATACATTTTTACCCTTAAAAGTACTTGATAACTGGTTGATAACTTGCACTGGCTCTCTTCCTTTTTCTCACTATCTACTGAGATGCTTGAAACAGTGACTCTCTGACAAATAAATTTATGAATATAGTTATTTATTGCATCAGTAATCAAAATTAAAGAGAGGGGTGGGTAGAGAGAATGAGAGCCTGGCACGTTAATGATTTTTTCTTGTTCCTCACTTCAAATTCATTCTCACGTGTTACTGCTTACAAATTTATATCATGTATAATGTATCATATTTTTGTCATCATAAATCAATAATTTTTATGATGGAATGCGAGATTTAGTAATATATAATAATATACATATGATAAAAAGATTTTATATCAATCACTTTTTATAAATTAATCGAATGCAACCATATGATATCTGAACTTCGTTCCTAACGAGGGTCCCGTGACCCACTCAGTTTTTTTTTAAACATTTTGTTTACGTTATTTTACTATATCGTAAAATTACTATACATTTACAGTTTTTTATCCAAACTTTTAACTTATAAAAACTTATGTAAATAATTAATTTACCAGTTTTTAATCTTTCCTTAAATTTCTAATTTCAATTAAACATTTAAGTTTAAACTCTTGAAAACCATAGCTTCTATTGCCTAGAATTTTGGTAAGGATGAAACTATCCCTTATGTAGTATGCTGGGTACACGCAAAGATTAAAATGGCAACCAAAAAACATTTTTTCCTAAACACTGCCTCGACGAAAACGTGTTTTAACAATTTCAAATAAGTGTGATTATTATTATATTTAGCTGCTGTTTTTGTAAAACCAGTTAATTTCTTTATAATATTCGTTATATTAAAAAAGTGTTATTAAAAAAAAACATTCCCATAAAACAAATTTTACCTCAGAATAATTTCGTGTTTTTTTTAAATCGCCCCCAATTTTTTAATATATTTACAAGATTTTGATTTTATTAATTTTCTTTTCTTAAAAAAAACTACAATTTCTACATTAACCCTCCGTTATTTGCGTGATATTTTATAACGTCAGTTGTCCGGTGGGATACAATTGTACCCCAGTATTACTTTTTGTTCTTAATCATTCAATTTGTTTAAAAAAATAGTTTTTTGCATTAAAATGCATGTATTGAAACACCATGGTCAATTTATAATTGCTTAAAGAAAAAAAATTAATAAAAACTATTTTATTGTATAATAATTTTCGTATTATATTATATCGAGTTTATGTAATAATAATACCATTTAGAAATTAATACGCATCAAAACTTAAAAAACACTGTAAACATTTGCGTAAGTAAGTCATAATGTGTTCTAGAAACGCGTTGAAAAAGTACTAGCATTTTATAAAATATAATTTGCGATTTTTAGGAATACACAGTACATACGACTAGATTAAAAGAACGCACAAATTTGTATTAAAAAAATGATAAAACGCGTTACAAAAAATAACTTTGTCTATTTTAAGATTTCCAAGCATGCGTTTTTTTTAAATATTTTGGACGAAGCTAAAAAAATAAACAATGGAGAAAAAATGTCTTATTTTTCAGGAGGACGGAGGTTTTTTTTTGTGTGGGTTTTTAGGACACATTTATATTATTATAACACTAAAGTATATCTTAAATATAAATGTTAGGAATATTGTTTTGAAGTACTTTTTACATTGCTACTCTCGTTTACCTAGGTAACAGATTTTAGTAATCTTTAGACGGGTGTTTGTGTGTGTGGCAAATTGTAAAAAAAATACAATAAAACTGTTCATGTTTCAAGGTGAAAACCATCGATTTCGGTATTAGTTTTTATTCCCAATTAAAGTACTGTTTTTTGCGGTTTTGATTTGTATCGTGTAAGATAATATACTTACACATTTATGGCAAAAATAAAACAAAAAATGTCTAGTTTGTGTAGTTAATATGCGAAAATAGTGTAGATATGGTGTAGAATAAAAGTGATAAAAAATAACTATGATTGTACTTAAAAATATAAAAAATATATTTTATAAATTGTATTTTGATAATTAAGCGCCGACGTAAATAATAAAATTTTAAGCTAAGCATATAATTTGTTTTGAAAAATAGTGGATTGATTATTATTTTTCCCTAAAAGTAGGGAAAAATTGTCATATTTTGTTTTTTTTTATCCGTAGATTTTGGAGTGGAAAATTAGTGAGATTTAAAGACAATATGATTAAAGTATACTGTATAGTGTAAATCGATTACTTTTTAAATTGGTTCTATATTTATTATAACAGAAAACTTATTTTCAGGGACAAAAAATGGGCTTGAAACTTGAAAACAACAATTTGCATAATGTTATAAAACCACAGGTAGTATATGGACTTATATCGAACAAAAAATAAATTGTTTTACAGTGAAAAATTTGCGTACTCGAAACATTTGTACAAATAAAAACACTGACAATGTCAACAAAATGTACAGCAGAAAAGAAAAAACCAAAAATTCGTTTACGGCAAATAAATGGATTTTCGATTTAAACCTACATGTCGGTAAAATATCTGTTAGAAGTTGAGAAAAGTGCACAAAAATACCGACTATAATATACGGGTTTGAAAATAAAAACTAAAATCTAAAATTAACTAATCAAAAATATTTTAAGCAGTATATTGTAAAAAAAAATAGGCGCAATTAGAGGAGAGCTTAGGGGGTATTAGCACCCCCCATTTTAAAAATAAGCCCCCTCTAATATTTTACTTATGTATGTACTAAAACCTCTGCTAAAACCTTTAATATAAAAAAAACCAAAAGCCTTTTGGAGAGTTGATAACAGTACTTATTATTCAATTTTATTTATCAGTTTTATACGGCATAACTCTCTCCATCAGGTCTACATCTTTTGAATGCTCGTCTATTGCTTATAAAAATTAATATTTGGCTTAGGGTTTCAATGAGACAGGACACACTTACATATATGACAATATTATAAATAGAAAAAGATATGACACATTTAATTAACATAAAAATAAATATTGGCACATTTGCAGAACAAGCAAAGCATATAACTTTTGTATAAAATACCTGTAAATTCTAGTATTGTATTTATTTTAATTATTTTTTGTTATAAAATAAAAATGCTAATAAACTTAAGTGCTAAATGTTAAACTGATAAACAATATCTTTGCTCAAAAAAACATCATTAATTTAAATTTAAATATAAATATATAGAATCTGTGTATTCTAAAGCTTAAGCACCCTTAATTTTTTTATGAAAATTGCGCCAATGAATATGTTATTTATCAAATAAAAGAGTATTTAATAAAAAAATATCTATTAGCCTTATGACTGAATAAATAATGTTTCTGTTAAAAAGTAATTAATAAGACTTAGTGAGTAATAATGATCTTCGACAGGCTAGGAAACGTAAATTCTATAATTATTAGAAAATTTCTTAATACGTAGAAATAGAAATTATTTTGATCCCCACATCACGCATTTTGTAATAAAAATACTTTTAATTAAAGGATAATTAATTATTTTTTTCAATAAATTTTCAAAAAATAAATAATTATTATCACTATTGCTCTTGATGACGAGCGTTTATAGTGGACCAAAAAATGAGTTATTTGAGGTTGATGTATCTTTTTTAATAATAATTATTTCGGCTGAGTGTGACTGATTCGATGGTTGGAATTATTATTGTTATATTTGTAAAAATTCGGCAGAAAACATACTAGATGCAAACGCCTTTTTACGATATCACATTGTTCTGAAATATGTTTTAAGTAATAAAAGGAAAAGTAGTTTTCAAAAGGGTTAACTGCTCTTAATAATACATAAATAAACATAAATAGCGACCAGGATCCTTTGGCCCCCCTAGTGCACTACACGAAAGGGCGCTGTGCACGGAACGCGTATGCTTAATAAGGCGATGGTGCAGTGGATAGGTGAGCAATAAACCATATACATGTTAATAATAAAAGTTTTCTAAATAATTATACGATTAATCTTAACAGTTAAGCTACAATTCAGTATCGAGACTAGGTACGGATTGTCGACGAAATGACGCTTTCAAAATTATCACCAACGACGATCGTCTTGAGCCTAGTAGCCGTGTTCAACCTGATGGCCTCATTGAGCACACCGGTACTATCACTGGATACCGGTTACAGATATGGCACAAATGAAAACCCGTCGACGACAGACCGGTACAC
Organism: Adelges cooleyi; assembly: GCF_023614345.1. Taxonomy (NCBI): domain Eukaryota; kingdom Metazoa; phylum Arthropoda; class Insecta; order Hemiptera; family Adelgidae; genus Adelges; species Adelges cooleyi. The sequence goes on from NW_026096268.1 coordinate 8,152,461, forward strand.
AGATTTGAAATGCACGTACCTTTTTTTTAAGACTAACTCACATGCGGTTGGTGCAACTTATACTTGTAGACAGAAACATTTCCTACCCACACCCCGGTCAGTCTCGTGACCAATTACGATATCAAAGCGGTAATATGTACCCTGTTCGATGTATTACTTACATATACTTATACTGGACGACAGAAAAATTCCGCCCAAAATGCCGGTCGGACTGGTGCCACCAGGGCATCAACTACAACATCCGCACCTACGTGAAAATCGGCTCGTTGTGGCTGCTACTCTGACGCGGTACAATGCGTTGAAGTCCAAAAATCTGTTCCTCGACAACCTGGGCGTCAGCAAATGGATCAAGTCCAAGCTATTGACCTCGTACGACGTGCAAGTCGACTGGGGCAGCACGTCCGATATGCTGGAAAGCGACTTCCACAACGCGCATATGATGTACTCCCCCACTGCTGCATTACTCCCCTTGTTTAACATTAAGAAGTATTACACAGGGATTTTCAGCCTGTTTAAAACCATCATGTACCGGCTGAAGTGGAAATGTTTGTTGTACGTCGATACGTTTACGGGTAAACGTCGAGAATATTACTTAAAAAAATGGCACGACTTGCTGGCGTCGTTCCAGAAACTGTTCCGTATCGAAGACGATCCGGAAACCACGAGCTTGCTGAACGCCATTGACCGCCTCAACGTCAACGACTTAAGCATAGACGACATTATCAAGCAGCTCAGTCTTAGGCTGCACACGTTTAACGTTACACTCCTATGCGAGGCCACCAACCACATGACTCTGCATTTGGGCCAAGCTGCCATTGAAAGCGAAAGCCTGAAAAACGCACGGGCTTTCATCAGTGATCTCAAGTTTGCAATTTGCACAGATATTTGTATTCTCCCGATTTTAGAGTGGAGTTATAATAGTATGCTTAAGCACGTGTGGGATAATTCCAGAAGTAATTGATAAGTTAAATATATGTTCCAAAGGGTTAATAATGTAGTCAATAATTTGTTTTTAAATATAATTTGTTAGGCCATTTTTATAAAATGAAGTGCTTTCCTCACTGTTGGGGATATATTTTTAATTTCATCTTTAGATATAGGCTTAAGAAGAATTGAATTTAGATTATCTATATATTATATTATATGTTAACACCTGTTTCTGGATGAGGCATAAAACAGACTTGGCCGCAATGTAGATACCACTACTTTGATTGGTTGACTTTTTCGAGAGGGGATCTGAACCTTTTTCTTTATTTCTGAGTTCTCTTTTTCCCATCACCCACATAACTCCTAAGTGAGTATATTTAATTATGATGTTTCATGCTTAATTCAGAAACTGGCCAAGTGTTAAGCAATACAAATAAAAGAGCAATGTTACTTATAAAAGTAGGAGGTAAGTGAGGTTATGAACTAAAGAAATAGCAGACTTGGCCACAATGTAGATATCACTACATTGATAGGCTGACATTTTTGGGAGGGGTTCTGAAACTTGGCCTTTTTTCACTATTTTATACGAGGCATTGCATGGATATTGTAAGTTGTAGATTTTTTCTTGTTTTTACGTGTTATTATATTAACTACGTAGATATGTACATATATACATTATATAATACATAATTTATTTATATATATATATATATATAAATACATTATATATTATATAATGTATATATGTACATAAAACTACACTTTGTAGTGAAGCTAGAATTTATACAAGTAGCCACTATGAATCTAGTTTAGTATTATAAACGTATAAACGAAACCTAAACGTTTAGGTGATCAATTACACTTTATAATAGACCACGTGGCAAACAACAAAGAACACTGCTACACTGCCATACTCGTGCACAAGAATTAACCAAGACACAAACTACGACCAAATGATGGCTGACTAGCGACGTGGGCATCAACAGCGCCCTGTACCGGCTGTAGCGCGGCGAAGGTCATTAATCCCCACCTAGCGCATTAATTTTAGAAAATTGCAATTTTCAGATTTTTCCCTTTATTTATACTATAAGACCCACCTTTGTGCCAAAGTTTAAGTTTAAAAAGTAAGTAGTTATTAGGATGATTTTCTCTACTTAAAAGGAGCGAACTTTTAAAATGTTTGTCCCAATAAAGTACCTTTTTAATACCAATTCTAATCTATGGACTTGCTACATCGGTACATGTAATTGGTAAATTGAATTTAAGAAAAGTAAGTAGCGACGACATCAAATATTATGTCAATATTATCAAAAAGCGGCAAATTTTTACATAATAGGAGTGCATAGTATATAGACTACCTATTAATAGTACAAAGACCGCTAGAACAGAGTTTGTCTATGACGCGGAGTGGGTTACAAGTCAACAGGACAACCGGACAAAATATTAAACGGGTCCTAAAAACATGCGTTACAAAAACACTCACACCTCATAGAAGTGTCGGATTACAAGATTTTGTTTTTTTTTTGTTGGTAAGAGAAAGGCTTTCTACAAAGCACATTCAAAGACTTCGGTTTTTGATTACGTTACTGAAAGCAAAAAGAAAAAATTAGTGTAAGACTTGTACAAATTAGAAATATTTAAACTTATACCGTTGAGAAAAAGGATTTTGAAAATCTAAGTCCACAATGTAGATGCACAATGTAGGAAAGCTTACCAACAAAAAAAATTATTATAATCGAGGCGTACGAGTTTTTTCGTAGTGCATGTGTTTAGCCTATTCAAGCCCCTTAAGATAATAATAAATTCCTGAAGACCTGTGATCTTCCTCAACTCAAAATATACTCCTTTCTCACTGTGCTTCTATTTCGGTCGTATTATTAAAATATTTGCGTACCTAGATATTATAAATTATTTTTAAATAAATATTATAGTATAATATGGGAAAGTTACTTATTTATGTTTTTTTTTTTTTTAATTTTTAGCTACAATTCGGAGCTCAAAACTCAAAAGGTAACGGTTATGTAAGTATGTGTTTGTTTTTTTGCCTGAAGACACGGTAACTTTATAGATAAAATTCTCATATATTTTTAAATAACGCCTATTCGAATAATACCTTAAGAGGACGCCACACCGCCCATTTTTAAGGAGTAAAGTATAGGCAAATTTTTACAAAATTTTAACTTTAAGGTTAAACTGTGATGTGTAACTACGAGTTCAGTAGTTAGGACTCTTTTTTTTATTTCAAAGATTGACAGCGATTATAAAAAAAGTTGAGTTTTACGTGGATTAATTTTTTTCAGGCTTCATATACAGTTAAGGAAAGAAATTCATACATATTATTTATGACAAAATTATCTGTGTTCCATCATCCGTATTTTTTCGATGAACCTAATACAACCAACGCTATATCATTTTTAAAAAAAGTAATTTCTTAATTAATTAATTATTCATTACCTAACTGGTTGAAATATTAAAAAAAGGGCGAATGTAGAACACAGACAATTTTGTTGTCTATATTATGTGTAAATCTGGTTTCTTAGTTTTGATTACAGCCTTTGTAAAATTAATCCGCGCAAGACGGGTTTTTTGAAGAAAATAACGAGTGTGTGGGGCCCTCTTAAAAGTTCACAAAAACCGAGTATTGTATAAACATATTATATTAACAAAATATGAACGCAGCTACTATCAAAATTAAATAAAACAGCTACATGTAGATGGTGTGTAATTTATAACAAAACTATAGGCATATAACAAAATTCTTATTACATACACAACCCAGCAGGTGACTGTAAACAAATCTGCTAAAAATGTAGAAATACGTATAATATAAGGTTTATTTTTTATGAATGATTATAAATGTTCTTTTGACGTTCAGATATAGACTCTGCCCCACCCCTTTCCGACTCAAACCAATAACTAATACGAGAAATTAAAAAAATAATATGTAAATTAATTCTTATACTTCAGTTTGACCAAACGATATCACTTAAACTTATTAAAGTGATCTTTTTATCACATAACTATTGTTCGCTCTACTCTAAATAATAAAACTTGCATTGAAAAGTTGTTTAACCAAGACTATGTTATAAGATGGTATTATATTGTAGATATTTGTACATGGACAAGTGTTCTAAAAAACCACTTTAGTCTGTAATAATGCGTCTTTGTAACACACAATACATGTGCACGCAACTGAAAAACATAAATTACTGTGCGCCGTATAAAATTCACTATATTTTACATTAAAATATACAATATAAACTATATTTTAGTTTAGGTTTTTTTTTTACTAAATACTACAATGCTGTGCAAAGATTTGGCGAGTTTCTTTTATTTTATTGTAATATACAATGAACAAACGTTAGCATCTTACACGGTCAAAGAAACTCTTGCTGATGTACTTAACGCAATTTTGGGTCATTCACAATGGGCCCAGCTCATCGAAGTAAAAGCCAAACGACCGGATTTCGCAAACGGATCGTTTTCTGGGAACGATTTGTTTATTCACAAAGGTTTGTACTCACGCACTAAGAACATTGGAAATTCTCATGTTAATGTCGAAAACGTGTACGAAAAAGTCTACATGGTCACTAATTTGTTAGCATGTGTATACGCGAACGTGACGGACATATTTACAATGTTGATTAAAAACATGTTATCTGTAAATGCAAATGAAAGAAAATTATCTCAGAATAGAGTATACCATAGTCAATGCAGAAAAAATACGTATTGTCAACAAATTTTAGGCAAGCGGCCGAGAACTGAAGTACAACATGACCATCGACCATTTGAGAAAAATAGTGACAATTTGGAAGACACGTTGCATACATCGGCTGACGAGAAAGACACCAAACCAAATAGTGTGAAAGCCAAAGTTTGTAAAGAGTCTTACTACGACTATGACGTTGCGTGGGAGATTTTCAATTTTACGTACAAACAATTATTGGATAGTCAGCCGATGTTTGAGTATATGTATGACGCATTAAATTATTTATACAGATTAATTCCGTATGAGGCATATGCATTGCATCCTAGAATAGCACACGCGCACAAAATATTAAAAGTAGTGGGGTGGTACAAAGATATATCGATAAATTTAAAACGCAGTTTTCCAACTTATATCGGTGCAAATGATATCGAGTACAAGTCAAAAGTTAGTCTATTTGTCGTAAAAATGTTCAAGTCTATTAATGCTAGGAATCAGCGTTCGTCGAGACCGTTTGTAAAAGATTGTTGCATACTACCACCAAATGAAAACCAGCACATTAAAAAATTAATAAAGAAATTTATAACTGAATGTCCAAAGCAGAAAAGATCGGATATCATACATCAATTTGCAGTTCAAATTCAAGAGCTCGTAAATAAGGTCATCCATAATTATTATTTAGATTTAGGTTTCGTGTTAAGTTTACCTGATAACCTAAATGGATAATTATTATTATACGAATATATTGAAAAAATACATTGTACAAATTATTTATTTATTTATGAATGTCTAAATTGATTTTTGTTTGTAAGTCCGAACGCACGATGTCACTTAGACTTAATGTGCCCAACTCTATAACTGAGTTTCTGTATCAACAAAATGTCGGTTATCGCATATCAACATGAAGTTCAAATTAATTTAACGTGTTATTACAATATACTATAATAAATAATTATTAATCCAACATGGTTCGATCAAATCAAAAATAAATATATATTTTGAACATTTAGAGTTACTCTATTTTTTCAATAAATGACCTGTGTTATACTAGTATAACAATTAATATTTAAGTGTTTATAATATTATATCACAATACATATTTATACATACTTAAGTAAACTTATATTTATTTATATATTACCATTGAGTATATATTGTATATTGTATTGTATTGAGTATATATATACTCAATGATATTACGTACAGTTTACCTGTTTACATTAATAATAATAATATGCGATACGTCATTGAATTTAGAAAGGAATATGAAAGTAAAAATTTAGTTTTTAAAGGTGCCTACTACATCATCGATTTGAAATGGCCGGTCACATTGATAACGAGTTCATGGAACAATAGAACTGTTGCACATGTGAGTGTGTGTGTGTGTGTTGAGCGGCACTAGGATATTCTCTTCCATGAATCGAATGCCAAGACTTTTCTAGGTTAGCTTATCAATTCTCGCTGCGCTGGTTGTTGTCTTTCACGGTACACAGATCGAGTGTTCTCTACTTTCGAGTTTTCTATCTTCGAACGACGTTTTCCGCAGGATTACGTCGTTGTTTGTGTTAATTATCTTTTATAATGGTAAGTACACGAATATTCTTTCATATTATACACTCCGCCGAATCGTCGGCGAATAATTATTACGGATTCGACCGGATAAAAATCCAATCTACCCGACAAACATTCGACGTGTTTATTGTAATATTATATTTGTCGACCGAACGAAATTTGAACTAGGCCTTTTTTTCTTTTTCAACCACATTCTAGGGTTTCGTTAAAGTCGTCAAGTGCAAACAATACTTCAAGCGTTACCAAGTGAAATTCAAGAGGCGTCGTGAAGGAAAAACCGACTACTATGCCCGCAAACGCCTGATCGTACAAGACAAGAACAAGTATGACACACCTAAGTACCGTATGATCGTTCGTTTCTCCAACACGGACATTACATGCCAGGTAAGTTTTGTACAACTCTATCCAACATACTTTGTTCGTTTACCGTTGACTATTCCCACAGGTCGCACACTCTCGCATTGAAGGAGACAAAATCGTATGTGCCGCTTACAGCCATGAATTGCCCAGATACGGTGTCAAAGTCGGTTTGACCAACTACGCCGCTGCATACTGCACCGGACTTTTGGTTGCTCGTCGGGTGAGATATTAATTGTGTCTTTTATATAGGTATAATCATGAAAAATTAAAAGACCGATTTTTCATTGATTTAACAATTAGGTTACTCGTGGTGTTAAATTTTTCAATAAAATTGATGTATGTAAAAAACTAAAATGTAAATACCTTCTAAATTCGGTGTCGTAGCTTAACGATTTTAATTTTAATGTAATCCAAAATATCCACCAGCACAAAATTAGAACGAGTCTTTGATAATATTATGTTGTGTTAATTTATCGTGTTTTTAGACTAGGCCCGCTAGTCTAGATTAGTACTAGCATTGATTTTATATATACGCTAAACAGTTCTGTATAAAAAAAACAGAAATTTATTTACACTGACAGTAGAAGTACCCTCGTTATAGTTACAGACGAGCGGATGGTAGACCGGTGCTCTTGCCAGCAAGAATTCCACAATAAAATGTTACCATTTTTGTGTATAGAACTGCTTATCTGTATATTTCAAAATTTATGGTAATATCATGTATTCATTAATAACATATTCCTGTTTGCGAATAGTTGTTAAAAAAACTTGGTTTGGATCGTCTGTACGAGGGATTGAAAGAAGCCAATGGCGAAGAATATTACGTAGAGCCTGCTGACGAAGGCCCAAACGCTTTCCGTTGCAACTTAGATGTTGGTTTAATGAAAACCAGTACTGGAGCTCGTGTATTCGGTGCAATGAAAGGTGCTGTTGATGGTGGTTTCAACATTCCCCACAGGTTAATTTTTTTCAGATGGCTGATGTTGTTGAAACATATTTTAATAAAATGTAATTCCGCAGTGTCAAGCGATTCCCTGGTTATGATGCTGAATCCAAGGAATACAGTCCAGAAACCCACCGCAAACACATCTTAGGCTTACACGTTGCTGAGTACATGCGCAAATTAGAAGAAGAGGACGAAGACGCGTTCAACCGTCAATTCTCTAGATTTATAAAATTAGGAATTGTCGCTGACGATGTAAGATGCCTTTTTTTTTAATTATTATTTAATTGAACGTATTATTTAGTTATTTAATAGAATTTTAAATTGGAAATGTGAAGAACGGTCCCGTAGTGACATGTATGTAGTGCATGTATCCTAATATCTGAATTTTACTATTTTCAAATTCCTGTTCTATACTCTGTCGGCTTCTACCTTTTTTTTTTAAGAAAACTACAGAGCACTATAGACTTCGATTTTCAACATTTTATTTCTCTATGCTATATTTAGAGTTTGGATATGATGAAACTTTTACACAAGGTTGAGCGAGTATATTTACAGAGTTAAATACAATTTTTAGTAAAGTTATATCTTAAAATTAATTTAATGAACTAGTCGAGTCGATATTAATAGAAAGAAACAATAATTTTACTCCATCTCTCTCCCTTTTAATTTGTCTTTGATAGTAGTATAATTAGTGAATTTTTAAGTACAAAGACTATTGTGTTAAGTTCACAATCAATTTAATTATAACAAGAAAATTGCTAGTCAAGTTAAAAAAAAAAAGTTAATTGACATAGTTTAGGTTACTTAATAGCACAGCCTTATTTTAAAACTTTTTTTTTTAAGCAGCCCATACACTACAATGAAATATGTCTGTTTTCATTGTCACGATAAAACATGTCGGTCAAAACTTAAGTGTATGGGCAAAAAGCGCCGACAAAACAACAGTTTTTTTATATCTGTCAAATCTTGATTTTAAACACGGCGAGTAAAACCGTCGTATTTGATTGTAGTGTGTGGGCTACTGGAAACAATAAATTTGTAGGCTTCTTTAAAAAAAAATAAACATTAGAAGTGCTCTTTCTAAAATTATTGAAATTCGTTTTATAGAAAATTTTATGAGTTTTGCTAAGAAAATCAGTATCTTATATTAGAGTTAAACAAACCACAAATATTTCTAAATTAGGAAGGAAATAACTATAAACTTAGTTTCACTTAAAAATTTAGATTAATTAATAACTTGGATTTAATCCAATTGCCGATTGATTTCAACTGGCGACAACACATTTATTTAACTAAGAATAGTTTTAAGAAATTTCTATTTCCAATCTAGTTTGGTTACTAAATTGTTCTGTTTTTTTTATTGTTATTATTATTTTACCGATTTTTTGATAATTGTTCCAAAAAAAAAAAATGATTTACTGATTAAACAGCTTACAATTGGTATTTCAAACAATAGATTTAACTTGAATCGATTAAACCCTCTAATGCAATTAACAGATCTCGAGTCGAGTTTGTTAACATTTTAAAGACTTGACTAACACTTTATAATAAAAAAACAAATTCTAATATAATTTATAACAAAACTACAATTTGTTGGTACTTGTTATTAGTAAAAAAAAATGTTTGAACGCTTGATTTAGTTAATAAGAAACCCAATGTATATAACATCAAAATACCAGTTACAATTTTAAATTTTCCAAAAGAATATTAACTAAAATTAGTTAAGAAAACTTTTGGGAATTACCTATCTTTACAAATAAAACTACGGTTATATATATAACTATATGGTTTATACGATGAATATTTTCAAAAATGGTTTCATTTATTGTTTTTAAATTTTAACATTAAACCTTTCAAATCCTGCCTATAAAATGGATTGGGCCCTGCAGCATTAGCTATCCTCAAATCACGCTGTGGCCATTTTATCACGTCTGCCCGCTTCTTTCTTAGTCTACCTCTATTGTGATCTCTTGATAAACATATCAATTAATTTAATAAATAAAAAAACAGTCTAGAATAGTGTTTTTTTATTTACCTAGTAAACGTTAATCAAATTTCTATTTCTAATCAATCATAAAAAAAATTTAAAAAATGTATTAATTATGTTTTTTTCTATCTAAGACATGCTAATTATAATCTTGTTTTTTCTAGTTGGAAAATATGTATAAGAAAGCTCATGAAAACATCAGAGCCAACCCGAAACGCGAGAGGAAACCAAAGAAGGATGCTTCTAAGGAGTCTAAGGCGAAGCGCTGGAATGCTAAGAAATTGACAAATGCCGAACGCAAACAACGGGTTGCCGAAGCCAAAGCTGCTTACCTCAAAGAGCTGCAGGGCCAGGAGATGGAACAGTAAACCGTTTTTTTGTGTTGAATGTATTATGTCAATAAAAATATATAAAACAACATTTTTTTATTTTATATGTATACTTAAAATTGTATACCCAAAATGAGAATGACTATTTTTGACATAAGGTTTGATCGTCGCATAATTCTTTCTTGCAGTAATTTGTACTGTAAACCAAACGTAATTTTCGTAACAGGCGTAGCTATGAATGATGGTTTTTTTTGTAGCTTACTTTTCAAACACTATACTGTCTGGTAAAAAAAATATTGTGTTACATTGAATCAAGAATACAGTTGCAACCTTGAAACATTATTATGTCAGCCGGCGTTTTGTGATCTGGAAGCTTACAGCTCTTCAAAAATGATCAACGCTCTAATGCTAATCTGTAGGTACAAAAAGAAATTAAATGTATCGATACAAACGATAATTTCAACTTGAAAATAATCCACTGTAAATTGTATAAATCGATGGCTTATTAGTGCCCACTTGTTATAAGTCACAAAGTTGAAATTGTTCAGTAGAGCGAATTAAATTGTTTAGTTTAATAAGATAGTACCACAAAGTTTTCATTGTAAATGTAATCATCACAACAAATATAAATTTGAGGTATAAAGAACATATTGTATTAAAAAAAAAAAAAACCACATTCAATTTTCTGTCTTTTGACTACTGGTATCAAAATAAGTATTTTGGAAAAAGGTGGACTTAAACATATGTGCACTAAGCCATCGAAATGTAACCAACAAAAATATTTATTTAAAAAAAAAAAAAGGCAATTACAAAATTTCAATTGCCAATGACAAATATTAATCTAGCTTATGTTTAACTGATCGCCCTGTACACATGGCAAAAAATCACAATAAGTAGATTTCAACAGCTGGCAATATTTTAGTATAACAATAATATTTCATAAGTAATTAATAATTATGTTCTTAGTGTTTCTATTTCGGTTTTAAATTAAAAAACATGTACATTTTTTTAGTGTTTTCCACATTTTCATAAGGGCAAATTTTTTTCCTTGTAAAGTACCTTTTAGGTACAATTTCTCATATTGTTTTTATTCATAAATAAATCTGTTAAAAAACTAGAATCTTTAAAAACACTTAATTGTAAAACCGACACTTTCTCAGCTTCGCGTCGAAGCTAACGTTCTAATCAATGATATTATTGGTAGATAAATAATAGCTTAAAAAAAGACCATTATTATAAATATAAAATCTCAAAACAATATTGCAACTTTTACAATGTAATTTTTTTTCTCTTCATAGTGATGTTATGATTTCTTAAGCATTTTCTAGATTGTTTTTATGTTTTCTTTAGGCAGTAGTTTGTAAACAACAAAAACTCTTTGAATTGGTTTTCTTTATTTTATGACTAAACGCCTTTAAACCTAGTTTGACACGTTTTTTTGTTTATGTGACAAATAAGGCTATCTTAGTGTATTACAACATATTTTATTATACCCAGCCGTTGTGTCATGTTCAAATACCTACTTCGACCTACTCATAAACAACACTGTTGTAAAAATCGACCTTAGATTTGCGTTGCAACCAACAACAAGCTAATGTAATATTATTCTTTTATCTTTTTAACAAGTATTATAAAATTTGAACTTATGATACATAATATTAACTTGAAGTAATATGAATTTTACTGAAGATAGATATACCTAGAGTGTAACTGTTTTTTTCAAAAATTGGTAGTAACAACTCTTTTGTTAGAGAAAACCCAAAACAAAGTGGGGAAATTACACTTTGACCGTCGTAAATTTCTAGTATTTTTTTTTTGTATTCTTTTTATTTCTAGTGTCGATCCAAACGCATTGTATTTTAACAGTAAAAGGAAAGGACGTTATTGATTATAGGTACCTGTAATATTGTTTTATGTAATTTAATCGCCTATTCACACAATTTTGAACGCAACAAAAGACCTATGGTTGTACAACGTCACGGGCGCACAAACATAAGTGCCTTAACGTCATAGTAGGTAATAATAAATAATAGTAATTAGAATTTCGATAAATACCTGTTAACGGATGATTATTAATTATAATTAAAAGGGTCTCGTCCATGCCGATAAATCAGAGGCGACAAAAAGCCAACCGTGTCTAGTTAAAATGAATAAAACATATTTGCCATTAGGATTCTCTATAAATTAAAAAAAATATATAATAGTCATTCTGTTCTTTTAAATAAAAGAGTTTAAACAATTTTAATGTTGTTTTTGTGAGCCTTTTGGAGATTTAGTAACCGAAGAATAATATGGTGTCAAATAATGTTTTACTTCCCAGTAAACATAAAAAAAATAGTTTGATACATAACATTCATAGTAACAACTATGATACACTCTGTATACTAGTAGTAAGAGATATTATATTTTTTATTAACTATGTTATTTCTCTGTTAAATAAGTATGGCGGTGAGTAACTGAAATTGAACTGAACTGCTTCTCTAATGATTAAAAAAAAACATGACTGGGAGGGAATATGCTGTTTAAACTTTAAAATAAAACATAGTTAAGGAGAACGGAAAGTGCAAAATTGTATACAAATAATTTCTAAAACGCGAAGTCACTTTCTAGAAGTGTTCACCGAACCGATTTCAATTTTTGTTTTATTATCTTCTCTATGGGGGCTAAAAGGCCGGTTTTTGTATTTTTGTTTTCAAAATTAAATTGCAAGAGTTTATATTTTTACACTTTTATATCTTTTTTCTAATAAATATACCTAATTTATTTTCTAATACCTAAATAACTAAATCCACCTTTTAGCCCACATAGAGAGAATATAGTTTACAATAAGCCAACTTGAGCTTGGCCATCTGTTTTGGCTCTATTCATTTATTCGTTTTGTATATAAAGTAATTGCAGGAGCTACCATACCTGACAACCGCGTTTAAACGTCGTTTGTTCGTCTATTTCGGGTTTTCTACTCTGATTGGCTATTTCCGGGTTTGTCTCCTGTTCGTCAATTTCCGTTTCTATCACCTCTTCGTCCGTTTCCACTTTAACTCCTCTGGTAGTGTCATTTTCATCAGAGCCGGTAGTACAGGTCTGTTGACTGTTGACTATATATTCTATACTGATCTTCCAAGCTGTGAAATGCGAATAGCGTCAATCAATGCTGCTGCTGACTATATTTAGTACATTTATAACATATTTTGTTTGTCCTATGTTTCACGTCCTCATCAAATCTCTTGTACGAAATATTCAAATGCCTACCATTTTCGACCGTGTCGATTTTTTATTTTTATTATTTTAGAACAAAAGTTTTGTGTGTGTGTGTTTTTTTGTGAAATAATGCGATTATAAACGAGTTTATTAAAAGTAATTAAAATCTGAGAGAAACACCGCGGTTATGGATCGAACCGGACCCATCGAAATTTCTTCCCGTGTAAAAGTTTTTTTTTTTTACAATATTACAATAACAATCCATCATCCAGATGTTTGATTTTACACAATACAGGGGGGGGGGGATCGAGGGACGGAAAGCAATTGATCAATGTTATGTTCGGAAAATTACCGTAAAACCGAAATCGTTTACCTTTTATCATACGGGCTTCAATGTTTTTTTTTTGTCCTCCGTTAAACAAATGGATTTTACGGTCTGTGTATAAATATATATATAGGGTAATTTTTTGTATCGCAAACCAGTGAATATCTCAATGAGTTTAATTAATAATTTAATATTTTTCTTCCTCGGTTTTTATATTACAATGTGATCTCAATTTTCCACAAATTCTTATGTTCCTACCGTCCTTCCAAACTATAATTATTTTTACATCAACTTTTGAAACTTCAACGATAACGCATACATTTTTAAAATGGTTAAAAACATACGAATTTGTGAGACATTGAGATCACTTTTTGTTTATAAAAACACTATACAAAATAAAAATTAAATAAAACATAATATGTGATATTGAGTGGATCACGATAAAAAAAATCACCCTGTATTTATACTTTAGTCAACCTAATCTGACCCTTTTTTTTTTTGGTCCATTCAACCCTTTGTAATATTATATATTATTCATAGATACTTTGCTCGCAGACCTTGCTAGCATTCGTAAGGAAAGTCATAAATATTCAACGGTCTATTACGTAGCGGCTGTTCATAAACCGTATTAGTATATGGTTAGTAATTAATATTTATTGCCGACACTACTATAATGGTCATCCTATCCGTTTATTTACAACTATAACGACTTGCCGAATGATTTATACCGAATTATACCTACCTAAGTAGTAATGAAACCCGATCTAAGCAAACACTTTTTACTTGGTTTTAACGACGTTTTAGAATAGTCATAGTAAAACAAACAAATCGATAAAAACACACTTTGATTAATGCAATTTCTTTTATTCTTCTTCTTTTGGGTTAATCGGCCGCTAGGACCATCCCGTCTCACAACCAATTGAGGCTTGGTGTTTGAGTCCTGAACAAAGATTGTTTTACTAGGCAGGGTTGTTGTAATTTCTTTTATTCGAAACAAATTTCTTAAATACATTTTTTTCCTTTCAAATTTAACATTATTTTAGATTGCATGTAGTGCCTTCCGTTAGCTCATTGTTATTATGAACACCATATTCCATACACCACCGACAAGTGCGTTAGTTGAAGACATTAAGTTGGGTCTTAAAACAAAACTGTAGGATTATTTATTCAATTTTGATATTTTTTTTCTTCTTTTATATTATGCTTCATCATTGGCTTTCGTTATAGCTTCGTGAACTTTATCATCTAAACTTCTTTCTAAGTACGTTTTTTTAGATTCTAATACATTATTTATATTGTTTGATCTATTTTTTGTTTCTAATTCAGTTACAACCTTAACTTTATTTACCAATGATTCCTTCTAGCATCTAAGTTCTTATCTGGGATTTGTCCTGTGTGGTCATACTTACTTATGTTCGTTTATTTTTGTTATCTAACATGCCGTGTTGTCGTGTTGGCGGTTAAAAGTATCACTGTCGAAAAAAATAATCTACTTTATGAAGAAATGATTTCCATAAAAACTGTACTGTCGAAATAATATATCAGAATTGGATATGTGAGTCATGTGAAGATATTATTATTAAGAAAAATGTGAGTAGGTACTAAAAGGCAAGAACCTAGTAAAACTAATGATCTAAACGTCTAACACGGATTCATGTCGATTGTCTGCATATATCTAATACTAGTATTACTTATAATTTTAGTACCATTATCATTTACCGCTAATGATATCCAAGATTTTAATTATATAAAATATAATGTTCAAATAAAAAATGTAATCGTTATAATTCCTTTTCTGAAATCTCGATTGCTATAATAATATATGAATAACTACTGCAAATTCTATATCCAAACCTCTATCCATTATATTTAATATTTTTATTGATAAAGGAGAATATCTTAAAGTATTTAAAGAATCTTTAGCTATAACAATATCAGTTTAAAAAAAATAACTGTCTTAGTGATTTTTGATAACTCGGATTTTATATAATGTTAATGGTGAATCTACATAAAAAATTATCTTGGTTAAATATTAGTTCTATTTTATTTCATTTGACATTTCATAATCTTAGATTAGTTGTCTCTCCTCTCGCACAGTCTTTGGCTTCTGGAGAGATTCATCATAATATAATACTATTGTTGTTTATTTTTTTAACTGTAATTTGTTTTGATGACGAAAATAAATATTATTATTATTATTATTATTATTATGTACTTTATCGTTTAAACTTTTCTTAATCTAATTCTTTTTGATACTACTAAATATAAACGCTTGTTATATGTGTATATTATTTTTATTTTTCGAATTCAGTTTAAAACTCTACTTGATTTAATAATGTTTTATTTAGTTTATTTCCCAAACTAATGATATATTTATTGAATTGGTTATTTTTAACTGTACATCAATTATTATAATTGCGATTTACCACTCGGCTTTTATTTCTTCTATTATATATTTTTTATTTTTAATAGTAAAATTATATAGGTATTTTACTTTAGCTCACAACTTTTTTTTCGAAAAGTTATGAAAGAAGCGGTGATGTACACTGAAGTAAAGGTACGTTTCTCGTTCGCGAAGACACGGAAAAATGTCTTTATTCATATGGAGACGCACATTCCGAGTACATACATTATTGTAATAATAATTCAAGTGTAGATTGTTGACGAGGTCAATGGACTTTCCATTGACGAGCGGTAATAATTCTATTGTTTTTTTTTAATGTAGCAATAATATTTATAAACGTCTGAAAACCGTTTCACTGTTGGTGTTGTGCGTTTACGCTATAATGTAACTTACATACTAATATTTAACTTGCCTAATTGTTGGTGTTTCTTTTTAAAATTTTTAATTCTACTTTGTAAAACCGATTTCCATACATTTGTTTGTGGAATTGTTTTTCGAAATTTACCTCGTGGTCGCCGTTTACATCATCATGTCCATATTATTATACGACTGGTTCAGATAGTATACAATCATCATACCTTTCAAGCTATGTAAGAATATATTTATTTGTTTTTTCAAGGCAGCGTCTTTCTATTGAGATTATCATGAGGATTTAATTCTGTCAAGACCATGACGTGTGACGCCAACATAAAATAATATGTTTGTTAGTTGTTGCCTATTTAATGTAAACATATATAATTTATTTTATAATTATCCGTCTTTATAAAAGTACCAACACAAGTTTTACAAGTACGTGCATTTTACACTTACTTGTTTTAAACAAGTTGTTTACACGGTAATATAATCGAACGAATCAATTAAACCGGCTTGGTAATGTTATATGTATTTTCATGACGAAATATGTCATCGTTAAAATGATGGACAGTTCGATAAAAAAAAAAAGATAAATAATAAGTAATAAATTATACGTTGCTACACATTTTTTGATATCCATAACACGACCCACCAATATACAATTACACCATGAAAACTTAAAAAGCAAACGTTTACACTTTGCAATTCTGTTTAGTAGGTGTTTCTCGATTGAGCTGACCACCTGAACAAAAAAAAAATATCGTTTGCACATAAGTTTTGACAGAAATGTACAAGTGTTAACCGGACTATTGTGCATGTATTTATACGAATGTTACATACAAATACTGAAAACTATGTAAATTTGGTCTCGGCGTATATAGATTTAATAGTTTGCACTTGCACAAGTGCAAAATCAATGATTTCATAGTTCATACACGATAATATATAATTATTTTTGGATGATAAATTTAAACTTACCGAATGTTACTTACATCTAGTCGGTTTCACTTAAGCGAATTTGATTTAGTGTCTAAATTTGTAGCTGTAGTGAAAATTTAATATTTAAAATTTAATTGTCCTCGCTACAATGTGAAAAATAGAACTTCGATTCAAAGCTGTTTTGAGTGCTACACACCTCTAGGACATACTGTATAATATAATATAAATATTATATTTATATGAATTAAATTAATTTTTTTATGGCCGTTAAGGGTACTATAAAATACGTTATAACGTTAGCATTTATTATTTTCCACGCATATAAATAATACTTACAAACTAAAAACAATAAATACTTTTATTACCTAGTTTATATCTGGCAGATAAGCAAGCGCTTCTGTGTTGTAAATTCATTATGATATTATGTTACACGATTTCCTTATTTGTGATGGTGCGTGTGTAAACAAAATATAATATACGATAGCAGTCAAACGATTTCAATATCGACTTTCTTAATCCTTGTTTGTATAATAATTATTTACCTAAGTAAATGGCATAAGGATAGGTAGTTACTACAAGTCATGCTAATAAAATTATTTAGAATTTTGATATAGTTAAAGAATTAATATTGTAAGAAAAAAATGTAAATAAATATATTTTTTACATCCAAGCATGATACATATTTAATACTCTATAGAAGTAATAATTATAATAGGGCGAACACCTGTAATATTTTATTAGGCAACTTTTTAAAACGAGAATCACATATTTTTTTTTTAATAAAACACGAAAAAGCTTTTCAAAATGTATCGCGTGTCATCGACTGTCGAACAGTTGCGTGTCCCTCCTATATATTATACTATAATAATTTCATGACTAAGTATATATATTAACACACAAAAAATAAAATAGTACAGGTTAGTTAGCAATATAGATTGGTATCTTAGACGAAAAGTTCATTTATTTTACCCATATCTGTATATTTATTTAGGTTCTACATTAATTATTATACTAGTAAGTAGGTAAAGAGGTCCAATGTTTAGGTCGCAGTCTAGCAAAATAAACAAAAAAAATTTTGGTATTTTAATAAAATTATTACAATATTTTATTACCTACTGTAATGTTTATCCCTCGGGGATTGTGTGTCACGTGTGCTCAATTTATATGAAGTACGTGTAATGCGGTTATAATGTATATATTATTAAATATGTAGGTATTCAAGAATAATATAGTACATGTTTGCACAATTGTCACCAAGTCCTATGTGACATTCTTTGGTGGCAAACTCGAGTTTATTGACAATCGACACGACTGAATTTCGCACAATATGTGTACTTACACATATTTATACTTGTACACTTGTATACTTGTATATTCATACTTGTACAGTGTAAGTACGTGCCCTCGTTATTTTCGATAATGTAATCATATATATTATTATAAAGGCTATTGCCATATATAATGAATATTAAATATCCGCTAGAGCGTAGGTCAAGGACGATTTGAAGGGAAGGAACAGGGTAGGGGTTTGGGGATCTTGAACGCCTCTTAAATCTTTTTTTGGTTTTTATTTATTATTATAATTTTTTTACTAGATAATTGATAGTTGGTTACTTTTAACACGGTTCGAGGCGTGTTTTAAGCTATTAAACCTTGTTTTTTTCAATAGTAATTTTCAAACAAATCGTAGGGTGTACACCCTAGCGTACTACAAAGACGCACTAAAAGTTGTAAGAAGTCACGTCACTTTGGTCATAAAGTTGTTTTTTGAATCTGGTCGGTGCTAAATTCGCCAAAACTAGATTATCATCTGCAACAACGGCCGTTCTTGCCGGTTTAGCTTAAAAATTAATTTATAATTTACCAACACCGCAATAAGGCTAAATTGCATTGAAAAGTTTGGCCAAACCGGTGACAACGGCCATAAGACCCTATTTAAAAATTAAAATATAATATTATCGACCATGGATTGAGTACAAATTATGCTTATTTTACACAATAGTCAATACGGAATTTCATAGCACATATTTTTATTTCGCCATAGAGTTTAGAATTACCTACCTATTTCTGATAACGTATGCTTAATTATACAAATACATAGATCCGCTTTACAAATCTTTCCTTGAAATATGAAAATTATTTTATTGTGTTGGGGCGGCAAATATTTTTTGCCCTTCGGTGGCGGAAAATCTTTAAAACCACATCTAATAAATCCAACATACAAGGGTAAACCACGCCATGTACATTTTTGGCAATCCAATTTTGGACGCAAACCAATGTGGTGACCAATAGGTATGCGTTGCGTCCATTTCGTTATCATAACGGTTGCCGTATATTGTGGACCGTGAACTATGTGTTTACCACCAATGTATACATAATATACACCATATAACATTATTATAATGTAGGGTGGGTCGTTGGTGATCATATATAAATACCACTATTTTGCTAAAATGGCGATCAGATTTATAATATATTATATTATTTTTAATGTAAGCCTCAGTAGGTTAGGCCATAAAATAACTTGCCTAACTAATCTACATATCTAGCTTACTTACTACAGGGGAAACACAATAAAAACACAGTTTTTTTTAACATGGATATTATGTTTTTTAGACAGGGGATCAATCCGAAATTTTCGTAAACATTATCGCCTATTAATAAGAGACAGCCGACAAATGAATATAAATGATAAGAGACTGAAATAATTTAGATTTCATCCGGGTTAGAAGACGATTTGGGAGAAAAGGGAAAGTGAAAACGAGGGAAGGGTTAGATGGGAGGGAGGGGCATTCGACAAATTTAAAAACATATTGATATTATCCACGATTCAATGTTCTTCCAAAGAACGGAGAAAAAGTCTTTGTTTTTTTTGTTTATTATCGTTAAAATGTTTGCACATAATCTCCTTTTGATTTTTGTCACATTTTCTTTCCTATTGTCTTTAAAGTCCTCGGGGACTTCTTCCACTACCTTCTTAATAATTGTCCTACTTTGTCCTTCAACAGAACAGCTCTTTTCAGAACTTCCTACAGCTACTCACGATATCCTTTCTCCTTCTGCTGAATCTGTTCTTAACTCCCGCTCCATACCCGTTATTCATTGCCTCTCTTTCTATTTAATATTTTTAACTAATGCGTTTTATTGTTACGTTATTGTTCTAATTCTACATTGTGCTACCTAGTTTAATTGTATTGTTAATTTTGCACATAATATGTATAATATTGTCGAGCTAAATATTTGATCTAAATAAAGGCTATATGAAAAAAAAAACATTTTGTGCACTCGTATCATTCATAGCATTCATTTTATAACGTACTATAATAATAATAGTATTATTATAGGTTTTGACCGGCGGCGACACGTTGTTATTACATCCCCACCGACCGTTTTCTGTGTCGCGTAGTCGCCAGGTCGATATCGCATACTAAAGTCCGTAATACGTGCGTTCCCTCACGCGCACATACAATCAAAGCTGTACGGTGTACGAGTGGAACCTAATAATTATTATAACAACAATAATAATATACGTTGGGCATTGGCGACAAAACGATAAAAACCGAATAACAATAATAATAGCGTAGTAAAAAAAAATATATATATTATATTATGAGATATCGTTGGGTTGTTTGAAAATCGCCCAAAACGACCCGTTTCAAACCGGAGCGGTCTCGGAAACAATATGGCGGCCACCTGCAACCTCCGTGGCGCAGTCGAGTCGATAACCTAAAAAAAAAAACGCGGTCCGAAAAGAATAAGTAAAAAAAAAAAAACAATTTTCCCTCGACTCGCGTACGGACTACAGCGTACTATACAGCTGTGAGCTGCTGCTGCTGCGGGGTGCGGGTGCAGTCGAACGCCAAAGTCCAAAAGTCTGTGCCGTGTTGTGTGTTTGTGTGTGTGTGTAATGTTTATTTAGGTCGACGTTTGTTCGATAAAAAAAAAAAAAAACACAATACAGTTTTACACACATACACATACACGCGGTCGTCGTTGTTTTGCGGTTTTGATGATTTGATCAATTATTAGCCCAGGCCCCAGTGGCGTACGGTCGCGTTATCTCGCATGTATCCTCACGGCGATCACGGCAGCGTCGACAGCAGCGGCGGCGGCATATTCAGCTAGTAGTAGCTGCTGATGTAGTGGTGTGCACAGTGCTAACACTAGCGGCCAGGCCAGTCAATCGGATACCGACGACCGAGGCGTGTGGTTCGTGTTTATCAATAATAATATCAATAATATTATTGTGTTTTTTTTATCGCTCACCGTTTGTTGTGTGACATTTTGACTTTTACCACCCGAACCCCGCCGTTTTTTTATATCGTCGTTGTTTTGTGTCTTCTGCCCTTTAGACGTCCGATGGCGTTGGAACAACCGAGAAAATCGTCGACAATGTTGTTGGCGTTGTTGTTGTTGTTCGGCGCGGCCGCTGTGGCGGTCGAGTCCGGATTGGTCAGGTGCGTCCGACCCGAACTGAGTATGTGCTACTGCGGCAAGACCGCGTACGACCGCCAAGACCTGTACGTCGTCAACTGTACGGACACGTCGTTGTCGACGGCCAAGAGTCTGGAAGTGTTTGGTAACCTGCCCGCTGAAGTAGAGGTGAGTGCCCGATCGACGAATGTCTCATGACAGCAGTACGATTACCGTTTTTATTTTCAGGTGTTCATATTCACGGGAAACTATTTGACCGAGTTGCCGTCGAACATATTCGGCACAAACAGTACGATCGATAAGCTACGCTATCTGGACATGTCCAACAACAGTATCAAGTTAATCAAAGGAAAGAGTTATCATCATGTGTCGGCCGTCGAACGGCTTGTACTCAACAACAACCAAATAGATCTCGGCGAGCTGGGCTATCATCATCCGAGGTGAGTTTCGGTTGCCGCCAATAACGGTAATAGCCACGAAACTAAAAAGCTGGCCAAATGAAAATCGTCTCTTAGCAGTAAAACCTGTCTAAAATACCCGCCCAAACTGATTTGCGTGTATATTTTACTAAAGAGGATGGAAATTGTTTAATGCAGAAGTCTTATTTTGATTCCGTCTTAAATACAGGTTTTGCGTAAGTTCATTTACATCAATGGCAAACAATGTTGGGCGTTAACGTTTTAACTGTCTTTTGGTACATAAGCTAAAATCATTAACACACAGTTGACGACTCGTAATAATCAATTAATATTGTAGTAGGAAAATTAAAATTGAGTTCTATTCATGTATATAGCATCTACATTATATTATAATATCGTATTACCTATGTATTGCAATTTAATTTGCCAACTATCAATTTAATACTTTGCAAAGAATGTATCTTCGGTGGGAAAAATAATAATAAATAGCATTTTGAACAATGAGATCATCCGGTCAAAATAATTACTAGGTGTGATCTCATCGTGTTTGTATTGTGTTACCATGCCTAAGGCCACCTACTGGTTTCTATTGAATTATTCGACACTAGGTTTGTACTGGATGATTGATGCTATTTTTTTCTTTTTCTATAGAATCCTAATCTGTTTAATTTTAAACAATTTTTCCATTTTAAAAATCTAAAAATCAGTATATTTCTTAAAAAAAAATGAATTTTTTGTAAACTCTTAACAACAATAAATTTATAAAATAAAATAATACTTTTTGAAAGAGGATTGCTACTATTATTATTTAACTTTGTGTACTTAACTGAAATTTAACATACTTCGGCAGTTTTTATTTAAATAATCTGCTTAAAAATGTAATAACTGTATAATTACATGGCATTATATAACTATTGAATTTGAATTTTCAGAGTATTTTCAAATTTCAACAATTTATACGAACTGCATTTGACCAATGCATTTGCCGACACCGATACGATCAACATTACTACCAACTTATACGAAGTATTCCTCAACAGCAATTTGAGTAATTTGGTCAAACTTCATTTGGAACATAATAAAATAAGTATTATAACGGAACCACGAGTATTTTGCCGTTTGCCGTCCATGCTTGATTTACACCTCAGCAACAATGAACTGACCGGTATCAACTTCAACATTGAGTGCTTGTCCCGTTTGCGTTTCCTGGACCTGGAAAACAACAAGATACAGACACTTCCAGAAAAGCAGCTCTCCGCTTTGGATCGTGTACACCACAACAACCAATCGCTGGCTATCGACTTATCCAACAATCGTTTTTTGTGTGGTTGCGCTATTGAAAATATCTACAGTTGGTTACGCACCACACGCGTGAACGTTCGAAACAACGAAACGATTCGATGCACTATTGGAGAGAAAAATCCATTGGACCCCTTTGCCGCTTATCACACGGAATGTCCGAGCCCCGTGCGTACCACGTTAGTTGACAGTAACCACGGCGGACACAAACTTGTGGCGGTTTTTGTTTTTTGTGCGGTGATCGCCTTCCTGGGCGCTGTGGTGTACGTTTCTAGATTCGGATTGAAACGCTTACGATCGGAATTCAACACTTCGTCTCGAAAGATACATTACACGACCATCGGCAGAGGCGAAGAACAAGAAATACACGTATGATAGTAATAATGCAAGGAATTTAGTGGCGGTATTAATATAACGGCATGTGGATGATATCTGGCTCGTGCTTTAGGAAAAGACTGATTTTTATTTTATTTTGTTCAATGGAACGATAAATGTCATGTTTAGCATAATACTACTCTGTTAACAGTGTGCATACGCGGTTCACTAATTATTGTTAAAAAATCATCGTTTTAAAATAAGCATCTGGAGGTATTTTTTTTTTTTTTCCAATGACAGCGTTAAAGATTAACTTTATTCTATTGTTGACATCACCGAAATGTTTGTTATTCATTTTAAAAATAATTTATAGGCATTGTCAAATGTCGACAAATTTGTTGATCTCTATAATATTATCTTGTTCCTTTAGAATGCTTCTGTTCGCGTGGTGAAAGTAAGGCCAGTAAGTTTCCACGTTTGTTAATATCCATTCCCCGTAGACGACGACGACTACGACAAATCCATTTTCGATTCGGGTTTTATGTTTTCTTTTTTTTCTTCCTATTATTATTATTTTAATAGAAAAACAAGATACCGATTACTTTACCTGAAACTTGCAATTAAGTATTATTAAAAAGTTACTAGTGAGAATTAAAAACAAAATAAAAAAATTACACCGTCCCGATTTGTTTTTATCACTAAGATGAAATGTATTTTAATTTTTTTTTTTTTTTTACATTAACGAGCTTTTACAAAATTTACTTTTACGAGTGTATGCTAATGTTTTTTTAAACTAGTATACACTGTTTTTTGTTTTAACGATTATAATATTATTATTTTTATATTGTGTTTCAAACAATTATTGATGTAACAATGACTATTTGTCTGACGTATTCTTCGGTTACATTATCCACTTACCGCACTGTACAGTGGCTGAAACCACTGAAAACCACTGAACCATCTCTTCTATATTCCCTTAAAGTAAACCGGCAGTGGCGTAGTCGTTATAATGTGTACTCTTGGCGGGTAACAAGATTAAAATTATGAGTACACGCGTACACAAAAAAAAAATGTGTGTCGAGTATACCCTTACAACTACGCCACTGAATATAGGGAAATAATAGAAAGTTGTAAAAATAAATAATTTGATTTTCTTTCAGTATTACTATTTCTCTTTTTCTCTCTTTATTTAAATAATCGCTTTAGACTTGTAATTTTTAGACGAATTATTGTTAACGTTTCGTATAGTTTATACTGTCACTTTAATATTTGTAGCATTTCTTTTTACTCATTTTTACTCTATTGTTACTACGTCTATCGCGTACAAAACCTTAGGTGTATTTCCGACAAATGCATTCTTGTTAGACAATCGAGATAATATTACATAACACGGGTATAATATACTGTAACTTGACGTTGAATTTATAGTTTGTACTCGACGCGAGCCATAAAGAATTAACCTTACGGCGATTCTCGAAAAAATTATGTTTTTTGCTCGAATGCTCTCTCTCAAATTTCTTGAGCTACAAAATCCAGAGTGATTTTGCGACTTGTATAAAATATAACTGCTTAGTATTTAAACCATTATTATTATTATTATTATTAGATGATAATGTTTATACTTCACAAACAAGTAATTGTCTAAACTTTGGCTGATATTTACGTCCTATGTGTATAAGCAATTTACGGTGTTACTTTTTTATACTATTGTTGAATGTTGTTTCTTATAGTTTGTAAGCGTAGTAGCTAAGTAATTCACTTTTTCCAACACGATGTTAATTTTCTTATTGCCTTATTGACTTGACTTAATAATATTTATTGTTACTATTGCTTTTTAAACACTTAGACTAATGTTGACAATCCAAAATTGCATATCTTGGATTAAATTGGTAATAATATTAACGAGAACTGTTAAAAACATCACGTTGGTATATACATTTCTCACGAAAACAACATTATTTAGGCAGCTTTTTACTTATCTAACTAAATTGTTTACACTTTGTTGTTTTTGCTCTTCAAAGATAACGTGTTGTTGGATTATTATAAATGTTAAATAAAATATTTTTAAAAGTGTTTAACATACAAATTTGTTGATATTTATTTTGTTTTAATTCTCGGATTTTATAACGTTGTTCGTGTTGTATGTAAATAATAATTTGTAATCACACGCTTAAAGCTTTGCGCTCCTTCGTGGGGTCGAACGACTGTTTTTATTTTTTAGGACATTTGCTGCTAAAAAAAAAAAAAAATGTTCTAATGCGCAGCTTATTTACATACACTGTCCATATTTGTTATTAATTAAGTATTAATATTTTAATTATTTTGTAAAAGAGCGCAAAGAGTTAACGAAAAATATGTTTTTATATAATGTATTTAATATATTATATAAAAAATATATATATTTAGATAATAAATAAATGTGTTATTATACCAAGACGAATAAAAAAAAAAATGTTACACTATTTATGTGAAATGATTTAATTTATTTAACGATGATAAAATATTTATGTATTACGCAGGTCGAAGTAAATTTTTTAAAAATAATATGATGCTTGAAAATGAGAAGACGTCGTGACGATTGATGATGATGATGATGTTTACCTGCATCGACTAAACTATTGACCCGCAAGTATAAAACGGTGAGTAAAGATGTAATGCTTCTCTTTAATTCTAATTGAAACTTTCAAATGTATATAAATGTTTTTAAATTTTGTTAAACTTGACCGTTTGCAAACAACTATTCCGATTATTGTTGTGGCTAAAAATGTCTATGTAATGGTATTATATAAAAAATAATAATAAAAACTACAATAGTTACATATTAAATTTTTCAAACAAAAATATTGATAAATCTTTTTTTTAATTTTTTGTAACGTAATGACACATTGTGTCCGTGACCCGAACGTTACGTCAAATGGTTCAAAACTGATTTCGACATTAATCATGATTAATATAGTGTTACGATGAAGTCGACGAGTGACGATTTATACCCCATCACGACTAAAATAAAATATTAATATTATTTAAATGTAATTCGCCCCTATTTTTTTACACCTGAAAAACTCATCTGTCACAATCTACTTTGACTGCCGGCGTTGCTTTGCTTTGGAGTAGGTAGTAACGTTTTTACTTAAGTGCAAGTCTAAAGATTAACAATAATATTATCGTCGTGTCAATCAACGTCTTAAGCTAATCTAACTTGACTGTTCAAAACTCAGGCGCTGATCATTATTTATAGAAACCATATTTTTCATAAATCATAACGTTATGTTGGTTTGCTAAACCCACGATTAGGAGTACCTACTCTTGTACTTCTATAGCAAACTTGTTTTTTTCATATATTTTTTTATGTTACTTAAATATGAAAACTTCGTATCACACATAGTATGCACACACAAAATCACATGACATCAAGATTCTAAAATGTTACTACTGAACTCTCACAACGATTAGTAGGACAAAAATTCACTTGGTTGCATGTAGTTCGCCAAATCTAAGTTAGATTAAAAAAAATTAAAAATTAAAACAAGACAGCAATTTTATTTTAACATCCGTAAACTTCGGTTCTGCAGTCTTAATTATAATATTTATTATTTAACATTAACTGCAGGCAAAGTCAAAGGATCAAATAGACAATATAAGTAGTTAAATGTAATATTAATAATACCTAAGTTGTAGGATTTTTGCCAATGAATGTTTTTTGACTTCTTACTTTCGTGTAAGGAATTATGTCTATTTAAGTTTAATTCGATTATATTATACTTATTAAATAAATATTAATCAACCAGTTTAGCTATCAAAATAATGTTTTACACTAATCGTTTAAATCAACATATTTTGTTGTAAGGAGTTATGACAAATAATATGTAAATGTTGTTGCTTATAGTCATAATGTATATACTGCATAAAACTATACACTATAAATATGACTTTTTTTTGCCGGATTTTTTAATTAACGTTTCAAAACTTGTAACAAACACAAATTTGTCGTATATTTAGTGTATTTTGTTAGAAATCAATATTAATTTTAATAATTTTTTGATATTGCTCAATTCAGATTTAATGTTGCAATTGTAAAAGAATTGTTTAATATTGTAAAATTGAGGTTTTGCAATTTTTTTTAAAAATTTCGAGGCAAATAAAAAAATATTCCTCTTATTCTGAGGCCAAACTTGGATTCATCGAAAAAAATATATAAGAATAAAACCAATTTTATTTGTCTTGAGAATTTTAATAGAACGAATAGTATTTTAAATTACAATTTTAATATTAAATAATAATATTTTTTAAAAACAATAATATTTTTTTTTAAAGAACGAATAATGTAATAACAATATTTTGTGTTAAAGTTATCGAGCCTGCCCTAGTTAGTCCATGGCAGTATAACACTGACTGACAATAAAATACATAATTATATTAACACTATGTTACACAACACGGTTTACCATGTATCCTCGTCGTCTATGTACGTCACGATCGCTCTGATGACATCAAAATCGACCATTTGGAATTCGTACTCGAGATCATCGATGAAAGTCTGCGCGGTTTTCACGGTATTGCAGTCGATTGCCGCTTGGCCGGTCGTGTCCTGATCCGCACTCGGTGGGTACTCTTCCGGTTCCAGAGTCATCCGGTTGGTGGCTATGCATTGGAGACATGCGTTAACCATGCTCAGATTATCCCGGAGCTGGTTAATAACGTCGTTTATGGCTACATCGTGGCTGCCCAGGCGGTCGATGGCGGCCAGCAAATCCACGAGGTCTGGATCGTCTTGGAGGCGTAACAGTTGCTGGAAATCCACAAGCAAGTCGTGCCACTTTTGCAAGCAAACTTCTCGTCGTTGACACTTTAACTCATTGACGTACAATAAATGTTTCCACGTCAACCGGTACATGATGCCTTTGAACAGACTAAATACCCCGTTGTAATACTTCTTGATGCTGAACAACCCGTTCGTCGCGGAGTAAAATTGCCAGTGCGCGTACTGCCAGTCTGTCAGTAGTAATTTGAACGTGCCGTACCACTCGACTTTTGTGCCGTATTTGGTCATCAGGTTGGACTTGATCGCAAAGTCGACACCCAGATTGGAGATGAATAGTTGTTTGGCCTTCATCGCTTCGTACCGCGTTCCGTAATTGAATTCCGTTTTGTTCGCGTACAGCAGTTTGCCCAGATCTTCGCAGTTGTTTAACACTTCTATTTGGATATTGCAATATGTAGGTTTGCCGTTTGGCATGTCAGCCGCCTGCCGCAACCTTTCTTCGTACGAATCGAACCAATTGCCCGGTCGACAACCGTCAGCCCACAATTCGTTTTGCATTTTGCCTATCACGTAATCGTGGGTGACCACCAGTGTGTCCTTGGCCGCCGTCTGGTGGGCTTTGATATGGTTTTCGACGAAATAGTGTTTGTAAAAACTTTGCACCGTTCTGTCGTACAAAAGTAGCAGCCACAACGAACCGATTTCTACGTCGGCCACGTCGTACAGTGTGCATATCATCGCTAGGATGTCGCAGCGTCTCACTAGACTGATCTTTTGTTTGGTCCAATTATTTTTGTCTTCCAGTATGAGTTTTATTAGTCGCATGTGCGTCAGTGCAGCAAACAGATAAGTGCATTTAAAATCTCTGTACTGGTCTGCTATCGTCGGGTTTGCCGTCATGTTGAAATTGTAACCGGTGGTCAGCGATAGTACTGGCGGGCTTAATGTGGCCATCAGGCTCAACAAGGACACTAGGCTCAGGACGATTGTCGTTGGCGAGAATTTTGAAAGCGTCATTTCGTCGACAATCCGCACCTAGTCTTGACTAAACAGTTAATTGTACGCGCATTATGTTATTGTTACAAAGTTTTTTTGGGTTTCGGGCGACAAACATAATTTACAGAAACCAGATGTTTTCTATAACACAATGTTGTTTTACCAAACCAACGCCTAGAATTAATCTTATATTTTTTTAGTAAACTTGTTTTTTTCATATAATTTGGTTAGGTTTGGTTGAAAATATTGTATTGTTATAGGTTTATTCCATGACAAGACACCTGATGTGTGTTTGATTGGATTGTCCAAATGCTCTTAATTAATAAAAATAAAGAAAAAACGATTTAACAATTTTTTTTCTTCAAGTTGTTATGTTTGATAAGGACTTACATATGATATTTATAGATTTTAAACAAACGTACGATGGCATCGACAGAGAATAACTATGAAGATTTGAGTTGGCCAAAAAACTATTAAATTTAGCTGCAGTTCTAATACTATATGAAAAATACGTTTCTTAGGAAGGGAGTCAAGGGACTTTGAGGTCAAGGCCGGTTTAAGACAAGGCGATGCGCTATCTCCTATTTTTTTTCAATATAGCATTGGAGCGAGTAGTGAGATATAATATGCATGGAACCCTAGAAATGGAGTTAAATGGTAAGGGGACTTTGCTAGCTTATGCTGACGATATTTTAATTCTTGCAGACTCTCAAAACGAAGTAGAAAAAATTACAAAGAAATTAATTAAATCTAGTGAAAGAATGAGCCTCACTATAAACTAGAACAAGACAAAGTATATAACTATGTGTAGATGTCCAAGAATTTTGTAGAATATCACCGTAGATACATTTGAGTAAGTAGAAAAATTTAAATACTTGGGGGTCAGTCTGAATAATAGGAATGACATGCATAATGAAATAGGATTAAGGTTTGAATGAAGCAAATCGATTTTAGTTAAAAGGTGTAGATTTTATTTGTCTTAATAAATGTATACATAATTACTGCTAGCAGTAATATATTGTACCTACACACACTGCAAAATACACGCTACATGAATAACTATGGTAAAATAATGTACAATTTTAAAAAATCGACCCTAAAAAAGACAACCACGTTTTTATTAAAAATAAAAATGTTCAATGCTGATTATTCTGAACTCTAAAAGTTCTTTAAAGTATGTACGTTACTATTTAAGTTTTTAAAGTCTTCTAGAATAAATTGAAGTATCTTATCCTTAATGAATCTCCTAGTATCCTATATGTGGATCTATAATCATACAGTTATTAACAGATGTTATGTATGATTAATAATTTGAATAAATAATTTCTTACAATCAAAATGTTAAAGATAAAGACATACGAAAATCGGATGCAATGAACTCTAGGTTTGCATAAATTATAAAATAAATATTATATGTCCAATATATTACATTTTTAAAAACAAGTAAAATCAACAACTTATGATAGTTACACCTTAGATTTAGAATAGATATAATAATTTCTTATAATTAGAA
This sequence comes from Adelges cooleyi, assembly GCF_023614345.1. Taxonomy (NCBI): domain Eukaryota; kingdom Metazoa; phylum Arthropoda; class Insecta; order Hemiptera; family Adelgidae; genus Adelges; species Adelges cooleyi. The sequence continues at coordinate 8,183,246 of NW_026096268.1, forward strand.
TATTTTGTAAGGGTTTTGGGGTTAGGGACATACGTAGATCACTGGCAGTAAACGTATAGAAAACCGTTTTTACTTCAGACATGTGACAATTTAAAACAATAAATCTTTTGTTATCAATTGACATGTAACTGAAACACACAGTGTCCCCAATTATGAAAAACTGGCTATAGAAAACAATTATTTAGAAAAAAAAACACTTTTGCGGTATATAAAGCATGTTTTGGACATGCTTTAGTTAGATCATGAAAATATAACACTGCCTGACAATACAATATATTATTACATTAATACTATATTATCTAATACACACACCGTTCACCATGTATCCTCGTCGTCTATGTACGTCACGATCGCTCTGATGACATCAAAATCGACCATTTGGAATTCGTACTCGAGATCATCGATGAAAGCTTGTGCGTTTTTCACGGTATTGCAGTCGATTGCCGCTTGGCCGGTCGTGTCCTGAACCGCACTCGGTGGGAACTCTTCCGGTTCCAGAGTCATCCGGTTGGTGGCTATGCATTGGAGATATGCGTTAACCATGCTCAGATTATCCCGGAGCTGGTTAATTACGTCGTTTATGGCTACATCGTTGCTGCCGAGGCGGTCGATGGCGGCCAGCAAATCCACGAGGTCTGGATCGTTTTGGAGGCGTAACAGTTGCTGGAAATCCACAAGCAAGTCGTGCCACTTTTTCAAGCAAACTTCTCGTCGTTGACCCTTTAACTCATTGACGTACAATAAATGTTTCCACGTCAGCCGGTACATGATGCCTTTGAACAGACTAAAGACCCCGTTGTAATACTTCTTGATGCTAAACAACCCGTTCGTCGTGGAGTACAATTGCCAGTGCGCGTACAGCCAGTCTTGTTGTAGTAATTTGAACGTGTCGTACCAGATGACTTTTACGCCGTACGAGTATAACAGCTTGGACTTGAGCGTATAGTCCATGCCTAGATTGTTGAGAAACAGCTGCCTGGACCTCAGCGCTTCGTACAGCGTCCCGTACGTGGATTTCGCGTCGTTCGCGGTCAATAGTGTTTTCAGCTCGAAGCAGATGTCTGACACTGCTTTATGGGTATTGTAAAAATCAGGTTTGCCGCTGGGCATTGAAGCCGCCTGCTCTGCGTACCAGCTTTCGTACGAGTCAAACCTGTTGCCTGTTGGACAACCTGAACCCCACAGTTCTTTTTGCATTCTGCCTATCACGTAATTGAGGATGGCCATCATTCTGGACCTAGCCAACGGCAGGTCGGCTTCGTTATTGTTGTAAGGTATAAAACACGGCACCGTGCATAAGTACAAGAGTTGCAGCCACAGCGAGCCGATTTCCACGTCGGCCACGTCGTACAGAGTGCATATCACCGCTCGGATGTTGTAGTGGCACCCTTGACCGATTGGGATTCTGAGAGAAACGTTCGGGTCTTCCAGAATGAGTCTCGTTAATCGCAGGTACGTAAGTCCAGCAAACAGATAAGTGCATTTCAAGTACCGGTTGGCCGTATTTGGGTTTTCGTCCGTGCCGTAACCGGTTGTCAGCGACAACACCGGCGAGCTGCATGAGGCCATCAGGCTCAACAAGACCGCTAGGATCAAGACGATTGTCTTTGGCGATAGTTTTAAAAGCGTCATTTCTTCGACAATTCGCATCTAGTCTCGATACTAAGTTGTGTACAGTTTCATTTTCGGGTTCAAAACTCGGGCGTCAAACATTATTTGTATGAACCATATGTTTTTATACCGCCATGTTTGTTTTCCACACCTACGCTTATGGGTAATCTTGTATTTCTTTAGTTGAATTGTTAACTCGTTTTTACATAAATAGTTTTGTCTTTAAACTTAAAAAAATACAATAACGCTGTATTACACATAATATGCACACACAGAACATTTCAAGATTTTAAAATGTTACTACTGAACCCTCACAATTAACTAGTAATTTCAATATTTTCCAAATGTTTATATCTACGTATAATAATCAGAATCTTAGATATCAAAATAATATTATTCTGTTAAGTTTTTTAATCAATATTTGTTGTGGAGAGTTATGACAAATAATTTGTAAATTTGTATGCTTCGTTAAATTTATATACTGTAAATAATCATTTACATGAGTTGTTTTTGCTGTATCCGAATTTGGCCTTAAAAATTCTGTATTACTTATTTGTTATAAAACATTTCAAAACTTGTAACAAACATAATTTTTTTGTATATTTTGCGTGTTTTGAATGTAAGTATTAATTTTATTGATTTTATAAAATTAATTTAAAATAGATTATATTTTTTTTTGTAATTTTGCATATTACAACATTCAGAATTAATGTAGATGTAAAAAATTGTAAAATTATATAAAACTAACAATTTCTGAGATTAGTTTTGTGATTTTTAAAAATATTTCGAGGCTTTTAAATAAAAAAAATATTTTGAGCCCATATTTAGTTCATTTTATAAAACCAAAAAATGTATAAGAAAAGAACCAAATTTGTTATTTGGGAATTTTCTTTAAAAACGATGTTTTTTTTTTAATATAACGAATACTATAATAACTTATATTTTGTGTTGAAGTCGAATGTTAAAAATATAATAAAACAGTACATGCAAATTTAACAAACGGCTATTAACAAGAAAACTGTGTAAATATAACGGCCTGGTCTGTTGTCAAGAACTGAGCATTATATACGTACACTGAACATTATAGTACTAACTTCAATAAATAAATAGTGGGTACTACTTATGAATACTTAACCGGTTTTATAAAATCAGAAGCAAACTATAATAATTTCGATTACGACATAATATTTTATGTATAAGACTTTAATCAAATTATCGTTCCGGTTTGTTTTTGAAAATAATAAGGTTCTCAGTTCCCATCCTTTTTTTACGTTGACCCAGCATAATAAATAAGGATCCGTTACACACCCCTCCCCTTAAATTCTAAGCCATAAAAGCTATTTATATGGTAAAGTAAAGTTAAAAATTTAGGAGAAGGATAGAATTATTTATTCAAAATTAGCAATCGACCAGTCAAAAAATGTCCCCAAATTATTCTTGATTTAAAAATGCTATAAATAAAATATTTTGTACGTTAATATTCATAAGATTCAAAAGTTAATAGAGATTTATAGAATTAGAAAATAAACAGTAAATATTTAGTCGTCTATGTTGGTCCCAATCGATCGAAACTTTTTTTATTTAATTTGATTTTATAAGAACCGTTTACAGCAATATCGATAATTCTTATAAACATTTTTTTTTTTAAATTTTTTTTAATGATAACGTTAAAAAAGCAACAAGTTTTACGTGGTTTCACTGGTTAACAAGTAATTTTAATAGGTTATTCCATTGTTGGTTAATATTATTACATTATCGAACCTGCCCTAATTAGGTCATGACAGTAAAACAATAAAATACATAATTACTTTAATACTATAATACCTAATACACACAGCGTTCACCATGTATCCTTGTCATCTATGTACGTCACGATCGATCGGATTACATCGAAATCGACCATTTGGAAATGATACTTGAGATCATCGATGAAAGTCAGTGCGTTTTTCACAGTTTGCAGGCGATTGTGCACTGATCCGCATTCGGTGGGAACTCTTCCGGTTCCAGAGTCATCCGGTTGGTGGCTATGCATTGGAGACATGCGTTAACCATGCTCAGATTATCCCGGAGCTGGTTAATAACGTCGTTTACGGCAACATCGTTGCTGCCGAGGCGGTCGATGGCGGCCAGCAAATTCACGAGGTCTGGATCGTCTTGGAGGCGTAACAGTTGCTGGAAATCTACTAGCAAGTCGTGCCATTTTTTCAAGTAATCTTCTCGCCGTCGACCCTTTAACTCATTGACGTACAATAATTGTTTCCACGTCAGCCGGTATATGATACCTTTAAACACACTAAAGACCCCATTGTAATGTCTCTTGATGCTAAACAACCCATTCGTTGGGGAGTACAATTGCAAGTGCGCGTACAACCAGTCTGTTTGTAATAATTTCACCGTGTCGTACCATATGACTTTTACTCCGTATGAGTTTAACAGCATGGACATGAGCGTTTCGTTCGTGCCTAGATCGATGATAAACAGCTGTCTATACCTCAGCGCTTCGTACCGCGTCCCGTACGTAAATTGTGCGTTGTTCGCGCTCAGAATTATGTCAAAGTTGTCACAGTTGTTTAACACTTTGATTTGGGTATACTGAAATGTAGGTTTGCCCTTTTGCATGACAGCCACCTGCTGCTCGTACCATATTTCGTACGAATCAAACCAATTGTCCGGTCGACAACCTTCATCCATCAATTCGTTATGCAAACTGCCAATCACGTAATCGTGGATGATCATCAGTCTGTCCTTGGCTGCCGTCTGGTGGGCTTCGTTATGGTTTTCGACGAAATTGTGTTTGTAAAAACTTTGCACCGTTCTGTCGTACAAAAGTAGCAGCCACAAAAAAACGATTTCCACGTCGGCCACGCCGTAAAGTGTGCATATCACCGCTCGGATGTTGAAGGTGTTCATTTGACCGATTGGAATTCTGATGGAAAGTTTTATATCTTTCAGGATGAGTTGTATTAATCGCATGTGCGTCAGTCCAGCAAACAGATAAATGCATTTCAAATCTCTGTACCGTTCTGCCCTCGTCGGGTTTGCCGTCATGTTAAAATAGTAACCGGTTGTCAGCGATAGTACTGGCGGGCCTAATGTGGTCATCAGGCTTAACAAAGCTACTAGAGTCAGAGCGATTGTCGTTGGGGATAATTTTGAAAGCGTCATTTCGTCGACAATCAGCACCTAGTCTCAATATTGAATTGTAACTAAACTGTCAATTTTACGTGTATTGTGTTATTGTAACAAATTTTTTTTTTGTTTCGGGCGACAAAAATTATTTACAGAAACCAGATTTTTTCCATAACGCCATGTTGTTTTACCACACCAACGCCTAGAGTTAGTCTTATACTTATTTAGTAAACTTGTTTTTTTCATATACTTTTATGCTGTTTAACTTTAAAAAAAAAAACAAAAATACTGTATCACACACATAGCTATACAGCACATAGATTCTAAAATGTTACAACTAAACTCGCATAATTAGTTAGTATTATTAATATTTTCCTAATGTTTGGTTGAAAATATTTTATTGATATAGGTTCATTCCATACTAGGTCACCTGATGTGTGTGCGATTGGATCTTCTAAATATTCCTAATTAAGAAAAATAAAGTATAAAAGCCAGTACCGTGGGATTGGGGCTTAGTGGTGACTGGGAGGTAACAAGTTTACAGGAATTTGTAAATCTGAATGTGTTAAAGTCACTTTCGAGTAAACGCTTCGATACAAATCAGTAGTTCGTATTTTTAAGCCAGTATAGTTTAAATCAAGCATAGTGTAAACCAGCTAAGTAAGAAAGTATTAAATTGAAGTGCTGTATTTACAAATAAGCATCAAAGCGTTTATTTGCAAGTGATTTTATCCGAGAGGACTAGTACAGTAGAGTACAGGCAAAATGAAATCAAAGCATTAAGGGAACGGAAAGATCATATTATGACTACAGGAATTATTATAAAAGTGATAAAAGTGAATAAAATTACTTGGTGGTCAATCTGAATAATAAGAATGACATGCATAATGAAATAGGATTGAGGTTAAATGCTGCAAATAGATTTTAGTGTTAAAGGTGTAATTTCATTAGTAAATGTATACAGTCTATACATAATTACTGCTACCAGTAATATATTGTACCTACACACTCTGCAAAATAAACGCTACATGAATAACTATGGTAATAGAATGTACAATTTTAAAATACCTACATTAAAAAAGACAACCACTTATTTGATTAAAAATGAAAATATTTGTACCGTATTAGTTAGGGTTTGTACCTTATTAACAAAAAAATAAATAAATTTAACTACACAGGGTGGATCAATCAGTCAACATTTTCATTTAACTATTCTGAACTCTTAAAGTTCTTTAAAATATGTACGTTACTATTTAAGTTTTTAAAGTCTTATAGAATAAATTGAATAAGATAAAATAAATTACTTTGTTTAATATTGTAAAAAACAATATAAGGTTTCACCAATAAGAAAATTACAAAATGTGTATTATTTTAAATGTAAATAAGTATCTTATCCTTAATGATTTTCCTAGTATCCTATACGTGTATCTATAATCATATAATTATTGGCCCCATATTATGTATGATATGTTTGAACGAATAAACGGTTTAGACCAATTTCAAGTATTTTCATAATAATATTTTTTATATTTTTTTAATAGTAATGAAAAATACGGCTGATAACAAGTTTTACAAGATGTCCCTTGTTAACATGTAATTTGAATAAGTTGTTAACACTATTAATTATCCAACATGATTTTTTATACTTTTTTTTAAAAATAATATTAAATTAGTAACAAGATTCAAGTGGTTTCAGTGGTTAACAATTAATTTGAATAGGTTTTTCATAGGTGGTTAATACTATTTAATTTTAGAAACTGCTTTAGTTAGGTCATGAAAATAAAACATTATCTGACAATAAAATATTTAATTACATTAATGCTCTATAATATAATACACACTACGTTTACCATGTATCCTCGTCGTCTATGTACGTCACTATCGATCGGATTACATCGAAATCGACCCTTTTGAAAAAGAACCTAAGATCAACGAAGAAAGCTTGTGCGTTTTTCACGGTATTGCAGTCGATTGCCGCTTGGCCGGTCGTGTCCTGATCCGCACTCGGTGGGAACTCTTCCGGTTCCAGAGTCATCCGGTTGGTGGCTATGCATTGGAGATATGCGTTAACCATGCTCAGATTACCCCGGAGCTGGTTAATAACGTCGTTTATGACTACATCGTTGCTGCCGAGGCGGTCGATGGCAACCAGCAAATCCACGAGGTCTGGATCGTCTTGGAGGCGTAACAGTTGCTGGAAATCCACAAGCAAGTCGTGCCACTTTTTCAAGCAATCTTCTCGGCGTTGACCCGTTAACTCATTGACGAACAATAAATGTTTCCACGTCAACCGGTACATGATGCCTTTGAACAGACTGAAGATCCCGTTGTAATACTTCTTGATGCTGAACAACCCGTTCGTTTGGGAGTACAATTGGCCGTGTGCGTACATCCAGTCTTGTTTAAGTAATTTCATCGTGTCGTACCAGATGACTTTTACGCTGTATGAGTTTAACAGCATGGACATGTACGTTACATTCGTGCCTAGATTGTTGAGAAACAGCTGTCTGGACCTCAGCGCTTCGTACCGCTTCCCGTACGTAAGTTGTGCTTTGTTCGCGTTCAACAGTGTTTGCAGCTCTCGACAGATGTCTGACACTGCTTTATGGGTATTGTAAAAATCAGGTTTGCCGCTGGGCATTGAAGCCGCCTGCTCTGCGTACCAGTTTTCGTACGAGTCAAACCAGTTGCTTGTCGGACAACCTGAACCCCACAGTTCTTTTTGCATTCTGCCTACCACGTAATTGAGGACGGCCATTATTCTGGACCTAGTCAACGGCAGGTCGGCTTCGTTATTGTTGTAAAGAATAAAACACGGCACCGTGCACAAGTACAAGAGTTGCAGCCACAACGAGCCGATTTCCACGTCAGCCACGTCGTACAAAGTGCATATCACCGCTCGGATGTTGTATTGACACCCTAGACCGCATGGGATTCTGAGGGGAACGTTTGTGTCTTCCAGCATGAGTCTCGTTAATCGCAGGTACGTAAGTCCAGCAAACAGATAAGTGCATTTCAAGTACCGGTTGGCCGTATTTGGGTTTTCGTCCGTGCCGTAACCGGTTGTCAGCGACAGCACCGGCGAGCTGCATGAGACCAACAGGCTCAACAAGACCGCTAGGATCAAGACAATCGTCTTTGGCGATAATTTTAAAAGCGACATTTCTTCGATAATTCACACCTAGATACGATACTCTACTGTAAGATTTGTTTTTTTGGTTTAAAACTCGGTCGCTAAACATTTACAGAAAACAAATTTTTTCTTTAATGCCATTTTTGTAAACTTGTTTTTACACATATTGTTGTTATTTAACTTAAAAAAAATACAAAAATACTGTATCACACATACTATTTACACACACAGCACATTTCAAGATTCTAAAATGTATTACTACTGAACTCGCACAACGAACTAGTAATTTTAATATTTTCCAAATGTTTATATCTACACCTATATATTATTCAATACTTCTATATTTATCAAAATGATTTTATTCTGTACAATTCTTTAATCAAAGGTTTTCGTTAAGCGTTAGGACAAATAATATGTATGCTGCATTCGAATTTGGAATTCTCTAGTATTTGTATATTCAAACTTTACAATCTGCTTTAAACAAAATAATTGTTTAAGTATAATGTCTTAGGTGATGTAGGTTCGGTGTTATGAAGACTGATCATTACACATACTCCGGTAAAGCCTTGTCGTTGAAACTGTTAATCGTTATACGTTATGATTGAATATTGCCATAATATTTTATAAGTGATAAAACAATAATAGGTTTTAGATAATGAAAGTATTTATTTAATTTTAATTTACCTTTTACAGAAACGTCAAGTCTTTTAAAGTTATATTTTTTATATTTTTTTTTTATAACAATGTCGTACGTCTAATAAATTATTAACACGTTTTGCAAGATGTCACTTGTTAACAAGTAATTTGAAAAGGTTGTTGATACAATTTAATTTTAGAACCGGCTTTTGTTACGTAATAAAAATATAACACTGCCTGACAATACAATATATTATTACATTAATACTATATTACCAAAAACACACACCATTCACCATGTATCCTCGTCGTCTATGTACGTCACGATCGCTCTGATGACATCAAAATCGACCATTTAGAATTCGTACTCGAGATCATCGATGAAAGTCTGCGCGGTTTTCACGGTATTACAATCGATTGCTGCTTGGCCGGTCGTGTCCTGATGCGCACTCAGTGGGAACTCTTCCGGTTCCAAAGTCATCCGGTTTGTGGCTATGCATTGGAGATATGCGTTAACCATGCTCAGATTATCTCTTGACTAAGCAAATTATTAAGATATACAATCAACTTTTCAGTACTAATACAGTAATGACACACATAATATTATAACTCATAATAATGATTTCACAACAAAATAATAATTTAATTTAATTGTTGAAGAAAATATGGTTTTAAATAAATACAATTATAAATTATTTCTTACAATCAAAATTGTATAAGATAGAGACATACGATAATCAGATGCAATGAACTCTAGGCTTGAATAAATTATAAAATAAATATTATATGTCCAATATATTACATTTTTAAAAACAAGTACAATCAACAATTTATGATAGTTACACCTTAGATTTAGAATAGATGTAATAATTTCTTATAATTAGAATATTTTGTAAGGTTTTTGGGGTTAGGGACATACGTAGATCACTGGCAGTAAACGTATAGAAAACCGTTTTTACTTCAGACATGTGACAATATAAAACAATAAATCTTTTGTTATCAATTGACATGTAACCAAAACACACAGTGTCCCCAATTATGAAAAGCTGAATGGCTATAGAAAACAATTATTTAGAAAAAAAAACACTTTTGCGGTATTTAAAACATGTTTTGGACATGCTTTAGTTAGGTCATGAAAATATAACACTGCCTGACAATACAATATATTATTACATTAATACTATATTATCTAATACACACACCGTTCACCATGTATCCTCGTCGTCTATGTACGTCACTATCGATCGGATTACATCGAAATCTACCATTTGGAAATGATACTTGAGATCATCAATGAAAGTCTGCGCGGTTTTCACGGTATTGCAGTCGATTGCCGCTTGGCCGGTCGTGTCCTGAACCGCGCTCGGTGGGAACTCTTCCGGTTCCAGAGTCATCCGGTTGGTGGCTATGCATTGGAGATATGCGTTAACCATGCTCAGATTATCCCGGAGCTGGTTAATTATGTCGTTTATGGCTACATCGTTGCTGCCGAGGCGGTCAATGGTGACCAGCAAATTCACGAGGTCTGGATCGTCTTGGAGGCGTAATAGTTTCTGGAAATCCACTAGCAAGTCGTGCCACTTTTTCAAGCAATATTCTCTTTGTTGACCCGTTAACTCATTGACGTACAATAAATGTTTCCACGTCAGCCGGTACATGATACATTTGAACAGACTGAAGATCCCGTTGTAATATTTCTTGATGCTAAACAGCCCGTTTGTAGGAGAGTATAGTTGCAAGTGCGCGTACAGCCAGTCTTGTTGTAGTAATTTGAACGTGTCGTACCAGACGACTTTTATGCCGTATTTGGTCATCAGGTTGGACTTGATCGAATGGTCGACGCCCAGATTGGTGATGAATAGTGGTCCGGCCTTCATCGCTTCGTATCGCGTTCCGTATTTGGATTCCGCTTTGTTCGCGTACAACAGTTTGCCCAGATCGCCGCAGTTGTTTAACACTTCCATTTTGATATTGTAAAATGTAGTTTTGCCATTTGGCATTTCAGCCGCCTGCCGCAACCTTTCTTCGTACGAATCGAACCAATTGCCCGTTCGACAACCGTCATTCAATAATTCGTTATGCAAACTGCCAATCACGTAATCGTGGATGACCATCAGTGTGTCCTTGGCCGCCGTATGGTGGGTTTCGTTATTGTTTTTGACGAAATTGTGTTTGTAAAAACTTTGGATCGTTCTGTCGTACAAAAGTAGCAGCCACAACGAACCGATTTCCACGTCGGCCACGCCGTACAGTGTGCATATCACCGCTCGGATGTTGAAGGTGTTCAATAGACCGATTGGGATTCTGATCGGAATTTTGATATCTTCCAGGATGAGTTGTATTAATCGCATGTTCGTCAGTCCAGCAAACAGATAAGTGCATTTCAAATCTCTGTACAGGTCTGCTCTCGTCGGGTTTGCCGTCATGTTAACATAGTAACCGGTTGTCAGCGATAGTACTGGCGGGCCTAATGTGGTCATCAGGCTCAACAAGGCCACTAGGCTCAAAACAATCGTCGTTGGCGATAACTTTGAAAGCGTCATTTCGTCGACAATCAGCACCTAGTCTCAATATTGAATTGTAACTAAACTGTCAATTTTACGCGTATTGTGTTACTGTAACAAATTTTTTTTTGTTTCGGTCGACAAACATTATTTACAGAAACCAGATTTTTTCCATAACGCCGTGTTGTTTTACCACACCAACGACTAGAGTTAGTCTTCTACTTATTTAGTAATCTTGTTTTTTCATATACTTTTATGCTGTTTTACTTAAAAAAAAAAAAATACTGTATCACACACATAGCTATACAGCACATAGATTCTAAAATGTTACAACTAAACTCGCATAATCAGTTAGTATTATTAATATTTTCTGATCGGCCCTCGATGGGAACTTATGAGGACTGAGTATTACACATACTCGGGTAAAGCCTTGTTGTTGAAACTGTTAATCGTTAAACGTTATGATGAAATATTGCCATAATATATTATAAGTGATAAAACAACAGTAGGTTTTAGATTTTAGAAGTATTTTTTTAATTTTAATTTACCTTTTACAGAAATGTCAAGTCTTTTATAATTATATTTTTATATTTTTTTTAATAATAATATTAAATACGGCTAGTAAATAATTAACAAGTTTTACAAGATGTCCCTTGTTAACATGTAATTTGAATAAGTTGTTAACACTATTAATTATCAAACAAGTTTTTTTATTGGTTTTTTTTTTAAATAATGTTAAATTAGTAACAAGATTCAAGTGGTGTCAGTGGTTAACAATTAATTTGAACAGGTTTTTCATAGCTGGTTAATACTATTTAAATTTAGAAACTGCTTTAGTTTGGTCATGAAAATAATACATTACCTGACAATACAATATATTATTACATTAATACTATATTACCAAATACACACACCGTTCTGGCTATAGACTATAGGCTATAACTGGCTATAGAAAACAATTATTTAGAAAAAAAACACTTTTGCGGTATATAAAGCATGTTTTGGACATGCTTTAGTTAGATCATGAAAATATAACACTGCCTGACAATACAATATATTATTACATTAATACTATATTATCTAATACACACACCGTTCACCATGTATCCTCGTCGTCTATGTACGTCACTATCGATCGGATTACATCGAAATCGACCATTTGGAAATGATACTTGAGATCATCAATGAAAGTCTGCGCGGTTTTCACGGTATTGCAGTCGATTGCCGCTTGGCCGGTCGTGTCCTGATCCGCACTCGGTGGGTACTCTTCCGGTTCCAGAGTCATCCGGTTGGTGGCTATGCATTGGAGATATGCATTAACCATGCTCAGATTATCCCAGAGCTGGTTAATAACGTCGTTTATGACTACATCGTTGCTGCCGAGGCGGTCGATGGCAACCAGCAAATCCACGAGGTCTGGATCGTCTTGCAGGCGTAATAGTTGCTGGAATTCTACTAGCAAGTCGTGCCACTTTTTCAAGTAATCGTCTCGGCGTTGACCCGTTAACTCATTGACGTACAATAAATGTTTCCACATCAGCCGGTACATAATGCCTTTGAATAGACTAAAGACCCCATTGTAATGTTTCTTGATGCTAAACAACCCATTCGTTGGGTTGTACAATTGCCAGTGTGCATAGAGCCAGTCTGTTTGTAGTATTCTCATCGTGTCGTACCAGATGACTTTTACGCTGTATGAGTTTAACAGCATGGACTTGAGCGTATCGTTCATGCCTAGATTGTTGAGAAACAGCTGTTTAGACATCAACGCGTTGTACCGCGTCTCGTACGTGGATTCTGCGATATTGGCGTTCAACAGTCTGTCCAGCTTGAGGCAGATGTTTAACACTGCTTTATGGGTATAGTAAAAATGAGCTTTACCCACCGGCATTAAAGCCGGCCGCCGCGCGTACCATTTTTCGTATGAGTCAAATAGATTGCCAGATGGACAACCGGCAGCTGACAGTTCTATTTGCATTTTGCCTATCACGTAATGGAGGATGACCAACAGCCTGGCCGCCAGCTCCTTGGGATTTCGTTCGCGCTTGTTGTAGGGGACAAAACCCTGCATCGTGCTCGCGTACAAGAGTTGCAGCCACAACGTGCCGATTTCTACATCGGTCACGTCGTACAAAGTACATATGACCGCTTGGATGTTGTAGTGACCCACTAGACCGCGTAGGACTCTGATCGGAACGTTTAAGTCTTCCAGCATGAATTTTGTTAATCGCAGGTACGTCAGTCCAGCAAACAGATAAGTGCATTTTAATTCTCTCTACCGGTCGGCCATATTTTGGTTTTCGTCCGTGCCATAATCGTAACCTGTGGTCAGCGATCTTAATGTGGATATCAGGCTCAACAAGACCACTAGGCTCAGAACGATTGTCGTTGGCGATAATTTTGAAAGCGACATTTCGTCGATAATTCACACCTAGATACGATACTCTACTGTAAGGTTTGTTTTTTGGGTTTAAAACTCGGTCGCCAAACATTATTTACAGAAACCAAATTTTGTCTTTAATGCCATGTTCATAAACTTGTTTTTACGTACAATTTGTTGTTGTTTAACTTTAAAAAAATACAAAAACACTTCTAAAAAATACATCACACATTCTATGCACACACATAGCACATTTCAAGATTATAAAATGTTGCTACTGAACTCTGAACTACTGTTACTACGAACTAGTATTTTTTATTTTTTCCAAATGTTCATATATATATATATTATTATTATTACAAGATATTACAATATCTTTATATTTGTCAAAAAATATTTGTTGGAATTATAAACCAAACACCATATTATATTACATAGTTAGTAGGTCGATATAATTCTTAGTAAGCATATTTTATACTCCGTGTATACCGAGTATTTAATTATTGTTATTGGAAGAGGGTCGTCGTTTTTACTTAAACGTGTTCACATATTGATATTAAAAATGTTATTTGTTGTACTTATTCAACCCTTTTATTATTTGATACGCTTCTGAATAAGGATTTTATTCTAACAATATTATTCTGTAAAATGCTTTAATCAACATTTTTTGTAGAGAGTTAGGACAAATAATATGTAAATTTGTATGCTGCGTTCGAATTTGGCCATACAAATTATCTAGTATTTGTTAATAAAGAGTTTAAAACTTTTAACAAATACAAATTTGTTGTATATTTAGCGCGTATTGTATGTTATAATTAAATTTATTGATTTTATAAAATGTATTTTAAATAGATTATATTATTGTAAATTTTTGATGTAACTAAATTCAGATTTAATGTAGAAGTAGTAAAAAAAATGTTTATAATTGTAATGTTATAAAATAAAAACTAAAAAATTCTGAGTTAAGTTTTGTGATTTTTCGAGCCTTTAAAAAAAAAATCATTGTATCCACATTACAAGCGGTTAAATAGGCACATGTATACATGTCTTATGACCGAGAAAATGTCAATTTAAGTGTTGCTACATTTCTAATTTTCTGATTTTAAAATCTTTTTTTTTTTGTTGGCGTATAGTTTGTTTAGTAGTTTTTTAATATTTGGCCTTAATCAATTTATTGGCAACATTCACTTTGTGGTCGGAACCAGAAATACCGTAGCAGACATGTATGAGAAAACAATGAAATTACAATTTATTTGGTCGACTTACGCGGACCAAACGGAGCAGAACTAACTCCAACTTCAACTACAACTCCATCTACACCCGAATCCCTATTCCCTACCCCATTGCCATCCCCATCCCCAACCCCATCCTCATCCCCAACCCAATAACATATCTCTAATCCCTTATCAGATAATTATTTATCAGTTCTTTCATTCAAAAAACAACAGCTACATCGCGCCACACTTACAATTTTCTACGGTAACGCTCAGCATCACGCACGCACAGATTTTCGTAGTAAACCCCCAGCCAAAAAATATTCTGATGTCAAATTTGGTCATTTTGCCGACTTTCTGCATCTAGACGCAATCTAAATTGTAAGGTTAATTGTTTGGTTTTAAAACTAGGTCACCGAACATTTTTTACAGAATCCATATTATAATATAACCATATAATTATATAAAAGCTCCGATAGCGAGATAATTGGGCCATGTGAATAAGCTAAATGTTGACTTATTTTATAAAAATAACTTTCCACTTTTTTATATGTATCTTAATAATGTTATAAATAGCTTATGATTATATTCTACTAGTCCGTTTTTTTATTACTTATTATAAACCTATTCTTTTTTTCAGAATTTTAGATTTACACTAAACGATCTTGTACTATAATTTTTTCTTGGGCATTGCCCGTTTAAACAAAAAATAATACAAATATTTTCTCTTTAACGCTTAGTTTGTTTACCACACCTACGCCTAGAATTTGTCTTATATATATTTCCTAAGCTTATTTTTTTCATATAATTTTATGTTATTTATTGAAAAAAAATACAAAAATTCTGTATCACATATACTATGCACACACAGCTCAATTGTAGATTCTAATATGTTATTACTAAACTATTAAAACCATCCCGGTGGTATATTAATTTTTCACGAAAACAATATTATTTAGGCTTGATAAAAATAATAAATAACCAAATTTCACAAGGTGTCAGTGGTTAATAAGTAAACTGAATAGGTTTTTCGTAGGTGGTTAATACTATTTAATATTTGAACATGCTTTAGTTAGGTCATGACAATATAACTTGACTGACAAAAAAATACATAATTACATTATTACTATAATACCTAATCAACACAACGTTTACCATTTATCCTCGTCGTCTATGAACGTCACGATCGCTCTGATGACATCAAAATCGCCCATTTGGAATTCGTACTCGAGATCATCGATGAAAGTCTGCGCGGTTTTCACGGTATTGCAGTCGATTGCCGCTG
This sequence comes from Adelges cooleyi, assembly GCF_023614345.1. Classification (NCBI taxonomy): domain Eukaryota; kingdom Metazoa; phylum Arthropoda; class Insecta; order Hemiptera; family Adelgidae; genus Adelges; species Adelges cooleyi. The sequence continues at coordinate 8,199,138 of NW_026096268.1, forward strand.
GCCGGCCGTGTCCTGATCCGTACTCAAAAGGGAATTCTTCCGGTTCCAAAGTCATCCGGTTGGTGGCTATGCATTGGAGATATGCGTTAACCATGCTCAGAGTATCTCGGAGTTGGTTAATAACGTCGTTTATGACTACATTGTTGCTGCCGAGGCGGTCAATGGCGACCAGCAAATTCACGAGGTCTGGATCGTCTTGGAGGCGTAACAGTTGCTGGAAATCCACTAGCAAGTCGTGCCATATTTTCAAGTAATCGTCTCGGCGTTCACCCGTTAACTCATTGACGAAACCCCGTTGTAGTATTTCTTGATGCTATACAACCCGTTCGTAGGAGAATATAGTTCCCAGTGCGCGTACTGCCAGTCTTTGTGCAGCAATTTATACGTGCCGTACCAGACGACTTTTACGTCATACGCGGTTAGCAGTTTTTTCTTAAAATTTTTGTATATGCCTAGGTTGTTGAGAAACAGTTGCCTGGATTTTAACACACTGTACCGCTTCTCATGCGTAAATTCCGCATTGTTCGTGTCAAACAGTCTGCCAAACTCGTCGCAGTTGTTTAACACTTCCATATTGGTATAGTGAAATGTAGGTTTGCCGTTTTGCATGACAGGCACCTGCCGCTCGTATCATATTTCATACGTATCAAACCAATTGCCCGGTGGACAACCTTCAGCCATCAATTCGTTATGCAGACTGCCCGTCACGTAATCGTGGATGACCACCACTCTATCCTTGGTAGGTTATGTCCACAGTGTTATATCCACAGTGTGCATATCACCGATCGGATGTTGTAGCGTCTCACTAGACTGACCTCATGTTTGGTCCAGTTTTTTTTGTTATCCAGCATGAGTTTTATTAGTCGCATGTGCGTCAGTGCAGCAAACAGATAGGTGCATTTTAAATCTCTGTATTGGTCTGCTCTCGTCTGGTTTACCGTCATGTCATAACGGTAACCGGTTGTCAGCGATAGTACTGGCAGGCTTAATGAAGCCATCAGGCTCAACAAGGTCACTAGGCTCAGAACATTTGTCGTTGGCGAGAATTTTGAAAGCGTCATTTCGTCGACAATCCGCGCCTAGTCTCGATTTAACAGTTAATTGTACGCGTATTGTGTTGCTGTAACAAAGTTTATGTTGAATTTCTGGCGACAAACATTATTTACAAAAACCAGATTATTCTGTAACACCATGTGTTTTTACCACACTTATACAAATAATATGTAAACTAGTATGCTTAAATTTAACAATTTTAAACAATATTTCTACAACTTCTACATTAGGTAATTCTGAATTTAGTAATATCAAATGTTTATATGTGTGTACTCAACGTTTATCAGCAAAGATAGATTATCATATTAACAGGCTGTTCAACTACACAAGAACAGCATTAAACAGTGTCTTTTCTTATAGTATTGACTATTGTTGAAAGTAGTTCCTTATAGTTTGTAAGTGTAGAAACTAAGTAATAAACTTATTCTTTTTTATAATATCATTTTTTATAAAACGAAATTTATAAAGATATTTAAAATTTTGTCTTTAACTAGTAGTCTAACAAGGCAAAAAAAATAATTGCAATTATTTTCAGAGATACTAAGTATCTTATCCTTAGTGGCATATCCTTGATGAATATCACTCTGTAATATACCACGTTTACACACACTCGGGTAAAGCCTTGTTGTGGAACTGTCAATCGTTAACGTTTTGATGGAGGACTGCCATAACATATTATAGGTGATACAAAAACAGTAGCCTGTAGATAATGAAGTTTTTTATTTAAATTTTACAGCAATTTCAAGTATTTTTATAATAATATAATAAAGTTACTTTTAAATAATCGAACCTGCTTTGGTTGGATGCTGATAATATAACATTGCCGACAATACAATATATTATTAGATTAAAATTATATTACCAAATGCACACAACGTTTACCACTTATTCTCGTCGTCTATGTACTTCACGATCGATCGGATTACACCGAAATCGACCATTTGGAATTCGTACTTAAGATCATTAATAAATATTTGTGCGTTTTTCACGCTGTTGCAATAGATTGCCTCGCCGTTTATGAAGTGAACCACTCTCGGAGGGAAATCCTCCGGTTCCAGAGTCATCCGGTTGGTGGCAATGCATTGGAGATATGCATTAATCTTGCTCAGCTTTACCCGGAGCTGGTTAATAACGTCTTTTATGAGTACGTCGTAACTGACGAGGCGGTCGATGGTGACCATCAAATCCACGAGGTCTGGATCGTCTTGGAGGCGTAACAGTAGCTGGAATTCTACTAGCAATTCGTACCACTTTTTCAAACAATACTCTCTTTGTTGATCCGTTAACCCATTGACGAACAATAAATGTTGCCACGTCAGCCGGTACATGATGCCTTTGAACAGGCTAAAGATTCCGTGGTAATATTTCTTGATGCTAAACAAGCCGTTCGTAGGGGAGTATATTTGCCAGTGCGCGTACTGCCAGTCTTTTTGTAGTAATTTGAACGTGCCGTACCAGACGACTTTTACGTCATACGAGGATAACAGCTTGTACTTGAGCACTGGGTTGATGCCCAGGTTGTTGAGAAACAGTTGTGTGGACCACAACGCGTCGTACAGCGCCCCAAACGTGAATTGTGTGTTGATGGCGTTGTGTGTCAAAAGTATGTCCAAGTTGTAGCAGTTGTTTAACACTTCCCATTGGGTAAAGTAGAAATGAGGTGTTTGGCTCGGCATGCATAGCACCTGCCACGCGTACCATTTTTTGAATGAATCGAACCAATTGCCCGGTCGACAACCGTCAGCCGTCAATTCGTTTTGCATTTTGCCTATCACGTAATCGTGGACGGCCACCAGTCTGTCCACGGCCGCAGTCCGGTCGGCTACGTTGTCTTTGTCGACGATAAGTTGTTGGTGATAACACTTCACTGTGCTCATGTACAAAAGGAGCAGCCACAATACGCCGATTTCCACGTCGGCCACGCCGTACAGTGTGCATATCACCGCTCGGATGTTGTAATTGACCAATAGCTCGACCGGTGTGCTGGTAGGTATGTTTCGATCTTCAAGTATGATTTTTATCAATCGCATGTGTTTCAGTCCGGCACAAAGATATCCGCATTTCAAATCTTTGAACCGGTCTGCCATCGTCGTGTTTGCCGTCATGTCATGATAGTAACCGGTTGTCAGCGATAGTACCGGCGGGCTTAATGAGGCCATCAGGCTCAACAAGGCCACTAGGCTCAAGACAATCGTCGTTGCAGATAATTTTGAAAGCGTCATTTCGCCGACAATCGGCACCTTGACTCGATATTGAATAGTACCTAAACTGTTAATTGTCCGTGTTATTGTAACAACGTTTTTTTTTTTTTTGGCTATAGGCGCCAAATATTATTTACAGAAACCATATTTTTTCTACAACGCCATGTTTGTATACCACAACCACGCCTAAGTGTAATCTTATAACTATTTACTAAACTTGTTTTTTCATAAATTTTTTAATATTTAACTAAAAAAAAAACCAAAAACACTGTATCAAATGTACTACGCACACACACAGGCCATCTTCAAGATACTAAAATGTTACATCTGAACTCGCACAATGAATTAGTATAATTATTATTATTCTCCGAATGTTTGGTGAAAAATATTATAATGTTATAGTTCTAAATATATAATTTTGTTTGGTAGTAACATTTGTATATCAACAAATGTTACTACTGAACTCGCACAACGAACTAGTAATTTTAATATTTTCTAAATGTTTATATCAACATATATATATTATTCAATATCTTTACATTTATCAAAATAGTATTATTCTGTAAAATTCAATTATTTGGACAAATAATATGTATGCTGCATTCGAATTTGGAATTAAAATTTATCTAGTATTTATTATTAATTAAACTGTATATCCAAACTTAACAAACTGCTTTAGACAAAATAATTGTTTAAATGTAATGTCTTATGTGATGTAGGTACGGTGTTATGAGGACTGAGCATTAAATGCATACACTGAACACATTACATACTTCAATAAATAAATAGCGAGAACAACATTGGTATACTTAACCGGTTAAAAAAATTGCATTTATTTTAAAGATACTGAGTGTCAAATCATTAATGAATACCACTGTAATGTACTCGGGTATAGCCTTGTCGTTGAAACTGTTAATCGTTATACGTTATGATGAAATATTGCCATGATAAATTATAAGTGATAAAACAACAGTAGGTTTTAGATAATATAAGTATTTTTTAAATTTAAATTTACCTTTTACAGAAATGTCAAGTCTTTTATAATTATATTTTTTATATTTTTTAAATAACAATATTAAACACAGCTAGTAAATAATTAACAAGTTTTACAAGATGTCCCTTGTTAACATGTAATTTGAATAAGTTGTTAACACTATTAATTATCAAACAAGTTTTTTTATTGGTTTTTTTTTTTAAATAATGTTAAATTAGTAAAAAGATTCAAGTGGTGTCAGTGGTTAACAATTAATTTAAACAGGTTTTTCATAGCTGGTTAATACTATTTAAATTTAGAAACTGCTTTAGTTTGGTCATGAAAATAATACATTACCTGACAATAAAATACATAATTACATTAATACTCTATCATATAATACACACTACGTTTACCATGTATCCTCGTCGTCTATGTACGTCACGATCGATCGGATGACATCGAAATCGACCTTTTTGAAAAAGTACTTAAGATCAACGAAGAAAGCTTGTGCGTTTTTCAAGGTATTGCAGTCGATTGCTGCTAGGTCGGGCGTACCCAGATTCACACTCGATGGGAACTCTTCCGGTTCCAGAGTCATCCGGTTGGTGGCTATGCATTGGAGATATGCGTTAACCATGCTCAGATTATCCCGGAGTTGGTTAATTACGTCGTTTACGGCTACATCCTTGCTGCCGAGGCGGTCGATGGCAACTAGTAAATTCACGAGGTCTGGATCGTCTTGAAGGCGTAACAGTTGCTGGAATTCTACTAGCAAGTCGTGCCACTTTTGCAAGCAATCTTCTTGTCGTTGACCCGTTAACTCATTGACGTACAATAAATGTTTCCACGTCAACCGGTACATGATGCCTTTGAACAGACTAAAGATCCCGCTGTAATACTTCTTGATGCTAAACAACCCGTTCGTTGGGGAGTACAATTTCCAGTGTGCGTACAGCCAGTCTTGTTGTAGTAATTCTATCGTGTCGTACCAGATGACTTTTACTCCGTATGAGTTAAACAGCATGGATATGATGTTTACATTCACGCCTAGATTGTTGAGAAACAGCTGTCTGGACTTCAGCGCTTTGTACCGCGTCCCGTACGTGATCTTCGCGTTGTTCGCGATCAATAGTGCATTCAGCTCTTGGCAGATGTTTAACACTGCTATTTGGATACGGTCAGAATCAGGTTTGCCGCTCGGCATAAAAGCCGCCTGCTCCGCGTACCAGTTTTCGTACCAGCCAAACCGGTTGCCTGTTGGACAACCCGAAGTCCAGAGTTCTTTTTGCATTCTGCCTATCACGTAATTGAGGGTGGCCATCATTCTGGACCTAGCCATCGGCAGGCCAGCTCCGTTATTGTTGTGAGGTATAAAACACGGCACCGTGCATAAAAACAAAAGTTGCAGCCATAACGAGCCAATTTCCACATCGGTCACATCGTACAGTGTGCATATTACCGCTCGGATGTTGTAGCTGCACCCCAGACCGATTGGGATTCTGAGAGGAACGTTCGGGTCTTCCAGAATGAGTCTCGTTAATCGCAGGTACGTAAGTCCAGCAAACAGATAAGTGCATTTCAAGTACCGGTTGGCCGTATTCGGGTTTTCGTCCGTGCCGTAACCGGTTGTCAGCGACAGCACCGGCGAGCTGCATGAGGCCATCAGGCTCAACAAGACCGCTAGGATCAAGACGATTGTCTTTGGCGATAGTTTTAAAAGCGTCATTTCTTCGACAATTCGCATCTAGTCTCGATACTAAGTTGTGTACAGTTTCATTTTCGGGTTCAAAACTCGGGCGTCAAACATTATTTGTATGAACCATATGTTTTTATACCGCCATGTTTGTTTTCCACACCTACGCTTATGGGTAATCTTGTATTTCTTTAGTTGAATTGTTAACTCGTTTTTACATAAATAGTTTTGTCTTTAAACTTAAAAAAAATACAATAAAGCTGTATTACACATACTATGCACACACACAGCATATTTCAAGATTCTAAAATGTTACTACTGAACTCGCACAACGAACTAGTAATTTTAATATTTTCTAAATGTTTATATCAACATATATATATTATTCAATATCTTTACATTTATCAAAATAGTATTATTCTGTAAAATTCAATTATTTGGACAAATAATATGTATGCTGCATTCGAATTTGGAATTAAAATTTATCTAGTATATGTTATTAATTAAACTGTATATCCAAACTTAACAAACCGCTTTAAACAAAATAATTGTTTAAATATAATGTCTTATGTGATGTAGGTTCGGTGTTATGAGGACTGAACATTAAATGCATACACTGAACACATTACATACTTCAATAAATAAATAGCGAGAACAACATTGGTATACTTAAACGGTTAAAAAAATTGCATTTATTTTAAAAATACTGAGTGTCAAATCATTAATGAATAACACTGTAATGTACTCGGGTAAAGCCTTGTCGTTGAAACTGTTAATCTTTCTACGTTATGATGGAATATTGCCATAATATATTATAAGTGATAAAACAACAGTAGGTTTTAGATAATGAAAGTATTTTTTAATTTTAATTTACCTTTTATAGAAATGTCAAGACTTTTATAATTTCATTTTTTATATTTTTTTTAATAACAATGTTAAATACGGCTAATAAATAATTAACAAGTTTTACAAGATGTCACTTGTTAACAAGTAATTTTTTTCAAATTACTTGTTGTTAATACTATTTAATTTTAGAACCTGCTTTAGTTAGGTCATGACAGTATAACATTGACTGACAATAAAATACATAATTACATTATAACTGTAATACCTAATCCCCGAAACGTTTACCATTTATCCTCATCGTCTATGAACGTCACGATCGATCGGATTACATCGAAATCGACCTTTTGGAATTCGTGTTTGAGATCATTGATGAAAGTCTGTGCAGTTTTCACGATAATGCAATCGATTGCCGCTTGGCCGTAAGTGCCCTCATCCGCATTTAATGGGAACTCTTCCGGTTCCAGAGTCATCCGGTTGGTGGCTATGCATTGGAGATATGCATTAACCATGCTCAGATTATCCCGGAGCTGGTTAATAACGTCGTTTATGGCTACATCGTTGCTACCGAGGCGGTCAATGGCGGCCATCAAATCCACAAGGTCTGGATCGTCTTGGAGGCGTAACAGTTGCTGGAAATCCACTAGCAATTCGTGCCAATTTTTCAAGCAATATTCTCTTTGTTGACCCGTTAACTCATTGACGAACAATAAATGTTTCCACGTCAGCCGGTACATGATGCATTTTAACAGACTAAAGACTCCGTTGTAATATTTCTTGATGCTGAACAACCCGTTCGTAGGAGAATATAGTTCCCAATGCGCGTACTGCCAGTCTTTTTGTAGTAATTTGAACGTGCCGTACCAGACGACTTTTACGTCGTACGAGGTTAGCAGTTTTTTCTTTAAATTACTGTATGTGCCTAGGTTTTTGAGAAACAGTTGCCTGGATTTCAACGCACTGTACCGCTTCCCGTGCGTGAATTCCGCGTTGTTCGTGTCCAACAGTCTGCCGAACTCGTCGCAGTTGTTTAACACTTCCATATTGGTATAGTAAAATGTAGGTTTGCTGTTTTGCATGACAGGCACCTGCCGCTCGTACCATATTTCGTACGTATCAAACCAATTGCCCGGTGGACAACCTTCAGCCATCAATTCGTTATGCAAATTGCCCATCACGTAATCGTGGATGACCACCACTCTATCCTTGGCCGCCGTCTGGTGGGCTTCGTTCTTGATTTCGATGAAATTGTGTTCGTAAAAACACTGCAACGATCTATCGTACAAAAGTAGCAGCCATAACGAACCAATTTCCACGTCCGCCACGTCGTACAATGTGCATATCACCGATCGGATGTTGTAGTGTCTCACTAGACTGACCTCATGTTTGGTCCACCTATTTTTGTTATCCAGCATGAGTTTTATTAGTCGCATGTGCGTCAGTGCAGCAAACAGATAGGTGCATTTCAAATCTCTGTATTGGTCTGCTCTCGTTAGGTTTACCGTCATGTCGTAATGGTAACCGGTTGTCAGCGATAGTACCGATGTGCTCAATGAGGCAATCAGGCTCAACAAGGCCACTAGGCTCAGAACGATTGTCGTTGGCGAAAATTTTGAAAGCGTCATTTCGTAGACAATCCGCATCTAGTCTTGATTAAACATTTAATTGTACGCGTGTGTTATTGGAACAAAGTTTTTTTTGGATTTCTGGCGACACACATTATTTACAAAAAACAATTTTTGTCGGTAATGCCATTTTGTTTTACCACAACAACTCCTAGAATCAGTGTTATATTTTTTATACTAAACTTGTTTTTTTCATATTTTTTTATGCTATTTTACCTTAAAAAAATACAAAAAAACTGTATCACACATACAAATAATGTGTAAATTTTTATGCTTTGCCAAATGTATATACTGTATACATTCATTTACATGATTTGTTTTTGCTGTACCCGAACTCGGCCTTAAAATGTCTGTAATACCTATTTATTATTAAACGTTTCAAAACTTGCAACAAACACAACTGTATTGATTTTATAAAATGTATTTTAAATAGTTAAAATTATTGTAATTTTTTGATATTACTAAATTCAAAATTATCTAATGTAGAAATTGTAAAAAAATTGTTTAAAATTGTTAAATTATAAAATAAAGAACTAACAATTTCTGAATTCAGACTAAATTAGGCCGAATTCAGGTACAGCAAAAACAAATTATGTAAACGATTATATACAGTATATAAATTTGACGAAGCATACAAATTTACATATTATTTGTATGTGTGATACAGTTTTTTTGTAATATCATTTTTTATAAAACGAAATTTATAAAGATATCTAAAATTGTGTCTTTAACTAGTAGTCTAACAAGGCAAAAAAAATAATTGCAATTATTTTCAGAGATACTAAGTATCTTATCCTTAGTGGTATATCCTTGATGAATATCACTTTGTAATATACCACGTTTACAAACACACGGGTAAAGCCTTGTCGTGGAACTGTCAATCGTTAACGTTTTGATGGAAGATTGCCATAACATATTATAGGTGATAAAACAACAGTAGCCCGTAGATAATGAAGTTTTTAAATTTTACAGCAATTTCAAATATTTTTATAATAATATAATAAAGTTACGAACAATAAATGTTGCCACGTCAGCCGGTACATGATGCCTTTGAACAGGCTACGACTTTTACGTCATACGAGGATAACAGCTTGTACTTGAGCACTGGGTTGATGCCCAGGTTGTTGAGAAACAGTTGTGTGGACCACAACGCGTCGTACTGCGCCCCAAACGTGAATTGTGTGTTGATGGCGTTGTGTGTCAAAAGTATGTCCAAGTTGTAGCAGTTGTTTAACACTTCCCATTGGGTAAAGTAGAAATGAGGTGTTTGGCTCGGCATGCATAGCACCTGCCACGCGTACCATTTTTTGAACGAATCGAACCAATTGCCCGGTCGACAACCGTCAGCCGTCAATTCGTTTTGCATTTTGACTATCACGTAATCGTGGATGACCACCAGTCTGTCCACGGCCGCAGTCCGGTCGGCTTTGTTGACGATAAGTTGTTGGTGATAACACTTCACTGTGCTCATGTACAAAAGGAGCAGCCACAATACGCCGATTTCCACGTCGGCCACGCCGTACAGTGTGCATATCACCGCTCGGATGTTGTAATTGACCAATAGCTCGACCGGTGTGCTGGTAGGTATGTTTCGATCTTCCAGTATGATTTTTATCAATCGCATGTGCACCAGTGCGGCAAACAGATAAGTGCATTTCAAATCTTTGAATCGGTCTGCCGTCGTGGTTTTTGCCATCATGCCATAATGGCAGCCGGTTGTCAGCGATAGCACCGGCGGGCTAAATGAGGCCATCAGGCTCGTATCAAACCATATTTTTTTTACAACGTCATGTTTGTTTACCACAACCACGCCAACGTGTAATCTTATAACTATTTACTAAACTTGTTTTTTCATAAATTTTTTGATATTTACCTTAAAAAAAATAGTACAAAAACACTGTATCATATATACTATGCACACACACAGCCCATCTCCAAGACACTAAAATGTTACATCTAAACTCGCACAACGATTTAGTATTATTATTATTCTCCGAATGTTTGGTTAAAAATATTATAATGTTATAGTACTAAATATATTATTTTGTTTGGTGATATACTGTATATACATATAATACTGTATAGTATTATATAATTGTATTATAAGTACGCCGTGATTTTTGTTACAAATGTTAGTTACGGTCAATTACTGACTACTGACTAATAGTTAGACGTAGAAAACTCATCAGTAATAGTTTAATGGTATTCGATACAATATATCATCAATATGTATTGATCGTAACCGTGAATAATAACGTTACATCCCAAGCTAAACTATAACTTAATATTTAAAAATATGTTTACTCAGCCAACTGGGCGTTTTCTATAGATGACACAAGATACACCCGTGGTTTGGGAAATCTTGATATTTTTTTTAAAAACACAAATTTTAATTCTGGGCGCAGTTTGTATAAATATTGTAGCTATTTGTTGTTTTATGCTCAGTTCGTGCTTGGTTTCGACTGTACAGGTTTGAACCTACTGTCCACAGATTAGCATTAAAGCGTTTATTTAAATCTTTAACCTACCTATAAATGTCCTATATTTGTATTAATAAGATAATTATTGTTTAGGTCAATGTAATACTAATTAATTTAATGTATGCAAAAAACTATGACAACCATTGTCGTGGCCACTGTTAACGTGTTTCGTATTAATAGAATATTTTTATAAAATGTTTTGGTTAATAAAGCAACAGTAATCTGTATATAAAGAACGTTTTTATTTAGTTTCATTACATACGAACAGTAATGTCGAGTATTTATATAGTATTTATAATAACAGTTAGTTTGAGAAATAATTTACAAGTTGTATATGATGTGAATGGTTTACAAGCAATCCTAATAGCAGTTTACAGTTATTAATAATGTTTTTATCTTATTGAATTTGCCTAGGCCAAGGCTTGACAGTATGATATTGCCTGACAATACAATACACACAATGTTTATCATTAAGCCTCGTCGGCTATGTACGCCCCGATAGATCGGATCACGTCAAAATCAACTTCTTTGAATCCAAATATGAGAACTTTCATGAATTTCTGTGCGTTTTTTAGGCTAGCGCGGCGGTCGATGGCTACTGGGCTGGCATAGCCGGATCCGAGGTCGAAGCGGCAACGCATTGGAGACATTTGTTAAAGCTGCTTAGCTTTTTGTCGAGCTGGTTACTTATTTCTACGCTACAATGACTGTGGATAGCGGCCAGCAAATCGTTGACGTCCTGATCGTCTTGGAGGTGTAACAGTTTCTGAAAACCCACCAATCGTGCCATATTTGTATGTTATTTTTTTTAAGCTGACCAGTACACCCATGGACGTACAATAAAAATGTCCACGTCAGCCTATATACGATGCATTTTAACATAGTAAAGACCTTGTTGTAATACGTCTTGATGCTAAGTAGTCCTTCTGTGGGTGAGTAAAACTTTAGCGCGTTGTGATAGTCGGAAGTCAGCATATTGGACGTGCCGTGCCAGGTGACTTGTACGTCGCAGCTAGCCATCAGTGTAGACTTGAGCTTTTCGTTGATGCCAAAGTTGTTGAGGAACAGCGGCTTGGACCTCATAGCATCGTACCGCCTCCCGTACGTTTTCTTTGCTATGCTCGTCTTCAACATATCCTTCAGATTGTCACAGTTGCTTTTCGATTCCCTTCGGATATCGTTCAATAAAGGTTTACCAGTCGGGTTGGCAGACGACCACCTTAACCATTTTTCGTAAGAATCGAACCCATTGTCCGGTCGACAACCGGAAACCGTAATTTCGTTTTGTATTCTGTTCATCACGTGTTTGTGGATGCGCACCAGGTCGTTGACGGCCGCCACACGTGCGGCTTCGTTCTCGCTACGGACGATTTTGTATTCATGGTAAGTTTGCACCGTGCTTACGTACAAGAGTAGTAGCCACAACGAACCGATCTTCACGTCGTCCACCTTGTACAGAGTGCATATCACCGCTCGGATTTCGTAGTGGTACATCACACCGGCCACGATATTAGTTAAATCTTCTTTTTCGCCAACAGGTACGTGCATTTCAAATCTCTGTACCGGTCTGCCGTCGTCGGATTTTCATCCGTTTCATATTTGTATCCGGTGTCCTTTATCAGTACCAGGTGTGCTCAATGAGACCATCAGGCTCAACGAGGCCACTAGACTCAAGACAATTGTCGTTGGCGATAACTTTGAAAACGTCATTTCGTCGACACTCCGCATCTAGTTTCGATACTGAATTTTGACTAACCTGCAGAGGTTTTTTTTTCTAGTTCAAACCTCGAGCACCAAACACTATTTACAGTTGTCATATTTCGTCAGTAACACCATGTTGGTTTGCAACACACATACACGCTTTGAATCAATCGTATACTTATTTAGAAAACTTATGGATGGATGTCTGACGAAATTTCGTGTGACGCCCCCCGCTTCACTGCACCACCACCATCACCAGCGTTGCCAACCAAACTTTAGTATATATTGCATATATTGTATATGTTTATTATAATAAAATTAGGAAACACCAGAGTGTGACTTTTTTCACTAATATTAAAATTAAAAAAAAAAATACATTTATATGTATAATATATTTAATACGATTTATATGAGTACAATTATTCAGAGTACAAAAATTATTTCTACATATTTTTATTTGAAAAGAATGATGATTTCAAATTATTTTTCAACATCATATTGTGTGCTTAATTCCAAATTTGAAAAAATTGTTTTCGTAATTTTGTATTGATTTAGAGAAGAGTTTACTCATAATACGTTTCGACATCGTTACGAACAAAAATAAATAAGACACTAAAACAATGAAAAAGAATAGTGTTTTTTTACACACGATATTTTAAGGTGTTTTTTATACTAACACATTAAATAGTACGAAAATTCTGGGTGTATCATTTTAAGTATTTTGATGTATTTTTTTTATTACTTAATTTAAATATGTTACTTTTCTCCTCATCTCCTGAAAGGTAATAAAAACTATGTGGCTTTAAACAAATAAGTGTACTGTAATCAGGGCCGGCATTATGAAATATTGACGAGGGGGGGGGGTGTTATTAACCGAAAAATATTTGACCTGTAATTTCTTAAAATTAATATATTTAAATATACAAAAATCCTGTTTTTCGGTATGAAAGTTAAGGCGCACTACAATAGCTAAAGCAAATAATTATGATGATGAAATATTAAAAAAAAAAAATTGAACTAAAACAACATTTTGAACGGTTCTATGCACAGTTATAAGATTAGTTACCTGTACATCATAAAGGACTATTTAAAGTTGTAAAAATATAAGTCGTGTTCAAACCTATGAAGTCCGTAGGTATGTTTATTGATTAATATAAAACAAAATATTACTTTTGTCAAGTCTAGGTTATCTGTTGCTACAACCACTTTTTCTTTTTCTGTCTCATAAAAAGTTTCTTTAAGCTTTTTGGTTGTTTTCTCTACATTTCTTCCCTAACATAATTATTTGTTTAAGGAGGCTCTATACTATTATTCATTAGGGCGCATTGTATAGGCAACTTTTTGCCTAAACTTAACATTAAGCTAAAATGTTTAAACATACATATTACCATTGAAATGAAGTATCTGTTTTGATAATTATTTTTTTTTTAAACTTTTAAAGCGCATATAGGATCTATTTTTGTACAAAATCATATGTTTCTACTTCAAACGTATTGTTCTTAAGAATACATGGATTAAAGTTTTTGTTCACAACATTATCAAGGCATCGACCGTGGCAAAATTTTAAAATTATTTTTATTATATTAATTATTTCAATATAAAAAAATGCAAATTTTATCTTTTTTAAATGGAAATAATTAATTAACTGAAAATAATTTTAAAATTGTGCCACGACCGATGTTTTGAAGAACTCAAATATTTTTTCAAAACTTAAATCGGAGTATTTTTAGGAACAGTACACTTGAATTAAAATGAGTTGTTTTCGAACAAAAATACTAATATTTAATATAATTTGACTTGGTGATAGATACACTACCTAGTACCTACTTACAATTCAAATACATACACTAAAAAAACAATAAATTTTATATTTTTACACTTTTAAAAAAATAATACCGGGTATACAATTTATTATCAAAAACGAACACAAATTTACCTCAACACAATTATTATATTAGGCTTATAGCTTTTTATGTTACAATATGCTTATTTGTTGTAGCTGTTGAAAAAAAGAAATGAGCCATATTTAGTAGCTGACTTGATTTAACAATTTATGATTTCGACTACAATAATGGTCAAAACATTTTTTTTATAATTTATGTGTTATTGGGGGGGGGGGGGAATTTTGAGTCAATACAAATTAACATCGACCTACCGGTATTGTCATTTATAGTATTTGGTCCACCTAAAATAACACGACTGATGACGGTTTTAATCAAATCAATTCCCTGTCGAATGGATAACGTAAGATGTATATTATGTATAAAATTATATAGTTATATTTTTTCCCTTCACGGCTCTTTTATTGCAGTACCATCCATTGACTGTATTAATAACAATAGGCATACGAGTGACGAGTATTAAAGATAGCGATAGCATACAGACGGTCGGCACTCGGCAGTTGACAGTTTACCGACTCGAAATAAAAATACGGCCAACGCCGATTTTAGTAATTTTTTTGATTGCCTAAAAAAAATCTGGGAAAACAGTTTTTAGAAAGTCGTATAATTGCCGACGGCTCCTTGCTATTAAGAAAATGCTGACTGTTAATTACGAAAAATCCAACCGGGGTGGTGAGACGACCCACCATACCCCCTTTGCCACCGGCCCTGACTGTAATAAACGCCGCATCTCCTGAGGAAGCCAGAGTCCGGGTTCTTGCTAGTTTTCCTATGGGCATCATTAGACGAGGAAGGGGGGGGGGGCGAGCATTTGATAAAAGCATTGTATGATAAAGGCAAATATGATTTACATAAGTCGTTTTTTCATGATTTTAGAATATCGACAGGAAGTAAGATGGGCCATGAAATTCTAAATGCGCACATTGTTATAACACAAGTTCAATAAGGGGTATCTGAATATTGTTGACAGTCTTTTGAACGTGAAAAAAATTGCATATAAACGATTTCGATATTTTACTTTATGTAAACATTGGAAACTCCATATCAAATCGCACCAACGTATAATATAATCACGAGCATTTACCTACGAATTTATAATGTCGTAACGATCATGTTTCACCTGACCGTTACTTCGCGTCCCAAACCTACTGACACAGCACCCCCGACTATAAGTAGGGGAACGGTCTTACACACAGGACAACGCACGTCGCGAAGCATCTAATTAACTTATATGTTTTATTAACTTTTTAAATAAAGAATATTTTACCAAAAATGTTGACTGGTTGATAACCAGTTTCGAACCTCTATTTTTAAAATTATAAGAGTTTTAAAGTTAGGATGGAAGGGGATATTCGGTTGAGAAGCGCGCGCAGATAAAAATAATATTACACTCCGCCTTTCCTCATGCCCTGAACTTGAAACTTCAATAGCTTCAAAAATATATATCCAAAATTTGTTATCGAATAATAAAGATGTTTAGTAGCTACATTATTCTCAATTTAAAAAATTGATGAAATGTATGCACAACCAGTAAAGTTTCAAAAGTTGCTATTAAAAAAAACTAAGTAAATTATGAAAAATTGAGATCACATTGTATAAAAACTATACGAAAAAAAAAAAAAATAATATCGAGGAGCCAATGATAAAAGAGTCACCATGTATACTACTACTACACACTTACGTATAATACTTTCTTACTGTGTTGGTTTAAACTGTAAACGGTTGACTCTACTCTTAACAGATTAGAAACGAAGCGTTTATTTACATCTTTAACCTACCTATATATGTCTATGGACTACATGTAATAAAATATATACTGTTATATAATTTCCAGTGTAAAAAAAAATGAACCAAAATTCCAGATGAAAAATGTTGTTATATATTACATACTAGTCGACAAAAGCAATGGTCTTGTAACAAAAGAATAAGGTTGTTATATCACACGGTTTGGATGACCACCTAACCATCGAAACATTTATCTTAGTTTATAAATATTGTATAAGAGATGAAATGTTTTCTACGTATATGTCTTAAAATATAATTTTTGTTCTATAGGTACAATATTATAAAGCTGAATTCGGAATACTGACAATTGTCCTACATTTAAAATTGCATAAGTAAAAAAAAAACGGCCCCAAAATATAATAATAATCTAAATAGCTTTCACTTTGCGTACATAAAATATTACATTTAGGTCGAGTTTAAAGATGTTGTTTTTGTTTTTGAGTAAATTTTTTATTTAGTGCATTAGCGTGTTACTAACAGGCAACTGTCTGAACTAGCATACATAACATCGCATTAAAATATGTTTTTTTTTATTTTGATAAATATCACAACTTTAAACGTATTTTCAATACGTTTCTGTGCAAAAAAGAAATGTGCAATTATTCAGGAAAGTAATTACAATGATAAAACCATAAATTAGACGTTCTAAAGGTTTTAAATGAATATAACAAATTAAATAGTTAAATTAATCAAGACTAGATGTGGAAATTTGTAAGCGCCCTGCAATCAATTACAGAAATGGATGAGATTAAAATACATTACCAAAAAAAATGCCTGTTATCATA
Organism: Adelges cooleyi; assembly: GCF_023614345.1. Classification (NCBI taxonomy): domain Eukaryota; kingdom Metazoa; phylum Arthropoda; class Insecta; order Hemiptera; family Adelgidae; genus Adelges; species Adelges cooleyi. The sequence continues at coordinate 8,216,181 of NW_026096268.1, forward strand.
GTAATTTATAAAGTTTTAACCATTTTTTTAATAATAATTTTATTTCCATAGACATTTAAAAGTGCGTCAAAAAAACAAAAGAAATGTATCTATTTAAAAGTTGCTCAGTTCTGCCTGTAGTATACAACATATATGAGTCTACATTGAATATGCTTAACACAATACCGAAAAAAATACTAAATCAAAAAACCAATGCCTTTGAACACTGTATAAAATGATATCGGCTTTTTGAAAAAGATATTAAACAAATTCTAAAATTTTGGGCAACACGAAAAAACCAGTTTTATAGATTATAAACTAAATTTTAACAAATTTCTGTTACTCTAAAAAATCTAATCTAATAAATTGTTTTTCAGAAGGCTAAGAATATTTTATATAAGAAACTGATTTTTAATCATTTTTTTTTATTACCGAAGATACTATTAAAAACTATAAAAATTAAGTAAATAATAAAAATAATCGAAAACAAACTACGAAAAATTAATAAAACATTTTTTTTCATCGTACCAGACCAGGGTAGGGTCAAAAAGTTATCATTGTTTTGGCTTATATACGATTTTCAAATGTAGAATTCAGGGTGCAAAGATTATTTTTACATATTTTAAATTAAAAAGGATGATGATTTCTAATTATTTTTGGGCTGAATTTCAAATTTGTAAAATTGTTTTCGTGGTTGTGTATTGATTTAAAGAAATGTTACTCATATTTTACTCACAACAATATGAAACTAAAAAAAATAAGACACTAAAAACAACAAAAAAGAGTATTGTGTGTGAACACACAATACTTCAAGGTATTTTCTTTACTATAACGCATTCAATAGTACGAAAAATCTGTAAGTTTAAAAGGTTGATCGAGTTTTAAAAATAGAGTACAGATAATAAACAGAAAATATTTAAGTTTACATCCTCTTAGGTAAATCCAATGTTGTGGCCACTGTTAACGTGTTACATATTAATAGAATATTTTTATAACATGTTGTGGGTAATAAAGAAACAGTTATCTGTAATGAACGAAAGTTTTTTATTTAGTTTCATTACATAGGAACAGCAATATCGAGTATTTTTATAATATTTATAATAACAATGTGTTTGAAAAATAATTAACAAGTTTTATATGTATGATGTGAATAGTTTACAAGCAATCCTAATAGCAGTGTACAGTTATTAATAATGTTTTTATCTTATTAAATTTGCCTCGGGCAAGGCTTGGCAATATAATATTGCCTGACAATACAATACACACAATGTTTATCATTAAGCCTCCTCGTTTATGTACGCCCTGATAGAACGTATCACGACAAAATCGACGTCGTGGAATCCAAATATAAGATCTGCGATGAATTTCTGTGGGTTCCTCAGACTAGCGCGGCGGTCGATAGTTACTGGGCTGGACGTAGCCGGATCCGATGTCGAAGGCAACTGCTTCGGATCCAGAATTATCTGGTCGGTGGCAACGCATTGGAGACATTTGTTAAAGCTGCTTAGCTTTTTGTCGAGCTGGTTACTTATTTCTACGCTACCATGACTGTGGATAGCGGCCAGCAAATCGTTGACGTCCTGATCGTCTTCAAGGCATAACAGTTTCTGAAAATTCACCAGCCAGTCGTGCCATATTTGTATGTTATCTTTTTTAAGTTGACCAGTACACCCATGGATGTACAATAAAAATGTCCACGTCAGCCTATATACGATACATTTTATCATAGTAAAGACCTTGTTGTAATACGTCTTGATGCTAAGTAGTCCTTCTGTGGGTGAGTAAAACTTTAGCGCGTTGTGATAGTCGGAAGTCAGCATATTGGACGTGCCGTGCCAGGTGACTTGTACGTCGTAGCTAGTCATCAGTGCAGACTTGAGCTTTTCGTTGATGCCAAAGTTGTTGAGGAACAGCGGCTTGGACCTCATAGCATCGTACCGCCTCCCGTACGTTTTCTTTGCTTGGTTCTTCTTCAACATATCCTTCAGATTGTCACAGTTGCTTCTTGCCTCCATTCGGATATCGTTCAATAAGGGTTTACCGGTCGGGTTGGCAGACGACCACCTTAACCATTTTTCGTAAGAATCGAACCCATTGTCCGGTCGACAACCGGAAACCGTAATTTCGTTTTGCATGCTGTCCATTACGTGATCGTGGATGCGCACCAGGTCATTAACGGCCGCCACCCGTGCGGCTTCGTTCTCGCTGCAGGCGATTTTGTGCTCATGGTAAGATTGAACCGTGCTCACGTACAATAGTAGTAGCCACAACGAACCGATCTTCACGTCGTCCACCTTGTACAGAGTGCATATCACCGCTCGGATTTCGTAGTGGTACATCACACCGGCCACGATATTAGTTAAATCTTCTTTTTCGTCTAGTATGAGTTTCAGCAACCGCAAGTACGTTAGTCCGGAAAACAGATAAGTGCATTTCAAATCTCTGTACCGGTCTGCCGTCGTCGGGTTTTCATCCGTGTCATAAACGTAACCGGTATCCTTTAACAGGAAAGGTGTGCACAATGAGTCCATCAGGCTCAACAAGGCCAATAGATTCAAGACAATTGTCGTTGGCGATAACTTTGAAAACGTCATTTCGTCGACACTCCGCATCTAGTTTCGATACTGAATTTTGACTAACCTGCAGAGGTTTTTTTTTCTAGTTCAAACGTCGGGCACCAAATACTATTTACTGATGTCATATTTCGTCAATAACACCATGTTTGCTTGTAACAAACATACACGCTTTGTTTCAATCGCATAATTATTTAGAAAACTTATGGATGGATGTCTGACGAAAATTAGTGTGAAGCCCCCCGCTTCAATTCCACCACCACCTTTACCAGCGCTTTCCGACCAAACTTTAGTATATATTGCATATATTGTATATGTTTATTAAAATAAAATTAGGAAACACTAGAGTGTGACTTTTTTTACTAATATTACAATTAAAAAAAACTACATATAAATGTATAATATATTTAATAATTTTATTTGAAAAGGAAGATGATTTCAAATTATTTTTCAACAAAGTATTGTGTGCTAAATTCCAAATATGTAAAATTGTTTTTGTGGTTTTGTATTGATTTAGAGGAGTGTTTACTCATAATACGTTCCTGACATCGTTACAAACAAAAGTAAGACACTAAAAGCAATGAAAATGAATTGTGTTTTATTACACACGATATTTCAATGTGATTTCTACACTAACACATTTTATAGTACGAAAAATTTGGGTGTATCGTTTTAAGTATTTTGATGTATTTTTTATTACTTATGTGTACTTATGTAATACTGTTGAAAATATTTAGATGATCCACTAGCAATTCGTGTCATGCTTTCATGTGATTTTCTCGACTTAGACCCGTAAACGTATTGAAGTACAACTAAAATGTCCACGTCAGGCGGTACACAATGTATATGGATAGCAAAAGGCTTCTTTGTCATTATTTTTGATACTGAACAAGCGGAGTCACACTCTAACAATGGGGGAGTACATTATGTGCACGTCCTCTCAGTTTCTAACCAAAAATTATACATTGGATTAGGAAATAAGCAATAAATATAGGCCAAACAGTCAAAAACAACACCAAAAAATAAATAAAAAACCTTGTTCTTCAGAAAAGTTTCATATTTTTTCTTCATTGCTTTTTTTTAGCTTCATCCAAAATATAAAAAAAAAAAATACCTAGAAATCTTAAAATTGACAACGTTCTTATTTGTAAAGTTTTTTATCATTTGCTATTAAAATTTGTGCGTTGTTTTAATCTACTCGCATGTGTTGTGTTTCACTGTAAATCGCAAATTATATTTTATATAACGCTTGAACTTTACAAAGCGTTTCTGGAGTTTTCCTCCTGAAAATCATAATGTTTATTATGATTTTTTTACATACATTTTTACAGTGTTTGTTCAATTTTGATGCGTATTAATTTCAATATGTTATTTATAATACAAGACCGCATAGTATAGGTCTTCTTCTTATTGAGCTTTTACGATCCTTGTAGGACTTTCGCTGCCTCTACTACATTTATCCATCTATCTCTATCCATGCTGTCTGCTATAGTTACTCCCTGGGCGCACTTTTATAAATCATCGTTGACCCTGTCTGCCCAGCGCTGTCTAGGGCGACCTCTAGGTCTTTTCCCATTGATTTTTCCTTCCAGAGCTTTTTTTGAAATTCCATTTGACCTCCATACATGGAAGTGGCTTGCCCACTAGATTCGTTTACTCATGAGGTACGCATTGATACTGGGTTTTTGGTAAATTTGTTGTACTTCTCCATTAGTTCTTCTTCTGTACACTACATTTTCCACAATAGGTCCATATATCCTTCTAAGAACTCTTTATTCAAAACAAGCCTTTTTTTTCTCATCTCCTTTAGTAGTCGACCATGTTTCACACGCGTATGTTAAAACTGACCGTAGGAAACTTGAGTACAGGCGTTCCTTTGATCATCTAGAGAGAAGTTTTGACTTGAACAGTTTTTCCAAAGTACAGTAAATCTTGTTAGCGGCAGATATCCTCAGTTTAATTTCATTATGCATGTTATTGTGTTGGTTTATGTTCACCCCAAGATATTTGAAATCTTCGACTTGTTGGAAGGTATGACTGAATATTTGGTTCTTTGATTTACTTCTAGACCCATTGGCTTCGCTGCTTTTATCAAATCATTAGTTCTTGTCGCGTATTTCCTATTATAACTATGTCATCTGCGTAGGCAATGAGCATACTATTGGACAAAATCTCCATGCCTTGTCGCATTGTCATTGAGCTGATCACCTTCTCGAGCGCTATGTTGAAAATGACTGGTGACAACGCATCCCCTGTTTAAATCCAGTTTTAACCTCAAAAATCTCTGGTGTACCGTTGCCAAACTTCACTTTGCACACTGTATGTGTGTTGCACGCTTTTATGAGATCGATACGTTTTTTGGGGATTCTAAATTCTTCTAGGGCCGCCCACGCAGTTTATTTCGAACTATGCTGTCGTATGCCTGCCTGAAGTCAACAAAGCACATGTGGATGTCTTTTCGGAATTCATGAAATTTTTCCATTATTTGTCTAATTGTGAAAATATGGTCAGAGGTGGACTTTCCTCTCAAAAAACCACTTTGATATGCTTAACACAATACCGAAAAAAAACTAAATTAAAAAACTAATGCCTTGGAACACTGTATAAAATTATATCGGCTTTTTGAAAAAGATATTAAACAAATTCTAAAATTTTGGGCAACACGAAAAAACCAGTTTTATAGATTATAAACTAAATTTTAACAACTTTCTGTTACTCGAAAAAATGTAATCTATTAAATTGTTTTTCAGAAGGCTCAGAATATTTTACATAAGAAACTGATTTTTAATCATTTTTTTTTTATTACCGAAGATACTATAACAAAACAATAAAAATTATGAGTAAATAAAATAACCAAAAATACTTTATACGACCATAGCCAAAATAATCCAAAACAAATCCCGAAAAATTAAAAAAAAACTTTTTTTTCATCGTTGTCAAAGCTGTTAATAAAATATGTACGTGAATAATATAAGTTTGAAAGGTTGATAGAGTTTTGAAAAAGAGGGTAACATTTGTTTAAAGATATTGTCCAGGGTCGGTGTTATGAGGACTGAGTATTAAATACTTACACTGAATATATTAATACTTACTTCAAAAAATTAAATACCGAGTACATTGTATAACATAGGTAAACTAAACCGGTTAAAAAAAAATTGCAATTTTATAAGAGATATTGAGTCTTATCCTTGATTATTATCACTCTGTTATATACCACGTTTACACACACTCGGGTAAAGCCTTGTCATGGAACTGTCAATTGTTAGCGTTTTAATGGAATATTGCCATAACATATTATAGGTGATAAAACAACAGTAGCCTGTATAGATAATGAAGTTTTTTATTTAATTTTATTATATAAGAACAGCAATGTCGAGTATTTTATAATATTTATAGTAACAATATGTTTGAAAAAGAATTAACAAGTTTTATATGATGTGAATAGTTTACAAGCAATCCTAATAGCTTGTTTACAGTTATTAATACTGCTATTATCTTATTGAAACTGCCTTGGTCAGGGCTTGACAATATAATACTGCCTGACAATACAATACATAATTATAATATTACCTGCTAAACAAAACGTTTATCATTAAGCCTCATCGTTTATGTACGCTCTGATAGAACGAATCACGTCAAAATCGACCTCTGTGAATTCAAACTTGATATCTGCGATGAATGCCCGTGCATTTTTCAGGATAGTGCGGTGGTCGGTGGCCACTGGGCTGGATGTACTCGAATCCGAGCTCGAAGGCAACTGCTCCGGATCCAGAATTATCTGGTCAGTGGCAACGCATTGGAGACAACCGTTAACGCTGCTTAGCTTTGTGTCGAGCTGGTTACTTATTTCTACGCTACCATGACTGTGGATAGCGGCCAGCAAATCGTTGATGTCCTGATCGTCTTGGAGGTGTAACAGTTTCTGAAAACCCATCAGCCAATCGTGCCATATTTTTATGTTATCTTTTCTAAGTTGACCCGTAAACCCATAGACGTGCAAAAAAAATGACCACGTCAGCCTATATACGATGCATTTTAACACAGTAAAGACCTTGTTGTAATATGTCTTGATGCTAAGTAGTCCTTCTGTGGGGGAGTAAAATTTTTGCGCGTTATCATAGTCGACAATCAGCATTTTGGACGTACCAGTCCAGGTGACTTTCACGTCGTACTTAGACATCAGTTTTTTCTTGAGGTCTTCGTTTATGCCAAAGTTGTTGAGAAACAGCGGTTGGGACCTCATAGCATCGTACTGTCTCCCGTACATGGTATTTGCATTGTTCTTCATCAACAAATCATTCAGCTTTTCGCAGTTCCGTAGCGTTTCTCTTCGGATATCGTACAATAAGGGTTTACCGGTCGGGTTGGTTGGCAACCACCTTAACCATTTATCGAAAGAATCGAACCCATTGTCCGGTCGACAACCGGAAACCGTAATTTCGTTTTGCATTCTGTCCATCACGTGATCGTGGATGCGCACCAGGTCGTTAACGGCCATCACCCGTTCGGCAACATTCCTGTTGCGGACGAGTCTGCGTTCTTGGTAAGATTGTACCGTGCTCACGTACAAAAGAAGTAGCCACAGCGTACCGATTTTCACGTCGTCCACCTTGTACAGAGTGCATATCACCGTTCGGATTTCGTAGTGGAACATCAGACCACACGCGAAATAAACATAATTGTTGGTTTTGTCGTCCAGTAACAGTTTCAGCAACCGCAAGTGCGTTAGTCCGGCCAACAGGTACGTGCATTTCAAATCTCTGTACCGGTCTGCCGTCGTCGGATTTTCATCCGCTTCATATTTGTATCCGGTGTCCTTTATCAGTACCGGTGTGCTCAATGAGACCATCAGGCTCAACAAGGCCACTAGGCCCAAGACAATTGTCGTTGGCGATAACTTTGAAAACGTCATTTCGTCGACACTCCGCATCTAGTTTCGATACTGAAATTGCACTTGACTAAACTGCAGAGGTTTTTTTTTTAGTTCATACCTCGGGTGCCAAACACTATTTACAGATGTTATATTTTGTCAATAACACCATGTTGGTTTGCAACACACATACACGCTTTGAATTTGTCGTATAGTCATTTAGAAAACTTATGGATGGAGGTGTGACGAAAAATCGTGTGACGCCCCCCGCTTCACCCTTTCACTGCACCAGCGTTGTCCACTTACTTTAGAATACGTGTTCCGTGCACAGCGCCCGCCCTTACAGTGCACTAGTGCGCGCAAGAGTTCCTTGTCGCTCATTATGTTTAGCTATATACTATTAATAGCCGTTAATGTATTTTAATGCATTTAACATATTTTAGAATAATAAAATATATCAAAGCCAAACTCGTCTTAATTTAATTTTCTGTATTAAATACGTATTTAAAAGAAATGTAATTGCTTACATTTTCTACATTTCTGCCTGTAGTATACAACACACAATGTGCGTCTACATTAGATATTTTTGACATAATATAATTACGAAACAAAAAACTAAATTAGAAAACCAATACCTTGGAACTCTAGAGTCTGACTTTTTTCACTAATATTACAATTTATATTAGTACAATTCAGTGTACAAAAATTGGAAACCATGTTGATTTCAAATTATTTTTCAACTCAATATTGTGTGCTAAATTCCAAATTTGTACTATTTTTTTCGTCGTTTCGCATTGATTTAGAGATGTGTTTACTCATAATACGTTACTTACACATGATATTTCAAGGTGATTTCTATACTAACACATTTGATAGTACGAAAAATCTGGGTGTATAATCATTTTAAATATCTTTATGTTTATTATTTTTACGTATGTGTAGCTATGTAAGACTGTTAAAAAAATGTATATATTATATCTTATAGTGTTCAACTAAAAAATCGGTCCTAAAAAGACAACCGCTTATTTTATCAAAAATAACAATGTTTATATTTTATTAACAAAAAAAAAAAAAAAAATGAAACTATGCAGTTTAATCATTCAGTCAACATTTTCAATTAATTATTTGAATCAGAACAATACAATATTACATTATTACAATATTACTTGCTACACAAAACGTTTACTATTTAGACTTGTCGTCTAAGTACGTCAGGATCGATCGAATCACATCTAAATCGATCAGGGGTCGAATGAAACGGTTAACTTTTACTTATAAAATATGTTGATGTATAAAAGTTTTTTTTACTTTTACTTTGTTCGATAAAAGTTATTTCAAAACTGTTATTTTTATAACTTTATTTATTTATTTATATATATTTATACACCTCGAGGGCAAGATCATAGAAGAACATAAAAAAAGTGATAATTGATACAACATACATAAAAAACAATGGAATATCAAACAACAATAATAATTGTAGCTATTATTGTTATAAAACTAAAATTTATAAACTACATCTTCGGCAAAAAAAAGAGATGTAATGTATTTATAGTGATTTATAATAATTACGAAAAGTAAGAGGGGTTGGAGTTAGCTAATAACATACAGCGGCGTAGTGGTTCATTTAGACCATAATTAGTGGAAGAGGAAGAAAGAGAAAAAGGAACTGTGTACCGGGTAGAACGGGGAGGAACTTTGAAGGAAATTTTAGAAAGCAAGTAAGGTGAGTCAATTTGTCCATGCAGTGGTTTGACTGAAATACCAAGATTGTTAGCACGTCTACGGTTAGCTAATGTATCCAATTCAAGGAGGACACTCAATCATTAAAGCATAACTTAAATAATTTAAAAACTTGTGTTGAACTCGCTCAAGCATTATAGAGTTTTCCTCCGTATAAGGGTCCCAAATAACCGATCCATAATCTAGAATTGGTCTAACCAGTGAACAATAGAGTGCTCTCAAAGGTGATTTTAATTTTAACTCGGAGGACACACGTTTAATAAAACCTATTTATCATTATTTATTAAAATTTGTGCGTTGTTTTAATCTAGTCGCATGTGTTGCGTATTGTTATAAATAGCAAATTATATTTCATATAATTAATATTTTTACCGATAAAATATCTATGCTCGTAAATCGTATGTAAACAGTATATCTGATTCGAAAAAAATTTCAACTTTTCATGATTTGTTATAACCTACGAATTTTTAATATAAAAAGTAATACTAAAAATTGCAGGAAAAAAATGAGAAATTCGAAAAGCCACAATTTCATACAGGGTGATTTTTTTTATAGTGGGCCACTGAATATCTTACTGGGTTTAATTAATAATTTAATTTTTTTTTTATAGAGTTTATACAATGTGATCTCAATTGTACACAAACTTTTATTTTTCTACCCCCTTTCCAACTTACTTTTTTTGTTAGCAACTTTTGAAACCTAAATGATAACGTATATATTTTATTAACTTTTTAAATAAATAATATTTTGCTAAAAAATTTGACTGGTTTAGTTTTTAACCACTATTTTTAAAGTTATAAGAGTTTAAAAGTTACGGGGGGTGAAATGCGTGTGGGAAGTGCGTGCAGATAAAAATAATAATACACTCCCAACTTTACTCCTGCCTTAAACTTCAAACTTCAATAACAATAACTTGTTATCGACCAAGATGTTTATTACATTATTCTCAACCTAACCACCAGATCCGGGATTTGTCAACGTAAATAGGATTTGGATCGCCATTGCAAATTCAGATGTTTCCAGCCGTTCGTACGGCACACTACTGTAAACGGCCTTACATTAAACTGCTAAAACTATTGTCGATTAAACTTACTTTTAAACTGTTTACTTGAGTACACTTGTCTTTATTTTAAAAAAAACCATCATCTTTTTCATCTTCAACAACATCATGTTCAAAGTGCCAAAGGTCTGGCACACAACATAATAATATGTATGCACTACCAGTTAAGTTTCAAAAATTGCTACCAAAAAAACTAATTTTGGAGGGTAGTTGAAACATAAAAATGGGAAGAAAATTAAGATCACATTATATAAATTCTATTTAAACAAAAAACATATCATTCCATTTGAAAATAAAAAGTTGACACCTATATTATCGATCTGGGAGGGGGTAAAAGTATAAAAAAATAGTGGAAAATTGAGATCACTTCGAATAAGAAAGTTAAAAAAAAATCAGTTATTAATTAAACCCAATGAGATATTGAATGGTTCACGATAAGTGGATCACCCTATACTACTATACGATTTTGTACAATTTTGTTAATCGTATATTTTATTAAATAATAATAATAATAATAATGCGGCAGTATACAAAGTACAATTAGTATAAAGTCACAAGTATAAAATATTTATTTTCATAGAGACTTCTATAAAAATAAGTCAAAGAGGCGTATACACTTGAAATTATTATTACTGGATTAAAGTTCGGTACCGAAAAAATTTAAAAGATGGCACACACAGATGTCAATGTATATAATTATATTATAAGTACGCTGTGATTTTTTATAACAAATGTAAGTTACTTGGCGGCCAATTACTGACTACTGACTAATAGTTAGACGTAGAAAACTCATCAGTAACTGTGTAATGGTGTTCGATATAATATCTCATCGATATGTATTGATCGTTACCTTGAATAATAACGATAAATCCCAAGCTAAACCAAAACTTAATATTTAAAAATAAGTTTTACTCAGCCAACTGGGAGTTTTTTATAGGTGACACAAGATACACCCATGGTTTGAGAAATCTTTATATATTTTTTTAAAAACACAAATTTTAGTTCTGGGCGCAGTTCGTGCTTGGTTTGGACTGTACAGGTTTGAACTTACTCTCCACAGATTAGCATCGAAGCGTTTATTTACATCTTTAACCTATCTATATATATCTATGGACTTCTTGTAACAAAATACATACTGCTATAAGACAATTATTGTTTAGGATAATGTAATACTAGTTATGTTATTGTATGCAATAAACTATGATAACCGTAGATTTTTTAAATAAAAAGGTATGTACTTATCCGAGCTCCATTTGTAATGTTAGTATCGACCGAATTAACCGTGAATAGAGGAAAAATTGAAATGGTGGGTACAGTTTCACTATTTCTGTTTATTACGCTGAAATTCAAACAAATTACCTATAAAATGTGCCTTAATAAAAGCTCGCTGATAGCGGATATGTACTAATTGCCAGTTTAAAAAAAACGATATTTAATGAACTTTTTAAATTGAGCATAATGTACTAAATATGTTGACTGGTCGATAACTAGTTTCGGATAACTATTTTTGAAGCTATTAAAGTTTCAAGTTTAGCGCAGGAGGAAAGGTGGAGTGTAGTTTTATTTTTATCTGCGTGAATTTCCTAACCGCACTTTCCCTCTCATGTTAACTTTTAAACTCTTATAACTTTAAAAATAATTATCCAAAACTGGTTATCGACTAGTAAAATTATTTAGTATCTACATTTCTCTCAACTTAAAAAGTTGATGAAATGTATTCACTACCAGTTAAGTTTCAAAAGTGGCTATTAAAAATATTATGGTGGAAGGGTTGTATAAATAAAAAAAATTATGAAAAAATGAGAACACATTGTATAAAAACTATATGAAAAAAAAAATATATTGAGTGGCCAATGATAAAAGAATCACCCTGTATACTACTACTTCACACTTACGTGTGTAATACTTTCTTACTGTGTTGATTTTTACTGGGCTTAGTTTGGACTGTGCAGGGTTGGTTGAACCTAGTCTCAATAGATTAGCGTCGAAGCGCTTATTTACATCTTTAACCTACTTATATATGTATACGGACTACTTGTAATAAAATATAAACTGTTACATAACTGCTAGTGTAAAAAAAAAATGTATTGTGGGCTAAATTCCAAATTTTTTAAAATTGTTTTCGCGATTGTGTATTGATTTAGAGAAGTGTTTATTCATATTTTGTTCACATCAATACGAAACTAAAAAAATAAGACACTAAAACAGTGAAAATGACTACACACAATTCTTGAAACTATATAATACTAAGTATAATATATAGTAATAAGTATAATACTTGATTTTACTAACGCATTCAATAGTATGAAAAATCTGGGTACATAGATAATTTTATGTATTTATTTGTGTATAATTTGTGTATAATTAACTACTCATTTGTACCTATGTAAAACTATAAAAAAATTAAAAAATTATATTTTAGAGTGTTCAACTAAAACATAAATGATAATCAGATTTAACAATCTGTTGAAATTTTCATGAAAGTTGTCTTGATTTTCAAAGCTACGTAATTTACGTAAAACTACATCATTATACCACGTGGACAAATTATACACTCGGTCAAGAATTGACATATAAACATTTTTTATTTTTATAAAATATATTACCTATCAATAGAGATGGGCGAATTAATATTACTTAATACTAAAGACAATATTCTTTTATTTACATAATATGGTATTTAAAAATAATCAAATATAATTAATTTAATTGAATTTAATACGCAGTTTAGCGATTTTTAAACTTTTATTAAACATAATAACTAACTGAAATAATCTACATATAATTACATTTTACAAACAGTCAAGAACGACATTACTTTGATTTTTAATAGAATATCTAAAATATTTTATTTTAAAGCTGCGATTTTATGAGATTGAGGTTTGATTTTACTTTTTGTCTTAAAGACATAACTTTATTATCTAATTTAAATTAGCAAACCGATTAATTATTATATTTCATATATTTACTGTTGAATATTTAACTACTGTTATGCAGAATTATTTCCTGCAACACCTGGTAGCCTATTATCATATTTTATTTTACTATTTTTGCGTACATTTTTACCAAAATTGATAATTATATTTTTTCAATGATAACTTGATCATTATATTGTCCTATATGAATTTTAAGACTTGATAACTTTATATTCTATGATATTTTGTATAATTAACCATTGATTACACTGTCATAATATTATACGACATTTTTGTTATTTTTACACCACCTATGAAGTGGATATATTTATCATTTGATAACGGAAGGTTTTTCATGTTTGATTTATTTATATAATATGAAATTTGTGTTTTTACTTTATCGCGTTTATAATGACATTTTAGTGCAACATTTTTAAACTTATTTACTACATAATTTTACTTTATTTATCTCGCGTTGAATTGAAATGTACCCCGTTTTAAGTAGGTTGGTGTTATATTCTATTATATAAAAAAAAAAAAAAATAATTTTTCATCGTAGTAATTTTAGCGAATATTTATTTAATATATTATTAACGTATGAAACAATATTGACATTTTTTTTTGGGGGATAGAACTATTATATAAATAATGATTACTCATTTTATAATAATAAAATCTAAGGGATATACTTTTACAAATAATATTTATATTAAGAATGATAAATAATGCAAGTTGATATTTCATAAACATACCTTATATAAATGTATACATATATTTTATTGTTTTACGGCACATGTTTTAATAGCTAAATGAGTTGCAGGCACCCAAATGGTACACAGATCAACAAATATTTCAAAACTATTGTAATTAAAACTGTCGTTTTCACGACAAATTTACTAACACAAGACATTTTCATTTATTATGTATAAATATTAAAAAAAAATAAATATAACTTGACCTACTGACTAAATTTAACGCGCAAGATAAGCGACTTCAATCTTTTTTTTAAGGTCAAAGGTATTATTGTTTTTTTTATCGTCGCGTTTTTCGACTACTAAGCGTTTCTCTGTTAGTCTTCTTTTCTGTTTCTTTTATAAACACTTAATGAAATTTACTTTATTTTACGATTATTATTATTTTATTTTGTATAAGTTAAATGGAGTATTATTTTTTTTTTTAAGCACGCAGAAGTATCAACTTAACTTAAGATAATGAATGTATATAATAAATGATTTTTAGCAACGTTTTTCATCATTATCATTAGGATTAACGTAATTACACATATATATTGTGAGATAAACAGACAATGAATTTTTCTTTTATAGTTGTTTTGAGTTTTCTTGTATGCGTAGCTTAGCCAACTTAATATTTAAACAATAACAATACAATGTAGCCCATGCTTTTCCCATATTACCTTTTTATGTGGAATAGAATATGACAACCACTAGTAGCTTATTAAGACCTTAAGAACATCACTATCACTATTCATTTTATAGAGGGTTGACCTACAAGTCTTTTCAAGAAAGGTGAGAAGCTAGGTTGGATGTTTTCGTCGAGCGGTGTCCTTTCAAGTTTTCAATAAAAACGACAAGATAAGGGATGGATGATCGTCGAAATTAACCAAAGGTCAAAATAAGAGTACAGGTGGCCCTCCTTTAAATCATAATTAATTTACACCAATCTATAGGAACCTTTATTTTCAGGGTATTTGTACATATCTTATTTATTTTTCTTAGTACCCATTTTCATTTGTATAACTTAGGTCTGAGGTCAGACCTCATTAGGGGAGGAGCAGCTGTAACGGTCATATTTAGCCGCCCGTTACCACTCGCCTCCAAATATGCATTATTAGCAGTTTACCCCGATTAGCATGTAAGCCATTATAGGTAGGGGAGACAACAGACACACGGCGCAATGCCAGGGGCACCGATGCCCAGTTAGTTGACATACTACCATCTTCGGACCGCGACCTAATTATTCTAAAGCCATTACCTATTATTTCACGTTACATTACTATTTTATATTTCTTTTAACTTTACCCGTACACGTGTGTCCGTTCAACTCCGCCATTACCTGGACTAACTACAGAGAAC
This sequence comes from Adelges cooleyi, assembly GCF_023614345.1. NCBI lineage: Eukaryota > Metazoa > Arthropoda > Insecta > Hemiptera > Adelgidae > Adelges > Adelges cooleyi. Next base: position 8,231,414 of record NW_026096268.1, read on the forward strand.
GCTTTAGGATCCAGTAGAGGTGTAATATATATGTACATAGCTTTACTTATTTAATAAACCTGTTTTCGTTTCGTTGCACACTTGAGAGTTAAGTTATTTAGAGGTACGATCGCCTGTTAAGCTCCTCAGGCGATATAGCAAATAAACAAAGGAGACTTTAGGGATATTTAAGTGTAGATACGGCCTAGCCATCCGTCCCGTCTTCGGGTCCACTAATTTAACCCTATCGACTGTCGTTTCGATCAGCCTAGCCAACTAGCCAAGCAGACACGTTACACTGTTAATAAATATGTACGTGAATAATATAAGTTTGAAAAGTTGATAGAGTTCTGGAAAATATAGTAACAGAAGAGAAACAATAAATGTTTTTACATTTTAAACAGTATTTTTTGTAATATTGTCAAAAAAAATATAACCAAAAATGTTTTAAAAAAAAATAAAATCACTCCAAAATTGCAACTATTTTAGAGACATTGAATATCCTTGATGAACATCACCCTTTAATATACAACGTTTAGACACACTTGGATAAATCTATGTCGTGGTCACTGTTAATCCTGCCGTATTAATGGAATATTGTCATAACATGTTGTGGGTGATGAAGCAACAGTAATCTGAAGATAACGAATATTTTTTATTTAATTTTATTATATGAGAACAGCAATATCGAGTATTTGTATAATATTTATAATAATAATATGTTTGAAAAATAATTAACATTATAAGTTTTATATGATGTGAATGGTTTAAAAAAAAAGCAAATCCTAATAGCTATTTACAGTGATTAATAATGTTATTATCTTATTGAAACTGCCTTAGTCAAAACTTGACGATATAAAATTGCCTGACAATACAATACAAAATTATAATATTACCTGCTACACACAACTTTTGTCATTAGGTCTCATTATGTATGTACGCCCTGATAGACCGGATAATTTCGAAATTGACCTCTTGGAATTCAAGCTTGAGATCTGCGATGAATGCCCGTGCGTTTTTTAGGCTAGAGTAGCGGTCGATGGCCAATACGCTGGACGTACTCGGATCCGAGCTCGAAGGCAACTGCTTCGGATCCAGAATTATCTGGTCGGTGGCAACGCATTGGAGACATTTGTTAAAGCTGCTTAGCTTTTTGTTGAGCTGGTTACTTATTTCTACGCTACAATGACTGTGGATAGCGGCCAGTAAATCGTTGACGTCCTGATCGTCTTCAAGGTGTAACAGTTTCTGAAAACCCATCAGCCAATCGTACCATATTTTTATGTTATCTTTTCTAAGTTGACCCGTAAACCCATCGACGTACAACAAAAATGACCACGTTAGCCTATACGCGATGCATTTTAACACAGTAAAGACCTTGTTGTAATATGTCTTGATGCTAAGTAATCCTTCTGTGGGGGAGTACATTTTTAGCGCGTTATGATACTCGTAATGCAGCATTTTGGACGTACCAGTCCAGGTGACTTTCACGTCATACGTAGACATCAGTTTAATCTTGACGTTTTCGGTGACGCCAAAGTTGTTGAGAAACAGTGGCTTGGACCTCATAGCACCGTACCGTCTCCAGTACGTGGTACTTGCTTGGTTCTTCTTCAACATATCCTTCAGATTGTCACAGTTCCTTTTCGTTTCTTTTCGGATATCGTTCAATAAAGGTTTACCAGTCGGGTTGGCAGACGACCACCTTAACCATTTTTCGTAAGAATCGAACCCATTGTTCGGTCGACAACCGGAGACCGTAATTTCGTTTTGTATTCTGTCCGTCACGTGATTGTGGATGCGCACCAGGTCTTTTACGGCCGCCACCCGTGCGGCTTCGTTCTCGCTACGGACGATTTTGTATTCATGGTAAGTTTGCACCGTGCTTACGTACAAGAGTAGTAGCCACAACGAACCGATCTTCACGTCGTCCACCTTGTACAAGGTACATATTACCGCTCGGATATCGTAGTGGAACATCAGACCGCACACGACATTAGGAAAATCATTGATATTTTCGTCCAGTATAAGTTTCAGCAACCGCAAGTGTGTTATTCCGGCAAAAAGATACATGCATTTTAAATCTCTGTACAGGTCGGCCATCGTCGGGTTTTTATCCGTTTCATAATCGTAACCGGTGTCCCTTATCAGGAACGATGTGCACAATGAGTCCATCAGGCTCAACACAGCCACTAGGCCCAAGACAATTGTCGTTGGCGATAACTTTGAAAACGTCATTTCGTCGACACTCCGCATCTAGTTTCGATACTGAATTTTCACTAAACTGCAGAGGTTTTTTTTTTAGTTCATACCTCCGGCGCCAAACACTATTAACAGATATCATATGTCGTCAATAACACCATGTTGGTTTGCAACACACATACACGCTTTGAATAAATCGTATAATTATTTAAAAAACGTGTGGATTGATGTCTGACGAAAATTCGTGTGAAGCACCCCGCTTCACCTTTTCACTGCACCACCGCCCTCACCAGCGTTGCCGACCAAACTTTGGTATACGTGTTCCGTGCTCAGTGCCTGCCCTTATAGTGTACTATTAGGCGCAAGAGGTCCTAGTCGCTTATAATGTTTAGTTATGTACTATTACCAACCGTTAAACTATTAAAAACCAAATTTTCTTTTAATGCATTTAACGTGTTTTAGAATAATATAATAATTTAAAGCCAAACTCGTCCGAAAATTTACCGTAAAAACGAAATTTATGTTTTTTTGTCTTCTGCTGTACATTTGTTGTCATTCACAGTGTTCTTATTTGTACACGTGTTTCAAATACGAAACATTTTCACTGTAAAACAATTTTTTTTTATTCGAAATAAGTCCATATACTTATTGGTTTTATAACATTATGCAAATTGTCGTTTTCAATTTATAGCCCATTTTTTGTGATTTTTCTGTTATAATAAATATAAAACCAATTTTGCATTCAATAGATTTACCCTAGTATACTTTAATTACATTAATTTTAAATCTATTTTTCATTCCAAGATCTACGGATAAAAAAAAAATAACAATTTTTCCGCTACTTTTAGGAAAAAATAATAATCAATCCACTTTTTTGCAAAACAAAATATATGCGACTAGAAATTTTACTTTTTTTAACAAAAGAAAATTAGTAAAATCTAAACCTTGTAAGTTTATTAAAAATTTGGTGACAATGATAGCACGCATTTATTCTTAGGTAAAATTTGTTTTTGGGCATTTTCTTTTGAAATAATATTTTTTTAAACGTACTTGGTAATCGGCCTTACAAAATCAGCAGAAAATTATAATAAATCTGGAAACCATACTTATGTAAAATTATTTACATACATTTTCGTTTAGCCTGTGTTTGGAAAAAAATGTATTTTGGTTGCCATTTTATTCTTTGCGTGTACCCAGCATAATACATATGAGAACGTTACTAGCTCCCCAAATTCTAGGCTATACAAGCTATTGTTTTACAGAGTGCAAACAAATTAAACTGAAATGGCAAATTAAAATTTAAAATTTAAAAAAAAATTAAAAACTATTTATCCAAAAATTGGTAAATTAATTATTTACATAACTTATAAGTTTAAAAGTTTGATTGAACACTGGATAATAAACAGTAAATGCTTACAAAAAAAATTAAATACAACAAAGTTGTAATTATTTTAATAGACTTGGAGTGTCTGTCCTTGATAAATATCACCCTGAAATATACCACGTTTACAGACACTCAGATAAATTTTTGTCTTGAAAACTGATAATTGATAAATGCTAGATGTTTTGATTGAACATTGCCATAACTCGTTGTAGGTAATAAAACAATAGTAACCTGTAGATAATGAACGTTTTTTATTTAATTTTATTTAAGAAGGATCGTTTACAGTAATGTCGAGTTTTTGTATAATAATAGTTTTTATAATTTTTTTTTTTATATAATGTTAAATATATTTGATAAATGAGTAACAAGTTTCACATGGTATCACTAGTTAACGTGTAATTCGAATAGATTTATACGGTATATTATTACAATATTACCTGCTACACAGATAATGAAGCCTCCACGTCTAAGTACTTCACGATCGATCGGATAACTTTGAAATCGACCAAATAGAAAGATTTCTCAAGATCAGCGACGAAAGCCATTACGTATTGAACGCTATTCGAATCGATGTCCGCCGGGCCCGACATAAGCGGATTTGCGCTCAAAGCGAGCTCGTCCGCGTCCAGTGTCATCTGGTTGGTGGCCACGCATTGGAGTAAAACGTCAATTCTGTGCAGCTTATTTCGGAACTGTTCATTAACGTATTCTATATCTACGTCGTTGCGGCCGAATTTGTCTATGGTGCCCAGGATAAACATGACGTCCAGATCGTCTTGGAGGCATAACAGTTTCTGGATTCGATCCACTAGCAATTCCTGCCACATTTTTAAGTGATTTTCTCGACGTTCCCCTGTAAACGGATTAACGTACAACAAAAATCTCCACGTCAGCCGGTACGCGATGCATATGAACAGACCGAAGACCGCTTTGTAATATCTCTTGAAGCTAAAGAAGGGGAGTAATATAGCCGTAGGGGAGTCCATTTTGATCGCATTATTATAGGCAACACCTAGCACATCGGTCATGCCGTCCCAGGTCACTCGCAAGTCGTACGAGTACATCAGCTTGTACTTGAGCCCTGCGTTGGCGCCCAGCTTGTTGAGGAATAGCTGTCTGGCCTTCAACGATGTGTACCGCGTCCCATACGTGAGTTCCGCGTTGTTTACGTTTAACAGTCTGTTCAGTTGTTGAAAGTTACCCGTGACCTCCGTTCGGATATTGTACAAAAATGGTTGGCCACTCTGTATGGCGGTCGCCGCCCGCGTGTACCTTATTTCAAACGATTCGAACTGGTGATTGAGTCGACAATTGGCTGTCGACAGTTCCGTTTGCATTCTGGCCGCCACATAATTGTGGTTGACTATCAGTCTGTCCACACCCGCCGTGCGGTCAGCTTCGGTACGATTGCCGTCGATATTTTGTCGGTAATAACTCTGCACCGTGTTCGCGTACAAGAGTAACAGCCATAAGGAGCCAATTTCCACGTCGGCCACGTCGTACAGGGTGCATATCACCGCTCGGATGTCGTAATCGACCACGAGACCGACCGGGGTGTGGGTGGAAATGTTCCTGTCTACCAGTATGAGTTGCACCAACCGCATGTGAGTCAGTGCTAAAATAAGATACGAGCATTTTAAATCTCTGTATTGGGCCGCCGTCGACGGGTTTTCGTTCGCGTCATATCTGTAACCGGTATCCAGCGATAGTACCGGTGGGCTCAATGAGGCCATCAGGCTCAACAAGACCACTAGGTTCAAGACAATCGTCGTTGGTGATAATTTTGAGAGCGTCATGTCTTTGGAAATCCGTTACTAGTCTCGATACTGCAACGTTACTAAACTGCTAGGTTTTTTAATTCGGATTCAAACCTCAGGCGTCAAATATTATTTACAGAACTCGTGTTATGTCAATATCTCTTTGTTGACTTACAACACGCATACACGATTAGCATTAATTGTATTATTAATTATAAAACTTGGTTTTTTTACATGAATATGTCTTATGGTTGGAAGTCTGTCAAAAGTTCGCGTGACGCCCGCCGCCTAACCTTACCACTGTAAGGTATAACAGTTTCTGGAACTGCACCAGCAAGTCGTGCCATGTTTTAAAGTAATTTTCTCGGCGTTCACCTGTAAACTTATTGACGTACAACGAAAACTTCCACGTCAGTCGGTGCATGATGGTTATTAACAGGCTGAAGACCCCTTTGTAATACTTCTTTATGCAAAACAAGGGTAGTAATGTAACAGTGTGGGACGACATTTGCTGCGCGCACTTAAAGTCGTTTTCTAGCATTTTGAATGTGCCGAACCAGTTGACTTGCACGCCGTACCCGTTCATCATTTCGGTCATATTTTCTGTGTTGTCACCTAGGTTATTGAGGAACAGCTATTTGGTTGAGGCCAGCAGGCTCAACGAAGCCACTAAGATCATGATGAACGTTGTTGGTGATAATTTTGAAAGCGTCATTTCTTTGACTATCCGCAACTAGTCTCGATACCGAATTTTAACTAAACTGCGAAATTGTTATTCAAATTCAAACCTCGGGCGTCATATATTGTTTACAGTCACAGCCGACTCTAAAAACAATTAGGTTACGCTCCCGCCTCACCTAACCTAACCGCCTTCACTGCCGCTGCCGATGAAACTACAGTAAACGTACATCACTATGTTATAGTACATTATATAAACGCCATGATACCATGTTTCAAAAGTTACTTGGCAGCTGAATAATGACTACTGACTTATAGTTAGACGTAGACAGCACCACAGCAATAGTATAATGATAATGATTCATTTTATAGACATAAAGTAATCTTACTGATAAGCATTGATCGGCACATAAGCGATTAGGTGTAGAGTATAATTATTAAAGAAACCTTTTTTTGTATGTATTTGACATGACAGGTGATTATAGTACCTGTCTATTTTTATATTTAAAAAGTTATATCATTAGTTGCCATAATTTTTTTTGTAGACGATCAAATTATTTATAAAAAGTTAAAAATGGAACCTATTTTGAAAAGAGTTTTTTGTGATTTTTCATCGTTATAAAATGTTTTATTTATTCTATTTCCCCTTTTTTCATCATCTATTAAATTACATTAAAAAAAAAATTTGAAATTATTTACTGTTACATAGTAGGATCAGGACATGTGTGAAACAGAATCGTTTACAGTAATGTCGAGTATTTGTATAATAATTGTTTTTTTAATAATATTTAATAAATAAGTAACAAGTTTCACATGGTATCAATAGTTAACATGTAATTCGAATAGGTTTTTACACTGCTTGTTAATATTATAAAGTAATTGAAACTGTATTGGTCAGGCCTTAACTATATAACATTGCCTGATACTACAATGCATTGATCCGTTATTATTATTTAAAAATTACATGCTACGTACAACGTTTAACGTTTAGTCTCGTCGTCTATGTACGTCAAGATCGATCGGATTACACTGAAATCGACCGTTTGGAAAGCTAACTTGAGATCATCGATAAATGCTTGTACGATTTTTAGGCCATCGAGGTCAACGGCCGTTTGGCCGGACGGGCCCTGATCCGCGCTCAAAGGAAACTGCTCCGGATCCAGAATTATCTGGTCGGTGGCAACGCATTGGAGACAATCGTTAATGATGCGCAGGTTATCCTCGAGCTGATTACTAATCTCGACGCTGGCGTGCCTGCGGACGGCGACCATCAAATTCTTGACGTCCGGATCGTCTTGAAGGCATAACAGTTTCTGAAACTCCATCAGCAAGTCGCGCCATTTTTTCAAATAATTTTCCTGACATTGACCCGTGAACGTATTGACTTGCAACAAATGTTTCCACGTCAGCCGGTGTATGATGCCTTTTAACAGACTGAAGACCACGCTGTAATATTTTTTTATGCTAAACAACCCGTTCGTGGGTGAGTACATTTGTTGAGCGTTCTCGTAGGCGTTTTCCAACAATTTGGACGTGTCGTACCAGCTGACATGCACGTCGTATCCGGTCATCAGCTTGGACTTTAGCTCTGTGTTGATACCTAGGTTGCTGAGGAACAGCTGTCTGGACTTCAACGCTTCGTATCGCGTTCCGTACCGCGCGTTGTTCTCTTGCAACAGATAGTCCAGCTTATGGCATTTGCTTATCACCTTCTTTCGGATATCATTCCAATCGAGTTGGCCGCTCGGCATGGTGACCGCCTTCTGTAATTGTTTGTACGTGTCGAACTGGTTGCCCGGTCGACAACTGGCGGTTTTGACAACTGACAATTCCTTTTGCATTCTGCCCGCCACGTAATTGTGGATGACAACTAGTCTGTCCACTGCCGCCGTCTGGTCTGCTTCGTTTGTGCTACGAACGACATGATGTTTGTAATAAGACTGCACCGTGCTAGTGTACAAGAGTAGCAGCCACAACGAGCCGATTTCCACGTGGGTCATCTTGTACAGGGTGCATATAGCCCCTCGGACATTGAACAGGACCACCAGACCAACCGGGATATTGGTCGAAATTTTCCTGTCTTCCAGTATGAATTTTACCAACCGCATGTGCGTCATTGCAGCAAACAGATACGCGCATTTCAAATCTCTGTACCGGTCTGCCGTCGTGGGGTTTTCATTATTCCTGTAATCGTATCCGATTTCTAGTGACAGTACCAGTGGGCTCAATAAAGTCATCAGGCTCAACAAGATCACTAAGCTCAAGACGATCGTCGTTGGTGATAATTTTGAAAGCGTCATTTCGTCGACAATTTCGATTTTGAATTGTAACTTAATAACGAAGTTTTTTTTTTCGAATTCAAACCACGGCTTACAAAACACATATTTTGTCAATAGGACCATGATGGTTTACAAGTTACAACGTACATACACGCTTAGGAATATTCGTAAAATGATTTAGAAAGTTTTTTTTTTTTTTGACATGAATTCATGACATCTGATGTTTTTTTTAAACTGTAGACTTTTTAACGCGTTAGACGACGATAGTACCAGATTATTTTTTTAATAATGGGTTCTAAATTAATATAGTTAATATAGTATATTTAATATAGTTTAAAATTTAGAACGGGAAGAAGAGTGTAGAATTATTTTAATCTGCGCGCAACACTCAGCGGCTTAACTTTCTTTTTATTTAGGGAAACCCCCCCCCAAAAAAAAAATATTTTTATTATAATGTTAATTACGATTATGGGTAACTATGATAACACAATTAACATTATAATAAACGGGTTTTTATAACCGACAGAGAGTTGGCTGTATGTCTATAACCATTTTGTTGCCATACTTACCCATAAAAAGATAATTTATATCTTACCATCGTCAATTCACCCATACATAGCAACCTGGGAATTGGCTATGGGCAAACTGTATTTTTGTCTTTTTTTGGGTTTTTTCTTAACAAAATAAAAAGGTTGACTACAGATAAATGAGACAATTTAAATGTTACAGTCTCATTCTATATCTACCTTCGGCCTAATTTTCAGACTGAAACCCTAAATCTTCACCTAAAACAACAGTAATTTGTGGATAATTATCGTTTTTTATTTATTATTGTTATAGAAAAATAGTTTACAGCAATATCGAGAAATTTAAAAAATAATATTTTTTAAAAATACTGTTAATATGTGATAAATTATAATAAATAAGTAACAAGTTTTAACATATTGCTACTGTTTAACAAATGGATCAAATAGATTTTTACATTGGTTCATAATATTATTAAGTTTTAAAAAATGCTTTGGTTAGATAGTGGTATTACAATATTGCCTAATAAATCAATGCATTTTAATAATATTACCTACCACATACAACGTTTACCATTTAATTTCGCGATTTAGGTATAACATGATAGACTGGATCACATCGAACTGGACATATTGGAATATGGAATTGAGTTTAGCGATAAATGCGTTTGCGTTTTTTAGGCTATCGTTTTCAATGGCTTCTTGACCCGGTTGCAGACTCATTGGGTTGGTGGCATCGCATAGGAGAGTAACGTTAAACGTGTGCAGCCTAGAACTGAACTCCTCAATAATATCGTCTATGGCTGACTCGTTGATATTGAGGCGGTCAATAGCGTCCAGCAAACTGTTGGTTTCCGGATCGTTTTGAAGGAATAACAGTTTCTGGAACTGCACCAGCAAGTTGTGCCATGTTTTAAAGTAATTTTCTCGGCGTTCACCTGTAAACCTGTTGACGTACAACGAAAACTTCCACGTCAGTCGGTGCATAATGGTTTTTAACAGGCTGAAGACCCCTTTGTAATACTTCTTCATGCAAAACAAGGGTAGTAATATAACAGTGTGGGACGACATTTGCTGCGCGCACTTAAAGTCGTTTTGTAGCATTTCGACCGTGCCGAACCAGTCGACTTGCACGCCGCACCCGTTTATCAGTTCGGACATCATATCCGTGTTGTTTCCCAGATTGTTGAGGAACAGCTGTTTGGACTTCAACGCTTCGTACCGCATCCCGTACGAGAATGGTATGTTATTCTTGGCTAACAGACTTTTCAGCTCTTCGCAGTTGTTTAACCCCTCCTTTCGGATATCAACCCAATCGATTTCGCCGTTTGGCATGGTGGCGGTCTTCTTCCAAATATCATACGTGTCGAACCGGTTGTCCGGTCGACAATTGGCGGCCGACAATTCCTTATGCATTTTGCTCGCCACGTAATTGTGAATGACCATTAATATGGCCACGGCCTGCGTACCGCCGGCTTCGGGTGTGCGGCCATAGACATTCTGTTCGTAATAAGGCGACGACAACATGTTGATGTACAACAGTAGCAACCACAACGAGCCGACTTCCACGTCGGGCACGTCGTACAGGCTGCATATCATTGCGTGGATTTTGTAGCGTTTCACCATACCGACCGTGGCACTGGACATCATTTTTTGGGCATCCAGAATTAGTTTCAGTAACCGCATGTGCTTTGTTCCAGCAATCAGATAAGTGCATTTCAAATCTCTGTACCGATCGGCCGACGTCGGGTTTTCCTCCGTGTCATAATTGTAACCGGTATCCAGTAACAGCATCGCCTGGCTTAATGAGGCGATCAGGGTCAGCAAGGCCACTAGACGCAAGACGATCGTGGTTCGCCGTAAATTCGAAAGCGACATTTCTTTGACAACCCGCATCTAGTCTGTATACCGATTTGCAATTGAACTGTCATGTTTCTTGTTGAGTTCAAACCTCCGGTGTCAAACACTATTTACAGTATCCATATTTTACCAAAAATGGCATGTTTAACACACATACAGAGTGATTCTTTTATCATGGGCCACTCAATATCTCATGGGGTTTAATAAGAAATAACATTTTTTTTTTCATATGGTTTTTTAAAATGTTTCAATCTCAATTTTTCAATTATACATGCCTAGAAGTAATCAAATAAATTGTTCAGAAAACTTGTTTTTATTTTGTATGCACTTGACATTATATACAACAGAAGACCATAATACCTGTCTGTTTTTTAATGGATAGTTTAGGACGGGTGAAATGGTGGAGAGTAGAGTTATTTATATCTGCGTGCATTACTCAGCCACACTACAGCTTCCATTATCATATTTATTTTTAACTCAAATAACTTTAAAAATCAAACCTGGTTATCAATCATTCAACAGCTGTTCCAGTAAATGATTCCTCTCCCCATCAAAAACTACAAAAGACTTAAGACTACGCACGCTATAATCTTAACATTTAATTTATTCCCAAATTGGTATAAAATACTCTTTAAATCGAGTACCGTGTGAAATAGTCAAAACAGTTTGCATGGAATTATTCAAATAATAAATAAAAATTTAGGTTAAATAAGAAAATTGTTTATGTTCGTTTTGTGAAGTTATTAAATGGACAATTTTAAAAAGAGTTATGGAGCATAGTAATTTTAAGCTACCTTTTCAACTACTCATAGAAGCTAATAAAAATGACTAATTGTAAGTACAGTACATTTTCTAGCATCGAAGGTAAAACAAAAAACATAAATAAATTTAAGGCAGTAGCATTATCACAGTCACCAAATATTTGACCAAACTCATTCACAAACCCAAACGAATATTTAGTGCAAACTAATTACAAAACAAATGCTGGGTGATAAAATCAACGGATTCTTCACCATCCGCTGAACACATAGATATAATATTTTATACCTACTTCTTAAATCAAGACAACATTATTCTGCATAGCATAATACAGTCAATATGTTAAAAATAGATTGCAAAATGGATGCTGTCAACTTATATAATCAAACAGTTCAACAAAATAGAACCGCTAAAGGTTATTTTCAATCTATATTTTTGTGTTATTCTATCATTTTGGAATTTTTTACTTGTTCCCTTTCTTGAATAAGCTATTAATGTAGTATTAATCTGCGATAAATTCTCGTTTTTTTTTCATTAATTAAATTACAATAAAGATGAAATGATATTTTACTGTTACTATAACTTTTATCAAGTTACATAAAAAAATGTAAGTACTATATTTAAAAATTCGCCCTGTAAATATATTTTTTAGCTTCAGCTACCAAGACGTGTAATTTTGTATTTGTGTGTCGTCAGTCGTCACAGATATATCGGAAAAATGTTGTTGTCAAAAGTATAGTTTTATAACCGTCAACAAGTGCCATTGACTGTTCAATTGTATATAAAAATTCCACCTTTTTCCACAAAATAAGTAAAAAATGAAAACACATATTTTTTCAATTTAAAAAAAAACCATAATATTATACTATCGTGCTGTATGTTTTGCTGAATACTAGTAAAATAGTGCTTAAAAGAAAACCGAGTACCACTATGCCCCGACCTCGCTGTGCTGGGTTTTTATACTTTATATTATTGCACATAGAAAAAGTCAAACCGAATGATTACTATAGCTGACTTTGTCCTTGAAATTGTTCATGCCATTATCGATAAAAACGTTTACCTATATTATCTTCTGATGAAACTGTTAATCCTGTCACGTTTGGAATATTGCCATAACATGATGTAGGTGATAAAACAACGGTAATCTGTAGATTACAAATCTTTTTTATTTTGTTCTATATAAGAACCGTTTACAGAAATGTCGAGTATAGTTATAATCATTTTGTTAGTAACAATATGTTTGACAAATAATTAAGGCGTTTTACATGGTGTCGATGGTTTACAAGCATTGAGAATAGATTTTTAATTTTGTTGTTAATGTTTTAATCTTATCGAAACTGCCTTGGTCAGGTGTTGACAATATGACATTTTCTGACAATACAACACATTATTATACTACTATAATATTACCTGCTCCACACAACGTTTCCATTTAGCTTCGTCGTCTATGTAAGCCATGATGGACCGGATCAGGGTTTTATCGATTTGTACATATTGATTCCGCCGGCTATCGACTCCGCCGGACATTTGTATACACAAGGTCTTGTATGAGATCTCGTATTATCGCGTCGGTAACATATGGTTATCTCTATAATAAATAAAAGTTTAATCGAAAGTCCGAAAATCAGAAATAAAACTACAAGCCTTGTATCATCGGAACGAACAACAAAAAGTTGCGAATCATTTCAGTTTTCACTCAAAACTTAACACACAATTTACTAAAGCGCATCCTAATATATTTTTGTTTTCACATGTATTTGTCGGTCGGACAGACGGTCAGGGGTTTCCCTAATAACCCTTATCAGTCCATCGGATGGTATAAAACAACAGCCGATGGGCTGACCGATCGTCATTGTTTCTGCAGCATGTCATAGTTATCATGTGTTATATTGAATAAAGCATTTGGTGACTTCTTAGAGTTGTGTTTTTTTTTTGTTCTTTACAATTATTCAAGAAGTATCTCCGCAGAAGACTGTATCGACACAAATAAAATTAGCAAAAACAAAAATTATTAAATTAAAAAAAATGTATTTCATAAATTTGTTACGACTTTTTAAATAATAAAATTGGTAGATTCACTTATGTTAAACTGGCATCAAAGAACTGTATAAAAAAATGGCATATCATATTGTATTATAACGAATTTTATATTTACTTATTGTATTTGGTTTTAATACCATTTCGTAAAATAATGTGTATAATATTTGACCTATGGATTTGTACCTACTGACAACTAAAAAAAAAAAATTTCGGAGTCAATAGCAGGCGGAAGCAATATGTACAAATGTCCGGCGAAGTCGATAGCCGGCGCAATCGATAAATTTTTTACATGCAAAAAGGTTATTTCGTCGGAATCGATATACGCCCACCGGATCACATCGAAATCGATCTCTTGGAAATCAAACTTGAGATTTTCGATGAATGCCTGTGCGTTTTTCAGGCTAGATGACCGCTAGGCTGGTCTGTAGTTACAGACCTTTTACAATATACACTACTAATTGGTATAAAGAAATCTAAATAAAGCATTTCATAAAAATTATGTAATATCAATTACATAACGATATCCTTAAGAGGATTGAATGCAGGCGGTTTTTAAGAGCTTTTATAAAGGTAATATTTAAGAAAATGGTGGTTTTAATAATTTCGACTATGCCAATTTGTTTTCAGGTTAATTTGTATATACCTTTAAATATAATTTTTATTATTACAATTTTTTCAACGAGTAAAAGCCATTTTGTTACTAAAAGAAACCCATTTAGACCTTAAAGTCCGACAAAATTACGCATATTTACAATTAGGATGACAGGCTTTAAATTCTGAAGAAATAGTTAATGTAGAATTTTTAATAACTGTTACTGAAGTCAACACTAATAATTTGAATATATAAAATAGGGTATAAACACAATTTTAAATTAAATATAAAAAATCGAATTCTACAATAAAATATTTATACAGAATTGAAATCAACCCATTCTGAGTTGACAAAATTATTTCAGGAATTTATGTTTAAAACATAACACTAACTAAACTTAATGAAAATAAAACATACACAACACTTCAAAACCGTTTTAGATGGGTAAAAGATATTCGCTGTGGTTGAATTTATGATTCAAATGCGAACCACATGCCTACCAACCAATTAAGGTCATTACCAACCGGCACCACGAGGAGGTGGAGATGGACATTGCCAGTCTAGTATATGGACTTACATCTAACAAAAAATAAACTGACTTACAGGAAAATATTTTTGTATTTGAAACATTAGTACAAATAAGAACATATACAACGTCAACAACAGCAGAAAACACAAAAAAAAAATTTCGTTTTAGGTAAATGTATAGTTTTTCGATTCAAACCTACGCGTCAATAAAAAGGTACAAAAATACCGGTGATAATACCTGAAATAAAGAAATAAAAAAATTATAAGCAGTATGGCACATTGTAAAAGAAAATCATTACGAATAAAATATATTATTTAATACATTTTTTTCTATTAGCCTCATGATTAAATAAATAATGGTACCATTATGTGTGCCACTACTTTTTATACTCCACCACCTTAAATATTTTAAAATTCAGTATGATATAGTTATAGAATTGGATACTCAAAGTAATGGTTTTCATCATAGTTCAAAAATAACAAGCGTATAATAAAAAATCAGCTTTCCGCTTTAGAGTACCTACCCATTTTATGATTTTACCCTAATGTAATTTTTTTTTACTACAATAGAGGATTACTAAAAATCAATTACAAATTTTGTTTTGTTTTTAATATCAGAAAGAGATCTTTTTTTAAATGGCCCATAAAAAGTAAAAAAATAATTTAAAAAAGTAAAATAGTTAAGCTCAACAAACACGTAATGCTTATAGCGCAAATGAGTGTAAATAATTATAAAAAAAAATCTTAAAAACATTCAATAGACTTAAGTTATTTAATTTGTCGAATCATTGTGGAACACTCTATATGTATACATATTTTCTCATTTCAATTTATTTGAATATTTTTTGTATTGTGTGAAACATACTATACATATTCTGTTTTACTTACTTATTTTCTGTTCTACACATATCTAGCCTCGTTTTCTATGTACAACATGATCGATCGGATCACATCGAAATCGACATATTGGAATACGGAATAGAGTTTAGCGATAAATTCTTCTGCGTTTTTCAGGCTATCGCTTTCAATGGCTTCTTGACCCGGTTGCAGAGTCATTGGGTTGGTGGCATCGCATAGGAGAGTAACGTTAAACGTGTGCAGCCTAGAACTGAACTCCCCAATAATATCGTCTATGGCTGACTCGTTGATATTGAGGCGGTCAATAGCGTCCAGCAAACTGTTGGTTTCCGGATCGTGTTGAAGGAATAACAGTTTCTGGAACTGCACCAACAAGTCGTGCCATGTTTTAAAGTAATTTTCTCGGCGTTCACCTGTAAACCTGTTGACGTACAACGAAAACTTCCACGTCAGTCGGTGCATAATGGTTTTTAACAGGCTGAAGACCCCTTTGTAATACTTCTTTATGCAAAACAAGGGTAGTAATATGACAGTGTGGGACGACATTTTCTGTGCGCACTTAAAGTCGTTTTCTAGCATTTTGGCCGTACCGAACCAGTCGACTTGCACGCCGTACCCGTTCATCATTTCGGTCATATTTTCTGTGTTGTCACCTAGGTTATTGAGGAACAGCTCTTTGGTCTTCAACGCTTCGTGACGCCACCCGTAAGTGATTTCCGCGTTGTTCACGTTCAAAAGTTTTATCAGCTCGTCGCAGTTGTATTTCCCCTCTATTTGGATATTTTTCTTAGAAAAATGGCCTCTCCGCGAAGAGGCAATCATCTTCTTGTACCAAGTGTCGTAAGTGTCGAACCGGTTATCCGGCCGACAACGGGCAACCGACAATTCCGTTTGTATTCTTTTCGCCACGTAATTGTGAATGGCCTTCAGTGTTTTCAAGGCCTCTATCAGGTCGGCTTCGCTTGCGCAGCCGATTATAAACTGTTTGTTATAAATTACCACTGTGTGCCCGTAAAACAGTAACAACCACAAAGAGCCGATTTCCACGCCGGGCACGTTGAACAGGGTGCATATGATCCCCCGGATTTTGAAACGGGTCGCCAGACCTAACGCGGTTCCGGTCAACATTTTTTGGTCCTCAAGCAATAGTTTCACCAACCGCATGTGCTTCATTGCAGCAATAAGATATGTGCATTTCAAATCTCTGTACCGATCAACCGACATCGGGTTTTCCTCCGTCTCATAATTGTAACCGGTGTCTTTTATCAGTACCGGTGTGCTCAATGAGGCCATCAGACTCAACAAGGCCACTAAGATCATGATGAACGTTGTTGGTGATAATTTTGAAAGCGTCATTTCTTTGACAACCCGCAACTAGTGTCGATAATAAATTTTCACTAAACTGTTAAATTGTTGTTTCAAATTCAAACCTCGGGCGTCATATATTATTTACAGTCACAGCCGACTCTAAAAAACAATTAGGTTACGCCCCCGCCTTACCTAACCTAACCGTCATCAATGTACTATGTTATAGTACATTATATAAACGCCATGATACCATGTTTAAAAAAAAAGTTACTCGGCAGCCGAATAATGACTACTGACTTATAGTTAGACGTAGATAGCTTAATAGTAACAGTATAATGATATTAAATATTATGTATTAAAAATCTAATTCTACAATAAAATATTTTTTCATAATTAAAACCGAACCATTCTGAGTTGGCAAAATTATTTTAGGAATTTTTGTTTAAAACATAACACTAACTAAGCATAACAAAAATAAAACAAACACATCACTTTAAACCCATTTTAGGTGGGTTAAAAGATATTCGCTGGGATAGAATTTATGATTCAAATGCGAACCACATGCCTACCAACCAAGTAAAGCTAGCCGTTTTGTTGCCTTCTCCGTTAGCCAACTAATTTAGGTCATTACCAACCGGCACCACGAGGAAGTGGAGATGGACATTGTCTGTCTAGTATATGGACTTACATCTAACAAAAAATAATCTGATTTACAGGAAAAAATGTTTGTATTTGAAACATAAGTACAAATAAGAACACATGCAACGTCAACAATAGCAGAAAACACAAAAACAATAATTTCATTTTAACGGTAAATGTATAGCTTTTCGATTCAAAGCTACGCGTCGATAAAAGTGTACAAAAATGACTGGTGATAATATCTGAAATAAAGAAATAAAAAAATTATAAGAGTATGGCACATTGTAAAAAAAATCATTACAAATAAAATATATTACTTAATACATTTTTTTCTATTAGCCTCATGATTAAATAAATGGTACCGTTAAAAAGTGTCCATTAAGACCTATTAAGTAAAACTGACCTATGAAAAGTTTGAAACTTAAATGTTATAGCTATAACCAAATATCTAAAAACGTTAAAATAGAAAAATATTTTGATACCAACATTTCACGCATTCTTCAACTAAATAACTTTTAATAAACGGATAATGTTTTGTTATTTCCAAAAAATACTTCAAACGACCAGTTTACTTTTTGGTTCGTTTTTGCCTAGAGTGTGGCCAAAATTTTTTTGAATGTTGGCCACTAATTTTAATATTCCACCACCACTTTAAATATTTTAAAATTGACTTTGATGTAGTAATAGAATTAGATACTCAAAGCAATGGTTTTCATCATAGTTCAAAAATAACAAGAGTATAATAAAAAATCAGCTTCCCGCTTCAGAGTACCTAACCATTTTATAATTTTAGCCAAATGTTATTTTTTTTCTACAAGAAAGGATTATTAAAAATAAGTTACAGATTTTGTTTTGTTTTTAATAGCAGATAAAAAGAGCTCTACGCGCTTAATTTACCGCACTCCACCCCCCCTCCTACCCTTTAACCTTTACTTACTTAAAAAGTAATTATTCAAATCTGGTTATCGACCAGTCAAAACTTTCAGCACAATATTCTTAATAAAATAGCTATCGTGAATTTTTTTTTTAATGTAAAATAAAATAGTTAAGCGCTACAAAAAGCGTAGTATTTGTTGCGCAAATGAGTGTAAATAATTATAAAAAAAAATCTTAAAAACATTCATTAGACTTAAGTTATTTCATTTGTCGAATCATTGCGGAACACTCTATATGTACACATTCTTTCTCATTTTGATTTATTTGAATTTTTTTTGTATTGTTTGAAACATACTATACATATTCTGTTTTACTTACTTATTTTCTATTCTATGCAAATTTAGCCTCGTTTTCTATGTACAACATGATCGATCGGATCACATCGAAATTGACATATTGGAATACGGAATAGAGTTTAGCGATAAATTCTTCTGCGTTTTTCAGGCTATCGCTTTCAATGGCTTCTTGACCCGGTTGCAGAGTCATTGGGTTGGTGGCATCGCATAGGAGAGTAACGTTAAACGTGTGCAGCCTAGAACTGAACTCCCCAATAATATCGTCTATGGCTGACTCGTTGATATTGAGGCGGTCAATAGCGTCCAGCAAACTGTTGGTTTCCGGATCGTGTTGAAGGAATAACAGTTTCTGGAACTGCACCAACAAGTCGTGCCATGTTTTAAAGTAATTTTCTCGGCGTTCACCTGTAAACCTGTTGACGTACAACGAAAACTTCCACGTCAGTCGGTGCATAATGGTTTTTAACAGGCTGAAGACCCCTTTGTAATACTTCTTTATGCAAAACAAGGGTAGTAATATGACAGTGTGGGACGACATTTTCTGTGCGCACTTAAAGTCGTTTTCTAGCATTTTGGCCGTGCCGAACCAGTCGACTTGCACGCCGTACCCGTTCATCAGATCGAACATCAATTCTGTGTTGTCGCCCAGGTTGTTGATGAACAGCTCTTGGGACCTCAACGCTTCGTCAAGCCCACCGTAGTTGATTTCCGCGTTGTTTACGTTCAAAAGTTTTATCAGCTCGTCGGAGTTATATTTCCCCTCCGTTTGGATATTTTTCATATAAATTTTTCGGCTCGGCTTGGCGCGTTTCTTCATCTCCGTGTCCCAAGTGTCGTAAGTGTCGAACCGGTTACCCGGCCGACAACGGGCAACCGTCAATTCCGTTTGTATTCTTTTCGCCACGTAATTGTGAATGGCCTTCAGTGTACTCAAGGCTTCTATCAGGTCGGGTTCGCTTGCGCGGCGGAGGACATACTGTTTGTCATAAGACACCACTGTGTGCCCGTAAAACAGTAACAACCACAAAGAGCCGATTTCCACGCCGGGCACGTTGAACAGGGTGCATATGATCCCTCGGATTTTAAAGCGGGACGCCAGACCTAACGCGGCTCCGGTCAACATTTGTTGGTCCTCAAGCAATAGTTTCACCAACCGCATGTGCTTCATTGCAGCAATAAGATATGTGCATTTCAAATCTCTGTACCGATCAACCGACATCGGGTTTTTCTTTGTGTCATAATTGTAACCGGTATCCAACGATAGTACCGTTGGGCTCAATGAAGCCATCAGGCTCAACAAGGCCACTAAGTTCATGATGAACGTTGTTGGTGATAATTTTGAAAGCGTCATTTCTTTGACTATTCGCAACTAGTCTCGATACCGAATTTTAACTAAACTGCGAAATTGTTGTTTCAAATTCAAACCTCGGGCGTCATATATTATTGACAGTCGCACCCGACTCTAAAAACAATTAGGTCACGCCCCCGCCTCACCTAACCTAACCGCCATCACTGCCGCTACCGACGAAACTACAGTAAACGTACTGCACTATGTTATAGTACATTATATAAACGCCATGATACCTTGTGTAGTGAATAAAATGAGTGGAACGGAAGGAGGTAAAGGTAAGTAATGAAGAGAAATGTTTATATATGTATATGAATGAGCGGGGTATGTATATGTATTTGCTATATTAACCTTCCGCTATACCTAGTTCTATAATTGCGTAATTATTATTATTATGATGTCTTACCTTTGTGTTGAGATAATATTTAATCCTTTAGTGTGTGTTTTTGATGCTGATGCGATGGTATCAAGATGTGTTCGACGTTTATTATAATATAAATGTATATGTATGTGTACGCACCAAGACCGGTGGTACAACCACAGACACTTAATAACGTGTTTCAAGTGCTCGCGTTATAACGCTACTCTTATTATCAACCTATCTCGACAGCGTACAATTCTATATACAGTTTTGTAGCATATATGATAACGATTTAACGCATGCTAGCAGTAGCAACACCAAAGAATTATAACAGACTATATTGCTCGCTGGTTAAATTCACATCATAAAATATAGCCAGGCTAGTTAAACCATTAGAATTTATTTATGTACTTTGGCGATCGCTTCATTAGGATAATAATTAAATGCAGTAAAGGTGATGTAAGAAATTAATGAACAACGGTACTTTTATAATTTAAGCGAATGCGACACGTGTGCGATATAGATCTCGTATAGTGGAAATATGTAGAGGATATGTGATGAATATTTAGGAGTGTTCATATGTACCACGGAGGACTATAAATAGCTACCCTTTTAGGTGACAACATATGAACGGATTGAGTATACATCCCACGTCGGACTACAAAAGTAGCTATCCGGATAGGCGAAGATTTACGGACTATAAGGATGGAATAAGTGGAGCACACATCCCACGTCGGACTACAAAAGTAGTTACCCCGATAGGCGAAGATGGTGTTGAAAGGAAAGTGTAGGGTAAGGAGATGAGGAAGAACTGCCGCTGCGCTGGTCTGGAGACTGGTTATATGCCTGTCTTTTGGCATTAACGATTAAAGATCGTTAATGATCGTGCAAGTTCGATCAGATTCGGACAGCGGGTCATGAAAAGACAATCCCCTCCTAATGAGTTAATTGTTTTTTTTAAGATGTACGCTTCCATGTGTAATAAAGTGTCAAGGAGAATAGATAATTATACTATGAGATACTATACACACGACGCGCGCTACATATATTGATAATAACATGATAATAATTATTGTATAAAAGTTTTGTATAAATGTGAATTTAAATGTGTTATTACACATGTTCCAAAAAAAGTTACTTGGCAGCCGAATAATGACTACTGCTAACTTATAGTTAGACGTAGACAACTCCATAGCAATAGTATAATGATATTGATTTATTTTATAGACATAAAGTAATCTCACTGATAAGCATTGATCGGCACAATTGGAGACGATCAAATTATATTTAAAAAGTTAAAAAATTGAACCACTAATTGGGGTTTTTTGCGATGTTTCATCGTTATAAAATGCTTTACTTATTCTCTTTCCCTTTTTTTCATCATCTATTAAATTACATTAAAAAAAATTTTGAAATTATTTACTGTTACATTTTTATTTTGTTACATAAAAAAATAGCCAGTACATTAAAGGGAGTGCATTAACTGTGGGGGAGTTTTGTGCGCGTACTCGTAGTCTTATTCCAGCATTTCAAACGTATAGTCCAAGCTGACTTGCACATCGTATCCGGTCGTTAGCTTATACTTAAGCAATTTGTTAACACCCAGATTGTCGAGGAATAGCTGGCCTAACTTTTTATATACTTTTTTTATGAATACCTTATAAATACTCAAATCGCACTGTCCGAGAATACAGAATGCTCCACAAAGAATTGAGAAATGAAAAACTTCTGTTCTAGTAAATATATCTATTGTTGTTCATATTACCTACATGTTTTGATGGATTATTGCCATACCACATGGTAAATGATAAAACAATAGTAATTTGTAAATAAGAAACTTTTTTTATTTAAAATAATTTTAGAAAAAAGTTTACAGCAATGTCGAGTATTTTAAAAATAATTTTTGTATACATTTTTAAAAATTATGTTAATTATGTTAAATAAATAAATAACAAGTTTTACATGGTATTACTGGTGAACAAATGATTCGAATAGATTTTTACATTGGTTCTTAATATTATCAAGTTCTTGAAAAGTTTTCGGCCAGATCGTGATAATTTCACATTGCCTGATCACAATGCGATAATACAATACATAATTACAATATTACTAATTACACACAAAGTTTACCATGTGATACCTTGGAGGTCTATGTACATCATGATCGATAGGATAACACTAAAATCGACATTTTGGAAAACGTTTTCTAATTTGGAGATAAAGTCCTTTGCTTTTTTCAAGCTATCGCTGCCTATGGCCCCTTGGCCCGGTTGTAGAGTTATCTGGTAAGTGGCCTCGCATAGGAGAGTAACGTTAACCTAGTGCAGCTTTTCTGTGAGCCCCTCAATAATGTCGTTTATGGCTAATTCTTTGCAGTCGAGTCGGACAAGGTCGTCTAGTAAACTCGTAATTTCCCGATCGTTTTCGATGTGTAACAGTTTTTGAAAATTCTCCAACAATTTGTACCATTTTTTTATGTATTTTCCTCGCTGTTGACCAGTAAAGTTTTTGAGGTACAACAAAAATTTCCACGTCAGCCGGTGCATAATACCTTTTAACAGGTAGAAAACATCTTTGAAATATTTCTTGATGCCCAATAAGGGGTGTAATAAAACAGTTTGGGAGTTCATTTTGTGTGCGTCCTTTAAGTCGTCTGCTATTATTTTGATCGTGCCGAACCAGTTGATTTGCACGTTGTAATTGTTCATCAGCCCCAACAACACCGTTTGGTTCTTACCCAGGTCGTTAAAGAACAGGGCTTTAGACTTCAAAGACTTTTTCTGCGTACCGTACGTTGTTTCTGCTTTGTTCGCGTCCAAAAGTCCTTTCAGCTCGTTGCAGTTGCTTATTGCGTTATTTTCGATATCAGTCAATTTGGGTTTGCCGTCAGGCATGGCGGCTGCCTTCTCCTTAAACCAATTTTCGTACATGTCGAACCGGTTGTCTGCTCGACAACCGGTAACCAACAATTCCCCTTGCATTTTGCCCACCACGAAATGGTTAATGACTATCAGTCTATCTACATAATGACAATCATCAGCTTCGTATGCGCTGCCGCGGACAAATTGTTCGTAATAATGCTGCACCGTGTTCACGTACAACAGTAGCAACCACAACGAGCCGATTTCCACGCCGGGCACGTTGAAAATGGTGCATATCATTTCATGGATATTGTAGCGGTACATCAGATTGGCCACGGCATTGGTCAACTGTAGTTTGTCTTCTAACAAAAGATTCACCGAACGCATTTGCGTCAGTCCAGAAAACAGATACGTGCATTTCAAATCTCTGTACCGGTCTGCCTGCGTCGGGTTTTCCTCCGTCTCATAATTGTAACCGGTGTCTTTTATCAGTACCGGTGTGCTCAATGAGGCCATCAGACTCAACAAGGCCACTAAGATCATGATGAACGTTGTTGGTGATAATTTTGAAAGCATCATTTCTTTGACAACCCGCAACTAGTGTCGATAATAAATTTTCACTAAACTGCGAAGTTTTTCTTTTTCAATTCAAACCTCGGGCATCATACATTATTTACAGTACACGTCATTTGTCAGTACCTCCATGTTGGTTTACAACAAACACGCACGCTTAGAAATAACCGTATAACTATTTAGACGCCCCTTACCTCACCTAACCTAACCGCCATCACTGCCGCTGCCGACCAAACTTCAGTATACGTACTGTACTATATTATTGTACATCATATTAACGCCATGATTCCATTTTACAAAAAATATTACATGGCATCCTAACAATGACTACTGACTTATAGTTAGACGTAGATAGCTCAACAGTAACAGTATAATGATATTAAATATTATACAGACATAAAATAATCTCACTGCTAGCTGATAAGCATTTATCGGCACATACACGATTAGTTGTATAGTTATTAAAGAAAATTGTTTTTTTTTGTATGTATTTGACATGACAGGCGATCATGGTAATTGTCTATTTTTTAACGAATAGTTTTAAAGTTATTATAGTTTAAAACTATGGACGGGAGAAAGTGCAGAGAGTTTATTTTATCTGCGCGCATTACTCGGACGCACTCCACTGAATGATTTGTTTTTACTTATAAAAATGTTGATTTTTAAAGAAAATTTGTGTGAACAAATAAACATTTGGTTCGGTGTAATTTCAAATAGTTTTGTATTTTTTGAATTTTTAAATGTATAAAATCGTTGCCCCGAATTTGATTTGTATTGCTATCGTGCGAACACTTGTTAACTTGGTAAATTAAAATTCAAAGGCTATAATAAATCATAGGCTGACAATATTCTTGTGTAGAGATAAAATTTAAGGAATTTTGTCCACGTAAATTTGTGCAAAACTGCCGTTACGAATATTCATATAACGAAATTATTACGTTTTTAATAAAATAACGTGGAAAAATTACATAGGTGCCATAGTTTTATTGTGTACCGTGTCTGTAATTTTACACGTGGCGTTAAGTTTAAAATTTGCTTATGAGTATACAGAGTGATTATTTTAACGCTCTACACTAGTTTACTCAAAAACTACTTAGATTTTTACAAAAAAAATTTTTTTAATAATTTGTTTGTGTATAAAATACTAGCTTATTTTATAATAACTTTTTTTTATATCGACCTCCTTCCTCGAAAACTTGATACCAACTTTTGATTTTGAAATGGTAACCCTTTTTAAATAATACGTTTTTAGATAGACAATGTTACTTAAAACAAATTCACATATTGCAAGCATAGTTCCAACAATGCCTGTGTTAGAGTTATTAGCAATAAAAGTGATAGACGTGCGGTGAAGAGGTAAAATATTTTTTCGGTATTTCAGCAATATTTGAGAGACGCTAAAGACAATGTTGGGACAGCGGTTCATCCATGTCCCAATAAGAATATTAGAATGATGGGAAACTGTCAACTGATAACAAGATAATATCCGACGCTTGTTTTGATGATTTAGCTGTAGTCAGTTCTTTATAATCGTGGCTGTAGTCTATTATACCCAGCTATAATATTGCTCTTATTCTTATCGTTTATCAACTACTACTACAAACACGTAAAACATCTTACCTATCAATGTCAAGACCGGTGTGACCAAGTAAACACGAATCGTTTTTGTAACAGAAAACAGTAGTTTTTACATTTTGTCATTGTTATAATGAAATGTAATCTAAAACTTGCCGTGCTAATGAAATACTTAAATCTTAATAGTCAATAACCGTACAGCGATGTGCTGTTTATATTAATACTAACACATATCGTTTTACGTTAATTTTAAATATATTTGCATTTAACTACATTGGTATTTTAAAACTAAACAGTGCATATGTTTAAAGTTGTTTGATTTTCGATGTTGGCCCGGTTTTGACATTATAACATAGTCTAACAACTCAAGACACTATAACATTATTACCTACTACCCACAACATTTATACTCGTTGTCTACGTACAACATGGTCGATCGGATAACACCGAAGTCAACCATTCGGAACGAGCACCTGATCTCAGCAATGAACTCCTGAATGTCTTTTACGATATTCCAGTCGATTACCGCTTGGTCGGACGTGCTCTGATGCGCGGTCGAAGATAACTGCATTGGTTTCAAAAACATCGGGTTGGTGGCATCGCACAGGAGAGTAACGCTTATCCCGCGCAGCTTATGCGTGAGCTGCTTGATAATGTCGTTTATAAAAACGTCCTTATCAAGACGGTCGATGGCGTCTAGCAAACTCAGGGTTTCCGGATCGTCTTCGATACGTAACAGTTTCTGGAAATCAACCACAAAGTCATGCCATTTTTTCAAGTGAATCTCTCGACGTTTACCCGTAAACGCGTCGACTTGCAACAAAAATTTCCACGTCAGCCGATACAGAATGCATTTGAACAGACTGAAAACCCCTCCGTAAAACTTCTTGATGCTAAACAAGGGGTATAATAAGACAGTGGGTGCGTCCATTTTGTACGCGTACTCGTAGTCGGTTTTCAGCATTTCGTACGTGTGGTCCCAATCTACTTGCACGTCGTACGAAGTCATCAGTTTGGATTTGAGATATCTGTTGACGCCCAGGTTGTTGAGGAAAAGCTGTTTGGACTTCAACGCTTCGTACCGCTTCCCGTGCGTGGATTGTGCGTCGTTCGCTTCCAACAGGCTGTCCAGCTCGTGGCAGTTGTTTAACGCCTCTTTTCGGATAGCTTTCAAATCAAATTTGCCGCTCGGTGCATCGGTAACCTGCTGCTTGATTCGTTTTTCATACGAGTCAAACTGATTGCCGGGTCGACAACCGGCGGCCGACAATTCCTTTTGTATTTTACCCGTCACGTAATCGTGGACGAACTTTAGTCTGTCCACGGTCACCTTACGGCTGGCTTCGTTTGCATCTTCGGTGTCACACTGTTCGTAATAAGAATGCACCGAGCTCGCGTACAAAAGTAGCAGCCACAACGAGCCGATTTTCACGTAGGTCACGTCGTACAAGGTGCATATTACCGTTCGGATTTTGAAGTAGTTCACCAGACCTACCGGAAAGCTAGCCGAACTGTCTTTGTCTTCCAGCAACAGTTTCACCAACCGTATGTGCGTCAGTCCGGCAAACAGGTATCCGCATTTTAAATCTCCGTATTGGTCTGCCGTAGTGGGGTTTTCCTTTGTACTATAAGTGTAACCAGTTTCCAGCGACACTACCAGGGATCTCAATGAGTCCATTACGCTCAACAAGGCCACTAAATTCAAAACGATCATCGTTAGCGATAATTTCGAAAGCGCTATTTCGACAACAATCGACACATAGTTTCGATACTGAATTGTAACTAAACTAACCTCCTGTGGCAAACCTTAT
Organism: Adelges cooleyi; assembly: GCF_023614345.1. Lineage (NCBI taxonomy): Eukaryota > Metazoa > Arthropoda > Insecta > Hemiptera > Adelgidae > Adelges > Adelges cooleyi. The sequence goes on from NW_026096268.1 coordinate 8,258,562, forward strand.
ATATAGAACCCATATTGTGTCAATAATGACATGTAGGCTTACCACACACATGCACGCTAGGGAATAATCGTTTAATTTTATTAAGAAAACTTTTTTTTTTATATAGCTAAAAAATTTTACAATTTGCACTATACTTTTATATCATTGCCCCTAAATATTATTTTTTAATCACTGATTGACAATATCCTCGCACTAAACATGTATGTATTGAATACCATAAAACCAAATATATTACATTTTGTATAAAATGACGTCTAAATTTTACATAGGCAAAATAATGTTTAAGTTTGTCGTGTCTGAAATGTGTACACATTTTTTTATTAAAATTGTAATATATTTTTTTATGGTTATAACATGCACCTTGTGCATGTCCTAATAGCTCTGCCAGTGTATGCAGGGTGTCCTATTAAGGTTTGAGAAATTAAATAACTTTTGTTCTAGTGAATATTTTTATGATATTAAAAATTTGCACTTTCAACACAACGGCTTGTATTGCTCTAAGCTGAACTTTTTAAAATTATTATTTGATTATTTAACTTAATATCAAGTGTTGATTTTATAATAATTCGTTTTTGAAATAGACGAAAAATAAAAGTGTTTTAAATAATTTTACTATTAATCCAAAGCGTGGGTAGTGTAAATAATGTTTGACGCTCAACGTGACTACCAAAAACGAAAAACTTTGCAGTTAAGATATAATTCAGTATCGAAACTGTCTGCCGTTATGGGATTTTCCTTTGTGCTGTAATCGTAACCGGTTTTCAGAGACAGTACCAGCGTGCTCAATGATGCCATCAAGCTTAACAAGGCCACTAGGCATAAGACGTTCATCGTTTGGTAATAACTTTGAATGCGTCATTTCGTCGACAATCCACACCTAGTCTCGATACTGAATTATATCTTAACTGCAAAGTTTTTCGTTTTTGGTAGTCACGTTGAGCGTCAAACATTATTTACACTACCCATATTTTGTCAACAACGCCAATGTTGGTATACTACACATACACACGCTTTGGATTAATAGTAAAATTATTTAGAACACGTTTATTTTTGACTATATTTAATACTGTACCACCGCTTTCTTCAGTATACGTGTTCCGTGCACAGCGACCGCCGTTGTAGTGCACTATTGGGCCGAAGGGATCCTGGCTGCTTATTATATTTAGTTATTTATTATCAAGAACAATTATCCTACTAAAGACTAGATTTCCTTTTATTATATTAAACATATTATTTTAGAATAATATAATGTATTTTATACGGTACATTTGTTCATGTAGGTAGCTCTTTGGGGGCTATTCTAATGACTAAGGGGCAAGTCAAAGGGCTATCCCCTAGTTAGGTCTATGGATTTGTGTAGAAAATATCGCCTTCAATGATATATCTAACCCATATTTTAAGCTTTTGAGTATTTGTATATGTGTTATAATAATAGTTACAGTGTTGTTGGAGCATAGTGGGGACGGGAAGGTCCCAGGTCCACAGGAGTGGAGTTTTTTTCTGAACATGACAGCAACAAAAATGTCAATAATCAAATATCAAACATCCGTCAATTTCAAATATGCAGTATCATAAAATTAACACATAATATAAAGTTAAAGTCAAACTATTATGCTGAAAGTGCAAATGAGCATAAAATGTTTTAAAAATATTCACTAGAACAAGAGCGCTGCTGCTGGAAAGGTTAGGGTCACTCGGTTTTTGATTTTGTAGCCCTTCGGATCAGGACATACCTATCTTCCACACCGCATCTTATACGATAACTCATAAAAGTTCATCGTGTTTTACACTTAAACAAAAAATATTGTTGAAAAAATCTAATATAATCGTGTAGACTTGTTAACACTTAGGTACACATATCTGTATGTGCATGTGGTAAGCCAACATGGCGTTGTTGACAACATATGGGTTTTGTAAATAATGTATGACGCACGAGTTTTCAACACGAAAATAAAACAATTTTGTAGTTTAATTACAATCAAATTTCGAGACTAGGCGTGAATAATCAACGAAATGACGCTGTGGAAATTACAGCATATGACGATCGTCTTGAGCTTAGCGGCCTCGTTGAGCATAATGATCTCATTGAGCCCGCCGGTACTGTCGCTAGAAACCGGTTACGATTGTGATACGAAAGAAAACCGGACGATGGCAAATCAATACAGAGATTTGAAATGCACGTATCTGTTTGCCGCACTTACGCACATGCGATTAATACAACTAATGCTGGATAACAATTACACTTCGACCGGCACGCCGGTCGGTACGGTGAACCACATGAACATCCGAGGTGCGATATGCACTTTGTACGACGTGAGCGACGTGGAAATCGGCTCGTTGTGGTTGCTACTGCTGTACGCATGCACGGTGCAGACTTATTACAAACGTTATGTCTTCGATAATGAGAACAGGCAAGGTCGGATGGCGGCCCTGGACACATTGGTGGCCACCCACGATTACGTGACGGGTAGAATACAAAACGAATTGTCGACCGCCGGTTGTCGACCGGGCAACCGGTTCGACTCGTACGAAAGTCGGTATGCGCGGCTGGCGTCCGCAATGCCGAGCGGAAATGCCAATTTGTTTAATATCCAAAACGAGGCATTACACAACTGCCAACAGCTGGACAGACTGTTGTACGCGAACGACGCACGATCCACGTATGGGACGCGGTACGAAGCATTGAAGGCCAAACAGCTCTTCATCGACAACTTGGGCATCAACAAATCGCTCAAGTCCAATTTGATGACCACATACGACGTGCAAGTCAGCTGGGACGATACGGCCGAAATGCTGAAACAGGATTGGGAGGACGCGAACAGATTTTACTCGCCTACTGTTATATCAATCCCCTTGTTTAGCATCAAGAAGTATTACAAAGGGGTCTTCAGTCTGTTCAAATGCATTATGTACCGGCTGACGTGGAAGTTTTTGTTGTACATCGATACGTTTACGGGTCGACGTCGAGAAAATCACTTGAAACAATGGCACGAATTGCTTGTGGAATTCCAGAAACTGTTACGCCTCCAAGACGATCCGGACTTCATGGGACTTTTGTGCACTATCGACAGATTCAGACGCAACGACGTAGACATAGGCTATGTTATAACCAAGCTCATTGTTAAGCTGCATAATATTAACGTTTGTCTCTTTTGCAATGCCACCAACCAGATGACTCTGAAACCGGAGCAGTTACCTTTGATCGCGGACCAGGGCACGTCCGACCAAGCGGCCATCGACTGCAATAGTGTAAAAGAAGCAAAAACTTTCATCGCTCATCTCAATGCCTCTTTCCGATTGGTCGATTTCGATGTTATCCGATCGATCAGGTTGTACATAAAAAACGAGTCTAATAAACGGTAAACATTGTAGCTATGATAATGTAATAATGTATTGCATTCTCAGGTAATTTTATATGGTTAAAACCTAACTAGTGCAGTTTCGAAAACTTAATAATATCAACAACCAATGTAAAAACCTTTTCGAATTACTTGTTAACCAGTGATACCATGCGAAACTTGTTGTTTAATTATCAAACATTATCTTAAATAAAATTATTAAAATACTTCACACTACTGTAAACGGTTCATTTAAAGTAAAATTAAATAAAAAGCGTTCACTATCTACAGATTACTGTTGTTTTATCACCTACAACATATTATAGCAATATTCCATTGAGTGTGTGTAATATTAAAGTTATATAACAAACTGGATTTCCGATAGTTCTTCTTTAAATAACCTCCAAATTTTTATAAATTTACAAAACTTAACTTAGATTTTATTTATTTCCTTTAGTAAAAAAAACTACTATTTCTACATTAATTCTGAATTTAGAAAAAACAAAAATTACTGAAAAAACACTTTTTTTAAAACAATTGAAGAAGAATTTATCGAGAGTTTTTATCCTGAAGACTACGAAAATATTGACACATTTCTAATCGTAGCCGTGACAACAAACGGCGTAAGCAAACCACGTCATAGAAAAACCCTGTTTCTGTTCTATTTCTTGTTTTTATATTAATTGAATACATAGATCGCAAAAAACGTAAACAATACGTTTACGTAATAACCAGAAAATCTAGTTTATAGTAGATTAACTGTTCTTAATAATATATAATAACTCAACATAATAAGCGACAAAATTAGCGCTGGAACATGTATATTGAAGAAGTCAGCGGTGTAGTGGTAAGGTGAGACGGCGACATCACGCGCCGCTTAAAATAGCAAAAAAAAGTTTTCTAAATAATTATAGCGGTATTGACAAAATATGGGTAATGTAAATAATGTTTGACGCTCGAGGTATATGTATAAAAAAACCTTTGCATTTAAGTTACATTTCAGTATCGATACTAGGTGCGGATTGTTGACAAAATGACGCTTTCAAAGTTAACACCAACGACGATTGGCGTAAGCCTAGTGGCCTTTTTGAGCCTAATGACCTCATTGAGCCCATCGGTACTGTCGCTGAAAACTGGATACGATTATGACACAAAGGAAAATCCCACAACGGCAGAGCAATACATAGATTTGAAATGCACATATCTGTTTGCCGCAATGACACACATGCGGTTGACGAAACTTATATTGGACGACAAAATTTATTTGAACGGATTCGCGGTCGGTCTAGTGCGAAACTACGACGTACGAGCAGCGATATGCACCCTGTACGACGTGGCTGACGTGGAAATCGGCTCGTTGTGGCTCTTCCTATTATACGAGAGTATAGTGCAGAATTATTACGAACGATATGTCATCGGCAGTGATAACGAAGCCGGCCGGATTGTGGCACTAGGCAGACTGGTGGTCATCCACGTTTACGTGATGGAGAGAATGCAAAGGGAATTGTCAGCCACCGGTTGCCGACCAGGTAACCAGTTTGACTCGTATGAAGAACGGTACAAGCGGCAGGTGGCCTACAGACCGTGTGGCGTACCCTTTTATAAAGGTATTCAAAAGGAGGCGATAGACAACTGCGAAGAGCTGGACATACTGTTGAAGGCGAACAACGCACAATCCACGTATGGGACGCGGTACGAAGCAATGAAGGCTAAAAAGCTGTTCGTCAACAACCTGGGCATCAACAAACCGCTCAAGTCAAAGCTGATGACCACGTACGACGTGCAGGTCAACTGGGATGGCACGTCCCGATTGCTGGAAGACGACTATATAAACGCGCGCAAAATATATTCTCCCACGAACTGGTTGTTTAGCATCAAGAAGTATTACAGAGGGGTCTTCAGTCTGTTCAAAGTCCTCGTGTACCGGTTGACATGGAGGTTTTTGTTGAACGTCAACACGTTTACGGGTAAACGTCGAGAAAATCACTTAAAAAAATGGCATGACTTGCTGGTAGAATTCCAGATACTGTTGTGCCTTGAAGACGATCCGGACGTCAAGGCTTTATTGGGTGCCATCAAGAAGCAGAGCAGCGTCAACATTAGTAACCAGCTCGAGGATAATCTGCAAAAGATGAACGACTATCTACAATGCGTGGCCACCAAACAGATGATTTTGAAATCGGAGCAGTCCTCTTTGAGTTCTCATCAGGACACGACTGACCAAGCTAAGATCGACTTGAATAGCGTAAAAAACGTACAGAATTTCATCGCTCAACTCAGGATCGCTTTTCTAAAGGTTGATTTCGATGTAATCCGATCGATTGTGACGTACATAGGTGACGAGACTAAATGGTAAACGTTGTTTAGTTTCGAAATTTTAATAAAATTAACAACCAATGTAAAAACATATTTGAATTTCTTGGTAACCAGTAATACCATGTGAAACTAGTTACTTATTTATCTAACATATTTAACATGCCTATTAGTATATATATATATATATATATATATATATAAACATTATTATAATAATACTCGACATTGTTGTAAACGGTTCTTCTAAAATAAAATGTTTTAATAAGATGTGAGATCATATAATGATTGTGTGATTTATCGTGTTCAAACATGTTATGGGAATATTTCGTCAAAACATGTAATGAATAACAGTTTTAATGTGGATATGTTTTTGGGCTGGGGGTCATTCTGAAATTCGTGTTACGATTTTGTGTAATGGACATAAAGATGTAATAAACATTAAATATTTAATAAAATTAAAATGAAATAGTCCTTGATAATATCAAAAACCTTTATCATTTTATCGTGAACCACTCAATATTTCATAGAGTTAAATAATAAATTACATTTTTTTTTTCATTTTCTTTTGGTACAATGTGACCATAACGATTGTTTTTGTATAAAGTACAATAATAACATTTTAGTAGGATGTTTTTATATTTTTAGGACACGAAATCGTAACAAGAGTTTTCGGAATGCCCCCCTCCAATAACATATTCATGTTAAAATCTAGTACTTCGATATTTGCACTCAGTATTTCAATTGTATTATTAGATTCTAAATAATTCGTGTAACCACAGGTGTTTTTTGTATGCAATGAGTCATTCTTTGTGAAAAGCACTGTATGCACTTAATGTAAGGAAATAGTCTATCATTCCTTTTTGTACTACACAGAAGTTTCAACTAAAAACAAAAATGTTTGTTGTATACATTTTATAATAATGTATTCAACATCAATGTCAAGTAGCTTTATGTCTTTTAATGGAAGGAATTACATGAAAATCAATTCCAAATATTCCAACAATCGTTATATACGATTGTACAAAATAGATTTTCGCTAAACTGGTTGTAATTATAGAGTACTACTATGTATGCAAGAAAATATTTCAAACATTAAAAAAAAAACCCCCAAATGAAGTACATTAAAAAAAACTGCTTTTCTTATACTAATAAAAAAAGTAAACTCGTGATACGACACCGCTGACTTTGTCAACGGCTGTGTCATTTTAATCTCGTCACCTTCCGCTTCCCCCATGCGATAACCGGTGGACGAACATCGCCCCACCTGAGCGACCGGTGTCAAAGTCGGCCCACTGTACTGGCTGTTCTATATTAGTTGTGTTTACTCCGAAGCCATAATATGCAATACAAAAATTAGTTGTATTAGGTGTTGATTAAGATGCAACACCTATTATAGGTGTCTCATCTTAAGCGACGATTTGCTTTTATTTAAGCAACTTATAAACACGCCTATTGCCATCGAGCAAAATTACATTTATGACATTTACGACAAAATTACATTTATGTGTAATCACAAATGTTTTAAGATTTTATACACACATATGTCATACAACTAAATATATTATATATATATATTATACTAAAAGACGACGTGTACAAATTATCGACACGGTAGACATTAAAACCATGGGACACCCATGCACTTTTTTTCGCGTTACTTTATTAAAAATTGAATATACTTTGTTATATGAATATTCAAAATAGCAGTTGAAAAAAAATGTATTCAAATATTTGTGGCGAAAATACTAAAAGTGTCGGTTGAAAACCAATATATTAAAATATCAGTGTGCAAAAATCCTACAGTTTTGTGTCTGTACGAGAATATTGACAACCTATGATTTATTATAACATTCGAGTTTTAATATACAAGTGTTTCGCACAAATGAAAAAAAACTTAAATTCGAGATTCACGATTTTATACATTACAAATTCTAAAATCACAAAATTATTTGACATAACACCAAACGAAATATTTGTTTATTCGCACTATTTTATTTTACAAAAGCAACTTTATAATAAGTATAAAATTTGCAATTCAATACAATGTTAAAAAAAAATCAATCCTTCACCCTCAAAATCAGGAAAACCAAATTTGATATTTATTCAGTTTTAACTTTAACCTCCTGTAACTTAGTTGGAAAACCCTATCCCACAAAATTCTAAGTTTCACCAAACCCCGAAATATACTGCAGTGTTTTTGATTGATGAAAAACTTGGTAACCTAAAAAGTTTATATTAAATAGTGATTTTGCAAAAACAATTTAAAATAAAACCGTTTGTTTGAAAATTATTATTTAAATTTCAAATAAAATACTTTATTCTTCAATATCTTTGACACCCCCGGATTTAATATGCTTTGTTAGTACTGTACCTAAAGTCAAGTAGTATGTTTCTATTAAACGGTAATATATATGATAAATTGTTTCATTATATGATTAGTTTTTGCAAAGTATATTATCCGAAAGTCCTATTAAGGCATAGCAAGAAATACAAGGTACACGTTGTAATCTTAAAAAAAAAACATATTAATTTAAAAAAAAATTGTGTACAAATTGCAGACCCAGCAAACATTACCATTATTTTACCTATGTAATTTTTACACGTTTTTCTTTATTAAAAATGCAATAAATTTAGTTTTAAAAAAAATTACTTACGGTTATTAAAAGCGTGCATGTGTGTGGTAAACCAACATGTCGTTATTGACAATTTATGGGTACGGTAAATAATATTTCAACCTAAAGATTGAACCAGAGAATAAAAACTTTGCCGTTTAGTTACAGTTTAGTATTGAGAGTCGGCGTGATTGTCAAAAAAATGACGCTTTGGAAATTATCTCTAAAGACGTTTGTCTTGAACCTAGGGGCTTTGTTGAGTCTGATGGCCTCATTGAGCACACCGGTACTGTCCCTGGAAACCGGCTACACTTATGGAACGGAGGAAACCCCGGCGACGGCAGAACTGTATAGAGATTTGAAATGCACTTATCTGTTTGCCGCAGTGACGCACATGCGGTTAATAAACCTCATGCTAGACGACAAAGACATTCCGGTCAGCTTGCCAGTCGGTACGGTGGAACACTACGAGATCCGAACGGCCATATGCACCCTGTACGGAGTGAGCAACGTGAATGTCGGCTCGTTGTGGCTACTACTCTTGTACGATAGCATGGTGCAGTATTATTACAAACAGAAAATCGTTTACAGCACGAACGAAGCCGATCGGACGGAGGCCGTGGACGTGCTAGTGAAAATACACAATTACATGACGGTCAAAATGCAAAATGATTTGTCTGGTTGTCGACCGGAGAACCGGTTCGACTCGTTCGAAGAACGGCACGCACGACTGGTGGCCGTCATGGCTTCGAGCAACAAAAAAAAAAAGGACCTCATCCAAAACGAGGCGTTAGAAAACTGCGGCGAGCTGAACATTCTTTTCGAAAGGAACAACGCACGATCTACGTTCGGGGCGCGGTACGAAGCATTAAGGCCCAGACAGCTGTTCCTTAACAACCTGGGCATCAACAAAAATCTCAAGCTCCGGCTGATGAATGCATATGACGTGCAAGTCAACTGGGATGATACGTCCGACAAGCTAAAACAATATTGGGAAGAAGCGCATAAATTTTACTCACCCACTGTTACATTTTTCCCCTTGTTTAGCATCAAGACGTATTACACAGGGGTGTTCTGTCTGTTCAAATGCATCGTGTACCGGCTGACGTGGAAATTTTTGTTTTACGTCAATCCTTTAATTGGTGAACTTCGGGAAAATTACTTGAAAAAATGGCACGAACTGCTGGTGTACATCCAGGAACTGTTACGCCTTCAAAATGATCAGGACTTCATGGGATTTATGGGCACTATCGACAGATTCATACGCAACGACGTAGACATAGACTATGTTATAACCAAGCTCCTGGTTAAGCTGCGCAATATTGATGTTTGTATCTTTTGCGATGCCACTAACCAGATGGTTTTGGAACCGGACAACTTCCCTTCGATCGTGGACCAGGGCATGTCCAGCCAAGCGGCCATCGACTACGATAGTCTAAAAAACGCAAAGACTTTCATCGCTCATCTGAAGTCCTCGTTCCGAATGGTCGATTTCGATGTAATCCGATCGATCATGTTGTACATAAACAACGAGTCTAGATGGTAAACGTTGTGTGTGGATAGTAATTATCAGGTAAATTTATATTGTCAAGACCTGACCAGTGCAGTTCCAATAACTTAATTATATTAACAACTAATATACAAATTTTTTCGAATTACTTGTTAAATACCATGTGAAACTTGTTATTCAATTATCAAACATTGTTATTACAAAATTATAAAAATACTCGACATTGCTGTAAACGGTTCCTCTAAAGTAAAATTAAATAAATAAATGTTCACTATCTACAGAATACCGTTGTTTTTACACTTACGACAAGTTATGTTAATATTCCAGTAAAACGATTAATAGTTTATTTTAGCCTTATCGACGGCAACTTTGCCTTGTATAGTCAGCTAGCCGAGTAGGTACGTTACACTTTTTAAACACGGCTTTTGCTATCAAGCGGATACAATATTACGTTTATATGTAATCACAATTGTCTGGAGTTATAATACGCACATTTAGTCATAAAACATAATAGTTAATTAAAATACGACTTGTTCAAATTACAGATACGTGTATTATACAAATTAAAAATATAATACAATAATTTTACATCTACGATTATACCTATTAACAATTGCTCACACAAATACAATAAAAAAATAAAATTTTAGGGCAATGACTTTATACATTGAGAATTCTTTAAAGACAAGTATAAGAAATATATTTTATACATTGTATTGCATTTTCTTTATGGTATTTTTTATACATAAAAAAAACATTAATTATTTCACCTTTTTTTGTTTGTGCTGTTGTTGATTGGGTTGATGTATAACACAAATTATTAAAATTTCAGGGGGTACACGTCATACTCAGACGCATTACGCATTAAAAACATTGTATCTATATAATTTTTAAACGTCTTTTTTTTAAAACTTTAATATATTTTTATTTGAACACTGAAAGTGGCGATTGAAAAAAGGTATTTTAAAAAGTTTTTCAGCCGAGTCTGCAACCACGAAAGAGCATTTTCATGTCTCGTTGAAGTACCGAATAAATTTAGAGTATATTAACAAGCTAGTATCTGAGGTGACTAGTAAACATATCAAGTTTCTGGCTAATATTTCAGTGTTTTCATAATATCTGGCCCAAAAAAATTCAAAGGAAATATGACCTGTTAAATTACATTGAATTTATTTTTCAGATATTATTTGATCGTTGTGAATACAACATATAGTTACCCCAATCTATCACACCTATTTCCCACCCCCTATCTTTCACCCCACCCCATCTTTATTCCCGTCCCATCCCCATTCCTCCCCTACCCCATCTCCGTGTGGTAACGCTTTTTTGGTTATGTGCCAGAGCTAAGACATGAAAATGTCAAAAATGTGTGCGCAATAATCCTAACAATTTTCAAATTTGTTGTAAGAAATAAAATTAAATTAAAAAAAATTGTTTCAAATAATTATATGATTACTCTTAGTCGTGTCAGTGTGTAGTAAAAACACTTAGTGTTATAGACAAAATATAGGATCTAAAAATAAAGTTTGACCCCGAGGTATGAGCTCGAAAAAATTTAGTTCAGTTTAGTTAGAATACAGTAGGTATCAAGACTAGGTGCGGATTGTCGATGAAATGACGCTTTCAGAGTTATCACCAGCGACGATCGTCTTGAGCCAAGTGGCCTCATTTAGCCCAACAGTACTGTCGCTGGAAACCGGTTACGATTATAGCTCAAAGTGTAACCCGACGAAGGCATACCAGTACAGAGATTTGAAATGCACGTATCTGTTTGCAGGAATGACGCACATGGGGTATATAAGACTGATACTAAAAGACAAAAACAATTGGACCAAATACGCGGTCGGTCCGGTAAGACGCTACAACATCCAAGCAGCGATATGCACCCTGTACGACGTGGCTGACGTGGAAATCGGCTCGTTGTGGCTCCTACTATTATATGAGAGCACAGTGCAGACTTATTACAAACGCTATGTGAAAGACAGTGCATCATCCACGATTACGTGGCGGACAGAATACAAAGGGAATTGTCAGCCTCCGGTTGTCGGCCGGCAACCGGTTCGAGTCGGATGAAAAATGGTTCGCAAGGCAGGCGGCCACTCGCAAACTATTTGTCCGATATCCGAACAGAGGCCCAAAGCAAATGTGACGAGCTAGACAGCCTATTGAACGCGAACGACGCCCAATTCACGTATGGGATGTGGTACAAAGCTATGAAGTCCAGACAGTTGTTCCTCAGCAATCTGGGCATTAACAAACAGCTCAAGTCAAAGCTGATGACCGCGTACGACGTGCAGGTCGACTGGGATGGCACGTCCCAATTGCTAGAAGACTACTACGAGCACGTGCAAAAAATGTACTCTCCCACAAACTGGTTGTTTAACATCAAGATATATTACAGAGGGATCTTCAGTCTGTTCAAAGTCATCGCGTACCGGCTGACGAGGACATTTTTGTTGCACGTCAACACATTTACGAGTAAACGTCGTGAAAATCACTTAAAAAAATGGCATGACTTGCTGGTAGAATTCCAGACACTGTTGTGCCTCCAAGACGATCCGGACGTCAAGGATTTGCTTGTTGCTATTAACAGCCAAAGTAGCGTCGACATTAGTAACCAGCTCGAGGTTTATTTACACAGATTAACGTTAATCTCCAATGCGTGGCCACCAACCAGATGATTTTAGAACCAGAGCAGTTCCCTTCGAGCACGCACCAGGACACGTCTGACGAAACTACAATCGACTTGAATAGCATAAAAGACGTGCAGAATTTCATCACTAATCTCTAGGCCGCTTTCTTCAAAGTCGATTTCGATGTCATCCGATCGATTTAAAAGTACATAGACGAGACTAAGTGGTAAACGTTATTTAGTTTTGAAATCTTAATAAAATTAACAACCAATGTAAAAACAAAAATTGAATTTCTTATTAACCAGTGATACCATGTGAAACTAGTTACTTATATATCTAAACATATTTAACATTTTTATTTAAAAAAATCATAAAAAACATTATTAAAAAACTCTTGACTTTGCTGTAAACGGTTTTTTTAAAATACAATAAAATAAAAAACATTTTCTATTTATAGACTACTGTTATTGTGGTTACCTACAACATGTTATGGCATTATTTCAACAAAACGTGTTACGATTATCATTATCCAAGACAAGTATTTACCCGAGTGTGTTGAACCGTGGTATATTATTCATCACACTCAATATTTCATTAAATAATTGCAATTTTGTAGTGCTTTTTTTTCTTTAAAATTACTAAATATTTGCTGTTTATATGCTATAGCTCCATCAATTTTTCAAATGTACAAATAAGATTAACCTATAATAAAAATAAAACGGTAGTCAAGTGTTTTTATAATTTTCGGTTTATTAAAAATGATTATTTCAAAATAAAATGTTTACATAACAAATTTTATCTCAGAATTAGCGCGTTATTTTTTTAATCGCATCTAAATTTTTAATATACTTATAAAAGTGATTTTAAATTTTTGGTGCAATTTTTTTAAAAAATTATTTTAATCGTTACATTTTTAAACGTTATAGACTGTGGGACACTTGTATACACAAAAATTAATACTCTTTGGTTATTGAAATCGAGAAAAACTCAAATCAAGTTTTTATACAGACATAGTATTAGTCATCAAACTAATAGGCGAAGTGTACAAATAAAAAAAAATTGTTCACTAGCGTCCTGTTCGTTCACCATCCATAAATGTACCTGCTTATTCTGGTGATGCCAGGGCGAGTGCTATATCTTTATTTGCAAGAATTTCGGCCAGGATTAGGTTGATTAAAAATGTTTTTCTTGTGCCTCTAGGTGCATCCAAAAAATATTACACCACCTTGTTGTTTTTTAATGTAATCTATAATTATGTCATAAGCCTGATGAATTGTGTTGAAGGAATTCTTTTTGTATTAAGGGTTTCTTTACAGTTAAATGGTCCAAGTCGTCTTCAAGCAAAGAATATTCCATATCATTTTGGAACTAATTTAATTGTTTTTAAAAATAGTTAATTGATAAATATGTGCACTTTTTGGGAGCTTATTTCGATTTTGAAGGGGAAAGATAGATTTTTTTTTTTAATTTTTGGCCCAATAGAGTACAATATTTTCTGATTTATAGAATTGCTATACGAAGAAATCGTTTCAGTGGTCCAAATAATATGGTGGGTTCTGAAATCAAAAATTAAAAAATGAATAAAAAAAATAAATTATAAATACAATAACTTCAGAACTTCGCATAGAAGCTAAAAAAGTCATCTAAATAATTACCCGAATACTTTTAAGCGTGCATGTGTGTGGTAAGCCAGCAAATTATGGGCTCTGTAAATAATGTTTGACACCCGAGGTTTGAACTCAAAAAAAAAAAACTTTGTGGTTTATTTACAGTTTAATATTCAAAGTAGGTGCGGATTGTAGACTAAATGTCGCTTTCAAAATTATCGACAACGACATCGTCCTGAGCGTAGGACCTTGTTGAGGCTAAGGGTTGGTTACTCCATATTGTAACCATTTTGAGTATTAATTACATAGACATTTTTGTTTTTTCATTTAAATATTAATCCTCACTCATCCCATTTTTGAATTATGATGAAAACATTTGGTTCTGATAAATGATATATGTGTCTGATATATGATGTAAATCTAACACGTGTTTTTAAAAAAATAATGTTATTTTATATGCCTTAATTATTTCTATGCCTATAATAAATATTACATTTAAAACTATTCATTAAAAAAATATTCCTAAATGACTAAACAATTATTTATAAGCGTGCATGTGTGTGGTAAACCAAAATGGCGTAACTGACATAATATAGGTTTTGTAAATAATGTTTGACGCCAGAGGATTGAACCAGAAAATAAAAACTTTGCCGTTTAGTTACAGTTTTATTATCGAGAGTAGGCGAGGATTGTCAAAGAAATTATGCTTTGGAAATTATCTCTAAAGTCATTCGTCTTGAACCTAGGGGTCTTGTTGAGCCTGATGGTCTCATTGAGCGCGCCGGCACTGTCGCTGGAAACAGGATACGATTATGGCGCGAATGAATACACGACCAAGGCAGACCGGTACAGAGATTTGAAATGCGCGTATCTGTTTGCCGGAATGACGCACATGCAGTTGGTGAAGCTCATGCTGGAAGACATTAGAATTCCGACCAACTACCCGGTCGGTATGGTGAACCACTACAAAATCCGAGCGGCCATTTGCACCCTGTACGATGTGACCCACGTGGAAATCGGCTCGCTGTGGCTGCTACTCTTGTACTCGAGCACGGTGCAGTCTCATTACAAACAGAAAATCGTCTACAGCACGAACGAAGCAGACCAAATGGCGGCCGTGGCCAGACTGGTGTTCATCCACGATTACGTGGCGAATAGAATGCAAAAGGACTTGTCGGCCACCGGTTGTCGACAGGGCAACCGGTTCGACTCGTACGAAGAACGGTACGCGAGGCTGGCGGTAGCCATGCCGAGTGATGAAACCATTTTGTATCATATCCAAACGGAAGCATTAAGCAACTGTCACGACCTGGACGCACTGTTGAACGCGAACAACGCACAATCCACGTTCGGCAAGCGGTACGAAGCGTTGAAATCCAGACAGCTGTTCCTAAACAACATGGGCGTCAACGAACCGTTCAAGTCCAATCTGATGGCCGGCTACGACGTGCAAGTCACCTGGGAAGGCACGTCCGAGTTGCTAGAAGGCGACTATCGGTGCGCGCACAACGTGTACTCCCCCGCGGTTAGTTTACGTCCCTTTTTTAGCATCAATAAGTATTACAGTCGGGTCTTTAGTCTGTTAAAAGTCATCCTGTACCGGTTGACGTGGAAATTTTTGTTGCACGTCAATACGTTTACCGGTAAACGACGAGATAATTACTTAGAAAAATGGAAAGACTTGCTGGTGGAATTCCAGACACTGTTGTGCCTCCAAGGCGATCCGGACATCAAGGCTTTGCTGGTCGCCATCGATAGGCGCGGCATCGTCGACATTAATAACCAGCTCGAGGTTTATCTGCATACGATTAACGTTTATCTCCAATGCGTGGCCACCGACCAGATGACTCTGGAATCGGAGCAGAGCGTGCATCAGGGTACATATGGCCAAGCGGCCATCGACTGTGATAAATGCCTGAAAAACGCAAAGAGATTTATCACTGAGCTCAAGATCGTTTTCCGAAAGGTCGATTTTGATGTAATCCGATCGATCAGGATGTACATAGACGAAACTAAATAGTAAACGTTGTGTGTAGCATGTAATATTGTAATAATGTAATATATTTATTGTAATGTCACACAATATAACATTGTCAAGACCTGACCAAAGAAGTTTTGGTAACTCAATAAGATAACCAATGTAAAAACCTTTTCCAATTACTTGTTAACCAGTAATACTATGTGAAACGTGTTACTTATTTATCAAACAAATAGTTCACATTATTATTAAAAAAATAATTTTTATAAAAATACTTGAGGATCTCAAACGTTCTTCAAAATAAAATATTACATAACGTTTACTATCCACAGATTATTTTGTTACCTACAACATGGCAATTTGGCAATGTTCCATCAAAACATGAAACATTTAACAGACAAGGGTTTACTCGAGTTTGTGTAAAAGTTTTCCATTACAGGATGATTTTGCAATTTTTTAGTTATTATTAAGCTGCATAAAAAAATGATAAAAATTTCTACCCAACACGATTTGTGTATCGTCAGCCATTACAGCTAAATCGCAAAAAGAAAACACTGTCGTCAAAAGTATAGTTTAATAACTATTTATTAACCAATGCCACTGATTATTAGACTATAAATAAAATGTTCACTATTTTCCACAGTTATTGTAATTAAAATAAAAAAAGAATCAAAATGTCAATTGTTAGGGATTGCTCTAAATTTTCTGCAAAGTATTCTTTATTTAAATATATGTTATCATATAAGTTTAATAAGTCGACCTTCGAGGGACTTTTTAGAGCCCTAGGAAAAGTACTAGGCGTTTCAGTCGCAGTGATTACTTTTTGCGCATAGGTGAAAAAAAAAAATCAATTTTAAATATCAGAATAACTCTTCTGTCCATCCTTTTTGCCCTCCTGTATAATATTAAACTACAATAACTATAAAACTATCCGTTAAAAAATGGACTCATACTATGATCGCCTACCGTTGAAAAACCTGCAACAATATATACAGAGTGGCCCATGAAGATTTGACAAATTAAATAACTTTTGTTCTAATGAATGTTTTTAAGATTTTTCTTTTAAAAATAATTTATACTCATTTGCGCAATAAGCACCACGGTTTTTATGCACTTAACTATTTTACTTTTTAAACAAATTTTGTATGTTACATTTTCAAAAAAAAAATCAAGATAGCCTTTTGTTAAGAATAAATTGCTGAAAATTTTGCCTGGTCGACAACCAGATTCGGATAATTACTTTTTAAGTTACTAAAGGTTAAAGAATAGGATGGGAGGTGGAGTGCGGTAGAGTAAGCGCGTAGAGCGCAATTCACTACAACAAAAGTTATTTCATTTGTAAAATCTTCCTGGGCCACCCTGTATAATGAACTTTTCAAAATAATTCTACGCTAACTTCTAAGCG
Source organism: Adelges cooleyi (assembly GCF_023614345.1). Lineage (NCBI taxonomy): Eukaryota > Metazoa > Arthropoda > Insecta > Hemiptera > Adelgidae > Adelges > Adelges cooleyi. The sequence goes on from NW_026096268.1 coordinate 8,275,961, forward strand.
TGCTGTGTATGGTAAACATGGCGTTATTGACAAAATATGGATTTTGTAAATAATACTTAACGGCCGAAGATAGAAACAGAAGAATAAGAAGTTTGCAGTTTAGTTAACAATTCAGTGTCGATAATAGTTGCGGATTGTGAACAAAATGACGCTTTCAAATTAATCACCAACGACGACCGTTTTGAGCCTAGTGGCCTTGCTGAGCTTGATGGCATCATTAAGCACGTTGGAACTGTCCCTGGTAGCCGGTTACGATTATGACACGAAAGAAAATCCGACAATGACATACCAATACAAAGATTTGAAATGCACGTATCTGTTTGCCGGACTGACGCGGTTGGTAATAATCATACTGGAAGAAAGAAACATTTCGACCCATGTTATGGTCGGAATGGTAGGCTGCAACTACAACATCCGAGCGGTGATATGCACCCTGTATGACGTGACAAACGTGAAAATCAGTTCGTTGTGGCTGCTACTCTTGTACAGCGAGCTAGGTACATTCGATTTCCACATAGGTCACGTCATACAGGGTGCATATCACCGCTCGGATGTTGTAGTTTCAGCCTACCATCCCGACCATAATATGGGTCGAAATGTTTCTTTCTTCCAGTGTGAGTTTAACCAACCGCATGTGCGTCAGTCCGGCAAACAGATACGTGCATTTCAAATCTTTGTATTGGTCTGCCGTAGCCTGGTTTTCCTTTGTGCTATAATCGTAACCGGTTTCCAGGGACAGTACCAGCGTACTCAATGATGCCATCAAGCATGACGAGGACACTAGGTAATAAGACGTTGGTCGTTTGGTAGTAACTTTGGATGCGTAATTTCGTCGACAATCCGCACTTAGTCTCGATACTGAATTATATCTTAACTGCAAAGTTTTTCGTTTTCGGTAGTCACGGTGAGCGTCGAACATTATTTACACTACCCATATTTTGTCAACAACGCCATGATGGTATACTATACATACACACGCTTCAGATTAATCGTAAAATTATTTAAAATTCATTGAACACGCCGGTACTGTCATTAGTCGCCGGCTATTGTTATGGCACGAAGGGAAACCGGTCCACGGTAAACCGGTACTGAGAAATGCACGTATCTATTTGCCGGAATTACTCACATGCGATTAACGAGACTCATTCTGGAAGACCCGAACGTTCCTCTCAGAAACCCAATCGGTCTAGGGTGCAGCTACAAAATCCGAGCGGCCATTTGCACCCTGTACGATGTGACCCACGTGGAAATCGGCTCGTTGTGGCTGCTCTTGTATATGAGCATTGTGCATTATTATAACGAACACGAACAGTGTGTCGACCAAATAAATATGTTCTGTGGCTATAGACTGATCGTTTACTTTTAAAAAGAGTCAATTTTTTTTATTATGGCGATTCAATCATAAGAATAGTGCTATGTGAAAAACAGTTTTTTTAATTTCCCGAAAGTTTTACATTTTTATTTTAACCCCTTGCATAAAATATAATCGATTTATGTATTATGTATATTAAATGCATATTTTAATACTTTATCATAAATGCGTATTAAAAGTGGTTACATATTTTCTCTGTCGCTGTCTCTGTTTCCATTTTGTGGTTTTTTTATGTAAACAGAATGTCTGCATTTTGTTGCTGTTTCTAATTTGTCGCCAAATTTAAAAATTAAGTTTGTTGCTGTTTTGTCTTTGTTTTGTCGGTTTGGTGTGAACCCGGCATAACAGTGAAAAAGGGCCAAGTTCCAGACACCCTCCCGAAAAAGTCTGCCTATCAAAGTAGTGATATCTACATTTTATTGTGGTCAACTCTGCCATTTCTATGGTTCATAACCTCACTTCACTCCTATTTTCATGAGCAACACTTCTCTTTTATTTATATTGCTTAACACTCGGCCAGTTTCTAAATGAAACATGACGTAGTTAAAAACGTGTGTGACCATAATTATAACATAACTACTATATACGTACTGGTGCAAGTCATCAGGATAACTAGTGTTTGGTTATTTTATTATATTATTTATAATATATTGTAATAACATGTCAAGTAGAGTGAGTCAGTAGTAGAATAGTAATAACTCCTTTGTATAATAACATAACATGTATTTCAATATTTTAATATAATTTTATAATTGTAATTCACAATTAAGATAACAATTTAAGATTATCAAAAGTGAATTTTTCGACGAACACGAAGCCTAAATCTAAATAATAATTTTTGAAGACCTTTTCTACGAGCTCTAGAATTTGAACTCTAAATTGATATATGATATCCGACTTGTAATTTTGGGGAAATTTGTTTTGAAATTTCTGTATTAATTTTGTGATGTTGAGGTTTTCTTTTGCAGGCAAAATGCAACATTTGTTTACAAATGGTCTCAAAGAGTACCGATTGTTAGCATTAATAGACCTGAACAATTTTGCGAAAAATTTACAAACTTTCGTCTTGTACTCAACATCTAATTTACCGATATAAGTTGGAACAATACGTTTAAAATATTTCGACATATCTTTGTACCACTCCACTAAATGTAATAATTGTCTTGTGTGTTTTATGCTAGGATGTAATGCAAACGCCTCGGGAGGAATTAAATTGTATAAATAACTCAATGCGTCATACATGTGCTCAAACATCTTCTGACTATCCAATAATTGTTGATACGCAAAATGAAAAATTTTCTACGCAAAGTCAAAGTCGTAGTAAGACTCTTTAGAAACACTATACAGTTTGCTTTCTTTATCGTCATCCGTAATACTTAATTGGTCTTCCGAATCGTCACTATTTTTCTCAAGTGACTGATGGTCACACTGTACTTCAGTTCTTGATCGCTTGCCTAGAATTTGTTGACGATCCATTATGTCTTGATGTTTAATCTGCATGAATCTGCGTTGTCTTTGGATGACTTTACCTAGAGATTTACGACTTTCATATACATTTACAAATAAAATGTTTTTAATCAACGTTGTAAATGTATCCGTTATGTTCGCGTATACACATGCTAACAAACTATAGACCATGTAGTGTTTTGCATAAAAGTTTTCCACATTAACATGAGAATATCCAATGTTCTTAGTGCGTGAGTACAAACCTCTGTAAATAAATATATCTTTCCCAGAAAACCAAAATTCGTTTGCAAAATCTTGATATTTAGCCTTTACATCGTCAATTTGTGCCCATTGTAAATGTCCCATAATTGCGTTCAGTACGTCAATAGATTTTTTTGGACCTCGTATGACGCAATTGTTTGTTCATTGTATATTACAAAAAAATATAAGAAACTCGACAATATTTTGCACAACATTGTGTTTAGTAAAAAAACTGTAAACTAAAACATAGTTTGTGTAATATATTTTAATGTAAAATTATGATTATTATACGGTAATCAGAAATTCATGTATTCCACTTGCATACAATTCAATAGTGTATTGAAGTAAAAAATGAGAACTTGTTAATACCTGCTAAAATGTTTTCTAAAACACTTGTCCATATAAAAACAACTGCAATACAATATTATATTGTAACATAGTCTCGTTTAAACAACTTGTAAACGCAAGTTTTAGAATAGAGTTAATAGTTTTTAACAACTATTTAATTTAACAGTTCACCGTTTAAGTATATTTATTACTTCTGAAGGAGAGCTTAAAGCCAGATATCTATTTTTAACTAATTATTTATGCATTCAGACAGTACTATGTTTGGGTTATGCTGGTTTAAATTGTTCTGGTTTGACTGTGCTGAATTCTTACTATTTCCAGATAAGCATCGAAACTATTGATTGTGACAGAATAACATTCAGATTCAACAATTGGGTTAACATTATTTATTTATTAATTTTTTACTATTTGTATTCATTTTGTATAATTTATTATATTATATTCAGAGATTTTATAAATCTAACCATTTATCTTTTATACCGTTTACACGCCTACATAAAAAGCCAGGTGTTTTTGGATTTTTTATTGTAGTTCAGAAAGATAAATGTTGAACTGTAAAGGAGCAAGTTTTGAGCTTTGAGGTACACCTGCATTGATTTCTTTAATTGCAGAACCAGTTTTAATAATGTGCACTGAGAAAGTTTATTTGGTTAAAATAAATTGTGTTATGCTAAATTGCAAAAACTCAAAATACCCCCTATTTTGAGTTTTTGGTTTACAAAGAACGCATTTTTGTCTTGATATTAAATGCTTGTGTCACATATAATAAGACTGTTACCGTATGACTGCGAGTTTTGAATATATGACTTATTTGTCCTATTAATTTTAATCACCATTTTTAAAAATATAATAATTTAACAGAATATATCGAAAAATATTGGTGTTTCCATTTAAATTTCATTAGCTGATATCACTCATACGCAAACTACTAGGGTAAAATTATATATTTAGGCTTAAATAGGCGTACATTTAAACATAATGGCATTCAAAAGTCAAAATTCATAAAAAAAAAAACAAAAGCGGCTGTGAAAATCAAGGGGTCTTTAACTTTCTGAATATCTTGCAATCATCAATGTAATAACACGTGAAAAAGAGGGATTCATAAATGAATTTATGGATTTTAACATAGTAATAATAATTTTGTGTACTAATTTAACATGTATTTCAATATTTTAATGTATTTTTACAAAAATAATTCATTTAAATTTATTACGACATCAAACGAACGGAAGGAAAAGACGTCAAAAGTAATTTTTTCTGTGAACAAAAAACCTTAATCTAAATAGTAAATATTAGTTACTTTTTACATGAGCTCATTAATTATAATTCCATAACTGATTTTTTTTTGTACGGAAAAACTTACAGATTTATTTGTCATTCTTATGATGTCCTGGTTTTCTTAAGGTGGTAGTATGCAATATATATATATACACGTACAAATATGAACGGTCTCAAAAAATAACGATTCATTTGTTAATAAGCCTGACACTGAATTTTGTGACAAATGAAACAAATGGCCAAATGTCACCCCTTAAAGAAGTGGACACTTTAGGTTTAAGTTATATCGTGCGTTCAGACTAAAAAATAAAAAACGATTTAGACATTCATAAAGAGTAAATAATTTTAATAATACACTTTAAACGTACGAGTAATAGTTCATAAAATAATTTCATTATCATTTATGTTATCAGGGAAACTTAGCACAAAACCCAAATCTAAATAATAATATTTTATGACCTTTTTTACGAGCTCTTGAATTTGAACTTCAAATTGATAAATGATATCCGATTTTTTATTTTGGGGAAATTTATTTTGAAATTTCTGTATTAGTTTTCTAATGTCCTGGTTTTCTTTCGCAGGCAGGGTGCAACATTTTTTTACAAATGGTCTCAAAGAATACCGATTGTTACCGTTAATAGTCCTGAACAGTATTGTGAGAAATAAACTAACTTTTGTCTTGTACTCAACATCAGGTTTACCGTTGTGAGTTGGGAAAAATCGTTTTAAATTTATCGATACATCTTTGTACCACTTCACTAACTGTAATAATTTTTTTGCGTGTTTTATGCTAGGATGTATTATATATGTTTCGGGAGGAATTAAATTGTATAAATAAGTCAATGCGTCATACATGTACTCAAACATTGGCTGACTATCCATTAACTGCTGATACGCAAAACTAAAAATTGTCCATGCAAAATCAAAGTCGTAGTACGACTCTTTCGAAACTTTGGCATAAATACTATTCATTTTGCTTTCGTTCTCGTCGTCCGATGTATTCAACATGTCTTCCGAATTGTCATTATTTGTCTCAAGTGACTGATCATATTGTACTTCAGTTCTTGATCGCTTACCTAGAATTTGTTTACGGTACAATTTTTTAAAATGGACTTTTTTTAGCCTGCTTTGTTTCATGAGTACTCTCTGGTGAGAATGTTGTCTTTCATTAACATTTACAAATAAAATGTTTTTAATCAACGTTGTAAATATATCTGTCACGTAGGCGTATAAGCATTCTATCAAATTAGTGACCATATAAAACTTTTTGTATACGTTCTCGACATTAACATGTGAATTTTCATTGTTCCTGATGCGTGAATACATACCTCCGTGAATAACTATATCGTTCCCAGAAAACGATTTGGTTGCCAAATCTGATCGTTTGGCTTTTACATTGATGATTCGACCCCATTGTGGATGGCCACAAAGTGCGATTAGTACGTCCGAAAGATTATTTTTGTCCACGTAAGTTGCAAATGTTTGTTCATCGTATATTGTAAAAAAATACAAGAAACTGAATAACACTTTGCACAACATTGTACTTAGTAAAAAAACTTTGAATTGAAACATAGTTTTTAAAATTTATTTTAAAGTAAAATAATAATTTTATACGGTGAACAGGAATTGATGTATTTAAAACACTTGTCCGTATACAAACAGCTGCAATATAATAATATCTGATAACTTAGGCTCGATTAAACGAACTTGTAAACTTATGTTTTAGTATTCGAAATAGAGTGAAAAATATGTATGTTTTAAAAATATCAGCAAAATAGGTTTTCGAGATATCATGGGCCAGTCTCAAATATCAAAAGTAATTTATATTTTTTTTTATAATTTCACATAATATTACGTACCGTTTGGTTTCAGAGTAAGGCGGGACAGAGTCTATGTTTTTCACTTTCATGTACTACAAAAATGTATTGATTTAAAAAAAAAAACTAGTTTTTACTGGCTTGAGTGTTTTTTTTTTAAACACTTGTCTATGTAAAAACAACTACAATATATTATCTTATAACATAAGATTTAAATATTTTTCTACGTTTTTTGTTGATTCGTTTATTTATTCACTCGCTTGGTTATGCATATAACAAGGGCTTCCTATATTTTCCAGCTTTAAAACGCAAGTTCAACAATTTTCAATGTTCCTAGTGCGAGAGTACAAACCTCTGAAAACAAATTAGGGTTTCCCTGTAAATGAAACATATTCGTTGGTGAAATCTTGATATTTTGCCTTCACATCGATAAATTTTGCCCATTGCTGATGGCCCAAAAGTGCGTTTAGTACGAATGATGTTTATTGCGTAAGATGCAAACGTTTGCTCACTGTTATAGTATATTATAAAAAAAATACATAAACTTGGTTAACGATACCCCGGACATTCTGTTTAGGCGAAAACTTTATATTGAAATTTAAAATGAATATATTTTAAAGTAAAGTTTTTTTTATGGTAAACGAAATTTAGGGGTTTCAATTGTATGTCGTACAAACAGTTCTTTGTACATGTTATAGGTTTAAAGTAGAACGTATAGTTAATGTTATTTGGTTGATATTTGTTTGGGACGACGATATTCATGCGTATAAGAGCATACAAAGCACTTATGTACAAAAACCAACAAAAATATGTTATTTCACGGTCCTGTTATTTTTAACTGTTTTTTAGCTTCGCTGAGGAATGTTTTTTTTTTAAATATACACAATAGTTTTCGAAAACAAATTTGTATAGCATTTTAAAGTTATATATTTTACCAAGTATATTAGATTATCAGAAAAACTAAATAAGAAACATAAATCTAAATAACAATTATTGATGACCATTTTTACAAGCTCTTGAATTTGAGGCCAATATTTTACATTGATATATTAATAAATTAATATAGGAATTTTAATATTTAAATAACAATTCTGAACATTCATAAAAATACATCTTATATTATACGTATTTTTACATTCACAGCAAAAATAAAAATTTAGTAACTTAACATCATTTGCAATTTATCAATGTATTTTCAAAAATATAATTCGTAAAATAACTATTCGTTAAGGTTATCAGGGAAACTTAGCACGAAACCTAAATCTAAATAATACTTACTGATGACCATTTTTACGAGCTCTTGAATTTGAACTTCAAATTTATATATTATATCCGTCCTTTTATTTTTTGGACATTCATTTTTATATTTCTTTATTAATTTTTTGATGTTCTGGTGTTCTCTCACTGGTAGTTTGCAACAATTTTTTACAAATGGTTTCAACGTATACCGAACATTATTATTAATACACCTGTATAAATTTGTGAGAAATGGAATAACTTTTGACTTGTACTCAACATCTAATTCACCGATATAATTTGGAAAAAATCTTTTAATATTAACCGATACATCTTTGTACCACTCCACTAACCGAAAAAAGTTTATTGCGTGTTTATAGCTAGGATGCAATAAAAATACTTCGCGTGGAATTAAACTGTATAAATAATTCAATGCGTCATACATGTATTTAAACATTGGCTGACTACCCAATAATTGTCGATACGCAAAATTGAAAATTGTCCATGTAAAATCTAAGTCGTAGTAAGACTCTTTAGAAACTTTGACAGAAATACTATTCAGTTTGCTTTCATTCTCGTCATCTGATGTATGCAACTTGTCTTCTGAATTGTCACTAATTTTATCACTTGATTGATGGTCGTGTTGAACGTCGGTTCTCGATCGCTTACCTAGAATTGGTTTACTATCCATTTTTTTCAGAGGTTTTTTGTTTAATCTTATTTGTTTCATGGCTAATCTACTATGAGATAGACGTCTTTCATTTAAATTTACAGATAAAATGTTTTTAATCAACGTTGTTAATGTATCTGTCACGTTCGCGTACATACATTCCAATAAATTAGTGACCATACAAAATTTGTTGTACACGCTATCGAAATTAACATGAGCATTTCCAATGTTTTTAGTGCGAGAGTACAATCCTCTGTGAATAAATATATCTTTCCCAGAAAACCAAAATTCGTTTGCAAAATCTTGATATTTAGCCTTTACATCGTCAATTTGTGCCCATTGTAAATGGCCCGAAATAGCGTTTAGGACGTCAGGCAGAGTATTTTCTTCCGTATAAGATGCAAATGTTTGTTCATTGTATAATACAAAGAAATACAAGATACTCACTAACACTTTATACAACATTGTATTAGTTTAAAAAAAAACTGTTAATTAAATCTTAATTTTTATAATATATTTTATAGTGAACAGGAATTTATATTTTAACTTGCACGCAATACAAAATTGTATTGTGTTTAAAAAGGACAAATGTGTTTTTTTTAACACTTGTCTATATACAAACAACTACAATGTAATATAAACTTATGACATGGTCTCGTTTAAACAGCTTTAAAACGCAAGTTTTAATATTTGGAATAGAGTGAATAATATGTATTTAATAAAAATATCCGCATACTAGGTTTACGAGATACCGTGGGTCAGACTTATTATAAAAATTAAGTAACGTAAAATATGTAAATTTTCATAAAACATGTTCTTATATTATTCGTGTTCTTACTTTTTTAGTAGATTTGATTATAATCACCTGCTGTGTTGTGTATGTGATAAGGATTTATTGGCATGCCGTGGAAGTTGGAAATCTAGCTGTATGGGAGAGTTTAGATTAAACTTATATTTTATGCACCTTTCGGGATGGGCAAAGGGAAGAGATATCCCTAAATATATATATACATTTATTTTAAATCTCTATATAAGTAACCTACCAAACACAATATCTCTAAAATTAATTTATGATGATAAAACTGCGATCACACACTTTAGTTTAAACAATCGCCTGACTAAATTCCAACCCCAGATCGTGTTTTGTGAGAGTACTCGCAAATACGAGTAGACTTTTAAATATCTATAAGAGACGCTAGGCAGACAGCTTACGTACAAAAAATATATGGAATATACTGCAGCTAAGCTTAAATCTAAAAATAATATTATGCAAATACTAGCCAGCTTGTCCTGGGGAGCAGCTACTCCCATAATACGAACGTCTGCATTGGCCCTAGTGTCCTCAGCCGCAGAATACGTCTGCCCAGTGTGGATAAAAAAGTCCTCGCTGCAACAAAACTGATGTCCAGCTTAACCACCCTATGAGAATCATCTGTAGTACAGTAAAATCAATACCGAAACAGTGGATTCCCGTTTTATGTAATGTTTTGTCACAATCGAATTGATAAAATCAGTCATTCAATTATAAAGAAAAAAGTACCACAATAACTTACAAAACAATTTTACAGTTAAAGCTTACAATTAGAAAAAGTTCATTTATTCATATTATTTAGTTTTTAAATTTAAATATTGACAGTTTTTTTTAATAACCATTTTACGAAAGACAAAAATATATACTTTTAATGCATTGTAATAATACTTTTAGACATTCGTAACTAAATAAATTTTATACTGTATTTTTATGATAATAATTCATAAAAAATTTAATCATTTATGTTATCAGCGAAACTTAGTATGAAACCTAAATCTAAATAATAATATTTTATGACCTTTTTTACGAGCTCTTGAATTTGAACTCTAAATTGATATATGATATCCGAATTGTTATTTTGCGAAAATTTATTTTGAAATTTCAGTATTCATTTTCTAATGTCCTGGTTTTTTTTCGCAGGCAGTATGCAACATTTGTTTACAAATGGTCTCAAGGAATACCGATTGTTATTGATAATAGACTTGATCAATGTTTCTAGAAATGGACTAACTTTTGACTTGTACTCTCTATCGTCTTCACCGTAGTAAGATGGAAAAAGTAGTTTTAAATTAACTGATACATCTTTGTACCACTCCACCAACTGTAATAATTTTATAGTGTGTTTTAACCTAGGATGTAATAGATTTACTTCGGGTGGAATTAAATTGTATAAAAAAGTTATTGCGTCATACATGTACTCAAACATTGGTTGACTATCCAATAATTGTCGATACGCGAAATTAAAAATTTTCCATGCAAAATCAAAGTCGTAGTAAGACTCTTTAGAAACTTTGGCATAAATACTATTCATTTTGCTTTCGTTCTCGTCATCCGATGTACTCAACATATCTTCCGAATCGTCACTATTTTTCTCAAGTGACTGATGGTCACGCTGCACTTCAGTTCTCGGTCGCTTACCTAAAATTTGTTTACGATCCAATTTTATAATTTCTCGTATTACTTGCTGGTTGGGGTTGGAGAAGCGGGAAAGTATCAAATTTAAACATCCTAATATTCTAAAATATTTTACATAGATAAATATATATATATATATTCCTCTCGCAGAATAAATCTAAATAAATAACTTAATGTGGCATACATGTACTGAAACACCTGCTGACTGTTTTATAATTGTTATAAGTAAAACATTTCCAATGAACTTTTATACATAATAAGTTCATCATAAAAAAATATGTACTACAAACTTTAGCTTTGATATTAACAATATTTTGTATGCTTTATTTCTCGTCGTCCAATGTACACTCCTCGTCTTCCAATGCGGCACTATTGTGTTGTTTGCTTTTGTTCACCAGTCTCATTTTCCATTTGGGTTTTTCCTATTTACAGATAACAGGCGAGTCTTTATAGTAAAATAATAAATTTATACGGTGAACAGGAATTCATGTTTTCCACTTTTATGCTATACAAAAGTGTATTGTGTGTAAAAATGACGTATTATTACCAACTAAATTATTTTTTAAAACACTTGTCCATACACAAACAACTGCAATTGATATAATATACTTAAGACATAGTCTCTGTTAAACCACTTTTAAACGCAAGTTTTTATTACTTTGAATAGAGTAAATGATATTTATGTAAAAAAAAGACCAGCATAATAGGTTTACAATATATCGTGGGTCAAACTCAATAATAAAAATTAATCTACATAGTAATATTTTGATTCTACGATTACTTTTTGGTTGGAGTCGGAATAGGGTTATTTATTTAATATTCACCATAATGTTTCACTACGAAATAAAATATGTAAGTTAAAACGCATTTGAGTTGTAATAATTTCAAAATGTGTATTCGTTGAAAATGTACAAAATATCCCATAATTTAAATAAAATCTGTTGTCGAATTGGATATTATATTGACCACTTTAACCTTTCCACTGAGCATAAATATAATATGTTTAACTGGCATAAGGGGAAAAGACAAAATTGCATTTGCGATTTAAAGTAAACAAGTATCTCGGTGTTATAAAAAAAGAGTAAAAATAGTTTATCCCCTAGCTATTAGAGTCGTATACGTCAGAAATTTAATTAAATAACTAGTTTGCTAAAAATTATATAATAAAACTAATTTGTTTTCATTTATTTAAGGTAATTGTTTCAGCATAACTAATGTTTTTACAGTAAAATACGTTTTATTAGGTTAACCAAAAAATATATATGTTATAATGCAAAAAAGTATGCACGTAAAATTAATTATGGGTGCTTTCGTCAGATGACGGTAATGAAGAAAGTATTACATGTTTTGGTAGTCGTGGTTTTAATTTCCTTTTTTTATTTTTTTTTACCAAATCAAAAATGTTTTGCTTTCTCATATGAGTTGAGTTTTGCATGACATTTTTTTAATTGCTGTTTTATCCAGTCTATTAGTAATCACAAAAACCATATAAGTATCGAAATTTGCCATTTATGAACTATAATATTGTAAAAACTTTTAGGCGAAAATAACAATTTTAATCACCATTTATGAAAACATATTAATTTTATATAATGTCTCGAAGTGTTGATATCACTCATATGCAAACGACAAAGGTAAAATTATGTATTTAGGCTTGTTTAAGCCTAAATACACCCAAATTTACACCCAATAACATTCAAAAAACAAAATTTATAAAAATAAAAAAACAAATGACAGTGAAAATTTAGGAGTTTTAAACTTTTCGAACACCTTGTCCATCGTTTTCAAAGAATAACGATCATTTATTAAAAGACCTTAAAAACTCTGTGACAATTGAAACATATGTCCAAATGATAAGAGGTGGGCATTTTCGGTTAAAGTGATATCGTGCGTTCAGATTTTCAAGAAAAAATCAATTACATTGATAAATCAATAAACAATTTTTATTATATATTTTAAAAAAAATACTACTTACAAAAATTATTCATTTAGATTATCATGAAAACTAAACACGAAACCTAAATCTAAATAATAATTATTGTAGAAGGTTTTTACGAGCTTCTGAATTTGAATTTCAAATTGATATATGATATCCAAATTTTTTTCTTTTGGACATTCTTTTTTAAATGTCATTATTAGTTGTTTGATGTTCTGGTTTTCCATGGCAGGCAATATGCAACATTTGTTTACAAATGGTCTCAACGAAAACCGATTGTTATTGATAATAGACCTGAACAATGTTCCGATAAATTCACTAACTTTTCTCTTGTACTCAACATCGGGTTTACCGTTGTGAGTTGGGAAAAATCGTTTTAAATTTATCGATACATCTTTGTACCACTTCACTAACTGTAATAATTTTTTTGCATGTTTTATACTAGGGTGTAATACATATGTTTCGGGAGGAATTAAATTGTACAAATAAGTCAATGCGTTGTACATGTACTCAAACATTGGCTGACTATCCAGTAATTGCTGATACGCAAAATAAAAAATTGTCCATGCAAAATCAAAGTCATAGTAAGTTTCTTTCGAAACTTTGGCATAAATACGATTTAGTCTGCTTTCGTTCTCGTCATCCGATGTACTCAACATGTCTTCCGAGTCTTCGCTATTTTTCTCAAGTGACTGATGGTCACACTGTACTTCAGTTCTCGCTTTAGGTCGCTTACCTAAAATTTGTTTATGATTTTCAAATTTTTTCAAATGAATTTTTTTTAGCCTGCTTTGTTTCATGAGTACTCTTTGTTGAGATAGACGTCTTTCATTTGAATTAACAGATAAAATATTTTGAATCAACGTTGTAAATACTTCCATCACGTACGCGTATAAGCATTCTACCAAATTAGTGACCATATAAAACTTTTTGTATACGTTCTCGACATTAACATGTGAACTTACATTGTTCTTGATGCGTGAATACAAACCTCTGGGAATAAATATATCATTCCCGGAAAACGATTCATTCGCGAAATGTGGACGTTTAACTTTTACATTGACGATTCGTCCCCATTGTGGATGGCCACAAAGTGCGATTAGTACGTCCGTTAGAGTTTTTTTGTCCACGTAAGTTGCAAATGTTTGTTCATAGTATATTACAGAAAAGTACAAGAAACTGACCAACACTTTGCACAACATTGTATTTAGTAAACAATTTTTGAACTAAAACATAATCTTAATAATATATTTTAAAGTCAAATAATAATTTTATACGGCGAACAGTAATTTATGTTTTCCACTTGCATGCCATAAAAATGTATTGAGTGTACTAAATTATTTTTTTAAAACACTTGTCCGTATACAAACAACTGCAATACAATAAAATCCTATAACTGAGTTTTAGTTAAACAATTTTTAAACGCAGGTTTTAATATTAGAAATAGCGTGAATAATATTCATGTAAAAAAAAGACCAGCAGTATAAAAATTAATCTAAATAGTAATTTTTTGATTTTACTTTCTGGTTGTAATCGGAATGGGGGTTTATTTAATTTTAATATTATTCATTATTATATTCCACTACGGATTATGATATATAAGTTAAAACGCATTTGAGTTTTTAGTTTTAATAAATTTAAAATGTGTTTTCGTTAAAAATGTACAAAAAAAGCATATACTAGGTTTAATAGTTTGCGGACTTAGCTTTGGTATTGTAGCAATAAAAGTCACAGTTATCCATTCGAGTATGAATGTAAGTCTTATCGCGTGTCCACGACTGATGTAACGGCGAGCTAAATAATTATTTGGAAAGAAATCTATAAAAATGCAGTACCTACCACCGAAACATCACTCTAGATTCTAGAGAATTTGGCCTACATAGATCAAATAACCATTTTAAATGTATATTTCTATCTTGGCAGCTAGCAACAGTAAGTATGCCGCTAGCTTTTGCTCGAAAATAACTACACTAAAAAAAAAAATATTTTTTCGATTTAATTTATTATTGTCCGTACATTTTTGAATAGTGCAAAAGACCTAACGAATCACGAACATAACTGCGATTAATTCGGTGTGATATTAAATATTCGTTATTTTTTTGTGCCGTTATCATATTATGAAATCGTAAAACGCGTTTGTTATACAAACATTATAAGCGCTTTGATTTAGGGGGGGGGGAGCTCGTATTTCAAAACAGATTACGGATGGGCGTCTGGTACCTGATTTATGGTTTCGCAGTCGCCTTTTTATAACGCCCCGAAATAAATCAAGCTGTGATATAGTCACTGTGAGAAATTCAAGGTCATTCGTCTGTCATTCTCTCGACACGGGTGACCTAACCGTTCGCAATAATCCAGTACACACATTACACTGGCGCACGCAAGTAGTATGTACAATATTTTCCATACACAATGTCGGAATTCGTTGAAAAGAGGAATTGCGACCCGAGCCGATCGCCGCGCCCCTTTTTCGTTATTATCCGTTTGCGGAAATGTTGAACTTATTTTTCTAAACGTACACAAGGAGTTAATCTTGAAAATAAAAACAAATCCGTACACTAATGCCGCGCTGCGAGATCCGCATTAGGTATAAATCATTTATATAATCCGGTTCACGCTCACATCGCTACCTTTGGCGACCGAAATTGAATTTTATTTGATTCTTCCTGCAGTGAATCGTTTCAACAATAAAAACAATCTACTCTTCTTTCATTTTCTTTATTTCGAAACACGGTGGCAGATGGTAAAGACACATTACGCCGTGTTGGACGGCACGTTCCTTAGGCAATTTCGGTACACCCGTGTGTGTAACACGGCGTTGGTTTGATCGCATACTTGTGAAACCTGTGTTGGACAATTATTTATTTGAAAACTGTGCCTCACTCGCAGAACGAAAAATTCTGCAAAGAGTTAAGGCGGTTTCAGTGACTATTAATTTCGTTTTTACGCGAACGATAAAGTTAAGACATATTGTGGTGGTCTAACTGGCTAAATAGGTTTTGTTACAGATAAAAATATTAATATAATTTTTTTTTTATATTTCATCATATTTTTCTTCATTACACTGTTATTTCTAGATTTTTTTTTTGTTATTCTAGTGTGGTTATCTGTTTTCATTTCAGTCGAAAGTCTTGTGCATAAGTAAATAATCCGTTTACATAGTAAATTATAAGTTATTTTATAAAACAATTATGTAAATGCTGAATGTATAATGATATGTAAATCTTGAAGTCGCACAGATTTTTCAAACATATTATGAGACCCAAATATACCAAAACGGGAAAACTACACTACTATATCATAAAGTTAACCCTATCGTGAAATGGAAATTTAATGGCATTCTACGCTTTCTACCAGTTTTGTTTTTCATTTAGTCCGTTCTAACTGTTGGTATTTTATAGTAATCCCTTTTTAATTTATTCAACCTTTGTACTTCATCCACTGCGTTATTTTTTGCTATTTCGCGTATACACATCCTAACAAGTTAGTGACCATGGAGAATTTGTTGTACACATTTTCTTCATTGACATGAGCATTCCCAATGTTCCTATTGCGAGAGTACAGACCTTTGTGTATAAATATATCATTCCCAGAAAACCAAAATTCGTTTTTGAAATCACGATATTTCGCCTTAACATCGGTAATTTGTACCCATTTCGAATGGCACAAAAGTGCGTTTAGTACGTCCGAAAGATTATTTTTTTGACCGCGTAAGATGCAACCGCTTGTTTACTGGTATAGTGTATTATAAAAAAATACAGAAACCTGATTAACTGGACATTCTGTTTAGGTAAAAACTGTATATTTTTTAAAGTAAAGTTTTATACGGTTAACGAACATTTAGGGTTTCCACTTGCATGCGGTACAAAGTGTTATTTGTGCATGTTATATGTTTATAGTAGAACCTATCGTTATTGGTTAATGTTGTTTGGCTGATATTTATTTTGGTAGGCGTCCATATTCATACGCATGGTAACAAAGCACTTGTGTATGAAAACCAACACATCTATATATTACGTTATAACATGGTCTTGTTATTTTTAAACGAGTTGTAGCTTAGATTCGGAATTGGGAATGTATTGTTTTTATTTTTCTTTCTGGTCCCACATAAGACATACAATTTTCTCAAAAAACCGTGATCAAACCGATAAAATGTAAAAAAGTTATCCTCGTATTCACATGTACGATAATTTACCGTGTCTGGTCGTTTGTACATAAACCCTAAGCGAATTTTCGAAAACACATTTGTGTACCACTTAAATGTTATAAATTGTATTCATTTCTACAAATTAAAACTAAGTTTCTTTCTTTACTCAATCATTAATATTTAATGCTAATTTGTAAACTGTTTTTACTGTTTTCGGTTTGGACTGTACTGGTTTGAATTTATCACTACTTCTTTGCATCGAAGCGCTTATTTAAAGGTGATTTTATCATTTTTAGTTGTAACAATTCCTGTGAACCTTTGACCTCCCCGTCCCCAATATACTCCTGACCCCACTATTCCCGTCTCCAATATGCTCCAACCCCACTGTATAGGTTTTTTTACCCCCTCTAAAATTAGATCTTTTGGTAGCAATTTTGGAACCTCAAATGGTAACACATACATTTCATTAACTTTTTAAATTAAAAATTATTTTACTAAAAATGTTAGCTGGTCGATAACCAGTTTTTGATAACCAATTTTGAAGTTATTGAAGTTTCAAATTTAGTGAGGGAGAAAAGATTGAGTGCAGGATTATATTTATCGCCGTTCCCCTCCCCTCCTATTCTAACTTTAGAAATCTTATAACATTAAAACTAATTGATAAAAACTGGTTATTAACCAGTCATAATTTGTATTACATTATTCTCAATTTAAAAAGTTAATGAAATGTAAGCGTTACCATTTAAGTTTCAAAATTTGCTTTCAAAAAAACTAAGTAGGGAGAAAGGTAAAAACAACAAAAAAAAATATGCATAATTGAGATCATATTGTATAAATCAAATAAATCATAAATTTAGACATACATATAAAATTAAATACATTTTATTGTGTATTTAAAGAAAATAATACTTCCAAAACCTATTAATTTAAATTATCAAGAAAACTAAACACAAAACCTAAATCTAAATAATAATTTTTGATGACCTTTTTCATGAGCTCTTGAATTTGAACTCCAAATTTATATATGATATCCAACCTATTCTTTTTTGGAAATTCAATTAAAAATTTCTTTATTAATTTTTTGATGTTCTGGTTTTCTTTATGAGGCAGTATGCAACATTTGTTTACAAATGGTCTCAACGAATACTGATTGTTTCCATTAATAGACTTGATCAATTTCGAGAGAAAAAGACAAACTTTTGACTTATACTCAACATCAAATTCACCGTTATAATTTGGAAAAAGTCGGTTTAAATTAACTAGTACATCTTTGTACCACTCCACTAACTGTAATAATTTTATTGTGTGTTTTGACCTAGGATGTAATAGATTTACTTCGGGTGGAATTAAATTGTATAAAAAAGTTATTGCGTCATACATGTACTCAAACATTGGTTGACTATCCAATAATTGTCGATACGCGAAATTAAAAATTTTCCATGCAAAGTCAAAGTCGTAGTAACACTCTTTAGAAACTTTGGCATAAATACTATTCAGTTTGCTTTCGTTCTCGTCATCCGATGTATTCAACATGTCTTCCGAATCGTCACTAATTTTCTCAAGTGATTGATGGTCATATTGTATTTCAGTTCTCGATCGCTTACCTAGGATTTGTTTACTATCCTTTTTTTTCAGATACCGTTTCATTAATCTCTTTTGTTGAGCTAGAACTCTATGGTGAGATAGACGTCTTTCGTGTAAATTTACATATAAAATTTGTTTAATCAACGTTGTAAATGTATCTATCACGTTAGCGTAAAGGCATTCTATCAAATTAATGACCATGAAGAGTTTTTCGTACACGTTATCGACATTAACATGGGCATTTCCATTGCTCCTGGTGCAGGAGTACAAGCCCCTATGAATAATTACATCATTCCCAGAAAACGATTCGTTTGCGAAATCTGAACGTTTAACTTTTACATTGACGATTCGGTCCCATTGTGGATGGCCCAAAAGTGCGATTAGTACGTCCGAAATAGCTTTCTTGTCCGCGTAAGTTGCAAATGTTTGTTTATTGTATATTACAGAAAAATACAGGAAACTCACCAACACTTTGCACAACATTGTATTTAGTAAACAAACTGTAATTTAAAACTTAATTTTTATAATATATTTTACAATGAACAAGATTTCATGTTTTAACATGCAGCATTACAAAATTGTATTGTGTTTAAATAAGACGTACAATTACGTATTATTACCGACTAAAGAGCTTTTTTAAAACACTTGTTCTATACAAACAACTGCATTATAATAATATCTTATAACTTAGTCTCGATTGAACAATTTTTAAACACAAGTTTTAGTATTTGAAATAGAGTGAATAATATTTATGTTATATGTATATCTACGTTTTCAGTAGATTCCTTTATAGTGACCAACTTTATCTATTTAACATCTATTTAACATCAACGGCAAGTTCAATTTCTTATAGGAATAAGGACAGATGCTGTTTTCTCAACAACTTTATTGATATCTATACTGATCTATATATATATATATTGATATCGAACGCGTTACCTTACGCCGTTATTCTTGACCAGAAATTGCCGCAGTAAAGCCGGCAATGCGCAAAAGTAAACAGATAAATATTTTTGCAGTTAATTGAAAATATGTTTACCCAACATATTGTTTTACATATAAATCAGAATGCAACTAATTTTATAATAACGGTTATGCTGAAAATTGTGTTAGATGTCCATAAACTCATAATCGTTTAAACCTTATATGTATACGTTTTAGTCAAAAAAACATTAAACGCTAAATCTTTTATTTGGTTTTCGACTATACTTTTTTTTTTTTAATATGCGTTGTTCAAATTTGGTTATTCGATACAGAGAGTGTATGTATGATGATTAGGCCTGCGCGATAGTCATTCGTTATGGTCGATAGTCGATTGTGTTAAAATAATCGATAGTATCGATAGTATCGGATAAAATTGAAAAAAAAATCGGTTACCACCCCAAAAAACACCAAAAATTATAACTGCCAATTTTTTACATCATAAAAACTAAAAAGTAACACATCTCTTAAAAAATTAATAGAGGATCAAAATATTCATATCAGTCTGAATGTTTCATATCTTAAACTGTAGGCTTAGGAACATAGTCCTTGTTCATTGATAAAAATACCAATTGACTTGCATGTTCACTTGAAAGTGAAGCTCTCTTTTTTTCCGTGTTTGGATTTCAAGTGAGACCATAAGTTTGTTGTATTTGTGCCCGAATTAGCATAGGACTTATGACAAATATTGCATATAGCTCTTTGACCACACGTGCTTTTGTCAAAAACTTGCCACACCTCACTCATTGTAGTAGCTAGTAAATACTTAATAAATAAAAAACTTACCACGAGGTTAAACAAATTACTGTTAAAATGGGTAACGAATAACGGTCATCCGTCATACAGAGAAAAATAATGTTATCATTTTTTATCAGTTGTCAATAATCAAATAAGCAATAGGATAAATCGGTATCGATATTAGATTATATCGATATTAGACAATATAGATATTCGATTCTATCAATATATCCGATTAATCGATATATTTCGATTGTATCGATATATCCGATTAATCGATATATATATATATTTTTAAATTATATCGATTAATCGATACTATCTAGCATGAAAAACGATTAATCGGTATATCGGCACAGGCCTAATGATGATATTATAATATTTTAGTACAACGCAACAAAAAGTAGGTCATCGACAAAAAAAAATTACTTGCTATAACATAAAATATATATTACAAGAGGAAATGTTTTTCATTATATACATAATATAATTACTGGGCATTTCAATAAGATGGCGTTGTCAGAGTGAGATATATGAGATATATAGTGAGATGGTTGGAAATAAAAAATGCGTTCGGCTATCTCGTTAATGTATCATTTAGGAAAACCGCTGCCTATCGATTTCCGTTTTGTGAGTGTTCCGATTAAAATTTTGCCTGAGTAAGCCCTTCGAGTGAAAATTATTTTGAGAGGTAAGGGGAGGTGTAGAACCGGAAACTAAGTAGAGCATCATCGACCGTCTTAACAACGCGTCGTATTGTTCTCTTTGGCTTGAGAATGTAGTATAGATGTTAAGCACAATAATTGTTTATAGTGTTTAAAAACGGGTAACGCAGAACGGTATATTTTAGAGATCGGGCTTGTTCGATTCATCGCTTGGGCTTAACACAATATTCGTGAAATCTTCAATTCAAAAACGATCCACGCCCAGACAAACGCCGAAGAGGGTTATGAAAAGAAACTCACGAGGAGCCGGTCGTAAAAAGTTCGTTAAAAATTCACATTTCAAAGAGAATATATATATATATATATATTTATAGAAAATAACGCACGTTGTCAGCGCCGACGAAATGGGCTTATTTTAAATTTATTCCGTTTGCGCGCGTATAATACAAAATAAATAGGCGGTAGTTAGGAAACGGTTGAAAATGAAATTCAACCGAGTTCGGTGAATGGAAGAAATGATAATAAAGGCGACAGAGAGGCCGAGTGAGAACGAAACGAGAAATGCCTGAAATAAATGGCGTTCTTCAAACAACCGTTTTTTTTTTTTGGGCGTTTCAATGAGTTTATTATGTCGGTTTAACAAAGTACAACAATATCATGGACACACGGCGATTTAGTTATCGTCATTGTTACTTAAGAAAAAAAAAACAATCAAAGGAAGGTATTGGAGAATTCGTTCTATTTAATTACTGCTGAAACGTAGTACGTGAAGTATCAGTTTAGTGATGATAAAAATATTTGTAGAGGTAGTTAAAGTGTTCAGTTTGGAACACACGCGTGGCAGATAGAATAGAGAACAGTATGTATTTGGCTTGGCGGTCATGCAGGACAATAGATGAATTTAATAATATGTGAGTCATGAATGAAATTATGGATTTGAATAAAATAACAATAATTTAACATGTATTTCAATGTTTCAATGTATTTGTATGGTTATAAGTCATTAAAATTTATTGAAATAACATGGAAGAATAATGCTTACTATTCGATGTCTTTTGATTTAACTCATTAAATAACTAAATAGTTTACTAAACATTTAATTTATCAGAGAAGTTTATCAAATACGATCGTTACATGTGCACGAAACCCAAATCTAGATAATAATTATTAATGACTATTTTTACGAGCTCTTGAATTTCAAATTCGAATAGATCAATGATATCCCATTTTTTATTACCTGGAAAATCACTTTTATATTTCTTCATTAATTGTTTGATGTCCTCGTTTTCCCTTACTGGTAGTATGCAATATTTATTTAAGAACGGTCTTAATAAATGCCGATTCTCATAGTTAATATGCATGAACAGTTTTGTGACAAGTTGACCGTAATTTGACTTGTTCTCGAAATCCATATTAGTTGAAAAAATTTGTCTGAAATTGACCGATATATCTTTGTACCACTTCACTAAGTGTAATATATTTGCGTGTTCTATGCTAGGTTGTAAAACATGTGCTTCAAGCGCAACCAAACTGTGTAAATAACTTAATGCGCCATACATGTATTCAAACATCTGCTGACTATTCACTAATTGTTTATAGGTAAAATTAAATATTTTAAACGAAATGTCATAGTCGTAGTCGTATTCATAAATAGGTTTTCCACCAATTATGGCACTGTACCTATTCTGTTTGCTTTCTTTCTCATCATCCGGTGTACGCACCTTGTCATCCGAATTGTCACTATTTTTGTCACCTGATTGATTATCATATTGTTCTTCAGTTCGCGATCGCTTACCTAGAATTTGATCACGATCATTTTTTTCCTTGTGATTTTCATTCAATGTGCATCGTTTCTTGTAGGCTCTATTTTGAGCTTGGCGTAACATTTCGTTTCTACTTACACATAAAATGTTTTCAATCAACGTTGTAAATGTATCCGTCGCTCTCGCGTAGGCACATGCTAATACATTAGTGACCATGTAGAATTTGTTGTACCCATTTTCGATGGCAACATGAGTATTTCCAATGTTCTTTGTGCGAGAAAACAAACCTCTGTGAATAAATAAATCTTTTCCGGAAAATGAATCAAATTTGCTTCCAAATTCTGGATGTTTGGCTTTCACATCAGTCATGTGTGCCCATTGCGAATGGCCTAAAAGTGCTTCGAGTACGTCAGACAGATTTTTTTCGACCTCGTGAGATGCAAACGTTTGTTCACTGTTACAGTACATTACAAAAAAAAATATAAACCTGATAAACACTTCGCTCAACATCGTATTTAGTAAAAAACTGTATATATTGATATTAAAACAAATATTATTTTAAAAGACAGTTTTATACGTTAAATGGGAATTCAGGTTTTCCAATTTAATGTCTTCATTGACAGTATATAATATAATAATAAGTCTATAAACGCCCAAGTGTTAACTTCTGTTAAAGAGGTGAGCACCAGTAGGTTTAAAGGACATCTTGTGTTCAGACATAATAACAAAAAACATTTTAGGCGTTCATAAATAAATAACTCATATTTATAATGTACTTTCATAAAATTATTATTCATTTAGGACGCGTGTGTGAAGGATTTATATATAAATACAATACATTTTATAATGTTATTTTATGATTTTTAAATGTCTCTTTATAAAACTCATAAAATAGTTATTCATTTAGTTAATCATGAAATTCATCAAATTCGATCGTTCCATGTACACGAAACCTAAATCTGAATAATAATTATTGAAGACCTTTTTATAGAGCTTTTGAATTTGAATTTCGAATTGATATATGATATCCGACTTCGTTTTGCCATGGAAATCAACTTTAAATTTCTTTAGTAGTTTGCTAATGTTCTGTGTTTTCCTTACTGGTAGTATGCAATGTTTGTTTACGAACGTTCTCAACGAATGTTCTCTCTTACCGCTAAAATTCCTCAACAATTTTTCGATAAATAGACCCCCTTTTGACTTATACTCAACATCAATTTCACCGTTATAAGTTGGAAAAACTCGTTTTAAATTCATGGTCAGATCTTTGTACCACTCCACTAACGGCAATACTTGTTGTACGTGTCCCATGCGAGGATATAAAATATATGCCTTGTGCGGAATTAATCTGTATAAATAACTTAATGCGTCACAAATGTATTCAAACATCTGCCGGCTATTCGTTATTTGTTGATACGTAAAATTAAAAATCTTCCACGTAAAGTCAAAATCATAGTCATGTTCGTAGCAAGGCTGTCCAGGAACTTTACTTTTGGTATTCACACTATTGAATTTGCCTTCGTTCTCGTCATCTGATGTATTCAACTGGTCTTCAGAATTGTCACTATTTTTATCACTTGATTGCTGATCGAATTGTATTTCAGTTCTCGACCGCTTACCTAAGATTTGTTCACGATCCATTTTTTCCAGATGAATATTTTTTAATTTACGTTGTTTCCTGTATGCGTTATTTCTATGTAAACGTCTTTCATTTCTATCCACATATAAAATGTTTTTAATTATAACTATAAATGTTTCGGTCACGTTTGCGTATACACATCCTAACAAATTAGTCACCATGTAGAGTTTTTTATATACGTTATCCACATTAACATGATCATTTCCAATGTTCTTAGTACGGGAGCACAAACCTCTGTAAATAAATAAATCTTTCCCAAAAATTAATTTGTTAGCAAAATCTTGATTTTTGCCCTTCACATCGGTAATCTGTGCCCATTGCAGATGGCCTAAAAGTGCGTTAAGTATGTCAGATACATTTTTTTTGTCCACATAAGATGCGAACGTTTGTTCTTTATGTATTACAAAAAAATACAAGAAACTCACCAACACTTTGCACAACATTGTTTCAAGTAAAAAAACTAAAATTTAATTTTTATAATTTTCTTCAGTGCAAAACATTATTACTATACGGTGAACAGGAATACATGTTTTCCACTTGCATAAAGAACAAAAGTGTATGTGTAAAAGAAAACTTGTTGTTACCAACTCCAGTGTTTTTTTTTAAAACACTTGTTCTAGTAAAGACATCTACAATATAACATTGTATTCAGTAAAAAACTATTTGCTTAAATGTATAATGTATATAATATTTTAAAGTAAAGTGAAGTACAGTGAACGGCTATTTAGGTTTTCCGCTTGTATGCTATACAAAAACACTAGTGAATTATTTTTAAAAAAACATATCGCCGCTACTGCATGGCCACACATGTATCGCAGCCTGTAATTCCGCTCTACCTCTCTCCATCCACCTTTATTTATAACAGTTTGTTTTTTTGTACAGCTTTTATGCCTTCTGGCCTTTCCGGCGCCTATTTTAAGTAACAAAACAATAATAATATTGTTAAATAGTACATTTATTTAAAAATTAAAAAAAACATAATAATCATTTGTTTTTTTAACGTTTCTTGTGCCCCTGGCCAAAGGACGGAGGTACCTTATAACAAGTCACCATAATTTAACGTACCTGCCATGTACAATAAAAAATAACTATTTTTATTTTTTAAGTTGCATACAACATTTACCGATTTGACGTGTTCAACGAAGCTTTAAGCTTTGAGCGTTGCCGTTCAACGTATTTTTAATAATTACAAAATCACTAAATTTGTACATTTGCTGGAATTATGTAAGTGCACTAAAACCGATAGCACATAAAATTTATATTTATGTTCGTATTGTCCAATTGGCGATAACGATCTAACAACTAGGAAGTCACTACAAAAGATTTTGAAATAACGATAGACAAACGTTCTTATTTACAGAATACTTAGATTACATGTTATTTATTCTATTTGATTATGGTACAGTACCGTACTCTGTACACGTTATATGATTTTTTATGCGATGTAATAAAACTAATCGACTTTGTAGTAAGAATTGAAAATAATAAGATATACAATCAAAAAATTAAATCTTTATAAAGTCAGAACAAATAAATGAAAATTAAAACGCTTACATATTTTTTTATTTTTCTACAAATGTATGTAATTAAATACAAATGTTATGCTTATAAGGTTTGGTGTAAAAAAGTTCAAAATATTTTAAATTGTAGTAAAACGTATACCTAAAAGTTTAGGGAAAAAATATTCATATTTTCAGAGAAAATGAGTGTCTTACGTTGTTGGGTCACCCTGTATTTGTGCAACACATATTTTGCAATTAACAGAATAACACCAATGGCACAAAACAAAAAGTTAAGAGTATCCACACTTCATGCAGATGCATCAGTGGATATGTCCTGCAGTCTAGTATCTCTTAAATCTTATCTCTAATCCACTATCCCTATTAATTTACCTCCTTAATTCTTCTCCATATTCCTTCTCCTAAATCCCTTCATAATCCTACTCCTAACTCCTCCAAACTTAATAAAAAATAGTATTGACTTTTGCACA
The DNA here is from genome assembly GCF_023614345.1 of Adelges cooleyi. Classification (NCBI taxonomy): domain Eukaryota; kingdom Metazoa; phylum Arthropoda; class Insecta; order Hemiptera; family Adelgidae; genus Adelges; species Adelges cooleyi. The sequence goes on from NW_026096268.1 coordinate 8,302,278, forward strand.
ACATGTAACAATTAAAGAGAGAAATGAGAATAGTGAAACAAGAGAATAGCAATTATGTATCATTTAAGGATCACTAATAATGAGCAATTATAAATATAGTCACATAGAGAAAAATTGACAACAAGTAACTATAATTTCTTATAATAAGTTGTAAATACATTTGTCAATGTTGTTTTATGACTTTTCATTAAACTTATAATATAATTATTAATTTAGTTTATCATAAAAATACATCAAATACGATTGGTTCCATGTACACGAAACCTAAATCTAAATAAAACGTATTAATGACATTATTTAAGAGCTCTTCAATTTGAATTCCAAATTGATAAATGACATCCGTTTTTTCTTGACGTGGAAACTCAATTTGAAAGTTCTGTACTATTTCTTTGATGTTTTGGTTTTCTCTTAATGGTACTATGCAATATTTGTTTAAGAACGTTCTCAACGAATGCTGTCTCATACCACTTATAGTCCTCAACAATTTTTCGATAAATACACCTCCTTTTGACTTATACTCAACATCACTTTCATCGATATCAGTTGGAAAAAATCGTTCTAAATGTATCGATATATCTTTGTACCACTTCAATAAATTTAATAATTGGTGTACATGGTCTATGCTACGATATAAAACATATGCCTCTGGTTGAATTAATCTTACTAAATAACTTAGCGCGTCACACATGTATTCAAACATTCGTCGACTATTAGTTAATTGTTGATACGCAAATTTGAAAATTTTCCATGAAATGTCAAAATCATAGTCATGGTTGTAGTAAGCATGTCCTCGAATTTTATTTTCGGTATTTACTTTATCCCGTTTGCCATATATCTCGACATACGATGTATGCCCCTTGCCTCCCGAACTGTCATTATTTCTGCCAAGTGATTGTCGGTCATTTTGTATTTCAGTTCTGGAACGCTTACCTCGTATTTGTTTAAGAACCATTTCTTCCGGTTGCATTTTCTTTAATTTGTGATTTTTTATATAATGTTTTTTTTTGTATGCTCTATTTTGGCATATACGTCTTTCATTTCTATCTACATATAAAATGTTTTTAATAAACATTATAAATGTTTCGGTTGCGTTTCCGTATGCACATCCTAACAAATTAGTCACCATGTAGAGTTTTTTATATACGTTATCGACATTAACATGAGAATTGCCAATGTTCTTAGTGCGGGAGTACAAACCTCTGTAAATAAATATATCTTTACCAGAAAACGAAACATTTTTGTTTGCAAAATCTTGATATTTTCCCTTCACGTCGGTTAGCTGTGTCCATTGCAGATGGCCTAAAAGTGCATTCAGTACGTTGGATATATTTTTTTTGTCTACATAGCATGCACACGTTCGTTTACCGTAAATTACAAAAAAAATCAGAAATCGGAAATATACTTCGCACAACATTGTATTTAGACAAAAACTGTATGCTTAAATTTAAAGTGTATATATATTTTTAAAGTAAAGTTTTATAATATGGTGAACGACAATTTACGGTTTCCACTTGTATGCTATACACAAAATCGAATGTACCTATTTAAAAGAAAAATGTATCGTTACCAACTAGAAATAAGAGATATTTGTATTAGTAGGTGACTATGTTATACGCATAAACAAATAAACATTTGTTTACAAAATAACAAAAAACAACTACATTTATAAATTACTTTTAGTTTTAAAGTGGAGATTAGAATGATTTATTTTCTTCATAGCTTATTTTTTAAAATAACGAAATCTGTTTTTAGTTCTATAACTTGACAAAAATGTTTAAAAATATTTGAATTTTCATTTTATCCATATTTTTTTTACACGGCTTTTTTATAAATTGTTTGATAGCCAACAAATAGTTTACTTTTTGGAATATCCTTTATATATATATATATATATAGTGTAATGTTAAGTTCTACCGAGCTTCAAATGAGACATGAGTACAATAAATTATATTCATTTTTTTTTTTTTAAAAACGCATGCGCACACATCATTTTGTGTTAGAATTTTATTTTCAATTCAGTGGTGTTTTAAGAATTATTTTATATCAAATGTTGTGTCGCATGCAATATGTTGCTTTTGGTCACATACTGGCGGCCACATGGTGGACGCATCTGTGGCCAGATACCAAAAAATTATAATACATATCAATTTAACAAGATTTTTTCTCCCGATTTCAAATCTTTTTGACGTTTTGTCTGTGAACAAAGATTGTTACACAGCTTGCCTATTAATTTGAATGAATAGGCAAGTGTATAAAAGTTTATTAGGTAATTTAATACAATTAAAATTCTATGTTTTTTTTCTGAAAATATTTCATTACTTTTAATGTATATAATTTAAAGTAAAGTTTTTTACAGCACTCGGAGATTTAGGTTTTCCAACTTTAAGCCGTACAAAGTGCTATTTTGTATAAAAAAGAACGTATCTTAAGCGGCTGATGTGTAGAGATATTTGCATAAGTGAACACTATGTTATACGTTCAGCCAAAAAAACACTTGTTTTTAAAATTAAATAACAACAATACAATATAACGTTTGTAAGGCGGCAAATTTACCTATACGTGTTTAAAATAAACAGGTGCCCAGGTTTTTGTGAGGTAAAGACCGTGTTCGTTTTTATTTGTTTGTAACCGATATTCGAATTGCCGAACAGTATTAACATCAAATGACAGATATTGTAAACAACAATGACACAATGTATTTCAATATTTTAATGTATTTTTATTATTATAATCGATTCAAATTTATTAGGATAACAATGTGTGGACGTCGAACGGGGACTTTTCCACGTACGCGAAACCTAAATCTAAAGAAAGATAATTAATTACTTTTTTCACAAGCTCTTGAATTTGAACTTCAAAGTGATATATGGTATCCGTTTTTTTTATTTGGAAACTCAGTATGAAATTTCTTTATTATTCTTTTGATGTCCTGGTTTTCCTTTACTGGTGGTATGCAATATTTGGCAACGAACGGTTTCAACGATTGATTATTCCCACCGTTAATAGACCTCAACAAGCTTGTGGCAAATTCACCAGCTTTTGACTTGTACTTCACATCAAATTCACCATTAGAAGTTGGAAATAATTGTCCTAATTTTTTCGATATATCTTTGTACCACACACTAACGGTAATATGTGTTGTACTGGTACATGTTGTATGCCAGTAAATAAAACATATGCCTTGGGCGGAAATAATCCGTATAAATAACTTAATGCGTCATACTTGTATTTAAACATACGCTGGCTATTCAGTAATTGTTGATACGTAAAATTGAAAATTTTCCATGAAACGTCAGAGTCATAGAAAGACTGTCCACGAACTGTATTGGTAAATTCATAATAAGGTAAACGTGTATCACAACCTTTATGTTTGACGGTAAAGATATTCTGATCACCTTGTTTCTCGACATCCGATGTATGCGCCTTGTCTTTGAAATCGCCTCTATTTTGACCATATGATTGATCATGTTGTAGTTTTGTTTTCAATCGCTTACTTTGCCCTTGTTTAGAAGACTGACACACATCCTAAAAACATAGTGATTATGTATTATTTTTTACACACGTTATCGACATTAACATAATTATTTTCAGTATTTTTTGAGCGAGAGTACGAACCTCTGAAAACAAATTAGGGTTTCCCTGTAAATGAAACATGTTCGTTTGGGAAATCTGGATGCGGTTTAGCTTCCACTTCGGTAATCTGTGCCCATTGCAGATGGCCCATAAGTGCATTTAGTACGTCTGACAGGTTTTTATTGACCGCGTAGGAAGCAATCGTTCGTTCACTGTTATAGTGTATTATAAAATAATACAGACATCAGATGACCACTTCGCCGGGCATTCTATTTAGGACAAAACTGTTTGCTGAAATTAAAAATATATATATATCTATAAAATTGAGGTTGTATACGGCTAACGGAAATTTAGGGTTTCCACCTGCATGCTGTTTAAAATTAATATTGTGTGTAAAAAAAAAAGTTAAACTTGTTTAAAAACAACTATACAATACAAGGTTATATCAATGTTTTGTTATTTTTAAACATGTTTTAATTATTTCCATTCGAAACAATCCGAAATTAAACAGAAAATATTAATTAAACACAAAATAATCAACTACATGTCGAAAAATAAAGTGAACATAATATTTTTACTGTCAAAGATAAAGTATGTGATGCACATTTACCTTACGACGAACTTACCAATATAGTTTGTGTTCGGTCATCCTTTGACTATGACGGTTCTTGGAAAATTTTCAATTTTACGTATCAACAATTATTGAATAGTCAGCAGATGTTTGAATACATGTATGACGCGTTTAGTTATTATACAGATTAGTTCCGCCCGAGACAAATGTTTTATATCCTAGCATAGAACACGAACAATGAATATTACAGCGAAATATTAAGAAGTACGTATCTAAACGATGTAGTTGCTTAGTGTAATCTTAAACAAACTTTGAATATACAGGATGGTCAATTTATCGTGAATCACTTGATATCCGATAGGGCCTAATAAGAAATTACATTTTTTTTTTCATATTGTTTTTATATAATGTATATAATTAATTATAAGAACATTATGAAAAAAAATTGTATTTCTTATTAAACCCTATCAGATATTGAGTGGGTCACGATAAAATAACCACCCTGTAAAACAATCGGCTCAAAGTAATCGATATTGTCATTACATTAAATGCCACCGATACATATTTTCGCAAGTTTATAAGAACATTGCCATTGTTTCTGGTGAACGTAGTGCTAAAGATTATTACATAGGACATTATGGAAACGTGCAACTATATAATTAATAAACAAATCTTTACTTGTATTGGATTGAGTCCCATGTTGCACATAATAAGTAATAACCGTTGTATGAACTACAAAAGAATGTTGTCGACTTAACAGCCTGACGTCAATGGTTCAAGTTTAGTACAATGTGTACCTAAAAGAATAAAAAAAAAATCTTTTCAAAATATTAATATCTTTCTCGAGAATCGAGTTTCTTACCCAATATGAATCACCCTGTATTTTTGTTATTTTGTTATAAACAAGTGTGTTATAGGTATACGTATAACATAGTCGTTTGCTAATACAAGTATCTCTGCACAATAGCCGGTACAGATACGTTCCTTTTAACACACAATGGCACTTTGTACAGCTGGCATACGAATAACCTAAATGCCGTTCGCCGTAGAAAACCTGACTTTAAAATATATTATACGTTTAAAATTTCAGTATACAGTTTTTGCCTAAATTGAATGTTGGGCAAAGTGTTAATCGGGTTTCTGTATTTTTTGATAATACACTATAAAAGTGAACAAACGTTTGCATTTCAAGCGGTCAAAAAAAATGTTCCCGACGTACTAAATGCACTTTTAGGCTATCCGCAATGGGCACAGATTAGTGTAAGCTAAACGAGATCCTGATATCCCAAATGAATATGTTTCATTTTCAGAAGTTTGTTATCTCGTGCAAAAAAAAAAACCCTGAGAATTCTCATATTAGTGTGATAAATTGTTTAGACAACACTAAATGGTCACTACTTAGTTAGGATGTTTATACGAAAACTTCTGTAATCTGTGCCCATTGCGGATGGCCCAAAAGTGCGTTGAGTACGTCAGACAGATTTTTTTTGACCGCGTGAGATGCAAACGTTTGTTCACTGGTATAGTATGTTTGAAAAAAAAAAACAGAAACCCGATTAACACTTTGTCCAACATTCTTATTAGGGAAAAACTGTATACTGAAATTTAAAAAATATATATTTTAAAGATATTTTTTATACGGCAAACGGCAATTTAGGTTTTTTCCAATTGCGCGCTGTACAAAAATACTTTTGACTGTAAAAAAAAAAACGTACGGTTACGGACTAATATTTAAAGATTTTTGACAAAAACTATTTTGTTATATTTTTAAAACACTTGTCCATATAAAAATAAATAGAATACCGTACAACGCAATTTATATAACGTTATTAGCATATATAGGATTTATTTAGTCTCTTTTTTCTGCTATACAATTTTTCGAATAAAGTGAATATTATTTATCTTATAAAAACACAAGTTCAATTGAATAAAAATTAAACCGGTTTTGATTCTATTAGTTATATTCTACCAGCTTCATAGATAGTCGAACTTGTTCTTTGTTATTATATACTTGCTAATTATTTTGAACTGTCTAATTCAAGATGGAGCAATTTAATTAATCTTTTATTGATTGCTTAGTTAAGTTTAGAACATCTTGCGCTTTGATAATAGATACTTCTATTTAACCATATTCACAGTGAATGGCTTTATGTTTTATCTCTATAACAAAACTCACAATAGTTTGCTCCTCACTTTTCTTGTGCATTAAAAAACAACATATTTCATAAACTATATTTTGATTCAATGTTGATTAAACAAAACGTATTATATCATAAGTGCTTTATTTTTTTATCATTTTTCTTCATTTTTTTGAATAAATAGTTCCTGGCACCCGCCTATAACTATTGAACCACGCTTTCCAATTAAAATTGTCGGAGACATTGGATTCTGGTTGCGTCTTAAAATCCAACCTATATTATTGTTTCTTCACTTACCTTAACGTAGTTTGCTATTGAATTTCTGTGGGCTTACAATTTTATGTTTTGCCATTAACCTTATATGTATTTATTTGTTGACTACCTTGATAATACAATCTGACTTATAAGGTAATCAAGTATGCATGTACCACTGTGTTTGCTATGAGAGCAGCATAGGCAAAAACCATAGACTCTACTGTGTTTGCTATAAAAAACAGCATTGACAAGAGTTAGCATTTAGTAAACACCAATTATATTATTAAGTTCAAAGAAAGTAGTAAATGATTAAACTACATAAGAAATAAAATAACACTTTGGGTTTTAAGAGAGGTCTGTCTTAATTGAGCGCACCCTTTCGGCAATTGTTTATATCTAGAATGGAATGTGTATGTATGATGTCATTGACGATGAGATTCAATGTACGATCGGACATTGTTTTACAAAACATAATAGTTGAGATATTATAGTGATAATGTGTTAAGGGGGGGGGTATGGTTAATTCGTGCAAAAAACGGCAAATTTTTGTGAGTTCTTTTTGACGACACAGTTAAAATCTGTTTATTAAAACTAATGGTACATTAAAGTATAACATTCGAAGAATATTGTGTAATATTTTCATGTAGAAATATTAAAAAATACGGCAATGGCGGCAATTATTCGGAAGCGTCTCGGAAAAAAGTAGAATTGCGGTGCCCCTCATAACTCGATGCTGGATCATCCGAAATTAAAAAAATCAAGTTCTTTCGTTAGATAATTGCTTTCCGCAGGTAACGCTGGGAGGGTTTTTTGAAATTTCAACTTTTCACTTTTTGGGAACACTTAGAAGGGAAAAACGCGATTTTTGCGAAAAAAATCGGCTAATTTGTTATTGTAAAATAAAAATATTAACAAATTTGAAAAAAAAAACTCTCCAGCGTTACCTCGTTAGTTATGTACTGAAATAGTGTTCAAAATTTCAAAAGGATCGGTGTAGTAGTTTTGAAGTTATGGTGGTCACCGACTTTGAAAACGTGAGTTGTGGGAAAAACGCTTTAAAGTTAACAATTAACGATTAATTAACGATAGTGCGCTCGGGTCGGGCAGCTATAAAATTCCGACAACTCATTACGTCGTCAATTTTGTTCCGATCGACTTGAAATTTTGACACAATATTTTTGAGATATTATGCATTCAGTTAACAAAAAAAAAAAAAAATTAAAAAAAAAAAAATTAATATCCTACCCCCCCCCCCCCCCCTTAAATAATAATTATTAAAAACATACTCATGCATAGTACATGAAAATGATACTTAACACTAAACAGTATACAAAAAGAGTTGAAAAACAATGATATATCATTTATAGTTATAATAGGTACCTTCAAGTTATAATCAGGGAATAAAATACAATTGTAGAATTATGACTATACTTCATATTTAGGTTACTGAATAATACTTATTTAATAACATTGTTGTTATTTTTTTTACAGACAAGTGTTTAAAACACGTCTACTAGTACAAATATCTCTTAAATTTAGTCGGTAACATACATATTTTTGTACATATAATAGTTGTTTTGTACAGCATACAAGTGGAAAGCCTAAATTTCCATTCACCGTATAAAACTTTACTTAAAAATATATTCAATTTTAGTATACAATTAGAATGTTGGACAAAGTTTTAATAGGGCTTCTGTTTTTTTTTGTAACACACTATAAATGTGAACATACGTTTGCGACATCATACGCGGCCAAAAAAAACGTATCTGACGTACTCAATGCACTTTTGGGACATTGGCAATGGGCACTGATCACCGATGTACAGGTCAAACATCCAGATGTCCCAAACGAATCTGTACCGTTTTCTGGGAAAGATTTGTTTATTTACAGCGGTTTGTTTTCTCGAGCGAAAAACATTCAAAATTCCTCTGCTAATGTCGATAACGTGTATGAAAAGTACTACATGGTCACTAGTTTGTTATCATGTGTGTACGCAAACGTGACCGACACATTTACAACGTTGATTCAAAACATTTTATCGATAAACAGACATGAAAGACGTCTATCTCTAAATAGATCATACAAGAAACGACGCGAGCTAAAGAAAATCCATCTGGAAAAAATTGACCGTGAACAAACGCTAGGTAAGCGATCGAGAACTGAATTACACAATGGCCATCAATCACTTGATACAAATGGTGAAAATACGAAAAACGAGGCGCAGTCTTGTGGACAGTCTTTGTACGACCAAGATTATCACTATGACATTTTGTGGAAAATTTTCAATTTTACGTATCAACAACTATTGAATAGTCGGCGGATGTTTGAATACATGCATGACGCATTGAGTTTTTTGCACAGATTAATTCCGCGAGAGGCATATGTTTTAAATCCTAGCATCGAACACGTACACAAAATATTACATGTATTGAAGTGGTACAAAGATATACCGATAAATTTAAAACGATTATTCCCAACTTATATCGGTGAAGTTGATGTTAAGTATAAGTCAAAAGCTGGCCCATTTGTCACACTCATGTCGAAGTCTGTTTTTGTTAGAAATCGGCAATCGTTGAAACCAGTCATCAACACACACTGCATACTACCAGTAAAGGAATACCCAGACATCCAAACAACGACACATACATTTCAAACTAGGGTTCCGTGTACAAATAAAACTGATATTATATTGTATCAATTTGAAAATCAAATCAAAGAGCTTATGAAAAAAGTAATCAACAACTATTATTTGCATTTAGGGTTTGTGTACCTCGAAAAATTCGAGTTCGACATCCGTTCCTTGTTTCTTAATAAAATATTTGAATAAATTATAATAATAAATAAAGATTAAAATATTGAAATACATGTTAAAGTGTTAGACGTGGCATATTAATAGATCTTTATTATTTACTCAACCTAGCTTGTAACTAAAACCTAATTGCCTAATTTATTAATTACAATTAGTAATGAAATAATTATATTAGTGAAAAGTAAAATAACACACATGTATTAAGTAAATAATAAGCATAATATGTATACCAACTTTTAATGATATAAGATACTGGTTTTAAAATAATTTTCACGGTTTTAGATATTAAAAAAAATTTTGACATGTAGTATTGGATTTAAAATCAGCCAGTCTATGTATTCTTTTGGGTTTTTTTAAATGAGCCACGAGTTTTTTGCAGGTATCTGTAGTCAGCATGACATAGTAAACTTTTAAACTAAAGTATAAGGTTTTGAATAAAATTATATTATGTTATACTTAAGAGATGAGTATTAATATTAAATAAACTAAAATACTGACGACGTGCACTTAAATTTATAAAAAATTGTTAATAAAGCTGAAGTACAACCTGTACCAGATAAAATAAAAACAATTCATCAATATTAAGACCCTAAAAACAAAACAGAACTGCTACACAAATCATTTCAGTGTTACCAAATCTAAAAGTGGAGAAAAAACATGTTCTTTTAGCTTGATTTAATTCCATATGTTTGAATTTTTAATTTTCAACTATGTTTTCGCTTGTTATCACTTTGTTAAGATTTTATTTTTGTCTATATTTCTTAATATTAATGTTAGGTTCTAAAAATCAGAGCAGTTTTATTACATTGCCTAAAAATAAATGTTAAGTGTTCAGTAAATGCTAAAATAAGTATTGTTAAAATAGAGTTTTTAGTTACTTATAAGAAGGTTAATCTATTTTAAGGGCAGTATTCGTTTTGGCTTAAGAAGTAAACTAGAAAAAATTTCCTAGTAATTAGGTGATTAATCAAAAACTGGATAAAAGCCTAAGATTGTGTTAGATCCAAATAATTTCAATAGTTTTTAAGCGTAATTATTTGTTAATACTAACTTTTAATGGTATAATAAGCAAACTAATTTAAAAAATATTTTTCATAGTTTTAGATATTATTAAAGATTTTTGCATATAATATTGGATTAAAATCCAACTAATCTATGTATCCAAAGCTTACCACCGCGATATTTGAATAGCCTTTAATTGATTTTTAGAATCCCATGTGCTCCAGTAGCATTTATAAAAATGAGTCATGACCCGCAGTGAAACAGCAGAATGTATAATTCTGTATCATTTAAGACCCTCTAATGATGAGCCTAATTATCAATGTAGTAACATAGAGAAATGGGATTAATTAACAACAAGTAGCTATAGTTTCATATAATAATTTTTAAATCAAATTTTAATGTATTTTTATTAAACACATAAAATAATTATTCATTTAGGTTATCAGAAAAAAATAAATACGATTGTTCCATGTACATGAAACCTAAATATAAATAATAATTGTTGATGACCTTTTTAAAGAGCTCTTGAATTTGAATTTCGAATTGAAATATGATATCCGTTCTTTTTTTAAATCGAAACTCAGTTTGAAATGTATTTATTAATTGTTTGATGTCCTGGTTTTTCTTCACAGGAAATACGCAATATTTGCTTGTAAACAGATTATCCTCAAAGTAACTTTTGGAATTGATGGTTCTGAGCAATGTGTCTAAAAGCAGATTGACTTTTGACCCGACATCCTGTCCAACGATGTAAGTTGGAAAAGTGCTTTTTAAATGTATCAATATATCTTTATACCACTTCACTAACGCTGATATTCTTTGGACCTGTTGTATGCTAGGATATAAAACATATACCTCGGGCGGAATTAATCTGTATAAATAACCTAATGCGTCATACATGTATTCAAACATTTGCCGACTATTCAATAATTGTCGGTACGTAAAATTGAAAATCGTCCACGAAAATGTGTCAGTTTCGTAGTTAGACTCTGCACAAACTTTGCTTTGTTCCTCGTCAAGTGATTGATGATCATATTGCACTTCAGTTCTCGTTCGCTTACCTAGAATTTGTTGAAGATGATTTTTATTCAGCCTGCGTCGTTCCTTGTATGCTCTATTTTTAAATAAACGTTTTTCATTTCTATATACAAACAAAATGTTTTTAATCAACGTTGTAAACGTACCAGCCGCGTCCGCGTATATACATCCTAACAAATTAGTGACCATGTATAATTTTGTGTACACATTATCGACATTAACATCAGCATTTCCAATATTCTTCATACGAGAGAACAAACCTCTGTAAATAAATAAATCTTCCCCTGACAACGAAACACATTCGTTTTCGGTATCTTGATATTTTGCCTTCACATGAGTAATTTGTGCCCATTGCCGATGGCCTAAGAGTGCTTTGAGTATGTCGGACAGATTTCTTTTTACGGAGTAAGATGCAAACGTTTGTCCACTGTAAATTACAAAGAGAAACATAAACCCGATAAATACTTGGCACAACATTGTCTTGGACGTAAGCTACTTAATGCTTAAATTTATTATTTATATATTTTAAAGTAAAGTTTTATACAGTTAACGGCAATTTAGGTTTTCAACTTGAATGCTATACAAAACACTATTTTATGTAAAATAAAAAGGTATACGTAACCGGCTAAAATCAGGAGATATTTGTATAAATAGACAAATATTGTACACGTATAGTTAAAACACTTGTCTATAGACAAAATAACTAGGTTTTTAAATAAGTTTTAGTTTCGTTGCGGAGCTTAGAAGGTCTTTGATTTTATTTTTTCAAATGGCAACATATGTATTTAATTCTATACATTTAAAGGAAAAAAATATTTTATAAATTGTTATCTTTTAAATTTTGAATAGTCATCTATCTAACCGCTTATTATGACTTTGTAAAAATTTGATTCACCTTATACCTTAGTTTATGAATTTACTGACCCCCGATCAATAATAGCCAGCAATCCTGACCCTATTCTAGTCTCCTAGTTGAAAACCACCTCTATCTCCTCGAAACTTGGTGTAAAGAATTGGGTATACAAATCAATGAAGCCAAATCCATCCGTTGTACGTTTACACTCCACCATGCACTATGTTCGACACTTTTTCTTAACAATTTGCTTAAGTTAAGTAGTTGCTTACATTACCTATTGCTTGGTTTGCAATGTTAAATTAATTTTACCTAATGTTTAATTATACTGTTATTATTTTAGTATCAATTAATAACATTGACTCTTATTACTTTTAAAAGTGTTATCTTATGAATCTCTAGTAAAGTATATTTATAAGCGTTCAATTTTTGATAGACGTTGGGTTTGCTTCTAATAAATTTATGACTTGGGAAATAGTTACTAAACTCCTTAAAGCTGCGTGCTGACTCATCTAAAGTTATATATGTTGAGTAGAACACAGCACAGGGAGCGGATGAAATACGATGGAAATCAAATGGATTTTAATGAGTATTCCTTAAGGGGTTGGTTTGCCATATTTTCCAGAATTCTTTTTCTGACAAGCTCGCGGCACATCTATATTGTTATCCGTCATGTTGGAAGTAATTGACGATTAAACAAAAAGGTAGAAGAAACCACCGACGCGACGTCAGACAATTAAATCGACAATATTTGTTTGTAGTTTATAGAACGGTAATTATACGGGACTCGATCAAAAACAAGAAAAGATTGGTTTATCGATTTTATAGTGGCACGTTTCACGGTGTCCTATGTATTTATCCTTAACACTATGTTCACCAGAAACAAGGGTCATTGTTCTATGATGTTAAGCAAACATAATATGAAACAGTGGCATATAATGTAATGCCTAATAACATCGATTATTTTAACCGACTGTTATATATTCGAAGTTTGTTTCTTACACCTAACAATAACAATAAAAAAACAATTATCGGTGTAATCATTCTTAAAGTGTTTTTAGAAAACGAAGCGTAAGCCATTAGCGAGAAATTATAAATTAATTAATTGGTAAACGAAAATTATAATATGTTTGGGGAAATTTGATTAAAGTAAAAAATTTGTAAATTCGGTTATAGTCATCAGCAGGGTTGAGTAAATAATAAAGATCTAGTAACATGTCATTGAGCTCCACTGGATCTAACTACGTACAAATAATTATTAATTATATAATATATATTGTAATAACACATAAACTATAGAGTGAGTCACGAATGAATTCATGGATTTGAGTAAAGAAATAATAATTTTGTATAAAAAATGTAACATGTATTTTTATGATTTTAACTCGTTCAGATTTATAAAGACAACAAGGCAAGAATGTCGAACACAAGTTGTTCGACGTACACAAAACCTAAATCTAAATAATAGTTACTTATCACTTTTTCCACGAACTCTTTAATTTTAATTCCAAATTGATATAATATGATATCAGTTTTTTTTGCACATGGAACCCCAGTTTGAAATGTTTTTATTATTGTTTGGATGTCCTGGTATTCTTTTACTGGTAGTATGCAGTGTGTTTTGATGACTGGCTGTAAGGAATTCCGATTCCTGATAGTAATAGACTTCAACATGATTGAGACAAATGGACGAGCTTTTGACGTATAATCATCATCAACTTCACCGATATAAGTTGGGAATAATTGTTCTAAATTTATCGATATATCTTTGTACCACTTCAATACTTGTAATATTCTGTGTACGTGTTCAATGCTAGGATTTAAAACATATGCCTCACGCGGAATTAATCTTACTAAATAACTCAGTGCGTCATACATGTGTTCAAACATCCGCTGACTATTCAGTAACTGTTGATACGAGAAGTTGAAATTTTTCCATAAGATGTCGAAGTGACAGTCTTGGTCATACAATGACTGTTTACAATATTTTTGCTTGGTATTAACACTATTCTCATTGCTATCTTTCTCGTCGTCCGATGTATGCGCCTTGTTTTCCGTATTGTCACTGTTTTTCTCAGGTAATTGATGATCATATTGTATTTCAGTTCTCGATCGCTTACCTGGCATTTGCTCACGATCGGTTTTATCCAAAATGTTTTGCTTTAACCCGCGCCGTTTCCTGTATGTTCTATTGATAGATTGAATTCTTTCAGTTCTAAATACATATAAAGCGTTTCTGATCAACGTTGTAAATGTATCGGTCACGTCGCCGTATACACATGCTAACAAATTAATGGCCATGTATAATTTTATGTACACGTTATCAACATTAACTTCAGAATTTCCAATGTTATTCGCGCGAGAGAACAAACCTCTGTGAATGAATAAATCTTTTCCAGAAACCGAACCATATTCGTTTATGAAAAGTGAATGTTTGGCCATTACATGGGTAATCTGTGTCCACTGAAAATGGCCCAAAAGCGCGTTGAGTACGTCAGACTGGTTTTTTTTTACCGCGTTAGATGCAAAAGTCTGTTTACTGTTATAGATTATTACATAAAAAAAGAGAAACCAGATTACCACATTGTCCGACATATTTATGCAAAAAAAACTGTCTACTGAAATTTAAGATATTTATATTTTAAAATGAAGTTAAACGACAATTCGGGTTTTCCACTTACATGCTGTACATAGCAACTATTATTTGTAAAAAAAATAGGTTATACGTATAGCTAAAAAACACTTGTTTATAGTAAAAAAAACTATGTTTTTATTTAAGTTTTAGCTTTGATGCGGAGCTTAGAAGGTCTCGATTTTTTCATGTGGCAACATATGTATTTAGTTTTATAAATTTGAAGGCAATAATTTTAAAACAAAATGTAAGCGTTTGAATATTTGTTTTTATCCACCTGTTCGCTTATTACGACTTTATAAACATTTTTCTTCTGGTTATAATGTGTTTTTTGTATGTCGACCCACATTTCCTCCAAAAACGCTGAACCAATGTTTCATAAACATGGACAAATTTAGTGTTTACAAAATTGTATTAAAAATAATTTTTTTACAAAACTTTTTGCATCAACTGCAATCTGGTATCCTCCTATTTAAATATGAAAGACTATATCAGGCATATGGGCACCACGACTTCGGTGACAGGCGTTTACACGTTCAAGGAAGTTAGCTATTTGTATTAAATTTGTTTATGGTTATGCTAACACAAGACACTGACTATATTCTCTATCAATACCGAAGGAAACCTAAATTTAAATTTGGAGAGCGCACAAGGTACCAAATTATTCGATTAGATGTACGATGCTTTCGATATAAATCTCAACAATGGTTCGGCCATCTTCACTAATAAAATTGATTTAGAAATTTATATAATCTGTATGAATATATTTATTAAATTTAATATTTTCGGCATTTTATCTGCTTCTAAGTACGTCCATAATACATATAAATGTTACCAATGTCTTTCTTTCAATGGAAATACTAATGATTTTTTGATTGTGTGTTCAGATTTAAAAATCAAAATAAAATAATTTAGATATTTGTAAAATGTTTAATATTTTAATGTGGTTTTATGACAATAATTCATTAAGTAATTTAATTTAGGATATCATAAAAAGACTTAAAGTGCAATTTTTCCATAAATATGAAACCTAAATCTTCAAAAAAATTGTTGATGACCTTTTTTACGAATCCTTGGATTTGTTTTTCAAACTCATAAATGATATCTGTTTTTTGTTTTGTTTTATTTTTCGAGTCCATTTTGAATTTTTTGATTAATTTACGGATTTGCTGATTGTTCTGCACTGGAAGTATGCAATGTTTGCGTGTAAATCTTTTACTCGTATAGTAATGTCTGCTATTAATGGATCTGAACAGTTGTAAGGAAATCAGTCTGACTTTTGACTTGTACTCAACGTCGTCTTCATCGATGTCAATAGTTGTAAAGAGGCTTTTTAAATTTATCGACATATCTTTGTACCACCTGACCAACTGCACTACAATTTCTACGTCAGTTATATTAAGATTAGAATTATATCCCTCTGGCGGAATCAAACTGAATAAATAATTTAATGCGTAATACATGTACTCAAACATCGTCTGACTAACCAATAATTGTTGACACGCAAAATTGAAAATTTCCAACGAATTTTTATAGACAGTAAATTCTTCGAATGCAGATATATAAGGCTTTCTTTCGATATTGGCAACTTTCTGCTTGGTTTGTTTTTCGTCATCCGACGTATGCCCCTCGTCTTCCGAATCGTCTGTATTTTCGTCATGGTGCTCTTCAGTTTTCGATTTCTTCTTGGGATGGCGTTTTAAATATAATCTCCTTGAATATTTTTTTCTTTCATTTCCACTTACATGTAAAATGTTTTTAATAAACGTAGTAAACGTGTCTGTCGCGTTAACGTACACACATGCTAACAAATTAGTGACCATGGCCAATTTTGTGTACACGTTATCCACATTAACATGAGAATTTCCATTGTCTATCGTGCGGGTCAACATACCTCTGTAAATAAACAAATTTTCCCCTGAAAACGTTTTACATTCGTTAAAAAAATTTGGATATTTGACTTTCACATCAATGAGCTCAGCCCATTGTGAATGGCCCAAAAGTGCGTTTAGTACTGCTGACAGATTTTTCTTTTCCGCTTGAGATGCAAGCGTTTGTTCATTGTATATTACAAAAAAATATAGGAAACCGGCTAACACACCGCACAACATTTTGTTTTATAATAAAAAAAACTCTAAACTAAATCTATACTAATTGTAAATTTAAATATTATACGGTGAACGCGAATTTATGTTTTCCTTTTGGATGCTATACAAAATTCTATTGTGTTGGAAAAACTACTTGTTGTTACTGACTAATGCCCAGAGATGTTTGTACTAGACGACAACTGTTTTATAAGTTTTTAAAACACTTGTCCATATAAAAACAACTACAATATAATATCAATGTATTGTCTCGGTTAAACAATAGGAGAGAAAATTCCTAAATATTATAAATAATACAATAGAAAAATACAAGTTCGTTAACACATTAATTATAAATTGTTTCGTTTGCAGATCTGAATATAAAGAATTGAGATATATGGTGCATTAGTGATAAGACGAAGAATTTTATTTTGCGACACTTGTATTTTTTTAAGGTTTGAGTTTTTAGCTGAGCCCCAAATTTGGACTCCATATGTCCATAGCGATTAAAGTAAAAGTTTATTAAGGGGATTGCATGAGGTTGGTTTTTAAGGAGTTTTGTATAGGCAATATTTAAGAAAAAAGTCGTTTTAATAAATTTCGATCATGTCTTTAGATCATTCATTTACCGTAATGTATAGTAATGAATTATCACTATTATATTTTTCGTCAACCTGTTCGTTTGTTATGACTTGGTAAAGATTTAAATTTTTCTCCAAACTGTTGTCAAAATTCTTTTGTTGTTACTATTACTATGAGACTAGTAGTTTAATGTTCCAATAGTTAATGTCTGTGATATCGTACGTAACCCATAATATATATACATATTACATATACTAAATGTTCGAATATTTGCCAATTTGATGAAAACAAAATTACAAATATTTGACAAAATTTACGATTTAAAACGGTATAATTATAAAAAACTGTATGTGTCATAGGACATGGAAAATGAGGAACTTAGGAGGAATGATGTAAGACTTATACATTGTGATATATATTGACACAGGTTTTTCTTTCAGAGACATATGAATTGAAATTGACTCTGTATCTTAACCATACTGAGATTTACAACGCTGATTAAACACATTTTATTTTTAAGTGTAATAGAAAGACAAGTATTGTA
The DNA here is from genome assembly GCF_023614345.1 of Adelges cooleyi. Taxonomy (NCBI): domain Eukaryota; kingdom Metazoa; phylum Arthropoda; class Insecta; order Hemiptera; family Adelgidae; genus Adelges; species Adelges cooleyi. The sequence goes on from NW_026096268.1 coordinate 8,320,359, forward strand.
AATGAGAGAATATTGTATGCTAACACTTAGGATAACCGACACATCAAAAAAAAAAAAAACTAAAAAAATAATAATGTCCTAATCTATCTTAATAGTTGCTTATTAATCAAACATCATAATTATAAATACAATAAAAATGATAATCGAATAATTCTCAATTCCGAAACAAAGCCAAAAATTCATTTAAAAATAATAAGACAATGTGTTAGACATTATGTTATACTTTTGTTGTTATTTTTAAGACAAATGTTTTGTAACTATACATTTGAAAAGAAACGTCTACTAATACAAATATCTCTACACATAAGCCGATATAAATACAATCTGTATTCCACACAATAGCGCTGTTACATACAGCTGCAAGGCATCAATTACCAATAGCCGTAGAAAATTTTACTTAAACTAATATTTTTTAGTTTTAGTATACCTACGGTTTTTTGACTCAAATGTCGAGACCATGTCCATTTATTAACAGATAAATTTGTATAAGATTCAAAGTATTATCTTTTCAATGAGTACATGTACTGGCGGGTGTTTTAGACCCAAAACCCTGAAAAATTAAATTTAACTTAGATGGTACTATTTCAATTCTGAAAAGATGTTCCAAATAATATTAGGTACTATAGAAAAGGGTTTTGTGACTATACGTCTGAAAATAGTCGACTACTAATACAAATATCTCTATAATATATGATAGTTAACATACATAATAAGTGCAAACAGAATATCAAATCGACAATATTTGGTAAGTTAGCCGATGTTTTAGTGGAAAACTTAAATTCCCGTACAACGTGTTAAAATATTTCTACACGTTAGCCGGTATAGATATGTTTTCATAAAACGCAATAGCACTTTGTACAGCTTGTAAGTGGAAAACATCAATTGCTGTTCACCGTATAAAACTTTACTAAAAAATGTATTTTCTGGTTTCAGTATACATACAGTTTTTTACCTCAATAGAATGTCTGGTAAAGTGTTGATCGGGTTTCTTGTTTTTTTTGTAATTTTTTATAACAGTGAACATACATTGGCATGTTACGTGGACAACAAAAATCTGACCGACGTACTAAACGCGCTTTTGGGCCATTCACAATGGGCACAACTCAATGAAGTGAAATCCAAACATCTAGATTCTACAAGTACATATTACTTTACTGGGAAAGATATATTTATTAACAGAGGTTTGTTCTCCCGCGCTAGAAACACTGGAAACCCTTTTGTTAGTGACGATAACATGTACAAAAAGTACTACATGGTCACTAGTTTGTTAGCATGTTTATACGCAAACGTGACAGATAAATTTACAATATTAATTAAAAAACTCTTAGATGTAAGTGCAAATGAAAGAAAACTATCACGAGGTAGAACAAATTCTGCAAACTATATAAGGAAGATGAAACGCAAGCTGGGAAAGGATGCTCGTCAACAAATGCAAAGTAAACGCTTAAACGATGAACTACATGATCAGACAGAAAGTCATGTACTCGGACAGACTAGTGAAGTTTCGGAAGACAATGTCCATGAAATTAGTATCAAAGATAAACTTTTATATTACAAAAAACTTACTAGCTATACAAATTCATGGAAAATTTTTAACTTTACTTATCAACAATTATTAAAAAGTCAGCAAATGTTTGAATACATGTATGATGCATTAAATTATTTATTAAGTTTGATACCTTTCAATAATTGTTCTTTACATTTTCACATAAAAAACATATTAGAGTTGGTGCAGTGGTACAAAAATATTTCGATAAATTTGAATAATCTTCTTCCAGCTTATATCGGTGAACACGATGATGACTACAAGGCAAAAATTAGTCTGTTTTCCTCAAAATTATTTACGTCCATTAATCGCAGGTACCACACTAAGATCAAGCCGTTTGTATGCAAATATTGCCTACTTCCAGAGAGAGACAACCAGCCCATCAAAAAAATATTGAAGAAATTTAAGAATGATTTTCCGGGTCTAGAAAATACGGATATCATATATCAATTTGAAAAGCAAATTTTAGAGCTAATTAATAAAGTCATCAAAAACTACTATTTGGATTTAGGTTTTGTGGTAAGTTTTTCTGATAACCTAAATGAATAATTATTTTATAAATTATAATCATTAAAATACACGCAAAACTGTATAAAGTTAACTGTATTGTTTATTTTTGTTTTATTCAAGAGGATTACGCCCAAAAGTTTAATATAGTATATATGATAGTTAACATACATAATAAGTGTAAACAGAATATCGAATCGACAATATTTGGTAAGTTAGCAGATATTTTAGTGGAAAACTTAAATTCCCGTACAACGTGTTAAAATATTTCTACACATTAGCCGGTATAGATATGTTTTCATAAAACGCAATAGCACTTTGAACAGCTTGCAAGTGGAAAGCATCAATTGCTGTTCACCGTATAAAACTTTACTTAAAAATGTTTTTTCTGGTTTCAGTATACATACATTTTTTTACCTCAATAGAATGTCTGGTAATGTGTTGATCGGGTTTCTTGGATGTTGTACAGATTCAAATTGTCGAAATAGTTAGATCAATGCTACATGCATCAAAATAATTGTTTAAGTCTATTGTGTTTTAGTTCATCAATAACACGACAACGTTTCATTTTGTTTTGTTTTTTTGTTTAGACATGTGTTTTGTAACTATACATTTGCAAATAGCCGTCTACTTATACAAACATATTTAGACCATAGATGGTATAGATATGTTCATTTTGCAAACAATAGCACTGTTACAAATAAAGGCAAAACCGCATAAAACTTATTTAAAAAAAATATTCATTAGTTTTAGTATAACTAAAGTTCTTTGCCTCAACAGAATGTCGTTCGAAGTGTTAATCGGGTTTCTTTTTTTTTTTGTAATGTACTATAATGGTGAACGTATTTTGGCATCTGACGTGGACAAAAAAAATCTGTCAGACGTATTAAACGCTCTGTTAGGCCATCAACAATGGAAAGATATCACGCATGTGAAAGCCAAATATCTAGTTTTTACAAATCAATTTTTCTTTACCGGGAAAGATATATTTATTTACAGAGGTTTATTTTCCCACACTAAAAACAACGAAAAATCTTATGTTAGTGTCAAAAACGTGTACAAAAAATACTACATGGCCACAACATTGTTAGCTTGTGTATACGCATACGTGACAGATGAATTTACAACGTTGATTAAAAACATTTTAAATGTAAGTAGAAATGAAAGAAGACTATCACAAGGCAGAGCATCTACGGCAAAATATAAAAAAAAAATTAAACACCAGCACGAAAATGAGGCTCATCGACAAATGCACAGTAAGCGTTTAAAAGCTGAACTACATGATCAGCCATATGGACAAAATAGTGATGATTGGGAAAATGATGTGCATGTATCGAATGTTGGAGAAAATAGTGAAAAAGATAGAATTAATGTGAAAGATAATGTTCACGATACACCAGTACATTGCAATGAACCTACTAACTCTAAAAGTTCATGGAAAATTTTTAATTATACGCATAAACAATTAATAAAAGGTCAGAAAATGTTTGAACACATGTATGGTGCTTTAAGTTATTTATTAGGTTTGGTTCCACCCGAGGAATATTCTTTAAGCTTTAATATGGACATACAGAAATTATTATATCTTTTGCAGTGGTTCAAATACGTATCGATAAGTTTAAATGACCTTCTTCCAACTTATATTGGTGAACACGATGTTGACTACCGTTCAAAAGTTAGTCACTTTTCCTCAAAATTAATCATTTCGATTAGTCGCCGGAATCTTTATAAGTGGAAACCATTTGTATGCAAATATTGCATACTTCCAAAGAAAGACAACCAGTCAATCAAAAAAATATTAAATAAGTTTATAATTGATTTTCCATGCCTAAAAAAAACGGATATAGTGTATCGATATGGATATCAAATTGAAAAGCTCATTAATAATGTCATCAATAATTACTATTTAGATTTAGGTTTCGTGTTGAGTTTTTCTAATAACCTAAATGAATAATAATATTTAAAAAATGTAAAAATATGTGTAACGAAACATATATGCTTATTTACAAATGATTGTTTAGCAATCTTCTTTTAACATTTAATTATGTATTTTTATATAAATGTAAAATATTTAAAATATTAAAAAATAAAAGGATTTTAAAATTTATAAGCAATTTACCATGTAAAATTGTTGGATATTGAGGTGTGTATGTACGTGGATCAAGACAATACAAGTTGTATAGTATTAATAAAACAGTAATATTTCACTAATACTAAATACAATATAAAGTAATAATAAAGACTTGTTATACTATGTGAAAAAGTAATTGAATAAGATATCCCCCGATCTCTCTTTTATAAAATACAAAAAAGAAACAAAAACTGTATACAATGCAATACTACTATTGACGTTAATTAATACGCGAATTACTTTAATAACAAAATTATTTGCAAAGAAATCATATGCAAAACGCCAAAATAAAGGCTATCGATTAAAGTACACATTTATAAGTTTTAAACGATATAAAAATTTACTTCAAAATAACAAAACATTATTGTATAACATAATATTGTCCACATTTGTGACAAGCAAGGCACGCAGAATAGTCAAAACCCGTCTGGAAAGTAAGCATGGTAAAGTGCTACAAACTAGGCAATCGACAATAATTATAGTGTAATATGATCATTCACATGATAAAAGATAAAATAAGACGTGTAAGTAATCGAATGTTTAATAAGAAATACTGGCATTTGACGTGATTAGTAAAACTGTTAAATTACATAACTATAAATCAGAAAAGCATCTGTATATACTGCATCTGAAGGTATTGTTGTTTTTACAGGCAAGTGAAGAATACGTAAGAATGCAAAAATACGTCTTTTTTTACACAATGCAATGAAAAAATATAAATTCAAGTTTGCCATATAAAATTTCAAATTTGTATTTTTAATTTTAGAATACAGCTTTTTGCCTAAATAGAATGTCTGGTAATGTGTTGATCGGTTTTCTTGTTTTTGTTTTGTAATATACTATAAAAATGAACAAACGTTTGCATCTTAAGTGGACAAAAAAAATCTGCTTGACATACTAAACGCAATTTTGGGCCATCCACAATGGGCACAGATCACAGATATGAAAGCCAAACATTCATAAATAAATGTGTTTTGTTTCCTTGAAAACATTTATTTATTTACATGAGTTCTGTGTGGTGAGCACAGACCTCTGTATGAAAAAAAATATTCCTAGAAAACAAATCACATTCATTTGTAAAATCTGAATAGTTGGTTTTCACGTCAGTGATCTGTGCCCATTGTGGATGGCCCAGAAGTGCATTTAGTTCGTCAGATAAATTTTGTTTGTCCACGTGAGACGCTAACTTCATTGTATATTGCAAATAAAAACAAAAAACCTACTCACACTCCGCCCAACATTGTATTTAGCAAAAAAACTGTAAACTAAAATATAAATTGTATATTGTATTCAAAAGAAAAATATAAATATTATACCGTGAACAGGAATTCATGTTTTCCACTTACATACCATACAAAATTTATTGCTGGTCAAATAGGACTTACTGTTGCCGGCTAAAGCGTTCTTTAAAACACTTGGGCACATAAAAACAACTATAATATACATTATATTGTTATAACATGTTCTCGGAAAAACAACGTTTACACGAGTTTTAACTTTTTAAATAAATTAAATAATAAATTATTATCCAGTAAGTCCGGCACTATTCAATGGGAACTGCTCATTTGTATAAAATGAGTGATATAGTTTATAAATTAAAACAGGAAAATTAGCAAGATTCTATATTATTCGATGAAATGATGTGAATAAAATTAGCCATCTTAAACTAATTTACCCATAGAGACTAATGTGTATTACAATCAAAAAGATGAAATACTTTAAAATTATTTTATTAAATATCAGTAGTATTGAATTACATTTTTAGCTAAATCACAAAATGCATCTAGTTGACTAATATTTGAATAAAAAAATTTGACTTAGTGAATTCATTTTCTTCTTTTTAGTAACTTTATCGAATACTGTTATCTGCAATAGCGTGCAACAGTAGGGGGAGTCCGGGACAGTTGAACAGGGAGGAGACATGAGCCACCTCTCATATCTTTTTTAAATTTCGCGTTATCGAGACGGAAGTTAAATCATAACGTGCCTTACCACGCAATATATTCACCAATGTGGCAACACTGCATTTCAACATGACGTTTGGTTGTTATCAATAAAAACATGTTTTGACGTTATCACAGTGAGAAAAAGTTTTTCAGCCTAGTCTGCAACCACGAAAGAGCATTTTCATGTCTCGTTGAAGTACCGAATAAATATAGATTAGTTGTGGAATTATAATTAAAATGCTTTTTTTCGTTATGCTTTTTTCGTTACGCTTTTTTCGGTTATGCACCACAGCTAATTCCACCCCATTCCCATTCCCACCCCCAACTTCATCTTCATCCCCATTTATTTTTTCGTTCGCCTTCTTCGTTACGCCTTTTTCGTTACGCTTTTTTCGGTTATGTGCCAGAGCTAAGACATGAAAATGTCAAAAATGATTTTTGTTGTTTGCTCGCCGTTTATTCATATTAATATGTATGTATAAAAGGTTTTTCTTATGATTTTGCTATTTTATGTAGTTTCATGCTATATCAACAGTTTTATCATAGATATTTTACTTTTTTTCTAACAATTTATCTAACTTAAAGAAGTATATGATGAGATACATCAACCACGTTCTAAAGGGAGAATTGATCCGTGGTTATTGTTATTATTATAATAAACAAAGTATTAAACAACTATTTTTTTTTTAAATACTTCTAAAAATGTTGCAATAAGTAGTAACCTGTAATTCAATGTTTAGAAAAAGTGATTATAATTGAAAAAATACAAATTTTATTTTGTTATTGTTAACTATTTATAAAAAGTGTTTATACAAATGTTACATAAGTAATAAGCTCTGGTAATTGTTCCTAATATTAAAACTTCTAAATTTTAATAAATAACACATTTAAAATTTGAATTTTACATATGTTTATAACATTCTTTAATAGGGTCATGTCACCCGATCCCTTGGTTCAAATCACCCACCTGACAGGGATATTTTCCAAATCTCAGAAAAAGTTAAATAGCACTTAACGTTATCGTTCTAGAAAGATTTGGAGCTTACATTTTGTTACTCTGTAGCCATGCTTTCTTTAGATATCAATTCCATTTCTCTATATTGATTACAAAAGAAATTATTGTTAGTTTTGTAAAAAGGGGTTTAACTGTCTCGGATTCCCCCTAACTAAAATCACTTTGACCGACATTTTTATTTCAAAAGCTGTATACCGAAGATTCGATTATAGTCACTTCCTAGTTTTTGTATGTAATAATGGTCTAGTCTATGCCAAATTTACTATTTTTTTTTTTACTTATTACTTATAAACTAAATTTGAAAACTTATTATATAAAAAAATAAATAAACATGTTATAATTAACTTAAAACATTTTTTTAATCGGATATTGAATATGATCATTTTCAACATTTATGTAAAAATTTAACGTGTATGATTATAATTTATAAAATAATTATTCATTTAGGTTATCAGAAAAACTTACCACAAAACCTAAATCCAAATAGTAGTTTTTGATGACTTTATTAATTAGCTCTAGAATTTGCTTTTCAAATCGATACATGATATCCGTATTTTCTAGACCTGGAAAATCATTCTTAAATTTTTTCAATCTTTTTTTGATTGACTGGTTGTCTTTCTTTGGAAGTATGCAATATTTGCATACAAATGGCTTGATCTTAGTGTGGTACCTGCGATTAATCGACGTAAATAATTTTGAGGAAAACAGACCAACTTTTGACTTGTAGTCATCATCGTGTTCACCGATATAAGCTGGAAGAAGATTATTCAAGTTTATCGAAATATTTTTGTACCACTGCACCAACTCTAATATGTCTTTTATGTGAAAATGTAAAGAACATTTTTTGAAAGGTATCAAACTTAATAAATAGTTTAATGCATCATACATGTATTCAAACATTTGCTGACTTTTTAATAATTGTTGATAAGTAAAGTTAAAAATTTTCCATGAATTTGTATAGCTAGTAAGTTTTTTGTAATATAAAAGTTTATCTTTGATACTAATTTCATGGACATTGTCTTCCGAAACTTCACTAGTCTGTCCGAGTACATGACTATCTGTCTGATCATGTAGTTCATCGTTTAAGCGTTTACTTTGCATTTGTTGACGAGCATCCTTTCCCAGCTTGCGTTTCATCTTCCTTTGATAATTTGCAGAACTTGTTCTGCCTTGTGATAGTTTTCTTTCATTTCCACTAAGATTGAAAAGATTTTTAATCAACGTTGTAAATTTATCCGTCACGTTTGCGTATAAACATGCTAACAAATTAGAGACCATGTAGTACTTTTTGTACACGTTATCGACACTAACAAACGAGTTTCCAGTTTTTCTAACGCCGGAGAACAAACCTCTGTTAATAAATATATCTTTCCCAGTAAAGTGATATGTATTTGTAGAATCTGGATGTTTGGATTTCACATGTGTGATATCTTTCCATTGTTGATGGCCTAACAGGGCGTTTAGTACGTCAGACAGATTTTTTTTGTCCACGTAACATGCCAATGTATGTTCACTGTTATAGTAAATTACAAACAAAATAAGAAACGCTATTAATACTCCACCCGACATTCTATAGAGGTAAGACACTGTAGGTATGCTGAAATTTAAAAAAATATTGTTGTAAGCATAGTTTCATACGGCGATAGGAAATTTATGTTTTGCAATTTTTTTGAACAGTGCTGTTGTGTGTAACACAGAACGCATCTATACCGGCTATTTGAAAATGTATTTACATTTGTTTCGAATAAAACTACAAAACAATGTTCTTATGTTAGAATGTAAAACATATAACTAATGTGGAATCAACCTAAATAAATAACTTAATGCGTCATCATTTACTAAAACATCTGTTGACTATGCAACAACTGGTGATACGTAAAACGTTTTCTGTGTTTTTAGCCGTAATTTAAGACCTTGTTGAACATTTTTTATAGTTATAATCCTCCGTAATCCCTCAATTTCCATATCGATTATTTCTAGTCTTATATACCAATGTATACATAATCAAGTAATGATACTGACATCAGCACTATGACACTTACCATAACTTTTTCTAGTTGTTCCTATCTACTCATACAGTTTGGACAGTTTGGATTGAGCCTTTTATTTTCATTGAACCCTTTAATTACAATTAATAATTATTATAATTGCCTACTGGTATATCACGAGTTTGAGGATTATTTGGTATTAAAATAAATTGTAGCAATAATTTTATTTATTTATTTTATTTTATACTTCTTTACTATTACAATGTCGCTCATTGAGGCAATATAACACGGTTTATTTTAATACAAATTACAAAAGTTAACAGTTTTCAGACACATTACTAAAAATATTTACAAAAACATATACAAGATAACAAAAAATCAATATAACATATTTAACATGAGTAATTTAAACTTGTATGCGCAACTTCGAAATAAAACAGTTAAACATCTAAATTATAAAATTAATTAACAAGAGCTTATTGTTTTTAAAACACTAGTTTTGGCGGTGGCATGTAAAAGGGTTTTAAAAAAATCAAACATGGTACTTTGAGTCTTATTCTCATAAATAACTCAGGACACACAAGAAATACATTAAATAGTAGAGAGCTGTGTTGTACAGTCATACGTACTGTAGCAGAACACTTGACTATAAAATCAACAATATAATATAATGTGTTATTTATTTATTAATAAGTTTTTTCATTTGTCAAATATTCGTGGGACACCCTGTGTAATATAATGTCATAACATAGTGTTGTTTTTATGTTATTTTAAAGAGTAAGTCAAAACTACGTATGTGGACACATTTTTAAATAAGATAAGATCAGACTTAGGAAAAATAAATGAAGTCACCGCGTGAGGAGTTACACCAAAAACCTGCAGTCGGGACACTAATGCAATCATATAAGATGTCAAAGGAGTTCCAATCATTTGTTACATAAACAAGTTTTCTATCAAGTAGGCATTAAAAATGATTCTTTATTATATTTTTAAAAATAATGTAAATCATAAGATTTTATAATTTTATAATAGTAAAGTTAAAATCTTACCTCAATTAGTTCGCGCATGCGTGATATTAGCTTTGAGATATTCTGTTGGATTATTATCATTTTATAAGAATGTTGGTTAAATTAAAATTAAATACTAATAATTGCTAGCCCAATCCAGACATACTTAATGCACTATTAGGCCATTCATAATAAGGCTTGATTACCGATGTGGAAGCCAAACATACAGATTTCCCAATCGAAAATGTTTCATTTTCTGGGAAAGATTTATTTACATACAGAGGTTTGTTCTCTCTTGCGAATAGCATTGGACATTTTTATGTTTATGTCGATAACGTGTATGAAAAGTATTACGTGGTCACTAATTTATTGGGATGTGTGTACGCAAACGCGACCGACACATTTACAACGTTAATTAAAACCCTTTCAAATTTAAGTTACAATGAAAGAGTAAAATCACGAAAGAGGGAATAATGTAAATGTAAATGTGAACTTTTGGAATTGCAAATTAACCAATGGAAAACTACAGTACAACATGATCAACCACACGATGGAAATGACGATTCGGAAGACGAGAAAGAAATCGAACAGAACACTGTCAACGACGAAGATAATAATTATTGTGTACCGCCTTCAGACCATTTACCTGACTGCGAGTTTTTGGGACATTTTCAATTTTACATATCAACAACTATTGAATAGTCAGCCGATGTTTGAGTTCATGTATGACGCATTAAGTTATTTATTCAGGTTGATTCAACCCGAGCATTACTGTTTCTATCTTAACGTGCAGGACGTACAAGAAATAATAGAGTTATTGAAGTGGTACAAAGATATGTCGATAAATATAAAACTCCTCCTAAATTATATTGATGAAAACGATGTTGACTACAAGTCAAATGTTGGTCAGTTTTCTTTAAAATTTGGCAAAAAATCGCTATATGTGGAAATTCTTTGTAGGCAAACATCGCATACTTCCAGAGAAAGCCAACCAGCCAATCAATAAAATATTGCAGAAATTTAAATCTGAGTTTCCTCATAAAGAAAATGAGGATATCATGCATCATTTTGAAATTCAAAATACATGATTAGTTTTTATACAAAATGATTACTGTATTGTCTATTTTTCAACTTTTTTCAAATTGACTTTTTTATGTATACGGTTAGTTATATACTTTATGTTAAGTTTTTCTATTAATTGTACACATAATAGTAACCTTTTAGTTTTTCTATTTAATTTAAATGAAACTGAATATTGGTCACGTCTAATAGCATGCTTTCATCTCGTAAAAATTAAAGTAGTCCTATTCAATAATAAGTGCACTCCATTTACCAGCTTGTGTGCAGCATCATGTGGACTGTCGGTGAGTAGACTTTTATGAACGAAATTCCCTCTATTAATATAGCAACTATACAAAAAATGGTTTGGTACGAGAGCAAAAAGGAATGAAATAGTATTGATTGTCAGGCGAATGGTATTGATTAAAAAAAAAAGGGTAGAAGGTACATAAAACAAGTATAATTTAGGGCCTTCTAATAATGAGCTTATTTTCAAATGGATTAACGAAGAGAAGTGGGATAAGTTTACAAAGAGTAACTATAATTTAAAAAAATAATTTGGTTATACAGAAATATGTAGATTATTCATAAAACAATTAATCATTTACATAATTGAGAAAATACATCCTATGCCATTATCGATATAGACAAAACCTAACCCAATAAAATAATTGTTAATGAACTTTTCTACGAGCTGTTGAATTTGCTTATCAAATTGAAGGATGATATCCGTATTTTCATGATCAGGAAACTCAATATGAAATTTTTGCAATAGTTTTTTGATTGGCTGATTTTTCTTCACTGGAAGTATGCAATATTCATTTGTAAACAGTCTATCCGTATTGCGCTTTCTTTGATTAATAGACCTCAACAATTTTAAGGTAAACAGGCTGAATTGTGACTTATACTCAACATCGTTTTCACCGAAAAAAATTGGAAACGTGCGTTTAAAATGTATCGATATATCTTTGAACCACATCACTAAGTGCAATACATTTTTTACGTCAGCTAATTTAGGATGTGAATCAAATTCCTCTAACGGAATCAATTTGAATAAATATTTTAATGCGTAGTACATGTACTCAAACATCGGCTGATTATCCAATAGTTTTTGATACGCAACATTGAAAATTTTCCACGAGGTTTCATGGCTAATCAATTCATTGCTAGAAGGCACACAAGACTTTCCTTCGATATTGACAATATTTTGTGTACTTTCACTTTGGTCATCCGCTGTATGTGCCTCGTCTTCCGAATTGTCATTATTTTTGCCATGTGATAGAACATGTTCTACTTGGTTTTTCGATCTCTCACTTTGCATTTGTTCACGAACCAAAGTTTCCTTTTTCTTTTGTCTTGCACATTTCAAAAACGCTCTCTTTTTCGATAATCGTCTTTCATTACTACTAACCAATAGAATGTTTTTAATAACCGTAGTAAACGCGTCGGTCGCGTTTGCGTAGATACATCCCAACAAATGAATGACCATGTAGTAATTGTCATACGCGTTATCGACAGTAACATATGAGTTTCCAATGGCATTCGCGCGAGAGAACAAACCTCTGCGAATAAATAAATCTTTCCCAGAAAACGGAACACATTCGTTTGTGAAACATGGACGTTTGGCTTTCACATCTGTGATCTGTGCCCATTGCGGATGGCCCAAAAGTGCATTTAGTACGTCAGACATATTTTTTTTGACCACGTCTGACGCCATTATACGGTCACCGTTATAGTATATTACAAAAAAAACAAGAAAACCGAATAACACTTCGCCCGACATTTTATTAGGCAAAAAACTGTATACTGTAATAAATGTGTAACGTTATGTAAAATATGACACGGAGAACTGAAATTTTTGTTTTTCCGTTGCATTGTGTAGTAAACTATTATTGCGTGTCAAAAAAAAGACGTATTGTTGCTGCCAAATGTCATGAGATATTTGTATAATTAGACAAAGATAAAACAAAACACTTGCCTATAAAGAAAACAATACCTTATATTGTTTTGACCTATATTCTTATTTCGTTTAAAATCTACAGTGTGAATTCTAACTTATTGTTATGTCATTTAGTCGTTCAACTAAATACGCCGAAATTCGAGCATTTCAAGGTAATACATACTACTTTTTCGAACAAAGTATTATAATATTATTCAAATATTAAAAAGACCAACACAGCGTCTTCAGGTGTATAACATTAATAACGAATCGTGTAGTTCTGGATGTACTTGAACAGTTTTCAGATATTTGATTTTTCCCGGTTGAAAGATAGCTGACGTCGTATCACACCCACCAATCTCATGTAGAAACAAAACGTATGAAATTTTAACTTTAAACAGCTCTCGAAAATATTTAACAGATTTATGTGATTTGGTTTCTGTACTTCCTTTAATAATTTCTTGAAAAACTATCTTTTTATCAACCGAGCTTCGTACCAAAAGAAGTACAATGATATTGAAGTAAACGACTAGTCTCTTGTTGTCATGTGTTCAAGGGGAAATGTAATATCTTTACAAATTCATAGCAAATGAACGGATAGATGAAAATTTAAAATTCAAACGCTAAAAAATGTTTTTCCTTCAAAATTATAGAACAACAATGACACACGTTGCCGTTTAGGAAAATCAAATACCTCTTTTTTTTTTCTCTGAAGGTTTGGTATTATACAAATTTTTAAAATTTTGAAAAATATAGTTCAATGTATACCTAAAAGAACAAGACATTGTTTTTTTTTCAAAATATTAAAATCTTCCGAGAAATCAAATGACTTATCCAAAATGAATCAACCTGTATACCATAAAAAAAACCAATTGTGTGATGAGTACGTCATACAGATTTTTTTGACCGCGTGAGATGCAAGCGCTTACTCACCTGACATTTTTGGGCAAAAAATGTTTACTGGAATTTAAAAACGTATGTATATTAAAGTAAAGTTTTTAACGGCAAATTGCTTATAAACATGAAAAATCTTTTTTGTTAATATTTTACATTGATATAATTATATTTATTTTAAACTATAAGAAAATTGATAAAGAATTTTTTAGAATATTCGTTTAGTCATATGCGGTGTTTACTATTTACTTTTTACTTCTAAACCAAATATGTAAACTTATTATGTTTATTATCAATCACCTACACTATTTGCCTTTTGGGATGTATTCATATTGAATGAAAAAAATATAAACATAATATAATTACCTTTAAATATGTTTTTAACGGATTTTGAATATTGGCATTATGAAGTGTTGCATAATAATTTAACTATTCATTTAAGTTATCAGGAAAACTTAACACGAAACCTAAATCTAAATAGTAATTCAGTTGACATTTTGAACGAGCTCTTCAATTTGAATTTCGAATTGATGCACGATATCCGTTATTCGTTTACCTGGTGACTCAATTTGAAATTGCTGCATTATTATTCTGATAGGCTGGCCGTACTTCACTGGAAGTATGCAATACATACATACAAACGGTTCCAACATAAATTTATTCTTGGAATTAATGGACTTGAACAATATTGAGGGAAAATGATCAACGTATGACTTGTATTTAACATCTTTTTCATCCATAAAAGTTGGAGAAAGGCTATTTAAATTTATTGATGCATCAGTGTACCACTGCACCAACAGTAAAATGTTTTGTATGTACATGTTGAAATGTAAAAAATATTCCACGGGTGGAACCAAATTTAATAAATAGCTCAATGCGTCATACATGTATTCAAACATCTGCTGGTCATGCAATAATTGTTCATACAAAAAATTAAAAAATGTCCATGAACTTTTATAAGTATTAACTTAATTGTAAGCAATTTTTTTCTCGACAACCGATGTAAGCACATTGTTTTCGAATCATCACTATTTTATCTACGTGGTTAATCATGTAGTTCGGTTTTCAAGCGCTTACTTTGCATTTGTTGTCGATCCTCATTTTCCTGTACGATTTTCCTCTTCCTTTGTCTCTAACGTGCCATATATGATCTCTGTTGAAAAAGTTGTCTTACATATGTACTTACATGTAAAATATTTTTTCCAACGTTGTAAATTTTTCTGTCGCACCCGATATCCATGTACATTCACTGTTATAGTAAATTACAAAAAAAAAACAAGTAACCCGACTAACACTTTGCTCGACGTACTATTGTGTTAAGAAACTGTAGGTATAATGAAACTAAACAATTTTTTTTAGTATTGTATTGTACGTAATCGTCAATATTTATTTTTTGCAGTTGTTTGTAGCAGTTCTATTGTGTGTAAAAATGAACAACAATTTGCAAATGTATGGTTACAGAACACTTGTTTTAAAAAAATAAACAACAGAAATGTAACCGAATGTTATAACATGGTGTGGCCTTCGTTTCGATTTTGAGAAATATCCGAAAAACATTTTTCTCTTAGTAAATGATCATCACAAAATACTTGAAATTATATTAAAATGAAATATCTTACATATTAACTTCCGAAAAAGAGAAATCTCTTTGTCATAATTTGAAACTTACCGGTGTTAATCCCAGAAGAAAATTTAGTTAGTGAACCTAAATCACTGAATTACAACGTTATTACCATCACCAGGATTCCAAAGCAGTGTTCAATATCAATCCCGAAAGTGGCAGATAGGTGTATGTTAGACCTATCTTAAACCTAATTTCCAGATCTAAAATCCTAATATTGCACAGCAAACGACCAACCCCGGTTTAAGAAAAAAATAGAAACATATTATCTTATCGAAATCAGTAGCTTCTTACTATCGCATCGATGCTAAGTTGATATTTTAAATGTATAAGCAATGAGTCCTATCTTCATTAGAGTTAGGTTATAATCTCACCCTAACCCTCCAAGTAGTTTTTAAAAATTCAATAATGATTATGTAAATTTTTTTTATTATTTAGTCTTCATCCACGATATGTCTTTAACCTATTTTTCTGATATTTTTATCAAAAAAATATTATTCACATTATTTGAAAAATTGTGCAGCAAACAAAAAAAAAGACTGTATTATAGCGTTATATTATATTGTTGTTTTTATATAGGCAAGTGTTTTAGAAACACAAAAATTCGTATACATGAATACATATATGACGCATTAAGTTATTTATTCAGGTTGGTTCCGTCCAAGCTTTACATTCTAGCATAGAAAACATATTACCGTTAATACAGTGGTACAAAAATAATATTAAAAATAAGATATTATTGCAACCAAATGTCATGAGATATTTGTATAAGTAGACGAGTATACAGGGTGATTTTTTATTTATTTTGGGCCACTTAATATCGCACTGGGTTTAACCAAAGGAAATAATTGAATTTTTTTATAGTGTGTTTTTTGTATAATGTAGACTCAATTGACCATCATTTTATGTTACTCCCTTCCTCCTAAACTAATTATTTTTATATCGAATTTTGAAATTTAAATGGTAACGCTTACATTTCATTAACTTTTTATATTGAGAATAAAGTACTAAATTTTTTACTGGTCGATAACCATTTTTGGATAACTATTTTTGATGTTATTGATATTGGAGTTAAGGGCAGGAGGAAAGGTTGATTGTGGTATTATTTTTGTCTGCGCGCACTTCCCAACCACACTACGGACTACCCTTTCCGCCCTAATTTTAAAACTCTTATAACATTAAAAATAGTTTTTCTTAACTTATAGTTATGTAATTTAACAGTTTTCCTAAACACGTCAAAATACCAGTAATTCTATTTAAAAATTAGATTACTCGTATCTCTACACTTTGATGTAGAAAATTAAATACGTAGATTTTACTTTTAAAATAAATAAACATTTATTTAAGTACAAAATTAATTTAAATAAAAAGTGTTTGAATTGAACGTGTATACTTATGATTATAATTTATAAAATAATTATTTAATTAGGTCATCAGGAAAACTAAATACGAAACCTAAATCTAAATAGTAATTCTTGATGACGTTTTGAACGAGATCTTTAATTTGAATACCAAATTGATGCATGATATCTGTTATTTCTATACCTGGCGACTTATTTTGAAATTGCTGTATTAATTTTTTGATAGACTGGTTGTGCTTCACTCGAACTATGCAATACATACACACAAACGGTTCCAACATAAATTTATTCTTCGAATTAATGGACTTGGACAATAGTAAAGAAAACTGACCAACTTTTGACTTGTAGTTTACATCTTTTTCATCAACAGAAGTTGGAAGAATGCTTTTTAAATTTATCGATGCGTCTTTGTACCACTGCACCAACAATAAAATTTTTTGTATGTTCATGTTAAAATGTAAAAAATATTTCTCGGGTGAAACCAAATTTATTAAATAACCTAATGCATCATACATATGTTCAAACATTTGCTGACCTTTCAATAATTGTTGATAAGTAAAAATTAAAATTTTCCATGAACTTTTATATTTAGCAAGTTCATTGTAATGCAATGGTGTATCATGAACATTATCTTTGACATTAATTCTATTCTGTTTACTTTCTTTGTCGATAACCGATGTATGCACATCGTTTTCCAAATCATCACTATTTTGTCTACATGATTGATCTTGTAGTTCAGCTTTCAAGCGCTTACTTTCCTTGGGTGGACGAGCCTCATTTTCTAGCCGGCGTTTCATCTTCCTTTGATTGTAACGTACCTTAGCTACTCTGTTTTGCATAAGAAGTCTTTCATTTCCACTAAGATTTAAAAGATTTTTAATCAACGTTGTAAATTCATCTGTCACATTTGCGTAAACACATGCTAACAAACCAATGACCATGTAGTATTTTTTGTACACGTTTTCAATAGTAACATGAGAGTTTTCAATGTTTCGAGTGTGGGAGAACAACCCTCTGTAAATAAATATATCTTTACCAGTGAAGGGAAATTGATTTGTGGAATCTGGATATTTGGCTTGCAGATGTGTGATCTTTGCCCATTGTGCATGTCCTAAAAGTGCGTTTATTACGTCACTTAGACTTTTTTTGTCCACGCCCGATGCCATTGTACGTTTACTGTTATAGTGAATTAGAAAAAAAACAAGCAAACCAAATAATACTTTGCCCGACATACTATTAAGTTAAGAAACTGTAGGTATACTGAAACTAAAAAAAATTTTTTTTAATGTAAAACATTATATGGTGATTGGCAATTCATGTAGCGCAGTTTTGTGTAGGAAATAACCTATACCGTCTAAATTTTAGAGATATTTGTATTAGTAAACGACTATTTGCAAATGTACAGTTACCAAACACTTGTCTACTTCTATAAAAAAACCCACAAAAATGTAACAAAATGTTATAACGTGGTGTTGTTTTTTAAAACTAGTTTTGGATTTCCTAAAATTCATAGACTTAAAAATTTTTAATTATTGGACCAACTTTGACTTGCAGTTAATATCGTGCTCACCGATATAATTTGTATTACGCCTTTTAAATTTGTTGATATATCTTTGTATCAGCTCACTAACCGTTTTAATTTTGGTACGTCTTTTATGTTAAAATGGTAAAAAGATTTCTCGGGAACCAAACTAAATAAAAAACTTAAGTCGTCATACATGTATTCAAACATTTGCTGGCCATTTATTAATTGTTGATACAATTGATTGAAAATTGTCCATGAACTTTTATAGTTAGTAAGTTCATCGAAACACTAACGTTTACAGCTATATATTTGATATTAATTCTATTCTGTTTACTTTCATTCTCATCAACCGATGTGTGTTCATTGTCTTTATCACTAGTTTGTCTATGTGATTTACCATGTTCAGCTCTTAACCGCTAACTGTCCATTTGTTGCCGAATCTCATTTTCCAGCTGGGGTTTCATAAATATTTTTTTATAATCCTAATATGCCCTGATTTTTGAACACTTTTCTATCGAGTCTTGTTATTTTTAAATGAGTTTGGGATTTGCTTTATAACTGAGAAATAACCGTAAATCATTTTTATCTTATTAATGATTACGATGTTTGAGAAACAAGGGGAAGCAATTATTAGGATAGTGGACCCATCAACCATAATCCCACATTATTGTGTTTGTTATTTAATATTTCTGCCACCTTGAAATTCATAAAGATGGTATTATTTAAAAGTGATTTCTGAAATGTTTAAAAATAGAATATGAAGTAGCTATAATTTTGTATACAAATTAAACATATTTGTTAATGTATTTTCATGATAATAATACTAGTTCATAAACATGTATTCATTTAGGATATTAAGTATAGACATTTAATGCAAATGTTCGATGTACAAAAAATCTAAATTGAAATAGTAATTATTGTTAACTTTTTTCAACAGCTAGGAATTGTTTTTTATATGGAAACTTAGTTTGAAATATATTTTTTTTAAAAAAATAGACCAATTTGGACTACATTGTGCTCACCGATATATTAGCTTGGGATATTGTTTTTAAATTTATTGATATATTATTGTACCATCTTACTAACCGTTTAAGTTTTGTACATTTTTTATGTTTGAATGTAAAACATATACCTAGGCTGAAATCGACCTGAATAAATAAATTAATGCGTCATACATGTACTCAAATATCAGCTGACTGTGCAATAGCTAAAAACATTTTCCATAAACTTTTATAGTAAAAAAAGTCATCCTGTAACAAACATAATATACTACAAACTTTAGATTTTAATATTATCACCATTCTGTTTGTTATATTTTACATCATCCGATGGCTATATTACTTATAGTGCTGTTCTACAGTTTTTTATTGCTTACTTTACCGTTGTTCTCCAGCCCCATTTTTTTGGCTTCCTCAGTTTTCACATAAATGTATTCTTACTATTAATGGAAACAAAACATTTTGAGGCAAAACTGAAGAACTTTTGATTTGTAGTTAATATCGTGTTTACCGATATGAGGTGACAGAAGGATATTTAAATTTATCTATACACCTTTAAACCACTGCATCAAAAGTATTATTTTTTGTACAAATGTTTTTTATGGTTAAATTAAAAAAAACATATTATAGGTTGTTTTGACTTCAATTGCTAGGTTGTGAATGCAATAACCTAAGGGCCTAAGCCTATTAAAGGTCTAATATTATTTTACTATAGGCGTACATTTTTATTCATGTGGTAACGTTTAGTATGACCTCATATTTATATTATTAAACATTTTAGTATTAATTAAAATTTATTTATAATTCTTTAGCTTATACCCTTTCAAGTATAGACCACATTTACAGTTTTTCACGTATTTTAAATTATAGTAGATATTATTACAGGTAACTAATAGTTATCAAATATTCTAAAATCATTTATTACTTATACCTTTATGATTATTATATTTTCTAAAGCCGAAAAAGCATTTATACCTAAAATTGAATGAATTATTTATTACATAAACACGTTTAACAAAGTATGTTGAATACTGGATTTTGAATTTGGTCGTTATAAAGTTTTGGGTAATAATTTAACATGTATTTCTATGATTATAAAAAAAAAATCATTCATTCAGGTTATCAGAAAAACTAAGTACGAAACCTAAATCTAAATAGTAATTTTTAATCACATTATTAATAAGCTCTTGAATTTGCTTTTCAAATTGATAGATGATAGTCGTTCTTTCTTGACCTTGAAAATCCCTTTGAAATTTCTGCAACATTTGTTTGATGGGCTGTTTGTCTTTTTCTAGAAGTATGCAATACTTGCATACAAATGGTTTCCATATAGAGCGAATCTTAATATTAATGGAATTAAACAATTTTAAGGAAAACCGACCAACTTTTGACTTGTAGTCTACATCTTTTTCACCGATATATGTTGGGAGTAGTCTTCTTAAATATATCGATACATCTTTGTACCACTGCAACAACAGCAATATTTTGTACTTATCTTTTAAGTTGAAGTGGAAAAGAGATGTCTCGGGGACCAAACTAAATAAAAAACTTAATGCGTCATACATGTATTTAAACATTTGTTGACCTTTTATTAATTGTCCACGCGCAAAATTGAAAATTTTCCATGAACTTTTATAATTAGTAAATTCATAGTAAGTTGAACGCATATCATTAACTTTATTTTTGTCATTACTTCTATTCTGTTGACTTTCTTTCTCAACAACTGATGTATGGAAATCGTTATTCGAATCATCACTCATCAAACGTTGTGATTGGTCATGTACAAGTTCAGCTTTTAAGCGCTTACTTTGTATTTGTTGACCAGCCTTATTTTCCAGTTTTAGTTTTCTTTTCCTTTGTCTATTACATTCCTTAACTGCTCTGCTTCGCGTTAGTAGTCTTTCATTTGTACCTACATTTAAAATGTTTTTAATCAACGTTGTAAATTCATCTGTCACGTACGCGTACAAACAAGCTACCAAACTAGTGACTATGTAGTATTTGTTGTATACATTTTTGACACTAACAAAAGAGTTTTCAATATTTTTAGTGCGGGAGTACAATCCTCTGTTAATAAATACATCTTTCCCAGAAAAGGTGTATTGATTAATGGAATCTGGATGTTTGGCATTTACAAATGTTACATTTTCCCATTGTTGGTGGCCTAAAAGAGCGTTTAGAACGTCAGCCAGATTTGTTTTGTCTATGTCCGATGCCAATATACGTTCACTGGTATAGTACACTACAAAAAAAACAAGAAAACCTATTAACACTTCGACCGACATTCTGTTGAGGCAAAAAACTGTAGATATACTAAAACTAAAAAATATGTTATCAAGTAAAATATTATACGGCTGTAAAAGCTGTACAAAGCGCTCTTGTATGTATAGAAAACGTATGCATGCCGTCTAATGTGTAGTGATATTTGTATAAGTAGTCGTCTATTTTCAAGCGTATAGTTGCAAAACACTTGTCTGCAAAAAAAAACAATTAATGTTATGCCGTTATTTGTTAACAGTGCTATTGCTTGCAAAATAAATATATCTATACAATCTAATAACTAGATATTTATATCCAATTTTTTTTTTATGAATACCAATGTTTTTTCTTGAAAATGAAAACCATAGGTACTACCATAGATAAATATGCCATAGATAAACAATGGTCACTGCTCATTTTATGATGGAAAACTCAAATACAACACAAATATTTTAAAGTGGATTTGGGTCGCTGGAAGCGCTCAATGGTTGAAAAGGCATAAGTTTGAAATCCATTCTGAGCCTTATTAGCAGAAAAACGAACAAAAAAAAGAACTCCCAACCTTTCCATATGCAACGTGTATTTATAGAAAATTGAATGTATGGTACTACTAACTACCAGTTATCAAACCAAAATCAAAATAGTAATTATTGAAAACATTATAAACGGGCTCTTGAATTAGCTTTTCAAATTTATACTTAATATTCGTTTATACCAAAAAAATATTAAATAATTTATTACAATAACACGTCTAATAAAGTAACTCAACTAATGGGTTTTAAATATGGTTATATGATTATAATTTATAAAATTAATACTCTTATTGGTAATCAGAAAAACTGAATACGAACCCTAAATCTAAATAGTAACTACTGATGACAATATCAATAAGCTTTTCAATTTGCTTTTCAAATTGATACATGATATCCGTTTTCTCTAGTCCCGGAAAATCACTATGGAATTTCTTCAGTATTTTTTTGATAGGCTGGTTGTCCCTCTCTTGAAGTATGCAAGTCTTACATACAAACGGTTTCCAATTAGCAAGATGCCTGCGATTAATTGATTTGAACAATTTTGAGGAATAATGACCAACGTTTGTCATGTAGTTAACATCGTGTTCACCGATATCACTTAGAAGAAGATCATTTAAATTTATCGATACATCTTTGTACCACTGTAACAGATGTAATAATTTTTGTATGTCTTTTATATTAAAAAGTAAAGAACATTCTACGAGCGAAACCAATTCTAACAAATAGTTTAATGCATCATACATATATTCAAACATTTGCTGACCTTTTAATAATTGTTCACACGCAAAATTAAATATTTTCCATGAACCTTTATAGTTAGTAAGATTGTCGTAGTGCAAACTTATACCATGAATTTTCTCATTGACATTAATTCTATTCTGTTTTCTTTCATTCTCAACAACCGATGTATGCTCATCGTCTTCCGAATCATTAATATTTTGTACATGTGATTGATCATGTTTAGTTTTCAAGCGCTTCTTTTGTAGTATATGACGAGCGTCATTTTCCAGCTGGGATTCCATTCGCTTTTGTTTGTTTCGTACCGCATATGCTCTCTTTTGCAATAGTTTTCTTACATTTCCACTAAGATTTAAAAGATTTTTAATCAACGTTGTAAATTCATCTGTCACATTTGCGTATACACATGCTAACAAACTAAAGACCATGTAGTATTTTTCGTACACGTTTTCGACTCTAACATGAGAGTTTCCAATTTGTTTAGTGCGGGATAACAATCCTCTGTTGATAAATACATCTTTCCCAGAAAAGTGATATTGATTTGTTGAATCTAGATATTTGGCTTTCACATGTGTGATATCTTTCCATTGTTGATGGCCTAACAGAGCGTTTAATACGTCAGACAGATTTTTTTTGTCCACGTCAGATGCCAAAATACGTTCACCATTATAGTACATTACAAAAAAAACAAAAATTCCGATTAACACGTCAAATGACATTCTGTTGAGGCAAAACACTTTAGGTATACTAAAACTAGTAAATATTTCTTTTTTTTATACATTTTTATGCACTGATTGCCAATTCATGTTTTGTCGTTGTTTGTAACAGTGCTATTGTTTGCAAAATCAACATATCTATACCATCTAAGGTCTAAATATGTTTGTGTTAGTAGACGACTATTTTTTAATTGTATAGTTACAAAACATATGTCTAAAAAAAACAAAAAAATGAAACGTAGCGTTATAACATAGTCATGTTATTGATAAACTAAATAACAATAGACTTAAATGAAATTTTGATGGAAATGGACCAAATTTTCACTTGTAGCCAAAAGCATGTTTGTCAATATAATGTAGGTAAAGCTTTTTAAATTTAACGATATATCTTTGATTCAGCTAACTAACCGTATTCATTTTTATACGTATTTTTGTTAGAATGTAAAACATATTCTTTGAGCAGAATCAACCTGAATAAATAACTTAATGTATCATCCATGTACTTAACAACTGCTGACTATGCAATAACTGATAACATTGTATTGTTATTTTAGAATGAGTTTTGGCTGTTTTTCGGAGTTAAGTTATGTACGAAAATTATTTTTATCGTATAAACGATTGCGATGTTTGAGAAACAAGAGCAAGCAATTATTAGGATAAATCATCCTATACGACTCATCCTATCATGACAATATACGTTCACTGTTATAGTACATTACACAATTAACAAGAAACCTGATTAACACTTCACACACATCGAAACCCCGATTTTTAGTTTCGGTGAGGGGCAGCGATCCTAATGGTTTTTTGAAGTGACACAAATATAAGTCATATTACATTTTATTATTGCGACAATGAATCTCAATGGCTTGTAAAAGTAAAGTAAGAAAATATAATATATATATATATATAAACAACTTTATTTAAAAAAGAATAATAAATATATATATAAAATTAACTGCATACATTTTGTGTTACCGGTCGACACATCACATTTAATAATCGCGTAAATGACATAACACACACTAGTAAAAGAAACTAATAGTTATCAAATAATCTAAATCAAATATCTAACTTATTATAAAAACTTTTATAACGCCTTAAATGCGTTTCTACCTAAAAATAACAAATAATTTATTGCAATTACTTGTCTAATAAAGTAAATCAACTAATAGGTTTTGAAAATGGTCATATGATTATAATTTATATAATAAATATTCATTTAAGCTATCAGACGAACTAAACACGAACCCTAAATCTAAATAGTATTTACTGATGACATTTTTAATAAGCCCTCCAATTTGCTCTCCAAATTGATTCATAATATCCGGGTTTTCTAAATCCGGAAAATCACTTCGGAATTTCTTCATAATTGTTCTGAGAGGCTGCATGTCCTTCTCTGGAAGTATGCAAGTCTTACATACAAACGGTTTCCAATTAGCAAGATGCCTGCGATTAATGGATTTGAACAATTTTGAAGAATAATGACCAACGTTTGTCATGTAGTTAACATCGTGTTCACCGATATCACTTAGAAGATCATTTAAATTTATCGATACATCTTTGTACCACTGCAACAGATGTAATAATTTTTGTATGTCTTTTATATTAAAAAGTAAAGAACATTCTACGGGCGAAACCAATTCTAACAAATAGTTTAATGCATCATACATATATTCAAACATTTGCTGACCTTTTAATAATTGTTCACAAGCAAAATTAAATATTTTCCATGAACCTATATAGTTATTAAGTTTGTCGAAGCGCATACTTATACCATGAATTTTCTCATTGACATTAATTCTATTCTGTTTTCTTTCATTCTCAACAACCGATGTATGCTCATCGTCTTCCGAATCATTATTATGTTGTACATGCGATTGATCATGTTTAGTTTTCAAGCGCTTCTTTTGCAGTATTTGACGAGCGTCATTTTCCAGCTCGGATTTCATTAGCATTTTTTTGTTACGTAAAGCATATGCTCTATTTCGCAATAGTTTTCTTACATTTCCATTAAAATTTAAAATATTTTTAATCAACGTTGTGAATTCACCTGACACATTTGCGTATACACATGCTAACAAACTAAAGACCATGTAGTATTTTTTGTACACGTTTTCGACTCTAACATGAGAGTTTCCAGTTTGTTTAGTGCGGGATAACAATCCTCTGTTGATAAATACATCTTTCCCAGAAAAGGGATATTGGTTTGTAAAAACTAGATATTTGGCTTTCACAAGCGTGATATCTTTCCATCGTTGGTGGCCTAACAGAGCGTTTAATACGTCAGACAAATTTTTTTTGTCCACGTCAGATGCCAAAATACGTTCACCATTATAGTACATTACAAAAAAAAAAAGAAACCCGATTAACACTTCGAACGACATTCTGTTGAGGCAAAGAACTTTAGTTATACTAAAACTAATGAATATTTTTTTAAAATAAAGTCTTATGCGGTGATTGTCGATTTAGGTTTTGCCTTTATTTGTAACAGTGCAATTGTTTGCAAAATGAACATACCTATACCATCTAAGGTCTAAATATGTTTGTATAAGTAGACGGCTATTTGCAAATGTATAGTTACAAAACACATGTCTAAACAAAAAAACAAAAAAAATGAAACGTTGTCGTGTTATTGATGAACTAAATAACAATAGAACAATAAACAATTATTTTGATGCATATAGCATTGATCTAACTATTTCGACAATTTTAATCTGTACAACACCCAGAATAAAAGCAAGCATTTTATAGGGCATGATTAAAAGATGATAAGTTCTTTAACGGGATCATTATATTATCAAAGTTCAAAAGATATTAATACCTAAAAAGAAATATATTGTTTATTACAATAACACGTCTAATAAATTTAATCAACCAACGGGTTTTGAATATGGTCATATGATTATAATTTATAAAACAAATATTTATTCAGGTTATCAGAAAAACTAAACACGAACCCTAAATCTAAAAAGTAATTATTGATGACATTATTATTTAGCTCTTGAATTTTCTTTTCAATTTTATGTGTGATATCCGTTCTTTCTAGACCTGGAAAATCGCTTTGAAATTCCTGCAATATTTTTTTGATGGGCTGCTTGTCTTTTTCTGGAAGCATGCAATACTTGCGTACAAATGGTTTCCACTTAAATAGAATCTTATTGTTAATAGACGCAAAAAAATTGGCTGGAAAACTCGCCCACTTTTGATTTGTATTCAACATCGTCTCCACCGATATAAGTCAGAAGAAGGTCGTTTAAATTTATCGATACATCTTTGAACCACTGCAACACAAGTAATAATTGTTGTACGTCTTCTGTATTAAAACGTAAAGAACATTCCTCGGACGGTTCCAAACCTATTAAATAACATACTGCATCAAACATATATTCAAACATTTGCTGACCTTTTAATAATTGTTCACAAGCAAAATTAAAAATTTTCCATGAACTTTTATAGTTAGTAAGTTCATCGTAATGCAAACGTATATCATCAGCATTACCATCAACTTCGTCTTCGATATTAGTTCTATTCTGTTTATTTTCCTTTTCAACAACCCATGTATAGTCATCGGCTTCCGAATGTTCACTACTGTCACCATGTGATTGAACTACAAGTTCAGCTTTTAAACGCTTACTTCGCATTTGTTGATGAATCTCTTTTTCCATTTGGCGTTTCCGTTTTTGATGTCTACATGCCCAATATGCTCTGCCTTGCGATAGTCGTCTTTCATTTATACTCACATTTAAAAGGTTTTTTATCAACGTTATACATGTATCCGTGTAGTAAATGCCATGTAGTATTTTTGGCACACGTTTTCGACACTAACATGAGAGTTTCCAACATTTCTAGTGCGGTAGAACAAACTTCTGTTGATGAATAAATCTTTCCCGGAAAACGGAAATTGATTTGTGTAATCTGGATATGTGACATTAACATCGGTGATTTTCTCCCATTTTGAATGGCCCAAAAGAGCAATTAGTACGTCAGACAGAGTTTTTTTGTCCACGCAGTATGCTAATGTACGTTCACTGTTAAAGTACATTACAAAAATAACGAGAAACCCGATTAACACTCTATTAAGGTAAAATACTGTATTAGGTACACTGAATCTAATAAATAATCGTTTAAGTAAAGTTTTATACGGCGATCGGCAATTATTTATGGATTGCAGTTGTTTATCGCACTGTGTGTAAAAAAATAATGTTTCAATACCGGCTAATATGTAGAGGTATTTTTATAAGTAGACGACTATTTGCAAACGTTTAGCTACAAAACACTCGTCTATAAAAAAAAAACAGTATAAATGTAACATAATGTTATAACATTAACACAAATTTTCAAAGGTCTCCCCTCAAAATCGAGAACAACCCCCAACGTAATTAAATTTGTTTCAACTTAAAATTAGGACGCTCTATATCTAACTTTTTTAAAAATCGTTGAATTTGTCCCAAATATGTATGGAATATTCTTAAAAACAGAGTACTATCGATAAACATTGACAAGGAAAAAGGGATGGACTTTTTCTTTATTTCACTTTTTAAGTACAATGTTAAGGTTTTAGTTCTGAAATTAGACCGCAGGTAAATTCAGAATTGCACTATAACGTACACAGTTTTATAAGAAATCTGTAGTTTTTATTAAATTTGAATTTTTTGTTTAGTAAAAATCCAATAAAAAGGGTAATATTATTTGTTGACCGTAATCAGTTTCCAGGTTGCTATGCGTGAGTGAATCAACACACGGGATTCCCAAACGAATGCGTTTCATTTTACGTAGGTATCAAAAATGATTTGAATAGTCAGCAGATGTTTGAATACATGTATGGCGCAAAAGTTATTTAATCAGATTGATTCTACTCTAGGAAAACAAAATATATCCTAACATAACAGACATATAAATAATAATACGGTTAGCGATGTGTTATTATATACTTTAGACAAATGTTTTTAATAATACGTATGATAATAAAATATTTTTTTTCATCTTCCTTGTATAAGAATTTTGTACAAATTGTTAATCTTTAAATAATAACGCTATTTTTTTAACATTTATATCATTTTTTCACGGGTACACATTTTTTTTCCTAAACGGAAAATTTGTTGATATGGTATTGATTTAGCGGTTGTTTTTTACGGCTAGATGGAAACAGGACGTTTTTTATCATCACTAGATGGCGCCAAAGAGATTACAAAACACCACAACCTCCAAAAACATATAAATGATTAAATGTTTTTCTGCGAAGCGGAGACATTTACTGTGAGTGTGTTTGTGTTTTTTTTTTTAATTTTTTGATAAATGCTCGTAGACTTTTAATGGAAGTATGCAAAAGCAATACTTCCAATGATGTATTCAACGGAACCTCCACTTTTTACAAGCACGTTTAGTAGGTCAGACAAATTTTTTTTGTCCACATAATATGCGTTTGTACGTTCAAACATACAGTACATTACAAAGAAAACATGAGAACCGACATACACTTCGCCCGACATTCTATTTAGGCAAAAAACTGTATACTAAAATTTTAATGTGAAATTTTATATGATGAACTGTAATATAAAGTTCTCTAATAAAGTGAGTAAATTAACAGGTTATAAATATATTCATTATAAGGTTTTGCGAAATAAATTAACGTTTATATTTATGATAATATTCCATTAAATTATTTTTCTGATATTAGGAAAAGACATCAAATGTGATTGTAACATAAATCTAAATAATAACTTTTGATGTCCTCTTTTACTAGATCTTGAATTTGCTTTTCAAATTGATACATGATATTCGATTTGTTTTATATTATGAGAACCCATTTTTAAATTTAATTTTAACTTCTTATCTTTTCAAGAAAATTTGTTGGTGAAATCTGTTTGTTTGGTTTTCATTTTAGCGATCTGTTCCCAATGCGGATGGCCTTAAAGTACGTTAAGTATGTCAGACAGATTTTGTTTGATTACATGAGACGCAATCGTTTGTTCACTGTTATAGTGTATCACAAATAAATAAAAAAACCAAATAACAACTAACCAGAATTGTAGGTAAAAACTGTTTACTGTAATTACAAATTTATTTTTCAAAGTGAAGTTATAAACGGTGAATGTCTTATCAATTTTAATCATCCTTTTATTTTTTTAATATTTAACATTGATACAAATCAAATTATGCTTTTGTTGTTGCGGCAATGGACCTATATGGCCCGTAAAAGCCGTCAAAGAAAGAAAGAAAATATTAACTATCGTAGGTATTAGTACTAGTAAATAATAGTTGTCCAATATACCACAATTATTTTATAACTTATTACATTTACCATTATGAATTTTATACTGTCAAAATCTGTAAGGCGTTTAGTTATAAAAATATATAAATTAATTCTTATATTAGTACGTTATTAAAGTAAGCCAACTACCGGGATTTGAATATGGTCATTTAATTATAGTTCATAAATCAGGAAAACCAAGCACGAAACCTAAATCTAAATAATAATTTTCGATAACATTATTGATAAGTTCTTGAATACGATTTCCAAATTGATAGATGATATAGGTTTTTTCTAGACCAGGGAAATTACTGTGAAACTTCTTCAACATTTTTTTGATGGGCTGCCTGCCTTTCACTGGAAGTATGCAATATTTTCCTACAAACGGTTTCCAATTAACGACAATTCTGCGATTAATGGCTTTGGACAATGTCGAGGAAAACCTTTCAACTTTTGACTTGTAGTCAACATCGTGTTCACCGAAATATGTTGGGAGTAGGGCGTTGAAATGTATCGATACATCCTTGTACCACTGTACAAACAGCAATATTTGTTGTTAATCTTTTTTGTTAAAATGGAAAAAAGATTCCTCGGGAACCAAACTAAACGAAAAAATTAATGCGCCGTACATGTATTCAAACATTCGCCGACCTTTTATTAACTGTTGATACGTAAAATTAAAAATTTTCCATGAACTTTTATAGTTAGTAAGTTCATCGCATTGTGAACGTATATCATCAACTTTATTTTCGACATAACATCTATTCTGTTCACTTACTTTCTTAAAAACTGATGTATGGACATCGTTATTCGAGTCATCACTCTTTAAACCTTGTGATTGGCCATGTAGAAGTTCAGCTTTCAAGCGCTTACATTGCATTTGTTGACTAGCCTCATTTTCAAGCTGTAGTTTCATATTTATTTTTTTACATGTTAAATATGCTCTGCTTCGCGATAGTCTTCTTTCATTTGTACTTACATTTAAAATGTTTTTAATCAACGTTGTAAATTCATCTGTCACGTAGGCGAATACACATGCTAACAAACTAGTGATCATATGGTATTTTTCGTACACGTTATCGGCAGTAACATAAGAGTTTCCAATATTTTTAGTGCTGGAGAACAATCCTCTGTTAATAAACAAATCTTTTCCAGAAAAGATTTGTTTATTTGTGAAATCTGGATATGTAGCTTTCACATCTGTTATTTGCGCCCATTGTGTATGGCTTAAAATTGCATTTAGTGTGATATTTTTTGTCGACGTCCGATGTCAATAAACATTCACTGTTAAAGTACATAACAAAAAAAAAAAGATACTTGAATAACATTTTGCCCGAAATTCTTCTAAAGCAAAAAACTGTAGTTGTACTGAATTTAAAAAATATTTTTTTGGGTAAAATTATATATGGTGATCGGCGATTTCTGTTTTGCAGTTGTTTGTAACATTGCTATTGTGTGTAAAATGAACATATCTATACCGGCTAATGTCTCGAGATATTTGTATTGGTCGACTACTATTTTCAAACGTGTAGTTACAAGATAACTGTTTATTAAAAAATAACAAAAATGTTACATAATGTTTTAACATAGTCCTGTTATGTTTAAATGAGTTTTTGCTTCGTTTTCGAAGTAGGGTATTATCCGAAAATTATTCTTATCGTATTAAAGTTTACGATGTTTGAATAACAAGCCATTTTTAAGATAGACGACCGATCAACTATAAAATTGTACCGTATTGTCTTTCCAACGCTATTGTTATTTAACACTTCTACTACTTTTGAATCCTCATATTTAAATGTGATTTATCACTTCATTTTTTTTTTTATTGATTATCTAGAAATGACTACTTAGTAATAAAATTGTATAAACAAAACGAATCAAGTTTGAGGACTACTGGCGTTAATTACTTTCGGAAGCCTTTTGGCGACATTAAAGTTTTTGGTTACCACGTTGACAGTTGAACAGTTCCAAAAATGTTTGATCATAATAATCGATTAATTCCCTTTTTGACTTCTGATCATAGAGTAGAGCCGAATTCTAATGATTGGTTGACGCCTCCCGAAGAAATCTTGAAATTTCAAAGTGACCGTGCGAATAGAGTGCCGAAAAACAAAGTTAGAGGGAAAAATTGTGGAAAAAAAATAATAAGTTTTTATAACATTACTGTCAGTACTAGGTCTTTTCTATGATGATAGTTTTCTGCATGCTCGTTCAATGAATATCCTACGCTATTAACAGAGGTATAATATATAAATAGCCGTGAGATATTAGCACCGGATGTGTTTGGCTGACTGTGCATTAAGAAGTAATCATGCTTAACATCGGTAAACGGTCAAGTTAAATGTTGGCTATAGGTTAGAGCAAGCCATTACAAATTGAGGTGCCCAATTCTGTAAATAATTTTAGTTACAGTAATAATCATTTTGTATTATACAATTTTGTGTTTACTTATTATGTTTGTTATCTATCATCTGTACTATTTGCCTCTTGGGCGTAATCATCTTGAATGAAGTAATAAAAAAAATTCATTATAATAAAATTTACAACATGTTTTTACTGAATTTTTATATAGTCTTTGTAAAGTTTTGCTTAATAAATTAACGTGTATATTTTTGATTATAAATTATAAAATAATTATTCATTCAGGTTATCAGAAAAACCAAGCACGAAACCTAAATCTAAATAATAATTTTCGATAACATTATTGATAAGTTCTTGAATACGATTTCCAAATTGATAGATGATATAGGTTTTTTCTAGACCAGGGAAATTACTGTGAAACTTCTTCAACATTTTTTTGATGGGCTGCCTGCCTTTCACTGGAAGTATGCAATATTTTCCTACAAACGGTTTCCACTTAAATTGATGCCTGCTGATAATGGACGCAAACAGTTTTCCGGAAAACTGACCAACTTTTGACTTGTAATCGTGTTCACCAATATAATTTGGAAGTAGAAGTTTTAAATTTATCGAAACATCTTTGTACCACTGCACCAACAGCAATATTTTTTGTTCATCATAATTTTTAAAAAATATAGAACATTTCTCTGGCGGAACCAAACCTAACAAATAAGTTAATGCATCATACATGTACTCAAACATTTTCTGTCCTTTTAATAATTGTTGGTACGCAAAATCAAAAATTGCCCATGAACTTTCGAGTTTAGTAAGTGCATCGTTGTTCAAACGTATATCATTAATATTACCATCAACTTTATCTTTGACATCAATTCTATTCTGTGAACTCACATTCTCAACAACCCGTGTATGTACACCGTATTCCGAATAATGAATATGTTGTACATATGATTGATCAGGTTGTTGTTTAACTTTAAAGCGCTTACTTTGCATTTGTTGATGAGCCCCATTTTCCATTTCTCTCTTTTTTGCCACATATGCTCTGCCTCGCGATAGTCTTCTTTCATTTTCACTTACACTTAAAATGTTTTTAATCAACGTTGTAAATTCATCTGTCACGTACGCGTACAAACAAGCTACCAAACTAGTGACCATGTAGTATTTTTTGTACACGTTTTCGACGCTAACATAAGAGTTTCCAATATTTTTAGTGCTGGAGAACAATCCTCTGTTAATAAATATATCTTTTCCAGAAAAGGGAAGTTGATTTGTGGAAACTGGATATTTGGCTTTTACATATGTGATGTTTTTCCATTGTTGATGGCCTAACAGAGCGTTTAGTACAACAGACAGATTTTTTTTGTCCAGGTAATATGCCAACGTATTTTCACTGTTGTAGTACATAACAAAAAAAACGAGATACTTGAATAACACTATAACCGACATTTTACTGAGGCAAAAACCTGTAGGTATACTGAATCTAAAAAATATTTTTTTTAATAACGTTTTTTACTGCTTTTGACAATTTTGCAGTTGTTTGTAACATTACTTTTGTGTGTAAAAAGAACTAATTATAGCGGCTAATGTCTCGAGATATTTGTATAAGTAGAAGACTGTTTGCAAATATACTGCTACAAAACAATTGTCTATAAAAAAAAAACAACAAAAATGTTACATAGTGTTTTAACATGGTATTGTTTTTTTAAAATAATTTTTGGCTTCGTTTCAGAATAGAGAAATATCCGAAAATTATTTTTGATTACGATATTTGAGTAACAAGGGCAAGCAATTATATAAAAATAATAATTCATAAAACAATAATTATTTATTTAGGATACCAATTACCAACAAAAGACATTAAATGCATATATTCGATATTCACGAAATCTAAATCTAAATAGTAATTATCGTTAATTTGTCTAAAAAAAAAAAAAAAATGTATCATAATGTTATAACATTAAAACAAAATTTCACACCTTCCTCCTTAAAATCGAGAAAAAACCCAACAGATTTTTATTTTTTCCGACTTAAATTTACAATGCTTTATAATAAACTTAAACTGTTTTTTAATTTAAAGAATTTAAAAAAAAATTTATTTATACTGGCTAATGTGTAGTGATATTTGTATTAGTAGACTATTAGTCCATATTTCTTTATTAGAAATTAAATAAAAAACTACAAAATTAAAATAAATACATATTAAATATAAATATGCTATATAAATAAATGTACCTATTTTAAAAAATTAAAAAGAATAATATTTGCTTTAAAACGGTTGTAAAAAGGCATTGACAGATAATATTGTGTCATCGTATACAGTTTTGTAATATTTCATATCGTTCATCTGAAGAATAAAAATATATACCCTTTACTATTTTAACTCTGTTTTCTGAAACAATTTCAGCTTAAAGAAATCAATCAATAAACAAATTAAAAGAGCTACTATTGTCTATTGGCACAGTGGTTAAAACTGGTACATCTACTGATCTACCCTATTCCATATTCTACATAATTGCTATATGGTATAACTTAAATTTATTACTAGTCGGCTGTCAACTAACTCTGATTGTACTCTATGAAAGTCGAAGCAAAAATGAAGGCGTATAAAAGAGCTGCGCTTCTATAACCAGTCAGTGGGGATTATAGTTAACGCGTTATGTATAGCATTTTTTTTTTCCGATATTAGGGTGTGCCTTGGCCTATGCTGTTATACAACATGTTAACTAATGTTTCTCGAAAAAGAAAAAATACAAAATTTTAATTATTTTGAAAGAAAGCGAGAGAGTCTCGTCCTTAATGACATTGCCCGTACTTTAGTTGAATAATGTAATAGGTTTTGTTTTAGAGTCACATAGGACATATCTTGTGTCTAATCTTTAGATTCAGAGTCAATAAAATACAAAATTTACACCTATATGACGGTATAAATGAAAAAGCTCCCATACCCTCTAGGAGAGGAGGTTTATGATAATATTTTTTGTCGTTTCTCACTGTATTTCGACAGAATTACTTCGACTTGATTGTGAAAGATTACAGCATGCCGTAGTTTCAAGTTGATAACCTAATCAATAATGTTAGTTTCATTAACCTAACACAATAGTGTTTGTCCGGTGCTCCTTAATTTAATTGATTTTCGCTTTTCGTCCACGTTATAGCTACTTTGAGCCCGGCAATTGGCACGCTTTCTTCTCATGAAAAGCTGTGACGGCGTTTCCATTTTTTTTTAATGACTAAATTATAACGCAATTCGTTCAATTATTGCGATGTATCCGCAACACTATAATACTAAAGTTTTGCGCTCAATCCTTTTAATTATTCCGTTTGTTTTGTGTTTTCTTAGCATTTAAATTATATTTATTTTTTCGATTTCGAATTAAAAATCTTGAACACACGCCTCGGCGGCCACGGCAGTGGGTGGCGGACGTCGCCTGCCGCTCGCGCATGTCCGCGGGTGGCCGCGGCGACGACGACGGCCGACGGCGGTACACGCGAGTCGGGACGGCGGCGTATATCGATCACGCGGGCGGCTCTGTGTAAGTGCGGCGGTGCTTTCCGGTCAGTCATCGCGCATTAACATCGGTCGGCCAGCGTGCGTTTGTCGTGGACGCGGTGTCGCACGTCGTCTCTAGTGTGTGGTGCGATCGGCGCAGCTTTCGCAGGTTGTCGAACGGGCGAGCGTGACGGTACGCGGCCGTGGTGTAAGCGAGTTGTAGGCGAGTTCCGCCCGGCCGGCAAATGACGACGGACGCGTCCGTGATCGACCTGAACGTCGGCGGCGTGTTCTACACGACGTCCGTGGCCACGCTGGTGCAGACGCAGCCGTCGATGCTGGCCGACCGGTTCAACGGTCGGCTGGACCCGTTGCCCAAGGACAGCAAGGGCCGGTACTTCATCGACCGCGACGGCGTGCTGTTCCGGTACGTGTTGGACTTCCTGCGCGACGGCAAGCTCACGTTGCCCGAGAGCTTCCGGGAGAAGGAACGGCTCCGGCTGGAGGCCGCTCACTTTGGGCTGGACGGACTGGCCGAGCGGCTCCGCGAACAGAAGCCCGGCTACATCACCGTCGGCTACCGCGGCACGTTCGCGTTCGGCCGGGACGGCCTGTCCGACGTCAACTTCCGCAAGATACCCAGGATACTCATATGCGGACGGGTGGCACTGTGCCGGGACGTGTTCGGCGACTCGCTCAACGAGAGTCGGGATCCGGATCACGGGGACACGGACCGTTACACGGCGAGGTGAGTGGCTGCCCTGCTGGGTAATAGATATTCTCCATCCCAAACCATTACCGGGTGACTGTCACAATTTTTATTGAAAATGACAATTTTCACCGTTTATGATTTAGTAATTTTATTTAAGAAAGGAGTTAAGTAATTCGTTTGTTTATGAAAAGGGTCAAATTCATTCGTTTAAAACCCTTGGTGTCGGTTAAAAAATACATTTAAACAATTGGCATTCGCTAATTTAAATAAGTATAGTGCATAAGGAGTAAAATTATTTTTTATAATTTATTTCAAGTAAAACTGTATGTGAAAAACAGTTATTTTTAATTTCTCTCTGAAATAGACATGTATCATAGTGGTTCGTTGAATTTATCAACTCTGTGCACACAAATTGCCATTTTTTCTAATTAAAAAAAAAAGTACATATTATTTGAAACGCTGTTTTTCTTATGAGTTTTTTATAAGCGTTTACCAAACCGTGCCATACAAATATTAGAACAGCGATTATTAGAAATATTGCGTTAATATTATTATCATATTTTTTTTGTTGGGCAAATTGTTTTCTTAGATTTTACTGCTACTACTACGGTAAAATATAAAGGTTTTGACTTATACCCAATGCCACAAACTATTGTCCCCCCCCCCCGTCTCAATAGCAATCCATAGGTCGGCGTATTAGCAACCGGCGGCGTGTCTTGTTTTGACGAGAAACGGCTAAGGCGCAGTAGGTTTAAGAAAGGCGGCTTGAATGAATATTTTAATAGACCATTTCGAGCAACACGTGTTTGAATAAACGAGCAAACAAACAGTAGCCGTTATACAATTTGGGTGAGGTTTGTCGAAAGAACCGTCATCAACCGTAATAAATTGTCTTATTTAAAAAAAAAAACATTTCTATAACAATTTCCGATCAATCGACGGCGATTTGGTAATTATAAAAATAACAATAAAAAAACCCGAAGTGATGACATCAACTTTTAACGTATAAAACTATAAACCGATTGTGGAAATTGGATTTTGTTTTAAGTCGCAACCCACGATATCTACTAAACCTGTAGTGCCGGCTGTTATAGTATTAAATATATAATTATTTATCATTTTGTTCCATACAATATATGTAAGTATAAAATATATATGCAACCACGGTATAGGTTTTAAATGCCAAAAACTCATATGAAAAAAACCAAGACTGTGGTATAACGTAACATAATATTGTTGTTGTATTTCAATAGACAAGTGTTCCGCAACAACGCCTAAGAAAATAGTAGTCAACTAATACAAATTACTTCAACCGTTAGCCGGTAACGATACGGGGGGCTTCTTGGCACACATAGCACTTTGAACAGCACGAACACCTAAACTCGCTTTCAATATCCGCATACATGTTTTTCGCTCAAACAACATGTCGGGCAAAGTGTTAATCGGGTTTCTGTTTTCTTTTTTAATAATCCATAAAAGTGAACAAAATATGTTTACCTCTAACGCGGTCAAAAAAAATCTATCCGACGTACTTACCGCACTTTTGGGACATCCGCAATGGGCACGGATGACGTTTGTGCAAGCCAGACAAAAACACTTCCCGAACGAATTGGTAGTGTTTTCAGGGAAAGATTTATCCATCGGCAGAGGATTGTTCACAAGCGCGAAAAAAATTGGTAATGCTTACGTTAATGTCGATAACGTTTACACAAAATACTACATGGTCACTAGTTTTTTAGGATGTGTATACGCTTACGCGACCGACACGCTTATATCGTTGGTTAAAAAAC
Source organism: Adelges cooleyi (assembly GCF_023614345.1). NCBI lineage: Eukaryota > Metazoa > Arthropoda > Insecta > Hemiptera > Adelgidae > Adelges > Adelges cooleyi. Next base: position 8,358,745 of record NW_026096268.1, read on the forward strand.
TTTTGTCTTTTAGTGAAAACGAAAGACTATTGTCGCAAAAGAATGCATATGGTAAATGTAGAAGACGAAGGAGAAAGGAAAACCATCTGGAAAGTACGGCTAGTGAAAAATTGCAAAGTAAGAAATCGAAAACTGAAAAACAACGTGATCTTGACAACGTTAAAGTAAATAATTATAGTGTACCGCCTGCGGACCACTTCACTGACTTTACAAGTTCTTGGAAAATTTTTAATTTTACATATCGAAAATTGTTGGAGAGTCAACCGATGTTTGAGTACATGCATGGCGCATTAGTTTATTTGCTCGGATTAATTCCGCCCAAAGAACTTGATTTATATCCTAATATAGCAGCCGTTCACGAATTCACAAAGTTTGTGGAATGGTACAAAGATATACCGATACATTTAAACCGCCTTCTTCCAACTTATATCGGCGCAAACGATGTACACTACAAGTCAAAGGTTGGTCAGTTTTCTTCAATATTGTTGAAGTCCATTAATCGCAGGCTCCAGTTTAAGTGGAAACCATTTGTTGACAAATATTGCATACTTCATGTGAAAGACAAACAATCCATCAAAAAAATATTGAAGAAACTTCAAAGTGATTTTCCAGGTCTAAGAAAATTGGAGATCATGTATCAATATGGAGTTCAAATTGAAAGGCTCGTTGAGGATGTAATCAAATATTGCTATTTAGATTTAGGTTTTATAAACATTGAACGATTGCATTTACATGACTTTTTCTAAACTAATAATTTATCTATGAATTATCATAGTATAAATACATCCATGTTTAATTATTATACCAATTACTACCATATTCAATACCCCGTTAATCACTCCATTAAGCATGACATTGTAGTATCTAATTCCAATAATAATTGTAATTATAAGCAGTATATAATTAGAAATGCAGTATAATAATTAGTCAGCAGTTGTTTGAGTACACGAATGAAGTATTAAGTCATTTATTCAGGTTGATACTATGAACCTTATACAATTGAATTAATCTATTGCTAAATTGATATAGTCGGAATCAATCTGAATAAATAACTTAATGCGTCAAACATGTACTCACAAATCTGCTGACTGTTCAATGCAAAACTACTAACAAACTTTATTTTACTTGTTTTTTTCCTCATAACACTTTTGGTGTAAAATTGTATACGTATAATACATTTGTATGATGTATTAACGAAGTATTATGTACAATAGTTTTTTTTCTTTATATTTTTATAGTAATTTGAATTGAATTTTTGTTAAGTCTATAATTGAATATAACCACTATGAAAAAAATTGTGACTAATAAACAATATTATATAATTATATTAAGTATAACAGTAAAATGTAAATAAACTAAATACACAAAAGTCAAAACAATCTAACATTATTTACCAGAAAAACTAAACATTTTTATATTAAAAACTATAGATGAAAATTTAATTTTTATGGTGCGCTTTGTTAGGCAAAATAATAAAAAAGTTCAGATATTCGCTTATATATTTATACGCATAGGATATTATAATATTTACTTGACTTTGAACACAAATCATTTGCTGAAAATAATGACTGGTCAAAGAGCAGTTTTGAATTATAACTTTAACTGACTATGTAAGTTCTCGGAATATTTCCAATTTACAAATCAAAAACTATTGGATAGCAGATGTTTGAGTATATTTATGAAACATTAAGTTGTTTATTCAAGTTGATTCTACCCGAGGAAAATAATATATATCCTACCATAACAGACAAACAAATAGTAATACGGTTAGCGAAGTGGTACAAAATGTTATAGAAAAATTGTAGTAGTGCTAATACAAAAAAATCTAGCTATTATTCAGTAGCAATGTCGGGCAAGGTGTTAATCGGTTTTCTGTTTTGTTTTGTAATAATTTACAACAGTAAGCAAACTTTTGCATCGTACAAGTTCAAAAAAAATCTTACTGACGTTCTTAAAGCACTTTTGGGCCATTCGAAATGGGCTCACATTACCGACGTGGAAGCTAAACTTCCAGTATACCCGAACAGGTTCGTTTCATATACAGGAAAGGATTTATTTATTTACAGAGGTTTGTTTTCTCATCCAAAAACGATAGGAAATTCGTATGTTAATGTCGATAACGTGTACGAAAAGTATTGCATGGTCATTAATTTGTTAGGATGTACATACGCGTACGTGGCCGACACATTTATAACGATAATAAAAAAAATTTTAACTGTAAGTAGTTATGACAGACTTCTGTCCAAAAATAGAGCATATGAAAAACGTAAAAGACTAAAGAGAAAACTGGCGAAGCTGCAAAATAAGAGATCGAAAACTGAAGTAAAACTTGATCAAGCACATGGCAACAATAATGACAAATCGGATGTTGAGAAAGAAAACGAACAGAACATTGGCAATGTCGATATAAATCATTTTGTACCACCTTTAGACGACTTAACGGACTTTGAAAGTTCTTGGAAAATTTTCAATTATGCGTATCAACAATTGTTGAACAGCCGGCAGATGTTTGAATACATGTCTGACGCATTCAATTATTTATTAAGATTGGTTCCGCCAGAGGAATACGATGGACATTCTAACAAAGGAAATGTAATAAATATATTAAAGTATTTGATGTGGTACAAAGATATATCGATACATTTAAATGCCCTCCTTCCAACTTATATCGGTGAATTTGATGTTGACTACAAGTCAAAGGTTGTTCCATTTTCCTTTAGATTATTTCAATCTATACATTCTAAGAATAGTAAATTGTTAATGCCAATCATAAAGAAATATTGCATACTTCCAGAGAAAGACAACGAGCCAATCTATAAAGCAATAAATCAATTTAAAACCGATTTTCCGGATAATGATAAAAATGATATCATTTATGAATTTGGGACTCAAATTCAAGAGCTCATAATTAATGTCATCAATAATTATTTTGTAGGTTTAGGTTTTGTGTACACTGAACATTTTTCGATTAACTGCTTTTCTGGTTTGTTCAAAAAACTCGATGGATTAGAAGCCGAAGTATACAATGAAATGTTCAAAGACATGTACAAATTATTATAAAAAGCTTATATTGTTAGTTCTTTGCATACACAGTTGATAGGCTTAAATTTTAGTTCGATAAAAAATTATCAATAGGTTGCTCCTCTTTCCTTTTGTACATTCAGATACAATAGTATTTATCGCATAGTCTATGTTTCGTGTCTGCACAATGTTGATTGAATAAAAGTATTATATTTATCATGAGCAACTTTTTTTAAAATTTTATTTAACTTGTATTTAAAATTTTTCAATATTTTATTAACTATGTGATCTCCAATAAATATAATATAACAATATATTGAGTGTTTTACCTCGATGCTTTTCCTAATCGTTCAATCTTCAGATTAAGTTATTGCACCGCTGATACTACGCTCTCCAATTCAACTCCATAACACCGGAGACATTGCATTTTAGTGGCGTCTTCCAATTAAATCTAGGTAGCATTATTAACTTACAACTATGGATATCAACGCGTTTTAAATAATTTGACGGTAACCACACAATTTGGAAAAACCATCATTGTTAAAAGCTTGAGTCTGCAGTGCTACGTTATTATCAAACAAATAATTATAAGATTATGCGTACAACTAATTATCCTGGTTGATTCTTTCAAATCATCGGCCACTTTATATCTCATATTGTTTTTATATATTGTGATCTCAAATTTTCACAACTGTTTTGTTTTTCACCCCTTCTCAACTTAGTTTTTTTTACTGCAACTTTAAAATTTTAATGTGAATAGTTTTAAAATGATTTCTAGTTTTTAAGATGTCGGAAAAGGAGTTTATAGCGTTAATAACAGCAAAACTTACTCCTGCGGTAATTATGGTTTTTTCAATCCTAATACAGAATGATCCATTGATCGTGAACCACTCAATATCTCATAGGGTTTAATAAGAAATTACAATTTTTTTTTTCATATTTATTTTATATAATGTGATATCAATTTTTCAAATTTATTTTTCATTTTTACCCCCCTCCCAACTTAGTTTTTTTGATAGCAACTTTTGAAACTTAAATCATAACGTATACATTTAATTAACTTTTTTAATTGAGAATGATATACTGAAAACGTTGACTGGTCGATAACTAGTTTCGGATACATTTTTTTACGTTATTAAAGTTTAATTTTAGAGCTGGAGAAAAGGTGGAGTGTAGAATTATTTTTATCAGCGTGCACTTCCCAACCGCTCTTCTCCTCCCATCATAATTTTAAAACTCTTACAATTTTAAAAATATTGTTGTAGTATTTTCTATAAACAAGTGTTTTTAAACTAAACGTACAAAATGTAATCATAACTAAGAATTATACGGTTAATAACGTGGTACAATATTGATTCGAAAGTCAAAATGTAAATATTGAAAATAATTTAATTATTTTTTTTAATCAGTTTTCGTGTACATCGGACGATTGAATTTTGATATCTTTTCCTAAATTAAAAGTTAGTTTCATAAATAATCATCATAAAAATACATTAAAAAATAACATCCGTGTTTAATTATTAAGCAATTACTACTATATTCAAAACCCTAATAATTACTCCATTAGACATGTTATAACATAATAATAAAATATGAATAACAATTATGAAAACGACGTGGATGAAATCGAACAGAACATTGTCAATGTCAAAGTATACAATTGTGTTTGGCCTGCAAACCATTTTAATATCTTTGTAAGATTCCGGAAAATGTTCAACTTACGTATCAACAACTATTAGATGTTAGCAGATGTTTGAATATATGTAGGGCGCATTAGGTTATTTATTCAAGTTGATTTAAAACGAGAAAAATAATACACATCCTAACACACCAAATTTTATAGGATAATGTTCTGCAACAATACGTACGATTCTCTGCTAATGCATCAAACTCTAGATATTATTCAGTAGCAATGTCGGGTAAGGTGTTAATCGGTTTTCTGTTTTGTTTTGTAATAATTTACAACAGTAAGCAAACTTTTGCATCGTACAAGTTCAAAAAAAATCTTACTGACGTTCTTAAAGCACTTTTGGGCCATTCGAAATGGGCTCACATTGCCGACGTGGGAGCTAAACTTCCAGTACACCCAAACGAGTTCGTTTCATATACAGGAAAGGATTTATTTATTTACAGAGGTTTGTTTTCTCACTCAAAAACGATAGGAAATTCGTATGTCAATGTCGATAACGTGTACGAAAAGTATTGCATGGTCATTAATTTATTAGGATGTACATACGCGTACGTGGCCGACACATTTATAACGATAATAAAAAACATTTTATCTGTAAGTAGTTATGACAGACTACTGTCCAAAAATAGAGCATATGAAAAACGTAAAAGACAAAAGAGGAAACCGGAAAAACGGCAAAACAAGAGATCAAAAACTAGAATAGAACATGATCAACCATATGGCAAAAGTAATGACAATTCGGACGTTGAGAAAGAAAACAAACAGAACATTGGCAATGTCGATATAAATCAGTGTGTACCACCTTTAGAAAAGTTAACTGACTTTGAAAGTTCTTGGAAAATATTTAATTTTGCGTATCAACAATTGTTGAAAAGTCGGCAGATGTTTGAATACATGTCTGACGCATTAAATTATTTATTCAGATTGGTTCCACCAAAAAAATTTTATGTACATTCTAACATTGAAGACGTAATAAATTTACTACAGTATTTGATGTGGTACAAAGATATATCGATACATTTAAATGGCCTCCTTCCAAGTTATGTCGGAGAACATGATGTTGACTACAAGTCAAAGGTTGTTCCATTTTCCTTTAAATTGTTTCAGTCTATAAATTCTAAGAATTATCATTCGTTGACGCCATTCAAAAAGAAATATTGCATACTTCCAGAGAAAGACAACAAGCCAATCAGTAAAGTAATACAGAAATTTAAAACTGATTTTCCAGATAAAGATAGGAAGGATATCATACATCATTTTGGGACTCAAATTCAAGAGCTCATAATTAATGTCATAAATAATTATTTTGTAGGTTTAGGTTTTGTGTACACTGAACATTTTGCGATTGACTTCTTTTCTGGTTTGTTTAAAAATTTCTATTGGTTATAATCCGAAGTATACAATGAAATATTCAAAGGCATGTAAAAATTATTATAAAAAACTTATATTGTTAGTTTTTTGTTTACACAGTTGATAGGTTTAAATTTTAGTTAGTTATAAAAATTATCAGTAGTTTGCTCCTCTTTTCATTTGTGCATAAGGAAACCTTTTTTTATTATTTTACCTAATTTCTTTTTTAAATTTGTTAAATATATAAACACTGTCATCTCCAAAAAATGTAAGATAATATATTTAATGTTTTACCTCGACGCTTTTCCTAATCGTTCTATCTTCAGCTTATAATAATTATTATACCACAGATACCACGATTTCCAATTCACCTCCATATTACCGGAGAATATTAAGTAGTTCATGATAAAAGAATAAACCTGTATTAAGGTGTTACATTTTACATAAAATGTACACTATTGTTCGTATCCTACATGTATTTTCAACTACAACAAATAAATCGGATCAACGTTTTGGAGATGAGTTAAAAAATCAAATACACATCATTAAAACCTCAATATTTTCTGAACTTCGCATTAGAACTAAAAGTAAAAAGACTATGTTGTAATATTATGTTATATTGTTGTAGTATTTTCTATAAACAAATGATTTTTAACTAAACGTATGAAATATAATTATAACTAAGAATTATTATGGTTAGTGATGGGCTACAATATTAATTCGAAAGTCAAATTGTAAGGCTTGAAGAATTTTTATTTAATTAGATTCAATTTTTGTGTACTTCAAACAATTCAATTATGGCATCTCTTCCTAAATTAAAAGTTAAATTCATTAATCACCATCATAAAAATAACATGACGTGTTATTACAGAATAATAATATATTGATAACAATTATTAAAATGGCGTGGAGGAAAACGCTCAGAACATTGTCAATATCCATATTATATAATTGTGTTGGTCCTGCAAACCATTTAAATGACTTTGTAAGTTTTCGGAAATTTTCCAATTTACGTATCAACAACTATTGGATAGTCAGCAGATGTTTGAGTACATGTATGACGCATTAGGTTATTTATTCAAGTTGATTCTAAACGAGCAAAATAATACACATCCTAACACACCAAATGTTATAGGACAATGTTTTGCAACAATACGTACGATTCTCTGCTAATACATCATACTCTATATATTATTTAGTTGCAATGTCGGGCAAAGTGGCAATGGTTTTTATTTTTGTGATAATTAATTACAGTGAACTAAAGTTGACCACGTTAAATGTCAAAAAAAACTTGACCGACGTTCTTAAAGCACTTTTGGGCCATTCGAAATGGGCTCACATTACCGACGTCAAAGTTAAACATCCAAACTTCCCAAACAAGTTCATTTCATACTCAGGAAAGGATTTATTCATTGATAGAGGTTTGTTGTCTCACTCAAAAACGATAGGAAATTCGTATGTTAATGTCGATAACGTGTACGAAAAGTATTGCATGGTCATTAATTTGTTAGGATGTACATATGCGTACGTGACCGATACATTTATAACGATAATAAAAAACATTTTATCTGTAAGTAGTTATAACAGAACACTGTCCAAAAATAGAGCATATGGAAAACGTAAAAGACAAAAGAGAAAACTGGCGAAGCTGCAAAATAAGAGATCAAAAACTGAAGTAAAACTTGATCAAGCACATGGCAACAATAATGACAAATCGGATGTTAAGAAAGATAACGAACAGAACATTGGCAATGTCGATATAAATCATTGTGTACCACCTTTAGACGACTTAACTGACTTTGAAAGTTCTTGGAAAATATTTAATTTTGCGTATCAACAATTGTTGAAAAGTCGGCAGATGTTTGAATACATGTCTGACGCATTAAATTATTTATTCAGATTGGTTCCACCAAAAAAATGTAATGTAAATTCTAACATTGAAGACGTAATAAATTTAGTACAGTATTTGATGTGGTACAAAGATATATCAATACATTTAAATGGCCTCCTTCCAAGTTATGTCGGAGAACTTGATGTTGACTACAAGTCAAAGGTTGTTCCATTTTCCTTTAGATTGTTTCAGTCTATAAATTCTAAGAATTATCATTCGTTGACGTCATTCATAAAGAAACATTGCACACTTCCAAAGAAAGACAACGTGCCAATCAGTAAATTAATACAGAAATTCATAACTGATTTTCCATATAAAGATAGAAAGGATATCGTAGATCAATTTGGGACTCAAATTCAAGAGCTCATAATTAATGTGATCAATAATTATTTTGTAGGTTTAGGTTTTGTGTTTACTAAACATTTTACGATTGACTTCCTTTCTGAATATTTTAATAAAATGTACTGATTTTAATCCGAAGTATACAATTAAATTTTAAAATGCATCACATGAATGATTTTCATATATATTCGCGTCAATGGTTGTTAACCGACGTTTCGGACTCTTTGCAGAGTCCATCTTCAGGGTAATGTTACGACTGTTCCGCTGCCGTGACTGTACGGCGCGCGATTCCCAATCGCTCTTCCCCCCCCCCCCCATCATAAGTTTAAAACTCTTATAATTTAAAAAATAGTTAAATGTTGTCCACAACTGGTTATCAACCAGTCAAACTATTTAGTACACTACTCTACGTAATTTACGTATCAACAACTATTGGATAGTCAGCAGATGTTTGAGTACATGTATGACGCATAAAGTTATTTATTCAAGTTGTTTCTACTAGAGAAAAATAATGTATATCCTAACATACCCAATTTTTTAGGATAATGTTCTGCAACAATACGTACGATTGTCTGCTAATACATCAAACTCTATATATTATTTAGTTGCAATGTCGGGCAAAGTGGCAATGGGGTTTTTGGTTTTTTTTGTGATAATTAATAACAGTGAACTAAAGTTGACATCGTTCAATGGCAAAAAAAACCTGACCGACGTTCTGAAAGCACTTTTGAGCCATTCGAAATGGGCTCACATTACCGAAGTCAAAGTTAAACATCCAAACTTCCCAAACAAGTTTATTTCATACTCAGGAAAGGATCTATTTATTTACAGAGGTTTGTTTTCTCACTCAAAAACGATAGGAAATTCGTATGTTAATGTCGATAACGTGTACGAAAAGTATTGCATGGTCATTAATTTGTTAGGATGTACATACGCGTACGTGACCAATATATTTTCAACTTTAATAAAAAACATTTTATCTGTAAGTAGTTATGACAGACTACTGTCCAAAAATAGAGCATATGAAAAATGTAATAGACAAAAGAAGAAACTGGCGAAGCTGCAAAATAAGAGATCGAAAACTAGAGTAGAACCATATGGCAAAAGTAATGACAAATCGGATGTTGAGAAAGAAAACGAACAGAACATTGGCAATGTCGATATAAATCAGTGTGTACCACCTTTAGAAAAGTTAACTGACTTTGAAAGTTCTTGGAAAATATTTAATTTTGCGTATCAACAATTGTTGAAAAGTCGGCAGATGTTTGAATACATGTCTGACGCATTAAATTATTTATTCAGATTGGTTCCACCAAAAAAATACGATGTAAATTCAAACAAAGAAAATGTAATGAATTTATTAAAGCATTTGAGTTGGTACAAAGATATATCGATACATTTAAATGGCCTCCTTCCAAGTTATGTCGGTGAACTTGATGCTGACTACAAGTCAAAGGTTGTTCCATTTTCCTTAAGATTGTTTCAGTCTATAAATTCTAAGAATAATAAATTGTTAATGCCAATCATAAAGAAATATTGCATACTTCCAAAGAAAGACAACGTGCCAATCAGTAAAATAATACAGAAATTTAAAACTGATTACCCATATAAAGATAGAAAGGATATCATACATCAATTTGGGACTCAAATTCAAGAGCTCATAATTAATGTCATCAATAATTATTTTGTAGGTTTAGGTTTTGTGTACACTAAACATTTTGCGATTGACTTCCTTTCTGAATATTTTAATAAAATGTACTGATTTTAATTCGAAGTATACAATTAAATATTAAAATGCATCAAATGATTGATTTTTGGATATATCCGTGTCAATGTTTGTTAACCGACGTTTCGGACTCTTTGCAGAGTCCATCTTCAGGGTAACGTTACGACTGCTCCGCCGTCGTGACTGTACGGCGCGCGATTCTCAACCGCTCTTCCCCCCCCCATCATAACTTTAAAACTCTTAATATTTTAAAAATAGTTGTTCACAACTGGTTATAAACCAGTCAAACTATTTTGTATCCTACTCTAATTAAAAAAGTTAATGAAATATATGCGTTACCATTTAAGTTTCAAAAGTGATTATAGAAAAAACTAATTTGGGGATAAAAACAAAAGAAGTTGTGAAAAATGTACATAACATTGGATTAAAACAAAGTGAAAATAAATTTGTATAGTATTTTAAAATAGTATGAGATATTGAGTAGCTCATGATAAAATATTTACTCTGTATGACATATTATATAACATGTCCAACACTATTGTTTGTATCCTATATGTAATTCGAATGACAACAAATAAATAGGATCGGCGGTTTAGGAGATAACGTGGGTCCAGTCAAAACTTTGTAAGTTCTTGAAAAATTTCCCATTTACGTATCAACAACTATTGGATGTAAGCAGATGTTTGAGTACGTCATGTATGACGCATTAAAATATCATAACATACCAAATGTTATAAAAAAATATTGTACAACAATACATACGATAATAGTCGTCTGCTAATGCAACATGCATTAAATATTAGTCAGTTGCAATGTCGGACAAAGTGGCAATGGTGTTTTTATTTTTTTTTGTGATAATTAATAACAGTGAACTAAAGTTGACATCGTACAATGGCAAAAAAAACCTGACCGACGTTCTTAAAGCACTTTTGAGCCATTCGAAATGGGCTCAGTTCACCGACGTCAAAGTTAAACATTCAGTATTCCTACCCAAGTTAGTTTCATATTCAGGAAAGGATTTATTTATTGACAGAGGTTTGTTGTCTCGCGCGAGAACGATAGGAAATTCTTATGTTAATGTTGATAATGTGTATGAAAAGTACTACATGGTCACTAATTTCTTGGGATGTGCATACGCAAACGCGACCGATGCATTAACAACATTGATTATAAACATTTTATCTGTGGGTACACATGAAAGACTATTGTCATATAAGAGAGCAAAAGATAACATTAGAAGACAAAAGAGGAAACTGGCGAAGCTGCAAAATAAGAGATCGAAAACTGAATTAGAACATGATCAATCAATTAGAGGCATTTTAGATTTAAACAGTAATGAAAGAGAATTATCACGAAAGAAAACATATTATAAATGTGGAAGACGCAAGACAAGTGATATAATTTTGGAAAATATGACTAGTGAACTAGTGATCTTACCAAAAAAGCAACCGAAAACTAAAGTCCAAGATATTCAACCACTAACTTCTTGGAAAATTTTCAATTTTGCGTATCAACAATTGTTGAACAGTCGGCAGATGTTTGAATACATGTATGACGCATTTAAATATTTATTCAGATTGGTTCCATCAGAGGAAGAGGTTGTACATTCTAACATAAAAGACGTAAAAAATTTAGTACAGTTATTGAGGTGGTACAAAGATATATCGACACATTTAGTTGACATTTTTCCATCTTACGTTGGTGAAATTGATGTTGATTACGAATCAAAAGTTGTTCCATTTTCCTCAAATTTGATTAAGTATTTAAGTACCAAGAATAATCATTCGTTGAGTCCATTCATAAAGAAATATTGCATATTTCCTTTGAAGGTCGACCAGCCCATCAAAGAAATAATACAGAAATTTCAAAGTGAGTTTCAAGATGAAGAAAAAACGGATGTCATATATCAATTTGGGACTCAAATTCAAGAGCTTGTAACTAATGTCATTAATAATTATTTTATAGGTTTAGGTTTCGTGTACACTAAACCACTCTCGTTTGACAATCTTTCGTGGTTGTTTTAATAAATTGAATTATTATAATCATTAAAATACAATATGTTCAATTATTATACATTTTATCATTGTTTGATTTGAACAATTGTATACTTTCAATTAAAGCTTAATCTACATTGTCACAAATGGTTAGGCAGGTTCAGCGAGAGGAGATAATGGGAGAGAGGCCTTTTATTTTTCGTACTTAAAGGTTTTAGCCTGAACCTTACATACGTGTCTAACCTTATAAGAGTTATATTAAAGTAACAATGAAGTTTTATAGCTCTACAATATTAAAAGGTTCAGTTATGATCCAGCGTCCAACTTTCATTCAACTTATTCATCAAATATATTTAGTTTTAATTCCACGTTTGTATTATATTATATTGTCTACATTAACCGAATATATACATGCAAATTTATAGTAAGTCGAAACAGTTTTGCAAAAAAATAAAATGACTATATCACAACAACATTGATGTTGTTTTTTTCTAAAAAATAAGTGTTTTTTTATCGATACTCATAAAATAAAATTGGAACTAAGAATTAATACGGTTAGTGGTGTGGTACATTATACCAGATGTGTAACGGTGTCACTACAATAGTTCTCTTCAAATTGTTAGGTCCATAAATCTCATGAATAATCAAACGATGAATGCCGTTTAAATATTATACAAATTACTACTTTGTTCAAAGCCCGTTGATCACTCCATTAGAAACGTCCACAACAACTCGTTTTTGTTAAAATGAAGTTTCAGAAGTCGAGTAAGAAAACAGAATTTAGTCAATGACAAAGTATATAATTATGTACCTATATTATAATTATGTGGCTGTAGACCGTTTAAAATGATATTGCAAGTTATTGGGAAATTTTTAATTTTGCGTATCAGTAATTATTGGATAGTCAGCAGATGTTAGAGTACATGTATGACGCATTATGTTTTTACATTATTTATTCAGGTTTATTCTTCCTGAGGAATATCATATATATCCTAACATAACATACTTACAAATAGTTATACGGTTAGTGCAAAATAACATAGAAAATGTTCTGAAACAATACGTATAAAAACAGTCGTGACAGTGGAAAACCTAAATTTCCGTTCAACTTTACATTAAAATATATACATTTTAAATTATTTAAATACAGTTTTTTTCCTAAATATTATGTCGGGCAAAGTGATATTCGGGTTTTTGTTTTTTTTTGTAATATTCTATTGCAATGAACAATCGTTTGCATCCTACGCAATCAAAAGAAATCTGACTGACGTACTTAAAGCACTTTTGGGACACTCGCAATGGGGACGGATCACCTATGTAAACGCGTTCGACATACATCCAAGACTTCCCAACCATTGTGTTGCATTTTCAGGAAAAGATTTATTTATCGACAGAGGTTTGTTCGCGAAAAACATGGAAAATTCTTATGTTAATGTCGATAACGTGTACGGAAAGTACTACATGGTCACTACATTTTTAGGATGTGTATATGCATATGCGACCAAATCATTTACAATGTTGATTGAAAAACTTTTATCATTATGTGAATTCGAAAGACGATTATCGCAAAAGAGTGCATACGAGAAACGTAAAAGACAAAATAAAAGGAAACTCGTTCTGGAAAATATGGCTCGTGAGCAAATGCAAAGAAAGAGATCTAGAATTGAAGTAAAAAATAGTCGAACACATGGCAAAAACCCTGTCAGCTTAGACGCTCAGAAAGATAACGGACAGACTGATGTCAATATCGAATGTGCTTGGAAAATGTTCAATACTACATATCAACAATTGTTGAACGGCCAGCATATGTTTGAATATATGTATGACGCATTAAATTATTTATTCAAATTGGTTCCACCAGAGGAAAGCGATGTACATTCTGACATAGCAGATGTAAAATATTTTGCACAGTTACTGAGGTGGTACAAGGATATATCGATATATTTGAATGATCTTCTGCCAACAAATATCGGTGAAGTTGATGATGACATGTCAAAAGTTGGTCAGCTTTCCCAAAAATTGTTGAAGAATATAAATATTAGGAATAATAATTTGTTGAGACCATTTATAAAGAAATATTGCATACTTCCGGAGAAAGACAACCGGCACATCTATGAAACAATACAGGCATTTAAAACGTTCAAGATGAAGTTTCCAAAAGAAACAAAAAATTACATCGTTAACCAATTTGTTATTCCAATTCAGAAGCTCCTGATAAATGTCATCAATAATTATTATATAAGTTTAGGTTTCGTGTACACTAAACAATTCTCGTTTGACAACCTTTTGTGGTTGTCTTAATAAATTGCATTTATTATAATCACCGAAATACAATAAAATATTAAAATACATGTTCAATTAATATACAAGCTTATAATTATTCAGGTTGATTACACCCGAGGAAACTAACATAACAGACATACAAATAATAATACGGTTAGCGGTGTGGTAAAATATATATTAGACAAATATTCGGCAAAAAGACGTATGCGAATAGTAGTCTACTAATATAAGTAACACTCATTAGCACTTTGAACAGCATAGAAGTGAAAATCGGGTTTATGTTTTTTTTTATATGTAATTGTCTATAAAATTGAAAAAACATTTGCATCTTACGCGGTCTAAAATAATCTATCCAAGCCGTTATTACTTATATCCGTCTTGGTATTTGATTAATTAAAGGTCCAAACATGATTCAACACTATTTACGACTTTAAACACAAAATAATAATACAAGTGTTTTAAAACTATTCATATATAAAATAGTGGTCTACCAATACAAACACAAATAGACATGGCGAATAATAATAACGGTACGATAAGTTTGTTCTTTACACGAATTAGATTTGTTTACAGAATAAATGTGGTAATGTGGTTAAGTTTCTGGTCGCCATACAAATCTTTGTTTTAAAGTACATTTAAATTCAGTACACAATGATTTGCCTAAATAAAATGTCGGATAAAGTGTTAATCAGTTTCCTCTTTTTTTATGTAATAATCTATAACAGTGAACGAACGTTTGCATCTAATGAGATGAAAAAAAATCTGTCAGCCGTACTTAAAGCACTATTAGGACATTCGCAATGGGCACAGTTTAACGAAGTGGAAGCTAAGCATCAAGTATTCCCAAACGAGTTCGTTTCATACTCAGGAAAAGATTTATTTATTGACAGAGGTGTGTTTTCTAACGCAAAAACGATGGGAAATTCATATATTAGTGTCGATAACGTGTATGAAAAGTACTACATGGTCACTAATCTGTTAGGATGTGCGTACGCGAACGCGACCGATATATTTATAACGTTAATAAAAATGATTTATTCTGTAATTTGTAATGAAACAATGTTGTTGAAAAGGAGTGCTTTTATTAAACGTAGAAGACAAACGAAAAGAAAAAGCTTTCTGGAAAATAAGGCTGGTGAACAAATACAAAGTAAGAGATCGAAAATTGATATAGAACATGATCAATCACATGGCAACAATAATGACTCGGATGTCCAGGAAGATGTTGAAGTAAATGATTGTGTACCATCCTTAGACCATTCAACTGACTTAGCGAGATCTTGGAAAATATTCAATTTTATGTATCAACAATTGTTGAACAGTCAGCAGATGTTTGAATACATGTACAACGCATTAAATTATTTATTCGGATTGATTCCGCTAGAGGAATACGGTGTACATTCTAACATAAGAGACGTAAAACATTTTGCACAGTTACTCAGGTGGTACAAAGATATATCGATACATATAAATATCATTCTTCCAACTTATATTGGTGAACTTGATGTTGACTACAAGTCAAAAGTTCGTCCATTTACTTCAAATTTGATTAAGTCTATAACTATCAAGAATAATCTTACGTTGACTCCATTCATAAAGAAATACTGCAGACTTCCAGTGAAGGACAACCAACAAATCAAAAAAATTATAGAGAAATTTCAAATTGAGTTTCAAGATAAAGAAAGAACAGATGTCGTTTATCAATTTGGGACTCAAATTCAAGAGCTTGTAATTAATGTCATCAATA
The DNA here is from genome assembly GCF_023614345.1 of Adelges cooleyi. Classification (NCBI taxonomy): domain Eukaryota; kingdom Metazoa; phylum Arthropoda; class Insecta; order Hemiptera; family Adelgidae; genus Adelges; species Adelges cooleyi. The sequence continues at coordinate 8,374,789 of NW_026096268.1, forward strand.
ATTATTTTACAAGGTTAGGTTTCGTTTACACTAAACAGTTCGCGTTTGACAACCTTTCCTGGTCATGTTAATAAAATATATGTATTATAATAATTGAAATACAATTAAATATTGATATGCAATTTGAATTGAAGTTTCAATTTTTTTTTTATTTCACCTTTTTAGAACTTAAGCTATTGTTTAAATTAACTGACTTTATACGTGCACTTCATAACTAATCGAACCAGTTCTTTGGTGTTTTCTTATACTTATTTAATAATCTGAATCGCCTTATTCAAGTCAACATAGGTTATTATAATTAATCTTAGTTGTTAAAATTTTTCATTTCATTTTAAAACATCTTAACCCCTGAAAATAGATCATTTTAGTTTATCAAATTTACAGTTGATAGATTTAAGTTTTAGCTCTATAAAAAAAGTATCAATAGTTTGCTTTTCTCTTTTCTTGTGCATTAAGAAACAAAAACATTTAAAGAATATAATTTTCTTACCAGCACAATGGTTGATTGAACAAAGGTATTATATTATTATCATAAATAATTTCTTTTTATAATAGTAATAAGACTATGCTATACCATTATATTATATTACTAAAATATAATTATTGCTAAGATTTAATACGGTTAATGATGTGATACAATGTTATACCGAATGTGTAACGATGTTCAATTATTTTTTTGTAGTCAGTGTACATCGAACGATTGAAGTATTTTGCAAAAATAATATTTATTGTTATTATTAAAATGACAATTCGAAAGACGAGAAGGAAAACAAACAAAACATTTTCAATTTCAAAGTATACAATTGAGTACGTCTTGCTAATCATTAAACTGACTTTGCAAGTTTTTGGAAAATTTTCAATTTTACGTACCACTAATTATTGAATAGGCAGCAGATGTTTGAGTACATGTATAATGCATTTAGTTATTTAGGTTGATCACTCCCTTGGAATACAATAAATAATTTAACATAACAGATATACAAATAGTAATACGGTTAGCGTGAGGTAAAATAATATATTTTAGACAAATTTTCAGCAATAATACGTATGAAAATAGCACCGCTGCTCTGTATCAAAGTTAAAAGTCGATTACTAATACAAATAATTCAAGACATAGTCAGTAACGATACAAGCTTCTTTACACACCATAGAACTTTGAACTGCACGAACCGAGGAAGCCTAAATTCCCGTTCTAAAATATTATTTTAAAATATATACAATCTAAATATTTGCATATAGTTTTTCACTTCAAGAATATGTCGCGGCAAGTATTAATCGGGTTTCTGTTTTTTTGTGTAATAATTTATAACAGTGAACAAAATATGTTTGCCTCTAACGAGGGCAAAAGAAATCTATCCGACGTACTTACCGCACTTTTGGGACATTTGAAATGGACACAGATTGCCGATGTGGAAGCCAAATTACCAAACGAGTTCGTTCCATTTTCAGGAAAGGATTTATTCATTTACAAAGGTTTGTTCTCTCGCACGAAAAATACTGGGAATTCTCATGTTTATGCCGATAACGTCTATGAATAACGTCTATGGTCATTCATTTGTTAGGATATAAATACGCGAACGTGACAGATACATTTACAACGTTGATAAAAAATATTTCATATGTAAGTAGCAATGAAACACTATTGTCATATAGGAGAGCAAATAATAAACGTAGAAGACAGGCTATAAACTGAAAAAAATGCAAAATAAAAGATTGAAAACTGACGTCGAACATGATCAATCACATGGCAAAAAAAACGACAATTCAGATGCCGAGAAAGAAAAAGAAAATAACATTGTCAATGAACATTTACCTGCCTTAGAAATTTCTTGGAAAATTTTCAATTTTATGTATCGTCAATTGCTGAACAGTCAGCAGATGTTTAAATACATGTATGACGCATTACATTATTTATTTAGTTTGGTACCACCAGAGGAATACGGTGTACTTTCTAACATAAGAGACGTAAAACATTTTGCACAGTTACTGAGGTGGTACAGAGATATATCGGTACATTTAAATTTTACTCTTCCAAATTATATCGGTGAACTTGATGATGACTACAAGTCAAAAGTTCGTTCATTTACCTCAAGCTTGATTATGTCTGTACTTTTTAAGAATAATCTTTTGTTGAGACCATTCATAAAAAAATATTGTACACTTCCAGTGCAGGACAACCAACACATCAAAAAAAAATTACAGATATTTCAAATTAAGTTTCCAGATGTAGAAAAAACGGATATCATATATCAATTGGAAAATAAAATTCAAGAGCTCATTATAACTGTCATCAATAATTATTTTTTAGATTTAGGTTTCGTGTACACTGAAGTCTGAACAATTCGTGTTTTCCATAGGTTATTTATATAAATGTCATGTATTATAATCATAAAAATTCAATGAAATATTTAAATGTATGTTTAATTGCTATGACAAATTATAATTAATATACTGAAATCCATTAGTTGCTTCATAGTTTACTTTAATAACGTGTTATTGCAATATACAATTAATAGCTATTCATTATTTCATAAATTGTCATCATAAATTAAAATTAAAAAAAAAACGGAAGAAAAAGTTTCTACCGGTTTTAGTCAGAGTGATAAAGGTATTTTCTTATGTTTTATTTAAGATTTACTGGTAGTTCGTACCATGTTCATTGAATATCATAGAAATATTCGGTAGTTATAAGACTCTTTTTATATAGATATATTAGGGCACATCATTTGTTTTTAAAATAATACTTGTACATTTTTATCGAAAATACTCGATTTGGTAATGGAACCGGTAAAATGTTTACATGATTTAGCCTACAGTTGAATTTTCATGTAGGTATAAAATTGAGTACGGATTGCAGATCATTTAACTGACTTTGCAAGTTTTTGGAAAATTTTCAATTTTACGTATCAAAAATTATTGCATTGTCACCAGCAGATGTTTGAGTACATGTATGACGCATTTAGTTATTTATTCAGGTTGATTCCTCTCTAGGAATATAATACATCCTAACATAACAGACGTACAAATAGGAATACAGTTAGCTTGTGGTAAAATAATATGTTTTAGACAAATTTTCAGCAACAATACGTATAACAACAATAACATCGCTGCTCCGTATCGAAGCTAAAAGTCGACAACTAATGCAAATAATTCTAGACATAGTATTAGCGATACAAGCTTCTTTAATTCCCGTTTTAAAATTATACTTTAAAATTTATACATTCTAAATATTCGATTACAGTTTTTCACTTAAATAGTATGTCGCGGAAAGTTTTAATCGGGTTTCTGTCTTTTTGTGTAATAATTTATAACAGTGAACAAAATATGTTTGCCTCTAACGAGGGCAAAAAAAATCTATCCGACGTACTTACCGCACTTTTGGGACATTCGAAATGGGCACAGGTTGCCGATGTGGAAGCCAATTTACCAAACGAGTTCGTTCCATTTTCAGGAAAGGATTTATTCATTTACAAAGGTTTGTTCTCTCGCACGAAAAATACTGCGAATTCTCATGTTAATGCCGATAACGTCTATGAAAAGTACTACATGGTCATTCATTTGTTAGGATGTATGTACGCGAACGTGACAGATACATTCACAACGTTGATAAAAAACATTTCATATGTAAATAGTAATGAAACATTATTGTCATATAGGAGAGCATATAGTAAACGTAGAAGACAGACTATAAAGCTGAAAAAAATGCAAAATAAAAGATTGAAAACTGACGTCGAACATGATCAATCACATGGCAAAAATAACGACAATTCAGATGTCAAAAAAGAAAAGAACATAATATTGAATGTCAATGAATATTTATTTGACTTTGCAATGTCTTGGAAAATTTTCAATTTTATGTATCGTCAATTGCTGAACAGTCAGAAGATGTTTAAATACATGTATGACGCATTAAATTATTTATTCACATTGGTTCCGCCAGCGGTATACGGTGTTCATTCTAACATAGTAGACGTAAAACATTTTGCACAGTTACTGAGGTGGTACAATGATATATCTATACATTTAAATGTCCTTCTTCCAACTTATATCGGTGAACTTGATGTTAACTACAAGTTAAAAGTTCGTCCATTTACTTCAAGTTTGATGAAGTCTATTCATGGCAAGAATCATCTTTTGTTGACACCATTTATAAAAAAGTATTGTGCACTTCCAGTGCAGGACAACCAACACATTAAACAAAAATTACAGTTATTTCAAATTAAGTTTCCAGATGTGGAAAAAACGGATATCATATATCAATTTGGAAATCAAATTCAAGAGCTCATTATAACAGTCATCAATAATTATTTTTTAGATTTAGGTTTCGTGTTCTCTGAAGTCTGAACAATTCGTGTTTTCCATAGGTTATTTATATAAATGTCATGTATTGTAATCATAAAAATTCAATGAAATATTTAAATGTATATTTAATTATTATGAAAAATTATAATTACTATACTGAAATCCATTAATTGTTTCATAGTTAACTTTAACTAACGTATTATTGCGATATATAGTTAATAGCTGTTCATTATTTCATTAATTATTATCAAAAATATAAATTAAAAAATAACATCCTTATATTTAATTACTATACAAAATACTATCTCATCGGTTATCGGTGTATAAGCAGTACCTTCCCGGCAGCGCGACGAATCTGAAACAATGAAGATGACCAATATAAATTTTATAGGTTTGTTATTTTTTTGCCGGTTCAACGATGAGCGTCGACTGGGTCGTTTAGGTGGATCTCGATTGCTTAACAAACGATGCCAGGAAATCCCATTGTTTTTTTTACCAAAGTAACGTCCTGCCAATTCGATGAAACAAAATTCAAAATCCGTTCTAGACACATTAAGCTGACGACTTGGTAGTAGTTCTCCTGGTAAAAAAGTCATACCGTTTCATTTCCGTTCGGTAGAAATCAACACCGAACGCCGGAGGAGGTAATGATATAAATAAGAAAAAAATTGTCCAACTGCGTCAACGGGATGACGGAAGTTTTTGAAAGTATTCCTGTCGATACTTGATATAATGTATGTACATAAAACGGTTTTTCGGCAGTTCATTTTAGCGATTGTTTCGCAAATTACATTGGGATGTTATTTCCCTTTTACCGCACCAAGGAAACTCGAGCTCAGCGTAAACGCCAGTTGACAACGCAATGGATTTTTATTTATATTATATATAACTCTCTGCGCCCGATCAGTCAACCGAATCGATCAGTCACTGTCCGGAAACAGTGAAGCATCTTTAGGATAATTTATTTTATTTTGAACTAATCTTGTACGTTGCACTCGAATGTTTTGTTAAAGTTAAATAAAAAATCAGCGCATATTGTGATGAAAATGTCATCGCTCATCAGCCATAGCAATGCATATTTGTAATAAACGTTGATAAAAATCCTCGCAGTGGAAATATTGGTTTTACATTAATTGTTTTTAGGCTGTTGACATCTTTTAATGGATTAATAAAAAGAGTTTGTCATTATTATTTTTTTTTGGAGGTTCACACTACATCTATCCTTTCAGTGGGATTTCCGGACGGATTTAGATCTACATGTAAAAAAGCGAAATCGACTCTGATATTAGTGTAAGCATTAAAAATCCCAAAATAGATGAATCTGGCAAAAAAAAAAATCGTGTTTACGTTACTATATATTTTAGTTTTAAATAAACTTGAGCGTTTTTTCTTACAATTTGTATTTTAGAACTACTATCACAATTCTGTGAGTTACGACCGTTGGAAATCGTGAATTTATTTCCGGTAAACACACAGCACACTTTATGTTCGGTTTGAAGACCAAATCAAAATACTTTACCATGACATAAAACTACCACGGCGAATCGTTCGGACGGGGGTATGTGTGCTTTTAAGTCGTCAACACACGGTCATAAACTCAGGTAAATCTCACCGCGGGCCCCTTGGCTTAAGGGTCAGGCTGGCAGTCGGGCCTCATAAAAATAAAAAGGTTTCCATATAAATCACGTCACTAACTGTTTACCTACGAAATCAAACGGCCGGATCCCAGTCATGGACCATTGAATGTCTTGCACGGCAGCAGAATCCCGAGATCGTATTAATCATTCACGGTCGGTCGAAAGTCCGCTTTGTCCACCAGTCAGAGCAATCCTAGCCACGTCGGTGTTCGGGCTTTTAACAAAAACTATAATGAAAAACAATGGATCATGAATATGTCTTATGGCACCTGAAAGAAGGAATTTTAACAAAACCGATAAACATGTGCATGTTCATTTTCCTCTCCTCCTTTCCCTATGTATAAAATATCCCTCCACACCTCCAATTATTAATGATATCTTATTATCTTTATCTTAACAGGAGCAACTATCAGCTGCAATTCTTTGTGCGGCTGTTTCTTATCACTATCGTCAAGATTTGGTCAGGTGTGCCATATTCATGTCGAAACCATAAAACTCAGCAGAGTTGTTTGAAATATTAAAGGTTCGCATAATTTCCATTGCTATTCGACAGTAGCTGAGCGGCACACTCAACAAAGATTGTAGGTCAACCCGGTAGTCTATAAATTAAATCTGAACGCACACAACCTTTGAATTGAGTATCATACTAGAAGGGTTTAACGTTGCCCGATTTGCATACAGATTCAGTCGCGACCGGAAAGCGTGCCCGTAATTAAATAAATATCGGTCCAACGTTATAGACTTTGTTTCTCGACCTCTGTCGACGGTCAGCAAATAGTATTACATTACAGTGTACAATAATAATTGAAAGCACGACCGGAACACAAGTAAAAGTGTCGGTCGCCAGTTTGTCTTCACCATAAAACGACCGCTATAAAATTATATACGGTTTGTAAGTAATAGCTAACACAGCCTCAGTTGTCCGACATTTGTTATTAAGAGATCATAATATATTTTTTGTTATCTCATCGTTAAACATACATGAAATGCCACTTTCACGAGTCGATTTGTTTGTTTTACAATTTCATAAGATTACAAATTCTGATCTATATCAGTAGCCGTTTGTTTATTTTCTAGAACACCCGATTGTCTTCATGTGCGACGGTAAAAAAAAAAACTATTATTATATTTATTAACTGAATGAAATCTTCAATGTCGATGCGAAGCTGATAAAATGTTTTTTTTATAATATTGTGTTTTTATTTTTGTGTCTGAACCCACAATATCGTCGGAGCCGTTGAACGGATTTCTTAATGTAGCCACTCTATAGATCAGAAATCGTTCCTTCTTAAGATAAAGTACAATTTATCAACGTTGACAGACCAAACGAATATCGTATACCATTTTCCCTAGAGGAGGAACGGAAACTTTTTCTTTATTTCTCTTTCTCGAAAAAACTTTTAGGAAGGTCTGAAGGTCTGAAAATTAGACTGATGGCAGATCTAGAGTAGGACCTGACATAAACAATTTTCTTTAAGAACCGTAGTCAAACTTCTTTTTTTATAAAGAAAAAACAAGTTGAAAGTGATAAAATTACATTCAATATCATAGTTCCTGTAGACCTGTGACCTCCCCCGTTTCAATATGCTCCGTTCCACAGACATAGTAGGGCTAAGGTTTAAATTATTTTGCAGTCAATTATTTTATTGTTATTATTATATTTTTTTAAACTATACTTACTTAAGGTTAATATTAAAGCCACGAGAAACACGCTTACCGTTTTATTGTTATTTTTTTTCATAGCATTGCATTGGTAAACAATGGCCACTCATTCAAATGCAAATGAAAATAATTTTCGTTTCGAATTGGCTCTCCGAGTTTACTGGTTTTTTTTTGTTCGTTTCTCCGTTGGACGATATTGGCTGTAAAACAGTAATTTTTATGCATTTTATATTGTCTTTTTTTATCCCCCCCCCCGTCGTTTGTTGACTCTGTTATACAAACTTTGACAAAACTTCTTTGGCTGATATGCGTCTTTAATGAGTATAGTAAAATAAAAAGTTGGTAAACGGTTTTTTGCCCTACCATTGTTTCCATTCCACCGAATGCCTCTGTGACAACCCAAACGATTTTATACGAGACTTAATTGTGTGTAATCGGTTTTGTGTTCTCCATCGCTTTCGGCCGGCTCTAACTACTGCCAAAAAATAGTAATAATATTATACAGGGTTATCCTAAGTTCGTAGTACAATGATATTTCGCAATGAAATAATAAAATATAAAAAAGTTTCCAACAAAAAAAATCTAAATAAATTTAATGATAAAAAAATATATTTATTACCTATTTAATAATAAATACAAGGTTGTTCTGATGGTCATTGAGTATAATAAGGATTTTTTTTGAAATATTTATAGCACAAACAATTTATCCATGGTAAAAAAAATCACAGTACCATGAAATTTGTATACCCTGTATATTATGAAAGAAAAAGACAGGTCAATTGGGTTACGGGCGGCTAACAACAATGTGAGGAAGGGAATGTGGGGGGCCGTAGCAATATAATAGTCGATTTGTTTTTGGGCAGACTTCCAAAAACACAGACGAACTTATCCAGTTTTCCCAGGGGAAATTTTTTTAACGGTAGTCCAACGTTGTTGTATAATTCCGGTTAGGTATTAAGGGAGTTTGCATTAGCATTAGCGGCGGAGTGATCCTGTTTAATATTTGATAATGTAACGTTTGCCTAGATCATTTTTCATCAGATAACGAGGTAGCATATTATAACGAGTGGGTAATTAATATCCACGGTAATTTCAGCTTTATGCTCGTTAAGATAAACTCCGACAAGATATCGATTGGCAAACGTCGGCAACGGTACGAACGGTCTGCATGTTTTCCATACTATTATAAAATGGTCGTTGTCATCATATTGTTTGAAACTTCTTGGCCGTCACTACGATAATCCGATCACTTGAGTGGTTAAGTCTTAGGGGAGACCCTTCGCCACAATTTACACAACAGAGTTGTTATTGCTATTTCATTTTCCCCGTCGACCCAATCCAAATAAGATTAAATCTAATCTCGAAACAAGAGCCGTTTTTTTTAAAAATGTTTTGATTTTTTTTCCGCAGGTTTTTCCTAAAGCACACGTCCATCGAACAGGCTTTCGACATGCTCCAGGAACAGGGATTCTACATGGCCGGCAGCTGCGGTTCCGGGACGGCTGGTGGTACGTCTGCGGCAGAACTCAAACCCGGCGTGGACTCTGAGGAGAGCCGTTGGAACCATTACAACGAGTTCGTGTTCGTCAGAGACTCCTGAACTGCCGCCACAACCTCGCCCGCTGTTCCAGACCAAACCGATATTTTGTAGATACTATTATCATCATTATCATTATTGTTCATTTTTTCGCGGTATTTTTTTTTTTCCAAGTGGTAATTCTTTTGTCGTTGTTTCGTTGGTCATCGTCAAAATCATCATAACCAATATTGCCGTCGGTAATCTTATCATTATTACTTTTATTGATCCTAATATATAATATATTAACATTATAGAGTTCAGAGATGTTAGTAAAATAATAATAAATAAAGGATAACGGTTCGTAAACTCCAAGTCAAATCTATATCCGATTATGGCGATTTATAATTTTAATAATATAATATAGAAATATAATATACGATTAATATTTGAAGTTTTGGTCTCGTTTACTTTTAGTGTTATCGTTGTCTATTATTATTAAAATATCGTACGTATCCATTTTTTAAGTATTTAATAAGAATATTTCGTTAATTACTAACGTTATTTTAGAACCAACGATTTTAGGTGAGAAATAAAAAAAAAAGTAAGTAACCCCTTTTAAGCGCCGTTATTATCGGATTTATGATCGTATCTCTTATTTTTTTTTTTAATAAATAAACAAACCTAGTCTTCGTTTTTATTACTATTATTATACACGTTACGTGACTATACTGTGTTGTAAATTTTATTATTTTTAATTATATACATCAATAAATATATAATATTATACATTTATATTTACATATTATAATATAGATGCTCTAAAAGCGAAAAAAAATATTTATATATATATTTAAAATAATTTAATATCGTTATTATTTATTATAATTTATAAACTATTATATATTATGGAAAATAAACCATTACTAAACGTCGATATTAAACAACGCTACATAATGTATTAATTACTTAATTTCTTATTACCATCATTATTTATATAAATGCAAAACTCATTGCACGTTTTTTTTAACGGGGGAGAACGGCTGTTCTAGTCTTGTCTCATAACATTTATTTATGAATTTTAAGGATAACGAGTTATAGTTTTTAAGTGCAACAAAAATTAAAAAAGAACATCCAAATACTGTGTATTTATTTACACTTCCTTAGACTTTTGATCGACAATAAGGATACCTTTAGTTCCACAGGCGGTTTATCAGGCGGAAAAGACGCATCAGACTATAAAAGGATGTTAACATGTCCTTTCCTCGTGGAAAATATAACCGCGCGTAAGAAAATTATAGGTACAAGTGTTTGTCATTATTCTATTTGATTACATTAAATCTTTAGCGAAAAGTAAAACAACGCGATTAAGGTAAGCTAAAATATTTTTGTTGTGATTTAAATTTAGTAACTTTTTAATGATATCGTCGGGCGTTCAAAATGATAATTTCAACGAAGAGCCATCGCGGTGGTGATTTGACGGTTTAAAAATATCTATACATTTGTAAGGTTATGATATTATTTTGGTCACGTAAACCCGTATTATTATTATTAGAATCCTCGAACGAGACCTCGGTTGTGATGAAGATAGTTTATTTCTTTAATGGTATTACCTTTTATGATTACACTGTGATTTTCACCGGGAGTGTTATTCAAATATTGTGTATTTTTTTTCCAAATGAGCAAAAACGGAGGGGTAAAAAACGTTGGATTAAAAACATAAGCTATTTATTTTGTTTTTTTTTAATACCCGAGATTAGCGAAGAGATAATTACACAACAGGCAATGTATAACCGAGATGACTCGACCTTCGGATTTTGTCGTTGCATACTTAAAACAACTTAAAATTTCGTTTGCATTATATTACTGGCCTTTAATTAATTTTGCTTAGAGATTATTACTAACATAAACAAAAGATCTTTTGACTAAACAAAAATGTACTGTCGTCATTGGCCATGTGAATCATATCCATAGCAACATTCTCAAATTTGTATTTATTTAATAAATAAGTGGTTAGGTTCAGCGTCTAGGCTGAGTAAGTTTATAACTGATATTAACTGTTATTATTGTAGTAATTTTGAAAATAAATTATAGTTTATTTAAGAGAAAAATAGTTCGCCTAAAAAACATTGATTTTATGTCTTAAACACAAGTTTGGCCTTAAGATTAATACTTTTTTTTTAGTATAACATTAATTATACCTCTGATTATTGAGCTGATATAGAAATTAACTTCGACGAAGATGAATTATAGCTAAAATACAGTTTCACATAAATTAATTCAGTTACTAGTGGAAATGCTATTGCTGGATTTTGTCACACATACAGTATGAACGAGATGGTATGTATGTTGTTACTCATATATATTTAAATAATATACGAAGCGATAAAAACGGAAACTAAATGAAATACCAAGTCGTTTAAACGTTTTTCAAATTCCATTTTGTCATAGTAATTGCTTTGGCATGCGACAGTGCCGACTGGCGGATGTAGTTCCCAGGTGTACTATTACACGTTTGCTTAATACAAATAAAACATTGTGTGCTTTTTAGTGTATTCTTGAAATACCTCATAACTCTAGAAAAAAATTATAGGAAAAAATAAGGTAGCTATTTTTAATAAGCAAGTGTTCCAATAATAATACTATGTAGCCGATCTAACATGCGACTATCTACCATTAACATCATTATGGAGATTGATAATGGAGAATAAACTGATAAGATATTAGGACGGTGTCTGAATAAAGATGAGTAGAGGACGGTGACTGAATAAAGATGAGTAGAGGAAATATTTCGATATGATAATAACAATGATGATTGGTGTACGGTTGGGGCTCGCCGTAAAACACATTTTTCTATGTTGTATTTTAATTTCGGAAGGGTTCAATGTTTAGTTTATCATAAAGGGAGTTTTGAGACCTCTTTCGCAAGACCTCTCTTGCATAAGCTTATTGTAAACGTCATGGGTCGTCAGTCTTGACGTTAAGAGTGTTCGACAATAGGGTGTTAACTGTATCGTTATCAATTAAAAAGTTTACCGCGAGTTTTTAAACTGGCACAAGGAAGTCCGAACGGAAACCGTAGTTGGTCACGATATTAATTTCATTCGCGTGCACTGTCGGCAAAACGGAAATAACAGCGTGCTATCGTCGAGCAACAAGAGGGCCGTACTTAAGAAATTAGCCGACAGAAGTGTTAGGCAATCTGCAGGGTAAGCCCCGGGGAAAATCTATTGAGACACGAAATCACACTAGTGTAAAACGTACATTGTTCTTGTTTTCTATGTGAAGCAATGTGAAATTTTACAGAAAAGTAAATATACATGGTATCTAGTCGAAAACTCTAAGAATAAAACTGTACAAGGCAGTCCCCCTAGGTATATAATATATAAATAAATAGTTTTTTAGTACTGTTTAAAAATTTAAAAAAACAAAAAAAAGCGAAAAATAACAAAGTAAAGTTAATACAATGAGTCCCGCCTAAATAATATGATGTACATAATATAATGTCTAGTCCCATAGCATTTTTAGTATTTTTTTAACAGCATTTTATCGATTTTACACATCAAAATATTACATAAGCAAACGTCAAAGATGTTTGACATTTTCAACACATTCAAACAATAACATGAAAATTGCTTATACCGGGTGATTGGTTAACTATGACTCAGTCAATAACTTTTATAGCAAATAGTTGAAAAAAATTGATAAACCTCTCCATCCCTTGTATGTAAAAATCGTACGAAATTAAGTTTTTTTTAATGGTAACGATTATATTTGTTTAACTTTTTAAATCAAGAATAATTTGCTGAACATTTTGATGGGTCGATAACCAGTTTAGGATAATTATTTTCGAAGTTATTAAAATGTAAAATGTAGGACAAGAGGAAAGGTGGACAGCAGAGATATATTAATCTAGCACATTACTCAGCCGTACTTCCCCTCTTGTCATAACGTTCTACTAACACAAATATCTCGGTTACCAATAGTCGGTAAAGATGCGTTTGTGTTGTATTTAACACAGAATATGCAAACACTCATTTTAAAATAACAAGACTTTGTTATAACAATATATTCAAGACAAATGTTCTGCGACAATACATAAGAAAATAGTAGTCTACTAACACAAAAAGCTATAGATATTAGCCGGTAGCAATGTCAGGTAAAGTTTTAATCGGGTTCCATTTTATTTTTGTAATATACTTCAACAGCAAACAAACATTCGCATCCAACGCGGTCAAAAAAGATCTATCTGACGTACTAAATGCACTATTAGGCCATCAACAATGGACACAGCTTACCGACGTGGAAGCTAAACATCCGGATTTCCCAAACGAGTTTGTTTCGTTTTCAGGAAAAGATTTACTCATTTACAGAGGTTTGTTCTCTCGTGAGAAAAACACTGAGCATTCTCATGTTAGTGTTGATAATGTGTTTAAAAAGCACTACATGGTCACTTCATTGTTAGGATGTGTGTACGCGAACAAGATCGTTATATTTACAACGTTGATCGAAAACATTTTATCTGTAAGTAGTAATGATAGACTATTATCGCGAAAAAAAGCATGGAGAAAACGAGACCGTGCGAGAAAGACCGTCAATTTGAAAAAGAGTAAAAAGTCGAAAACTAATGTACAACATGATGAACCTGATAAACCTGATGAAAATGACGATTCAGAGGTCCAGAGAGAAAACGAACAGAAAATTGTCAATAACGGAGAATTATACGACTTACCTGACTATGAAAATGCTTGGAAAATTTTTAATTTTACAATTCAACAATTATCGGATAGTCAGCCGATGTTTGAGTACATATATGACGCATTAGTTTATTTATTTAGTTTGATTCCGCCCGAGGAATTTTATTTATATCCTAACATAACAGACGTACTAAAAATAATAGATTTAGCGAAGTGGTACAAAGATGTATTGATAAATTTAAATCGTCTTCTTCCAACTTATATCGGTGAAAACGATGTTGACTACAAGTCAAAAGTTAGTCAGTTTACGTCAAAATTGTTGTTGTCCATTAAACGCAGGAAACACCTTAAGTTGACATCGTTTGTAGGCAAACATTGCAGACTTTCGGTGAAAAAGAACCAGCCCATCAAAAAAATATTACAGCAAATCCGGAATGAGTTTCCAGGTATAAAAAAAACCGATATAATACATCAATTTGAAAAGCAAATTCAAGAGCTCGTTAAAAATTGTATCGATAAATACTATTTAAAATTAGGTTTCGTGTACGTAGAACGATTACATTTTAATGTCTTTTCCAAAATGATACATTATTTATGAATTATTATATTAAAAATACATTAAAAAAAAAAACATCTAAGTTTAATTATTATACAAAATTCGTTTATATTTAAATCCCGTTAAACCTTTTACTGTATTAGAAATGTTATTGCAGAATAATATATTTTTTTTATATTACACAACCTATTTAATGTGTATGCAGAATAATATAATATTACTATATATTCATTTGTTTTAAATATCCAATAGTAATAGGGACTCAATTCAAACTGTCCCACATACTCATAGTTAAATAGGTTACAGGAAGTAACTACTATGAGAGACTTTTTACTATTAATCAAAATAGATACGAACATCTGATCCACAGAACGGTAAGGAGATAAGTTCTAAGCTATATTTAATCATGAACATATAACATTACATTGTAGACAAGTGTTTTATAACCATACGTATGCAAATAGTCGTCTACCAATACAAATATTTCTAGGCATTTGCCGCTAACGATACGTTGGTTTTACTTTAATACAGAATGCTAGTGTAAAATCTAAATTCCCGTTCACCATATAGAACTTCACTTGACTGAGAACATAGTTTTTTGCCAAAATAAAATGTTGGCCAAAGTTATAAAAAATTTAAATTTAGGACGGGTGGAAGGGAAGATAGTAGAGGTAATTCTACTTGTACGCATTACACGACCACACTTCCTCCCAAACTTCAACCGACCCCTCGCGTCCCAAATTTGCAACATATCTATTCGTTACCATTTAAAAAACTTAAGTTACAATGGTTTTAACATACAAGGGATAAAGTTATATTTTTTGTTTTAAGTCTAATGTCTTCTAATTTATTGACCAGGTCAAAAATTAATTGACCAAAAACCGATACTATGACTCATTTTTCAAAATAATATTTTTATGCTCGTAGTTCTTAGTACAAGTGCATTAAGATTATTTACGTGTTAGTAAATTTTGATCATATTAACTTTCAGGTTAATTTAGTTTTATACACTTAGTACAATTCTTGACTTATAAAGTATTTTGTTTGAGTTATATCAGCCATATTTTAGTGTAAAAACTCATTTAAAAACTAACAAGAATATGTTATACATTATTTTATAATATTGTTGTTGTTGTAATTTTATAGACAAGTGTTTAGTAAAAATACATGCGTAAACAGACTTCTTCTAATACAAATATTTTTAACCATATTCTGGGAACGATACGTTTGTTTTGTAAGCGTTAGTTGCAAACAAACTCATTTAAAAACAACAAGACTTATTTTAATACTATACAGGATGATTCTTTTAACATCCTACACTGCTTTACACAAAAAGAACTTCCTTTTTTACAAAAAAAATGTTTAATAATTTGTTTGTGTATGAAATACTAACTTGTTATTTAATACTTTCTTTCTAATGTCTTCCCTTCCTCAAAAACTCAACGCCGACTTTTATTTTTCAAATGGTAACCCATATAAATAGTTTCTTTTTTGGGTACATAATATTATTTTTAAAAAAAGGACATATTGCAAGCTTAGTTCCAACAATTATTAGTGTTAGAGTTATTAGCGGTAGCAGTAATAGACTATAAAATATTTTTTTGGACATTGAGTAATATTTAAGGGACACTTAAGCCAACGCTCGGACAGGAGCTTCTATACAACCAAGTTCCAATAACAATAATATTTAAATGATGTGAAACTATCAACTGATAACAAGATAATATTCGACGCTTGTTATCATAATTTAGCCAAAGTTATATCTGCTCTAATACTCGCAATAAATATATATATATATATATATTCGAATGGCGAATTTGGCCGGGAGGGCTATAGCTAACTTTATGCCAGTTTGGTCGCCGGAGGGTGCATGGCATTTCTGCCATGCATATCGGGGGTTGATGGTGTGGGTCGCCGCTAAAAATCCGGGTGGTCACCCATCCGAGTTCAAGCAGCAACGGCCACAGCTTAACCTCGAATGCCATGCGGCAGCTGAGGTGTCCACTGCGCCATACCGCCCCGATAACTTTTAGAATTTAGATTATAATTATTAAAAAAAGTAGGGGTTGCCATTAAAAAATTAAACTTGGTATCGGGTTTTCGAGAAAGGTGGAAGATATAAAAATAAAGTATTGAATAAATAAGTTAGGAATTTATTCACAAACAAATTAATATACCTTTGTATTGTAAGAATTTTTTTAGATAAACTAGTGTAGGACGTTAAAAGAATAAACCTTTATTATGCTGTTGTTGCAATTTTAAACACAAGTGTTTTGATTCAAATAACATTACATATTAGTCAGTAGCGATGTCGGGTAAAGTTTTGTTCGAGTTTGTGTTTTTTTTTGTAATATTCTTAAACATTGAACAAACGTTTGCAAAAAATCTATCTGACGTACTTAACGCACTATTAGGTCATCTACAATGGGCCGAGATTACTAATGTGGAAGCTAAACATCCAGATTTCCGAAACGTGCCCGTTCCATTTTCAGGAAAGGATTTATTCATTTACAAAGGTTTGTTCTCTCGTACGCAAAACACTGAAAGTTCTCATGTTAGTATCGATAACGTGTTCAGAAAACACTACATGGTCACAAATTTGTTAGCATGTTTATACGCCGACGCGACCGATACATTTACAACGTTGATAAAAAACATTTTATCTGTAAGTAGTTATGAAAGAAAATTATCGAGAGGCAGAGCATATGATGTACGTAGAGTAAAAAGGAGACACAAAATCTTTCAGGAAAATATAACTTGTGAACAATTGCAAAATAATGACGATTTTAAAGACGAGAAAGAAAACAAACAGAACATTACCAATGACAAACAGGGTAAATGTGTACCGCCTTCAGATCATTTAACTGACTATGCAAGTACTTGGGATATTTTTAACTTTACATTTCGACAATTATTGGATAGTCAACCAATGTTTGAGTACATGTATGATGCATTATTTTTTTTGTTTAGATTAATTCCACCAGCGGAATTTGTTTTATATCCTGAAATCAAAGCCGTACAAGAACTAATACAGTTAGTGAAATGGTACAAAGGGATATCTACAAACCTAAAACTCCTTCTTCCAAATTATAACGGTCAACAAGATGTTGACTACAAGTCAAAAGTCAGAAAGTTTTCTATAAAATTGATCAAATCTATTAATGCCAAAAATCAACATAAATGGAAACCATTTGTAAACAAATATTGCATACTTCCAGTGAACGACAACCCACACATCAAAAAAAAATTAAAGAAATTTAAAGTTGAATTCCCAAAACACAAAAAAATTGATATCATATATCAATTTGAAATTCAAATTCAAAATCTCGTACATATGGTCATTAACAATTATTTTTTAGATTTAGGTTTCGTGCACATCGATCGATTACATTTTGATGTCTTATCCAAAATGTATAATTAATTTATAATTTATCATAATAAAAAAACATCCATATTAAACTATTACACAAATGCAACTATATTTAAATCCCGTTAAACTTCTCACTGTATTAGACATGTTATTGCAGAAAAATATAATATTAATATATATTCATCATTTTCTTAATATTAAATACAAATAAGGGAATTATCCAAACTATTCGATATAGTTTGGAAATCGTTTTAAAACGCACTTAAAAACTTAATACTCAAATATTCAGTACGAAAGAAGACGTTTGAGGCTATCTTAAGGGGTGGACGTTTCGAAAAGTTATGTCATGTATGATTAGAGTGGTGTTCGGTATATCCTAATAATTCATTATATTAAAGTATTATACATAGTGGACGTTCTTAAATAATTAAAAATTTTCAAGCTTTAAGATTTAACTTTTACGTTTAATGAAGTGTAACATAAGTACACTGTGGTTTTTTTTCTTCCTAATATTGCAAATTACTATGGATAAACATAGACAAAACAGATTATCGAACAGTCAATATTCTCGGAAAGTTATTCCTAATAAAATCTTAAATTAAAAAAAAAAAAAAAAGAAACAATTAATTAAAAAGGTCAAATAGTGATGTATCATGAAAAAAACGATCTGTACATTTATTGTTATTTATTATTATATTATTCGTTATACATTTTAGAACTGATTAAATAATTTCTTTTTTTTTCATTTTTGTGTGTAGTACAGAAATAAAGTCTGAAATTAAATACTAAAACAACATATTTTGTGAACCAAGTGCAACAACAAGTTCTTTAGAAATCGTTAACAGCTATGCCATATGTATCATAAAACAAACAATAATGAATAAAACAACAACAGAATATTTTACCTTAAACTTATGTTACTTCTTAACAAAGATGAAAAAAGAAACAAAATTAGTATTTATGATACACAACTAGAATATAAAAAAGCTAGTACAGTAGGGCCGTGGCATAGTGGGGAGAGAAGGTTCACGGGTCTTCAAGAATCACAATAGCTGAAAGTGATAAAATCACTTTCAAATAAACATTTCGATGGGAAGTTGTGAGCACTGCACCTCGCCTTATTACATTCTTAATATGCTTGTTTATACTGTTCTTGGTTTGGACTGTACTGGTTTGAAATCTGAACTTACTATCCACAAATTCGAATACAATTTTTAACAAGTGAAATCAACGTATAAAAAAAAATGATATTCTTTATTAATACATGGAAGATATTCAGTGTTTCAAGATAAAATGATCATCCTGTATTTTTTTATAGACAAGTGTTTTAGAACTATACGCATGAAAATAGCCTTCTGTCAATACAAATATCTCTAGTTCTTCGTTGGTACGATACCTTTGTTTTTTACACACAATACAATTGTGAATACTTGAGACTTAGAATTCCTAGTTCGCCATATGAAACTTTACTTTAGAATATATACGTTTTATAATCAGTACACAATTTTATGGCTCAATAAAATGTCGACCAAAGTTTTAATCTGTCTCCTCTTTTTTTATGTAAAAATATTTAACAGTGAACGAACTTTTGCATCTATCAAGGTAAAACAAAATCTGTCTGATATAGTTAGCGCACTATTAGGTCATCAACAATGGGCACAAATTACCGATGTGGAAGCCAAACATCCAGATTACCCAAAAGAGTTAGTTTCGTTTTCAGGAAAGGATTTATTCATTCGGAGAGGTTTGTTCTCTCGTACGAAAAACATTGGGAATTCTCGCGTTAATGCCGATAACGTGTTCGATAAACACTACATGGTAACTTGTTTATTAGGGTGTTTATACGCGGAAGCGACCGTTAAATTTACAACGTTGATCAGAAAAATGTTATCTGTAATAGCAAATGAAAGGCTATAATCGCGAAAAAGAGCATGGCTGAAAAAAATCAGGAGTAAGAAACCCCTTTTGGAAAATATGACTTATGAACAAATGCAAAGAAAAAAATCGAAAAGTAATGTACGACACGACAAAACACATAGTGAAAATGTTGATTCGGAAGACGCCAATGAAAGTGAACAGATCATTGTCAATAACAGAGAAGATTATTGTGTACCGTCTTTATACGAATTACCTGACTATGAAAGTTCTTGGATCATTTTCAATTTTACCTATCGACAACTTTTGCATAGTCAGCCGATGTTTGAGTATATGTATGACGTATTATTTTATTTGTTTAGCTTGATAACGCAAGAAGAATTTCATTTATATCCCAACATAGTAGACGTACAAGATATAATAAAGTTAGTTAAGTGGTACAAAGATAAATCGAACAATTAATACGCCTTCTTTCAAATTATATCGGTGAAAACGATGTAAACTATAAGTCGAAATTTTTTAAAATTTCTTCAAAACTATTCAGGTCCATTCATCGCAGGAATATGTTAATGTGGAAACTCTTTGTAGACAAATATTGCATACTTTCTGTGAAGGACAACCAACCCATCAAAAAAGTATTACAAACATTACCATTAAAAAAAAAATCTGATATCATAGATTTATTTGAAAAGCAAATTCGAAAGCTCGTTGAAAAGGTAACTAAGAGTTATTATTTAGATTTAGGTTTTGTATACACCGAAAAATAGCATGTAATGTATTTTCCTAAAGGAATAATTAAATTATGAATTACTATTATTAAAATACAATAATAACATACACGTTTAATTATTATACAAATTATTAATACTTTGTTTGTTTCCAACTATTTTTGTTGGTCAATTTTTTGTTTTGTAATATTTTATACCATATATATAATGAACATTTGCATCTCACGCGGTCAAAAAAAATCTGGCTGACCTACTAAACTTACATCTGGGCCATCGGCAATGGGCATGGGTTATCGATATGAAAGCCAAACTTCCAAGTTTCCCAAACAAGTCCATTTTATTTTTAGGATAGATTTATTAATTTACAGAGGTTTGTTCTATTATCAAACACAGTAGAACCAGCATAGTAAGAAAGTATTAAAGTGAGGTGCAGTATTTTTTCGTATCATATGTCTTATAATTATACACATTTTTTTTATCGCGAAAAATCCTGCTCCAATTATTATAGTTAAATTTAACTTAAAGTATAAACTTTAAATAAATTTTCAAATTTCTTATCCCCATGAAACGCACATTATTAACTTAAAAACACATTGTATATTGTTTTGGTTTTTGGCAACTTATTCCCATGACTATTAGGATTAAATAATTACAGCTCATATTATAATAACAAATTAATAAAACTAATTTTTCTCAAAATAACATTTGCTGGATGCACGTTCTCATTGCCTGTGCCACAATTATAATATAACGTAACAATGAGCCAACTTTGAAATGTAATTTTTTTTTATTATTCATACATATATATACCATACAATACTACTATCTTTTGGAGAAGATCAGGGGTATTTCAAATTAGCCCCGAGCCCGTCAAAAGAAAGATGACAGGGTGGACCATTCTTTAAGCACCAGGGTGGCGTCTATGAGGTGGTCCCATTTCCTTTTAAAGTTCTCAAAAGATCCGAGAAACTAAGGGGTAGATGTCGTCGAAGCCATCAAAAAGACCACCAGATATATTTTATTAAAATTGGCCTTGCTGTAATTTCTAAATATTCGACATTGATAGGCAAGAGCCATGATCCTGAGAGCTCACAATTAATAACAGAAGGGGGTGGGGTAAGTTCACTGGGACAATAGGATTATGACAATTATATACAGTAAGTAACTACAATGAGAGATTTCTTACTATAATGGTTTTAACGCTTAAGGGATAAAGTTATATTTTTTGTAAAAAGTCTAATGTCTTCTAATTTATTGACTAGGCCATAATAAAAAAATCACCTGTTACTTTGTCTAATTTTTCAAACTAACATTTTCATACTCACAGTTCTTACTATAAGCACATTAAGAATATTTCTTTTTTTAAGATTAAAAAACGAAGGTGGCCCCGGAACTCACCGTTTAGCATTATTTCAGGCCCGCCTATATCGTTTATTTTGAATAAACGATACGTTTGTTTTGTAGGCGTTAGTTGCAAGCAAACTCATTTAAAAAAACAAAACTTATTGTAATACTGTACAGGAACATTCTTTTAACATCCTACACTACTTTCCACAAAAAGTACTTCCATTTTTACAAAAAAAAAAAAATGGTTAATAATTTATTTGTGTATGAAATACTAACTTGTTATATAGTACTTTCTTTTTAATGTCCCCTCTTAAAAACTCAACGCCGACTTTTAATTTTCAAATGGTAACCCATATAAATAATTTCTTGGGAGTAAAATATTTTTTCAGACTTTAAGTAATATTTAATAATATTTAAAAGACCCTTAAGCCAATGCTCGGACAGCAGCTGTTGTACAACCAATTTCCAATAAGAATATTTGTAAAAAAAAAAAAATGGGGGTGCCATTTCAAAATTAAAAGTTGGTAATGAGTTTTTAAGGAAGGGGAAAATACAAAAAAAAGTATTGTATAATAAGTTAGTAATTTATACAAATACAATTAAATATACATTTTTATTATAAAAATGAAATAATTTTTTGAGTCAAATAGTGTTGGGCGTTAAAAGAATCCACCTTTATTATGTTGTTGTTGTTGCAATTTAAAAGACAAGTGTTCTGCAACAAACCGGTTAAGAAATAGTAGTCAACTAATACAAATAACTTTAGATGTTAGTCAGTAGCGATGTCAGGTAAAGTGTTGTTCGGGTTTGTGTTTTTTTTTGTAATAATCTTAAACATTGAACAAACGTTTGCATGTATTGCGGTAAAACAAAATCTATCTAACGTACTTAACGCACTATTAGGGCATCTACAATGGGCCGAGATTACCGAAGTGGATGTCAAACATTCAGATATCCCAAACGTGCCCGTTCCATTTTCGGGAAAGGATTTATTCATTCAGAGAGGTTTGTTCTCACGTATGGAAAACACTGGAAATTCTCATGTTAATGTCGATAACGTGTATGTGAAGTACTTTATGGTGACTAATTTGTTAGGATGTGTGTACGCAAACGTGACCGATACATTTACAACGTTGATAAAAAACATTTTATCTGTAAGTAGTTATGAAAGAAAATTATCGAGAGGCAGAGCATATTATGTACGTAGAGTAAAAAGGAGACACAAAATCATTCAGGAAGATATAACTTGTGAACAATTGCAAAATAATGACGATTTTAAAGACGAGAAAGACAACAAACAGAACATTACCAATGACAAAAAGGGTAAAGGTGTACCGCCTTCAGATCATTTAACTGACTATGCAAGGACTTGGGATATTTTTAACTTTACATTTCGACAATTATTGGATAGTCAACCAATGTTTGAGTACATGTATGATGCATTATTTTTTTTGTTTAGATTAATTCCACCAGCGGAATTTGTTTTATATCCTGAAATCAAAGCCGTACAAGAACTAATACAGTTAGTGAAATGGTACAAAGGGATATCTACAAACCTAAAACTCCTTCTTCCAAATTATAACGGTCAACAAGATGTTGACTACAAGTCAAAAGTCAGAAAGTTTTCTATAAAATTGATCAAATCTATTAATGCCAAAAATCGACATAAATGGAAACCGTTTGTAAGCAAATATTGCATACATCCAGTGAACGACAACCAACACATCAAAAAAATATTAAAGAAATTTAAAGTTGAATTCCCAAAACACAAAAAAGTTGATATCATATATCAATTTGAAATTCAAATTCAAAATCTCGTACATATGGTCATTAACAATTATTTTTTAGATTTAGGTTTCGTGCACATCGATCGATTGCATTTTGATGTCTTATCCAAAATGTATAATTAATTTATAATTTATCATAATAAAAAAACATCCATATTAAACTATTACACAAATGCAACTATATTTAAATCCCGTTAAACTTCTCACTGTATTAGACATGTTATTGCAGAAAAATATAATATTAATATATATTCATCATTTTCTTAATATTAAATACAAATAAGAGAATTATTCAAACTATTCGATATAGTTTGGAAATCGTTTTAAAACGCACTTAAATACTTAATACTCAAATATTCAGTACGAAAGAAGACGTTTGAGGCTATCTTTAGGGGTGGACGTTTCGAAAAGTTATATGTCATGTATGATTAGAGTGGTATTCAGTATATCCTAATAATTCATTATATTAAAGTATTATACATAGTGGACGTTCTTAAATAATTAAAAATTTTCAAGCTTTAAGATTGTCTTATGATTCTAAATTGGGTAGTATACAGAAATTTATCGAAGCATAGCCTCCTAAGTTTAACAGACTTAAAAATAAGCTTATTGATATAGTTTTAACTTGAGTCCAAACTTAATAATTTACATCGTAAGGCCATTGACAAGGTCGATTCTATGATTATTGTTTGAAGTCAGAAATATTGCACCATATATTGAAGTATTGGATTTTTAATATTCGTTTCCCTATAGGGCCTTACTGTCTTACAAATATCAGCATTCCGTCAATTTAGGAGGTAACTAGATAGCAGTATTACCATTTATAAATATGTAATCATTATCGCACAAATGTGTTTTAACTTTTACGTTCAATGAAGTGTAATATAAGTACACTGTGGTTTTTTTTCTTCCTAATATTGCAAATTATTATGGATAAACATAGACAAAACAGATTATCGAATAGTCAATATTCTCAGGAAGTTATTTCTAATAAAATCTTAAATTAAAAAAAAAAGAAGAAACAATTAATTAAAAAGGTCAAATAGTGATGTATCATGAAAAAAACGATCTATACATTTATTGTTATTTATTATTATATTATTCGTTATACATTTTAGAACTGATTAAATAATTCCTTTTTTTTCATTTTTATGTGTAGTACAGAAATAAAGTCTGAAATTAAATACTAAAACCACATATTTTGTGACCCAAGTACAACAACAAGGTCTTCAGAAATCGTAAACAGCTATGCCATATGTATCATAAAACAAACAATAATGAATAAAAAAACAACAGAATATTTTACCTTAAAACTTATGTTACTTCTAAACAAAGATGAAAAAAAAAGAAACAAAATTAGTATTTATGATACACAACTAGAATATAAAAAACCTAGTTCAGTAGGGTCGTGGCATAGTGGGGAGAGAAGGTTCACGGGTCTTCAAGAATCACAATAGCTGAAAGTGATAAAATCACTTTCAAATAAAAATTTCGATGGGAAGTTGTGAGCACTGCACCTCGCCTTATTACATTCTTAATATGCTTGTTTATACTGTTCTTGGTTTGGACTGTACTGGTTTGAAATCTGAACTTACTATCCACAAATTCGAATAGAATTTTTAACAAGTGAAATCAACGTATTAAAAAAAAAATTATATTCCTTAATAAAATATAGAAGATATTCAGTGTTTCGAGATAAAATGATCCTCCTGTATTTTTTGTATAGACAAGTGTTTTAGAACTAAACGCATGAAAATTGCCTTCTGTCAATACAAAAATATCTCTAGCCCTTTGTCGGTACGATAAGATTGTTTATGATTGTTCAGTTTACAATTTTATGACTTAATAAAATGTCTGCCAAAGTGTTAATTCGTTTCCTCTTTTTTTATGTAATATTCTATAACAGTAAACGAACGTTTGCATGTAACGAGATGATAAAGAATCTGTCAGACGTACTTAAAGCACTATTAGGCCATTCGCAATGGGCACGGATTAACAAAGTGGAAGCCAAACATCCAGATTTCCAAAACGATTTCGTTTCATTTTCTGGAAGTTATCTGTTCATTGACAGAGGTATGTTCGCTTTTATGAAAAATACAGGAAATTATCAAGTTAATACCAATAATGTGCTTAAAACACACTACATGGTCACTCATTTGTTAGCATGCGAATACGGATACGCAACCGATACATTAATAACGCTGATTAAAAACATTTTATCTTTAAGTAGTAATGAGAGAAAAATATCACGAAAACGTGAATGGGCGAAACGAAAACATAATCAGTGTAAGAGTACTGTTCCAGAAAATGTGAGTGTCAATGAAAATATGACTCATGAACAAATGCAGAGTAAACAATTGAAAACTAATGGACAACATGATAAACAACATGATGAGAATGAAGATTCAGAAGACGTGAATGAAAACGAACAGAACATTGTTAAAGTCCAAATAAATAATTGTGCAGTTCTTATAAACTATTCATTCGATTTTCAATATTCTTGGGAAATTTTCAATTTTGCGTATCAACAATTAATAGATAGTCAACCGATGTTTGAGTATATGTATGACGCATTGGTTTATTTATTTAGATTAACCCCACCTGAAGAATTTCATTTATATCCTGGAATAAGAGACGTACAAAAAGTAATAGAATTGGTGGAGTGGTACAAAGATATATCGTTAAATTTAAATCGTATTTTTCCAAATTATATCGGTAAACACGATGTTGACTACAAGTTAAAAGTCAGAGAGTTTTCTATCAAATTGATGAGGTCCATCAATAGAAGAGCTCAATATTTTTCAAAATTATTTGTAGGCAAATATTGCAAAATTTCTGCGAAGGACAACCAGCCCATCAAAAAAAAATTACAGAAATTTAAATCTAAGTTTCTAGGTAAAAATAAAACTAATATCAAGTACCATCTTGAAATTCAAATCCAAGAGCTCGTTCAAAATGTTATAAAAAATTACTACTTAGATTTAGGTTTTGTGTACATCGAACGTTTGCATTTTAATGTCTTTTCCAAAAGGAATAATTAACCTTTGAATAAAAATAATAAAATAACATTTAAAAATATAACATCCATGTTTAATTAATACTTTTTACTGATATATCAAATAATAGTACTACGTACTATACTGTTAATGACAAAAACTTGTATGAAAGAGTCAGTACAGTTTGGACGGGTCATAGAGGGGACGCGTTGGGTGGTCACTGGTTTACATAAATTATTAAAACTGAAAGTGCTAAAATTACTTTTAAATAAACGCTTCAATGCGAATCAGTAGTTAGCATTTTCAAACCAGTAAAGTCCAATCCAAGTACAGTATGAACTAGCATTTAAGAAAGTATTAATGTGAGGTGCAGTGTTTAAAAATTAGCAAAAAAAGTTGGACTTTGTTGAATAGAACCCACGCATTTCTTTTTAGCCATTTTTGGTCGTTTTTTTATAAATAAATATTACGCGTTTTGTTAAAAAAAAAATATGATTTGTAAGTGAAAAAATATTATATGGATAATTATGATGCAAATTCGAGGTTTGTTTTCAATTTAAAAAAACACATTTGAAAATAACAAGACTATACTATATATTATTTTAATATATTGCTGTTGTTGTAGTTTTTAGACACGTGTTTTGCTAAAATACATATACATATTGTAATAGACTTCTACTAATACAGATATTTCTACCATAAGCTGGTAACGAAACGTTCTGTTCACACAAAATACTTTGTACATATTCCAAGTGGAAGACATAAAAACATAAGAATTAATAGTAGCCTACTAAATACTATAACTTTAGCTATTAGTAGGTAGCGATGGCGGACAAAGTGTTTTTCGGGTTTCTGTTTTTTGTTTTAAATAATCTTACACCTACACATTTTCCGTTACGCAAAATCGATTGGAAGAAGTAGCGAACAAAAATGTGTACCTGTAGCAAAAACACATACATGTTTTTAACAATGAAAAGACTATGTTTGAACATTAAATTATATTGTATTTTGTAGACTGCTGGTTTTTAACTATACGTATGCAAATAATCGTCTATCAATACAAATATCTCTAGCCATTCGCCGGTAACTGTACGTTAGTTTTTTTACATACAATAGACTTTTATACAGCATGTAAGTGTTAAGCTAAGGACCCACTGAAAGCGATTTGCGTGTGAGCGATTCCGCGATTTTACACGCCAGATGTCCACCAGCGATTTTGGTGGGGACACTTTAGCGTTTTTTTCTACATTAATTTTCAAATGCATTTTAGGTCATAAACATCCGAGCTCTATTTTTATTTATTTTATTACTACTTCTAAAACATATAATTTATAATAACTAATTTAATAAACCTAAATAATTGAACCACCATACATTTTATCAATTTTAAGGTTTTGTCCTATAACAGACCTACAACATCTCAGGACTGTGTTCCGATTTCTGTGGTCTGGGTGTCTCGGATTCCATATGGGTTCTTGTAGGTATACAGCAGCAGCAATTTGTTCTGACAGAACCGACGATGATACCATTTTAACAGCGATTAATCGCCGAAAATCAAACGATTTTGTTTTTTCAGCGATTCTCGCGCGTGTAGCTAAAATCGTAAAACGCTACACGCGGTCAGTGGGGACACTACATATTCATTTCTATACTGTTGATAAAATCGCTAAATCGCCAACACGCTACACGCTAAGACCCAAGCTTAAGACCCAAGCGTTCGCCTATAAGCGTTATAAAACTTGTCTTTAAAATATATGCGTTTTAAAATCAATACACAATTTTATACTTAAACAAAATGTCGGCCAAAGTTTTAATCTGGTTCCTTTTTTTTTTATGTAATAATCTGTAATAAAAAACGAACGTTTGCATCTACCGAGGTAAAACAAAATATATCTGATATACTTAACGCACTATTAGGCCATCTACAATGGAAACAGATTACCGACGTGAAGCCAAACATCCAGATTACCCAAAAGAGTTAGTTTCGTTTTCAGGAAAGGATTTATTCATTCGGAGAGGTTTGTTCTCTCGTACGAAAAACATTGGGAATTCTCGCGTTAAAGTCGATAACGTGTTCGAAAAACACTACATGGTAATTGTTTTGTTGGGATGCGTATACGCATACGTGACCGATATATTAACAACGTTGATTAAAAACATTTTATCTTTAAGTCGTAATAAAAGAGAAAGATCGAAGAAGAAAGCATATTTTAAAAATAAAATACGCAAGAGAAACAAAATCGTTCTGGAAAATATGACTCATCAACGAATGCAGACTAAACCATCAAAATCTAGAGTACAACATGATAAACCTCATGGTGAAAATGAAGATTCAGAAGACAACAAAGACGAAAAAGAAAACGAACAGCACATTGTTAACGTCGAAATAATTAATTGTGCAGAGCCTATAAACCATTCATTTGATTTAGAATATTCTTGGGACACTTTTAATTTTGCGTATCAACAATTAATAAATAGTCAACCGATGTTTGAGTACATGTATGACGCATTCGTTTATTTGTTCAAATTAATTCCGCTGGAAGAATTAAATTTATATCTTGCAAAAAGAAACGTATAAAAAGTAATAGTATTGATGGAGTGGTACAAAGATATGTCGACAAATTTAAAACGCCTTTTTCCAACTTATTTCGGTAAACACGATTCAGACTGCAAGTCCAAAGTCACAATGTTTTCTGTAACCTTGATCAGGTCCATTAATAGAAGGGATCAATGTTATTCGAAACCGTTTATCGGTGAATTTTGCCTAGTTCCATCGAACGACAACCTGGACATCACAAAGGTATTCTGTTTATCCTAATAATTCATTATATTAAAGTATTATACATAGTGGACGTTCTTAAATAATTAAACATTTTAAAGCTTTAATATTGTCTTATTGGGTAGTATACAGAAATTTGTCAAATCTTAAATTTAAAAAAAATTAATTAAAAAGATAAAACTGTGCTGTGTCATAAAAAACGCCCTGTACATTTATTGTTAATTATTATTATATTATTCATAATACATTTTAGAAGTGATTAAACAATTCCTTTTTATTTTTCATTTTTATGTGTAGTACAGAAATGATTGTCTGAAAATAAATACTAAAAGAAAATCTTTTGTGTCCCAAGTACAACAACAAGTTCTTCGGAAATCGTAAATAATTTATTGAACAGCTATGGCATATGTATCATAAAACAAATAATAAATGAATGAAAATATAGTACAGTTAGTACATAGTGTGGAAAAAGAGTTATAAAAGAGGGTGTTAAAATCACTTTCAAATAAACGTTTCGATGCGAAGTTGTGAGCACTGCACCTTACTTTATTACATTCTTAATATGATTGTTTATACTGTTCTTGGTTTGGACTGTACTGGTTTGAAATCTGAACTGACTATCATCAAATTCGAATAAAAGCGTTTATTTTAAAGTTATTTAATTACTTACAGACATAATAATAGTTCTTGAACACCGGTGACCTCTTCATATATACTACGCCCCGACCCCACAGTGCTTCAACCTCACTATACAAGAGTTGTTATTATTAGTTACTTATTGAGGGTTTTACAACCATAGTGGTGTAAGTTGCATTATCGTAAAAGTAGAGATGAATATTGTAGGCATGTCTTAAAACGTCAATTTATCGAAAGGAAAACTGAAGTAATTCGTTGATTATAATTTCTACCATCATATGGCAGATGGCACACTACAAACTTATAAAACAAGTGCTTTTTTTAACAAGTGTAATAAACGGATAAAAAAGTAAATTATATTCCTTATTAAAACATAGAAGATATTCATTGTTTCAAGATAAAATGATCATCCTGTATTTTTTTTATAGGCAAGTGTTTTAGAACTATACGCATGAAAATAACCGTCTGTCGATAAAAAAATATCTCTGGCCATTCGTTGGCACTATACGTTTGTTTTTTACACACAATACAATTTTTAACTGAAAACAATTAGAAAACTTGAAACTTAGAATTCCTGTTTGCCGTATAAAACTTTACTTATAAATATATACGTTTTATAATCAGTACACAATTTTTTGCCTCAATAAAATGTCCGGTGCCACATAATATATATTCATTATTATTTAAATACTAAAATATCCCATATAGCCGGATAGGTAAAGCTAGATTAAGTTTGGAGACTGTTATAGTACACATTTTAAAAATAAAAACGAAAATATTCAGTACGAAAAAAGACACCAGTACATCACTCTTTTCTATAATTTTTTTTTTTTTTTAATAAATATGCAATCTGTATAATACAATACTCGTACAATAAGTATATATTATGGTATGGTTAATATGTACAAATAGCTGTGTATCACTTGTTTGAAAAACCCGTCCAGTGATGAAACTCCAATGGCTGGAAGCTTTTCTATAATATTTATAATACTAAAAGATGTTTATTTTTTTTCTCTTATCCTTAGTCTATGATCTATTATCTCTAATATTTTGACATTTTCATGTCTTCGCTCTGGCACATACCGAAAAAAGCGTTAAATAAACGCCGTCACGCTGTCACGCTAGGGGATTGGGATGGGATGGGATGGAGTTGTGGTTGGAGTTTGGGATGAGGATGAGGTTGGACATGGGCAAAAATAAAAAATAAAAAAGATAGGGGATAGGTGGCAAGATATAGGGGGTAGGAGGTAACAGTAAAATATTATAGCGAGTCACGCAAGTCGAAAGGTTACAAAAAAGTATAATTGACGAAAGAAAAAGATTTTATAATAACACAAAGTACATAAAATTAAAATGCGCGATACAGTTGTCGTTGCGATGTCGTACGAGCAATAGAGCAAGGCGTCAGAGCTGATTGGACACCGTAGGCGATGGTTGGATCCTGGCGGTCAAAACGGCTTAAAAGAATCGTCTTTAATAATTGCCTCATTTCATTTTTATTAACCCAGTTCTCGGGATCCTGTGTGTTGACAAACCATGGGTCGCCGTCTTTAAGCATAACGCTCGAATGACCCACAACGTCCGGTTCTTTATCGGTTAACGTATGTGTGAAGTGGAGATTTTAAAATCCCTATCCATCTGCCGGTTACTTTTGCTCAACAACGCGTCATCGTTATTAAACGAATCATCCGTTAAATTCAAAGAATCTACAAGTGCGGGCTCTTTGTCCGGACATTGAGGGGCATTGTAATTTCTTGCTATGTGACC
This sequence comes from Adelges cooleyi, assembly GCF_023614345.1. Lineage (NCBI taxonomy): Eukaryota > Metazoa > Arthropoda > Insecta > Hemiptera > Adelgidae > Adelges > Adelges cooleyi. The sequence continues at coordinate 8,406,444 of NW_026096268.1, forward strand.
TTCCCCGCCGCAGGTCATACATCAAGAGTATTTGTTTTGGTAAATTTCGATCATATCAACTTTCAGCCTAATTTAGTTTTATGGTACAATTCTTGACGTATAAAGTATTTTGTTTGATTTATATCAGCCATATTTCAATGTAAAAAACTCTTTAAAAATAACAAGAATATCATATACATTATTTTACATTAAAGTATTGTTGTTGCAATTTTATAGACCGTGTTTAGTAAAAATAGATACGTAAACAGAAATCTACTAATACAAATATTTCTAACCATATCCCGGTAACGATACGTTTGTTTTGTAGCTGTAAGTTGCAAACAAACTCATTTAAAAAAAACAAGACTTTATTGTAATATTATACAGGATGATTATTTTAACACCCTACACTACTTTAGAAAAAAACAACTTCAATTTTACAAAAAAAAATGTTTATGTTTGCAAATTTGTTTGTGTATGAAATACTAAGTATAATCCTTTTTTTTTATGTCCCACCCTTCCTCAAAAACTCAACACCAAATTTTTATTTTTATTATTAGTGTTAGAAGTAATAAACGTATAGAGAATGGGATAAAATATTTTTTCGGACTTTCAGCTATATTTAAAAGACACTTAAGTCAATGTTCGGACAGCAGCTGATATACAACCAAGTTCCAATGAGAATATTTGAATGATGTGAAACTATCAACTGATAATAAGATAATATCCGACGCTTTTTTTCATAATTTAGCCAAAATTATATCTGCTCTAATACTCGCAATATAAGTGGCAAACCAATATTTCCAAAATTTATTTTTAGACTTTATCTAACTTTTACAAATTAGATTATAGTTAGTAAGAAAATTAGGGGTTGCCGTTTAATGACTAAAACTTGGTATTGAGTTTACGAGAAAAGGGGAAGTAACAAAAAAAGTATTGTATAATAATAATGAATTAATATACATTTGTATTGTAAAAATGAAAGAATTTTTTTAGATAAACTAGTGTAGGACGTAAAAGAATAAACCTTTATTATGTTGTTGTTGCAATTTTAAAGACAAGTGTTCTGCAACAACACCTAAGGAAATAGTAGTCTACTAATACAAATAACTTTAGGTATTAGTCAGTAGCGATGTTGGGTAATATGTTTTTCGGGTTTGTGTTTTTTTTTGTAATAATCTTAAAATTTGAACAAACATTTGGATTTATCACGTTCAAAAAAAATCTATCTGACGTACTTAACGCACTATTAGGCCATCAACAATGGGCACAGATTACCGACGTGGAAGCCAAACATCCGGATTTCCCAAACGAGTTCGTTCCATTTTCAGGAAAGGATTTATTCCTTTACAAAGGTTTGTTCGCTCGTGCGATTAACACTGGACAATCTTTTGTTAGTGTCGATAATGTGTTTAAAAAGCACTACATGGTCACTTCATTGTTAGGGTGTGTTTACGCCGACGCGATCGTTATATTTACAACGTTGATCGAAAACATTTTTTGTGTAAGTAGTAATGAAAGACTATTATCGCAAAATAGAGCATGGAGAAAACGTCACCGTGAACAGAGAAAGACCGTCGTTTTGAAAAAGAGTAAAAAATCGAAAACTTATGTACAACATGATAAACCACATGAAGGAAATGGCGATTTAGAGGTCGAGAAAGATAACGAACAGAACATTGTCAATGACGAACAAGATTATTTCGTACCGTCTTTATACGAGTTACATAACTACGAAAGTGCTTGGAAAATTTTCAATTTTGCCTATCGACAATTATTGGAGAGTCAGCCGATGTTTGCGTATATGTATGACGCATTAGTTTATTTATTTAGATTGATTCCGCTCGAAGAATTTGATTTATATCCTAACATAACAGACGTACTACAAATAATACATGTAGTGATGTGGTACAAAGATGTATTGATAAATTTAAATCTTCTTCTTCCAACTTATATCGGTGAAAACGATGTTGACTTTAAGTCAAAAGTTAGTAAGTTTACCTTACAATTGTTGGTGTCCATTAAACGCAGGAAACACCTTAAGTTGAAACCGTTTGTAGGAAAATATTGCAGACTTCCAGTGAAAAAGAACCAGCCAATCAAAACAATGTTACAGCAATTCCAGAATAAGTTTCCAGGGATAAAAAAACCGATATAATACATCAATTTGAAAAGCAAATCCAAGAGCTTGTTAAAAATGTTATCTATAAATACTATTTTAAATTAGGTTTCGTGTACATCGAACATTTGCATTTTAATGTCTTGTCCAAAAGGAATAATTAATTTATAAATCAAAATAATAAAAGTATATAATATAATACAATTATCCACGTTTAATTAATATACAATTACAACTATATTTAAATCCCGTTAAACTTCTCACTGTATTACACATGTTATTGAAAAATAATAATATTATATTATTAATATAATGTATTCATTTTTTTAAAAATATTAAATGTAAATACGGGCTTAATCAAAAGTATCCCAAACAGTTAAATCGGTACCGCTGGATAAAGTTTCAGGACCGTTTTACTAAACACTTAAAAATATTTAATTACGAAAATATTCAGTTTTACGTGACAGTCATTATTATTGGATAGTCAGTAGATGTATGACGCATTATGTTCAGGTTAATTCCAACCCAGCAGTATAGTTTATGTCCTAACATAACGGACATGATAAAAGTAACACGGCAAATAGTCATTTTAAAACAAATAGAACATTTTACGATTTTCTATAGGTGTGCTTGACGTTTATCTGTAACTAGTAATCGAAGTTTAATGTCAAGTCATTGGGAAAATTTATACTTAGATTTTCTCCTATTTATCAATAATTTTATATACCAAACTATATAAATCATCGATACTAGACTCAACGTCCAAATTAGAAAACATTGTATTCTAATTTATTTTGTTCATTTCCAATAAAATTCCAGCATCAGACTTTGATGATACAAGGGTCATGATCCTGAAAGCTCACAAGTAATAAGTAAAGGGGGTGAAAAACAATGAGAATATGACTCTTATGTACAGTAAATAACTACAATGAGAGATTTCTTACTATTAGTCATAATAGGTACGAATACCTGTTCCATAGAACAAGTGTTTTAATACAACAATACGTTTGCCATCACAAATATCTCTAGCGATTCGCCGGTAGGTATACACATTTACACATTGGTTTTTAACACATAATAGACTTTTATACAGCATGCAAGTGTAGAACCTGAAGTTATAATAGTTTTAACATATAAGGGATAGAGTTGTATTTTTTGTAAAAAGTCTAATGGGACTATATTGACTAGGTCATAATTACCCTGATATATATAAATCACCGGATACTATGCCCAATTTTTCAAACTAATATTTTTATACTCACAGTTTTTAGTATAAGCACATTAAGAGTATTTATGTTTTAGTAAATTTCGATAATATTAACTTTCAGGTTAAATTAGTTTTATGATACAATTCTTATCATATGAAGTACTTTGTTAGAGTTATATCAGCCATATTTCAATGTAAAAACTCCACCACATAACCAAGTTCCATTAAGAATATTTAAATGATGTTGAAACTGATTAGAAGATAATATCCGACGCTTGTTTTGATAATTTAGCCAAAATTATATCTGCTCTAATACTCGTAATAATAGTCGCAAATCAATATTTCCAAAATTTAACTTTAGACTTTATCTAAATTTTGCAAATAAGATTATTGTTGTAAAAAAAAATAAGGGTTGCCATTTAAAAATTAAAACTTGGTATTGAGTTTACGAGGAGAGGGGAAGATATAAAAAAAGGTATTGTATAGTAATAAGTTAGTAATTTATACACAAACAAATTAATATACATTTTTTGTTGTAAAAATGTAAGAAATTTTTGAGTAAACTAGTGTAGGACGGTTAGGACGTTAAAAGATTCAACTTATATTATATTGTTCTTGTAATTTTAAAGACAAGTGTTCTGCAATAACACGTAAGGAAATAGTAGTCAACTAATGCAAATATCACTAAACATTAGCCGGTAAAGATACGATAAAAACACTTTGTACAGCTCGCAATTGGAAAACATGAATTCTCGATCACAGTACAAAATATTACTCTGACACGATTTTTATTTCATTTCAGTATACCGCAAGTGCCTAATAAAAATGTCGACCAGTGTGCTGTTAGGTTTATTATTTTTTTTCGCAATTTACTATAGCAGTGAAAAAACATTCGCATCTTACGTGGACCAAAAAAATGTATCCGACGTACTTAACGCACTATTGTGCCATCCACAATGGGCACGGATTGACAATGTGAAAGCTAAACATCCAGATTTCCAAAAGGAGTTTGTTCCGTTTTCAGGGAAGGATTTAATAATTTACAGAGGTTTGTACTCGCGTGCGAAAATCACTTCCAATTCCCATATTGATGTCGATAACGTGTTTAGAAAACACTACATGGTCACTAATTTGGTAGCATGCTTATACGCATACGCAGCCGGTACATTTACAACGTTGATTAAAAACATTTTATATCTAAGTGGTAATGAAAGACGAAAATCACGAAAACGTGCATGGGCGAAACGTAAGTATAATAAGCGTAAGAAAATCCTTCTGGGAAATATGACTCATGAACAAATGCAGAGTAAACAATTGAAAACTAATGTACAACATGATAAGCCGCATGGGCAAAATGAAGATTCGGAAGACGTGAATGAAAATGAACAGAACATTGTCAATGTCGAAGCAACTAATTGTGCTGTGCCTAAAAAATATTTATTTAAATTTAAATATTCTTGGGACATTTTTAATTTGACGTATCAAAAGTTGTTGGATAGTCAACCGATGTTTGAGTACATGTATGACGCATTAGTTTATTTATTTAGATTAACCCCACCTGAGGAATTTGATTTATATCCTGGAATAAGAGACGTACATAATGTAATAGAGTTACTGAAGTGGCACAAAGATATATCGCGAAATTTAATGTCCCTTCTTCCAACGTATATCGGCGAACACGATATTGATTACAAGTCAAAAGTCATAAGGTTTTCTTTAACATTAATCAGGTCTATTAATAGAAGGGATCAATGTTATTCAAAACCGTTTATCGGCGATTATTGCATAACTTCATCGAACGACAACCAGGACAACACAAAAGTATTAAAGAAATTTATGACTGAATATTCAAATAATGAAGAATCGGATATCATATATCAATTCCAAAGTCAAATCCAAGAGCTCGTTCAAATTGTTATCAAAAATTACTATTTAGATTTAGGTTTCGTGTACACCGTATAATACTATTTTGATGTCTTTTTCTAAAAGAAATAACTAAATAATGTTTTATAATATATATTATGTTAAACAATTATCATCATAAAAATACATTTAAATAATATCATGAAAAATATTATTTTTTTGAGTTCATTTGCTGTCTTTTGGGCTATGACTTAAAAGTCACAAGTACTGCACTACACATAGAATTCTACTGTATTCGTGTCGTTTAATAAATACTTAACCTTCGTCCACCACAACAAGCTCATTTTTGTTTTATATTAGTGTGAATCTAGCCCACGACTACCCATTTTTGTGCGCGTGGCTTCCACCCCGCGACAAATATTTACTAAAGTTATTTCATTTGTCAAATATATTTGCGACGTCCTGTACATTAATTGTCAACTGTTATTATATTATTATTAAAAAAGTATTCATTAAAATTTTTAGAAGTGATTAAAAAATTCCCTTTTATTTTTCAATTTTATGTGTAGTACAGAAATGATGTCTGAAAATAAATACAAAAAGAACATGTTTTGTGACCAAAGTACAACAACAAGTTCTTCAGAAATCGTAAACAACTTTTTGAACAGCTATTGCATATGTATCATAAAACAAATAATAATGAAAAAAAGAACAACAGAATATTTTACCTTAAAACTTGTGTAACTTCTAAACTAAGATAAAAAAAACAAAATTTGTATTTTATGATGCACACCTATAATATAAAAAAGCCAGTACAGTGGGGTCGGGGCATAGTGGGGAAAATGGGTTTACTTTAAGAATTACAATAGCTGAAAGTGATAAAATCACTTTCAAAAAAACCTTTCGATGCGAATTTCAGAGCACTGCACCTCACTTTAATACATTCTTAATATGCTAGTTTATACTGTGCTTGGTCTGGACTGTACTAGTTTTATATCTAAACTTACTATCCACAAATTCGAATAAAAGCGTTTATTTGAAAGTGATTTAATTTCTTTCAGACATAATAATAATTCTTGAACACCGGTCATAATTTCTACCATCATATAGCAGCACCCTACAAGCTTATAAAACAAGATTTTTTTTTACAAGTGCAATAAACGTATAAAAAAATAAATTATATTCCTTACTAAAACATAGAAGATATTCAGTGTTTCCAGATAAAATTATCATCCTGTATTTTTTGTATAGACAAGTGTTTTAGAACTATGCGCATGAAAATTGCCTTCTGTCAATACAAATATCTCTAGCCATTCGTCGGTACGATACGTTTGTTTTTTACACACAATACTACAATTGTGAAAACTTGAAGCTTAGAATTCCTGTTTGCCATATAAAACTTTACTTTAGAATATATACGTTTTATAATCAGTACACAATTGTATGCCTCAATAAAATGTCGACCAAAGTTTTAATCTGTCTCCTCTTTTTTTATATAAAAATATTTAACAGTGGACGAACTTTTGCATCGATCAAGGTAAAACAAAATCTGTCTGATATACTTAACGCACTATTAGGTCATTCGCAATGGGGACGGATGAACAATGTGGAAGCCAAATTTCAAGATTTCCAAAACGATTTCGTTTCATTTTCAGGAAGTTATCTATTTATTGACAGAAGTATGTTCGCACTTAAGGAAAATACAGAAAATTATCAAGTTAGTACCGATAATGTGCTTAAAACACACTACATGGTCACTCATTTGTTAGCATGCGAATACGGATACGCAACCAATACGTTAATAACGTTGATTAAAAACATTTTATCTTTAAGTATTAATGAAAGAAATAAATCACGAAAACGTGTATGGGCGAAACGAAAATATCATGAGTGTAAGAATGCTGTTCCAGAAAATGTCAATGTCAATGAAAATATGACTCATGAACAAATGCAGAGTAAACAATTGAAAACTAATGTACAACATGATAAACAACATGGTGAAAATAAAGATTCGGAAGACGTGAATGAAAACGAACAGAACATTGTTAAAGTCGAAATAATTAAATCTACAGAACCTATAGACCGTTCATTTAATTTCGAATATTCTTGGGACATTTTTAATTTTGCGTATCAACAATTAATAAATAGTCAACCAATGTTTGAGTACATGTATGACGCATTAGTTTATCTATTCAAATTAATTTCGCAGGAAGAATTTAATTTATATCCTGAAATATTAGACGTACAAAAAGTAATAGAGTTAGTAAAGTGGCACAAAAATATTTGGTTAAATTTAAATCACCTTTTTCCCACTTATTTCGGTAAACACGATTCTGAGTTTAAGTCAAAAGTCAGAAAGTTTTCTACAAAATTGATGAGGTCCATCAGTAGAAGAGGTCAATATTATTCAAACCTATTTGTAGACAAATATTGCAAAATTGTTGCGAAGGACCACAAGTCAATCAAAAAAAAATTACCGAAAGGTAAAACTAAGTTTCTAGATAAAAATACAACTGATATCAAGTATCAATTTGAAATTCAAATCAAAGAGCTCGTTCAAAATGTTATAAAAAATTACTATTTAGATTTAGGTTTTGTATACATCGAACGTTTGCATTTTAATGTCTTTTCCAAATGGAATATATAACTTATGAATTATAATAATAAAATTACATTTATAAATATAACATTTATGTTTAATTAATACAATATACTGCAATATTGAATAATAGTACTACGTACTTTATTGTTAATGACGAAAACTTGTATAAAAGAGTCAGTACAGTTTGGTCGGATCATAGTGGGGACGCTTCGGGAGGTCACTGGCTTACATGAATTATTAAAACTGAAAGTGATAAAATTACTCAAATAAACGCTTCGATGCGAATCAGTAGTTAGCATTTTAAAACCAGTAAAGTCCAATCCAAGTAATTTCACAGTATGAACAAGCACAGTAAGACAGTATTAAAGTGAGGTGCAGTGTTTAAAAATTAGCTAAAAAGGTTGGACTTTGTTGAATAGGGCCCACGCTTTTCTTTTTAGCCATTTTTGGTCGAATTTTAATAAATAAATATTACCCGTTTTGTTAAAAAAAATACATGATTTATAAGTGAAAAAATATTATATGGATAGATATGATGCATATTCAAGGTTAAACTCATTTAAAAATAACAAGACTATGTTGTACATTATTTTATAATATTACTGTTGTTGTAATTTTATAGACACGTGTTTTGCTGAAATACATATGCATTATACATATGTTAATAGACTTTTACCAATACAAATATTTCTAACCATAAGCTGGTAACGAAACGTTCTGTACACACTAAAGCGTTTTGTACAGAGTCCAAGTGGAAAACATAAAAACATAAAGAACTAATAGTAGCTTACTAAATACTATAACTTTAGCTATTAGTAGGTAGCGATGGCGGACAAGGTGTTTTTCGGGTTTCTGTTTTTTTTTGTTACAATCTATAACAGTGAACAAACAGTTGCAACTACCGCGGTCAAAAAAAATCTATCCGACGTACTAAACGCACTATTAGGCCATCAACAGTGGGCCGAGATTATTAATGTGGAAGCCAAACATCCAGATTTCCCAAACGAGTTTGTTCCATTTTCAGGAAAGGATTTATTCATTTACCATGGTTTGTTCTCTCGTACGAAAAACACTGAAAGTTCTCATGTTAGTATCGATAACGTGTTCAAAAAGCACTACATGGTCACAAATTGGTTAGCATGCTTATACGCGTACGCAACCGATACATTTACAACGTTGGTTAAAAACATTTTATCCGTAGGTAGTTATGAAAGAAAATTATCGAGAAGCAAATCATATGAAGTGAATAGAAGAAAACACAAGAATGAAAAAATTCTTCGGAAAAGTATGGCGCATCAACAAAAGCGAAGAACACAGTCGAAACCTAAAGTACAACATGGTGAACTACATAGTGAAAATGACGATTCCGGAGAGGACACAGGAAATGAACTGACCATAGTCAGTGTCGAAGTTAATAATTGCGTAGTGCCTTCAAACTATTTCACTGACTATGAAAGTTCTTGGGACATTCTCAATTTTACGTATCGACAATTATTGGACAGTCAGCCGATGTTCGAGTACATGTATGATGCATTAGTTTATTTATTTTGCTTGATAACGCAAGAGGAATTCGATTTATATCCTGAAATAACAGAAGTTCAACAAATAATAAAGTTAGTCAAGTGGTACAAAAATGTAGCAAAAAATTTAAAACGCATTCTTTCAACTTGTAATGGTGAACTCAAAGTTGAATGTAAGTCGAAAGTTAGTCAGTTTTCCTCAAAATTGTTCAAGTCCATTAATAAAAGGAATGAATACTATTCGAAACTGTTTGTAGACAAATATTGCATACTTCCAGTGAAGGACAACCTGAGCATGGCAAAAATATTAAAGGAATATATAAAGGATTTTCCAAAAAAACAAAAATCTGATATCATATATCTATATGAAAATCAAACTCAAAAGCTTGTAAAAGAGGTCATAAACAAATATTTTACAAATTTAGGTTTTGTGTACATCGAACGGTTGCACTTTAATCTTTTTCAAAAGGAATAAATGACTTATGCATAATATTTGTAATAAAAAATACATTTTAATAAAAACATTCATGTTGAATTTTTAAAAAAAAAAAAATCTACTATATTTAAATCCCCGTAAGTCACTCAGTCTATTAGACATGTTATTGCAGTAATATATAATATTAGGAAATATTTATTACTTTTAAAATGTTAAATATAAATACGGGCTTAATCTAAACTGGCCCATATATAGTTAGATAGGACCATCTTTTTATTGAACACTATTTTTTTTTAGTTTATGTGTCAACCATTATTGGATAGTCAGCAGATGTATAACGCATAAGGTTATTTATTCAGGTTGATTCCGCCCGAGCATTACAGTTTATATCCTAACATAACATACCAGAAGTCATACTACCAGTTATGTGAAACAAAATATACCGATAAAAAAACCCTTATTTCCAAATTATATTGGTGAATTCGATATTGACTACAAGTCAATAATATACTAAACATTTTTACTGATTGATAATATTGAAGTCAAAAGACTTTTGGACTACTACTTTTAAAGTTATAAGATTTTAAAAATTATGACGGAAGGGAAAGTGTGGTTGGAAAGTGCACACAGATAAAAATAATACAACACTGCACATTTATCCTGCTCTAAACTTCAATAACAAAAATAGTTTTCAAAAACTGGTTTTCGTCTGTCAAAATTATTATTTAAAAATATATTATTTTCAATTTAAAAAGTGAATGCAATTTATTCGTTACTATTTAATTTTCAAAAATTGTTATAAAAATATTTAGTTTTGATGGAGGGATATAACAACGCAAAAAAAAATAGAAATAAATAATTAAACACAGTGATCGACAATGACTGGCTCAAGATAAAAATATCACCCTGTATTATTATTTATAGACAAATGTTCTATTTACATCTAACTACACAAATGAAAACGTATACTTATACAAATATCTCTTAGCCATCACCGGTGACGATATATTTGTTTTTTACACACAACAGACTTTTTTACAGCATACGAGTGTAAAACCTAAATTCCCGTCCGCCATATAAAACTTAACTTTAAAAAATACACATTTTAAATTTCAGTACACAGTTTTTTGAGTCAATAAAATGTTGGACAAAGTGTCATTCTGTCTCCTCTTTTTTTATGTAATACTCTATAACAGTGAACGAACGATTGCATCTAACGAAGACAAAAAAAAACTGTCTGACATACTTAACGCACTATTAGGCCACCAAGAATGGGCACAGCTTATCGACGTGCAAGCCAAACATCCAGATCACCCGAACGAGTTTGTTGCATTTTCAGGAAAGGATTTATTCATTTACAGAGGTTTGTTCTCCCGTGCAAAAAACACTGAGACTTCTCATGTCAGCGTCGATAACGTGATAAAAAAACACTACATGGTCATATGTTTGTTAGGATGCGCATACGCATACGCAACCAATATATTTACAACGTTAATTACACAGCTTTTAGAGTTCAGAAGTTATGAAAGAGAAAAATTACGAAAGAGATCATTTTATTATAAATTAAAAAAAAAATATACAGACAAATCTTTGATGTGCGATGTAAATAAACAAAACCAATGTTCTTGGGACATTTTCAGTTTTACGCATCAACAGCTATTGGATAGCCGGCCGATGTTTGAGTACATGTATGATGCATTAGGATATTTATTAAGTTTGATTCCGCTTGAGCAATATAATTTATATCCTAACTTAAGAGGCATAGTACAATTAATACACTTAGTGAAGTGGTACAAAGATATACCGATATATTTAAACCACATTCTTTCAACTAATATCGATGGACAAGATGTTGACTATAAATCAGAAATTGGTCAGTTTTCCTCTAAAATGTTCAAGGACATTAAAAACCAAAATAGAAATCAGTGGGAACCGTTTGTACGCAAATATTGCAGACTTCCAGTGAAAAAGAACGAGCACATCAAACATTTAATAAAGAAATTTAAAACTAAGCATCCCGATAAAAAAGAAAGTGATATCATGTATCAATTTGGAATTCAAATTCAGGAGCTTGTTAGAAATGTTATCTATAATTACTATTTAGATTTAGGTTTCGTGTACACCGAATAATATCATTTTGATATATTTCCTTAATGAATAATTAAATTATGAATACGATGATAAATATTCATTTAAAAATTAACATTTATATTTATATAATATACAAAACTATTAGAACTTTGGCTATTTTTTAATTTCTTTAAACAATACTCGACGATGGAACTGAATAGTGATGAAATCACTTTTAAATAAACGTATACGAATTTGTAAGTGGCGGAAATATTAAATAACAATAGCTTTTTAAAGACAATAATGTATGATTAAGGTTGTCGTCAGTTTATCCTGATAATTTATTGTGTTAAATTATTATACAAAGTGGTCGTTCATAAACTCTTGCAAAATATCCAAGCAATAATTTTATCACATGTCTTAAAATTGGATAGTATTCAGAAATTTGTCGACACACAGTCTGCTGAGTTAAACAAACTTAAAGATAAGTTTAATGAGCTAGTTTTAACTTTACAAAAAAAAATTAAATTGGTTGTTTTATAATATTTCTAATACTGAATTAGGGATTTTTAATTTTAATATTTATAGATGAGAATGTTTGTTACTGTCAAAGAATTGTGGTAAAGGCAATGGTGTTATAATCTGCGTTAAAAATATGTTCAAGTCTGCAATGTATATCCCAAGTAATAATGCTTATTTGGTTCTCACCTCACATACATCCGTCACTTAGTGCTGTTAGTGTTTTACTCTCTGTACGCTTATTTGTATACCTTCCACCAAATCCTTTTCTCTTGTTGATGTTTAAAACTGCATCTGTTCTTTTTCTCTTATTAATGCCCCAGGCTACGATTTAATTACTGTCGATGTCGCTTTACAACTTCCTAATATAACAATAATTTTATTGAATTTACACTCCGATGGTGAAGCTCTGGTATCCAGGTTTTCTACTCAAAGTCCTTAACATTCTTTCTTCTTCCAATTTTCTCTACCATTAGTCCTACCTTTGCAAAAAAGTGGGCATGGAAATTTACCCATTACAGCTAATAACATCTGGCACCCCTCTGAGTGCAATATTCATTTCCTTACTATTTAATATTATATACTCTGCTGACCAATCAAAAGGTGTTAATACCCATGTAGCTGACTATGTTGATGACAAAGTATTGATTTCAGTAAATAAAAAACAATAACAACTTCGATTACATCTAAACCGAATGTATGACTGGTGCCAGAACTTTTGAATCATGCTAAACGATAATATATCCTGCCGTATTACCTTTACGGAGAGTATTAACAATCCTTCGTAAATTTTTATAAATAATAGTCAATGCATAATAATCAAGTCGATAAAGACTTTTGTAGGAAATGGTTTAAAAAATTATGTCTGACTATAGATAACGACGACTTTCATATAGCAGGCCAAGTTTATCATTGCCAAATGTTAGTAAGCAAATCTTAGTCACCAGCAATAGTAAATAAGATGTACACAGTACAATGATTACCTTAGCAATTACCTATTCCACTACCTCTGAGTGTACTGTATAAACATTGCTATTGGAAGATTGTTGAATATAATATCCATCGATTATAAATTAATTTTTATCCGATAATATTATAGAATATAGAGTCAAACAATTATTAACAGTATCGTTATTACTTGGGATTTGTTTGGACTTGAACAAATTTTTAAATCATATAACAACACTACAACCTATACTACATTTGACATTAACGAACAGTTACATCTATAAATATAAATTATTCAAACGTAATTCGGAATTAGAAATATGATCACTCAACTAATATTGTTTTATTATGAAAAGTGGAACCTACCACAATAACTCATCATTCAGTTTGTTTAACTCAGCAGACTGCGTTTCGACAAATTTCTGTATGCTACCCAATTTTATAACATGCCATTGTTGCTTGATTATTTTTTAAATGTTTCAGAACCTCCACTTTATGAAATAATTTAACAAAATGGGTTATTAGGATACACGGACGACAACCCTAATCATACATTATTGTCTTTAAAAAGCTATTGTCGTTATTTAATAATTCCGCAACTTACAAATTCGTATACGTTTATTCAAAAGTGATTTCATCATTATTCAGTTCCATCGTCGAGTATTGTTTAAAGAAATTAAAAAATAGCCAAAGTTCTAATAGTTTTGTATATTATATAAATATAAATTTTAATTTTTAAATGAATATTTATCATCGTATTCATAATTTAATTATTCATTTAGGAAATATATCAAAATGATATTATTCGGTGTACACGAAACCTAAATCTAAATAGTAATTATAGATAACATTTCTAACAAGCTCCTGAATTTGAATTCCAAATTGATACATGATATCCCTTTCTTTTTTATCGGGATGCTTAGTTTTAAATTTCTTTATTAAATGTTTGATGTGCTCGTTTTTGTTCACTGGAAGTCTGCAATATTTGCGTACAAACGGTTCACACTGATTTCTATTTTGGTTTTTAATGTCCCTTAACATTTTAGAGGAAAGCTGACCAATTTCTGATTTGTAGTCAACATCTTGTCCTTCGATTTTAGTTGGAAGAATGTGATTTAAATATATCGGTATATCTTTGTACCACTTCACGAAGTGTATTAATTTTTGTATGCCTGCTAAGTTAGAATAAAAATTGTTTTGCTCGAACGGGATCAACCTGAATAAATAGCTTAATGCATCATACATATACTCAAACATCAGCTGGCTATCCAATAGCTGTTGATGCGTAAAATTGAAAATGTCCCAAGAACATTCGTTTTGTTCATTTACATCGCACATCAAAGATTTGTCTGTATTATTTTTTTTAAATTTATGATGAAATGATCTCTTTCGTAATCTTTCTCTTTCGTGACTTCTTAAATCTAAAAGTTGTATAACTAACGTTGTAAATTTTATCGTCACATTCGCGTATAAACATCCTAACAAACAAGTGACCATATAGTGTTTTTTAAACACGTTTTCGACACTAACATGAGAATTTCCAGTGTTACGAGAGAATAAACCTCTTTGAATGAATAGATCCTTTCCCGAAAATGAAACGAATTTGTTTGATAAATTTTGATGTTTGGCTTCCACATCGGTAATCTGGGCCCATTGTTGATGGCCCAATAGCGCGTTAAGTACGTCAGTCGTTTTTTGTATTGCGTTAGTTGCAAAAGTAATTTCACTGCTATAAATTATTACATAAAAAAAGATGAACCTGCTTAACACTTTGTCTGACATTTTACTGAAGCAAAAAACCTGTGTACTGAAATTTAAAATGTATATTTTTTAAAGTCAAGTTTTATAAGGCAAACGGGAATTTAGGTTTTACACTCGCATGCTGTACAAAAGTCTATTGTGTGTAAAAAACAAAAATACCGCCACCGGCGATGGCTAAAAGATATTAGTATAAGTAGGTATACGTTTTTTTTTTATTCGTATAGTTATGTATGTAGTTAGTACAATTGTCTATAAATAATAATACAGGGTGGTATTTTTATCTGGAAACAGTCGTTGTCTCACTGGGGTTAATATTATTAATTTACTTTTTTTTTCTTTAGTGTTATCTAATACGAAAGTCCACAAGTTTTAATCTTATTTCCACCCTCCATCCAAACTAAATATTTTTATATCAATTTTTGAAAATTTAATGGTAACGAATAAATCGCATTCAATTTTTCATTCGACATCTGTTTATTTAATTTAGCAGACTGATGTTTTGTCAAGTTTTTGTATACTAACACATTTTGAGTCCTGAGACGACATTGTTAATTGAATTATTTTGAAATATTTAGAAACTTAGTAGGTAGTTTCTGATCAAACAGGTAGCTAGATTAGTACTAAAGTTAATTAGATATACTTGTATTTTTACCATTACCTACAAATTTGCATCGAAGCGTTTATTTAAAAGTAACTTAATCATTTTCAGTTGTAATAATTCATATAGACTTGTGACCCCCCTCTTCTTTTTATGTTTTTAATATACTAAACGATGATAAAAAAAGAATTTTTAACATTTTGTAAATAAATAAAAAACAATATTGTTGAGAGCGTGCAATTTTTTCCATTTTTAAAATAATGAAAATGTTTTTATACATATACCCACATTTCTTTGTCACTGATTTCTCAAAGCGTTAACGAGACAATAATTAATATATTTTAATTAAATAAGCCGTTTAAGAAAAGAAAAATGCCCAAGACCAAGACTGTTAAACTAAAAAATACTCTAATTTTTAACTTAATTTTAACCTATTCATATATACAATTCCAGTTATTATAACTCTTGGAAGGATTTATGTGCAGAACTGAAGTCTAAAAATAAATACTAAAAGTACATCTGTTGTAACTCTATTACAACAACAAGTTCTTCAGAAATCGTAAACAATTTTTGGAATACCTATATATGATGAACAAAATAACAGAATTTTTTAGAACTCAAATACCTTCTTAATTAAGCGATAACAAACTAAACTAATATAAAAAAAACCAAATTTGTATTTATGATTCACATATCTCTTAGCCATTCGTCAGTGACAATGCGTTTGTTTTTTTTACACACAGTAGAATTTTGTACAGCCAAATTTGAAACCAAAATTCCTGATCGCCATAAATCACTTTACTCTAAAACATATACGTTTTAAATCAGTACTCATTGTTGTGCCTTATAAAAATGTCGGCCATAGTATTAATCTGTTTGATCTTTTTTTATGTAATACTCTATAACAGTAAGCGAACGCTTGCATCTAATGCAGTAAAAGAAAAACTATCGGACGTACTTAACGCACTATTGGGTCATCAACAATGGGCAAAGATTACCGATGTGGAAGCTAAACATAAAAATGTATCAAACGAGTTCGTTTCGTTTTCAGGAAAGGATTTATTCATTTACAGAGGTTTGTTCTCTCGGATGAAAAACCCTGAAAGTTCTCATGTTAGTGTCGATAACGTGCTAAAAAAAAACTTCATGGCCATTTGTTTGTTAGGATGCATTTACGCATACGCAACTAATATATTTACAACGTTAATTACACAATTTTTTAAATTCAGAAGTCATGAAAGAAAACGATTACGAAAGAGGTCATTTCATCATAAATGTAAAAAAGACAATACAGACAAATCTTTGATGTGCGATGTAATTAAACAAAACGAATGTTCTTGGGGCTATTTCAATTTTACGTACCAACAATTATTAGATAGTCAGCCGGTATTTGCATACAAGTATGATGTGTTAGATTATTTATTTACGTTGATTCCGCCTGAGCAATACAGTTTATATCCTGACATAACAGGCATACTAATAATAACGAAGTTAGTGGAATGGTACAAAGATATATCAATATATTTAAATGACGTATGTCCAACTTTTAACGATGGAAAAGATGTTAAATACAAGTTTGAAATTTTTCCGCTAAATTGTCCAAGGCAGAGATAAACTTTACTGTATTTAAATCCATTTAAACCTCTCGCTCTATTAGAGTACAGCTAGATAAAATGTGGGACCGCTTCACTACGCGTATATTGGACGCCTTTTCATGTTTTTAATATACTAAACGATAATAAAAATAAAATATTTAAAATTTTGTAAATAAATAAAAAATACTATCATATATTTATTGTTGAGAGCATGCAATTTTGTCCATTTTTAAAATAATGCAAATGTTTTTATATACCCACAACTCTTTTTAATGCTCTCTTAAATCATTAACGAGAGACTATATATTTAAACAATAGGTAGTTTAAGAAAAGAAAAAGGACGTTAAACCAAGACTGTAACAACTAAAAAACACTTAATGACCAGTCAAGAAGTTTCGTACATTATTCTTAATATAAAAAGTGAACTAAATGTATACTTTACCATTTAATTTTCAAAAATTGATATGAAAATAATTAGGTAGTTAGAGAATAGTTTCATTAAAACTTTTAGATTATGCGATTACATAAAAAAATTATAGAAAAAAAAAAAATTATTAGTGAAAACCAGCGAGACGTTTACTAAAAATCATCCTGTATTATCATTTAAAGACAAGTGTTCTAAATACATACATAACTATAACCATGAAAAAAAAACAACTACTTAAACAAATATATATAAGCCATTCGCCAGTGACAATACGTTTGTTTTTTACACACAATAGACTTTTGTACAGCCAAATTTGAAACCCAAATTCCTGTTCACCATATAAAAATTTTACTCTAAAATATACACGTTTTAAATCAGTACTCATTGTTGTGCCTTAATAAAATGTCGGGCAATGTGCTAATCGGATTTCTCTTTTTTAGTGTAATATTTTATAACAGTGAACCTACTTTTGCATTTAACGAAGACATAAAAAATCTGTCTGACGTGCTTATCGCACTGTTGGGCCATCAACAATGGACAAAGATTACCGATGTGGAAGCTAAACATACAAATTTATCAAACCAGTTCGTTTCGTTTTCAGGAAAGGATTTATTCATTTACAGAGGTTTGTTTTCTCGTACGAAAAACATTGAGAATTCTTATGTTAGTGTCGATAACGTGTTTAGGAAACACTACATGGTCTTTAATTTTTTAACATGCGTATATGCCTACGCAATCAATTTATTTAGAACGTTAATTATACATCTTTTAGATTTAAGAAGTAATGAAGCAGAAAGATTACGAAAGAAAAAATTTTACTATAAATGTACAAAAAACAAAAGAAAAAAAATCGATTCGGAAAACAAGACTCATAAACATGTGTTCACTTACAATTCAAAATTGCAAAGTTTACAATATATACCAAAAGCACAACTAACTGAACATGATAAAAATGACGATAAAGAGAATGATGATGCCGAAGAGAAAGAAAAACAATGTTCTTGGGGCATTTTCAATTTTACGTACCAAAAATTATTGGATAGTCAACCGATGTTTGCATACATGTATGACTCATTAGATTATTTACTCAAGTTGATTCCACCTGAGCAATACAGTTTATATCCTGACATAACAGGCATACTAAAAGTAATAAAGTTAGTGGTGTGGTATAAAGATATATCAGTATATTTAAATGACATTCGTCCAACTTTTATCGATGGAAAAGATGTTAAATACAAGTTTGAAATTGGTTATTTTTCCGCTCAACTGTCCAAGGCCATTAAACACAGAAATAAACATTACTGGAAACCATTTGTAGACAATTGTTGCACACTTCCACTTAAAGACAACCAGGACATAAAAAATTTAATCAAACAATTTAAAACTCAGCATCCAGATAAAGAAGAAATGGATATGATGTATCAATTTGGAACTCAAATTCAAGAGCTCGTTAATATTGTTATTAATAATTACTATTTAGATTTAGGTTTTGTGAACACCAGAGAATAAAATTTTGATAGCTTTTCCAAAATGAATAATTAAAACATGACTTATCATGATAAATAAACATTTGAAAAACTAACGTCCGTGTTTATCTAATACATAATACTACTGTATTTAAATCCCTTTTAACCTCTCGCTCTATTAGAGTACAGCTGGATAAAATGTGGGACCGCCTCAATAAGCGTATATTGAATATAAAAAGTTTTTGGTTTTGCGTGTCAACAATTATTAGATATTTAGCAGATGCTTCTGCATAAAAAATACATATAAATAATAAAATCATACATGTTTAACTATTACTACAAAATTGATACTACCTTTTTTATTTTAAACTTTTTTAACAATTAATCGACGACAAAAAGTAAGAAAATAAACTGAAAATGATGAAATCTAGCGGTAAAAATGAAAAACGTCCTGGCGCCATCTAGCAGTAAAAAAACAACCACTAGATCGCGCCACGCACACCCACAAATTACAATTACACAAAATCGGTTAGAAAAAGCAATAACATATAAATGTTAAAATTAGTAATGTCGGAGGGTAGGTACATAATAATTTGTGAATTTGGTGTTCACATTATTTAAAAACACTATGAATAAAAAAAACAAATTATTTATTAAACCCACAAAGACATTGGCTTACGATAAAAAAATCACTCTGTATTAGTATTTTTAGACAAGTGTTCTATGTAAACTATAAGAATGAAAAAAAAAAAACGTCTACAAACATCTCTTAGCCGTTTGCTGGTGGTGATACGTTTGTTTTTTACGAACAAAAGACTTTTGTAAAACAAAATGGTTTTTGTAAAACCTTTAAAATTCCCGTTCACCATGTAAAACATTACTGTAAAATATATACATTTTAAAGTTCAGTACACAATTTTTTTACTAAAAATAATGTCGAAAAAATTGTTAACCAGATTTCTATTTCTTTGTGTAATATTCTATAACAATGAACGTGTTTTTGCATCTAACGCGATAAAAAAAAAATTGTCAGATGTTTTAAACGCACTTTTGGTCCATCGGAAATGAGAAGAGATCATCGATGTAAAAGACAAACGTCCAGATTGCCCAAACGAGTTTGTTTCATTTTCAGAAAAGGATTTATTTATTTACAGAGGTTTGTTCTCTCGTACGAAAAAAATATTGAGAACTCTCATGTCAGTGTCGATAACATGTTTAGGAAACACTACATGGTCACTAATTTTTAGCATATGCATACGCATATGCGACGGATATATTTACAACGTTGATTACAAACATTTTATCTGTAAGTGAAAATGAAAGACGATTATTGCGAAAAAGTGAACGGGAAAAACTCAAAAATCACAGGTGTAAGAAAACTGTTCCGGAAAATGTCGAAGTAAAGTATTATTTACTGTCTTCAGAACATTTAACTGTCTTAGAGACATCTTGGGACATTTTAAATTTTACATATCAACAATTAATGGATAGCCAGCCGATGTTCGAGTACGTGTATTACGCTTTATTTTATTTATTCAAATTAACTTCACCCGAAGAATTAAACTTTTATCCTAACATAACAGACGTACAAAATGTAATAGAGTTGGTAAAGTGGTACAAAGATATATCGGCAAATTTAAAACGCCTTCTTCCAAGTTATATCGCCGAACACGATGTTGACTATAAGTCAAAAGTTGGTAAGTTTTCCAAAAAATTGTTCAGTTCCATTAGTGGCAGAAAATTCTATAGGTGGAAATTGTTTGCAGGACAATATTGTATACTTCCAATGAAATCCAAACCACACATCAAAAAAATGTTACAGAAATTTAAAACTGAGTTTCCAGAAGAAGAAAAAAACAGATATCATATATCAATTTGGAAAGCAAATTCAAGAGCTCGTTCAAAAGGTTATCAACAATTACTATTTAGATTTAGGTTTCGTGTACACAGAATGATTGCATTTTGATGTTTTTTCCAAAATAAACAATTAAATTATGAATTATCATAATAAAATTATATTAATAAAACCATTCATGTTTAATTATTATACAAAATCCTACTATATTTAAAACCCGTTAAACCTATCACTTGATTAGACATGTTATTAAATTATAATGTTATATTAATGAGCAAGCATTATTTTTAAAATGTGCATTACAAATATGGGCTATATTTAAAGTATCATATATAGTTAGATAGGTACTGTTATATACAGTTTAGGGACCGTTTAACTACTCAATTATTGAATATGAAAATTGTCAACAGTTATTAGATAGTCAGCAGTTATATGACGCATTAAGTTATTTATTTAGTTTGATTCCGCTCGAGCAATACAATTTAAACAACAGACATATAAATAGTTATACGGCTATTGATAAGATACTAAGTAAATCGCTAAATTTAAAGGTCTTATTTTCAAATTATTTCGTTGATATGGATGATGACTAATGACTATGTTAAATTGGCTTCCATGCGGAACTCAGAAGGTATTGTTTTTACAACTATGTGTTTTTTTTACGTGTCTGAGCCAAAAGTTAAAAAATTAACCCAAATTTCAAAGTTTTCAACTTGTATTTTCAACAAGCATTATAATGTTTTTAAACATAATAACGCTCTAAACTTATTTTAAAATTTGTCGAATAAGTTTCAAACTTATATACGTCAAACAAATAATATAATTTTGCTCTTATCCTATATAGTGTATAAGAACTTTAATTTCCGTACAATAGTGTGTTCGCTTATAACTAAAAATATCATCAACAATTTGCCAAAATAATAACTAATTTTTCTAAAAACTTATATGTTTACCTCTATACTGCGAATTGATTATTTTCCATTGATATGGAAACTATCCAAACTAATTGTTATTCTTAAAATCAAACAAACCAAAAATCTATACTGTATCCTATGCACCCATTATCTTACACCGAACTCTAACCAAATTTTTGAGAAAATTATGCTCTTAAAGCAGGAGTACCCCAAAGTACAACGTATTTAATGTTTTTACAGCCGACAGTCCATAATCACCAAATACTGGAAAATGACCCTGAATAATCTTTTAATATTCTTCAATTACATTTATACCTAATTGATGACTGGTCATCCAAATGGATAATTAAAATTAATCCTGAAAAATCAGTCTTTACAATCAGTCCCTATCAGTCCTTAGAAACCGGAATACCGGATTTAAGTGTTCTTATTTACTGCAGTAGACGATTAACAAACGTCTAAACATATATAACAGAGAAATAAATATTTTCCGCATACAATATTTACGACATGTGTTATAACAACAACATGTTATAACGTTATGTTATAATATTTTTTTACAGATAAGTGTTTTATAACTATACAAATATCTCTAGCCATTTGCTGGTACGATAAGTTTGTTCTATTACACACAATACAGTTGTTCACTAAAAACAAGTAGAAAACTTAAATTTCTGTTCGCCGTATAAAACTGTACTCTAAAATATATACGTTTTAAAATTAGTACTTAATGTTGTGCCTTAATAAAATGTCGGCCAAAGTATTAATCTGTTTCCTTTTTTTTAATGTAATACTCTATAATAGTAAACGAACGCTTGCAACTGACGCGGTAAAAGAAATTCTGGCAGACGTACTTGACGCACTATTAGGCCATCAACAATGGGCAAAAATTACCCATGTAAAAGTCAAACATCCAGATTTCCCAAGTGAGTTTGTTTCATATTCAGGAAAGGATTTATTCATTAACAGAGGTTTGTTCTCTCGTGCGAAAAACAATGGGAATTCTCATGTTAGTGTTAATAACGTGTTTAAAAAACACTACATGACCATTCTTTTGTTAGGTTGTGCATGCGCAAACTTCACTGATATATTTACAATGTTAGTTAAAAGTCTCTTAAATTTAAGTGCTAAGGAAAGAATAGAATCCCGAATGAGAGCATATTATAAAGATAAAATACAAAAGAAAAAGAAAATCCGTCTGGAAACTTTGGCTCGTGAACTTTTGGACCTACCAAATAAACAATCAAATACTAATGTACAACATGGTGAAAAGGACGATTATGAAGAAGAGAAAGAAGACGAACAGAACATTGTCAGCTTTCTTTGTTCATCACCTTCAGATCATATAGCTGACTATGCAAGATCTTCGGACATTTTCGATTTTACGATTCAACAATTATTAGATAGTCAGCCGATGTTTGCGTATATGTATGACGCATTAGTTTATTTATTCAGATTGGTTCCGCGTGAGGAATTTAATTTATATCCTAACATCAAAGCCATACAAAAAGTAATACAATTAATGCAGTGGTATAAAGATATATCGGAAAATTTAAAACGGCTTCTTCCAAGTTTGATCGGTGAGCAAGATGTTGACTACAAGTTAAAAGGTGGTAAGTTTTCTTCTAGTTTGTTCAAGTCCATTAATGGCAGGAATCGCTTAAAGTGGAAACCGTTTGTAGACGAATTTTGCTTACTTCCGGAGAAGGACAACCAGGCCATTAAAAAAATGATACAGAAATTTAGAGCTAAGTCTACAGACTCAGAAGAAAAAACGAAAATTATGTATCAATTTGAAATTAAAATTCAAAAGCTCGTTAAAAATGTCATCGATAATTATGAAAGTTTAGGTTTCGTGTATACCGAATAATATCATTTTGAAGTGTTTTACTAAAAAAATAACTAAATAATGTTCTATAATATATTATGTTAAATAATTATCATAATAAAATACATATAAATAATATCATACATGTTTAATTACTATACAGAATTATTACTATTTTGTTTATTTTTCAACTTATTTAAACAATTCATCGTGGATGGAATTAAAAGTAACAAAATAAATTGAATGTGATGAAGTCGCATCGAAATTGTAAGTCGCAGAAGTATAAATTAACGACAACAGCGTTTTAATGACAATTATGTATGGTTAGGGTTGTCGACTGTGTATCCTTATATTTCATTGTGTTGAATAACGAAACAAAGTGGACGTTCTTAAATATTTAAAAAATAATCAAGCAACAATGTCTTCTCATAACTCAAAATTGGGTATTATGCAGAAAGTTGTAGAAACACAGACTGCTGAGTCTTACAAACCTAAAGATAAGTATAATGAGGTAGAATCAACTTTTCAAATTTAAAATGTACGCTTTAAATCTGTACTAACCATTGAAACCGTTTGTAAATATTCATTGTATACTCCATAAATTCGCATTTGCTGTTTACAGTATAAGAGTTAACTTAATATATCACTTTACGGTTTTTGTTTAAAAATAATTTCAGGCAAAACTATATGTTTGAAAATATTCGCCTTCCAATAAAAATATCTCTAACCGCTTGCTGGTAACGATACATTTGCTTTGTAGGTGTTGGATGCAAAAAAAAAAAAATCATTTAAAAAAATAATAAGAATTTGTTGAAACAATATATTATATTGCTGTTGTAACTTTTAAGACAAGTGTTCTGCAACCATATGTAAGCATATAGTAGTGTCTACTAATACAAATAACTCCAGTTATTATTCAGTAGCGATGTCGGGCAAAGTATTAGTCAGGTTTCTGAGTTTTTTCGTAATAATCTTAAACAGTGAACAAACGTTTGCATCTATCGCAGTAAAAAAAAATCTATCTGACGTACTTCACGCACTATTAGGCCATCAACAATGGGCCCAGATTACTGATGTGGAAGCCAACCATCCAGATTTCCCAAACGAGTTCGTTTCATTTTCAGGAAAGGATTTATTTATTTACAGAGGTTTGTTATCTCGTACGAAAAACATTAAAAATTCTTATGTTAGTGTCGATAACGTTTTTAGAAAACTCTACATGGTCATTCGTTTGTTAGGCTGTTTGTACGCAAATGTGACGATAACATTTACAAGAATAATCAAACAAATTTTATCTGTAAGTAGTAATGAAAAACGTCAACTACATAAGAAAAAAAGAATCACTTTAGAAAATACAGCTCAGGAATATAGAGAAAATGACGATTTGGAAGATGAGACAGAAAACGAACAGGACATAGTCAACGACAAAGAAAATTATGATTTACCGACTTCAGACCCTTTAATTGACTTTGCAATTTCTTGGGACATTTTCAATTTTACGTATCGACAACTATTAGATAGTCAACCGATGTTTGAGTACATGTACGACGCATTAGTTTATTTGTATAGATTTATTCCGCCCGAGGAATTTAATCTATATCCTAACTTAATAGACGTAAAATATATAATAGATATACTGGAGTGGTACAAAGATATATGGATAAATTTAAAACTTCTTCTTCCATCATATTTCGGTGTACACGATAATGACTATAAGTCAAAAGCATTTATGTTTTCCACAAAATTGATCAGGTCCATTGATGGTAGAAATGTAAATAAGCTGAGACCGTTTGTATGCCAATATTGCACGCTTCCAGTGAAGAATAACCAGCACATTAATAAAATAATACAGAAATTTAAAAAAGATTTTCCAGAAAAAGAAAGAATGGATGTCAAGTATCAATTTGAAAAGCAAATTCAAGAGCTCGTTAAAAATGTTATTTATAATTACTATATAAATTTAGGTTTCGTGCACATCGAACGATTCTTTTTGGAGCCTTATCCTTATTGAATAATTAATTTATTAAGTTGTCATAATAAAAATACAATAAAATAAACATTTTTGATAATTAGTATACAGTCTACTATATTTAAATTCCTCTGAACTTCTCACTCTATTAGTCATTTTATTGCATTTTAATATAATATAAATATGTGTGTATTATTTGGTGTTTAATACAAATACAGGCTCCATCTAAACTATCCATTACAGCTGGATAAAGTTTGGGCACCATCATACAGCGCACGTATTGAATATGAAAATGTTCAGTTTTACGTGCAACAAATTTTGGATAGTTAGCAGGTATATGACTATTTATTCATGTTTATTTCCAGAAATATAATTTATATCCTAACATAACAGTCATACAATTAATAATTCGGGTTGTGATGTTATACGAAATATATCGATATATTTATTAAAACGCTTATTTTCAAGTGAAATCGGTGAATTCGATATGGACTACATTTGAAATGTTGGTCTAGATCTCTCAAAATAGTTTAAGCCTAATAATTTCAGAAATTACCAATTGTTGCGACCGTTTGTAATCAAATATTGCATACTACCAGCTAACGACAAACAATAAATAATAATATAGATATTTTAAGTGGTTTCACAAATTAACATTAAATATAACGTATCCTCTATTAGTCTATTTTTCTAATAGATAAAATCGAAATTAATAATATCACTTTAAAATAAATCCTTCTATGCCAATTTGTAAATGGTAGACAATAATAGTAAAAGGGTTGATCTATTATAATATTGTGTTGAACTTGTTAACCATAGATCTTAATATAACAATAATATAAAAAGCTTCTTAGATAGTTGTTTTTCTAGCTTTGATGCAGAACTGATACAGTATTATGTTTACATAGATATGTTATTTTGACCAAAATATGACTTATCGCTGGGGTCATCATAAAATTTGTTTGCAACGTCACGCTGGATGTCACACCCATATTACATATTTTAAAATTACAATGATCCCAAATTTAAAAAAAAAAACAGTCGAATTAGTTCCAAATGTATATACATCAAACAAACAATTAAGATTTGCCATTATATACAAGGACTTCTATCAATATCCTTCTGATAAACAACTACTTGAAAACCTAATGAACACCAAAAAAATATCAAAACACAAAACTGAATACTTCAATACTCAACTCAAAAGTCAGCTCACTCCGGTAAACTACCAAAAACTTACTTAATATAAATCAACAACTCCAAAAACTGACCCAAATGGATCCTTCACTATGTTTGACAAAACAAAGGCTCACCTTATTTTTTTAAACATTTTCAGACCACCTACTGACATACATCCCAAGCCTGAACACTTGGAAAAGGTTAATATTTTTATCCAGAGTCCACTCACAATGTCATAACCTGCAAGAAATTTCTCAGCAAGTGAAGTCAAATTTGTATTAAATAAATTAAAAAAAAGGGAAACCAAATCAAATACATTTAAATGTAATTGTTGACTGGTCACCCAAACGGAGTAACAACTATACAGATATCTATGCTGTAAAGTAAGTATTAAATTCAAAAGACTCATTTAAAAATAAATAGTTTATGTTATAACTCTATATTGTAATGTTTTTTTAACGGACAAGTGTTTTATAACCATATGTACGAGAATAGCCGTCCAATACAAATATCTCTAGCGATTTTTGTGGTAACGAAACGATTGTTTATTTTTTCAAACAAAGAATTTTATGCATTTACGTGTAAAACCTTAATTCTCGTTCGTCATACACAATTTTGCTATAAAATATATACATTTTAATTTTTAGTATGCAGTTTTTTGCATAAACAAAATGTCATACAAAGTGTTATTCAGGGTTCTCTTTTTCTATGTAATAATCTATAACAGTGAACAAACTTTTGCGTCTAACGCAATAAAAAAAACGACTGACGTACTTAACGCACTATTAAGTCATCAAAAATGGTCACAGATTACCGATGTAAAAGCCAAACATCAAAATTTCCGATACGAGTACTATTTATTTTCAGGAAAGGATTTATTTATTTACAGAGGTTTGTTCTCCCGTGCGAAAAACACAGAAAATTCTCAAGTTAGTGTCCGTACCGTGTTCAGAAAACACTACATGATCACTTGTTTGTTGGGATGTGTATACGCAAACGCGACCGATATATTTACAACGTTAATTAAAAATCTTTTAAATGTGAGCGATTATGAAAGAACCAGATTGCGAAAGCGAGCATATTATGAATGTCAAAAATGCAAAAGAAAGGCAAAGGAAATCATTTTGGAAAATACGACAAGTAAACATTCGCTCATTTACGATTCGTACTCGCAAATTAAACAATCGAAAACTAAAGTACAACACGATCAACCATATTGTGAAAATAACGATTTGGAAAATGAACAAGTAGACGAACAGAATATTGTCAATTGCGATGGAAATTATGGTGTACCGCCATCAGACTATTTAACTGACTTTGAAATTTCTTGGGACATTTTTAATTTTGCATATCAACAATTATTGGCAAGTCAGCCGATGTTCGAGTACATGTATGACGCTTTAGTTTATTTATACAAAATGATTCCTCCCGAGGAATTTAATTTATATCCTAACATATCAGACGTACAAAAAGTAATAGAGTTACTGAAGTGGTACAAAGATATATCGGAAAATTTCAATTGCCTTCTTCCAACATTTATCGGTGAACACGATGTGGACTATAAGTCAAAAATTGGTCTGTTTTATTCTTCATTATTAAAGTCCATTAATGGCAAGAATCGCTTTAAGTGCAAACCGTTTGTAAATAATCATTGCATACCTTCAGTGAAGGACAACCAGCACATCAAACAAATATTATCTAAATTTAAAACTGAGTTTCCACAAAAACAAAAAACGGATATCAAGTATCAATTTGAAATTCAAATTCAAGAACTCGTTAAAAATGTTATCAATGATTATTATTTAGATTTAGGTTTCGTTTACATCGAACAATTGCATTTTGATGTCTATTCTAAAATGAATAATTAGTTTATGTATTACAATCACAACAATTAATTAAAATAATAACATACATTGTTAATTATTATACAAAGTTATTTTATATTATTAATCATAAACTATTATAACAAACTATCAACTGTCATAAAACATATTAACAGCTGCTACGAAAAACGATCATTATCGGTTTATTTATTTATTAACGCTTTTCCAACAAGTCTACAGTTGTACTAGGTATCGGAATCGTCATAATAATATTATTTATAGACAGAAGTTTTCGCAGAAAGCAATAATAATATATATTGATTTCAAATTAAAAAAGCAAGTATTGATATAAATGGATCTTCGCTGCTCGATGCCGTTCCTGTAGAAATCAATTGGCAGGGTAATATATTGAATTTTATTATCAGTAGGGTGGATCGAATACTTAATTTATAAAATTGAAAATATTTTATTTTTATAAATAATTAAATAGCTGTTATTAAATGTTAGTGTTGTATCATACCTAAAAGGTATTTGAAGGACTAAAAATTAACAAAAAAAAATCACCCCTTTTCCACCATAACCGTGAAAACACCCAAAAAAATTACATATTTTTCAACCTTAAATTAAAATACTCTATAAATTGTTTTTAAATTAACGAATTAGTTCCAAATTTTTATACAAAAAACTAATAATTAAGCTTTGCCTTTATATATAAGAAGTTTAATTGACGTCCTGTTCGATCATGATGACAAAATATCGAAATCCTTCTGACCAACAACTATTGGATAACTTAATGAATACCATAAAAATAACTATCAAGGCACAAAACTGAATACTTCAAGACTCAATTCAAAAGATAGCTCACCCTAGTAAACTACCAAAACTTACTTAGTATAAATCAACAACTTCCTCCAAGAACTGACCCAAATTAATCATTCGCTATGGCTAGCCTTATAACATACATCCCAAGCCTGAAAACTTGGAAATGTCAATGTTTTTATCAATGGTGCACTCACAATGACATAACCTGCAAGAAATTCGTGAAGTCAACTTTTTAATAAATAAATTTAAACAAAGGAAATCAAATCAAACACATTTAAATGTAATTTTTGACTGGTCATCCAAATGGAGTAACAACTATACAGATATCTTAGCTGTAAAGTAAGTATTAAATACAAAAAACTCATATAAAAATAAATAGTTTATGTTATAACTTTATAAAATAATATTTTTTAACGGATAAGTGTTTTATAACCATGCGAATGAAAATTGTCGTGCCAATACAAATATCTATAGCATTTGCCGGTAACGAAACGATTGTTTTTTGCAAACAATCGAATTTTGTACAAGTACGTGTAAAAACTAAATTCCCGTTCACCTTATAAAACTTTACTTTAAAATATAAACATTTTAAATTTTAGTGCACAATTTTTTTGCAAAAACAAAATGCCGGACAAAGTGTTAATCGGGTTTCTCTTTTTTTATGTAATAATCTATAACAGTGAACGAACGTTTGCATCTAGCGCAATCAAAAACACGACTGACGTGCTTAACGCACTATTAAGTCATCAAAAATGGTCACAGATTACCGATGTAAAAGTCAAACATCAATGTTTCCCAAACGAGTTCGTATCATTTTCAGGAAAGGATTTATTTATTCACAGGGGTTTGTTCTCCCATTCGAAAAACACTGGGAATTCTCAAGTTAGTGTCGATAACGTGTTCAGAAAACATTACAAGGTTACTTTTTTGTTAGGATGTGTATACGCAAACGTGACCAATTTATTTACAACGTTAATTGAAAACCTTTTAAAATTAAGTCGTAATGAAAGAGTAAGATTACGAAAAAAAGCATATTATAAATGTAAAAAACGCAAGGTCAAAGAAATTGATTTGGAATATATGAGTAGTCAACAATTATTCACTCACAATTTATACCTGCAAAGTAAACAAAAGAAATCTGAAGTACAATATGATCAGCCACATGGTGAAAATGAGGATTTGGATGAGGGTAATAAAAATGAACAGGGTTTTGGCAATAAAGACGAAGATAATAATTGTTTACCGACTTCAGACGGTTTACCTGAATTGGAAAATTCTTGGGACTTTTTCACCTTTACGTTCCGACAATTATTGAATAGTAAGCCGATGTTTGAGTACATGTATGAAGCATTAGATTATTTATTTAGAATAATTCCGCCAGAGGAATTTATTTCCTATCCTAACATAAAAGACGTGCAAACCGTAATAAAGGAATTAAAGTGGTTCAGAGATATATCGATACATTTAAATCGCTTTCTTCCAGCTTGTATCAGTGAACACGATGTTGATAACAAATCAAAAGTCGGTCAGTTATACTCTAAATTGTTTAAGTCCTATAATTCCAGGAATCGCAATAAGTGGAATCAGTTTGTAGGTAAATATTGCACACTTCCAATAAACGAAAACCAGCCCGTGAAAAAAATATTGCAGCAATTTACAACTCAGTTTCCATATAATGATAAAGGGGTTATCATAAATCAATTTGAAAAGCAAATTTAAGATCTTGTTAAAAATGTTGTCAATGATTATTATTTAGATTTAGGTTTTGTTTACATTGAAAAGTTGCATTTTGATTGTCTTTTCCAAAATGAATAATTAGTTTATATATTACAAGTAAAAAAAACATTTAAATAGTAACATACATGTTAAATTATTGTACAGAATCTACTAAAAAAACGACTACATTTTTAGGCAACAATAAAACAAAATTACAACAATTATAAATCGTTATGTCTTCAGGTCCACTAATTTAACCCTATCGACGGTCATTTCGGCCTAGCCTAGCCAACTAGCCAAATAGTCATGTTACACAACAATAAAAATCCCATTGGGATGGGCATGAGGATGGGAAAGCGGAAGTTTTTAAAAAATTATTTATTCGCTACTTCAACGAGACATGGAAATGCTCTTTCGTGGTTGCAGACTCGTCTGAAAAATGCTTTTTTATCTCTAATCTAGCGCCCCTAATATCTTATCTCTAATTTATTATCTCTAATCTTTTATTTCTTATCAATTTTCTCTTTTTTTATCTCTTATATCCCCCCTCCTTCCTCTGCTGCTGCCGAGTGTGGCGTCAGAGTATCACATAAAGCGTTAAGTTTCGGACAAATTTTTAGGATGACCCCCAGCGGTAAAACATATTAAACATATAGATACGTTAAAGTCGAATAAAATATCAACAAGGTATTATCATTATCAACTTGCACGATATCTTAAAATCCTTTAACAAGTCGATCGGGAACCCACGCTTACGGCCTATTGCTGCAAAGTTTTTTCGGTGAGGTCATAGATGCCAGGCGGTGTCGAGCCAGCGCATCGCGTCTTAAGTAATGTCATGGTAATATAATATTATTATATCTAGTGGTCAGAATTCATACTTTTTTTTTCTTTATTAATAAATACACAATCTGTACCAAATAGGTACAATAAGAGTATTGGCTGAAATAATAGTATGACATAAAAAAAAAAATTATAAAAGAAGCCACCTATTGATGACAGTTTTAAGTGATTACTTTTTTATTTTTTTGTCTGATTTTTTGTCAGTTCAGTTAATAGGTCTCTACACCATTTGCGCTTTAAGCATTACCAGGAATAACATTTGCTGAAAGACCTTTTGTTAGGGGATTGGAGTGAGAGGCTAGACAAGTGTGGAATCTTTTATAATATGTTATTGCTACTTCCTAACCTAACCTAACCTTACAGTTTTAATTTTTAGATCAGTATGGAGGGTATAATTTGATACGTATGGAAGGGAGTTGGTTAATTTTCTTAAAGCAATATTTTGAAATGCCTGTATTCGATTTAAATTTGATTTTTTTTAATTGTCCTATAGTTGAAGACCATAGGTCCAAATGGGTTTAATAAGGGATTTATACATTAGTAGTTTCATATTAAAGTTAGTATGTTTGTTATTTATTAGTAAAGTTTTAAGCATACGGGTTCGAAGGTTTAATTGAAGTCTTTTTGCACAAGTATGATGGGCCCAGGTAAGTTGGGAATTCACACTTAATTTCGAAAAGTTACTTTGCAAGCCAAGTACTGATTAACAGTAGTGCAAATCTAGCTACCTGTTAGACCAGAAACGACCTACTAAGCTCTTAAATATTTAAAACTACCTCCGATAGACCTATTGGCTTACTCTCAACTCAACCAAATTATACTCTTAGAGCAGAAGTACCCCAAGGCTGTAACCTTTCCCCTAATCTGTTAAATATTTTTACGTCTGACATTCCAACAAGTAACGGCCACTTGTGCAGATGAAACTGCAATAATTTTCCCAGGAAATGACCCTGAAGTAGCTTCCAATTTTCTTCAAACACATTTTAATCTAATTGATAGCTGGTCATCCAAAGGGAGAAGTATAATTAATCCTGAAAAATTAATATACGTTTCTTTCACACTAAAAAAATTCAATTTTGAACTTGGAGGCCAAGGCTAAACCATTTTCCATGCTAAAATCCAATTTTTATAAAGTCATAATAAACAAACAGGTGGATGAAAATAAATATTCAAACGATAACATTTTTTCTAAAATTATTCCCTTCAAATTAATAGAATTAAATACCTATATTACCATTAAAAAAAAATCAAATTCTTTTAACCTCCACATCGAAACTATAACTTATTTAAAAATGTTGTTTTTTTATACACAAGTGTTATTTAGTTATACGTATAACATAGTCATCTATTTACACAAATATTTCTTTATTTTAGTCGGTAACGATACTTATTTTTTTACAAATAATAGTTGTTATGTATGGCATGTCAGTGGAACACCTAAATTGTGGTTTAACCCTATAAACCTTTATTTTAAAATATAAATATTTTAAATTTGAGTACAAAGTTTTTTGCCTAAATAAAATGTTGGACAATATGGTAATCTGGTTTCTCTTTTTTTATGTAATAGTCTATAACAGTAAACATACTTTTGCATCTTACGCGGTGAAAAAAAATCAGTCTGACGTACTCATCGCGCTTTTGAGCCATCAACAATGGGCAAAAATTACCGATGTGGAAGCTAAACATCAACATTTATCAAACAAGTTCGTTTCATTTTCAGGAAAGGATTTTTTCATTTACAGAGGTTTGTTCTCTCGCACGAAGAACATTGGAAATGCAGAAGTTAATGTCGATAACGTGTACAAAAAATTAAACATGGTCATTCATTTGTTAGTATGTTTATACGCCGATGCGACCGATACATTTACAACGTTGGTCGAAAACATTTTATCTCTATTTAAACATGAAAGACGTCAATCTCAAGACAGACAATACAAAAATTTAGTAAATAGATTAAAGAAAAAGCGATGGAGAACTGAAAGACAATATGATCAGCAATTACCTGAGAAAAATAGTGACGATTCGGAAGTCAAGTCCCATATATCGGATGACGAGAAAGAACCAAAACAGAATAGTGATAATACCAAGTATGAAGATTCTGGACAGTCAATGTATGACCAAGATTGTCACTATGACATTTTATGGAAAATTTTCAATTTCTCGTATAAACAATTATTAAATAGTCAGCGGATGTTTGAATACATGTATGACGCAATAAGTTATTTAGTAAAATTCATTTCACCAGAAGTATATAATTTATATCCTGGCTTAAAACACATACACAAAGTATTACATGTATTAAAGTGGTACAAAGATATATCGATAAATTTAGAACAATTATTCCCGACTTATATCGGTAAAGTTGATGTTGAGTATAAGTTAAAAGGAAGTCTATTTGCCTCGAGATTGTCGAGGTCTATTTCTACTAGGAATCGATATTCTTTGAAACCATTCACCAACATATACTGCATACTACCAGTGAAGGAAAACCAGGACATCCAAAGAATAATAAATACCCATCAAACTGGGTCTCCAAGTATAAATAAAACTGATATCGTATTACATCAACTCGGAATTAAAATTAAAGAGCTCGTGGAAAAAGTAATAAATAACTATTATTTAGATTTAGGTTTCGTGTACATTGAACAATTTACATTCAAAATTTTTTCATCGTATATGTCTTCATTGTAAATTACAAGAAAAGAATTCTTGTAATTTTCTTAATAAATTTGAATGAGTTATAATCATAAAAAAAAAATTTACATTATTATAAAAATGTATTATTTCCTTACTCACATCTACTAATTCACTCATGACTTACTCTATAGTCCATGTGTTATTTCATAATTTATAAATTTTTTGTCCAACGTAGTTGGATTCAGTAGGAGTTCTATGATATATTACTAGATCTTTGTTATTTACACAGGCCAGCTGATCACTAAAATGTAATTATTTGTTCCGACTGTTCAATATAATTGTTAACAAATTATCCAACGAAAATGGTTGAGTGTATTTTTCCTGGTGGTGCTGAGACCTTCTCACTATCAATTAATTAAAAAACGAAGTTAATAAAAGTGTCATCAGTGGACGGCTTCTCTTTTCTAACTTTCAATTTTTATAATTTACCTGTGTCATTATATACGCTTATTGTACTATAATTGTATAGATCGTATATGTAAAATAAAGGAGAAAAAAAACATCTGTTTTTCTGAATTGTGGCTTAAATTAATTATACGTACTATAATTTAAAACTTGTAATTAAAATTGGAAGATTACATTTTTATGAATTTTGTCACAAAGTAATGACATTTTTAACTGAGTATATTTTTATCATACAAACTAAGCATACAATTTTATAAATACTTTATATAAAACACAATATATCCGTCACACATCATGTCTTTACAGCGATTTTTTTAGCGCCCTACACTATTTTTCTCAAAAACTACTTAGATTGATCCGAAAAAAATGTCGATTTCTTTTTATGTAAGAAATACTAACTTATTACACAATACTTTTTTTTTTACCTCCCTCCCTTCACAAAAACTCGATACCAACTTTTGGTTTTTAAATGGCAACACCTATAAATAATTGCATAATAAGATAGATACTGTTTTTTTTTAAATTTACATATTGCAAGCAAAGTATCAACAAGTACTGTTAAAGTTATAACCATTACAAGTGATAGACAATATGTGAAGGGAGGTAAAATATGATTTTTGGTCTTTCAATGCTATTTTAGAAACGCTAAGTCTGGCGTCGTACAGTAGAATTGTACCGTTATAAACAATATTATGTCTGATGCTTTTTATTTATGATAACTTCACTATTGGCTATACATATAAAGTTGCTCTTAAGTCTTATCTTACTACTACATTCACATTAAACGTTTTACCAGTGACAAAACCAGGTGACAACGAATCGCTTTATTAATCCAACAAATAACAGTGAACCGTTTGTACATTTTGTTACTACCTAAATTAGTGCAATGTAACCTAAAAGTTATCGTGAATGTAATACTTGATAGGTTATACCTTAGGAGAAATGTGATCATATTACCTACTAACGGTATCGTTTTTAGTTAATTTTAATATATTTGAGTTTCATTGAAATAATAAAAAAGAGTTTATTTAGAGATATATTTTAAAAATCACTGTATAAAAAGTCGGCATCCGTTATGAAAATGGTAAATTATATTTAAAACTTTCCGGATGAAGAAGTTTAAATTCTTTAATCAAAATGATCAACTGTGTCATTTGGTAAGCTAGCTCTATTTAATATTGTTTTAATGGATTGTGAATAGATATAATATAACAATAATATTTTTTGTGAATCAGGCAAGGGCACTAATACACAAATAACAATCTTCAACTCTATACTTTTTTTGGTACATAGAAAATATTATTTTATACCATGTATAGCTGGCGAAAAGTTACTTTAGAAGCGTTTCGTGGATGTAAGATGAATCTATTTATAAAACCTGTTCAACATCATTATATAAACTGATAAGATAGATGATAATAGGTAAGATAAAATAGTGTATTTTAAAATTAAAATTGTAATATTATAAGTTTAATAGTAATAATATTTTGTCTTTTTTTTTTTAAGTGTCCTGTGCCAAGTATCTACTGTATTCAGTATTATACTGATTAAGTTGTAACAAAATCCTGTGTACTACTTTTTTACAGTATGTTAAACAAACAACTGCAAACAGTTATCATTTTGTATTTTTTTTTTTTTTACTAGTTACTTTATAATTACTACACATACTCAAAATTAACTGCTAATTAGTAGACTGGTACCTAAGGTACCATTTGTATAACTAATAGTGAATAATACTTACAATATTATTTATCTAGTACAGAAACAAAATGTGAATGTAATACTTGTTATGAATTAAATTAGAAATAATAACATAATAATTTTAGGGCTATCAAAAATTAAATTTTATACAACTCATCATATACATTATATAATATCAGCTTAAAATCAAATTATGTTTTATATTAATGCAACTTTTGACTTTAACACTTATGTGAATTCTTTTATTTATTAAATAGCAAAACATTAAATTTTCATCTAAGAAATATAAACAAATAAATTTTATTACATCTACTCAGTACCTACAAAGCTACTTATCTCTTTCAATTTGTATATTTTAAATGTTGTGCCTTTTAGGATTACAGGGAGGTAAGCTCTTATTATATCTTTGGCATTTGCTTTGATCATAACCCATTTAATGCATT
Source organism: Adelges cooleyi (assembly GCF_023614345.1). Lineage (NCBI taxonomy): Eukaryota > Metazoa > Arthropoda > Insecta > Hemiptera > Adelgidae > Adelges > Adelges cooleyi. The sequence goes on from NW_026096268.1 coordinate 8,443,749, forward strand.
TTATTACAACAACAAGTTTTTCAGAAATCTTAAACAATTTTTTGAACATCTATAGCCTATGTATCATAAAAAAAACAAAACAAAAACGGAATATTTTATTTAAAAACACATGCCTTAAACTACGCAATAACTAAACTAATATTAAAAATTATTTTTCTCTACAATCCTTAATACTACTAAAATTAGTTATGTCGTACAAAATATATCGATAAATTGAAAATTCATATTTCAAACTTATATCGGTAAACACAATGTTAACTATAAGTCAAAAGCCGGTCTGTTTTGCTCAAAACTGTTCAACTTTCGTACATTTAACACGAAATTGCGTATGCCAATCAATTTCAGGAATTTCCTACTATCGTTGGGACCGCTCGTAGGCAAACATTACATACTACATACATTTCCGTTCAATGTATAGAACTTACTTTAATAAATCACTTTACAGTTCTTGCCAAATAGCTTGTCAGGCAAAACTATACGTATAAAAATTATGGTCTTCCAATACATATATCTCTAACCGTTCGCCGGGAACGATACGTTGCAGGTGTTAGATGCAAACAATCTTATTAAAAAAAAAAAGACTTTATTGTAACATTATACTACATTGTTGTTGTAACTTTAAGGTCAAGTGTTCCACGGAAATATAAAAAAAAAATAGAATCCTACTAATACGATTAACTCTAGCTTTTAATCAGTAGCGATGTCGGGTAAAGTGTTAATCGGGTTTCTGTTTTTTTTTTTTTGTAATAATCTTAAACATTAACCAAACGTTAGCATCTCTCGCGGTCAAAAAAAATCTATCTGACGTACTTAACGCACTATTAGGGGATTCGTAAAGCTGGATGGTACGCTTCCCCAGATTACGAATGCAGGATTATGATAAATGATATTGAGGTTACTGCAAATTACATATTACATAATACATAACGCATGAATCCTGGTACCCTTAAAATAGTACCAACTACAACAAATAAATCGGTTTTTATTCGAACGCTAATATTTTATCTAAAATTATTGCCTTTAAATTATTCTAACTTCCGCATCGAAACTGTAACTTATTTAAAAACATTGTTGTTTTTTTTATAAACAAGTGTTGTTTAGCTGTACATATAACATAGTCATCTACTTATACAAATATATCTTAACTTTAGTCGATAACGATACGTATTTTTTACAAATAATAGTTGTTATGTGTAACATGTGAACCGAAAACCTAAATTGTTATCGTATAAAACTTCATTTTAAAATATAAATATTTTTAATTTCAGTACACAGTTTTTTGCGTCAATAAAATGTTGGACAAAGTTGTAATCCAGTTTTTCTTTTTTTATGTAATAATATATAACAGTAAAAAAACGTTTGCATCTTACGCGGTGAAAAAAAATCAGTCTGACGTACTCAACGCGCTTTTGAGCCATCAACAATGGGCAAAAATTACCGATGTGGAAGCTATACATCAATATTTAGCAAACGAGTTCGTTTCATATTCAGGAAAAGATTTATTCATTTACAGAGGTTTGTTCTCCCGCACGAAGAACATTGGAAATGCTGAAGTTAATGTCGATAACGTGTACAAAAAATTAAACATGGTCATTCATTTGTTAGCATGTTTATACGCCGATGCGACCGATACATTTACAACGTTGATCAGAAACATTTTATCTGTATTTAGGTATGAAAGACATCAATCTCGAGATAAAAAAAAACAGAGTTTACGATACAGATTACAGAAAAAGCGATGGAGAACTGAAAGACAATATGATCATCAATTACCTGAGAAAAATAGTGACAATTCGAAAGGCAAGTCCCATGTATCGGATGACGAGAAAGAACCAAAACAGAATAGTGATAATACCAAGTATAAAGATTCTGGACAGTCAATGTATGACCAAGATTGTCACTATGAAATTTTATGGAAAATTTTCAATTTCTCGTATAAACAATTATTAAATAGTCAGCGGATGTTTGAATACATGTATGACGCAATAAGTTATTTAGTAAGATTCATTTCACCAGAAGTATATAATTTATATCCTGGCTTAGAACACGTACACAAAATATTACATGTATTAAAGTGGTACAAAGATATATCGATAAATTTAGAACAATTATTCCCGACTTATATCGGTAAAGTTGATGTTGAGTATAAGTTAAAAGGAAGTCTATTTGCCTCGAGATTGTCGAGGTCTATTTCTACTAGGAATCGATATTCTTTGAAACCATTCACCGACATATACTGCTTGCTACCAGTAAAGAAATACCACGATATCCAAAGAATAATAAATACATATCAAACTGGGTCTCCATGTACAAAAAAAACTGAAATCATATTACATCAACTTGGAATTAAAATTAAAGAGCTCATAAATAAAGTAATAAGTAACTATTATTTAGATTTAGGTTTCGTGTACATCGAACAATTTGAGTTCGACATTTTTGAATTGTAATTGTCTTAATAAATTTGAATGAGTTATTATCATAAAAAATATACATTTTACATTTTTATTTTTTATTTACTTATATTCATTAATTCACTCATGACTTACTCTATAGTCTATGCGCTTTTACAATACATAATAATTAAATATTTGTCCAATGTAGTTAGACTCAATAGGAGTGCTATGACATATTACTAGATCTTTATTATTTACACAACCTAGCTGATCACTAAGGCCGAATTATTTGTTTCGATTGTTTATTATAAACATAATTACCGTTGTATAAACTATAAATAATATTGTCGATTTAATTGTCTGACGTTGGTGGTTTCTTTTACTTTTTTTTGTTAATCGCCAACAACTTCCAACAAGACCTGTCCAACAAGGCATTATCATTAAAAGCTCACTCACCGCCATTCAACATTAATTAATATAACTTATTAAAAAAAAAAAGATATATATATATATATATATATATATACACGTGGTATATATATATATATGTATATAAGACAATCGTGGTGTAAATCCAAAAAACTCATTTCAAAATAATAAGACTACATCTATAACATTATAATACATTTTCGGTTTTTTGTTTTATAGGCAAGTGTTTTGTAACAACGAGTATGAAAATAGTCGAGTACTATTTCAAATATCTTTGACATTAGCCTGTAAATACGTATCTTTTTACACACAATGGCATTTTGTATAGCTTGCAAGTGAAAAACATAGACTGCCGAACACGGTACAAAAGTTTACATTAATATAAATATTTTTTAATTTCAGTACATCGTAATTGCCCATAAAGAATGTCGAGCAAACTGTTAATCAGGTTTATCTTTGTTTGTGTGATAATCTATATTAGTGAAAAAACTTTTGCTTCTATCGTAGTCAAACAAAATGTATCTGACGTACTTAACGCACTAATAGGACATTCACAATGGGCACAATTTGCCGATGTAAAAGCCAAACATCCAGATTTCCCAAATGAGGTGGTTTCATACTCAGGAAAGGATTTGTTCATTTACAAAGGTTTGTTCTCTCGCACGAAGAACGTCGGAAATGCTGAAGTTAATGTCGATAACGTGTACAAAAAATTATACATGGTCATTAATTTGTTAGCATGTTTATACGCCAGTGTGACCGATACATTTGCAGCGTTAGTCAAAAACATTTTAACTATAAGTAGTAATGAAAAACGATTATCGCAAAAAAGAAAAGGAGAGAAACGTAGATATCACAAAAATAAGAGAACCGTTCTGGGAATCTTGTCTCGTGAACAAATGCAATGTAAGACATCTAAAACTGAAATACAACATGATAAACCGCATGATGAAAATGGTGTACCGCCATCAGAGCATTTGATTGACTTTGAAAGTTTTTGGGATATTTTTAATTTTACGTATCGACAATTATTGGTTAGTCAGCCGATGTTCGAGTACATGTATGACGCATTAATTTATTTATTTAAATTGATTCCACAGGAGGTATTCACTTTCTATCCTAACATAAAAGCCATACAAAACGTAGTACAAATAGTGCAATGGTACAAAGATATAGCGGTAAATTTTAAACTCCTCTTTCCCAATTATATCGGAGAACACAATGTCGACTACAAGTCAAAAGCCCGTCAGTTTTCCTCTAAATTAATCAGGTCCATTAATAGCATGAATAAACATAAGTGGAAACCGTTTGTTAGTAAATGTTGCATACTTCCAATCAAAGACAACCAGCACATTACACAATTATTACAGAAATTTCAAACGGAGTTTCCAGGTAATAAAAGAAGCGATATCAAGTATCAGTTAGAAAGTCAAATTCAAGAGCACGTTATAAATGTTATCAATAATTACTATGTAAATTTAGGTTTTATTTACATCAAGCCTTTGCATTTTGATGTCCTTTTAAAGTAGAATAATTAGTTTATATATTGCCATGATAAAAATACATTTAAAAAACATCCATGTTTAATAGTTATTATACAAAGTACAACTTTATTGAAATCCCGTTAATCCTCCTACACCTTTATACATGTTATTGCAGTATAATATAATATTATTAAGCATTCATTATTATAAAGTGTTCAATACAAACACGGACTCAATCTAAATTGTCCCAATTAGGTGGAGAGGTATAGATGTCTTATTACAAACCTATCGAAAATGAAAAATTTCAGTTTTATGGATCAACAATTATGCTATAGTCAGCTTATGCATCATGCATCAAGTTATTTATACAGATTGATACCGCCCGAAGATTACATCTTATATCATTCCCAAGTAATAACTTAAAAATAAAACATTTGTATATTGAAAAACATGGTAAATTATCATAAAAATATATAACTATATTATCAATTCTATTAATTCTATCACGATTCCTTCTATAATGTTAGTATAAACTAAACAAAAGGTAATCTAATTTTGGGACCCCCTATATTGTTGTTGTATTCTTTTATGTTTTTTAGAAACAATTGTTAGGCTACTTTACATAATTATATGGGCGTCTTACCCAAAATAGCAGTTTGAACAGCATGCAAGTATAAAACGTATTCTCCTGTTTACTACACAAAAATTGGATTTAAAATATATACATTTTAAATTTCAGTATACAGTTTTTGGCCTAAACAAAATATCGGATCAAGTGTTCATCGGGTTTCTATTTTATTAAATGCAATACAAATCGTTGTGTTAATAAATTAGCTAGTAAGTTAGTATAATTTACTAATTGTTTTATATCTTATAAATTTGCACTAAAACAAAAATCAATTGAATTGTCAAATCTTTATATAACACCCTGTATTGTTGTTGTACTAATTTGTAATGCTTTATAGAAACAAGTGTATTGCAATTGTACGTATGACTGTACGGCTTAGTCCTCTACTATCAATACCGGCTTCTTAAAAAAACAAGCTCTGTGAACAGCATGCAATTGTAAAACTTAAATCTCGATCGCCGTATAAAACTACACTTTAAATTATATACATTTAAAATTTCAGTACACAGTTATTGGCCTAAAAAAATAATGTCGGACAAAGTGTTCATCGGGTTTCTATTTTTTTATGTAATAATCTATAACAGTAAACGAACGTTTGCATCTAGCGAAGTCAAACAAAATGTGTCTGATGTACTTAACGCGCTATTAGGCCATCAACAATGGGCAAAGATTACCCATGTAAAAGTCAAACATCAAGATTACCTAAGTGAGTTTGTTTCATATTCAGGAAAGGATTTATTCATTAACAGAGGTTTGTTCTCTCGTGCGAAAAACAATGGGTATTCTCATGTTAGTGTTAATAACGTGTTTGAAAAACATTTTATGGTCACTCGTTTGGTAGGATGTGTATACGCATTCGTGTTCGACATATTTACAATGTTAATTAAAAAGCTTTTAGTTATAAATAGTTATATAGTTAAACTATCACGAGGTAGAAATAATAATTATTATAAAATACGCAAAACAAAAGAAATTATTTTGGAAAATATGACTAGTGGACTAGTAATCTTACCAAGAAAGCAATCAAAAACTAAAGTACAACATGTTCAGCCACATGATGAAAATTATGATTCGGAAGACGAGCAGAACATTGAAAATGTCGAAGAAAATTATCCTGGACTGCCCTCAGACGAATTCGACTATGAAAGTTCTTGGGACATTTTTAATTTCACATATCGACAATTATTGCATAGTCAAACGATGTTTAAGTACATGTATGACGCATTAAACTATTTATTTGGGTTGTTTCCATAGGAACAATATAATGTCGATCCTAACATAACAGGCGTACAAAAACTATTAGAGTTACTAGAGTGGTACAAATATATATCGAAAAATTTAAATCTCCTTTTTCCAACTTATATCGGTAAACAAGATGATGGCTACAAGTCAAAAGTTACTACATTTTCTTCAAAATTGTTGATGTTCATTACTCGCAGTATATACAAAAGGTTGAAACTGTTTGTAGGTAACTTTTGCATACTTCCAATAAAAGAAGACCTGAATATCAAAAAAATATTGAAGGAATTTAAGAATAAGTTTCCACATAAAAAAAGAAAGGATATCATGTATCAATTTGGAATTAAAATTCAAGGACTCGTAAAATTTGTAATCAAGAAATACTATTTAGATTTAGGTTTCGTGGAAACCGAACCATAGAATTTCAATATTATTTCGTAAATTAATTTATAAAGTATGAATTATTAGAATAAAAATGCATATAAATGAAAATTAACATGTGTTAGTTATTAAAAGTTTTAAGTTTGTTGTACAAAATTATTAGGTTCTACTTTTTCTATTTTTAACCTTTTTTAACAATTCATCGATGGCCTAATTGAAAGTAATGAAATAACTTTTAAAAATAAATTTGTAAGTGGAAGAAATATTAAATAAGGAAAATAGCGTTATAATTTCAATAACATTTTTGTGATGAAATTTTCCTATTTTGAATTTTTACTAAGTATTTAGAATAATGTTGTCTAGATAAGCGTTTACACCACGTTCTTTTGATTGAAAACTCACTGTAGAGTTTTTGAAGGACACTCTGTTTGTATTATTATGTAAATGTATAAAGTGCACATAGTTTTTCACTTTCATTAGATATCTTAACGCTTTGATAATCCAAATAGAGCATGATTTTTTACCAGGATTAACTTTTGAAACCAGAGAATTTATTGCCTTAAGGGTTTTATCATAAAACTCATTAATATTAAATGAATGTTCAATTTATTATACAAAATTATCCAGTGAATGTTATTTAATACTCTTAAAAAATGATTATATGTAAACAACTTGAGCATAATAATTATAATATCAATTATTACAGATATCGCATGGTAAATAAGATATAAATTGAATATTAAAATATAATGATGGATGGTAGTGTTCTGAAGAAAATAGTCAATCACTAGAACGGGTAACTAGGGTTATAATATTACCTAAAAAGACTAGATCGAGAATGTTACCAAAATTGTTCGCTATTCAGTTAATTTGATTTTTATTTATTTTTATTGATTTAGGAAAAATATTAATGCCTGCACCAGACACATTTGATCCAGAATAACTCAGACTAAGTGCCTCATTTGAAAAATATACTCCTGGCAAATTATAATCATCGGCTAAAATTAAAAACATATTTGTATTAAAGCGTAGTAATAATAAGTCCAACAACTTCGACATGTGCAGATTAAACACCAAATCCCTTTAAACCTCTCACTCTGTTAGACATGCTATTGAAGTATAATAAAAAATTAATAAGTTTTATTCATTATTAATATAATGGACAACACAATCTTTTCAGTTCTACGTGTTAACAATTATTGGATAGTCAGCAGATGCATGACGCAATTAGTTATTTATTCAGGTTGATTTGACATGAGCAATACAATTTATATTCTAACATAATAGACTTACAATTAAATATACGGTTAAAGATATGATACTTAATATGTAAAGGTCGCTTACAGTTTAAAAATTGGTTTAGTTCTCTCAAAATTAATCGAGCCTTATTTACTTTCAGGAATTAGAAAACGCTGTGACTGTTCTTACACAAATGTTGCATACTGTCAGCTAATGAAAAACAGAAAATTTAAAAAAAAAACTCAATAATATATAAATGTCGCACATATTACTCTTCCGCACTCCACTTCCCATCCTAAATGTATTGTTGTTGTAGAATTTTAGAAACAAGTGTTCTGCAACAGCCTATAAAAATACGGTAATAATGTAGGCTTCTTTACACAAACTAGCATTTTAAAGAGCACGCAAGTGTAAAACCTAAATTTCAGTTTTGCAATATAACACTAATCTTTAAATAATATTCATTTTAGATTTCAGTTCTCTGTTTTTTGTCAAAATAAAATGTCGGACAAAGTCATCAGGTTCCTCATTTGTTATGTAATCATCTATTACAGTGAACAAACTTTTGCATCTAACGAAGATAAACAAAATCTGTCTGACATACTTAACGCATTATTCGGCCATTCTCAATGGACTCGAATTACCGATGTAAAAGCTAAACATCCAGACTTCCAATTCGAGTTCGTTTCATTTACAGGAAAGGATTTATTCGTTTACAGAGGTTTGTACTCTCATTTGCAAAACACTGAGAATTCGTATGTCAATGTCGATAACGTCATTAAAAAACACTACACGGTAATTTGTTTGTTAGGATGTATGTACGCAAAAGTGACTGATATATTTACAACGTTGATTAAAAACCTATTACATTTGAGTGGTATTGAAAGAAAAATATTACAACAGACTTCATATTATAATTGGGAAAGACGTAAGAAATATAAAATCCTTCAAGAAAATATGGCTCGTGAGCTTATGTACTCTACAAGAAAGCGATCGAAAACTAAAGTACACCATCAACCTTTTTGTGAAAATGGCGATTTGGAAAACGATAATAAAAAAGAACAGAACATTGCCAATGACAAAGAAAATAATTGTGTACCGCCTTCAGACAATATAACTGGTTTTGCAAATTCTTTGGAAATTTTTAATTTTACAATTCAACAACTATTGGATAGTCAACCGATGTTTGAGTACATGTATGATGCATTAGTTTATCTATTCAGATTCATTCCGCCTCGGGAATTTTTTTTATGCACTTACTTTGTAGAGATACAAAAAGTTCTAGAGTTAGTGGAGTGGTATAAAGACATATCGATAAATTTGAATCGCCTTCTTGTAACTTTTATCAATGAACACGATGTTGACTACAAATCAAAAGTTGGTCAGTTATCCTCTAAATTAATCAGGTCCATTAAATGCAGAAATAAGACTATGTGGAAATCGTTTGTAGCTAAGTATTGCATATTTTCAATGAACGACAACAAAAACATCAAACAAATATTAATGAAATTTGAAACTGAGTGTCCAAATAAGGAAAGGAAGGATATCATGTATCAATTTGGAATTCAAATTCAAGAGCTCGTTAAAAATGTTATCCACAATTACTATTTAGGTTTAGGTTTCGTTTACGCCAAACAATAGCGTTTTGATGTCTTTTCCCAAATGAATAATTGAAGTATGAATTGTCATAATGAAAATACATAAAAATAATAACAAACATGGTTATTATACAAAATTATGACTACTTTATCTATTTTTCGACTTTTTAAACAGTTAATTGTCTACGGAACAGAAATAAACAATGTGAATGGGATGAAATTTTCATTAGGCAGAAATACTAAATAACTTCATTAGCAAAGACAATAATGTATGATTAGGGTAGTCGTCTATCCTAATAATTCATTATGTTAAATTATTAAACAAAGTGGACGTTGTTTAATATTTAATAAATAATGAGGTAATTTTTAATTAAAATGAAAATATACGCTTATAGTCTGAACTTAAAAAGCCATGAACGGAAATCACATCAGAAGTAGTGAAGTATGTATTTAAGTCAATTACATCATACTTTTGTATGACATTAGCTGTACGTTGATGTCCAACAGTTGTAGTTGAGGAGGAGGTGTTATAAAATTACCGAATAAAAATTAATTTATTATCAGTGGGTGTTATTTTCCACCTTCTTACAATGTCATTGTTTGTACAGTCATACTTGGTGACGGTGGAATAGGTATTGGCTAATCATTGTACTGGGGATACCATAATTACTATTATTCTTAACTATAATTTATATGATCGCTGCAATTTTTAATGTGGTTTAATTTCAATTCTAACCAAATTTCTAATGCTCTTTATTCTGTTTATTGGCCTGATTTATTAATGATAATTCTTCAAATCTCCTGTTTACCATCTACAACTTTGATTTCAAATTATACATTTTAAATTTCAGTACACAGTATTTTGCCTAAATAAAATGTCGGACAAAGTGTTCATCGGGTTTCTATTACATTAAGTACAATACAAACCATTGTGTTAAATAGCGCAAATGAATATTTTTTTTAATTAAATTATATAAATTGTCACTAGAACAAAAGTTAATTCAATTGCCAAATCATTATGTAACACCCTGTATTATTGTTGTAGTTTTTTTATTGCTTTATAGAAACAAGTGTACTGCAATTGTACGTATGACCGTACGGCTTAGTCGTCTACTAACAATATGGGCTTCTTAAAAAAAACAAGTTTTTTGAACAGCATGCAATTGTAAAAACTTAAATCTCGATGCCTTATAAAACTACACTTTAAAATATATACATTTAAAATTTCAGTACACAGTTATTGGCTTAAATAAAATGTCGGACAAAGTTTTTTTTGGGTTTCTGTTTTTTTATATAATAGTCTATAATAGTAAACGAACGTTTGCATCTCGCGAAGTCAAACAAAATGTATCCGACGTACTTAACGCGCTATTAGGCCATCAACAATGGGCAAAGATTAATGATGTAGAAGTCAAACTTCCAGATTTCCCAAGTGAATTCGTTTCATATTCAGGAAAGGATTTATTCATTTACAGAGGTTTGTTCTCTCGTGCAAAAAACACTGGGAATTCTCAAGTTAATGTCGATAATGTAATTAAAAAACATTTTATGGCCACTTGTTTGTTAGGATGTGTATACGCATACGTGTCCGATATATTTACAACGTTAATTAAAAACCTTTTAGATTTGAATAGTTATGAAATAAAACTATCGCGAAGTAAAGTCCATTATAATAGTTATAAAACACGCAAGACAAAAGATATAATTTTGGAAAATATGACTAGCGAACTAGTGATTTTACAAAGAAAGGAATCGAAAAATAAAGTACAAGATAATCAACCACATGGTCAAAATGACATTTCGAAAGTCGAGAATGAAGATGAGCAGGACATTGACAATGTCGTAGAAAATTATCCTGTACCGCCTACAGACCAATTTGACTATGCAAGTTCTTGGGACATTTTTAATTTTACTTACCGACAGTTATTATATAGTCAACCGATGTTTAACTACATATATGACGCATTAAATTATTTGTTCAGCTTAATTCCACAAGAGAATTATGTTTCATATATTAACATAACAGGCGTACAACAAGTATTAGAGTTACTAGAGTGGTACAAATATATATCGAAAAATTTAAATCTCCTTTTTCCAACTTATATCGGTAAACACGATGTTGACTTCAAGTCAAAAGTTTTTCAATTTTCCTCAAAATTGTTGATGTTCATTAGTCGCAAGAAATACAATAAGTTGAAAACGTTTGTAGGTAAACATTGCATACTTCCAATAAAAGAAGACCAGGATATCAAAAAAATATTGAAGAATTTTAAAAACAACTTTCCACATAAAAAAGGAAAGGATATCATGTATCAATTTGGAAATAAAATTCAAGGACTCGTTAAATTTGTAATCAAGAAATATTTTTTAGATTTAGGTTTTGTGTCCACCGAATAATAGCATTTCAATGTTATTCCGTAAATGTAATTATAAATAATGAATTATCAGAATAAAAATACATATAAATAATAATTAACATGTTTGTTTATTGTATAAAATTATTAGGCACTACTTTTTCTATTTTTTAACAATTCATCGATGACCCAATTGAAAGTAATGAAATAACTCTTAAATAAATGAAAATGAATTTATAAGTGGCAGAAATATTAAAATAAGGAAAATAGCGTTATAATTACAATAACCTTTAGTAATGAATTTTACCTATTTTTAATTTTAACTAAGTATTCAGAATAACATTGTTTAGAGAATGCCTTTACACCTCGTTCTTATGATTGAAAATTCACTGTAAAGTTTTTGAGGGCCATTCTGTTTGTATTTTTATTTAAATATGTAAGCTATAAAGAATTTTTTTTATTATATTAATAAAAAAAAAATTGTTAATCTAAATAGAACAATTTTTTTAACGAGGATAAACTAATGGAACAACAGAATTTATTACCTTGAAGATTGCATCATAAAACTTATCAATGCTATAGAATGTCCAATAATGTATACAAAATTAACCAGTAAATGTAATATAATACTCTAAACAAACGTTTATATGTATGCAACATTAGCATTATTATAATACCAATTTTTACAGATATCACATGGTAAACAAGATATAAATTTAATATTAATACATAATGATGGATGGTAGTGTTATGAAGGAAATTGATGATCACTCGAACGGGTTACTAGGGTTATATTATTACTTAAAAAGACTAGATAAAAAATTTACCAAAATTGTTAACTATTAAGTTAACTTGATATAGGTTTAGGAAAAAAAATAATCAAAAACTAAGCCGGCATCAGTCATATTTGATCCAAAATAAATCAGACAGAAGGGCATAATTAAAAAATATAATCCTGGAAAATTATGATAACCGGCTAAAATCAAAAACGTATTTGTATTAAAACGTAGTAATAATGACGGTTCAACAACTTCAACATGAGCTAAGTAAACACCAACTGGTGTTATAATATCATCCGAGAATATTGGAATTATTCAACAATACTTAGGTTCAAAGGCAAAAATTTCCTTCCGTAAATAACACAAGTCTATTTTTAAAGAATCGTTTTCAACTCTTATTGAGTTTATGGATGTCACCATACCTGCTAATGACTTAGCTTACTGCTACAGTTTTATTCAGTTGAATTATTGTATTTTCACTTTTTATTTTATTAAAAATATTGTTTGTAATAATATTTTTATGCAAAAAAAAAACTGTATTGTTGTTGTATTTTTTTTTTTTTTTTGGTTGCCTTTTAGAAACAAGTGTTCTGCAACTGTACGTAACAATATGGTAACAATATGGGCTTCTTTACACAAACTAGCACTTCAAACAGCATGCAAGTAAGGTCGGAAATTACCGTTTGCAACATAAAAAAAAAACTTTAAAATCTATACGTTTTAAATTTCAGTTCTGAATTTTTGCCTAAATAAAATGTCGGACAATGTGTTAGCTAAATTTATCTTTTTTTGTGTAATAATCTGCAACAGCAAACGAACGTTTGCTCGTAATGATGTCAAACAAAATCTGTCTGATGTACTTAATGCGCTATTAGGCCATCAACAATGGGCTCTAATTATCGATGTGCAAGCCAAATATCCAGATTTACCGAACGAGTTTGTTCCATTTTCAGGAAAGGATTTATTCATTTACAGAGGATTGTTTTCTCGTGCGAAAAACACTGAAAATTGTCAAGTTAGTGTGCATAACGCGTTTAAAAAACACCACATGATCACATTTTTGTTAGGATGTATGTACGCAAACGTGACCGATATATTTATAACAATAATTAAAAACCTTTTGCTTTTAAGTACTAATGAAAGAAAAAGATCACGAGAAAACGCATACTATAAATGTAAAAAACGCAAGAGAAATAAAATCCTTCTAGAAAATATGAATAGTGAACTTTTGTACTCTCCAGGAAAGCGATCGAAAACTAATGTACATGGTTGTGAAACAAAACTACCGCAATATAAAACGTATAAAAAACGCAAGACAAATGCTATCATTTTGGAAACTATGAGTAGTGACCTACTGATCTTACCAAGGGAGCAGTCGAAAACTAAACTACAAGATGTTCAACCACATGATGAAAATGACGATTCTGAAGACGAGCAGAACATTGACAATGTCGATGAAAATTATCCTGTACCGCCCTCAGACCAATTTATTGACTATGCAAGTTCATGGGACATTTTCAATTTTACTATTCAAAAAATGTTGGATAGTCAGCCGATGTTTCAGTTCATGTATGACGCATTAAACTATTTATTCAGGTTGATTCCGCACGAGCAATATAATGTCTATCCTAATCTAACAGAAGTACAAAACATATTAGAGTTACTAGAGTGGTTCAAAGACATATTGGTAAATTTAAAACGCCTTCTTCCCACTTATACCGGTGAAAACGATGTTGACTACAAGTCAAATATTAGTGAGTTTTCCTCAAATTTATTGAAGTCCATTAATCGCAGGATTCGAAACAAGTGGAAACCGTTTGTATGTAAATATTGCATACTTCCAATGAAAGAAAAGCAGAATATCAAAAAAATATCAAAAAAATTTAAAAACGATTTTCCACGTAAAGAAAGAAAGGATATTATGTATCAATTTGGAATTCAAATTCAAGAGCTCGTTAGAAATGTTATTCTCAATTACTATTTTGGTTTAGGTTTCGTGTACGGCGAACAATAGCGTTTTGATGTCTTTTTCGAAATAAATAATTTAATAATGAATTATCATACTAAAAATACATATCAATAAAAACATACATGTTTAATTATTATACAAAATGATTACTACTTTTGTCTATTTTTTTCAACTTTTTTAAACAATTAATCGACAAATTTAAAGTAACAAATTAAATTGTATGTAATGAAATCCCTTTTGAATAAACTAATACGATTGTAAGTTGCAGAAATATTAAATTACGACGAATTGTAGAAACTATAATATATGATTAGTGTTGATCGTCTGCCTAACATAATAGATTATTATGTCAAATAGTCATACAAAATGGACGTTCTTAAATATTTAAAAAATATTCAAGGAACAATGTTGTCTTATGACTCAAAATTAGGTAGCATACAGAATTTTGTCGAAACATAATCTGCTAAATTTTAAAAACTTAAAAATGATTTTAATGATTTAGTTTTAAATGGATAACATACGATAACAATGGATAATTTTAACTAAGTGATTTATGTCGTAAAGCCTTTGAATTATGATATTCTGAATGAGTCTAACGTTAAGTATAATATAATGGTTTATCTACCCGAAGGCCGGTACTGAAAACTGATTGTGAGAACACATCTGATGAAGTGAAAGATGTATTAACTGAAACTTGGCTGTGTGATAATATTTCGACTACCGAAATCCGAATTAGGTTTTAATAATTTTTATATTTATAGATGTGACTGTTCGTTAATGTCGAGCAAATAATGTAGTAGAGGCGGTGGTGTTATGATCTGCGTTAAAAATATGTGCAAGTCCGCACAAATCTCCATTCACACATCACATCACAAATTAATAACGATACTGTTGAACTGTTACTATATTTGTCTCTAAAATATTACCGTATATTAATTAGTTTATTATCGGCGGGTGTTATATTCCACCGTGCTTTAATGCCAATAATTATACAGTTATTATAGGAATTATTAATTCTCAAATGTTTTATATGTCTATACTACTCGGAGACATTGTTTATATATTTCGATCTCATTTAAAAGAAAACAATTTTCATACACTAGGGACACCAAAATTACTTATTATCGGAACCGAGGAAAGTATTTGTTACCGTATTTTCCCTGTGATATTGATTTAGTTTATTTTAATGATATTGGAGGTCCTTTTTCAGAAGTTTGGTTGAAAACATTACCAACCAAAATGATTAGTGTATTTTTATAGACAGTTCCAAACGAACCTTTAAATGTGTTTATTAAACTAAAAAATGGTCAATTTTCTTCTGGGACAACAGGGCTGATCCACCAAATGTATATTACTATACACTGTACACATTACTATACGCACCTCACTTCCAATCCTAAAATTTAAACATAAATAACTTTAAAAGTAATCATCCAAAACTTTTTAATGATCAATCAATATATGTATCAAAGTATTTATGAAAAAATGGCTTAAAAAAAATTACTTAGAAAAGCAAAACAGTTAAGGGCAATACAAACTATGGTGTTTATAGCGCTAATTAGTCTAATTTTTTTTTATTTTAAAAATATACACTAAAACTAAACTTCTTTAAATTGTCAAATCTTTGTGTGCCACCCTGTATTGTTGTGGTTGTTTTTTCGAAAAAAGATGTACAACATATTTCTCTAGTAACAGTATTGTAACAAAACGGCATTCTTTACACAACTAGCACTTTTAACATCATGTAAATGTAAAGTGAATAATACAGACTAAGGTCATCATTTGAAAAATGTACACCTGACCTATTATAATCAACAGCTAAAATCAAAGACGTATTTGTATTAGGGCGTAGTAATAATAACAATTTAATAACCGAAATCACGGCTTTGAATCTGTTAAGTCTGGTCTCTCCCAGACATTTTTCCAATTAGTTAACAGACATAGTTTTACACTTTAATACTATTTAAACATAATGAACAACATTTAATTTTAGACTTTTTTTAAGATAGGTCATCTATCTAAAGCAAAACAGTTAAGTGCAATACACATTGTATTGTTTACATCGAAAATGAGTATAAATAATTTTTAAAAAAAACATAAAAATATTCAATAGAACAAAAGTGATTATGTTTATAATATCTTAGGGGATCACCCTGTATTTTGTATGTATATTTTGTTGTTGCTTTTTTTAAGCAAGTGTTCTGCAACAGTCCGTAACAATACGGAAACAATATAGGCTTGTTTACACAAATTACCATTTTGAACCCTATGCAAATGTAAAACCTAAATTTCCGTTCGCCGTATACAACTTTACTTAAAAATATATACATTTTAAGTTTCAGTACACAGAGTTTTGTCTAAATAAAATGTCGAACAAAGTGTTCGTCGCGTTCATATTTTTTTATGTAATAATCAATAACAGTGGACGAACGTTTGAATCAAACACAGTAAAAAAAAATCTATCTTACATACTTAACGCGCTATTAGGTCATACACAATGGGCTCAAATTCCCGATGTGAAAGCCAAACATCCAAATTATCCGAACGAGTTTGTTCCATTTTCAGGAAGGGATTTAGTAATTTACAGAGGTTTGTTCTCTCGTGCGAAAAACACTGGCCATTCTCAAGTTAGTATCTATAATGTGTTTGAAAAACACTACATGGTCACTTGTTTTTTAAGATGTCTATACGCAGACGCCACGGATATATTTACAACGTTAATTAAAAACTTTTTTAACTTAAGTAATTATGAAAGACATTTATCACGAATGAAAACATATTATAAATGTAAAAAACGCAAGAGAAATAAAATCCTTCTAGAAAATATGACTCGTGAACATTTGTACTCTTCAGGAAAGCAATCGAAAACTAATGTAAATGGTCGTGAAACAAACCTACCGCAATATGAAACGTATAGAAAACGCATGTCAAATGATATCATTTTGGAAACTATGAGTAATAAACTAGTGATCGTACCAAAGGAGCAATCGAAAACTAAACTACAAGATGATCAACCACGTTGCGAAAATGACGATTCGGAAGACGAAAATAAAAACGAACAGAACATTGACGATAGTGAAAAAAATAATTGTGTACTGCCTTCAGATGATTTATCTGACTATGATACTATTTGGGATATTTTCAATGTTACGTATCAACAACTATTGGATAGTAAGCCGATGTTTGAATACACCTATGACGCATTAGTTTACTTATATGGACTGATTCCGCCCGAGGAATTTCGTTTATATCCCAAAATTAAAGACGTACAAAAAGTAATAGAATTGGTGGAGTGGTACAAAGATATATCGTTAAATTTAAATCGTATTTTTCCAAATTATATCGGTAAACACGATGTTGACTACAAGTCAAAAGTTAGTATGTTCACCAATAAATTATCCATGTCCATTCTTCGCTGGAATCAATTTAAGTTGAAACCGTTTGTAGGTAAATATTGCATTATTCCACCGAAGGTCAACCAGCCCATCCAACAAATATTACAGAAATTTAAAACTGAGTTTCCAAATCAAAAAAAATCAGATATCATAAATCAATTCAAAAGTCAAATTCAAGAGCTCATTAAAATTGTTTTCAATAATTACTATTTAGATTTAGGTTTCGTGTATACCGAATAATAGCATTTTGATGACGTTTCTTAAATGTATAATTAAGTAACAAATTGTCATAATAAAAATACATGAAAAAAATATCCATGTATTCATTTGATAATTTGTATTTGTTGGGTCTTAGCTTATCCAAACATTTTCCCACTTAGTTGACAGATGTAGTTTTGGCTTACACTTTATTATTGTTTGAACATCCACAACATTTTATAGTTCAATGAGTAAAGGCCGACTTCAGCCGTCAAAACATTTTCTACCGAGAAATATGGTTTGATTAATATTTATACTTAAAGATAAGTCATCTATTTTTATATCTAATTGATAAAGACGATTCTGAAGAACCGATGAAGTAGAGTGCAGTAGAGTGGTAGAGTTAGCACGTAGGGTATAACTATTCCCAACCTAAACATAAATAACATAAAAAGTTGATCAGTCAACATTCCTAGATAACTATTCTTAATAGAATTTTAAATTGAAATAAATAAAAGTAAGACAAATTTACCTAAAAAAAAAACATAAGAAAATGAATACAAAAGTCATTACATTTGTCAAATCTTTGTGTGACACCCTGTATTGTGGTTTTTTGGTCGTTTTTATAAACAAGTGTTTTGCAACAGTAAATAAGACTACACGACATAGTCATCTACTAATAAGGCAATAACCTACTTTAAAAAAACAAGCACTTTGTAAAACATAAAATCCCATTCGCCGTACAAAGCTAAACTTTAAAATACATACATTTTAATTTCAGTACATAGTTTTTTGTCTAAATAAAATGTCGAACAAAGTGATAGTCGGGTTCCTAATTTTTTATGTAATAATCTACAACAGTGATCGAACGATTGCATCAAACGCAGTAAAAAAAAATTTGTCCGACGTACTTAACGCGCTATTAGGCCATCAACAATGGGCCCATATTACCCATGTAAAAGCCAAACATTCAGATTTTCCAAACAAGTTCGTTTCATTTTCAGGGAAGGATTTGTTCATTAACAGAGGTATGTTTTCTCTTGCGAAAAACATTGGCAACTATCAAGTTAGGGTCGATAACGTGTTCAAAAAACACAACATGGTTACTTGTTTGTTGGGATGTGTGTACGTAAACGCGACGGACATGTTTACAACATTAATTAAAAACCTTTTAAGTTTAAGTGGTTATGAAAGACAGTTAGCAAGAATGAAAACATACTATAAATCTAAAACACGTAAGAGAAATAAAATCCTTCTAGAAAATATGACTCGTGAACATTTGTACTCTCCAGGAAAGCGATCGAAAACCAATGTAAATGGTTGTAAAACAAAACCGCCATATAAAAGGTATAAAAAACGCAAGACAAATGATATCATTTTGGAAACTATGAGTAGTGAACTAGTGATCTTACCAAGGAAGCAATCGAAAAGTAAAGTACCAGATGATCAACCACATGATGACAAGGACCATTTACATGACTACGCGAGTTCTTGGGAGATTTTCAATTTTACGTATCGACAATTATTGGATAGTCAACCGATGTTTGAGTACATGTACGATGCGTTAAGTTATTTATTCAGGTTGATTTCGCCCGAGCAATACAATTTCTATCCTAGCATTAACGACATACAAGAAATATTAGAGTTATTGGAGTGGCACAAAGATATATCGATCAAATTAAATCACCTTTTGCCAACTTATATCGGTGAACTCGATGTTGACTACGAGTCAAAAGTTGGTAAGTTTTCCTCAACATTTTTCTTGTCTATCATTCGCAGGAATTACTTCAAAACGAAACCATTTTTACGCAAATATTGCATACTTTCTGAGATTGAAACCCAACATATCAGACACATATTACAGAAATTTCAAACCGAGTTTCCAAGTAAAGAAAAATCAGATATCATATTTCAATTCAAAAGTCAAATTCAAGAGTTGAAAAAAAATATTATCAAAAATTACTATTTAGATTTAGGTTTTGTTTACATCGAACGATTGCGTTTGTCGTTTTTCCTAAATGAATAATTAATTTATGAATTATATCATAATAAAAATCAAATTAAAAAAAAATAATAATCTTTGTTTATGTTGCAATACTATCCACTACTCATATGTGCATACTATAAAAGTATAATATACGAGTGGAAGTCAGGTATTGAATAAAACAACACAACTGAATGTGTAGATTAGCGTGGAGAAAAAAAAACAGTATAGAATAAATATGTTGTACTAATAATACTGACAAAAAGACTAAGCTCCGAGCCCTTTGCCCAAATGCTTTTGATGTTGTTTATTTATTAATTACTTTACGCCTAGCGGCATTACAATAGAGTAATACATATTATACAATTGGACATTACTAGCTTAAGAATTTACAGCATTACAGTAAAATGTATATACTGTATAAATGGGTAATATTGGCAAATTAATTAAGTCTGCTGCAGGCAAATTTGATCCAGAAAAAATCACACCAAGATCATCATTTGAACAAATTACGCCTAGAAAATTATAATGTCCGGCTAAAATAAAAGACGTATTTGTATTAGAGCATAGTAATAATATTGGTTCAGTTTTGCTGACATATATGGCATGAATTAATTTTAAGATAAGTTAGCTATTTAAAGTAATTGATAAAGGCAATTCTAAAGTTTAATTTGGCAATACTGAAGTGTTATCTATATTAATTTTTTAAGAATCGTCTGAATCACTTATTGGGTTTATGGATGTCCCTGCTCCCATGCTAAAGAGATGTTTAAAGTACAAAATGTATTAAACACAACACTACAATATGGCATTATATTATACAGAGTGCTGAAAAGTTTTGACAAATTAAAAAACTTTTGAATGAGTTGTTTATCAATCAACATTTCATCAAATTATTCATAATAAAATGACTGTCTTAATTATAAAAAAATACAAGTAAAACAATTAAGTGCATTACAAACCGTTGTGTTAATAGTGCAAATGAGTATAATTTTTTTTTTTAAGAATCTTAAAAATATTCATTAGAACAAAAGTTATTTTAATTGTCAAATCTTTGTGTGACATCCTGTATTGTTGTTGTACTTTTTTTATTGATTTTTAGAAACAAGTGTTCTGAAATCGTACGTATGACGATGCTTTACTAACAATATGGGCTTCTTTAAAAAAACAAGCTCTTTGAACAGCACGCAATTGTAAAACATAATATCCCGTTCACCGTACAAAACTATACTTTAAAATATATACCTTTTAAATTTCTTTACACAATTTTTGCTTCAAAAAAATGTTGTGCAGAGTATTAATCAGGTTACTTTTTTTTAATGTAATATTCTGTAACATTGAAGGAACGTTTTCATCTAACGATTTCCAACAAAATCGGTCAGACATACTTAACGCACTATTTGGTCATCCACAATGGGGACGGATTACTACTATAGAAGCCAAACATTCAGATATTCCGAGCGAGTTCGTTTCATTTTCAGGAAAGGATCTATTCATTAATAGAGGTTTATTCTCTCGTGCGAAAACCACTGGGAATTCTCATGTTAGTATAAATAACGTGTTTAAAAAACACTTTATGGTCACTTTTTTGTTAGGATGTCTATACGCAAACGCGACTCATTTATTTACAACCGTAATTACAAATCTTATGAATTTAAGTAGTTATGAAAGACAATTATCACGAATGAAAACATATTATAAATGTAAAAAAAGGAAGAAAAATAAAATTCTTCTTGAAAATATGGCTCGTGAACTTATGTACTCTCCAAGAAAGCGATTGAAAACTAATGTACAACATCATCCAACCCATGATGAAAATGACGATTCGGTAGAAAAGAATAAAAACGATCAGAACATTGTCAATAACGAAGAAAATGATTGTGTACCTCCTACAGATGATTTAACTGACTATGCAAGTTCTTGGAAGATTTTTAATTTTACATATAAAAAATTATTGGATAGTCAGCCAATGTTTGAGTACATGTATCAGGCATTAGTTTATTTATTCAGATTAATTACACAAGAGGAATTTAATTTATATCCTGATTTAAAAAACGTACAAAAAGTAATAGAGTTAGTGGAGTGGTACAAAAATATATCGATAAATTTAAAACGCCTTCTGCCAACCTATATCGGTGAACATGATGTTGACTACAAGAAAAAAGTTGGTCGTTTATCCTTAAAATTGTCTATGTCTATTTGTAACAGGAATCGATTTTATTTGAAACCGTTTGTATGCAAATATTGTATAGTTCCAAAGAACGTCAACCAGAACATCCAAAAATTCTTACACGATTTTAAAACTGAGTTTCCAAAAAAAAGAACAGATATCATATATCAGTTTGAAAAGCAATTACAAGAGCTCGTTAAATTTGTTATTAATAATTACTTTTTAGATTTAGGTTTCGTGTACACCGAAAAATAGCGTTTCGATGACTACTTCTAAATGAATAAATAAATTGTAAATATCATAATAAAATACATAAAATAAAATCCATGTTTAATTATTACAAAATGCTACTATATTTAAATCCCGGTTAACCTCTCACGCTATTAGACTTGCTACTGCAGTATAATATAATATTAATAAGTTTCAATCATTATTATTGAAATAGTCAGTTCATCAACATCATAATATCAATAATTTTAGTTATAACAAAATGATGGATGGTATTTTATATTTTTTACAAAGCCTAGATCTAGAATGTTACCAAAAATTAAACACTACTGTGTTAGCTCGTTATAAATTTAGGAAAGAAAAGTTATCAAAAACTAAAGCGGCACCAGGCACATTTGATCCAAAATAAATCAGATTAAGGTTGAAAAATGTACTCCTGACCAATTATAATAAATAGCTAAAAACAAAGACTTATTTGTATTAAGGCGTAGTTATAATAACGGTTTAATAACCATGATTTCATTTAAATCTGTTAAGTCTGATTTTCCTCAAACATTATTTCACTTAGTTAACAGACGCAGTTTTGACTTACACTTTAATACTGTTGAAACATATACAACATTTCCTAGTTCAATTAGTAAATACCGACATCGGCTCGATAACACGTTCTCTACTGATACGATTGGCTTGATGTATGTTTATACTTAGAGATCTGTCATCCATTTAAAGTTAAACAGTTAAGTGCAATACACATCATGTTGTTTATGGCGGAAATGAATATAAATAATTTAGAAAATAAAACATAAAAATATTCGCTAGAATAAAAGCTATTACATTTATAAAACCTTAGGGGATCATCCTGTATTGTTTATGTTTTTTTGTTGTTGCTTTTTATAAACAAGTGTTCTGCAACAGCCCGTAGCAATACGGTACCCAAAGTAGACTTTTTTACACAAACACTAGTTTTAGTATTTTAAACACCATGCAGATATAAAACCTAAATTCCCGTTCACCTCATGAAGCTTAACATAAAAATATAGTATACATTTAAAATTTCAGTACACAGTTATTGGCCTAAATAAAATGTCGGACAAAGTTTTCATCGGGTTTTTATTTTTTTATATAATAATCTATAGTAGTAAAGGAACGTTTGCATCTAGCGAAGTCAAACAAAATGTGTCTGATGTACTTAACGCGCTATTAGGCCATCAACAATGGGCAAAGATTACCCATGTAAAAGTCAAACATCAAGATTTCCTAAGTGAGTTTGTTTCATATTCAGGAAAGGATTTATTCATTTACAGAGGTTTGTTCTCTCGTGCAAAAAACACTGGGAATTCTCAAGTTAATGTCGATAATGTAATTAAAAAACATTTTATGGTTACTTTTTTGTTAGGATGTCTATATGCCAACGTGACGGACATATTTACAACGTTAATTAAAAATCTTTTAAGCTTAAGTAGTTATGATAGGCATTTATCACGAATGAAAACATATTATGATTGTAAAAGAAACAAAAGAAAAAAAATTCTTTACATGGCTCATGAACTTTTGTGCTTGCCAAGAAAGCGATCCAAAACTGAAGTACAACTTAATCAATCACACGGTGAAAATGACGGTTCGAAAGACGAGTATGAAGACGTACAGAACGTTGTCAATGACGAAGAAAATGATTGTGTACAGCCTTCAGACCATTTAATTGACTACGCAAGTTCTTTGACGATTTTTAACTATACGTATCAACAATTATTAAGTAGTCAGCCGATGTTTGTGTGCATGTATGACGCATTAGTTTACTTACACAGATTGATTTCGCCCGAGGCATTTCGTTTATATCCTAATATAGTAGACGTACAATATGTAATCGAGTTAGTGGAGTGGTACAAAGATATATCGATAAATTTAAATCGCCTTCAACCAACTGTAATCAGTGAACACGATGTTGACTACGAGTCAAAAGTTGGTAAGTTTTCCTTAAAATTGTCCAAGGCTATTAGTAGCAAGAATCTATATAATTTGAAACCGTTTATAAGGAAATATTGCTTAGTTCCAGCGAAGGTCAACCAGAACATCAGAAAAATAATTAAGAAATTTAGAACTGAGTTTCCATGTAAAGAAATGTCGGATATCAAGTATCAATTTGGAATAAAAATTCAAGAGCTCGTTGAATATGTTATTAATAACTATTATATAAGATTAGGATTTTTGTACATCGAACAATTACAATTTGATGTAATTTCCAAAATGAATAATTAGTTATGAATTATCACAATAAAAACACGTACAAAAATTAACATAAATGTTGAATTATTATAGAAAATTATTACTAATTTTTTAATTTTTTTAACAATTATTCGATTAAAATATATAAAACGCCTTCTACCAACCTTTATCGATAAAATTGATGTTGACTACAAGTCATAATTTGGTAAGTTTCCTCAAAATTGTTTACGTCCATCAATCGCAGGAAGCAATTAAATTTCAAACGGTTTTTAGGCATATATTGCATAATTCCAGCTTATCAGACAAATATTAAATTAATTCCAGAGCTCGTTAAATATTTTAAATAATTACTATTTAGATTTAGATTTTTTGTACATCGAGCTATTCCATTTCGAGTTTTTCTTAAATGAATAATTTATTTATGAATTACTTATTTATTTATTAGAATAAATCCCGGCATGCACCCTTGATTACAGACAATATAATACAAAATTAAACATAGATTGACAAATAAGAATGAACATTTCACTTACTGCTCAATATAAACTTACAATTTATAATTTCAAAATAGAAAAGGAATGATTCACATAGCGGAAGCTACCGTCTAAGTGGCTCATGTTCATCAATGTTTAATTATTGCTATAATGCTACTTTATTTAAATCCCGGTTAACCTCTCACTGTATTAGACATGCTACTGCACTATAATATAATATTATTAGGTTTTTTTCATTACTATTAAAATGGTCAATACAATCTATTCAGTTTTACATTAAGGACATTAAGGCGATGTATGATGCAAGCTTATTGCACGCTGGATCCGCTTGAGCAATATAATTTGTATCACCTATACATAATAAACGCACAAGTAGTAATAGAGTTAGTGATATGATACAAAATATGATGACAAGTTCAATACGCTTATTTCGAAATTAAATTGTTGATATTGATATTAGTTACAACTAAAATATATTTGGTCTAATTCTCTCAATTAATTTAAAGAGTTACAACCATTTGTGTGCTATTTTTTTCAAACTTTCAGTCAATGATAAACATGTCATGAATGTCATCAATTATCATTTTTTAGATTTAGTTTTTGAGTACATAGATCAATTCGAGTTTGACATAATTTCCTGGTTATATTAAAAAATGTTATACATTTTTAACACAAAAATACCATAAAATATTAAAGTGCATATTAAATTATTATAAGAAAATTATAATTACCATATTCAAACCCATTAATCATTTCACGACTCACTTTATATGATGAGTCTATAGATGTTTTACATATTGTAGACACAGGTTTGTCAAAAAACCGTCATCAACCACGATAATGCGTCTATTTTTAAACATTTCTTTTACAATTTGGGATTTATCGACTATGATCGATTGCTAATAAATAAAATTGAAAAGAATTTTTACGAGAATAAACTTTTAAAATAAGAGAATTTGTTACCTTTAGGGTTTATTCAAAAAACTTACCAAACGCATAACGTATGTCCACTTCTTCAAACAAAATTAAATCAGAGAATGTTTTTTAATGTTCTTGATAAAACATTATCGTCAACGAGAGCATAATCATAATATCGCAAAATTAAAATAATTTTCTACCACTGGTTCTCGATCAGTCAAAGCTTTTATTATATAATTTATAATAAAATGACTGTTTTAAATATGAAAAAAAAACAATACACAACGAGCAGTGTAAAAATATCTTAAAAATATAATATTTGATTTATTAAGTCTTTATTGGACACCCTGTATCAATGGCATATATTTTTTTAATATTTTTTTTGTACTCTGTATTGTTGTTGCACAATTTTTATTGATTTTTAAAAACAAGTGTTCTACAATAGTACGTATGAATGTACGGCTTAGTTCACTACTAACAACACGGGCTACTTTAAAAATCAAGAACTCTATAAAACATAGAATCCCATTCGCCGTACAAAGCTAAACTTTAAAATACATACATTTTAATTTCAGTACATAGTTTTTTGTCTAAATAAAATGTCGAACAATGTAATAGTCGGGTTCCTTATTTGTTATGTAATAATCTACAACAGTGATCGAACGATTGCATCAAACGCAGTAAAAAAAAATCTGTCCGACGTACTTAACGCGCTATTAGGCCATCAACAATGGGCCCATATTACCCATGTCGAGGCCATACCTACCGAATTCCCGAATAAGTTTGTTTCATTTTCAGGAAAGGATTTATTCATTTACAGAGGTTTGTTCTCTCGTGCGAAAAACACTAGGAATCCTCATGTTAATCGACACTTGCAAGTCGATAACGTGTTTAAAAAACACTACATGGTCACTTGTTTGTTAGGATGTGTATACGCAAACGTGGCCGATATATTTACAACGTTAATTAAAAACCTATTACAATTAAGTCGTATCGAAAGAAAAATGTCACAACAGACTTCATATTATAATCGTAAAAGACGCTTGAGAAATAGAGGTCTTCTCGAAAATGTGACAAATGAACGTTTGATCTTGCCAAGGAAGCGATCGAAAACTAATGCACAACATGATCAACCGCATGACTATTCAGGAGACGAGAAAAAAGACGTACCGTATATTTACAATGACAAAGAAGAGGATTGTAAACCTGTTACAGACCATTTAACTGACTATACAAGTTCATGGGAGATTTTTAATTTTACATATCAACAATTATTAGATAGTCAGCCGATGTTTGAGCACATGTATGACGCATTAGTTTATTTATTCAGATTAATTTCACCAGAGGAATTTGATTTATATCCTAACATTAAAGACGTACAAAAATTAATAGAGTTCGTTGAGTGGTACAAAGATATACCAACAAATGTAAATCGCCTTCTACCAACTGATATCGGTGAACACGATGTTGACTACAAGTCAAAAGTTGGTGAGTTTTCCTTAAAATTGTCCAAGTCTATTAATAGCAGGAATCAATTATTGAAATCATTTGTATGCAAATATTGCATACTTCCATTGAATAAATACCAGAATATCAAAAAAATAATACAAAAATTTAAAACTGAGTTTCCAAATAAAGAAATACCTGATTTGATGTATCGAATTGGAAATCAAATTCGGGGTCTCGTCATATATGTTATTAATAATTACTACACAAGTTTAGGTTTTTTGTACATCAAACATTTGCATTTTAATGTCATTTCCGAAATGTATAATAATTTATAAATTGTCATAATAAAAATATATATAAATAAAAACATAAATGTTTAATGATTATAGAAAATAATGACTACTTTTTTGATTTTTAACTTTTTTAACAGTTAATTGACAACAGATTTAATGCCATTCACCCCGGCGACCGAACTGGCATAAAGTTAGCCATAGCCACTCCTGGTCAATACGCCAATTGCATAAAATAAAAAAACAGATTTAAATATTAAAAAACAAATTGAAAGTGTCAAATTTATTTTTTAATAAACGAGTAAAAATTTGTATGTTGCAGAAATACTAAATAACTGCAATAAAAAAAAAACATATACGCTTAAAACCTGAACTTAATGATTTTTATCATAAAGCTTAGAAGAAGATCGCAACTCTTCAAACGCAGGTCAATTTTATGATTTTCTGCATGAGTCTATCGATAGAGCAATATTGGTTATATTGTTCTACATTACTAATATAATTTAAAGTCTTCTTTAGGGTTATATGGTTTTTTATTTAAAGGTGTACTCGTGGCAAATTATAATTACCGGCTAATTTAAAAAAAGTATTAGTACTAAAGCGTAGTAATAATAAAGGTTCAACAACCGTAATTTCATTTGAATCGAGCGCGTACAGTTATATTGATCCGCCATATTACTCTACCGTACTCTAACGGTTCCATATCTACAACACATTCCGAGCATACATCGGACTTAAAGAAGATGTATAACTTGTTTCTAATAAAACTATATGATTGCCTCCAATATTAACAATAACAAATAACTGTTTACAATCTAGCACGGACTAGAAAAGACTGAATGAATTTACTGTGCCGGCAGATAACAGTATTAGATCACTTCTATTAGATTAATTCTTTATAATTAATAATCAATAACGAACTTAACATTTTGCAGTATAAGATTAACCAGGTCCCATCGCCGGTATGTGCCGGGTGGTACCTATGTTAATTGTTTTTACGTTTACACGGAGTTTTTGTTTATTATTGATGGTTATAGTTTTGCCTGAATAAAATGCCTGACAAAGTGTTAGTTGGATTCCTCATTTTTAATGTAATAATATATACAGTAAACAAACGTATGCACCCTCTATTATTCTTGTATTTTTTTTATTGTTTTATAGAAACAAGTGTACTGCAATTGTACGTATGACTGTACAGTTTAATCCTCTACTAACAATACGGGCTTCTTTAAAAAAACTATCATTTTGAGTAGCTTAAAATTGTAAAACATAAAATCCGGTTCACAGTACATAACTATACGTTAAAATAAATGCATTTTAAATTTTAGTACACAATTTTTGGTTAGATAAAATGTCGAACAGAGTATTAATCGGGTTTCTTTTTTTGTATATAATATTCTATAACATTGAACAAACGTTTTCATCTTACGATGCCAAACAAAATCTGTCAGACGTTCTTAACGCACTATTTAGTCACCAACAATGGGCACAGATCACCGATGTGAAGGCCAAACATCCAGATTTTCAGAAAGAGTTTGTTCCATTTTCAGGAAAGGATTTATTCATTTACAGAGGTTTGTTCTCTCGTACGAAAATCACTGAGAATTCTCAAGTTAATGTCGATAACGTCTTAAAAAAACATTACATGGTCACTTGTTTGGTAGGATGTGTATACGCAAACGTAACCGATATATTTACAACGTTAATTAAAAACCTATTACAATTAGATGGTATCCTAAGAAAAAAATCACGAAAAAGAGCATATTATATATGTAGTAGACGCAAGAAGAATAAAATCCTTCTGGAAAATATGAAAAATGAACGTTTCAACTTGCACAAAAAGCGATCGAAAACTAATCTACAACAAGATCAAGCACATGGCAAAAATGACGATTTAGAAGATGAGAAAGAAGACGATCAGAACATTGCCAATAACGAAGAAAATGATTGTGTACCGCCTACACATGATTTAACTGGCTATGAAACTTCTTGGAAGATTTTAAATTTTACATATCAACAATTATTGGATAGTCAGCTGATATTTGAGTACATGTATAACGCATTAGTTTATTTATTTAGATTAATTCCAACAGAGGAATTTGTTTTATATCCTAACATTAAAGACGTACAAAGAGTAATAAATTTAGTGGAGTGGTACAAAGATATATCGATAAATTTAAATCGCCTTCTACCAACTGATATCGGTGAACACGATGTTGACTACAAGGAAAAACTTAGTAACTTTTCTTCAAGCTTGTCCAAGTCTTTTAGTATCGGGAATCGACTAATGAAACCATTTGTATACAAATATTGCATACTTCCATTGAACAAATACAAGAATATCAAAAAAATATTACAGAAATTTGAAACTGAGTTTTCAGATAAAGAAATACCGGATTTTATGTATCGAATTGGAAATCAAATTCAGGCGCTCGTTAAATATGTTATCAATAATTACTATGTAAGTTTAGGTTTTATGTACATCGAACAATTGCAATTCGATTTTATCTTCAAAATGTATAATAATTTATGAATTATCATAATAACAATATATACAAATAAAAACATATATGTTTAACTATTATAGAAATCTATTATTCATTTTTCTATTTTTTATGGTTTTCCAACTTTATGATTTTCTACATGAGTCTAGTGATTGAGTAGCTAGTTCAAAAAACATATAGGTTTATGATATTCTCGAATGTATTAAAAAATGGTTGAGAGGTATATCGATGATAATGATCTATCGATAAATTTAAATCGCCTTCTACTAACTTATATACGTGAACACGATTTTGACTACATTTAGATATAGGTTTTAATTATAGGATTTATTAGAAAGTATGCGCACTTGTTTTGAGAAAATATAATACACACTTGAACTCAGATTTACAGATAAGAATGAACATTTAACCGATAACTACTGAATAAAAACTTACAATTTATGATTTGAAAATAGAGTTTCAAAGGAAGACTTCACATAACCGTCTAAATGGCTCATTATGCATATTGTTGTTGGTAGAACGAGGAACATAAATAAAGTAGAAATGCCAGATGAACGCCGAGGAACCTTAAAACATAAATTGGAGATAGGGCCGGAGCAATCTAATTTATTACTTAACAGACTATTTAAGAACGATTTGGTTGAATTTGAGTGCGTGACACATACATTTTATAATACTTAACTCAGTGAATTTGGAACTTTTTTGGATAGGGCTCACACTTTTCTCTATAGTAAACAATTTTCGGTTTTTTTAAAGTAGTTGTAATTTTAAATAAAATGTCCTACAATTGATTCGTAAATTGTTCTTTCTATAAACATTTTTTTTTATTTATTTATTTCTTTTACAATTAATTTTGTAAGATTTAAAAAATACCCGTACAAACATACATACGTACGTGTTAGCGAGATAAAGAAAGGCATGTAAAAACCACACTATTTTGTGACATTATATTACATTATTGTTTTTTTTTAACCATACGTATAACTGTACGACTTAGTCATCTACTGAAAATATGATAACAATACGGGCTTCTTTAAACAAAACAAAATTTTGAAAAGCTCGCATGTGTAAAAACTAAATTCTCGTTCACCATATAAACTTTGTTTTAAACTATATACATTTTTAATTTTATTATGCAGTATTTTGCCTCAATGAAATGTCTGACAAAGTGTTAGTTGGATTCTTCACTTTTTATGCAATAAACGTATGCACCCTGTATTATTGTTGTATTTTTTTTATTGCTTTATAGAAACAAGTGTACTGCAATTGTACGTATGACTGTACAGTTTAATCCTCTACTAACAATACGGGCTTCTTTAAAAAAACTATCATTTTGAGTAGCTTAAAATTGTAAAACATAAAATCCGGTTCACAGTACATAACTATACTTTAAAATATATGCATTTTAAATTTTAGTACACAATTTTTGGTTAGATAAAATGTCGAACAGAGTATTAATCGGGTTTCTTTTTTTGTATATAATATTCTATAACATTGAACAAACGTTTTCATCTTACGATGCCAAGCAAAATCTGTCAGACGTTCTTAACGCACTATTTAGTCACCAACAATGGGCACATATCACCGATGTGAAGGCCAAACATCCAGATTTTCAGAAAGAGTTTGTTCCATTTTCAGGAAGGGATTTAGTAATTTACAGAGGTTTGTTCTCTCGTACGAAAATCACTGAGAATTCTCAAGTTAATGTCGATAACGTCTTAAAAAAACATTACATGGTCACTTGTTTGGTAGGATGTGTATACGCATACGTGTCCGATATATTTAAAACATTAATTAAAAACATTTTAAATTTAAGTTGTACTGAAAGAAAAAGATCACATAAAAGAGCATATTATAAATGTAATAGACGCAAGAGATTTAAAATCCTTCTAGAAAATATGACAAATGAACGTTTGAACTTGCCAAGAAAGCGATCGAAAACTAATGCACAACACGATCAACTACATGGTAAAAATAACGATTTGGAAGACGAGAAAGAAGATGATCAGAACATTGACAATGACGAAGGAAATGATTGTGTACTGCCTTCAGATAATTTAACAGACTATGAAACTTCTTGGCACATTTTCAATTATACTTATCAACAATTATTGGATAGTAAGCCGATGTTTGAATACATGTATGACGCATTAGTTTACTTATTCAGATTGATTCCGCCCGAGGAATTTTTTTTATACCGTAACTTAAAAGACGTACAAAAAGTAATAGAATTAGTGGAGTGGTACAAAGATATATCGATAAATTTCAATCGCCTGCTACCAACTTATATGGGTAAAAACGATGTTGACTACAAGTCAAAAGTTGGTATGTTTTACACAAAATTGTTCAGGTCAATTAATCGCAGGAATCTCTCAAAGATGAAATCATTTGTATGCAAATATTGCATACTACCAGCAAACGACCACCAGAACATCAAATATATGTACCAGGAATTTCAAACTGAGTTTCCAGATATTGAAAAAACAGATTTGATGTATCGAATTGGAAATCAAATTCAGGCACTCGTTAAATATGTTATCAATAATTACTATATAAGTTTAGGTTTTATGTACATCGAACAATTGCAATTCGATGTTATTTTCAATATGAATAATTAATTTATGAATTACCATAAAAAACATACAAACAAAAAATAATATACATGTTTAATATAGAAAATGTTTACATGTTTAATTATAGAAAATTATTACTCCTTTTTCTATTTTTTAACTTTTCAACAGTAAATCGTTGACGGAATTGAACGAACAATATAAAATAATTAAAATTGTTAAATTTGTTTTTAGATATACGAATATGAATTCGTAAGGAAAAACTGTTGGCCTTCTTCGGCTATTCTTTCTTTGATGGATGCCTTTATTATTATTCTTAGTAACTTTGTCGTAGCGTATGTCAAATTTTAGATCTTCTTATCTTAAGGGCTATTAGAAAGCGTCTTCCGTCTCCTACTCTTCGAAAAACTTCTTAATTTGTTATTTGATTTACCCATCTTATATTACGAGTTCTCCTGCAGCACCACCCTTCAAATTTTTTTAACCCATGTTTTATGTAGTACTATATCAACTTCCCTCGTTCCTGTTCTTCCTTCTTCTGTTCCTCAATAGATTACTCGATACTCATCTGATCTCCTTATTTAGGCTATCTCATTTCTGAAATGTCAAGAATATTCGTGGTCTTTCCATTTCAATTTTTAAAATCTCGACTTTGATCGATTGCTAATAAAAAAAACCTAAAATAATTTTTACGAAAATAAACTTTTAGAATAAGAGAATTTATTACCTTTAGGGTTGATTCTAAAAAATTACCAAACGCATAACGTATGTGCACTTCTTCAAACAAAATTAAATCAGAGAATGTTCTTTAATGTTCTTGATAAAAGATTATCGTCAACGAGAGCATAATCATAATATCCTAAAAATAAAATAATTATCTACAACTAATTGTCGATCAGTCAAAGTTTTTATTAGATAATCCATTATGAAATGGTTGTTTTAAATATAAAAAAGTACAATACACAACGTGTTGTGTAAAAATATTTTAAAAATGAATATTTGATTAATAAAATCTTTATTTGACACCCTGTATTAATGATCTGTATTATTGACTTGTATTTTTTTTTTGCACCCTGTATTGTTGTTGTACGACTTTTATTGATTTTTAAAAACAAGTGTTCTACAACTGTATGGCATATGAATGTACGGCTTAGTACTTTACTATCAACACGGCCTACTTTAAAAAACAAGAACTCTGTAAAACATAAAATCCCATTCGCCGTACAAAGCTAAACTTTAAAATATAAACATTTTAATTTCAGTACATAGTTTTTCGCCTAAATAAAATGTCGGAAAATTGTATAATCGGTTTTTCTTTTTTTGATGTAACATTCTCTAACAAAACACAAACGATTGCATCTAACGCAGTAAAAAATTATTCGTCTGTCGTACTTATCGCGCTTTTAGGTCATCCACATTGGGCACATATTACCCATGTCAAGGCCATACCTACAGAATTCCCGAATAAGTTTGTTTAATTTTCAGGAAAGGATTTATTTATTTACAGAGGTTTGTTCTCTCGTGTGAAAAACACTAGGAATCCTCATGTTATTGTCGATAACGTGTTTCAAAAACACTACATGGTCACTTGTTTGTTAGGATGTGTATACGCAACCGCGACGGATATATTTACAACGTTAATTAAAAACCTATTACATTTAAGTGGTATCTCAAGAAAAAAATCACAAAAAAGAGCATATTATAAATGTAATACAAGCAAGAGGAATAAAATCCTTCTGGCAAATCTGACAAATGAACGTTTAAACTTGCCAAGAAAGCGATCGAAAACTAATCTACAACATGATCAACCACATGGTAAAAATGACAATTTGGAAGACGAGAAAGAAGACGATCAGAACATTTTCAATAACGAAGAAAATGATTGTGTACCGCCTACAGATAATTTAACTGACTATGAAACTTCTTGGAAGATTTTAAATTTTACATATCAACAATTATTGGATAGTCAGCTGATGTTTGAGTACATGTATAACGCATTAGTTCATTTATTCAGATTAATTCCATCAGAGGAATTTATTTTATATCCTAACATTAAAGACGTACAAAGAGTAATAAATTTAGTGGAGTGGTACAAAGATATATCGATAAATTTAAATCGCCTTCTACCAACTGATATCGGTAAACACGATGTGGACTACAAGGAAAAACATAGTAACTTTCCTTCAAGCTTGTCCAAGTCTATTAGTAGCAAGAATCGATTATTGAAACCATTTGTATGCAATTATTGCATACTTCCATTGAACAAATACAAAATATCAAAAAAATATTACAGAAATTTGAAACTGAGTTTTCAGATAAAGAAATACCGGATTTTATGTATCGAATTGGAAATCAAATTCAGGCGCTCGCTAAATATGTTATCAATAATTACTATGTAAGTTTAGGTTTTATGTACATCGAACAATTGCATTTTAATGTCATTTCCAAAATGTATAATAATTTATGAACTATCATAATAAATATATATATTAATAAAAACAAACATGCTTCACTATTTTTGAAATTTAATACTACTTTTTCTATTTAGTAAGCTTTTAACAATTATTGACGGAATTTAAAGTAACAAAATAATTGAAAGTGTTAATATAATTTTGAAATCAATTAATACTAATTTGTAACAGGCAGAAATAATAAAAAACCAGAAAATCGTTGCAAGAACAATGATGTATGTTTAGGGTTTATCGTCTGACTATCTTAATAACTCATTAAGATAAAATTTTATATAAAATGAACATATATGCTTAATATAAAAATTTAATGATTTATATCATAAAGCTTAGTTTTTTTAAAAATCACGCAAGTGTTTAAATACTGGTCTTGTTTAATGATTTTCTGCATGAGATTGTTGATCGAGTAGCTTGTTCAAAAAACATATAGTTTTATGATATTCTCGAATGCCGTACATTTGAGAGGTTCAAAGATATATCGGTAAAATTAATTCGCCTTCTACCAGCTTATAGAGGTGAATACGATGTTGACTATATTTAAATATAGATTTTCTGTACATCGAATGATTAATTGATTAATGAATCAATCATATATTTATTAGAAGGTATACGCACTTGATTTCAGAAAATATAATACACACTTGAACATAGATTTACATATAGGAATGAACATTTAACCAATAACTACTCAATAATAACTTAAAATTTATGATTTGAAAATAGAGTTTAAAAGGAAGATTTAAAAAAACATGAAATTTTAGTGATATGACCACCATATTTGCCCCTTTATATGGCGACTTGTATGTCCAAGTCCTAATACTATTACAGGATATTGTATTGTCAACCGGGATGAGTGTCTGTGCCAAGTTTCAGCCCTTACATCGAGAAGTGGGTTAAATTAATTTTACAAGATTTGAAAAATACCCGTAAGTCATACCATTGGCGTTTTAACGAGTTAAAGAAAAGCATGCAAAACAACACTATTTCATGACATTATTATTCTGACAGTGTTTTTTGGATTATTCATTTTCTATACAGTAAACGAATGTATGCACCCTGTATTATTGTTGTATTTTTTTTATTGCTTTATAGAAACAAGTGTACTGCAATTGTACGTATGACTGTACGGTTTAATCCTCTACTAACAATACGGACTTCCTTAAAAAAACTAGCATTTTGAATAGCTTGAAATTGTAAAACATAAGATCCGGTTCGCCGTACAAAACTGTACATTAAAATATATACATTTTCAATTCCAGTACATAAATTTTGGTTGGATAAAATGTCAAACAGAGTACTAATCGGGTTTCTTTTTTTGTATGTAATATTCTATAATATTGAGCCAACGTTTGTATCTAACGATGTCATAGAAAATCTGTCAGACATACTTAACGCACTATTTGGTCATCCACAGTGGGCACATAAAACTCATGTCAATGTCAAACATCCAGATTTCCCGAACGAGTTTGTTAAATTTTCAGGAAAGCATTTATTCATTCATAGAAGTTTGTTGTCTCCGGCGAATAACACTAGGAATTCTCAAGTTAATATCGATAACGTGTTTAAAAATCATTACATGGTAAAAATTATTGAATACGATGTTGACTACAAGTCAATAGTTGGACAATTTTCCTCAAAATTGTTAAAATACGTATTTATTTTATACGGAATTTATTTTATTCGAAACCATTAATAGGCAAATATTGTACTTATATTTTACATAGTTTTATACTATACTTCTAATAAAAGACAACCAGAATATTAAAAAAGTATTACAGAAATTTAAAACTAAGTTTCCACGCAAAGATTAAAAGGATACCACAATTCAATTCGTAAGTCATATCTAATAGCCCGTTAATAATTTAATTAATAACTACTATCTGGATTTAGGACTCATGTTAACCGAATGATAGCAGATTGATGACTTTTTATAAATTAAAAATGTAATTATTAATTATTAAAACTACATTAAAAAAATATCCATGTTTAATTAATACAAACTACTACTACTCGTAATTCGGAGCTATTGTTTATTATTGTTGGTTATAGTTAATCTTGTATAATTTTCTCATCCGTGATACCCTAAATAGGTGTAAACATTATTTCAAAACCGAATACCTCTATTGAGTCACGATCTCAACTTTGCTTTATATGAACAAGTGTTCTGCAACTATATGTATGATAGTTCGACATACGCACCTACTGAAAATTTAGTAAGAATGCGGGCTTCTTTAAACGAATTAAAACATATAACAGCATGCGTGTGTAAAACCTAAATTCTCGTTCGCATAATATAAAATTTTTCTTTAAAATATAAACACTTTAAATTCCAGTACACAGTATTTTGCCTAAATAAAATGTCTGACAAAGTGTTAATCAAATTCCTCTTCTTTTATGTAATAATCTATAACAGTGAACAAACGTTTGCATCTTGCACCGTCAAAAAAAATCTGTCTGACCTACTAAACGCACTATTAGGTCACCAACAATGGGCACAGATCACCGATGTGAAGGCCAAACATCCAGATTTCCCGAAAGAGTTTGTTCCATTTTCAGGAAGCGATTTATTCATCTACAGAGGTTTGTTCTCTCGTACGAAAATCACTGAGAATTCTCAAGTTAATATCGATAACGTGTTTAAAAAACATTACATGGTCACTTGTTTGTTAGGATGTGTATACGCAACCGCGACGGATATATTTACCACGTTAATTAAAAACCTTTTAAATTTAAGCGGTACTGAAAGACAAAGATCACAAAAAAGAGAATATTATAAATGTAATAGACGCAAGAGATTTAAAATCCTTCCGGAAAATATGACAAATGAACTTTTGAACTTGCCAATAAAGCGATCGAAAACTAATGTACAACATGATCAACCACATGGTGAAAATGACTATTTGGAAGATGAGAAAGAAGACGATCAGAATATTGTCAATAACGATGAAAATGATTGTGTACCGCCTACAGATGAGTTAACTGACTATGAAACTTCTTGGAAGATTTTAAATTTTACATATCAACAATTATTGAATAGTCAGCCAATGTTTGAGCACATGCATGACGCATTAAATTACTTGTTCAAATTGAGTCCCGTCGAGGAATTTTATTTATATGACTTAGTAGACGTACGTAAATTATTACATTT
This sequence comes from Adelges cooleyi, assembly GCF_023614345.1. Lineage (NCBI taxonomy): Eukaryota > Metazoa > Arthropoda > Insecta > Hemiptera > Adelgidae > Adelges > Adelges cooleyi. Next base: position 8,482,281 of record NW_026096268.1, read on the forward strand.
GATTGAGTTTTACAAAGATATATCAATAAATTTAAAAGGCCTTCTTCCAACCTAATTCGGTAATCCTAATGTTCACTATAAGTCAAAAGTTCGCATATTTTACTCAAAACTGATCAGGTCCATTGATAACAGGAGACGATATAGTTGGAAACCGTTTGTGGACAAAATTTGTTTAGTTCCAGTGAACGACAGCTGGAAGATCAAACAAATATTACAGAAATTTAACACTAGATTTTTAGATGATAAAGAAAAATCGAATATCATGTATCAGCTTAGAATTCAAATTCAAGAACTCGTTATATATGTTATTAATAATTACTATATAAGTTTAGGTTTTATGTACATCGAACAATTGCAATTTTATGGCTTTTCCTAAATGAATAATTAATGTATAAATTATCATAATAAAATTACACTTAAATAATAACATACAGGTTTAATTATTACTACTTTGGCAATTTTTTAACAGTTTTAAACAATTAATCGACGACGTAATTGAAAGAAACAAAATAAATGGGATGTGTTGAGTTCATTAATATATAGCATGTAATACTTATAGTAAAACAGGTAAAGTCGTATGAACTTACGGTATTTTTCCTTAGTAAGATTATTTCCAGAAACTAACGGTGAAAGTTGGTCGTATAGAATTAACTTAAGTGTAGATAATTTATATTACTATACAATGTATGGGTTATAAAATAATATTGTCATTCGGGTGTATATAAAGCAAATGTAAGTGTGTGAACAGTTCGGTATCGTATGCCATCCACAAGTATACATTCGATAATACGACATTTTTACCAAACAACTTGAGTCGAATACAATAAGCGATTTTTGTACTTACACGTAACTATTAAAAATACTAAATACTTTATTAAATGCAAAAATGAATAGTATACAATTTGTTTTATAAGAAAAATTAATATTTATGACTTGGGAAAAAATGAATTGTATGTAGGAACTTTTAAGCGTTGTAAATTTTTCAAATGCTTATTCTCAAAAAAAAACCCCGTAGATCCGATTAGGGGACTATTTTACCTCATCTATCTGTTTGTAAAATCTGGTTTTTCTTTAATCGTCCAGTACAAATCATTCAGTTGTGTTCTCACAGAAGGCTATATATGCCAGTCTGAACACACTGGATACTGTCGGATAATTTGTATTAGTTAAGTAATTATAGTAAAGTGTCTATAACAAAGCTTATTTTCGCAGTATCTCTGGAGCACAGTGGTGATGAGTTTTTGTAACTAGAGGCTGGATGTGGTGTTAAAGGGTAAATAATTTTGTTTTTAGGCGTAGTTGCTGTGTAGTCCTCTAATATCCAGTTGAAAGTCTGTTGTCCGGGGGATATCCAGAAATCTAGGTATTATTACTCAAACATTTGTTGGATTATGGTAAAGTTCACACACATATACACATATTGAGTTTATTATCATACACAGTGTTCGTACATCATACACTCAACTTAAAAGAACAACTTATTTAGAGTAGATGTATACATAATGTTATATAATATACAGGGTGTTCCAGCATGAAAGGTAAGTAATGGGTGATTGGACATCTGGGGGACCCCCAAATAAGCCCCCGTTTCCATTTTCTAAATAAATCAAAAATTGAAGGTTTCGACAGTTGAGTAATAAAATAATGACCTAAAAAAACAAAAAGTTATTCCATGTTATTCAGTGCAAAGAGCTCACCTTAAAAGAGGGGTCACATCATTTTCAGTCTTTTTCAGCCCCTAACTCTTCTCTTATCACTTATCTTATCATTTTTTTCTTACCTCTAGTCTCTAATCATTTATCTCCTAACTCTTATCATTTAGCACCTATCTCTTATCATTCATCTCTAATCTCTCATAAATGATCTCTTACCAATTATTTTTTTCCTTTACTCATATTAATTATGTCTTAGCATTTATCTTTTATCACTTATCATTTATTTCTGGTCTCTAATCATTTTTCTCTTATCATTTTGTGAGTTAGGGGCCGAAAGGGACTGAAAATGGTGTGATCCCTCTTTTAAGGTGAGCTTTTTGCACTGAATAACATGGAATCATTTTTTGTTTTTTAAAGTCATTATTTTTTTACTCAACTGTCGAAACCTTCAATTTTTGACTTATCGAAAAAATGGAAACGGGGGGCTTATTTGGGGGTCTCCCAGATGTCCAATCACCCATTACTTACCTTTCATGCTGGAACACCCTGTATAACAAAGTATATTCTTTAACATAAAATATCAAATCAAATGTATTATTTCTTTTATTTCGTTATTTCTGTAACTTTATCTTACATAGCCACGAGCCGCCAGTAATAGATATAATAAAATGTATAAGGTCTATAATAATATTATAATCTGACTTAAGCGATGAAAAACTTCAAATGGTTCAAAATATTAGAAGAGTAAACAGAATTAAAGTACTTAGGTAGCAAACATATCAGTGATAACGCTTAAATTATTAGAACATATAAAAACGAATTCAAGAACTGTTGACAATATTTTATTTTCATTTCTGCAGCTTTGCACATACATTCAAAACTGTATTGGTTATGAAATTTAACTATTTTTTATTTTTAACTAAGTATTCAGAATAACGCTGTCAATACTCTATTCAGAATAAGAACAGGCTTCAGCGGCCGACTAGTGCGCATGTCTGCCCGACGAAAACGCGTTATTAATAATTACTATATAAGTTTAGGTTTTGTGTACATCGAAAAATTGGAATTCGATGGCTTTCTCCAAATGAATTATTAATTCATGAATTATAATAATAAAAATACATCTAAATAATAACGTACAGTTTTAATTATTATATCAAATTATTACTACTTTGGCAATTTTTTAACTTGTTAAAACAATTAATCGACGATGGAATTGGAATTAACAAAATAAATATAGCTTGTAATATTTATGTCCAACGAAAACCTAACAGTGAAAACTTGCCAAGTTCCAGATTCCCTCCCAAAAAAGTCAGCCTGTCAAAGTAGTAGCCAAGTCTGCTATTTATTTAGTTTTATAGATATATTCTACAATATATATGTATATAAAAATGAATGTATGTCTGTTTGTTTGTGTGTCCTTTATGCATTAGTACACTATTCATCCGATCGCCGTGAAACTTAGGGAAGTGGTTGAGTACGCACTCCTGCGAAGGTTTCTGGCATAGTACTTTATAAAAATTCCACCTCTAAGAATGGCCTCAAACACGAATTTATTACTTTGAATACGAAATATTTTTTTTCTTTGCAAACCAAAAATATACACTTGGTTGGTAACCATGGTAACCAGGTACTCAAGCGATTGATAGGTGATGATTAATTTTATGTTGTGGGCTGTGGCCAAAAGTTCTTTAGTCGTTTTTTAATATTTGGCATAATCGATTTATTGGCAACATTCACTTGGTTAGTTATTTTGAATCAATTTAACCATTCATTCAAGTTAACTGGTAAGAGCCTGAAAAAAGTATTAATTATTATTAAAATATTCAATACAAAATATTAATCAAATATCATTTTAAGATAGTGGCCATGCACAGTATGTAGTATGTGTATGTGTAACACGTCGTAGTGTTTATAGCACAAAAGAGTATAAATAATTTTTAAAAAAATACCTTAAAAATATTCACTAGGATAAAATTTTTAGGGGACACCCTGTACTTAGATTTGTATTTTTGTATTGCTTTTTATGAACAAGTGTTCTGCAACAGCTCGTAACAATACGGTACCAAAAGAAGACTTTTTTCACAAACTAGTATTTTAAACTCCATGCAAATGTAAAATCTAAATTCCCGTTTGCCGTATAAATTTTTACATAAAAATATATACATTTTAAATTCCAGTAAACAATATTTTTCATAAATAGAATGTCAGGCAAATTGTTAATCGGGTTCCTAATTTGTATTGTAATAGTCAATAACAGTAAACGAACATTTGCATCTAACGCAGTCAAAAAAAATCTGTCTGACGTACTTACCGCACTATTAGGCCACCAACAATGGGCACAAATCACCGATGTGAAGGCCAAACATCCAGATTTCCCGAAAGAGTTTGTTCCATTTTCAGGAAAGGATTTATTCATTAACAGAGGTTTGTTGGCTCGTGCGAAAAACACTGAGAATTCTCAAGTTAATGTCGATAACGTGTTTAAAAAACATTACATGGTCACTTGTTTATTAGGATGTGTATACGCAACCGCGACGGATATATTTACAACTTTAATTAAAAACCTTTTACATTTAAGTAGTAGGGAAAGACAATTATCACAATTTAGAGCTATGTATAAAAAAAGAAAACGCCAGAAGCGTTTGACAACTAATGTACAAGATCATCAACAACATGATGAAAATGATGATGATTCGGAAGACGAGAAAGAAGATGAACAGAACTTTGTCAATAACGATAAAAATGATAGTGTACCGCCTTTAGACCATTTATCTGACTTCGCAAGACCTTGGGGTATTTTTAATTTTACCTACCAACAATTATTAAATAGTCAGCCGATGTTTGAGTACATGTACGACGCATTAGTTTATTTATTCAGATTGATTCCGCCGGAGTACATTCATTTATATCCTAACACTAAAGACGTACAAAAAATATTACTGTTAGTGAAGTTTTACAAAGACATATCGATAAATTTAAATCGCCTTCTCCCAACTTATATCGGTGAACACGACGTTGATTACAAGTCAAAAGTTAATAAACTTTACACGACATTGTTCAGGTCCATTGATAGCAGGAATCGCTATAATTGGAAACCATTTGTAGACAAATATTGTATATTTCCAGTGTACGACAACTGGAAGATCAAACAAATATTACAGAAATTTAAAACCGGATTTCCAGATAAAGAAAAAGCAGAAATGATGTATCAGTTTGGAATTCAAATTCAAGAGCTCGTTAAATATGTTATTAATAATTACTACATAAGTTTAGGTTTTATGAACATCGAACAATTGCAATTTAAAGTAATTTCCAAAATGAATACTTAATTTATGAAATATCGTGAAAAAAATATGTACTAATAAAAAGTTTAATTACTATAGAAAATTATTACTACTTTTTCTATTTTTAACTTTTTCAACAATTATTTGATGACGCGATTTAAAGTAACAAAATGCAATTGATGTGTTGAATTCATTCAAATATAGCATTTATTAGTTATAGTAAAAAGATAAAGTCATATGAACTTCGCGGTATTTGTTTTCCTCCGTTGAGTGTAGATAGTTTATATTATCTATACAGTGCACGGGGGTATAGTATAATATCGTTATTTGGATGTGTATATAGCAAATGTCAGTTTCTGAATAGTTCAGAATCGTATGCCATCAACAAATATATTTTTGAGAAGATGACAAATTTTCCAAATCACTTGAGTTTTATACAAAAAGTGACCATACCGATTTCACTGATTAAACACAATCTTTTTGTTTGATACAGACCTATGTTTTCCCGAATAGGCTTTGCTAGTTTAACAATTTTAAAGAAAACATGGTCCCTGCGTTTTATGTGTGTATAAAGTAATATATTTATCTGTGATTGTGTGCTATTAGCTTAACTTATCCTAGTCCAGTATTAACTATTGGTCTTACAACGTTTTGTATTGCCTGTTGCATTTACTTTGATTGAACTATTTGCATTTAAACTCAAAAAGGATTTCCAATAATTAAAATTTGTTAATGTTGTTCTATGTTCTACGATAAGGGTTGTAAAATAAGAATAGAATATTTTATAAGGCAAGTCGAAAAAATTGTTACCAATATTAGTTATTTTTTAATTGGTAGCACTGGGTTGCTGCTTAGTTTTAGATAGCATTAGTATTATTTTATTAGCAACATTGTCGATTCTTGATAAATCATCTATCGGGCACGTGGCTACACTGTCAACCTAGTAGGTTGATTACTGATTGTTTACTTAACGTTCAAATTATTAGTAATGACTAATGAGCTGCGTGAACAATTTATTTCGGATTGTTCAATTGATTCAACCCGATTTAAAAAGACTGTACAAAAACAGAAAATTTTAAGGTTTTTAAATGAAAATGCTAAAAATAATATTTCTATTACTCTTAGAAAAGTACAGGAAAGAAGAATACAATTAAATTTATTTGGAAGAAAGCTAGGGATTTCGCTAAAAACGCAAATTGATCTATTAGAAATTTTAAAATACCCTTAAACACCTATTCCAACCTCTATGTATCATTTAGATGGAACTATGTACAAAACAGATAAGTCAGTTTTAATGAAAATTTTAGAAGAAAAAAATATTCGAGAAAACGAACCAGCCGATTACCCATGCGCATTGTTAATATATAGATTTGTTTGTATTACACTTAATAAGAGACTTTCCGAAAACTTTTAGTAGTGTAAATAAATGCAGTAGCTTCTCCTTGCTTACCCGTACAAGAATTAATACAAAAAGTAAACTGGTACGAAGGGATATAAATAATTTTAAAACTTCCTTTTCCAAAATATATCATTGAATACGATGTTGACTACAAGTGAATAGTTGGACAGTTTTCCTCAAAATAGTTAAAGTCCGTAATTTGCGGAATTAATTTTATTCAAAACCATTTATAGGCAAATATTGCATACTTCTAATAAAAGACAACCAGAATATTAAAAAAATATTATAGAAATTAAAAACTAGCCCAAAGAAAAAAAGGATATCACAAAACATTTCGAAAGTCAAATTCAATAGCTCGTTAGTAATTTTATTAATAGCTACCATTTGGATTTAGGATTCATATTAACCGAATGATAGCATCCGTATTAGCCGGGTGGTAAACATAATCGATCGTCCGATAGGTCGCGCATGGCACCATGACCGTGGGCGATGTGAACCGGTTACGATCGACACCTATAACTTCCATTTTCACATTTAAACGGAGCTGTTATTTATTATTGTTGGTTATAGTTAATCTTGTATAATTTAGTGATCCGTTGTACCCTAAGCAGGTGTGAACTTTATTTTAACCCTGAATACCTCAATTCCAGACACGATCTCAACAATATAATGTCAATAAGTGTTCATTATTATTAAAATGTTCAATACAAACTATAAATCATCTATAATTGGAACATGGTGTTTATAAACAGTATGTATATGTGTAACACACCGTGGTGCTTATAGCGCAAATGAGTATAAATAATTTTTTTTTAAAAATCATAGAAATAATTCACTTGAATAAAATATATTTAATTAATAAAATCATTATGGGACACCCTGTGATTATTATTTGTATTTCTTTATTGATTTTTATGAACAAGTGTTCTGCAACCGTTCGTATGACTGCAAGGCATAATACTCTAATAATAGTATGGTTTAAACAAACTAGAACAGCATACATGTGTAAAACCTAAAATCCCGTTTGACGTATATAACTATACTTTAAAACATCTATATTCTAAATTCCAGTAAACAATATTTTTCATAAATAAAATGTCGGACAAATCGTTAGTCAAGTTCCTAATTTTTTTTGTAATAATCAACAACACTGAACGAACATTTGCATCTAACGCAGTCAAAAAAAATCTGTCTGACGTACTTACCGCACTATTAGGCCACCAACAATGGGCACAGATCAGCGATGTGAAGGCCAAACATCCAGACTTCCCGAAAGAGTTTGTTCCATTTTCAGGAAAGGATTTATTCGTTTACAGAGGTTTGTTGGCTCATGCGAAAAACACTGAGAATTCTCAAGTTAATGTCGATAACGTGTTTAAAAAACATTACATGGTCACTTGTTTATTAGGATGTGTGTACGCAACCGCGACGGATGTATTTACAACTTTAATTAAAAACCTTTTACATTTAAGTGATACTGAAAGAAAAAGATCTCAAGAAAGAAAATATTATCTATGTAAAAAACGCGAGAGTATAAAAAGCCTTTTGGAAAATATGACTCGTGAACATGTAAATTTGCCAAGAAAGCGATCGAAAACTAATGTACAAGATGATCAACAACATGGTGAAAATGATGATTCGGAAGCCGCGAAAGAAGACGAAGAGAACTTTGTCAATCACGATGAAAATGATAGTATACCGCCTTCAGACCATTTATCTGACTTTGCAAGTCCTTGGGGTATTTTGAATTTTACGTATCAACAATTATTGGATAGTCAGCCGATGTTTAAGTTCATGTATGACGCATTAGTTTATTTATTCAGATTGATTCCGCCGAAGTACATTAATTTATATCCTAACAAAGACGTACAAAAAATATTACAGTTAGTGGAGTGGTATAAAGACATATCGATAAATTTAAAAGTCCTTCTTCCATCTTTTACCGGAAATCATAATGTTGATCACAAGTCAAAAGTTAATGTATTTTACACAAAATTGTACAGGTCCATTAATACCAGGAATCACTATAATTGGAAACCGTTTGTTGACAAATATTGCTTACTTCCAGTGTACGACAACTGGAAGATCAAACAAATATTACAGAACTTTAAAACTGGGCTTTTAGATGATGAAGAAAATTCAAATATCATGTATCAGCTTAGATTTCAAATTCAAGAGCTCGTTGTATATGTTATTAATAATTACTATATAAGTTTAGGTTTTATGTACATCGAAAAATTGCAATTTGAAGGCTTTCTCCAAATTAATAATTAATTTATGAATTATAATAATAAAAATACATCTAAATAAAAACATACAAGTTTTATTATTATTACTAATTATGACTACTTTGGCTATTTTTTACCTTTTTCAAAAAATTAATTGACGACGGAATTTAATGTAACAAAATACATTGGATGTGTTGGATTTATTAAAATATAACATGTAATACTTATAGTAAACAGGTAAAGTCGTATGAACTCCTCAGTATTTTTTTCCCCCTCGTTCGATCATTCTTCAGAAACTAACGGTTTTTTTTTATTTAACTGTTAACCGTATGTAAACTTGCCTGTCGTGGACGTACGCTTGAAGGGAGGATAACACCACAAAATGGCTTAATCGATTTATTATTTCTGGAAGATAACCCGCGAATGGCAGATTCTACGAAACGATTTCAAGCGAATTGCACATAATTTTACTCTGCCGCCGCCGGTATAATAAATAATTGGGCTTGCTTCAGCCATAATGAAATGTACTTTACAGACCTCAAGTACATGAAAACCTGAAACGGACAGCGATATTAATGCATCGGGTTCGCCGCATTAATTTCTTCGCCGAATTCTACAGCACTCAAATTGTTCAGGCCGGAAAATCTGAAACGAAATTCCCGTCGTAATTAGAAGGTTTATGATGGCGGCAAAGAACAAGCTATGATATAGCTCTCCACTCCATGGAAAACCATTGACTCTTTGAGCTGCTATCACATCTCAGGTTTTACCTTCTTACTCGGTTTGTCGTACTCAAAACTAGTAAAATATATTTATGCTTTGTTAGCTTTCCTTTCAGTAAACGATACGGTTTTCATCGAAAATTTGTCGAAGCCAAGGCGAAAACTTCAGTCGAATTTCCAATGCCGGTCATAATGTTTTTGGAAATAATTATTATCAGAGCACTATTAATAATATTCAACAATGCATCAGATTTGGTAGGTACAGTTCGGGTTAATACCATTGTTAGGATTACTCGGTTTATTGGCAACGTTGAATGTACCGTGTAGTTGACATCAATCATTATATTTTGACAATCACAAATGAATTTGCGTTTAACGTAATTTTTTTTTTCATCGTCAGATCGAGCAAACCGAGGACAGCCTGGTTGTATTGTATTTTTATAACGTCTGGCAAATTTTATAGTTTTGAATTTATCCAATTTGACTTTATTCTACTGGAATGGGAACGGTGATATTCGCTAATATGTGGGATGGAGGACATGACAGGACTAGGGTGCAGATATCCAAGAGAAGAGGTTAGGAAGAAGAAGAAAAAGAAAAAGTGGGGTTATAGTAAAGTAGCCATTAAGGCTAACAAAGTAATTCATTAAGGCATTTCAATTGTCTCACGTAAGCTGATCAATAATAATTTATTTGCGTGATCCATATTGATTCCGTAGATCCTGTATGATCCTGTAGCGGTTTCGAGGGCGGTGTTGTAGATTTTTGATGGACAAATTTAAATTTCACAGTTACGAAAAACCAGAAAGGACAGTTTAACCTACGTCGAATGGCGCGATTAAGAGTATTCATGTGAAATTTTTGCTGGATCGAATGATTTATTGCTTGTGCACGACGAAGGTCTGATCTTTCTGACGACACCTGTCGTCACCAAGCACATTTGACAATTCAATAGAATCCATACTCCTCTCGACAGCAAGCAAACGAAATGGAAATGTATAACAAAATAATCGGTACAGTAGTTTAAATTTAGTTGAAAAAATGTGTAATCATGAATTACCAACATGAAATGCTATTAGTTAATATATACAATATTTTCATATAATATTATCATCAAATAAAATACCAAACATATTTATTTTCAGCGTGGGATTCTCGAATCATTCTCCTATTACTGTTATCACTGATATTATCAATTATCATGAGGTTTTTAATAAAGAACTAAGAGTATCTATAAGGAGTTTAAAAATAATTTCTCAGTCTTTCGCCATACATTTTTTATAAAAATACCCTTAAAGACGTTTTTAACAGATTGCGATTTTCCAAATGGTGATTAAGCTAAACTAATTTTATAATATATATGTATTTATATTATAAAGTAATCGCATTAATCACATTTATTTTTTTCTCAAATAAAATCGACTTTGACGGTTATTAATGATTCTGCGGCAAATGTAATTCTTTTTTTATCGAAAAATCATATTATAGAACAACAACAACGATGAAAGCATTATATATATATTCTACACAAACAAGGTCGTTTTGTTTTACTGCCATTCGAACGATTATTAATGATGAAACCAGGATTAACAATTTTACGTTTTCAAATATGCGGTTTTTTATGATATTTTTAAATAAATTAACATACATCAAATTTTGAGCACACATTTCTTTTTCTTTTTTTTTTAATTTATCATAACATGTGGTAGGACTCCTGAGAATGTATTCTAGTCAGGCACACGTGGAAGCCTAGAGCATACGAATAAAGCGAAAATAATGTATATATTTCCTTGGAGAGTCACCGTGTAATATATTGTAGTTTCTTTTATAACAGTTAGTAAAAACATAATATATACGGCGGTATATCTGAGGGGATCAATATATAGAAATTCTGCGCTTTGTCGTGACCGAAAAAATAAATATAAAATACCCAAGGAAAAGTATATATTTCTTCTTAGTTGGAATTTAATATAAAATTGAATTAAAGTGACTGAATGATTTTCGGAGTACGTTTGTTTGCAAAATTAAATGTTTTGACCGTATTGGTTTCGAGTACAGTGAACGATCAAGGTAGCTGTTATTTTTATTGAAACCGAGGTGTATAAGTTCGCGGCAAGTTAATAACTATGTCGTCCAATTTATTTATTGGCAACGGCTGGGCAAGTTAGAGAGTTTGCTCAAATAATATTATCGATCCTCTTGCTAAAATGGGATTTGCCTCTCAGAATCGACAAGTAGGCTCAGCCGGCTATGGTTTGTTTGCTCAGCGCCGGTGTTATACCAATAATTTGTATCATTGGAAAAATCTTTTTGGGCCATTCGATGCGTTCAAGCACGGCTACGTGCCCTTCGAAGTAACAGACGATCAGATATAAACTACTGCTGATATATATATGTTTTTGTCCTTTAATACGTTTTTTTTTTTAATACTTCCTTTCCAAAAAAAATTAAGATTTATAAATCGCAGGACAGTTAAATTTTATACGGTGTTAAAACATACAAACAGCTATTGGGTTTATAAGTTTAGAATTTGGTCAAAATCCCCCCCTTCAAAAAAAAAAATTAATAATGGTAATTATTTAGAATTAATTTATCAACTATATAAATTAAATGAAAGAAATGGATATATATATATATATATATATATATATATATATATATATATTTATTTATTTTAGTTATATATCACGGTTGGTATCCGTTCCAAGAAAGGAGAAATGTATCGTATGTTTGGTAGGCTATATTAATATTTTATTATACACATTTATTCAGCGACTAAGTCTCATTTATCACGATTTTGACAATATTCCTTTCAAATAAAACGCCATAATTGAATATATTTCTGACATGTATTGCACTTAGTATGTTCACGGTTAAACCTTTTACCGTAGGGATTTTCATAGGTAGGTTTTTTTGTAGGGGGTTTTATTAATAATACTATGATGATTCCCAAGAAAATATCCCGCCGATATTCCTGACGATCAAATTGTATAGAATCTAAACAAGGTCAACGGCGATAAAACGTTGATACGATACAAAAAAATATTATTGAATATATCAGTCAATGTTGTTGACAGGCTTTGAACGCTCCGTATTAGTTTTAGACATAAAAAATGTGTTTTCACACCTACCGTGAAATAACAACGTAAATAGTTTTTTCTTCCTAGAACCCTTTACTGTGTTTAGTGGTAGCGAGTTATACGAAAATAACAAAATACTGGTACTTACGGGGAAATTAAATTATATTTTCAGAATAGTTATCTGAATTTCACACATGCAAAAATAGACTTTTGAAGTGTTTTCGTGCGTTTCCTTTTCTTCCTCGTCTTATCCCATATAGATATGTTCGTTCTGTTCAATTCTCTTTATCGACAAATAAAAAAATAAAGTACCTTTCACAACATCTGGCCACTCTAATCTGCCCTATCCGTTTTAGCATAATTAGCATGCTCAAAACACATCTCAGTCCATACTCTATTTTATATTTCCATCTATTGATCTAAATTTCGAGCGGCTACCTATAGTATTACACACATTACTACGAGTTCAGTGTACAATTATTGACCTCTTCACTCCACACGACAAACCTGTTAATTAATATTATAATTTTAACTAGCCGCGTTTAAACTCATTAGCGTGACATTACGGCCAGACCTCGTATTTATTTATTTAACAAAGTTTAAAGGGCCACGTATTAAATGTGTAACCATGGCAACTGAAATTTCCAAAAAGCCTTTTGTATAAGCCTCTCCGCAGTGGTTTTTGTGTCCTCTTAGCAATGAACACAAAAGCCGGCATAAAACCTTTACGACCCAAAGTTGCGACCCCGTGTAAGTAAATACTACAACGTAAGTTTTCACCTTATGTAATACGATCATTGAACGGTAACAATACCATATTAAATTATCAAAAAAGTATGCATTACTCAACAATATAATGGCACTCCGTCTTGCAAAATATCTTTGTAAAGATTTGTTACAAAAAAGTAAGCATAATGACAATACTCATGTTTTGAAAACTATCAAATTACATTTCGAGAAACTGTTGAATTTGACTTGATACGTAAATTAAAGATTGTATATTATTAAATATTAAAAATATTATGTAACATATATTCCAAATTTATTATTTAACAACTTACAATGAAATTCGTGTATATCGATGGTATTATAATCGACTTGAATGTAAATTTAATAACATAAAAAGTTGTTGCAGTATGATGTTATGGCCCCTGGATACCGACCGTTTTGTCTAGCCAAAACACATAATTTTTTGTCCATTGCTCAGGCCGAACCAATGATTCGATAAGCAATCTAAAAACAGACACGAATTTGTCATGAAGTTTACTTGAGATCGGTCAGAGTATGTTAATGTTTGATGATGTTTTTATTTCTTAAAAATGCAATGTTATAAGTATTGTTTATCTTTTCGGATTATTCCATCGTAAAAGTAAATTGTCACAGTAAATATATTTTTTAATCTTAGGAAAATGTTGGAAATATTTCAATTTCAGGTTAACCCTAAGAGCAATAGTTAAAGTAAAAATTGTTGTACATTTACAAGTTTTTTCATACTTGATTTATTATTATCACAGCAATTTAATTTGTGGGCTTGTAGTTTTTCGTTTTAATGTTAAAATTGAGCTTTTACTCTTTAACGGGTTTTTGATATTTTTCTGTTAATCGCAAATTAGTCATTATGTGGTTAACTATTTACAGATCTCAAGGCACATAATTATACCTTGAAAAGAAAATATAACGAAAGCTATCTCTGAAGAAGAATATCTGAGTTATCAATACGGCGAAATTCCTATAATTTTTTTTTTATGTGGATTTTGAATTCGTATTATCGTTCGAACAGGGTTGCTCGCGTGCATTTTATCATATTTTATGGCATGAAACCTGCCTCCAGTATTGTGGATAATCATAAATAATGTAAAACGCGTGCGAAACGAGGGTCGATAGAAAAAATTTAATGATTCGACCCATTTGGGCTGGGGAATAATCGCCTGGACCACCGTCACGGCATCCAGGTTAGGCAACTCGAGATTTTGAAACAGAACTACTATATATTGGCTTTTGGGGCCGGGAAGTGGATTGTAGGGACGACAGCAGTAGGTTTGTACGGTCCGTGCGATGACAGTGCGGCGAGGGGCCGAAGGATAACAATAACAGTAATAATAATAATAATAATAATAGCAATAACGGAAAAAAACGTATGTGCCCCAGACCGGAATTTTCCGCTCCTCGACAACCGACGTACGCCTCTCCTGTTTCTCCACCCTTCGCCAGTGAACTTCTGGTATATGTGCGCCAACACTAATGACGTCCCAGCGGGGCACTGCTGCAGACCGTAAAACCGAGCAACTCACGCTTCACTGTATATGTATCATAGTTATAATATAAGTTTGCCGGCCGACTCGAGTGCGTGCACGCCAGGGATAAAAATCCTAAAAGTCATCACCGACCCCAAACCACGGCGGTACCGTAATAATAATAATCGCAATATTAATAGCGAACATAACGACTTTGCCGAGGTTGGCTACCGGCGAACCGCTCGCCTTACCCTGTTGGACGGGACAGCACAAAAATTGATAAAATAATAATAATAATGTGTAATTACATTTTAAGCAGCTGGGCTCTAATAGGATCACCTAGTGGAATTAAAAAATAAAACCCAGCACAACGGGGTCGACGAACAGTGGCGACGGGACTTTGGCGGGTTCACAGACCACAAGAAATTAAATGTGAGATTAATATCCGGATTTGACGTTTTATTCGGGTTTTTTAATACAACTTAACTAATCTAAGTGAAATAATAAAACTAATATTTACAAAACGTACACACGCGTACGTTGGGACCATTTGTTTAAAACAATAAAGTATTTAAAATTTGGAAAATAAATAAAAAAACATTTTAAATACAGTCTACAAATTTTATATGTTATATGGTCAAGCTTTAAACCCAATTTATACATCTTCATTCCAAACACATCATAATAAAAAAAAAATGAAATAAAGAAAAAGTTAAACTCTACCTGGGTAAAAGAGTTAATCATATTTTATTGCTTCATTACTGTAAACCTTTAAGTCCATTTAACGTATAGCACTAATTTTCTCGGAAAATAATTACAGTTTTGTTGTTTTACTTTTTGAAAAGTTATTTTTATTCATGTTATTGTATAATGTTATACAATTAACAACTATTTACCTTTATTAGAACTTTCCAAAGCACTAAAAACATTAGAAACCTAAATGGAAATGTGTTTATTTAATGAACATTTCAAAAGAATACTAATTTGCTGAAAACGTTAACTAGTCGATAATCAGTTTTGAATAATTAATTTAAAAACTTAAGAAGGACGATAAAGTGCGGTCCCGTCCTACATTTTAAACTCTAATAACTTAAAAAGTAATTACTCAAAACTGACAATCGACCTGTCAATATTTTCAGCAATTTATTCTTATTTAAAAAGTAATTCAAACATATCCTTTTAGTATAAAAATGTATAAAAAATAGTGAAATATTTCAACATTTCACCTAATAAAATACATAGTAAAAAGTAATCTTCATCTATAGTTTTGTTTTTAGATTTAAAGACCTAGATAAACAATCAGAAAGATTATGGGTTATTTTTTTTTTGTACTTAAAACAACAATTACTTTTAAACCACTTGACCGATTTATTTGTATAGTCAGTCTACACATCAGTAATCGTTTGTTAACGGTACTTTATGGGACTTTTTATGGGTAAAGGAACGTACGGATTAACCATTGACCTTACGAGCTGAGCCGCGGTCATGATACCTAATAGGGAAACGCATTACCGAGGGACGCAACGTGTCTAATTCGAGTTTGAAAGCGTTATAAAAATCGGCCAACTACTCGAATTTCGTTTCGAATAGCGTAGAACAAACAACACGTTGAAAAATCGTTAAAAGTATTTTTGCCTCACATGCGAGCGTATTGGGCACATACCGTTTGTGTGCTAAAATAAAACAGCAAATAAATACGAATAAATTCTGTTTTGTAAGTTTTATTCACTGTGTTCGACGGCCTGCACAGGAATAACGATTTTGGATTCAAGTTCAGAACATAACCTGAAATTACGGAAAGTCCATTGTTTATTATTTCTCCGGGTAGCCCGAGTTATCTTGGTTATAACCAAGTGGTCAACAAAATCTTTTCAAACGAAAATTTCGTATTACGATGATAAGTTTTTCGCCCTTTTTTGTAAAGTATACGGTTTATATATGTTTATACCCCTGTCGGTCAGAAACAATAACAAACTGGTATAAATAGTTTGGAAAGTAAAAACAAAATAAAAAGTAATCCTTTTCACCCTAAAAAAAAAAAGTAGTATAAACTCGAGAAGGGAAAGTTTTTCAATCTAAAGTCCTTTCGCGAATAACCAGATCAAAACTATATAACTATATAACTATATTTTTTTGTTATAACAATAAAACATTTTACAAAGGTCATGGATTTTTCCTTCATTAGCTTAAGTCTGAGAACTTAAATTATACATAATATACAATGCCTTCATTATTAAGTCTTCCACACTCGAGTATTGACCAAACGTCATGTTAGAGGATTTATAAATTATAACTAAAATAATTGATGACTTTATTTTTATGATTGTTCCGGAATTTTTCGATAACGAATAACGTTAATATTTAATTCTCTCGCAAGATTTTCAACGGTTTAGGACCGAATAAGGCTTAATGCGATGTGACATTTTATAATACTGAATAAGAGCAAGTTATCCAAATCCGCAATACCAAATTTTGGCATACGATTTTCCGGATACCAGAAGTGTTTGAATATCATTGCCGACAAAATCGATCAAGGGTTGGTGCACTTGTAACGTATATAAGTCACACAATAATAATTGTAAGACTATTCAGTTTTTCATCGAGGTTAAAATCCACGTTAAGAATACTTTTTTTATCGTTGAAGGGTGATTCATCTTCGTAATACCACAGAAATAATAAAATCAGAATGAAAACCTATTGTGTAAGCAAAAAACGGCGGCCATTTTCCCAGCGGAAAAAACAAAACAATGATAGATATAGATTTAAGAATAAAATAATAGCCACTGAGAAAATAGCCGAAGGTCATAAGAAACGCGTCCTATATTTTCCATGTTAAACTATCAATGTTTCTATTCTGATTTCATTTATTCTGTGGTAATACACTCATTTTCTTGGAAATTATGTTTATTTTGAAAATGATTTCCTTGCTCTACCTGTAGGTACATTTTTACCTTTCTTCCCTTGCACGTAAAAGAAGTATGGACTTTGTTTTTTCAAATGGGAAGACATATTTTTAATTCCATAAATATGTAGGAAACAGATTTAAAAAAAAGTTGGTGTTTAAATTTTTTATTTGTATCAATCTTTATATTTAGTTTCGAATTAAATTTACTCCAAAAATAAAAAAAATCCCATTCGTATAGCAGCGGCGACGTGACCCTTTGCGTTTGATCCGGCACAAAAGTCGAATCCAAGTAGTTTGAACGCAAGCACAATGGAAAAAGCGTGTACAATGTAAAAGGAAAAACATTTGAAAACAACCAGCTGGTATACTGCGAGACTTTTGGATGGGGCAAGCGAAAAAGAAAAGTTGGGAAAATCTGATAACGGTATTGTTAGCGTTTGCACGTAACAACGTACAACAGCTATCATAATAGGTATATTTTATAAAATAAAAATATATTTTATGGTTTTATTATGTCAATCGAGCCACTCGTGAAACATCTAAGCAGATCTTGTTTCTATAAATAAGTGAACGCATCTTATAGTATTTAAGATACCATTTTATGCTCCATTTGTTTGGAATTGGAAAAAATACTCAATACTTTGAGTTTGACCTTACGACGTTTGTATGGAACATAAAATAATGAACAATATAAGTATTCTAGGCTGCAACAAATTTTATGAGCCTGGTTAGGCAATTAAAATGCTCTAATAAAGATTTGGAACAAATAGTACATATTTTGTGCAGCCCAGTAAAATTGATTTACCCTTTTTTTTTACTAATGATGATAAATAAAAAATGACGCGTAGAAAACATTTAGCTTAGTGTAAATACTGCTAAATACTACTGATTTTTTTCATAAATCTAAATTAGAACTTATTCCAAATGTAAAAACACATATCTAGTAAAACAGCATTTAACAAATTGTGATCAACATATACATCGAAACAATCTGGTGCGTATCAAACAGCTGTCGAAATTAGGAAATTCAAAGTTCTTTAGTTGATTACATTTTAATTGGATTCGTTCCGTTATGAGAAAATATAAACTAAAAGGTGTTGTAATATCAATAGTAACAAGAAAATAAATAAGTACCAAGAGAGAATAAAATAAGATGATTCGGGCGTGTTAAATTTGTATTAATCGATAAAATTCGAAAGTAAAAAAATATTATTTTCTATTCTCGGCACGCGCTTCCGTATATTTTTATCGCCACTTTACCTTCACAACAGTGTACATGTACACCGACTGTTCCGTTTTGTCGAAGGACACCGATGGAAGAATAACAACACTGAAAACATGCCCCTAGCAACAATATACGGTATCGGTATCGATATCCATTGTGTTGGCCGAAAAATGTAAATATATATTTTTTTTTTTTTACAATGTTATCTAAATAATGTATTCAATGCCAAGGCGATAACGCAGACCACGGTAGCTCAACACAAAGTATTATTATTATTCATATAGCTAGAAAAAAAAAACAGCAAATAACTATTAAATATTCAAATACACACGGTGTTGTTAAGGGGGTGGGCGTTATGGTGTAATTTAAAAATGTATTATATCAAGTACCCATGTTATTTAATATAATATTATGTAAATACGCAGTATCGACATTGTACACCAGTTTGCTTTGTCTTCGACCCTCGATGAACCATCATAGTACTGTATAATTAATCAACGTTTCAATTGCATTCCTGTGCAAAATTAATTCCTGTTTGGGAGCCGTCGAGTCGGTATAAATCAATAAACTCGAAATCGTTGCTTAGTCATTTTTCGACGGGTTTCATTAATTAACGGCGTACTGTGTTGATGTTGATGTTGCTGTCACTGAACTCAAAACGGTATACAGTGTGTTAATTTTCCAAAGACACGCTAATAATTTGCATTGCATAGTGTCAAACTTCAAGTACAAGTTTAAGTTCTTGTACTTGAATTACCGAAACGCTGTAGTTAGATTGAATATGTCAAGACGGTAGACACTGATGTGCGTGTGTACTCATGACCCGCAAGTGTAATGAGATTTTCACAACAAAGGGATTCAGAGGGTATATTATTATAAAGGTAGGTACATAATAATATTGTGTTACATTATATTATTATCTTATTATAATTAATGTAATATGAAAACCGAGTAGGTGGCTTTAGGTTTTTGTTTTTAACTGAAACCAATTTAATATATTTACATTATTTTCTTATTTATGTAAATTACTATTTTAAATGCATTAGGACGCGTTTACCTTAACGAATTTTGTTTTGCGTTGATAACGAATTTATTATTATGTATTTATCCGACTTTGGTGATGTTTGTCTACAAACAATGACTCCATACATAAAAAGTAGTACCATTAAAATGCTTGGCTTTATTTTTATGGTATTTTGGTGATTTTTCAGATACTGATTTAATGCGTTCTATGTATTTATTCGTCGTTAGATATATTCTTAAGTTGTTCCTCGATAACTGTGCTTATTTCAATGGCCATACAATTATGTTTGATGAAGTCAGAATTCATAAAATGGGTATTTAACACCGATTTCACTGTTTGTAAGAAATATTGTAACGGATTGTGTTTGGTAAATGTAAAATATAGAGCAGTAGCGGTTGTTTGTGGATCACCACAGGCTCTCCTTTTGCATGTTTGTGTTTAGCAAACTAGCTGTTTCTCGCCAAAAACACATCCGATTTCACGTCGTCTTCTCGTTTAAACGAATATAGTGTAGCAGAATTTATATCTCCACATTGGATCAGCTTCAATGGGTTGTGTTTGAGCTTATCGGACATATTCTGCTGTAAACGGGCCCAAAGGACAGATTACATCAACCGAATTCCTCGACTTTATTACACATTCTATATACATATAGTAATTAGTCGGTTTCGACGTATAGCTACATCCCTTTCGCAAGTCTATGCACAATACAAGTTGGAGAAACTTGTGACGTGTCACAGCTGAAAAGACATAAAATGTTCAGCGGCCTTTATGCTAATATATAGTACTGCAGTGAAAACCATTTTGTATTATTATTCCTCGGTCGGTAGTGAATAATAGTACAAGTAAGACAGTCAAATCGTTTCGCCAGTATAATAATATACGTCCGCTCAAATTGATATTCATTTAAAGTCCATTTCCCGTCTATAATACTAATATAACTCGGTACTATATACAAATCAAAGCAGTAATCTGTTTACCATTTTATATCGGTTTTTATTGCCTTCCGAACAATGATAACAGAATATAATTTAAATTTTGCTATACATAAACAATATTCGATTTTTAAATATTTTTGTACTTATATTTTTGTTTTAAGACTTTCTGTTGGACACGGGATTTTAACGAGGCAATTTTAATATGTTAAAATTCCAGTGTTTAAAGATTTAACTAGCTGTCTGTATTATTAAGTTAGCCGCCTGTCTTGGTAATTATATTATGTAGGTATGGGTGTTTCGTATAAAGATATAGGGAAACGGGTTTTAGCACATAAAACGGGCTTGACTGTATTGACTTTGATTCATTTCCTTTTATTCTCCCTGATTTATATCATTAGACGAGGGAGTTAAAGCTGATTTTCATCAAAAGACATTATATCATCCAGAAACTCTGATTGAATGACATGATTAAAATAAGGGTTGGTCTCGATAATGTATAGATCAAGTGTACGGTAATCCACCTTTGATGTATGAAACATGAGATAAAGATGCGTGTATTTTACTTAAGTGCTCTGGAAGAGACATGTAATGGGAAGGGGGTATGGTAATTTTTAATTGTGGTGTATATACCACTTTGCTTTTGAAGGTCTCAATATTATAGGTCGATACGACGTTATCGAGGGAGTCGGCCGGTTTATTAGGGTTTGTAAATGTTTTATTCCAATTTTGCCGAGTGAATGAAATTGAGTTAAATGTACGATACGTCGAAGGTGATCCGATGTCAAAACATAAATTATATTTAACTGCACTCGTTTAACGAGACGGCGTTGGATCGGATGTGCTTTTGGCGGGGCACGCCTCGTTTGTTACACCGACACCGACAGTGAAACGAAACACATACATATTATATTCACAGCTAAACACACAGCGAGAGCCTAGTGACCCACAGACAATGGTAACCGATGACTCGAGTGGAATATTATTGTTCAGGCGATATCTTTCGCGGGGAAATGTATCCCAGACGTCTCGTTAGGACCGCATTCGCTCATACACAACAATTGACAAACAGAAACCGACGGGTCGGCGAGCTGCTCTATATTGTTCTGCCAGCCTTCTAGAATATTTCGTATTCCATTACAACAATATCGGTTTCGCCAAACCGTGCAGCCGCAATTCAACGTCCAGCCCTTTCTTCGTATCCGCCGAAAAAAGGCAGTGGCCACGTCGTAACTCTTGTATTATCTCTTGCAAAGTTGAGTGCAATTCGAAACGTGGGTTCAACTCTGAAGACAACAAATGATTGTGCGGTCTAGTTTCAGTGCATTGGCCCAAACAAGTGGATTTTATTGTTATTTGTGCATAGCGCGTTCACTACCAAACATCAATAATAGTTAACCCAAGATGTTGCTGCTAAAAATGTACTCAATTGAATCCAAACAAATTTTTAGACCAACCCTGATTTAGGAGAGGGGACTTTTTTTAAGTTATAATGATGTTTTAAGCTATTTAATGCATTTTTTTGGGGGTAAGAGCTAGTCAGAAAAATTATTTGGACTCTTTTCAAAGAAACAATATTAACAGAAATATTGTAAATTTATTCAAAAAACTAGATAAAAAAAGTAAAAAAATAGTACAAATAAAACTAATTTAAATGTTAACCACCAAAATAATTTATCAACTAAAAATGTATCAATACTAATGTTATACAAATAATAATAAGAATACTACTACTATTCTACGTGCCATTTTCCTTATCTTAAATAGGCAAACGGACTAATAGTCTATAATAACAACAAATATTGATAATTTTATTTTTATTGTTTTGACCAACTATTATTGCATTCTGGCCCACATCTGTGGCATGTTATTGATTTAATTTTAAAACGTTTTGTGCACAGCAAGTCAACGTGACTGACTTTCGGGGTCGGCCTCGCGTTCGATAATCAGCAACCGTCGAAAGTTTAGGGTGTTGTACCTATATTGTAAATAGATAATGTTAGTTTATTGAGGAGTTTATAGTTTTAAGAGACAAGAAATTATATACAAAATAGTTAAAAAAATAATGGGGTTGAAAAATCATTTTACAAAGCTAACACTCACTCTCATGCAGAATCAATTTTTTTATCCTTTTCCCATCAAAAACAAAATAAAAGAAATACATCTCAATGAAACTACAAAGATACATAACGAAGTACATAACGAATCAGTTTAAAAAAATGCATTAAAACAAAAAAAATTATTACAAATTTATACAGAAAATACAGAAAAAAATCCAAATATCATAAAACATAAAATTATATTAATTTAAACAATTGTTTTTTTTTTTAATTCATTTTTTATAATAAAATTGTTTTTATTTAACGTGAATAAAAAAATGAAAAAATGTATTTAAAAATCCAGCTATCGCTACCGTTTTTAGTTTTAACATAAAAAATATAGTAATAAGAATGTCTATTGAAAATTATAAGTATAAGAAATGGAGGCAAAAGATTGATGACGGATGACACACCAATAAAAAAAATAAAAATAGTGATTGATATTCAATAAGGACTATTGCGCTGCAAAACATTGCTAGTAGATTATTCGATTGCTAAACTAAAACCGCAAGATAATAATTAATAAATTATCATATTTCTTTTTTTTTTGTAAATTTTAAACAATAGACCCGTTCAAACGAATGAAGCGCGTTTTAAGTTTTATTATATTTTTCAACGAAATATAGACCACCTTAACCGAAGTCAACAGAGCTTGAATGTCGCGTTACACAATCGACTGTTTTACTTGGCGTTTATTTTCAAAGGAAAATCATATTATATTGATAAATAAAAGTCAGTCCCGACACCAACACGGAAGTATGTGTCGTTTGCACGTAAAACCATTTTGTCGAAAAGAAACATTCTCAATTTCAACTCCAAGTAAACAACTTCTCAGACGGTATAGATTTGTCGGTTCGGTGAACACGGTTTTAATTTAACGCTAACCCAGACACAATGCAACGCTATATTTAGCAAGAGAAGAAGTCAGAACTAATACAAATAAAAATCGACAGACTTTTTTTTTTTAACATTTTTATTAAACTTTTGCTTCGAAAAACAATTGATACGCTTTTGCTTTACAGCGCCCGTAATGGAACACGTTTGACACGGGTGAATTGACTTACTTGAATTTGTAAAATGTAAATGGGGGACGAAGTGCAAAAAAAACCAATAGTACCATTGAACCGTATCTTACACATTTTCAGTAGGTATCTAATTTGGGTCTAAAAGGGTGATCAACGTCAATTTTTAATTAAAACTAGTTAAGGACCACCATAAGCTGTTTTTTGGAGGTTTTGAGGTGTTTTTTTTAATTGGAAAGCCTAAAGCGAATAACGGATACGCTTAATAATAGCGATGGGGAAAATCTGGATTTTTGGAATCCAAAATCCGACATTTATAGCAAATCCGAATTTTGGATTTTAAAATTCTTATTTTAGATTGTTTATACATTTTTTTAATTATAACTAAGTTTTTATTGTAGTAAAATAAAATATATTATACTACTCAAAAACGAATTATAACTAGAAATGTATTTAAAAACAAAACAAAATTCAAAACTATATCGTCATGTATACATTAATTTTTTTCTTTTTATACATACATATAACCTATTGCGATTTGAACGGTAAGTATATTATGCGATGAAATCATCACTGATGATTGAAATACTTATTTTGAGACTTTTAAAAGAAGACAGCCACCAAGTGGCACTACTTCTAGATCATGAATTTATTTTTCATCTTCGCCTTTCACTCCCAACTGCATGGGTTCTAGATTATGAATGTAATTTGGTTAATCGATTTAAGAGATCTCTACTCCAATTTTGTAGCAGCAACGACGGTAAGGGTTTCAAGGATTGTGATTTTTGTGGAGTATGGGAATTAGTGGATAGGAAGTTTAGAGTGGGATGTTCAATATAAACTCAATTTATATATATATATATATATATATATATATATATATATATATATATATATATATATATATATATATATATATATATATATATATATATATATATATATATATATATATATATATATATATATATATATATATATATATATATATATTAATAATATATATTATTATATGAAATGAACGACAAAATCTATAAATATCAACACTTAAGTTAACGATAAATAAACAAACAACAGTGTGTTTAAAATAAGAAATTTGAATTTCTGTATTTCAAAATGCGATATTAGGATTTTCTGATTTTTTTTTTGATAATCCGGATTTATGTCGCATCGCTAACGATTTAAACGGCAATCGTTGGCAATCGAGGGAATACAACACAGATTTTAATAATTAGACTCGACCGCCAGATCAAGATTGAACGAACAGTCGATTGTCGGCGAGTAAGACGTGCACTACCGCCGAGGTTATCCCTCGAGTAGGGTCGAAGCAATCCGTTTTTGTCTATCGCGTTTACAATAGGAGAGCCGAGATGGAGAGAGAGAGAGAGAGAGAGGAATGGGCGGAATATAATAGCCAACCCTATAATTTATACCGGCGGAGCAGAGCAGTGTTGTTTGCTTTTCGAATAGGATATTATTCAATGCGATTTGGCAGGCATTGCGTGTTCTTTGTGCGTGCCAGCGATATACTTGACGCGGTAAACACAGGGTGATTGATAAGTCTTAATGCGGGTGTGCTTTCGGTCAAGCTCGGTCCGACCGACGGTTTCCGGCGGACACACTTGACTTAATACCTACCTACGCAGGTACGTGCGCAAGAAATCTCATGGAAATCTACTGCGACGATTTCCTCTATTTCAAAGTCAAAGCCTCGGGTCCTTATATTATGTGAATAATGAAGATCACGTGCTGTTGGTTTAAATGTAATACTACCCCGAGTTTTTTTACCCCGTGCTCGGTTAAACCAAAAACGGTGACCGTTAAAGCAACAACGAAACAATAATCTGTCGGCGAAACATTTGCCGCTTTGTGGATTACAACAAACTGCCGTTTGATTCGGTTAAGCACACTGGCGGGTACACTTTAAGCACCATAAAACAAACGAAATATTTGAGCAAACACTCGCTAAGCAAATTACATAATACGGATATCGAAAATTAGGCCGTCAAAGTCAGTCTTACAGTCACAACTTAATTGATTGCACATGAGTAATAACAGTAATTGTTTAAAAAAAATAAAGAGGATCTATCCTAGACAACAGTGTCTTTCGACAGATGTTGTTTTATTTTCCAAAATTATTTTTAAAACGTTGTTTATATTTGTTGTAGTATTTACATTTACAATGCAAACTTTTTTGTTTAGTTCTATTAAAAATAAAAAAATTAATATGCTTTCCTGAAAAATTTGAGTTTTATTACAGAACAAGTGAACACTATATAATATATATATATATATATAAATATATATATACATAAAATTACAGTATATATACTTGTGTAAGTTGATCGTACAAATGATCATGGTACACTTGACGCATAACTCATTTATATATATTTTTTTCACTCTATAGGAAAATTAAGTTAGGGAAATAAAAAGAGTGTACTTTTTAAACTTTTTTTACTGTGTCTACCAAATGTAAGCTGTGGTTTATTTTCAATTGTTTTTCTGTCTGGTGCATTGTAATAGTAATGTTAATTTCATAACGTCAAGTGCACAAAGGAAACTGACAGTTTGCCATGTTAATAACAAAATTCCAGCAGGTATTCGTGTTGCACTGAAATAACATTATTATTATTATTATTATTATATTAAACTAATGTTAAAGTAGGTCATGTGTTTTGTTTTCTGTTAATTACAGGCAAATGGACTGTATTGTGGTAGTTGTAGGCTTACAAGTTTATTACCCTATTCAAAATAATATAGCTCACCGTTAAAGTTGTTATTAATTATAATTATTATTATTATCCGGTGTAATTTAGATATAACGCTGAGCGGGCCGTCGTGTGCGGTTTAACAAGCATTGTATGTAACGCTTATTAATTAATTCCAGAGTAAAAATTAAATTATATTGATTTTTTTTTTTTTTGCGAGTCATTCGTGTAAAGCATTCGGTGATGTAATTTATTTTACTTAAAAACAAAACGAGTGGTCATAAAAAAAAATATCTTCTTTTAATTGGCTCATTTATGATGCATATAGTTGTTATGAAAAAATATAAACCTACTAAAATATAAATATTTATTTGCCGAATACTATACTGAACAAGTAAATAAAAAACAATAAAATGTTAAAATGATAGATGGCTGTCTTCCTGTATTGTAAACTTTAAATTATACAATACAATAATGATAATTCAGCTACTTGGTACGTCAAACGGCAAATTATACTTGATATCTAAAGCGCAGTGTATTCGAATTATCCGAATTTACATCACAGCCCCTAGCGATCCGTTGTAGAATTCATTTTGAATATTTGATTATGTCCACGCTGTCTGTGGTATTCCAGAGTGAACACTGCCGTATGAAAACAGATAGCATGTAAACAACACCCATGACGTCACAATCGAATGTGGGGTTTCGAAAATAATTATATTACCCATCGGTTAGACGGCGCTTTGTACAGGCAATTTCGATGCTTCGCTGCAACGAGTGAAATATGTTGCGCTCGACGGCAACGTAAAGCCAAGTACAATATAACATAATATAATATTATGAACATTACCATTAAGCTTAACCAGCTAACCCAAACTGCGCTCTAGTAATCGGTTCAACCGAATAATATTACGACTGTAGTGGATCAATATCGATGATTATAACTATATTAGGTACCGAGAATATGTCCCAGTTAAATTAAGTACCTTGATTGCCTAAACAGGGACGTCAGTGCGAATTCGAAGTTATCTTTTTTTTCACCTGAAATGTTTTCAATACCATAAACTTGGCATCTAATCTGGAACTGTGCCGTCGCTAAAAGCGTACTCGGCTTGTTTTGCCACCGCAACGCCCGCAACGTCGGCTTTCGGACGTGACTGATCAATAGGTATTTTACACGCCCTTTGAACAGTATGTTATGTATTTGCCGCCTTGAGATGGATTATAGGAATTTGTGCAAAGGCCGTCGTTTTTAAAAGCTTTATGAGATGTGTGTCAGAGAGATTTTCGCCCAACCGATCGTGTATGACCGGAAAATATATTTTATATGTCGGGAGTTTTATTCAAAATCTGTCACATAATATCGAAAAAACCGTTTCGTCGGTATTGAAATTGTAAAATATGTGATTTTCGAATAAAGTTTTACCATCCGAAATTCTCCGTGTATAAACATATTAAAAAAAAACGTGATGAAAAACAATTGTTTTTTTTAAACGAAAATGCGTTTTTATTGTTTTAAGCGGCACGAATAGAACATTTTTTTTTACAGTCCATATGGGTCTTTTTTATTGGCGCTATTAAAAAAATAATTGTTAATTTACAAATTGGAATGAAATACTATACTCCATTAAATATTATACAACCGTTGGTGCACTACCATAAAACCAACAATCCTTTATTATTATTAGTATTCAACTAGACGGTATTACCTCTGTGTTCACTGTATATTTAATTAATATGCTTTTAGCTTCGATGCGGAGCATATTATAATATGTACCAGAAAATGTTATTAGAGTTAAAATTTTAAAAAAATATGTAATATCGTGATTTTATGAAAGCGTCATACGTTATGCTATACATTTTTCTCGAAAGACAGGTGTCACTTTTACAATTACTTTTTATTGATGTTAGTTATAAGCTTTGCATTAAAAATGCAGATTATCCATCGATAATGTTCTCACAGGCACAAAATGAAAAAGTCCAAAATTAAATAACACATAGTGAAATTAAAATATAGATAAAACATAAAAAATAATAATAATAATAGTAATATCAGTTTTTTTTAGCTTTATAGAAAACTACGGTGTTAATTAAAACAAAAATGCTTATTAAATTTTGAACTAAGCAAAATAATAATTTCATTTATGAAAAACGTACAATTTACGTTTTTCATAAGTTTAGAGAATTGCGCTAAAAAACTCTGATCGACAGTATGTACAATTGTTTGGTTATACTTAGCAGTATTTTTTTTTAAATTAATTTACACAAAAATTAATTTACTGTTGACCAAATCATTATTTGTAAATCACAATATTATTCTTACGGTTTTGTAAAAAATTATAACAGATAATATAAAGTTAATTATCTGACAAGTAATCGCCGACTAAAATAGAGTTAACATTTTTTTTTTTAATACCTTTATGATCTATATATATTTTGATCGTTGAAGTGTTTTTACCGTTCAAACAAGTACTTACCGGTGAGAAAAAAAAACCGTAACGAAATGGGTTTTTTCTACGTTCTGTTTTCGTAATGTGTGCAAATATTGTTGAACGTAAATCGTTTTTAGACGGGCAAAAACAATTTACAAACATCAAGGGATTACCCTAAAAAAATAAAACCCCCGTCGGTCCCGAACCGGTCAAAAGTTTAAGTAGTTCTGACGAAAAAAAACAAATATATAGCTCGACAAAGAAAAATGCATAATATTTATCTTTGAAGTACAATAATATATTCTGTATAATATTCGCCATACCGGCGTGACGCAACTGTTGTTGAATAATTCATGCGAGTAAAACGACTTAAAATGTTAACGCTCATAACTTAAACAGTCATATTTTATGCATTAAGCGCGCCTATATGCACTACCGGTACAGTACTTTGGCTTTAAAGGTCTTGAACCGACCTAATGGTTTTGGGTAGTCGTATTTTATCTGTGTGTATAGTAATACACACAGGATTAGAATAATATGCAACTTCGTTTGTAAGGAAAAAAACCTATGAGTTTTTTTTTACATTTAAGTTTTACCCAAATGGTTTTAATACACAGTTATCCGAAAGTAACCAAGAAACTTTTTTTTATCTTTTGTTTTTATTTTATTTTATATACACAATTTTGTATCTCTGGGCAAATTAAGAGTATAAGCTGAGAGAAGCATAACAAAAACATGAACAGCTTGACGGCAACAACCACCCATTAATGACACTTCCTATTTGTTTTAATTGATTTATTTATTGTTTTTTTTTTTATTATTATTAATGTAGCAAGCCTCTATACACCATTTACGTTTGAGGTGTTTCCAAGGGTTACTAAATAATAATTACATTGGCTGATCAATTCCTAAATCTATAACCCAAAGACAGTTTTTATCTCTAATCTCTTCTATCTAATCCATATTTCTATTATCTCTATTCCATTATCTCTAATATATTATTTCTTATCTCTAATTTTTTATCCCCAAACATTAAAAATTATTTATCAGCTGTTTCATTCTCAAAACAACCGCTAGATCACGCCACATACACACATTTTTCTCGGTAACATTCAGCATGACACACAGATTTTCCAACGCACAGTTCCTTCAATCAAAAAGTGTTTTTCAATTTCTTATTACAATAAAGAAATATTTTTAATTTTATGCTATTGGAAGAATTAATTATACCTACAATTTCTGATAAATTACTATAAAACTCATTTATCATGCATCGTAAAAAAAAACCCATTAATGATTGGTTTTTTTATTAGAGAAATACAATTTATTTAAAATAAATTTTAATAAAGTAATTATAAATTAAGTATGTATACAATGTAACTTATATAAATTATTTGACTAATTAGGATTTTATTCGAGGTGCGACAACTGGGTTTGGAAAGAGAAGTAAATTTGTATTTATGGTGATGTACAAAGATATACAAGAATAATAATATATCAAGTTAAAAAAGACAAAAATACGGAATAGACGTTTGCATGTTTATAAAAATATCTAGAAGAAATTATTATTATCTACAATAACCGTCAATCTTTGTTTAATCACTAGTATGACACTTTTAAATGACTGTAGGTATTATATGTCTCTAATAATACACACATTATAACAACAAATAAATCGTTAAAATTTTTAAAATGGTTTGTTTCCATTATATTTATTTTATATGTAAATTAGATATTATTCAAAAGTATTTTAGAACTTTCTGAATATATTGAATAGTATAACAGATAAAATGGAGAAAAAATGTTATAATTAGTATAAAATAAGTGTCTCAATCGATATGATACAAAAACTTTATTGGATTACATAAATTCCACTTGAGTTGAAAATCATTAAAAATCCTATGTCGGCAATCATTTTATCAGGCATCGTTATATTATCATCAGTGAACACTATTACTGCTTGACATGGAATGTTTGTAACAGGAATATACCTGCATTTATAACTTTTTACATAATTTATATTATCCAGACGGAATCCTGCGTTTGATATACCAGGAGGCCAGGTACCTTCGTTATGTGCTCTAAAAAGTTCTTCCACAATATCTGCTGGCCAACGTCTATCAATCAAAAATTTCTTGACGGCATTCTGTAAATAAAAACGACGATATTAATTTTGATATTTTTGAATAATGCGTTTTATTACAAAAATTACCAGACAGAATGGCCTAGGCATGGATTGCAATCGTAATAAATCCCAAACTCCTGCTGGTTTTAAGGAATTTCGAAGTTTATCTATTGTCGTTGAACGTATTTTGAGTTTATCCATTTGTTTGGCCAATAATTCTACTTCCGTTGCGTCTATTTCCATGCTAACGGCCTTAAGACAATGATAGATTAACTTAATTGAATAAAACAATACTGATTGAGTGCTATAAGCAATAAAAACTACTATACAGTCTGCATGTTCATTTAACGTTAATGAAACGATATGTATTTATGACAAGTCATGGTCAAAACAGTATGATTTTAAATAATATAAAATTCAAATTTTAACGGATGGATATCAAATAATATTACGTAGGGTTCTACCCTTCCTAGGAAAAAGGGTCTTTGATATTCTGTTTGGTCTGTCAATGAATATTGTTAGTGGTACTTTATCGAAAGAATATTTCCGTGCAAATTTAAAACTCATTTGAGTATTCTTAAAAAGGTGAATGGGTGAAATGTATTTATTTTTAGTCCAATAAAGAACCTTTCATGTTCAGTATAGTACCATTTCTTATGCATAGAGTCTGTAGACACAAAAAATAGAAAAAAATAGTATAACTATTGTATAATTCTAAATGAAAAATATGTTGGCATAACAAATTAATTGTAATGCATTTTAGCGCTTTGGTAGTTGGTCTTTCTTAAACATACAGATTTGTTTTACACTCGTTCTGGGTTTATAATTTGTTTATCTGGTATATTATTAACTTATATTTATATAATAATAATAAAAAAACAATTACTTAAGTAAATGATAATAAAAATAATAGTTTAGGAATAGGTATACAAAAAGTTATTGTTGAACATACCTCATCGCTATTAGAATATACTGTTGCAATATAATACAATATGAAACATAATAAAATAATAATATTCTTCGTATTCATGTTTTGTGTTATACAGTTTCGTATTAACGCTCGAAGACTCTTAACTATATGAAATATATTTCACAAATGGTTCTTTTGCTCAGTAAGTTTAGTAAGTTTGATGACAATTAATAAATTCAATTTTATGAGTAACTGACAGTGTACACAGACACGTTTAAAACAACTGTGTTATTTGTTGAACATGAAATATCGCGGTATTGATTTTATCAAAAAAACCTTTTTAATAACAATTTGGTTTAATGTTTCATCGTGATAATACATTTTTCTGGTTTAATATAAATTTTTTATTTAAAAAAAAAGAATACTATGGCGGGTTTCTGTACTGGTTTTAACTTTAAACTATACTTGGTTAGTACTAAACAGATTTAGACTGTAAGTGGTTTTTTTAGTGGTTAAGGGTTTACTTAATTATTTTATTATTTTATTTCTTTACTATATACAACCACAAGTGTTACTTAAGTTTTTTTTATCGCGTTACACCTCATTTTTTGATGATATACTACAATTTTGAAAAAATTAACTCCATTAAAAAATTTTTATTTTCATCAAACATTAATAATTTAAAAGTGAGAAGGGTGGAGTTTAGTATTATTTTTATCAACCGTACTCCATCTCCCGTCCTAAATTCTAATAACATCTTCGGTCATTACATAACCACTAATGTAGTCCTTAAAGTAGAGTTTCAAAACATATTATTTCAATATTTTTTTCGATTCCGCACAAACGCAAAACGATTACTATCAATAACTTCTTAAAAAATCAACATATTTTCAGTTGTTCGTATTTCATTGTTGTGGTTAACGTTGATGTATTTTTTTTTTTATGTATACAAGTGTTCCACAACTTGGAAATGTAATGACTTAAATTTAAAATTTAAAACAACCTTCAAAAGCGTTTCAAAACTCATAATGAGCTTAAAATTATATTGTGCGTAAAAAACAGCTACGATTAAATACATCATGAAACTATTATTTCAAACAAAATAACTTTGTTTGGTATTTTTTGAAGAGGAAGGAATCTATGTCTCTAAATATTTAAGCTTTTTATGTATAATTGTTGACATAATATGGACTTGCTTTATCAAGAAATAGGTTCAGTAGTTTAAAAGATATCGTGGGTTCAGATATAATAAAAATAAATAATAAATTATAATCCCATTATTGTAAAAACAAGAACTTCACACCTACTTATAAAAACAACACCTCTAATAACTATAGCAATAGTTTAATATCATTACACATAGTTTTTTCAATCACTGGCACGAGTCCGTTTTTTTATAGTTTAAACTTAATAATTTAACTAAAAAAACACCTGAAAATACGTTTAGAGAATAGTGTGCACACTTTGTGTGAATGTCGAAGGAATAACAAAACATAAGTTAACAATCTTCTCGAAACAGCTAAACTGTTTTAGGTATCGTGCACATTGCTGTTTTTTTTTCAAAACTTTGTTTTATAAAACAAATATTATTTTTAAAAAAAAATGTACGGAAAACAACTGTGTGATTACAACGATTAGATTTTCAATATCGCCACAAAAAAGTTACAAACTGTATTGAACAAATAATATTATTCTTTACAAAAATATTGGCATTGCATATCGTTATCACTATTTACTTCTCGTTAACTTTAAAACTTAAAAGTAATAGTTGCTATGTAACCTATTACCAACCAACTATTAATAATTTTAAAAAAAAATCAGGTATAAAGCTCTACAAGAAAAAAAAATAGAAACAGTTTTTTTTTTAATTGTATTTAGTGTTTTCGAACTGAGGAAGCTGAATCACCAGAAATCCCCCCTCTCCTTTAGATGTCTGGCTCTTACTTCCAAATATTTTTTATTGGAAACACATAAAAAAATTTGAGTCATAATTAAATTAATTGGTTTTAATATAATAATAACATAACATGTATTTCAATATTATAATTTATTTTTATGGATATAATTCATTCAAATTTATTAAGATAAAAAGGAAAGGAAATCAAACGCAAATTTTTTAGTGTACACGAAACCTAAATCTACATAAAGATTATTGATTACTTTTATGACGAGCTGATTAATTTGAGTTCCAAATTGATATATGATATCAGATCTGTTCTGACATTTAAACTCAGTTTGAAAGTTCTTTATCAATACTTTGATGTCCTGGTTTTCTTTTACGGGAATTATGCAATATTTTTCTAAGAACGGTCGCAACCAAAAGTGATTCATACTATTAATAAACCTTTTTAACTTTGAGACAAATTGTTGACCTTTTGACTTGTACTCAACATCAAGTTCACCGATATAAGTTGGAAAACAGATTTCTAAATTTACCGATATATCTTTGAACCACATCACTACCGTTAATACATATTGTTGTATGTGTTCCATGCTAAGACGTAAAACATATACCTCGGGTGGAATTAATTTAAATAAATAATTTAATGCGTCATACATGTATTCGAACATCAGCTGACTATTCAATAATTTTTGATACGTATAATTAAAAATTGTCCACGTAAGGTCATAGACGTGGTCTTCGACGTCTTCATTTTCATCATCTGATATATGCGCCGTGTCTCCCGAATTGTCACTATTTTCGTCAAGTGATGGATGGTCATATTGTACTTCAGTTCTCAGCCTTTTACTTGGCATTTGTTTACGATGCATTTTTTCTGAACGGATTTTCTTAAAATTACGTTGTCTTTTTTTCAAGAATACTCTATGTTGAGATAGACGTCTTTCATTTGAACTTACAGATAAAATATTCATAATCAACTTTGTAAATGTATCGGTCGCTTTGGCGTACACACACGCTAACCAAATAATGACCATGTAGTGTTTTTTATACACGTTTTCCAGGCTAAAATAAGAACTAGCAGTGTTTTTAATGCGAGAGAACAAACCTCTGTAAGTGAATAAATCTTTTCCTGAAAACCAAACAATCTCGTTTGGGAAATCTGGATGTTTGGTCTTCACATCGGTGATCTTTGCCCATTGTTGGTGGCCTAATAGTGCGCTAAGTACGGCGGATAGATTTTTTTTGACCGCACGAGATGCAAACGTTTGTTCACTGTTAGTGATTATTACATAAAAAAAGAGAAATCCGATTGACACTTTGCCGAGCATTCTATTTAGGCCAAAACTGTATACTGAAATTAAAAAATTTTATATTTTAAAGTACATTTTTTTATGGTGATCCGTAAATTAAGTTTACCACATGCAAGCTGTACAAAGTGCTGCTGCGTGTGAAATAGGACGTATTTTTACCGGCTAATGTTTAGTGGTATTTGTATTTGCAGAGTCTCTATTATACGTATAGGTATCTAAATAACACTTGTTTATAATAAAATAACAATAATACAATAGGAGGTTTGTAACGTGACATAATTCTCTGTGTGTGTTCAAAATAAGAGGTGCGAAATCCGAATTGTAGGCTTTTACATCAATGATCTGTGCCCCTTACAACCCAAAAGTGCGTTTAGTACGTAAGACAACTAATTATGAGTTTACATTTTCAGTATTTGAATTGCTACATTAGCGACTGCGCCATCTGGTTTTATCTATGTTTCACTATATAAATGGCATAATATGATAATATAAAGGGCGTGCGCGTCAGTTTACAACGTTGGCTTATTGGCGTGTAGAGGAAAACGAATTATGTTGGCGATCAGCACGGCGAGATTGTCAAAATCGATATCATCAACTATGACGAATAATATTATAGCCTCGAACGACTCTTATCCGTCTCCTGTACAAGAGATACCTACAAACGAACGCATTTACAGCGCATCAGTCATTTTTTTCAATCTATATCCTGTATACCGTTTCGACTCCTGACCCGTCGCCAGCCGGCCGCGAGATGATATATCATCTTTATCGCATCGCTTGACGGTCTATATAATAAATACATATATATATATATATATATATATGTGTTTGTCTGTATCGGTCGATTCGGCAGAAGGGAAGGCTGTGTTGTAGCCGGTATGGGTTTGATTCAATTTAATAACACTCGTAAAAGCGGCATTATTGTCAGCCGCGTGCCAGATAAAGAGAGAGAGAGAGAAAAAGGACACACCGGAAGTGATTAATGACGTCACGGTCGAAAGCAGGTTGGCAAAAAATTCTGACTCTTGGCGAAACGGTTTTAGACATTCAAAAGTATTCACGATCAATTATATTTTTTTTAAAAATCAAGTAAAGAGGGAGCTAGGAATAAACGCTTCAATCGGTAAATATACAACCGTAACGCTCATTAAAGAAATGTAATTTTTGAAAATGTAAACAAACCAAAACCCAACCTCATTAATAACATTAATAGACTTCAACAATTTTGTGAGAAATGGTTTACCTTTTGACTTGTAATCAACATCAACTTCACCGATATAAGATGGGAAACAGAGTTCTAAATATGACGATATCTCTTTGTACCACTTCACTAACGGTAATATATTTTGGTGTACATGTTCTAGGCCACGATATAAAACAGATGCATCGGACGGAATTAATCTGAATAAATAACTTAATGCGTCGTCCATGTATCTAAACATTTGCTCACTATTTAATAATTGTTGATGCGTCATACTGAAAATTTTCCACGAAAGGTCACAGTCATAGTCATAGTAACTATCCAGTGACTGCCCACAATCATCTACATATTTTTCGTTGACCCTATTCTGTTTGCTTTCTGACATTTGATTACGATCCATCTTTTTCAGACGGATCTTATTTAATCTATGTTGTTTTAATTTTCTTCTAATTTGAATTAGACGTCTTTCATTTGAATTTACTAATAAAATGTTTTTAATCAACGTTATAAATTTATCGGTTACGTTCGCGTATAGACATGCTAACAAATTAATGACCATGTACAATTTTGTGTACACGTTTTCGATATCAACATGAGAATTAGGCTCAATGTTTTTGTTTTTAATGCTAGAGAACAAACCTCTGTGAATGAATAAATCTTTTCCTGAAAACGAATTGAACTCGTTTGGGATATTTGGATGTTTGGCCTGCACGTCGGTGATCTGTGCCCATTGTTGGTGGCCTAATAGTCCTGTAAGTACGTCATATAGATTTTTCTTGACCGCATAAGATGCAAATGTTTGTTCACTGTCATAACATGTTACAAAACAAAACAGAAATCCCATTAATACTTTGGCCAACATTATTTTATCAAAAAACTTTGGACTAAAATTTAAAATTGATATATTTTAATGTATAGTTTTTTACGGTGATCGTTAGGTTAAGTTTCCACTTTCAAAGCTGTGCTGTGGTTTGTAAAATAAAACGTATCTTTTTCCGGCTAATGCCTAGCAATATTTTTATCATTATAAGACTATGTACTATGTTTAGCTAAAAAACACTTGTTTATAAAAACTACAATATATTACATGACTATGTATAACATTGTCTTTTTGTTTTTAAATACGTTTTAGTTTCGATGTGGAGCATAAAAGTTATTGTGATTACAATAATGTGTTTTTATACTTATTCAAAGACTTTGCTTTAGCGGGGGGCTCGTTTAAAGTATGGCGAAACATCGTATGTCCCACAAAAAAAACATTTTTCACGGTGGTACACCTTAGTAAAGTTATTTACAGTGATAGGCAAGTTATGTTTTCCACTTGCCAACTGTGCTATTGTGTGTAAAATAGAACGTATCTTTTTTCGGTTTACTTTTATAAGTTTATGTTATACGAATAGCTTAAAAACCTTTGTTTATGAACAAATAACAAGAATACAATATACATTTTATACGCGTTAAAATTATCTATGAGTGTTTAAAATAAATAGGTGTGAAGTTTGGATGTTTGATATTTACAATGATGGTATATATTTTAAAGTAATGTTTTATACAGCGAACGGTAATTTAAGTTTTTTTTTTAAAAATGCGAATATTATTCAAATTAACTTCAATACTACCAAGTTTAATTTTAATTCATAGGGTACATTGTTAATGAATCATAAATTTGTTGATTCGCTGGGACAATCTAGAATACTATTTTGCAATGTTATATGTTAATATTTTAGTTGAGGTGTAAAGTTTGTTATCGTTTAGAGACTCGAAAAATATCTGAATCTCAAGAATCAACATTACCTTGTGTAGTTTTACTGAATTTATTCACAAATTGTTCATATTCTACTTTGTATTAAACTGTTTTTTTTATGGTTATTATAAACAAGTGTTTTGCAACAGTATATGTTAGCTAACGGTAAAGTCGTCTACTAATAATACGGGCTTCTTTACACGAACTGGCAATTTCGACAACATGCAGTGTGTAAAATCTAAATTCCTGTTTGCCATATAAAACTTTACTTTAAAATATACATTTTACATTTCAGTATACAGCTTCTCGCCTAAATAAAATGTCGGACAAAGTGTTAGTCGGATTCCTCTTTTTGTGTGTAATAGTTTATAACAATGAACGAACGTTTGCATCAAACGCTTACAAAAAAAATCTGTCTGACGTACTTACCGCCCTATTAAGCCACCAACAATGGGCACAGATCACCGATGTGAAGGCCAAATATCCAGATTTCCTAAACGAGATTGTTTGGTTTTCAGGAAAAGATTTATACATTTACAGAGGTTTGTTCTCTTCTACGAAAAACACTGGGAATTCTCGAGTTAGTGTTGATAACGTGCTTCAAAAACACATCATGGTCACTAATTTATTAGCATGTGCATACGCAAACGTGATCGAAATATTTACAACGTTAATTAAAAACCTATTATACTTATGTGGTAATGAAATAAGATTGTCACGAGCGAAAGTATATTATACATCTAAAAAACGCAAGAGAAATACAAGTATTCTAAAAAAAAAGACTCGTCATATTATGCGCTTGCAACGTAATCAGTTAGAAACTAAAATACAACATGGTCAGTCACAAAGCGAAAATGGTGATTCAGAAGACGATAATGAAAACGGAAACAGCATTGAAAATTACGAAGAAAATGATTGTGCACTGCCTTCAGACCATTTAGCTGACTTTGGAAGTTCTTGGAAAATTTTCAATTTTACATACCAACAGTTGTTGTACGGTCACCAGATGTTTAAGTGCATGTATAAGGCATTAGTTTACTTGTTCAGATTACTTCCGACCTCGGAACTTCGTTCATATACTTACATAGCAGAAGTACCAAAAATAATAGAGGTAGTGGAGTGGTACAAAGATATATGGGCGAATTTAAAACTCCTTCTTCCAACTTATATCGGTGAAGACGATGTTGACTACAAGTCGAAAATCTGTAATTTTTCCGCAAAATTGTTGAAGTCCATTAATCGCAGGAATCACTTTAAGTGGAAACAGTTTGTAGGTAAACATTGCGTACTTCCAAAAAAAGACAAAACGGAAATCACAAAAATATTAAAAAAATTTAAAAAAGAGTTTCCAGATAATAAAAAAACAGATATCATTCTTCAATTTCAATTTCAAATCCAAGAGCTCGTCAAAAATGTTATCGGTAGTTACTATTTAGATTTAGGTTTTGTGTACATTGAACAGTGGCATTTTAATGACTTTTTTCAAATTGAATAATTTATTTATGAATTATTTTAATAATCATACATATAACAAAATGTCTATGTTTTATTATTATTCAAAATACCTTGTGTATTTAAATAACATTAAACCTCGTCCAAACTTTTTCTTATTTATGAAGGAGGGAAACTACACTTTGACCGTAGTCAATTTATAGGGTGCCACGTGTCAATGAATTAACATTCAACAGGCAATGAAAATATTTTCATTGATCTGGTTTTTACGATATACGGCAATACTTTTTTATAAACAGATTATGTACCCTAGTACTAAAAATTAATTTTAATCACATAATTTTCATTAGATACAATGGTTTTATCAATATTTGTATTTTTAAGTGTAAATACTGGACATCCCTTACTGATTCACTTCCCTATATAACTTTTTCCTGGGCAGGATTATACTATAATGACTGTAATGGTATGAACATACTATGTACAGATTCGCACCAGAGCGTTCATTTAAAATTTTATTTTATCGAAAGTAATAAAATACACTTTTAAATGAAAGTTATAATAATTATAATATCTTGGAAGTGATTTTGCTTCTACAACGGTAATCTCTGCTAATTGCGATGACCCAAAAGTGCGTTTAGTACGTCAGCCAAATATTTTTTTAACGCGTCAGGTGCAAAAGTTCGTTCACTGTTCCAGAATGTTATAAAACAAATGTAGACACCAGATTAACTCTTCGCAGGGCATTATTTTTAAAGCCAAAACTGTCTACTGAAATTAAAAATATATTTATTTTAAGTAAAGTGTTATACGACGACTACTTGTGTCAGTGATATTGTGTCTAACTCACAACTTAACTTCTAAGGGTCGTTTCAGCAGTTTAATAATTATATACTGGTGACAGCACAGTTTGCAATCAGATAGTATAGATCTAGTTAACTACCATAAAACTTTAGCTATATCTAAGTATGCGAAAGTTTAGTATAAGCACTAAAATCACGTCAAATAAGTGAGTCTTGAGTAAATTAATGAGTTTAAATATAGTAATAATTAATTTATTATAACCTGAATTCAATATTTCAATATATTTTTATTATTATAATTCATTCGGTTTATTAAGATTCAAGAATAGGTTGTCAAACTCGAATAGTTTAGTGTAAACGAAACCTAACCTTATAAAATAATCATTGATGACATTTATTACGAGCTCTTGAATTTGAAATCCAAACTGATCTATGATATCCGTTTTTTTTTTATGCGGAAATTCGCCAAGAAATGTACTCATCATATGTGTGATCATTGGGGTTTCCTTAACTGGTAGTATGCAATATTCGTCTACGAACGGTCTCAACCAAAGCGTATAAATTCTATTAATAAATCTCATCAAATATGAGATAAATTGATGACTTTTTGACTTGTATTCTACATCAAATACACCATTATAATTTGGAAAAAGGGTTTCTAAATTTATCGATGTTTGGCCTGCACGTCGGTGATCTGTGCCCTTTGTTGGTGGCCTAATAGCCCTGTAAGTACGTCCGATAAATTTTTCTTGACTGCGGAAGATGCAATTGTTTGATCACTGTTATAATTTATTAAAAAAAAAAAAAACAGAAATCCCATTAATATGTTGGCCAACGTTATTTTATCAAAAAAAACTGCGAACTGCAATTTAAAATGTACATATTTTTAAGTAAAAATATTTTTAGTGATCGGCAAGTTATGTTTTCCACTTGCCAGCTGTGCTATTGTGTGTATCTTTTCCGGCTAATGCATAGCGATATTTGTATCAGTATAAGTCTATGTTATACGATTAGCTAAAAAACATTTGTATATGAAAAAATAACAAGAACACAATATTTGGTTTTTACGTCTCAAAATTCTCTATGATTGTTTAAAATAAATAGTTGCGAAGTCTGGATATTTGATATTTATAATGATGGTATATATTTTTAAGTAAAGCTTTATATGGTGAACGGCAATTTATATTTTCTTTAAAAAGGAGCAAATATTAAGTTTATTCGAATAAACTTCAATACTATCAAAGTTTGATTTAATTCATAGTATATATTGTTAATGAAGCTGGCCCAGATCAAAATAATGCAATTAAAATACCTAAAAATCAAATCAATTGCAATGAAATTACGTACTTAAAATGAGATTATTAGTTCTTTAAGAGAATTTTTAAAAAATGCATGTAGTTTAAAAATACAAGGCATAAGTTGAAACAAATAATTCTCTTTTCTTAACTCATTTTGACCCTATTAAAAAAAAACTTCTTTTCAATATGATGCATCCGAGGATTGTGGGGCTTTGATTTCTATTCGTTTATGAGTTCGCTTTTATATCACAAAAAATACAGTGAGTCATGAGTGTTTTATTGGGTTCACCTAAAAAAATAAATAATTTGTATAATAATAATATAACATGTATTTTGATACTTTCATTTTTTTTATGGGTATTCTTCATTGAATTTTATTAAGAAAACAAGGTAAGGATGCCAAACGCAAATTGGTCGATGTACACGAAACCTAAATCTGAATACAGATTATTCATTACTTTTTTGTCGAGCTCATTAATTTGAATTCCAAATTGATATATGATATCCGTATTTTCTAGATATGGAAACTCCTCTTTAAAATTTTTTTACATTTTTTTTATTTCCTGGTTTTTCTTATCTGGTAGTATGTTTGTACAATATTTGTATTCGAACGGTTTTAACAAAGCCACGTATATACCAGTAATGGACTTTTTTAATTTTGAGACAAATGGATGACCTTTTTCCTTGTACTCAACATCAAATACACCATTATAAGTGGGAAAAAGGGTTTCTAAATTTATTGATATATCTTTGAGCCACTTCATTAACGGTAATAAATATTGCTGTACGTGTGCTATGCTAGGGTATAAAACATATGCCTCGAGTGGAAATAATCTAATCAAATAACTTAACGCGTCATACATATATTCAAACATCTGCCGGCTATCTAATAATTGTTGGTATGTAATATTGAAAATTGTCCACGT
Organism: Adelges cooleyi; assembly: GCF_023614345.1. NCBI lineage: Eukaryota > Metazoa > Arthropoda > Insecta > Hemiptera > Adelgidae > Adelges > Adelges cooleyi. Next base: position 8,524,911 of record NW_026096268.1, read on the forward strand.
AAGGTATTTATCATAGTTACAGTCTTCATTCTCGTCATCCAATTTATGAGCCTTCTCTCTAGAATTGTCACTATTTTTGTCAATTGATTGATGATCATATTGTTCTTCAGATTTCGATCGCTTCCCTAGCAATTGTTCACAACAAATTTTTTCCTGTGTTTTCTTATGATTAAATTTGTGGTATGCTCTACTTTGAGAAAGATGTCTTTCATTCGTATGTACAAATAACATGTTTCTAATCAACGTTGTAAATGTATCGATCACGTCCGCGTAAACACATGCTAATAAATTAGTGACCATGTACAATTTTGTGTACGCGTTTTCGACATTAACCTGAGAGTTAGAAATATTTTTCATGTGAGAGAACAAACCTCTGTGAATGAATAAATCTTTTCCTGAAAACGAATTGAGCTCGTTTTGGAAATCTGAATTTTTGGCCTGCACGTCGGTGATCTGTGCCCATTGTTGGTGACCTAAAAGTGCTGTAAGTACGTCAGATAGATTTTTCTTGACCGCAGAAGATGCTTTTGTTTGATCACTGTTATAATTTATTACAAAAAAAAACATAAATCCCATTAATACTTTGGCCAACATTATTTTAACAAAAAAACTGTGGACTGCAATTTAAAATGTATATATTTTAAAGTAAAGTTATTTACAGTGATAGGCAAGTTATGTTTTCCACTTGCCAGCTGTGCTATTGTGTGTAAAATAGAACGTATCTATTTCCGGTTTACTTTTATAAGTTTATGTTATACGAATAGCTAAGAAACATTTGTTTATGAACAAATAACAAGAATACAATATACATTTTATACGCGTTAAAATTCTCTATGAGTGTTTAAAATAAATAGGTGTGACGTTTGGATGTTTGATATTTACAATGGTGGTATATATTTTAAAGTAATGTTTTATACAGCGAACGGTAATTTAAGTTTTTTTTTTAAAAATGCGAATATTATTCAAATAAACTTCAATACTACCAAGTTTAATTTTAATTCATAGGGTACATTGTTAATGAATCATAAATTTGTATTTTAAATATCCAATTGCATGAATGTACTAAAAAAAAAAAATCAAAATGGTTGGAGTGAATAAATATGAACCTAAACGAATAAAGATCTGCAAAGGGAGAGTGAGAAGAATTGACTGGCTCGACCTGTTCGTGTGGAATAATAAATTAAAAAAATAATTAGTTAAGTGCCTCGAAATAAATTGGCTATTAAAATCAAATATCAGCCGCTATAACATAATCAAGTTTAGAATAAGTAACAGTGTAGGTAGTAGTATTACATTAATTTATTTTTCGGGTATAGTGAACGTTATAATTTGAAGTCTTACAACGCTAAGTGCGTTAACCCCACACCCGGTGGGCAGGTAGGTATGAATTTTAACGTTATTAATTACCGGTATGGTTTTATTACAGGGACCTTTACAGCTGTAATTTAATGTTTCCTGTTAAACGCTATTGCTCTGAATAATGATATTATTAGTACGAGCGTAGAATAATAACTTCAATCATTGACTACTCCACTCTCTACCGCACACAAGCTAAACCAATTATTATACTCGGCATTAAAGCCCCGTAGGTTATGTCAATAACGGTCCAACAACGTCGCTGATTCCCTCTCAAAGTTTCCAGGCGATTTAGAGCGATTATCAGTCCATTGGTTTCACTCTTAACATCAGTCAAGAGGTATTAAAATAAGTCAGTCTACAAAAACCTTACCTTAAATCAGTAGATATCTTAGATGTATTTTTTTTATCGTTCTCGTTGTATAGTATTACTATTAAATTATATACTACTTACAACAATATTGTATTATATTCATCATGCGCCGATACTTTATTATTTAGTAATATAGCTATTCCAATAATTGTAATTGTATTAATTGAAGAAATTTAAATAAAAGAAAAAGTAACTTCAATCCAGAAAGCCTCATAATCATAATAAAATTAATAATTATTATTAATACAATTATATACAAAATAACCGATATTTTTAGCGTTTAATCATTTTACTTTAATACAACTTTAATGTTTAAAATGAATTATTTTCACAAAGGGTTGTTCCCTTTTGATTTCTATGTTTTTTAGTGGTTGTTTCTGAATTATTTGATCTATTGTTTTTTGGTAACATACGCTGGGACAATCTAGAATACTATTTTGCAATGTTATATGTTAATATTTTAGTTGAGGTGTGAAGTTTGTTATCGTTTAGAGACTCGAAAAATATCTGAATCTCAAGAATCAACATTATCTTGTGTAGTTTTACTGAATTTATTCACAAATTGTTCATATTCTACTTTGTATTGAACAATTTTTTTTTTATGGTTTTTATAAACAAGTGTTCTGCAACAGTATATGTTAGCTAACGGCAAAGTCGTCTACTAATAATACGGGCTTCTTAACACGAATTGACAATTTCAACAACATGCAGTGTGTAAAATCTAAATTCCAGTTTGCCGTATAAAATTTTACTTTAAAATACATACATTTTACATTTCAGTACACAGCTTTTCGCCTACATAAAATGTCGGACAAAGTGTTAGTCGGATTCCTCTTTTTGTGTGTAATAGTTTATAACAATGAACGAACATTTGCATCAAACGCTTACAAAAAAAATCTGTCTGACGTACTTACCGCCTTATTAGGCCACCAACAATGGGCACAGATCACCGATGTGAAGGCCAAATATCCAGATTTCCTAAACGAGATTGTTTGGTTTTCAGGAAAAGATTTATTCATTTACAGAGGTTTGTTCTCTTCTACGAAAAACACTGGGAATTCTCGAGTTAGTGTTGATAACGTGCTTCAAAAACTCATCATGGTCACTCGTTTGTTAGGCTGTGTATACGCAAACGTGATCGAAATATTTACAATGTTAATTAAAAACCTATTATACTTATGTGGTAATGAAATAAGATCGTCACAAAATAAAGCATATTATATATCTAAGAAACGCAAAAGAAATACAAGTATTCTAAAAAATAAGACACCTCATATTTTGCATCTGCAACGTAATCAATTAGAAACTGGTGGTTCAGAAGACGATAATAAAAACGAAAACAGCATTGAAAATTACGAAGAAAATGATTGTGTACCGCCTTCAGACCATTTAGCTGACTTTGGAAGTTCTTGGAAAATTTTCAATTTTACGTACCGACAGTTGTTGTACGGTCACCAGATGTTTAAGTGCATGTATGACGCATTAGTTTACTTGTTCAGATTACTTCCGACCTCGGAACTTCGTTCGTATACTTACATAGCAGAAGTACCAAAAATAATAGAGGTAGTGGAGTGGTACAAAGATATATGGGCGAATTTAAAACTCCTTCTTCCAACTTATATCGGTGAAGACGATGTTGACTACAAGTCGAAAATCTGTAATTTTTCCGCAAAATTGTTGAAGTCCATTAATCGCAGGAATCACTTTAAGTGGAAACAGTTTGTAGGTGAATATTGCATACTTCCAAAAAAAGACAAACAGAAAATCACAAAAATATTAAAGAAATTTAAAAAAGAGTTTCCAGATAATAAAAAAACAGATATCATTCTTCAATTTCAATTTCAAATCCAAGAGCTCGTTAAAAATGTTATCGATAGTTACTATTTAGATTTAGGTTTTGTGTACATTGAACAGTTGCATTTTAATGACTTTTTTCAAATTGAATAATTTATTTATGAATTATTTTAATAATCATACATATAACAAAATGTCTATGTTTTATTATTATTCAAAATACCTTGTGTATTTAAATAACATTAAACCTCGTCCAAACTTTTTCTTATTTATGAAGGAGGGAAATTACACTTTGACCGTAGTCAATTTATAGGGTGCCACGTGTCAATGAATTAACATTCAACAGGCAATGAAAATAATTTCGTTGATCTGGTTTTTACGATATACGGCAATACTTTTGTATAAACAGATTATATACCCTAATCGTAGTACCCTAGTGTTAAAAATTAAATTTAATCACATCATTTTCATTAGATACAATGGTTTTATCAATATTTGTATTTGTAAGTGTAAATACTGGACATCCCTTACTGATTCACTTCCCTATATAACTTTTTCCTGGGCAGGATTATACTATAATGACTGTAATGGTATGAACATACTATGTACAGATTCGCACCAGAGCGTTCATTTAAAATTTTATTTTATCGAAAGTAATAAAGTACACTTTTAAATGAAAGTTATAATAATTATAATATCTTGGAAGTGATATTGCTTCTACAACGGTAACAAAAGTGCGTTTAGTACGTCAGCCAAATATTTTTTGAACGCGTCAGATGCAAAAGTTCGTTCACTGTTCTAGAATGTTATAAAACAAATGTAGACACCAGATTAACTCTTCGCAGGGCATTTTTTTTAAGCCAAAACTGTGTACTGAAATTTAAAATATATTTATTTTAAGTCAAGTATTATACGACAACTCGTGTCGACGATATTGTGTCTAGACTCACGTTAACTTCTAAGGGTCGTCTCAGCAGTTTAATAATTATATACTGGTGTCACCATAATTTGCAAGAAGCAACGATTACTTACACCTAATACGAAATAATATAAAGTGTTTTTTAGACACAAAGCGTAAGCTTTTGCGAGAATTTTTTTGTATTACTTTATTGATTAATAAAATAGTGAATTTGTTTTTCGTTATCAGTGAACTAATGAGTTTGAATATAATAATAATTAATTTATTATAACCCGATTTTAATATTTCAAAATATTTGTATCATTATAATTCATTCAAATTTATTAAGATTCAAGAAAAGGTTGTCAAACTCGAATAATTTAGTGTAAACGAAACCTAACCTTATAAAATAATCATTGATGACATTTATCACGAGCTCTTGAATTTGAAATCCAAACTGATCTATGATATCCGTCTTTTTTTTATGCGGGAACTCGTCAAGAAATGTACTTATCATATGTGTGATCATCGGGGTTTCCTTAACTGGTAGTATGCAATGTTCGTCTACGAACGGTCTCAACCAAAGCGTATAAATTCTATTAATAAATCTCATCAAATATGAGATAAATTGATGACTTTTTGACTTGTACTCTACATCAAGTACACCATTATAATTTGGAAAAAGGATTTCTAAATTTATCGATATATATTTGAACCATTCCACTAACGGTAATATAGTTTGTTGTACGTTTGCTATGCTACGATGTAAAGCATATGCCTCAGGTGGAATTAATCTGAATAAATAACTTAGTGCGTCATACATATATTCAAACATCAGCTGACTATCCAATAATTGTTGATACGTAAAATTGAAAATTTTCCACGAAAAGCCATAGTCATAGTCATAGTTGTATGTTTCTTTCTCGTCATCTAGTCTAAATGCTTTGGCTTCCGAATTTTTACAATTTTTTTCAAGTGATTGATGATCATATTGTATTTCAGTTCTCGATCGCTTACCTAGCATTGGTTCACGATCCATTTTTTTCTGATAGATTTTCTCTGATCTAGATTTTTTTTGTTGTTTGTATGCTCTACTTTGAGAGAGCTTTTTATCATTCATATGTACAGATAAAATGTTTTTAATCAATGTTATAAATTTATCGGTCGCGTTCGCGTATGCACATGCTAATAAATTAGTGACCATGATGTGCTTTTGTAGCACGTTATCAACACTAACTTGAGAATTCCCAGGGTTTTTTGTAGAAGAGTACAAACCTCTGTAAATAAATATATCACTCCCATAAAACGAATTGAACTCGTTTGGGAAATTTGAATGTTTGGCTTGCACATCGGTGATCTGTGCCCATTGTTGGTGGCCTAATAGGGCGGTAAGTACGTCAGACAGATTTTTCCTGACCGTGTAAGATGCAAATGTTTGTTCACTGTCATAATATATAACAAAAAAGAACAGAAATTCCATTAACACTTTGGCCAACATTATTTTAGCCAAAACTGTATACTGAAATTTGAAATGTATAAAATATTTTAAGTTAAGCTTTTAACTGCGATCGGTAATATAGGGTTTCCACTTGTATGCTCTACAAAACTACTAAAGTATGTAAAAAATGAATATTACCTGATAAACATGCGAGATATTTGTATTAGTAAACTACTATGTTTTTATATAAAGTAAAAAAAAACACTTGTTTAATAAAAAATAAAAATAAATAGTACTTACATATACATAATACTTATAGTATGTTTGCTAAATCAAAATTATGCATGCTAGAAAAATATAGTTTATAAAAGATATTGTTGCTTTTTTTTCTCCTTTATTATACATATACGATCTACACAATTATAGTAAATATTGTTACTTAATGCACAACAAAAGAGAGAAACAAATTATTGTTAGTTGTATTATGACAGTAAACTTATTAAATTTGGTTGTGTTCTCATTATGACTAATATGAAGTTAGAACTTACGAATGGTTGAAGCTCAAATCATAAAAAAAAATGTTAAATAGTCAGTAGTTAAGACTATTAATGTAGAGTAGTTAGTTACACGTATGAAGAAAAATTCATACAATTAAAGGTCACAAAAATGCTTTAGAAGTGATAAAACCACTCAGGACAGTGCTATTAACTGTTCTAGTAAAATGGAAAATGGACTTAGTGTAATTTGTATCCAACTGTTCGCTTGTTATGACTTTGTAAAGATATTATTTACGTCTTTATTTCTTTATAGTTTTATTCGGTTCGAGTAGTTTTATTACATCACATAAAAATAATTTTATGTGTTACCGTAATCTGTATCATAATCAGATATAGTAAATAGAGACGAATTATGATACGTTGAGAGTTGAGACATTAGTATATATTTGAAAGTTAGAATACTACGGGCTTTACTCTTTAGTTGGAAATCAGTCTCGACTACAAGTCTACTTTAATTTTGCCGTTGTCTGGTTATCAAAGATAACAATCTAGTATCTACACGATAAACGATAAGTTACCTCTTCAAGTTAATACAGAGAAAACAATATATTAATTTCACTAAATACCCAAGTGATCTTAAATTAATGATTTAAACACCGACAGAGTTATATGGCTTACTGTACTGGGATTTTCGATATTGCCATATCAAGTTATCGGAATTGAACGGTATTTAACGAATTAGCAAAATTATTACATAATCGAGAGTACGGTAATTATTGTTAGGTTAGGTTAAGTTAGGTTACCGGTTATGAAATACTGGCAATCGGTGTAATTACGGTGCTCACGATGGATCAAACGTTAATCAAGATACCAATAATACCCTTTATAAAAACAACACAATTGTATAAGGCTTAGCCACATTATTACTTATGCTAATTAACAGTACACAATTAATTATGATATTTTGACATAAATTACCAAAAATGGTATAATGGTTTATGTTCTAGTAGAACCCTAGTCATAGCCACCCTAGTACTAAAACTCTTCGCAGGGCATTCTTTTTAAGCCAAAACTGTGTACTGAAATTTAAAATACATTTATTTTAAATAAAGTATTATACGACGACTCGTGTCAACGATATTGTGTCTGGACTCACGTTAACTTCTAAGGGCCGACTCAGCAGTTTAATAATTCTATACTGGTGACAGCACAATTTGCAAAAAGCAACGATTACTTACAACTAATATGAAATAATAAAAAGTGCTTTTAAAAAAAAAGCATAAGCTATTTACGAGAAATTTTGAATTAATTTATTAATTAAGAAAATAGTGAATTCGTTTATCGTCATCAGCTAGTGTGGATCTAGTTATAAACCATGAAATTTTAGCTATATCTAACTATGCGAAAGTTTAGTATGACCAATTATAACACGTCAAATAAATGAGTCATGAGTGAATTCATGAGTTTCAATATAGTAATAATTACTTTGTAAGATAATATAACACGATTTCAATATTTCAATATATTTTTATCATTATAATTCATTCAAATTTATTAAGATTCAAGAAAAGTTTGTCAAACTCAAATTTTTCAATGTACACGAAACCTAAATTTAAATAAAGATTATTGATAACTATTTGCACGAGCTCATTGATTTGAAATTTAAATTGGTATATGATATCCGTTTTTATATTATGCGGAAATTCCTCATGAAATTTATCTATCATTCTTTTGATGTTCTGGGTTTTCTTAACTGGTAGTATGCAATATTCGTCTACGAACGGTCTCAACCAAAGCTTATACACACTATTAATAACTCTCTTCAATTTTGAGAGAAAATTATGACTTTTTGACTTGTACTCTACATCAAGTACACCAATATAAGTTGGAAAAATGGTTTCTAAATTTATCGATATATCTTTGAACCACTTCACTAACGGTGATATATATTGTTGTACGTGTGATATGCTAGGATGTAAAACATACGTCTCGGGTGGAATTATACTGAATAAATAATTTAATGCGTCATACATACATTCAAACATCTGCTGACTATTCAATAATTCTTGATACGTAAAATTGAAAATTTTCCAGGAAAGGCCATAGTCGTAGTCATAGTCATAGCCATAGTATTGCGGTTGGACTTCCGAATTGTTGCTATTTTTGTCAAGTGATTGATGATTATGAAATTGTACTTCAGTTCTCGATCGCTTACCAAGAATTTGTTCACGATCCGTTTTTTTCTGATAGATTTCCTTTGATCTAGAATATTTTATTTTTTGGTATACTCTACTTTGAGAGAGACTTTTTTCATTCATATGTACCGATAAAATGTTTTTAATCAATGTTGTAAATGTATTGGTTGCATTTGCGTATGCACATGCTAATAAATTAGTGACCATGTACAATTTTGTGTACACGTTTTCGACATTAACATGAGTATTATAAATATTTTTAATGCGAGAGAACAAACCTCTGTAAATGAATAAATCGTTTCCTGAATACGAAGTGAACTTGTTTGAGGAATCTGGATGTTTGGCCTGCACATCGGTGATTTGTAACCATTGCGAATGGCCCGAAAATGCCTTAAGAACGTCAGACAGATTTTTCTTGACAATGTAAGCTGCAAATGTTTGTTCACTGTCATAATATATAACAAAAAAGAGCAGAAATCCCATTAATACTTTGGCCAACATTATTTTAGCCAAAAACTGTATACTAAAATTTAAAATGAATATATTTTAAATAAAGTTAAAAACTGCGAACGGCAGTTCAGGTTTTCCACTTGTATGCAGTACAAAGTTACTAAAGTAAGTAAAAAAAAAACAAATAATACCGATTAAAATTGCGAGATATTTGTATTAGTAGACTAAGAAAACTGTGGACTGAAATTTAAAATGTAAATATTTTAATGTAATTTTTTTTACGGTGGCCGTTGAGTTATGTTTCCACTTGCAAGCTGTGCTATTGTTTGTAAAATAGAACACATCTTTTTTTCGGCTAATGCCTAGCAAATCTCATTATAAGACTATATTGTACATAAAGTTAAAAAAAAAAACACTTAATAACACATAATACATATATGTATGTTTGCTTGGTTATCGATCAAAAATTTTAATGTCATAGTTACTCATATATCATAATCAACAATAAAAGGAAAAAAAAATTTAGATACCTGTTGACTGTTGATTCACTTAGCGTAGCAACTTGAATAAAGATAAAATGCCCTATCCTTTCTAGGGGAAAGTGTGTATGATATTTGTTTAGATTGACATCGTTTTTCGGTATTACTAAGTCTTAAAAATTTATATTTTATACAAACTAATTGGACGAATTTTAAAAAGTGTATTTGTTTTCACCAATATATTTTTACCATCTGGTTGTGCGAACCACAAAAAAAAAACATTTCAATAATGGTTTTATTAGATTTTTGTTTTAGCTAGATGTTTTTCTATGTTTGTTTCAAACCACTTATATACCGGGTGTTCACCATTACATAATCTGTGTTGAAATATTTTACTAATATTATATAGTTGAGAATGGATCATTATCAAACAGATTTGATCGAAAAATATTTTAAAACTTGGCATAGACGTACAAAAAAAAAAATGTTCAAACAATGTAGGATCTTTACCAATAGCGTGTGCCCCAAACTTTAAACGTTTTATTACTATAATTTAATAAATAATAATATCCTATTACGACCTGTAACGGCGCAATAACAAATTATGTTTACACATAAAAATAATTAATAATAAGTGTTTCTCAAAAACAAAGCGTATGCTCTTTGTGAGAAATTATGAATTAATTAAATGATTAAAAAACTTTGGGTGAAAATTTACTTAAAAAGCAAAATAGTAAATTCGTTTATAGCCATCAGCTATAGTAATATATACAATGAAATAACTTGTAGTTTGATAATACAATGTAGGTATTTTATTGGTGATAATTCATTCAAATTTATTTAGATATCAAAAAAAGGTTGTCAAACGCAACTTTTTTCATGCACACGAAACCTGAATTTAAATAAAGATTATTGGTTACTATTAGCACTAGCTCATTAATTTGAATTCCAAATTGATAAATAATATCAGATCTGTTTTGACACTGAAACTCAGCTCGAAATATATTTATCATTTTTGTGATCTTCGGGTTTTCCTTAACTGGTAGTACGCAATATTCTTCTACAAAAGGTCTTAACCAAACCTTATTTTTATATTTGATAGTCATCAACAATTTTGAGATAAATTTATGACTTTTTGACTTGTACTCAACATCAAATACACCATTATAAGTGGGAAAAAGGGTTTCTAAATTGATCGACATATCTTTATACCACTTCACTAACGGTAATATATATTGTTGTACGTGTGCTATGCTAGGATGTAAAACATATGCCTCAGATGGAATTACTCTGAATAAAAAACTTAATGCGTCATACATACATTCAAACATCTGCTGACTATTCAACAATTGTTGATACGTAAAATTGAAAATTTTCCACAAAAGGCCATAGTCATAGCCACAGTTTTCATTCACGTCATCCAATTTATGAGCCTTCACTTTAGATCTCGATCGCTTCCCTAGCAATTGTTCACGATCAATTTTTTCCCGAAGTTTCTTACGCTTGAATGGATTTAATTTGTGGTATGCTCTACTTTGAGAAATATGTCTTTCATTCATATGTACAAATAAAATGTTTCTAATCAACGTTGTAAACGTATCAGTCACGTTTGCGTATAAACATGCTAAACAAATAGTAACCATGTAGTGTTTTTTATACACGTTATCGACATTAACATGAGAATAAGCATTGTTTTTACTGCGAGACAACAAACCTCTGTAAATGAATAAATCTTTCCCTCTTAACAAATTGAACTCCTTTGGGAATTCTGGATGTTTGGCCTGCACATCGGTGGTCTGTAACCATTGCGAATGGCCCAAAAGTGCGTTTGGAACATCAGACAAATTTTGTCTGACTGCGTAAGAAGCGAAAGTTCGTTCACTGTTATAGTAGTATATTATAAAAAAAAAAACAGAAACCGGATTAACACTTCGCCGGCCATTTTAATTCGACCAAAACTATATTATGTAATTTAAAATATATAAATATTTTAAAGTTAAGTTTTAAACGGCGAACGGCAATTAAGGTTTTCCACTTGTATGCTGTGCAAAAATGCTATTAGTATGTAAAAAAAACGAATTGTACCGTTTAACATTAAAAATTATTTGTTATACGTATAACAATATGGTGTTGTGCATAGTTGAAAAACGCCTGTTCATAAAAAAATACAACAATAAAGTTATAACAGTGTTGGCAGATAAAAACTCAATAATATGTTTTTATTTTTGTATATTTTTTTCTGGGCACACGTTATCACCTAAGGGTCGTATCAATGATTATAGATACGATTAAGGGTAACGGTTATCTATCAACAATTGTAATGTCATAGTTACTCATATATCGCAATAAATAATAAAAGGAAACCAATTTTCAGATACCTGCGTTGACTGTTGATTAACTCACGCGTAGCAAACTGGAAATTGACTACGGTCAATGTGTAATTTCTCCTTTTTTGGAGGGCTTTCCAGTTTGATTACAGATTTTTGAGAAATGTGTTATAGTTCTATTCTTGATCTACCCGGTGTCTAATTTTCATACCCAAATCCCTAAAACTTCGCAGGAAGCAGTGAAATAAAGAAAAAATATCTATTCCCTCTAGTATAAATTGTGTATGATATGTTTAGAATGATATCAATTATTGGTAGTACTGTATCTAAATTATAGTAAAATGTTTTGTAATTATTATTTAATTTGAACTAGGATGTGGTCTCACCAAGTTGATGAGAGTTTCAGTTTTCGGTAAATGACAAAGAAGAAAGGACACGGAAGCAGCAAGCGAAAAGACTTACTTACATTGAAATTTAACTCGCCATTGAGGTACGAACCATTTAATTTAAATTCAGACCTTTAACGCTTTTCTGGTCATGCACTCAACGCGTCTATGAAACTTCAACGTAATTGTTTAAATAACATCCAAGACCTTAATGAAACCAAGTGAAAGAAAGAGAAATGAAGATGGATTGGCAGTAGCAGTGGCGAATGACAGATTAAATAATGCTGTTTCCGTTCTTCCTCATACTGAAGTCTGTTATTTTTTCACACATTGCCGGACTTCAAATTTATTGTATCAAATCATTAGGGTACAAAAGGCAACGAAATAACTTGTTTACGTGCCTCCTTCGTCAGACACTTCTTCGGCCTTTTTAATATCCCAACCCAATCTTCCATATTTTGTTTTAATCCAAAAATTAAAAATACAACTACTTTGAACGAATAAATGGACACTTTACACTGAATCCAGAAAACTCATTAGCCTGTTTCCTAATAGAAATATTCGACACCTTTGCAACAACTAGTGTATATCTCCTTACGACCGCCTTCTAAACGACCACAATCTTCTTTTAAGCTTTTAAATAACCCTCTAATAACTATTGTCTATTCGTCCGAGTGTTTATTCGATGTGTGCAGTGGCCCAATTGAACGTTCACTGCAAAGGAGCTAGTTAGTTTTATTAAATACTTCGGAACAACAAACGGATTTGATATTTACCTAAAATTCCTATGGTTGTATTTATTGATTTACAAGTTTAATGCTTTTCTGTTTGTGAACTTATCAAACCTTTCCTAAAATTTAATAGGAGATACAAAATATAGTTTCATTAAACAATCTTCAATGAAGATGTTGTGCTACAACATGCGTAATATTTATATTATTTGTGCCATGTTGTGTTACTATATAATTTACAAACGACTAGCGCAAATGATTAATTCGTTCTACAAATTATTGTTGTTATTATTATGATTATTTGCTCTATTGTAAATCATTTACAACCGGCGACTGCAGACTTCAGAGTACATTTGTGTGCACAATACAATAGTATTTGAATAATGATAATGACGGATGAATGAAGATGAGTAATGACTTCAATGTTAGTTAATCACAACCATTGTCACTTTCCGAAATTCCCGGATTCTCCTAGAGAAGTTTTAGGCTTACAGGAATTATTACAACTAAAAATGTTAATTAATGAAAGTGTTTGGAAAATATTTTTAAAAAGAGTATAAAGTCTGTTGACCCCCCCCCCTTCATTTCCCTTTTAGGATTAATAATCTCAACCATTTTAGGTACGTAACTTCATTGTGATTTATTTGTTTTTAAGGACTTTTATTTGCATTCATTTAATCAGGGTTAGGTCGTCTTTCAGCTTCATTAATAATGTGTCCCATACATTTAACTAATATTTAGTAGCATGGAAGTTTATCTGAATTAAAGTTAATATCCAGCTTTACATATTATAATTTTATTTAAAATCGTATCATGCTCTTGTCTAGTTTTGGTAGCATGTAATTCACTAAATTTTGACAACAGATACCAACAAAAAGACTCGGCTCTTTTTTTATAAAGTAACTTATTTTAATTATTTTTTCTTTAAATACATTAGGGCTACCTTCAACACCATTTCCAATAATTGCTGGAGCCTGGAATCGACATTTTTTTTTATTTTTTTAGATAATTATTGCGACCTGTACGCTGTACGGCGCTAAATCTAATAATTATTACACTTAAAAATATATAATAATTAATGTAAAAATTTAATTTTAGGTGAAATTTGTTACAAGTAACAAGACAATGAATTTGTTGATAGTCATTAACTAGAGTGATAAGGATATAGTAATATGTCATAAATCTTTTCATGGTTTTAACTAACCATAGAATAGATTTTTTGACCGCGTGTTAAGTTAAACACTTAAATGATGATTCATAATTATTTATTATGCATTATAATAACATGTCAAATAGATTGAGTCATGAGTGAATTAATGAGTTTAAATGTAGAAATCACTATTTTGTATAATAATATAACATTTATTTCAATATTTTAATGTATTTTTGTGATTATAATTCATTCAAGTTTATAAAGATAACAAGGAAAGGATGTCCAATGCGAATTATTCGCTGTGCACGAAACCTAAATCAAAATAAAGATTATTTATTACTTTTATCACGAGCTCATTAATTTGAATTCCAAAATAATATATGATATCCGATCTGTTATAACACGGAAACTTAGAACGAAATGTATTCATCATTGCATTGACGTCCTGGTTCGGCTTAACTGGTAGCACGCAATAATTGTCCACGAACGGTCTCATCAAATACTGATTTCTACCATTAATAGTCCTAATCAATTTTGTAACAAACGAATTACCTTTTGACTTGCAATCAACACCAAGCTCACCAACATGAGTTGGAAAAATGGTTTCTAAATTTATCGTTATATCTTTGAACCACGTCACTAACGGTAATATATTTTGTCGTACGCACACTATGCTAGGATGTAAAAGAGTTGCCACGGGCGGAATTAATCTGAACAAATAATTCAATGCGTCATACATGTATTCAAACATCTGCTGACTATTCAATAATTGTTTATACGTAAAATTGAAAATTTTACACGATAGGTCATCGTAATAGTCACGGTCTTCATTCTCATCATCTGATTTACGAGCTTTGTCTTCCAATTGTTTACTATTTTTTTCAAGTGATTGATGATCATATTGTTCTTCAGTTCTCAATCGCTTACCTAGCATTTGTTTACGATCCATTTTTTCCAAACGCATTTTCTGATATATGCATCGTTTTAATTTCTTGTATGCTTTATATTTAGATAGACGTCTTTCGTGTATATTTACTAATAATATGTTTTTAATCAACGTTGTAAATATATCCGTCACGTTCGCGTACGCACATGCTAACAAATTAGTGACCATATACAATTTTTTGTACGCGTTATCGACATTAACATGAGAATTAGCAATGTTTTTACTGCGAGACAACAAACCTCTGTAAATGAATAAATCTTTTCCTGAATACGGAACGAAGTCATTTGGGAAATCTGGATGTTTGGACATCACATCGATGATTTGTGTCCATTGCTGATGGCACAGAAGTGCGTTTAGAACATCAGACAAATGTTTTTCGACCGCGTAAGATGCAACCGTTCGTTTACTGTTATAGTAGTATAATATTATAAACAAATAAAGAAACCGGATGAACACTTTGCCGGGCATTCTATTTAGGCCAAAATTGTATAATAAAATTTTAAATTTATATATATATATATATTAAAATAAAAGGGGAAACAGCGAACGGCAATTTAGGTTTACCAGTTATATGCTGTACAAAAAAACAGTAGGATGTAAAACTAAAAACCAATCCTACCGATTTCATTTGAGCAATATTTGGATAGTATATGGTTATGTTATACATTCACAGAAACAACATGTAGTTGTCTATAGTTGATAAAAACACTTGTGTAAAAAAATATATCAAAAATACAAAAAAGGTCATAACATATCTTGTTTTTTAATATAAATTCTAATTTCGATGCGGGGCCTAGAAGTTATTGTAGTTACAATGATGTGTTTTTATTTTCTATCTTTATACGTCGAACCGATTTATTTGTTGTAGTTGGTAATACTCTTAGAGTATCAGAGATTATGTTATCAGTATTATGAAATGTATGATATATGTACAAAAATAATGAAGGATGTACAAAAAGTACTAAGAGATACCTGTATTAGTAGATGGCTATGTATACATCAGTTATAAAAACATGTTATAAAAAAATTACCCCCCCCCCCTTTAATTCCCTTTTAGGATTAATAATCTCAACCATTTTAGGTACGTAACTTCGTTGTAATTGATTTGTTTTTAAGGACTTTTATTTGCATTCATTTAATCAGGGTCAGGTCGTCTTCCAGCTTCATTCCAAACTTAAGTAGTATTAAAGTTTATCTAAATTAAAGTTAATATCCAGCTCTTTAGCTCTACATATTATAATTTTATTCAAAATCGTATCATACTCTTGTCCAGTTTTGGTAGCATGTAGTTCACTAAATTTTGAGTATAGATACCAGCAAACGAACTCGACTCTTTTTTTGTAAAACCACTTGTTTTAATTAGTGTTTTCTTTAAATTCATTAAGACTACCTTCAACGCCACTTCCAATGAATGCTGATAGTATTGAATTTTTTACTTTGTTGGTTTTCGCAAATTGTACTGTTGCTTATACGAGATACCTTTAAGAGATAATGTGGATCCAGACGCAAAAATATAGCATTAATATATTGTACTACAATACATTATTGTAACCATATTGCATTGTTGTTGTTTTATTATAAACAAGTGTTTTTTAACTATACGTGTAACATAGTCGTCTACTAAAACAAATACCTCTTAACTTAATTTGTACGATTAATTTTTTTTTACATACTATGGTACTTTTTTGCGGCAAACAAGTGAAAAATACTAAATTGCCGTTCGCCGTTTAAAACATTACTTTATTATATGTATTTTTTTATAAATATCTGATATATCTAATATTTTATATTAAATTTGTAGACCTGTGACCTCTCCTTCCCCCTATGCCCTGACCCCACTGTACTGGCTTTTTTTATGATTTATGGTGTACAAAGGTCATACATTACTTCGGCGCAGAGTTAAGACTATGTTTTGGATACGGTTATAATATAATTTTAACTAAATAACATTAACGATATTGAAATACTAAAATTTCAATAACGTACATTAGTTGATAGTGTTATAATAATTAATTTAAATTGATTAGGTAATCATTCTCAGAAAACAAAGTAATGGATACAATGTACCTAGGCCCTAGCTTATGCTAGTTATATTTCATCTAAAACAATGGATAGCTATTTGAATTATTAATAATTATTTTTTTCTTTATTTCGCTTTTTTAGATAATGTTTTAGATCTGGAGACTGGAGTGTGACTATAGTATATAACATTTCTAAAAAACTGATTTTCTAGGTTGTCGTGTGCGAGTGAATCGACAGTCAATAGGTATTTGAATATGTTTTCGTCACATTGTTAATCAACCCTAATGCTGTTTACTCTGTTACCAACATGTTATTGTCGCTGTGCACAATGCTTTTATCGATTTTTGTATTTCTACCACTTTTTTTCTTCGTTAACATACACGACACGTGACGTATATTCAATACGAATTATAACACATGTTGCAAGAGGTATTATCACTTGTTTATATGAACTTACTGTCATATCATGTCGAAATTAATATACTTTTGTGTACACATGACAAGCGTAACACAATCCGTAGTTACTTTTTTTTTAAATAACAACTTAAGCTAAAACTATTAATAAAAAAGACGACGATCGTACCTAGTTCTTTAAATTAATAAACAACCGCGTATGAACTAAGTATTTAAATAATAAATAATAAAACATTTAATATTACAAAATTTACGTATTAATGCTTGTGATTATATAAAATAAAGAAATAACATAATTATATTTTTGTTTGTTATTAATAATAATACAGCAGTTGACCTCCCCGTGATCAAATTGATCAAAGTGATCAAATTACTTTCAAAGAAACGCTTTGGTGCTGAATATAAACCCAGCTTAATATTTTTTTTTCTGTGCTTGGTTTGGACTGTACTAGTATGAACATACTAACCACTGATTCACATCAAAGAGTTTATATTAAAGTGATTTTATCACTTCCAGTTGTCACAATTCCAGAAAAACTATGACATCCACATCCCCACTGTAACAGCATTTAGTACACATTATTGGCGCTAACATGAAATTTTCAATGTTCTTGCTGCAAGAGTACAAACCTCTGTAAATAAACTAATCTTTCCCGAAAAACAAAGATCATTACTTTTTAATATTTGGATGTGGTTTAGCTTCCACGTCGGTGTTGTAGTTATGTCATAACTTATTATTTTATTTTTTTTGAAACTTACAAATGAGTATATCGATTAATAATAATATTTTCTGTAGTATTTTTTTTTTACGTTTTTTTCTTGGACAAAACATGTAAAACATCAATAAGTAACATAATAGTGAACTCGTTTATAGCCAACAGCCAGGCTTTGTATCTAATACGGATCTAGTAATATGTCATGGAACTCTAGCTGTATTCAACCATGTTGGACATGTTTGTTGGACCCCTTATTTTTATTGAACACTGTAATACTAATTAATAACTATTACATATATATTATAATAACATGTAAAATAAGTGAGTCATGAATAAAGTAATAACGTAAATAACATATTTTTTTTAATTCATATGTAATGTTACAAATGTATTATGATAACAAGAAAAATATGTCTAACGCAAATTATTCGGTGTACACAAAACCTAAATCTGAATAAAGATTATTAATTACTTTTTTTACAAACGCATTAATTTGAGTTCCAAATTGATATATGATATCCGTTTTTTTTTTAAGTGGAAACTTTTTGTGATATTTATCTATCATTTTTGTGAAATTCTTGTTATCCTTAATTGGTAGTATGCAATATTCATTTACATACGGTCTTAACCAAATCCTATTTCTCAAATTAATAGTCTTCAACAATTTTGTGACAAATTCATCACCTTTTGACTTGTACTCATCTTCAGATTTACTGATAGAAGTAGGGAAACTTAGTTCAAAATTTATCGACATATATTTGTACCACTCCACTATCGACAATATATTTTGTTGTACGTGTTCTATAATAGGATGGGAACCATTTGCCTCGGGCGAAATGAATCTAAATAAATAACTTATTGCGTCATACATATATTCAAACATATGCTGACTATTCACTAATATCTGATACGTAAAATTCAAAGTTTCCCACGAAAGTTCAAAGTCATAGTCGCTGTCTTCTTTCTTATCATCCAATTTATGTGTTCTGTCTTTCGAATTGTCACTATTTTTGTCGCCAGATTGATGATCATTTTGCTCTTCAGTTCTCGATCGCTTAGTTGGCTTTTGTTCACTATCCATTTGTTCCTGACGGATTTTCTTAAATCTAGTTCGCCTTAATTTTACGTTTGCTTTATTTTTATATAGTTGTCTTTCATTTATACTTACAGATAAAATGTTTTTAATCAACGTTGTAAATGTATCCGTCACGTTCGCATATGCACGTATTAACAAATTAGTGACCATGTAGTGTTTTTTGTACACGTTTTCGACACTAACATGAGAATTAGAAATGTTTTTTATGCGAGAGAACAAACCTCTGTGAATGAATAAATCTTTTCCAGAATATGGGACGAACTCGTTTGGGAAATCTAGATGTCTTCCTTTTACACCGACAATCTGTGCCCATTTCGAATGGCCCAATAGTGCATTTAGTATATCAGACAAATTTCTTTTAACTGCATAAGATGCGAAAGTTTGTTCACTGTTATAGTAGTATATTATAAAAAAAACAGAAACCGGATTAACACTTTGCCAGCCATTTTAATTCGACCAAAACTATATTATGTAATTTAAAATATATAAATATTTTAAAGTTAAGTTTTAAACGGCGAACGGCAATTAAGGTTTTCCACTTGTATACTGTACAAAAATGCTATTAGTATGTAAAAAAAAACGATTGTACCGATTAAAACTGAGATATATTTGTATTAGTAGACGTACGTATAACATAGTTACGTACACAGTAACAACATGTTTTTGTGTATATTTGAAACACTTGTTTATAAAAAAAATAGAACAATACAAAAAAAAGTTATAACAGTATTCAAAGATAAAAATTCAAGTCAAGAGAAAAATACAATAATAACCGGGAATAAATAAAATACAGTCCTGTTAATCAGATAATCAATTTTACCTAATGTCCAATCGTCGGGAAATTATTATTGTAGGTCACATAAAATTGGAGTACAATCTATTCCGTTGTTCATATTAAATTGTTCTAAAATAGTTTTTTTTTTTTTTAACGTTAGATTTCTTTTGAAAGTCTTTAAAAGTATTCTATAGGTGTGTATAGAATGTTTATTAGCGATACAAGGGGCACATTAATAGAACCCCGGCAATTAGGCACGTATGCTTTGTCGGCCCTCGAATTGGCATTTTCTGACCCAATTCTCCGGATCGTTACCTCGCGCATCTGGTTGTACACAAAAGTTTGGGATAGCTTTTTTCAACTGGCTTGCAAATTACCTTTTGTTAACACAACTCAACGACGCTCGTTAGTCGTTGGATAATTATTATTATCGTACACCAGAGCCATACATCTCTCGAGCGCTACCGTTTAAATTTTAATGAAGGACCCGATACCCGTACCACATTTTACACCCAAACACTAGTAGTTGAACAATGTTTAAACGGTTCAAAATCAATTCCACTGGTGAGTACACAGCTAACAGTTTTCAACAAGTGATTATAAACAAAACGACAACCGTTATAATTTTACAGTGTATTTAACTCCGTTTGTGTATTGTTTAACGCGGTGAAACTGAGCTGCTGGTATCCTTTGTACTTACAATATATTATTACGATTGGTCAATATTAACACCAGTTAGCGTTAGGTGTATATTATATTGGTGGTCCGAAAATATCTCAAAGGATTCATAAACAGAGAGTTTTATATTAGGGATAAGACACTAATTTTTTCTTAATATAGTTTTATAGTTTTTCATTTTTGACGTGTTTTTCTTGAACTCACTTGTAACACAGCATTAAGTAACAAAATAGTGAATACGTTTATAGCAAACTGCTTTAGACATTTCTTTATCGTGTTTGTGATCTTCGGGTTTTCCTTAACTGGTAGTATGCAAATTTCGTCTACAAACGGTCTCAACCAAAGCTGATTCCATCATATTAATAGACCCCGACAGTTTCGAGACAAATGGATGCCATTTTCACTCGTACTCAAAGTTGTATAAGTTGAAGAATGGAGTTCTAAATTTATCAATATATCTTTGAATCACTTCACTAACGGTAATATATTTTTCTCGAATTCAAAGGGGAAGGTGTGATTTTTTTTGATTTTTTGGCAAAATAAAGTAAAATTTATAATTCATCAAGTTCCTAAACTTATGGAGAAATCGGTTTTGTGTCATAGAAGATATCATGGATATAGACACAAGAAAGAAATTTAAAAAAAACCCATCAATGTGAAAACAACCCCTTCTCAGTTCCCTATCGAAGCTAAATTAAAAATTAACGAAAATTGACCATCCGTTCTAGAGGAGAAAGGGTCGATAAATATCAACAGCAAGGGTCAAATCGTCTCAATCGCTATTATTTAAATCGGTTATGTAAACGCTTAAACGTAAAAAATGGAATGTAGTTAATGGAGTTATATAAATAAACGGTTGACTGTTGATTCACTCACACTTAGCATCGTCCCAATCGCGCTTGTAGGGCTAATATTTAAACGGTTATGTAAACGCGTTTGTGTAGTAGCAGCCAACCGACAGTCGGGTATAATATACAATTTATTATTATACGTTTCCGATTATCGTCGCTCTAGCTGGCTACTGGATTAATCCAGGTTGTATGTGTATGATATACATTACAAGTGTGTCAAATACAGACATTGTGCACGGTCGCGGTCGCATGACAACGAGGGTCAGGGGAGGTTCCCATAGCCAAGCTGATGTGTTTATTATCGTTCTGAATCTAAAAAAAAAATGTTTACTCATTAATCGCGCTTTCGTGATTTATGGCCTGTTATTGTTAAAAAAAAAAATCCGTCAGCGTTTTCTCGCAAAAGTTTACACGGATAAACGACTGATCATGTGTGAAAAATCTATGCAATTCAGAGCCACTCAGAGGTTTCGAATAATAAAAACTCACAACTGCCGCTTGGTCGCAATTAAAAATAAGAAAATTTTATTTAGAACTATATAATTTACGTATATAATAATTATAAACTGGCGACAACACAATTTGTGTAAAGCAACGAAATAAAATATGCCCTTCCATGCCACAAGTATTATGTAAGGTTCATGTCAGTTACACCAAACAATAAATAATAATAATAAATGTTTTCTCGCTATTGGCGATAAAATAAGAATGTACTAATTGAATAAAACAAATTTAATTTCAGATACAATTTGCTTTAAGTAACAAAAAAAAGTGAATTCATAATCTAATAATGGACCAGTTTCAATTTACTTTGTATTATATTAAACTACTTATTAACAATATATTGTAAAAACACGTTAAAGAACTGAGTCATCAGTGAATTAATGAGTTTAAATATAGTATTACTATTTCGTATAATAAAATAACATGTATTTCAATATTTTATTAATTTTTTATAATTCATCCATTGAATAACAAGAAAAGTTTGTCAAACGTGAGTGTTTCAATGTACACGAAACCTAATTCTGAATGATTCTTTAATACTTTTTTCACGAGCTCGTTAATTTGATTTGCAAATTTAAATATAATATCCGTTTTTAGTTGACATGGGTTATCAGCTTGAAATCTTTTCCGGAAAACGAAACGAACTGGTTTGGCAAATCTGGATTTTTGCCTTTTATATCGATGATCTGGTCCCATTGCGAATGGCCCAATAGTGCGTTTATTATGTCAGACAAATTTTGTTTGACTGCGAAAGATGCGAAAGATTGTTCACTGTTATAGTAGAATAGTATAAAAAAAAAACAGAAACC
The DNA here is from genome assembly GCF_023614345.1 of Adelges cooleyi. Classification (NCBI taxonomy): domain Eukaryota; kingdom Metazoa; phylum Arthropoda; class Insecta; order Hemiptera; family Adelgidae; genus Adelges; species Adelges cooleyi. Next base: position 8,547,799 of record NW_026096268.1, read on the forward strand.
GAATTAACACTTCGCCGGCCATTTTATTTATGCAAAAACCGTATACTGGAATTAAAAATGTATATATTTTAAACGGCGAACGGCAATTTAGGTTTGTCACTTGTTTGCTGTTCAAAAATGCTATTAGTGTGTAAAAAATAACGAATTGTACCGGTTAAAATTAAGAGATATTTGTACAACTATGTTATATGTACCAGTGGCGGTTCTGGCATTAAATTGTTGATGAGGCAACAACTTTGTACCCTCATTGATAAAAAAAGCGCAAAACCTCAACACCTAAAATTTCTTCATACTGGTATACTTCCTTTTTTTAACTGTAACAGAAGACTTTTGCTTATTATCCTAGTTATTAGTTATAATCGCATTACCGGTCATCTAATAAAATAATTATTATAAAAATGTATGAACTTAAGATAAATGTATAATCATAAAAACATATGCAAATACAATTTACAAAAGATGAAATTGTAATCGCAAACGATTTTCTGTATGGATGTTGCTTCATAACCACTATACTGACATATACAGGATTCATTTTGAAAAAAAATAATAAAGCTAATAAGTATAATAATATATTAACTAATAACTTAAGAAAACTAAATAAAACGCCAAATAGTAAACCGGTATCAGAATTAAGTAAAAAATATAGTGATATCAAATTGCGACTGCTGATAAATGATTTAGTGATAATGGGAAATGGCGTTTTGTTGTTGGCAGTGTCCGTGCTGATGTACATGCTGAATGTCTATGCCCCATTTCTTCCCCAAGATAAGAACGATCATCGGTCAGTTGCCCACAAAGGCAATATTTTTGTGTCGCCTCTCGCAGAGAACTGCGCATGCGCTGTTCGTATTATTTTATGTATGTGTGTGTGTGTATGTTGTGTTTCGATGCGGAGCTTAAAAGTTATTGCCGTTAAAATTATGTGATTTAATTTTTATATTTTTTAGTCTGGCCCCACGTTATCTCCAAATGGTCGTATCAGTGGTTTAATAATTGTATATTGACGACAACCTAATTTAATCGGGAAAACCGATGAATTTAAAACACTACTAACAGCCATTAGAAATGACGGTGATGATATCCTAGATAAGTATTAGAGTTTAAAATTTAGGATAGGGAGTAGAGTGCAACGGGGCAATGCGTGCCGATAAAAATAAAAATGTACTTCACTCATCCTGTCGACCTAAATTTTAAGCTATAATAACTTTCAATTATTCAAATATGGTTTTCGACTAGTCAACATTTTCAGAAAATTATTCTTTATCTAAATTAATTACATATTTAATTTACAAAAGTTGATAGAGTTCTGGAAATTATGAAAAAGATTATTATCTGCTATGTAATTTTATTATATAGTAAAATAACAAAAGACTACAAAATTTAAATTGTTATAAGAGAAAATGTATTTTCGTATAGGACTTTGTATTGAATTACCATGTAGATAAAATACAATAATAGTCATACAACTATTTATATTTAATGTTAAGTTTAACTATATTATATTATAATATACTTTTAATGAATAAAAAATAGCTATAAGAAATCGTTTTTTAAAGCCCTGCTCTTTTTTTTTCGTCAAGCAAACATTTCTGATTTCGTGGAACTTGGACATTAATGATTTACAAAATTCTAACTTGTCACTTGGTTTGAGACTCTAAAAATTGATTTGCTCGCCAAATGTTTTTGGTTAGTCACAAGTTAGGTTCGCGAAGGTACCGATTCTATAAATGCGAGTGACTATTAATTTTGAGAAAAAATGCATAATCATACAATGAATTGTGTCAATCGAAACTATTGCTGGATATTTACATTTAGTATAGTAAATAGTCCGTATAACTATAGTAAGCCGAAAGAGACATAATAATAAATGGTAAAAATAATTGTAGAACGTTTGTCCCAGGATTTATTTGTTTGTCCGTTTTGTTATCATGAAATTCGATTCAAGTTAAAGTAAATTTGCTACCAACATTTTACGGTGTTGGAACGCTGTTTTATAAATAAAAACTGCGTTAAGTACGTGACTTGACAAAAAAAAAAAGCGTTGAATAACTCGTAGTAATGAGATTCACTGTTGAACCAGAACCGTCTAGAGATAGATAGAAAACATTTTTATTAACCGAGCATAATTTTGTGTTTCGCAAACGGCGGTTAAAAAATAACCAATAAAAGAACAAGTGTGCCAACTACCGAGCATTTAAAAGAATACTGTCTAAATTTGCTGTCTGCCCGGAAATCAAATGTATAAAGTTTTGAAGCATACTTGGATTAATACGATTATTAATAATAATAATACATGTAGTATTAATACATTGTGCATTGATTGGAACTGTTTTAAAAAAAAAAGACATTACCTACAGTACATAGCCTCAGTTTCAGAGAAACGAATCAACCAAATATAATTATTTTTTAACTCATAAAAACTAATTTTCTTTTGTAAAATTTAGTGTCACGCCGAGGTACTTAACGAATATTTCACGAATTAAATAAACGTATCGCCATAACTACTAATTAATAATTAATTTATAATAGGAAGACCTAGAACGAGCTGGCTGCAAAATCTAAGAGAGTGGTTCCAACACAACACTAAGGAACTATTCAGTGCAGCCAAGGACAAAGAACTATATAGCCATGATGATTTCCAACCTTCGATAGAAGAGGAACATGAAGAAGCAGAATAGGATGAAGTGAATTTTAAAATCGTTCTGTATCGTGCTAAATGTGATATTGTCATTGGATCTAATTTGTTAAAGGTAAACATAATGGTTATGTGACAATACTGTTTTACACGAAAGTCTGAATTAATATAGATTAGTAGTATTATTTTTTGTTGACTTTATTTTTGACGTATTTTTCTTGGACTATACTTGTAATACAGCATTAAGTGACAAAATAGTGAATTACTTTATAGCCAAAAACTAGGCTGTATAATATCTAATAAAACTCTAAGAAACACCAGCTGTATTCAACCATCTTGGACATTTCGGTTTGATTCAAAATATTAAACACTTAAATACTAATTAATAACTATTACTTATATATTATAAAAACATGTAAAATAAGTGAGTCATAAATATAGTAATAACGTAAATAATGTATGAAAGTTCAAAGTCATAGTCACCGTCTTCTTCCTTGTCATCCAATTTATGTGTACTGACTTCCGAATTGCCACTATTTTTGTCGTCAGAATAATAATCATATTGCTTTTTAGTTCTCGATCGCTTACTTGGCTTGTTCATGTCGGTTACGCCAAATAGTAAATAACAATAAGTGTTTTCTTGCTATTGGCAATAAAATAAGAATGTACGAATTGAATAATACAATTTTTATTTTAGATACAATTTGCTTTAAGCAACAAAATAATGAATTCATAATCTAATAATAGTACAGTTTAAATTTACTCTGTATTATTTTAAACTACTTATTAACAATATACTGTAATAACACGATAAATAACTGAGTTATCAACGAATTAATGAGTTCAAAAATAATATTACTATTTCGTATAATAAAATAACATGTATTTCAATATTTTTATAACTTTTTATAATTCATATATAACAAGAAAAGTTTGCCAAACGTGAGTGTTTCAGTATACACGAAACCTAAATCTGAATGATTTTTTATTACTTTTATCACAAGCTCATTAATTTGATTTCCAAGTTGAAATATGATATCCGTTTTTAGTTGACGTGAGTTAACTTGAAATGTATTCATCATTTTATTGATGTGCTGATGTTGCTTAGCTGGTAGTGTGCAAAATTCATTTATGAACGGTCTTAACCAATTCTGATTATTTCTATTAATCGTCCTTAACAATGTTGTGATAAATGTATGACTTTTTGACTTGAACTCAACATCAAGCTCACCGTTGTAATTTGGGAAACTGAATTCTAAATTTTTCGATATATCTTTGAACCACATTACTAATCGAATTATATTTTTTTGTATCCGTTCTATGTAACGATGTAAAGAATGTGAGTCTGGCGGAATTAAACTAAATAAATAACTTAGTGCGTCATCCATGTAGTCAAACATCTGCTGACTATTCAATAGCTGTTGATACGTATAACTGAAAATTTTCCACGAAAGTTTATGGTCATAGTAACAGTCGTAGTACTCTTTCTCGACATCCGATTTATGTGTATTGTCTTCCGAATTGTCACTATTTTTGTCGTCAGATTGATGAACAAATTGTACTTTAGTTCTCGATCGCTTACGTGATATTTGTTCACGATCCGTTTTTTCCAGATTGATTTTCTTTTTATCAGATCGTTTTAATTTCATGTATGCTCTACTCCTACATAGACGTCTTTCATTAAAATGTACAGATAAAATGTTTTTAATCAACATTGTAAATGTATCCGTCACGTTCGCGTATTCACATGCTAATAAATTAGTGGCCATGTACAATTTTTCGTACACGAAATCGACATTAACATGATCATTCCCAATGTTCCTAGTGCGGGAATACAAACCTCTGTGAACGAATAAATCTTTTCCGGAAAACGAAACGAACTGGTTTGGCAAATCTGGAAATTTGCCTTTTATATCGATGATCTGGTCCCATTGCGAATGGCCCAATATTGCGTTTATTATATCAGACAAATGTTTTTTGACTGCGATAGATGCGAACGTTCGTTCACTGTTATAGTAGTATATTATAAAAAAAAACAGAAACCGGATTAACACTTCGCCGGCCATTTTATTTATGCAAAAACTGTATACTGGAATTTAAAATATATATATTTTAAAATAAAGTGTAAAACAGCGAACGGCAATTTAGGTTTTCCAGTTATATGCTGTACAAAAAAACAATAGTATGTAAAACTAAAAACCAATCCTACCGTTTCCAATTGAGTAATATTTGAATAGTATGTGGTTATGTTATACGTTCACAATAACACCATGTTGTTGTCTATATTTGATAAAAACACTTTAAAAGGTTATAACGTATCTTGTTTTTTTTAATAAATTCTGATTTCGATGCGGGGCCTAGAAGTTATTGTAGTTACAATGATGTGTTTTTTTTTATTTTTATGTTGAACCGGTTTACGGTTCGACGTTAACGGCGAACGACAATTTAGGTTTGTCACTTGAATGCTGTATAAAAATGCTAATAGTGTGAAAAAAAATCGAATCGTACCGGTTAAAATTAAGAAATATTTGTACAACTATGTTATATGTAAACAGCAACAACATGTTGTTGTGTATAGTAGAAAAACACTTGTTTATAAAAAAAACATCAATTTAATTGTATAACATAGTCTTGTTTTTTTAAAAATAAGTTTTGGCTTTGATGCGGGGCTTAAAAGTTATTGCCGTTAATATTATGTGATTTAATTTTTATATTTTTTAGTCTGGCCCCACGTTATCTCCAAAGGCTCGTATCAGTGGTTTAATAATTGTATATTGACGACAACCTAATTTGGAAAAACCGATGAATTTAAAACACTACTAACAGTCATTAGGAATGACAGTGATGATATCCTAGATAAGTATTAGTGTTTAAAATTTCGGTGCAACCCATACGGCTCCCATCTATTGTTTATTTTTTTCCCAAACGGCTCCCGTCGAAAAAGGTTTCACGAGTAGGTAAATTCCCAAACGGCTCCAGTATACGCGTATATTATCAAGTCTCTTTAACTTTCCAAAAAAACTTAAAACTTAAATTTAAACCTGTAACCTCGTCCTAGATTGTAGCCTACAAACCTAGGATATTTTTAGTTAGAACGAGTGCCAAAACACTCGGAGACCTGTAGTCCTTATCAGTTATTAATACGAATTCCAAATTTGGTAAAAGTGGTAGTAACCCCTATTAAATCTATTAAAATTTTTGAAAAAATGATAGACAAAATTTTTGTTTTCGTCCCATAAAAAACTCGCTGACGAGAAGGAATTTGTGTTGTTAACAACCGGAGCCATTTGGGAATTTACTATTTTGTAAAACGGGAGCCGTCATACTGTACTTCAGTTCTTCGCTATCTATTTTTTCCTGATAGATATTCTTTGATTTGGATCACCATAATTTCATGTATACTCTTCTTCTAGATAGATATTTTTCATTTTTATGTACAGATAAAATGTTTTTAATCAACGTTGTAAATTTATCCGTCCCGTTCGCGTATACACATGCTAACAAATTAGCCACCATGTAGTGTTTTTTATACACGTTTTCTACACTAACATGAGAATTAGCAATGTTTTTGAAGCGAGATAACAAACCTCTGTAAATGAATAAATCTTTTCCTGAAAACGAAACGAACTCGTTTGAGAAAACATCATTGGCCTTCACGTCGATTATTTGTGCCCATTGTAGATGGCCCAAAAGTGCGTTAAGAACATCAGAAACATTTTTTTCGACCTCGTAAGACGCAAATGTCTGTTAGCTGTTATAATAGTATAGTATTAAAAAAAACAGAAACCGGATTAACATTTCGCCGGCCATTTTATTTATTCATTCTCGTCATCCGATTTATGCGCCTTGTCTCCACTAATTTTGTCAAGTGATGGATGGTCATATTGCATTTCAGTTCTCGATCGCTTACATGAAATTTGTTCACGATTCATTTTTTTCTGATGGATTCTCTTTAATCTAGATCGTTTAAATGCCTCGTATGCTCTAGATTGATATAGACGTTTATCATAAACATGTACAGATAAAATGTTTTTAATCAACGTTGTAAATTTATCCGTGACGTTAGCGTACACACATGCCAATAAATTAGTGGCCATGTATTGTTTTTTATACACGTTCTCGACACTAACGTGAGAATTAGCAACGTTTTTTATGGGAGAAAACAAACCTCGGTAAATGAATAAATTTTTTCCAGAATATGGGACGAACTCGTTTGGGAAATCTGGATGTTTGGCCTGCACATCGGCGATTTGTGCCCATTGTTGATAGCTTAAAAGTGCTTTTAGAACATCAGACAAATTTTTTCTGTCTGCGTAAGATGCATAAGTTCGTTCACTGTTATAGTAGTATATTATAATAAAAAACAGAAACCGGATTAACATTTCGCCGGCCATTTTATTTATGCAAAAACTGTAAACTGAAATTTAAAATGCATATATTTTAAAGTAATGTTTTACACTGCGAACGACAATTTGAGTTTTTCACTTGTATGCTGTATAATAATACTATAGTATGTAAAAAAACCAAATTGTACCGATTAAACTTGAGAGATATTTGTTATTAGTAGACGCCTATTATTTACGTACACAATAACAAGTATAAACTATAACTACTAAGTGAATAATAAATACAATACATTATAAGGTTATAATATAGTCTCGTATTTTCGTATGTTTTAATATTTTAATATATTTTATGATTATAATGCATTTACATTTGTTGAGATAACAAGAAAATAAGGTCAAACTCGAGTTTTTCGATATGCACGAAACCCAAATCTATATAATGA